>NC_040079.1:108321185-110821185 GCF_003369695.1 Bos indicus x Bos taurus | reverse complement strand
CTGTTGTAGTTGTTGATCTTATTGGCACTATGAAATCTAATTAAGCTTTTAAAGCCATTTTCTTTTCCTCAGTCACATTTTTTATTGTTGTTATAAACCTCTGCCTCTATGTTGGGCTTTTGCAGTTCTGTGGAGTTTTTCTTTTCTTTTTTTTAAAATTTTTTAAAACCTATTATTATTTTTTCTATATTTATTCCTTTGTTTGCTTTCCCTACTGTTCTTTTCCCCTTGCAGTTAATCTTTAAGCTATATAAATCTTCTTCATCTACCTCTATTTAACTTTGCATATCTATTCTTTCTTTCTTTTCTTTCTTTCCTTTTCTCTCAAAATATTTGTTATCTTCATTGCTTTAGTCCCCAGTTGGCACCTTGCTTCATTTTTGTTTTCCAGTTTGTGCTTTAGTTAGTTTTGTTCTGGTAGATATAATTTTTGGCTTCCTTTGTTTGCTGGGTCAATCTACTGTACTTTATTTTTCTTGGACTGTTTTCATTTTGCTTATGGGTGTATATGTATATGTGCATATTCAGTCACACTTTTTATTGTTATAAACCTCTGCCTCTACGTTGGGCTTTAGCAGTTCTGTAGAGTTTTCCTGGTTTTTTTTTTTTTTTTTCTTTTGTCTTTCTTGTTCCTTTTTTTTTCTTTTCTCTTTTTAATAATTTTAATTTTTAATTTGTTTAAACCTATTATATTTTTCTACACTTATTCCTTTGTTTGCCTTTCCTACTGTTCTTTTCCCCTTGCAGTTAATCTTTAATATATATAAATCTTCTTCATCTACCTCTATTTAACTTTGGATATCTATTCTTTCTTTCTTTTCTTTCTTTCCTTTCCTCTCGACATACTTGTTAGTTTCATTTTCATTGCTTTATTCCCCACTAGGCACCTTGCTTTAGTTTTGCTTTCTAGTTTGTGCTTTAGTTAGTTTTGTTTTTAACTGCTAAATATAATTTTTTATTTTCTTTGTACCTCTGGTCAATCTACAATACTTTATTTTGGTTGGACTTTTTTTTAAATTAATTAATTTATTCTACTTTACAATATTGTATTGGTTGCCATACATTGACTTGAATCTGATATGAGCGTACATGTGTTCCCCATTCTGAAACCCCCTCCCACCTCCCTCCCCATCCCATCCCTCTGGGTCATCCCAGTGCACCAGCCCTGAGCACCCTGTACCATGCATCAAACCTAGATTGGTGATTCTTTTCACATAGGATATTTTACATGTTTCAGTGCCATTCTCCCATATCATCCCGCTCTTGCACTCTCCCACAGAGTCCAAAAGACTGTTCAATACATCTGTGTCTCTCTTGCTGTCTTGCATACAGGGTTATTGTTACCATCTTTCTAAATTCCATATATATGCGTTAGTATACTGTATTGGTGTTTTTCTTTCTGGCTTACTTCACTCTGTATAATAAGCTCCAGTTTCATCCACCTCATTAGAACTGATTCAAATGTATTCTTTTTAATGGCTGAGTAATATTCCATTGTGTATATGTACCACAGCTTTCTTATCCATTCATCTACCAATGGACATCTAGGTTGCTTCCATGTCCTGGCTATTACAAACAGTGCTGCAATGAACATTGGGGTACACATGTCTCTTTCAATTCTGGTTTCCTCAATGTGTATGCCCAGCAGTGGGATTGCTGGGTCATATGACAGTTCTATTTCCAGTTTTTTAAGGAATCTCCACACTGTTCTCCATAGTGGCTGTACTAGTTTGCATTCCCACCAACAGTGTAAGAGGGTTCCCTTTTCTCCACACCCTCTCCAGCATTTATTGCTTGTAGACTTTTGGATCACAGCCATTCTGACTGGCATGAAATGGTACCTCATTGTGGTTCTGATTTGCATTTCTCTGATAATGAGTGACGTTGAGCATCTTTTCATGTGTTTGTTAGCCATCTGTATGTCTTCTTTGGAGAAATGTCTGTTTAGTTCTTTGGCCCACTTTTTGATTGGGTCTTTTATTTTTCTGGAATTGAGCTGCAGGGGTTGTTGGTACATTTTTGAGATTAATTCTTTGTCTGTTGTTTCGTTTGCTATTATTTTCTTCCATTCTGAAGGCTGTCTTTTCACCTTGCTTATAGTTTCCTTTGCTGTGCAGAAGCTTTTAATTTTAATTAGGTCCCATTTGTTTATTTTTGCTTTTATTTCCAATATTCTGGGAGATGGGTCATAGAGGATCCTGCTGTGATTTATGATGGAGAGTGTTTTGCCTATGTTTTCCTCTAGGAGTTTAATAGTTTCTGGTCTTTCATTTAGATCTTTAATCTATTTTCAGTTTATTTTTGTATATGGTGTTAGAAAGTGTTCTAGTTTCATTCTTTTACAAGTGGTTGACCAGTTTTCCCAGCACCACTTGTTAAACAGATTGTCTTTTCTCTGTTGTATATTCTTGCCTCCTTTGTCAAAGATAAGGTGTCCATAGGTGCATAGACTTATCTCTGGGCTTTCTATTTTGTTCCATTGATCTATATATCTGCTTTGTGCCAGTACCATACTGTCTTGATGACTGTGGCTTTGTAATAGAGACTGAAGTCAGGCAGGTTGATTCCTCCAGTTCCATTCTTCTTTCTCAAGATCGCTTTGGCCATTCAAGGTTTTTTGGATTTCCATACAAATTGTCAAATTATTTGTTCTAGTTCTCTGAAAAATACCGTTGGTAGCTTGATAGGGATTTCATTGAATCTATAGATTGCTTTGGGTAGTTTACTCATTTTCACTATATTGATTCTTCCAATCCATGAACATGGTATATTTTTCCATCTATTAGTGTCCTCTTTGATTTCTTTCACCACTGTTTTATAGTTTTCTATATATAGGTATTTTGTTTCTTTAGGTAGATATACTCCTAAGTATTTTATTCTTTTCGTTGCAATTTTAATGGAATTGTTTCCTTAATTTCTCTTTCTGTTTTCTCATTGTTAGTGTATAGGAATGCAAGAGATTTCTGTGCGTTAATTTTATATCCTGCAACTTTACTATATTCATTGATTAGCTCTAGTAATTTTCTAGTGAGTCTTTAGGGTTTTCTACGTAGAGGATCATATCATCTGCAAACAGTGAGAGTTTTACTTCTTCTTTTCCAATCTGGATTCCTTTTATTTCTTTTTCTGCTCTGATTGCTGTGGCCAAAACTTCCAAAAGTATGTTGACCAGTGGTGAGAGTGGGCACCCTTGTCTTATTCCTGACTTTAGGGGAAATGCTTTCAATTTTTCACCATTGAGGATGTTTGCTGAGGGTTTGTCATATATAGCTTTTATTATGTTGAAGTATGTTCCTTCTATTCCTGCTTTCTGGAGGGTTTTTATCATAAATGGATGCTGAATTTTGTCAAAGGCTTTCTCTGCATCTATTGAGATAATCATATGGTTTTTATTTTTCAATTTGTTAGTGTGGTGTATTACATTTATTGATTTGCAGATATTGAAGAATCCTTGCATCCCTGGGATAAAGCCCACTTGGTCATGATGTATGGTCTTTTTAATGACCAACCTAGATAGCATATTGAAAAGCAGAGACATTACTTTGCCAACAAAGGTCCGTCTAGTCAAGGCTATGGTTTTTCCAGTGGTCACGTATGGATGTGAGAGTTGGACTGTGAAGAAAGCTGAGCGCCGAAGAATTGATGCTTTTGAACTGTGGTGTTGGAGAAGACTCTTGAGAGTCCCTTGGACTGCAAGGAGATCCAACCAGTCCATTCTAAAGGAGATCAGTCCTGGGTGTTCTTTGGAAGGAATGATGCTAAAGCTGAAATTCCAGTACTTTGGCCACCTCATGAGAAGAATTGACTCATTGGAAAAGACTCTGATGCTGGGAGGGATTGGGGGCAGGAGGAAAAGGGGATGACAGAGGATGAGATGGCTGGATGGCATCACTGACTCGATGGACATGAGTCTGAGTGAACTCGGGGAGATGGTGATGGACACGGAGGCCTGGCGTGGTACGATTCATGGGGTCGCAAAAAGTCGGACATGACTGAGTGACTGAATTGAATGATTGATTGATTGGATTCTGTTTGCTAGAATTTTGTTAAGGATTTTTGCATCTATGTTCATCAGTTATATTGGCCTGTAGTTTTCTTTTTTTGTGGCATCTTTGTCAGGTTTTGGTATTAGGGTGATGGCAGCCTCATAAAATGAGTTTGGAAGTTTACCTTCCTCTGCAATTTTCTGAAAGAGTTTGAGTAGGATAGGTGTTAGTTCTTCTCTAAATTTTTGGCAGAATTCAGCTGTGAAGCTGTCTGGTCCTGGGCTTTTGTTTGTTGGAAGATTTCTGATTACAGTTTCAATTTCTGTGCTTGTGATGGGTCTGTTAAGATTTTCTATTTCTTCCCGGTTCAATTTTGGAAAGTTGTACTTTTCTAAGAATTTGTCCATTTCTTCCAAGTTATCCATTTTATTTGCATATATTTGCTGATAATAGTCTCTTATGATCCTTTGTATTTCTGTGTTATCTGTTGTGATCTCTCCATTTTCATTTCTAATTTTGTTGATTTTATTTTTCTCCCTTTGTTTCTTGATGAGTCTGGCTAATGGTTTGTCAATTTTATTTATCTTCTCAAAGAACCAGATTTTGGTTTTGTTGATTTTTGCTATGGTCTCCTTTGTTTCTTTTGCATTTATTTCTGCCCTAATTTTTAAGATTTCTTTCCTTCTACTAACTCTGGGGTTCATAATTTCTTCCTTTTCAAGTTGCTTTAGGTATAGAGTTAGGTTATTTATTTGACTTTTTTCTTGTTTCTTGAGGTAAGCCTGTATTGCTATGAACCTTCCCCTTAGTACTGCTTTTACAGTGTCCCATAGGTTTTGGGTTTTCATTTTCATTTTGGTGTTTTCATTTTCATTCGTTTTCATTTTCATTCATTTTCATTTTGGTGTTTTTGTTTTCATTCATTTCTATGCATATTTTTATTTCTTTTTTTATTTCTGCTGTGATTTGTTGGTTATTCAGCAGCGTGTTGTTCAGCCTCCATATGTTGGGATTTTTAATAGTTTTTCTCCTGTAATTGACATCTAATCTTACTGCATTGTGGTCAGAAAAGATGCTTGGAATGATTTTGATTTTTTTTTAATTTACCAAGGCTAGATTTATGGCCCAGGATGTGATCTATCCTAGAGAAGGTTCCATGTGCACTTGAGAAAAAGGTGAAATTCATTATTTTGGGGTGAAATGATTGGAGAAGGCAATGGCACCCCACTCCAGTACTCTTGCCTGGAAAGTCCCATGGGCGGAGGAGCCTGGTGGGCTGTAGTCTATGGGGTCGCAAAGAGTCGGACACGACTGAGCGACTTGACTTTCACTTTTCACTTTCATGCATTGGAGCAGAAAATGGCAACCCACTCCAGTGTTCTTGCCTGGAGAATCCCAGGGATGGGGGAGCCTGGTTGGCTGCCATCTATGGGGTCACACAAAGTCGGACACGACTGAAGCGACTTAGCAGTAGCAGCAGCAGCAGACCTATAGATATCTATTAGGTCTAACTGGTCTATTGTACCATTTAAAGCTCATGTTTTCTTGTTAACTTTCTGTTTAGTTGATCTATCCACTGGTGTGAGTGGGGTATTAAAGTCTCCCACTATTATTGTGTTATTGTTAATTTCCCCTTTCATACTTGTTAGCATTTGTCTTTTGTATTGTGGTGCTCCTATGTTGGGTGCATATATATTTATGATTGTTATATCTTCTTCTTGGATTGATCCTTTGATCATTATGTAGTGTCCATCTTTGTCTCTTTTCACAGCCTTTGTTTTAAAGTCTAATTTATCTGATATGAGTATTACTACTCCTGTTTTCTTTTGGTCTCTATTTGCATGGAATATCTTTTTCCAGCCCTTCACTTTCAGTCTGTATATGTCCCTTGTTTCGAGGTGGGTCTCTTGTAGACAACATATATAGGGGTCTTGTTTTTGTATCCATTCAGCCAGTCTTTGTCTTTTGGTTGGGGCATTCAACTCATTTACACTTAAGGTAATTATTGATAAGTATGATCCTGTTGGCATTTACTTAATTGTTTTGGATTCGAGTTTATACACCCTTTCTGTGTTTCCTGCCTAGAGAAGATCCTTTAGCATTTGTTGGAGAGCTGGTTTGGTGGTGCTGAATTCTCTGGGCTTTTGCTTGTCTGTAAAGCTTTTCATTTCGCCTTCATATTTGAATGAGATCCTTGCTGGGTACAATAGTCTGGGCTGTAGGTTATTTTCTTTCACCACTTTAAGTATGTTTTGCCATTCCCTTCTGGCCTGAAGAGTTTCTGTTGAAAGATCAGCTGTTATCCTTATGGGAATCCCTTTGTGTGTTATTTGTTGTTTTTCCCTTGCTGCTTTTAATATTTGTTCTTTGTGTTTGATCTTTGTTAATTTGATTAATATGTGTCTTGGGGTGTTTCACCTTGGGTTTATCCTGTTTGGGACTCTCTGGGTTTCTTGGGCTTGGGTGATTATTTCTTTCCCCATAGGGAAGTTTTCAACTATTATCTCCTCAAGTATTTTCTCATGGTCTTTCTTTTTGTCTTCTTCTTCTGGACTCCTATGATTCGAATGTTGGGGCATTTAACATTGTCCCAGAGGTCTCTGAGGTTGTCCTCATTTCTTTTAATTCTTTTTTATTTTTTCCTCTCTGTTTCCTTTATTTCTACCATTCTATCTTCCACCTCACTAATCCTATCTTCTGTCTCTGTTATTCTATTGTTGGTTCCCTCCAGTGTTTTTGATCTCATTTATTGCATTATTATTATATATTGACTCTTTTTTATTTCTTCTAGGTCCTTGTTAAACCTTTCTTGCATCTTCTCGATCCTTGTCTCCAGGCTGTTTATCTGTACCTCCAATTTGTTTTCAAGATTTTGGATCATTTTCACTGTCATTATTTGGAATTCTTTATCAGGTAGATTCCCTATCTCTTCCTCTTTTGTTTGGTTTGATGGGCATTTATCCTGTTCCTTTACCTGCTGGGTATTTCTCTGCCTTTTAATCTTATTTATATTGCTGTGTTTGGGGTGGGCTTTCTATATTCTGGCAGTTGGTGGTTCCTCTTTATTGTGGGGGCTCCTCGCTGTGGGTGGGGTTGGATGGGTGGCTTGTCAAGGTTTTCTGGTTAGGGAAGCTTGTGTTGGTGTTCTGGTGGGTGGGGCTGGATTCCTTCTTTCTGGAGTTCAATGAAGTGTCCAGTAATAAGTTTTGAGATGTCAATGGGTTTGGTGTGACTTTGGTCAGCCTGTATATTGAGGTTCAGGGTTATGTTCCTGTGTTGCTGGAGAATTTGCGTGGTGTGTCTTTCTCTGGATCTTGTTGGCCTTTGGGTGGTGCTTGGTTTCAGTGTAGGTATGGAGGCATTTGATGAGCTCCTATCAACTAATGTTCCCTGGATTCAGGAGTTCTCTGGTGTTCTCAGAATTTGGACTTAAGCCTCCTGCCTCTGGATTTTAGTCTTATGCTTACAGTAGCCTCAAGATTTCTCCATCTATACAGCACTGATGATAAAACATCTAGGTTAATGATGAAAAGTTTCTCCACAGTGAGGGACACCTGGAGAGGTACACAGAATTACATGGAGAAGAAAAGAGGGAGGAGGGAGATAGAGGTGACCAGGAGAAGAGGGGGAATCAAAAGGGGAGACAGCAAGCTAGTCAGTAATCACTTCCCTATGTGCTCTCCACAGTCTGAATCCCTCAGAGATGTTCATGGAGTTACACAGAGAAGAGAAGAGGGAGGAAGGAGACAGAGGTGGCCAGGAGGATAAAGGGGGAATCAAAAGGAGAGAGACAGATCCAGCCAGTAATCAGATTCCTAAGTGTTCTCCACAGCCCGGAACACACAAAGAGATTCACCAAGTTGGGTAGAGAAGAAAAGGTGAGGGGGGAGATAGAGGCGACCTGGTGGAGAAAAAGGAGAGTCCAAAGGGGAAGAAAGCAATCAGGCCAGTGATCTTGCTCCCAAGTAAAAATGGGTACTGAAGATTTGGTTCTTAAAGGTACAAAGTTGATAACAAATACTAAAAAGCAAAGATTAAAAATCTTGAGCAGAGGTTAGAGTCTCAAAAATACAATATTAAAAAAAAAACAAAAACAAAAAAGCAAAAAACAAACAAAAAAACACAAACTCACAGAAATTATAAAATATATACATGAAGTTTGCTTTAAAAATACAGTCTTTTCTCTTTTTTTGGCAAGATATTAGTAGATTATAAAAATGAAAATTAAAGGAGTAATGGGAACTTAAAAATAACAAAAAATAAAATAAAATTTTTTTAATTTAAAAAATGATAATAGTAAAAATATATCTAAAACTTTCTCTGGAGCTGTTGTGGACAGTGTGGGGTCAGTTCATTTTCAGATAGTTCCTTGGTCTGGCTTGTACTTCTCATGGTCTATAGGCCCCTTCCTATGTAGTAGTGCTAACTAAAGGGTTTTAATCTATTACACCTGTCACCTCCAAAGTGGTTCCCTCTGTTTATGTTAGCTTCTTCTGTTTGCTGGTCTCTTCAGTATCTAATTTCTGCCCTGACACAAGGGATGCGGTGGTGGTCACTTCTTTTTAGGCTCGCTTGTTCAGTCGTGCTTTGGGGAGGGAGGTACACTGCAAACAAATATCACTGGTGTGTGTTCACAGTGATTCAGCCACACTGGGTTTGCGCCTGCTCACGGCGTGTGTGCTTTCCCAGTCTACACTGCTCAGACTCTAGGTTGCTCTGCTGGGAACTGTCTGATGCAGGCCCTGGTTTGCATTCACTTGCCAGGTTTAAGCCACTCAGGTTCAGGTTCTCAGGTACTCCACAAAGGCCCAGACTTGGTTGGGCCTGCGTTTTGCACCAGTCCCAGGTCCGAGAAGCTCAGGTGACCAGGTACTTGGTGCATGTAGTCACCCCCAGTTGAAGGCTGTGACTTATCCCCTCCCCCATCCCAGCCACTTATCCCCTCCCCCATCCCAGCCGCTTGGTTTTCTGCGTGTACAACAGGCGCATCTTCTTTCTTCTGGGAAGCTGATCTCTGGCTGCGACCCTCCTGGCGGATGTCGACCATCCAGAATCCCAAGAAGTCTTGGTTAGCAAGGAAGTCTGCTTGCAGTTTGTTATAGGATGCCTCTCTGGGGCCGATTGCCCCCTTCTGGCTCTGGCTGCCCTTGCCTGCCTGTCTCCAGCAGGGGATGGGCCAGTCCGCAGCCGGCTAGCTCTGCTCAGTCCTTTGTTCTGTGAGCGTGCCTGGCGGTGGTTAGGGCTTTTCTCGGGATCACGGGATAGTGGGATAGCTATCCCACAGTCTAGGTTGCTATCTCAAGCTAGTTCCCTCAGATTGCCCTCAGGGGATTCAGGCCCAGTCCTTATCCTAAGCAATGCCGCCTGCTCCTCCCTGTCCTTCCCCCACTTGCTAGTGGGGGATGCGAGCGTCTGGGCTGTTGCACCACTGGGAGTTGCTGTTGGACACGTAATCTGTGGGTTTTAATTATTTATTTATTTTTCCTCCCAATTATTTTGCCCTCTGAGATTCCAAGGCTTGCCACAGACCCGCGGGAGAGAGTGTTTCCTGGTGTTTGGAAACTTCTCTTTATTAAGACTCCCTTCCTGGGATGGATCTCCGTCCCTACCTCTTTTGTCTCTCTTTTTATCATTTATATTTTGTCCTACCTCCTTTTGAAGACAATGGGCTGCTTTTCTGGGTGTCTTATGTCCTCTGCCAGCATTCAGAAGTTGTTCTGTGGAATTTGCTCGGCGCTCAAATGTTCGTTCAATGAATTTGTAGGGGAGAAAGTGGTCTCTCCCTCCTGTTCCTCTGCCATCTTAGGACTGCCCCCTCTGGTCCGACTGTTTTGACTTTGCTCGTGGGTGTATATGTATATGTGCATATTCCTGTATTTTCATTATTATTTGCCTGATTTTGTAACTGCCATTTGTCTGGGGCTCATCTTTGGTTTCTCTTTTTTGGATATTTGCTTTAATCTCACTTAATGTCATAACAAACCACTTGTGGAATATTCATTTGTGAGCAGAGATCATGCCCTGTAGTGGAGTGCTGACTCCAAGACCATAGAACACCAGAGAACTAACTGAACCCTAGGGAGTATCAAATAGTGAGAACTCACACAGAGGAAACCACTTGAATACAAGACCGAGCATCACCCAACCACCAGTAGCACCCTGTGCCGGATGCTTCATCTAAATAACAAACAAAACAAAAATACAAACCCAATCATCAGCAGACAGGATTACCACCTCACTCAGCCTTTGCCCATCAGAGGAAAAACAAACAAACAAACAAAAACTCAGGACAAATTACACCCTATATGAAGCTTACACAAACAACTAGACCAACCTTAGGAGGCCAGAAACCAAAAGGAAGATAGAATTCAATCTTGACCTGGGAAAAGGAGACCTCAAACACAGTAACTTAAAAAAATAATAATGAAAAGGCAGAGAAATACTACACAAATGAAGGAACAAACTAGAAACACTGAAGTCCAAATAAATGAAGAAATAGGCAAACTACCTGAAAAAGAATTCAGAATAATGATAGTAAAGATGATTAAAAAAAAAAAAAAAAAACCTTGAAAACAAAATGGAGAAAATGCAAGATTCAATAAAGACCTAAACAAATTAAAGAATAAACATACAGAGACAAACAAGACAATTACTGACATTAAAAATACTCTAGAAGGAATCAATAAAAGAATATCTGAAGCAGAGAAGTGAATCAGTGAGCTGGAAGATAAAATGGTAGAAATGACTTCTGAAGAGCAGAATAAAGTGAAAAGAACTGAGAACAGTCTCAGAGACCTCTGGGACAATATTAAGTGCACCAACGTTCGAATTATAAGGGTCCCAGAAAAAGAAGAGAAAAAGAAAGGGTATGAGAAAATTTTTGAAGAGATTATAGTTGAAAATTTCCCCAACATGGAAAAGGAAATAGTCAATCAAGTCCAAGAGGCACAAAGAGTCCCACACAGGATAAACCCAAGGAAAAACATTCCAAGACATACACTAATCAAACTAACAAAGACTAAACACAAAGAAAGAATATTAAAAGCAGCAAGGGAGAAGCAACAAGTAACATACACGGGAAACCCCACCGACTTAACAGCTGATCGTTCAGCAGAAACTCTGCAGGCCAAAAGGGATGGTCGGATATATTTAAAGTATTGAAAGGGAAAAATCTACAACCAAGATTATAGTACTTGGGAACCATCTCATTCAAAATTGATGGAGAAATATAAACTTTTCAGACAAGCAAAAGTTAAGAGAATTCAGTACCACCAAAACAGCTTTACAACAAATGTTAAAGGGACTTACATAGTCAAGAAATACAGAGAAGAAAAAACAGCTACAAAATCAACCCCAAACAATTAAGAAAATGGCAATATGAACATATATGTCAATAATTAACTGTAAATGGATTAAATGCTCCAACAAAAAGACACAGACTGGCTGAATGGATACAAAAGCAAGACCCATATATATGCTGTATATAAAAAACCCACTTCAGACCTAAAGACACATATAGACCGAAAGTGACAGGATGGAAATATTTATTCTCTGCAAATGGGAAGCAAAAGAAAGCTGGAGTAGCAATCCTCACATCAGACAAAATAGACCTTAAAATAAAGAAGATGACAAGAGATAAGGAAGGACACTACATAATGATCAAGGGGTCAATCCAAGAGGAAGACATAACAATTGTAAATATCTATGCATCCAACATAGGAGCACCTCAATACATAAGACAAACACTAACAGACATAAAAGGAGAAATTGACAGTACACAATCATAGTAGGAGACTTTAACACCCCACTCACACCAATGGACAGATCATCAAAACAGAAAATTAATAAAGGAAACAGAAGTCTTAAATGATACAGATGAGATGGATCTCACTGATATCTTCAGGACATTCCATCCAAATGCAGAAGAATACACCTTCCCAAATGCACATGGAACATTCTCCAGGATAGACCACATCTTGGGTCACAAATCAAACCTCAGTAAATTTAAGAAAATTGAAATCGTATCAAGCATCTTCTCTGACCACAACGCTATAAGACTAGATATAATTACAAGGAAAAAAAACTGTAAGGAACACAAACACATGGAGATTAAACAATGTGTTTCTAAATAACCAACAGGTTACTGAAGACATCAAAAGGGAAATTAAAAAAATTTATAGAAAGAAATGACAATGAAAACACGACAATTCAAAACCTATGGGATGCAGCAAAAGCAGTCCTAAGAGGGAAGTTTATAGCAATACAATCCTACCTCAAGAAACAAGAAAAACATCGAATAGACAGCCTAACTTTACACCTAAAACAACTGGAAAAAGAAGATTAAAAAAAAATAAGTAGAAGGAAAGAAATCATAAAGATCTGAGCAGAAATCAATGAAAAGGAAATGAAAGAAACAATAGTAAAGATTAATAAAGCTAAAGGCTGGTTCTTTGAGAGGATAAACAAATTGACAAGCTTTTAGCCAGACTCATCAAGAAAAGAAGAGAGAAGAATCAAATCAACAAAATTAGAAATGAAAAAGGAGATGTTACAACAGACAATGAAGAAGTACAAAGGATTATAAGAGACTATTATGAACAACTATATGGCAATAAAATGGATAACCTGGAAGAAATGGACAGATTCTTAGAAAAGTTCAATCTTCCAAGACTGAACCAGGAAGAAGTAGTAATTATGAACAACCCAATTACAAGCACTGAAATTGAAGCTGTGATCAAAAATCTCCCCAAAAACAAAAGCCCAGGATCAGATGGTTTCACAAGAGAATTCTATCAAATATTTAGAGAAGAGCTAATGCTTATCCTTCTAAAACACTTTCAAAAAATTGCAGAGGAAGGAACACTTCCAAATTCATTCTACAAGGCTACCATCACCCTGACACCAAAACCAGCAAAACCAACACAAAAAAAGAAAACTACATGCCCAAATCACTGATGAACATAGATACAAAAATCCTCAACAAAATTTTAGCAAACAAAATTCAGCAACACATCAAAGAGCTCATACACCATGATCAAGTTGCGTCTATTCCAGGAATGCAAGAATTCTTCAATATATGCAAATCAATCAATGTGATATACCATATTAGCAAATTGAAAGATAAAAACCATATGATCATCTCAATAGATACAGAAAAAGCCTTTGACAAAATTCAGCACCCATGTATGATTAAAACTCTTCAAAAAAATGGGCATAGAAGGAACCTACCTCAACATCATAAAGGTCATATATAATAAGCCTACAGCAAACATTATTCTCAATGGTGAAAAATTGAAAGCATTCCCCCTAAGATCAGGAACAAGACAAGGGTGTCCACTCCCACCACTATTATTCACCATAGTTTTGGAAGTCCTAGCTACAGCAATCAGAGAAGAAAAATAAATAAAAGCAATCCAGATCAGAAATGAAGAAGTAAAGCTCTCACTCTTTGCAGATGACATGATACTGTACATAGGAAACCCTAAAGATAGTATCAGAAAATTACTAGTGCTACTCAGTGAATTTATCAAAGTTGCAGGATACCAAATCAATACACAGAAATCACTTGCATTTCTATATAGTAACAACAAAAGATCAGAAAGGGAAATTAAGGAATCAATCCCATTCACCATTGCAACAAAAAGAATCAAATATCAAGGAATATACTTACCTAAGGAGACAAAGGAACTGTACATAGAAAATTATAAGACACTAATGAAAGAGATCCAAAATGACATAAACAGATAGAGAGATATTCCATGTTCCTGGGTAGGAAGAATCAATATGGTGAAAATGACTGTATTACCAAATGCAATCTACAGATTCAATGAGATCCCTATCAAATTACCAATGGCATTTTTCCCAGAAAAAGGACAAAAAATTTCACAATTCATATGGAAACACAGAAGACCCTGACTAGCCAAAGTAGTCTTGAGAAAGAAGAATGGAGCTGGAGGAATCAGCCTTCCTGACTTCAGATTATACTACAAAGCTACAGTCATCAAGACAGGATGGTACTGGCACAAAAACAGAAATATAGACCAATGGAACAAGATAGAAAGCCCAGAAATAAACCCATGCACCTATGGGTACCTTATTTTTGACAAAGGAGGCAAGAATATACAATGTGGCAAAGACAGCCTCTTCAATAAATGGTGCTGGGAAAACTGGACAGCTACATGTAAAAGAACGACATTAGAACACTTCCTAACACCATACACAAAGATAAACTCAAAATGGATTAAAGACCTAAATGTAAGACCAGAAACTATAAAACTCTTAGAGGAAAACATAGGCAGGACACTCAATGACATAAATCAAAGCAAGATCCTCTATGACCCAGCTCCTAGAGTAACAGAAATAAAAACAAAAGTAAACAAGTGGGACCTGATTAAACTTAAAAGCTTTTACACAGCAAAGGAAACTATTATCAAGGTGAAAAGGCAACCCTCAGAATAGAAGAAAATGATAGCAAATGAAATTGATAAGGGATTAATTTCCAAAATATGCAAGCAGCTCATACAACTCAATGCCAGAAAAACAAACAACCCAATCAAAAAGTGGGAAAAAGACATAAACAGACATTTCTTCAAAGAAGACATACAGTTCAGTTCAGTCGCTCAGTCGTGTCTGACTCTTTGCGATCTCGTGGACTTCAGCACACCAGGCTTCCCTGTCCATCACCAGCTCCCAGAGTTTACTCAAACTCATGTCCATTGAGTCAGTGATGCCATCCAGCCATCTCATCTTCTGTCATTGCTGTCTTCTCCCTCCTTTGATCTTTCCCAGCATCAGGGTCTTTTCAAATGAGTCAGTTCTTCACATATGGTGACCAAAGTATTGGAGTTACAGCTTCAGCATCAGTCCTACAGATGGCTAACAAACACATGAAAAGATGCTCAACATTGCTCATTATTAGAGAAATGCAAATCCAAACTTCAATAAGATATCACCTCACACTGGTCAGAATGGACATCATCAAAAAATCTACAAACAATAAATGCTGGAGAGGGTATGGAGAGAAGGGAACCCTCTTGCACTGCTGGTGGGAATGTAAATTTATACAGCCACTATAGAAGATGGTATGGAGATTCCTTTAAAAACTAGTAATAAAACCACCGTATATTCCAGCAATCCCACTTCTAGGTATATATCCTGAGGAAGACAAAACTGAAAAAGACACATGTAGCCCATTGTTCATGGTAGCACTATTTACAATAGCTAGAAAATGAAAGCAACTTAGATGTCCATCGACAGAAGAATGGATAAAGAAATTGTGGTGTGCTGTGCTCAGTTCAGTTCAGTTCAGTCACTCAGTCATGTCCGACTCTTTGTGACCCCATGAACTGCAGCACGCCAGGCCTTTCTGTCCATTACTAACTCTCGGAGTCCACCCAAACCCATGTCCATTGTGTTGGTGATGCCTTCCAACCATCTCATCCTCTGTCGTCCCCTTCTCCTCCTGCCTTCCATCTTTCCCAGCATCAGGGTCTTTTCAATGAGTCAGCTCTTCGCATCAAGTGGCCAAAATATTGGAGTTTCAGCTTCAACATCAGTCCTTCCAATGAACACTCAGGACTGATCTCCTTTAGAATGGACTGGTTGGATCTCCTTGCAGTCCAAGGGACTCTCAAGAGTCTTCTCCAACACCACAGTTCAAAAGCATCAATTCTTCGGTGCTCAGCTTTCTTTATAGTCCAACTCTCACATCCATACATGACTACTGGAAAAACCATAGCCTTGACTAGACGAACCTTTGTTGGCAAAGTAATGTCTCTGCTTTTTAATATGCTGTCTAGGTTGGTCATAACTTTCCTTCCAAGGAGTAAGTGTCTTTTAATTTCATAGCTGCAATCACCATCTGCAGTGATTTTGGAGCCCCCAAAAATAAAGTCAGCCACTGTTTCCACTGTTTCCCCATCTATTTGCCATGACGTGATGGGACCAGATGCCATGATCTTAGTTTTCTGAATGTTGAGCTTTAAGCCAACATTTTCACTCTCCTCTTTCACTTTCATCAACAGGCTCTTTAGTTCCTATTCACTTTCTGCCTTAAGGGTGGTGTCATCTGCATATCTGAGGTTATTGATATTTCTCCCAGCAATCTTGATTCCAGCTTGTGCTTCCTCCAGCACAGCGTGTCTCATGATGTAATCTGCATATAAGTTAAATAAGCAGGGTGACAATATACAGTCTTGACGTACTCCTTTTCCTGTTTGGAGCCAGTCTGTTGTTCTATGTCCAGTTCTAACTGTTGCTCCCTGACCTGCATACAGGTTTCTCAGAAGGCAAGTCAGGTGGTCTGGTATTCCCATCTCTTTCAGAATTTTCCACAGTTTATTGTGATCCACACAGTCAAAGGCTTTGGCATAGTCAATAAAGCAGAAATAGATGTTTTCTGGAACACTCTTGTTTTTTCAATGATTCAGCGGATGTTGGCAATTTGATCTCTGGTTCCTCTGACTTTTCTAAAACCAGCTTGAACATCTGGAAGTTCACAGTTCACGTATTGCTGGAGCCTGGCTTGGAGAATTTTGAGCATTACTTTTCTAGCATGTGAGATGAGTGCAATTGTGCAGTAGTTTGAGCATTCTTTGGCATTGCCTTTCTTTGGGATTGGAATGAAAACTGACCTCTTCCAGTCCTGTGGCCACTGCTGAGTTTTCCAAATTTGCCAGCATATTGAGTGCAGCACTTTCATAGCATCATCTTTCAGGATTTGAAATAGCTCAACTGGAATTCCATCACCTCCCCTAGCTTTGTTCATAGTGATGCTTCCTAAGGCCCACTTGATTTCACATTCCAGGACATCTGGCTCTAGATAAGTGATCATACCATCATGATTATCTGGGTCATGAAGCTCTTTTTTGTACAGTTCTTCTGTGTATTCTTGCCACCTCTTCTTAATATCTTCTGCTTCCATTAGGTCCTTACCATTTCTGTCCTTTATTGAGCCCATCTTTGCCTGAAATGTTCCCTTGGTATCTCTAATTTTCTTGAGGTAAGGAGCAGTGGCTGTACTTGACTGGAGCAGCCATGCAGAGAGACCCCACCTCCAAGGTAAGAGAAACCCAAGTAAGATGGTAGGCACTGAGAGAGAGGATCGGAGGGCAGACAGACTCAACTACAAACACAGACAACTAGCCAATCTGATCACATGGACCACAGCCTTGTCTAAGTCAATGAAACTAAGCCATAGCATGTGGGGCCACCCAAGACAGCCAGGTCATGGTGGAGAGGTCTGACAGAATGTGGTCCACTGGAGAAGGGAATGGCAAACCGCTTCAGTATTCTTGCCTTGAGAACCCCATGAACAGTATTAAAAGGCAAAAAGATAGGACATTGAAAGATGAACTCCCAAGGTCAGTAGGTGCCCAATATGCTACTGGAGACCAGTGGAGAAATAACTCCAGAAAGAATGAAGGGATGGAGCCAAAGCAAAACAACACCCAGTTGTGAATGGGACTGGTGATGGAAGCAGGGTTCAATGCTGTAAAGAGCAATATTGCTTAGGAACCTGGAGTGTTAGGTGCATGAATCAAGGCAAATTGGAAGTGGTCGAACAGGAGATGACAAGAGTGAACGTCGACATTCTAGGAATCAGCAAACTTAAATGGACTGGAATAGGTGAATTTAACTCAGATGACCATTATATCTACTACTGTGGGCAAGAATCCCTTAGAAGAAATGGAGCAGTCATCATAGTCAACAAAAGAGTCCAAAATGCAGTACTTGGATACACTCTCAAAAACGATCTCTGTTCTCAAGAATGATCTCTGTTTGTTTCCGAGGCAAACCATTCAATATCACAGTAATCCAAGTCTATACCCCAATCAGTAACATGAAAAAGCTGAAGTTGAATGGTTCTATGAAGACCTACAAGACCTTCTAGAACTAACACCCAAAAAAGATGTCCTTTTCATTATAGGGGACTGGAATACAAAAGTAGGAATTCAAGAAACACATGGAATAACAGGCAAATTTGGTCTTGGAGTATAGAACAAAGCAGGGCAAAGGCTAATAGAGTTCTGCCAAGAGAACGCACTGGTCATAGCAAACACCCTCTTCCAACAACACAAGAGAAGACTCTACACATGGACATCACCAGATGGTCGACACCAAAATCAGATTGATTATATTCTTTGCAGCCAAAGATGGAGAAGCTCTATACAGTCAGCAAAAACAAGACCGGGAGCTGACTATGGCTCAGATCATCAACTCCTTATTGCCAAATTCAGACTGAAATTGAAGAAAGTGGAGAAAACCACTAGACCATTCAGGTATGACCTAAATCAAATCCCTTATGATTATACAGTGGAAGTGGGAAATAGATTTAAGGGACTAGATCTGGTAGACAGAGTGCCTGATGAACTATGGATGGAGGTTCATGACACTGTAGAGGAGACAGGAATCAAGACTATCCCCAAGAAAAAGAAATGCAAAAAGGCAAAATGGCTGTCTGAGGAGGCCTTACAAACAGCTGTGAAAAGAAGAGAAGCAAAAAGCAAAGGAGAAAAGGAAAGATATACCCATCTGAATGCAGAGTGCTGTGCTACGTGTGTGCTAAGTCACTTCAGTCGTGTCCAGCTGTTTATGACCCCAGGGACTGTAGCCCACCAGGCTACTCTGTCCATGGGGTTCTCCAGGCAAAAATGCTGGAGTGGGTTGCCATGCCCTCCTCCAGGGGATCTTCCCAACCCAGGGATTGAACCCCCATCTCTCATGTCTCCTGCATTGGCAGGCAGATTCTTATCCACTGTGCTACCAGGGAAGTATGTTAAAGTTGTGATACATATACACAATGGAATATTACTCAGCCATAAAAAGGAACACATTTGAGTTCACCCTAATGAGGTGGATGAACCTAGAACCTATTATACAGAGTGAAGTGAGTCAGAAAGAGAAATATTGTATTCTAACACATATATATGGAATCTAGAAGAATGGTACTGAAGAACTCATTTACAGGGCAGCAATGGAGAAAGAGACATAGAGAATAGAGTTATGGACATGGGGAGAAGGGAGGAGAAGGTAAGATGTAAGTAAAGAGTAACATGGAAACTTATATTACCATGTGTCATTTCAAACTATGAAAAGCTCCATAAAGGAAATAAACAGAATGTTAAGTAAATGGGGCAGAGTGAAGGATCTGGAAGTCTCTCTCTGCAGAGTTTAGGATTAAAGGATAAGCACATACCAAACATGGGGAAAGGTGGAG
The DNA here is from genome assembly GCF_003369695.1 of Bos indicus x Bos taurus. Classification (NCBI taxonomy): domain Eukaryota; kingdom Metazoa; phylum Chordata; class Mammalia; order Artiodactyla; family Bovidae; genus Bos; species Bos indicus x Bos taurus. The sequence continues at coordinate 110,801,982 of NC_040079.1, read as the reverse complement.
TCACAATATTCCAGGCAGAAGAAAAGGCAAAAGGAAAAACACACAAGGGCTATGAACATCCCGTGCTGGTTCACGATAGACTGGATGCATTCTGGTCACAATGCTGATACCTCCAGAAAGTTGTTTCTCCCTTGGTTTGCGAGTGCTACACTCTGCCTCAGTGTTCAGACTGTGTCAACTTCATGTTTCTCTTAGTCCTCTTCCGTGGGTCTCACACACACCCAAGTAAGACAGGAGCCATGGGATTGTAGCTTGCTTGTGCAACTCCCACAAATGCCCTGGAAAGGCTGAAGTGGGAAGAATGATCATCTTTCAGCCTAAGTTCTACCAGAGGCTCTTCTAATCCAGTTCGGTTATTTTGTGCATTGCAAATAATCCTCAAACAGGAAATGTCAGAGTGAGTAAAGATGCGCAGAGCTATACATCAGTGGAACAACCCTTTGCACTCTGTTGGTAAAAACTTACAGAAACACTTCAGATCTTCCAACACTATTAAATGGCATAGTCTTTAGCTAACATATCTTGTCTGAAGCATATCTGTGATACAGAAAAGATATAAGGATGTGTCTAACGCAGAAGACCAACAACCATTCATTGGGGCACTATTCCATTTTTAATGCTATTTTTAAAATTCTGTAGTAATTTATTTTTTCCTTTATCACTATGATTAATGACTATGCTACGTGCAGTAGACATTGGCTTTTGGACCTATAGCTTCCATTCGTTCCCCTCCCTTTATCAGTGTACCATTCCATTTTGAGTATTTTCTCTCCTCTCCTCTCAGTCCACAGGAGTAATGGCATAACTGATTCCACACCCAACTTCACAGATGCCATGTGAACCAGGCTCCAGCAATCAGAGTAGCAGATTTTGCTGGCCACAGTAATTGTTTCAGAGAAAGGCATCAGAAACGTAAGGTGCCATGAGATTCTTAGTGAAACGTTTGGACCTTAATTTGAGCATAATGAGAGTAAACAGTTGCTAGAACCACTTTGAAACCCCAGGATGCCCAAGAACGAATCCAACACATAACAGAGACAGCCAAGCAGAGATAGAGAGACTGTGTCCTGTGTCCCTGCTAAGTAAAGCCTTGCATGAAACCCGATTTACCTGGAATAGTGAGTTTTACATCAGTGAATAAATTCCCTCTTGACTTAATTTGGGCTGGCTTTTATGTTACAATAGAAATAGTCTTGATACCTGATAAACACTAAAGACTAATTCATTTATAAACTTGTTAAATGGTTCTGCCATAGCCTTTAGCCATAACATTCATCCTCAAGGATGAATTCATTTGTGACTTCATCCACTACCTAGTGGCTCAGTGGTAAAGAATCCACTTGCCAGTGCAGGAGATGTGGGTTCCATCCCCCTGGACAGAGGAGCCTGATGGACTACAGTCCATGGGTCACAGAGTCAGACATGACTTAGCAACTCTACAACACCAACAGCATCCTCAAATGCATTCATCAACATATTACATTACAGAAGATTTATTTTCTCTCCCCATTTTCAGCCCTCATCTTTTTTTTTTTTTTTTTTTGCAGTATTCTTCTGGATTTAAAAATCAAACAGTCAAGTTCACTCCATATTAACTTACTTTTTTGCATATTTGAAAATAATTTCTTAAACACAGTCCCTACAACCCCTCACTATGATTCACTGAACCAAAAGACCAATACAGCCTTTGTAAAGGCCAGGCAGGAAATAACTAGTAGCTGACTTCATTGAGTCTAGAACAGAGAAACAAGTTTCAAATAATACCTTGTATTTAAACCGTATGATATTTATATTCCAAAGGGCAATCAGCGAAATTCTGATATGATAAGCCCCCACGTGAAAAGTACATCAAACAAAGTTGCTTTGACAGTTTAATGAATGGCATTTACTCCATTCCAAAGTCTTGCAGCTCAGAAACATACTTTGGGCTGCATAATTTATCCGTCTAGCTGATACCTTGTCTCAACTGGAAATGCGCTTCTCCCTTTTGCTAAAAATACTTGGGTAGCCCCGTGTAAAGTGAATTGCTCTTTTCCACTTAATCTTTCTCTCGGGGGACTATTACGGTGAGACTACCAGGAACATGGAAGTTTCAATATCAGAACAAGCAGCTGAGACCACCTACAAAATCCATCTCCACTCACTTATCAGGAGAGCTCTGGAAACTTACTTCATTTCTTCTGAGACTTGGTTTCTCCTCTGGGAGCTTGGGAAATGGCAGAGGCCAAAGCCACCAGCCTCCTAGGGCTAGTGTGAGAACCAAAGATAGCATTGGTCAACTAACGACACAATTTACAACAATTATGGAAAGGGAAAAAGGTGTACCAAGTAACTTTTGATCTATTTTTACAGATTTTTAAAAATCTCCAAACTGTTCCAAACCAGTAATTTAACAAGAGTTTTCCACAGACAGAGAATGAACTTATGCTTGGGGTCTGGGGGAGACTGGGGGGAAGGGTTAGTTAGGGAGTTTGGGATGGACATGAACACACTGCTGTGTTTAAAATGGATAACCAACAAAGACTGACTGTATAGCACAGGGAACTCTGCTCAGTGCTATGTGTCAGCCTGGATGGGAGGGGAGTTTGGGGGAGAACAGATACCTGTGTATATATATGGTTGAATCCCTTCACTGTTCACCTGAAACTGTCCCAACATTGTTAACTAGCTATACCCCAAGCAGAAGGAAAAACACCAATACAGTATAATAACGCATATATATGGAATTTAGAAAGATGGTAACAATAACCCTGTGTACGAGACAGCAAAAGAGACACTTATGTATAGAACAGTCTTATGGACTCTATGGGAGAGGGAGAAGGTGGGAAGATTTGGGAGAATGGCATTGAAACATGTAAAATATCATGTATGAAATGAGATGCCAGTCCAGGTTCAATGCACGATACTGGATGCTTGGGGCTAGTGCACTGGGACGACTCAGAGGGATGGTATGGGGAGGGAGGAGGGAGGAGGGTTCAGGATGGGGAACACATGTATACCTGTGGCGGATTCATTTTGATATTTGGCAAAACTAATACAATTATGTAATTATGTAAAGTTTAAAAATAAAAATAAAAAGAAAAAAAAAAGATTTTTTAAAAACTAAAGAAATAGAGTTTTCTTATCCAGTCAGTAAGGGAAGGCTAGACGGCCAGGTGATTGTCTCTTCCTCCTCTCTGCTCCTGACAGTGGGACTGCAGCACCCAGGCCCAGAGTTTCCAGCAGAAACAAGGCATTCCGAGCCTTCTGAGGACACAGCGTGCATCCCTCAGTCTTGTGCAGGGAGGGGTCAGTACCGGAGAGTGTGGGTTATGGGTGGGAAGTAAAAACAACAGGCCCCAAACGGCCCAGGGCGGAATTCATTACCTGTGGACTCGCTGCTAATGATTTAGGGAGCACACTGGTGCTTAATATTTTATCTGTTTAGTGCCAATGGGAGGGCGAGGCTCTCACGCAAGCCCCAAACTCAGAATCTAGTGCCTGAAATTTCTGTTCTGAAAGACACTGAGCTGGGCAAGAGCGAGGCACACTGGGGGAGAACATCCATTTCCTCTTTGGTTTCTACCACTTCAGAGGCAAAGCCCAGCCTCCTGGAGCTGGTGCTCAGGAGGCGCAGCACCCCTGAGGGAGGGGACTGGCAGGGGGGCCTCCAAGGAGGGGCTTTGGGCTGTGGATCCAGCAGCAAGCCGTCGGGGGCGGGGCGGGGCCCCACTCTGTCCTGGAGCCCTGCGTGCGCACACTGCCAGGACAGTGGCAGAGCAGCAGGACACCAGTGGGAGCTTGCCATGTTTTTGTCACGAATCCCTCCAACATTTTGAAGACACAAGAAGCTTTGGGGTGACGTTCACAGTGGGAAAGAAGAACAGAGGGCTCCAGGAGCAACAAATGAGCACTAGCTTATTCCTAATATTCTAATATTCAGTGAAGCCAGAGTTGGTGGAGCAGGATTCAGACGCAGATTGTGTGGCTCCAGGGGCTACAGCCCATGGGAACAACAAGAGGGAACGAGATGGAGGAAACATCAGTGACAGTCACAGGCAGTTGCTGACGTGCTCCGCAAGAGTCTTCAAGACCAAAGCTAGAAAGGGAGCCAGACAAGTCACACAGGCTCATGAAGTGGCACATTCAGCTCATCAGAACATATACTTGGACCTACACAGGCACATGCCTACACACACACGCACACACACACACACACCACCTCACCAGCTCACACATACTTTGCCCATCTGGGAGGACTGAATTCTTCTTCTCCTAGAGTAGAGGTTTGAGTGGACTGAGGGGAGGGGTGGGAGATGATCGCCAACTTCCACCACAGCCAGCCTGACTTATGGCAGCAAATTACACAGGGCTATTCCCAGGTGGCACGGTGGTAAAGAAGCCACCTGCCCATGGCGGAGACGCAAGAGATGCAGATTCGATTCCTGGCTTGGGAAGATCCCCTGGAGTAGGAAAAGGCAACCCACTCCAGTATGCTTGCCTGAAAGATTCCACGGACAGAGGAGCCTGGCAGGCTACAGTCCATGGGGTCAAAAAGAGTCAGATATGACTGAGCAAGCAAGCAACAATTGGTTAAAGAATTCTTCAAAGCAAGTCAAAGTGGTTTCATTCAGAGAGAAAAATCTAGGATATCAAGTAAAATAAAATAACTGTACATATTCCAGGCAATCTTCCATAAATATTATTCTCATAAACATGCTTTAGGCAAATTTGGGCAGCAGATATTTTGAGCCTAGAAAGAGGGAAATTTTGTTTGGCTAATTTAGACCAAATCTATGCGCTTCTGAAAAATCAATCAAGAAGGTAGGAAAAAAAAAAAAGAAGGTAGGAAAGACGTTCCATTAAAGACATTAAGAAACATGGCCCAGAAGTCTGATGAAGAGGCCACCCAACCACCCTATATATATGGTCAGCATATCTGCCTCTCATTCTAGATTTTATTTTTCAAGATAGAATCAATCTAGAAAAATGAATTTAAATGTCAGAAGTCACTAAAATCCTATGCTGCTGCTGCAAAGTCGTGTCAGTCGTGTCCAACTCTGTGCAACCCCATGGACTGCAGCCCACCAGGCTCCTCCATCCATGGGATTTTCCAGGAAAGAGTACTGGAGTGGGGTGCCATTTCCTTCTCCAATGCCTGAAAGTGAAAAGTGAAAGTGAAGTCGCTCGGTCGTGCCGACTCTTAGCGACCCCATGGACTGCCTCCTACCAGGAGCCTCCCTCCATGGGATTTTCCAGGCAAGAGTCCTGAAGTGGGTTGCCATTGCCTTCTCCGACTAAAATCCTATATCTTAAGTAATAAGAGTCAATTTGTATTTTTAAAAAATGTAAAAGCTGGCATCGAGGTTACACATGGCTACAAAACTTCACAGAGAGGGAAAACAAAATGCAGGTGACTGTTTTATTATTTTGTTTGTTTTTAACTTTAATATTCCCATACTGCAACTTCTTCCACTGTAGTAATAAACCAAAATAAAGCCCCTGAGTTGTACAGAGTGGGTGATTTCATTTTTTAAAGCCTAGGGTAATCACATAGCTGGCACCTTATAATTGAACATGAGATTTTTCTGAAAAATGAGATCTACAGATAAGTAGCTCTTCCATCTAGTTCATCCCACCCCTACCCCCACTTCCTCAGTCTCTGAGTTGGTGAAATTGTGACTTGCTGGCCATCTGAGCATGGTATCCAATCACCGTATATGTCAGGGTGTTCACCAGCTCTGTCTTGTGAAGATGCCAGAGGCTGGCCCCAGAGGATAGACTGATAATTTTGCTGATGAATGTCTCATGCTGTTTTTAAGGAGAACATTTTTCGCTTTTGCCGCAAATGGCTATAAATCTAGCCTGGCCTCATCCGCTTCTTCAGGTGGACCTCATCAGTTGTAGGCATCTTATCAGCAAGAAACAGCCTCTCCTAATGGCTTGATAAATATTCCCGCCTCCCGAGAATCAGTTATCGAGAGATTCAAATCATGGTCAGTACTTAGAGCAGCTATTACTACAGACTTAATGCCAGTTACCCTTTGTACTTATCTCTGTAACCAGAGAGGCTGAATAGCTCTTTTTACGTCTCCACTCCTGGTCACTCAAAGCTAAGTTCATTCAAAATTTCCTCCTGCCTAGGGAGCTCACAGGCCTGTAATAAAATTGAAGAGATTTGTGTGAATATAAAATAAAATGTATGTTTCCTCTGGCATCCACTCCCTCAGTCCCAAACCTGCCCCGAATTTGGCCCGGGGTAAAGGCACATAAATCTGAAATAGTGCCTCAAGTGAAGGCAGAAACAAGCTCCATTGGCTTCACATGGCTCAGCCTAGGACACGGTGGTTCAGGGCGATGTGTTTCTTCTTCTGCCTCTTTGTTTTAATGACATTGATCTACAGAGTCTGAAATCTGAAAAATAGGGCTTTTTGACATCTCAAACAGGGCTTGGGATTTATGAAAATGTGCCAAGTCACAACAGAAAACACTTTTTTCCTGCACAGTCTAAACAACATACCTTTAATGAAAATAAGTATAAAATCTCAATTGTTGGGAAGACTGGGGAGAACTGCTAAGTAAAACTGTCACTCTCCTTTACGGGAAATGGGTACCATGTGATACATAAAGAAGAGGGCCTGTAGTTAATAATCTGTATTGTATATTTGAAAGTGGCTAAGAGAGTAGATTTGAAAAGTTCTCATCACAAGAAAAAAAATTGTAACTATGTGTGATAATGGATGTTAACTAGACTTTTTATGGCGATTATTTGGCAACATGTACATAAATTGAAGCATTATGTTGTACACCTTAAACTAATATACTGTTGTATGTCTTATATGTCAATTATATCTCAATTTTTTAAAAATCGGCACATAGAAAAGGGTCTGGAAACCCTTACAAGGAAAAGTGGATGGCTCTATGCAACATGGTACCTCCTCAAGAGAGCTATCAGGTATCTAGGCTCATAACAAGGACTATCAAAAAGTAAAAATCCACAAATACTTTCAGCAGCTCCTAAAACCATCATCAGTTACCTCTACATTTGTAGTTAATCACATCTTACTATGCAGAGAGTTTCCCTGGTGGCTCAGATGGTAAAGCATCTCCTTGCAATGTAGGAGACCCAGGTTCAATCTCTGGGTTAGGAAGATCGCCTGGAGAAGGGAATGGCTACCCACTCCACTATTCTCACCTGGAAAATTCCATGGACAGAGGAACCTGATAGGCTACAATTCATGGGGTCACAAAAGAGCTGGACACGACTGAAGCACACATGCACACACACAATATGTCAAGGCTATATATTGCACTCTGTTTATTTAACTTATATGCAGAGTACATCATGAGAAATGTCGGGCTGGATGAAGCACAAACTGGAATCAAGATTGCCGGGAGAAATATCAATAACCTCATATATGCAGATGATACCACTCATATGGCAGAAAGCAAAGAGGAACTAAAGAGCCTCTTGATGAAGGTGAAAGAGGAGAGTGAAAAGCTGGCTTAAAACTCAACATTCAGAAAACAAAGATCATAGCATCTGGTCCTATCACTTCACGGCATATAGATGGGGAAACAATGGAAACAGTGACAGACTTTATTTTCTTGGGCTTCAAAATCACTGCAGATGGTGACTGCAGCCATGAAATTAAAAGATGTTTGCTCCTTGCAAGAAAAGCTATGACAAACTTAGGGTATTAAAAAGCAGAGACATTACTTTGCTGGCAAAGGTCCATAGAGTCAAAGCCATGGTTTTTCCAGTGGTCATGTATGGATGTAAGAGTTGGACCATAAAGAAGGCTGAGCACTGAAGAATTGATGCTTTTGAACTATGGTGTTGGAGAAGACTCTTGAGAGTCCCTTGGATTGCAAGGAGGTCAAACCAGTCAATCCTAAAGGAAATCAACCCTCAACATTCACTGGAATGACTGATGCTGAAGCTGAAGCTCCAATATTTTGGGCTCCTGATGCAAAGAGCTGACTGACTAGAAAAGACCCTGATGCTGGGAAAGATAGAAGGCAGGGGGAGAAGGGGACGACAGAGGACGAGATGGTTGGATGGCATCACGGATTCAATGGACATGAGTTTGAGCAAGCTCCAGGAGATGGCAAAGGACAGGGAAGCCTTGTGTGCTGCAATCCATGGGGCTGCAAAGAGTCAGACATGACTGAGCGACTGAACAACAATGCATGCAGTAAAGGAATGTTCTACAGAATGTTGATCTTCCATCTTGATTTTTGTAGACCTCACAGTTGTATGTAGCACTGTTCAGTAGCCTTTGGCTTAGGTCTTCTTTTTTGTATTCTTGTAGTTGACTCAAGGAAATCTTTAGTATAGCTTAAGTTGAGCATCCCCGTTTCACTGAGGAGATAACTGGGGATCAGAAAAGATTAAGCAATTTGTCCAAGGAAAATGAAATCACTGAGTGATGAGCATGCATTGTGGTTATATGCCCAGGTCACAGGATTCTGGCTCTCCTCATTGGCCACATGGTCACCATGGATACCAGGGCTGGGAGGTCAAGGGTGTGAGGAGGGGCCTAGCCATGAACCAGAGGGGTAGACTGACCCGTCAGTGGCCATTTCTGAGGCACATACTTACAATCCAGCCATCGCTATATATAGTCTTGAATCCCTTGTAAAAACCTCTCTTTGGAAGTTATTCATTTCCTTTCTTCATAAGGTCATGCTCTTTCTTTTTAAGAACATATTTATTTTATTTATTAATTTAGTTGCAACATTCAGGCTCTTTAGTTGTAGCATGTGGGATCTAGTTCCCTGACCAGGAATTGAACCCAGACCCCCTGCATTGGGAGCTCAGAGTCTTAGCCACTGGACCACCAGGGAAGTCCTCTGTCCTGCTCTTTCCAGAGTAAGCAAACTCCTTCTCTTGGTGCTGTGTCAATATTTGATTGCTGATCTTCCCCAGGAAAATTTCAGTCCAAACTCTAACGGAGAGAGGAGAGTGGTGAGAACTGGCACAGAAACCTGTGTTCTGCTCTGGGTTATAGGTCTCTAGTCTCATGGTCCCTTCTCAAACCCAGAAACAAGCTGTCTAACCCTTCTGCTGTGAGGCACTGCTAAGAATTACCTCCTCCGTGAGGTAGTCAGAAAGGAGAACAAAGATGCCCACCCCATTTTTGGACAGCAAGTGAGTTCAAGATCTGAAATTGGCCCCAGAACTCCCAGGACCATGAAAAATTATTTGCTTAAGAGCTCTTGGTTAAAAAGGAAAGGTTAAATTCCCCCCGCCACACACAAATAACACTTTTTTTCCCTGTAAGTGGAAAAACTTGCTAAACCTATGACCTCAAGGTTGACAACTATAATTGTGGTCCTGAATAGATGGCCAAAAAAGAGAAAGATTTTCCTCTGTTTTTCAACACCTTTCAGTTCTGTACTCGTGAGGCGAATGTGCCGTTCACTGCCATCTTTCAACCTCTACCGCCTCCTGTACAGAGCTGAAGAAGAAAAGCCATGTTGGGTTCTTCTTTCACACACAGAGATTAAATGGTCAGATAGTGCATACAGAGCTGCATTCCAAGTCCTTCTGAGGCCATTTAGAAGCATTTCATCACTGCTTCTGTTGACTTAGTTTTTCATCTGCTCACAGCTCAGCCCCACCAAGTCTGGGCCTGCCCCCTCTCCCTCCCTCTGAAGCTTTTTCTTCACAACAAGCTAGGAATCTCCTCACCTCCTCTTACACACCGAGCAACTAAGGACGGTGTGTATCCTAACTCAGCGAGCTGCAAGTTTGTTGTTTTTTGTTACAACAAATGTTGGCATTCAGACTCTCAGCCCCAAATGAAGATTTTTCTGTAAATGTTTTATTCTCCTAACTCCGAAAGATACCTTAGTCCTTTTTTACTATCTCTCGTTTCTTATCTGGTATAGACTTTTTCTCGTTGATGCATATTCCTCTTGGGTGGCCCTTCTGTCTATTTTTCAAAGTTGTTGTCAGAAAACAACATTGTTTGACAGAAAACTCTGCAGCAATGTACGTCAACTGGGCTTTTAGTTTCTGCTGCTCACTGGCTTCTCTAAATCATGGCAGTTTCACGGACTGTCAGGAGGCCTGGCTGGAACCCTGACTTCTAAACGCCTCGCGTGTCCTCTAGCTCACCCCTGCGGATGCGTCTTTGGCAGAGCTCGCGCAGGAGGGAACGCCAGTGAAGACCAGCCCGTGCCATGGCGACCTCCACAAAGACGGTGGCTCTCTGAGTCAGACTGGAAACATTGGCTGTCAGTGGTGCATGGAAGAGGGAAGGCTTCTGAACGTGGCTTTTAAACCACCTGAATCAATCACCTGGGAAACTGGGAAAACAGAAAGTTAAGTCAAAAAATAAATTTAAACATCAACCAGTGCCACCCACATGTGAACAGGAGGCAAAGAGTCTGAAGCAGTCTTGAAACAAAAAATTCTGAATGGCCCTGAGAATCAAAAGAAATGTAAAGAGTATCTTGGGGCTCAGAGAGGAAGTTCCTTTGGACTGTCCTGCTCTGATTCTAAATGTCTAGAAAAGATTCCTGTGCTTTTTATTAGGATTATTTTTCATGAGCCAGTTCAAACAAGATAGGAACCAACCCCAATCCATCTCACAAACCCATACCAGTCTTGCATTTTTCGTGGGGTGCTGCTGCTGCTGCTAAGTCACTTCAGTCGTGTCCAGCTCTGTGCGACCCCATAGATGGCAGCCCACCAGGCTCCCCTGTCCCTGGGATTCTCCAGGCAAGAACACTGGAGTGGGTTGCCATTTCCTTCTCCAATGCATGAAAGTGAAAAGTGAAGGTGAAGTCGCTCAGTTGTGTCTGATTCTTCGCAACCCAGGCCCCTCCATCCATGGGATTTTCCAGGCAAGAGTGCTGGAGTGGGCAGGTCATACTAATTCACTTCTCCTGAAGAAAAGGGCCTGGAGGCAGATTATTCCAGTAGCTTCTTCTATGGGTCTTAAAGCACTCTAAGGCATCAAGAGAATTAAAATCTGTCCTGGGAAAAATTATCAAGGAGAAGTTCTGGACATATTTCTAACTGTGACTCCTCTACCAGAAATTCTCCTTGTGGCTAATGATTTTGTGATGTTAATTACTTTTTTCTCCACTTTTTCCTCCTGCTTACCTTTGGCCCATTAAGTAGCTCTCCTTTACCTAGCCCAGGGGAAGTCCAATTTATAATCAGTAAGCAGAAAACTCTCCAAGGCCAAATGGTTAGCAAAAGCCTAAATGTTTAGAACATGATCTCACTGGAGAGGAAAAGAGAAGAGAAGGGAATCTGTGAATAAAAGCAGAGCTAGAGAAGCCTGGGGAGAGATCCAAATAAAGGGGTCTCTGCAGGTCTAAAGTAAGAGAGCAGGATGCAGAGAAGTTGACTGATCCCAGGGTGGCAAGAATTTGGATCTGCCTTCTAGAAGAACTCACTGGAAGGGGTTGTGAGAGGCTCACTGGAAGGGGTTGTGAGAGGCATGACCATTAACTGATCTTTGGACAGGCATGATGTTTCCTGCCCATCTCTCATCAAGGACTGAGATACTCAAATCTGCTCTGCCTGTGGTGACCTCCTTAGATTCACTAAGAGTTCTCATGCAGTGCATACCTGCTATGCGGGCAGATTTCTTTTTTTTTTTTTTTTTTTCATTCCTTATCAGTAATTACTTTATTTATTTATTTTTTAAATTTAATTTTATTTTTAAACTTTACACTATTGTATTGGTTTTGCCAAATATCGAAATGAATCAGCCACAGGTATACATGTGTTCCCCATCCTGAACCCTCCTCCCTCCTCCCTCCCCATACCATCCCTCTGGGTCGTCCCAGTGCACCAGCCCCAAGCATCCAGTATCGTGCATCGAACCTGGACTGGCAACTCGTTCCATATATGATATTATACGTATTTCAATGCCATTCTCCCAAATCATCCCACCCTCGCCCTCTCCCACAGAGTCCAAAAGACTGTTCTATACGTCAGTGTCTCTTTTGCTGTCTCATATGCAGGGTTATTGTTACCATCTTTCTAAATTCCATATATACGCATTAGTATACTGTATTGGTGTTTTTCTTTCTGGCTTACTTCACTCTGTAAAATAAGCTCCAGTTTCATCCACCTCATTAGAACTGATTCAAATGTATTCTTTTTAATGGCTGAGTAATACTCCATTGTGTATATGTACCACAGCTTTCTTATCCATTCATCTGCTGATGGACATCTAGGTTGCTTCCATGTCCTGGCTATTATAAACAGTGCTGCGATGAATATTGGGGTACATGTGTCTCTTTCGATTCTGGTTTCCTCAGTGTGTATGCCCAGCAGTGGTATTGCTGGGTCATAAGGCAGTTCTATTTCCAGTTTTTTAAGGAATCTCCACACTGTTCTCCATAGTAGCTGTACTAGTTTGCATTCCCACCAACAGTGTAAGAGGGTTCCCTTTTCTCCACACCCTCTCCAGCATTTATTGCTTGTAGACTTTTGGATCACAGCCATTCTGACTGGCGTGAAATGGTACCTCATAGTGGTTTTGATTTGCATTTCTCTGATAATGAGTGATGTTGAGCATCTTTTCATGTGTTTGTTAGCCATCTGTATGTCTTCTTTGGAGAAATGTCTATTTAGTTCTTTGGCCCATTTTTTGATTGGATCATTTATTTTTCTGGAATTGAGCTGTAGGAGTTGCTTGTATATTTTTGAGATTAGTTGTTTGCCTGCTATGTGGGCAGATTTCAATGCCACAATGGAAATCAGAAGAAAAAAGAAAAGCCTCAAGATCGATTTACTCATTTTCTTAGTTGAAAGTGAAAGTCACTCAGTCATGTCAAACTCTTAGAAACTCCATTGACTATACAGACCATGTAATTCTCCAGGCCAGAATACTGGAGTGGGCAGCCTTTCCCTTCTCCAGGGGATCTTCCAAATCTAGGGATTGAACCCAGGTCTCCTGCATTGCAGGCGGATTCTTAACCAGCTGAGGCACAAAGGAAGCCAAAGAATACTGGAGAGGTAGCCTATCCCTTCTCCAGGGGATCATCCCGACCCAGGAATTGAACCCAGGTCTCCTGCATTGCAGGCAGATTCTTTACCAACTGAGCTATCAGGGAAGCCCTTTTCTTAGTTGAGAGGCTAGTTTTTCTACAGAACTGTTAGTTCAGGGCTACCCTAGTGGCTCAGTGGTAAAGAATCCACGTGCCAGTGCAGGGGGCATGCGTTTGAGCCCTGGCTTGGGGAGGTCCCACGTGCCGCAGAGCAACCAAGCCCATGTGCCACAACTATTGAGCCTGCGCGCCCTACAGCAACAGAGAAGCCACCGCCATGAGAAGCCCACACACTGCGACTAGAGAGAAGCCCCCGCTTGCCGCGGCTAGAGAAGAGTCCTGAAAGCCACGAAGACCCAGCACGACCCAAATAATTTGTTTAGTTTTTTACTTTTTAAACTGTTAGTTCACACCATGTAAAATGACTGCCTTTCAGCCAACTGTTGACCCCCAGCAACAGCAATGTCATGTGGTTCCTCAACGCATGCAAAGGTAGTTTATCCACAGGGCCAGTGCAAATCCTGCTGGGTCAGCAGGGACTGCTGCTTGTCTGAGGGTTTCCGAAAATCAAGGTCTTCCTCGGAAACCCGTGCTGTTCCCTTGTTTATCCATGGAGAACCAACTGAGAGCACTACTGTGATTCCTGGCAGAGGAAAAGTGAGCCAGGGTGTGAGGGGTTAGGTGGCTACGAGCTGGGAACAAGAAGGATCAGAAGTTAAAACACAAATCTACCTGGCAGCCACTCATTTTCTTTTTGGGAGGCTCAGCTTTCCTAAAGAGGCTATGTTTTCCCATCTTTTTTGTTTCCCACATTTAAATGTATCCTTGTGTGTGTAAGCGCATCTCTCAACAATGAAGTATAAAGTAACAATGGTCCCTCAGCTGCAGGAAAAGCAGTAAAATAATATCCTTCGATCGATGTCAAGAGAAGAAAGGGCTCTGACTTAGGATGTTTTAACAGCAAACCATTTTTGAAAATATTTAAAAGTCCAAGTTGAATAGGCATTCATTAAATACCAAGAAGGGCTTCCCTGCTGGCTCAGGTGGTAAAGAATCTGCCTGCAATGTAAGAGACCTAGGTTCGATCTCTGGATTGGGACGATCCCCTGGAGAAGGGAATGGCAACCCACTCCAGTATTCTTCCTTGGAGAATTTCATGAACAGAGGAGCCTGGCAGGCTACAGTTCATAGGGTTGCAAGAAGTTGGACGCGATTGAGCAACTAACACTTTCACTTTCAGATTGCAAGAAATGCTGAAGGAAGGACCTATCTCCAAACTTCAGTCAAAATCTTTGCTGACAAGCAAAGGAAAACCCAGTGGGCCATTTTGCTTGGGTGTATTTGACTTCGGAACCGTCAAGTGGCTCCAAAGCCACCTCTTCCATGAAGCCCTCCAGTATTCCCCCAGCCACAGGTGTTTCTGCCTTCTCTATCTTTTCATGAAAGTTTTGTTATATTGATAGAATGAGATTCTTTGTTGGGTGATGCAAACACCACCCATCTGTGAGCACCTACTGTATCCAAGGCATTGTCTTGCAGGTCATATGAAGATACGAAAAATACAGTCCTGCCCTTAAGATTCGTAAGAGCCTAGCAGGCAGCCTTGTTTGTGGATAGTTATGTTGGCCCCTGCCGATGTCTTGCCACGTCCTATGTCCTCAATTAGTCTGCAAGTTCCTTGCGGGTAGAGTTTGTGTTCTGTTCTCTCTTCGGTCACCAAGAAGCAGTGTCCATGCTGTGCTTAGCCTATGCACATATCGTCAGGGCTCCATAAATGCTTGTGTTGAGTCCCTACACATGGCAATAACTTCAAAACTTGATGGACGGATGGACAGGAGGCACCTGCCTCACACTGTGTCTTCTCCCACAGCCATTGCTGCACCTCCTGGCCTGTCTCCAAGCTGCTGCACTCTTGCCCCTTTCTTCGCTCGGTCCTCCCAGCCTCACAACTAGGACCATTGTACTAAATCCAAAGCCAGTACACTGCTAACTGCTAAGTCGCTTCAGTCGTGTCCGACTCTGTGCGACCCCATAGACGGCAGCCCACCAGGCTCCCCCGTCCCTGGGATTCTCCAGGCAAGAACACTGGAGTGGGTTGCCATTTCCTTCTCCAATGCATGAAAGTGAAAAGTTAAAGTGAAGTCGCTCAGTCGTGTCTGACTCAACAACCCCATGGACTGCAGCCTACCAGGCTCCTCCATCCATGCGATTTTCCAGGCAAGAGTACTGGAGTGGGGTGCCATTGCCTTCTCCAAAGCCAGTATACAACTGCCTAAATATTAATAAGCACCTCCCCCATCCCCCACTGCTGAAAGGACATATGGTTTGCTTTTCCTTTAAGTACATTTTCTTTAAGACCGTTGTGGAACTCTTTTTTACCTCTTCTTTCTTTATGGTGTGGTTTGTTCCTTTCTTAATGTCATCTGACTTGTGAAAGAGTACTTCAATTCATGAAAAATTTCACGTGTTGGTCAAATTAGATTTAAAGCTGCCAACACTGGCAGGTACATCAAGCCAAGAGGTAGAATTATAGTGAAGAAGTCCAGCGTCTTAATACGGATTCCCCCAAATGCAGACTTGGAGAGACAATGATTTGGGTGCAAGGATTTAGAAGTAATCCCAAGGAACATGGAGAGAGGGAGTGAGGAAATGAAACAAGGAAGGGAAGGAAGTCAACAAAGGAAGTGTTAACAAGCAGATGGCCACTCTGGGCAGCTGGAGGGCTTGATCCTGTTGAGGACTCCGTGCAACATGGAGAAAATGCCCCTTACTTTGACCCTCCTCGGGATGAAGAGGCTGGGGAGTATACCTACCAACTCCATTCCACCGCTCTGTGACTGAAGACTGCTGCTGGGCATTAATCCCTGTCTGTCTAGAATGCTCCTGGAGCTAGAAAAAGCTCTCAGGCAGACAGAATCAGAAGCCTGAGTTAGGAAGTCTAGTTTACACACAAAGCTGAATACTGAAGCTGCAGGTGGCTGAAGGGATGTGGCTAGACCCCAGCAGCACTGGCCATGCCCACTGATGTATAATGGAACCTAAGACCCAGAAGGACCGACCCTGGGAAGCCTGCGAGAATGCTCCTCCTCAGACTGTGGAAGGCATCCAACTGAGAGTGAGAAAGAGACTAAAATCCAGGCCACCTTCTGTTTGCCAAACTGCATGCTCCATTTGGGGCTGCCTCCACCCGGAAGAAGGAAATTTCTCTTTCAAATCTACACCAAGGTGGCAAATGGACTAACAGGGGCCCTGCTGACACCACCCCAAAACAACAGATATCAAAACAGTAACAGTGTAATAGGGTCTAATTGTATGCACCACAGTCTCCTTGCTGTGAAAAAGAGGGCACGCTAGAATAATAAGGCAGTACTTGCCAGTGTTTGCACTAGGTAATATTCATTTTTGGATACATGGGTGATTCTTATTGCCAATGTAATTTTTGCTATCATCCCATTCACAGCAAAACTGAGATCTTCTGCAGCAATATTTAATATATGCTTTATCATGAGCTTTTTTTTTCTCTTCCCAGAGGATATCTGATCTTTCTTGAGTAAGGTGACCTTCTCAGATTGCACCTTCTGCTATCTTTGCCAATCACCGGACCAGAAATCTCAGAGATTCCCCCGTGCTCCCCATTAGAGGGACTGGCCTGCCAGTGCTGTCTCTGATTATTACGCAGTTTGGAATTGCAAGCAGTGTTGTGGCTCCCACTTCCCACATTTACAACAGACACATTAACTTTGCTGAGTATTAACTTTCCTGCACTTGCCTATGCTTCTGGGCAAGGGCTTTTAATGTTCCTTTTCTCTTCTACAAACTGTGGTTTGCATGTTTTCCATCTGACTGCTTAATGGCAGGATGCCTTTCTCCACCTCATGTACAAATTGAATTTTCTGATCGTAGGTTATTTATTTAGTCTTTGAAATCCTACAACTTGTCCCTGTTTTTCATACTGACTGAATAACTCCTGCAACATAAAGAACTCAGGGGTAGTCTCCCAAAGCAGAACTCAAGTCAAGGACCCTTTAAGTTCTGACAGCTATAGCACCTTGTGAAGACCCCCTTGGGGGCTTTTCTATCTTGGCAATTGTTCAGTTCCTGGAATCAGAGAAAGTTAGGGCTAGGCAAGGTCTTGGAGATCATCCCAAAGTGGATCTAATGTCTGTAGCATGTAGATTACAATACCTAGCTGAGATTTGATGAAGAGAGATTATTTTAAGGAGAACAAAATGTGTTCATTCTCTCATCATGGCTTTACTTAAAATGGGAGGGGACACATGGATCATGAAGAGCAGAAATTCCATGATGGATATCTTGGCATAAGCTTGAGATTTTCTGTTACTTTATACCTAAATTGTTGATAGCTATCATCAAGGCCTCAGCTCTAACCTTGGGTACTCTGCAGACACAGTAGTTAAGGGGTGGCAATTGGCACAAAAGCACACTTTGAACATAATGACATTTAGTCTCATACACAAAATTTTATATAATTTTATAATAATCAGAGATGACAATTTCACATTCTGAAAATAGGTATGTACAGGCAACTACTACATATTTAAGGAACTCAAATTGCAGGTGCCTGCTTTTATACCTACCTATATAAAATGATTAAATTAATATTAATGTTAATGATTAAAATAACTGGACAACCCCAGAAGGCAATGGCACCCAACTCCAGTACTCTTGCCTGGAAAATCCCATGGATGGAGGAGCCTGGCAGGCTGCAGTCCATGGGGTTGCTACGAGTCGGACACGACTGAGCAACTTCACTTTCACTTTTCACTTTCATGCATTGGAGAAGGAAATGGCAACCCACTCCAGTGTTTTTGCCTGGAGAATCTCAGGGACAGGGGAGCCTGGTGGGCTGCCGTCTATGGGGTCAAACAGAGTCGGACACGACTGAAGTGACTTAGCATAGCATAGCATTTGACTTTCAGTACCTGAGAAACAATTTTGTTGGATATTATAAAGTAATCCCAAAGAAAGGCAATGTCAAAGAATGCTCAAACTACCACACAATTGCACTCATCTCACATGCTAGTAAAGTAATGCTCAAAATTCTCCAAGCCAGGCTTCAGCAATGCGTGACCCATGAACTTCCAGATGTTCAAGCTGGTTTTAGAAAAGGGAGAGGAACCAGAGACCAAATTGCCAACATCCATTGGATCATTGAAAAAGCAAGAGAGTTCCAGAAAAACATCTATTTCTGCTTTATTGACTATGCCAAAGCCTTTTGACTGTGTGGATCACAATAAACTGTGGAAAATTCTAAAACAGATGGGAATACCAGACCACCTGACTTGTCTCTTGAGAAATCTGTATGCAGGTCCGGAAGCAACAGTTAGAACTGGACATGGAACAACAGACTGGTTCCAAATAGGAAAAGGAGTACGTCAAAGCTGTATATTGTCACCCTGCTTATTTAACTTATATGCAGAGTACATCATGAGAAACACTGGGCTGGAAGAAGCACAAGTTGGAATCAAGATTGCTGGGGGAAATAGCAATAACCTCAGATAGATGACACCACCCTTATGGAAGAAAGCGAAGAGGAACTAAAAAGCCTCTTGATGAAGGTGAAAGAGAAGAGTGAAAAAGTTGGCTTAAAGCTCAACATTCAGAACATGAAGATCATGGCATCTGGTCCCGTCATGTCATGGGAAATAGATGGGGAAACAGTGGAAACAGTGTCAGACTTTATTTTAGGGGGCTCCAAAATCACTGCAGATGATGACTGCAGCCATGAAATTAAAAGACACTTACTCCTTGGAAGGAAAGTTGTGACCAACCTAGATAGCATATTCAAAAGCAGAGACATTACTTTGCCAACAAAGGTCCATCTAGTCAAGGCTTTGGTTTTTCCAGTGGTCATGTATGGATGTGAGAGTTGGACTGTGAAGAAAGCTGAGTGCCAAAGAATTGATGCTTTTGAACTGTGGTGTTGGAGAAGACTCTTGAGAGTCCCTTGGACTGCAAGGAGATCCAACCAGTCCATTCTGAAGGAGATCAGCCCTGGGATTTCTTTGGAAGGAATGATGCTAAAGCTGAAACTCCAGTACTTTGGCCACCTCATGCGAAGAGTTGACTCATTGGAAAAGACTCTGATGCTGGGAGGGATTGGGGGCAGGAGGAGAAGGGGATGACAGGAGATGACTGGATGGCATCACTGACTCGATGGACGGGAGTCTGAGTGAACTCCGGGAGTTGGTGATGGACACGGAGGCCTGGCGTGCTGTGATTCATGGGGTCGCAAAGAGTCTGACACGACTGAGAGACTAAACTGGATGGACTGAACTGAACTGAACCTGTTACCATATCGCCATTTATGTTTCTAACTTGAAATTTGATCTTTCAACTCCTATAACAACTTGTGTTTTAAAGATTTAGTAGGGGTAAATTTTTTTTAATAATTGGAGCCACTTGAAATAATGGAATAGTGGCTTCAGGGGTCAGACAAGCCTGTGTTTAAATCCCACTTATTAGCTCTGTGACCTCAATCAAATTACTTCATTTGCTAAGCTTACCCCCATCTGAAAAACCTGAGCTAATAATGTCTCATGCAAATGCTGAGAGATTAAATGAGATAGATGAGTATATCTTAAAAACAAAGGTAGTGTCTGACACATAATAGATCTAGATCTTACCAAATCCTCTATCTATTCATCTGCCTATCTATCATCTATATATCTATCTTTCTCTCTGTATCTCCTGACTTTCTTATATGATCGTATCAAGAACTCTAGTAAAATATTATCTCTCCCAGTTAAAAAAAAGTGTCTATGAAGATTGCTAATATTCTACATATTTTCTTCTAGGACAATATTTTTGCCCCTTGTAGGTCAGATGCTGAGCTTCATATTTTTGAGGACTGTGATTAGGCCTGTTTCTTCCAACACCCTTTCTACTGCTAGATTCTGCATTGGTACAAGAGTTCAGCAGGATTTGTTGCTGTGTTGTCCTTTAGTTCCTAAGATGTGTCTGACTCTTTGCAACCCCATGGACTATAGCCCGCCAGGCTCCTCTGTCCATGGGATTTTCTAGGCAACAATACTGAAGTGGGTTGCCATTTCCTTTCCCAGGGGTATCTTCCTGACCCAGGGATGGAACCTGCGTCTCCTGCATTGGTAGGCAGATTTTTCACCACTGAGCCACCAGGGAAGTTAGTCAGTTCCCCTAGCTGACTCCTTAATGTAAAAGATGTCATCACTGTGTTGTCTTGTTTTATCTGATTCTCTTACCACTCCTCTAATAGCTGTTCCTGCTGCCTTCGGTTTGGAAACTGGCAAATATAGTTAGTTCCTCATTAGCTTTGGCTTTTCTCTACCTTATCAACTGTGATTTTATGGCAAACACTCTTGGCCAACATCTGGAGAAACTGGAGAAGTTGTTTGAGGAGTTTATTTTATTTTTTAACATTTTATTTTATATTGGAATATAGCCAATTAACAATGCAGTGATATTTCCACGTGGACAGCAAAGGGATTCAGTCATATATGTACATGTATCCATTCTCCTCCAATATTTTCTTTTTAATGAAACCATTTTGAAGCTGTGCCACAAATCACTGAAGAGATAATGCAAATTTTTGTCTGGCAGATGCTAAGGTTTACTGAGCATCTCTTAAGAAAGGACAGGCCAGAAGCTCCTCTGTTAAGTCCTCAGGGTTGAGCCTTGAAATGCATGTTTGCGGCTCCCTTCTCTCCCTCTTCTGTGGAGACAAGCCTAAGGCTGACCCGCTGAGGGAGCACTGTGTGACGGTGGGAATCACCAACCCCTCATGACTGCTCTAGAGACTGGGTCCTTCTTCAGGTAGATGTTGCGTGTGCCCTGGAGGCCTCCGCAGTGAGGCCAAGTGGCCTATGTACTCTTCCCAGAATAATCTTCTTAAAAATAATGAAAAGCAGTACATAACATGTCAAGGGAAAATAATATATTAAGATATAGTCAACAAATTATTTTATTTTGCTATGTGCTTCTTCACCAGTGCACAAGACAAGATCTTGTGGCAGGTCTAATAGTTACCAAAATTCCTAGTAGTGATGAGCATAGATAATAATTAGAGATATCTGAAATAACAGTGAAATGACATGAAAATATCCATGACAAAGTCATATGTATTAACTAGTACTATAATGGTTTGTTTCCTATACCCGTAATGTAAGGGAATGCTAAATCTCAGATATCAGCAAAAATAAAGATGTCATTTTTTTCCCATCCACGTGTATGGATGTCCCTGAATTCTGCTTCACCAACTCCTTGGATGTTCATGGTCCTCAGGGTAAGAATCTGCGGGTCTCAGCTCCCAGAGTGTGAACCAAACTTTCTGGTTAGAGATTCTCACTCTCTGGCCTGTCTCATTGCCAAAGTTGCAAGGACTGAAAAGTCAATTCCTTGCCAATGGCAAGAGAAAAAATCTGAACATTCGCAACCAAAGCCGTACTTAAGAGAAGGGCTTTTGTCTTTGCTGACAATGGGAAGGATTCACGGTGAAAAGATCATTGTGTACCTTGGGTGTTTGGTTAATGTGCCTTTGAAGGATTTAGAATAAACCACCAGGAGAATTCACCCTGCTGCAGACTTTAATGCCACCGCATAGCAAATACTGAAGGCAAAAAGGCAGAGCCATGCATTTAGTCCACAGAAGAAAAACGTGTTCCTGGTTTCTGTCTCCACAGCAGTGAAGTCCAACCTGCTGGATCCTGCTGGAGGCGAGCCTTGAGAGAGAGGCCTGGGACGCCCGGCCAGGGCACCGTCTGGGTGTTCCCAGCGATACCTTCTGTCTGTTCTTTGGTGTTTGTTTTTCTATCCTCAGCCCTCCTCCTTCTCAGCCTGGCTCGGATTCAGCTCTGAACCAGAGCCCCAGAAGGCTGGAGGCAGACTTCCTCTGTGCTCCCCTCCTGAAGCCACCCTAGGGCGCTGTCAGTGGGAGAGAGGAGTCGCCATGATGGGGACGGTCTCTGCCACCTCCCGTCCTCCTCTCTCCTCCTCGGCTCCTGCCAAGCCCTGACAGCTCTGGAAGCCAAGCGCCTTCCTCCAACTCCCGCGTGGGTCTCCACGCTGCGTGCCGCTGCCAAGCCATGGGGCCAGTGCTAGGAATGTGTTTTTAATATTCATTGTTCCCTCTGTCTGTTACCGATGTGTGCACTGCAATTATTGTAATTCTTTGCACATGTGTTGTTATGAAATGGGTTGCCTTTCAAGCTATGCCAGGTTAATTTTTTTTTTCTTTCTGAAACCCAAATATATTATTTCTACCTATGTTTCAGTTAGTTTGCCATGCTTCTTTATTTTATTTCAAAGATCAGTCTGGGCGGCAAAGACAGAGTGGCGTGTGCGCGGAAACAAGGCCCGCCTGCTCCCCTCATGGTACATACGACACTTGCTTTTGATTTAGGTTTCTGTGGATTTTTACCTCCCTCTCTTGTTTTCTTCTTTCCATGCGCACAACCCAGCCAACCTTCAGATGCACATGCACTGCTGGTGGAGTAGCCATCTGCACAGGGGGAGACATACCTGCAGTCTGCAAAACACACATACACACATACGTGCATGCAAACAGCTTTTGGGCTGGAAGATCTCTTGGATATTAGGATTTTTTTCCTCCTCTTAGTGGTAGAAAGGGAAATGAGGTCTAGAAAAAATCATTTTCTTTTTTTTTCTTTACTTTAATTGGGGCTTTTTTGATACAATGTGGAAACTTCAGCCACTGGGGTACAAAAAAAATTACATGCCTTCATCAATTCAGACCATCTTATTTTGGGTTTTGATTTTTTTTTTTAATCAAAGAAAAACAGAAAATGTAAAACAAGATTTTTAAATCTTTTTTTTTAAGTTTCTTATGACAAAACCTTAGTAAACTATGAATAACCATTGTTCTGCCTTTGAGAACTTACTTTTGCAATTTACAGAAGCTAAATTAAAAATAAAACAGTAGCATCACCTGAAACGATCACAACATCGTTAATCGACTACACCCCAATAGAAAAAGTTTAAAAACAAAAATAAATATCACCAGCTTTCCCCCATATATATATATATATATCTTTCTTTAGGTATTCTCACGATACGCTCTGGTTTTTGCCAGACAGAGAAATCTGACCCGGTTACACCCCTGCCTGCTAAGCATTTTACCTTCATTGTTCACTACAGCCATTTGTCACCATGAAACATTATTATTTTAAGGTAGCAGGGAAGCAGGACTGCTTGCTGCATAATGGTGCTGTAGCTCTTGTTGCCAAGAAGGAATCAAAGAAATGGACAGTGGCTAATGTGGGAAGTCACAGCAGAGAGAAAGAAACACGCAGAGACACAGAGACAGAGAGGCAGGGGAGGAAAGGGGAGAAGGAGAAACAGACACAGGCAGAGGGAAAGACACCGAGAGACAAAAAACCTGGAGAGAGATCTTCCCAGAAATGCTAGAATTGTCATGAAAAGCTTTAAAAAAGCATGACATAGCTGTTGCTAGGGAGCTGAGAGGAGAGCAGACAGACACGCCATCCACCAAAGATGTTTAATATAAACCTGCACGTCTTTGTTTGCATCCTCTCTTCAGTGAGGAGACAGGATAAAGGAGGGAAAGAAATATGGAGAAGCAGTCTTCCTACACAATTTCACAGCACACTGTGTTGCAGGTATGCCTGAGGTCAAAGGGCACGTCTCACTCCCCAGATTCCAAGGCAAAGGCTGCATCCATCCAGCAATAGGGAATAACCCTTCTCCCGTGCATGATGGCTTTGAGATGTGTAACCCAGGTGTAGCAGGTCCTGCCTTCCTGTCACTGAGGAATGTATCTTGATGGCCTGTGTGGGCAAGCAGGAAATATGGTTTTACTCTTGCTCTGGCTTGAGGTTAAGGAGAAGAATCTGGTGCTGGGAGAAACCAGCAGTGGCCTCACAAGATCCAGCTCCCAGTGAGAATCTGAAGAAGACGATGGGGGGTCAGTGCTACTCAGAATCGCTGGCCTGCCTATACTAGGGTCCTCCAGAGAGACAGAGCCAACAGAATGTGTATGGGTAGTGGGGGGGTGGGGGGTGGTGTACACATATAGTTATGTGACAAAGAGAGACATAGAGAAAGAAATTTCTTTTATTTTAAGGAATTGGCTAATGTAGTTGTGAGGGCTGACAAGTCCAAAGTCTTCAGGGCAGGCTGTCAGACTGGAAATTCTGGCAGGGGTCAATGTTACAGTCTTGAGTTCAAACGCAATCAGTTCAGTTCAGTCGCTCAGTCATGTCCAACTCTTTGTGACCCCATGGACTGCAGCACACCAGGCCTCTCTGTCCATCAAAAACACCCAGAGTTCACTCAAACTCATGTCCATCTAGTCGGTGATGCCATCCAACCATCTCATCCTCTGTCATCCCCTTCTCCTCCCGCCTTCAATCTTTCCCAGCATCAGGAGCTTTTCAAATGAGTCAGCTCTTCACATCAGGTGGCCTAAGCACTGGAGTTTCAGCTTCAACATCAGTCCTTCCAGTGAATAACTTTTCTTCCAAGGAGTAAGCATCTTTTGATTTCATGGCTGAAGTCACCATCTGCAGTGATTTTGGAGCCCCCCAAAATAAAGTCTGACACTGTTTCCCCATCTATTTGCCATGAAATGATGGAACCAGATGCCATGATCTTAGTTTTCTGAATGTTGAGCTTTAAGCCAACTTTTTCACAAGAGGCTCTTTAGTTCTTCACTTTCTGCCATAAGGGTGGTGTCATCTGCATATCTGAGCTTATTGATATTTCTCCCGGCAATCTTGATTCCAGCTTGTGCTTCTTCCAGCCCAGTGTTTCTCATGATGTACTTTGCATATAAGTTAAATAAGCAGGGTGACAATATACAGTCTTGACGTACTCCTTTCCCAATTCGGAACCAGTCTGTTGTTCCAGGTCCAGTTCTAACTGTTGCTTCCTGACCTGCATACAGATTTCTCAAGAGGTAGGTCAAGTGATCTGGTATTCCCATCTCTTTCAGAATTTTCCACAGTTTATTGTGATCCACACAGTCAAAGGCTTTGGCTTAGTCAATCAAGCAGAAATCAATGTTTTTCTGGAACTCTCTTGCTTTTTTGATGATCCAACAGATGTTGGCAATTTGATCTCTGGTTCCTCTGACTTTTCTAAAACCAGCTTGGGAGGAGGGTTCAGGATGGGGAACACAGGTATACCTGTGGCAGATTCATTTTGATATTTGGCAAAACTAATACAATATTGTAAAGTTAAAAAAAAAAAAAGGTTTGGAAGGTTGTGAAGGCGTCAATAAAATGCAATTGATATTAAAAAATAAAAAATAAATAAATAAATAAAACCAGCTTGAACATCTGGAAGTTCATGGATCACGTACTGTTGAAACCTGGCTTGGAGTATTTTGAGCATTACTTTAGTAGCATGTGAGATGAGTGCAATTGTGCGGTAGTTTGAGCATTCTTTGGCATTGCCTTTCTTTGGGATTGGAATGAAAACTGCCCTTTTCCAGTCCTGTGGCCACTGCTGAGTTTTCCAAGTTTGCTGGCTTATTGAGTGCAGTACTTTTATAGCCTCATCTTTCAGGATTTGAAATAGGTCAACTGGAATTCCATCACCTCCACTAGTTTTGTTCGTAGTGATGCTTCCTAAGGCCCACTTGACTTTGCATTCCAGGATGTCTGGCTCTAGGTGAGTGATCACACCATTGTGATTATCTGGGTTATGAAGATCTTTTTTGTACAGTTCTTCTGTGTATTCTTGCCACCTCTTCTTAATATCATCCGCTTCTGTTAGGTCCCTACCACTTCTGTCCTTTATTGAGCCCATCTTTGCATGAAATGTTCCCTTGGTATCTCTGATTTTCTTGAAGAGATCTCTAGTCTTTTCCATTCTACTGTTTTCCTCTATTTCTTTTTCTTGGGGATGGTCTTGATCCCTGTCTCCTGTACAATGTCATGAACCTCTGTCAAAAGCAATCAGGAGGCAGAATTGCTTCCTCTTCTGGTGACCTCAGCCTTTTATCCTAAGGCCTTCAACTGACTGGATGAGGTTCACCAACATTATGGAGGATGATCTAATTTACTCAACGTCTACTGATTTAAATATTGTGTGCTGCATGCTAAGTCACTTCAGTCGTGTCCAACTCTTTGCAACTCTCTGGACTGTAGCCCACCAGGCTCCTCTGTCCATGGGATTCTCCAGGCAAGAATATTGGAGTGGGTTGTCATTCCCTCCTCCAAGGGATCATCCCAATTCCCAATAACCACCTCTAAAAAAAATCCCTCCACAGCAACATGTGAACGGATGCTTGACCAAACAACTGGGCCCCACAGCCTAGTCAGACTGATGCATAAAACTAACGATCACACAGCTCTATAAGACAACTGGGATAAATGCAGCCCTCCAGTCACTAAGCCAGTGGATCAAAGGTTCAGAGGTCTGAAGTAGGCAGATCTCCACATTGGAGCAACAGTGAGAAGCTGGGACCTTTATCTAGTACAGTTTTTTGCTTTGTACTATCCCAAGAAAATTCCTTCCAAAATTGGGTCTTTGAAAGGAGGCTCCTTGAAGGAATCTGTCCCTGTTGTGAACTCACTCCCTCTCTCTCATCCAGACCCTCTATAGGCCACACACTCCCTTACCAAGTTCCCCAGCTGGTTGTGCAATCAACCACCACTGGAAACTTCTCCCCCATCCCCACATACACCCCTTGGCCCATCTTTTGTCTGCCCTCTGTATTAGCACCCCACAACCTGGCCTGACATTCACTGAGCTCTCTTCTGCCTACTGTGGGCTCCAGAAGGGCTGAAGGAGTCAACTCTACTGCTCTGAGGAAAAGCATATACAGGTGTCCAGATTCTTGCTCGGTCTCTCCCAAAGTGAAAACTTCAGCTGTTTACCAAACACGTAGGGTTGTGAGATTTAGACGGAAGAAAGCTTAATGACATTTGAATTTTAGATAACCAGGAGATAATTTTTTAATAAATACATCTCCTATGGGGACATATATTACAAAGTTATTCATTGTTGATCTGAAATTGATACCTAATTAAATTTGAATTTTAGATCAAGAACAAATAATTTTTAGTACAAATAGGTCCCATGTAATATTTGGAAGATACTTATGCAAAAAAAATATTCTTTGTTGATCTGAAATTCAAATTTAACCAGGCAATGTATATTTTATCTGACAGTCCTGTAAGATACCCTGAAATATAAGGACACTCCTCCAACTCATGGAGTGGTTTTCTTCCCTCAGAGATGACATATGTTGATTTCCTGTCTGGGAACAGATATTATTCCACAGGTGAGACTCTGAGTCTCACTCCCTCTGTAACAATAGCTTCTGACCACCTCACCTCCCAACACCAGCTGCCCCAGAGTGATGAGGCCACTCCAGCTTTTTCCTTCCTCCTAATCAGAGTAGGGTGGAAGAAAGGAAAATATGTCCTGTTTAGGAGGATGTATTTTCAGAGAAAGAATCACTGACACCCCTACTCATCTGGTTCAATACCGTAGTGCATCTGTGCTAAGTCATTTCAGTCATGTCCGACTTTTTGCAACCCTGTGGACTGCAGCCCACCAGGCTCCTCTGTCCATGGGATTCTCCAGGCAAGAATACTGGAGTGGGTTGCCATGCCCTCTTCCAGGGGATCTTCCCGACCCAGGGATTGAACCTGTGTCTCTAATACCTCCCACACTGGCAGGTGGGTTCATTACTGCTAGCGCCACCAAGGAAGCCCCCAAGACCATCCTCAACTCTGTCTTTCCTTTGGTTCATCTTTCTAGAGCTTTACTCACAATATTTTTTTTTCATGTGTGTGTCCTCCCCTTTTCATCACAGATACCCTCCTAATCCACATTCATTATTTTTCACTTAATTGACAACATGAACTTCTGAATTTCTTTTCCCACCAGTAGTGGCCTTCTTCTGCAGCTCATCAACTACACTCTCTGTCCTGAAGTTCAGTGCCACCATCAACACCCAAATACTCCCAAGGCTCAGAAACATTCTGTTTCCAGAATGTCTGCCAAATGAGGTCATATATTTTGGCTTACATCAAGTCCAAACAGTAAGGCCATATATCAAGTCCCTCAAGCAACTGACTTTAAACCAGGGGTCACCTACTTCTTCTGTAAAAAGCTAGATGACACCTTTCTTTGGCTTTAAGGGCTATACAGTCTCTGTCCCAGTCACTAAACTCTGCTATTGTTGTGTGAAAGCAGCCATAGATGACACATCGATAAGTGACCCTGGCTGAGTTCCAATACAACTTCATTTATTAAAACAGGAGGAGCAGACAGATTTGGCCCGTAGGCTTCAGTTTGGTGACTCCTTCTCTAGCTGCCAAGTCAAAGCTGTTCTCCGAGTCCCAGCTCAAGGGTCACACTCTTGGTAAAGCTCTCCCTGACCCACCCAGTTTGAAGTGACTCTTTCACTCCATGCATACAACACTTTATGTCTCTTTTATGGCCAGACCCACGCTCTGCCTTGTTTAGAGTCCATGCCTCAGCTCTCTATTGACTTGCTTGGCATCCCAAAAGCTGTGTCCTTTGCACAGAGCAGATGTTCAGTAAGCAAGTATTGGTGCGAGGCTTCCCTGGTGGCTCAGTGGTAAAGAATCCACCGGCCAATGCAGGAGACATGGTCTGGGAAGATCCCACATGCTGCGGAGCAACTAAGTCTGTGCACCACAACTGCTGAGGCCATGCTCTGAAGCCTGGCAGTGCCACATGAGAAGCCACCGCAATGAGAAGACCACACACCACAACTGAAGAGTGGCCCTCACCCACTGCAACTCGAGCAAGCCCAGGCAGCAACGAAGACCCAGCGCAGCCAAAAAAAAAAAAAAAAAAATTTGGTGGGAAGAATCATCAAAAGTCAGTGGAGTGTGTCTAGAGAAATGGCAGAGCCTTGACCAACCACAGCTTCCTCCTTCTCCACAAAAAGTGTGAGTATCCTTGAAGATCGTGGAACAACACCAAATGCCTTCTGGAGAAACTCGGCTTCTAGGCCAGTCAGCAATCATTTAAAATACACAGAAGCCTGCCCATCAAAAATAAACTAGCTAAGCATTCAGTTCCCCAACCAGGAAGGTTGGTATGGCAAATGGATTTGGGCTGAAACCATTTTCCTTTCTGAAACACACTCAAGCCTTAAAAGGAATAGTTTCAGCTGATCTGAACTTGCTGACACGACCCTCCAAAATCCATCCCTGGAGAGGACCTTGTTACCCACTTCCACGTGACTCCAAACCACAGAGGCTGGCAAAGCAGGATGAGAAACAGGAAGGGCCTGTGTACCTCAGAGAGAGGGTTTCAGAGCAGGGAAGAATGAACGGAAGAAAAAAGCAATAATGCAAACATTTCTCCAGCCAAATTACTGGGAAAGTTAAAGATTATTTTAAAGTTAGCTATCACTGAAAATTGCAGGGTTTCCCTGGTGGCTCAGCTGGTAAAGAACTCGCCTGCCAATGCAGGAGATGCAAGAGACAAGGGTTTGATCTCTAGGTCAGGAAGATCCCCTTGAGAAGGAAAAGGCAACCTGCTCCAGCATTCTTGACTGGAAAACTTCATGGAGAGGGAAGCTTGGCAGGCTACAGTCAGTGGGGTCGCAAAAACTTAAACACGACTTAGCACACAGGTGCTCATCATCGAAAATTGCAACCAAATTTATTTCTCTGGTTCTTTAGTATTTTTTGTCATTTCTTGGACTTAGGCTGGTTTATTAATTGTACTACATACTTGGGCTTCCCTGATAGCTCAGTTGGTAAAGAATCCACCTGCAATGCAGGAGACGCTGGTTCAATTCCTGGGTCAGGAAGATCTGCTGGAGAAGGGATAGGCTACCCACTCCAGTATTCCAGCCTAGAGAATCCCATGGATTGTACAGTCCATGGGGTCACAAAGAGTTGGACATGACTGAGCAACTTGCACTTCACATCACATACTTGATTTGGCCTTTCTAATCACTTTAGGTGCTTGTCATGTCTTCTTAATTAATCTGTAGGTTTCTGAAGAAAAGGGTAACATTTTCTGTTCTTGCACAACTCCTCGATCATTATATTACCAGGGCCACAGCAAATGCTCAATAAGCACACAATAAACAAACTGGAATGTGAAGTCAAGTGGGCCTTAGGAAGCATCACTACGAACAAAGCTAGTGGAGGTGATGGAATTCCAGTTGAGCTATTTCAGATCCTAAAAGATGATGCTGTGAAAGTGCTGCACTCAATATGCCAGCAAATTTGGAAAACTCAGCAGTGGCCACAGGACTGGAAAAGGTCAGTTTTCATTCCAATCCCAAAGAAAGGCAATGCCAAAGAATGCTCAAACTACCGCACAATTGCACTCATCTCACCTGCTAGTTGGAGAAGGCAATGGAACCCTACTCCAGTACTCTTGCCTAGAAAATCCCATGGACGGAGGAGGCTGGTAGGCTACGGTCCATGGGGTTGCTAAGAGTCAGACACGACTAAGCGACTTCACTTTCACTTTTCACTTTCATGCATTGGAGAAGGAAATGGAAACCCACTCCAGAATTCTTGCCTGGAGAATCCCAGGGACGGGGGAGCCTGGTGGGCTGCCATCTCTGGGGTCGCACCGAGTCGGACACAACTGAAGAGGCTTAGCAGCAGCAGCAGCAGCACATGCTAGTAAAGTAATGCTCAAAATTCTCCAAGCCAGGTTTCAACAGTACATGAAACATGAACTTCCAGATGTTCAAGCTGGTTTTAGAAAAGGCAGAGGAACCAGAGATCAAATTGCCAACATCCACTGGATCAGCAAAAAAGCAAGAGAGTTCCAGAAAAACATCTATTTCTGCTTGATTAAGCCAAAGCCTTTGACTGTGTGGATCACAATAAGCTGTGGAAAATTCTGAAAGAGATGGGAATACCAGACCACTTGACCTACCTCTTGAGAAATCTGTATGCAGGTCAGGAAGCAACAGTTAGAACTGGACATGGAACAACAGACTGATTCCAAATTGGGAAAGGAGTTCGTCAAGGCTGTATATTGTCACCTTGCTTATTTAACTTATATGCAAAGTACATCACGAGAAATGCTGGGTTGGATGAAGCACAAGCTGGAATCAAGACTGCCGGGAGAAATATCAATAACCTCAGATATGCAGATGATGCCACCCTTGTGGCAGAAAGCAAAGAAGAACTAAAGAGCCTCTTGATGAAAGTGAAAGAGGAGAGTGAAAAAGTTGGCTTAAAGCTCAACATTCAGAAAACGAAGATCATGGCATCAGGTCCCATTACTTCATGGCAAATAGATGGAGAAACAGTGGAAGCAGTGACAGACTTTATTTTGGGGGGCTCCAAAATCACTGCAGATGGTGATTGCAGCCATGAAATTAAAAGACACTCCTTGGGAGAAAAATTATGACCAACCTAGACAGCATATTAAAAAGCAGAGATATTACTTTGCCAACAAAGGTCCATCTAGTCAAGGCTATGGTTTTTCCAGTAGTCATGTATGGATGTGAGAGTTGGACTATAAAGAAAGCTGAGCACAGAAGAATTGATGCTTTTGAACTGTGGTGTTGGAGAGGACTCTTGAGAGTCCCTTGGACAGCAAGGAGTTCCAACCAGTCAATCCTAAAGGAGATCAGTCCTGAGTGTTCATTGGAAAGACTGATGTTGACGCTGAAACTCCAGTATTGGCCACTTGATGCAAAGAACTGACTCATTGGAAAAGACTCTGATGCTGGGAAAGATTGAGGGCAGGAGGAGAAAGGGATGACATAGGATGAGATGGTTGGATGGCATCACTGACTCAATGGACATGAGTTTGAGCAAACTCCGGGAGTTGGTAATGAACAGGGAGGCCTCGCATGCTGCAGTCCATGGGGTCTCAAAGAATCGGACACAACTGAGCAACTGAACTGAACTGAACTGAAACAAATTGACTCAATGGACACGAATTTGAGCAAACTCCAGGAGATAGTGGAGGACAGAGGAACCTGGTGTGCTGCAGTCCATGGAGTTGCCAAGAGTGGACATAGCAACTCAGTAACAACAACAACAAAACATGATATATGGGGTATATTAACCTTGCAAAGTTCTTGTTGGCTTAAGTAACTTGAGGTCATTTTTATAAATTCCCTTCTTCTGTTAAAATCCTGATCCTATCACTTTTTCACCACCAATTAGCACTATTTCAAGACCTTTGAAATTTTCCTAACAATAAGAAAGAAAAACCAAAATTTTGGTTGCAGGTCTGTTTTACTAGATTTAGAAGTTCTTGGGTGGCAGGACACAAGCCACTAGCACTGGGACAGAGGAAAGGCAGAACTTTTTGTTATTTTTGCCAAAGTTGAAAAGCCTGCCAGGCAGAGCCATGCTGAGAGCCACACTTGGGGGCAGGGAGTGGGGGGAGGTGGGGTGGAGCAGCTGGTAAATGGCAAGCAGGGTGAGGGGTTAACTAGCTTTAGCAGGCTCCCTGTGAATTGGCTGCTTTGCATAATTTCACAGGTTCCGGGAATGAGGGGCTGTTTTCAGTTGTCTGGTACCTGGCCCTGGGGCAATTAGGGCTGCAGTGTAGACACCAGGAGTGTATCAGTTCCTTAGAGAAGTCACTGGGGATGTGGTCTCAATCAGCTGCTCTAAAAGAGCAATGACCAGCCTCCAGCCAGAGCCTCAGAACTGGATCAAGACAGCCTTTAAAAAAAAAAAAAAGGGGGGGGGATATTACATGCTACAACAAAAGTCACTGACAACACCTGCATCTATGTTTCCTGAAAGCAGGAGCCTGCCTGTGCGATTCTCCCTGTCACTGTACCCCAAGGCCCAGCATGTCAAAGGCTCACACATTTTCTCAAGGAAACTGAATGAATCCGGATTTTCCCTCCTACAAGAGGGCAGAAAGATACCCCACTGAGACTGCTGGCCTGGATTCTACACTTTCAGTAGGTATTGAGACTTGCACTGCAGGGGGCAAAAAAAGGCAGTAAATCTATATTTGGGGGAGGGGGAGGATGTGAATAAGGTCAATACCAGTCTGTCAAAAGAGGACATCCGTAACTTGAAATGTTTTCATTTTATCAAAAAGACAGACATAAATCAAACAGATCACTGTTTATTGTACTGATCATGTCTGAGAGCCAAGTGACGTCTGGGGAGAAGAGAAATGGGAATGAGAGAAACAGAAATTGACTACATTTCAAACTGAGCTAGATTTCAATGGTTCTACTGTGGGATAGAAGATAAGAAAGCTTCAAAAACCAAGAAGAAATGAAAGGTAAGAAATGACACTGGATAACAGAAGCTCATGAGCTCTGGAAAGAGAATTGGTTTTACAAGATCACCTAACACGAGGCGCATTTGGAAGGGTTATTGTCATCTATTGGCAGAGAAGAACGGAAAGAAAATATATCTAGATTTAGCTTGTGTGCTTAGCCACTCAGTCAAGTCCGACCTTGTGACTCCATGGACTGTAGCTCACCAGGCTTCTCTGTCATGGGGATTCTCCAGGCAAAAATGCTAGAGTGGATTGCCATGCCCTCCTTCAAGGGATCTCCCCAAGCCCGGGATCAAACCCAGGTCTTCTGCATTGCAGGTGGATTCTTTACCATCTGAGCCACCAGAGAAGCCCAGATTTAGCTTAGATAAAATAAATAGGAAATGTTTTGCGACTGTAGAAAATTAATCATTAGTCCAATGAATGTAAGAAAACAGACTTAAAGAAATGATATTACACCACTACAGTGTTTCTACAGGAAGTAACACAGGATGAGGCCTTCATGATAAACTTGAGAAAGCTTTAGAAAACTCCAAGGACAGTTTCTTCATCTCATGACCAATCAAACTCTTTATAATGTTAATATATCTTGGGAACTTCCAAGAACAAAGTGAGATGGGTCTTGGCTACAGAACCTTCTTTGCATGGAGCATTCATATGACTCATGTTCCATAGAACACTCTGTGATAAAGCCTGAGAGTTGGACCAAAAAGCTGAGCACCAAGAATTGATGCTTTTGAACTGTGGTGTTGGAGAAGACTCTTGAGAGTCCCTTGGACTGCAAGGAAATCCAACCAGTCCATCCAAAGGAAATCAGTCCTGAATATTCATTGGAAGGACTGATGCTGAAGCTGAAACTCCAATACTTTGGCCACCTGATGCAAAGAACTGACTCATTGGAAAAGACCCTGATGCTGGGAAAGATAGAAGGCAGGAGGAGAAGGGGACGACAGAAGATAAGATGGTTGGATGACATCACTCGATGGACTCGATGGACATGAGTTTGAGCAAGCTCCAGGAGTTGGTGATGGACAAGGAGGCCTAGCATACTGCAGTCCATGGGGTTGCAAAGAGTCAGACCCAACTGAGTGACTAAACTGAACTGAACGTGATTTTTGTTTTCTTCCAGTGTTATTTGCATAGCAACAGAAGTTATTTTGCCCTGTCACAATTTAAGCCGCAGCATTCCAGAACACACAGTGCCACCCCATCTCTTAGGGACTAACTAGAGAATTTTCCTCTTGCCTAAAATAAGTATCTACATCCTTTGAGAAAATACATCTGGTCCCTCTATGACAATCTTGGGAGAGATTAAACATATACAATAACATCCACTCTCCTTAGTGCTGAAGATAAAAATTAAAATAAAAATGAAAAAGTTCTGAAGTGGGACATAGTGAATGCTAAGAGAACTTCAGATTGATCCTAATGTTAACCATTGTTCCATTATGTTCTTGTAAATCTACTTAATTAAAAACCTAGAAAAAATCAATTTAAACCCTGGACCCAAAGCAGCAAGCTAAGTAACATTAGCAACTAGAATCTCCATTTCTGCAAAGTCTGCAAAATTTGGCAGTGACTTCTATTGAACAAGCATCCGATTAGGACATCAAAAGTGTCAAATATCAGCACTTCACTGCATAGCTTGACATGTCAAACAGAGGCAAAAGCTGCAGTAGGCATTCTAGGAACAATAGAATGTGATGGACAGGTTTTCGCCCAGTGATTCTGAAAAAACTGGTTTCTCTCTCTTTTTTTCACTGTAAACCTCTTTGCAAGAGCTTGTGATTCTAGTGCTCTATGGGGCAGTTGTTTATTGACATTTTGAATGCTGTAAGGTCATTTTATGATGACTTTCAAGAAACTACTGGCATTACTTTTGTTTATTTAGATTTCCATTCAATATCTATATGTTTATATGAGTCATAAACACACAGCCATGGAAGCTCCTCTGAGATCACTACTGTTACAGGAACACAGACCCAGGGAAGTCGGTGGCCTTCAATAACACCTCCAACAAGGGCTCCTTTATTGAAATCTTGACCACAGAGCATGTGCTAGGTCTTTTGTCCCCTGGCTTGCTCAGTTCTGTCCTAATAACTAAGCAACCAAGACAGCCTAGTCAATCAGGCAGCTTGTAAATTGCTTTCAATGGCAAAGGAAATAGACTGATGGTCACACAGTCACAGGCATCAAGCTGGCATCCTGGGCTCATGTATTGCCATAGTCTCAGTGAACTCAAACCTAGGGAACCACTCGTGTAGAAAACTCAGACACACTAGAATACCAGGCAGCAAAATTATAAACAGCATTCCCGAAAGGGCAAAGAGACAGAAACTGCTTTGCTTTCCTATAAGTGGAACAATCACACTTTACACCTGTTGTTCTAGTGTACCAACTGCCCTAACATTTCCCTCAGATTTTTAATTTTTTAATAAGAAAGTGTTAATAGCTGCATTGGTAGACTTCTACTTTGTATTGCTGCTTCTGACATGATCTTAGCTAGCACTGTGGGAGATGTATGCAGGATAAACAGATATTTTACTTTAACATGTGATCAACTCTAAAAGAAATCCAGCAATAACCCATCTCTCTTTCCTTTTTTCCCAGACCCAGTGTAACAAGTTCCTCCCTTTTTGAAAACCACACACTCAGCACCTGCTGGTAAACACAGCGCCCTCAGGCGAGAGAGAGCTCAGGAAGCTCATTTCTTGCAGTTGCAGAGCTGATTGAGAAGCCGGGGCTCAAGATCCCTGCCTCCATCGTTGGGCCAATTGTGGTCTGGCCACACCCACACCTTTCCAAATGCGTGTAGCCACTGAGCCATCAGTTGGTGAGATCTGTAGAAATGTGAGACTTCATTGGCCAGGTGAGAAACATAAATGGAAACTAGAGCCTCGCCATCTGATCATAGAGCTTAGAGAGCAGCCTGAAGACTGTCATTACACAGTGTTGTGATTCACTATGTGATGTATACAGGGTTCCCGGTGACTCAGATGGTAGAGAGTCCGCCTACAATGCAGGAGACCTGGGTTCAATGCCTGGATTGGGAAGGTAACCCGGAGAAGGAATGGAAGCCCACTCCAGTATTCTTGCCTGGAGAATTCCATGGACAGAGGAGCCTGGCAGGCTACAGTCCATGGGGTCACAAAGAATTGAACATGACTGAGTGACTAACACTTTCACACCCATAAGGTGTATATACATATAACAGTAGCTATTTTCATTTAGTAAAGCTGTTTTGTTTTGCAATAAACTTTTTCAGCAGCAGAGAACTCAAAAAAGCCCAAAGCACATATTCAGCAAAAAGTTAAGCTCTGAATTTGATTTCACAAGAAAGTTGACGATGAGTATGAAAGTTATAAGGAATATTTAACAACACAGTTTACCATCTATCGTGACGGTTAAGTGATACCACTGCCCACATGAAAACCAGAACACAACTCTTTGGAAGAAGTACAAGCATCTCTTCCCTAAGTTAGAAGTTTCTTTAGCGCTATCTCCAAAAATGGCTGTTGAACATATGTGCTTACAAAAAGAGTGTTTACAGATCTCTTGGTGAAGCATGACTTTTCACTTACCTCCAATGATTGTTCTTCATTAACTTCACCCACTTTGGATTCCAAATTTCCTTCTGGACACATGAAAAGTAAAGTAATAACTCCATTATCAGAAGAACTGCACAAACAGTTGAACGAGGCCAGTTTTATTCTGGTGTCCTCAGTTCAGTTCAGTTCAGTCACTCAGTCGTGTCCAACCCATGGACTGCAGCACACCAGGCCTCCCTGTCCATCACCAACTCCCGGATTTTACTCAAACTCATGTCCATTGAGTCAGTGAGGTCATATAACCATCTCATCCTCTGTCGTCCCCTTCTCCTCCTGACTTCAACCTTTCCCAGCATCAAGGTCTGATCCAATGAGTCAGTTCTTTGCATCAGGTGGCCAAAGTATTGGAGTTTCAGCTTTAGCATCAGTCCTTCCAATGAATATTCAGGACTGATTTCCTTTAGGATGGACTGGTTAGATCTACTTGCAGTCCAAGGAACTCTCAAGAGTCTTCTCCAATACCACAGTTCAACAGCATCAATTCTTTGGCGCTCAGCTTTCTTTATAGTCCAACTCTCACATCCATACATCACTACTGGAAAAACCATAGCTTCGACTAGATGGACCTTTGTTGGCAAAGTAATGTGTCTGATTTTTTTTTAATTAATTTATTTTTTATTGAAGGATAGTTGCTTTACAGAATTTTGCTGTTTTCTGTCAAACCTCAACATGAATCTGCCTCTGCTTTTTAATATGCTATCTAGGTTGGTCATAACTTTTCTTCCAAGGAGAAAGCGTCTTTTAATTTCATGGCTGCAGTCACTATCTGCAGTGATTTTGGAGCCCCAAAATATAAAGTCTCTCACTGCTTCCATTGCTTCCCCATCTATTTGCCATGAAGTAATGAGACCAGATGCCATGATTTTAGTTTTTTGAATGTTGAGCTTTAAGCCAACTTTTTCACTCTCCTCTTTCACTTTCATCCAGAGGCTCTTTAGTTCTTCTTTGCTTTCTGCCACAAGGGTGGTGTCATCTGCATATCTGAGGTTATGATATTTCTCCCGGCAATCTTGATTTCAGCTTGTGCTTCTTCCAGCCCAGCGTTTCTCATGATGTACTCTGCATAGAAGTTAAATAAGCAGGGTGACAATATATAGCCTTGATGTACTCCTTTTCCTATTTGGAACCAGTCGTTGTTCCATGTCCATTCTAACTGTTGCTTCCTGACCTGCATACAGATTTCTCAAGAGATGGTCAGGTGATCTGGTATTCCCATCTCTTGAAGAATTTTCCACAGTTTGTTGTGATCCACACAGTCAAAGGCTTTCAGTTAAGTTCACTCCCTGAGTCATGTCTGAGTTTGCAACCCCATGGACTGGGGCCAGGCCTCCCTGTCCATCACCAACTCCTGGAGTTTACTCAACCTCATGTCCATTGAGTTGGTGATGCCATCCAACCATCTCATCCTCTTTCATCCCCTTCTCTTCCTGCCTTCAATCTTTCCCAGCATCAGGGTCAGGTCAAAGGCTTTGGCATAGTCAATAAGGCAGAAGTAGATGTTTTTCTGGAACTCTCTTGCTTTTTCAATGATCCAACAGATGTTGGCAATTTGATCTCTGGTTCCTCTGCCTTTTCTAAAACCAGCTTGAACATTTGGAAGTTCATGGTTCACATACTGTTAAAACCTGGCTTGGAGAATTTTGAGCATTACTTTACTACCATGTGAGATGAGTGCAATTGTGCAGTAATTTGAGCATCCTTTGGCACTGCCTTTCTTTGGAATTGGAATGAAAACGGACCTTTTCCAGTCCTGTGGCCTCTGCTGCGTTTTCCAAATGTGCTGGCATATTGAGTGCAGCACTTTCACAGCATCATCTCTTAGGATTTGAAATAAGTCAACTGGAATTCCATCACCTCCACTAGCTTTGTTCATAGTGATGCTTCCTAAGGCCCACTTGACTTTGCATTCCAGGATGTCCAGCTCTAGGTGAATGATCACACCATTGTGATTATCTGGGTCTTGAAGATCTTTTTTGTCTAGTTCTTCTATGTATGCTTGCCAGAGAAAATCAGTTAATACCAATAATGGTTTTTCTTCATTCAACTCATGAAATCAAAATACATCTTTTGAATATTCATTCTGTCAATGATAAATATCTGACATTATTGTGAATGCTATGTAAGGCTCACATAAGTTCAACATTAAAGATAAAATTATTTCTTCTGTGGTACAGAGATACAAATTTTAGAGTTTAGTGTGGTGATAAAAATTATGTTCTTGCTAAACTGAGAAGCACCTGGAGGACAAATGTACATGAAACTGGATGTGGTAAATGTATAATTAATAATTACAGCCTTAAAAACTCCTATATTGCACTAATCAAAACAGAAACTGTCTTTGTCAAAATGTATAAATATTACACACACACATATGAAAAGGCAAAGTAACTGGATTATAAAACTGTTTATGAGGAAACTAGTGTTCAATTTCATTATAGGAATATACACTGTCTTTGCTGCCTGCCATCCACGTCTGCCCCCAATATTTGCAGAACACATGACAAGAACAGAAATCGAAGCCCACCTGAAAGTGAAGTATGAGTGAGTCAGTCAGTGGTGTCTGACTCTGCAACCCCATGGACTGTAGCCCGCCAGGCTCCTCTGTCCACAGAATTCTCCAGGTAAGAATACTGGAGTGGGCAGCCATTCCCATCTCCAAGTTTTCTTCCCAACCTAGGGGTTGAACCAGGGTCTCCTGCACTGGTTAAGGTTAGGGTTGATTGCATTGATTCTTTAACATCTGAGCCACCAGGGAAGCCCACATAGTTTAAAGCTTTATAAGTTGCAAGTTAACCTACCAAACTGTTAAACATGTTTGATGCTATATACCTTCAATAATAGCCTAAAAAGCCAAATTATAATTTAGAATCCTCAGAGTGCTTGGCATTCCTGCATGGAATGTAGCAATGTGGGAAAAACACCCATTCCTAACCCTTCCTCCTTCCAACTCCCTCTGGCACAGCAAGAGCCTCCCAAAACAATCAAGAACATCCCAGACTAGCCCAAGTTCTGTCAATAGCAGCCCCTCTGCTCATTTCTAAACTGCTATGCTTTGGCCAATTGAGGCCAGGGGTGCCCTACTGGTGGTAAGTTCCACCCTTGGGAAGATGTACCTGAGGAAGGTCTCTGCCCCAGGCAGCAGGTCAGGGCCATCAGGGCAAGGAAGTCTGGGGTCTTAGCCACCTCGGCACTTGTCTGGGAGAGCATGTCTCTTTGAACCCTCACACCTGAACTGAGCTGAACAGTTCAGTTCAGTTCAGTCGCTCAGTCGTGTCCGACTCTGCGACCCCATGAATCGCAGCATGCCAGACCTCCCTTTCCATCACCAACACCCGGAGTTCACTCAGACTCACATCCATCAAGTCAGTGATGCCATCCAGCCATATCATCCTCTATCGTCCCCTTATCTTCCTGCCCCCAATCCCTCCCAGCATCAGAGTCTTTTCCAATGAGTCAACTCTCCACATGAGGTGGCCAAAGTACTGGAGTTTCAGCTTTAGCATCATTCTTTCCAAAGAAATCCCAGGGCTGGAGGGAGAGGAGCTAACATGGTGGAGGAGTAAAAAGAACATTTAAACGCCGAGTAAATTCCACAAAACAACTTCTGTATGCCGGCAGAGGACATCAGGCACCCAGAAAAGCAACTCAAGTCTTCGAAAGGAGGTAGGAAAAAATATAAAAGACAAAAAAAGGGTCAAAAGAGGGAGGGACGGAGTTCTGTCCCAGGAAGGGAGTCTTAAAAAGAGAGAAGTTTCCAAACACCAGGAAACCTTCTCACTGCCAAATCTGTGCTGAGCCTTGGAAGCACAGAGGGCAACATAACAGGGAGGAAAAATAAATAATTAAAACCCGCACACTCCGAGCCCTGTGGTAACTCCCCCAGCGGAGAAGCAGCGCAGACGCCTGCATCCGCCATTAGCAAGCGGGGGCTGGGCAGGGAGGTGCGGCGCGGGCTGCATCACAAGAATCTGGCCTGAATACCCGGAGTGCTATCTGAGTGAAATAATTTGGGCTAGCAAACCAGACTGTGGGATATCTACCACGCGAAAAGCCAGCCCTAACCTATGACACCACCAGGCCCGCGCACGGAACAAAGGACTGAACAGAGATAGCCGGCGGCAGACCATCCCCCTCCGGTGATAGGCAACCAGAGCCGGAAAGGGACAATCGCAGCCCCAGAGAGACATTATCTATAAAACTGTAAGCAGGCTTCTTTGCTAACTAAAACTTCTTGGGGTTCTGGAGGGTCAACATCTGCCTGAGAAGGTGTGCCGGTGCACAACTAGATAACCGAGCGGCGGGGACGCGATAAGTCACAGCAATTGCGCGCGCAAAACACCTCATCACGTGAGCTGCTCGGATCTGGGAAGGGCACAAAATGCAGGCCCAAGTGAGAGTCTGCGCCTCTGAGGACTACCCGAGTGCCTGAACCTGAGCGGCTTGGACCTGGGAAGTACAGGCAGTCCAGGGCCGGCCACGGATGGTTCCCGGCAGAGCAACCTAGAGCCTGTGCAGCCTGGGCAGAGAGGCTACACGCGCCGTGAAGTGGGGTGGGGGTGGGGGGGTGGGGAGCAGACCCAGTGTAGCTGAGGCACTGCGAGCGCACGCCAGTGTTATTTGTTTGCAGCATCCCTCCCTACCTCCCCTCAGCATGACTGAACAAGTGAGCCTAAAAAAAAAAAAGTGTCCTCCACCGTCCCCTTTGTGTCAGGGCGGAAACCAGACACTGAAGAGACCAGCAAACAGAAGCTGTAACAGAGGGAACCGCCTTGGAAGCTACAGGCAATAGATTAAAACCATGTGGTTACTACTATTTACATAGGAAGGGGCCTATAGATCTTAAGAAATATAAGTCGGACCAAGGAATTAGCCAAAAATGAACTGAACCCACAACTCTCACAACAAAACTGGAGAAAGTCCTAGATATATTTTTACTATTTGTACGATCATTCTTTCTTTTTTTTTTAAAATTATTTTTTTAATTAAAAAATTTTAAGTCCCTATTATTCCTTTAATTTCCACTTTTATAGCTTCTTACTTTGCAAAAAAAAAAGACCCTATTTTTTTTAAGCAAACTTCATATATATACACTTTTTAATAATTTTTTTGACTTTTTTTTCCTTCTTTTCTTTTACATTGTATTTTTGAAATTCCAAACTCTACTCTAGATTTTTAATATTAGCTTTTTAGTATTTGTTATCAATTTTGTACCTATAGTTTTTTTTTGTTTTTGTTTTTTTTTATATAACTTCTGTGACCCTTTTTTTTTTTTATTTTTCTCTGTTTCTTTCTCTTCTTCTTCTAAATAACGTCGTATATCTGAAATTCCAAACTCTACTCTAGATTTCTAATTTATGCTTTTTGGTATTTGTTATCAATTTTGTACCTGTATTTTTTATATATATATAATTTATGCGACTTTGTTTGTTCTTGTTTTTTTTTTTTTTCTCTCTTTCTTTTTCTTCTTCTTTTTTTAACATTGTATTTTTGAAATTCCAAACTCTACTCTAGACTTTTAAGTTTTGCTTTTTGGTATTAATTATCAATTTTGTACCTATATTTTCTTTATAATTTTTGTGACCTTGTTTGTTTTTGTTCGTTTTTTCTCTCTTTATTTTCCTTCTTCTTTTCTTTAACATCATATTTTTGAAATTCCACACTCTACTCTAGATTTTTAATTTTTGCTTTTATGTATTTGTTACCAACTTTGTACCTTTAAGAATCCAATCTTCAGTACCCATTTTTCACTAGGGACCGAGATTACTGGCTTAACTGCTCTCTCTCCCTTTGGACTCTCCTTTTTCTCCACCAGGTCGCCTGTGTCTCCTCCCTAACCCCTCTCTACTCTACCCAACTCTGTGAATTTCTGTGTGTTCCAGACGGTGGAGAACACTTAGGGAACTGATAACTGGCTGGATCTGTCTCCCTCCTTTTCATTCCCCCCATTTATCCTCCTGGCCACCTCTGCCACCTTCCTCCTTCTTCGCTTCTCTGTATAACTCTGTGAACAACTCTGAGCGGTCCAGTTGTGGAGTGCACATAAGGAAGAGATTACTGAATAGCCCACTCTCTCCTCTATTGATTCCACCTCATCTCATTCGGGTCACCTCTAACTCCCTCCTCACTCTTCTCTTCTCCATATAATGCTGTAAACCTCTCTGGGTGAAACAAGTTTCAGGGCAAGACATACCAAGCAACTTCTCCAGCAGCAAGGAACACAGCCCTGAGCTCCAAGATACAGGCAGCCCAAAGTCACCGC
The DNA here is from genome assembly GCF_003369695.1 of Bos indicus x Bos taurus. Classification (NCBI taxonomy): domain Eukaryota; kingdom Metazoa; phylum Chordata; class Mammalia; order Artiodactyla; family Bovidae; genus Bos; species Bos indicus x Bos taurus. The sequence continues at coordinate 110,758,905 of NC_040079.1, read as the reverse complement.
AAAACCATAGACATCTCATAACTCATTACTGGACATTTCATTGCACTCCAGAGAGAAGAAATACAGCTCCACCCACCAGAACACCGACACAAGCTTCCCTAACCAAGAAAGCTTGACAAGCCACCTGTACAAACCCAAACAGAGAGAGGAAACGCCACAATAAAGAGAACTCCACAAACTGCCAGAATACAGAAAGGACACCCCAAACTCAGCAATTTAAACAAGATGAAGAGACAGAGGAATATCCTGCAGATAAAGGAACAGGATAAATGCCCACCAAACCAAACAAAAGAGGAAGAGATAGGGAATCTACCTGATAAAGAATTCTGAATAATGATAGTGAAATTGATCCAAAATCTTGAAATCAAAATGGAATCACAGAAAAATAGCTTGGAGACAAAGATTGAGAAGATGCAAGAAAGGTTTAACAAGGACCTAGAAGAAATAAAAGAGAGTCAATATAAAATGAATAATGCAATAAATGAAATTAAAAACACTCTGGAGGCAACAAATAGTAGAATAACAGAGGCAGAAGATAGGATTAGTGAATTAGAAGATAGAATGGTAGAAATAAATGAATCAGAGAGGATAAAAGAAAAACGAATTAAAAGAAATGAGGACAATCTCAGAGACCTCCAGGACAATATTAAATGCTACAACATTCGAATCATAGGGGTCTCAGAAGAAGAAGACAAAAAGAAAGACCATGAGAAAATACTTGAAGAGATAAGAGTTGAAAACTTCCTTAAAATGGGGAAGGAAATAATCACCCAAGTCCAAGAAACCCAGAGAGTCCCAAATGGGATAAGCCCAAGGCGAAACACCCCAAGACACATATTAATCAAATTAACAAAGATCAAACACAAAGAACAAATATTAAAAGCAGCAAGGGAAAAACAACAAATAACACACAAGGGAATTCCCATAAGGATAACAGCTGATCTTTCAATAGGAACTCTTCAAGCCAGGAGGGAATGGCAAGACATACTTAAAGTGATGAAAGAAAATAACCTACAGCCCAGATTATTGTACCCAGCTAGGATCTCATTCAAGTATGAAGGAGAAATCAAAAGCTTCTCAGACAAGCAAAAGCTGAGAGAATTCAGCACCACCAAACCAGCTCTCCAACAAATACTAAAGGATATTCTCTAGACAGGAAACACAAAAACGGTGTATAAACTCGAACTCAAAACAATAAAGTAAATGGCAACAGGATCATACTTATCAGTAATTACCTTAAGCGTAAATGGGTTGAATGCCCCAACCAAAAGACAAAGACTGGCTGAATGGATACAAAAACAAGACCCCTACATATGTTGTCTACAAGAGACCCACCTCAAAACAGGGGACACATACAGACTGAAAGTGAAGGGCTGGAAAACGATTTTCCATGCAAATAGGGATCAAAAGAAAGCAGGAGTAGCAATACTTATATCAGATAAAATAGACTTTAAAACAAAGGCTGTGAAAAGAGACAAAGATGGTCACTACATAATGATCAAAGGATCAATCCAAGAAGAAGATATAACAATTATAAATATATATGCACCCAACACGGGAGCACTGCAATATGTAAGACAAATGCTAACAAGTATGAAAGGAGAAATTAACAATAACACAATAATAGTGGGAGACTTTAATACCTCACTCACACCTATGGATAGATCAACTAAACAGAAAATTAATAAGGAAACACAAACGTATAGGCAAAACACTCTCTGACATACATCACAGCAGGATCCTCTATGACCCACCTCCCAGAATATTGGAAATAAAAGCAAAAATAAACAAATGGGACCTAATTAAACTTAAAAGCTTCTGCACATCAAAGGAAACTATTAGCAAGGTGAAAAGACAGCCTTCAGAATGAGAGAAAATAATAGCAAATGAAGCAACCGACAAACAACTAATCTCAAAAATATACAAGCAACTCCTACAGCTCAACTCCAGAAAAATAAACGACCCAATCAAAAAATAGGCTAAAGAACTAAATAGACATTTCTCCAAAGAAGACATACAGATGGCTAACAAACACATGAAAAGATGCTCAACATCACTCATTATCAGAGAAATGCAAGTCAAAACCACAATGAGGTACCATCTCACACCAGTCAGAATGGCTGCAATCCATAAGTCTACAAATAATAAATGCTGAGAGGGTGTGGAGAAAAGGGAACCCTCTTACACTGTTGGTGGGAATGCAAACTAGTACAGCCACTATGGAGAACAGTGTGGAGATTCCTTAAAAAACTGGAAACAGAACTGCCTTATGACCCAGCATCCCACTACTGGGCATACACACTGAGGAAACCAGAAGGGAAAGAGACACATGTACCCCAATGTTCATCACAGCAATGTTTATAATAGCCAGGACATGGAAGCAACCTAGATGCCCATCAGCAGATGAATGGATAAGAAAGCTGTGGTACATATACACAATGGAGTATTACTCAGCCATTAAAAAGAATACATTTGAATCAGTTCTAATGAGGTGGACGAAACTGGAGCCTATTATACAGAGTGAAGTAAGCTAGAAAGAAAAACACCAATACAGTATACTAACGCATATATATGGAATTTAGAAAGATGGTAATAACAACCCTGTGTACAAGACAGCAAAAGAGACACTGATGTATAGAACAGTCTTATGGACTCTGTGGGAGAGGGAGAGGGTGGGAAGATTTGGGAGAATGACATTGAAACATGTAAAATATCATGTATGAAACGAGTCGCCAGTCCAGGTTCAATGCACAATACTGGAGGCTTGGGGCTAGTGCCCTGGGACGACCCAGAGGGATGGTATGGGGAGGGAGGAGGGAGGAGGGTTCAGGATGGGGAACACATGTATACCTGTGGTGGATTCATTTTGATATTTGGCAAAACTAATATAATTATGTAAAGTTTAAAAATAAAATAAACCATACATAAAAGTTAAAAAAAAAAAAAGAAAAAATAGGAAAAGCTGGTATAAGTCTGGAAAGCAAATATACAATATCAATGGGCCAGAAATACTGATAAGTTCTAAAAGATATCCGATGGGATGTATTGGTCCCATATTGTGGTCTTTTGGTAACTGTACTCTCAATTTTACTACAGAATCTCTTAGTTTTGTCTGCTATATTTGTCAATGTCTGAGAAAGGTATGTTAAATTATTTCCCAGGGATTGTGAAATGGTTAGGTTCTTATATTTCAAAAACACAAGACCATACCTGTCCTCAATATGTTAGACACTACCCAAGGAATCATGACCATGATAAATTCTTGTGTATTATGTCTCCTGTTGCCAATAATAAAAACTTTCCTTTGGTCCTTCTTAAAAAAAAAAAAAAAAAAAAGGAAACACAAACGTTAAACGATACAATAGACCAGTTAGACCTAATTGATATCTATAGGACATTTCATCCCAAAACAATGAATTTCACCTTTTTCTCAAGCGCACATGGAACCTTCTCGAGGATAGATCACATCCTGGGCCAAAAATCTAGCCTTGGTAAATTCAAAAAAATAGAAATCATTCCAAGCATCTTTTCTGACCACAATTCAGTAAGATTAGATCTCAATTACAGGAGAAAAACTATTAAAAATTCCAACATATGGAGGCTGAACAACACACTACTGAATAACCAACAAATCACAGAAGAAATCAAAAAAGAAATCAAAATTTGCATAGAAACTAATGAAAATGAAAACACAACAACTCAAAACCTGTGGGACACTTTAAAAGCAGTCCTAAGGGGAAAGTTCATAGCAATACAGGCATACCTCAAGAAACAAGAAAAAAGTCAAATAAATAACCTAACCCTACACCTAAAGCAACTAGAAAAGGAAGAAACGAAGAACCCCAGGGTTAGTAGAAGGAAAGAAATCTTAAAAATTAGGGCAGAAATAAATGCAAAAGAAACAAAAGAGACCATAGCAAAAATCAACAAAGCCAAAAGCTGGTTCTTTGAAAGGATAAATAAAATTGACAAACCATTAGCCAGACTCATCAAGAAACAAAGGGAGAAAAATCAAATCAATAAAATTAGAAATGAAAATGGAGAGATCACAACAGACAACACAGAAATACAAAAGATCATAAGAGACTACTATCAACAATTATATGCCAATAAAATGGACAACATGGAAGAAATGGACAAATTCTTAGAAAACTACAACTTTCCAAAACTGGACCAGGTAGAAATAGAAAATCTTAACAGACCCATCACAAGCACGGAAATTGAAACTGTAATCAAAAATCTTCCAGCAAACAAAAGCCGTGGTCCAGACGGCTTCACAGCTGAATTCTACCAAAAATTTAGAGAAGAGCTAACACCTATCCTGCTCAAACTCTTCCAGAAAATTGCAAAGGAAGGTAAACTTCCAAACTCATTCTATGAGGCCACCATCACCCTAATACCAAAACCTGACAAAGATCCCACAAAAAAAAGAAAACTACAGACCAATATCACTGATGAACATAGATGCAAAAATCCTTAACAAAATTCTAGCAATCAGAGTCCAACAACACATTAAAAAGATCATACACCATGACCAAGTGGGCTTTATCCCAGGGATGCAAGGATTCTTGAATATCCACAAATCAATCAATGTTATACACCACATTAACAAATTAAAAAATAAAAACCATATGATTATCTCAATAGATGCAGAGAAAGCCTTTGACAAAATTCAACATCCATTTATGATAAGAACTCTCCAGAAAGCAGGAATAGAAGGAACATACCTCAACATAATAAAAGGTATATATGACAAACCCACAGCAAACATTATCCTCAATGGTGGAAAATTGAAAGCATTTCCTCTAAAGTCAGGAACAAGACAAGGGTGCCCACTTTCACCATTACTATTCAACATAGTTTTGCAAGTTTTGGCCACAGCAATCAGAGCAGAAAAAGAAATAAAAGGAATCCAAATTGGAAAAGAAGAAGTAACACTCTCACTGTTTGCAGATGACATGATCCTCTACATAGAAAACCCTAAAGACTCCACCAGAAAATTACTAGAACTAATCAATGATTATAGTAAAGTTGCAGGATATAAAATCAACACACAGAAATCCCTTGCATTCCTATACACTAATAATGAGAAAACTGAAAGAGAAATTAAGGAAACAATTCCATTCACCATTGCAACGGAAAGAATAAAATACTTAGGAATATATCTACCTAAAGAAACTAAAGACCTATATACAGAAAACTATAAAACACTGGTGAAAGAAATCAAAGAGGACACTAATAGATGGAGAAATATACCATGTTCATGGATTGGAAGAATCAATATAGTGAAAATGAGTATACTACCCAAAGCAATTTATAGATTCAATGCAATCCCCTATCAAGCTACCAACGGTATTCTTCACAGAGCTAGAACAAATAATTTCACAATTTGTATGGAAATACAAAAAACCTCGAATAGCCAAAGCTATCTTGAGAAAGAAGAATGGAACTGGAGGAATCAACCTACCTGACTTCAGGCTCTATTACAAAGCCACAGTCATCAAGACAGTATGGTACTGGCACAAAGACAGAAATATTGATCAATGGAACAAAATAGAAAGCCCAGAGATAAATCCACGCACATATGGACACCTTATCTTTGACAAAGGAGGCAAGAATATACAATGGATTAAAGACAATCTGTTTAACAAGTGGTGCTGGGAGAACTGGTCAACCACTTGTAAAAGAATGAAACTAGAACACTTTCTAACACCATACACAAAAATAAACTCAAAATGGATTAAAGATCTCAACGTAAGACCAGAAACTATAAAACTCCTAGAGGAGAACATAGGCAAAACACTCTCCGACATACATCACAGCAGGATCCTCTATGACCCACCTCCCAGAATATTGGAAATAAAAGCAAAAATAAACAAATGGGACCTAATTAAACTTAAAAGCTTCTGCTCAACAAAGGAAACTATTAGCAAGGTGAAAAGGCAGCCTTCAGAATGGGAGAAAATAATAGCAAATGAAGCAATGGATAAACAACTAATCTCAAAAATACACAAGCAACTCCTACAGCTCAACTCCAGAAAAATAAATGACCCAATCAAAAAGTGGGCCAAAGAACTAAATAGACATTTCTCCAAAGACATACAGATGGCTAACAAACACATGAAAAGATGCTCAACATCACTCATTATCAGAGAAATGCAAATCAAAACCACTATGAGGTACCATTTCACGCCAGTCAGAATGGCTGCAATCCATAAGTCTACAAGCAATAAATGCTGGAGAGGGTGTGGAGAAAAGGGAACTCTCTTACACTGTTGGTGGGAATGCACACTAGTACAGCCACTATGGAGAACAGTGTGGAGATTCCTTAAAAACCTGGAAATAGAACTGCCTTATGATCCAGCATCCCACTGCTAGGCATACACACTGAGGAAACCAGAAGGGAAAGAGACACGTGTACCCCAATGTTCATTGCAGCACTGTTTATAATAGCCAGGACATGGAAGCAACCTAGATGTCCATCAGCAGATGAATGGATAAGAAAGCTGTGATACATATACACAATGGAGTATTACTCAGCCATTAAAAAGAATACATTTGAATCAGTTCTAATGAGATGGATGAAACTGGAACCTATTATACAGAGTGAAGTAAGCCAGAAAGAAAAACACCAATACAGTATACTAACGCATATATATGGAATTTAGAAAGATGGTAACAATAACCCTGTGTACGAGACAGCAAAAGAGACACTGATGTATAGATCAGTCTTATGGACTCTGTGGGAGAGGGAGAAGGTGGGGAGATTTGGGAGAATGGCATTGAAACATGTATAATATCATGTATGAAACGAGTCACCAGTCCAGGTTCGATGCACGATACTGGATGCTTGGGGCTGGTGCACTGGGACGACCCAGAGGGAGGGTATGGGGAGGGAGGAGGGAGGAGGGTTCAGGATGGGGAACACATGTATACCTGTGGTGGATTCATTTCGATATTTGGCAAAACTAATACAATATTGTAAAGTTTAAAAATAAAATAAAATAAAAGAAATCCCAGGGCTGATCTCCTTCAGAATGGACTAGTTGGATCTCCTTGCAGTCCAAGGTACTCTCAAGAGTCTTCTCCAACACCACAGTTCAACAGCATCAATTCTTCGGCACTCAGCTTTCTTCACAGTCCAACTCTCACATCCATACATGACCATTGGAAAAACCATAGCCTTGACTAGACGGACCTTTGTTGGCAAAGAAATGTCTCTGCTTTTCAATATGCTGTCTAGGTTGGTCATAACTTTTCTTCCAAGGAGTAAATGTCTTTTAATCTCATGGCTGCAGTCACCATCTGCAGTGATTTTGGAGCCCAAAAAAATAAAGTCTGACACTGTTTCCCCATCTATTTCCCATGAAGTGATGGGACCAGATGCCATGATCTTCGTTTTCTGAATGTTGAGCTTTAAACCAACTTTTTCACTCTCCACTTTCACTTTCATCAAGAGGCTTTTCAGTTCCTCTTCACTTTCTGCCATAAAGGTGAACAAGAGCTGAACAAGAGACCTCTAAATGTAGGACTTCTAAAATGCTGGCAACAGTCCTACTGTCTCAGACTTAGATTTAAGACATTGTCAATTGCATTTTAGAAATGTCTCGAGTTTTAAAGAGCCATTTTGAAAATAAACTTAAGTGCCTAAAAATAGCACTGAAATACACACACATGCACAAAATCATCAAATCCCTGACGCTCTGAAAATGGAGGAAGTAGTATTATTAACTCAGAAAATGAGAATAACATAAACCTTCAGAGACCAGTGGCTCAGGCAGCAAAGAATCCGCCTGCAATGCAGAAGACCCAGGTTCAACACCTGGGTTGGGAAAATCCACTGGAGAAGGGAATTGCAATCCACTCCAGTATTCTTGCCTGGAGAATCTCATGGACAGAGGAGACTGGCAGGCTACAGTCCATGGGGTTGCAAAGAGTCTGACACAAGTGAGTGGCTAACACTTTCCCTCCTAAGCAAGACCAGCTTCTGAGAGTGTGGCCTGTGTAGGCACACAGGGACCCTTAGCTCAGAAGGGCCCACACTTGGTTTCATGCTCACCTGTCACCTTAACATTCTTCTCATTCTTGGAATGAGAAGCCCGATGTCTCCATTCCACACTGGGCCCTGTAAGTCCTGCAGCCAGCCGGGCCCGTTCTTAAGCAAGAGGTTTCCTATGAAACTTGAGCACTGTTTTCCCTTTGAAAAAAAGTCAACAGAGCCAGCATTTCACTTTTGATTATTTCACTTTCACTCTAGGCCAAGACAAAAACCTAAGGGCAGGGGGGAAAATGGTTTTTCAAGGGCACCAGAATATTTGCAAACCTTGACAAAGGTTCCATCAGAGGGTTCAGGCTGGTTCTTGTCATCCTGGAATTGCCTCACCCACACCCTGCCTAACCCCTGATTAAATGCCACCATTTCACCGTGGTGTCATCTTGGTCCTTTCTTCCACTGCTAACCCTATGTCTTTTGATTACAGAGGTTTGCTTTTTCTTTGTGAATGTTTTTTCAATTCTTTTCTACTTTTTTAGATTAAAGTTTGGAGTAGTATTTTTATTGAAGCATGACGCCAGGCAGAGATAGGAAGCTCTCCAGCATATCTTTATTAATCCAGGGCAAGTCCATTTTGAAAGAAAGAAAGAAAAAGGAAATATATAAAGGGCAAGGGCTGGCCTTGGCAGATCCTCACAGCAGGGACAGAGCCTGACACACTGCAGAAAGGTCTTCAAGGAAACAGAGCCAAATTGTCTTCGGTATCAAATCCCCCAATGACTGACATTCCCTTAGCCTCCTCTTCCTTCCACCAGCCCCAGGACCTCTATCTCATGAACCCTGACTTGGACTTTCTTAACTCACTATCTATTCTGCAGACTTTCTCCTACAAATCTCCAATGTCTCCCTCCCCCAGCCGTTAAACAAGGAAAACCCCCAAAGCCAGCCTTCTTCAGACATGGATGGCTCCCAGGGAGACAGGGTGACTTTATAGGTGACGCTGAAGGGCTACCAGCTCAGCATCACAGACATGAGGCACACCCTTCAGGCTCGTAGCAAGCTGCCAATTTCCCTCTTTAAGGTAAAACACGGAAGCCCAGCTTGACTGACTTGAAACTCAGAAGCCAGGGGAAATCTGGCTCTTTCCTTCTCTGCCTCACATTGTGTGCACACCTATTTTCTCTCTGAGTTATTCTGAAAGAATCACCAGAGCCTGGGGTTCGGGGCAGAGGTGCAATAAAGGTTAATGAAATAGGGAAGGCCCGAAAAAGAACCGGGCTTTCTGAATGATGGGAACAGACAAGGCCACTCCTCCATCCCCTCACCTTCAAGCTCCCTCTGGGGTTCATCCTCCAAGGAAATCAGTCACAGGACAGAGGTACAGAAATGATAAGATTTTTCTACAGTGCTCTGAAAACATCCCCTCCTTCTTGAATTTCTAAAAAGTCTCCATCTCGTTTTTTTCTGTACTTCTCTGAGATGTGATTCTCAAGTTTCAGTTACTAGATTTGTTTCTAGGAGCAATACTCTGAATGTTAAAAATTGATGTGGTGTAAGCACAGAGCATCAGAGCACCTGTCTTTGCAGCTGCAGGTCATGGGGAGGGAAGGGGAATGGGTGGGCAGGTTCTGCTCAAGAGCCCTGAGGCAGCAGCCACTTGCCTCCCAACAGAAAACTATCCAATATTTAACGTGGGATCTGTCATACCAGTGCTTACCAACTGAATACTGGCTCTATTAACAAGCCTTTCTTGGCTCAAATAAATGTGGGGTCAGATATGTCTGGGTTGGAATCCTTGATCCTTCACTAGCAGATATAGTCGTGAGCTTAGGTAAGTTATCTGACTCTTTGACCCTTAGTTTCCACATCTTTAAGACTGGAATAACTCACCTCTTAGTTCCTTATGACATTTACAAAGACAATGTACATAAAGTGCCTCTCAACTCACATTTTGCTCACATAGAATTCAAGATCCTGTCCCTAGAGAATGTGGCCTAGGAAAAGGACAGTAGATGTGACTGCTATAAGTGGCAGGTGGTATTAAGTGGCTGCTGTGTGCCAGGTCCTATGCTGGTGCAATACACCTTTTAGCCACTTCATTCTTACCAAGACCCTGTAAACTGGGAATTTCTATCTTTATCGAGGTCCTTTTTTTGTTGCAAATGATAACAATAGCTAATATTTATTGAGCACTAACTAGAAATCCATAAGGAGTTATTGTTACTGACCTCATTTTGCAAATGGGGAAACTGTGATTCACAAAGAGTAGTTAATGTGAACAGTAATTGAATTGCTGTGTACAGGCTGTGAGGACTTCCACTGAAGTCAGAGACCTTGGTTTAAACCGCAGCCCTGAAGGACTTACCAAATCTCTCTAAGCCTCAGTCTCCTCGTGTGTAAAAAGAAATTAAAGGGTTGTGAATTATCCACACAGGGAAAGCGAGGGTGATATACAGATCCATGGGCAGGATTAAGGGAAAACTATGAGGGATGATGAAGCACGTGGTTAGGCGGGTGGGGTGGGAAAGTGCTAGCAACCAACCTAGACCTAAAGAGCCAGAGGAGAGAGTGGGCAGAACTCCATGAGAGCTGTGCTTTCCACTGTTACTAGAGCTAAAGCCATGGACGAGGCCAGAGATGGAGGGTACAGGAATGCAAACACTGCTAACCCGTGGCCTGGCAGGGAGAAAGCCAAGACAAGGGACACCGTGAAGAGGAACTAAAAAGCCTCTTGATGAAGGTGAAAGTGGAGAGTGAAAAAGTTGGCTTAAAGCTCAACATTCAGAAAACAAAGATCATGGCATCTGGTCCCATCACTTCATGGGAAATAGATGGGAAACAGTGGAAACAGTGTCAGACTTTATTTTTCTGGGCTCCAAAATCACTGCAGATGGTGACTGCAGCCATGAAATTAAAAGATGCTTACTCCTTGGAAGGAAAGTTATGACCAACCTAGACCAACCAACCATATTCAAAAGCAGAGGCATTACTTTGCCAACAAAGATCCGTCTAGTCAAGGCTATGGTTTTTCCAGTGGTCATGTATGGATGTGAGAGTTGGACTGTGAAGAAAGCTGAGTGCCGAAGAATTGATGCTTTTGAACTGTGGTGTTGGAGAAGACTCTTGAGAGTCCCTTGGACTGCAAGAAGATCCAATTAGTCCATTCTGAAGGAGATCAGCCCTGGGTGTTCTTTGGAAGGAGTGATGCTAAAGCTGAAACTCCAGTTCTTTGGCCACTTCATGCAAAGAGTTGACTCACTGGGAAAGACTCTGATGCTGGGAGGGATTGGGGGAAAGAGCAAAAGGGGACGACAGAGGATGAGATGGCTGGATGGCATCACTGACTCGATGGACATGAGTCTGAGTGAACTCTGGGAGTTGGTGATGGACAGGGAGGCCTGGTGTGCTGCGATTCATGGGGTCGCAAAGAGTCGGACACGACTGAGCGACTGAACTGAACTGAACTGAACCTCACTCTCCTGGTGCACTCTGGGCTCCTGCTGTATCTCTCATCACTGACCCCACCCAACTGGAAGTTACAGGGTAAGGAGTCAATTGGGCACATTACTGGTCACAGACAGGGTGGAGGAATACACACATTAATGGAGAGTGGCTGGAATGCAAAGGGAAGATCCAGTATGGCTACCTTACTCTACAGACACAGAATTGGTATTGTATGAGTTAGGGTTTCCAGAGAAAAAGAACGAAAAAGGTGGTGAGAGGAAAGGAGGGAGATGCTGAAAACACTAGAAAAACCTTTAGATCTATATAACTGTGCCCTCTGAAGCCTCCTCATCCTGACCCCTAGGCTCATCATCTTTTTCCTCCCACTCAGCACTTGTAGATCATTTAGTGATGCACAAACTAAATTATTCACACAATGTTTTCAAAGTGTATCCTGAGTACATCCTATCCTAACAAATATCAGGCAACTGATTTTTGCCCCCAAAGAAGTGTTGAGCCTCCAGTTTATAACTCATTTATTTAGATAATATTTGATACCAAAAATTCCAGCCAAGCATAATAATTTTGATGGGTCTTTTATTAAAACACCAGACTCTGCTCTAAATTTCCGCTTGTCCATCATTCAATAAATATTCATTGAGCACTTCTAGGCATCAAGTCTGTTCTCCAAGATAGAGATTCAAAGGTGCAGAACAGTGTGGAGATTACTTAAAAAACTGGAAATAGAACTGCCTTATGATCCAGCAATCCCACTGCTGGGCATACACACTGAGGAAACCAGAATCGAAAGAGACACATGTACCCCAGTGTTCATCGCAGCACTGTTTATAATAGCCAGGACATGGAAGCAACCTAGATGTCCATCAGCAGATGAATGGATAAGAAAGCTGTGGTACATATACACAATAGAGTATTACTCGGCCATTAAAAAGAATACATTTGAATCAGTTCTAATGAGGTGGATGAAACTGGAGCCTATTATACAGAGTGAAGTAAGCCAGAAAGAAAAACACCAATACAGTATACTAATGCATATATATGGAATTTAGAAAGATGGTAACGACAACCCTGTATGTGAGACAGCAAAAGAGACACGCATGTATTGAACACTCTTTTGAACTCAGTGGCAGAGGGCGAGGGTGGGATGATTTGGGAGAATGGCATTGAAACATGTAAAATATCATATGTGAAATGAATTGCCAGTCCAGGTTCAATGAATGATACAGGATGCTTGGGGCTGGTGCATTGGGATGACCCAGAGGGATGGGATGAGGAGGGAGGTAGGAGGGGGGGTTCAGGATGGGGGACACATGTACACTCATGTCAGATTCAAGTCAATGTATGGCAAAACCAATACATATTGTAAAGTAAAATAAATAAATTAATTAATTTTTTAAAAAAGGAAAAAAAATATGCACAACCTAAGATTTCTGCTGTCAATAAGGTTTACATCTTAGCTGGGAGGAGATGACACATGTACCTCAACATGAATAATGAAGACAATTAAAACAGGCAGGTATAGTAGGGCATGACAGGGTAGATCCAAGTAAGAATGCATGGTCAGAGAGGCTACTCTGAGAAGTTGACATTTGGGCTGAGATCTGAATAATGAGAAACAGGCAGCCTTGCTAAGATCAGGGCAAGAGTCATCTGGACAGAGAGACAGCCAGACAGCCGGTGCAGAGGCTCTAAGGCAAGAATGTTTGTCATTTTCAGGATCCAAAATGTTGGCTAGTGTGGCTGAAGCACAGTGGGTAGAGTGGTGGTTGCTTGAAATGAAGTCAAAGAATTAATCAGGAGTCAGACCACGGAGGCTTCCTGTCTACAGTAAGGAATCTGGGATTCATTCCAAGTGTGATTGGAAGTCATTGGATGGCTTCAATAAGGGAAGCGACATAATCTAATTTACATGTTTGAAAGATCTCTCTGGCTGCTTTTTTAAAGAGTGGAATCAGATGGAGTGGGAAGAAGAGATAACAGAGAAAAAGCTAGAACACCTGTTAGGAGGCTAGCTCAGAAGCACCCAGAAAAGAAGTAAGAGCAGTGACCAGTAGGAAGCTGCATCAGACTCCGTGCTGTATCACTTCACCTTTCTCTCTTTTTTCACTTTGTCCTTGATAGACATATTTACAGTGATTTAAGTGCTTCCCAGGGACTGCCAGAGAGTCTGTGGCTCAGTCAGTCAGGAGTCTGCCTACAACGCAGGAGACCTGGGTTCAATCGCTTGGTCATGAAGATTCCCTGGAGAAGGAAATGGGAACTCACTCCAGTATTCTTGCCTGGAGAACCCCATGGACTGAGGAGCCTGGTGGGTCACAAAGAGTCAGATACAACTGAAGCAACTTAGCATGCAGCATGCAGAATACTTTAGACTAAGGAGGTGATTGCGGAGGAGAAAAGAAGATGGTTTTAGGATATAAAAGAGTTGGAGGTAGAATCAAAATGAATTGCTAATGGGCAGATTATGAAAGATGAGAAATCAAGATATGAGGGCTAATACCTAGATTTTGGGCTTAAGCACCTCTATGGATGGTGATGTTGACAGCATAAATTGATGAGACGAAAAGTTCCATGGATAAGCATCTTTAATAAGGAATCATAAGTTCTGTTTCAGCCATACTAACATATTATGTTGCCTGTGACCTGTTTTTAAATATTTTAAATATTTCTGCATTAAAATATCTATGTCATGTATGAATTTGTGTATACACACACACACATGCTTTAATTTAAGCTACACTCTAGGGATGGTTAGTGGTCCTAACTGAGAATTTGACTTCTCAGTGTGTTTGAATAACATTCTATCAAAAATTCTACTCTCCAGATGTCACCCCTATGAGTGCTTCAGCTATCATTATTTCTAACCAACCTCAAGTCTTTGGCTAATTAGCATAAAGAATTCTATAAATGGGGTTTTATTGGCAAAATTAGCTGAAACTGATGAAGTCACTGAAAATAAATATATATGCATTGATTCAAATGTTCTTGAAATACTATCTAGACTTTCATGAACAGGATAGAACAATCTAGAGTCTATTATTGTAGCCTGTACTCTTATGAATGGGGGCTGAGTCTTGATCTCTAATAGTACTGTATTTGACCACTGGTTCTAAGGATTCCAAATGTCAATGCCAACTATAAGGGTAGTTCCTTCTCTAGGGCATCTTCCCAACCCAGAGGTTGAACCCACATCTCCTGCACTGGCAGGAGGATCCTTTACCGCTGAGCCACCAGGGAAGCCCCAACTATAAGGGGAAGGATCTAGAATATTGGTGCATCTGATTCAAATGAGCATTTCATGAAAGTGCAGTTGAGTCTCCTGAAAGGACAGAGAACTGGAACTTCATCAAAGATTTTAAACAACAGCTTAGATCCAGAACAAGACAGGAAGGTCTGCTGTAACCATTTCTATTTAGCATTGTACTAGAGACTCTAGCCAGGGAAATCAGGCAAGAAACTGGAATAAAGGGTATCCAGATTGAAAAGCAGGAAATAAAACTATCTCTATTTGCAGATGACACAATGTTGTATGCAGAAAATCCTAAGGAAACCATTGAAAAAAAAACTGTTAGTACTAATAAATGAATTCAACAAGTTTGTAGAATACAAGATCAATATACAATATTGATATCAATATACAATATGATCAATATACAATCAATATACAAAAAGCAATGTATTTTTATTTACATGCAGTGAACAATCCAAAACTAAAATTAAGAAAAAATTCAATGTATAATAATATAAAAAAGAATAAAATACTTAGGAATAAATTTAACAATAGAATTCAAAACTTACAGTCTGGAAACTCCAAAATACTATTGAAAGAAGTAAAAGAACACCTAAATAAATGGAAAGACAACTCATTTCGTGGATCAGAAGACTTAATATTGTTGAGAGGGCAATACTCCCCAAACCGATCTGCAGATTTAATGCAATCCCTATTGAAATCCCAACTGATGTCTGACCCTAAAATTGACATTCAAATGCAAGAGTCCCAGAATAGCCCAAACAATCTTGGAAATTAAGACCAAAGTTGGAAAACAAAGTCACATGTTCTGACTTGGGGAAGAATATTACGGGGCTATGGAATGCCCCTTCTACACTTGTGGTCATGGATTTTAAGTGATTCCAGTTGATGTGGCCATGTGTTTACACAAACATGCAGGCAAGGAAGGGAAGGAAGTGAAGGCTGTTTGTATAAGGGAATGTTAAAGATAACTGAGATGAAAACAAACAAAAAAATTGAACGATGAATACGATTAGTAAATAGTTTACAGGTAAATATTTGACTGTCCTTTATCTGTTAAATCTTGTCCCTATGCTTTTTTTGGGGGGGAGGTCTACATTAGAAAAATAATTATCCGTATCACTCATTACTCCAGGCTGAATATAACAGCATCTCCAACAATAATCCTTCTCTTTCTCTCTCACCTTTCATTCTTTACCTGTTCTACTCTCAGGTAGGATTTTTAAATATCTTCTAATCAAAGGGTGCCTTGCCCAATGCTGCTATCAGATCGGGTTCTTTTTAAGAGTATGCCCTTTCCCTGCTATATGTGGCATGAGTCTTATCCAAGTGTTACTGTCCTCTCCAAAAACCATCTCAGTCTCTGTGCTTATATGTCAGAGTCACACTCTTTGGAAGCCATACTCTAGATGCCTGCTAGTAAGGTGAATATTGTGCTTGACCCCTCACCTCCTGATTTCTCCTCAGCATTACAGGGGCCCTCCTCCTCCACTATTTCCCTAGGACACAATGGGTTTGCCACAGTATCTAAATTTATCTTGTTTATTTTTTGTTTCTCTCCAAATTCCCATTTCAGTTTCTATCAATTTCAGTTTTCCACTTCTTGATGATATCTTTGAGTCCTCCATCAAATCCAAGTGACTTTAAATGAATGCCAATAGTTTGGAGAAGAAGAAAAGAAATGCCATGAATATATACAATCCATGACATCCTGTGGTGGAGGCAAGCAAATTTGTAACTTTTGATTCTGTGTTTAGCAAATGACTGAACATTCAGGGCCTATTAACTATAGAACCCAAGTATAAACCAAGCTGTACTGACTAAAGAGGCTAACTCAAAAATAAATTATATATATATATACACATGTGTATATTCTTTTGATTACATGAAAATATGTTTCCTCACAGAGATTTTGGAAAAAAAAAAGCTCAACCACATGAAATAAAATCCTCATGCTGTAATAAAATATTGCAAATGAATATGCAGTCTCTGAAATATAGAAAATAAAAGAAAACCAAAAATTCCATTAAATCTGCAGCTACATTCATACTCAACCACACGTTAGCATCAGTTAGATTTTGGAAAATTCTCTAGCTTTTTTATTTTGGCTCCTATGTCTTTTCTTAATGTTCAGAAGCTTTTTAAAAATAACAGTTCCTTTGCTAAGCATTGAGTTTGTAGTGGGTCACTCTGCATTTTAATGTGTCACACTAAACACCCACTGAAGAATCTGAGCCAGTCATTATATCCCCAAGTCTCAGCTCTACATTAACACCATCTTATTTTATACTCTTACTATTAATTAAATAAAACAAGAAGTACATTTTTATCAATAATGTTTTAAAAATATTATTTGCAATGAAGCACGATCGCACAGCTGCCCTCACATGTAGGTGACTGCTGCTCGGTCGATTTGGTTATGGTTACACTGCAGGTGTTCTGTAAATAGTTGCGGAATTGATTTTTCCCTTTTCTAGCCTATCACTTGATGCCTAAAAGTTCTTTAACAAGACAGATGCTTAACTGCAGACAGGGCTTCAAGATCTGAGTACCTCTTGAGATGTTAAACTTGACTTAAGTGCATACCAAGGTATAAATGATTTTTTGCTAAACTAGATATGGTTCGGAGAAGGCAATGGCACCCCACTCCAGTACTCTTGCCTGGAAAATCCCATGGATGGAGGAGCCTGGTAGGCTGTGGTCCATGGGGTCGCAAAGAGTCGGACACGACTGAGCGACTTCACTTTCACTTTTCACTTTAACGCATTGGAGAAGGAAATGGCAACCCACTCCAGCATTCTTGCCTGGAGAATCCCAGGGAGGGGGGAGCCTGGTGGGCTGCCGTCTGTGGGGTCGCACAGAGTCGGACACAACTAAGGCGACTTAGCAGCAGCAGATACGATTAGGCAGGAGAGAGCACTGAATTTAGAGCTTGGGGTGGTGGAATGTGGGGTGAGGGTGCCTCATGCTTGCCATATTGATGATCTTTCCAAGGCTGACTCTATTTTGTAGGTACATATTTGAATTGTGAATTGTTCTCAAAGAGTAGTTACAAAATTTTGTACATCCAAAATCACCACAAGGAAAACTTTTAAGTAAATAAAGTAGAAAAAATATGGTCTACACTACACATGTGAACAAAGAGTTTACATCAACAGGAAAAGGCAACCTTCCTAACTGGAAAATAAATATAAGGCATAATGAGACAAAAATAATAAAAACATTCAATATTAATAAGGATTCAAGGATTGTAAATTTTAGACAAAATGTAAAATTAGTATATCCTTTCCTAAGGATAATAAAGCATTAAGTATTTATAAAATGCCTCATGAATATTCTTTTTTAAGCCACTAATCCCACTTGTGGATTCTTAAGGAAGTACTCAAAATGTACATAAAGATTTATGTTCAAGGAGGATCATTTCAAGACTTTTTTTAATGACTCAAATTGAAAAGCTAAAATTTCCAAAATAGAAAATCAATAATTTTCCAAAAGTAGAAAAGCAATAATTATGAGAAAAAAATTTTATAGCCAATGAGCATGATTTCATAGAAGAATATTAACATGAGAAAATGCTTCTGCTATATTGCATGTTACAGATTGCATGTACAACAATTTTCTGGTGATATATAAAAAGAATCTGAAAGGATATGGGCAATGTTGTGGTTATATCTAGTTGATAGAATTCCAGGTGATTTTATTATTTCCTTTGTGCTCTTTTATAATTTTCACAATTTCTATAGTAAATGTGTTACTTTTACAATAATAAAAAAAAATAGCAAGAAATTTTCCTGGAAAAAAATTTTCACCAAAACCCCCAAAAGACTAGCCTCAACCTTAGAGGTCTTTTGGACAGTTTGTTCCAGGAGCTAGTTGGTTCCAAACCCAATACTATTTTAAGTCCTGCAGTGGAAGGCCCACATTTTATTTGCCAGGGACACTAAGTGGGCCAGATGGCTTGCCCACTGGAGGAATATTCTCAACCTGGGTGCCCATCAGAACTGCCTGCAGTGCTTTAAAAATGCATGTGCTCAGGCTTCACCATGTGAGATGCTATAGATTTGAAGTAGATGGAGCTTGGGAATCCTGTGTGTGTGAGAGAGAGGGGGAGAGAGATTTTTCTAAAATTTACTGCCATTTGTGACAAGACTTCTTTTTTATGCAAACAAAAACATATTGTTTTTGTTTGCATAAAAGATATGCATACAAAGATATGCATAAAAGATAGACGTATTTCTATCTTAAATTAAGAATGAATCTAGGAGATAATTTTCTCCTGTAGATATTTAGCACCAGAAATAGGGCTAAGACAAATTGATTATTCTAAAATATAGTTATTATTTGGGGAAGATTTTTCTTCTGCTTTGTAAATAACTATACCATACAACACTCTGTCATTTAGCCACCCTGTCATACAGTATCTAAGGGAGGACAAATACCAAATTAGCATGTTCATTGAGAGGCATTTATTTTACATGTATATGTCACAGAGAGTTTATGGTAGTTTGGCCAAAATAACCATACTTTTACAACTGCCTCAAAATTCTAAGCCAAAGCTATTTTGATGATACCACATAAAAGAAACAGTAGTAGGATCTTGACTGTACCCTGAAGAGGATTCAAATTCTTTCCTGCAGAAAAACTCAAGAGTCCTTACTTAAGGGAGGAGGTAGGATGATCGTCTATGCAAGCATGTTCTTCCAACATTAACAGTTTCCTTAGCTTCAACAAAAGGATGTTAATCCTTTCCTTAGAATTAATGGCTAAGACAACTTCAAGGGCAACCAACTA
Source organism: Bos indicus x Bos taurus (assembly GCF_003369695.1). NCBI lineage: Eukaryota > Metazoa > Chordata > Mammalia > Artiodactyla > Bovidae > Bos > Bos indicus x Bos taurus. The sequence goes on along the minus strand of NC_040079.1, from coordinate 110,739,406 downwards.
TATAGACCAGATGCACTCCAAGGAGTTGTCATAAAATAAAATCCAAGTTCACTGCAGTGCAATATTTTTTCAAAAGATCAGTTAGACAAACAATATTTGGATGAAATGGCTTAAATGTCACATTTAGATATTATTTTAAAAATATCCTTGGATCAAGAGAGACATGTAGAGACATATATCTTTTCAGATTTTTTGCACTAAATATGGCTTTGAGGAACACCAGTAACTTATATTGAGAATCTCTATGAGGAACAACTTTATAAATGTGTTTCTATACCTATTTTTATGGACATTGCTTTTTTTCTCAAAGTATTTTTATTTTAACAGTATAATTTATAAAGATAACACATATTCACTAAGTAAAATCCAAATAATATAACAAATTATTAAAAAAAACAGACCCAACCAACTCTACCTCTATATTTGCCCTTTAGAAATGTATCTAAGATATATATAGGTATATGTATTTATATCTAATACACACAGATAATATAGCTAATATATATAGATGGATGTACTACACATAAATAGGGTCTTATCATACAGTCAGCCTTCCAACGATTTCCCATCTGCAGATTCAACGGTGTATCAAAATTTCCATCCATGGTTGGTTGAATCCTAGGATGGAAAACCACTGGATGTGGAAAACCAACTGAATTCATTGTACTACACAATTTTATATAAGGAACTTGGGCATCTACAGATTTTGGTTACACACAGGGGCTCCTAGAACCAATCTTCTGTGGATAGTGAGAGATGACTATAGCATACTATTTTCAAACTTTTTTTCTTTTAAATATATCAAAGAATATCAATGCACAACAACCTTCTCAGTGACAACCTTCTCAGTTTCTATTCTACAAATGTACCAAATTTATTGAGTATCTTATTGATGTATTACTAATTGATTCTAATTTTTCACATTAAGATATATGGTACCATATTGAACATCCTTGCATGTACTTGATCTTTGTGAAATTATCTGATTATCTCTTTAGGATGGATTTCTAAAAGTGATACTTCTGAAATCACACTTTCTGATTTCAGGAAGAGAGAAGAGTGTTGACCAGGAAGGTGGAAGATGGAATCCCCTTCAAGGTACTATTGTACTACTTATAATAGCATTATAATAGCACTACTTATGTAGCATTATCAAAATAGCTTTTTGGCTTAGAAGATATTTATTGATTAATATGGCTAAATTGACTTTCTAAAAATATTATCCAAACATAGCCTTTCCTACCACCAGTCCTAAGAGGACCATTCCTTCCACCTACTCCCACCATTTTATCACGTTACTTTTCACTTTTTCATACTAATAAATGAATAAATTTTCAAATGTATACTGGCCATTCATATCTCTTCATTAATTGTTCTTTCATGTCTTTAGTCCATTTCTCTACAGAAATGTTTGTTCTTCTCTTAATGATTCATAAGACCCATTATATATAGTGGAGCTTGTAACACTTTGCCATTTTTGTTAACAGATTTTTCGTTACTGTTGTTATTGTTGTTGGTGTCTGTATTTAATAGTTTGTCATTTGCTGGTTGGAGAAAAAAAATGATAAACACAATATTCCACTCACTTTATAAACTGCAATTTTCCATTATCCCTGAAGACCTAACTTGAATCCCACATCTTTTCCTTACCCATCCTAACATGAACTCTGTCTGTCTAACTTGTAACTGATTGTCCATACAACTTATTTGGCAATTTATTCTACAATGCCTGGTGGCACACCTAAGTGCTGTCAGTCACTCTCAAGGCTTATTTGTACAAGCCAGCAACCAACTCCTTAACAGGAGTTAAGTATTCACTCCATACTCTCAAACCTGGTCTCAATAACAAAACAAGTGCTTATGTAAAGCAACAAATTGGTAAGGGGGGAAGAAATAGGTGACAGAAGTCACCTCAAATTTTCCAGGCTTGAGGAAAGGCTCACCCAGACAGCTTATGCAGTTCTCCTGCACTTCTTGCCTCAACATTCTGACCCAAAGTAAAGCTCATTCCAATCACGTCAGTTCCTGAGATACAGCATTTTCTTTATTGCAAGAGCACCCATATTTCCTAGTTTACCTAAAACATTTCCACTTTGCTCTACTTGTGTATTTCTTAAAAGTTCCCGCTTTTCACTCCCAAAAGTGAAAAGGACGGTAAATTGCCTGCTTACCTTGTCTGCTGCTGCTTTCAGTTTCTTATTCATTTCTTAAGCTAAAAATCTACCCCACAATTTAAAAGACTTGGTAGATGAAGATCGAAATTTCCAAGCAGGATGCAAATTTTGGCCCCTTCTTCTTGGTTTAATTAATAAAATTTATATGTGAGCCTAACCTTGGAAGATTAAAGGAAACATTTAATGTGCAGATAAAAACATTTGCTATTTATATGAGGTTTTTAAAAGGCCATAAAGGGGAGTTTTTTATAGTGTTCATGTTTTCTTCAATTAAATTGAGAACTTTTTGGAGTACCATTATTCTTCCTTTTTTGTACCTTTTCATCATAGCATTTAAAACAGTACTCTGTACTAAGTGGGCATGCAGTAAATACTACTGTGAAACCACTGGGGGCCTGGAGATTTTAATTCGCTTTTTGATTAAGGGTGTCCTTCCTCTTGACTCCTACCATGTCATCACAGACATGTGAGGGGGTAATATTGATAGAGTGCTAAATGGGAAGTGGTATCACAAGAACCCAGTTGAATTAGAAGAGTCCCCTTCATGTCTTTGGCTCGGTTGTCCACGGATAGAGCTCATCTGAATTAGATGTGTCTGAAAATTCAATTACTCCAAATGGAAACATCTGGATCCCTTTTTCTTCCTTTAATCCTTTGTCCTGGTGACTCTGCCAGACAGTCCATATCCCTTGTTGGTTTGGAAGGAAATATATAAGGGCATAGTTAGAAGTGGGGGTAGCTGATGGAAATGTGTCCTTGCCTGTTTTTTCAGTCTATGTGGTCACTTTCCTTCTCTAGCTACTAGAATCACAGATTTTTATCAGAGTGAGAAGAACTGTTTGTGTAACTCCATCTTTTATAGTAGAAGGAATTTCTACCCAGCAAAATTAATGAGCTACTCAAAAATACATATGCAATGATAGCAGAGCTGTACTAGAGTTTTTTCTTTTTTGATTCTCAATCTAGAGAATCAAACTTTTTACTACACCAGATTCTAAATACTGTCTGGAAATTAGTTATTGCCTCATTTCAATCTGTCTTACTGGTATTGGATTGATTTAACCTATAGAAAACAACTGCTCATTTAAAATATTTGAATGCTATAAAAAATAAGAAAGATCCCCCCCCACCCAAATTTGCCTGATATCTTTAGTAGATGCTGAGGGATGAGACTGACTTATTTTTTTCGTGGAAGATATCAGCCGAATTCAAATAGATGTGTTTTTGTGTGTTCATAAGCTAGGACAGAATCAGATAAAAAAAGTCTGACAAAGAAGATCATGAACCATCAAATACATCTCATCCTTGCTCTCTAATTCTTTTCATAGAAAAAGAAAAGTTCTGGGAACAAAGAATAAGGAAGAGGTAGACATATATTTGACCTGTGGTTTTAGATTTAACTTAGGAGAAGCAGAAAATAAGATCTCATTATAATTATACCTGTAGGGGATACAGACAGTCCATTTAGATAAGCCGAGTGTCTAGTTTTCTAAACTAAAAAGAACAGTTTTGATTCTTTGGGCAAATCATGACATCATGCAGTAAAGAGGTTACAAGATACTACTGACCAAGAGAAGTGATTTTTATACAAGCCATCACACGTCTCAGAATACTAAAAAGATATGTTAAAATCTATTTAATCCTATTTTGGACATAAATTCTTATCTTCCCTTCATTCCAAAAAATGTTCAAAGTGACATTTCTGCTTCTAGCACACATTAGAAAATTATGTGAAAATACATTTGGTTCATGTACAATATTTTGAAAATCTTTATTGAACCAGTTACTCTAGGGTGTAAATTGATCTTCTCATCTCTACTCGCCTTAAGGCTCAAATATGATGTTGGGGTTGTAAGAGACAAAAGGAAATAAAATCTAGAGAGAACAGAGGCTTGACACAAAGGCTCCTTCCATTCAGCAAAAGAATAAGACCAGTAAGAGTGCTTTGGGGTGGAGGTGGGGGAAGGCACAGAGGGAGAGAGAGACAGGAGAGGCAAGCGGAGATGGAACACAGGAGACTGGTGCTGCTTCTCCAGTGCCTAACCTAGAGACTTGTGGAGAAGGGGTATTAGCGAAACCAGGGAGCTCGGGGGACATCGAAAGTAGAGTTCTGCATGCTGTGCCTCCCATTTGGTTGCCTGGGAGAAATACACTGGGCAGGGTGTCCTACGCCAACATGGGGTGGGCCCAGCAGCATAAAGAGAGTGGACAAGTCTGGCCAAGGAAAGCATCATCTCCCTAGCTTTCAAGTGGACAACCCAGAAGATTCCATATGCTCCCACAAAGGAAGCAATGGAAAGGATGGTAAAGGTATGCATTGAGATCCAAAGCAGCCTGCCATGAGGCCCACCATGGTAAGAGGAAGGGGACCTCACAGAGAATTTGCAGAATTCCAGGCTCAGGAATCAGATGGAGGATATGGCAGATCCTCTTCATACTGTTCATAGGGTTCTCAAGGCAAGAATGCTGAAGTAGTTTGCCATTCCCTTCTCCAGTGGACCACATTTTGTCAGAACTTTCCACCACGATCCCTCCATCTTGGGTGGCCCTACACGTCATGGCTCATAGTTTCATTGAGTTAGACAAGGCTGTAAATTGAAGAAAGCAGGGAAAACCACTAGGCCATTCAGATATGATCTAAATCAAATCCCTTCTGATTACACAGTGGAAGTGACAAATAGATTCAAGGCATTAGTTAGATCTGATAGAATGCCTGAAGAACTATGGACAGAGGTTTGTAACACTGTACAGAAGGTAGTGATCAAAAATATACCCAAAGGAAAAAAAATGCAAAAAGACAAAATGGTTGTCTGAGGAGACCTCACAAATAGCTGAGGAAAGAAGAGAAGCAAAAGGCAAAGGAGAAAAGGAAAGATATACCCATCCGAATGCAGAGTTCCAAAGAATAGCAAAGAGAGATAAGAAAGCCTTCCTCAGTGATCAATGCAAAGAAACAGAGGAAAACAATAGAATGGGAAAGACTAGAGATCTCTTCAAGAAAATCAGAAATACCAAGGGAACATTTCATGCAAAGATGGGCACAATAAAGGACAAAAATGGTATGGACCTAACAGAAGCAGAAGATATTAAGAAGAGGTAGCATGAATACACAGAAAAACTATACAAAGATCTTTATGACCCAGATAACCACGATGGTGTGATCAATCACCTAGAGCCAGATATCCTGGAGTGCAAAGTCAAGTGGGCCTTAGGAAGCATCACTACAAACAAAGATAGTGGAAGTGATGGAATTCCAGTTGACCTATTTCAAATCCTAAAAGATGATGCTGTGAAAGTGTTGCACTCAATATGCTAGCAAATGTGGAAAACTCAGCAGTAGCCACAGGACTGGGAAAGGTCAGCTTTCATTCTAATTCCGAAGACAGGCAATGCCAAAGAATGTTCAAACTGTTGCACAGTTGCACTCATTTCACATGCTAACAAGGTAATGCTCAAAATCCTTCAAGTTAGGCTTCAACAGTATGTGAACCAGGAACTTTCAGATGTACAAATTGGATTTAGAAAAGGCAGAGTAACCAGAGATCAAATTGCCAATATCATTGGATCACAGAAAAAGCAAGAGAATTCCAGAAAAACACCTACTTCTGCTTCATTGACTATGCTAAATCATTTGACTGTGTGGATTACAACAAATTGTGGAAAATTCTGAAAGAGATGGGACCACTTGACCTGCCTCCTGAGAAACCTGTATGCAGGTCAAAAAGCAACAGAACCAGACATGGAACAACAGACCGGTTCCAAATTGGGAAAGGAATATGTGAAGACTGTATATTGTCACTCTGCTTATTTAACTTCTATGCAGAGTACATCATGTGAAATGCCAGGCTGGATGAAGCATAAGCTGGAATCAAGTTTGCCGGGAGAAATATCAATAATCTCAGATATGCAGATGACACCACCCTGATGGCAGAAAGTGAAGAGGAACTAAAGAGCCTCTTGATGAAAGTGAAAGAGGAGAGTGAAAAAGCTGGCTTAAAACTCAACATTCAAAAAACTAAGATCATGGCATCCAGTCCCATCACTTCATGGCAAATAGATGGGGAAATTATGGAAACAGTAGCAGACTTTATTTTGGGGCGGGGGCTCCAAAATCACCTGAGATGGTGACTGTAGCCATGAAATTAAAAGACGCTTTGCTCCTTGGAAGAAAAGTTATAACCAACCTAGAGAGCATACTGAAAAGCAGAGACATTACTTTGCCAACAAAGGTTTTTAATGTACGGTCAAGGCTATGGTTTTCCCAGGAGTCATGTATGGATGTGAGAACTGGACCATAAAGAAAGCTGAGCACTGAAGAATTGATGCTTTTGAACTGTGGTTGGAGAAGACTCTTGAGAGTCCCTTGGACTGCAAGGAGATCAAACAAGTCGATCATAAAGGAAATCAGTCCTGAATATTCACTGGGAGGACTGAAGCTAAAGCTGAAGCTCCGACACTTTGGCAACCTGATGGGACGAACTGACTCATTGGAAAAGACCCTGATGCTGGGAAAGGCTGAAGGCAAGGGGAGAAAGGTACAACAGAGGATAAGATGGTTGGATGGCATCATTGACTCAATGGGACATGAGTTTGAGCAAACTCTGGGAGCTGGTAAAGGACAGCGAAGCCTGGCATGCAGTAATCCATGTGGTTGCAAAGATTCGGACACAACTTAGAAACTAAACAACAACAATGGCAGATCCTCAACAAGGTCTCCATGAAGAACCTAGATGGGATTAAGGAAGCAGAACGGGGCCACTTGGCCCTCCCAAGATGGGAAATAAGAAGAAAGGAGCAAGTGTGTGTTCATAAGCCACAGATTTTATGGTGGACACCGGAAGGACACTTACGTTATTCATATCTGAGATGGTATGAGTTTAACTTCATAAGCACTCAACATATAGTTATTCAATATTTGGTAGCATACAGTTTATGGTCTTAAAGGTAGGATAAAAGTCCTCGCTGATTCAAAGTTGCAAGGCTCCCATCTACTGGTAATTTGCTTAAATTTCAGGCACATGATTCTTGAAATTGTTGACAATTTAAGAAGAGCCAAATATAATACACAGTGACAAAGAACATCACAATTTCTCAAAATTGCTCAAAATTCTTGTTGATGTTCAAAGGTCAATTGAGAATTTCTAGAGAAGGGTATAGAAATATGAAACAAAGATTTTATTTCCAAGTTGTTTTCGGTATTATAAAAGTTCCTTCATCTTGGAGATCATTGTTAGAGAAAATATATACATAGGGGTTGGAAAGGTAATAAAAACCTTTTGAGAGGAAAAGCTGTAAGGACTGATTACCCTCCAAGAACTTTAATAGAAAAAGATAAAAAACAATCATGTAGTCCTACTAATAACTGTCTAACAGAAATATAATAAGCCACATATGTATTTTAAATTTTCTAGTGGTCACATTTTAAACATGGGTGACTATGGGGAGAGCGTGACTCGGCCAAGCACTTGGACTTGGCTCCTTCATTTCCAACATGGAAGAAACTTACATGGATACCCTGGACCCTGAAAGGCTATTACAATGTCCCTATGATTTAAAAGAAATCAGATATGTGCCTGCAGATTTCCTTATCATCTTATCAAGTACAAAAAGAATAATCCTGACTATTTAAAAACTCTGGCTATCTGCCCCTTCAGTGCCTACCATCAGGCTCCTCTGGCTGAAATCAGGCATATGTCAAGCTGTGATGACAAAAGCTGTATTGAGCAGGATGTAGTCATCCAGGAACCTTGGACAAGAGACTCTGACCGAGCGCACAAAACAGGTGCCCTCCTCAATGATGAACAGGGGGATAAAGATTTGTAGGAACAGACCGGCACCCCATTTGTCTGGAGGCACGGCCAACTACTGTGGTAACCACAGCCCTGCCAGCCAAGCAACATCGTTATGGAGCCCGAGTGATGTGGCTTCAGGCCTGCAAGTTCCCAAGCCTCTGCCATGGAAAAACAATGGAAATGCATAGTAACTGAATATCTATCTCATCAAATGAGAGGCCCTTGCTTCTTCCTGCTACAGCGGGTTCTTCATTTTTTCCCTCCTAATCTAATTATAGAAAGATAAATTATCTGTGACTTTCAAAGTGACAAGTACCTTTTTTTTCTCCCCCTCTATGAGTGCTGACTCATTTGATGCAAGAAAGAGCCCTCATGCTCAGAAGAACTGTTTCAAATCAACCATCATTACAGATAACTTGAAAAATAAATTAAAAATAAGAAGCAAAAAGAAATGAGTAAAGATAGTCTCAATAGTAATACTTTGTCTAATGTAAGGTATCTAAAATATTTCTCATTTCAGATATAATCAGTATAAAAATTATTAATGAGATATTTTATAGGCTTTTTTCATACTAAGTCTTCAAAATCCATTATACATTCTACACTTAGAGTATATCTCAACATAGATGCTAAATATTCAGTGGTTAAAGTAAAATCCAGTCCTACCAAAATAATAAATTTGTGTTTAACAGAAAAATGTTATCCTACTACCTTCTATTTTAAATGTAAAATACATAAAATTTTTAAATACTTAAAATTTTTTTTTGTCACATTAGCCATATTTCAAGTGCTCAACTTGAATGGCTAGTAAATACCTTGTTATACAGCAAATATCCAGGTTGATAATTAGCACAGGTACAAAACTGATGTACACTGAATGAATGCCTGAATAACTTGTCTGAGTTCCACAGTTTACTAGCTGCTACTTTCATATTTTTACACTGAACAATTATCTGGGGCCAATTGGATATGAGAGGAAAGAGAGAAAGGAGCCAAAGAGTTTGGGAGGAAGCCATAAGGAGAATTAGAGTGCCATGGACACAATCAGAAATACTGAGAAGGAAGACTTGGTTCAAAAGGGAAAATAATCAATATTGCAGTTCTGAACGTTCCCTGCTGTGAGGAATACAGCTCCTAACAAAGCTCCCAGTGATCATCAGTAGCACCAACAGAATCTACCATCACAACTGCTCATACCTCTCGGTCCACACTGTCCAATGGCTACACATAATCCTGTCCTATCTGGTCTGAAACCGAAGTCAAACTCCAGCTGTACTGTGCTTGGCATCAAACATTAAAAATCCAAATTCAAAAACTAAAAGAAGGGGAGTTTAAGTACAGCTCTCCCCATCAAATCTTGCAACATGCTCTTTTGGTAATAAATATTCTAAATACTGATCCGGCCGGAACTACTGCAATGCTTCGTCATTGGTGCCTGGAGCAATTAGATGCAAAGCCATTAGTCAAGTGGAAGGACCTCCTCTCAGGACAACGGAAGGGTCCTGACCCATTATTAACTAGCGGTCAAGGATGTGCTTGTATTTTTCCACAGGATGCAGATTCTCCAATTTAGATCCGGGACAGGCTGATTCGCCATGTTGCAGTCCCCCAGACATCCGGTTCCCCCATTGCTTCGATCACAAAAGAGGAGCCCACCAGAAGGGGAGGCAAGATAAACATCGAAATCCCAGTGAGACTGACGGGGCTGCTGCAGCGCGAACTCCAACCAGAAAATAATTCTACTTATTCTGTTTTGGCTTGTCTACCCTCTCCTTATGTTTTTCTCTTTACCAACGATTCTGGAAAACTTAATGTACATGTGACTTTCACTGGTGGACCCAATATAGTAACTTGTGAACAATGTATGCTCTCATCTTGTTTAAACCCTCAATATAATGTTTGCTTCTTTGTAGTGTTACAACGTCCACCTTATCTTATGATGTAACCACTTATTGATATGATAATTTTGGTCTTTCTGTATTACAACAACCACAGGATTTAATGCGATCGCGACGGTTTGTGGGCTTGCTTATCCTGGGAATAGCAGCTTTAATAGCAGCAATTGCTTCTGTTACTGTGGCAGCAATATCATTGACTCAACAAGTGCATACTGCCGAATATGTTGATACCATGTCTAAAAATGTCTCTTTAACTCTAGCAACACAGGAAGCTATAGATAGAAAGTTGGAGATGAGGGTAGATGCCTTGGTGGAGGCAATAATCCATATTGGGACTGAGTTACAGGCTTTAAAAGTGAAAATGGCTCTTGTCATGAAACGCTGATTACAGGTGGATATGCGTGACATCTTTAAAGGTAAATGAGACAGATTATGAATGGGAAAATATCAAAAATCATATCTCAGGTGTTTGGAACAGCTGGCATTGGTCTGGACTTAGGGAAACTTCATAATCAAATACAGACCCTGGAACACTCTCAACTGGATTTTACCACTGCTGGAGCAGCTAATGACTTTTTTCACACCTTCTCTAACTTCATTTCAGGAAAAAACATTCTGTCTAATCTGTTGGTGCTTTCATTTTGCTTCTCATAATCATTCTTCCTTATGTTGTCAGGATTCTTTGGCAGAATATTCAGAAGCTCGCAACTGAGCTGCAGTTGGCTGTTTTAAGAAATAAAAAAGGGGGAGATCCCAGGAGCTGGCATGAGAAGCTCCACCCATGGCAAAGGTCATGAGGAAGGAGGCTCAGCATACGCAAAGGCGGGATCGAGCCTCAGGAGTCCCCCTGGAAATTCTTGAGCATCTACCCCCAAAACCAGAGTCTGCCTACTTTCTGCTTTGTGCTCTCACCTACACCTCTGACTTTACGGGGGGCTGTCCCCTACTACCTCTCTCTGAAAAAAGAGTTAGCTTACAGCTCCAGTTAATAAAGTTCCTGGGTGTGACAGTGTTTCAACCTACAAACTCCTTTGGAAGTCCTCTAGCCTGCCTGAATAGGTTTTTCCGGCCACATGTGATTGTTCAGAGCCTCCCAACTGTGAGAGGCATGAGATGTTCTAAACTGTCTAAATATAGATTCCTTTGAGCAGTTAAAAGATTGATTAGAAATTGTATTGGTGAAGGGTTTTTCACTTGTTGGGCCAATGTTTGCTGCTAAGCTTCCATATCCCTTATCTGCTGTGTCCCTGGCAGTGTATTGATTAATATAATTGGTGTAATTAGTAGCTTTAATGTTTGTAACCTTGGACCCTTGAGTTAATTCTTTTTCTCGTTGTAGCCCACCACACCTTTGCCCTATAGGAATGCAACTTTATCTAATGCTTTTGGAGGGTGGCACCTGACTCATCACCTTTAGAGAAAAATAAGTTTTCTGAAGAAAGGGTCTTAAAATGTTAACAGGCCTCCTGGGCCAGAAGATGATACAAATCACCTAAACTTTTGCATATGATAAGTTTGCAGGAAGAAAGCCTGGCTTACTGCATGACTCTACCCCTTCCCCCATTATCCTCGATGCATAACTTAAGGTATAAAAACTACTTTGGAAAATTAAGTGTGGGCCCTGTTCACCAAAACTTGATCTCCCTATGTCGTTCTTTCTCTCACCTTCTGGCTGAATTATTCAGCCTCTTTTCTCCACTGAATTTCCTCACTGAGTTATCCTTATTTCAGCCTCTTTTCTCCACTGAATTTCCTCACTGAGTTATCCTTATTTAACCACTCTTTATATCCTTAATTAATGTTTAATTAAGCAATTGTTTCCTGATCCTCGCCGACGCCATCCCCGCTTCGATTTCCCTGAATCCACCGGGGCTGGACCCCGGCAGTTAGTCTGATCCATGATTCTCAGGATGTTCGTCTGAATTTCACACCTACGTCTTTTCTCATAGATATTCTGAACCCTAAATGTCAACTGCTGCCTATTCTGCTCTTCCTAGTGCTTTCCTGCCATCCTCAACACAACCTTTTGCTTCTGACCTTCTTCTAGTCTATGCCCCTGAATTTTGTTACACCCAGCCCTATCCATCTCTCTCTCTTTTTTTTTTTTTTCCAGCCAAGCAACGTGGCATATAGGATGCAGGATCTTAGTCCCCCAAGCATGAATCAAACCCATGCCCCCTGCAGTGGAAGCAGGGAGCATCAATTCGCTTTTTAATTTTTAACATTATAGAACAAAACTGAAGTCTATTAATATTCTATGCTTACATTTCTTAGAGACAAACAGAAATAAAATTCATGAACCAAAAACTGAAAACAAACAAAAAAAACAAGAAGAGTTTATAAATACTAAATATGGATCTGAGCATTAACAGCTGAACAGAGAATGTAATTTTCAAGTGATAACAAGTCCAAGTCACAGGCATGACTTGGACTTCAAGTCATGTCTGTGACACCAGTTCACCTGGGTACCTCTGTATCTGTGGTAGGCATCCTCTCAGATGACCCCCAATGATCCTCACCTCCCAATGTCTATGTCCTGTTGGGCATTAGCCCAACAGAAGACAGCAAAAGTGATGGACTATAACTTCTTCTGATAACGTTCCTCTTGGATTCTCTTTCTCACTTTCTCACTCACTTATTCTGAACAAAGCCAAATGCAGTGTCGCAATCTGCCCTACAGAGAGGTCCACATGGCAAAGAACTAGGGACATCTCAGACGAACAATCCATGAGGAATTTTGGAAGGAGTGAATTTGGAAGCAGAACCCCCTCCAGTCAAGCCTTCAGGTGAGACTTGTGCTCTGGTCAACACTTTGACTGCAGCCTTGTGAGATACCTTGGAGTTTTCCAGGTGGCTCAGTGGTAAAGAATCCACCTGGCAATGCAGGAGCTGCAGAAGACACAGGTTCGAACCTCGAGGCAAAGACAACTAGCTAAGTTGCATCCAGATCTCTAACCTACAGAAACTGTATTTTTAAACTAAGTTTTGGAGTAATTTGTTACATAGCAAGAGATAACTAATACAGCCTGGAACCCTAGTTTTCTTATAGAAAATTCATGCAATCTATCCTATCTACAATGAATTGAATTTTGGACATTTCAAGTGATCACAAGATATTCAAACCAGAATGTGTACAAGATATTTGGTAAAACAGACCTGGAGCCTAAGGAACGGTTAGCATCAAGGTTAAAAAAGGAAGTCATGACAATGTGTTGACTGTCTTTGAAGACTTTGAAGGTAAATATGAAGCATTTGTCAAATGGATGAGGGGAATAATTCTTTTCTTCCCTTGTGAGTCTCACTTGGCAGAGAGAAGGGAGCTCATGAGAAACATTTGGGGAAATTTACCAACATATACACAGCCTCACCTTTCCCCTTTAAACCAGACTTAAATCAGAATCTCCAGGAAGAAAATCCAGTTATGTACATTTTTCTAGGTTCCAAGAGAGTAGAATTTAGAAACACATTAATCTCTTATATAGAATTCCATACGGGCCAGATCTGTTACAGGTTCAATATAACCAAATTTTCCAAAAGGCCTTCATTATAACACAAGCATTTCTTTAACAAGCTAGCATCATAGCACAGAACTGTACCACAGTTGATAGCATAAGTCACCTTCTTTTGTACTAAAAGTATCCTCTAAAAATGAATTTCAATGATAAGTGACTTATGCACAGGAAGTTCTTTTAATACCTCACCTAGCCTCTCACTGAGGCAATGAGAAATCTGAAGTTTCATTATGATAGCCTTGAGGATCTGTAAATTATTTCTAGATGCCTAATAGAAATTATATTTTTACCAAGGATAAAAGCTACAGGCTAACTAAAATGTCGTGTCTTTAATTAAACACAGATTAATCACTATACCTATTACTAGCATATTATTAATATTACTATTATCATATGTTAATCAGTATCAAGATGGACAGTTAATGACCCAATAAAAACTACCTACATCAGTATCCAATCTTGATTTTGTAACTAATCTTGAACCTAATACAAAATGACAGCCAAATTAAAGTGAATCACACTTAAGTATCTCTAGACACTTTTGAATTTTCTTACTAGCAGTTAGTATAGTAGAAAAACCAAGAGTATTAGAATCAGAGAATATTAGAACCTGTGCCGTCCTATCTGTACAAAGGGAATTTCCAAACGTCAGTTTTTTCATCTGTTATGTGGGGATAATGCTAAAGAATGCTGGGAAATTAAATGAGAAAATGTGGCAGCCTGCTGCTTAGCAAATAGCACAAAGCTTAGCACATACAAGTTCAACGGTTGTTGTTACTGCTTCTTTTCTTTAGTGCTTCTTGGCAAATCAAACATTCGTGCAATCTAATATACTTGTAAATCTTGATGAATATAGATCATTGATTATAATTAAGATCAATAACTCAATCTCCCAAGACAAAAGAAATAAAAGCAAAAATAAACAAATGGGACCTAATCAAACATACAAGCTTTTGCACAGGAAAGGAAGCCATGAACAAAATAACAAAACATCCTACAGGATTCAATAAAATATTCGCAAACAATGTGGCCAACAAGAGGTTAACATGCAAGATACACAAACAACTCATGCTCATACTCAGTATGAGTATATATAACTCAGTATCAAAAAAAATAATCGAGAAACGGTCAGAAGACCTAAACAGATATTTCTCTAAAAAAGACATACAGATGGTCAACAAGCACATGAAAAAATGTTCAACATCGTAATTACCACAGTAATACAAATCAAAACCTCAATCAGTCAGTCACCAGTCAGTCACTCAATCACCAGTCAGAACAACCATTATTAAAAAGTCCACAAATAATAAATGCTAGACAGGGTGTGGAGAAAAGGGAATCCTTCTATAATGTTGGCGGGAATGTAAAGTGGTAGAGCCACTACGGAAAACAGTATGGAGGTTCCTTAAAAACCTAAAAATAGAGCTACCATATGATCCATCAGTCCCGCTCCTGGGCATATGATACATGTACCCCAATATTTATAGAAGCACTATTTACAATAGTCAAGACATGGAAACAACTCAAGTGCCCAACAACAGAAGAATGGATTAAAAGATGCTATCTCTGTCTCTCTCTCTTTCTCTCTCTCTCTCATTCACACACACACACACGCACACACACACACACACACAGACACTGGAATATTACTCAGCCAGAAAAAAAACAATGAACTATTGCCTTTTGCAGCAATATGGATGGATGTAGAGAATGTCTAAGTCACTGTCAGACAGAAAAAGATAAATATATAATATCTCATATGAGTAATTAAAAAATAATACAAATGAATATATGTACAAAACAGAAACTCATATAAAACATATAAAACAAACTTATGATTATCAAAGGGAAAAGGAATGGGGGAAGGATAAATTAGGAGTATGGGATTAGTAGATACAAACTACTGTGCATAAAATGGGCTTCCCTGGTGACTCAGTGGTAAAGAATCCACCTGACAATGCAGGAGACATGAGTTCACTCCCTGGGTCGGCAAGATCCCCTGGAGAAGGAAATGGTAGCCCATTCCAGTATTTTTGCCTAGAAAATCCCGTGGACAGAGAAGCCTGGCAGGCTACAGTCCCTGGGGTGGCAAAAGAATCAGACACAACTTAGGGAATAAACAACAACAGTAATGCACAAAATAGATAATTAACAATGATTTGCTATATAAAACAGGGCACTTTATTCAATATCTTATAATAAACTACAATGGAAAATAATCTAAAAATATATATATATTAGAAAAAATAATTTAGATCAATATTGAAATAAATAATAAGTTCTTTGATATGAAATTTCTTAAAACATAGAGTCCACAGTGAAAAAATAATACAAGGGGTCTCTGATGATGCTTAAAACTTGTGAATAACTGACAACCCAAATATGTTCTAGTATACTTTAATTCTGCTCAGTGTCTTCTTTGATAGAAATGACAAAAACCATCTCATCACATTTTATATTCTCCATCATAGCCTTCATATCTGTGTGTATATAACCCAAATGGGACCATGCTAAGTGTTGTTCTCTAGAGCTTAGTTTTAATTTGTAATAATAAATTGCAGAAATGGTTCCATGTTAGTACATATAGCTGTAACTCAATCTTTAATATACTAACATTAACTATACTTAATATACTAACATTTATTTAATTAGTCTCTTTTGAGGCACATTTAAATGTTTCAAAATTTTCACTATTATAAATTACCCTTATCTGTGAATCTCTGCACATCTATCTTTAGACACTTGGGTATTTCTGTAGGATTGCATAAATTATGAATGCACTTAGCTGGCAGTAACAAAAACCACACCAAGAATGATTGTTAAAATGGATTTCCTTACATAATAAAATGCTGAAAGGTAAGCAATTGCTAGCATCCTTCCACTCCAACATCCTCAGCTATTATTTATTCTCATTATGTTCATTATTTTATATGCTTTTGAACTGTACTGTTGGAGAAGACTCTTGAGAGTCCCTAGGACTGCAAGGATATCCAACCAGTCCATCCTAAAGGAAATTAGTCCTGAATATTCATTGGAAGGACTGATGCTGAAGCTGAAACTCCAATCCTTTGGCCACCTGATGCAAAGAACTGACTCATTGAAAAAGACCCTGATGCTGGGAAAGGTTGAAGGCAGGGGGAGAAGGGTATGACAGAGAATAAGATGGTTGGATGGCATCACAGACTCTATGGACATGAATTTGAGTAAGCTCTGGGAATTGGTGCTGGACAGGGAAGCCTGGTGTGCCGCAGTCCATGGGATTGCAAAGAGTCGAACATGACTGAATGACTGAACTGAACTGATGGTCATTATTTATGTTCTCCAGGTACCACATCTGCACCCCAGCATCCCAGCAAGAAGGAGGTTTCAGGAACCAAAACTTCCTCCTAGAAGGGAAGTGCCCCATAGATTTTCACCAATGACGTTTTGCTCAGAACAGTGCTACACACCCATCCCCAGACCAGTCACAGGCAAAGAATGGAATCATCACGACCAGCTGAAATCCACCATGATCCATTTCCTGGATCTTGGAGCTACAGCCTATCATCTCTGAGCTCACTGAACAATTTAACCTGTTGGAAAATTCAGAGTCTTAAGACTCTTGGGAAAGAAAAGGGAAATGGAGACTGGCTACTGAGAAAGCAATGAACAGTATCCTCGACACATTCTAAAGGAAGAATTGCTAAGCCAAAGGGTATATAGCTCTACATTTTAAATCTGCAATACCAATCACCAAATTACCTTCCAAAAATAGTGTATCAAATGAAAGTTCCAGTAACATGTATGAAATGGCTGAATTGCCCACATTCAACAACCCTGGTCTTCTAAATTTTTCTAAATGTTTGCCAATCTGATAAGCAGAAAATAGTCAAATACAGAGTTAGATAAATATGAGTAGATAGATGATAGATATATAGATAGATGATAGAATCACAATAGTATATTTTGTACATATTTTATTATTAGTGTAGATGAGAATTCCTTAATATATTTAATGACCACTTGAATTTCTTTTTCTGTGAATTGCCAGTATAAAAATGCCTTTATTCACTTTTCTATTGTTTTTTTTTTTTGCTTTAATCTCTTTAATATATTATGAGCATTAACTCCCTTTTACAAATACATTTCCCAGTTTATTTCTTGACTCTCCCATTTATTTATGCTCTTTTACCCAATTCAGATGCTTTTAATTTGTTTTAAGTTAAATATATTCATCCTTCCGTTTATACACTCAGATCTTGGCAACATTCTATGAAAGATCATGCCTGCTTCAAGACTGGAAAATATGCTCTCTTTTAGTACTGTAATTTAAGGAGTTTATATGAATAAATCCTTAAACTGCTTGGAATTGATTTTTGAAAATAGTGATACATTATCTACATATATTTTCCCAAATTGTCACTCAGTTATAACAGTGATATTTATAACTTATATTTCTCATTAATTTTAAAAGCCCACACACATGTTCTGCGGCATTACCAGTTTTAATTACGATAGATTTCAAGTATCAGATCATGAGTTCCTTATGGCAAAATTTAGGCTCAAATTGGAAAAAGTAGGGAAAACCACTAGGCCATTAAGGTATGACCTAAATCAAATCCCTTATGATTATACAGTGGAGGTGACAAATAGATTCAAGAATTAGATCTGGTAGATAGAATGCTTGAACAACTATGGATGGGTGAGGTTCATAACACTGTAAAGGAGGCAGTAACCAAAATCATCCCAAAGAAAAAGAAATGCAAGAAAGCAAAGTGGCTGTGTGAGGAGCCTTTACAAATAGCTGAGGAAAGAAGAGAAGCTAAAGGCAAGGGAGAAAGGGAAAGATACAGTCAACTGAATGCGGAGTTCCAGAGAATAGCAAGGAGAGATAAGAAGGTCTACTTAAATGAACAATGCAAAGAAACAGAGGAAAACAATAGAATGAAAAAAACTAGAAATCTCTAATTGGTGATATCAAGGAAACATTTCATGCAAGGATAGGCACAGTGAAGGACAGAAACCGTAAGGACCTAACAGAAGCAGAAGAGATTAAGAAGAGGTGGCAAGAATACACAAAAGAACTAAACAATACAGTTCTTAATGACCTGGATAACCATGATGGTGTGGTCACTCACTTAGAGCTGCACATCCTGGAGTGTGAGGTCAAGTGGGCCTTAGGGAGGATTACTATGAACAAAGCTAGGAGAGGTAACAAAATTCCAACTGAGCTATTTAAAATTCTAAAAGATAATGTTGTTAAAGTGCTGGACTCAATATGTCAGCAAATTTGGAAAACTCAGCAGAAGCCACAGGACTAGAAAAGTCTGTTTTCATTCCAATTCCAAAGAAGGACAATGCCAAAGAATGTTCAAACTACTGTAAAACTGTGCTTATTTCACATGGCAGCAAGATTATGCTTAAAATTCTTCAAGCTAGACTTCAGCGATATCTGAACCAAGAACTTCTAGATGTACAAGTTGGGTTCAAAGAGACAGAGGAACCAGAAATCAAATTGCCAACATTTGTTGAATCATAGAGAAAGCAAAGGAGTTCCAGAAATACATCTCCTTCTGCTTCATTGACTATCCTAAAGCCTTTCACTGTGTGGATCATAAAAAAATGTGGAAAATTCTTAAACAGATTTATACTAGACCACCTGAGAAACCTGTACTTGGGTCAAGAAGCAACAGTTAGAACCAAACATGGAACTGACTAGTTCCAAACCGGGAAAGGGGTACAGCAAGATATATTGTCATCCTGCTTATTTAACTTATATGCAGAGTACTGTAGCCCACCAGGCTCCTCTATCCTTTGAATTCTCCAGGCAAGAATACTGGAGTGGGTTACAATTTCCTTCTCCAGGGGATTTTCCTGATCCAGGAATCAAGCCCGGGTCTCCCACACTGCAGGCAGATTCTTTACTGTCTGAGCCACCAGAGAAGCCCTATATACAGAGTACATCATGCGAAATGCCAGGCTGGATGAATCACAAGCTGGAATCAAGACTGCTGGGAGAAATATCAACAACCTGAAATATGCAGATGATACCAGTCTAACAGCAGAAAGTGAAGAGGAACTAAAGAGCCTCTTGATGAGAGTGAAAGAGGAGAGTGAAAAAGCTGGCTTGAAATTCAGTATTCAAAAAACTAAGATCACGGTATCTGGTCCCATCACTTTACAGGAAATAGAGGGGAAAAAGTGGAAGCAGTGATAGGTTTTATTTTCTTTGGATCCATAAATCACTTCAGACAGTGACTGCAGCCATGAAATTAAAAGACACTTGCTCCTTGGAAGAAAAGCTATAACAAAGCTAGACAGCATATTAAAAAGCACAGACATCGTTTTGCTGACAAAGGTCCATATAGTCAAAACCATGGTTTTTCCAGTAGTCATGTACGGATGTGAGAGTTGGACCATAAAGAAGGCTGAGTGCTGAATTGATGCTTTCAAATTGTAATGCTAGATAAGACTCTTAAGAGTCCCTTGGACAGCAAGAAGATCAAACCAGTCAATCCTAAAGGAAATCAACCCTGAATAGTCATTGGAAGGACTGATGCTGAAACTGAAGCTCCAATACTTTGGCCACTTGATGCAAAGAGTGGACTCACTGGAAAAGACCCTGATGCTACGAAAAGTTGAAAGCAAAAGGAGGAAGGGGTGGCACAGGATGAGATGGTTAGAAAGCATCACTGACATAAAGGACATGAATTTGAGCCAATTCCAGGAAATAGTGAAGGACAGATGAGGCTTTCATGCTATAGTGCGTGGGGTTGCAAAGAGTTGGACATGACTTAGAGACAGAACAACAATAAAGAGTTTGTGCTGATAACTTGTAATGCAATTACTATACTACGATTATTGTTTTTCCTACAGTTTCTGAACATTCTTTTGCATCTTTTTCTATATAAAAAATTTGATCAAATTTTCAAGATTAAAATAAATAACTGGTCAGTGTACTTACTGAAATTTCATTCAATTTATAGTTTAGTTAGGGGAGCATCTTTACAGTTCTGCATCTTCCTACTCGGGAACATAATATTATTAGAAAATGATGTGCTATATTGGCACCCCACTCCAGTACTCTTGCCTGGAAAGTCCCATGGGTGGAGGAGCCTGGTAGGCTGCAGTCCATGGGGTCACGAAGAGTCGGACACGACTGAGCGACTTCACTTTCACTTTTCACTTTCATGCATTGGAGAAGGAAATGGCAACCCACTCCAGTGTTCTTGCCTGGAGAATCCCAGGGAAGGGGGAGCCTGGTGGGCTGCCATCTGTGGGGTCACACAGAGTCAGACACGACTGAAGCAACTTAGCAGTGGCAGTATATTGGTGGAAGAGAATAATAACAATAATAAATTCTACTTTGGCACAGTTAACCCTTGTTTCTTTAAGTTCCCAAAGAAGACAAAGTAAGGATAAACAATGCTTAATTATTAGCTGAATACTACAATATTACTTGTAGTAATATTACTGAATACTACAATATTAGCTTTGTAACCACACCATTTTGAGACCTCTGATAAGATAATTTGGACCAAGCCAGGATCTCCTTTTTTAAGCTATATCAGTGTAGCTGGCCCAGCGGCACAGAAGAATCCATTATGTGTCTGCCATGCCACCAGTCCCCTTCATCCTTATCCCATGACCTGCCTCCAGCTCCACCACCACCAAATAACAAACAGCAGGTGCCAAAACTTGGCACTGCATGGGATGAAATGCCAAACTCATCAGCATTAAAGAAAGAGGGTCCAGAGAAAATACATTTGTCCCATTGTTAAAAGTAGTATGTAAAATAAAGACAACTACAGTGGGAAAGGAAGAGTCCAGGGAAGGAAAGAGAATGGTCAGCTTGATTAAAAAAAAAGAAGAAGAAGAAGAAAAAGGAAAAGAATTGGGGCCACTTCATGTTCTCAGCTCAAATACGGACAAAAATCAAGTTTCTGGTTCTTTCAAAGTTCCATAACCAGAAAAAAGGGACCTAACCTTTTAGTTACTGTTGAAAGTGACACAATATCTGATCCACACTAACTGGATGGACAATCCTCTCCATTAGGCTTGAAGTACAGACATGGGGAAAGTGTGCAGAGAGGACTTTCAGTAGATGTCAACAGTATTTCTTTACATACATTCAGAACTTTACACCCTTCAGCCAACCCTTACAGTTTTCTTCATATAAGTGCTATATTTTCCTTATCAGATACATTGTTAGGAAAATTAAGGATTTTATGACTATGGGGAATATTTTAAGGTTATATTTTCTAAATGAGTTACAGGTAAAAATAACTGACTTTCTGCATGTTTATTTTTATCCAACCTCACTGAACTCTTCCTTTCTCAAAATTCTCTGGAATCTTCTAAGAATATTGTCATACTCTCTAGAAAATGAAATTGACTTGACCCTTTTCTTTTAGTTTACTTAAAAATGTATTACACATACAAAAGAGTATTATACATAGTACAGTGTAAAGAATAGTAATAATTCTCAAATAAAATACCCACTTATTCTCCAAATGAATAAAATATCAGTTCCTTTGAAGTTCTCTGTCTTTCCTAAAAGTAACCACAGCCTTGAATTTGTAGTAATAATAATTCCCTTGTGGTTTACATAATGCTTTTGAGATTTATCCATGTCTTAGAGAATAGAAAGAGTTTATGCTGACTCTTTTCACTGCTATATAGTATTCTTTTGTAACAAGACACCATAAATTATGTATTCTTTCCACTATTCATGGACACTTGGATTTATTTTCTTTTTCTTTTTCCTATTACAAATAAGGCTTCCTTGAGCATTCTTGCATATATATCCTAATGAGCATACTTAAGAATTTCTTTGGGATACATGAACATGGTGGGGGTGGGGGTGGGGGGCAGGATTGCTTTAAGCAGAATCTAGGTGCATATTCAGCTTGTCCAGACAGCATTAACCTTTTCTGAAGTGATGGCACTAATTCACACAGCCATCAGAAATGTATGTTCCCTTCACTCTACATCCTTGTCAAAACATTGCAGTGTCATCTGATGAAGTGAACGGCACCTCTGATAAACTTTGTTCTGAATATTAATATTGTTGCACATATCTTCACAGTTACTGTCATTTTGTGCTTCTCTTTCTTAAAAACAACTTCTTCATGCCTTCTGCCATTTTTACTTTTTAGTGTTGTCTTTTTATCATTGAAACCTTTCAGATTTGTAGAAATTCTTCATATACCTTGAACATTAATTCTTTTTGGTTATCATTTCAGTTCAGTCGCTCACTCGTGTCCGACTCTTTGTGACCCCATGAAACGCAGCACGCCAGGCCTCCCTGTCCATCACCAACTCCCGGAGTTCACCCAAACTCATGTGCATCGAGTCAGTGATGCCATCCAGCCATCTTATCCTCTGTCATCCCCTTTTCCTCCTGCCCCCAATCCCTCCCAGCATCAGGGTCTTTTCCAATGAGCCAACTCTTCGCATGAGGTGGCCAAAGTATTGGAGTTTCAGCCTCAGCATCAGTCCTTCCAATGAACACCCAGGGCTGATCTCCTTTAGAATGGACTGGTTGGATCTCCTTGCAGTCCAAGGGACTCTCAAGAGTCTTCTCCAACACCACAGTTCAAAAGCATCAATTCTTTGGTGCTCAGCTTTCTTCACAGTCCAACTTTCACATTCATACATGACCACTGGAAAAACCATAGCCTTGACTAGACGGACCTTTGTTGGCAAAGTAATATCTCTGCTTTTTAATATGCTATCTAGGTTGGTTATAACTTTCCTTCCAAGGAGCAAGCATCTTTTAATTTCATGGCTGCAATCACCGTCTGCAGTGATTTTGGAGCCCAAAAAATAAAGTCTGACACTTTTCACTGTTTCCCCATCTATCTGCCATGAAGTGATGGGACCAGATGCCATGATCTTAGTTTTCTGAATGTTGAGTTTTAAGACAACTTTTTCACTATCCTCTTTCACTTTCATCAAGAGGCTTTTTAGTTCCTCTTCACTTTCTGCCATAAGGATGGTGTCATCTGCATATCTGAGGTTATTGATATTTCTCCTGGTAATCTTGATTCCAGCTTACGCTTCTTCCAGCCCAGCGTTTCTCATGATGTACTCTGCATATAAGTTAGATAAGCAGGGTAACAATATACAGCCTTAATGTACTCTTTTCCTATTTGGAACCAGTCTTTATTCCATGTCCAGTTCTAATTGTTGCTTCCTGACCTGCATATAGGTTTCTCAAGAGGCAGGTCAGGTGATCCGGTATTCCCATCTCTTTCAGAATTTTCCACAGTTTATTATGATCCACACAGTCAAAGGCTTTGGCATAGTCAATCAAGCAGAAATAGATGTTTTTCTGAAACTCTCTTGCTTTTTTGATGATCCAGCACATGTTGGCAATTTGATCTCTGGTTCCTCTGCCTTTTCTAAAACCAGCTTGAACATCTGGAAGTTCATGGTTCATGTATTGCTGAAGCCTGGCTTGGAGAATTTTAGAGGAACTCCTCAGGTCAATAGGTGCCCAATATGCTACAGATCAGTGGAGAAATAACTCCAGAAAGAATGAAGGGATGGAGCCAAAGCAAAAACGATACCCAGCTGTGGATGTGACTGGTGATAGAAGCAAGGTCCGATGCTGTAAAGAGCAATATTGCATAGGAACCTGGAATGTTAGGTCCATGAATCAAGGCAAATTGGAAGTGGTCAAACAGGAGATGGCAAGAGTGAATGTCGACATTCTAGGAATCAGCGAACTAAAATGGACTGGAATGGGTGAATTTAACTCAGATGACCATTATATCTACTACTGTGGGCAGGAATCCCTTAGAAGAAATGGAATAGCCATCATGATCAACAAAAGAGTCCGAGATGCAGTACTTGGATGCAATCTCAAAAACGACAGAATGATCTCTGTTTGTTTCCAAGGCAAACCATTCAATATCAGAGTAATCCAAGCCTATGCCCCAACCAGTAACACTGAAGAAGCTGAACGGTTCTATGAAGACCTACAAGACCTTTTTGGTTATAAGTGTTATTAAAAAAAAAAAAAAAACACCTTTTAGTTACTAGCCTGTCTTTTGAATCTCTTAATAGTGTTTTTCTTTTTAGAAAAAGGAGTGTTTCATTTTCAGATGGTCGTATTTATTTTTACTTATTACAAATCTTTTCCTCCAAAATATGGCTTACAATTGTGAGGCTTATTTAGAAAATTCTTTCCTATTCTGAGGTCATGAAATCTTTCCCTTATATTTTAAGATTTTGCCTTTTACTTTTAAGAACTTGATCTGTTTAGAATTGACTTTTGTGCAGAAAATGAGCTAGGAAACCATCTTTACTTCCGTCCATGTGAATAACATATTGTCCTGGCACTAGAGTTGCCAAAGTTTAGCAAACAAAAATGTAGGACACCTAGTTCTAACTGAATTTCAGACAAAAATGAATGACGCTTGAGTGTAATTATGTCTTGTGAAATATTTTAGACACATGTACACTAAATAAGTATTTGTTGTTTTTCTGAAAATCAAATTTAACAAAGCATCTTGTATTTTATCTGGCAACTCCATCTGGTACCACTTACTGAATCCATTCTTTATCTGCTGATATGCAATATCATTGTTATTTTTCAGATTTATGTATATATGGATGCTTCCATATTCTCTATTCTGCTTCAATATCTGTATCTTCTCAAGCCTCCTGATTATATTCTTATCAGAATTGTTGACCAGTACCTCCAGATCTATGTTGAAGCACAGTATAGTAAAATCGGGCATTTTTGTCTTATTCCTAATTTTAGTAGGACTGCTTCTGGTGATTCCTCATTAGTCACTGGCAGGCTTCTTGGTTGAAATATATAAATATACATCAGGTTGAGGAAATGTCCATCTAGTCTTATTTAATTAAGAGCTTTAAAAAATCTACAATTAATATTAAAATTATGAAATTCACTTTCAGCATCTTTGGACATTATTATGAGTTTCCCCTTTCATCAATAAACATTATACTATATTAATGAATTATAATTAGGTGGATTTTATATTTAAATTGATCATAGTGTGTTATTATTTAAATATGCCCCCAGATTTTGCCTAATAATTTATTTAGGATTTTAAATGCTATTTTTAACAGGTTGGTTTGTATTTTCTTTTATGAGACTGTGTGTGTGTGTGTGTGTGTGTGCATGTTCCAGTGAAGGTGAGTAGGAAGGGAAAGGGATGAGAAGAAAGAGACTTGACCATGTGGAACTTTAAAACAAATTTTAAGTATTTTTGAAGTACAAATAGAGCATAGCAGAGCTGGGCCTTCTTTTTTCTCTCACAACACACACACACACTAAACCATACCTCTTCCCAAGATCCCCTAAGAAAGGTCCTCAGAGTAGTTGGAAAAACATTGGATTTTATTTCATATCCTCATTTTGCAAACAAAGAAGCTGAATCCTAAAGAGATTAAGAGTTCACATACGTGGTCTCTTCTTGCTAATAGTATTTAAAAATTGAAGGGAAATAGGTCCTTGAGGGACAGCTAGAGGAACTTTATTTAAGTTGGAGAAAGGGGACTGACTGGACATTTCATTACAGTCTTCAAAATGATGAAGGGGGCTCAAATAAGCAATGACAAGCTGTCCTTTTCAATGCGCTTTATGGAAAGAAGAAGTAAAATAGCTTTAATTAATTCAAGAGGGATTTAGGTCAATAGTAAGAACTTCCTGAATGAACGAATTCCAAGACAACAGAAGGGGCTGCCACAGGCAGCTGAGGAAGAGCTAAGAAAAGTGTAGACTGCTGTTTTCCTGCAGTGATTTCAGTACTGTGAGGTTGAACCAGATAAAACTGCTGATATTCAAATTGTTTTTACCTATGTATGAATGTGCATATGTGCTCAGCTGTGTCTGACTCTTTGAGACCCCACAGACTGTAGCCTGCCAGGCTGCTCTGTCCATGGAATTTTCCAGGCAAAAAAAAAGTAAATTCATCTAGATCAACCTAACACATGGAAGCACAAAAATCAGTTTCACTCTAGAGGATGGTTTGTCTTCATTTCAGCCTTTATTTTACTCTATCTCTGTAGAATGTGGAGAATAGACTATTTAAGAAGTTTAAGAAGTCCTAAGTCTCTTAAGTCTCTTAAGACAAGAGACCAAATGGAAAGCTTACCAAAGATCCTCTTCTAATTGAAGTTCTTGGTATTTAAAAGCCAGAACTACCAATATTCTGGGGCTTCGCTAGTGGCTCAACTAGTAAAGAAGCCATCTGCCACCCATCTGCAGGAGTCCTGGGTTCAATCCCTGAGTTGGGAAGACCCCCTGGAGAAGGGAACGGCTACCCACTCCAGTACTGTGCCTGGAGAATTCCATGGACTGTATAGTCCTTGGGGTTGCAAAGAGTCGGACACGACTGAGTGACTTTCACCAATATTCTGATCTATATAACCAATCATTACAGAATTAATAAACTATAAACTATGTTTAAAATGAAACGTTGTTAAGATGTTTTGGATGTTCAGTGTCCTAACGGTGCCAAGCTATTTCATCTAAATGAGATCGTTGGCAGTGGGGGACTTCAAGTCAGTGTCAGCTGTGCTGATTCTGTTAATGAGATTTGGTATAAATGCTAGTTGAGTAGATTAGCTCTCTCCTTCATTTGGGGGTCATATGCCATCAAGATTAGCTGTGCTGCTGTTTACAACAACCAGGACATGGAAGCAACCTAGATGTCCATCAGCAGATGAATGGATAAGAAAGCTGTGGTACATATACACAATGGAATATTACTCAGCCATTAAAAAGAATGCATTTGAATCAGTTTTAATGAGGTGGATGAAACTGGAGCCTATTATACAGAGTGAAGTTAGTCAGAAACAAAAACACCAGTACAGTATACTAACATATATATATATGGAATTTAGAATGATGGTAACAATGACCCTATATGTGATATAGCAAAAGAGACACAGATGTATAGAACAGTATTTTGGACTCTGGGAGAAGGCGAGGGTGGGATCATTTGAAAGAATAGCATTGAAACATGTATATTATCATATGTGAAACAGATCGCCAGTCCAGGTTCAATGCATGAGACAGCGGGCTCAGGGCCGGTGCACTGGGATGACCCTGAGGGATGGGATCGGGAGGGAGATGGGAGGGGGGGTTCAGGATGGGGAACACATGTACACCCATGGCTGATTCATGTCAATGTATGGCAAAAACCACTACAATATTGTAAAGTAATTAGCCTCCAATTAAAATAAATAAATTTAAAAAATAAAAAATAAAGATTAGCTGTGCTGGAACTCTTCCCATGGCTGGTCACTTGGGGTCATTGTGTATAAATCTCCATTAAGCTGTGACATTATTTTATGAATTTTTCCAGCCCAGCTAATTGTGTTGTACAACTCTATTGTAATTTCTCTATTGTCATCCTCTGATCAGTTTCCACCCCTCCAAAAAAACTGTTATATTACTGAGAACAGAAAAAGAGAAACTGTTAAAAGCATCAGACTGGGCATATTAAAGAAATGGGGTTGTCTCTCAAATGAAAATTCACAGTTAAGTATTTGCCTGGAACATATACATGTAAAAAGGACTAAGAATCGACTCCTTGATTTTGTTTACTCATCTTAATGGATATAATACATCTGAAAGGGATTAAAAATCCCACATGATCTTGACACGGAAGCCAGAAACCCCACCTTTCTGGACCACATACGCTCAAGAAATGTAAAGGTAAGAGGTAAAATTGGCAGACTTCGGTGGCCCATCAGATAAGGCAGGTGGGGGAGAAAAAGGAATCAAGTTGAAGCTGAGGTTTCTAGCTTGCGTGTCTGGATGGAGAACAGATATCTGGGAACAGGTGTGGGGTACGTGCATGGGTATAGGGAGGCTAAGTTCAGCCTGCGTGTGCTCCATGTAGTACTAGAAACCACACTGGATGCAAAGGTCAAGAAAGCAACCAAGCAGTCATTAAGTGTATGATTTGCGCAAGGTACTGTGAGTGCTATGAGCACCGTGAGTAGGAATCTCAAATCGCATTTACAGACGAAGCACAGGGGTGCACAGAGACTCGGACCCTCTAGGCTGAAGGTCACTGTATTCACACAAGTGTCACTGAGATTATGAAGGAACTTGTGGAGAAGGAGACGTTAAGATGCGCACACAAACATGTCACTTAGTTATATGGCGATGACAATGGGTGGTAAGGACACCCCAAAGTGTTAGGACAGAATGTGTATGGCATGTACGGCACCACTGCTGAGGGCCTTGGGCCATTACAAATGCTGAACTCCTCTGGGCTGGAAAGAGACCAGCAACTTACAACAACCTTGTACATACGTAGTTGGCGGTGGTGGTGGTTAGTAGATACATCCCGTCCTCTTTTGTCACCCCATGGACTGTAGCCCGCCAGGCTCCTCTGTCCATGGGATTCCCCAGGCAAGAATACTGGAATATGCTGCCATTTTCTTCTCTAGGGGATCTTTCTGACCCAAGGATTGAACCCATGTCTCCTGCATTGGCAGGCAGATTTTTTTTTTTTTTTATCACTGAGCCATCTGGGAAGCCATATATATAATAGATTGCTATATAAACACCTCATTGGAAGAGCAAACCCAAAACTTACAATAGAAAATGTTAAACCAATTTTCAATCGGTATATGGCTTTGGGAGTCAAAGAAAGTCCTCATTCATCAGATTTAAAATTATTGGGAAGGCAAGCAAACATAAAACAAATCAATAAATTCCAAAAGAAAACTAGAAGCTGGTTCTTTAAGAAGATTAACATTAATAAACCTTTAGCCAGACTCATCAGGAAAAAAGGGAGAGGACTCAAATCAATAAATTTAGAAATGAAAAAGAAGTTACAACTGACACCATAGAAATACAAAAAGCCATAAGAGATTACTACAAGCAACTCTATCCCAATAAATTGGACAATCTGGGAGAAAAAATGACAAATTCTTAGGTACACTCTCCCAAACTGAACCGAGAAAAAATAGAAAATATGAATAGACCAGTCACAGAATTGAAATTGAAACTATGATTTAAAACTCCCAACAAACAAAAGTCCAGGATCTAATGGCTTCACAGGTGAATTCTATCAAACATTCAGAGAAGAGTTAACACCTCTTCCTGCTGCTGCTGCTGCTGCTAAGTCACTTCAGTTGTCTCTGACTCTGTGCAACACCATAGACGGCAGCCCACCAGGCTCCTCCGTCTCTGGGATTCTCCAGGCAAGAACACTGGAGTGGGTTGCCATTTCCTGCTCCAGTGCATGAAAGTGAAAAGTGAAAGTGAAGTCACTCAGTCGTGTCCGACTCTTTACCACCCCATAGACTGCAGCCTACCAGGCTCCTCTGCCTATGGGATTTTCCAGGCAAGAGTACTGGAGTGGGTTGCCATCGCCTTCTCCGTCTCCTTCTGAAACTACTCCAAAAAATTGCAGAGGAAGGAAAACTCCCAAATTCATTCTATGAGGCCACTATCACCCTGATATCAAAACCAGACACACAAAAAGAAAATTACAGGCCAGTATCACTGATGAATATAGATGCAAAAATCCTCAACAAAATACCAGCAATCTGAATCCAACAATACATAAAAAGAATCATATACCACAATCAAGTAGGATTTATCCCAGGGATACAAGGATTTTCCAATATCCACAAACCAATCCGTGTGATACACCACATCAACAAATTGAAGAATAAAAACCATATGATCATCTCAACAGATGCAGAAGGGGAAAAAAAGCCTTTCTGTAACAACAGCAAGAACAAAAACATGTAAATCCTTTATGAAAGAATTTATTTGGTTTCTTTAAACTATAACCCTTATTATTATATTTTAAATATCTTTAAATTTACCTAAGAAAAGGTTTATAATAGAAATTTATCTATTGTATAATGCAAGTTAGTCTTGTTTTATACAGTAGAATTGTGGCTGATAACTGAATAAAGGCAGCTAGCTTTGCAGACAGTATTAGTTAAAATTAAGTTATAACTAGAATTAAAATCTAAAATAAAACTGTTAAATAATGTGGCTGTTTCTCTGTCATACAGGAGCCCATAGGTGGGTAATCCAGAGAGGCTATGGAAGTTCCATGGTGTCAAGATGTCTAGTCTCCCCTACCTTGTTCTGCATGCATGACTTTTATCCCCAAAATCATGATTTAAGACAGTTGTAGAGCAGCAGCTATTACACACATTCCAGGAAGCAAGAAGGAAGACAGAAAGGCAGAAAGGTTTTCCCTCTCCCATTAAAGACAACAGCCAAAAGTTGTACTTCCATATACATTCCATTGGCCAGGACTGAGGTATATGGCCACATCTAACCATAAGGGAAGCTGGAGATTATAATATGTGTGAGGAGAAGGGGACAGCAGAGCATGAAACGGTTAGACAGCATCACCAACTCAATGGACATGAACTTGAGCAAACTCTGGGAGACAGTGAAGGACACGCAAGGCTGGCATGCTGCAGTTCATGGGGTCACAAAGAGTCGGACATGACAGAGCAACTGAACAACAAATGGGCCCTGTAAAAACACTGGGAGCTCAATGACTACGGAGGGTAGATGTGGAGAAGAATTTTGGAGGACAAGTCTCTGAAACAAGAACCATCCTTCACTTTGGATTTAAGCATAAACTAGAGTCTGGAGAAAACATAGAGCAAAAAGTTTTCCTCTACCTTGATCATTGGCAAATGTGTTTTCATTACAGAGGAGAAGTTATGGCAAAATATGATACTGCACCTTATCTGGTGGGTAGGGATGTCCTTAGAGTCCATATGAACTGCTGAGTGGGAGTCAATGAGTCTCTACCTTTAGACAACACACAGGTCAATTCAAAAAATATTTATGGAACGTCTACAATGTTATTGAGCTAGGTACTCTCGGGAGTTTTTTTTTTTTACTTTTTTTAAAAATAAAACACATTCCCCACCCTCTAGACTTACAGTTCTATTAAGGAATGATGACTTTCAGATGAAAAATGACAACATAAGACAAAGGGAAACTCAACATTGCCTTTTTCCCAATCCCTCGCAGTACCATACCATCACCTTCCATATCAGAATGTGGTTTTCCTGACTATTTAATAACAAGGTTCCCATCCCATACATTGAGACCTATTAATAAGTTCAGATGTCCAAACTGATCAGTCTTTAATAACTGTCACTGCCCTTTCAGCTTCTTAACAGGGAGAAAGTTCAGCATGCACCCAAACTCAGGATCCTTATTTCAGAAATCTTCCTCCCACCAATCAACACTCAACGGGACCTCACCATTTTGGCCCTCCCCACCACCCAGTTCTTCTGGGAGAAAAATCAGTCCCGCTTTAAAAAAGACTGGGGCAGGTCTGATTTCAAGAAATACATTTTTTAAAATAGTTTGAGCTCCTCAAGAAAACAAAATACAAAAGGACCATTAAATGTGTTTTAACTATTAAAAGAAGAAGGCAGATGTTCATTCTCTTTATCTGTAGGAAGAATTTCCTTTCCTGACATTGAGTCATGTTCCTTTTTCCCAAGAGGGAATAAAATGTTCCCTGTAAAAGCACAACCTTTTCTTTTCCAGTGTTCTGGACCCATGCCAACATAACACAGACAGCCAAACAAAGGGCTGTGATAAGCTCCTCAGGTGCCAGGGGAATGTTATCAGAGGAAATCATCTTCCTCCCTGTGACAAGACGGATGGATCCTCAGCATACTCACAAAAAACTGGGGCCCCCAAGGAGTAGAAATTCATCAAATACTCAGTGGGGAATTGTGCACAAAACAGCAATGGCAACCAGTGGGAACACAATTTTATTAACTCCAAAAAGTCCTACCAATTGGGTTCTTAGGAGTAGTCTCCAGATTGATATGCCTGCAGACAAAGGACTTTTAGTGACAAATCTGATAAAATATGTGAGAAACACTGTCTTTCTTCGCTTAAGATTCCAATGTTAAATTTGGAGGACTGTTTCAGTCTATAAAACATAGCGATTATATAATCTATTGTGCCACAGTAAGGACACAAATTCAATACGATTGGATGTATAAAAAATTTAGAAATGCAACCTCTTTTATTTTGCCTATGAATAAATGTTCTGTCTTTGCCATCTGCATGGGTGACAGGAAAGAAATATAAGTGCCCAATCTGGTTTAAGTTGTGCTTGGCTTCACCAGAAAAGACAACTTAGTCCTAGATTTTTCATCCTTATAGTCCTTTGCTTTCATTCAAAATGGCATCCAAGGATGGGGAAAAGGGGTATGGCTTGAGTTACCAGGAAGAAATGTCCTCAGGTGGTTAGGTATTGTGTACTTTGATGCCTCTAATCTCTGGAGCAACATCTTGTGTCCAAAAGCTTACTGCCTGCCTTGCTATTACGTGTGGTTAATGCCTGTGGCTACTGTGATTTCAGGTCTGTTCTTTGACTTAACTGCTCTGGGCACTGTTGGAGGGGATGTAAGTTGGCATAACCAATATGAAGAGCAGCTTGGAGATTCTTCAAGGTTAAAAAGAGAACTACCATATGATCAACTACCATTGATATGGTATATATCCTTCTGGGTATATATCCAAAGGAAATGAATACAGGATCTCAAAAATACATCTGCAGTCCCACTTATTCACTATAGCCAAGGTATGCAAACAACCTATGTCTCCATCAATGGGTGAATGAATAAAGACCTGGTGTATACACACAATGGAATACTATTCAGTCATGAGAAAGAAGGAAATCAATCCATCTATTTGCAAGAACATAGATGGGCCTTGAGGGCACCATGCTAAGTGAAATAAGTCAGGCAGAGAAAGACAAATACTATATGATGTCACTTCTATGTGAAATCTAAAAAAGTCAAACTCATAGAAATAGAGAGCAGAAAAGTGGCAGCCAAGTGTTGGGGTGGGGTGAAATGGGAGATGCTAGTCAAAGGGTACAAACTTCAAGTTAAAAGATGAATACACTCTAATGAAGAGCATGGCCATTATAATTAATAATATTTTATTATACATAGGAAAGTTGCTAAGAAAGCAGATCTTAAATGTTCTCACCACAGAAAAGAAGTGATAATTACGTGAGGTGATGGAAGTGTTAGCTAACACTATGGTGGTCCTCATTTTGCAATATTTAAGTGTATCAAACCAACAGGTCATACACTTTAAATTTAAACAATGTCATGTGTCCATAATATTTCTATAAAGTTGGAAAAAAATATAAAAGAACTCTTCCCATCTTTCCAGCAGAAGTTTTCACACTATGACCTAGAAATAAATAGATCTACATTCTGACTTGGGTTTCCTAAATCAGTTTCCTCTAAAGCAAAAATTTCAGCCTGGGAACTGTCACATGCAAGGAAATATAAATATTTTGACAATAACTCATTTGTCTCTTGGCTTCATAAATATCTCTAGCCAGAAGGATTTACTCAGGAAAAAAAAAATAATGGCTACTCAATTTTTCTGTTCCAATTGAGTGAGTGATTCATTCACTGGAGGTCTAAGTGACGATCATAAGTAGAAATATAGAACAGAGTTGGAGGAAGAAATCTCTATTTCATGGACCTTAGGAAACTGAGGCTAGGTTACGGGAAGTGACTTACTCAAAGCTTCCTGGATAGGGAAGGAGATGGAATTTTAATCTGGGATCCCTGACTCTTTAATTATTCCACAGGAGTTTAAAGGGTACTTTTAAAATTTATCTAACTTAATCCTGATTTGCTACAAACTAAACCACGCAGCCATGAAATTAAAAGATGCTTACTCCTTGGAAGAAAAGTTACGACCAACCTAGATAGCATATTAAAAAGCAGAGACATTACTTTGCCAGCAAAGGTCCGTCTACTCAAGGCTATGGTTTTTCCAGTAATCATGTATGGATGAGAGCTGGACTGTGAAGAAAGCTGAGCACCAAAGAATTCATGCTTTTGAACTGTGGTGTTGGAGAAGACTCTTGAGAGTCCCTTGGACTGCAAGGAGATCCAACCAGTCCATCCTAAAGGAGATCAGTTCTGGGTGTTCATTGGAAGGAATGATGCTAAAGCTGAAACTCCAATACTTTGGTCACCTCATGCGAAGAGTTGACTCATTGGAAAAGACTCTGATGCTGGGAGGGACTGGGGGAAGGAGGAGAAGGGGACGACAGAGAATGAGATGGTTGGATGGCATCACCGACTCAATGGACATGAGTTTGAGTGAACTCTGGAAGTTGGTGATGGACAGGGAGGCCTGGCGTGCTGTGATTTATGGGGTTGCGAAGAGTCGGACACGACTGAGCGACTGAACTGAACTGGACTGAACTGAAACCACTCTTCAGCAGGGTTTCCCTGCTGGCTCAAACAGTAAAGATTCTGCCCGTAATGTAAAAGACCTGGGTTCAATCCCTGGTTAGAGAAGATCCCCTGGAGAAGGAAATGGCAACCCACTCCAGTATTCTTGCCTGGAGAATTCCAGTCTGTCTTAAAGAGTTGGACACAATTGAGCAACTAACACTTTCACTTTCTTCAAACCAGTCTGTACTTCTACTTAGCAATAATTAAAATGTTAATGTGGCTATTGTTATTACCTTTCTATCTAGCCAAATTGGGTCATGAATAGTCATTAATATGAATTAATTAAAAGTCTTTAACTTTTCTACAAATAACTATTTTAAAACTGGAACAATTCCAAATCAACGTGAGAAACAGAACTCTGGTATTATGATTTTGGAATGCTTTAGTTCAAGCAAGTATTTTTAATGACACCAAACAAATCAATTCTAAGAGTTCTTTTACTTTTAAAAATTAGAAAAAGAAACGCCCAAAGAAAGAATTTGGATTTATTCATAATTGACTATTTCAAATCATAATTACACTTAATTTTATTTCTCCATATAGGTCCAAGAACAGAACAACCTGACTCCAATTTTGAAATCCTCTCGAGAAAATCTCCCCAGAGCCTGTCTCCCAGCCACGTCTATACATGTGCCTCTGTGAATAACACATTAACACCACTCACAATAGAAGGTATTGTTCTCTATAGCTAGTCAAATTAATTATTTGAGCACCCCAGGATGTAACATCAAAGAACAGTTTTATAGATATTCAGGGCACTATATAATATGCCATGGTGAATTATTGACTCTAATGAGAACATCGTCAAAAGGCTGAACTCCCAAGGGTGCTGGCTGAAGAACTGGGAGGAGGGGCTCATATGTTAAATCAATAATTAGGAAGACAGAAGGAAGAGAAACAGATTGGGCAAGAGATTTCTGAACATTAAACATTTGTTATCTGTGTATCTTCCTTGCTGATGATTCATTAAATGAAGATTAACTACAGTAACTTATTGACCATCAAACCAGTGAGTCCTGAGCTCTATCCTGAGCCTGGGATGCACGAAATGGACAAGCCTGGTTATATTGCCAGGGAGTTGACTAAATATGATCTGATTTAGAGAAATTTATGAGCTAGGA
This sequence comes from Bos indicus x Bos taurus, assembly GCF_003369695.1. Classification (NCBI taxonomy): domain Eukaryota; kingdom Metazoa; phylum Chordata; class Mammalia; order Artiodactyla; family Bovidae; genus Bos; species Bos indicus x Bos taurus. The sequence continues at coordinate 110,703,645 of NC_040079.1, read as the reverse complement.
ATCAAGACCATCCACAAAGAAAAGAAATGCAAAAAAGTACAATGGCTATCTGAGGAGGCTTTACAAATAGCTGTGAAAAGAAGAGAAGCAAAAAGCACAGAAGAAAAGGAAAGATATACCCACTTGAATGCAGAGTTCCAAAGAACAGCAAGGAGAGATAAGAAAGCCTTCTTCAGCAATCAATGCAAAGAAATAGAAGAAAACAATAGAATGGGAAAGACTAGACATCTCTTCAAGAAAATTAGAGATACCGAAGGGAACATTTCATGCAAAGATGGGCTCAATAATGGAAAGAAATGGTAGGGACCTAACAGAAGCAAAAAATAATAAGAAGAGGTGGCAAGAATACACAGAAGAACTGTACAAAATAGATCTTCATGACCCAGATAATCACCATGGTGTAATCACTCACACTCACCCAGAGCCAGACATCCTGGAATGTGAAGTCAAGTGGGCGTTAGGAAGCATCACTATGAACAAAGCTAGTGGAGGTGAGGGAATTCCAGTTGAGCTATTTCAAATCCTAAAAGATGATGCTGTGAAAGTGCTGCACTCAATATGTCAGCAAATTTGGAAAACTCAGCAGTGGCCACAGGACTGGAAAAGGTCAGTTTTCATTCCAATCCCAAAGAAAGGCAATGCCAAAGAATGCTCAAACTACCGCATAATTGCACTTATCTCCAATACTAGTAAAGTAATGCTCAAAATTCTCCAAGCCAGGCTTCAGCAATACGTGAACCATAAACTTCCTGATGTACAAGCTGGTTTTAGAAAAGGCAGAGGAACCAGAGATCAAATTACCAACATCCACTGGATCATGGAAAAAGCAAGAGAGTTCCAGAAAAACATCTATTTCTGCTTTATTGACTATGCCAAAGCCTTTTGACTGTGTGGATCACAATAAACTGTGGAAAGTTCTAAAAGAGATGGGAATACCAGACCACCTGACCTGCCTCCTGAGAAACCTGTATGCAGGCCATGAAGCAACAGTTAGAACTAGACATGGAACAACAGACTGGTTCCAAATAGGAAAAGGAGTACATCAAGGCTGTATATTGTCACTCTGTTTATTTAACTTATATGCAGAGTACATCATGAAAAACACTGGGCTGGAGGAAGCACAAGCTAGAATCAAGACTACTAGGAGAAATATCAATAACCTCAGATATGCAGATGACACCACCATTATGGCAGACAGTGAAGAAGAACTAAAGAGCCTGTTGATGAAAGTGAAAGAGGAGAGTGAAAAAATTCACTTAAAGCTCAACATTCAGAAAACTAAAATCATGGCATCTGGTCCCATCACTTCATGGCAAATAGATGGGGAAAGAATGGAAACAGTGGCTGATTTTATTTTCCAGGTTCCAAAATCACTGCAGATGGTGATTGCAGCCATGAAATTAAAAGACGCTTACTCCTTGGAAGGAAACTTATGACTGACTTAGACAGCATATTAAGAAGCAGAGACATTACTTTGTCCACAAAGGTCTATCTAGTCAAGGCTATAGTTTTTCCAGTAATCGCGTATGGATGTGAGAGTTGGACTATAAAGAAAGCTGAGTGCTGAAAAATTGATGCTTTTAAACTGTGGTGTTGGAGAAGACTCTTGAGAGTCCCTTGGACTGCAAGGAGATCCAACCAGTCCATCCTAAAGGAGATCAGTCCTAGGTGTTCATTGGAAGGACTGATGTTGATGCTGAAACTCTAATAATTTGGCCGCCTGATGCAAAATGCTGACTCATTGGAAAAGACCCTGATGCCAGGAGGGATTGGGGGCAGGAGGAGAAGGGGATGACAGAGGATGAGATGGCTGGATGTCATCACCGACTCAATGGATATGGGTTTGGGTAAACTCCAGGAGCTGGTGATGGACAGGGAGGCCTGGTGTGCTGTGATTCATGGGGTCGCAGAGTCGGACACAACTGAGCGACTGAACTGCACTGAACTAATTGTGCTAGTTATGTATGTTTCATATTTTTATACCATGCTGAGTATTGTGTCAGGTTGATAGGGGATGTAAAAGGAAGCAAATAACATTTTTTTAAAATTTTTTTTAAATTTTATTTTATTTTTAAACTTTACAATATTTTATTAGTTTTGCCAGATATGGAAATGAATTCACCACAGGTATACCTGTGTTCCCCATCCTGAACCCTCCTCCCTCCTCCCTCCCCATACCCTCTCTCTATGTCGTCCCAGTGCACTAGCCCCAAGCATCCAGTATCGTGCATCGAACCTGGACTGGCGACTTGTTTCATACATGATATTTTACATGTTTCAATGCCATTCTCCCAAATCTCCCCACCCTCTCCCTCTCCCAAAGAGTCCGTAAGACTGATTTATACATCAGGGTCTCTTTTGCTGTCTCGTACACCGGGTTATTGTTACCATCTTTCTAAATTCCATATATATGCGTTAGTATACTGTATTGGTGTTTTTCTTTCTGGCTTACTTCACTCTGTATAATAGGTTCCAGTTTCATCCATCTCATTAGAACTGATTCAAATGTATTCTTTTTAATGGCTGAGTAATACTCCATCGTGTATATGTACCACAGCTTTCTTATCCATTCATCTGCTGATGGGCATCTAGGTTGCTTCCATGTCCTGGCTATTATAAACAGTGCTGCGATGAACATTGTGGTACACGTGTCTCTTTCAATTCTGATTTCCTCAGTGTGTATGCCCAGCAGTGGGATTGCTGGATCATAAGGCAGTTCTATTTCCAGTTTTTTAAGGAATCTCCACACTGTTCTCCATAGTGGCTGTACTAGTTTGCATTCCCACCAACAGTGTAAGAGAGTTCCCTTTTCTCCACACCCTCTCCAGCATTTATTGCTTGTAGACCTTTGGATCGCAGCCATTCTGACTGGTGTGAAATGGTACCTCATAGTAGTTTTGATTTGCATTTCTCTGATAATGAGTGATGTTGAGCATCTTTTCATGTGTTTGTTAGCCATCTGTATGTCTTCTTTGGAGAAATGTCTATTCAGTTCTTTGGCCCATTTTTTTATTGGGTCATTTATTTTTCTGGAGTTGAGCTGTAGGAGTTGCTTGTATATTTTTGAGATTAGTTGTTTGTCAGTTGCTTCATTTGCTATTATTTTCTCCCATTCTGAAGGCTGTCTTTTCACCTTGCTAATAGTTTCCTTTGTTGTGCAGAAGCTTTTAAGATTAATTAGGTCCCATTTGGTTATTTTTGCTTTTATTTCCAATATTCTGGGAGGTGGGTCATAGAGGATCCTGCTGTGATGTATGTTGGAGAGTGTTTTGCCTATGTTCTCCTCTAGGAGTTTTATAGTTTCTGGTCTTATGTTGAGATCTTTAATCCATTTTGAGTTTATTTTTGTGTATGGTGTTAGAAAGTGTTCTAGTTTCATTCTTTTACAAGTGGTTGACCAGTTTTCCCAGCACCACTTGTTAAAGAGATTGTCTTTAATCCATTGTATATTCTTGCCTCCTTTGTCAAAGATAAGGTGTCCATATGTGCATGGGTTTATCTCTGGGCTTTCTATTTTATTCTATTGATCTATATGTCTGTCTTTGTGCCAGTACCATACTGTCTTGATAAGTGTGGCTTTGTAATAGAGCCTGAAGTCAGGTAGGTTGATTCCTCCAGTTCCATTCTTCTTTCTCAAGATAGCTTTGGCTATTCGAGGTTTTTTGTATTTCCATACAAATTGTGAAATTATTTGTTCTAGCTCTGTGAAGAATACCGTTGGTAGCTTGATAGGGATTGCATTGAATCTATAAATTGCTTTGGGTAGTATACTCATTTTCACTACATTGATTCTTCCAATCCATGAACATGGTATATTTCTCCATCTATTAGTGTCCTCTTTGATTTCTTTCACCAGTGTTTATAGTTTTCTATATATAGGTCTTTAGTTTCTTTAGGTAGATATATTCCTAAGTATTTTATTCTTTCCGTTGCAATGGTGAATGGAATTGTTTCCTTAATTTCTCTTTCAGTTTTCTCATTATTAGTATATAGGAATGCAAGGGATTTCTGTGTGTTGATTTTATATCCTGCAACTTTACTATAGTCATTGATTATTTCTAGTAATTTTCTGGTGGAGTCTTTAGGGTTTTCTATGTAGAGGATCATGTCATCTGCAAATAGTGAGAGTTTTACTTCTTCTTTTCCAATTTGGATTCCTTTTGTTTCTTTTTCTGCTCTGACTGCTGTGGCCAAAACTTCCAAAACTGTGTTGAATAGTAATGGTGAAAGTGGGCACCCTTGTCTTGTTCCTGACTTTAGAGGAAATGCTTTCAATTTTCCACCATTGAGGATAATGTTTGCTGTGGGTTTGTCATATATACCTTTTATTATGTTGAGGTATGTTCCTTCTATTCCTGCTTTCTGGAGAGTTCTTATCATAAATGGATGTTGAATTTTGTCAAAGGCTTTCTCTGCATCTATTGAGATAATCATATGGTTTTTATTTTTCAATTTGTTAATGTGGTGTGTTACATTGATTGATTTGCGGATATTGAAGAATCCTTGCATCCCTGGGATAAAGCCCACTTGGTCATGGTGTACGATCTTTTTAATGTGTGTTGGAATCTGATTGCTAGAATTTTGTTAAGGATTTTTGCATCTATGTTCATCAATGATATTGGCCTGTAGTTTTCTTTTTCTGTGGGATCTTTGTCAGGTTTTGGTATTAGGGTGATGGTGGCCTCATAGAATGAGTTTGGAAGTTTACCTTCCTCTGCAATTTTCTGGAAGAGTTTGAGCAGGATAGGTGTTAGCTCTTCTCTAAATTTTTGGTAGAATTCAGCTGTGAAGCCGTCTGGACCTGGGCTTTTGTTTGCTGGAAGGTTTTTGATTACAGTTTCAATTTCTGTGCTTGTGATGGGTCTGTTAAGATTTTCTATTTCTTCCTGGTCCAGTTTTGGAAAGTTGTACTTTTCTAAGAATTTGTCCATTTCTTCCACGCTGTCCATTTTATTGGCATATAATTGTTGATAGTAGTCTCTTATGATCCTTTGTATTTCTGTGTTGTCTATTGTGATCTCTCCATTTTCATTTCTAATTTTATTGATTTGATTTTTCTCCCTTTGTTTCTTGATGAGTCTGGCTAATGGTTTGTCAATTTTATTTATCCTTTCAAAGAACCAGCTTTTGGCTTTGTTGATATTTGCTATGGTCTCTTTTGTTTCTTTTGCATTTATTTCTGCCCTAATTTTTAAGATTTCTTTCCTTCTACTAACCCTGGGGTTCTTCATTTCTTCCTTTTCTAGTTGCTTTAGGTGTAGGGTTAGGTTATTTATTTGACTTTTTCTTGTTTCTTGAGGTATGCCTGTATTGCTATGAACTTTCCCCTTAGGACTGCTTTTAAAGTGACCCACAGGTTTTGGGTTGTTGTGTTTTCATTTTCATTCGTTTCTATGCAAATTTGATTCTTTTTGATTTCTTCTGTGATTTGTTGGTTATTCAGCAGCGTGTTGTTCAGCCTCCATATGCTGGAATTTTTCATAGTTTTTCTCCTGTAATTGAGATCTAATCTTACTGCATTGTGGTCAGAAAAGATGCTTGGAATGATTTCCATTTTTTTGAATTTTCCAAGGCTAGCTTTATGGCCCAGGATGTGATCTATTCTGGAGAAGGTTCCATGTGCGCTTGAGAAAAAGGTGAAATTCATTGTTTTGGGATGAAATGTCCTATAGATATCAATTAGGTGCAACTGGTCTATTGTATCGTTTAACGTTTGTGTTTCCTTGTTAATTTTCTGTTTAGTTGATCTATCCATAGGTGTGAGTGGGGTATTAAAGTCTCCCACTATTATTATGTTATTGTTAATTTCTCCTTTCATACTTCTTAGCATTTATCTTACATACTGCGGCGCTCCCATGTTGGGTGTATATATATTTATAATTGTTATATCTTCTTCTTGGATTGATCCTTTGATCATTATGTAGTGACCATCTTTGTCTCTTTTCACAGCCTTTGTTTTAAAGTCTATTTTATCTGATATGAGTATTGCTACTCCTGAGTTCTTTTGGTCCCTATTTGCATGGAAAATCTTTTTCCAGCCCTTCACTTTCAGTCTGTATGTGTCCCCTGTTTTGAGGTGGGTCTCTTGTAGACAACATATGTAGGGGTCTTGTTTTGTATCCATTCAGCCAGTCTTTGTCTTTTGGTTGGGGCATTCAACCCATTTACGTTTAAGGTAATTACTGATAAGTATGACCCCGTTGCCATTTACTTTATTGTTTTGGGTTCGAGTTTATACACCGTTTTTGTGTTTCCTGTCTAGAGAATATCCTTTAGTATTTGTTGGAGAGCTGGTTTGGTGGTGCAGAATTCTCTCAGCTTTTGCTTGTCTGAGAAGCTTTTGATTTCTCCTTCATATTTGAATGAGATCCTTGCTGGGTACAATAATCTGGGCTGTAGGTTATTTTCTTTCATCACTTTAAGTATGTCTTGCCATTCCCTCCTGGCTTGAAGAGTTTCTATTGAAAGATCGGCTGTTATCCTTATGGGAATTCCCTTGTGTGTTATTTGTTGTTTTTCCCTTGCTGCTTTTAATATTTGTTCTTTGTGTTTGATCTTTGTTAATTTGATTAATATGTGTCTTGGGGTGTTTTGCCGTGGGTTTATCCTGTTTGGGACTCTCTGGGTTTCTTGGACTTGGGTGATTATTTCCTTCCCCATTTAGGGAAGTTTTCAACTATTATCTCTTCAAGTATTTTCTCATGGTCTTTCTTTTGTCTTCTTCTTCTGGGACCCCTATGATTCGAATGTTGTAGCGTTTAATATTGTCCTGGAGGTCTCTGAGATTGTCCTCATTTCTTTTAATTCGTTTTTCTTTTATCCTCTCTGATTCATTTATTTCTACCATTCTATCTTCTAATTCACTAATCCTATCTTCTGCCTCTGTTATTCTACTATTTGTTGCCTCCAGAGTGTTTTTAATTTCATTTATTGCATTATTCATTATATATTGACTCTCTTTTATTTCTTCTAGGTCCTCGTTAAACCTTTCTTGCATCTTCTCAATCTTTGTCGCCAAGCTACTTATCTGTGATTCCATTTTGATTTCAAGATTTTGCATCAATTTCACTATCATTATTCAGAATTCTTTATCAGGTAGATTCCCTATCTCTTCCTCTTTTGTTTGGTTTGGTGGGCATTTATCCTGTTCCTTTACCTGCTGGGTATTCCTCTGTCTCTTCATCTTGTTTAAATTGCTGAGTTTGGGGTGTCCTTTCTGTATTCTGGCAGTTTGTGGAGTTCTCTTTATTGTGGCGTTTCCTCTCTCTGTGTGGGTTTGTACAGGAGGCTTGTCAAGCTTTCTTGGTTAGGGAAGCTTGTGTCAGTGTTCTGGTGGGTGGACCTGTATTTCTTCTCTCTGGAGTACAATGAAATGTCCAGTAATGAGTTATGGGATGTCTATGGTTTTGGGGTGACTTTGGGCTGCCTGTATCTTGGAGCTCAGGGCTATGTTCCTTGCTGCTGGAGAAGTTGCTTGGTATGTCTTGCCCTGAAACTTGTTTCACCCAGAGAGGTTTACAGCGTTATATGGAGAAGAGAAGAGTGAGGAGGGAGTTAGAGGTGACCCGAATGAGATGAGGTGGAATCAATAGAGGAGAGAGTGGGCTATTCAGTAATCTCTTCCTTATGTGCACTCCACAACTGGACCGCTCAGAGTTGTTCACAGAGTTATACAGAGAAGAGAAGAAGAAGGAAGTTGGCAGAGGTGGCCAGGAGGATAAATGGGGGGAATGAAAAGGAGGGAGACAGATCCAGCCAGTAATCAGTTCCCTAAGTGTTCTCCACCGTCTGGAACACACAGAAATTCACAGAGTTGGGTAGAGTAGAGAGGGGTTAGGGAGGAGACACAGGCGACCTGGTGGAGAAAAAGGAGAGTCCAAAGGGAGAGAGAGCAGTTAGGCCAGTAATCTCACTCCCTAGTGAAAAATGGGTACTGAAGATTGGATTCTTAAAGGTACAAAATTGGTAACAAATACATAAAAGCAAAAATTAAAAACCTAGAGTAGAGTTTGGAATTTCAAAAATACGATATTAAAGAAAAGAAGAAGGAAAAGATAGAGAGAAAAAAGAACAAACAAAAACAAACAAGGTCGTGAAAATTATAAAGAAAATATAGGCACAAAATTGATAACTAATACCAAAAAGCAAAAGTTAAAAATCTAGAGTAGAGTTTGGAATTTCAAAAATACAATGTTAAAAAGAAGAAGAAAAAGAAAGAGAGAGAAAAAACAAACAAACAAGAATAAACAAAGTCGCGTAAATTATTAAAAAAAAAATACAGGTACAAAATTGATACCAAATACCAAAAAGCATAAATTAAAAATCTAGAGTAGAGTTTGGAATTTCAAAAATACAATGTTAAAGAAAAGAAGGAAAAAAAAAAGGTCAAAAAAATTATAAAATAATATATATTTATGAAGTTTGCTTTAAAAAAAAATAGGGTCTTTTTTTTTTTTGCAAAGTAATCAGTTATAAAAGTGGAAATTAAAGGAATAATAGAGGACTTAAAAATTTTTTTTTAATTAAAAAAAAAGAAAGAAAGAATGATCGTACAAATAGTAAAAATATATCTAGGACTTTCTCCGGTTTTGTTGTGAGTATTGTGGGTTCAGTTCATTTTTGGGTAGTTCCTTGGTCCGACTTATATTTCTCAAGATCTATAGGCTCCTGCCTATGTAGTTGGTAGTAACCACAGGGTTTTAATCTATTGCCTGTAGCTTCCAAGGCGGTTCCCTCTGTTATAGCTTCTTCTGTTTGCTGGTCTCTTCAGTGTCTGGTTTCAGCCCTGACACAAAGGGGACAGTGGAGGACACTTTTTTTTTTTTTTTTTTTTTAGGCTCACTTGTTCAGTCGAGCTGAGGGGAGGTAGGGAGGGATGCTGCAAACAAATAACACTGGCGTGTGCTCGCAGTGCCTCAGCCACACTGGGTCTGCCCCCCGCCCCCCATTCACGGCGCGTGTAGCCTCTCTGCCCACACTGCTCAGGCTCTAGGTTGCTCCGCCAGGAACCATCCGTGGCCGGCCCTGGGCTGCCTGTACTTCCCAGGTCCAAGCCGCTCAGGTTCACGCACTCAGGTAGTCCTCAGAGGCACAGACTCTCGGTCAGGCCTGCATTTTGTGCCCTTCCCAGATCTGAGCAGCTCAGGTGATGAGGTGTTTGGTGCGCGCGATTGCTGTGACTTATCGCCTCCCTGCCGCTCTGTTATCTAGGTATGCTCTGGCACACCTTCTCAGGCAGATGTTGACTGTCCAGACCCCCAAGAAGTTTTAGTTAGCAAAGAAGCCTGCTTACAGTTTTATAGATAATGTCTCTCTGGGGCTGCAATTGCCCCCTTCCGGCTCTGGCTGCCTGTCACCAGAGGGGGATGGTCTGCCGCCGGCCATCTCTGTTCAGTCCTTTGTTCCGTGCGCGGGCCTGGCGGTGTCATAGGTTAGGGCTGGCTTTTCGGTTGGTAGTCATCCCACAGTCTGGTTTGCTAGCCCAAATTATTTCACTCAGATAGCACTCCGGGTATTCAGGCCAGATTCTTGCGATGCACCCGCGCCGCGCCTCCCTGCCCAGCCCCAGCTTGCTAATGGCAGATGCAGGCATCTGCGCTGCTTCTCTGCTGGGGGAGTTACCGTAGGGCTCGCAATGTGCGAGTTTTAATTGTTTATTTATTTTCCTCCCTGTTATGTTGCCCTTTGTGCTTCCAAGGCTCGGCACAGATTCGGCAGTGAGAAGGTTTCCTGGTGTTTGGAAACTTCTCTCTTTTTAAGACTCCCTTCCCAGGATGGAACTCCGTCCCTCCCTCTTTTGTCCCTTTTTTTGTCTTTTATATTTTTTCCTACCTCCTTTCGAAGACTTGGGTTGCTTTTCTGGATGCCTGATGTCCTCTGCCGGCATTCAGAAGTTGTTTTGTGGAATTTACTCGGTGCTTAAATGTTCTTTTGATGAATTTGTGGGGGAGAAAGTGTTCTCCCCATCCTACTCCTCCGCCATCTTAGCTCCTCCCCCAGCAAATAATATTCTTAAAGGACTTTATAGTTTATCTAGAGACATCAACTAGGCATATATAACGTTATTGAAGAGAATTTACCCATGTTTCTAAAAACACTACTGCAATCATTTGCAACATGGAATTGTATCTTTTACCGCATCTCTGACTCTAACCATGCTAACATCTTAATAAGTTAACTTTCTTTAAAAACAGATTATTTTAGTTCTTATCATGCATTCTACCAAGAAGATGAAGAGGTGATATATTTTTAGTGAAGCATGACTCAAATACGGAAAAGTGTAATTAGAGACTTCAGTGAAATTTTCAGAAGCACGCTCTTTTATACAGGGTATTAACAGCTTTCCTGACTATGTAAATCCAGAGTGGAAGAGTGATGTTTCTAGACCAACTCTCAAAAAGATGCAGTCAGTTTAGGCCCTTGTACATGAGCACAATCCACAATATTCAGCTCCTAATACTAATAAAGACATCAACCTATATATATTCTGCACTACTCAGGAATGTTTCAAAAATAGCAATTTGAGGTCTTAGGGAAATAAGAAAGGAGGTGTTATGGATACTCTATTCTTTTATTTCTATGGCAGTGCCAGGAGGGGTTGGCAATATGTCTGCAGAGGACTGGGATTTGCTGGGTTCCCTCCACTCCACTCTCTTCCATTTGTCCCATGCTCAGCTCAGATTACTCACAAAAAGAATCCATTCCCACCATCACATCCTCAGACAAGGTCAGCACAGATTCAAGGTCTGCCTCGTTCCTGGACCCTTATATTTATTGCCAAGCCTTCTGGAACCTGATTTCTGCTCCCTTCAAACCACTTTCTAGTACTTTCACGACTGGGGCTTCTAGCCCAGGCTCTGGTTTCCTGTTGCATTCTCACCCCACCTATCGATTCTGTAGCCTGAGATGTTCTTGCAGGTGAAGTTTCAACACACACACACACACACACACACACACACACACCTACAGTTTCCTCATTCTGAGATTCTATGTGAGAACAATGGTAACTGTGGCAACCCTTGTTGTCTCTCTATGAATTTTTTCTGAAAGATTGATGTTTTGTATTGTTTTTTCATCTTAGGAAATATTGGCTTCAAAAGGCAAAACGTCTCTGGCAAGAGAAATGTTCCTAGAAGGCCCTGAAAATACAATCTCCTTTCATGACAGTGAGCAAAATATCTCCTGTCACTTCTGGGGCTCTCATTCCCCCTCCATGCCGCATTCATGGCGTTCAAGTACATTAAACATTCACATCGTTTACACGAGGCCCAGCCTGTCTTCTGATCCTATGTATTAGGACGGCTAACTGCAGCTCACTCGGTGCTGCTGTTTGCACAGCTGGACATGTCGGATAGAATGAGTTCATCCCTTCAAAGATGAGCTTAAAGCCGCCGTCTAGTAGTGTCTTTCTTTTCTACACCTACGACCATTCCTCATTGTTCTCACAAGCACAGAGAGTTTTAATGAAGTCATGTCTTTTAGTGTAACTCTGCAGGTGCACAAATGCTGATAAACCTCCTTAACTCGCTGTCAGATCAGCATGTTTATCTTCGAGCTGCAGAATGTATTTAATTATAAGATATGAAAAGGTCCTTCAGATTTGTTCTCTGGGCCCAGAACTAATGACTCATTTGTGAAGCGCTGTGTCTCCCCTAAAGGTTATAATGACTAGTTGCTGATCATCTGAAGGACTCATTCATGGTAGCATTTGGACTGCAAGCTATAGAAATTTCTTTTAAAAAGAAAGAAAAGAAAAACCTCCTAAAGGCCCAGGAAATTTTTACCGAATGTATATTTAACACAACTAAACACACACAACGGAGAAGGCAATGGCACCCCACTCCAGTACTCTTGCCTGGAAAATCCCATGGATGGAGGAGCCTGGTAGGCTGCAGTCCACAAGGTCGCTAAGAGTCGGACACAACTGAGCGACTTCACTTTCACTTTTCACTTTCATCCATTGGAGAAGGAAATGGCACCCCATTCCAGTGTTATTGCCTGGAGAATCCCAGGGACAGGGGAGCCTGGTGGGCTGCCGTCTGTGGGGTCGCACAGAGTTGGACACGACTGAAGCAACTTAGCAGCAGCAGCAAACACACACAAATACACACTAACATGAATATATATGAATATATATATAGATGCATGAATGCTATAAGGAATTCACTGTTAAAATCTTAAAATGTGAATATGTCTCAGAGATTATTAACATCTTAGTGTAAATTAAACTTAATCACATTGCTTTTTCCTGAAGACTAGGTTTCAGAGGGAATGAGAGACTGACCCGGAAATTGGAAGGAAGATGCCTGAGGAGAGGTTGGCTGCTCAAAAGAGGGGAGAAAAGAGTTCTGGAATGCAGAACTCTCCCCAGGAAGACAGGGCTAAGAAGGTTCCTTTGGAAGGAGAACACCATGCACTCAGAAGGGAGACAAGATTCAGTCCCAAAGACAAACAGTCTTGGTGGAAAGCGTGTTGAGAGTTGGATAAATCATCTAGCCTCGAAGCATCTTTTCTCTGCCTGTCTCACAGCTATGAGTGTAGTATAAGCTCATGCCTTATAAACAGCTTAGTGGAAAGTGTTTGAAAACCATGAAGCAAACAGAACTATATAAAGCCTTAGAGGTTGATGTATGGCAGAAACTAACACAATATTGTAAAGCAATTATCCTCCAATTAAAAAATTTTAAAAAGCCTTAGCATAATGTAACTCATCATAACCACTGCTCCCATTAATCGAGTATTTATTGAACACTGACCATCTGCCATGATAAAAAGTCCCTTGACTCAAGTTCCTTGGAGCTCAGTGAGCAGGAAGGTGGGTTAATAACCACAGAACACGATGCAAAACACACACTTAGCATAAAGTACTACAAGGTAAGGAAGAAGAGGAGTACCTCTGTCTGGGGGAAGATCAAGGCTTTCCAGAGGAGGAGGTGGTTGAGCTGGGTCCTGCTTTACACGTAGCTCACCCGAGGGAACAATGGAAAGTCGGAGGGAACAGCAAGAGCAGAGGCAGCCAGCCACAGTCAGCGAGTCTGTGCTTCTCAGCGCTGCTTGGTATAAAGAATAAAAAGCTCAGGAATGCCAAATCTCATAACGAACTCCCCTGGCCTGATTCCATGCTCACCAAGCCGCCCTCTGATGATAATTTGGCTTCCCGCTTAGATCTGCCTGTAGGGAAAGCACATGCTAGTCAAGAAGCCAGAGTATCCAGTCCACTAGATGATTATATTTCTCATTGTAAATTAATGTCAGCATAAAGGCTGATGCATTTTTTTTTTAAGTGCAGGAATGAAACTATCACATATAAGGCAGATGCAAAGGAAATTAGGTGAAAATTCACCAGGAAATCAGCCTTCGGGCTGCCAGTGTGGACAATGCTGGAACAGCTGTGCAAACACCGCAGGTAACTTCCAGAAATGGGCAACTGACAAAGCGTATTACACAGCACATTCTCTCCCCCACATGAAGTGCTCCTGTTCACATTTTTCTCCATTGTTATAATCCCCTCAAACAGCCCAGCCAAAGGTAAGCATCAGATGTCAGTTATCCCAGACTCCTGGAAACCCAGGCCTGGAGGGTGAGGTAGTACCTTCTTTATCAAATCCTTTGCCTTTCTTGTAATGGACTCCACAGTGTCCCTCCAAGATTTGTAGGTTGAAATCCTAATCTCCAGCGCCTCAGAATGTGGCTCTATTTGGAAATAGGGCCTTTAGATTGGTAATTAAAGCTAACTGAGGTCATTAGCATACGCACTAACGCAGTATGAGTGGTCCCCTTATAAGAGGAGATTAGAATACAGATACACACAGAGGGGAGACCAGGTGAAGACAGAAGGAGAAGAAGGCCATCTGCAAGCCAAGGATTCCTTCCTCAGGAGGAAATCAACCCTGCTGTCACCTTCGTCTTAGACTTCTCACCTCCAAGACTGTGCGAAAATAAATTTCTGTTGCCTGCACCACTCTGTCTGTGGATCTCTGTTACAGCAGTTCTAGCAAACTAATACAGTTCCCTTCAAATTCTCCCTCAACCACTCCAACAGAAGATGCTTACCTGGGACGTTCAAAGCCAAAAAGGTTGTCTACTGCCATCAGCAGGGATGCATTTTAGCCCTTCATGCTTATAACCACTCCAGTGACTCAAGTAGATGACCCTGGGGCCTCAGCTATGATGAAAATTGCCTAGTCTCACTAAAGTAGTCAAAGACACAATTTCTGAGGTATGAGGTCCTGAGAGTACAACAAAATGCACAAAGTCCTTAATGCAGATAAGATGAAGAACTTACATTGCAAAAGTACAAAAATGTATGGTTGTGATTATTTTGTTGTGACTTTTTTTTAATTTCTACTTTTAAAAATCAATACCTTTCTGGACAAGGGAGCCATAGAGGGTCAGATCACCAACTGGCTATTTCCTAAAGACCTCTACCCTGTAACAATCAGGGTATGATGAGAAACTCCTAAATCTCTCTTATTAACAATCCCTTTCTGAATGGGTAGGGTGTCTAAGTTTCAACTTAATGTTCTTTAGATCTTCTCCCTTACAAGGCTATTTCAAGGAAAATTAGTTTGAGAAATTGGAACTCTTTCAGTTTGCAACTGGAACTGGGGTCAGGTATGTTTCATTCTTCCCCTTGTTCACATGTTTCTATGATTTCATTTTTATGATAAGTGAAACTATTTTTTTCCTTGTAATAATCATTTGATGGGTATTTGTATGGTTCATTAATATTGCTGGTTCTTTAATGTGTCCCTTTTAACTTCCACTGAAATATACAATTGGAGGGTAAAATACTCTTAATTTCTGACACTCAATACCTGCTCCAGTTCAGTTTTCCATTGAAAACACTCTTGGTACATTAACAGTAATAAGTCATGTGGATCGCATATACCCTTGAAATGATATGATGAAAAGGGTACCTCACCTCTGGGGTCTTCCTCCTTGAAAAACATAATCCCAGTCTAATCATGAGAAAAGCATGAAACAAATCCTGTGTTCTCAGCTGAGGGGCACTTGATTAAATATCTAACCAGTACTCCTCAAAATTGCCAACATCATCAAAAACAAAGAAAGTTTGGGAACTATCACAGCCCAGAGGAGCCTTAGGAGACAAAATGACTAACGTAATATGCATGAGATCTTGGAACAAACAAACAAAAAAAAGACATTAGGTAAAAACAAAGGAAATATGAATAAAGTATGGACTTTAGCTAATAATAATTTTTCAATATTCATTTATTAGTTGTAACAAATGTACCATAGTAATATAAGTAATCTGAGATGTTACTAATAAGGGAAACTGAATGCAGAGCCTATGGGACCTCTCTGTACTATGGTTACAATTGTTCCGTAAATCCAAAATTGTTCCAAAATAGAAAGTTTATTTTTTAAAAAATGCTCCAGTTTAACTCCCAAAGGCCATCAATATCTGTGTTGTTGTTCAGCTGCTAAATCGTGTCCAACTCTTTTGCAACCCCAGTCCCATGTCCATGGGATTCTCCAGACAAGCATACTGGAGCGGGTTGCCATTTCCTTCTCTAGGGGATCTTCCCAACCCAGGGCTCGAACCCATGTCTCCTGCACTGGCAGGCAGATTCTTTGCTGCTGAGCCACCTGGGCAGTCCATCACTGTCTGTAATCAGGCTCTAATGTACAGCCACACGGTCTTCTCCAAAATCCTAATACATGGCCCCCTCCCCCTGATTTCCTCTCCCAGTGAAACCTTTGTACATATTTCATGTAAGCACTTTATCTTTCAGTAACAAGAGCTTCTGTTCACTTTCAACAGTCATCCAAGGGCTGCTGCTCCCTCTTCTAACACAAATACTCTAGTGGAGGCTTCATATCATCACCCCATCCTCTGAATGGTGGTGCACATGACTCCTGTCTGCATGTTTTCTCCATCGGGATGTATCTACAAGCTCAATTCCTGGGGCAACTTCCTCACAGCATAAGCCCCAAGTTTTCATTAAATAAAGCCTTCTGGGGCCAAAGCTCAGCTGCTGAAAGTGGTAGAGAGATGCCAAAGGGCTTGCCACTAAATCAGTATGAGGGAAATCGATACCAGGGAGAGCTGGGCTGTAGTATTTTCAGCCCTCAGCATTGAAAGTCCTGCAACACTAAAGACATCCAGATGTGCGCCACCTGGGACCCGAGGTCCCTGAAGAGACTGTTCTTTTTCTGTTGAACCATTCGTGGCTTGGGTTATTTTTGCTGTGGTTGCTTCTTCTTTTGTTTGATTTTTAATGAATCTAAAAAGCAGTGTTTATTTGCAGAAAAGGCCTATTGGCCTTGATATTCAACTCACACTCAAGTTGGCTTATATTCAGAGCCAAGCAGACCTTGATCTTCATTTATTATTCAATAAGAAGAACACAATTAGCCTGGAGTTGGTTTTATGACCCAAAGAAAGGCCCACATAAATCTGAGTGGGGATAATTCCACTCTCCCTGTAACGGATGTGATGAAGGGGCAAGTAGCAGGCATCAAATAGACAGACCACCAATCTCCTCAACACGAGACTTAAAGGGAACCTTTGTCTCTGCTCAGAAAGCAATGTTTCTGAGCAGCAAATATTGACCTAAGGGGATCCTTTGTATTACTTATACTTTGCAGATCATTGATTCAGAAAATATATGGGTACTAATAGGAAGAAAACAGGCTTCCCTGATGGCTCAGATGGGAAAGAATCTGCCTGCAATGCAGGAGACCCAGGTTCAATCCCTGGGTTGGGAAGGGAATGGCAACCCACTCCAGTATTCTTGTCTGGAGAATTCCATGGACAGAGGAGCCAAGAGTAAGAAAGAGGAAGCCAAGAGGAAGAAAGCCTACATACGCTCAGCACAAAAGTAAGCTGATGCTAGGGAAGAACGGAGTTGCTAGTCCCTGAGGAAGGAAAAAATCCAATCTTCCAGTGGGCCAGGTGGAATTCAGGAAGAAGGATTGACATCCTGATGAATCCTGATGACAGGGTTGTTATGGGTGACACACACAAACTGACCTTAATGGAAACAGGGTGTTTCAATTTATATCAAATGATCATCGCCAACAATCAAATTAATAAATATATAACTGTACCATGGACGAGTACATGATAACTTTATTCTCTGAATAACAGCTATCATCTGTTGAGTGCTACTATGTGCCAGGCGCTATGATAAGGATGTCCACTCAACAGCTCAGTCAATCCTCACACGAACCCCAGGAGATAGGATTCACTATTATTATCTCCATTTCATGGCTGAAGACACCAGGGCTCAGAAAAAGTAAATAGTTCTTCTGGTAAGTAAAGAGGTCTTACCAGAAGAGGGAGAGAAGAGATATGATCTTTGAATTTTGTGTTCTGTTAGTGAAGTTCAATAGGACAATGGAGCATGGCAGGGCGGGAAGGGGGCAAGTTGCATGTGGCTTGAAGCCTGGCCTGGTCCTACCTCCCACCATCTCTCCTCCTCTCTGGGATGGGTTCTCAGTCTCCACTCTTCCCTAATCAATGGCACCCCAGCCAACTTAGGGTTGCCCTCCCCAAACCTGCCCCACAACAGCTGCCATCTGGGGTAGCTACCATTCATGTTGAGGGAGGAGGTTAGACCTTCATCCCTCTGCACCCATAGGGGCCTGGGCACTTGGTATGAGAAGGGCCAGTATTTACTACAAGCCCACTGGCATCTCTGCATGGGGCACAGTAGTGTCTAATCCCAGTCCAGGCTGACGGCACCATATAGCATTCTGCAGGTGACTCGGCCATCCAGAGATGGAGAAATTCTTGTCATTCTTCTAAATTCTCAGTGTTCAAGTGTTTGCATGATAGCCTGATCCTAAAGAGGAAATAACGTGAGGTAAATATCACCTCTAAATAAAAGCTGCTACAAACTTTTGAAAGTTAGCTTTCAATAGTATATTCCAGGTGCTTTTTCAGCTATTGAAGCAGTCTCAAAGAAAAGAGGTATATAAGACTTAATTTTTTATACAGACTCCTTTATTTATTTGTTTTTGGCTGTGCGGGGTCTGCGTTGCTGTGCCGACTGTTCTCTAGTTGCGCAGGCAGGCTCTCATTGCGGTAGCTCCTCCCATTGCACAGCACAGGCTCTAGGTGTGTGGGCTTCGTAGTTGTGGCTTGCAGGCTCTAAAGCACAGGATCGGTAGTTGTAGCGCACAGGCTTAGTTGCTCCACAGCAGGTGGGATCTTCCTGGACCAGGGATAGAACTTGTACCTCTCCTGCATTGGTAGGTGGATTCTTCACCACTGAGCCACCAGGGACATCCTAAATGGAACTTCTAATGAGAACTTATCTGTCTTTCTTTGCACCATGGCAATTCATTTGCAGATGTGTTGAAAGATTTATGTCCATCTTCATCGTGTGAAGAACACTCTAGACTGCTATTTCTCAAACAATTACAGTGCAAATGAATCCCCTGGAGATTTTGTTGAAATGTAGCTTCTGATTCTTTAGGCTTGGCTTAGAATCCAAGCGTCTGTGCTTCTAACAACCTTCCAGGTGGTGGTGATGCTCTTAGTTGATTATAGATCCTTGCATCAAAATATGACCCATGGACCAGTAGCATCAGCAATATCTCGATGTTTAATAGAAATCCAGGATTTCTGGACACACCCTATACCTACAAAAGAGAACCTGCTTAATTTAACAAGGTCTCTGGGAGATTCATCAGCACATTAAAGTACAGAAAGCACCATCCTTGACCTTCTGAATCTATCTTCCTCTCTCTATTTCTTCCATTTTCCAAAGCCACAAGATAAGAAAGAGTCATTGGGACTACTAACTGTTGCAAATTTATAACATTGCAGGTCATGGGAAGGACATATTGAACTTTGTTTTCTTCTTTATCCTGACTCTCCCAAGTATGTTCCAGGATACCAGAATTTTTGCTTATGATCTGAGAAGATTTGTAGCCTTGGTTTAAATACTGATCTAAAATGTTGGTAGGACCATTATAAGAGGCTGCTAAATCTGTAGAAGGGGGCATCTGTAGGATGTTGAGGAGTGCACTTGAGTGGGACCAAAATTTTTCAGACCTGTTAGGCTTTTTGAGTAGCTGCAAATTATTCATAGCCTTAGATAATAAGAAAACACAACAGAGGGTCTCTAAAATTAGTGCAATTCACTAGTGAATATTCATACTACTACTTGCTCTGAGAAATGTAGTAGAATGTTTAGGCACACCAAAAGGCTCCAGAGATGGTCTGGATTCAAATCCTACATATTATTTCCTATGAGCTGTGTCAGCTTTGGTGAATTATTTAACCTCCCTGTGCCTCAGTTTCATCATTTAAAATAGGTATGATAATAGTACCTATGAAAAGTTTGAGAAGGATTAGAGTAATAAAGCCCTTGGAACCACATCTTGTACATAGTAAGCTTTGCAAAGACATATGAACGCAAACTTGAAAATATGGCTAATTTTCAACGTATTTTTGTAGGGCCTCAACATTTCTATAGTTCAGCTTATTTCAATCTGCTGTGCTATGACCAGGTACACAATTTCCCTTCCATTAGAGAGAAGAGGAACATCCCCATGGTTCTGTTTGTAACAATTAACTCATGAAGCACTGGGAAGCATGATGAAGTGGGGCCAACACACACGGCCCCCAGAGGGCCTGAACGTGAGGCCCAGAGGCTATCTCTGTGTCCACAGGCAAACACCAGCTAGGGGGGAAATTCAAAACATGCCTCCAGACTCCCGCATACACAGAAAGTCTTACCAGCATAAAACCAATTTGTGGCACTTCAATATTCAGAGATCATTGTTTTCAGAATGATGAAGCATTTATCAAAAGCTGTCAAGGTACTGCACAAAATGAAGTTTGAAACTCGGTGCTTGGCAATTAAATCTCACTCAGTAAATTGGCCAGTGTCAGTGCAATAAAGTGCAATATACAAATACTGCTTTTCCACTTAAATGAAAACCGAAGGGGAAAACCCACATAACGAGAGATTTTCAGATTTCAACACCCCTTCTCCACCCAAGATATTGAAGATGGGATCAAATATATCGTGGTATGTATGCCTGCTGCACTTACAGGCTTTTCACACGCTGCCCTGTGAAGCCAGTTTCCCCCGTGTGCCATCAATTATTTCTTTGTTTTGCCTGGATGGTCCTTGCACCCTTCTCAAGGTGTGCTTCTGGGCAGTATGCGTATTTGAGATTTTTCCCTTCTCACCCCTACTTGGCCGTCTCGGGACCAAAACTGATTTGCAGGCAAGAGAAAACCACTGAAAATTTCATGACATTTAGATTTAAAAAGCACATGGTAGTGGCTCAATTAGGTTTGCTTACCTAGGATTAAAACCTATTAACATTCCAGCATTTTCCTCTCTGTGAGATTCATTTCTGACTCGCGTGCGGTGACTTGCAGAGTGCTTCATTACAGCTCAGGGGCACAGCGATGCCATACAAGCCATTAAAAATGAGTTTGCAAGAGTACAAAAAAGAAACCTTTGTAGACGAGGGCCAATTTGTTTCGAAGGCAATGCACTGTTAGAGCATTCACAAAGCGGCAAGCATTAGCTCAGATTCAAGCTATGCCATTTTCACTCTTATTTTTAAATACCAAATGGAGAACTGGGAGAGTCCTTTCTTTGTGACAGCAGCTTTAGTTTCTGCCCTTATTTTCTGCCATTATAGCTCCAGTTGAGCTGTATGAACAGCCCTGTTTTTCGCCTTGGATAAAAATCCACGAATCTATGTTTGGCCAGGGTCCTAAGGAGAGTCATCGTATTCTCTACCCCTCAGTTTCTTTATATTCAAAATATCTCACATACCAGGCTCACAGGATGGCTGGGACAGATGAGAGAGCTAGTGAATATAAATTTTATAAGTAAAAATCAGAAGGCAGGTAGAGCACAAAGAATTATTTCTGCTGTTATTAAAGCAGGCAAATTTATAGTTTGCCACCTCAAGATCCCCTACTGCTTGTCTTAATTTATTAATATTTAACTTGGTTTTGATTAATCCTGTTATTATTTGCATATTCACTCTATCTACAAGTTCCAAGATAAAGACCTTTGGATCAGAGTTTCTCATTCCCAGTATTCTCAACATATTAGACTGGATAACCTCTTTTGAGGGGGGAAGCCTTTCCCTTCTCCAGGGGATCTTCCCAACCCAGGGATCAAACCCAGGTCTCCTGCATTGCAGGCAGATTCTTTACCAGCTGAGCCACAAGGGAAGCCCAAGAATACAGGAGTGGGCAGCCTATCCCTTCTCTAGAGGATCTTCCCAACCCAGGAATCAAACCAGGGTCTCCTGCTGCACTGCAGATGGATTCTTTACCAACTAAGCTATCAGGAAAGCCCTTGTCCTATGCATCTTAGGATATTTCATAGACTCCTTGACCTCTACCCATTCGATGCTAGCATCCCTCCCTGCTACCCAACTGTAACAACCAAATATGTCTCCAGATAATGCCAAATGTCCCTGGTGGACAAAATCACAAAGTAGAGAACCACTTCTTTGGAGTTAATCAAACCAGTATTGTCACTGGTTGCATTTAGTATTAGTGGAGAACAGCAAGAGCAATTTAGCTAGTGAAAGCTACAGAAACCAGTGGGAACACCCTCAGATCATATCACAATTTGTACAAGGCAGATAGGAACCAACCCTGAAAGCTAAAAGTGGCCCCTAAAGTCAAGAATGAGGCTGATGCTGTCAATAGAAATTTTAGATCAGAATGTGGGAGGAGATAGGAGTGGCTCAGAATGGTTCCCAAAACTGCAAGCATGTATCTACCTAACAATACAAAGTTCCTCTCCTCTCCAGAGGCCTGAGGAAAAAAAAGTGCAGAGGACAGCTGTTCAAAGGTAAGAGGAAGACAGAGAAGGGAAAGGGCTTCCGTGTTGGGCAGAGGGTGACTGAAGAGGAAAGAAGACACAGGAAAATAAAACAAGAAAAGTGAAAAATAAAATGAGAGAAGGAAGAGCAGGAAAGAAACAAATCTGACAATGAACCCAGAGGAAAGAAATGGGAGGAAAGCCTAGAGATATACAGAGAGTCTTGCTTCTGAGCTTACCTGGACCTACCTGAACCTGTGCTCTGCCTCCCACTTTGTAACTATCTCCCTCCCGTTGCTGATGTGGCCCTTGATCAACTGCAATGGTAATGTGACAATCACTGTAAATTGTAGCACACAAGTTAAAAGTAAGAGTGATAAAATAACTGCTGTTGCAATATTTTGTTAATTAATAAACAACATAAAAATGTGCAAATTATGGTATCAACAACAGAAAATAGGAGAGGGGCAAGTAAATATGTAAAACTCTCTTATGCAATTGAAGTTAAACAGTTATCAGTTTAAATTAGGCTGTTATAAATATGAAGTGCATTTTGAAAGCCTCATGGTGATCATCAAGTAAACAAATAGAAACACAAATGACAAAGAGAAAAGAATTAAAGCATAACACTGCAAAAAGTCATCAATTCACAAAGAAAGACAAGAGAGGAACTACAAAACAATCAAAAAGCAATTAACAAAATGTCAATAGTAAATCCTTATAGTTATGCTAGATGTTAACGGTTAAATTCTCCAATTAAAAGACAGAGTGGCTGGATAGGGAAACAAGATCCAACCCTATGTTGCCTATAAGAGATTCATTTAAGCTTTCTTTATTGACACTCACGGGCTGAAAGTAAATGGATGGCAAAAGATTTTCCATAAAATTAAAATCATAGTAGATCAACTATACTCCAATAAGTTTTAAAGAAAGAAACAGTAAAAAAAATTATAAATGAAACAGGAGACATTACAACTAGTACCTCAGAAATACAAAGGATCACAAGAGAATATGAAAATATATGCAAATTAAATAATTTAGAAAAATGGATAAATTCCTAGAAACATATAACTTATCAAGACTGAATCATGAAGTAATAGAAAATCTGAACAGACCAATAATGAGCAAGGAGATTGAATCAGTAATGTAAATTTTCCCAACAAATCAAAGCCCTGGACCAGATGGCTTCACTGGTGAATTTTATCAAATACTGAAACAATTTTTCCAATCCTTCTTACACTCTTTCAAAAAAATTGAAAAGGAAGGAGCACTTCCAAACTCATTTTATGAGGCCAGTTATTACTCTGATACTAAAACCAGACAAGGATGCTACAAAAAAGAAAATTACAGGACAAATATACAGATTCACAGATATATAGACTCACAATTAAATTGGGAAAATATGGTCTAGAATTACTAGACCACACAATTATTGTGTGGGTGGGCAACTGTACCCACACTAAGGAAGTTCTTCTCTTGGCTTAGTGTCAGGGAGGTAGGCAGAAAAAGTAAGAAATTATGAGATCTGAGACAATGTATATTAGTGTTCTTTAGAAAAGCATAAATAGTCCTCAGTTTTCAGCCATTCCTGGAAACTGAGTCATAAAGAAGATCATGTTTCCCACTAGAAAAATTGAATAATTGGTGGTTGCATTCCTGACCAAATATTCAGCAGCAGGAAAACCATAAATATGAATGACAACATGTCTCAGCCATCAATGATAAACTCTCAAATTATTTAAAACACTTGGCTGAAGCCCCCAGAAAAAATAGGTTGAAATGTATTGCTTGTCCTAAACAAGAACACTCTGTACTTCAAAACAATAATACAGAACAGACTGATGAATTAATAAATATTTGTTGTGTAAGGCATGATTACTGATGCTGAAAGAAATTCAAAAGGTGATTCCTAACCCCAAGAAGCTGACAGTCTCATCAGGAAAATTTACATAAATAATTAAAATACAATATAGGAAGGGTTTAGTACCAGAAGAGGAATGCCTGTAACAGGCAGAATTTATGAATACTTCCTATGTGCCTGGCATTGTTTGAATTGCTTTATCCACATGAACTCATTTAGTAGTCAAATAAGCTTGTGAGGTAGGTGCTAATCTTAGCTCCTTTTTTCAGATGAGAAAATGGAAGCAGAGAGTCGTTAGACCAGACGACTCAGGTGTGACAGAGGTAAAGTTAAACCCACACAGTCTCGCTCCAGAATCACATTCTTAAAACAATCCTATACTGATTCTCAGAAGAACAGAGCTATAGGAGCGAACCCCTGAACAGATTACTTTTGTCTGGTGGAGAATCCAAAGACCACTTGGGATTTGTGTTGGACCTAGAAGAATAGATAGCTCTTGAATTTGCAGAAATATGGAGGATAGCATTGCCAGGGAAGAAAAAAATGTCTGGGAGATTGTTGCTATTGTTCAGTTGCTAAGTCATGTCTGACTTTGCGACCCGATGGACTGCAGTGTGCCAGGCTCCTCTGCCCTCCACTGTCTCCCAGAGTTTGCTCAAATTCATGTTCATTGAGTCAGTGATGCTATCTACCTTTCTCACCCTCTCATCAAGTGGCCAAAGTATTGGAGCTTCAGCATCAGTCCTTCCAGTGAATATTCAGGGTTAGATTTCCTTTAGGATTGTCTTGTTTGATTTCCTTGCAGTCCAAGAGACTCTTAAGAGTCTTATCCAACATCACAATTCAAAAGTATCAATTCTTTGACATTCAGCCTTCTTTATGGTCCAACTTTCACATCCATACATGGCTACTGGAAAAAACATAGCTTTGACTATAGGGACCTTTGCTGGCAAAATAATGTCTCTGCTTTTTAATATGCTGTCTAGGTTTGTCATAGCTTTCCTTTCAAGGAGCAAGTGTTTTTTAATTTCATGTGAAACATGGGCAAGTATTGTACCTAGAATCCCTTTATTGATCTTTATTCAGAGAATAGAGTATGTTTCAAAGAAGGCCCCTCACCCTTACCTGTCTTGTAGCCTCTAAATTGGGGTTGGCATCCCCAATCACCTAGTGCCTAAGAGAATTCAGAACATAATCTAAGATTCCCTTCTCTACTCCATCACCCACACAACTTTCAAGTCCTCTTCCTCCTTCCTCTCGAGCCCCACCGCCTCTGTGTAAGCCCTATGACTCCCCACCTGAACTATAAGGTAGTCACCTACTTTGAGTCTCCATCTTCAATCCCAAAACCCTTCAATCTAGTCTCCATCTCAGTGTCAGAAGATCTTTCTAAATATTATCTGGTCACAGTGCTTCCCCACCTATATAGGGAGAATCCAAATTTGCTACTGAGGCATAAAAACCCACTTCTGATCAGTTCCTACCTAGTTACATCTTCTGCCACTTCCCCATAGGTAACCCATGTTCAGCTGCACTGAACTTCTTGTTCTCCAAAAGGTAAAAGCTTTCTCTACAGACAGAGATGGTGAAGGACAGGGAAGCCTGGCATGCTGCAGTCCATGGGGTTGCAAAGAGTCAGACACAACAGAGCGACTGAACAACAGACAGCTCTATATCCTAAAAATTCTTCCCCAATCACTCCTCCAACCATCCACCTCTGAAAATTCCTGTTCAAGTGATTCAGCCTGCATTCTTCTTCTGGAAATCTTCAATGACCACCTCATGCAGGCAAGGCATTTTGTCTAGGTTCCCACAGAGTGTTATTTGAGGCTCTATTTCCCACATCATATTGTAATTGTTTTTACATGCTTCACTCACCAGACTGTAAACCCTTTAGAGGCTTTGCAGATCATTCTTACCTGTATTCCCCCTGCTTACCCCAGTTTCGGTAAGTGAGGGAATGATTTATTGGGTTCTAGAATTCTGGGATCACGGACACACACCCAGGTCCAGCCTATCTTAACCACCCTCTTCTTTAATGGAAGGCTAATTACTTCCTCAACTGGCTCTCTTCTTAAATTAGGATAGCAAGATAAATACATATTATTATCATTACTAATATCTTTCTATTAACATTTTCCAAACTGCTGGACAGAGAAGCTAGTTTAAAATGTTTAAAACCTGGTTAATCCAGATCAAAGAAAGAGATTTATACTTTTTATTTAAATCCAAGGTGTACCAAATCCTTGAGAACTAACAAAGACGTCTTTGTAGCAAATGGAGGGTCACAATCATAAGATTGACGTACAGATTCTGTTCATAATCTGGAAATACAAATTGATTTTTTAAATATATCTTGGCCATTCTAGTTATTTAATTGTTCCAGTGATTTTCCTATGACATCTGCTTTGTGTTTGCGTCCCTTCCTCCCTAACTTAAGTCCAGTCTACCCACACCCTCAGCTGAGTAGCTACAGGATCCCCTCTCCTTCTCTGTTTTTATGTGTGGGGTTGCACTTTCTTCTCCAGTGCAAACCCCACAGCTTCCTGGGACTCCTCGACCCTCCAGCATGCAGGTGTGACTTCTCATCTTGCCCCAAAGCTGACTGATAGTGGGCCTTGCTTTGAGGCTGGTGGTGATGGTGTTTAGTACTAATGAGACTACCTACTAGGAACAGTCACCATCAATGACAGAGCAGGAGCAGTAATATTTTTTGAACATGTGCTATGCTCCAGACACAATGCTTTTGAACTGTGGTGCTGGAGAAGACTCTTGAGAGTCCCTTGGAAAGCAAGGAGATCAAACCAGTCAATATTAAAGGAAACCAATCCTGAATATTCATTGGAAGGACTGATGCTGAAGCTGAAGCTCCAATACTTTGGAAGCTCCAATACTCATTGGAAGACCGTGCTGCTGGGAAAGATTGAGGGCAAGAGGAGACGGGAGCAACAGAGGATGAGATGTTTGGGTGGCATCACCAACCACTCAGTGGACATTAGTTTGACCAAACTCTGAGAGATGGTAAAGGACAGGGAGGGCTGGCATGCTGCAGTCCATGGAATCTCCAAGAGCCGGACATGACTTAGCAACTGTACAACAACAAGACAATCTTCCTGTGGATCATCACTATTAAACTCTCATAGCATTCCTATGAAAGCTAGTAAGTGAAAGAACTCAAGTCAAACTCACACCTGTCTGATTACAGAACAAAGCAGCAGCTCCGCGACTTCCCTGGTGGTCCAGTGGTTAAGAATCTGCCTTCCAATGCACGGGTCTCGAGTTCGATCCTAGTCAGGGAACTAAGATCCCACATGTTGCAAGGCAACTAAGCCCAGGTGCTGCAACTGAAGGATCCTGCAGCCACAACGAAGGTGCTGAGTGCTGCCACTAAGACCAGACACAGTCAAATAAACAAGTAAATCTTAAAAACAGAAGAGGGAAGTAACTCCTTGGTGGAGCTTATACAGGGTAAATGCGAGAAGTTGTACCTCTCCTCCCCAAGCAGGTTGCCAGCTCTCCAGCCCCTCTTATCTTCTCACTGCCTATCTCCCTGCTGGAACACGCATTACTGCTATGGTCACTGTTCCCTTTCCTCTGCATTTATACCTTTTCACTTTGCCAGAAACTCCTGACTCCTATTGCCATTTTGGTTGACCCTCTTTTCTGCATCTTTGTTTTGTGATCCAAGGATTATCTCTGCTAATTAGAAGTATTACAACAACAACAATAACCTTTCTTCATTATCGTTTTGCAAAGAAACAGAATTTTTAACACCAAACTAGGCAGTCTCAGATTAAAGAATAATTTTTCAAATGGAATAGATTTACCTTTATGAAAAATATATCTAGGCTAGATTCATCTCCCAGCAAACTATTAATGCTAAAGCCATGTGGCCTCCATAACTTCAACACTTGGATTTAAAAGTAAACTTGGAACGAACTCACAAGCTTTCCTGTGGCAACCAGCCCTTCTACCCATCCTGCCAGAGAGATGCCTCCACCACTCAGGCCTCAGTGAGCTCAAGACTCAGGGGAAATTTAAAGTAGCTTCTCTTCTCAAAACAGTAAACATTCTTGGCTAGGCTCACCTCCCCATGTCTTTCATGTCATTTATTCTTCAGAGAGTAAACCGCTCTTTTTCTCAGTTACTTCTGGACCTTACACATACTCTGTTCCTTTTATATGATTTTGTGGTCATGGTTGGTTTGTCTCCTCCACTGGACCGTGGGCTCTTTGAGGACAAGGACGCAGTTCACCTCACTTTGCTTCCACAGCACCTCGCATACAGTAGGGCCTAGCATACAGTAGACCTTCAATCTGACTGGTGAACAGACTGATCCTTCACAGTAGAGAAACCAGTTCACTAAATAAATGAGAGAAACAGAGTTCAATGAAGTGCTTTGCAGAACAATTGTGTTTATACTTTAAGATGGCAATCATTTTTGAAACACAGTATTGAAACTGTCTTATTTTCAATAAACAGTAGGTAAACATTGAATTCCTAGATCTACCCCTTTCCCACTGATGCCCCCTAGCAAAGGAACAAAGCTAGAGACCAGAGGATCCTATTGCAGTCATTATCCTCTACAGAGAACAGTAAGCATGGACTCTCACCAGTCACAACGGCGGCTAGAGATTTGCTAGTCACGGATAAGTCCGTGTGGAGTTAAAGCTATGTCTTGTTCCCTTTGGGAGGCCTCACTACTTAGTATGTCATCAGAGAACATTGACTAAATAACGGATAGATCCAATCTTTTGGGAGGACCATGAGTGTCCGAGTTTCTGAGAGTAGAAATAATAACCTTCAGTGTCTTTGTTTGGAAGTGGTAGACAGGAGAGGGAAGAAGATGAGAAAAGGATGAGCTGATGAGTGTATCTGATGCTCAGCAACAGCGATCTCACCTGAAATAAAGATAGCGTTTCCAGCCTGAGCATCCACATTGACCAAAGGCTGTCTGCACTCAGTCACCCAGAGTCAGTACTTGCTCAATGCGTAAGTCAAGAAACACCAAGGACACGAAATCTATGCTTAATCACTCTCTTCCATCTTCTCTTCTCCCTGGTTTATATCTTCTCTATTTCTTAGAGTGATTTGTATTTATTCAAATTCTAGAATTAAATATTCTGTCTGCAACACCACTGGCTGCATTTTGAAGTTCCAACCACATGCCAGGTACTATTCTAGGCTCTGTGTACACTATGATGAAGAAAACAAAGGTCATCCCCAATTTCATGGAGCTTATATTCCGGTGGGGGAATGAACAAGGAAACAAATATATGCACAAAACTTTAGAGAAAAACTATGAAGAAAGTACAGCACAGTAATGGAATAAAGAGTAACTGAGAAGGTAGGGTATGGTCACCCTGTAAATATGATGGCCAGGGAAGATGCTTCTGAAGCAATTCCAGTGGTGAAAAGAGCAACACTTTCTCTCCACCCCAGCCAACTTGCTCAAAGATGTTTGTTAATCAAAGGATCATTCTCAGTTATATTTCCCTTCAGGGAAGGGTTTATGTCAAAGTACAGTGACATATAGAGAAGATTTTCTGTAAATTACCATTGCCTAATTAATTCCACTCTGATGTTCACTTAGGAGCTTGTTATCTAGAAAAACCACTGGGTTGTCCCAGTGAATCTCTGACAGCTGCACGAGAAACTTACTCGTTATCAAAGGTTTACCCAAGTACCAGAGATCATCTGACAATGTGTTTTACTTTCAATCACCCTAAATGCTCTTCACCCACTGGGATATTGTCTGTTGACATCCAACATCTGTTGTTCACTTCCAAACACTAATCCCTGTGGTGTGTCCTTTGGGTGATCAAGCTTACTCTAAAGCCACTATAAAAAATTTAAGAAGATTGGAACTCTCCTATTTTTCCACTGACATTTTTACCCCTCGTTTGATTTCAACTTGATTTGCTTTTCCCTTTGCTTTCTTCTTTTTTTTTTTTCTCTTTTATTTCTTTCTTCAGGTAGGACTTTTCCTTTCATCCAGGCATACCACACAGTGCTGGCCATGTGCTTTTAAACTTATAAAACACAGAATTTGAGCCATTTTTTAAAAGAAAAAATCCTGTGTACTAGCATTATTTTATTTAAAAAATAAAATTTTAAAAGGTCAAATTTATTTTCCTGGGCAAGACATATTTTCATCTTTAGGGTCTTTCAAAAGTTCTACTTCAGAGGCTCTTGGGTGTCAGGAACCTCTCCTTCCTTAATGCCCTTTGAAGTTAGGAGTTTAAACCAAGGATAATAAAAATAATCACGCTTGTATTTATACTTGTCCAATACCCTTCATTTCAAGGCAGAAGAACAACTTTCAAATCAATTAAACTCTACATGCACTTTTTCTCACATATAAATATTATGACGAGTAAGCAGCAGCAAGAGTGTGTTCATCTGCCAAACACACAGTAAGAACTCTGCTAAAACTGGAATGTCTTCATGAACTACTTCTATTATATTTTCCCTCCTACTGCTTCTAATAGCTCCCACCCTATCTTCCAATGTGCTTTAAAGTGGCTAATTGTGATAAGAAAGGTTTCTCTCCACAAATCATTTCAATGATGATGCTCTGAAGACTGTCAGCCAATGTGTTAAAAGCCTACAACAGAATGGTTTCATTGAGAAGCATAATTTGCTTGACATTCTCATCTTTCCAAATATTATGGAAGTTTCCTTTATTCGTCAAACCAACGAACTGGGTATATAAATGGCTCTGAAATTAGCAGGCAATTTTGAAACAGTTACAAGAATAAAATCATGGGTGTAAAGTGTTCTTTCTTTGGATTTTTCCCCATGCTCATAGGTTCCTATCTTCTGAGCCTTTGAAAATTCTAGGAGAATCCCTTAATATAAGCAAATTGCTCAAAAGGTAACTTTATCCCTCGCTCTTTTTCCCTTTGTTAACCATAAGTTTGCTTTCTATGTCACTGACTCTGTTTCTGTCATGTAAATAAGTTCATCTGTCTGGTATTTTAAATTCCATATGTAAGTGATATCATGACATTTGTCTTTCTCTGACTTCCTTCACTTAGGATGATAATCTCTAGGTCCATCCATGTGCTATAATTGACGTTATTGCATTTCTTATGGCTGAGTAATATCCTGTTGTATACATATATAAATCCATTCATCTGTCAACAAACATTTAGGTTGTTTCTATGTATTGGCTAAATATTTAGTAATGCCTCCTTGTTTAATAAATTTAACATGGTTTGAGAGTGCTTCCATTGAGAGGAAGGTTTGGGTTGCTTTCCTCCCCCAGCAGAGGAACAGTTCTGGAAGCAGTTTGACAGGGTAGGGGAGTTAACTCAGGTGGGCCGAGCAAGGGCTTTCCAGGTGTGCACAGTGACGCCCGTTCATGAGACACTTTCCAACGGCCCACCCCATAGGGAACTCTGCCTCTGGGCCTGTTTGAGCACTGCTACATTCTGGTTTCCTGCTTAATGTGGAAAACCCGTTTCTGATTATTTCCCCAAATTTGGCCTGAACCAACAGTGAGTGAAAGAGCTCTGTGTTGGGCAAGCTGATACAGCATGGCGACCCCAGGAAAGCGTCCACTTTGCTCTCCAACAGCCTCTCTGGAGAGCAGAGCCAGGGGGCCAGCTCACAAAAACACCTCTCCACCTGCCCGCCCCATGCTAGCCTTTCTAAGCTGTCCTTCCTCTTTGCAAAGTCTCCAAGCTTTGTTTATACAGCAAATTTCATTCCACTAGCATGTCGAAGCCTCCTCCCAGATTATTAATCAAGATACGAAATAAGATAAAACCTAATCCACAGTCCCTTAACTATGAATACTCAAAGCTAGGCTCATTAAACATATCTGTCAACAGTGGATTGCACCAGCCTGAGGCCCCAAATTGATTGGAAGTTGGGAAAGGGGTGCAAAGCATTTGGTTGCACAATACCTTCAAGGGAAGGGACTCCTTTTCAGGTGTGGCCAGTTAAGTCTGTTTAGAGACAGGCTATATAGTTTTATAGATTCTTTTCTCTAGTTGTTAGTGGCAGCCAAAGAGATGGAGAAACAGATGTCACGATGGGAAACAAAAATTCATGTACTATGTGCATAAAGCTGAAAATCATTATGAATGGGAGTAAAGCAATATGGCACACTGGAATCAAACCTAGTGAATTGCTGCATGGATTCAAACACTATTTACTTGTGTCAAAAAGAAGGAAAATGTTGAATTCTGTTAAAGTGCTTAAAGTCACTTTTAGCTAAGGTTCTTATCTATCATCCTGTCATTAGCATCCTCACCGCCAGTCCCCATCACAATATACTTTGTATTTACACTGGGCTTTTCAAGTTCAAAGCACAAAGCAGACACATGAAGCAATTCATCACCTTGAGGGGTCTGCGTTGGGTGGAATGTTCCCAGTAAACACACTCCTTAACGTGTCACTGGAGGATCCACTCGGCAGGAGTGTTCCTGGCCTACAACTTGATGTCATATGTTGGCATTCTGTCAGATTTCAAATACACATTTCCACCTAACAAACTGACAGGCTTATTTTCTGAATCAAAGGAAAAGTGATTTTACTGATCTTTTAGCATTAAGAATCATTCTCTCCATCTGGTTATTTGTGGGTAGTAGCCACATTTTAGACACATCTAAAAGAGAAGGGAGGGGGGAAAAAAAGGGTAGAGGAAGTAAAATTAAATATATTAATTGTTTTTCAATGAGAAAGTGGATGATAGAAAAAAAGAAATTAAATCTGAGGAGGTTTATAATGGGAAACAGATGCGGGTATGAAAGTGATTTGAAATAACCAAAGGGTTCAAGACATCTTCCAAGAACATGTTTTAATACAAAAACATTTAACAGCACAAGAGCTACACCAAAATTGCTCAGTTTCAAAACTTCACCTGTGTTCTTTACTTTTTATCCTTTGATTAACGGAGAGGAGGACTTCCCATATTTGAGCTGCTTATTAACAATTCTTTATTTATGACGGACAGGGAAACCAGGCGTATCTGTTTCACTCTCCTGTCCTGGTAGGTTTCATAGTCTCCTTCTAATTCCCATGCCCCCGTGCTGTTCTATTTGAATTTCCAATGCAGCAGAGGAAATAGCTTCTAAAATATTAAAATCCTGTTTTCATTGACTTTCTTTACGCTTTGTGACCACATTTCTATTCAGATCAGGTTGCACAGCTCTTAACTTTGCCAAGTTTAAATTTAAAGTTAGAGCAACTTCATGGTACCCTCTAAGTGGATAGCTCTTACAACAAGGGAGAAGCAGTCTGGAAACTGCAGAGAAGCCAGACTGTTGGGGCGACTCTCTTTTAAAAATTTTACTCTGCTTTTCAAAAAGTATACACCATGAACAAGGGCTCATTTGGAGCAAGACATCAACCTGAGAAAGGTCTCCAAGAAACAAACCTGACTGGGTTGACTTGGCATGGAAACATTCAAGGCACGTCTCAGGCACATCCCCAACCCTCACTCCAGCAATTTTCTCCTTACCCCCAACCTTGCCTTGTCTGTGTCCCAATCCTACTTAGGAATCCTATTTATTGTGTCCAGTACTAGGTCTTTATAACTCCCTCCCCGAAGACCAAGCAATACCATCTAGAAAAATTAAGGAGACCATTCTCTTTGAGGGAATCAGTTTCTAAAACCCCAGCTCAGCCCCTGAGAAAAATTCTCTGAGAAATTGAACTTGGGGTCTCTGGAGTCTGCCCCCTCCTACCTCAGGGAACTTGCTTGCCTTTCCTTAAGTTGCAAGACTCACAGCAATGTTACATATAATTCTGATAATTAATGCCTCTACAGTATTTTATAGCTCATAAAGCCTTTTCATATCTTCATGAGAGCTCTGTGACAGAAGCTGGGGAGGTTTTGTTCTATCTACATTTTATAGACGAGGAAACTTTTGTTCAGAGAGACTTCATCAATTGTCTGAGATCATAGTCAAGAAGCCAGAGTCCCAGCTCCCATCTCCAAATTCCCAATCCTATTTTCCTTCCCCCACAAGTATGTGTGTTTCTAGAATTCTCTCTCCTGAAAGCAGTCACTCTTAGAAGTTTTTATTTTCCTGCTGCCTCCTCTTCATCTAAAGTAGAAGAGTAATTAGCTATGGAATTATTTTGAAGAAGTAAATTGAAAGTGACTTATATACAAACTTTAAAAAGAAAGGGTAAGCCCACAAGAAATACAGGTGCTGTTGTTTTATCTTTATGTTCTGTTGCTTTGCCTCAATGCAGTATTAAGTATTACTATTAGCAGTGAAGTATCAGAGAGGCAACGGCAGCCCACTCCAGTACTCTTGCCTGGAAAATGCAATGGAGGAGAAGCCTGGTAGGCTGCAGCCCATGCAGTCGCTAAGAGTCAGACATGACTGAGAGACTTCACTTTCAGTTTTCACTTTCATGCATTGGAGAAGGAAATGGCAACCCACTCCAGTGTTCTTGCCTGGAGAATCCCAGGGATAGGGGAGCCTGGTGGGCTGCCGTCTATGGGGTCGCACAGAGTCGGACACGACTGAAGCGACTCAGCAGCAGCAGCCTTCCTATCAGACCGTGGGCTCACAAGGACAGGGACCATGTCTTCTATTTTTCCACTCATAGAGTTAAGGGCACCCAATAAATGATGGTGCAGTGAAGAAATAAAATATAAGAGCAGAAATTATCTGGAAATTCTAACCAGGGTTCAGTTCCAGTTAATCTGGAAATTGTCATATTATTTCTTAAAAGTAATCACTTTAATTTCTTTTATCTGCTTCAATATGACCATGGTTCCTAGCCATGTCCATATTTCACATTAATTCTGATGCTTTTGTAAAAGTAAAGATTTTTTTCAAAAATATGATTGAAATAATATAGGTAGCTAAGTATGGGCATTAAATTAACTCAGAAGTGGGTTATTTGAAATTCGGAACAAATTTGCCATAAAAATATCTTATACATGGTGGTTGGGCATCCAACCAAGCCACAAAAGAACTAAAATTCACAGTGTAACTAAACTCAGGTTCTTACCATACAATGTAGAATGAGGGAAATTCTCTGGAGAATTCAGGGCTCCAATTTTTCCCCCAACCCAACCTTATACTTCAAAATGAGTTTGGGAGTATCTTCAGTTAGGTTCTCCTAGAAGTGTGTGTGTGCTTAGTCATCTGTGACTCTTTGTGACCGCATGGACTATAGAACTATAGGACTATATAGCCCACCAGATTTCTCTATCCACGGGATTTCCCAGGCAAGAATACTGGAGTGGGTTGCCATTTCCTTCTCGTGGGGATCTTTCCGACCCAGGAATCGAACCCCCCTCTCGTGTCTCTTGCATTGGCAGGTGGATTCTTTACTACTAGCCCCAGTTGGGAAGCCCTTTCTAGAAGCAGGCCCTGAGAAAAGGATTGCAGTTCAAGTGGTGTAGTTGGGAGGTGCAGAGAACATAGGTAGAAAAGTGGAAAGAGATATAGGCCAGAAAAGCTGTCAGTAAAAGGTGTGCCATTACACATGCTACCATGGAGAACAACTACGTGAAGTTCAGTCGCACCAGGAAACTCTGGAAATGGGCTAAAACGCATGCTTCTAAGTAATCCACCTAAGGGGTAAGGGAATTGGGGTATTTATGTATCAACTCCTGAGTCATTATAAGAGGGCCCAGGGAGCTTCCCCGGTGACTCGGTGGTAAAGAATCTGCCTGCCAATGCAGGAGACACGGGTTTGATTCCTGATCCAGGAAGATGCCGCAGGCAATTAAGCCCAGGTGCCCAACTACTGAGCTTGTGCTCTAGAGCCCTAGTGCTGTAACTACGGAAGCCCAAGCACTCTAGAACCCATGCTCCACAACGAAGGAAGCCACCGCAATGACAAGCCTGCACACGGCAACCAGAAAGTAGACGCCGCCCACCATACCTAGAGAAAAGCCTGCACAGCAATGAAGACCCAGCACAACCAATAAGTAAATGAATAAATTTTTAAAAGAGGGCCCAGGGGTGGGGGTGGGCCTGTGCTGATTCCTTAATCCTTTATCCTTCATCCCAGAAGAACAAAGTCTTCAGGCACAGAAATACAGATAACTGGCAGTTAGAAGTCATCAGGACACACTGAGAGGCCTAGAGAAAATGTCAAGTGCTGAGGAGTGATAGAAAGGAAATAGTATCCTTATGGCACAGTTAACAACATTGAAAACTAAAGAGAAGTTACTCCAACCCCTTCCCCCCAAAAAAATCTCTCCAAACTAAACTGAGAAATCTGAAGACCTATCTCCAGGCTGAACCCATCGATCTGAGTCCAGTCCTCTCCCGGCCCACACTGCTCTCAACTGAGATTGAGGTAAGGGGACTGGCTTTTATAATTAGGAACACAAGCCTATACCCTATAGTAAGAGTAAACTCTGGTTTAAAATAACCGCTAAATGGTCAGTGAGAGGCAAGTTCCACACTTTTTCTTTTGTAAAAGTCGTTCCATTTCTGCGCCGTGCTGGTGGCAGCTGACACCCTCTGGAAACCTGAGATGCTGGCTCATTAAAGGGTGCAGGCATCAGGGGATCGCTTACCTACCATCCTTTTGCAACAACAATGAAATCAATCTCTGCTGTTCAAATTGGGATCTCCTATTACATTAGAGTGCAGCGTTCAAAGCCACAGTGGGGGAAACGCCAGTGTTTGTGGAGCAGAGGAAATCCTATCGCTGGGCAGATTGCAACAGGGAAGGCGAGAGGAGGAGACAGAACCCCAGCTTGGGTAACTCAAGCCCCCCACAGTGCCTCGGGGGAAGAGAGCCTAGTCTGGTTTCTGCCTGCCATCTGCACTGCTTGGGCCCTTGGCTGTTTGTACTTCTCTCTGTTTCACCAACAGAGGCCAGGACAACTTGTCATATCGATAAACAAGCTAACGACTCAAAAGGCTTTTTTTCCCCTAAACTACTAACTTCACTGTGAATTGAACTAAAGGACTATCGAGCAAAGAGAGGCTTTTCAGACTTGAAGAAAACTACTTCCCAGAGGGGAATCGCCATTGGAGTCACGTGAGCTGGGAAGTGCTGGAAAAATGCAATCCTGATCAAAGGCAGCTCTTTCCCTCAGCATAAACCTAGGGCTGTGTTCTTAATCAGAGCAGGAAACTTGCAATAGGAGTAATAATTAAGCACTGATATGCATATGAGATGGGTGGCAATGCAGGGATTTCACATTAAATGAAACCTCAAATATTTGTTCAATTACAGAAGCACCTTAGAACAATTTTTGAACTATCTTACTTAGACTTATGTCTTCCCTTAGAGAATTATTTAATTCATACAAATGAAAAGCAAGTTTTCTCTGTTAGAAAATAAGACATATGATTTCCTCTCACACACACAGTACTTGCTTTCTGTATATATTCTTTTTATATATTACTTTTACATTCTCACACTATGGAGCTTTACAGATCCAATGTCATTATGTTTTTTTAATTGCATTAAACTACCTGTTATAAGTGGCTTCTCTGGTGGCTCAGATGGTGAAGAATCTGCTTCCCCGGTGGCGCTAGTGGTAAAGAACCCTCCTGCCAGTGCAGGGGATGTAAGAGATGTGGGTTCGATCCCTGGGTTGGGAAGATCCTCTGAAGGAGGGCATGGCAACCCATTCCAGTGTTCATGCCTAGAGAAGCCCATGGACAGAGGAGCCTTGGCAGGCTGCAGTCCACAAGGTTGCACAGAGTTGGACACAACAAGTGACTTAGCACGCACCTATCATAAAAACCTCCAGTTTTATGTACATATTTGAATGATGTGGTTTTTTTTTTAGCAAGTTTGCCATGGAGAAGGCAATGGCACCCCACTCCAGTACTCTTGCCTGGAAAATCCCATGGACGGAGGAGCCTGGTAAGCTGTAGTCCATGGGGTCTTGAAGAGTTGGACACGACTGAGCGACTTCACTTTCACTTTTCACTTTTATGAACTGGAGAAGGAAATGGCAACCCACTCCAGTGTTCTTGCCTGGAGAATCCCAGGGACGGGGGAGCCTGGTGGGCCACCGTCTATGGGGTTGCACAGAGTTGGACACGACTGAAGCGACTTAGCAGCAGCAGCCAAGTTGTGTAACCATCATAACAATCCGGTATTAAAACATTTTCATCACCCCAATGAGATCCTTCATACCCTCTTAGAGTTACTTGACATTACCACACCCAGGCTCTGGCAACCTCTAACCTACCTTCTCCTTCCATAGACTTGTCTATTTCTTTCTTTATATTTACTTTCGGCTGTGCTGGGTCTTCACTGCCGCACACAGGCATTCTCTAGCTCCAGCAAGCAGGGGCCACCCTGTAGTTGTGGTGCGTGGGCTTCGCATTGTGGTGGATTCCCTTGTCCCAGAGCACCAGCTCTAGAGCACAGGCTCAGCAGTTGTGGTGCATGGGCTTACTAGCCTACAGCATGTGGAACCTTCCCAGACCAGGGATCGCACCTATGTCCCCTATATTGGCAGGCAGATTCTTAACCACTGGTCCACCAGGGCAGTCCCCGAAGACTTGTCTTTTCTGGATATTTCATGTAGATCACATAAGTGACCTTTAGCATCTGACTTTCTTCCCTTAGCATAACGTTTTCAAGGTTCATCCATGTTATGTCTATATCAGTACCTCATTCCTTTTTACTGCTGAACAGTGTTGCATTATGCAGATACTCCACATTTGTTTAATCCATTTACCAATTGATAAATATTTAGCTTGGTTCTACTTTTTGGCTATTATGGATAATTCTGCTATGGATATTTCCATGCAAGTCTTTATTAATAATCCTGCAATGAACGTTTGCACATAAGTCTTCAGGTAGACTTGTTTTTATTTCTCTTCAACTCATTTTAAAGCAGAGAAAATGAAGACCACAGAGGTAAAAGAAAAAGAATCTTCTTCTTTAGACTTAGAATAAGTTTATATAATCTTTTCAGTTGCCTAAGGAAAATATTGCACTTTAAGAGAAAAAAAATCTTTTTAATATAACATGCACATTGGAGAAAATCTGAGAAATAAATATAGCTCCTATCAACACAACATTCAGACATGATCACTACTGAAATTTTAATGACTTTTCCTTCAGTCTTTTTTGTTTTGTTTTTTATTTACTTATTGGCCACATACGCAGCTTGTGTGGACCTTAGATTCCCAACCAGGGACTGAACCCAGGCCCTCAGCACTGAGAATACAGAATTCTAATTACTGGGCCACTAGCAAAATTCTCAGTCATTATTTTATATGTATGTATTTTTACATGGTTTAACTCATACTATATAAGTAGTGTTTTATCTTACTTTTTAAATGACTATTTCACATATAATTAAAAACTTCTCAAAGCACATTTTAATGATTATATAATATGCCATCATATGTGATACCCCATCTTTTATTCAACCATTTCCCCACTGTTGAACATTTAGGTTGATTTATTCAGTAAATATTTACTGAATGCCTAGTGTATGCCAGAAACTGTACTCAGCACTAATGATATAATAATGAACACAAACAAATATAATCATTGTCCTCAGGGGACCTATAGTCCTCTCCAGGGGATCTTCCCAACCCAGGGATCAAACCCAGGTCTCCAGCATTGCAGACAGA
This sequence comes from Bos indicus x Bos taurus, assembly GCF_003369695.1. Classification (NCBI taxonomy): domain Eukaryota; kingdom Metazoa; phylum Chordata; class Mammalia; order Artiodactyla; family Bovidae; genus Bos; species Bos indicus x Bos taurus. The sequence continues at coordinate 110,664,451 of NC_040079.1, read as the reverse complement.
CGTTTTACTGTCTGAGCCACCAGTGAAGCCCTATAGTCTAACATATCACTATTATTAATAATGTGATTAAAATCCTCAACACAGACCTGTGTTCTTATTTTATATTAATTCCTTATGAATGAAACTTCAAAGGTAGAATTTTGGGGTCAAAGAATATTAAGATTTTTAAGACTCTTAAGAAATATTGACGTTACTTCCCAGAAAGGTCATACAAATTTGCATTCTTATTGACAGTAACATTTCTTTATCAATGCTGCATTTTTAACAAAGCTTCCAGCTACTTCAAAATCTTTTTGGAAATGGACAGGAGTATTTCCATACTAATAAAATTCAACTCTTCTATGTCCAATTTTCAAACTTCTATTTATTCACTGCTAAAAGTCATGTTCATACCCTAAAGCTGATAATTCAGCAAAAGAAAATTTTGATGACTAACAAATTTTTTATAATAGATGTTTTCCCAAACACCTGTCCATGTAGCTATTTATTTTCTTAATAAATAGCTTTTCCCTTTGGAGATACCATTTATATTTGATACTTCTAGCATGTTAAAAATAATTTAATACAACTTTCAAAATATACTAGCAGTAATTAAGATTGTAATATTTAGGGAATGCCTTTTCTCTAAGATTGAAATTTGGAGGCAAGCTCTAGACAATTATCCAGCAAGCAGGATGCAATCTGAATGATTTCATAAGCTATAATAATGGTTCAGATATGATAGTTTACAAAAAAGCTGAAGGCAATTTTTGTCTTCAGCTACATAGTGGTTTCTCTGGTATCCTGAATGAGCTTTCTTTTGTTACTTCAGAATTGCCCATAGCTTCAATTTGCAGTCTCAATAGCTTTTCGGAATTCTTTATCAAAACAATAGCCAACATATGGGTGGTGAGGAGAGAAATTAGTGGGGACCTTTGCAGTCAAATTTAAATCAAATGAATTTTAAAGCAGATGAAGCAAATACATGACTTATTCTATGTCAACAGTCTAAAGAACAGAATAGTATACAAATCAAATGGTTATAGAATCACTGGTTCAAGTTGAAAGAAACCTCACAAATCCCTCACCCAACCATCTCTTATTTCACAACTATAACTCATGAAAATGAAACGAAATGACCTTTCTGTGGACCCACAGCAACACATAAAAGAGACAGAACTTCCACCAAGGGCTTTTGCTCCAAAACCGATACAAAAAATTTGACTTCTCAGCAAGCTCTTTTTCATCTTTTTGGCGGGGGGCAGCGTGGGGGTGTCACGCCACAGTAGCAATAGTTCCCAAACCCGTGGCCCATGCAGTAGACCACTAGGGAAGTCCCTTAGCAAACTCTTGGAATTATATTCTACTATAAAGGTAATGGTAAATAACAGTAGTTACCATTTACTCTATAAAATATTTTCAATGTACCGGGCTCTTTGTGTCCACTTTCTCACTTAATCCTCACAGCCTCCCTCTGGTATGTGGCAAATGAGAAAAATGACCTGAGAGCAATTGAATGATTTGCTCAGAGTCACACAGTTAGGAAGTACTATACACAAGGACTAGACCCTAGACTTTGCCACACAAAGTGCAGTCCATAAGACCAACTTATTAGAAAGTAGAATTTCAGCCCCTGCCCCTGACTTACTGGTCATGTTGTTCAGTCATCAAGTCGTGTCTGATTTTTCACAACCCCATGGACATGTCAGCCCTTTGAAAAGATTCTCCAGTAATTCATAAGCACACTGAAATTTAAGAAGTAATAGCAAACCCCAAAGCTTAATTTTCTTACCAGTTTCACAGTACTATAATAAACTTCTGGAAAAGTCAAGAAAACTGTTAAAAATAATTGTGTAGACATCACATAACTAAGACACCCACTGCTTTAAGAACTCTTAAACATTAGCATTCAACTCTAAAAGGAAAACTGCAAATGACCAGTCTCCAAAAACTGCCAAGCAGACAATCAAACGGTGTATTTCTATCAATTCCAACAAAGTTTCAATCTACAAAAGAAACAAAACTGTAACCTAAAAATCATAGAAATTCTGATATTGTTATTAATAGGAATCTCACAAATATGTGAAAAGTAGGAAAACCTGGTGCGTTTATGGTGAAAACGTCAATTCTTAATTTTCTATCTTGGTTTCCCTTTTCACATGGAAGGAAGAAAAGCAATAACCCCTATTTGAAAAAGAATTGAAAAACTATAAAGTGTTGCATCTAAGAAAAATTATCACAAATATATTGAGATGGTGTTCTCATTAGGTAATAACAACTAAAGGAACATTTAGAACCAGACAGCAAATTGAACACAAAACTCCCAACCACTGCCCGCAGGAACACATTCAAGTTTAGTATTCTTACCATAATCCCTCCAAAATAACCCAGCTTGAATCTATAAACAACACATGGATCCTGTAAAGTATAGTATAAATAATAAGCAAAAATTATTTGCCAGAACTTACAGTGAAAAAGCTATGAGAGGGGGACAATGGGGCCCTAAACAGTACAATTAGTGTTACAAAGTTACATTAACACATAAATAATTTCAGTAGCAGGTCATAGGATTCACATGCATATTTTATCAAACTGTAAGAAATAATTTTTCAATCTGACCCTGATCCTTCTGTGTACTTTGAAGTCTGCAAATCAGCAGTATAGCATATAAGCTTAAAGAAGTTTAGAAAGAATTGTGAAGTTAAAAGGTACTTTTGATGTTTGTTCTTTTTCTTCCATCACAAGGGCATTCGATACAACCACCACAACCACCAATGAGTGGAAAATGTTAATGCCCAAGAAATTTCCATAGCAGGCATATTCATTTAACCATTTGCGACCACTGCCTGTCGTACGCCAAAGGTTAACATCCTAATCCTCAGCGTCCTAATAAATTCCTAAGCCCTGTAAGCCCCGTTTTTTTAATAACTCTCATTACCGTCACTGAGCCTCATTCCCACCCACCCCCACAATCAGTCCCTAACTTCTCTTCCTGCCTTGACACCCCTCATTTCGCAGTGTTTCAGGTTGAATCTTCTGAAACACAGCTCACATAACAGTACTCCCTGCTCAAAAACTTTCAGCAGCTTCCCTTTGTTAGCAAAAGGAAATTCAAACTCACAAACAAGCTCTCAGGGCCTTTTGAAATAGGGCCCCAAATACCTTGCCTATTTATTTCCCACATTTCTTCCGCACCAAACTTAGCCTCAGGGCAAACTCAACTCCTCGCTATTTTCCACTTCACACCTTTCCCCTTCCTTGACTTTTCTTTATGGCAAGCTGGACAGCCTGAGTTTGAATCCCCAGTTGATCCCTTCCTAGCTGTACTGCTTTGGGGGAGCCATATAACCTCTCTGTGCCTCAGTTTACCCATATGTAAAATGGCAACAGTGTCCACATTGCAGGGATGGGCTTTCCTGGTGACCCAGGGTAAAGAGCCCACCTGCCAATGCAGGAGACAAGGTTCCATCCCTGGTCCAGGAAGACCCCACATGCCGTGGACCAACTAAGCCCATGAGCCACAGCCACTGAAGCCCACGAGCCCTAGAGCCTGTGCTCAACAAGAGAAGCCCCTGCAATGAGAGGCCCACACACGGCAACTGGAGAGTAGGCCCCGCTCACCAAACTAGAGAAAGCCCAAGTGCAGCAATGAAGACTCAGTGCAGTCAAAAATAAATATAAATAAAATAAATTAAAAAAAAAAACAAATCATAGGAATAATATGAGAAACACTTGGGTTAATACAGCATACACCAAGCATTTCGAATGGTACTGGCACAGACTAAATATTACATAAGGTTAGCTATTGCTATGGAGACCTTATTTTCTTCCTAAAATCTTGAATGCCCCCTCATTCTCACTCACCCCATCCCTCTCTCCTCATTCTCACACGTGAATACTTTTCTCCCCCCATCTCTGTGCTCAAGCCCACCCTTCAAAATCCAACTCAAAGGAGACCTTCTCTATGAATTCATCTCAACTTTTATTAAAGAATGCTTGGCATTTAATAAGCAATGAAATTTATTTGTTGAATGACAGATTTACCATTGACCATGCCACATTGTAAATGCCTGTAAATGTCTGTGTCCTCTACTGATGTTTACACTCTTCCAGGGCAGCTGAAGTCAAAACTCCGGCATTGACGCGATACCCTGTCCCTAGTGTCCTTAAAAATACCCATTATGTGAATAAATAAAAAGAAGTTTAACTACTCTAGCATTGTATTTGTCATATGTTCAATTTCATCTTAACCATTGTATATTATATATATATATATAATATATATATATAACATTAATATATTATATTACTCAGAGTAAGATCTGTATCTGATTTATCTGGCATATACTCATATATACTGGGGCTTCCCTGGTGGCTCAGATGGTAAAGAATCTGCTTGCAGTGCAGGAGACTTGGGTTCGATCTCTGGGTCAGGAAGATCCCCTAGAGAAGGAAATGGCAACCCACTCCAGTATTCTTGCCTGGGAAATCCCTTGTACAGAGAAGCCTGGCAGGTTACAGTCCATGGGGTCACAAAGAGTCAGACACTACTGAGCAACTAACACTATTCAATTTTTTAAAACTTTTACTTTTGTATTGGGATATAGCTGATTAATGATGTTGTGACCGTTTCAGGTAAAGAGCGAAGGGACTTAGCCATACATATACAGGGATCCATTCTCCCCCAAACTTCCTTCCCAATCCAGGCTGTCACATAACATTGAGCAGAGTTCCATGTCCTATACAGTAGGTCCTTGTTGGTTATCCATTTTAAATATAGCAGTGTGCTAGGTACTTAATTTTTAAAAAAAGGAAGAAAGGAAGGAGAAAGGGAAGGAAGGATGGAGGGAGGGAAGAAAAAAGGGAGGGAAGAAGGGAACATCTCAAACACTAGTGCTAATATATGAAGAATTTTCCTTTTGCTGATTCCCATTGTCAGAGTGTTTCCATCCATTTTCTAATAAATAAAAAAATGTATTATGCCATAAAAATTAGCTTTGTTATGCAAGACTTCTCTAGATTCCAAAAGCATATGCCAGCCACATTGCCAAGGATTTTTTTAAAGCTTCTCTATCTCTATTTAATGTCTCCTTATAAAAAGAAAAAAGGGGTGTGACAATTGGTCTCCCAACAAGTAACAGAACTTTCAAAGTGTGTTTTCTGTTCATTTTCCTTGTGGACAGTCATGGTTTGTGTCGGTCCCAGGATTCAAGGAGCAGGAGTTCCTCCCTTCCCCTCAGCCCCCCGGTGAAATTTAAGAATCCTGCTTGTTCCTTCCTCTGGAATGCCTCTAGGTGTCAGCTAAGCAAGATGGCTCTAGTCTCCAGAGCTCAATAAAGACAATGGCATCCGAGGAGAAGAAGGACATGGGAAGGAAGCCTCCATCGTTCTCCTCTGCCCAGAACCCCACTCCCCAGCATGGACGACCCTCTGACGTTGCTCTCCCTTCTGGTCACTGTCACCAAGCCAGGAGGCAGAGGCTGAGAATATACCCAAAAGGTTCCAAGCAGAGTTCTCAGGCCACAGCCTCCTCAGGAACCCTAAGAACAGCTGGACCTGTCGACATAGCCAACAGGATGTTCAAGCAAGGCAAGTAGAAAACGTGTTGTTTGTTTCTGCACTGGTGCCTGATCTGTTGCCAAGGCACTGCAAGGAAAAGTGATAGAAAATTTTGGGAAATTGTCTACAATGAAGACTGCTGGCAGGAGAGAACTCCGAGCAGTTCATATTTCCTGTGCAGCAGCAACCTAAGTATCTTTTGTCTGTTAGCTACCCATTTTCCTTCCTGAACCATAGAATTTCCCATAATCCCCAATTTTACACCCACTATTCTATCATTATGGCATTGCACTCCTTCATTGCCTAATAAGGCTGGACAATACCTTCACTCCTCACAGCCTAATACAAAGGACTTTAATTTTAAGGATGAAGAATATATAAAACAAACTATTTCCCTGCTTTATTAGGCTTATTGTATTGCATGTCGTGTTTACTTAAAAAAAAAAAGAACCACTCATACTATGTATAACATCCAAAAATGTTGTATAAGGGCCCTTACTGAATTCATAGGCTTTCTTTATACAGGAATCATCATAAAATGTATTTGTGAAGCATTAATAGAACATTTCCTGTGTCCACTCAATGGCATTCCCAATTTCTACCAAGCCTTTTTTAAAAATAATTTTCTGAATTAAAACACACAAGAATCAATGTTCCTCACTAACAAATAATTCTTTGTTCATCAGTGAATGATGCTACCAAAATGACAAATCAAGAACTGTGTATTTTTCAGCCCACACAGTTTAGAGAAGGTTTCAAATAGACAGTATGACTTAAAAGGTTATCCCACCAATCATCCTGAGTTTCCAGACATTAAGAAAAGGTTGGAGCCAATTCATTCACCTTCAAATAATTGCCAAAATAGAGGGAAAGAATCTTGCTAATCATAAAAGTAAATTCTCATTTGCAGCAACATGAATGGATCTAGAAATTGTCATGCTGAGTCAAGTAAGTGAGACAGAGAAGGAGAAATATCCTATGACATCCCTTATATGTGGAATCTAAAAAAATGATACAAATGAACTTATCAAAAAACACAGACTCACAGACAATGAACTCACAGCTGCAGGGAGAGGGGGAAGGGTGGTGGGAAGGGACAGATAGGGAATTGGGGATGACCATGTACACACTGCTATTTAAAATGGGTAACCAATAAGGTGCTACTCCGCAGCACATGGAACTCTGCTCAGTGTTCTATGGCAGCCTAGATGGAAGGGGAGTTTGGGGAAGAAAGGATACATGTGTCTATATATACATATATACATGTGTCTACATATACATATATGTATGGCTGAGTTCCTTTGCTGTTCACCTGAAACTATCACAGCATTGTTAATCGGTTATACTCCAATACAAAATAAAAAGTTTTTTTAAAAAAAAGTAAAATAAATTCTCCTTTTTAAAGGGAGGATGATAATGCTCATCTCCATTATAAAACTAAAGAATTTTGAAATTATTTATAAAGGTCCTCCAAGACCATTCAGAAAAGCAACACTATGTAATTTAAATAGTCTTCCACTTGTGTGTTACTTTAAAAATTACCCCAGAGGCTCTATATATTGGCCTGCACAGGATTCCCTTATATTTCCAGTAAAACAAAAGCTGGTCAGTTTCTGCTGCTGCTGTAATTGGCACTTCAGTCTTTCTGCCCAGTTAGCACAACTTCCCATGAAAGATATTGAACCTACTTGAAGTTGTCAAAATCCTTTAGAAAATAGGGGTTTTGGTGGAAGCAACCTGCCAATAATATTGAGCGACTTAAATAAGGAAAAATGGCTAAGCGAGGCTGGCCCACATCCAAGCTCTGAACACACCGTCGATGTGGCAGGGCATCCATTCAAAAGCTCATCTCCTCAGTAGCCGAGGAGCCAAGTTCAAAGTGAATGTTTCAAGGAAGCTAATTTCATGTTTGCGTTTAATCTCCATATTAAAGAAACATCAGACAAGTGGTATTTAGAGAGACTCTAAGGTGAAATCCAAATTCAGGGACTCAAACTATGGCTTGCCTTTCTTGAGAATAGCCATTTGGGAGACTAAACAATAAATACAAAAATATTTGTCCAGAGAACATTAGATTCCTGTCTGCTTTGTGCTTTCAAAAGAAGAAAATGAGAGTGTTCTGTTTCCTGATATACAGTACTAGCCATATTCATTAGTCACTGGAGATGATTCTATTCGATACATCTCTCTTTACGGGCTGTCTGGCTCCCTTTCCCTTCTGGAATTCCAAATGTGCCAGGCTGCCACATTTTCTTCTCATCAAAGTATAAAATATTCCTGGACAGGTGAAATTGTCTCTGTCACATGCCTTTTACTTTGGATATTTATATTTCCTATGTAATTTTAATGTGTCTGCAAATCAAAAGCATCTACTGGAAGCAAAAAGCAGACCTGGGGTTTGCTGATATTCTGTGGTGCCAGGGCTGGGAGGTGTTATTGCATGTCTAAGAATTTCACATTTTTCATATGGGTTGTATGCCATCTGAATCTTACTAAACTGCCAGTGGCCACAATTGAGCCAGATTATTAAGCAGAAAAATTTGACACTGACAACAAAATGACTTTTGTTGAAACAGGCCTTCAGATTGAAATAATGGGGATTATTCTGGAAAAATTCTTGAGCCAAGCTTCTTAATACATACAAGTAATTGAGGAAGCTAAGCCTATTCAACACCCCGCCTTCTTGTCTCTAGGCTCATCCACTGACCAGACTTACAACTCCAGAGAGCCAGTCCAATGAGGCCGCCCAAGGTGGTTGCCCCACTGGCTATACCTCAGTGGGAAGCCATGACTCTAGTACAGACTGGAGAAAAGAAAACAGATATTGTTTAACAGGTTTTTCTCAAGTCTTTAGGAAAACGGCAAAAGTAAATGTAACTTTATTCAGCCAAAGAGAGTACCTGAAAATCAAAGGAAGAAAAACGGAGGGTGGACTTTAGCTCTTCACATCTTATCCTTTTCGACAGAGAATTGTGACATTATACAGATAAGAGTAAAGAAAAGGATAGAGGAAAATTTAAGTGAGGTGCTAAGTTGTGAACAAGATGAAAGAATATAAATTGACCCACCATGGCTGAGCTCCATGCTTCTTCCCAACTGAACCCAAAGAGGAGCAGGATAGTGGTGTGCTTCTCACTCTCAGAGAATAGGAAACACACTAGTATGCAACTGAAGCAGAGTTGACTCATTGGAAAAGACTCTGATGCTGGGAGGGATTGGGGACAGGAGGAGAAGGGGACGACAGAGGATGAGATGGCTGGATGGCATCACTGACTCGATGGACATGAGTCTGAGTGAACTCCGGGAGTTGGTGATGGACAGGGAGGCCTGGCGTGCTGCGATTCATGGGGTCGCAAAGAGTTGGACACGATTGAGCGACTGATCTGATCTGATCTGATCTGAAGCAGATATTCTCCTACTACTAACTTTTAAGAAAATTTTATGAGATCTCTTGCGGGTAATCTAATTTATGTGACAGACAAGATCTTTGATGGCATTGTCAAGGCAAATGTTATAACAGATTTCACAGGGATATTAGTTGGGGTTCTCCAGAAAAAAGATCTAACAGAAGATATATTTCAAGGATTGGCTCATGGGATTACAGAGGCTGGCACATCTGAAATCTGTAGGGCAGCCCAGCAGGCTGGAAACTCAAGGTAGAATTTCTGTTATAGTCTTGGGGTAGATTCCTTTTTTTTCAGCAAACCTCAATTTTTGCTCAAAAATTTTTCAACTAATTGGATGAGCCCACATATACTACCTCAGGTAATCTCCTTTACTTACAGATAAACTGTTTTAAATGTTAATCACATCTACAAATTACCTTTACAGCAACATCTAGACTAGTGTTTGATCAAACAACCTGGTACCATAGCCTAGGCAAGTTGAGACATAAAATGAACCACCGAACAAGCTTATGTTTTTAATAGCATCTCTCATGAAAGTTAAGGGCACATCAGCAGATGGCAAAGCCTGAGAGACAAAAGTAATTTGAGCCATCACCATAAAGAATCATGTAAAGGAAAGCTCCCCTGGAGGAGGGCATGGCAACCCGCTCCAGTATTCTCGCCTGGAGAATCCCATGGACAGAGGAGCCTGGCAGGCTACAGTCCATGGGGTTGCAAAGAGTCAGACACAACTGAGACACTAACATTTTCACTTTCACAAATAAATTATAATACATTCTTACAATGAAATAGTATGCAACCAGTAAACAGCATGATTTCAAATAACATTTAATAACATAAGAAAACATTCCTGATTTAGTAATAAGAAACAGAAAATTTAAATATATACATATATATAATGCATATAAGAATTAAGAATGCATTCACGCATTAAGAATGGGAGGAAATACTCCAAAATTTTAGTAGCAGTATCTCTATATCACAGAACTATGAGTGATTTTTATTATTTTCTTATATTTTCCATAATTTGTATAAATTATAATCACAAAAAGTCATTAAATCCTCAACTTGACTATTTAAGCTCGTACTTGAAGATCCTAACCCTGACTTTTGCCTGAAGGGCCCGTCAACCCAGCCATTCTGCAGAGGCCTCATAGCACCTGCCGGCAGAGCCAAGGTTTCCCCCCAGAAGTGACTCTAGATCTACACCAGATGTGAAGAAGCAGTAAACGAAGGTCTTAGAGTTCTTCTCCATATATCATCTCCAAAGCTATTGGGTTTAAGTTGTTTTCAAAGCAGAAGTAACTTACAACAGTGAATGAAATTGCCAATGTTGCTCCAAGAAAACGTCTGGTTTTGAGCAGGCTTTAAGGAAGCACCTGGGTTATGCAGCTGCTGACTGGGATACAGCAAGGCCACTCAGCCAGATGAGGGCCAACTGAGGTCTAGAATAAATGAGCTCCCTTCCCTATACTCTGAAGGCTCTTCCAGGACAGGACTAAGAGAGTGGATGGCCTTCTCCCTTTCCACAGACCTATTTTTCTCTCTCCTATGTCGCACTTCAATGGTGTGTACCCCAGGCCACTTTCCAGAGGGAGGAAACCAGAGGAACCCAGGACTGGAGGAACGCAGCCAGACCTTCCAAGAGGACATGGTACTAGGGTTTATATTTTACTCCCTGTCATCCAGACCCTGGCACAGCTGGAGGTAGGCAGCCCCCACCAGACCTGAGGCCACTCCCTGGACTTCTTCTGATTCAGAGTTCTATGGAATCCACATCAGAGTGTGTTAGTCGCTCAGTCCTTGCAACCCCGTGGACTGTAGCCTGCCAGGTGAGCTCCCACAAAATAACTCTAGCAAGTCACAGCACAACATAAATTGCACCTATCCATCCTCTTGGGTTGAGTTAAACCTTTCCACTAAGCCAGTTCAGTTCAGTTCAGTCACTCAGTCGTGTCCAACTCTTTGTAAACTCACTCAAAATTTCTTTCCCCCTGGTCTGCCACAGTGGTGGGAATTCCCACAGTAAGTAAGATTCACACCTCTGGGTAAAGCTCTCCAGGGGGCCCCTGTTAATATGCAAATGTATGACTCACAAGATGTAACACATAGATTCATTAGCATTGCTTACACTTTAGAGAGGCACAAGAAGGAAGCAGAATGGTCTTCAAAAATGACCAAGACTTTAGAATTCCATTTAGGTACATCCCTGGGCTTTCCTTGTGGCTAAGCTGGTAAAGAATCTGCCTTCAGTGCAGGAGACCTGGGTTTAATCCCTGGGTTGGGAAGATACCCTGGAGAAGGGAAAGGCTGCCCACTCCAGTATTCTGGCCTGGAGAATTCCATGTTCTGTATAGTCCATGGGGTCACAAAGAGTCAGACACGACTGAGTGATTTTCACTTCACTCACTGGCAAACCCAATCAAGACAGATCCATGCCAATGACAGATTTCCAGGTGGTTCTTCTTCAATAGAGAGTGACTGTGAGAGAAGGATAAATTTTTTTTTTCCTATAAGCTCTAGCAGCTCTGAAATGTTTGGATATACAAGCTAGTATAAGGTTTTTTCAAGGAATAAGACATATGCCTTTTGCCAATTTGCAATGCTCTCTCTAATGCATGAGCTGCCAGGGACCCCTTTGAGCTCAAGAAGGGCACCCTTGAGAAGTACAGCTCCATTGTGCCAAAGAACAACAGTGAAGCAACTTTGGTCACAGTTTTGCTGGCTCACTGGCTGCCCAAAGCATTTCAAAATGTTCTAGGCAGAGGCAGGTCCTACCACAAGCCTTTTAGTTTTGACCATTGATGACTCTGGAGAACAGATCTAATTTTGCCATGAATCAAAGCTATCTTCAGAAAATGTTGAGTGGAATTTGGTTTCCTAACAGGAAATGGTACAAGGAATGGGAGGAGCCTACTGTCTGCCTAAAAGAAGAATGAAGTCTTCTAGACTTCAAGGGCAAAATTAGGCTGCTGCTGCTGCGGCAGCTAAGTCGCTTCAGTCGTGTCTGACTCTGTGTGACCCCATAGACGGCAGCCCACCAGGATCCCCCTTCCCTGGGATTCTCCAGGCAAGAACACTGGAGTGGGTTGCCATTTCCTTCTTCAGTGCATGAAAGTGAAAAGTGAAATGAAAGTCACTCAGTTGTGTCCGACTCTTAGCAGCCCCATGAACTGCTGCTAATCTAAATTCTAAATGGGCTTCCCAAGTGGCGCTAGTGATAAAGAACCCGCCTGCTAATGCAGGAGACATAAGAGACTAGGATTCAATCCCTGGGTAGGGAAGATCCCCTGGAGAAGGGCACAGCAACCCACTCCAGTATTCTTGCCTGGAGAACCCCATGGACAGAGGATCCTGGCGGGCTACAGTCCATGGAGTCACAAAGAGTCAGACACGACTGAAGCGACTTAGCACACAGGCAAATTTCAAATAAAACTTTTGGAGGGACTTCCCTGGTCCCTCAGTGGCTAAGACTCTGAGCTCCCAATGCAGGGGGCCAGGGTTCGATCCCTGATAAGAGAACTAGATCCCACATGCTGCAACTAAAATGTCGTGCATGGCACGATGAAGATCAAAGATCCTGGGTGCCTCAACTAAGACCTGGCACAGCCAAAAACATAAACATTTTTTTAATCTTCATGAAGTTTCTTAAAAATAAGCCCTATATAAATAAAAGGCATAGAACGCCTGATGTCGTAGACTATATTTTGGACCCTTGTGTAGTTTGCCACACTGATTCTAGACGTTCTGTGGATGTGTGTATATTTTGAGCTTGTTACGTCATGAACTTGTTGCCTCCTGAAGTCTGTCACTTCCACCAGCCCTTTCTCCTTGTCCTGCCACGTGCAGCCTCCTTCTAGAGGCATACTCCAACAGGGTTTCCTTTGTAGTTTTATCTTAGAATAAAATGAGCTTTAAGTCTTTTTTTTCTCAAATGAGAGTATAAAGACTAGTTGTTTTTTTTAGCCTCACATATACATAATGCTGCTTATTTCCATCCTTCAAGACAGCACCTGGGCACCATCCCCCAGACACACCACACAGAGCCACATTTGGTGGGTAAGCCCTACGTGACACGCTAGAGAGAGGGCTTGCTCTTCTCTGCCCAAGGCACTGAATCATCCTGCCTAACTGGCTACCATGTGTGGGCCTCATTAGAAGAACTTGCAAGTGCTATACATGGTAAAGAATGTATTTCTGATAATATTTCAGTTAGGTTTGGATCAAGGCCAAGAGTCTCTCTGGCAGACTACAGTCACTTTACCAACACTTCACTTTTAGCAAAAAGATCTGTGATAAGAAAATATAAACAAGCCGTCTAGGATCAAAAGGTCACATCACCCCACTTCCTCACCCCACTGTCCCACTTCTTTTTAAGCGTGAGGAAACGTTCCCAGGCAATTAGTCATGACCTCTTTCCTATTGCAGTCTTTCTCCTGCTAGTTCTTACTAAGAAAGTTTGCTTCAAGGGCTTTTGAAATTCAGGGTCAAGTTTTGAAAGATGTTTTTAAAGATATGAATACCAGCATAACTTCATTCAATTTAACACAACAATTCCTCCCTTAACATGGAATATTGTCCTTTTAAAATAAAATTTTATTATTAAAAAAATGCTTTATTAATGAAGGAAAAGCCTGCATAGTATGAATAATAACAATGCCAGACTTAAAATAGCTTCTGGGAAAAGAAATAAACATACAGTTTTTGTGTATTATTTTGTTCTGCTGCTGCATATGTTCATGATTTGCCAAAGCCAATGAGAGACAAAAGTGTCAGTTTTTGAGCCTGGTTTGAAATTCTACTTTAGCCAGTAGTAAGTGAGGAGCCATGATCCATATGATTAACGGACTCATAAGGAAGTAAAGTTGGACGTTACTTAGAAGACATCTAAACAACTCACTTAGGGTTGAGAACCCCAGGCCCGCAAATGCTTAGAAACAGTCCTACAAGGGGCTCAGCACTGGTACCAGAGATCGTCCCTTTGGATACTCTCTAGACATACGACCACAGGCAACATATATGACTTCTGTAAGCCTCAGCTTGCTTAACACTAAGAAGGGGCTAATAATCATGCAAGCCACATATGGGTCATAAAGAATCATCAAGTTAATAAAAATAGCACACTTAGTCTGGTACAGAGGAGGAATTGAATAAATATTAGATACACTATTATTGTAAGAGGCAGGGTTGAAGGAAGAATCAGAGAGTCAAGCTGATGCGGGTTTTTGTTTGTTTGATTTCTGATTAGTTTTCTCCAAGAAGTGACTATCAATGGAGTAATGGGAACATTTTTCAGAATATACAGTCCAGACAAATCTGTAGTATACTGTAAAAATTCTGATGCAAAATGGAACTTCACTAAAAATTAGAGAGATAGTAAGCCTGCAGGTTAAAAGCATGGACTCTTGAGCTGAACAGCCTAGGTTCAAATCCCATTTCTCCTACTTTTTAGCCAAAATTTTTAAGCAACTTACTTAACTGTTCTATGCTTCACTTTCCACCTCCATAAAAGGGGATAATAATAGTATCTATCTCACAGGGTTGTTGTGAAAATGAATTAATATTCAGAGATCACTTATCATAGTATCTGTGCATGTACTATAATACATTAGGTATTGTCATTATTATATTACAAGACCATCTTGCAAACCATCCCAGAAAATCACAGATATTTTTATACTGGAAGCACCCAAAGAAACTTACAGAAATAATCTTACTTCTAACACCATCCAGAATCACAGATTATACTGAGGCAGCAGCATAAAATCTATTGCTCCAATTCTACTCTTAAAAAGTAATGCAAAGAGTAATTCATTGGAATCTTTTAAATGCTTAATTCCGAAAAGCATTGGGTGACCTAAAGCTAACAGTGTGGTAACAGAGTTTGACTCACCCCTACCTTTGAAGACAGTGCTTGTCAACTTCTCTTTGCCCTGAAACTATCTCAGTAAACTGTTGGTAATATAGCAGAGAGGACTTTCTGTTTAGCAGAGTTTTAATTCTCTTTTTTGTTTTTTCTATTGTGAAATCATAGCATTTTGAGGGAGTGATACACTACCCCAATCATTTTTCAGATGAGGAAACCGAGATCTAAAAAGGTACAGTCATGGCCAACATGCAGCTGGTAAATAATGAAGACCAGAGGGGATAATGTTCTAAGAACATTAAACTTCCTTCTCTAGTCATCAGAGAGAGCTCCAACTTCACACTATAAATCTGATTAACTGGATCCATATTTTATAAATAAGGAGCTTAAATTGTAGCCGTATTTCACCCAGTTGAACATCAAATTACTTCAGATGAAAGTAATGTATCTTTTTGGATATCAGACTCTCGCTTAAAAATTTATGTACTTTAAAATTCCTGTTACAGAGAACATAAACAGTACATTGAGTTTGATCAGTCAGTGAAAAATTAATCTCAGGGGGTAAATGTTTCATCTTCCAGGGCATCGGAATAACAAGCAATTTACTAAATTCCATCCTGGTCCTGAAATCATCTGTTTATGTAATCTGGATATGTAGCTTACTCCCAGAGACTGGTCACTCCTTGCCACTCCTCACAGGACCACCTCTCTTGAATATAATCATCACAAGAAATCACCATATGTATTCACTGTGATTCAAATATGCAAAATGCAGCTATTTTTTTTTTAACCTAATGTTCAGATTAAATTTTATCTCTTAGCTCATGGTACACCATCATTTAACTTCACAGGCCTATACTGTGTTATATTAATTTTATTGTTTTCCCCTTAATTTCTCATTATAGCTTCCATTTCCCTTGCTGCTAGAGGCATCCACAAAAATGTTTATAAAACCTAACTGTATTTAGGTATGTTTGTGTCTTTGTGAAATGTGCAATGCTGTTTGTGTTGGAGGTGTTTAATTTATACACTTCTAATTGTGCTATGGGCTCCCAGGTGGCTCAGTGGTAAAGAAGCTGTCAGCCAATGCAGGACATGTGGGTTCAGTCCTTGGGTTGGGAAGATCTCCTGGAGAAGGAAACGGCAACTCACTCTAGTATTCCTGCCTGGAAAATCCCATGGACAGATGAGCCTGGCAGGCTACAGTCCATGGGGTTGCAAAGAGTCAGACATGACTGAATGGGCATGCCGCACATGTTGCTTTATGTACGTGTAGACAATTAACTGAGTGGTACATAGAATTCCACTGTATATGCATATCCTATAATTCACTAATTCATTCCCCTAGCAATGGATACCTCACTTACCTCCAACTTTCTGCCTTCCCAAATAAACATACTCATACATGTTCCTGTATAGACCTGTGTCAGAGTGGCTCCACAGCATATACTCAAAGAGTGGGAGTCTTAGTGTATATGACCAAATGTCTCTAAGCACTGCCAGAAAGCTTCCCCAAAGAGCTGTATCACATTAGACCTACGCTAACAGGGCAATGGTTTCCCAGCTCCCTCAGCAATAGTTGGTACTATCTGACTTTCTGATGTTCATCTGTCTAAGGGCTGGTACAAAGTTTTGGGAGCTATTCTAGTCTACCAGTTCTCTCAAATGTTTGCACCTTCTCCTTTTGGTGCAGAAGGACTTCCAGATTCTATACAGGCCCTGTGCTTAGTCACTCAGTCATGGCCGACTCTTTGCGACCCCATGGACCGTAGCCCGCCAGGCTCCTCTGTCCATGGGATTCTCCAGGCAAGAATACTGGAGTGGGTTGCCATGCCCTCCTCCAGGGCATCTTCCCGACCCAGGGATCGAACCCAGGTCTCCAGCACTGCAGGCTGATTCTTTCCTGTCTGAGCTACCAGGGAAGCTCAAGAATACTGGAGTGGGTAGCCTATCCTTTCTCCAGGGGAACTTCCCAACCCAGGAATCAAATCAGGGTCTCCTGCATCACAGGTGATTCTTTACCAGCTGAGCTACCAGTGAGGGCCCTATACAGGCCCTGGGCAACCTGAAATACTATCTCAGAACCATTTATGCAGACTCTTCCCTCACAATCCGGCTCTACTGTTTCCACATCACAGAGGGCCAGGCTGACCTCAGAACTTCTCTTAAAGGCTTTCATTCTCCCCTCAGGAGAGAGGGGAATTCCAGGTTCTTCTAGGAGAACATCCCAGGTTTTCTGGATGTTTCTACCCACTCTATGGGAATTTTCATGCATGGAGCCCATACACAAATGCTGACTTCTTGCCTTCTCCCTCCTTCCTTCTCTCCCTTCCTTCCTTCTTTCCTTTATCTCTTCTTTCCTGCCTCCTATAATTTGAAGTTTTCAATGTCTCTCTTTCAACTGACAAGACTGATCTCCCTTTTTTATCCTCTCCATTCCCTAGGTGACATTCTCCCTGTTCTCTGGGCAATAATGGAGGAAAGGCAATGGAAGGGGAACTATATTACTACAAGGGGAAAATATGTGGGAGAATTTTGAAAAGTATTGCCTGCATGCATTTATCATTCCATATGAATAACACTTTAACCATTCCGAAGTACTTTTTCATAACATTCAACATCCTTCTGCTCCACCATCTTGGATACCTGACTGAGATAGGGAAGTTGTCACTATTTGTAGACAAAGCTAGAAACCAAGATTGAGAACGGTGAGAGATTTTTGTGCAGAAATAGGATAGATGGCCCCCAGATACACTATTTTAGAGGAATTCATAAATCTCATACAATTTTTTCCCTAAGTACATTGGAAAACCTTTTCAGAGTAGCAAAAATCTCCCCATTTTGTCTTTTGTAGATCTGGTCATCTGAGCCAAAAGGAAATTCTGACACAAAAATGAAGATTGTTTTGTCTCTGCGTGGCAGCAAGAATTTGTGGTTGCTCTTAAGCATTTGCAAGAACCTCTGGTTCTTATTCCTTGATCAGCAATTCTTTCATAATTAAAATTTTAAAGTATTCTAAAATATGATCACCACTGTTATATTTAGACCCAAACCAGAAACTGTTCATTTTTTAAGTCTATATTGTACTTACTAAATTATGTCTTGGTCTGACAAAGATTGTAGACTTATTAGCTTGGTGGAATAATCATTTTAAACGACTAATTCTTTGAGTATGGACCCACATACTTAAAGAATTATTTTTTATTTTATTTTATTAGTTTATTTTAATTAAATAATTGTGCCCAGGTTTCGTAATTTTAGCTTCAAATTTTTACTTTTTAAAATCTGGAAAAGGAACACATTTTTCCACCTACTTCTATAATAATTTTCTAAGTTAAGTCCCTTCAGAGGACACTTTGTGTTACATCACAAGCGAGCATGTTCTGCCAGGTGTTCCATCTCTGCTTGAAGGGAAGCAGACTGGGTTAGTGAAGAGAGACAGACCTGCTTATAAATCCTAGTTTTCTACAACCTACCAATTATGTGGCTTTGGGCAACTGACTTAAATCCCAAACTAGTTTTCTCATTTATAGTAAGGGAATAATAATCCTTATGCTGAAGGGTTAATGCAAAGAGTCAATGAAATCACATTATGTACAATGCCTAGCATGTTGTAAGCACTAAGAAAGCAGTTTTCTTATTTCCTCTTTCCTTAGAAAAAAATAAAATCATCATGAATACCATTGGTTGTACTCCAGAAAACTTGCAGTAAAAATGTTAAAGACAATATTTCACTTTTGAAGCGAACAACACAAACAGGCATTTGTGTGTCTTGTAGTCCAAATATATGTCTTGGTTTTGCCCTCTGCACACAGTAGGGACCTCATATGCTGGAGGAAGAGGCATGAATAAATGAATGAAAACTCTATGTGAGCCTAAAGTATAAGCAAGTAATACACCACCCCATGCATGCTGTCACATCCAACTCTTTGCAATCCCAGGAAGGAATACTGGAGAGGGTTGCCATTTCCTGCTCCCCTGCTCCAAGGGATCTTCTTGACCCAGGAATCAAATCTACATCTCTGGCATCCCCTGCATTGGCAGGTAGATTCTTTACCACTAGCAAATGTCATGTGGAAGAATTGTTTCAATTAAACAAAACTGTATTTGGGGCACAGCCCCATTCCCCTCTACTCTCTGGGTATTTCTCACCTACATGAAGTACCCTCTGCAGTCAGGGAGAATGTCTCATATGAATGAGATATCTAGAGAGTAAAGAAACACGAGGGGAAACTAGGCTTGTATTGTGTTTTTAACACAGATGTTGTTTCTTGTTGGGCTGAGAACTACCACTTTAGAATTATCCAAAAGGGCAAAACCCAAAGACTTCATGTAAACCTCATGCATTGTGGCCTTCCCTTAAGCAAACATA
Organism: Bos indicus x Bos taurus; assembly: GCF_003369695.1. Classification (NCBI taxonomy): domain Eukaryota; kingdom Metazoa; phylum Chordata; class Mammalia; order Artiodactyla; family Bovidae; genus Bos; species Bos indicus x Bos taurus. Next base: position 110,645,268 of record NC_040079.1, on the reverse strand, counting down.
TTAAAATGTTTCAGAATTGCTTTTGTCCACAACTTACACAATGAAACCTCTCTAGGGGGAAAGAAAATTCGTACTGTCTTTATATTGAGTTGTCTAAACAATGACATCTCACTTTTATTCCAAGAAAATAGGAACAGCCAAATTCAGGATAATAGTTAAGCAAAATAAAAGCTTCCCTCAACAACTGACCACATTCCTGCCCTGCTGCACAGCACAGGCCCAAGAAGCAAGACAACAAAGACTTAGCTGGTTTTAAAACAGTGTATAGCAACACTGGTGACTCAGATGGTAAAGAATCTTCCTGCAATGCAGGAGACTGGGGTTCGATCCCTGGGTCAGGAAGAGCACCTGGAGAAGCAAATGGCAACCCACTCCAGTATTCTTGGCTGGAGAATCCCATGGACAAAGGAGTCTGGCAGGCTCTAGTCATGGAGTCACAAAGAGTCAGACACAACTGGGCGACTCACACTTTACACTTATAGTAACACTTGACAAACCTAGAGAGTGTATTAAAAAGCAGAGACGTCACTTTCCTGACAAAAGTTCATATAGTCAAAGCTATGGTTTTCCCAATAGTCAGGTACGGATGTGAAAGTTGGACAATAAAGAAGTCTGAACACCAAAGAAATGATGCTTTCGAATTGTGGAGTTGGAGAAGACTCTTGAGAGTCACTCGGACTGCAAGGAGATCAAACCAGTCAATCCTAAAGGAAATCAACCCTGAATATTCATTGGAAAGACTGATGTTGAAGCTGAAGCTCCAATACTTTGGCCACCTGATCTGTAGAGCCAACTTATTAGAAAAGACTGATGCTGGGAAAGATTGAGGGCGGGAGGAGAAGGGGATGACATGAGGTGGTTGGATGGCATCACCGACTCAATGGACATGAGTTTGAGCAAACTCAAGGGACAGGGAAGGACAGGGCAGCCTGGCATGCTGCACTCCATGGGGTCACAAAGAGTCAGATGCAACTGAACGACTAAACAACAACAACAAATGGCAACACTTAAGACTTCATCTTTTCCAGCCCAGAAAGCAGTTGTCAAGAAAGGCAACCCAAGCCCAATATACCTAGTCAAGCACAAAGTCTTTCTTGGAGGTCTTTAGAATAGAGAACATTCTCTAAGGCCCCCTGGGGAACCCTACTGAAAAAGATGAGACATAAATCCTATTTTCAGAACACTCCCCATTTTCCCCATTGGGCTCTATTCTCTCAATATCTTAGCTCTAAGCAGGGCATAAGCAGCTTACTAATAAACTTTCCTGGAAAACCCATAGATTATCAACCAAACTGAGACTGAGCTGTGCCACAGCTACAGGGCAATATATTAAGTGACACTTTATGAACTATGCTTCCCTCTTACATATGAGCCAATTTAGACCCAGGAGATCACTGAGTTTATAACCAGTGTAGTGAGTAGGAAGAGAATAAAGGCCAAGATCCAAAAGGGTGTTAGGACAGGGTGGCTGAGGTGGCTGGAAAGTATAAGTCAATAAAATTATGGAGTGATAATGGATGTGAAAGAAAAGGCAAGAGATTAAAGGATATTTTCATAGTGATTATGCCTGAGGAAAGGAATCTCCCTTTAAGTAAGAGTTTGCAAATGTATTATTTTCAGTCCAAAAAGAAAGAAAATCTTCACAATAGCTCTTATTTATTATTCGCTACCACGTGACAGGTGCTGTTCCAAAATGCATCACATAGATAGTCGTCCCTCATTTCCACAGGGAATTAATTCCCCACAGATCCCCAAATCTGTGGATGCTCAAGTCCCTTGTAAAAAATTGTATAATGGTGGGCCCTCCACTTCAGCAGACGTGGAACCCGCAAACAGGAGGGCCAACTGTATGAACTTGCTTAATCCCCACAACTACCCTGGCGTGGTTGTTATTTATTATCATCCTGCCCCTTTTCAGAGGAGGAAAGTAAGGCGCAGAGAATTAAAGTCACACAGCTAGTGGATGGCAGAGCCAAGAGAAAAGCTCAGAGAGTCAAGCTCAGAGCCACTCGCTTCACTTCTCCACACACGGCCTTTCAACAGAGGAATCCAGGGGCCTATAATTCTTGGCTTAGCCCATATATTAATAGCTCATGCTTGTGACTGGGTCTCTTGGTTACCACTAGGAAGCGAGACCCCAGGGTAGCATGGTGGTCCTCTCTAACCTCTCAGCTTCTGAACATCACCCCATCACCACACACAGTTGGAAACAAGCTCTCTTTCAGGCCAGAGAGAGTAGAAGGTATGGTTTATGAAAGGGTCCTATTTGGTCCTTTCTGTTTGACCCCCTATTAAGTCCCCATAAAGCTTCCTGGTAAAAGAAAAGCTTCCTTAATAAGAAATTCCCCATGAGGGCAAACCTGTCATTCTCTCAGGCCAGATTGTCATGGAAACTTTTATAAAGAGGAGCCCAACACTCAAGTCTTCAGGCTGCAAAAGAATCCATGCAGTTGTTCTTTTGTAAAATTATACAGATTTATTCATTGCAACAAGTGAGGCAATGACACAAGTTCCTTTAACTGATGAACGGGAATTGGAACCTAATGAGAGGAACGGTCAGAAATCCATTTGTCAAATCTTGTGCCACTCAGCTAGCCCTCATATGCAGTCCTCACAAATGATGCATTCTAAAAACAATGATCACCAGATCAGAATTACAAAGTAATTGTGAACTGAATAAAATGCATTGCTCTCTAAAATAACACTCACATGTCTTAGTGTAAATAGTAACATGGTCTTTTCTTCTAAAGCAGGAGGTCAGCAAACTACAGCCCTTGGGCCAAATTTGGCTCATTGCCTGTTTTTATACAAAAACAGGACTAAAAACGGACTTTGCATTTTTAAATTGGTGGAAAAAAATCAAAGGAAGAGCATGTTAAAAATCATATGAAATGTCACGTATAATACCTAAACTCTTATTGGAACACAGGCGCACTCACTCATTTACTGTCTGTGGCTGCCTTCACACTACAAAGGCACAAAGCCTAAAATATTTACTGTCTGGCTCTTTACAGAGAAAGTTTGCCGACCTCTTTCTGGAGTGATAAATGATAAATATATTGCCCTGACAAATTTCTCACGGTCCAATTATCAAAACTATAGTTTTTAATCATTAGAAAACAGTGAAGGATGCTGTGACCTACCCCAGTAATTAATTTCTGAAACCCTATTCTAAATAGACATTGCGGTTTATTATTCACCCTAATGATAAGTTTCGATCCCTTAATTGTTTCAAGGGGCGTGTTTTCTCTTACACTAAAATGATGTCTGACTGATATAAACCAGAGCCTTTTCTTCAAACGCCCTAGTGAAGCAGAGCCGAAAACATCCCATGCACACGTACAGTCACTTGGCAAGAATATTTTGCTGCTAAGCTCGAAACCAAAACAATTAAAGCCAGGAAACACAGAGCACGTGGGCTTCTGCTCCTGATGCTTGTTTATTCCAAAATCCTCAAATCCACAGAAATTTTTCTGTGCAGCTTTTTCATTAAGCATTTCAAAAAGAAAACAGGCTACTAGGCTTCTTTTGAAAGCATATGGTTTGTTGGTGGTGGTGTTTATGACTACCCTTTGACAGTGGCTAAGTATTGGATTGATATTTCTCCTTAAAAGGAATGATCTGTCATAGGATTTGACTGTCTTGTCATACTTTTACATCCATATTTGTGATGTCTTACCGTCTGTAGATCCAATATGATTCTCAACCATGCTGCTCCCCAAACATATGCCACTAGAATTCCTCCAAATCCGGCATCATCACTGAACTTCAAAAGTCACTCCCTAAGCAAAGGCTTTGGAGAAAGACACAAAACAGACTCACCAATTATTATAATTCAGACATCTCCTAAGACTTTATAAATGGGCTGTAGTAAAATAAGTATGTTATCTCCTGAGTTACATAAAACTTTTATTCATATTCAAATGCTAAACTAAGCAGTGACTTCTTCATGGGAGGTACTGGCAAGAAAGAGGTCACTGAAGAGGGCCTGAGAGCGTGTGATTCAGTCCCAGGTCCACTCTGTACTCACACCATAAACAGATATTAGAGCAAATGTTCTACTCTTCTGTCAATTTTCATCCAAAAAAATGTTTTAAAGTTTTACAGAATTCTCTGGAAACATCTGTCTTCTGATCTTAAGCAGATAATTATTCATGACTCAATAGATCCCAAAGGCTCCTTTAAACAAGTTGGAGAAACTACGGAAGCTCCATCAACAGCTCTGAAAGCTGTTCTAAAAACATTGTTACAATCAAATGCACTATCTCTCCCAAACAAAATGAAAAATTCTGTCTCTGACTCACAGTCAACCATTTCAAGAGATGTTGTTTACTTTAGCCAAGAAATTTAGTTAATTTTCATAAGCAGTTTTCAAAAGAAAGAAGCCAGCAAGAAAGTCAACTTAGCCAACAAAAAATTTCACTGGTTCTACTGAATACTCATGTCTCTACAATGTCAAGGAAGAGAAATATCTAACATAAAACCAGATTTTTTTGTTAAAAATTGAGCCAAAGGGAATTTTAAAAAGTAGGGGAAGGCAGCACATATTTAATTAGCCTAGGCTTGTTGCCTGATTTTCATTAGGTCCCTGCCTGATTCTTATTTGGCCCATTCTAAGTACTTTTAGGCCACTGGGCACGAAGGCCAGTGCTTATTTTCATGGCTGTTTCAATTCATCAAGAAAATCCTTTGAAAGATGAAAGAAACTTCACATTTTTTCACCTGTTGTTCTTTCTTGTGTGCCTGTCACTTCACTAGCCAAACATGCTTCAAGCCAAACCAAATGCTTTCCAAACCTCTACAACATGCCTTTGAAGATCTGAAGTTAAGTATTTTCTTATGCTGACCAGTATAGCTTCCAAATAAGGAATAAAAAAATAACGTAGTTCTTAAGCTATTTTTTTAATACCAGAAATGTGAAAACACATTCCAGTATGTGCAAAAAAGCAAAATTCCTCTTCCCCAAGTTTAGAAGTCATGTGCCAAAAACACCTGATGTTCATTACCACACCCGTGATGCATTGCTTATGTATGACAAAGTTCCTGCAAAGACCAGATGCTGCTTTTATTATTACCACTTCACAAGTTTTCCCAGGCTCACTAGAAAAAGTATTTTATAAGACCAGTCCACTGAGTGGGCTCATCTTACCACACTGATGAAATCTGGTTTGCTATTTAGTTGATTATCAATAAACATCTCTCTTTATTTCCAACAGCACAGCAATTAGGACCCTGATCTGTCACCACTAGCTTCAAGTTTTGGCTTTCATCAAAAGAAAAGGAATTTATTAAGAAAGAAAAAACACAGTTCTACCTTCAAGCTAAAAATAGTTCTGTCTTTCTAAACAATATGCACTTTCACACAGCTCTAGCAAACCTTCTTCAAGCAGCTTACAAAGGAGATGCTAAGAGAAATACACAATAGACCCTAGTTTTAGGTTCTGGTTTAGCTGACAGAGATGCAAACAAGCAAATGCTGATATTGGAAAGCAGAAAATACAGCCTAGTTGATATAAGAGAAAATGAGGCTTCACTAATCTCTTGGAGGTAGTCAAAAATAGGTAAGACAAAATTACTGAACATAGAGAATATATCTAAAGTTACAGAAACCTTAAGTCTCTGTGTGTGTGTGAATTGCTCAGTCAGGTCCAATTTTTGAGACCCCATGGACTGTAGCCTACCAGGCTCCTCTGTCCATGGAACTCTTCAGGCAAAAATAATGGAGTTGGTAACCATTCCCTTCTCCAGGGGATCTTCTCGAGCCAGGGATCAAATCCAGGTCTCCTCTATTGCAGGCAGATTCTTTACCATCTGAGCCACCAGGGAAGCCCATGAGAGTCTATACCAAAGGCTTTATTTTAAACTTATAAAGTTTACTTTAAATATGTTATTTGTAGAAAACCAACTAAAAACGAAAGAACAAAGTAGAGGTAATTCCCAGTGGATCTTATATAACATAGTCATAGATTATCTGCTTTTAATGGATACTTTAAAGCTATGACAAACCAAGACAGTGTATTAAAAACCAAAGACATCCCTTTGCCAACAAAGGTCTGTATAGTCAAAGCTATGGTTTTCCCAGTAGCCATGTACGGATGTAAGAGCTGAACCATCAAGAAGGCTGAGCACCAAAGAAATGATGCTTTCAAATTGTGGAGTTGGAGAAGACTCTTGAGAGTCACTTGGACTGCAAGGAGATTAAACCAGTCAATCCTAAAGGAAATCAACCCTGAATATTCACTGGAAAGACTGATGCTGAAGCTCCAATACTTCGGCCACATGATGCAAACAGCTGACTCATTGGAAAAGATGCTGATGCTGGGAAAGAGTGAAGACAAAGGAGAAGAAGGCAGCAGAGGCTGAAATGGTTTGATAGCATTACCAACTCAATAGACATGAATTTGAGCAAACTCCAGGAGGTAGTGAAGGACAGGAAAGCCTGGCTTGCTGCAGCTCATAGGGTCACAAAGGGTAGGACATGACTTAGCGACTGAACAACATAGATTGTCTAAGATATGATAATAATGATAACAATCCTCCTCTTCATCATCACCACCATGAAATGCTTGCCTCATCCCAGGCACTGTACTGAGCACTTCATATACATTAACGTTCGTATTCACAAGAGCATCACTATGTAGGTAATATTATCTCAGTTCAACAGAATAACCAAGGTTGGGAGATGTTAAACAACCTGGCCAAAGGCACAGTGCTAGCAAGTGATGGCAAACTAAGAGCAATCAGTTAAAGAACTATTCAGCAATAACTTGATTTACCTGAAGTTTACATAGTGACAAAGTCATTTCATTATCTGTGTTTTCTTACATGTGTACTTGTTTCTGTAAGACATAGGAATTTATCACCCCAGGAATTTATCATAGATCAGTTCTCCAATCCTGCTCACTCTTTTTTTTTTAAAGATTCTTTGATGTGGATCATCTTATTTAGTCTTTATTGAATCTGTTACAATATTGCTTCTGTCTTATGCTTTGGTTTTTTTGGCCCCAGGGCATGTAGGGTCTTAGCCCCTCAACCAGGGAGCAAACCCACACTCCTTGCATTGGAAGGCAAAGTCTTAACCACTGGACCACGAGAGAAGTCCCAATCCTGCTCACTCCTGACACTTACCAAATGTGAATACAGATAATTCATTCAAAGAAAAATTTTGAGCACCCACTAGGAACCAGGCAGTATACAACTATCCTAAATTTGACTGTAGAAAGAAGTGAAATAATTTGTCTCTATCAACCAGAAAGTTTCATTTGCAGCTAGGGTTTGCTCAGTTCTCATCAGTGGTAAAGAATCTACCTGCAATGCAGGAGATGCGGATGAGATCCCTGGGTCAGGAAAATGCCCCGGCAAAGGAAATGGCAACCCACTTCAGTATTCTTGCCTGGAGAATCCCAGGGACAGAGGAGCCTGGTGGGTTACAGTCTATGGGGTTGCAAAAGAGTCAGACACGACTTAGCAACTAAACAACAACAACAATGTAGGCTTATGGGAATGAAAGAGGTTGCATTAATCAGCTGACTCAGATTTTATGGCTTCCACCCTCAACTTATCGGGACACACCTATCAATCAAGCACTTTCCGAGTAACTCTGGTAAATCCCTGGGGAATCTCACCTGTGCTAAGGAACAAGCCTTGTCACACACCACACAGCTTTTTATTCCTCCTGCCCTTCTAGCACTCTCCATGGACATCATTGGAACTGGAAGAGAAGTCCTCTCCTCTGTCTTGATTGCATTACATTCTTTCAGAGGGGTCCCTAAATTATCTTGCTTGTACCTTCATGTCCAACAGTTTTACCACAAAACTCTTTTCATTTATAGCTTTCACCTCTGAAGGACTGAGACATGATCTAAAGGAAGGTTAGAGACAAATCTGAGTCACAGACACCACACCATTCTCAGAATGGCCCCTCTCCTCTGATAACTAAGGCTTGTTACTGGATCCAGCTATCAACCCTGATTTCTTCATCTCTTATAATAAGTACCTCCCAGGATGATCTTCAATCTGCTGACAGACCCTGCCCACCAGTAACTTAACAAGCCCAGAACATGGCTGAACCTCAACAGAAGCCATTGGGTAGGCTTATGGCCATGTTCTAACATCCACCCCTCTCTCCATGCAAACACATGGCTTACTAGGAAATAAGGATATTGGGGTAGGAATGGAGAGTGCTTAAATCCCTGTTTTCTGATCCAACTTGTTGGGAGATTGGCGAGGGGCGACGGGGGGAGGGCACAGGCTGGATGGAGTGTACTACAAGATACACTCTGGTAGACCACCAGGAGATGACGATCAGGGTCACTGCAAGAAAAGCTGCTATAGAACTACAAGAATAAATTACGTTCTGGCAGAATGGCTCTAAAATGGAGATTTAGGGGATGAGCAGGAATCAGCCACAAAAAGCCCAAAGCACTAAAGATTTGTTTTTATGGTACCTAACAGAGTAAGTCATAACTTCAGAGAACCTAAGTCCAGCTTCCTCAAATCTAAAAACCAGTGTTCAGCAACAGACAAGTGATGCCTTCTCAATATCCCTTGACACACTTCTATAGCTTTGACTGCCTATATTATTGATGGACAGTTCTTTTCACAAGGCAATGGGCTCCTACTTCAAGGGCCCATGTCTCTTTGCCCTTAGACTTCCTCTGCCTGCAGGAGCATGATCCACCGACTCCCAGGGTAAGTCAGAGTGGTGGCTAGCTCATTCCTCCAGAACCAGCCCTGCACTCATGAGCAGCAGAAGATGGTGAATAAATGCCTCAGCTTCCCTTGCTGTGACTATGGTCTCCCATAGCGTCCCTGACAGGATGGGGCCCCAGGCTCCCACAGGGTGACCACACCTGAAAGCCCTCTGCACTTTCCTCCTGTCTGTCTCTTACATACCTACACCTCTCGGGGCCTCCTGGGACCACTTCAAACATAAACCATCTGCATCCAAATCCTTGTCTTAGAATCTGATTTAGAGAAAACTCAAACTAAGACATCTTCTTTTAGGTAAGAATTTCCTCAAATACAAACTAACCCATTACATTTATGCACAGGAAAGCAGAGTTTTGAAGGGGGAAAAAACACTAATTTCAGAGGGCTGAGGACCCTACCTTCACCCAGCTTCATCAATGGGGAAGTGATCTGAGATCAAGATAAAGTAGATGGAAATGCTTCTAGGCAGGGGTACCCTTCACAGAACCAGGAAGGGTAAAGGGTGAGAAGAAGGAAACTCTTTGCTTCTCAATTTCATCTTCTCTGTCAGGGAGGCATGATCTAGAATCTTCCAACTGAGGCAGGAAGAAGATGGAAATGGAAAATCCATCCATGAGAGGTTACTTGTCACTCTGGACAGGTAGCATATAGGACCTGTGTTAGTTGGCTCAGACTGCCATAACAAAATACCACAGGCTGAGCCACTAAAGCAACAGAGATTTATTTTTTCACAGTTCTGAAGGCTGAGACTTCCAGATCAAGGGCCCATCAGGTTGGGTTTCTGTAGCCTGTCTCCTTGGCTTGTAGATGGCCCTCCTCTTGACACATTCTCACGTCTTTCTTCCACGTGTGTGGTTTCGCTTTGTGCATCCCAATTTCCTCTTAAAAGGACAGCAGTAGGATGAGATTAGAGCCCACAACAACAGCCTCATTTTAACTTAATCACCTATTTAAAGGCCCTGTCTCCACATATACCAAATACAGTCACACGCCAAGGTACTGAGTGGTTAGGGCTCCACCATATAAATGTGGGGAGACACAATTCAGCCCATGACCAGGCCCCAGAGCTGGGCTTACACTGCACAGAAAACCTTTCCAAATTTTCTAAATTGTGTATTAAACAATCCAGCTTTACCAGATGGCAGATACAACTGAATTCAATCTCTAAAGAATCAAACATGTACTAAGTAACTAGACAATAGCCTTTAGTTGTGGTAGGTGCCACAGAACCTATGAAACCTACATGAGACAATTCCTACAGTCAGGCAAAGAGACAGGTCATCTGTGAGGAATGATATTAATAACAAAAAATAAACAAAACTGTATAAAGACTAGGCAGAGAAGGAAATGGCAACCCACTCCAGTATTCTTGCCTGGAGAATGCCAGGGACAGAGGAGCCTGGTGGGCTGCTGTCTATGGGGTTGCACAGAGTTGGACACAACTGAAGCGACTTAGCAGCAGCAGCATAAAGACTAGGGCTAAATTGCAAGAACTCACGTAAAAACTCATGGAGGGAGTGAGTCTTTGGAGTACCAGAACAATTCAGAATAGTATTAGGCAAGAAGGATAAAAAACCCTATACTTGGGAAGCATTAAGAAGACCAGTCTAAATAGCCCAGAATATTTATGTGGGCAGGTGAGAGTTAGGTTTTAGAGTCAGGGGTAGCTCGGATGGTAAAGAATCTGCCTGCAATGCAGGAGACCTGACTTCGAGCCCTGGCTCAGGAAGATCCCCTGGAGAAGGGAATGGCTACCCGCTGCAGTACTCTGGCCTAGGAAATCCCATGGACAGAGGATTCTGGTGGGCTATAGTCCATGGGATTGCAAAGAATCGGTCACAACTGAGTGACTAACACTTCACTGAGTCTAGAGGGCCCAAAGTATCAGGTAAAGGAATGAGTGAAATAAAGAGAGACAGGTGAACTTGAGGATGGGTGAGTATAAAAACAAAGTCTATAAAATACAAAATTTCATGATGTCAAGTATTGTCTGGAAAATAAACCTTGGAACAATCTCATATCATTCCAAGAAAGCATCATTCAATGCTACTGCAAATAAAAGACTCACAAAAGTATGGGCATCTCTAAGAAAACCATTACAAACAAATCTGGGTGTTACTAAAACAAAACTCTTAATCTGAAGTTAAGCTATAGGAATTTTGAATCCACTGAGTATGTTAACCACACCTTTGAAAAACCATGATTATACAATATTGAATGTCTGTGGGACAATCATCACCAACCTCTGGGAATGTGGGGGAATGGAAATAAAGGGAAATGTGTTACAGAATGCAAAGATGAACAATTTGCATTCCCTGGCTTCAAAAGCTCAAAGTCTATGAATGAAAACAATGATAATAATAAATAACTTAAAATCATCAAAATGTATTGTGTTGTCACTGAGTGCCATCACCATAGAGAAAGGAAGCATTTTAGTAAATATTTGTTGAACAAATGAGTGAACTCCGTCAATGGAAGGTATCTGTGTGGTAAATTTTTAAAGATGAGTAGGCCTTCGACAGGAGAAGGAATGAGGGTCATTTCAGGCAGAGGGAATAACATATAACTAGAAAAGACAGAGTGTATGAACAATCTAGGAATCACCACTCGGCTCCACAATGAAACTACCTAGGAAATTTTTTTCTAAGTGTCACCCACGTCACACCCCCAGAAATTGGGACTGAATTGGTATGGGACAAGGCCTAAGTACTAGAGTTTTTTAACTTGCCCATACTCTAAAATGCAGAGAAGCTTAAGAACCACTACTGGGCCAGCCTTCAACCTTCCCTAACTCTGCCTTGTTGCTTTTTCCCCCAACAATACTTACTAAAGCTTTCAGTAAGTTACAAAAATAGAGCATGACAAGTTTCAAGAAATTCACTGGGGCTCTTTTTGTCCAGCATGTTGTCTATCCTCTCCTCAGTAGAAATCAAATGACTCTAAATAAATCCCACGATGATGACAGGTAGTCATAGAAATTGAACAAAAGAGATGATTGGGCATTCTCAGTCCAGTCCCATAACTGCCATGTGCCCAAGCTCTGTCAGAGAACCTTAGAGTGAGTGGAATAAAGACACAGCTTCCACCTTCCTTCTCTCACTTACAGCCCATGTCCTCTGCTCCGGTAGTTCTGAGACTTGTAACAAAGTTTTATAAATTGTATGGAGTTTACAAAATGATTCCCCTGGGAACCATAATAGCAAAGTCAATGTGTCATACAATTTTAGAAAAGGAGGAACAAGGTCAAAGCTATGGTTTTTCCAGCAGTCATGTATGGATGTCAGAGTTGGACTATAAAGAAAGCTGAGCACTGAAGAATTGATGCTTTTGAACTGTGGTGTGGAGAAGACTCTTGAGAGTCCCTAGGACTGCAAGGAGATCCAACCAGTCCACCCTAAAGGAGATCAGTCCTGGGTGTTCATTGGAAGGACCAATGCTGAACCTGAAGCTCCAATACGTTGGCCACCTGTCCGAAGAACTGACTCATTGGAAAAGACCCTGATGCTGGAAAAGATTGAAGGTGGGAGGAGAAGGGGACGACAGAGGATGAGATGGTTGGATGGCATCACCGACTCAATGAACATGAGTTGGAGTAAGCTCCGGGAGTTGGTGATAGACAGGGAAGCCCGGAGGGCTGCAGCCCATGGGGTCACAAAGAGTCGGACGTGGCACTACCTACATGGAAATAGGAATTCTGCTCCCAACACCATTTCACTTTTGTGCCGTTTGTTGCTGTTTACTTGTTAAGCTGTGTTCAACCCGTTGTGACCCCATAGACTGTACCCTGCCAGGCTCCTTGGTCCATGGGATTCTCCAGGCAACAATACTAGAGTGGGTTGCCATGCCCTCCTCCAGGGGATCTTCCCGACCCAGGGACTGAACCCGAGTCTCCTGCATTGGCAGGCAGATTCTTTACCAGTGAGCCCCAGGGAGGAACGGCTTAAAGAAGAAGGATGGTTTACGCCTGGTGGGACCTATTTTGGCAGAACACACAAAATCGATTTCTTCCTAAGGGCGACTTAGACAAGTTCCTTTCTGTTTATGACATTTAGCTTTCATTCCTTTTTTAGGACACAGTATTTTCGTGTGTGTCACTATGACATCCCGACAAAGGACAAAGGGGAAGGAGTATTATTCCATGTGACATTCAAAAACCTAACCTTTATCAACTGTTTCTGAAGGTCATTCTCCCACAACTTGGAGTTAGCTGTGCAAGGCCAAAAGCCCTGGCACGCTGAATGAGAATGCAGCGACATCAGGGGCTGAGACTGCCTTTCGGCATGTTCACTGCGGTTTCTTCCTTTCGCTCATTCGTTCCATTACTGAGTATCTACCCTGTAGTGTGCATTATGCCAGGACACAGTAGAGCAACTTTTCTGGATCTGTCGGAAGATAAAATCTCTTTGGGGAACTTCTCTGGTGGCACAGTGGATTCCCAGGAAGATTCCACATGCTGCGGAGCAACTAAGCCCGTGTGCCGTAACTACTGAGCCTAAACTGCACACCTGGAGCTCGTGCTCTGCAACAAGCAAAGCCACCACAATGAGAAACCCATGCGTCAGAACTAAGAGCAGCCCCTGCTCGCCACAACTAGAGAAAACCCAAGCGTAGCAGCAAAGGCCCGGCACAACCAAAAATATTAATCAAATTAACAAAGATCAAACACAAAGAACAAATATTAAAAGCAGCAAGGGAAAAACAACAAATAACACACAAGGGAATTCCCATAAGGATAACAGCCGATCTTTCAATAGAAACTCTTCAAGCCAGGAGGGAATGGCAAGACATACTTAAAGTGATGAAAGAAAATAACCTACAGCCCAGATTATTGTACCCAGCAAGGATCTCATTCAAGTATGAAGGAGAAATCAAAAGCTTTGCAGACAAGCAAAAGCTGAGAGAATTCTGCACCACCAAACCAGCTCTCCAACAAATACTAAAGGATATTCTCTAGACAGGAAACACAAAAACAATAAACTCGAACCCAAAACAATAAAGTAAATGGCAACAGGATCATACTTATCAGTAATTACCTTAAATGTAAATGGGTTGAATGCCCCAACCAAAAGACAAAGACTGGCTGAATGGATACAAAAACAAGACCCCTACATATGTTGTCTACAAGAGACCCACCTCAAAACAGGGGACACATACAGACTGAAAGTGAAAGGCTGGAAAAAGATTTTCCATGCAAATAGGGACCAAAAGAAAGCAGGAGTAGCAATACTTATATCAGATAAAATAGACTTTAAAACAAAGGCTTTGAAAAGAGACAAAGAAGGTCACTACAAAATGATCAAAGGATCAACCCAAGAAGAAGATATAACAATTATAAATATATATGCACCCAACACGGGAGCACCGCAGTATGTAAGACAAATGCTAACAAGTATGAAAGGAGAAATTAACAATAACACAATAATAGTGGGAGACTTTAATACCCCACTTACACCTATGGATAGATCAACTAAACAGAAAATTAACAAGGAAACACAAACTTTAAACGATACAATAGACCAGTTAGACCTAATTGATATTTATAGGACATTTCAACCCAAAACAATGAATTTTACCTTTTTCTCAAGCGCACATGGAACCTTCTCCAGGATAGATCACATCCTGGGCCATAAAGCTAGCCTTGGTAAATTCAAAAAAATAGAAATCATCCCAAGCATCTTTTCTGACCACAATGCAGTAAGATTAGATCTCAATTACAGGAGAAAAACTATGAAAAATTCCAACATATGGAAGCTGAACAACACGCTGCTGAATAACCAACAAATCACAGAAGAAATCAAAAAAGAAATCAAAATTTGCATAGAAACGAATGAAAATGAAAACACAACAACCCAAAACCTGTGGGACACTTTAAAAGCAGTCCTAAGGGGAAAGTTCATAGCAATACAGGCACACCTCAAGAAACAAGAACAAAGTCAAATAAATAACCTAACTCTACACCTAAAGCAACTAGAAAAGGAAGAAATGAAGAACCCCAGGGTTAGTAGAAGGAAAGAAATCTTAAAAATTAGAGCAGAAATAAATGCAAAAGAAACAAAAGAGACCATAGCAAAAATCAACAAAACCAAAAGCTGGTTCTTTGAAAGGATAAATAAAATTGACAAACCATTAGCCAGACTCATCAAGAAACAAAGGGAGAAAAATCAAATCAACAAAATTAGAAATGAAAATGGAGAGATCACAACAGACAACACAGAAATACAAAGGATCATAAGAGACTACTATCAACAATTATATGCCAATAAAATGGACAACGTGGAAGAAATGGACAAATTCTTAGAAAAGTACAACTTTCCAAAACTTGACCAGGAAGAAATAGAAAATCTTAACAGACGCATCACAAGCACGGAAATTGAAACTGTAATCAAAAATCTTCCAGCAAACAAAAGCCGTGGTCCAGACGGCTTCACAGCTGAATTCTACCAAAAATTTAGAGAAGAGCTAACACGTATCCTGCTCAAACTCTTCCAGAAAATTGCAGAGGAAGGTAAACTTCCAAACTCATTCTATGAGGCCACCATCACCCTAATACCAAAACCTGACAAAGATCCCACAAAAAAAGAAAACTACAGGCCAATATCATTGATGAACATAGATGCAAAAATCCTTAACAAAATTCTAGCAATCAGAATCCAACAATACATTAAAAAGATGATACACCATGACCAAGTGGGCTTTATCCCAGGGATGCAAGGATTCTTAATATCCGCAAATCAATCAGTGTAATACACCACATTAATAAATTGAAAAATAAAAACCATATGATTATCTCAATAGATGCAGAGAAAGCCTTTGACAAAATTCAACATCCATTTATGATAAGAACTCTCCAGAAAGCAGGAATAGAAGGAACATACCTCAACATAATAAAAGCTATATATGACAAACCCACAGCAAACATTATCCTCAATGGTGGAAAATTGAAAGCATTTCCTCTAAAGTCAGGAACAAGACAAGGGTGCCCACGTTCACCATTACTATTCAACATAGTTTAGGAAGTTTTGGCCACAGCAATCAGAGCAGAAAAAGAAATAAAAGGAATCCAAATTGGAAAAGAAGAAGTAAAACTCTCACTATTTGCAGATGACATGATCCTCTACATAGAAAACCCTAAAGACTCCACCAGAAAATTACTAGAACTAATCAATGACTATAGTAAAGTTGCAGGATATAAAATCAACACACAGAAATCCCTTGCATTCCTATACACTAATAATGAGAAAACAGAAAGAGAAATTAAGGAAACAATTCCATTCACCATTGCAACGGAAAGAATAAAATACTTAGGAATATATCTACCTAAAGAAACTAAAGACCTATATATAGAAAACTATAAAACACTGGTGAAAGAAATCAAAGAGGACACTAATAGATGGAGAAATATACCATGTTCATGGATTGGAAGAATCAATGTAGTGAAAATGAGTATACTACCCAAAGCAATTTATAGATTCAATGCAATCCCTATCAAGCTACCAACAGTATTCTTCACAGAGCTAGAACAAATAATTTCACAATTTGTATGGAAATACAAAAAACCTCGAATAGCCAAAGCGATCTTGAGAAAGAAGAATGGAACTGGAGGAATCAACCTGCCTGACTTCAGGCTCTACTACAAAGCCACAGTTATCAAGACAGTATGGTACTGGCACAAAGACAGAAATATTGATCAATGGAACAAAATAGAAAGCCCAGAGATAAATCCACGCACATATGGACACCTTATCTTTGACAAAGGAGGCAAGAATATATAATGGATTAAAGACAATCTCTTTAACAAGTGGTGCTGGGAAAACTGGTCAACCACTTGTAAAAGAATGAAACTAGAACACTTTCTAACACCATACACAAAAATAAACTCAAAATGGATTAAAGATCTCAACGTAAGACCAGAAACTATAAAACTCCTAGAGGAGAACATAGGCAAAACACTCTCTGACATACATCACAGCAGGATCCTCTATGACCCACCTCCCAGAATATTGGAAATAAAAGCAAAAATAAACAAATGGGACCTAATTAACCTTAAAAGCTTCTGCACATCAAAGGAAACTATTAGCAAGGTGAAAAGACAGCCTTCAGAATGGGAGAAAATAATAGCAAATGAAGCAATGGACAAACAACTAATTTCAAAAATATACAAGCAACTCCTACAGCTCAACTCCAGAAAAATAAACGACCCAATCAAAAAATGGGCCAAAGAACTAAATAGACATTTCTCCAAAGAAGACATACAGATGGCTAACAAACACATGAAAAGATGCTCAACATCACTCATTATCAGAGAAATGCAAATCAAAACCACTATGAGGTACCATTTCACACCAGTCAGAATGGCTGTGATCCAAAAGTCTACAAATCATAAATGCTGGAGAGGGTGTGGAGAAAAGGGAACCCTCTTACACTGTTGGTGGGAATGCAAACTAGTACAGCCACTATGGAGAACAGTGTGGAGATTCCTGAAAAAACTGGAAATAGAACTGCCTTATGATCCAGCAATCCCACTGCTAGGTATACACAC
This sequence comes from Bos indicus x Bos taurus, assembly GCF_003369695.1. Classification (NCBI taxonomy): domain Eukaryota; kingdom Metazoa; phylum Chordata; class Mammalia; order Artiodactyla; family Bovidae; genus Bos; species Bos indicus x Bos taurus. The sequence goes on along the minus strand of NC_040079.1, from coordinate 110,628,017 downwards.
TGAGGAAACCAGAAGGGAAAGAGACACGTGTACCCCAATGTTCATCGCAGCACTGTTTATAATAGCCAGGACATGGAAGCAACCTAGATGTCCATCAGCAGATGAATGGATAAGAAAGCTGTGGTACATATACACAATGGAGTATTACTCAGCCATTAAAAAGAATACATTTGAATCAGTTCTAATGAGGTGGATGAAACTGGAGCCTATTATACAGAGTGAAGTAAGCCAGAAGGAAAAACATCAATACAGTATACTAACGCATATATATGGAATTTAGAAAGATGGTAACAATAACCCGGTGTACGAGACAGCAAAAGAGACACTGATGTATAGAACAGTCTTATGGACTCTGTGGGAGAGGGAGAGGGTGGGAAGATTTGGGAGAATGGCATTGAAACATGTAAAATATCATGTAGGAAACGAGTCGCCAGTCCAGGTTCGATGCACGATACTGGATGCTTGGGGCTGGTGCTCTGGGATGACCCAGAGGGATGGTATGGGGAGGGAGGAGGGAGGAGGGTTCAGGATGGGGAACACATGTATACCTGTGGCGGATTCATTTTGATATTTGGCAAAACTAATACAATTATGTAAAGTTTTAAAAATAAAACCATTAAAAAGAAAAATAAATAAATAATTTTTTTAAAAAAATCTCTTTGAACTCTTGTTAAAAAAATAGGCTTCCAGATTCCACTATAGTCTCCCTCAATCAGAATGTTTAGGAGGAAAGTAACCAGAATTTGTATTTTTTAACAAGCACCTAGCTGACGCAAATAAATAGTCTGGAACAGTAGGTCCCTGCTCTTGGTAAATTCTAAGGCCTCAATGTTCTGTGAACCTAAGGTGATGCAGATCCCTTCTAGTTGGACTTTGAGATGAAGAGATGTTTTCTGTCTCAGCAATTTCTAGATATCCATGTTCCATGAAATGCCAGACCCACCCACAAGTCCTTCAAAAGTCAGTAACAATGCATATTTAGCCATATAAGTCACCAGCTTTCTTTCTTACACTATTTCCTTTTCTTCACAACCAAATGGATAGGGAGTCCAACCACCTCATTAAATGTGAGTATCATTACAGGTTTTTCCAATGTAACTGTTTTTTTTTTTAACAAAATACAACTTTCAACAGCAATTACACAGGTGAGGTCAGCTGGAGTCCTTTAGAGTGAGATGGAATTTTGAAAGGATTCTGAAGTTCTTATTGTTGTTGCTGTTTTTGTTTAGTCGCTCAGTCATGTCTGACTCTTTTGTGATCCTATGGACTGTAGCCCACCAGACTCCTCCGTCCATGGGACTTCCCAGGCAAGAATACTGAAGTGGGTTGGCATTTCCTTCTCCAGAGGATCTTCTGACCCAGGGATTGAGCCTGTGTCTCCTGTGGCTCTTGCACTGGCAGGTGGGTTCTTCACCATTGAGCCACCAGGGAAGCCCTTTGGAAGTTCTTAAAAGATTGAAAACCTCTGTTCTAAACCTGAACTGTCCCTAGCTTCAGGGAGGCCCAGGGGAACTCCTGCTTGGCAGACCCACAGTCTGTGATCCACAGCCATGCTTGATGCATTTCCCAGCCACACAAACTGAGAAGGCAAATAACTGTGTCAACTGACCTACGTGGCAACAAATTTTGACTTTACTCAGCAAGCTGCAGCCTCTTGAAGGCTACCTACTGTGAGTAGTGATCAAGTGCTGGCATCACACAGGCCACAAGGTGGCCAAGGGGGTGTGCTGAGACAGATTAGGAGGCATCTCCCGTGACTGTGTTCCTCGCATAAACTCGGGTCCCGGCAGCTGCAAGTGTTGTCATTTGTTGTCTTTTTTCCCCAAAGGCCATTTTGTCTTATCTGATGTTGAAACTCTGCCACACAGCTTTAAACACTGAAGCACAGGAATGAGAAATTTGTTCTTGTCTCTTGCTATGCTTGACATTTCCACACTGATAAGGTACAGCTAAATATTGACTTTTGGTTAAGTTCAGATTAAGTGTCTGGTCCATGAGCATTGACTGTGAACCATTATCTTCCTTCTCCTTTTGGCACTGAGTTCTCTTATAAAAACAGAAAGGACAAAGGGAAAAACTGAGGTGCTGTCATTAATTACCTGAAGATCTTTTCTATGCTGTGGTAGAAATTGTCATTAACTTTTGAGATATGGGGGCAGTTTTGTTGAAGATGGTACTGGTGAACATAAAGACACATTAAAAATCATATTTTTTATATTGTAGGTTATTCAAATATATCTTCCACTGAAGATTCATCCATATTTATCCATTGAAGAAAATGTCACCCAATTACCAATATAAGTACACAAACCAGATATCTGGCTGACTTTATCTACATGCTCAATGTTTATCACCGCCGTACTAAAATCAATAGGTGATGATCTCTGTGCTCAGTTTAGTCAACACAGATTCAATCTGGTGGGATAAGCTTCTCTTGACCCTTCTACTTGGAACAGAGAGTTAAGAGAATTTCAAACAGCTGAGAGAGTCTCAAAGTATATTTTCTCCCAAAGGAGAATCTCAGCTTTGCATTGTCTACCAAAGGAGACTGTGGCAGGATAATCCTTGATTGGTTTCTCAAAATGCAACATTCCTAGTCCTCTGAATAGCATTTCCTTGTTACTCTACCAACTTAATAAATAGTTAAATCCTATCAGAATACCCTCCCCAAGTCAAATGCTCAGGCAAATCAACAGTTACTGGAAGCCACAAAGAGTCAAGGAATGCTCTCTGTTCCCAAGGAGTTGACAATTTATTTAGAAAGAAGATAATACAGAATTATTAACTAAAATAATGGTAGCAAAGCAGAAAATCATCAAGTTCACAGGAAACAACCCTCACTGTGGACGAGAATGGTGATTGAAGCTTTTATGAACAGATTAGCTCCGGATCCTGGGAGAATTTTGCTAGATGAAGGACAAAGGCATTCTAGGTTTTCTGTAGACAGGATATTTTTATTGCATCCCACCCCACAAGACTAAAATACTTTATGTAAAGAAAGTGTTGTTTTAAGACCCAGGTGACCTGCTTGATTATTGGTTTTTAAGAAAAAAAGAAAACTAGACATTATTATCCTTGTTACTGCTTTGGTAAGGCATACATGAACCATATTATGTTGCTTATATTTGTTTTTGACCCATGAAAGCTGCAATTTAACATGATTTAACCACACATACACATGTGTGTTCAATGTAAAACTTCTCACCTTTTTTTGAGCAAAATCCCCTAGCTGTGTTAATTTTTAGTTCTATTAACATTTAGCAGGCAGTAATAAATTCTCAATAAGGCCAATTCTATCAACAATATTAATATGTATGACTATAAAGTCTGTTCTCAGTATCTATATAATGACCCTGACTTGCCAAAAAGAATATTTGATGATTCAAGTTGTGAATAATGAAACAAAGATTTTGATTCATATTCAGATGGACAGTTGTATCAGCCCCTCACCCCTAGGTATCCACACCAGCAATCTATAATACCAGCAATCAGGAATGAATGAAATTGAAGGTCTTGAGTCATCTCTCCACTGAATTTGTCATCCACGTGACAAAAGTACAAACAAACAGATACAAAAGTTTCAGATAATGAACATGAGATAAAATAAAATAATAAAATAGGCCACTGTCGCGTACCTGGACCTCAGAGGGAAGGGAAGCCCAAGGAAGTCTGGTAATGAGGTGCACATCACAGAAAGAAGGACGCACAGCAAATTTCTCCTGGTCTTCTCTACAGTGAAGGGAAGCCCATTCTGAGCTTCACATAGGGTACAGCTCCAAACTAGGCAAACCAAGGAAAAAGACTTAAGATTCCTAACACATATGACTCAGCCATCTGGGTAACTGTCGACCCTAAAAATATTCGGCCTATTCCAGAAACCATGTTAGTACTAGTTCATAATCCATCTTGGGCTCTAAATCTATGTTAGATCAGAGTTGCTCACACTGGGGTAGGTTGACCCATTTGGGGAGACTGGCATATTCTCATTGGAATATATTTTTCAGGATTTGATACAGTATTCATTTCACTGATAAAGTAAGCATGTTCTAAATCAGCCGGGTAACCACACATAAACTGGAAATCCAGTTGAAATAGCATTCCAGCTGGAATTCCAGTTGAGGCTATTTCAAATCCTAAAAGATAATGCTGTGAAAGTGCTGCACGCAATACACCAGCAAATTTGGAAAACGCAGCAGTGGCCACAGGACTGGAAACGTTTTCATTCCAATCCCAAAGAAAGGCAATGCCAAAGAATTCTCAAACTACTGCACAATTGCACTCATCTCACAAGCTAGCAAAGTAATGCTCAAAATTCTCCAAGCCAGGCTTCAACAGTATGTGAACCGTGGACTTCCAGATGTTCAAGCTGGTTTTAGAAAAGGGAGAGGAACCAGAGATCAAATTGCCAACATCTGCTGGATCATCGAAAAAGCAAGAGAGTTCCAGAAAAACATCTACTTCTGCTTTATTGACTATGCCAAAGCCTTTGACTGTGTGGATCACAATCAACTGTGGAAAATTCTGAAAGAGATGGGAATACCAGACCATCTCACCTGCCTCCTGAGAAATATGTATGCGGGTCAAGAAGCAACAGTCAGAACTGGACATGGAACAACAGACTGGTTCCAAATCAGGAAAGGAGTACGTCAAGCCTGTATATTGTCACTCTGCTTATTTAACTTATATGCAGAGTACGCCATGCGAAATGCCAGGCTGGATGAAGCACAAAGTGGAATCAAGATTGCTGGGAGAAATATCAATAACCTCAGATATGCAGATGACACCACCCTTATGGCAGAAAGCAAAGAAGAACTAAAGAGCCTCTTGATGAAAGTGAAAGAGGAGAGTGAAAAAGTTGGCTTAAAGTCAACATTCAGAAAACTAATATCATGGCATCCAGTCCCATCAATTCATGGGAAATAGATGCAGAAACAATGGAAACGGTGAGAGACTTTATTTTCTTGGGCTCCAAAATCACTGCAGATGGTGACTGCAGCCATGAAATTAAAAGATGTTTACTCCTTGGAAGAAAAGCTATGACCAACCTAGACAGCATATTAAAAAGCAGAGACATTACTTTGCCAACAAAGGTCAGTCTAGTCAAAGCTGTGGTTTTTCCAGTAATCATGTATGGATACGAGAGTTGGACTATAAAGAAAGCTGAGCGCGAAGAACTGATGCTTTTGACCTGGGATGTTGAGAAGACTCGAGAGTCCCTTGGACTGCAAGGAGATGCAACCAGTCCATCCTAAAGGAAATCAGTCCTGAATATTCATTGGAAGGACAGATGCTGAAGCTGAAACTCCAGCATTTTGGCCACCTGATGCAAAGACTCATTGGAAAAGACCCTGATGCTGGGAAAGATTGAAGGCAGGAGGAGAAGGGGACGACAGTGGATGAGATGGTTGGATGGCATCACTAACATGATGGACATGAGTTTGAGTAGGCTCTGGGAGTTGGTGATGGGCAGGGAAGCCTGGCATGCTCCAGTCCATAGGGTCATAAAGAGTCAGACATGACCGAGCAACTGAATTGAACTGAACCACACGTAACCAAATGCCTCCTCACAGGCCCAGTCTGTCTTTGTGTCTGCAATCAGGTTTGTGCCAAGTAGTCCTACTTTAATTGTCTTCAGCTAATTAACAATGTATAGAGATAGATTTCAGAAGCAAATGAGGCTTTTGCACCAACCGTGGGCCAGATGACTTCAGAGTGTACTGGAGGAACAAAGGTGTTTCAGTGATTCAGACAGAAGAATGGTGAGAGAATCACATCACCTTGTGACAGACGCCCAGTGGGAAAGGCAGATCAAGCCCAAAAGAAAAGGGCCACAGTCACTAACACTTCATATAACATTAAACTATGTAGGATAACAAAGTTTTTTTCCTTTGCAGAGGAGAGAGTTGTATGCAATTTTTACATTTGTTTTTATAAGAACTACAACCTATAATAAGAACTGAAAGTTCTAGAAGTTTATGTCTAGTTTTAGTTTGTATATATTTAAAGAGCATTTGAAATTAAAGGATTTAAATCAACAAGATGTAATACAGGAATTTTTAAGGGGTGCATAAAATGTGAAGAGTTTTAAATGTATGAAAAGATGCTTCTTTTCACTCATGAGATATGAAAATTAAAACCATAATGAGTTACCATTTACCACCTTTTATAAAATTGCATACCTTTTCATTTACAGACTTATTACCTGCTCTGCTTATTATTTCTCCAGAGCATTTTCACTATCTAACATACCTTTATTTTGTTTACTTATTATTGTCTATCTTTTCCTCCAGTGCACCCCCAGAGTTGTTCATGCAGTCTTATTCGCTGTAGTATTTGTAGATAGGCAACAAAAGATGCCTAGAATGGTGCGTCCATGCTCAGTAGCTTTAGTTGTGTCCCACTCTTTGTGACCCTAAGGACTGTAGCCCGGCAGACTCCTCTGTCCATGGGATTCTCCAAGCAGGAATACGGGAGTGGGTTGCCATGCCCTCCTCCAGGGGATCTTTCTGACCTAGGGGTCAATCCCACATCTCCTGCATTGCAGATGGGTCCTTTACTACTGAGCCACCAAGAAGCCCACCTAGAATGGTACATGCCAAATAATGGAAACTGCATTATTTGCTGAATGAATGAAGACCTATGATCTAGCCATTTCCCTTCGAGGCACATACCCTAGAGAAATTCTCTCACTTGTGTACTAAGAAACAGGAGCAAAGCAGTACTGCTCGCCATATTAGGGAACTGGAAAAATCCTAACTGTCCTCAGTTAAGGAATGAAGCACACAGTGGTCTGATCATATGAGGGAAGTTAGCAATTAACAGGAATTACATTGGTTTCCATGGATAAAAATCAAAAGCATTGCTGGGAAAGAAAGAACAAAAAACTGCAGACAGATACATGTAGTAATATACAAATGCCTCGTTAGAAAGTTCACATCAGAGCACAGATAGCCTCAGGACAGAAAGGGGATGAAAGAATTAACCTTTGATTATATTGTAATTTTTGCTTTAAATTTTTTTATCTGAACAAAAAATGGCAAATACTAATATATGTTAAATTTGAATAATGGGTACATAGATGCCCCTGGAGAAGGAAATGGCAACCCACTCCAGTGTTCTTGCCCAGAGAATCCCTTGAACAGGGGAGCCTGGTGGGCTGCAGACCATGGGATCACAAGAGAGTTGGCCCTGACTTAGTGACTAGATAACAACAACAATACACAGGCGAATGTTATATTTTTCTCTGTATTTTTCTAATGCATAAATGTTTTCTAATTTTTAAAAAACATTTTAATACAAGTGAAAGTTACCATTAGTTTCTTTTCCTACATTCATAAGTAATTATAGCCCCCTCTATGATAATGATGACAAGGATGATGGTTCTTATCCCTCTTACTCTTCTCTTGTTTAAGTCCTTTTTAACAGCTACTATTTCATTTCTCTTTACATAATGCTTCTTTTCAAAAACCATTTGATATGGCTTACAACAAAAGATATGAATAACAATCTAGCAAGGTTTTAAAAAGTGATATATAAATAGGCTATCTATTAAAGTAAACATTGATGCCACCATTGAACTTCAAATATTGCTTCAAGCTGTTTGGAAGCTGAATGGCAAGCAAGTACACCAAGTAATTACTTAAGTATCATTGTTCACTGGGCTTTCCCAGTGGTTCAGCAGTAAAGAACCTGCCTGCCAATGCAAGAGACACAGGAGATGCAGGTTCCATCCCTGCATCAGGCAGATCCCTTGGAGAAAGGAATCACAACCCACTCCAATATTCTTGCCTGGGAAATCCCATGGACAGAGGAGACTGGCAGGCTACAGTCCATGCGGTTGCAAAGAGTCAGACATGGCAGCAACTGAGCACACATTGTTTACTAGAGTACCCTGGGAAAGGCAAAGCTTTTCCTGGTATTAAGTTCTCAAAAAAAAAAAAAAAAAAAAAACCTCTCATCTATGACTTTATTTTATTTTATTTTTTTTTACTCTGCATTCAAATGGGTATATCTTTCCTTTTCTCCTTTGCTTTTCGCTTCTCTTTTTTGTCACAGCTATTCGTAAGGCCTCCTTAACCACTTTGCCTTTTTGCATTTCTTTTTCTTGGGGATGGTCTTTTTTTTTTTTTTTTTTTTACAGGGTTATTGTTACCATCTTTCTAAATTCCATATATATGCGTTAGTATACTGTATTGGTGTTTGTCCTTCTGGCTTACTTCACTCTGTATAATAGGCTCCAGTTTCATCCACCTCATTAGAACTGATTCAAATGTATTCTTTTTAATGGCTGAGTAATACTCCATTGTGTATATGTACCACAGCTTTCTTATCCATTCATCTGCTGATGGACATCTAGGTTGTTTCCATGTCCTGGCTATTATAAACAGTGCTGCAATGAACATTGGGTACACGTGTCTCTTTCCCTTCTGGTCTCCTCAGTGTGTATGCCCAGCAGTGGGATTGCTGGATCATAAGGCAGTTCTATTTCCAGTTTTTTCAGGAATCTCCACACTGTTCTCCATAGTGGCTGTACTAGTTTGCATTCCCACCAACAGTGTAAGAGGGTTCCCTTTTCTCCACACCCTCTCCAGCATTTATGATTTGTAGACTTTTGGATCGCAGCCATTCTGACTGGTGTGAAATGGTATCTCATAGTGGTTTTGATTTGCATTTCTCTGATAATGAGTGATGTTGAGCATCTTTTCATGTGTTTGTTAGCCATCTGTGTGTCTTCTTTGGAGAAATGTCTATTTAGATCTTTGGCCCATTTTTTGATTGGGTCATTTATTTTTCTGGAGTTGAGCTGTAGGAGTTGCTTGTATATTTTTGAGATTAGTTGTTTGTCGGTTGCTTCATTTGCTATTATTTTCTCCCATTCTGAAGGCTGTCTTTTCACCTTGCTAATAGTTTCCTTTGATGTGCAGAAGCTTTTAAGGTTAATTAGGTCCCATTTGTTTATTTTTGCTTTTATTTCCAATATTCTGGGAGGTGGGTCATAGAGGATTCTGCTGTGATGTATGTCAGAGAGTGTTTTGCCTATGTTCTCCTCTAGGAGTTTTATAGTTTCTGGTCTTACGTTGAGATCTTTAATCCATTTTGAGTTTATTTTTGTGTATGGTGTTAGAAAGTGTTCTAGTTTCATTCTTTTACAAGTGGTTGACCAGATTTCCCAGCACCACTTATTAAAGAGATTGTCTTTAATCCATTGTATATTCTTGCCTCCTTTGTCAAAGATAAGGTGTCCATATGTGCGTGGATTTATCTCTGGGCTTTCTATTTTGTTCCATTGATCTATATTTCTGTCTTTGTGCCAGTACCATACTGTCTTGATAACTGTGGCTTTGTAGTAGAGCCTGAAGTCAGGTAGGTTGATTCCTCCAGTTCCATTCTTCTTTCTCAAGATCGCTTTGGCTATTCGAGGTTTTTTGTATTTCCATACAAATTGTGAAATTATTTGTTCTAGCTCTGTGAAGAATACTGTTGGTAGCTTGATAGGGATTGCATTGAATCTATAAGTTGCTTTGGGTAGTATACTCATTTTCACTACATTGATTCTTCCAATCCATGAACATGGTATATTTCTCCATCTATTAGTGTCCTCTTTGATTTCTTTCACCAGTGTTTTATAGTTTTCTATATATAGGTCTTTAGTTTCTTTAGGTAGATATATTCCTAAGTATTTTATTCTTTCCGTTGCAATGGTGAATGGAATTGTTTCCTTAATTTCTCTTTCTGTTTTCTCATTATTAGTGTATAGGAATGCAAGGGATTTCTGTGTGTTGATTTTATATCCTGCAACTTTACTATAGTCATTGATTAGTTCTAGTAGTTTTCTGGTGGAGTCTTTAGGGTTTTCTATGTAGAGGATCATGTCATCTGCAAATAGTGAGAGTTTTACTTCTTCTTTTCCAATTTGGATTCCTTTTATTTCTTTTTCTGCTCTGATTGCTGTGGCCAAAACTTCCAAAACTATGTTGAATAGTAATGGTGAACGTGGGCACCCTTGTCTTGTTCCTGACTTTAGAGGAAATGCTTTCAATTTTCCACCATTGAGGATAATGTTTGCTGTGGGTTTGTCATATATAACTTTTATTATGTTGAGGTATGTTCCTTCTATTCCTGCTTTCTGGAGAGTTTTTAATGATAGTGAAATTGATCCAAAATCTTGAAATTAAAATGGAATCACAGATAAATAGCTTGGAGACAAGGATTGAGAAGATGCAAGAAAGGTTTAACAAGGACCTAGAAGAAATAAAAAAGAGTCAATATATAATGAATAATGCAATAAATGAAATTAAAAACACTCTGGAGGCAACAAATAGTAGAATAACAGAGGCAGAAGATAGGATTCGTGAATTAGAAGATAGAATGGTAGAAATAAATGAATCAGAGAGAATAAAAGAAAAACGAATTAAAAGAAATGAGGACAATCTCAGAGACCTCCAGGACAATATTAAACGCTACAACATTTGAATCATAGGGGTTCCAGAAGAAGAAGACAAAAAGAAAGACCATGAGAAAATACTTGAGGAGATAATAGTTGAAAACTTCCCTAAACTGGGGAAGGAAATAATCACCCAAGTCCAAGAAACCCAGAGAATGCCAAACAGGATAAACTCAAGGTGAAACACCCCAAGACACATATTAATCAAATTAACAAAGATCAAACACAAAGAACAAATATTAAAAGCAGCAAGGGAAAAACAACAAATAACACACAAGGGAATTCCCATAAGGATAACAGCCGATCTTTCAATAGAAACTCTTCAAGCCAGGAGGGAATGGCAAGACATACTTAAAGTGATGAAAGAAAATAACCTACAGCCCAGATTATTGTACCCAGCAAGGATCTCATTCAAGTATGAAGGAGAAATCAAAAGCTTTGCAGACAAGCAAAAGCTGAGAGAATTCTGCACCACCAAACCAGCTCTCCAACAAATACTAAAGGATATTCTCTAGACAGGAAACACAAAAATGGTGTATAAATTTGAACCCCAAACAATAAAGTAAATGGCAACGGGATCATACTTATCAGTAATTACCTTAAACGTAAATGGGTTGAATGCCCCAACCAAAAGACAAAGACTGGCTGAATGGATACAAAAACAAGACCCCTACATATGTTGTCTACAGGAGACCCACCTCAAAACAGGGGACACATACAGACTGAAAGTGAAGGGCTGGAAAAAGATTTTCCATGCAAATAGGGACCAAAAGAAAGCAGGAGTAGCAATACTCATATCAGATAAAATAGACTTTAAAACAAAGGCTGTGAAAAGAGACAAAGAAGGTCACTACATAATGATCAAAGGATCAATCCAAGAAGAAGATATAACAATTATAAATATATATGCACCCAACACGGGAGCACCGCAGTACGTAAGACAAATGCTAACAAGTATGAAAGGAGAAATTAACAATAACACAATAATAGTGGGAGACTTTAATACCCCACTCACACCTATGGATAGATCAACTAAACAGAAAATTAACAAGGAAACACAAACTTTAAACAATAGAATAGACCAGTTAGACCTAATTGATATCTATAGGACATTTCATCCCAAAACAATGAACTTCACCTTTTTCTCAAGCGCACATGGAACCTTCTCCAGGATGGATCACATCCTGGGCCATAAAGCTAGCCTTGATAAATTCAAAAAAATAGAAATCATTCCAAGCATCTTTTCTGACCATAATGCAGTAAGATTAGATCTCAATTACAGGAGAAAAACTATGAAAAATTCCAACATATGGAGGATGAACAACACCCTGCTGAATAACCAACAAATCACAGAAGAAATCAAAAAAGAAATCAAAATTTGCATAGAAACGAATGAAAATGAAAACACAACAACCCAAAACCTGTGGGACACTTTAAAAGCAGTCCTAAGGGGAAAGTTCATAGCAATACAGGCACACCTCAAGAAACAAGAACAAAGTCAAATAAATAACCTAACTCTACACCTAAAGCAACTAGAAAAGGAAGAAATGAAGAACCCCAGGGTTAGTAGAAGGAAAGAAATCTTAAAAATTAGAGCAGAAATAAATGCAAAAGAAACAAAAGAGACCATAGCAAAATCAACAAAGCCAATAGCTGGTTCTTTGAAAGGATAAATAAAATTGATAAACCATTACCCAGACTCATCAAGAAACAAAGGGAGAAAAATCAAATCAATAAAATTAGAAACGAAAATGGAGAGATCACAACAGACAACACAGAAATACAAAGGATCATAAGAGACTATTATCAACAATTATATGCCAATAAAATGGACAACGAGGAAGAAATAGACAAATTCTTAGAAAAGTACAACTTTCCAAAACTCGACCAGGAAGAAATAGAAAACCTTAACAGACCCATCACAAGCACGGAAATTGAAACTGTAATCAAAAATCTTCCAGCAAACAAAAGCCCAGGTCCAGACGGCTTCACAGCTGAATTCTACCAAAAATTTAGAGAAGAGCTAACACCTATCCTGCTCAAACTCTTCCAGAAAATTGCAGAGGAAGGTAAACTTCCAAACTCATTCTATTAGGCCACCATCACCCTAATACCAAAACCTGACAAAGATCCCACAAAAAAAGAAAACTACAGGCCAATATCACTGATGAACATAGATGCAAAAATCCTAAACAAAATTCTAGCAATCAGAATCCAACAACACATTAAAAAGATCATACACCATGACCAAGTGGGCTTTATCCCAGGGATGCAAGGATTCTTCAATATCCGCAAATCAATCAATGTAATACACCACATTAACAAATTGAAAAACAAAAACCATATGATTATCTCAATAGATGCAGAGAAAGCTTTTGACAAAATTAAACACCCATTTATCATCTATGACTTTATATAGGGAACCCTAAGTGTTCTCAAGAGCATTTTCACTAAAATCAAGAGTTGATTTCATACGCCTTTTCTTGTAACAACTTTCTTAAAAAGCTGAGGACATAATGTATTGGTATGGTTCATGGAAGGGTATTCATTCTTTAGAAGCTAAAGTAACATATGCTTTCAGTCATCTAACTAAATCTAAAGATAAAATGTGCAAGTGGGTAGGCAGGGAGCATGTCTCTTAGATAACTGTTCCTAAATATAATTTCCCTTAGACAAGCTATTGATAGATGGAAACCAAACATCCATCAATTGAAGATTATAGTCACAGACCTGGACCCGTTAACTGTTATTGAGCAAGCATGGGAAGCTTTATTAAGGATCACTTGCCTCTTTTTAAAAATAACTTTCAAAAGAAAAGTATAAAATAAAGCACGGATTCATCACAGGCTTCAACTGAGAGCTACTTTTTCTTTTCAATTTGTCTAAGTCTAAAAGAAATGCTATTTTGAGTTTTAAGTCCAGATTTGGCAGACGAAGGGTGACACAGGCCCGGGGACCCTGTGGTTTACTGCTAATTCTTCTGTATCTTTTCTAATGCCTGTAGTGTAGAGATATATTGCAGGGATTTAGCCATGGGTCAGTCCCAAGGAAAGACTGTAATTGAAGACCCATTTATCCATTGACTATTTCTGCTGCTACCAGCAAAATACAGGAAGACAACTAATATCCAACAACACTGAACTTAAGGTAGAAAATCAGCTAGAGCTATAAAGAGCCTGTAGTAGTAATAACCATTCCTTCCATTTGCATCACCCTTTTATGCATGGTCTCATCTAATCCTCACAACAATGCTATCAGATGGTTAATATTAACAGTAAAGAAAATTAACAATAATGACACTGAAGTTTACAGCAACTTGTGCAAATTGATGCAAATCACACAGCTGGTCAACAGCACACTTGGGACTTGAACTCGGTAAGTCTTGACTGCAAATCCAGGCTCCTTGCAGTAGCCATGACTTGGTAAGAGAACCAAGGTGCAAGACTACTTCCCCTTCTTTTCCAAGGACAAAGCTTTGTGGTCTTCATCCCATCTGTCACGTAACTGGGAGGATCATGACGGACGTCTCTCTATAGATCTTTCCTACACCATCCCTCTCTGACAGAATTATAAAGTTTCCACAGAATCACATCATCTCTGAGACATGAAAACCACCTCCAGAGAGGGAGTTTCCACTGGGAAGATTTTTCAGCGTTAGTTGAATTGGAATTAATAAAACCAGGAATGAGAACAGACACCCATCTAAAAGATGACAGGCGATCACATCCTGAGTGATATGTGAAAGAGATGCTCTCCTTTCAGAAATGAAATTCATAGTTTTAATGGGTTCACTAGCAGATTCAAAAAGACTGTTTTCATACAGAAGTTATGTTTTCCTTTTGAGCTTGTTTCTCCTACATTTGGAGCTCAGTGTTGTGAGATAAAATTAATTTCTTCGAATACGGAATTTAGCTTAAAGCTTATTTAATAAAAAAGGGTAGTCTAAAAATAATAGGGCCTTGCAGATGTGAGTTGACCATATTTTCAACCTTTCTAATCTAAAGCTACTCTCGACAGGCAGAAGGAGCCAGGCGGATGGCTGCCCTTGCTAAAGCGACGTGGGAAGGCCCCAGGGCTCAGTGCACAATGTAAGCAAGACATTCTTTTCCACAAGTGTCAGAATCACTTGCCTTCAAATACCAGAGCAGTGCAGCTAGGGGGCTGTGGGAGCCGGAGGCCCAGAAGTATATTAAGTAGCTTGCCTCATGTTAAACCAGAGTTGACCTCCATTTATCCAAATGCATAGGTCATACTATTCTGTGCTCCCTCTCCCAAAATTCACTTTGTTTTCTTTCTTTCATTCAAACTGACTAATAGGCATCCTAATTCAATACATACCAGATTTCAACAGTATCTAAACCTCTCCTGGGTAAACAAGTGTCTGTTTTAAATCAGTCATCATAAATATGACTCTTTAAGGTAATATTGTTCTGAAAAAAAGAATGCCCTGCTATTAGAACAATACAGGTTTCCATAAAAATTAGAGCAATTACTCAACTACAATCAGTTATATGGCATCTTCAATTATAAAACAGAAAGGAGACTGAATCACTGAAGTAAGAGGTAGAAACAGTACAGTTAGTGTGGGTTTATCCAGAAGTGTCCGTGCTTGATGAGGATGACATGACTGGTGGGGAGTGAAAAACTCAGACACAACAGGAGGAAGAATTCTCTGCTGGAAGAGTGCACTTCTCTGTCTTCATCTCATAGCCTGAGGCTAATATCAGGAGGACTCATAAAAGAAAACCCATCTTTCTCAGCGATGATTTATATCTTCCAGAGCAGGAGAACCAGTGCTGAGATCAATGAAACAACTTGCCTGAACAACCATAGCAGACGTCTAATTTAGTGCTAACAGTGTTGGTTAGTGACAGCCAGAAGCCTGTTATTCGTCAAATTTAAGGGTGAGCATCATTTTAATTAATACCTTCTTTCTTCTCTAGGGCCTGCTAAAAGTCCTTTAGGATTAGATAGTAAAATCAAGGAGTTGCAGGGAGGGGTCAATTCCTACACAGCAAAGCATCACAGTAAGTGTTCAAGGAATCAGTGTTATTATCTGACAGCTCCACCAAGAAGGGAAACCTGTGGCATCACAAATTCCCCAATATAGAGGAAGTTGCCTAACTCTTTCTGGACTTTACCACTTTTCTCCCTCGGATAAGCAATAGAATAGTCACAGCGCAGGTTCAGGGTCTTAGATTTCAAAGATGTCACCCCCTCAAGACAGTAATCCTATCAGATGCAGTCATTCATTCAAGAAATACTTTTAATGCACCATACCAGACTCTATCCTGGCATGCTGAACAAGACAGAGCAGAACCCCATCTCATGAAGGTAACAGTTTACAGGGTGAGACTGTGTACAAGTAAACTCACCAGTAATTACAGATTTTGGAGACTGTTTATGAAGGAAACCAATAGTTGCTAGGACAGAAAACAACACAGGGCAGAGGGAAATCCAACCAACCACAAATAGGGAGGTCAGGCAAATCCTCTCTGGAAAGACGACAATTAAGCTGACTCCTGAAAAAGAAGAAATTTTCTATGCAAGATGAAGAAACACTATTCTAGTCAGAGGAAACAGACAGTTTAAAAGACTCTGTAAGGGTAAATATCTGGATTGAAGTGAGGAGAGGAAAGAAGATAAAGTCAAAGACACAGGCAGAGGTCAGATAATGCATCCCTGTTGACCATGATAAGGAGTCTGGATTTTACCTTAAAAGTAATGGGAAGACTTTCAGCAGAGGGGTGATAGGATGTGATTTACCGTGAAAAGGGTACTCTATCATATACCACCTCCTACAGCATAGGAATGTCCCTGGATAAACTGGCAAGCTCAGTTCCAGTTGCTTTAGAATCTTTAGATTCCTCATGGCCCACGTGATCACCATTTTTTCTAAAAAATGTGCCTAACAACTCATCCTGTAATAACAGTAGACACAGCAGTAGTAGTAGCGGCAGCGGCAGGTAATCACTGTTAAGTGTCTTCTGCATGAACAGCACCATTTAAAGATATTTTACATGTATTAGTTTGTCTAATCCTCACAGCAATCTAATGAAGTAGGTTTGATTTTATCCTTATTTTATAGATGAGAAAACTTAAGTAACTTGTGAAACAAGTAAACACTTTCTGTTTCAATGGTTTCTGTTCTTATTTTTATTAATTCCTTCCTCCTACTTTCTTTAGATTTAATTTGATCTTTTTTTCTCTAGATTCCTGAGGTTACAAAATAGACTGTCAACCTTTCTACTTTCCTACCATATGCATTAATTTTCCTCCAAGCGCTGTTGTAGATGCATCTACAAGTCTTGGTAGGTTTTTGCTGCTGTTATAATTCAGCTCAAAATGTTTTCTAATATTAATTTAAATTTCTTCTTTGATCCAAGATGTATCAAGAAGTGTTCTACCAGGAGATCAAAATGGCAGAGTAGGAGGATACTGGGCTAACCAACTCTCATGAACATATCAAAACTACAACTATATAGAGAGAGACCCTTGTTAAAACTGCCCTGGGGACTAGCAGAACATGTCTACAAACAAGGCTGTAAAGACTCACTTTCAGTCTGGGAGTGAGGGAGGAGAGGCAATCTGTGTGTCGGCACCCACAGCCCTGGCAGGGAGCACAGAGAGGAGGGAAATATCACAGATTAGAGGACCCCCTGGGGAGGGAGGGATTTAAGCCACATATTAGGTATCCCAGTCCTGGGGTCCACATCTGGAAGATGAGTCCTCTTAGCGGGCGGGAAAACCTGTGGGGCTTACTGAAGGGCTACAAGTAACCGAGACTCTGCTCTTGAAGAGAATGCACACACACATGCTTCCTCCCAGTAACACTCTGGCTTGTGTGCTGGGACCACCCCCGTGCACTCCCCAGGCCACGCTGAGTTATTGCTCCAGGCCCTGTGCTCTGATGCTGTTCTCCACTAAGGGAGAGACGAATATTGCCCATAAGACTGCACACACAAGGAGGAAAGAGAGCCAGCTTGGACTCTGGCCCTGCTTATGACCAGAGTGGAGGATGCCATTTCGAGCTTGCACACCCTGCACACACTTCAAAGGACAGAGGCCATCATCGCAGGTGCACTCATACACACTTGGGAGCCGGCCGGGCCAGGACTGTGGTATAGCACCAACCCCTCCAGCCTCTAAGCTGTTCTAATCTTTATTAATTCCTTCCTCCTACTTTCTTTAGATTTAATTTGACCTTTTTTTCTCTAGATTCAGAGGCTTAGAGCCCAAGCCTGCCTCTAAGCAAGGCACACACACTGGGGGAAAAGTGAAACCAGCTCAGAGGTGTAGTCCCATGCCCTCAGGTCCCAGCCACATCCCAAAGCAACGCAGAGACCCATGAGAGATCCAACTCCCCAAGGGCTCCTATTCCAGCCCCAACTCCCCAAGGGCTCCTATTCCAGCCCCGCAGTGCTAACTCCTGGCCCTCAATAGGGTTTGTTGTTGCTGTTGTTCAGTGGCTAAGTCGGGTCCCACTCTTTGCAACCCCACGGACTATAATATACCAGGCTTCCCTGTCCTTCACTATCTCCCAGAGTTTGCTCAAGTTCATGTCTTTGAGTCAGTGATGCTATCTAACCATGTCATCCTCTGTTGCCCCCTTCTTTTGTCTTCAATCTTTCCCAGCATCAGGGTCTTTTCCAGTGAGTCAGCTCTTCACATCACGTGGCCAAAGTATTGGAGCTTCAGCAACAGTCCTTCCTAATGAATCCAATGAATATTCAGGACTGATTTCCTTCAGGATGGACTGGTTTAATCTCCTTGTTGTCCAAGGGACCCTCAAGAGTCTTCTCCAACACCACCATGCGAAAGCATCAGGGTACTGATGGCCATTAAGCACAGGAGAAACCCTGGCTTACAGCTGGCTCTGGCTGTAGTTCCTCCAGCTCTAACTCTAACCCCACCAAGATGTTGGCTGGGAGCACACCTCAGAGGAAGATGCAGACCATGCTCACTTCAGGTCCAGGCGCCCATCACAGCCACTGGGCACACACAGACATGCAGGGATGCTCCCACAGAGGACACGACCTCAAGGCGGGGCAAGGTAACTGTTCCACTTAATTTTACAGAGACAGAGAAAGTAAAACAAAATAAGAAGACAGAGGAATATGATTCAAATTAAAGCACAAGAAAAAAAAAATACCTGAGGAAGAAAATCTAATGAAACAGAGATAAATAATCTACCTGATAAAAATTCAAAGCAATAGTAATAAGAATACTAATTGAACAGAGAAAAGAATAGTTGAACACAGTGATAATTCTAATAAAGAACTATAAAAAATAAATAACTGGCCAGAACTGAAGAATATAGTAATTAAGATGAAAATACACTGGAGGAAATTAAAAGTGGTTAGGTGATACAGAAACAGTCTGGAAGATAGAATAATGGAAATCACCCAATAAGAGCAAAAACAAAAACAATTTTCTTAAAATGAGAATAGCATAAGGGACCTCTGAGACAATATCAAGCATAACAACATACACATTATTGGAGTCCCAGAAGAAGAGAGAATAGGGTTGAAAGTGTATTTGATGAAATTATGGCTGAAAATTTCCCAAACATAAAAAAGGACACATCAAGGTATAGGAGTTACAGAGCCCCAAACAAGATGAACCCAAAGAGACCCACACAAAGAAATATCATAATTAAAATGACAAAAGTTACAGAGAAAATTCTAAAGGTAACAAGAGAAAAAAAAGAGTAACATACAAGGGCACCCCAAAAGGTTTTCAGCAGATATTTCGGGAGAAACTGTGTGGGCAAGACGGGAGTGGCATGATGTATTTAAAGTGCTGAAAGGAAAAGCCTATAACCTAGGATACACCACCTAGCAAGGTTATCATTCAGCACTGAAGGAGAAATAAAGAGCTTCTCAAACAAGCAAAACTTAAAATACTTCATCAGTACTAAACCCACCTTAAAAGAAGTGTTAAAAGTTCGTCTTTAAGTGAAAAAGAAAAGGCCACAAGATGAAATAGGAAATTATAGGAACGGAATAATCCCACTGGTAAAGGCAAATATATAGGGAAGGCTATGCATCGACCCCTTAAATAAGTTAGTATGAAGACTAAAAGACAAAAATAATAAAATCAACTATAATTACAGCAAACAGTTAAGGGACAGACAAAAAAGGTATAAAATATGACATCAAAAACACAAAACACAGGGGGAGCAAAAAATGTAGCTTTAGAATCCACTTGACTGACAGTTGACTGACAATATATGCCTTTTAGCTGGAGTGCTTAGTCCAGTTACATTTAATATAATTACTGATATACTAGGTTTAGGTTATCTTTTGATATTTTCCCCTTCTGTCTTTTGTCCTTTATTCTGCCTTCTCTGCCTTCTTTTGGACTAATCAAGTATGCTTTTGTCGCTACTTTTGTTGTTTAGTCACTTACTCATATTTAGCTCCTCTACTGGCTTTGTATATTATTCATTTGATGGCTGACATAGAAACTGCAATATCTCTTTTCTTCCTTCATCACAGCTCATGACTGCGACAGGGCAAAGCACAGCACAGCTCCCTGTCTCTAGCGCACTTCAGTACTAGTGTTTATGTCTTCCAAAATATCATGTGATGTTTTCATCAACATATAGCAATTAAGTGTATGACTTTTTTCTGAGTTTTGTTTTTCCAGATAATTCCATTAATCATAGATTCCCATAAGTTTTTAAGAAAATCCTTTCTGATTTCTTCATGCAAGATATTATAGACATTTGTTTCATCAAGTCATCTTGCTTACATTACAGGTGTTGCATTCTTTTTCTGACACAAATACCCTGTTTCCATCATGATTTACTGCAAAAAGGAAACCATCTAATGTCTGAAGTAAAAGCGATAAGGAGTCAGACCTTAGTATCAGTAACTCCCTGTCCCGTAGATACATCAGCTTTCTGAACATCATCTTAATAATTCTTGAATGATTATACACTGAACTCACACTTTACCGTGGCCTTACTAATGCACCAGACTTAGAGCAACCTTTTCCCGCTTCTTGCCCTTTGTGCTACTCCCGCCATATATTTTACTTCCACATGTTATAAAACCCAGAGACATTCTTACCATCATCACTGTGTAGTCAATGTTCTTTATGTTTACTTGTTCTGGTGGGCTTCATTCCTTCCTATAATTTTGTGCTTCATCATGAATCATTTTCCTTCTTGTGTTTCTTCTCATATATATACAAATTCTCTGAGTTTGTTTTTCTTTTGGAAAGTCTTTGTTTCATTATTAGTCTCCAGTATAGAAAAAAGGAAAACTGCATTGATATTGCAATGGACTGTAGACAATTGTGAATGCTAAGCTGAAGGATAAGTATTTTACTGAATAGGTAATGAAGAGCCCTAAAGAAGGCTGAGCACTAAAGAATTGATGCTTTCAAATTGTGGTGCTGGAGAAGACTCTTGAGGGTCCCTTGGACAGCAAAGCAATCAAATAAGTCAATCCTAAAGGAAATCAACCCTGAATATTCATTGGAAGGACTGATACTGAAGCTGAAGCTTCAATACTTTGGCCACCTGATGCGAAGAGCTGATTCATTGAAAAAGACCCTGTGCTGGGAAAGAATGAACACAAAAAGGAGAAGATGGCAGCAGAGGATAAGACTGTTAGATAGCGTCACCGACTTAATGGATGTAAATGTGAGCAAACTCTGGGAGATAGTGAAGGACAGAAAAGCCTGGCGTTCTACCGTCCATAAGATCACAAAGAGTCAGGCATGACATAGCGACTAAACAACAACAAATGAAGAGACAGATGCTAAATTAGGCCATGCCAACTAAAATGGACTGGAATGGGTGAATTTAACTCAGATGACCATTATATCTACTGCTGTGGGCAGGAATCCCTTAGAAGAAATGGAGTAGCCATTGTGGTCAACAAAAGAGTCCAAAATGCAGTACTTGGATGCAATCTCAAAAATGACAGGATGATCTCTGTTCGTTTCCAAGGCAAACCATTCAATATCATGGGAATCCAAGCCTATGCCCCAACCAGTAATGTTGAAGATGCTGAAGTTGAACGCTTCTATGAAGACCTACAAGACCTTTTAGAACTAACACCCAAAAAAGATGTCCTTTTAATTATAGGGTACTGGAATGCAAAAGTAGGAAGTCAAGAAACACCTGGAGTAACAAGCAAATTTGGCCTTGGAATATAGCATGAAGGAGGGCAAAGACTAATAGAGTTTTCCCAAGAGAACGCACTGCCATAGCAAACACCCTCTTCCAAAAACACAAGAGAAGACTCTACACATGGACATCACCAGATGGTCAACACCGAAATCAGCTTGATTATGTTCTTTGCAGTCAAAGATGGAGAAGCTCTATACAGTCAGCAAAAACAAGACTGGGAGCTGACTGTGGCTCAGATCATGAACTCCTTATTGCCAAATTCAGACTTAAATTGAAGAAAGTAGGGAAAATCACTAGACCATTTACATATGACCTAAATCAAATCCCTTATGATTATACAATGGAAGTGAGAAATAGATTTAAGGGACTAGATCTGATAGAGTGCCTAATGAACTATGGACAGAGGTTCGTGGCATTGTACAGGAGACAGGGGTCAAGACCATCCCAATGGAAGAGAAATGCAAAAAAGCAAAATGGCTGTCTGGGGAGGCCTTACAAATAGCTGTGAAAAGAAGAGAAGCAAAAAGCAAAGGAGAAAAGGAAAGATACACCCTTTTGAATGCAGAATTCCAAAGAATGGCAAGGAGAGATAAGAAAGCCTTCCTCAGTGATCAATGCAAAGAAATAGAGGAAAACAACAGAATGGGAAAGACTAGAGATCTCTTCAAGAAAATTAGACATACCAAGGGAACATTTCATGCAAAGATGGGCTCGATAAAGGACAGAAATGGTATGGACCTAACAGAAGCAGAAGATATTAAGAAGAAGTGACAAGAATACACAGAAGAACTGTACAAAAAAGAGCTTCACAATGAAGATAATCACGATGGTGTGATCACTGACCTAGAGCCAGACATCCTGGAAAGTGAAGTCAAGTGGGCCTTAGGAAGCATCACTATGAGCAAAGCTAGTGGAGGTGATGGAATTCCAGTTGAGCTATTTCAAATCCTAAAATATGATGCTGTGAAAGTACTGCACTCAATATGCCAGCAAATGTGGAAAACTCAGGAGTGTCCACAGGATTGGAAAAGGTCAGTTTCCATTCCAATCCCAAAGAAAGGCAATGCCAAAGAATGCTCAAACTACTGCACAATTGCACTCATCTCACACGCTAGTAAAGTAATGCTCAAAATTCCCCAAGCCAGGCTTCAGCAATACGTGAACCATGAATTTCCAGATGTTCAAGCTGGTTTTAGAAAAGGCAGAGGAACCAGAGATCAAATTGCCAACATCTGCTGGATCATCGAAGAAGCAAGAGAGTTCCAGAAAAACATTGATTTCTGCTTGATTGACTAAGCCAAAGCCTTTGACTGTGTGGATCACAATAAACTGTGGAAAATTCTGAAAGAGATGGGAATACCAGACCACCTGACCTGCCTCTTGAGAAACCTATATGCAGGTCAGGAAGCAACAGTTAGAACTGGACATGGAACAACAGACTGGTTCCAAATAGGAAAAGGAGTATGTCAAGGCTGTATATTGTCACCCTGCTTATTTAACTTATATGCAGAGTACATCATGAGAAATGCTGGGCTGGAAGAAGCACAAGCTGGAATCAAGGTTGCCGGGAGAAATATCAATAACCTCAGATATGCAGATGACACCACCCTGATGGCAGAAAGTGAAGAGGAACTAAAGAGCCTCTTGATGAAAGTGAAAGAGGAGAGTGAAAAAGTTGGCTTAAAGCTCAACATTCAGAAAACGAAGATCAAGGCATCCGGTCCCATCACTTCATGGGAAATAGATGGGGAAACAGTGGAAACAGTGTCAGACTTTATTTTTGGGGGCTCCAAAATCACTGTAGATGGTGACTGCAGCCATGAAAATAAAAGACGCTTACTCCTTGGAAATTTATGACCATCCTAGATAGCATATTCAAAAGCAGAGACATTACTTTGCCAACAAAGATCCATCTAGTCAAGGCTATGGTTTTTCCAGTGGTCATGTATGGATGTGAGAGTTGGACTGTGAAGAAAGCTGAGCGCCAAAGAATTGATGCTTTTGAACTGTGGTGTTGGAGAAGACTCTTGAGAGTCCCTTGGACTGCAAGGAGATCCAACCAGTCCATTCTAAAGTAGATCAGCCCTGGGATTTCTTTGGAAGGAATGATGCTAAAGCTGAAACTCCAGTACTTTGGCCACCTCATGCGAACAGTTGACTCATTGGAAAAGACTCTGATGCTGGGAGGGATTGGGGGCAGGAGGAGAAGGGGACGACAGAGGATGAGATGGCTGGATGGCATCACTGACTCAATGGACGTGAGTTTGAGTGAACTCTGGGAGTTGGTGATGGACAGGGAGGCCTGGCGTGCTGCAATTCTTGGGGTCGCAAAGAGTCGGACACGACTGAGCGACTGAACTGAACTGAACTGAACTGATGCTGTGCTTAGTTGCTCAGTCATGGCTAACTCTTTGCGACCCCCATGGACTGTTGCCTGCAGGCTCTCTGTCCATGGGATTCTCCAGGCAAGAATACTGGAGTCGGTTGCCATGCCCTTCTCCAGGTGATCTTCCCAACCCAGGGATGGAAGCCATATCTCCTACATTGCAGGCAGATTCTTTACCACCTTAGGCATGAGGGAAGCCCAAGAATACTGGAGTGGGTAACCTATCCCTTCTCCAGGGGTCTTCCCAGCCCAGGAATCAAACAGGGTTCTCCTGCATTGAAGGCAGATTCTTTACCATCTGAGCTACCAGGGAAGCCCAAATTAGGACATACAACAAGCTTTATGGTAAGTTACTGGCCCATTTAGTGGACAGAGAAACTAGAAGTAGGAAGACCAATTAGAAGGTTATCAAAAGCTATAGTAAGGATGCAAACTTTTGAAGGGGTCACCACAGGACTAGAAAAAAGTGAGCAAATCAAAGAGATGATGATAAGGAAGAATAGGTATGATTTAAGAACTACGTGGATATGGACAAACAAGAGAAAATGGCCAGTGAAACATGATTCTCAGACGTCAACACAAGTAACTAATAACTGCTGGTATTAACCAGTAAGTTAAAAGGAAAACTCAGATTGTCAAGGGAGATGAAATATCAGGTTTTAGAAGCTTGGGAATTTAGGTGGAAATTCCCAGAAGACATCTGGAAGTTTCATAGAAATTAGAAACAAAAATATAGGTCTGAAAGACATTTACTAGCTGCTGCTGCTAATTCGCTTCAGTTGTGTCCAACTCTGTGCAACCCCATAGACGGCAGCCCACCAGGCTCCCCCGTCCCTGGGATTTGAAAATACAAGTAGAATGGAATATAAGAATGGAGGCAGGGGGTACTTCCCTGATGATTCAGTAGCTGAGACTCTGCACTCCTAATACAGGGGGCCTGAGTTCAATCCCTGGTCAGGGAAATAGATTTCACATGTTGCAATGAAGATCAAAGATCCCATATGCTGCAACTAAGACCCCATGCAGCCAAATAAATAAATGAACATTTGTTTAATTACTTTATTCTATAACTGCAAATGTCAAATCATTATGCCCTACACTTGAAATGAACATAATTTGTACGTCAACATTATTTCAATTTAAAAAAATACTTTTTTGAAAAAAAGAATGGGAGGATATGAAGAAGAATCTAGACAAGTTGTACCCCTCTCTTCTCATTCCACTGCCTCACCAATCCACCAATTCTTCTTCCATAGACTTTGCTCCATATACTAGGCTCAGCCTGTGATCAGCTGATTAAATCATCATCGATTTTATGCAAGATATTAAATAGATGACTGGTCCTTGGAAAACTTTCTAGGTTTAGTTTGTAACTGGCATGTGCTTCTTTGGAGATTTGATCATGAAATGATAAAAATCTGATAATGAATCATGTGCATGCAAGCAATTGCTTTTTTTTATAGGCCTTAATTAAATGTTTATCAATGCTAACAATTAATTCTTTTTTCTTAATATTGCTATTGATTGCAGACTGGGAACGTCATGGGTTCCATAATAGCTTGCAGAGTATACACTGACACATCAAACTAAAGCAGTTATAACTTCAATTACTTAGGTAACCATCTGGGAAATGTCAGAAAGATCTTCAGATGTTTTAAGTATAGTTTGGTTCCCACTTGTATTTTCCTAGCAAACATCTAGATCCTTCATATTTTTTACATTAGCAAGTCAGAGTGTCTTCAAAGTCTCTCCACATATCATTTTCATTCTTATGGTGTTCAAAGGGCCAGTTCTAAGGCATTCTCTTCAAACTGCTGAGAGACTGGCTTATTTTCAATCCAAGAATGCACAATGATAGGAACTACATGGCACTGCCTTATCTAACATTCCTAATATATACCACAACTATTTAGCTAAGGTTTGTTGACTTGTCCCACTGACAAGTCAACACAAGTCAAAGCCCAAGTCATCAAAACAGTACCAGGCATTTGATTATAAGCAGGACTCAACACTCCCAGGTGTAATGTGTGACCAGACCACTCTACCGTATTTGATACATTCATGATTAACCTCCTTTGCAGCTGCCAGTTTGGAAGAGGCCAGCAGGAGCCTGTGAAGGGTCTTAAGTGAACTCTCGGCCACACTCCCCACAAGTCTGCTCTTATTTAGATAGCCGTGCAGATGGACATATCACAGACTGTGCTCTTGATATGAAAATGTGCCAAAAGGAGCAAGCAAATCTAACTTCAGTTTAGAATCAAAGGTAGGACTGCAGATATGAGCCAGGGCAGTGCAATGCTGAGCAGGCCGAGTGGAGAGACATTTAATGATTCATCTAACCAGGGGGTTTTCAGGAAGGATCCAAGAGCACTGGCCTCCGACACTCTTCATTTTTGCCACCAGCACTGCAAGCACTGAGACAAAAAGCACGGAGCAGGTAGTGGGCTAGAAGACAGAAGGATAATTGTAGTGTTGATTGGGCACCACCTGATTCTGTTCCCCTGAGGCTAGAGAAATTGTTTCCTTGAACTACATAAACTCATCTATTAAAATTATATCTGAGATAAGATAGTGGCATTCTTTTGGAGTCAAGTACAGTTCCTTTCAACAAATCTTCATGTCAGGACTTTTCTAAAGTTCTATGCCAGAGCTTCAGTGCTAAAATTGGGAAAAGATCCTGTATATAAAGATGCTCCTTAATAAATTACCTCCTAATAAAAGTTATTTGCCCCCTTTTTGAGCAACTTACCACGAGTGGAAATACCAAGAACTGACCTGCGATCCCCTCCCCAGCCATAATATTCAACAGCCTCTTCCAAGCCACCCCAAATAAATATACGATCCTAAGTAAACAACTGGGTTTGGTTACACAAATACTATAGGAAGTTCCCCTGTTCCCCTCCCTGACAGCCACCCCAAGCATGTCCTACATGGAAATTCTAGAATCATTGTGTACTCTTTCTTTTTCTTCTCTTTCCATCTCTGTATTTCTTAAAACTCCCTTATTCCAAATAGAAAACTGTAACTAGTTTCCTTCAAAATCTGGGAACAATATACTTACCAGGATGGGTCACCATGATTGGACTAACCCTCAGTCTTTCAAAGGTGAGGCTATAGTTCCTGTAGTAACATAGCATAGTCTGGATATGCTTCAGATGTTGTCTCCCACCGGTAGCCTTGCTCAGAACCAGTCACCCAGCAGAAAGATGGCTACCAAGCAAGAAAGGACAAAGTTCCTCTGAGTCCCTATAGCATTTTATTTGTGTTATTAATATGTCATTTTACGTATTATATACAGCTTTCCCAGGTGGCTCAGTGGTAAAAAAAAAAATCTCCCTGTGACACAGGAGACCCAGGTTCAATCCCCACTCCAGGACTCTTGCCTGGAAAATTCCATGGATAGAGGAGCCTGGTGGACTATAGCCCCTGGGGTCACAAAAGAGTCAGACACAACTTAGTGACTAAACAACAACAACATGCATTATAGCAGAGATAATTATTATTATGCCATGTCTCTTCCTTGATTATAAGCTATCTGAGGGCAAAAATCCATAACATATTTATCATTATTTGATTACCTCTTCACACAAAGCTTAGCACACAGAAGTTATAAACATGTGTGTTGAAAGAATAAATGTCATACATTAAGACTATCTCTTGTAAGAAGGAAACTCTACACCAAATTTGACAATCACGCCAACTGACTGTCTTTACAAAAGAGGGTAGGTAGAATAGAGATCTGATTTAGCTGAAAAGGAAGATGAGATAATGTGATGTCAAAAAAAAAAAGAAAGAAAATGGAGAAAACAAATCTAGTTTTTTTTCTGAAATACCAGCTTTATGAACAAATGAAACTCATACATGTAGGCACGCACTGTATGTTTCAAATCACCCATCAAGAGGTTTCCCTGGTGGCTCAGTGGTCTAGAGTCCACCTGCCAATGCAGGAGACATGGGTTCAATCCTTGATCCAGGAGGATCCCACATGCCACGGAGCAACTGAGCTGGTGTGCCACAGCTGTTGAACCTGTGCTCCAAAGCCTGCGAACCACAACCACTGAGCCCACGCGTGGCAACTCCTAAAGCCCCCACACCCTAGAACTCGCGCTCAGCGACCAGAGAAGCCACCACAATGAGAAGCCCGAGCACCACAACGAGAGAGTGGCCCCAGCTCACCACAACAGAGGAAAGCCCAACAGCAAGAGCCAGTACAGCCAAAAATAAATAAAATTATTTTTTTAAAAAGTACCCATCATGAATGTGATCATTCTGAAAGTTCTGGCCTTTCAACGCTTGAGCGTGGAGAAGTGGACAAAGCTACTAGCTGAGTCAGCATGTGATGAACTATCCATAATAGTCTGTCACCTTGGCTTCGTATGTCAGTGGGTCCATGGAGCATGGTGCAGGGGCACTGAGAAGAAATGAGAACTTAGTAGAGTCCTTAGGCTAAGTAGGTCTCCTGAGTGAGACGTCCCTGCTCCTACTTGGCTTCTTTCTCCAGCCTCCAGCACTGAAGCCAGTGATTGTCCGTCCACCAGACCAACAGTGATTTCATGACAAGAAAGAAACAAGGTACCTCCCACCTATCATGGGAGCCACAAGTTGTCAGTCACCTCATTTAGGTGAATGCAGAGCAGGAACAGAGATCCAGATATAAAGAACAGACTTTGGACGCAGCAGGGTGGGGCAGGTGGGAGGTAGGAAAGGGTGGGATTTAAGAGAGTAGCAGGGAGATACATACATTACCATATGCAAAATAAATAGCCAGTGGGAATCTGTTGTACAACACAAGGAACTCGGTGCAGTGCTCTGGTACAACTGAGAATTGGGATGGGATGCGGTTGGGGGGAGGTTCAAGAGGGAGGGGACATATGTATACTTATGGCTGATTCACATTGTATGGCAGAAACCCACATCCAAGGAGCGGCAGCTGCGCAGTTGCAGGAGGGCCGAGAGGAGCTACTCCACGTTCAAGGTCAGGAGGGGCGGCCGTGTGGAGATACCCCTCATCCAAGGTAAGGAGCAGTGGCTAAGCTTTGCTGGAGCAGCCGTGAAGAGATACCCCAAGAGATCCAATGTAAGAGAAACCCAAGTAAGACAGTAGTAGGTGCTGACAGAGGGCATCACAGGGCAGACACACTGAAACCATAATCACAGAAAACTAGCCAATCTGATCACACGGACCACAGCCTTGTCTAACTCAATGAAACTAAGCCATGCCGTGTGGGGCCACCCAAGACAGGAGGGTCATGGTGGAGAGGTCTGACACAATGTGGTCCACTGGAGAAGGGAATTACAAACCACTTCAGTATTCTTGCCTTCAGAACCCCATGAACAGTAGAAAAGGCAAAATGATAGGATACTGAAAGAGGAACTCCCCAGGTCATTAGGTGCCCAATATGTTACTGGAGATCAGTGGAGAAATAACTCCAGAAACAATGAAAGGATGGAGCCAAAGCAAAAACAATACCCAGCTGTGGATGTGACTGGTGATAGAAGCAAGGTCCGATGCTGTAAAGAGCAATATTGCATAGGAACCTGGAATGTCAGGTCCATGAACCAAGGCAAATTGGAAGTGGTCAAACAGGAGAGGGCAAGAGTGAACATCAACATTCTAGGAATCAGCGAACTAAAATGGACTGGAATGGGTGAATTTAACTCAGATGACAATTATATCTATTACTGTGGGCAGGAATCCCTTAGAAGAAACAGAGTAGCCATCATGGTCAACAAAAGAGTCTGAAATGCAGTACTTGGATGCAATCTCGAAAACAACAGAATGATCTCTTCATTTGTTACAGTATTCATTTCACCGATAATCTAAAGTAAGCATGTTCTAAATCATCTGGGTAACCACACATAAACTGGAAATCCAGTTGAAATAGCATTCCACTTGGAATTCCAGTTGAGGCTATTTCAAATCCTAAAAGATGATGCTATGAAAGTGCTGCATGCAATATGCCAGCAAATTTGGAAAACTCAGCAGTGGCCACAGGACTGGAAAAGGTCAGTTTTCATTCCAATCCCAAGGAAAGGCAATGCCAAAGAATGCTCAAACTACCACACAATTGCACTCATCTCACATGCTAGTAAAGTAATGCTCAAAATTCTCCAAGCCAGGCTTCACCAGTATGTGAACCGTGAACTTCCAGATGTTCAAGCTGGTTTTAGAAAAGGAAAAGGAACCAGAGACCAAATTGCCAACATCTGCTGGATCATCAAAAAAAGCAAGAGTTCCAGAAAAACATCTATTTCTGCTTTGTTGACTATGTCAAAGTCTTTGACTGTGTGGATCACAATAAACTGTGGAAAATTCTGAAAGAGATGGGAATACCAGACCACCTGACCTGCCTCTTGAGAAACCTATATGCAGGTCAGGAAGCAACAGTTCGAACTGGACTTGGAACAATAGACTGGTTCCAAATAGGAAAAGGAGTTCGTCAAGGCTGTATATTGTCACCCTGCTTATCTAACTTATATGCAGAGTACATCATGAGAAACGCTGGACTGGAAGAAGCACAAGCTGGAATTAAGGTTGCCGGGAGAAATATCAATAACCTCAGATATGCAAATGACACCACCCTGATGGCAGAAAGTGAAGAAGAACTAACGAGCCTCTTGATGAAAGTGAAAGAGAGTGAAAAAGTTGGCTTAAAGCTCAACATTCAGAAAACGAAGATCATGGCATCTGTTCCCATCACTTCATGGGAAATAGATGGGGAAACAGTGGAAACAGTGTCAGACTTTATTTTGGGGGGCTCCAAAATCACTGCAGATGGTGATTGCAGCCATGAAATAAAAAGATGCTTACTCCTTGGAAGGAAAGTTATGACCAACCTAGATAGCATATTAAAAAGCAGAGATATTACTTTGCCAACAAAGGTCTGCCTGGTCAAGGCGATGGTTTTTCCAGTGGTCATGTATGGATGTGAGAGGTGGACTGTGAAGAAAGCTGAGCACCGAAGAATTGATGCTTTTGAACTGTGGTGTTAGAGAAGACTCTTGAGAGTCCCTTGGACTGCAAGGAGATCTAACCAGTCCATCCTAAAGGAGATCAGTCCTGGGTGTTCACTGGAAGGACTCAGGCTGAAGCTGAAACTCCAGTACTTTGGCCATCTCATGCAAAGAGTTGACTCATTGGAAAAGACCCTGATGCTGGGAGGGATTGGGGGCAGGAGGACAAGGGGACGACAGAGGATGAGATGGCTGGATGGCATCACTGACTCGATGGACATGAGTTTGACTGAACTCCGGGAGTTGGTGATGGACAAGGAGGCCTGGCGTGCTGCAGTTCTTGGGGTCGCAAAGAGTCGGACACAACTGAGCGATTGAACTGAACTGAACTGATATAATATTATAAAGCAATTATCCTCCAATTAAAAATAAATAATTTTTTAAATCACAAAAAGATAAAAATTTTTAAATTACCTGGACAAAGGTAATCTGAGAAGTCACCTTAGTCCAAGAAATAGAAAAATTATTTGAATGTTGTATGACCTGAAATTAATGTGTTTTTGTTCAGGCTGCTGTAACAAAATATTACTACAGACCAGTGGCTTACACAATACATACTTACCTTATCACACTTCTGGAGACTGAAAGGTCCAAGATCAAGGTATTGAGTGAGATCCCTCTTCCAGGATTGCAGATGGCTGCCTTCTTCTGAATCCTCATGTGGCAGAGAGAGATCATTTCCCTTTTGTCTCTTCGTATGAAGCATTAATCCCACTCAGGAGATTTCCACTCTCATGACTTAATTACATACCAAAGCTCCATCTCCAAATGCCATCGCATTGACGATTAGGGCTTCAACATCTGAAATGGGTTGGGAAGGGTGGGGTGCAAGGGAAACAGATGCAAACATTCAGTCCATAGCAGTGTGTGACTAAGTTAAAGGGTTTTCCAATCTTAGTCATCAAGAGAAGGCTTTAGAAAGGTCTCTTCACTTTCACTTTTCACTTTCATGCTTTGGAGAAGGAAATGGCAACCCACTCCAGTACTCTTGCCTGGAGAATCCCAGGGACAGAGGGGCCTGGTGGGCTGCCATCTATGGGGTGCCAGCCCATAGAGTTGGACATGACTGAAGCAACTTAGTAGCAGCAGCAGCAGCTACTGCTCAAAATTGGTCCTTTATGATCTGAAAATCAGTTCACTGGAAGAAGCCAAGAGTACAGAATATAAGCCTTCCTTGGTTCCTTCCCAGGATATCCGACCACACTTAAGAATAATTAGTAAACAATTACAAATAATTAGAAAATGAAATAACACTCTGACTTTGGCCTCTTTCTCCAGCATCCAATATTTGAATTTCAGTGACCATTCACAAAACCAACAGAATCATAGGTAATTTATCCTCCCTGAACACAATGTTTTATCACACACAAGTCTCTCCTCTCCCAAATAAGACAGGAAACGGCTGAATCTCAACGTTTTCAATCTTTTGCTGACCCATGTAAAATGAATTTCTTTTTCTTGAGGATGGTCTTGATCTTGTATGAAGGTCAGGAAGCAACAGTTAGAACTGGACATGGAACAACAGACTGGTTCCAAAGAGGAAAAGGAGTACGTCAAGGCTGTATATTGTCACCCTGCTTATTTAACTTATATGCAGAGTACATCATGAGAAACAGTGGGCTGGAGGAAGCACAAGCTGGAATTAAGATTGCTGGGAGAAATATCAATAACCTCAGATATGGGAGAAGGCAATGCAAACCCACTCCAATACTCTTGCCTGGAAAATCCCAGGCAAGAGGGATTGGATGGATGGAGGAGCCTGGTAGACTGCAGTCCATGGGGTCGCTAAGAGTCGGACACGACTGAGCGACTTCACTTTCACTTTTCACTTTCGTGCATTGGAGAAGGCGATGGCGGCCCACTCCAGTGTTCTTGCCTGGAGAATCCCGGGGATGGAGGAGCCTGGTGGGCTGCCATCTATGGGGTCGCACAGAGTCGGACACAACTGAAGTGAATTAGCAGCAGCAGCATACAGATGACACCAACTTTATGACAGAAAGTGAAGAAGAACTAAAGAGCCTCTTGATGAAAGTGAAAGAGGAGAGTGAAAAAAGTTGGCTTAAAGCTCAACATTCAGATAACTAAGATCATGGCATCCAATCCCATCACTTCATGGCAAATAGATGGGGATATAGTGTTAGATTTATGACCAACCTGGACAGCATATTAAAAAGGAGAGATATTACTTTGCCAACAAAGTTCCATCTAGTCAAGGCTATGGTTTTTCCAGTGATCATGTATGGATGTGAGAGATGGACTATAAAAGAAAGCTGAGCACTGAAGAATTGATGCTTTTGAACTGTGGTGTTGGAGAAGACTCTTGAGAGTCCCTTGGACTGCAAGGAGATCCAACCAGTCCATCCTAAAGGAGATCAGTCCTGGGTGTTCATTGGAAGGACTGATGTTGAAGCTGAAACTCCAATACTTTGGGCACCTGATGCGAAGAGTTGACTCATTTGAAAAGACCCTGATGCTGGGAAAGATTGAGGGCAGGAAAAGGGGACGACAGAGGATGAGATGGTTGGATGGCATCACTGACTCGATGGACATAGGTTTGGGTAGACTCCAGGAGTTGGTGATGGACAGGGAGACCTGGCATGCTGTAGTTCATGGGTTCACAGAGAATTGGACATGACTGAGCGACTGAACTGAACTGTTCAATGAATCTTAAATCTAGTCCAGTGAGCACAATTTCACATCATAAGCCAAACATAGTACTGGTCAAGAAGAACACCTACATAAATGATGGAGTGAAAACCTTTAAGATAATGGTTAACAAATAAGAAATAATTTTCTAAGAAATTCTAGAAAAGAAATGCAGAATATATGCAGCTTGAGCATATTTTCCTTTAACCCTTTCCCAGAAATAAATTAATTGAAAAAGTAACTGTCAAGTGTCATCTAGAGTCAGAGACAATGAAAAGCCACCTCTAAGAATAACCATGAGTGGCAAAGTCCCTGGAGGGATTTGAGGAGCCAAACAAGTTTATTTCGCATCATTTAATGCCAGCAAACTAAACATGAACACTAAAGTGTGAAAGAAAATTCTTAAGCTGATTTCAAATCATAGGCATATGTTTGGCTGGAAAAACACATTGAGGAACAAACACTTCAAAGGAAAATCCTTTAGAAATGGAATCACTGGCACTAGACCCACAGCCTGTTAAATTGTTTGACCAAAAAGACTGCTTCAAGAATCCGCAGCTCTTTACTCCTATAACCAAAGCAGGAATATTTGGAAGCAGTCCTGAAACCATAACTTGACTTGCGACACAATCCCTTTTCCATAACTCTGGCCAAACAGTCTAACTCTCTAAGGAACTAAGAAGCAAGCAGCCTCTTGTTCTTGATGTATCCAAGTAGAAAGGAGTTCCCAGATGTAATTGTGATACAAATAGCATGCAAAACTACTCCACAGAGGCAACACTAGCTTTGATAGTCATTGTATTACCAGTTTTGTTATTTTCTTGTAGGCTCATTTATACCTCACCTTTCAGATGAGTCTGTATTTGTGTGTGTACATATACCCATATATGTATAACAAAAACTTCAATTCAGGACTTAAAATCAGTGACAACTTTTAAACCACTTGAGGGAAAGTTTGAGGAAATTTTGTCTTTCTTTTGTTCCACAAAGTACACATGTAATTCTCTATGTTTATGGAATAAGCTTAGATGGAAGAAGGCAAATAGTAGAGGATCAGAATAAATTCTCATCCAGACAGTCTTAGTTGGAATATAAATTATAGTTTTGGACATAAATTATACATAGAAAAACCATTATTTACATATATGCATATTTCTGGGTGTTTATATTCTTCATAAAATGAGTATAAGAGGGGACAATTCTCATATCCTTAGGTGGCAGCAGCATTGAAAGCATTTAGTAATAAATAATCTTCAGAAGTTTTTCAGAACCAATTGTTTTCCAGTAGGAGATCCAACCAGTCCATTCTGAAGAAGATCAGCCCTGGGATTTCTTTGGAAGGAATGATGCTAAAGCTGAAACTCCAGTACTTTGGCCACTTCATGCGAAGAGTTGACTCATTGGAGAAGACTCTGATGCTGGGAGGGATTGGGGGCAGGAGGAGAAGGGGATGACAGAGGATGAGATGGCTGGATGGCATCACTGACTCGATGGACGTGAGTCTGAGTGAACCCTGGGAGTTGGTGATGGACAGGGAGGCCTGGCGTGCTGCGATTCATGGGGTCACAAAGAGTTGGACACGCCTGAGCAACTGATCTGATCTGATGTGTATTAAGTTCTCCTTTCATTCAGCTATGAATTAGGAAATGTACACCCCACCAAGAAAAGTTTTCCATGATGCTAAGTAGCTTCACTATTATCTTCTACACAAAAGCACATGGCGTTTCCTATTTTACTTTCCACCAGATTGTGAGAGGAAGTTTTCTCCTTCTACAGCTCACATGAGTGTTCATTCATCCAGGCTGCTCTGCTTTCTGCCTTGCTCTCTGGCAGGTCTCAGACCTGAAGAAATTTAAGGCATCAAAAACTTGAGATAAGAACTTCTGGGAGTCAAACAGCCTCACCCCTGGTGTTCAGAAGCACTAGTATTTTGGGGGGCCAAAAACAGCATAGGAAAGGGGATACCAACAATGGATGCACTGCATGCCAGAAGAGAAAAGCCCCTTCAAAACAACTGTTTACATAAAGCACAATGAGACTCCCTCACTACCATTACCATCACCTTCCAAAGACTGTCTCTTGATGTTCGCTTATTACTCAAAACTGCAATCACTGTCTTGGAATTCATCATTCTTTTCCCTACCTGGATAACATCTAAAGGGCTATCATGACAGGACCTCTTTCTGAACCCAGTTAGATAGCATGAGAGGTGGTTCTACTTCTGCCAAAAGAGCTGAAGAGCAAAGGGGAATAATTCAGGGGTTATATAAGACATTTGTAACCCAGGTTTGCTCTGACTTTCCATTCTCAAGACTAGACAATGTAAAGTGACACAAACTTTAGCTATTCTCATTATACTCCTAGGTTATCACATCTCGGTCACCATCAGTGGCATGTCTCAGCAATAGTTGTAAAAATGTAAACCTCTCTGACTTTTGCGTTTCAGAATTTTTGAAACTAAAAAGCAACTTACTCTAGAAAGAATGAAGATAAAGACCAAATGGCAAATGAAATAAGCTATGTGACAGATACTTTCTTCAGCTTAACATTAATGTCTTTGTCTTCTTTACTAAACTTCAAAGATCTCACATGTCCCTTCTTCCTTGCCCAATCCTTTTCCATCACCCTACCCTACCCTCAAGTTGGAATAAATCCTGTCCTTCGTTATGTTCCCATAACATTTTGCTCAAATGCTGATCACATCCTGCTCTAGCTGTGCCATAACTGCATGTGTGTGTGACCCCCCTGTGCGTGGTAAGTCGCTTCAGTCGTGTCTGACTCTTTGTGACCCTTTGGACTACAGCCCACCAGGCTGCTCTGTCCACGGGATTCTCCAGGCAAGAACACTGGACTGGGTTGCCATGCCCTCCTCCAGGGGATCTTCCTGATGCAGATATGGAACCCACGTCTCTTACATCTCCTGCACTGGCAGCCCCAGGTTCTTTTCCACTAGCACCACTTGGGAAGCCCCTGATCTCCCTCACTGGAGAGCAAACTGGTTGAGATCAGAGAATAAGTTTCATTTTCCAATTTTTCTTGCCAATGTAAGAAATAAATATTTATTCGAAATGTTTATTTCAAATGTTGCCATTTGAAATAAATGCTTGTTGGATTAAAATCATATGAAGATAACTAAAAGTCCTGAAAATAGTTGAATCCCTATTGCCTATATAGGATATTTATTATGAAGTTGAAAAATGTCCACATGTAAAGTCTGTAGCAAAAATTGTGAGAGTAACAAATGAATCAGGAGAATGACAGATTAGAAATTGCTTTTTCCTTAGGAAGGACACACTATCATATTTAGAAGCCAATATAAACATCCTGTTATCCATGTGAATGACAATCTATTAACATCGGACTGCATGGAGCCTTTCTGAAGTAAATGGGTACAAATATAGAGAAAGAGTTTAGAGCAAGGGTTCAAAATAAGGACTCTGAACTTAAAAGGTCTCCCTATGGCTAACATGGGGAATACTTGAGCAACAAAATAAATAAATACAGTAATAGATATAACCCATAGAATAAAATAAGAAGTCATGTAGTCTCTGTTGATATAAATAATGACAGCACTTTCTTGCAATGACATTCCACTAATAATTGTAGAAAAAATGGTGGGAAAATCACCATACAGCAAACACCACTGTTACAACTGTTTCAGGCAACTATCATTAACAGATGCTAAAATGCAAGGCAAGAGTATGATGAGAAATAGAAAATTTGTCTCAAAATGTAATTTGACAGCAAAGAATGAGATTTCTTTAACAAATAAAACTCTACCTTCAGTGAGTGGTCCTGTAATATTGCCTTGAAAGACTGTGTTTACTCACTCTTGTTTGGTACACTTTTTTAAACTACACTTTCAAATGTCAAAGGCAAAACTGGTATATTTTCAAATCTGGCAGACACCACATTTACCAAATGATCAAACATCACCAGTGATAGGCAAATCAAAATCCTATATCTCTGATATGATTTACAACCCAAATTGAAGGCCATTCAATGAAATAATTGGCCAATACTCTTAAAAAGTGTCATGAGCATTAAAGACCAAAAAAAAAAGGGTATCAGGAACTTCCTAGATTGAAGGAAACACTATAACTAAATGCTTGAGTAAGTTTGACTGTTAGATTCTTCGTATAAGTGGTTATCCTGCAGCATTTATCTTTCTGTGTCTGGTTTATTTCACTCAGCCTAATATCCTCCAGTTTCATCTATGTTGTTGCAAATGGGAGGATTTCCTTCTTTCTCATGGCAGAATAACATGTGTACATGGCCGGTAGAAATATCAACAGCCTCAGATATGCAGATGATACTACTCTCATGGCTGAAGAGGAACTAAAGAGCCTCCTAATGAATGTGAAAGAGAAGAGTGAAAAAGTTGGCTTAAAACTCAACATTCAAAAAACTAAGATCATGGCATCCAGTCCCATCACTTTATGCCAAATAGAAGGGGGAAAAGTGTTGTTTTCTTAGGCTCCAAAATCACTGTAGATGGTGACTGCAGCCATGAAATTAAAAGATGTTTACTCCTTGTAAGGAAAGATATGACAAACCTAGACAGTATATTAAAAGGCAAAGACAACACTTTCCAACACAAGTCTGTCTAGCCAAAGCTATGGTTTTTCCAATAGTCATGTGTGGATGTGAGAGCTGAACCATAAAGAAGGCTGAGAGCTGAAGAATTGATGTTTTCAAATTGTGGTGTTGGAGAAGACTCTTGAAGAATTCCCTGGACTGCAAGGAGATCAAACCAGCCAACTGAAAGGAAATCAGTCCTGAATATTCATTGGAAGGACTGATGCTGAAGCAGAAGCTCCAATACTTTGGCCAACCAGATGCAAAGAGCCAACTCAGGAAAAACCCTGATGCTGGGAAAGACTGAAGGCAAAAGGAGAAGGGAGAAGCAGAGAATGAGATGGTTATCTAGCATCACCAACTCAATGGACATGAATTTGAGCAAACTGTGGGAGACAATGAAGGACAAGGAAGCCTGGCGTGCTGCAGTTCACGGGGTCTCAAAGAGTGGAACATGACTTAGTGACTGAACAACAACAACGACGGTGTGTACACACACACAAACACACCACATTCTCTTTATCTATTCCCGTAGTCGATAGAGTTAAGTTGCTGCCACATCTTGGCTATTGCGAATCATGCTGCAATGAACATGGGAATATAGATACCTCTTGGAGATACTGATTTCATTTCTTTAGGATATATAGATACAAGTGGGATTGTTGGATCAAATGATAGCTCTATTTTTTAGTTTTTTTTGAGGGCTCTGCACACTATATTCCAGAGTGACGGCACTAACTTATATTCCCACCAATAGTGTACAAGGATTCCTTTTTCTCTGCATCCTTGCCAACATTTGTTATCTCTTGTCTTTTTTGATAAAGCCATTCTAACTATTATGAGGTGATATTTCATTGTGGTTTTGATTTGCATTTCCCTGATCAGCAATATTGAACACTTTTTTACCTGCAAGCCACTTGGGAAAATGTCTATTCAGTTCCTATGCCCAATTTTTAATTGTTTATTTGGTTTTTTGGTATTGAATTGTGTGAGTTCCTTATATTTTTTGGATAGTAACTCCTTATCAGATAGATAGTTTGCAAATACTTTTTCCCACTCAAATGGTTACATTTTTATCTATTTTATTTTTTGATTGTTTCTTTTGCTGTGCAGAAGTTTTTTAGTTTGATGTAGTCCAAACTGTCTACTTTTGTTTTTGTTGCCAATATTTTTTGTGTCATATCCAAGAACTCATTACCAAGACCAATGTCAAGAAACACTTTCACCTATGTTA
The DNA here is from genome assembly GCF_003369695.1 of Bos indicus x Bos taurus. NCBI lineage: Eukaryota > Metazoa > Chordata > Mammalia > Artiodactyla > Bovidae > Bos > Bos indicus x Bos taurus. Next base: position 110,588,569 of record NC_040079.1, on the reverse strand, counting down.
TCTTCTAGTTTTATGCTTTTGAGGCTTATGTTTATGTCTTTAATTCACCTTGAGTTAATGTTTGTGTATTTTGTAAAATAAGGATTCGATTCCATTTTCTGCATGTGGATGTCCAATTTTCCTAACACCATTTATTGAAGAGACTCTCCTTTTCCCATTGTGTATTCTTGGCACCCTTATCTAAGATAAGTTGATAATATACGCCTGGGTTTATTCCTGGGCTCTCAATTCTTTATTTTTTAATTCTTATTTTTATTTGGAGGATAACTGCTTTACAAGGCTGTGTTGGCTTCTGCCATACAACAAAGTGAATCAGCCGTAAGTACACATATGTCCTTTCCCTTTTGAATCCCCCTCCACTCCCCACCCCTTCCCACTCCTCTAGGTTGTCGCAGCATACTAGGTTGAGCTCCCTGTGTTATACAGTAACTTCCTACTAGCTATCTGTGTAATCTACGGTAACGTATATGTTTAACACTACTTTTTCAATTTGTCCCACCCTCTCCATGCGGAGAAGGCAATGGCACCCCACTCCAGTACTCTTGCCTGGAAAATCCCATGGACGGAGGAGCCTGGTAGGCTGCAGTCCATGGGGTTGCTAAGAGTCGGACATGACTGAGCGACTTCACTTCTCTTCACTCCATGCCCCACCGTGTCCCAAACCTGTTTTCTATGTCTGCGTCTCTATTCCTGCCCTGCAAATAGGTTCATCAGGACCATTTTTCTAGATTCCATGTATATGCTTTAATATGCAATGTTTGTTTTTTTCTCTTTCTGACTTACTTCACTTTCAGTAATACTGGGCTCTCAATTCTTAATGACTTCATGCTTTTCCAAAAAGTCAGCCTCCCCTCAAAAGTTATTCAGATATGCTAACAGATTTAAAAAAAATTTCACAGCCTTCCAAAAATAATAAGTGAATTATTGAAATAAGTAGATATTTTCCCCAGGAAAAGCACTTTGAAGTAACCATATTTTACATATGTAGATTATGAATTAAGTTTTTCAAAACTCAGAATTTAGACATTTTGTATCTCAGTTGTAAACAGTAAACTTTATGAACCAGATGAACAGCAGTTTCTGCCTTTTTGTACTGACAGCATACAATTGCTGTTCTTTATTTGATTTGAAGATACATAATGAAACCTAAACATTTTCAAACAAATATTTCTTTTTATGTTTCAATACATTTAGTGTTTTGTTTTTGTTCTTTTTGTTTTGAGTTTTGTTATTGTTTTGTCTTGTTTTGCTTTGCCTCTAAAAAGTGTGCAGTACCTATCTGGCTCGCTGGCAGGACTCTGAAATTTCACAAAACCTGAGGTGAAAATCGCAATCCTGAACTAAGACTCCAACAACACAGGATTATAAAAAGTCTGGTATTATTTCAAGTCAGGATTTTCTTCTATATTCAATTTCACCCAAAGTCAAGTATTAGTCAGTCTTCACCTTTCATACAGCAGAAAGACGATTTGATTAATATGATTTCTTTGTAGAAAAATCTAAGAAGATTAAGGCACAGTGATAAAGGTAAAGCATGCCCTCTCTCCACGACATTCCTCAGCACTATACAGAGGTCTGCGGATCTTGCCAGTCATTAGACTGTTCACGCTAGCTGTATGTGGAAGAGGAAAAAATCTATCATTGGGGAGAACTTCCATTTTCTCTCACATTTTAGTTTCCATCTCATGAACAGGTCAACAAATCTGGAGGTTGGTATTGATTTCACTCTAACTAAGCAAGAAAGTGCATTTGCATCAAGCAAATATTTGCAGATCATTTTCCCCCCATCCACCCCACCCCTGCTTTGGGGGTTATGTTTTGTGATAGTCTCAAAGGAAAAAAATTAAAGTGTTCTAAATGACTTCTGTACTCAGTGAAGCACGATGCAAAATAAATCTAATTGGGGTGGTTTCCATTAACGATTTTCCATGTGTACATTCTGAAAACCTAATACTGACCAGGAGGAATAATTTTCTCCTTTTCTGATATGTGGAAGTGAATTCAAGTCTAGCTAAAACATATATGTGTGTGTGTGTGTGTGTGTGTGTATACTTATATATACATACATATATACACTATATATAAACTTAAATATGAATTTTAAATGTCATTTACCTCTTCTACTTTTACTTTATATGTTTGTGTGAATATATATATATAGAGAGAGACAGAGAAAGAAAGAATAAAATGAAAGTCCCCTTCCCCAGGGCTTCTCAGCTTTTAGAATATGGGTATTATACACCCACTGCTTTGCTCAAATGCAGACTATTTGAGAACATGATAGATGAGGGAGTAAATTACTTTCAGTAGACCATTTCCAACATTGTTTTTTCCTCAGACTAGCACATGTCAATTTGATGGATATGAATCTGAAGATTCAATTTCAATAGAAAAGGTTACAGGGTCAGAATTCACTGTGTACCGCCTCCACATCTCAGCAGCCCAGCTGAGACACTTCAGTGCTCACAACTTAAAGAGCCCCTGCTGCACCCGTCAGGGGCCTCTCCATCCCATGCCTCTCTTCAGAAATCTGACAGGCCATGCAATGACCAAAAAAGACATAAAACTTACCTTATTTCTTAAGCAGGGCAGTGAGGGGGACTGAGAAACTTGCTATTTAACATCCAAATGATCAAATGCAATTTACACTTTATATGATGACACAAAGACTTAGCTCTTGACTTTGGAAGCATTGCAGATTTTTAAACAACTTTTTTTTTACCTGTTTTCACCATCTTTACAGCATAGTAGAATATAATGCTATTATGTTAATTAAATAGTCAGATACTCCTACTACTCCCAGTTTTGACATGAATCCTAGAATAGGTAAAATGGAAAAAAAAAAAAAAAACATAATATAACTCATCATAGAAAAAGTAATGTGGTTATTTGAATAGAAAGGATTAAGTATCTGTCCCCAGGTAAAATCTCAAGTTTTTACTATTAATATCATAAGGAAAAGATATATAAAATCAAGAGTTAGCATTTTTAATAGAGAAACAGTAACAAGCAGAGAACTGACTCTTTGGAAAAGACCTGATGCTGCCATACAGTGCACTCCTTACTGTATTTGATTTTTTCACTCAACAATGCACTTGGGTTGGCTTGTTGCTTCATGCCATTGTGTGTAGCAGTGACTGTTCATTCTCCTTGCTATGAGTACATCAGAGAGTATATCATTGTATGAGTATCTCTCAACTTATTTATCTATTCCACTGTTTGATGAACCAGAGCGAGCTTTTAAAAATGTAGATAAGATCAGGTAACTTCCCTAAGCAAAACTCTTCACCTGCTTTCTATTGCATTTAAAAGATCCTAAGTTCTTGGCTTAAAGCTCAACATTTAGAAAACTAAGATCATGGCATCTGGTCCCATCACTTCATGGGAAATAGATGAGGAAACAATGGAAACAGTGTCAGACTTTATTTTGGGGGGCTCCAAAATTGCAGATGGTGATTGCGGCCATGAAATTAAAAGACACTTACTCCTTGGAAGAAAAGTTATGACCAACCTAGATACCATATTCAAAAGCAGAGACATTACTTTGCCAACAAAGGTCCATCTAGTCAAGGCTATGGTTTTTCCAGTGGTCATGTATAGATGTGACAGTTGGACTGTGAAGAAGGATGAGCACCAAAGAATTGATGCTTTTGAACTGTGGTGTTAGAGAAGACTCTTGAGAGTCCCTTGGACTGCAAGGAGATCCAACCAGTCCATTCTAAAGGAGATCAGCCCTGGGTGTTCTTTGGAAGGAATGATGCTAAAGCTGAAACTCCAGTACTCTGGCCACCTCATGTGAAGAGTTGACTCATTGGAAAAGACTGATGCTGGGAGGGATTGGGGGCAGGAGGAGAAGGGGACAACAGAGGATGAGATGGCTGGATGGCATCACCGACTCGATGGACATGAGTTTGACTGAACTCCAGGAGTTGGTGACAGACAGGGAGGCCTGGCGTGCTGCAGTTCATGGGGTCGCAAAGAGTCAGACACGACTAAGCAACTGAACTGAACTGAACTGAACTGAAGTTCTTACCACGGTACTAACCCACCCCGCCCACTTACCTTCCCACAGTCCCAGCTTCTATAATTCCATGGCTCTAGCCACACAGTCCTTATTTCTGTTTCTTCTCTGTTACAGACTAAGCTCTTTCCCAACACACAGCCTTCACACAGGCTAGTCACTTTCTGGAATGTTCTCCTTGACCACAACCATTGCGTTCTCCACCCAACCAAATCAAGACCAAATACAGGGCTGGCTCTAACTCAGCTTATAACAAGGTCATCTTTTCAAATGTGCCTTCCTTAACCTTAACCTCTTCCTACAAATACCTCCTCACTCTATTTTACACTACCCTGTTTGTTTCACTTTGACTTTTCACTTAAGCTCTGAGCAAAAAATAGTAAGGATATAATGCCTTTTATTTGCAGAAGAGAGAAACAGTTATTTTTAAATCGTAGCTCCAATGATGGGGGGAAAGGGAGATTTAATATCCAGTGTGTGCTCACTTGTCTCTGATTCTTTGCAGCCCCATGGAGTATGGTCCACCAGGCTCCTCTGTCCATGGAATTTTCCAGGCAAGAATACTGGAGAGGGTTGCCATTTCCTTTTCCAGAGGATCTTCTCAACCTCAGAAACGAACCCACATCTCTTGCGTCTCCTGCATTGGCAGGTGAATTCTTTACCACTAGGGCCACCTGGAGCGGTTACAGTCAAACCTCAATTCATGGAATCAGTTCAATCAATGTAATAGAAACACTGTTCTCACTCATTTAGAGAGATGTCTCCTTACTGCAACCTCCAAATTCCTAACTAAACTTTTAAGGTGCCTTACAACACACCTTGTGGGAGTATTCCCTGCAAACCAAGTGGCACTAACCTCCCACAAAACCTTAAACAAAGAGTTCCAAGAACAATTCTTAAGTAGGCTGATAAGGAGTCTGGGGCCCTGAAGGAGGAATGGGTACAGGGTTCTCAAGGAGGAGAAGGGGGTCCAGCATTCTGGAGGAGAAGTAAAGGACAAACTTTTCTTTCTACATTCCTTTGTCTTAGTCACAAAAGACACTTTTTCTTTAAGCCCAGAGCTAATGATCAGACAAAAAAACAATTCATCTTGCTCAAGGGTGTTTCTCCTTAAGCTCTGTACTAATGATTATATAACAACAATGTAACTTGCTTGAGGACCTTTCTCCTTCTTAACAAGAACCTTCTGACTAATCTTGCTTTCTTAAGATGTATGTTGTGGGAGTGGATCTGGTAAAAGTATATAAGGCCTTGATAAGACTACCAACTTTAGCCATGGGAATAAAGACTTTATTTTGGGGGCTCCAAAATCACTTAGATGGTGATTGCAGTCATGAAATTAAAAGACGCTTACTCCTCGGAAGAAAAGCTATGACCAACGAAGACAGTGTATTCAAAAGCAGAGATATTACTTTCCCAACAAACGTCCATCTAGTCAATGCTATCGTTTTTCCAGTACTCATGTATGGATGTGAGAATTTGACTATTAAGAAAGCTGAGCACTGAAGAATTGATGCTTTTGAACTGTGGTGTTGCAGAAGATTCTTGAGAGTTCCTTGGACTGCAAGGAGATCCAACCAGCCCATCCTAAAGGAGATCAGTCCTGAATATTCATTGGAAGGGCTGATGCTGAAGCTGAAACTCCAATACTTTGGCCACTTGATGCAAAGAACTGACTCATTGGAAAAGACCCTGATGCTGGAAAAGATTGAAGGCAGGGGGAGAAGGAGACAACAGAGGGTGAGATGGTTGGATGGCATCACCAACTCGATGGACATGAGTATGAGCAAGCTCCGGGACTTGGTGATGGTCGGGGAAACCTGATGGACAGGGAAATGTGCTGCAGTCCATGGGGTCGCAAAGAGTCAGACACAACTGAGCGACTGAACTGAACTGAACTGACAAGACTACCATGGTGGGGGGCACTCTCCATCCCTCTTCTGATGATTGTGTCAGAAGGTTCCTCTGTCCTTTTTCACTGTAATAAAACTTCTGTCATACACACACACACACACACACACACACACACACGAGTTCCAAGAACAAAATCACTCCATCTGAAGAAAGAGAGGTTTTATACAGAAAGTGTTTATAATGTTTTCTACAAAGGTACAAGATGTTTTACAGAGGAAAATGAAGCAAAACTTCTATTCAGTTTTTCAAAACTAAACTATAATTTTCAATGAACCAACTAGAGAAAGTAAACCAGCATATTTACGTAATTTGCAAGTTCTGGACATTTCTAATTAAGCAAAAAAAAGTGGTATGTTTTTGAAAAAGTAATGTGTTTTTAAAGGGTAGTAGGGAAATTAAATGTGTTCAGTTGGGTTTAACTTCTTCATGAAAATAAGCTTCTTATTCTGGTAAGAAATGGGTCATAGCAATAAAAGTATGCTGTAAATTCAACTTGACAAATGAGAAAACGAATTCCTGAGGGTAAGGCCTATTAAAGGAATATTTTAATTTAATCATGCAGTGAATATTTTTGAGAAGCTTCTATATATGCAAGAAACTGCCTTACATATTTTAATGAGACAAAACATAGTATTAGCTAATATAGTAATAGCTTATTCTATTACTAACTTCTCAGACATAATATAAAAAGATCAAATATAAGGACAAAAATGCTAAACACCTATATGAAGATGCCAGTTTCCAATGTTTGCTTCTAAACTTCAAAATTCAACCATATGTTACACCTATAACTTGAAGGCATGTGCAGAGTATTAGTCATTTAAGTGAGCAGAAAAAGTCGGCTTGTTTGACATAACAAGTGATGTGATGCCACCTTATGGTTGAGAATTAAATGTAATGATAAGTAATCATTTTTTCAGATACGCTTTCTTAGATCCCTGGGGGTGGGGGAAATGCTACATACTACTAAATCTGTAAAATTCAAAAATCTAAATACACACAACCAATTTAATCCTGGGAAGAAAATATAGAACTAATATCAATGGTCTGACACACAGGAAGACTGCATTTTGTCAAAGGGTCTGCTCATCTGTCTGCCTATTCTAGGTATTCTCATAGAAAATGTCAGTTGGATTTTTCTAGCTCAAATAACTGTTCTTTACTTTCAAGTTAAAAAAAAAACAACAACAAAAACATAAAGTGAAAACAATTGAAAAATCTTTTAATTAACCAGTTTTAATTTACTAGGCATTAGGAGGAACATGACCATCCCCAAGAAAAAGAAATACAAAAAAGCAAAATGGCTGTCTGAGCAGGCCTTACAAATAACTGTGAAAAGAAGAGAAGCAAAAAGCAAAGGAGAAAAGGAAAGATATATCCACTTGAATGCAGAGTTCCAAAGAATAGCAAGGAGATATAAGAACGCCCTCCTCACCAATCAATGCAAAGAAATAGAGGAAAACAATAGAATGGGAAAGACTAGAGATCTCTTCAAGAAAATTAGAGATACCAAGGGAACATTTCATGCAAAGAAGGGCTCAATAAAGGACAGAGATGGTGTGGACCTAACAGAAGCAGAAGATATTAAGAAGAGGTGACAAGAATACACAGAAGAACTATACAAAAAAGATCTTCATGACCCAGATAATCACCATGGTGTGATAGAACCAGACATTCTGGAATGTGAAGTCAAGTGGGCCTTAGGAAGCATCACTAAGAACAAAGCTAGTGGAGGTGATGGAATTCCAGTTGAGCTATTTCAAATCCTAAAAGATGATGCTGTGAAAGTGCTGCACTCAATATGCCAGCAAATTTGGAAAATTCAGCAGTGGCCACAGGACTGGAAAAGGTCAGTTTCCATTCCAATTCCAAAGAAAGGCAATGCCAAAGAATGTTCAAACTACCACACAATTGCACTCATCTCACACGCTAGTAAAGTAATGCTCAAAATTCTCCAAGCCAGTCTTCATCAGTACGTGAACCGTGAACTTCCAGATGTTCAAGCTCCTTTTAGAAAAGGCAGACGAACCAGAGATCAAATTGCCAACATCCTCTGGATCATCGAAAAAGCAAGAGAGTTCCAGAAAAACATCTATTTCTGCTTTATTGACTATGCCAAAGCTGTTGACTGTGTGGATCACAATAAACTGTGGAAAATTCTGAAAGAGATGGGAATACCAGACCACCTGACCTGCCTCTTGAGAAACCTATATGCAGGTCAGGAAGCAACAGTTCGAACTGGACATGGAACAACAGGCTGGTTCCAAATAGGAAAAGGAGTATGTCAAGGCTGTATATTGTCACCCTGCTTATCTAACTTATATGCAGAGTACATCATGAGAAACACCGGACTGGAAGAAGCACAAGCTGGAATCAAGATTGCCGGGAGAAATATCAATCACCTCAGATATGCAGATGACACCACCCTGATGGCAGAAAGTGAAGAAGAACTAACGAGCCTCTTGATGAAAGTGAAAGAGGAGAGTGAAAAAAGTTGGCTTTTTAAAGCTCAACATTCAGAAAACTAAGATTATGGCATCTGGTCCCATCACTTCATGGCAAATACATGGGGAAACAGTGGAAACAGTGTCAGACTTTATTTTGGGGGGCTCCAAAATCACTGCAGATGGTGATTGCAGCCATGAAATTAAAAGACGCTTACTCCTTGGAAGGAAAGTTATGACCAACCTAGATAGCATATTCAAAAGCAGAGGCATTACTTTGTCAACAAAGGTCCGTCTAGTCAAGGCTATGGTTTTTCCAGTGGTCACGTATGGATGTGAGAGTTGGACTATAAAGAAAGCTGAGTGCCAAAGAACTGATGATTTTGAACTGTGGTGTTGGAGAAGACTCTTCAGAGTCCCTTGGACTGCAAGGAGATCCAACCAGCCCATCCTAAAGGAGATCAGTCCTGGGTGTTCATTGGAAGGATTCATGCTGAAGCTGAAACTCCAATACTTTGGCCACCTGATGCAAAGAGCTGACTCATCTGAAAAGACCCTGATGCTGGGAAAGACTGAAGGCAAGAGGAGAAGGGGAAGACAGAGGATGAGATGGTTGGATGGCATCACCGACTCGATGGACATGGGTTTGAGTAAACTCCGGGAGTTGGTGATGGACAGGGAGGCCTGGCGTGCTGTGGTTCATGGGGTAGCAAAGAGTTGGACACAACTGAGCGCCTGAACTGAACTGAGGGGAAACAATGTGGAAGCCCCAGTTTGAGGGGTAAAAATGGTCGAATGTTAGAAATGTCATATCCTTTCTTCCATAGTTTTTTGCTTAAGCAGAAATGCAAATTTAAGGAACTCAAAAAACAAACAAATATAATTGTTGTATTAGTCCAGTACGTGGTGTTGGTTGCCCCTCACCGAATGACAGGAAACCCAGGCTGGGTCCTTCCTGTGTACTCTTCATCAGTGGCACTTCTCTGTGGCATTCTGATCTTCTTGGGTCCCACACACTTCCATATCCTCCACTGATCTGTGATTCACCTCCTTGCAAGCATTGTAGAAATTCCCCACTCAGAATGCAATTGCTCAGAGTCCCAACTTCAAAGTTGAGCATCACTATCAACCAATTTTTTTAGACTTTTTTTGCCACTATTTTCTAATTGAAGGATAATTGCTTTACAGAAGTTTGTGGTTTTCTGTCACACATCAACAAGAATCAGCCATAGGTACACCCATGGCTCCTCCCTCCTGAACCTTCACCATCAACATTTTTCTAGTCCTAGTTAATTCTGTTTCTATTTATAGTTCAACAAATAGAAGGATTTGGGGAAATGCATATCTTCTTTGATGTTTATTTAGTAAAATGCTATTTGAAAAACTGTCTGTCATTGCCACATTGCGATATAGCCTCAATGGTTCCTGTTGGAAGAAGAGCCTTCTGAACTGAAAGTTACCAGAAAAGGCTCTCCTTTTAGTTGAAAGTTATTTCTTCTGTTATGCTATCAAATATTCTTCTTTCTTCTCTTCCTTCCCCTTTTGTAGCAATGGCAGCTGTAGGTAAAACTCTCCAGTGACTTTATAATAGCAATTTTAGTGTTCACTTATTGAATCTTCATCAGACATATAGGTTAGTCTCTCTTGGCAGTAAATTTTTGGAAAATGTTATAGGAAAGTGATAGAAACAAACCCACTTGTAGACAAGGCTCTATTTAAGGGATAATCATGCATTTAGGGAGAACAGGTTTGATTCCTGGGTAGGGAAGATCCCCTGGACACTGGCAAACCACTCCAGTATTCTTGCCTGGAGGAGTCTATGGGCAGAGGAGGCTGGCAGGTCCATTGGGTTGCAAAGAGTCAGACACAACTGAGAGACTGAGCATACAGGCATGCATGCATGCATTCAAAATGACTGCAAAATTAAAGAAATCAAATATAAAATGCTAATATCAGGGGAAACGATGACATTTATATGGGAACCATCTGTATTATCTTTGGAGCTTTTCTATACATTTAAAATTATTTCAAAACCAAAAGCTTATTTAAAAAAAAGTTCAGTGAACCAGAACTGAGTCCAGGTAATTTGTCTTCTCTCCATCAGTTTTACCAGACTGAGTCTCTTTCCCTCCTGCGCACATTTACTTATGTATTCTATATACACAAGATCCTTTACATCTGCTAAGAGATTGGAGCTGTCATCTTACTCCTGAGGAGAAGGCCAGCTTGGTGGCTGCTGGGTTTGAAGTTCCCTGTTCAAATGCCAGTGTAGATAGAGACATGACTACTCTGAGAGCTTAGCCAGGTCACTTCCCTGTCTGTGATTTGCTTTTGTCTTATGCCTAAAGGGACAGATAATGCTTACCTCCCACCTCCACCAGAAAAAGGAAAAAAAGTTAAAATGTTAATCTGAACATATTTTTTAAAAGGAAAAACAATTTTCAGTGCCAGTTTCATATACAATACAGAATATTAATATCTACTGGTTTTGTCAGCCTGAGCTAGTAAGCACTTCAGGGCAGATCCTGCATTTTGAATCTCAGTAGCTACTCTCAAGTCCTTTCACAAATAATGATGCCAGTCCTTAAATTTCAAGTTTTAATTCTGAAATTTAGGATTCACTGATAGTAGCTACTAACAATGCACCTACTGCCATTTCCTAAATATTTGTTTTACTTCTAACAGAGCACAAAGATCTCAAAACTCTGTTTTTATAACCCTGTTTACATCCTGAGAAAGAACTCATCACCGGAATCACATCATAACACATAGATACCTATTCAATGACCTACTTGGGCTCTCCCATTTGGCTGCCATTTCACTCCTGCCTCTCTCTGTGTTTAACCTTTTGCCTCCTCCAGAGCAGTTAGCTGAAGCCATAGGATGAGGAATGGGGGTTCTTAGAAGCCGGGGAGATCAAAAGGGTCCACCCTGCATGAACAGCATCTCTCCCTTCCTGGGCAGTCTCTGCTACTGCTGGGGAAGGGCGATGGGGGGAGATTTTTCTATTAATTCCTAGCTGACATCTTCAGAGCAGGAATTTAAAAGTTTCACAACAAGAAGAAATGCAGAAATTAATGGTTACAGGTGATGTATACTGCCTTCTGTGTTAAGGAGAGAGGCAAAGCCTAAAGATTCTCAGCCCCAGTGGACCAGCACCCAGACTGTATATGAGGAAATCTGTTCGACAAATGTTAGCTGCCTACCCTCCTCTTCCTTCTGACTGCAGACTTGCTTTTTTTTTTGTGGAAATGATGGACATTTTCTCTCCTACAGATCCAGACAGAATAACATTGACCCTCAAGAACCGAGAAATCCCCACCGTCATCTCCTTGAGCCCATTCCAACACTTTGCAACTCCAAGAGACAAGTCACTCCCGCTTTCCAGAAAACACTCCAAGACAGCACGGGGGGGGGGGGGGGGGGGAGAGGCGGGCGGAGGGGCTCAAAGGGCAGGGAGGACCTCCACCTCAGGTGCAAGGGAAAGTCTCTGTGCACCCCTCATCACCTTACTGGCTCTGCAACCCCACCAAAAACATAGTGAAAATCACCTGTATATAGGGAGGGACCTAAATACAGTCAGATTTGAGAGATCCAACAACATTCAAATACATGAAAATTTTGAACTACACTGTCTAATACAGTAACCATCAGCCACATGCAGCTATTTAAATTTAAATTACTTTATATTAATTAAAGAATTATGTTCCCAAATCACATTAGCCACTAATGGCTCTTGTGTTGGACAGCTCAAATATGAAGCACTTCCATCACTGCAGAAAGTTATACGGGGCAGGACTGATACAAATGGTACACAGAAGTACATCTGGACTCTTGAAACCCTGCTATCTCATCTTTGATTCTTTTTACTAAATATTCACTGAGTATTTACATCATGCAAGACACTGGAAAAAAGTTCAATGAAGCATACAGAGATGAATACGATAATAACTGGGCATCAGGAGCTTACATTTGAGATGTAGAAATATACAGATACATGACTACCTATATTATAAATAGAAGAATGTACAAGAGCAAAAGAACGGGCAAATTATTCCGCTTAGACAAACAGAGAAGGATGAAACCATTTCACACTGATCCTCGACAGTTCCAGGATTCCAAGATAAAAAGCACCATCCTAATTGAGAAATCGCACATTTCCATGCTGTCGGTTCCATGTAAACAGCATTTGAACACATTCCATCAAAACTGCTTTGAAAACTTGTCCAAAATAAAATTTTCTTTGGTGAGAAGATGTAACAAACCTAAGAGGTACCACATGCTAATGGAAAAAATATAGGATTCAAGGTGAGAAGACCTGTCTGACAGCTAAGTCCAACTTTCACAAGCTGTGCAACCTTGAGTAAGCTATTAACTTTTCTGAGCCTCAAGATCTTCATTTTCAAAGTGGAAGAAATAATTCCTACCCGATCTGTCCCAAAAGCTATTACTGTAAGAATAACCACGATAGTGAAAGAAGCTCAGAAATAGAGTGTCGTATTACTATTATCACTGAAAGCAACATGAAACGTTGGAGGACATACAAATCCATTGCTGGCAAGTAACTTTGGACTGCATGTGGAAGGTTCACAATTCTGCACAAGGATATCAAATTCTGAATCCATAAATCTTTATTTAGATTTAAAAGCAAAACACACACTCCCTGTCATCATACCTAGCTCTTCTGTTGGGGTCAAAACCATTGATTAATCCCAGAGGGCAATCTGCCTCTTGCCAGCATGAAGGAGGCCATGGCATTGAGGGTAAACTTACCATGAATGACAAATTAAAATTTTCCTGACTAGGACAAATTAGCAAATGAATGGGAAAGTAGGGTAGGTTTGTTTGCTATGGAGAAGAGAATGGATCAGTAGGATAACTCCCACAATGTACAAATGGAAAGAAAGGAGGCCTTGGAACAATTGCCAGACATGGGTCCTGTTGATTTCATGAGGAATTTTAATAAGAATTTCACACTTTGTAACCACAAGCTTTTGAGTCTGTCCGAGAAAATGCTAAATGCTTCTGTAAACGTAAAATGACACCACTTTTACTTTCCTGCAACTCCTGATGATTTCTTTTTCAGCAGAGAGTGTGACTAGATTGGGTTTTTCCCCAGATGTGTAGGGAATGGTTTCAATTACCTGGTGCCATGCTTTCATTTTTAAGCACCCCCTCGAACCTATTGGGTTTGGCAGTTCCAGTAAAAGGGCGGAACCACAGAGGGGCCCTTCTAGCCATCCAAGCTATGGTTTCACCATGCTCACCATGTAGCTGGCACAGACTCACATACAATAGAATAGAAATGCTTATACCGGGATGCAAGGCACAGAATAGCATACATTTTCAACAAGGAGGCCTAAAGGTTAAAATAATAAACTTCAAGTGATGTATGCCACATGTGACATTTTGGTTCCAGACGTAACAACCCAAACCAAGGTCTTTTGCTTAACAATTCCAAAACAATATTACCCTCCTAGGTTTCTGATTTTCATTTTGCCTCAATTGCTCACAGATTACACTTTGGCAAACTTGGACACAACATAGGACTGTTTAAAATGCTCATGCCGGGAAACCTGCAAGATGATCTGCACTAAATCATCCCCGAATTCTTCGCTCTTGTGGTCACTTAACCATTTCCACAAATACGGCATGGACTTTTTCTTCAGGAGGAAAATTTGAAATAATCACTCTAAGTAAGTAGTACAGTGAACTCTCCCCTTCCCCAAATAAAACAATAGACATTTGTTCTAATATAATTGGCCATTTATCCCAGATCTCAGCAATTTATGGCTCAACTGTCTGAAACTGAAATCACAATTTTAATAGCAAAGTAGAGACTTATCAGTCACAGAAAAGTCCGGAAATGGGCTCCAAAAACACGAAACTTTGGTATGCATTTCAGAACCTAGTTGAAAGGTCCAATAGTCTTAGCAGTTCTTCATTATTTTACAATTATATTTTTTAATTATTTTGAAGACTTTGAAGCACATATTTTATCTTGAAATACTTCAACATAATGTCCTTAAGTTCAGGAGTATAAAAAACAGCATGGAAATAACCATTCTTTAGTTTTCTTTTCTAGCCCCATCTTTGTAAGGAAGGTAAGTTATTGATTACCTTCCCTTGTCATATTGTAATAAGGGTAGTATGAGAGCCATGATCACAAAAGTGATTAGTAATGAAAACAATGGTGAATACTTAGGGATTTGCAGGTGACCGAATCTGAAAATACAGTGATGGCTTTTCCCATACTTTAGCTGAACTACATAAGCTTAGGTAAATTTATAATAAAAATACCATTTATTACAATAGTAAAATATTAAAAGAGTAATGAGAAAGTCAACCAGACAGCTTCTAAATCACACAGTTAACACAGGCTATGTGATTAAATGTTTTTTTCTTTTAAGCTTTTCAGAAAAACTGCTGCTGCTGCTGCTAAGTCGCTTCAGTCGTGTCCGACTCTGTGCAACCCCATAGACAGCAGTCCACCAGGCTCCCCCGTCCCTGGGATTCTCCAGGCAAGAACACTGGAGTGGGTTGCCATTTCCTTCTCCAGTGCATGAAAGTGAAAAGTGAAAGTGAAGTCGCTCAGTCGTCTCCGACTCTTCGCAACCCCATGGACTGCAGCCCACCAGGCTCCTCCATCCATGGGGTTTTCCAGGCAAGAGTACTGGAGTGGGGTCAGCAAAACCACTTACAGTAAAAAAAAAAATGTATCACTGGGGCACAGGCAGAGTGGAGAAATGCAAATCAAACGTGACCCAGGTATTTACAGATAAAAGGCCAAGGAAGTAATGTACTCTGGGAGAAAAGTCAAAGGGAGTCAAATGACCATAACATGTCAGCTGAAAGGCCCTGGAAGCTTGCCTATCCTATCCCAGTATTTTGTAAATGAGGAAAATAAGGCTCAGATAAGAAATTAGCCTAAATTGAGGACAGGGGAAGAACTACAATTAAGTCTTTTCCTCCTATTCAACCAGTGCTCATTCTACTAGACCTACTCTTTAGTCCCAGTTCTGATCAGGACACTTAATTGTCTGTGGGTGATGATGGGCAAATTCCCAAATCCTTCCATCCAACCTCTGATTCCTCCTCTGTAAAAGGAGGATGATACCAACTACTCCATCGTCTTCATTAGATGATTGCACATTATTATATAGACAATTAGCATAAGAAAGTTACACGCTCAAAAGAATGAAAAGGCAAACATCAAAGCAGTTTCCTTTTTAAAGATTATTTGAAGTTACAAATAGGAAATTCTCAAAGTTCAGTGCCCTAAGAAGGCTAGAGTCAGTAGACCCACAGACCAGTCATAAAACAAAGATGTTTTATCTTCTTGCAAATGCTTTTCCAAACTCATCCAAGTCAAAATGATCGTGGAGAAGAAAAGAAAATCATGGCATTTGAATTAATAGGCATTAGACACTTGAAACACAGAACTGCAATATATATACACAAATTTAAATTTAGGAATTTTCCTTTTGTGTTTTCCTCATAGTTATTCATGATACAGGCAATATCACTTGCAAGCAAAGATAAACATTCTACACTGATGCCAGCAAACATTCTTAGCAGCAAAAACCTACTAATGAACATCTTCTCACCAGTGGGTCCCTACCACCTACCAAGAAGAAAAACAAACTAATTATTTTTCTTGAGTTTTTTTCAATTTTTATGACTGAAAGCCTTTAGGCCCTTTAAATCATATTTTATTGCATTTTTCTTTACCTAGTCATACTATGGGATGAAATAGCCCATTCTTGTTGATACGTCTTTATGAAAGATATCGATATGTGATTGTCTCACTCAAGTTAATATATGAAGAAACTGGCATAGAAATATATTATTAGCTTTGTTGATTGGTTGGTTTAGTCACTAAGTTGTGTCTGAGTCTTGTGACCCTACGGAATGTAGCCCACTAGGCTCCTCTGTCCATGGAATTTTCTAGGCAAGAATACTGGAGTAGGTTGCCACTTCCTCCTCCAGGGGATCTTCCTGACCCAGGGATCAAACCCTGGTCTCCTGCTTTCCTGCATTGCGGGGGGATTCTTGACCAACTGAGCTGCCAGGGAAGCCCCATATTATTAGCTTATTTCATTATAATTAATGTGCTTATGATGACTAAAGAAAATATGCCTTCTTGCATGACTCTGTACCTTGAAGGTTTTTGCTCATAGGAAAGCCCTGTCCTTTTCTGATAGATTCAAGCCTTTCTAGCTGTAGAGCATGAAAATAAGCATAGATTACAATGATTCCAATTACCACCAATATAATCAGTAAGTTGTTTCTAATAAAGGTTTATTAGAAAAGAGTTCAGAAATGAACCCATCACATAGGCTATCATCTATATGATCTGGAATCTTAAATATATCAAGCACACAGCTACATGTACTCCTTCAGTTATTGATGAGTTAATTTCGTTCTGTTCTTGATGATAGACTGATTCTCTGATCCATACCCTACACCTGTCCTGCTCAGACCCTTAGTCATAAGAGAAACTTGTGTATGGTGTGAAAGCAAATTTCTCACCACTACAGCACTGAGGTGAGATTCTTCATTGTAGAGATCCTGCGGTAAAGTAATGAGGACTAAAAATGGAAAAGGACTTCCACTTCTGGCCACCTGGAGAAGAAAATGACAACCCACTCCAGTATTCTTGCCTGGAAAAATCCCATGGACAGAGGTGGGCTACAGTCTATGGAGTCACAAAGAGTCAGACACAACAGAGCGACTAATGCTTCTGGTCACCACAGAGAAATTTTCCTCTTAAAATTATTAAACCTGACAAGACATATGAAATAACTGTTTTCAGATGTTGGACAACAGGCAAAATATGATCCCTGAAAGATGGGAAATGAACAAGGTGAGCCTGGAAGTACTTTGCAGATCTCAGTGTGGAGTGGGAGGAAACAGATCAGAATTCAAGGCCACTGAGGCAGCTGGAATTCATGGGGCACGGTACTAGACAGAAAAGGGCTGGGTAATTTGTGTGTACAAACACACAATTCCAACCTGAAAAAAGTGCTATAAAGAAATAAAAGGAGTTCCAGAAACCTGCACAGGGGCCCTCTTGAGTCTTTGGCTGAATACTAGGCAACAGATGCACAGAACAAGACTCCACAAAGCCAGGGAAAGAACAACTATAGGGACCTACGGGCTGAACAACTACCACAGTTCACACAAGATCTGGAAATGTTCAAGTTTCAATCTGCCAAAGTAGAGAGAGCTCACTAGACACTCTGAGCATTTGACAGACCCTAGAAAGACCATGCCTTAGGAAGAAGACTACTCTAAGTCCTAATAAAGGCACTCTGAATCTGCCCTATCAAAGCTGAGAAACAACCCCTTAGTGATACAAGGTGTTAACTATGCTGCTTATCATTAAATCATGACCAGTGTGTGTTTATGCTGCGTTAGATCCAAGAATCTTACTCAACATTTACAGGCAAAATACTAAGTGATCAGGAAGTGAACTAGATGGAAACTTTATGTGGACTCTATTCTTTCTTAGCTAGTATTTTTCAAAACCAAGGCAGAGGCCATGGTTTGCAAATTCCACAGTCTTTTACAAAGAGACCTTGAATCAATCAATGGACAACAATGAGCAATTGTGAAACCTATCTCAGTATTTTCAAAAATCCCACAAATGCTCATCAACAGCTTTCTCCTAAAAATACTAATTCACATTTACAAGTGTTTGTTGGGGCCAGGCAATGTGCTGAGCTCTTTACATGCATCATCTCATCTGCACAATTGCACAAGATGGAATTTATATTATTTCTGTTTGCAGAAAAGAGACGCTTGGAGTGGTTTGGTATAATGTACTACATGTGACAGGTGGTAAGACATGGAGGGAGGTCTCTCACCCACAGCTGTAGGATTCCAAAGCCAGGCACTTAAACACTCAACTCATTCCCTATGTTGAAAGTGAACATCTGGATTCTACTCTCAGACACTCTCAGAATTCCCACACAAAAATTTCCACAAGAACATAGCAATCAGGGAAGTAAATAAAAGTCAGACCTTGCCTGATTTCTTCCTCTCCTGGGCAGCTAGAGCAATCTAGATTGTATGAATTTTTGTTTTGATCTGGGCAGGGGTTAAGGGGTGTGGTAGCATTTTTAAATTTTAAATTATGGGATCTGAATAACTTTTTCTCTGTTGTGGTATTTTATCAAAAAATGTCAATTTCCAAAGAAGGCCAAATTTCTTGATATAGTCTGCTCTAACTCTCATCTATAATTTTCACTCTAAACCAATACTTTTCTTATTGATTCAGCTAATCGTTTAAAGATGCTATAGACATTCTTTAAAATGTAGACTTTGATGAAAGCCCTGACTGCTACAAAAACTCACAGAATAGACCGAGGCAAGTCAGAGAATCTTCCCAGGCCACAGTTTCCCTGTCTAGAAAGTGACGATCTTGGGACTTCCCTGGTCCAGTGGTTAAGATGCCACACTTCCAATGCAGGGGGCGCAGGTTTGATCCCTGGTCGGGGAACTAAGATCCCACATGCTGCAAGGTGCACACCCAAAAAACAAAGTGGGGATCTTGAAATACACTGGCATTTGCCAAATGACATATCACAGAACACTTGTCCTAAGAGGTGCCCCAAGCAAAAGAAATTCCAGGTCAAATAAACAGGAGAAAAGCTACAAACAGTTGCTCCCATTTAGAGACTGATGACCCATTAGCAGTGAATAATCTGCTTGCAAATTAAAGCCTCAGCAAAGTCTAGCAGTAAAAAGATCTATTTAACTGTGCTTAATTTTGAATTTCCCAAACCTGTTTGACTCTAAAACCATTTCCCTGGAAAAGTGCCTACAAACATCCCATTGAAGCAGTATCCATTTATTTACTCAAAAAACTATTTATTGAGCATCTACTATGTGCTAGACAGCACACTGGGTATTGAGAATACAAAATAAACATCATCCCGGTTTCCCTGAGTCTAGAGTTTAGTTGAAAGAATAGACAATAAATATGCAAAAAATAAACAAACATGATTTTGTGTTAAGAAGAGTACTATGAAGGAAATAGTTTTTTAAATGTAAAATAAAGAAAAATGGAGCATATTTAAATGGGATAGTGAGAAAAAGCCACTTTGGCCTCTCTAACATCATTAAATATTATTAGCACCATTTAAGAAGATAATTGAAGAATGAGAAGGAGACTGCATGTGAAGAGCACTAAGCATCTGTGAAAACCCCAGGGTGTGAAACTGCTTAACAAGTTCAGAGAATCAAAAGGCCAGTGAGATGGAAGAGGAAGCCTGACTTCAGGACTGGAGAGACTGGGCATGCAGGGCTTCCGGGTCACAGAAAAGAGCTTGGACTTTATTCTAAACACAATGGAAAGGAGTTTCAACTGGGAAGTCACCTGACAAAATTTTGTTTTGTTTTTTAAAATATGAAAAAATCTGCCTGCGATGCAGGAGATCAGGGTTCAATCCCTGGGTGAGGAAGATCCCCTGGAGAAGGGAATGGTGATCCACTCCAGTATTCTTGCCTGGAGAATTCCATGGACAGAGAAGCCTATCGGACCATATACAGTTCGTGGGATCACAAAGAGTCGAACACAACTGAGCAACTAACAAACAAAACAAAACAACATATATATATATATATATATATATATATATATGTTGTTTTGTTTTGTTTGTTAGTATATATATATATATATATAATTTTTTTTAATTTCTTTGGCTGCACCAGGTCTTAGTTGCAGCACTCAGGATCTTCAACTTGGTTGCAACACATGGGATCTTCAGTTACAGCACGCAGGATCTTTTCATTGTGGCAATGTGGGATCTAGTTCCCTAACCAGGGATCAAACCTGGGTCCCCTGCATTGGGAGCACAGAATCTTAGCCACTGGACCACCAGAGAAGTCCCAAAATTTGTTTGTTTTTTGTTTTCTAAGTTCATTCTGGCTATCCTGTGAAGAAGAGTTTTAAGAGCTAGAAGAATACTTAGGAAGAATTCAGAGAAATTGCATTGGTTTTCAATTGCTGCTAGAATAAACTATCACGGACCTATTAGGTGAAACAATACAAATTTACTATCCTACAGTTCTGCAGGTCTGATGTCTGACATGTCTCACTAAGCTACACTCGTCAGGACTGCATTCTTTTCTGGAGGCTCAAAGGGAGAATCAATTTCTGGCTCATTCAGGTTGTTGGCAGAATTCAGTTCCCTATGGCTGTAGAGCTGAGCTCCCTGTTTTCTTGTCCCTGTAAGCTCAGACATTCTCAGCTTCTAGAAGCCACCCACATTCCTTGGTTTGTGGCCTCCTTCCTCTATCTTCAAAGCCAGCAATGGTGGGTTGAGTCTTTCTCATTCTTCAAATCTCTCCTCCTTTTTGTTCCATTACATCTCTCTGACTCAGCCAAGAAATATTCTTTGCCTTTAAGGACACATGTAATTAGGTTGGGCCCATCCAGATAATCCAGGATAATGTGAAGATCTGTAACCTTAATTACATCGGCAAAGTCCCTTTTGCCACGTGTGGTAATATATTCACAGATTCTGGGCATTAACACGGCACATCTTTGGGGACATAGGAGGAGAAGTATTATACAGCCTACCACAAACTGCTCTCACTTGGTAGCAGTTCCAAGTGAGAAACAAGATAAATTAGATCAGCGTGGTGGCAATGGGAAAAGGTAGACAGATTTAAGGCATATTTTAGAGTCAGAATTAGTAGACTTGGTGGTGATGTGTTATTTAGGTGGAGGTACCCCACGCCCAAGGTAAGAGAAACCCAAGTAAGACGGTAGGTGTTGCAAGAGGGCATCAGAGGGCAGACACACTGAAACCATACTCACAGAAAACTAGTCAATCTAATCATACTAGGACCACAGCCTTATCTAACTCAATGAAACTAAGCCATGCCCGTGGGGAAACCCAAGATGGGCGGGTCATGGTGGAGAGATCTGACAGAATGTGGTCCACTGGAGAAGGGAATGGCAGACCACTTCAGTATTCTTGCCTTGAGAACCCCATGAACAAAAAGGAAGAGAAGGGGATGACAGAGGATGAGATGGCTGGATGGCATCACTGACTCGATGGACATGAGTCTGAGTGAACTCTGGGAGTTGGTGATGGGCAGGGAGGCCTGGCGTGCTGCGATTCATGGGGTCACAAAGAGTCGGACACGACTGAGTGACTGAACTGAACTGAACTGAACTGAACTCAGTAGTAAAGGAGAACGACTCAGTGATAAAGAATCTGCCTGCCAAAACTCCTACATTGGGTTCAATCCCTAGGTTGGGAAGATCTGCTGAAGTAGGAAATGACAACCTACTCCAATATCTTGCCTGGGAAATACCATGCACAGAGGAGCCTGGCAGGCTATAGTCCAAGCGGTCACAAAGAGTCAGACATGACTGAATGACTGAGCATGCATGCATAAGAGGAGGGAACTGCAGACACACACAAGAGGAGGGAATCGAGGCTAACTCCTAAATTTCTGATCTTTCAGGCTTACAGGCTGAGTGCCAGGGGCTTTCAAAAAATAAAGAATATTGGGACTAAAGCCAATTTTAGAGGAAAAATCAATAGTTCCGTTTTCTATGTAATACTAGAGAAACATTAACCAGATCACCTCTGAGATCTCTTACTGTTAACACTTTCAGTTCAATTCAGTCACTCAGTCATGTCCGACAGACCGGCCAGGCCTCCCTGTCCATCACCAACTTCCAGAGCTTACTCAAACTCACGTCCATTGTGTTGGTGATGCCATCCAACCATCTCATCCTCTGTCGTCCCCTTCTCCTCCCACCCTCAATTTTTCCCAGCATCAGGGGCTTTTCAAATGAGTCAGTTCTTCACATCAGGTGGCCAAAGTATTGGAGTCTCAGCTTCAGCATCAGTCCTTCCAATGAATATTCAGGGCTGATTTCCTTTAGGATGGACTGGTTGAATCTCCTTGCTGTCCAAGGGACTCTCAAGAGTCTTCTCCAACACCACAGTTCAAACGCATCCATTCTTTGGTGCTCAGCTTTCTTTATAGTCCAACTCTCACATCCATACATAACTACTGGAAAAACCATAGCTTTGACTAGATAGACCTTTGTTGGCAAAGTAATGTCACTGCCTTTTAATATGCTGTCTAGGTTGGTCATAACTTTTCTTCCAAGGAGCAACATCTTTTAATTTCATGGCTGCAATCACCATCTGCAGTGATTTTGGAGCCCAAAAAAATAAAGTCTGACACTGTTTGTTTCCCCATCTATTTCCCATGAAGTGATGGGACCAGATGCCATGATCTTAGTTTTCTGAATGTTGACTTTTAAGCCAACTTTTTCACTCTCCTTTTTTACTTTTAGCAAGAGGCTCTTTAGTTCTTTTTCGCTTTAACACTTTAAAAAAGACTAAAAACATCTCTTCTATTTAGGGGTCATGAAGTCTGAATTTTTATAATTATATGTTATTCTTATTATCTTGAGAAAAGAGTGACTTGTTTGTGACTCATCACATTCTTCAAAGTGAAGGAACCCTTAGTATGCTAGTTATCTATTCCTGTGTTTAAAAACTGGCCCAAAATTTAGCAACTTGAAACAATATAGTTTCTGTGGGTCAGAAATACAGATGTGTATTAGCTTGGTCCTCTGCTTCATGATCCCTCATGTGACTATAACCAAGACGTTGCTTAGGGCTAGGGTCTCAACCAGAAGCTCAATGGGGGAAGGATTCAATTTCAAGCTTATTTACATGGTTATTGGCAGGAATAATTGTTGCAGTACTGAGGGCCTCAGTTCCTTTCTGACTATTGACCAGAAGCAACCCCCAGTTCCTGGCCACGTGGGCCTCTTCACCGCTGCAATTTATTTCATCAAAGCTGCCAAGAGAGAGAAAGTCTGCCAGGAATTCACAATCTTTTCTAGCTTAATCACAGAAATAACATCCCCTCAAAACTGCCATATTCTATGGTTTAGAAACAAAGGGAGAGAAATACCTGGAAGCAAGGATCACTGGAGTCCATCATAGAGACAAATGGACCACACTTGGGAATTGAAGAAACCAAAGAAGGAAAAAAGAAAAACTGAAAGGGTAATCTTCATCTTCTCAACTTTTTTAGGACAGCAGTCCTAAACAGTATCCCTCAGCCAGTAAACTGCTCCCAGGAGAGCTGATTAGGAAACTAGTCAAGAGGTAGAAAAGGGCAATCCAAGGAGGACTGCAAGTCGGTTTGGCAATAACTTCTAAAGATTATAGCAGGGGGGGAAAAAATTAAGATAAGTTATTTTAAAGTATTTTAATTCGAAATTAGAAAAAGACTTTTAGCAGAATTGGAACAAAAATATAAGAAGAAAAGGACAACATATTTTGGAAAACAGACTGGTCAATTCTCAGCAGTAACAGTGAAAAATGTTAAGTAATTGCTAATGGGCATTTCCTAAAAATAGAATGCTTCCAAATTCTGTCATCTTGTACGTTATCCTCCACATTGACTCTTTTTAATCTAAAATGAGATTTATTGCATTTCATGCAGTTTGAAGTCCAAGCAGCAAAGGAGACTGTCACAAATTTCAATGCATTTAAAAATAAAATAAAGTTAAAAATGAGGGGAGTGAGGGAGAGGGAAAATGCACAAAGTTCTAGTCTCCTTGGGTCCCTGGAAGAGAAGGGTTTGGGAATGAAACCATCCACTCTCCATGACAAATGAGTCTCTTAAATGCAAGGAATGTTCCCACCGCCTCTGAATGCAAACCCAAGGAGCTCTGGGGCAGGAGCAGGGACCTGGGGAGAGGAGCAGTAGAGGAAAGGAAGCTACACACATCACCTAACTTTACCTGAGGGCAGAACAAGGTGGCGAATCCTGAGGCAACAGCTGATCTAAGAGTCAGGAGATTACACACAGCCCCAAAGGGATCTACTCCTAAAAGAAGTGGTGGTAAGAACCAAAAAAAGAAAAATAAAAGAAATATTTCTTCAGCCACACTCTTTGAGAAAATGTCATAAATATGCTATTCAATATTTTCATATCATAGCATTGGACACACAGCTCAACACAGTGAAATATTGATTGCCTGGAGGAAAAAAAAAGGGAAAAAAGGAAATAAAAAAATATTACATCTTCCATCCTTCTGTTGGAAAATCTCGGCCCTCAAGCATGGGACCTACTACACCAGAGACCTAGCCTGCAGGAGGCACTGAGGTCCACAGGGTCCTGTGTGGAGGGAGGCAGTGCCCACCACCTAGGGCGGAATGGCACAAAATTGTGTTGGGTGTCCTTGGCCTTGCCAGCTCAGGCCCGCCATCACGTCACGGCTCACCTGGGGGCTCTGCCTGTCAGAGCACTGGACAGCTGACTGGATAAACACCAGCTAGGGGAGTTCCTGGCCGGGAGGCATGGTGACTCGCTGGATCTGGTAGAGCTGTTTCGAGGGGTGGGGAGGAGAGGGTGAGGTCACCCTGGGGAGAGAGGCATGCAGCTTCCTAGAGGCCTTGGAGTTGGTTGGGGCCCCAGATAACCCAACAGCTACTGCAAGGCAACGGAGGGAGGAGGGGAAGTGGAGCTCTGCAGGGGCTGGGAGCAACCAACACAGGAGGCAACTGCCCTGTATGTGGGGAGAGGGTGTGTGTGGTGAGCGGGGAAGAGGTGCGGGGGAGTTGCATTTCCAGGTCTCTGGAACTTCCTGGCTTCCACTTCTCTGGAGGCTGTCTCTCCAGTTGGCTCTGAGCTCTTGAGCTTGCTGCATGCTGTTCCTCCCTCCGTCCGTGAACTGGCTGAACTGCTGCTCTTGCTGGCTCTCCCTCTGCGTGATCTGTGAGCACTGGTGGCACGCGTCTGAGTCTGTCCCGGCACCACGTGGGGTGCTTAAGGGCCCCCTTACAGGCTGGGCTAAGCGAGTACACTGCAGCTGGCCGCCATGCGGGGGCACCGGGATCTGCTGGATCTTGCCTGTGTTCGGGATGCATCACCTGCACGGTCCATTCAGTGCCGCTCTGGGCCTGCTGGGCTTGACCGTGTGGATGGGCCTGGACCTGCTGACCTTCTTCACCTGCATGGTCACGGGTGTGGTCTGGCCCTTCTGAGGCTGTGCAACAATGATCTGCCCAGGCTTGATGGTGCTTGTGGAGCTGGGGGTCTGCTGGCCTTGCTGCTGCCCCGGGACTTGATCGGCAGTGGGCTGCTGAGCCAACCTGCAGCAGTCCTGGACAGGTTCAGCAAGAGTCACATACCAGCGCAGCTTCTCCTGATGCTTTGCTGGTTTCCACTCATCTCTCGGAACATCAGTGAGAAAGTCAAACTCATCACATCTTGTAATTGCCATGGCAATGTCATGCCTCTGAAGAGTCTGGTGCTGGTTCTCCTCTGTGTGGATCCAGGCCCCAAGAGTCAACTCTGTGATAAAAATCTGGGCTTCCTTGGCAAACAACACAGGGGCTTCTGCACTGACCATCTTCACATCGCCAGCCAGTTTCATAATCTTCTTAATACGAGCCAGTGGGAGTTTCTGTACTCAGAAATCTTTCACTGTTAAATTCCAGATTTCTCCCGTGACACGAGGCCAGAAGGAATGCAGAGTTTGCTGGGCACCACTGCTGCTAGCACCACCAAATCCCCCTCCTGGGGACATTCTGACAAACGCCTCGACTGGGAAGTCCAGGGACCAGCAGGAGCCGCCTCAGCACTTGGGCAGCGGGGCGGGGCAGAGAGCGGGGCAGGGCAGAGAGCGGGGCAGATGGCTGGGCACTATGGCGGGGGAGAGGGGAGCATGGGTCACCGAGAACCGAGAACGGAGAGCGAGAACCCGGGCGGGTACGGCGGGGGAGGGGGAGCGCGCATCATAAGGAACCAGAACAGAGAGCGCCAGAAACCATGCCAAGAACAACGTGGCAGCCATGCCGTTTACACCACGTCCCCCCTTTACCCTCCCCCTCCCTTGGCACCTTCCACAGTGATTCTTTTAAGTTGAAATAAGAGCAAGGACCACTTTTATGGTCTTGTCAAGAGGCAGCTGTGACTATGATATGATTATGATCATATGATCATACTATGACTTTTCCTTTCTTTAACTTTAGGCTTATTTAAATGCTGCTTTATTGCACGAAAATCCTTATATAATATCAATTTTGAAAAGCAAATGTTAAAGACACAAATCTAATAATAATAATATACCAATTGGTTCATTAATTATAACAAAAGCATCATATTAATCTAAGATGCTAATAATCATGCAAACTGGGTGTGGGTAGGGTATATGGAAACTTTCTTTAGTATCTTCATAATTTTTATGTAAATCTAAATGTGTTTTTATGACCCAGCAATCCCACTGCTGGGCATACACACCGAGGAAACCAGAATTGAAAGAGACACGTGTACCCCAATGTTCATCGCAGCACTGTTTATAATAGCCAGGACATGGAAGCAACCTAGATGCCCATCAGCAGATGAATGGATAAGAAAGCTGTGGTACATATACACAATGGAGTATTACTCAGCCATTAAAAAGAATACATTTGAATCAGTTCTAATGAGGTGGATGAAACTGGAGCCTATTATACAGAGTGAAGTAAGCCAGAAAGAAAAACACCAATACAGTATACTAACGCATATATATGGAATTTAGAAAGATGGTAACAATAACCCTGTATACGAGACAGCAAAAGAGACACTGATGTATAGAACAGTCTTTTGGACTCTGTGGGAGAGGGAGAGGGTGGGATGATTTGGGAGAATGGCATTGAAATACGTATAATATCATATATGGAACGAGTCGCCAGTCCAGGTTCAATGCATGATACTGGATGCTTGGGGCTGGTGCTCTGGGATGACCCAGAGGGATGGTATGGGGAGGGAGGAGGGAGGAGGGTTCAGGATGGGGAACACATGTATACCTGTGGCGGATTCATTTCGATATTTGGCAAAACCAATACAATATTGTAAAGTTTAAAAATAAAATAAAATTTTAAAAAAATAAATAAAAATAGGAAGGTTGGCTTTTTAAAAAGTAAATAAATAAAATGTAGGTCTTCATAGAACCGTTCAACTTCAGCTTCTTCAGCGTTACTGGTTGGGGCATAGACTTGGATTACCGTGATATTGAATGGTTTGCCTTGGAAACGAACAGAGATCATTCTGTTGTTTTTGAGATTGCATCCAAGTACTGCATTTCAGACTCTTTTGTTGACCATGATGGCTACTCCATTTCTTCTGAGGGATTCCTGCCCACAGTAGTAGATATAATGGTCATCTGAGTTAAATTCACCCATTCCAGTCCATTTTAGTTTTCTGATTCCTAGAATGTCGACATTCACTCTTGCCATCTCCTGTTTGACCACTTCCAATTTGCCTTGGTTCATGGACCTGACATTCCAGGTTCCTATACAATATTGCTCTTTACAGCATCGGACCTTGCTTCTATCACCAGTCACATCCACAGCTGGGTATTGTTTTTGCTTTGGCTCCATCCTTTCATTCTTTCTGGAGTTATTTCTCCACTGATCTCCAGTAGCATATTGGGCATCTACTGACCTGGGGAGTTCCTCTTTCAGTATCCTACCATTTTGCCTTTTCATACTATTCATGGGGTTCTCAAGGCAAGAATACTGAAGTGGTTTGCCATTCCCTTCTCCAGTGGACCACATTCTGTCAGATCTCTCCACCATGACCCGCCCGTCTTGGGTTGCCCCATGGGCATGGCTTAGTTTCATTGAGTTAGACAAGGTTGTGGTCCTAGTGTGATTAGATTGACTAGTTTTCTGTGCGTATGGTTTCAGTGTGTCTGAACATTACCCACCAGATATTTTACAAGGGAAAAACATTGAAAATTGCTTCAACATTTTCACATCTCTTATACAGCCCAAAATGAGAAGTCTGACCCAGAGATAATCATCGACAAGAACCAAGTTCATAATTTCCGTATTCAGGGCACTTTGAAGGGTTTAGTGGGAAGCAATCAAGATGACTAAGGATACCTTTATTCAGGATAAAAATTAAGGATAAAGGAATTTTGGTTTCTTGAAAGTAAGTATCTAACCGTAATCCTCACTTACAAAAATGTCTACATTCTTGTCTACACTACTCTGGGGGAGAGTGTCAGGCTAGTTCATCTATCTAAACTCATAACAAGTTTCACTTGGCTATAACAGAACAAATGAACCTAAATCCTGAGAGAAAGGGTTATTAAATATTTTAATGGGTTACCAATAGAAGCCATGGGTCCTTCTTTGGAGTTATTTTTAAAAACAGGAAATCTTCTCTTTAAGATAGCCTAGCAGAAGTCTTGCTCTAAAATAGAACGTGATCTCTAACATACTGTGAATCTTTTGTGTGTATGGCCATTGCTGATTCTCCTACTCTAGTTTCTTTGTGTCTCCTATTGGTGACCTTTCCTCTAATCTCTTTTATCTTGGGTATTGATACCTCCTGTTTCTCAACATCCTAAGCACGGCAGAGTTTCTGGTTAGCTTCCGACACTGTCTCAGTTTAGAATGAAAAGTGAAGACATATTCTCCATCCATAACTGAAACATAACACTATGCCTAATTTCTGGTTTTGAAACCTTGAGATGTTTTCTCATTTATGCCACCCACAGAATTTCCTTCTAAATTCTGAACGTATAGAATTCTGTCATTGGAGAGGAAGCCTTCAAAGGTTTTGAGATTTTGCCAGTTACTGGAAGGGTTTTATTGGCTGCAAGTTATGATTGAAATTATTTACTTGCTATTCAGTTTAATATGTTTAGAGACATTTCTAAATAGGCTGCCTCAGGCTTTTCAGTGATATCTAGAATAATGATGTAAAAACTGTACAACAGTGTGGGAAATAAAAGATAAGTTTAGAGGAAAACAGCTCAAGTCCCCAAAGAAAACCCACTCCAGTGTTCTTGCCTGGAGAATCCCATGGACAGAGGAGCCTGGCAGGGCTACAGTCTATGGGGCTGCAGAGTCGGACATGACTGGAGTGACTGAGCGAGCACGCACACACCCCAAAGAATTCTTTAATAAACACTTCTGTGTTTCTGTCACACACACTCTCCTCCTGTGCTTCCATCTTAGTATCTATTATCCCTGCATAAGGAGCTTCCAAGTAGGTGAGGAATTTCGGCATCCACGTGTATGAATGTGTGTATATGTGTGTGTATGCCTGTAGCATTTGCATATACACATAACAGATGGAAGAGTTGGTAGCACATAAGGCATATCATATGTACTCCAGACTCCAATGAAGATGAAAAATATATTTCTGAGAAGAAAACTGATAATTTGCATATAGATAGATACTGATACAGCCAACTCCCTGCTTCCTATTTCTTTCATCATTTTGAACCCCTGCAGCAAAGGTATGCCCAGGACCACACACTATTTTTTCTCCATAGTAGAAATTATGAGTTTGCATATGTGAAAACAAAGGATATCCTGAGTTCACATGTAAAAACCTTGTGAGAAGAAAAATGCAGTATTCATCACTGTCTTCAACAGAACAGAAAAGGTCAAATAAGAGAGGATATTAAAAAAAAAAAACTGATAAAGCATTAACTGAGAACATTAAATGATCCAACCTAATATTTCCACAAGATCTAATTGACAGACATCATTCCATCGAAAAGAAAAGAGGCTTCTTTTTATAACCCCTCTTCCTCAGTAAGGTTGGTTTCCATAGCCACAGGCTTGTCAGCCGGCTGGCTTGGTTAATGATGACCCTGGGGAGCCAACAAGATGGCCTCTATTTCCCCATTTCTATTTGCAAACCACAGCCAAACTGGTTCTAGAAGTTGTCTGAGAAGGAGGCTGTGTCCCCAAAGAGGCTAATACTGTCTGATCAGCAACATCCTCAATAAAAAGCAGAGACAGCAATTATTGCTTTGTCTACAATCCAGTACTCTCTTAGGGAGCAGCAACGGTGTCATGGAATTCCCCTCAGTCTGAGGAGAAGGGCAAACAAATCCATCACCCTATCAGACAACTTGGATGCTTTTTCATGAAAACCCAGAGGTCCCAGGGTTTCTTTCTGAACCTCAGGTGCTTTATCTATAAACAGAGATGTTTGCTTGGTCTCTTCTGTTCCAATGTGCTGATTCTGCTCTGTGACCTAACAATTTCTGTTCCACCATAAAAAGTTCGCGTGGCCTTTCCTGCCCCACTTCTCTTTTCCAGTGGTGACCACACGACAAAGCACGAGTCCCCAGAGTACCAGCAGGACACTCTCTGGTTTGTCAGGCCAAAAGCCCCATAATTTCTCCGCCTTTGTAACTCACTCTTTTAGCTCTAGCCTGATTTGGGAATGAAACACTCAAGATATAGAACACTAAGTTTGTCGAAAGTACATCATCTTTCAAAAGGACAGCAAGAAGCCTTTGTTGATCACTCTGACCTTCCAAGTTATTATCCATTTTCTCTCCTTTTCTTGACAAATTTAATTATGTGGTCTACCGAACATCACCTCTGCTACTGTCACCAAACCCCTTTTTAAATACCTAAGATTAGATAACTATCAATACTCCACTGATGCATGTCTCTTGAAGGTCAAAAATGACTGAATTAGGCTAAGGCTGATGAGCTTTTCTCAGTCCTCATTATTTTCTATCTTTTTCCAGCATTTGGCACAGCTAATGACCTCCTATTATTCAAATTATGTTCCCTCCTGGATTCTATGATGCTGTCGTATCCAAGTGATCCATTCTGTGGCTGCCGTCTCCATCTCCTTTGGTTTAACTTCCACCTCCTGGTACCCAAATGTGTGTTTTCCCAAAGTCCTGACCTCTGTTCTTCAATCTTTCACTCCATGCCCAATCCCTCTAAAACTTCATCTACCTCCATCTTCAATTATCATCTCTATATTGATAATCTCCGAATAGACTTTTATGACTTTCAAGTCCATAGCTCTTTTCATGGCTCTTTAGATTTACCTACTGGAAATTTCCCCTTTAATCATTCTGTTCTAACTTTTAAA
Source organism: Bos indicus x Bos taurus (assembly GCF_003369695.1). Lineage (NCBI taxonomy): Eukaryota > Metazoa > Chordata > Mammalia > Artiodactyla > Bovidae > Bos > Bos indicus x Bos taurus. The sequence continues at coordinate 110,557,282 of NC_040079.1, read as the reverse complement.
TCAAAATACCCAAAGGTGAAGGCTTTATCTTCACAGCTCCCAAAGCAGCTCACTGTCCACAACGTCTCTATTTGGTCAGTAGAAACGCCAATTTGGAGACCTGAACATTTGCTTTACATTTCACGTGAAAAAGTGAAAGTTAGTCGCTCAGCCATGTCCGAATCTTTGCAATCCCATGGACTGTAGCCCACCAGGCTCCTCTGCCCACAGAATTCTCCAGGCAAGAGCACTGGAGTGGGTTGCCATTTCCTTCTCCAGGGGATCTTCCTGACCCAGGAACTGAACCCAGGTCTCCTTCACTGCAGACATATTCTTTACCATTTGAGCCACCAGGGAAGCACATTTCATGTGGTAAATATGAACTGATGGTCTCTTTTATGCCAGGCAGATTTCTAAGTACTAGAAACACAACCATAAGGCCCAATCCTTGTCCTCCCACTCTACTTACTCTATCAGATATTTATCCCATATCCCTTTTAAATTGGGATTATAATACTTTCCCCAAATCATCTCCTCTTTGAATTTCGCTTTTCCTTTCCATACATACCTCAAAATTCTACTTATATACAAAGTTCTAAAGTAATCCTTTATTTCTTCTTCCTTTACACCCTACTGGTTTCTAAGTTCTATCAAACTTCCTTTGTAATATTACTCATGTTGTATGCTATGTCACTTCAGTTTTGTCTGACTCTTTGTGGCACTATGGCCTATAGCCTGCCAGGCTCCTCTGTTCATGGGATTCTCCAGGCAAGAATATTGGAGTGGGTTGCCATGCTGTCCTCCAGGGAATCTTCTGGATCCAGAGATGGAGCTCACAGGCGGGTTCTTTACTACTAGTGCCATGGGAGAAGCCCTCAAACTCAACAGTAAACATTTACTGGGTGTCTTCCAGCTGCTGAGCACTGTGCTAAGCCAGGACAACACAACGATTAAGTACGACAAAAAGTCTCTGCCTTCAAAACTTCAGAGTTAGTGTAAGAAAGAGACAGGTAAACCAATAATTACCGTGCAGCAGGACAAACAGTATATTGGGCCTAAAAGAGAAGCCCTTAACCTGACTTGGACTCAGGGAAGTCTTCCCAAAGATGGTGACTCTTGAGCTGAGCTGTAAAATAGCACATTGTGCTCACCCACCAGACTGGGGCATTCCAGACAGGACAAGAGTAACCTGTTCAGGATGAGCACAGGGAGTGACAAGCAAGAGGGGAGACTGAGAAAGTGGAAAGGGGTCACACTAAACATAGAGTCACGGCATTATAGGCTGAATTGGGTACTTCAGAAAGATCTGTTAAAGTCCTCCTAGCCCCTGGTACTTGTAAATGTGACAAATAGGGTCTTGGCACATGTAATCAAGCGAAGATGGGATCATTGGGATGAGCCCTAATCCAAGATGACTGATGTACTTATAGAAGAGAAAAATTCACAGGCATAGAAGACAGGCTGGCGTTTGCCCAAGGGAGAGGTTGGGGAGGGATAGAGTGTAAGGGTGGGGTTAGCAGATATGAGCTGCTGCTAAGTCACTTCAGCCGTGTCCGACTCTGTGCGACACCACAGACAGTACTTTTTATATAAAATATGTAGAATTGATAAACAACAAGGTCCTACTATATAGTACAGAGAACTATATTCAAAAATCCTATGATAAGCCATGGTGGAAAAGAATATTAAAAAAGAATGTATGTATACATAAATGCCTGCATGCTCAGTCGCTTTGGTCATTTCTAACTCTTTGTGATCCCATGGACCGTAGCCCACAGGCTCCTCTGTTCATAGGATTTTCCCAGTAAGAATACTGGAGTGGGTTGCCATGCCCTACTTCAGGGGATCTTCCCCACCCAGGGATCAAACCCACATCTCCCACGTCCTCTGCATTGCAGATGGATTCTTTACCACTCAGTCCCCAGGGAAGCCTATATATATAAATAACTGAATCACTTTGCTGTATAGTAGTAATTAACAAAACATTGTACATCAACTATAATTCCATTTTACAGAATGAAAAAACAAAGAAGAGAAAAATTCCACGAGAAGGCAGACACACTCGGGGAGAACACTCCATGACAATGGAATCAGATACAGAAGCACGGCAGCTGCAAGCCAAGGCATGCCTGAGGTTACTAGAAGAAAAGGCCAGGAAGTACCCTCACCCAGACGATGACCTTACCAACACCTTGATTTCAAGCCTTTAGCCTCCAGGACTGAGAGAATTTTACTGAGAGAGAAAGCTGGCTTAAAACTCAACATCCAAAAAACAAAGATCCAGTCCCATCATTTCATGGCAAATAGATGGGGAAACAATGGGAACAGTGACAGACTTTATTTTCTGGGGCTCCAAAATAACTGCAGATGATGACTGCAGCAATGAAGTTGAAAGATGCTTGCCTCTTGGAAGAAAAGTTATGACCAACCTAGACAGCATATTAAAAAGTAGAGGCGTTACTTTGCCAAAAAAGGTCCATCTAGTCAAGGCTATGGTTTTTCCAGTGGTCATGTATGGATGTGAGAGTTGGACTGTGAAGAAGGCTGAGCGCCGAAGAACTGACGCTTTTGAACTGTGGTGTTGGAAAAGACTCTTGAGAGTCCCTTGGACTGCAAGGAGATCCAACCAGTCCATCCTAAAGGAGATCAGCCCTCAATATTCATTGGAAGGACTGATGCTGAAGCTGAAACTTCAATACTTTGGCCACCTGATGTGAAGAACTGACTCGTTGGAAAAGACCCTGATGCTGGGAAAGACTGAGGGCAGGAGGTAGAAGGGGACAACAGGATGAGATGGTTGGATGGCATCACTGACTGAGTGGACATGAGTTTGAGCAAGCTCCAGGAGTTGGTGATGGACAGGGAAGCCTGGCGTGCTGCTGTCCATGGAGTCGCAAAGAATCAGACACTACTAAGCGACTGAACTGAACTGAGAGAGAATAAATTTCTGTACAGCTGATTGTACTTAAACCAAAATAACAAAATTTACATTTAATACCTCTAAGATGGACTGCAAGGAGATCCAACCAGTCCATTCTGAAGGAGATCAGTCCTGGGATTTCTTTGGAAGGAATGATGCTAAAGCTGAAACTCCAGTACTTTGGCCACCTCATGCCAAGAGTTGACTCATTGGAAAAGACTCTGATGCTGGGAGGGATTGGGGGCAGGAGGAGAAGGAGACGCCAGAGGATGAGATGGCTGGATGGCATCACTGACTCGATGGACATGGGTTTGGGTGGACTCCGGGAGTTGGTGATGGACAGGGAGGCTTGGCGTGCTGTGATTCATGGGTTCACAAAGAGTCGGACACAACTGAGCAACTAAACTGAACTGACTGAAGATGTCCCTACTTCTGTTCATCTCATTCCTACTCATCCTTCAGTTCTAGCTCAGCTCTCATTTCCATGAAGCCTTTTGTCATCAATGGAATGTTTGATTCTATTTCACCACCATTCACTGAGCACCTACCATATTCAATATATTTTATGCTTCCCAGTGGCAAAGAATCTGCCTACTGGTTTCTTGGGGGAGTTTCCTGCAGGAGTCACAAGAGATACAGGTTTGATTCCCGGGTTGGGAAGATCCTCTGAAGTAGGAAAGGGCAACCCACTCCAGTATTCATGCCTGGGAAATCCCATGGACAGAAGAGCCTGGAGGGCTACAATCCATGGGGTTGCAAAGAGTTGGACACAAATGAATGAGTAAGCACACTCATGTACAGATAAAACAAAATCGTTTTCAAATCCAAAACCATGGTTCCTTTCACAAAAGAGTTTACAAACCAAGCAACAGAAAACAGACCACGGTATTATTGTTTCAACCAACAGATATGTACTGAGTGCTACTATATGTGCAGCATGCTCACAGTTTTTGATGAAACAGTGACCAAAACTAACCAAAGTGCTTGTGCTAATGGCACTTACATTAGGCAGGAGGCAGTCGGGAGCAGGAGCAGAGAACAGACTATAAAACAAACAAAAAAACAGCTTAAAACATATGGTATATCTGAATGTGATAAGGACAATAAATACAGCAGGAAAGGGAAATCAGAATGGATTCTGCAAGGGGGACTACTTCTCTGCATCTAAAATCTGATGGATTGAACTTAATGGTGAAAGACTGAATGGTTCAGTCTTATGAGAGGGATAAGATAAAAACATCCATTCTCACTACTTCTATTCAACATTGTAATAAAGGTTCTAGACATGGCAATTAGGGAAGAAAATAAAGTAAAAGGTATCCATATTGGAAAGCAAAAAATAAGATTATACCTATTTGCAAATCACATGACCTTGTATATAGAAAATCCTAAGAGATCCACTTAAAAAAATTATTGAAACTAATAAACAAGTTTGGTAAGGTGCCATAATACAAGATCAATATACAAAACACAATTGTACTTAATTAGTAATGAGAAATAAGAAAATTGAAAGTGAAATTAAAGAAACAATTTCACTTACAATATTAGCAAAAGATAAAATACTTAATAAATTTAACAAAAGGAGTGCAAAACTTCTACTCTAGAAACTATAAAATATAACTGAAAGAAATTAAAGAAGGCCTAAATAAATGGAAATATATCAGTGTTCATGGAGTAGAGACAAAATTATTAAGATGGCATTAGTACCCACAATGATCTACAGATTCATCAAAATCTCTACCTAAATACCAGCTGGTATCTCTGCAGAAATTGACAAGCTGATGCTAAAATTCATACAGAAACTCAAGAAACTCAGAATAGCCAAAAAATCTTGAAAAAGTAGAAAACATTCCTGATTTCAGACTTTTCTTCAAAACTATCGTTATTAAAATAGTAGGTACTAGCCTAAGAATAGATACATAGATCAATAGAATAGAATTGAGAGTCTAGAAATAAACCCTCACATTTACAGTCAATTGATTTTTGGCAAGGGTGCCAAGACAATTTAATGTGGCAAGAAAAACCTTTTCCAAAAAGTGATGCTGGGTGAGATACCTTGATATTCACATGCTATCCTAACTCACATCATACACAAAAATAACTCAAATGTCCATCAACTGATGAGTAGACAAAATGTGGTATATTCATACAATAGAATATTATTCAACAATATATGAAGCTCTAATGCTTGCTACAACATGGATGAAACTTGAAGACATTATACTAAGTGAAAGAAGGCAATTACATAAGAATTATTATATAATTCCATTCAAATAAAATATCCAGAATATGTAAATCTAGACAGACCAAAAGTAGAACACAGTTGCCTAGGGCTGAGGAGGTTAGGGGAATGGGAAATGGCTGCTAATGGATATGAGGTTTCTTTTTGAGATGATAGAAATGTTTTAAAATCAGTTGTGGATGGTTCTGCAACTGTGAATACACTTATGACAACTGAATTGTACACTTTGAGTGAACTGAACGGTTTGTGGATTATACCTCAATAAAGCTGTCATGTTTTTTAATTGATTGGTTGACTTGGTCAGATGCCTACACCTTAGCTGCAAAGAAGTGTGGGAAAGTGACTATCTGGCTTTTTTCATCTTCCTCCTACCAAAACTCATATGGTAAAGAATGCTCCAAATCTAGAAGGATAACTCAGGTCCTAGTCAGACTCAAAATCTGGACAAATATTTTCTAAGGTGGTTAAGTGTATAATAAGTACTGTGAGTTGAAAGTGTAATAAGTAAAACCAAGTGCAAAAGGAATGAAGTCTCCCAGGAGGAGAAAAGTTTTTTGAGAGGAAAAGCGCTGATAGTGCCCTTTCCTAAGCTCATTCAGCACATGTTGTACTCTCCTGTCATGGGTATATATTATTCTTATCTCCTCTAAGAAACTGTAAGATCACTGAGAGCTACCTGCAGGTCTCAACCAAATCGCAAGTCCCAAACGGTCAGTAGTTGATTAACCGAGTTGTGATATCATACACGTTCGCAACTGTGGGTTTTACTATTTTAAGTCTAGGATGATTTTTATCCAGCTTTTAAAACTATGCAGTAACTGAAAGATTTTGGAGCTTTTACATTGAGGGGCTCTCATGTCACTGGATGACTGGTTTACTGTGCTTGCGCTGCTCAGTCACTCAGTCACGTCTGACTCTGCACCTCCATGGACTGCAGGCACCAGGCTCTCTGTCCACAGAATTAAGAATACTGGAGTGGATTGCCATTTCCTATTCTTGTTTCCAAATGTAGCTAAGATTGGCATTTTAGTAACAAACTACTCTCCTTCTGACTTTTGCTTAGACAAATATTTTCAATTAATGGGTTGATTACCCTACTTTGTTAGGACCTACTTCAGCTCTTTACAAAGCATCTTGTACTCTTAACTTGATTAAAGCTCTGCTGCTGCTAAGTCGCTTCAGTCGTGTCTGACTAATTGAAAATGAAAGTCATGTAAACCCCTCCAGCATTTAAGCAAAGGTGAGGGGGAACCCAGGACACCAAGATCTGTAATTTTTACAATATCCAAATGTGTTTTTCAGTTCAGTTCAGTGCAGTTCAGTCCCTCAGTCGTGTCCAACTCTGCGATCCCATGAATCGCAGCACGCCAGGCCTCCCTGTCCATCACCAACTCCCGGAGTTCACCCAAACTCACGTCCATCGAGTGAGTGATGCCATCCAGCCATCTCATCCTCTGTTGTCCCCTTCTCCTCCTGCCTCCAATCCCTCCCAGTATCAGAGTCTTTTCCAATAAGTCCTTCACATGAGGTGGCCAAAGTATTGGAGTTTCAGCTTCAGCATCATTCCTTCCAAAGAAATCCCAGGGCTGATCTCCTTCAGAATGGACTGGTTGGATCTCCTTGCAGTCCAAGGGACTCCCAAGAGTCTTCTCCAACACCACAGTTTAAAAGCATCAATTCTTCAGCATTCAGCCTTCTTCACAGTCCAACTCTCACATCCATACATGACCACTGGAAAAACCATAGCCTCGACTAGACGAACCTTTGTTGGCAAAGTAATGTCTCTGCTTTTGAATATGCTATCTAGCTTGGTCATAACTTTCCTTCCAAGGAGTAAGCGTCTTTTAATTTCATGGCTGCAGTCACCATCTGCAGTGATTTTGGAGCCCAAAAAATAAAGTCTGACACTGTTTCCACTGTTTCCCCATCTATTTCCCAGTGTTTTTATATGACCTTAATTTATCTTAAAAATAACATGTTGCTAAGTCACTTCAGTCGTGTCTGACTCATGCAACCCCATAGAGAGCAGCCCACCAGGCTCCACCATCCCTGGGATTCTCCAGGCAAGAACACTGGAGTGGGTTGCCATTTCCTTCTCCAATGCATAAAAGTGAAAAGTGAAAGTGAAGTCGCTCAGTCGTATCCGACTCTTAGCGACTGCATGGACTGTAGCCTACCAGGCTCCTCTGTCCATTGCATTTTCCAGGCAAGAGTACTGGAGTGGGTTGCCATTGCCTCTCTGATACTTCACTGCTAATAGTAATACTTAATACTGCATTGAGGCAAAGCAACAGGGCATAAAGATAAAACAACACCACCTGTATTTCTTGTGGGCTTACCCTTCCTTTTTAAAAGTTTGTATTTAAGTCACTTTCAATTTACTTCTTCAAAATAATTGCATAGCTAATTACCCTAGATATTTAATCACCCACAGAGCTTAAAGTGTCCCTTTTTTTTTTTTTAACATTATCTATATACCTAGGGTGGAGAAGGCAATGGTACCCCACTCCAGTACTCTTGCCTGGAGAGTCCCATGGATGGAGGAGCCTGGTGGGCTGCAGTCCACGGGGTCGCTAAGAGTCGGACTCGATTGAGCGACTTCACTTTCACTTTTCACTTTCATGCATTGGAGAAGGAAATGGCAACCCACTCCAGTGTTCTTGCCTGGAGAATCCCAGGGAGTGGGGAGCCTGGTGGGCTGCTGTTTCTGGGGTCGCACAGAGTTGGACACGACTGAAGTGACTTGGCAGCAGCAGCAGCATATACCTAGGGAAACAGATGGGGAAACAGTGGAAACAGTGTTAGACTTTATTTTGGGAGGCTCCAAAATCACTGCAGATGGTGACTGCAGCCATGAAATTAAAAGACGCTTACTCCTTGGAAGGAAAGTTATGACCAACCTAGATAGCATATTCAAAAGCAGAGACATTACTTTGCCAACAAAGGTCCGTCTAGTCAAGGCTATGGTTTTTCCAGTGGTCATGTATGGATGTGAGAGTTGGACTGTGAAGAAGGCTGAGCACTGAAGAATTGATGCTTTTGAACTGTGGTGTTGGAGAAGACTCTTGAGAGTCCCTTGGACTGCAAGGAGATCCAACCAGTCCATTCTGAAGGAGATCAGCCCTGGGATTTCTTTGGAAGGAATGATGCTGAAGCTGAAACTCCAGTACTTTGGCCACCTCATGTGAAGAGTTGACTCATTGGAAAAGACTCTGATGCTGGGAAGGCTTGGGGGCAGGAGGAGAAGGGGACAACAGATGATGAGATGGCTGGATGGCATCACTGACTCGATGGATGTGAGTCTGAGTGAACTCCAGGAGCTAGTGATGGACAGGGAGGCTTGGCATGCTGCAGTTCATGGGGTCGAAAAGAGTCGGACATGACTGAGCAACTGAACTGAACTGAACTGATACCTAGAAAGGCTTATGGAAAGTAACAACAACGTAAAAAGCAGATGTTTTCAAATCCTCACTCCAATTTAATTTAAGGGATCCTTACACATCCTGATGCAATTTCGAATCAAGCAGCCTAACTATCACTTGTAAGTTATGAAATTCCAAATGTTGGCATTTTAATCTGTACTTAAGAAGCTCTAAATAACTTACATTTATACTTCTTTCAAGTTTTATGTGCTTAGAGTCTAATAGCCTCTCTTCAAAAGTCAACACAAAAACAGCATGCTTTTGTAAATAAGATGTGCATTCCAACGATAAGTATGTATTGGGTAATCCTTCAGTTTCTATTTTACTGTAACCATGACTGTGCTAGCATTCACAAGTTTTTTCCTACTCTACAGCTAGTGCTTGGGACAATGGATAATGTAAATGTGATTTCATCTGTTTGCTGAATATTTCCAACTGAACAAGGAATATTTTGTTCTTGATCTCAGTGTTCAGAAATAGTGAGATCAGTGTTTCTTTTAGCTTTAAGCTAGAATAAAACAAATAATCTTGGGAAAATTGATTCTGTTAGATCATAATTTTTCTTTCTTAACGAAATCTACAAACTGAGTACCTAATCCTCTAAGTCAGCCACTGGACTTCTGCTATACTATCTTCTGCTGGTATTCTAAAAACTCAAATATTGAGGGAGGAGAGGGGGATCTAGAAAGAATGGCATGATTCAAAGGGATTCAAATATAATGAACATTCGTCTGTGGCATTTTTATACTTCATTTGAGAAAGATAATTTTCTTACCACACCCTATTTGAAACCAGTTTTGTCCCATGATCTTAACTTCAAGCGTATCACTCTCTGACCAGCTCACTCTGTCACACATCCAACATGACACCTACCTCTTCACTGTCCCTGCCCCTCATGTACTCACTTGAAGTGAAGTCACTCAGTTGTGCCCAACTCTTTGCGACCCCGTGGACGGTAGCCTGCACCAAGCTCCTCCATCCATGGGATTTTCTAGGCAAGAGTACTGGAGTGGGTTGCCGTTTCTTTCTCCAGGGAATCTTTCCGACCCAGGGATCGAAGCCCAGGTCTCCCACATTGTAGACAGACACTTTACCGTCTCAGTCACTAGGGAAGTCCCACTTCTCTACTTACTCAGCATCAACTCCAGAGCCAATCACTAAATCATTCCCCTGAGTGACACTCGACTCTCTTTTGCCACCCTTCCTTCTCTAAGTCACTTGGCAAAGCCTCAGCCCTCATTAAATCCTACTCTACCTGCTCCACACAGCTGACTGGTCTCACTTTAAATTATGGCCACTAGTTCTAAGTGGGCCTTCTGTGCTGCCTGGTACTCACATAATTTCCCCCATTAAATCATTGTCCCACTCTCCTAGGCGACTGCATCATCATCTCTACCAGCTCCCTCTCCTTTCTCCACACTCTCAGCTGATGACCTTGCTTCCTATTTCAGTGAAGGAGTCATAGTGGTTCTTTTTTTATTTTCTAATTGGGTAATAATTACAATAAAGTTGTATTGGTTTCTGCCGTGCAACAATGAGAATCAGTCATAACGATTCTTTTAAAACAAATCAAACAGTGCTCTCTGCTCAACACCCTCCAGTGCTTCCCCTTCCCCCTCACAGTGGCTCACAAAGCCCTGCATGATCTGGCCCCACTACCTCTCTGACTTCAGCCGTATCTTCTCCCCTCCATTACTGTTCCTGCCTCATCAGCCTCCTTGCTGTTCAGCTGATACAATCAAGCACTCTCCTACCTCAGGGCCACAGCATTTGTTGTTTCTTCTGCCTAGAATGTTCTTCTCTCGGATATATTTACATGGCTCACTCCTTTGCTTCGTCTTTCTTCTCAGTGAAGTCTTCTCTGACCATCTGATTTAGAGTGGAATTCCCTTTCTTCATCCAGGAACTCCCTTACCCCATTCATGTTTCATTTTTCTCCATACAAGTTATTATCATTTGCATACTATGTTTTAATTATTTGTTTCGTTCTTTGTCTATATCCATTCACTAGAATGTAAGTTTGAGCCTATGGGCCAAGATGGTGGCCTGTCTTGTGCACTGCTGAAACCCCAGCCCCTAAACAGTACCTGGTACATCGTTGTTATTGTTCAGTCGCTAAGTCGTGTCCAGTTCTTTGCAACCCCATGGCCAGGCTTCCCTGTCCTTCACAATCTCATACTGTTGTTGTTGTTTAGTCGCCCAGTCATGTCTGACTCTGCAACCCCATGGGCTGCAGCACGACAGGCTTCCCTGTCTCTCATCTCCCAGAGTTTGCCCAAGTTCATATTCATTACATCAGTGATACCATCCAACTGTCTTATCCTCTGTCACTCCCTTCTCCTGCCCTCAATCTTTCCCAGTATCAGGGGCTTTTCCAAAGAGTCGGTTGCTCACATCAGATGACCAAAATACTGGAGCGTCAGCTTCAGCATCAGCCAGTCTAACGAGTACTCAGGGTTGATTTCCCTTAAGATTGACTGGTTTGATCTCCTTGCTGTCCAAGGGACTTTCAGGAGTCTTCCCTAACACTAGAGTTTGTAGACATCAATTCTTTCGATGTGGTGCCTCCAGCACCTGGGTTCAAAGGCACCACCTCATAGTGGGTACTTAATAAATATTTGTTGGAAAAATGAATGAGTAAATGAGTGAATGAATGAATGGAGCATCTTCACTAAAGGAAGTTAAGTCTAAACCTTACCTTATTGGCTTGCTAGTCTATGTCAGGTTGTTGCCTCTGTAATCATTAACAAAGAACACTTATATCCAAGTTTATATTTGATTGGCAAAAAAGAAGTCAGAGAATCATGAAAATAATATTCACTGCCAGAGTAGAGTTGCTGTGACCAATGCTGTGTCTAGCAGGAGCATCTGTGAGCAGTCTCCTTTGCCCAAAACAAAAAGGAGTGGCTACAGTTCTTTCTCGGAGAAGGCAATGGCACCCCACTCCAGTACTCTTGCCTGGAAAATCCCATGGACGGAGGAGCCTGGTGGGCTGAAGTCCATGGGGTCGCCAAGAGTCGGACACGACTGAGCGACTTCTCTTTCACTTTTCACTTTCATGCGTTGGAGAAGGAAATGGCAACCCACTCCAGTGTTCTTACCTGGAGTAATCCCAGGGACGGTGGAGCCTGGTGGGCTGCCATCTATGGGGTCGCACAGAGTCGGACACAACTGAAGCAACTTAGCAGCGTCATAGTTCTTTCTCAGCAGTTATCTCAGAAATAATGACTCGTAACTCAAAGCTTCTTCTTCTCTAATCATAAGACTCACAAAAATTATATTAGGCCCATGAGATTTGCATAAGGCCTGTTCACATTAACTAATACTACTCATCTCACTACAAAAATGCATCTTAACTAACTAAAGGTTGCCTCCATGTCAAAAGTTATTGGCATGTCTAAGCAATACAAAAGTATTATTTTATTGATATTAATATTTTATTAATTTTAATTAATATTTTATCAATATATATTAAACCAAATTTTATTGTAGCACAAATCACTCAAAAGTGTTTTCTCATTATCTATTTTTAAAGACAGAATTAAATCACGTAGATGTATACCAATACATTACAATCTGGGGTGCTGAGTTAGAAATTTTAACTAAGTAGTGATTTGGGAATTTTTCTGAAGATCAATTTTCACCTTGCAGACTTTAAGTAGGTAATACGAAAGTCATGTATATCACCTGCTTTATAAATTACTTTTTAAGTTCCCTCTCCCATCTCAGCACTCAGAACAACAATCCAGCTGAGCACTGAAAAACTCCTCAAATTTAAACCATTCAAGTGAAATCTGTCTCTGAATGTTAAATATCAGTTTGAGATTTAGTCAGTAAATTAATCACTCATGACCCTGAAGGAGGAAAATGATGGAGGAGGGAGCTGGAAAACACTACAGAATTCAATGCTGCTGAAGAGATGGGACTTGGGAGACTACTAGAGATTACACCAAAGCTAAATTCAAATACAACTTTTCTTTGTGTGATTTTTTTTGTGGTCTCTTTTTTTTCAGTCATCAAAATTAACCACAGAATAGCCACTAGAAAATTCTCATTGGGATGTATTAATTACATAAGCTAGCTTAAATCTATATAAAAGTTTTAAGACAAATTAGCTGACTTAATGCCAACTACAGCGATAGGCTCAACCAATTTATTTATTTTTGTAAAGCTATTTTGCAGTTGATAACCATAGATGTGAAAAACACCTCCCTGGTGGCTCAGCTGGTATAGAATCCATCTGCAATGTGGGAGACCTGTTTTCGACCACTGGGTTGGGAAGATCCCCTGGAGAAGGGAACAGCTACCCACTCCAGTATTGTGGCCTGGAGAAGAGAGTCCACAGGGTCACAAAGAGTTGGACACAACTGAGCAACTTCCACTTTCATTTTTAGTTTCTGTACTAACCATTGTTTACCGGTTCCAAAACGTGCAAGAGCTCCGTAGGGAAGACAGGGAGCGATGAGCTGAGAGAGCAGCCTTCTGTCTCCTGGTAGCACTTGCAGATAGACCCACTTAGTTCAGCTGCCATCTGATACCACTTTCTGTTCTGGAGTGCATGTCTTATCTCCCCCAAGACTGAGCCTAGAGCAGTGCTGGGAGTTTCCTACATCCTCTGCTGTCCATGTGTTCTTTAAGCTTAGGATCATGTCAGATTCACCTTTCTAAATCTTATAAAACTAGCTTCATTGAAGTCATGGATGTATATTTTCCCTATTGAACAACAAGCCTTTAAAAAAATATAACACCCAGTCTGGTTCATCTTTTATTCCCTAACACAGTACCTTAAACCTAGCTCTGTGTGTGTGTGTATATATAATATTTGATGCTGAATGAATGACTGAAAAATAAATAAATGAATATCAAATACTCTATGACCCCTTGATAAGTGCCCTCAGGAAAATACCTTCTACATAGCACAGTGACTTTGTGGTTCAAGTTCTATCCCAGCTGTCTGCTTCAGAGATGGAGAAATCAGAAATATTGATCCCGCAGTAACTTCAGCATAGCTTGGATCAGTCCCAGCAAAATTTACAGTAACTTGTAATATTTATGTCCTAGACCTAGTCCTTTTAAGCTGGTAAGATGAAAGTCAATTTCTCTAGCATTTTAACTAGTTTTTACTAGTTTGGCCACTAGATGGCACTTGAATTAGCCAAGGCTCTAGTTTGGGAAGGGGCTCTGTTCAGAAAGTCCTTTGGTAAATATATAAGATGAAACCTGAAAACACTCATTTTTAAAAATAGATAAAAGACCCTCAGAAAACTTAAATTGTAACTAAATTTATAACATGCTTTACAGTACCAGTTACAGACCACCGCAATAAAGTGAGTCACACAGATTCCCAGTGTATATGAAAGTTATATAGTAGTCTATTAAGGGTATAATAGTATCATGTCTCGGAGAAGGCAATGGCACCCCACTCCAGTACTCTTGCCTGGAAAATCCCATGGATGGAGGAGCCTGGTAAGGCTGCAGTCCATGGGGTTGCAAAGAGTCGGACACGACTGAGCGACTTCCCTTGCACTTTTCACTTTCATGCATTGGAGAAGGAAATGGCAACCCACTCCAGTGTTCTTGCCTGGAGAATCCCAGGGACGGCAGAGCCTGGTGGGCTGCCGTCTTTGGGGTCGCACAGAGTTGGACACAACTGAGCGACTTAGCAGCAGCAGCAGCAGTATCATGTCTAAAATAATACTGTACACACCTTAATTTAAAATAATTTATTGCTTAAAAATGCTAATTATCATGTGAAACTTCAGTGAGTCATATCTTCTTCCTGGTGGGGGAGTCTTGCCTGGATGTTGATGGCTACTAACTGATCAGAGTGGTGGTTGCTAAAGGTTGGGGTGACTCTGGAAACTTCTTAAAATAAGGTTCTCCCTTTCATGAATGATTGTCCTCTGTAGCATGTGATGCTGTTTGACAGCACTTTACCCACAATAGGACTTCTTTCAAAATTGGAGTCAATCAGCTTCAGCCCTGCTGCCACTTTATCAACTAAGTTTATATAATATTTCAAAGCTTTTCTTGTTATTTCAACAGCTTTCACAGTATCATCACCAGTAGATTCCATTTCAAGAAGCCAACTGCTTTACACATTCATAAGAAACAACTTCTCATCCATTAAAGTTTTATTATGAGATTTTAGCAACTCAGTCATATCTTCAGGCTTCACTTTAAATTCTAGTTCTCTTCCTATTTCCACCACATCTGCAGTTTCTTCCTCCACCGTCTTGAACCCCCCTCCCCTCCGCCCCCCGCAAAGTCATCCATGAGGGTTGGATTCAACTTCTGGCAAACAACTGTTAATGTTGAAATTTTACCTCTTCCCTTGAATCACAAAGCTTCTTAATGACATTTAGAATAGTGAGTCATTTCCAAAAGCTTTTTGATTTACTTTGCCCAGATCCATTAGAGGAATCACTCTCTATGACAGCTATAACCTTATAAGATGTGTTTCCTAGTAAAAAGACTCTGTTGAAATTACTCCTTGACCCATGGGCTGCAGAATGGATGTTGTGTTAGCAGGCAAGAAAACAACATTAATCTCCTGTGCATCTCTGTCAGGGCTCATGGGAGACCAGGTGCATTATCAATGAGCAGTGATATTTTGAAAGGAATCTTATTTCCTAAGTATTTTGTCTCAACAGTGGGCTTAAAATATTCAGTAGATCATGTTGTAAACAGATACACTGTCAACTAAGCTTCACTGTTGCATTTATGAGAGCACAGGCAGGGTAGATGGAGCATAATCCTGAACAGCCATAGGATCTTTGGAATGAGAAATGAGCTTCAACCTCAAGTCATTACCTGCATGATCCCCTAAACAAGAGAGCCAGCCTATCCTTTGAAGCTCTGGTGCCAGACATTGACTTCTCCTCTCCAGCTATGTAAGTGCTAGAATGCATCTTCTCCCAACAGAAGGCTGTTCCATCCACATCGAATATCTGTTGTTTAGTGCAGTCACCATCATTAATTATCTCAGCTAAATCTTCTGGATAACTTGCTGCAGCTTCTACATCAGCTCTTGCTGCTTCACTTTGTATTTTTATGTTATGAAGGTGGCTTTTTTCCTTAAACCTTATGAACCAACCCTTGCTAACTTCCAACTTTTTTTCTGAAGCTTCCTCACCTCTTTCAGCCTTCATAGAATTGAGAGTTAGGGCCTTGCTCTGGATTAGGCTTTGGCTTAAGGGAATGTTGTGCCTGGTTTGATCTGCTATCCAGAACATTAAAACTTTCTCCATATCAACATCCTTTGTGTGTTCACTGGAATAGCAAATTTAATTGCTTTCAAGAACCTTTCCTTCACATTAACAGCTTGGCTGTTTGACACAAGAGACCTAGTTTTTAGTCTATCTCAGTTTTCCACATGCCTTCCTCACTAAGCTTAATCATTTCTAGCTTTTGACTTAAAGTGAAGAGACATGTGACTCCTTTCACTTGAATACTTAGAAGCCATTGTAATATTATTAATTGGCCTAATTTCAGTATTGTTGTGTCTCAGGGAATAGGGAGGATCAGGGAGAGAGAAACAGAAAAGGAATCAGCTGGTCAATGGAGAAGTAAAAACACACATTTATCAATTAAGTTCATTGCCTAATATGGGCATGGTTCACAGCACCCAAGAACAACTACAATAGAACATCAAAGATCACTGATCACAGATCACTATAACAAATACAATAATGGTGAAAAACTTTGAAATACTAAAATCTTACCAAAACAAGACATGGAGACATGAAGCGAACAAATGCTATTGGAAAAACAACACTGATAGACTTGCTCAATGTAGGGTTACCACAAACCTTCATTTTGTTAAAAAACAAAATAACTTCCAAGGACAATACAGTGAAGAGCAACAGAATAATGTATGCCTGTATTTGACAACTCTCACTATAGGAGAGGAAGAAAGCACACAAGTGATGATGCCAAGCCTTTGCGTGCCCAAAGGACCGCAGCAAGAATAACCTACATGCCAGGAAAAGACCCTGATGCTGGGAAAGACTGAAGGCAGGAAGAGAAGATGACAGAGGATGAGATGGTTGGATGGTATCACTGATTCAACAGTCATGAACTTGGGCAAACTCTGAGAGATGGTGAGGGACAGGGAGGCCTGGCACGCTGCAGTCCATGGGGTCACAAAGAGTCGGACATGACTGAGTGACTGAACAACTCAACAACAGGAAACACAGACACAAACTCCCCTTGGAAGTCTCCCCTCAGGAGCAGAGACTGCTGAGATGGAATGGAGCCTCCTAAGACTACAGACAGAGAACACAACGGCACCCCACTCCAGTACTCTTGCCTGGAAAACCCCATGGATGGAGGAGCCTGGTGGGCTGCAGTCCATGGGGTCGCTAGGAGTCAGACATGACTGAGTGACTTCACTTTCACTTTTCACTTTCCTGAATTAGAGAAGGAAATGGCAACCCACTCCAGTGTTCTTACCCGGAGAATCCCAGGGACAGGGGAGCCTGGTGGGCTGCCATCTACGGGGTCACACAAAGTCGGACACAACTGAAATGACGCAGCAGCAGCAGCAGCAGCAGCAAGACTACAGATGAGCCTTGGGTTTAGGCAGGCAAGACTACAGAAACAAAATAGAACAGAGTAGAAAACAGTACAGAAAATACCAGAGTGCACCATATATCAGATCAGATGAGTCGCTCAGTCGTGTCCGACTCTTTGCGACCCCATGAACCGCAGCATGCCAGGCCTCCCTGTCCATCACCAACTCCCGGAGTTCTCTCAGACTCATGTCCATCGAGTCAGTGATGCCATCCAGCCATCTCATCCTCTGCCGTCCCCTTCCCCTCATGCCCCCAATCCCTCCCAGCATCAGAGTCTTTTCCAATGAGTCAACCCTTCGCATGAGGTGGCCAAAGTACTGGAGTTTCAGCTTCAGCATCATTCCTTCCAAAGAAATCCCAGGGCTGATCTCCTTCAGAATGGACTGGTTGGATCTCCTTGCAGTCCAAGGGACTCTCAAGAGTCTTCTCCAACACCACAGTTCAAAAGCATCAATTCTTCAGCGCTCAGCCTTCTTCACAGTCCAACTCTCACATCCATACATGACCACTGGAAAAACCATAGCCTTGACTAGACGAACATTTGTTGACAAAGTAATGTCTCTGCTTTTGAATATGCTATCTAGGTTGGTCATAACTTTCCTTCCAAGGAGTAAACATCTTTTAATTTCATAGCTGCAGTACCATCTGTAGTGATTTTGGAGCCCAGAAAAATAAAGTCTGACACTGTTTCCACTGTTTCCCCATCTATTTCCCATAAAGTGATGGGACCAGAGGCCATGATCTTCGTGTTCTGAATGTTGAGCTTTAAGCCAACTTTTTCACTCTCCACTTTCACTTTCATCCAGAGGCTTTTTAGTCCCTTTTCACTTTCTGCCATAAGAGTGGTGTCATCTGCATATCTGAGGTTATTGATATTTCTCCCGGCAACCTTGATTCCAGTTTGTGTTTCTTCCAGTCCAGCATTTCTCATGATGTACTCTGCATATAAGTTAGATAAGCAGGGTGACAATATACAGCCTTAGACGAATTCCTTTTCCTATTTGGAACCACTCTGTTGTTCCATGTCCAGTTCTAACTGTTGCTTCCTGACCAGCATACAAATTTCTCAAGAGGCAGATCAGGTGGTCTGGTATCCCCATCTCTTTCAGAATTTTCCACCGTTTATTGTGATCCACACAGTCAAAGGCTTTGGCATAGTCAATAAAGCAGAGATAGATGTTTTTCTGGAACTCTCTTGCTTTTTCCATGATCCAGCAGATGTTGGCAATTTGATCTCTGGTTCCTCTGCCTTTTCTAAAACCAGCTTGAACATCAGGAAGTTCACGGTTCACATATTGCTGAAGCCTGGCTTGGAGAATTTTAAGCATTACTTTACTAGCGTGTGAGATGAGTGCAATTGTGCGGTAGTTTGAGCATTCTTTGGCATTGCCTTTCTTTGGGATTGGAATGAAAACTGAGATTTTCCAGTCTTGTGGCCACTGCTAAGTTTTCCAAATTTGCTGGCATATTGAATGCAGCACTTTCACAGCATCATCTTTCACCATTTGAAATAGTTCAACTGGAATTCCATCACCTCCACTAGCTTTGTTCATAGTGATGCTTTCTAAGGCCCACTTGACTTCACATTCCAGGATGTCTGGCTCTAGGTCAGTGATCACACCATCGTGATTATCTTGGTCGTGAAGATCTTTTTTGTACAGTTCTTCTGTGTATTCTTGCCATCTCTTCTTAATATCTTCTGTTCTGTTAGGTCCATACCATTTCTGTCCTTTATCGAGCCCATCTTTGCATGAAGTGTTCCTTTGGTATCTCTGATTTTCTTGAAGAGATCTCTAGTCTTTCCCATTCTGTTGTTTTCCTCTATTTCTTTGCATTGATCACTGAAGAAGGCTTTCTTATCTCTTCTTGCTATTCTTTGGAAATCTGCATTCAGATGTTTATATCTTTCCTTTTCTCCTTTGCTTTTCGCCTCTCATCTCTTCACAGCTATTTGTAAGGCCTCCCCAGGCAGCCATTTTGCTTTTTTGCATTTCTTTTCCATGGGGATGGTCTTGATCCCTGTCTCCTGTACAATGTCATGAACCTCATTTCATAGCTCATCAGGCACTCTATCTATCAGATCTAGGCCTTTAAAACTATTTCTCACTTCCACTGTATAATCATAAGGGATTTGATTTAGATCATACCTGAATGGTCTAGTGGTTTTCCCTACTTTCTTCAATTTAAGTCTGAATTTGGCAATAAGAAGTTCATGGTCTGAGCCACAGTCAGCTCCTGGTCTTGTTTTTGTTGACTGTATAGAGCTTCTCCATCTTTGGCTGCAAAGAATATAATCAATCTGATTTCGGTGTTGACCATCTGGTGATGTCCATGTATAGAGTCTTCTCTTGTGTTGTTGGAACAAGGTGTTTGCTATGACCAGTGCATTTTCTTGGCAAAACTCTATTAGTCTTTCCCTGCTTCATTCTGTATTCCAAGGCCAAATTTGCTTGTTACTCCAGGTGTTTCTTGACTTCCTACTTTTGCATTCCAGTCCCCTATAATGAAAAGGACATCTTTTTGGGGTGTTAGTTCTAAAAGGTCTTATAGGTCTTCATAGAACCGTTCAACTTCAGCTTCTTCAGCGTTACTGGTTGGGGCATAGACTTGGATTACCGTGATATTGAATGGTTTGCCTTGGAAATGAACAGAGATCATTCTGTCATTTTTGAGACTGCATCCAAGTACTGCATTTCAGACTCTTTTGTTGACCATGATGGCTACTCCATTTCTTCTGAGGGATTCCTGCCCGCAGTAGTAGATATAATGGTCATCTGAGTTAAATTCACCCATTTCAGTCCATTTTAGTTCGCTGATTCCTAGAATGTTGACATTCATTCTTGCCATCTCTTGTTTGACCACTTCCAATTTGCCTTGATTCATGGACCTGACATTCCAGGTTCCTATGCAATATTGCTCTTTACAGCATCGGACCTTGCTTCTATCACAAGTCACGATTACCCCAGGTCTGAGGTCAGGGGCAGCTGCCAAGAGTCCCAAACTGCGACGGCGCAGGAATGGCCAAGAGGAGCTACCCCACGTCCAAGGTCGGTGGGATGGGGAGGGGTGTGGGGGGGGGGCGGCCGAGAGGAGATACCCCACGCCCTTAAGCCCAAGGCCAGGGGCAGCGGGCGGGAGGAGCTACCCCACGCCCCCACGCCCAAGACCAGGGGGGGCAGCCGAGAGGAGATCCCCAGCGTCCGAGGTCAGGGACAGTGACGAGAGGAGTTACCCCGCGTTCGAGGTCAGGGGCAGCGGCCGAGAGTGCCAGACTGCGACGGCGCAGGAATGGCCAAGAGGAGCTACCCCACGTCCGAGGTCAGGGGCGGTGGCCGAGAGGAGATACCCCACGCCCTTAAGCCCGAGGCCAGGGGCGGTGGGTGGGAGGAGCAACCCCACACCCCCCGCCTGAGGCCAGGGGTGTTGGCCAGGAGGAGCAACCCCACGCCCGAGGCCAGGGGGGGCAGCCGAGAGGAGATCCCCAGCATCCAAGGTCAGGGGCAGCGACGAGAGGAGTTACCCCATGTCCGAAGTCAAGGGCAGCAGCCAGGAGGAGATACCCCACGCCCTTAAGCCAGAGGCCAGGGGCGGCGGCCGGGAGGACCAACCCCACACCGTGGCTGAGCAGGCACAGGAGGGCCTAGAGGAGCTATCCCATGTTGAAGGTCAGGAAGGGCAGTGATAAGGAGATACCCCTCTTCCAAGGTAAGGAGCATCGGCTTCGCTTTGCTGGAGCAGCCGTGAAGAGATACCCACGCCCAAGGTAAGAGAAACCCAAGTAAGACAGTAGGTGTTGCAAGAGGGCATCAGAGGGCAGACACACTGAAACCATACTCACAGAAAACTAGTCAATCTAATCACACTAGGACCATAACCTTGTCTAACTCAGTGAAACTAAGCCATGCCCGTGGGGCAACCCAAGATGGGCGGGTCATGGTGGAGAGATCTGACAGAATGTGGCCCACTGGAGAAGGGAATGGCAAACCACTTCAGTATTCTTGCCTTGAGAACCCCATGAACAGTATGAAAAGGCAAAATGATAGGATACTGAAAGAGAAACTCCCCAGGTCAGTAGGTGCCCAATATGCTACTGGAGATCAGTGGAGAAATAATTCCAGAAAGAATGAAGGGATGGAGCCAAAGCACCATATATAGTAAAAGTAATTATTGTATCCTTAACAACAAGTATGAAATTTTCACATTGGTATATATGTGCTGGTATCATGTCATTATGTAAAATACATTTCTTATTGAAATGCCATCAAACACAAAGGCAGCTGCCCTCAGTGACTGTAAGAGATAAATATAAGTTGGGAAATATTAATATCTATAGTATGTGAGTCTATCTATCTAAGCATCTCCTACTCCCTAGGATATATCTTTGATATGCATGATCTAGAATAGTCTGGCTGTATTCTTTTCTTTCTTGATAAAGTATCAGACCACAGTTCTCAGATGCTTTGCAGCTTTTGCAGCTCCGTAGGATTGTGTGACTAGTTCTCACTAGTGGAATGTAGGGAAGGAGATGACTTTGCATCACCTCCAGTGAGATAATTAAGAGCATGGGTAGAGACTTCCCTGATGATCCAGTAGCTAAGACTTGCACTCCCAAGGCAGGGGGCCTGGGTTTAACCCCTGGTCAGGGAACTAGATCCCACATCCTTCAACTAAAGATACTGAGTGCCACAACTAAAATCTGGTGCAGTCAAATTAATTTAATTACAAAAAAAGAGCCTGGGGAACTTCACACTCTCTCACCACTTGGTTAGAAGGCTGAAAGACCTTAAAAGACATCAGAACAACCCACCAAAAAAGGCTTGGATTCCTGCATGATGCAAAGCTCCAATCTATCTCTGACAAACCGCATTGGCTGTAACATGCATGAAAAATATCTTTTTTGTGTTGAGCCACATTTTGGGTTATTTAACTAACCTGACTACCATGATTCTATTTTTATTTATACAGAAAGCAAATAACTAAGAATTGCAAATATACTCAAGTCAGTATAAACTGCTACAAAATGGACTCTGTAAGAGTGCACTGGCCTTGAACTAACTGCTTCAAGAATGTTTTCTATTATATTAGGACACTGATGGCATTTACAGTTACCAATGGATTTGCAATTGAGGTTCTTTCTGTATATGCTAATTGTCATATGAATCATAATAGGAAAATAGTGATTGTTTGTATATTGTCATTTATAAACAAAAAGTTTGGAATTGTTAATTCCAGAATCAGTTCAGGTCAGTCACTCAGTCGTGTCCGACTCTTTGCGACCCCATGAACGGCAGCACACCGGGCCTCCCTGTCCATCACCAACTCCCGGAGTTCACCCAAATTCTTGTCCATCGAGTTGGTGATGCCATCCAGCCATCTCATCCTCTGTTGTCCCCTTCTCCTCCTGCCCTCAATCCCTCCCAGCATCAGAGGCTTTTCCACTGAATCAACTCTTTGCATGAGGTGGCCAAAGTATTGAAGTTTCAGCTTTACCATCAGTCTGTCCAAAGAACACCCAGGACTGATCTCCTTTAGAATGGATTGGTTGGACCTCCTTGCAGTCCAAGGGACTCTCAAGAGCCTTCTCCAACACCACAGTTCAAAAGCATCAATTCTTCGGCGCTCAGCTTTCTTTATAGTCCAACTCTCACATCCATACATGACCACAGGAAAAACCATAGCCTTGACTAGAGGGACCTTTGTTGACAAAGTAATGTCTCTGCTTTTTAATATGCTATCTAGGTTGGTCACA
Source organism: Bos indicus x Bos taurus (assembly GCF_003369695.1). Taxonomy (NCBI): domain Eukaryota; kingdom Metazoa; phylum Chordata; class Mammalia; order Artiodactyla; family Bovidae; genus Bos; species Bos indicus x Bos taurus. The sequence goes on along the minus strand of NC_040079.1, from coordinate 110,534,394 downwards.
ACTTTCCTTCCAAGGAGTAAACATCTTTTAATTTCATGGCTGCAGTCACCATCTGCAATGATTTTTGGAGCCCAAAAAAATAAAGTCTGACACTGTTTCCACTGTTTCCCCGTCTATTTCCCATGAAGTGATGGGAACAGATGCCATGATCTTCGTGTTCTGAATGTTGAGCTTTAAGCCAACTTTTTCACTCTCCACTTTCACTTTCATCCAGAGGCTTTTGAGTTCCTCTTCACTTTCTGCCATAAGGGTGGTGTCATCTGCATATCTGAGGTTATTGATATTTCTCCCGGCAATCTTGATTCCAGCTTGTGCTTCATCCAGCCTAGAGTTTCTCATGATGTACTCTGCATATAAGTTAAATAAGCAGGGTGACAATATACAGCCTTGACATACCCTTTTCCTATTTGGAACCAGTCTGTTGTTCCATGTCCAGTTCTAACTGTTGCTTCCTGACCTGCATACACATTTCTCAAGAGGCAGGTCAGGTGATCTGGTATTCCCATCTCTTTAAGAATTTTCCACAGTTTTTTGTGATCCACACAGTCAACGGCTTTTGGCATAGTCAATAAAGCAGAAATAGATGTTTTTCTGGAACTCTCTTGCTTCTTCGATGATCCAGCAGATGTTGGCAATTTGATCTCTGGTTCCTCTGCCTTTTCTAAAACCAGCTTGAACATCTGGAAGTTCACGGTTCACGTATTGCTGAAGCCTGGCTTGGAGAATTTTGAGCATTACTAGTGTGTGAGATGAGTGCAATTGTGCGGTAGTTTGAGCATTCTTTGGCATTGCCTTTCTTTGGGATTGGAATGAAAACTAACCTTTTCCAGTCCTGTGGCGGCCACTGCTGAGTTTTCCTCAGTAATTCCAGAATAGTGAGGAATAAATACCCTTCCACATAATCTTATATAAGAATGCAGTCTTATATGCATTTAGCCTCACCTGTCTTTCTTGACTGGAGAAGGGAATGGCAACCCACTCCAATGTTCCTGCCTGGGTAATCCCATGGATGGAGGAGCCTGGTGGGCTATACAGTCCGTGGGGTCGCAAAGAGTTGGACACCCTGAGCAACTAACACACACTATCTTTCTTGACAGCGGGATTAACTCTCTAAAAGATTTTATAAAAGTAACTCAAAAGAATGCAGTTAACTCATGATGCTGCCCACCTTCAACCTCTGTTAGCTCCAGGAGAGCCAAATGTCACAGTGTGCCGTGCCCTTTACGTCCTTGCTCATCTCCCTGGACACAGTAACCTCGGCCCCGTCCTCCCACACTGAAACAATGCTGCATAACCTGCAGCTTGCACAGTCAGCTGGAAACCAGATGTAAAGTGCAGATTTCTGAACACTAGTCTTCAGAGTCACCTTCAGCAGATTTGGGTTAAGACCCTGGGCTCTGAATTTTAATAAATATCCCAGGTGACTCCAATGCAGGTGAATTATAAATCACATGTTGAGAAACCCTATTTCAAACAGATGATAAAAGTCATTAACACTGAGATGTTTCACAAAATTTTAATAATAATGCTACAAAAGGAATTTTAATACCTTTAAAGATATAAAAGTTACTTCATATTAAGTTATAAAAATAACTAGAGAGTATATTTCTAAAATAGCTACTGAAATCTAAAATAACTAAACAGCTAAGTCACTTTTCACTTTAATTATGAAAAGTATTAACTATTCTAACTTCAATTGCAATTTTTAAAAATTTTGAACCGATATAAGGCAATGGAACCCCACTCCAGTACTCTTGCCTGGAAAATCCCATGGGCAGAGGAGCCTGGTGGGCTGCAGTCCATGGGGTCGCCAAGAGTCGGACACGACTGAGCGACTTCCCTTTCACTTTTCACTTTCATGCATTGGAGAAGGAAATGGCAACCCACTCCAGTGTTCTTGCCTGGAGAATCCCAGGGATGGTGGAGCCTGGTGGGCTGCCATCTACTGGGTCACACAGAGTCGGACACGACTGAAGTGACTTAGCAGCATACATAAATATATTGGATCAACTTTTATATTATTCAGGCTGATTTGAAAAAAATAGACAGTAGTAATAAATAGGTCATATTACTACCTGAATCATCAGGAATAAATAATCACAGTTTAAATTCAAAAGGAAAAACAACTGCCTTCAACTGCCAGTAGATACTGTAATCCCACAGTGAGAGCCAAAACAAAAATTCATTTTTCAACATTATATTGTAGTTGGAAGAACAGTTCCACATATGTGAATTCACCATGTGCTGTGCTGTGCTTAGTCACTCAGTCGTGTCCAACTCTTTTCGATGCCATAGAATGTAGCCCTCCAGACTCCTCTGTCCATGGGCTTCTCCAGGCAAGAATACTGGAGTGGGCTGCCATGCCCTTCTCCAGGGGATCTTCCCAACCCAGGAATTGAACAGGGGTCTCCTGCATTGCAGGCAGAATCTTTACCAGCTGAGCTACCAGGGAAGCCCAAACTTACCATGCTCCACTACAATTTCTTGACCATTAGTTTAGTTCCCAGGAGTACTAATAGACTATTTTTAGCAAAATTTGGGGACAAAGACCTAAATTTTCATTCCCTACTTCATTTCAATCCTCTGTGTTTTAGCAAATCATTTCTATTTCCTTTTTACATTCCTCATCTATAGTATAGGACTGCTAAGTCACTTCAGTCGTGTCCAACCCTGTGCAACCCCATAGATGGCAGCCCACCAGGCTCCCCCGTCCCTGGGATTCTCCAGGCAAGAACACTGGAGTGGGTTGCCATTTCCTTCCCCAATGCATGAAGGTGAAAAGTGCAAGTGAAGTCGCTCAGCTCTGTCCGACTCTTAGCGACCCCATGGACTGCAGCCTACCAGGCTCCTCCATCCGTGGGATTTCCCAGGCAAGAGTACTGGAGTGGGGTGCCATTGCCTTCTCCATAGTATAGGACTAACATTTGCCAATAACTAACATTTGCCAATATCTTTAAGAGTGAGAAAAATATAATAATCATATATTGAGGTTCTAGGAAATAAATCACTGAATATAAGTGCAAAATGTAATTATCCTGTAAGTTTTCCCTGTTGCAGTATTGGTAAAGCACATATTTCAAACATTGATGTTGAAAAAGATCGTTCTCATGATTAACATTAATAAATATTTATTGAGGTGCCTATTGGGTATTTGGCAACGTACTAGTCAGTGATCTAGTTATTTGATCAGACATCAAACCTCAAATAGATTCACACTGCAAAGAAATACATATTTTAAATTAGAGTTTCAAGAATTGGAGACTGACTGGGTTCTCCTCTGGGAAAAAAATAATTCAAATACATGGAAAGCTCACTGGGTGCATAAGAGCTGAACACAAATCTCAGTGGCTGAGCTAAACCACTTTCTCAGATGCCAATCCTACAAACATCATTTTCAGATTTCTTTTATAAAGAGGTATAACCACAATCCCCAGGAGACCTGCAGGAGCACATCCTCTGAAGTCTAGGACTTCCTTCTCCAAGTCTATGAACCACATCAGCTCTTCTCCACAACCCTCTAAGCAAGGTAGCCCAAAGGGATCTCCGTTTTAATAAAACCAAAAGCCTTCCCACAGAGTATCCTCTACTTAGAATTCCAGACATGGCTTCTTAGATTAGGGATTCTTTTCAACCAATTTGTAGAGCTTTAGTCAAGACAGGAAACAACATGTTGCAGAGTAATTAAGCCAAAAACTATGTGTCAAAGGTACAAAAGCCCATTCTACCTTTGACTCACCCTAGGACCTATGAAGGTGACTTCACTTCTCTGGAACTCTTTTTTCCCATCTAGAAAATGGAAACATGAATGCTAACCTGCTTTGATCGGAGGATTGTTACATGAGAGAAAAATGCATTTGTAAAGGTCTTTGGAAAATACAAAGAACTATAGAAAGGTTAGATAATACAGGTTTTGTCTAAGCAAGACTGGAATGGCTACTTCTCTTCATTTTTACCCTCTGTTGAACTCACCTTTTTGTCAGGCTACAAAAGAAGGAATCTTGTATTTCCTCCCTAAGGAAGTTTTGTTTTTTGTTTTTTTTTTAACAGTTTTTAAATGCCTTTTATATTCATGTTTTCAGTTCTACGGGAATAGGCTTTTTTCCTCCAGCATTATATATCCAACCAAGATAATGAAGAATTCAGAAGAACCACCTGCTTATGAAAACATTCATAGGCTGGCCTGATGCCCAACAAAGATGAATCCAATCCATAAGCAACTAGAGAAACCTTCCTCTTTCTACACGAACAGCTGGGTCTCTCATCTTGTAGCACAGGCTTAAGGCCCAAAAACACTTTATCACATTCTCATGGAAGAGGAATACCTCTCCCAAGGGATTTGAATTTTGAATAGGCTGAATTTCTCACCAACTTAGGAGCTTCTCCATTTCTGGTTTATTTTCTAAAAATAATTCATTTATTTCTCTTTTACAGTTTACAAAAAGCCCTGGTGGCTCAGATAGTAAAGCATCTGCCTGCAATACAGGAGACACAGATTTCGATCCCTGGGTGGGGAAGATCCCCTGGAGAAGAGAATGTCAACCCAGTATTCTTGCCTGGAAAGTGTCATGGACAGAAGAGCCTCGTGGGCTACAGTCCATGTGGTTGCAAAGAGTCGGACACAACTGAGTGACTAACATTTTCACACTTTCACTTTTCTGTATATTTTATTTAGCACATGTACAACCAAAGTATATGGTAGAGGAGTACTACTTTAATGAATTCACACATATGTATGAAATGATCTGTCTGCCCAAGTAATCAATGGATAGCCTCAGGACCAAGTAACAAAAGACATAAATGTTCTACCTTACCCCCAAATTTTAAAGCCATTGTATTTTGTGTTTTTGATGGCAAAGAAAAGAGAAACAATCAAGATACTTTTAATGTCTTACTTCACCCATCTTGAAACAAGCTAAATCATGAAATAGAAAAATAAGACATAATTTTGAGTTCTAAAAAGAGATATCCCCTTGATCCCTTCCATAAATACTAGACAAATGATTGGCAGCAATTATTTTTCACATGGGAGCACCTTCCTTAAAAAGCAAAACAAAAAACAAAAAAAAAGAACACGACATGTACGGCCACACATTACAGGTAGACAGAGTCTTAGAATTCTTCGTTTTCACATACATTATTTAATTGAACCTCACAACAACCCTGTGGTGTGAGCAGACAAGCTGTTAGTATCCCCGTTTTCCAGATGAGCAAACTGAAATTCAGAGGAGCCAAAGGACAAGGCCTTGTGTGCTTAGTGATAAGTGATAAAGCTAGAAGTCAAACCTGGGACTGGACTTTTAATACTGAGCAGTGCTGCTTGCCTTGGTCATTTTAGGTAGAGTAGAAAATAAGACTGAAAAGGAAAGCAAGGACCAGATCATGGAGGGTCTCAAATGGTCTCAATGCCAAATCACTCAAGGATCACTGTTGTTTTGGGCTGGGGCGGGGGTGTCGTTTTTTGGTTTGTGTTTTAAATCAGAGGTGAGCTGCAAGAAGAGTAATCTGGCAGATGTATACATAATAGATTAAAGGCAAGAGAGTGCATCATTCTGGGTGCACTCAGGAGACAGAAACCACACAGTAATTTGCAGAAGCTAAGCATTAGAAAATTATTTAACCTGTGATAGAGGAAGGCACATGCCTTGAACAGTACACAAGGAAGAAGAAATCTGGATGGATGGTCTCCTCCTCAAGGCATGCGTAAAGATCTCATTGAAGAAGCTATGGTTGCAGCCCACTGGATAGTGGGGATGTTTCCTGGTCTGACGGCCAGAGTTGGTCCACAGTAACAGGAGAGCAAGAGATAACCCTCCAGGGAGTAGGCGAACAGAGGCTCTTGAGTGAGCACACAGAAGGAAGCAGAGCACTACCACTGGCATGAAGCCTGGGGCACAGGCGTCCATGGCAGGACCATTATAGGGAACCTTCTGAGCACACGCAAGCAAGACTGGTGGGCACACCCGAAGAAGAAATAAGGGTGCCACTGCCAGCATGAGACTTGAGGTATACCAATGTCACCCTGGGAGGGCTGAAGCAAGATTCAGAACAGATCTGTGACGTCACCAATGGACTGCCCATTCTGGAGCACATGTCAGGTAGAGCACCAGTAGATGCCCCCCACTATACACACACACACACACACACCACTGACAGACCCCAAAGCAGGAGCAAGGAAAAGCAAAATGTAGCAGACGGAACAGGGAGAGAAGCCCTCCCCTTCAGGCAGCATCCCTCCAGCAACCTCTACTGACAAAGCTTAAAACTGTGCTCGCTGTGACCGAGAAATGCTCAGAGCCCAGTCCGTTACCCCAGACAGGTATGCGGAGCTGAAAGGCATCAATTGATGACTGGGACACAGAGCTTGGGAGCCTCCTCGCCTCCCAGAGTAGAAAACTGCCACTGACTGGAACTATGGTTTAGTAAGCGCCTACAGCCATTTTCCAGGCTGCGTTCTTGTAACTGTCATCTTCAATTCCTTAAAAATACTCTCCTACTTATCACTCTAAAGTAAAATTCTAGCTCTTTAAAAGCTTTCTTTTTCTTCCATTTTTGGGAGAAGGCAATTAGAAAAAAGGAAAGGGAAAGATGGCATCTTGGGTGGGGGGGTGTAGACATTCATTTCAGCATCCTGCCACAAACAACCAAAGCTGACCATGGCAATAAGATCAATTTGAAAACAACTGGTATTTCAGTTAAAAACTTCTCTATCCATCACTGACAGATCCTCTTGCCCACTCGACAAACACTTCTTGCTTAAAGTAGGGGGATCAAAAACCTTTTGCCATTGATCTCTTCAAGCTAGTCACACCCATTCAGGCATGAAAGAGACCAAAGGGAAAGGGGGAATTAAGGTGAATAGCATTTATTAAACAAACATTGCAAAAAGTATGTTCTTGCTCAGAGGTTTGTAAATAAGGGAATATCTAGTACAAGCTTCTCCACCCACAATGTATGTAAGTGGATTTCTGTAAGTTCTTTAATGTTTAGTGCTTCTAAAGTCTCTAATGAAGGAGGAAAGCCCAAGGAGGGGAAAAAACAAAACAAAATAACAGAAAACTCTGAGTTCTTCCATCTATATTAAAAATGTTAAAAAAAAAAAAAAAGTGCTGGCTTTTTTACAAGATATCAAACAGTTGACTTTTCTTTTTAATTGTGTAACAGTGATTCATCTTCTACTGTAAGAGCACCTCTCAAATATCCTACAACATGTATTAACTAAGAATAAAAATCATATTCTTCAATGACATAATTCCACTTGATACTATTGATCATTCACCATTTCTAGTGGCTTCCATAATACAGTACTCTTCTAATTTTCCTCCTACCTCTCCATAGAGCATAAGAGTTTCTCAGGGTTTTGCTATAAGCCTCTTCTTTCCTCATCCTACTCATCAGTGATCAATTGCACGGTTTCAACTACTACCTACATGGAACTGACATGTTTCTGCAGCCTAGGCCTGTTTTCAAGCAACAGACTGATATATCCAACTGTCTCTAAACACAATATGAATGCCTCTCAGGCACCTCAAAAGCAGCATGTATAAAACTAAAGTCATCACCTTGTCCATAAGCTTTCATTCTTTATTCTTTATCTCTGTGAAAAGTGCCACCATACACCCAGTTACCCAAACCAGAAACTCAGAAACTATTCTCAATTTCTCCTTCCTTATCAATTCCCACAAGAAATTCTACTTTTCCCAAATATCTCTGAAATCCACCCATCTCTCTCTATTTCCTCCAGCAACTCTCCCAACTCATAGCACTATCGTCTGACGCCCTCTTGGTAAAGATCTTTCCATTCAACCCATTCTCCACACAGCAGCCACAGACATACATTAGAAATCACATCACATGATTTGCTGCTGCTGTTCAGTCACTAAGTCATATGTGACTCCTTGCAACCCCATGGACTGCAGCACACTGGGCTTCCCTGTCCTCCACTATTTCCCAGAGTTTGCTCAAACTCATGTCCACTGAGGCAGTGATGCCATCCAACCATCTCATCCTCTGCTGCCCTCTTCTCCTTTTGCCTTCAATCCTTCCCAGCACCAGGGTCTTTTCCAATGAGTCAGCTCTCAATATCACATGATTAAAAAGGGCTTAAAACCTGTCAGTCACTCTTAGGATGAAGTCTAAACTTAATATGACTTTAAAAGTCCTTATCTTGCCCAGTCTACCTCTCCACACTCATGTTTTTTTTATTCAAGTTGCCATATAGCATTCCATTACATGATTGCACCAGTTTGGTTATCCATTCACTTGTTTTTTCCAAAATGCTTGTTTCCAGTTTGGAGTTATTAGAAATAAAGCTGCTATTAATATTTACCTACAAGCCTTTGTCTGGACATTTATTTTCATTTTCCCAAGGCAAAGACCTCCAAGTAGGCTTGCTGGATCATACAATAAGTATATGTTTAACTTTATAAGAAACTGTCAAATTGCTTTCCAAAGTGGTTTTTCAGTTTGCATTTCCACCAGTATATTGACAGTCCTAGTTGCTCTATCTTCTTGTCAACACTTTGAATCATCAGTCATTTAAATTTTAGCCTCGCAAGCAGGTATACAGTGGTTTCACATGGTTTTGAAACTCTACTGCCACTTTGAAATTCAAGTGGTTTTGATTTGCATTTCTCTAATGACTGAGGATGTTGAGTGTAATTTCCTTGCCATTATATATCTTCTTTAGTAAAGTACCTATTGATTTCTTTTGCCCATTTTGTATTGGGTTCCTTAACATCTTATTAATGAGTTGTAAGTTTCTCTATATATTCTGATACAAGTCCTTTATTAAATATGTTTTGAAAATATTTTTTCCCAGTCCAAGGCTTTCCTTTTCATTTTTTTAATAGCATCTTTTGAAAAGCAAAAGATTTCAATTTTGATGTGGTCCAATTTATCTATTTTTCTTTTATATCACAGTCCATTCCCCCAGACACTGACTGAGGGCCAGTAACAACTTAAAGCATTTTCAAGTAGGTCACTGAGGATGTTACCAATTGCATATCCCCTATTAGTATCCCTTATGAGTAAAAGTGACAGCATTATCCCACTGTCCCACAGACTTCTACTGCCTTTTCTTTATTTATCAGAGCAAACCCCTTAGACAACAGTCGAGACTGGACCTGAGTCAATTACTCTCTTTTGGATACTATATTTTGACTTTTGGCCACAAGTTTTGGGTTTTTAAGTCTGACCTTCAGCTCTGACCGTGCCCAGAAACAGTTTAGTCCCCTAACCCAGTATGTCTCTCTCAAGTTACTGCATAATTCAACAGATATTTGAGTCTCTAATATGTGTCAGATACTATGTTAGTCATTAGGAATCCTGAATCTGGGCAGAAGGAGATTTTGAGTTTGATTTTTGGAGTTTGTTCTTGATGGAAATGGTAGCAACGTTCCACAGCAGTTGGAAATGTAGACCTGGAACTTGAGAAATAGAGTATATGAGCGTGCCAAGAGAGTAGAAGGTGGGGGCGGGGGGGAAGCTAAGCCTTGGTTAATAACCAAACTAAAGAACATAGAAAAGAGACAGAGGAGCCTGGTGGGCTGCAGTCCATGGGGTCGCTAGGAGTCGGACACGACTGAGTGACTTCACTTTCACTTTTCACTTTCACGCATTGGAGAAGGAAATGGCAACCCACTCCAGTATTCTTGCCTGGAGAATCCCAGGGACGGGAAGCCTGGTGGGCTGCCGTCTATGGGTTGCACAGCGTCAGACACGACTGAAGCAACTTAGCAGCAGCAGTAGCAGCGCAATTTTAGAAGAGGAAGAGAAAGAGGAGGAAGGAGAAAGAAAAGAAACAGAAGAAGGCGAAGTTTATAAAAGAAGATCCAGGACAATGCAGTGTCATAAAATACATTAGAGCAGAGAATTTCAAGAAGGGATGAGAAGACAGAATTCAACAATGTCAAAAGCTGGGGGTGCAGGGCACTAAACAATGTCAGAAACTGCAACAACATGAAAGAAAATAAGAAATGAAAAATCATATCTTGAGATAAGTGAATGAGAATAAACAAATATTTTAAGACTGATTCAAAAGCAAATTATAGTAATAATAACGGTTTTAATTTACAATTTTGAAACATTTAACAAAGTTTGCAAAACGTCTCTCAGGCCAAGTATCAACAGAGTGAAGCAGATGGAAAAGAAAGTGACCAGAAGTTAGCCAGCCAGCCAGTTTGGGGGCCTCAAGAAGAAAGGCATGTAGCAAGGAAAAAAAATTCTGAATTTTTTTTTTAGTTTTCTGAAATTCCTGCTATTGCTTAGGAAAAACACAACACTTCTTGAAAGTCAGAAAACATTTTCAATATGCTTAATTTTGCAGATATGGAAACACTACCCTAGAGAGGATTCAGTTGGAAGGAAAAGAGCCCAAAAAGGAAAAAAAAAAAAAAACTGGATTGCTTAAGTAGCCAAGATCTTTCTTTGATGGCACTCAATGGGTGTTCTCTGAATTTACAATAAGGGGCTTCTAATTGATAAAGCTTTGATAGCACAAAAGGTCACCGTGGATTACTCAGCCCTGCTTTGCAACATACCGTGATCTTCACAAACACAAGCAATTAACCTCAATAAATGATGGCATGAGTCACCCCTTTCAAACACAGGACAACATCCTGAAGCTCCTTACTTGCAGTAAACAGAGTAGGAACTGGCCTTTGTTGTAAACACTTTTCATTCCACAGTTCAATTCACCTCTGAAGCTTGCCTGATATTTTTCCCATTTAACACAAATAACTACATGGGATCTAAGTCTATTTCTCCAGATGATAAGAAACCATATTTTTAAATAAAATCTCTGTATCATAAGCAATGCAAGTATGAACCTGCCACTTTTTTTTTTTTTTTTTTTTTGGCTGCACCAGATGTTAGTGGCAGCATGCAGGATCTTAAGTTGTGGTCTGTGGATCCAGTTTCCCAACCAGGGATCGAACTCAGGGTCTCTGCATTGAGAATGTGGAGTCTTAGCCACTGAACCATCAGGGAAGTCCCTGAACCTGCCATTTTTAAAAAGCTCTTTAATTAAATTATACCATCCTATAACCAAGAATGCTTTATTGTCCTAATGATTTATTATTTTAATTCAATCCAATTGGTGAGAAAGGATTAGGTACCATTCTGTTGTAACATGTCACATTCCCATTCCAATTTTGTTTGCAATAAATGTGCTACAGTTCTTCCACTGGCAGTCAAGGAGACCTCGTACAAAAGCAGCATTTACTTGCAGTTACAACAGAGCCAAGCAATACATACGCTATTTGACAGTCTGGAATATCTGTTTTCCAGCATTCATCTGGAGCTGTTATTGGAACCATTAAAATTATTTTTTTACAGTTTTTAAAGGCCCAAGACATATTAATTTGTCCTTATGGATGGTAAAATGCGTTCATGTAAAAGAAAAACAAGTATTACATAAAACATGACTAAACTGGTCAACCACCTCTCTTTACCTTTCTTTCAACTCCACATATTTAACTCATTCTCCATGGAAAATGGCAACCAATAAAAAAATAAAACCCCCATTTTTATTTACTTTTTACTGAGTGATATTCACACTCATTATCACAATGAGCAATGCCATTTTTGATCAAAAATAAGATTGAAACTTTTACTTTCACACAAAAGTAAACACAGATGCTCTGATAACGGTAGAGAACTTGGTACAAACTGCCTTGTTTAAAAGGTCCATTTAATGCCATATTTCATTAAGTATGGCCTAAATCAGACAAGCTCTCTGACAAGGAGCCAATATTTATCTTTATTTAAAATCAGGGAGTGTGGCTTATCTGTCAGTATAAAAGACCTTACCTTCTTTGCACAGGGGCAGACGTTAAAGCTGGGGAGCAGGATGGGCCTTATAACCTAGTCAGGCCAATCCAATTTACAGACTGTATCCAAAGGTTCTTTTGTCGGTCATTTTACTATAGAAACAATGTTATACTCGCTGGTCAGGTCTCTTAGGAATCCTGTATAACCCGACATAGCTGTGCTAATAGTTTAATAGTACCAAATGCACCTGTGCTAAATAATACCATACAACTGTGCACAGAGTTTTTATGAGAAATTTCATTGGGACTGCCCTGGTAGTGCAGTCTAAGTAGGAACCCGCCTGCTAATGCAGGGGACATGAGTTCGATCCCTGGTCTGGAAAGATCCCACATGCCACAGAGCAACTAAGTCTGTGTACCACAACTACTGAACCTGTGCTCCGCAACAAGAGAAGCAACTGCAATGAGAAGCCCTACAAGGCGAGAAAGAGTAGCCCTGGCTCACCACAAATAGCGAAGGCCTATGCAAGCAAAGATGACTCAGCGATGCCAAACATAAATAAATAAACAACAAAATTTTTAAAAAAGAAAATTCATTGAGAGCTCCAAGTTTTTATGCCTGTGACACAGCGTCTTGTAATACCCTCTTCAGTTCTTCTGGCAGACTCACTCCCTATTGAGCAATAGGAGTTGGACTTCCTTGCCCTGAATACAAGACACCAATGTTGGCCGGGAAAGACTGAGGGCAGGAGAAGGGGGCAACAGAGGAGGAGATGGTTGGATAGCACCACTGACTCCATGGACAAGAGCTTGAGCAAACTCCAGGAGATAGTGCGGGACAGGGAAGCCTGGCGTGCTGCAGTCTGTGGGGTCGCAAAGAGTCGGACACCACTTAGAGACTGAACCACAACAACAACGTTGGCCACTATTGTTTGGAGCCACCACGGTAGAAGGATCACACAGGTAGGTGAAGTCAGAGACTCGGATTGAGGGGTGAAGGTGTAGGACAGTGTCTAATTAAGGCTAGACAGAAGTCTCTCGCCAGCATACACTTCAGGCCACTCTCCTGATCTAACTTGTGAACCATCATGCTTTTCTTTCTGAGAATTACTCTGTCTGATTCACCTTCAATTGCTATTACCTGTTGCTTCTATCAAGGTTTCTCTCTTCCACCTAAGTCTGCTGCTGCTGCTACTGCTGCTGCTGCTAATTCACTTCAGTCGTGTCCAACTCTGTGCGACCCCATAGACGGCAGCCCACCAGGCTCCCCCGTCCCTGGGATTCTCCAGGCAAGAACACTGGAGTAGATTGCCATTTCCTTCTCCAATGCAGGAAAGTGAAAAGTGAAAGTGAAGTCGCTCAGTCGTGTCCGACTCCGGGCGACCTCATGGACTGCAGCCCACCAGGCTCCTCCATCCATGGGATTTTCCAGGCAAGAGTGCTGGAGTGGGGTGCCATTGCCTTCTCCACCCACCTAAGTCTACTGCACCATGAAATAGCAGTCTCAGCTTTTCTCCTTTGTTCCTGTGTGTCCTTTTGAAGTTTCCTAAAGATGGTTATAGCTGTTAACAAAGGAAGTTGGGAAATAAAAGAGCTCTCCTGAATTTACTTTCCACATCTTTTTCATTGTTGTTAACTCAGACTAACCTGAGAAAGACAAAAGTACACCTGGATGATAACAGTAGATCTGGGGGACAAAACAAGGTATGAATGTGTTCTACAACATTCAAGCGCAAGCTAGATAACAATAAATGGATATGTTGGATGTAGGAAAAAAAATCTAGCTTAGCCTTCTAGCAGTCAAAGGTATCAAGATATTCCAATTCACATTTGAGAGACTGCCTTCACCCCCTCAACACCCCCAATGCAACCCTGAGGACAGGGTAAATCTCTTCTTCTGACCCTCAGTTCATCATGGTCACACATGATGGTCAACGCTTAAGCCCACCTGTCCAAAGACAGGCCACACCATTCACTGTGTCAGGATCTATTAAGTCAGCTTCAGAGACCATTTTAAGTGCTCCCTGTCCACAGCATCAACAAGTCCCACCTCAACTTCCCATCAGAAGATCTCACTTCAAGTGTAAAGTACACAGGCTCCATCTACTCATAAAGCTGTCACCTAGATGGGCACCCCACCCCAGTCTCTAAAAGTGAATCCCACTCTTGCCAGTTCTGTACCCCTAGTTCTCCTTAGCAAACACTCAGACTTCATGTTCCCATTGTACTCTCTTCCTACGTCTCTATTCCCAAAACAAAAACTTGGGTAGTGGGGTTTTATTCTAGGTATCAAGAAACTCCTATCTTTACCCATGTTCTTCTTTTCAGACCTTCTATACTAAGGGCTGTTTACAACATCCTGAAGCTAAGAAGCCCAGAATCAGTACATACCAACTTCTGGGGATTGTGGAAAAAATTTTAAATTACGTCAATAAATTATCCTGCCAAATATATTTCAGAGGAACTCCAAAACAGGTTTTTCTGTGGGGTTTTTTTTTTATGATAAGTCGACTATAAACCAAGATGGAGACATAAGTGACACAGTGATAAGGTCTAACATCCATATAACCGGAATCCAAGAGCAGAAGGAGAGAATGAACAGGGCAGAAAAAAAGTCTGAAGAGATAATGTCTGATTATTTTCCAGACTGAAAAATACATCAAGATATAGAATTAAGAACGCCATGAATTCTAAGCAGGATAAGAAAAATATGACTACACTTAGGCACATCAACCAGAAATCACTAATTTCTTACGTACGATGGTTTTGAGAGGATTCAATAGATAAATTCAATAGATAAACTGGATGCAGTCTCAAAAACGACAGACTGATCTCTGTTCGTTTCCAAGGCAAACCACTCAATATTACAGTAATCCAAGTCTATGCCCAGACCAGTAATGCTGAAGAAGCTGAAGTTGAACGGTTCTATGAAGACCTATAAGACCTTTTAGAATTAACACCCAAAAAAGATGTCCTTTTCATTATAGGGGACTGGAATGCAAAAGTAGCAAGTCAAGAAACACCTGGAGTAACAGGCAAATTTGGCCTTGGAATATGGAATGAAGCAGGGCAAAGACTAACAGAGTTTTGCCAAGAGAACGCACTGATCATAGCAAACACCCTCTTCCAACAACACAAGAGAAGACTCTACATATGGACATCACCAGACGACCAACACTGAAATCAGACTGATTATATTCCTTGCAGCCAAAGATGGAGAAGCTCTACACAGTCAGCAAAAACAAGACCGGGAGCTGACTGTGGCTCAGATCATGAACTCCTTATTGCCAATTTCAGACTTAAATTGAAGAAAGTAGGGAAAGCCACTAGACCATTCAGGTATGACCTAAATCAAATCCCTTATGATTATACAGTGGAAGTGAGAAATAGATTTAAGGGACTAAATCTGATAGACAGAGTGCCTGATGAACTATGGATGGAGGTTTGTGACATTGTACAGCAGACAAGGAGCAAGACCATCCCCAAGAAAAAGAAATGCAAAAAAGGAAAATGGCTGTCTGAGGAGGCCTTACAAATAGCTGTGAAAGGAAGAGAAGTGAAAGGCAAAGGAGAAAAGGAAAAATATACCCATTTGAATGCAGAGTTCCAAAGAATGGCAGGGAGAGATAAGAAAGCCTTCCTCAGTGATCAACGCAAAGAAATAGAGGGAAATAATAGAATGGGAAAGACTAGAAACCTCGTCAAGAAAATTAGAGGTACCAAGGGAACATTTCATGCAAAGATGGGTTCAATAAAGGACAGAAATAGTATGGACCTAACAGAAGCAGCAGATATTAAGAACAGGTGACAGAAATACACAGAACTGTACAAAAAAGATCTTCATGACCCAGATAATCACGATGGTGTGATCACTCACCTAGAGCCAGACATCCTGGAATGTGAAGTCAAGTGGGCCTTAGGAAGCATCACTACGGAAAAAGCTAGTGGAGGTGATGGAATTCCAGTTGAGCTATTTCAAATCCTAAAAGATGATGCTCTTAAAGAGCTGCATTCAATATGCCAGCAAATTTGGAAAAATCAGCAGTGGTCCCAGGACTGGAAAAGGTCAGTGTTCATTCCAATCCCAAAGAAAGGCAATGCCAAAGAATGCTCAAACTACCACACAATTGTACTCATCTCACATGCTAGTAAAGTAATGCTCAAAATTCTCCAAGCCAGGCTTCAGCAATATGTGAACCTTGAACTTCCAAACGTTCAAGCTCCTTTTAGAAAAGGCAGAGGAACCAGAGATCAAATTGCCAACATCCACTGGGTTATCAAAAAAGCAAGAGAGCTCCAGAAAAACATCTATTTCTGCTTTATTGACTATGCCAAAGCCTTTGACTGTGTGGATCACAATAAACTGTGGAGAATTTGAAAGAGATGGGAATACCAGACCACCTGACCTGCCTCTTGAAAAATCTGTATGCAGGTCAGCAACAGTTAGAACTGGACAAGGAACAACAGAGTCGTTCCAAATAGGAAAAGGAATATGTTAAGGCTGTATATTGCCACCCTGCTTATTTAATTTATACGCAGAGTACATCATGAGAAACACTGGGCTGGATGAAGCACAAGCTGGCATCAAGATTGCTGGGAGAAATATCAATAACCTCAGACAGGAAGATGACACCACCCTGATGGCAGAAAGAGAAGAAGAACTAAAGAGCCTCTTGATGAAAGTGAAAGAGGAGAGTGAAAAAGTTGGCTTAAAGCTCAACATTCAGAACACAAAGATCATGGCATCTGGTCCCATCACTTCATGGCAAATAGATGTGGAAACAGTGGCTGACTTTATTTTTCTGGGCTCCAAAATCCCTGCAGATTGTGACTGCAGCCATGAAATTAAAAGACGCTTACTCCTTGGAAGGAAAGTTATGACCAACCTAGACAGCATATTCAAAAGCAGAGACATTACTTTGCCAACAAAGGTCTGTCTAGTCAAGGCTATGGTTTTTCCAGTAGTCATGTATGGATGTGAGCGTTGGACTATAAGGAAAGCTGAGTGCTGAAGAATTGATGCTTTTGAACTGTGGTGTTGGAGAAGAGTCTTGAGAGTCCCTTGGACTCCAAGGAGATACACCAGTCCATCCTAAATGAAATCAGTCCTGAATGTTCATTGGAAGGACTGATGTTAAAGCTGAAACTCCAATACTTTGGCCACCTCATGCAAAGAGCTAACTCATTGAAAAAGACCCTCATGCTGGGAAAAGATTGAGGGCAGGAGGAGAAAGGGTCAACAGAGGATGAGATGGTTGGATGGCATCACCAATTCAACGGACGTGAGTTGAGTGAACTCCGGGAGCTGGTGATGGACAGGGAGGCCTGGCGTGCTGCAGTTCATGGGGTCACAGAGAGTCAGATATGCCTGAGCGACTAAACTGAACTGAACAGATAAATTTAAAAATTATTAAGTTTTAGTAATTCTTACCTTTCGGACATACATACTCAGATTTATGTCTGAAATTATATTACATCAAAATAATAAAGTAATGCAGAAGTAGGTAGAAATAAAGAGTAAATAGGAATAAACTGCTAATCTTATCATGACTTGTTAATTGTTGAAGTTGAATAATGGATAAATCAATATATAAATTGAAGTGAAGGAGAAAGCCATTTGATTTTGTTTTTAATTGCAGTAAAATAAAATATTATTTACCATCTTAACTACTTTTTTTTTAATTTTTACACTATTTTTTTGGCTATAATGCATTGTTTGAGGGATCTTAGTTCCCTAGCCAGGTATTGAACCCGCTCCCTCAGCAGCAAAAGCATGGAGTCCTAACCACTGGACCAAGGAATTCCCCCATCTTAAACATTTTTAAGTGTATAGTTCAGTGATGTTAGGTATATTCACATTGCTGTGCAGCAGCTCTCTAGAACTTTTTCATCTTACAAATTGAATCTTACACCCCTAAACAACACCTCATTTCCCTCCAAGTCCCTAAAAACTACAATTCTACTTTATGTTTCTGTCATTCATACTACTTTTTTGATACCTCATAAAAGTGGAATCATACAATATTTCTTTTTGTGGCTGACTTATTTCACTTACCATAACGTTCTCAAGGTTCATCCATGTTGTAGCATGACAGGATTTCCTTTCTTCTTAAAGTTGAATAGTACTCCATTGTATTCCTACACCACATTTTGTTTATCCCATACTCTGTCAGTAGATACTTGGGTTGCTTCCCACCTCTTGGCTACTTTGAATAATGCTGCTATAATTATAGGTGTGCAAGTTCTTGAAGGTCCTGCTTTCAATTCTTTTGGATGTATAACCAGAAGCAGAATTGCTGATCATACGGAAACTTTATTTTTAATTGTAGAGGAATTGTCATACTGTTTTCCATAGCAGGTGTACCATTTTGATTTGCATTTCTCTAAGGATTAGTAAAGCCATCTTGCTTTCTAAAATAGACCCAAATGACTTATGGGAGTTGCTCAGTAGGTGAATCTAGAAGCATGAAGGGCATGGTTAGGTCAATACTATGGTTACTATACTATACTATGCTATATACACTATAGCCTCATCTACTGCTTAGAGTCCTGTTGATATATATGTGTTTACATGGTACAAAGTGAATGGATCTGGTTCTAATCTTGGTTGTTCAGATTGATCGGAGTAGCTGAGAGTGGCATATTCTCAGGGGAAATCACTATCAGTGAAGACAGAAGAGAAACAAGGGGTGGATATTGTTAGGAAACAATTCTCCACAAGTTTCACGTTTCTGTACACATTGCAAGCTGAGGCACTAACTTCCTTTGTTCTGGACTATCTGTCCAAGGATATCTGTACACTGAATAGCCTGGAGAGATCTTGGAACAGATCTTGACAGAGATAGTTCTCCATTTGAAGCTTCAAAAGACAATTAGGTTTACTGGCCATTATAAAAGCTTCAGGCTTCCTAAACTCAGGGTTTCTCTCCTGTAATGCAACTCACTGTGTATGCAGATGTCACCTGGTCATCTTCACATCACCTTGGGAAAAGTGGGGCTCAGGGAACAGGCACAAATACTAATTCTTGGACTGTCGTAATTGCTGTGAGTAATAAACAACACTTTGTCTCTGACCCAGGAGTCAGAGCATCCATAAAACTGTGACAGGCTACCTTACTACCTTTGAAAATAGGATAAAAGCTCAGCTCTCTCACCATTTTTCACAAAAACATACAAAATAAAAGTAATAAAAATGATATACAGAACTTAAAAGATAAAGCAGTGCTCAGAAAAATAAACATAGTCTCAGAAAATTCTATTAATGGTCAAAAAAATGAAAATTAATGAATTACACATTCAGCTCAAGATCTTAGAAAAGGACAATAAAATAAACTTAAGAAAAGCAAAATAAAGATAACAGGAAAAAACTAAACAGAAAATGGAAAAAAATAGCAGAATGTATTTTTAATGTCAGTTCTAAAGATAAATACTTTAGATAAACATTCATGATTCTAACTTAAATGGAGAAAAAATTGTATTTTTTAAGTAAAATTTAGAAATAACCACAGAAGTAGAGAATATTAAAAGAACAACAGACTCCTTTGCTCACATTCATGAAAATAAATCATTTGCTAATAACAGTATCATTTTGTTTTAATGAAGCCAGCAAAACACTGATACCAAAACTCAACATATATTACAAAAAAAAAAAAACTATGTAAATCAATTAAATTATAAATGTGTAGAAGGACAGGAGAGCCTGGCTTGCTAAAGTCCATGTGGTGGCAGAGAGTCAGACGTGACTCAGTGACAGAACAACAACTCATAAATCTTAATTAAATCATTATCAAATGGAATTTAGCAGCACATTAAAAAAATAATACATTCTGGTCAGCTATGGTCATACCAAGATGATAGATAATCACTATTAGCAAATGTATTAATCTAATCCATCATATTAATAAGCTGAAAAGAAAAATCATAATCATTTCCATAGATTAAATAGTAGCATTTGACCAAATTAATTTCTATTATTTATTTTAACTAAGTAATTCTCAATAAAAAAGGGATAAAGTTTTACTTTATACAATTTTATAACATCATATACATCATGCTTAACTGAGAAATACCAAACGCATTTCAATTGACATTAAGAAAAAGAATGTCTATTACTAGCATGATTATTTAACATTTCTATAAAAGTATCAGCTGACACACTATTAGAGAAAGGAATATGAAAAATATTAAGATAAAATGAGTGAATAAATAAATAGCCTTTCTGTATAAAACAATGAGGGCCTCAGTTACAAAACAATGAAATACATTAATAAGATCCCATTTATTAAAACTATAGCAATAATAAGATTAAATGCCTAGTAATAAAATTTAGCAAGAACTGTGTCAAAGCTATATAAAGAAAACCTTTAAAATGCTACAAGTCACACATATGTAGAAAGAATAAATGGAAACAATATGATATGACAGATAATAGTAAAGAAATGAAACAAATATTTCTTGGTGAAGAAATATTCAACAAATGGTGTTGAAATGGATCAAATTTTAATTTTTAATCATAAAGCACTAGAAGAAAACATGGAGAATGATTTTATAATACTGGAATGTGAAAGCCTTTCTAAATCATGAAAGAAGAACTAATAAAACCAAGTTCATGCAAATTAAAATACTCTACATGAAAAAAAAAAGATTAAAGTTAAAAGTTAGGGAAAAGAATACAGCATTATTACAGCCTAAAGGCTAACTTCCTTTATACACAAAAAGGTCCGCAAAAAGACAAAGAATTCTCTTGTGAGAGATAAATGATCAACAGGCACAAGACAATTTAAAGAAAAAGAAATACACGCAGCTTTAAATATATGAAAAGATGCTCAACCTCACTCATAATAATGTCAATTGTCAAATGTCAATTGAAGTTTGTTATTGTTATTTAGTCCAACTCTTTGAGACCGTATGTACTGTAGCTCACCAGGCTCCTCTGACCATGGGATTCTCCAGGCAAGAATACTAGAATGGGTTGCCATGCCCTCTTCCAGGGGATCTTCCTGACCCAAGGATCAAACCTGTGTCTCCTGCGTTGGCAGGCAGATTCTTTACCACTGAGTCAGTCATCAGAGAAACCCCAGTTGAAGTTAGGAGACACCAATTTTACCTAACAGATTGCTAATGATAAAAAAAGAAAAACCTACTGTTGGTGAAGGAGAACAGGCATCCCTCACATATTGTTGGTACAAATGTGTGTGTGAGTGCTTAGTTGCTCTGTCATGTCTGATTCCTTGAGACCCACTGAACTATAGCCCGTCAGAATCTTCTGTTCATGGGATTTTTCAGGCAAGAATACTGAAGTGGGCAACGATTTCCTTCTCCAGAGTATCTTCCCAACCCAGGGATCAAACCCACGTCTCCTGTGTCTCCTGCATTGCAGGCCAATTCTTTACCTGCTGAGCCATCAGGAAAGCCCAGAAATATAATAGATACCATAGGCAATTCAGCAACATCTACCAAAATTTTAAATGCACATATCTTTGATCCAACAATTCTGTTTCTCAGAATATGTCCTATAGATATTTTGTACACATAAAAAAATGACACGGAAAGACATCCCTGCAGAAAAATTTTTATGGCAATAGATTAAACGCCCCTTGATTAAAATTAGTTAAATAAATAATGGTACACCCATCCAAAAGTTCTGCTATGCAGCCATTAATAAAAGGGGCAGCTTCTTGTGTACTCATAAAGAATGATCCTTAAACTATAAAAAAGTAAATTAGAAATACAGTAATACATGCTTGTGGAACAAAGTTCTGAGATTGCAAATAGATTTAGAATACAAAGTGAGTTGAGGCAACAATGTGTAAATTGATGTTCAAGATCAAGTAACAGGAATTCTGGCATTGTACTTTGGAGTCTAGAAAAGAGGAGTTAGACACAAAAGAAGTAAAATCAGAGTCTAGGGAAAGATGAGTCATATGACAGAAAGTTAGTGCCTATGGAGGAACACAGATTGTGAAAACTTTCCTGTCTTAGAGAAATAACTGGTAAGTTCTTAGGAAAAAAAACTTTAAATAAAAGCAACAGCTCACTGGATGATTGTAAAAATCTAATCAAGCAGGTTTTATACCATCGTTCCAGGCAGTTTCTATACAGGTTTTCAGATGTAAAAGACAGTATGTTTTGAAACTGAGCACAAAAATTTCAAGGGCCACCTTACTAATAGAATGTAAAAATCTCGTGGCTACAGAGGACCTAAAAAATAAAATAGGCTTGCTTATGTTGTTTGAAGATGGGTTACCAGACATGCATGAGAATAGTATGACCAAACTCTCTATCGCTATGGAAAGACTTTATTAGCAGAACATAAGGTCTAAAGTTGCATTCTCCAATATGGTAGGCACTAGCCATATATAGCTAATTAAATTCACATTTTAATTAATTAAAATGCTTTTTTAAATAAAATTCAGTTCTTCAGTCTCTTGAGCCACATTTAAAATACTCAATAGCCTCATGAGGTAGTGTCTACTAGATATAACAGACAGAGCAATTTCCATTGTTCCAGAAACTTATTGTGGAGCACTGGTCTAAACAATAGCACAGGCGATTAGTTTCTTGATTAATACTGTCAACCTTTATTATTATTAATTCATTATTAATAAATATCTTATTAATTGAAACTAACATTTGACATTCAGAAGTGGTATCCAAATAAGTATAACAGATGCACAACATATAGCAAAAGAATATATAGGAAAAGCGTATATCAAGGCTCTATATTGTAACCCTGCTTATTTCATTTATATGAGGAGTATAACATGGAAATGCCAGACAACATGAAGCCCAAGCTGGAATGAAGATTGCCGGGAGAAGTATCAATAACCTCAGATATGCACATGATACCACCCTAATGGCAGAAGGCAAAGAGGAACTAAAGAACCTAAAAATAAAGTCTGTCACTGTTTCCACTGTTTCCCCATCTATTTGCCATGAAGTGATGGGGAAACAGTGGAAACAGTGTCAGATTTTGTTTCTTGGGACTCCAAAATCACTGCAGATGGTGACTGCAGCCATGAAATTAAAAGACGCCTACTCCTTGGAAGAAAAGTTATGACCAACCTAGAGAGCTTATTAAAAAGCAGAGACATTACTTTGTCAACAAAGGTCCGTCTAGTCAAGGCTATGGTTTTTCCAGTGGTCATGTATGGATGTAAGAGTTGGACTGTGAAGAAAGCTGAGCGCCAAAGAATTGATGCTTTTGAACTGTGGTGTTGGAGAAGACTCTTGAGAGTCCCTTGGACTGCAAGGAGATCCAACCAATCCATTCTAAAGGAGATCAGCCCTGGGATTTCTTTGGAAGGAATGATGCTAAAGCTGAAACTCCAGTACTTTGGCCACCTCATGTTAAGAGTTGACTCATTGGAAAAGACTCTGATGCTGGGAGGGATTGGGGGCAGGAGGAAAAGGGGACAACGGAGGATGAGATGGCTGGATGGCATCACCAACTCGATGGATGTGAGTTTGAGTAAACTCTGGGAGATGGTGATGGACAGGGAGGCCTAGCGTGCTGTGATTCATGGGGTCACAAAGAGTCGGACATGACTGAGTGACTGAACTGAACTGAAATGATGGGACCAGATGCCATGATCTTATTTTTTGAATGCTGAGTTTTAAGCCAACTTTTTCACTCTCTTTCACTTTCATCAAGAGGCTCTTTAGTTCTTCATCGCTTTCTGCCATAAGGGTGGTGTCATCTGCGTATCTGAGGTCATTGATATTTCTCCCAGCAATCTTGATGCCAGCTTGTGCTTCATCCAGCTTGGCATTTCACATGATGTACTCTGCATATAAGTTAAATAAGCAGGGTGACAATATACAGCCTTGACGTACTCCTTTCCCGATTTGGAACCAGTCTGTTGTTCCATGTCCAGTTCTAACTATTGCTTCTTAACTTGCACACAGATTTCTTAGGAGGCAGGTCAGATGGTCTGGTATTCCCATCTCTTTCAGAATTTTCCACAGTTTATTGTGGTCCACACAGTCAAAGTCTTTGGCATAGTCAATAAAGCAGAAATAGATGTTTTTCTGGAACTCTCTCACTTTTTCGATGATCCAGTGATGTTGGCAATTTGATCTCTAGTTCCTCTGCCTTTTCTAAAACCAGCTTGAACATCTGGAAGTTCATGGTTCATGTACTGTTGAAGCCTAGCTTGGAGAATTTTGAGCATTATTGTGCTAGTGTGTGAGATGAGTTGTGCAAACTACTGCAATTGTGCGGTAGTTTGAGCATTCTTTGGCATTGCCTTTCTTTGGGATTGGAATGAAAACTGATATTTTCCAGTCCTGTGGCCACTGCTGAGTTTTCCAAATTTGCTGGCATATTAAGTGCAGCACTTTTACACCATCATCTTTTAGGATTTGAAATAGCTCAACTGGAATTTCATCACCTCCACTAGCTTTGTTTGTAGTGATGTTTCCTAAGGCCCACTTGACTTCACATTCTAGGATGTCTGGCTCTAGGTGAGTGATCTCACCATCATGATTACCTGGGTTGTGAAGATCTTTTTTGAATGGTTCTTCTGTATATTCTTGTCACCTCTTCTTAACATCTTCTGCTTCTGTTAGGTCCCTACCATTTCTGTCCTTTATTGAGCCCATCTTTGCATGAAATGTTCCCTTGGTATCTCTAATTTTCTTGAAGAGATCTCTAGTCTTTCCCATTCTATTATTTTCCTCTATTTCTTTGCATTGATCACTGAGGAAGGCTTTCTTATCTCTCCCTGCCATTCTTTGGAACTCTGCATTCAAATGGGTATATCTTTCCTTTTCTCCTTTGCCTTTCACTTCCCTTCTTTTCATAGCTGTTTGTAAGGCCTCTTCATGCAACCATTTGGCCTTTTTGCATTTTTTTCTTGGGGATGGTCTCTATCACTGCCTCCTCTAGAATGTCACCAACCTCCGTCCACCGTTCTTCTGATAGACCGTCCATCGGTCTATCAGATCTAATCCCTTGACTCTATTTGTCACTTCCACTGTATAGTTGTAAGGAATTTGATTTAGGTCACACCTGAATGGTCTAACGGTTTTCCCTACTTCTTCAATTTAAGTCTGAATTTGCCAATAAGGAGTTTATGATCTGAGCCACAGTCAGCTCTGGTCTTGTTTTTGCTGACTGTATAGAGCTTCTCCATCATGGCAAATAGATGGGGGAAAATGGAAACAGTGACAGACTTTATTTTCTTGGGCTCCAAAATCACTGCAGATGGTGACTGCAGCCACGAAATTAAAAGACGCTTGCTCCTTGGAAGAAAAGTTATGACCAACCTGGACAGCATATTAAAAAGCAGAGACATCACTTTGCCAACAAAAGTCCCTCTAGTCAAGGCTATGGTTTTTCCAGCAGTTATGTATGGATGTGAAAGTTGGACCATAAAGAAGGCTGAGCTCTGAAAAATTGATGTTTTCCAACTGTGGTGATAGAGAAGACTCTTGAGAGTCCCTTGGACTGCAAGGAGATCCAACCAGTCCATCCTAAAGGAAATCAGTCCTGAATATTCATTGGAAGGACTGATGCTGAAGCTGAAGCTCCAACACTTTGGCCACCTGATGCTGGGAAAGATTGAAGGTAGGAGCAGAAGGGGACGACAGAGGACAAAAAGGTTGGATGGCATCATCAATTCAGTGGACATGAGTTTAACTCAGGGAGACAGTGAAGGACTGGGAAGCCTGGCTTGCTGCAGTCCATGGGGTAGCAAACAGTCTGACACGGCTGAGTGACTGAACAACAACAATATTGCAAATCATGTGAAACAACTGAGGTTAGGATTGAAGGTTAAAAGACATAAAAAGCACTACGTCCTGCAACTAGAGACGGGGGAAAGCACAAAAGCAGGCTTAGGGAAACAAAAACAAAAATCAGAAAGGTGTAGAAGCAGAGAAGAAGCAGCAGCTGGTGGAGGGCTGTGAAGGTAGGGGCTGGCGTAGCAGCAGAGGACAACAGTGAAACCTCTGAAGAACTCCTGTTCCACCTCTGACCGCAGCATCACCACAGCTGACCACTGCCACCTTCTCGATATATTCTGTTCTCCTAGGTTCCATGGCTCTGAGCAGCCCTAGTTTTTCCCCCCCACCTAACCTCAAAATTTGGAGAACCTCAGCCTGGATCTCACACTCTACTCTTTGCTGCTCGTCTAAACCATTATTAAGGATTTAAATATTATTTGTACACCATTGTCTCTGATGAAGCTGCAAAAAAAAGGAAATTAATTCTCTTCCAACCTCCATTCATATATTCAAATGGCTTATCTGGCATGCCTACCTGAAGTTCCCTCCAGCATTTTTTGTCTAGTTAAGGGCCTCTCATAAATACCAGTAAGCATTACTTGGAGCACAGAGGAACTATTCACAACAGAAAGTCTGCAGGTTGCTTGATTCTCTTGTCCTCTAGCCATCCTGTGGGGAGGCTGCCCAGGCCAGTGAGGACCTGAACACACTGTGAGTACATCCTCCAGCAGAGCAATCCTGCCCCCTTCCACTACTGCACTTGGTTCTGTGGGTGCAAGCCCTATATTTGGGGCACCTGGTTCTCAAGAAACAGGTCTGCCAGTATTCAGAACAATCCTGGCATTCTTTGGGGGAGGGTAGTAGAGTGCAGCCTCTCCTACTCAGGGAAAAAGGAGCCAGGTCATTGCCAGCTAATTCACAGGGGTGACAAGGTTGTCTCTACATACGTTTCAAGTTTATCATGTCTAAAGCTGCATTCTTTATTCCCTCTATCTTAAACCCTTTCTTGCCCTCAACCTGTTTCATCTCAAAAGGTACAAACCCATCATTCAAATTAGAAGTCATAGGGTTATCCTAGAATTCCCCTTCTCCCTAACTCCTTACAGCCAATGGACCACCAAGTTCTATACAGCTGTATTATCTACTATTGGCTGTCAGCCACATGTGGCCACTGAGTACTTAAAATGGGGCTGGACCAAACTGAGACGTGCCTAAGTATAAAATACACATCAGATTTTGAAGACTTAGTACAAAAAAGAGAAAGGCAACTAATAACTTTTATATTGATTTTCTGTTCAAGTGATATTTTTAATATATTGGGTTAAATAAAATATATTATTAAAATTAATCTATTTCCTTTTACTTTTTTAATACGGTCATGAGAAATTTTTAAATATACATTTGGCTTATATTTGTGGCTCACATTATATTCCTATTGGATAGTGGTGCTATAGAGTCACCATCTACTGTCACCATACTGAAGGTTAGCACCTTCACCCCGGTCACCATCGTTTCTTGCCTGAACTACTACAATGGCCTTCTTATTAATCTTCATGCTTCTCCAATGGGTCCACTCTGATTCTCTTTAAGCTATAGAAATTATTTTTAAATGTAAATATTATTATACTTCTAAATATTATTTACCTGCTTACTCTCTCTCAGTGGTTTCTTATTGTCCTTAAAATCCAAGTTTCCTATCATACAGACTTTGAGGCCCTACATTTCACATGATTCTACCTCTCCATGTGCCTGCCCATCACTATCACATCTTCTAAAGCCACTCAGCAGGCACTCACTATTCTCCAGCTGTACCCGGCATCCTTCAGTTCCAAAGACATACTAACTACCAGGGTCTTCACATCAACTGTTCCCTATGTCTGAAATATTCTGCACGGCTCTTTGGCTGTCTCCTCATTCAAGTCTCATCTTATATTCTCTATCCAAGAGCTCTGTTTCCTTCACTTTTCTCAATTTATTTTTAGTTATTTGCATGCTTAATGGCATTTCTCTCTTCCTCTGCTGGACTGTAAGCTCCATGACTGATAGAGCCAGGTCTGTTCAGCCTACCAGTGTTGATCAAGGAATTTATTTCAGGGGCAGTGTATAGAATATCTCAGAGTGCAGCTGCTGCTGCTGCTGCTAAGTCGCTTCAGTCGTGTCCAACTCTGTGTGACCCCATGGACTGCAGCCTACTAGACTCCTCCAACCATGGGATTTTCCAGGCAAGAGTACTGGAGTGGGGTACCATTGCCTTCTCTGATATCTCAGAGTAGGGGTTGGTTAAATGTGAAAAGATTAGAGGTTTAAAAAATGGGTCCAAGCATTGCCTAGAGAAGAATGTGCATGCTTAGTTGCTCAGTCGTGTCTGACTCTACAGACTCCACACACTGTAGCCCACCAGGCTCCTCTGTCCATGGGATTTTCCAGGAAAGAATACTGGAGTGGGTTGCCATTTCCTCCTCCAGGGGATATTCCAGATCCACAGATCAAACCTTCATCTCTTGTGTCTCTTGCATTGACAGGCTCATTCTTTACAACTGTGACACCTGGGAAGCCTTCTAGAGAAAAATATGTCAAAATTAAAGGTACTTGATACCAGAAGCTTCAATTCTGAATCATCTTTGGGAAAATTAGATTCAAATATATGATCTAGAAGTATTTAATGTCTTTTATATCTAAATAGTTCAATATTGGCCATGAAATCTAATCACTATTTTATCAGAATATTAATTTAACACAGGATTTGAAGATGATTCTCAAATAATACTTCTCCAAGTACTCCTCTTGCTTTCCTACCAGTCCTTTGATGACCTTCCAGGAACTTCTGTCATACTGAGTGGAAACAATAAAGGATTCCTTCACCAAGCTCTGAACATATTTCACATGGTGACCTGACAAACTCAGACCAGGCCTCCTTGGCAGCCAGTTCTCTTCCCTTGTTGTTTTGTTGTTGTTTTAGTCACTAAGTCGTGTCCGACTCTTCACGTCCCCGTGGACTGTAGCCCACCAGGCCCATCTGTCCAGGGGATTTCCCAGGCAAAAATACTGGAATGGGTTGCCATTTCCCTCTGTAGGGGATCTTCCCAACCCAGGGACTGAACTCATGTCTCCTGCATCGGCAGGCAGATGCTTTACCGCTGAGCCAAAAGGGAAGTCCCAGTTCTCTTCCCTATTGCTCTCACATGGCATATTCCCTTAACCACAGTGGAGCTGGGTGGTCAAGGCTCAAATTTATCTAAAAACAGATTATAAATGGTGTGTGATTAGAGAGAATGCGCATAGTACATTTATAAGAATGTTTAAAACAGTTACAATAATCCAGCATCAAACACAACAGTACATAATTAGTATTCAGCAAATATGTGTTAAGTTATTCATTTTATAGAAGAGAGATTATTTTTCACACATAATAATGCATATGCATAAGAAAGAAAAGACTAGAAAGTTATATACCAAAATATTATCAAGTGCTATCTCTGGAATATGAGGATTATAGGTACTTTGTGTGTTTTCCTGTATTGTCCAACATTGTGTAATTGTATGATTAGTATGCAATCAGGAAAAAATGTTATTTTTATAAACAAACCAATGAACTATCAAAGCTACTACTGCACTCTTCTAGGCTACCAAGGGCCTCAATTTTGGCAGAGACTTTGACTGTGGTAAATATATAAGTATTAGTCTGACTGGGAAAAGAAAGGAGAAGGGGTGAACTTATATTTCTGAGGGATCTAGTTGGTCAAGCCATTACGCGAGTGACTCCTCTGTTCACTGACTCTAGGGAAGAAAGTTGCAGAGTACAAAGCAAAGCTTATCTAAATAGGTACTAACCAGCTGCAGAGGCAGGAAGAGAAAAAGCACCCTTCCCTGTATGATGACCATTCTGTTCTAGAGTTTGTTGTCGAGTTTCCAGATGCCAGGTAGAGTGTGGACCAGAATTCAACTTCATGAAGGTGTGATGCAGACAGTAAAGACATGAAAGACAGCATTTAACTGCAGAGATTTCAAACTCTTTTGTAGCTACCATAAAAATGTAGGGCATGCACTGTACATACGGTGCTTTATATAAAGGTGTTTTACTTTTATTTCCAATCCTACCATTCTCTTTTACACACTGATCCTCAAAACTAAAACTGTTCAGCCAATGAGAGTTATCAATGAAGTCATCAAAACAGCCTGGGAGACCCTGGAGCACACACACTTGCATATGCAGGGTCTTCTCAACAACACAGAAACCAAGAGTGGTTAATAATGTGTCTGTTATATAACACTCTTACAACAAAATCTGATTTTCTCACTTCAGATGGAATCATTAAAATCTTTACTAAAAACAAATAAGCAAACAAACAAAAAAATCCTCAAGTTCCAAAAGAATGAAAGCTAACTAACCATATCAACTGCAATCATGTGGAGACCACACTACCTTATGTGAGGTTTTTTATACAGACATATAATAAACACCCCCCAAAAGTTCAAAGATGAAAATTAAACAAGAACAGAGGATCTGGCAGTACAACTGAAAAAGTTCAAAGACATCGCTGCATAATACTAAGAGTTGAGACTGTGTAACAAACAAGAAGAGAACTACAAACTCAGGTTAAAATGCAAAAAGTGCCCTAATCATATCATTTTGGAACTGCCTGAAACAACTGAACAGTAACATTTGCTTAAAAGGAAAGAGTGACCATTCAAGCAATAAAGCTTTTGTATTCTTTTAAGCACACACTAAACTATCAGGGGGAAAACTGTATATGAGAGCATCAGTTTATTTCTTCCAGCTTGAGGCTGACAGAATCTACAAATGAACTGATCCCCTGCTAACCTTCTTTTTAAAGGATTCTTTACTTAGCTTGAATTAGCAAGCCAGACTTACAGCTGACGTTAGAAAACTGTATAAGCCAAATTGCTGTCTACAGTTCCCCCTGCAGTTCATGAACTTCTGTGCACAAGTACACTCGGGATGACTAGGCCTTAGTTTTAGTTTTTTAACAGTAATTATTTTTAGGTATCAATTAAATATATAATCTATAGAACTTTGAATTATTTTAATGTATACACTCAGCTAAACTTTAATTCTGTGCATACATTATCACATTTTAGCTAAATTAACAAGCTTTAGTCAAGTGTATCATGCTTACATGAAATGCAGTCAGATATGGCTTTGGTCAGGAGAAAAAGTTATCCTGAAGAAGCTGAGCAAGTCTGTAAAGACACATTCCCATGTGCTGGGGAATAATGAGGACCCAAGTGCATACTTCTGCCAGACACTTCAGCTGATGCTCAGAGTGTAACGACAATCAGTATTCCCCATCTGCAAGAATGCAAAAAGGAAAGAATGCCCCTAACTTGGGTCCATCAACATGAATCAGCCATAGGCATACTTATGTCCTCTCCCTCTTGAACCTCCCTCCCTCCTCCTAACCCGTCTCACTCCTCTAGGTTGTCACAGTAATCTTTGATGTTCTATTGTAATTGTTTTGTGGTGCCATGAATCATCCCCATATTAGGTGGTGAACTTAACTGATAAATGTTGTTTATGTTCTGACTATTCCATTGACCAGCTGACTCCCCTTCTCTTTCCCTCTCCTCGGGTCTCCTTATTTCCTGAGACACAATATTGAAATTAGGCCAATTAACAATACTACAATGGCCTCTAAGTATTCAAATGAAAGGAAGATTAACCTGTCTCTCACTTTAAATCCAAAGCTTAGAGAGGAAGACATAAGACAGACTGAATGCTAGGCCTCTTGCACCAACAGCTAAGCTGTGAATGCAAAGGAAATGTTCTTGAAAGCAATTAAATGTGATCCTCCAGTGAATACACAATGGACCAGAAAGTGACACAGCCGTATTGCTGATATGAAGAAAGTTTTAATGGTCTGGATAGATTATACCAGCCACAACATTCCTTTAGGCCAAAGCCTGGTTCAGAGCAAGACCCTAACTCAGTTCTAACTCAAAAAGGCTGCGAGAGGTGAGGAAGCTGCAGAAGAAAAGTTGGAAGTTAGCAGAGTTGGCTCACGAAGTTTAAGGGAAAAAAATGCTGTCTTTATAAAAGTGCAAGGTGAAGCAGCAAGAACTGATGTAGAAATTGCAGCAAGTTACTCAGAAGATCTAGCTGAGATAATTAATGAAGGTGACTGCACTAAACAACAGATTTTCAATGTTGATGGAACAGCCTTCTATTGGAAGAAATGCATTCTAGGACTTGCATAGCTAGAGAGAAGTCATTGCCTGGCTCCAAAGCTTCAAAGGACAGGCTGACTCTCTTGTTTAGGGAATCATGCAGGTAATGACTTGAAGTTGAAGTTCATTTCTCATTCCAAAGATCCTATGGCTCTTCCGGATTATGGTCCATCTACCCTGACTGGTTCCAAATAGGAAAAGGAGTACGTCAAGGCTGTATATTGTCACCCTGCTTATTTAACTTATATGCAGAGTACATCATGAGAAATGCTGGGCTGGAAGAAACACAAGCTGGAATCAAGATTGCCGGAAGAAATATCAATAACCTCAGATATGCAGATGACACCACCCTTATGGCAGAAAGTGAAGAGGAACTCAAAAGCCTCTTGATGAAAGTGAAAGACGAGAGTGAAAAAGTTGGCTTAAAGCTCAACATTCAGAACACAAAGATCATGGCATCCGGTCCCATCACTTCATGGGAAATAGATGGGGAAACAGTGTCAGACTTTATTTTTTGGGGCTCCAAAATCACTGCAGATGGTGACTGCAGCCATGAAATTAAAAGACACTTTCTCCTTGGAAGCAAAGTTATGACCACCCTAGATAGCATATTCAAAAGCAGAGACATTACTTTGCCAACAAAGGTCCATCTAGTCAAGGCTATGGTTTTTCCTGTGGTCATGTGTGGATGTGAGAGTTGGACTGTGAATAAGGCTGAGCACTGAAGAATTGATGCTTTTGAACTGTGGTGTTGGAGAAGACTCTTGAGAGTCCCTTGGACTGCAAGGAGATCCAACCAGTCCATTCTGAAGGAAATCAGCCCTGGGTGTTCTTTGGAAGGAATGATGCTAAAGCTGAAACTCCAGTACTTTGGCCACCTCATGAGAAGAGTTGACTCATTGGAAAAGACTCTGATGCTGAGAGGGATTGGGGGCAGGAGGAGAAGGGGACAACAGAGGATGAGATGGCTGGATGGCATCGCTGACTAGATGGACGTGAGTCTGAGTAAACTCCGGGAGTTGGTGATGGACAGGGAGGCCTGGCGTGCTGTGATTCATGGGGTCGCAAAGAGTCAGACACGACTGAGCGACTGAACTGAACTGAACTGTCCCTGCCTGTGCTCTCATAAATGGAACAACAAAGCTTGACAGCGCATCTGTTTACAACATGGTTTACTGAATATTTTAAGTCCACTGTTGAGATCTACTGCTCAGGAAAAAAGATTCTTTTCTAAATATTACTGCTCACTGACATTGCATTTGGTCTCCCAAGAGCTCTCACAGAGATGCACAGGCAATTAATGTTATTTTCTTGCTTGCTTATCACAACACCCGTTCTGCAGGCCATGGATCAAGCCATCATACATAGTGATTCATTCTAATATATCTGATTCTGATACATCTGAGCAAAGTAAAGCAAAAACTTTCTGGAAAAGATTCACCATTACTTTTAAGTGTAGTACAGCTGTATATATATATATTCTTTTTAATATTCTTTTCCATTATGGTTTATTACAGAATATTAAAGATTCAGCATTGTATTAATAGATGACATTAAGAATCTTCATAAAAAATAAAAAAAAATTTAAATTGAAAAAGAAGAAACTTTTTGATTCACAGGAAGAGGTCAAAATATCAACAGTAACAGCAGTTTGGAAAAGACTGACTCCAACCCTCATGGATGACTTTGAGGGCTTCAAGACGTCAGTGGAGGAAGGAACTGTAGATGTGGTGGAAATAGACAGAGAACTAGGATTTGAAGTTGAGCCTGAAGATATGACTGATCTGCTGCAATCTCATAAAACTTTAATGGATGAGAAGTTGCTTCTTATGGATGTATAAAGAAAGTGGCTACTTGAGATGGAAAACTATTCTTGTGAAGATGCTGTGAAGGCTGTTAAAATGACAACAAAGAATTTAGTCTATTAAATAAACAGAATTTAGTCTATTACATAAAGCAGCAGACTGACTTAAATTTTGAAAGAACTTCGACTGTGGGTAAAATACTGTCAAACAGCATTACATGCAACAGAGAAATCATGAAATGAAAAGTCAATTCATGTACCAAACTCCATGTTTGTTGTCTTATTTTTTAAAAATTCCAGTCACCCCAACCTTCAGCAACCACCACTCTGATCGTCAGCAGCCATCAACATCCAGGTAAGATCCTCTGGGACTCCCCTGGAGGTCCAGTGGTTAAGACCTTGCCTTCCAAGGCAGAGGGTGTGGGTTTGATCCCTGGTTGGGAAGCTAATATCCCACATGCCTCGTGGCCAAAAAACCAGAACATAAGACAGAAACAATACTGCACAAATTTAAGATTTTACAATAGTGAAAGCCACTCTGTTGTGTCCAACTCTTTGCAACCCCAGGCCAGAATACTGGAGTGGATAGCCATTCCCTTCTCCAGGGGATCTTCCCAACCCAGGGACTGACCCAAGTCCATGGCCTGCATTGCAGGCAGATTCTTTACCAGCTGAGCCACCAAGGAAGCCCAGATTTCAACAATGGTCCACATCAAAAAAAAACCTTTAAAAAAAAAAAAGACCCTCCACCAGCAAAAGATTGACTTGCTGTAGTCTCAGATGATGGTTAGCACTTTTTAGCAATTAAGCATTTTGAATTAAGGTATATATTGTTTTTTTAAGACAGCATGCTACTGCACACTTAATAGACTAGAGTATAAACATAACTTTCATATGTACTGGGAAACCAAGAAATTCCATGTGACACACCTGACTGCAATATTCACTTCACTGCAGTGATCCAGGACTGACTCCACAATAACCTCTAAGATATGCTTGTAATTCACTTTTTTTTTTTTTTACAAGAATTGACTCTTCCTCAGACTCAAACCTTAAGATAGGACATGTTTCAAACTATATATAAAAATAGATAAACAAGATCCAAATGTATAGCACAGGAACTATATTCAGTATCTTGTAATGAACTACAATGGAAAAGAATGTGAAAAGGTATATATTCTGAATCACTTCGTTGTACAACAGAAACATCATTCATCAACTATACTTCAAAAAATATTATATGTGCATGTATATGTGTATTATATAATTATACATTTATATATGTGTACTTATATAAGCTTAATCTTATATAAAATACTTAATTATATAATGCCTGACAGGCATTGCTCATTTGTTTCTACAAAGAATACAAAGGAAGTTGTCCCTCTCCCAACCCCCAAATAGGTACTGTATTTTACTTCTGTGCATCCCACACCCTCTTTGGCCACTGGCAACTGTCGTTGCTGTATCATCTCTCAAAAGTCCAGGTATAATCCTCATGACGAGCTGATGCCAATAAACTTTTATTTCCTCTGCCCACCTCCCTCAAGTTTCTTACACACCTGTTAGAGACTTCAAACCAATTATCTCATAAAGAATTCCTAAACAAGTCAGAAAACAGGGACTTAAGGGGGTTTCTATCCCCTTCTTCCTTCAAAGCCAGTAAAAATCCATCAAGTCCTTTCATCACATCACTCTGACCTCTTCTTTCCCCTCCCTCTTCCACTTTTAAGGACCCCTTTGATTACACTGAGCCCACCCAGATAATCTGGGATAAGCTCCCCATCCCAGGACTTAAACCATAAAATTTACTCCCAATCCTACTGCTGTATCTATACAATAGATTATTTTCCAACACATAAGAATGAAATACTGATACACAGCATAAGAATGAACCTTAGAAACATTATGTTAAGTGAAAGAAGCCAGTTACCAAAGGCCACATATTGTATGATTCCATTTATATGAAATGTTCAGAGTAGGCCAATTTGTAGAAAGATCAGTGGTTGCTTAGGGCTGGGAAGAAAATGGCAACCTACTCCAGTATTCTTGCCTGGGAAATCCCATGGACACAGGAGCCTGGTGGGCTTCAGTCCATGGGGTCACAAACGAGCTGGGCACAACTGAGCAACTAAACAGGGCTAGGAAAGCAGGAGGGGGATAATGGGGATTGAGTGCTAATGTGCACAGGATTTCCTTTTAAAGGGCATGAACACATTTTAAAGTTAGACTGCAGTGATTATTGCACAGCACAATGAATATTTTTAAAAGCTGCATACTTTGAATTGTATAATATGGGAATGATGTCTTTAAAATGCTACTGTAACTATTTATTCTGGCTACCACTGAACAGTTATTGTGTGCAAGAAACCTTAGAGGCCCTGTATCACCTGATTCTTAACTCTGGGACATCCATTTCTCATCTTACAGATGAGAAAATAGGTTCAGTAAAATTAAAATATTTACACAAAGTTACAGAGCTAATCAGGAACAGTGCCCAGATATATTTCTCTAAAGAAATGTCTCTAAAGTCCATGCTTTCTAAATTATGCCATGTTTGCCATCAAATAGTTTATTGGAAATAGTTGAGTATCATTTACATAC
Source organism: Bos indicus x Bos taurus (assembly GCF_003369695.1). Lineage (NCBI taxonomy): Eukaryota > Metazoa > Chordata > Mammalia > Artiodactyla > Bovidae > Bos > Bos indicus x Bos taurus. Next base: position 110,498,304 of record NC_040079.1, on the reverse strand, counting down.
AAATGGCCTTGAAAAAACAAGCATTTTGTTACTATCACTGGTGGGAATAAAATTTTTTGAGGTATCAATGATAAAAAATAAGGCTTAACACAGGGAATTATACCCATTATCTTGGTGTGTGTGTGTGTGTATCATATGTATCTATAATGGAGTATAATCTGAAAAAAAATAATATTGAATCATTATTCCGTGATCATGAAACTGAATACTGTAAAACAACTATATTTCAATAAAAGAAAAAAATGCTTCAGAGGTTAAGCATCATTTGTTACTTAATTTAAAATCCGTACCTAGAAAACAAATGCCTCTGGAAAACAACTGAAAGTAATTGCAGTCATACAATTGGTTCCTTCTCTTTCACTTTATGCAGAGCTAGACTGTGTATGTTTCAAGATACAGACGCATGTCATTTTTGAAATTAATGCCTCTAGAAACTTTTAGCTCTTTATTTATATTAGTAGAAACACCAGCAAATTACAAATAAACAAAAACCATTTCTGTACATTCATTAAGCAAAAATATTCCTTTATTTAGACTTACATTTAGCTTTTTATCCGTATATTTACAGGAATTTACAAACAGTAACTTACTAGCCATTCCAGAAACGTAAGTGGATGAAAAAAGTATAAGAGAAGAAATACAAATATGATACTAAAGGTATACTTCTTCACCTGAATTACTAAATTATCTACTTAATTGTTAGTCTGTTTGTTGGTGTAACAAATTATCACAAACTCAGTGGCTTAAAATAATGCAGATTTATTATCTTCCGGTTCTGCAGGTCTGAAGTTTGACAAGGGTCTCACTGGGCTAAACTCAAAGTCCTGACACGGCTGCCTCCCTTTCTGAGCCACTAGGGGAGAATGCTTCCTTGCCTTGTCCATTGTCTAGAGGTCACCTGCACTCCTTGGTTCATGTCCCCTTCCTCCTTCAAAGCCAGTAAAAGTGGGTCAAGTCCTTCTTCCATCACATCACTCTGACCTCTCCTTTTACCTCCCTCTTCACTTTTAAAGACCCTTGTGATTATACTGGGTCCAACCAGATAATCCAGGATAACCTCCCCAACCCAGGACCCCAAATTAAGGTTCTTAAATCATATCTGCAAAGTCCTTTTGTAATGTAACAAAACATATCCACAGGTTCTGGGAATTAAGACATTGAAATCTTTGGGTTAACTATTATTCTGCCTGTCACAGTTGCCCTTATCTTCAAAGAAATCAGGATATAGCCACAGTAAATTTAGCCTAAACTGGAGGAGCCATGAGGCATACTAACGATTTAAATGGAGTATATAGAATTTGGGTGAAGAATTCCTCCTGTGTTGTCTTATTTCTACTGACACTGTATTCTGAAGATGAACTATAATTAGATACACAGAATAACAGGAGAAATAGGTTGCTATTCAAAACCATGATAAGAAATAGAACTATCCAAATCAATCTCTCAATTTTTAAACAGGAAGAGAAGCCAAAAAAACTTATTTTGCATTTTCTTTCTACCCATTGTTCTGCCATAGCACTCAGCAATGACCATTAATTACAATAGCCACAGCCTATACCATAAAATTGGATGTGGTACTATTAATAATTCAAACTACAGAAGAGGTAGCTGGGAAGACTATATACTTGGATATACTGACAGTGAGTTTTTATGAACCTTTAAAATAAAATATCCAAAGGCACTTTACATTATGTATATGTGGTTAAGAATACAAATCTCTCCTTTTTGAAAGGTCCAAATTCAAAATGAATATCACTACATTAGAAGACTGACTTTTGCTTAATTCTCCAGGACAATGTTCTGCTCAATACATAACTTTTTCAATTTAGCATTATATCTTTTTTGACTCCAAGACAGAAGGCTGATGTTTGATGTACTCAAGTCATAGCCAACATTTACCAATTCTTTGATTCGACTTTTTAAAGTACTTATGCTTGAATCCAAAATCCGAGGATGTTTAATTATTTGTGAAATGTTAACTTTTTCTTCTATGAGGCAGTCTATTTTATCATTAAACTTTTTCTCTCCCAAGAAGATCATATCTGGATAGCTTAAAACAAACTTCCGTATCTCTTTTGCAGTACACCCAAGAGAAGAGAGTTTGTCTTTGATATTTCTGTAGCTTCTTCTCATACAGTCACTGGAAAGGTCTAGGATTTTAGCTCCTGGACCACATATCAGACTAAGCAGTTCCTCGTTGGTCAAGCAGAACGTGGACTGTAAAAATTCAATATTAGCCTTTATCCGTTTGGTGCTCTGAATTAAGATGAAAGGGTTTTTAAAAATTATCTTCCTGACAAAATCTGTGGGACCATTGTGACCCAACGACAAACAGATTTCTTGCAAAAATTCAACCATCTGTTTATTCAGATTAAGACTATTGGAGAAGGTACGCGGGGCATTGGTCAACAATCGACAAAGGTCTTTATGGGTCAATCCAACTGAGTAGAGGAACTTTATGTTATTCTCTAAGTTTAGGTTGTCACTGGACCGAAAAAAAGATTCAGGAGAACGTTCCAAAATATTTACAATTTCAAGGTCTGATGTCACAATTCTTCTCCACAGATCCCATCGATTTGAAAGACTTTCAGGTGTGCGAGTCATGGCTCGTGGGTATCTTGATATGATGCTAGCAATCACTTCTTTGCTGGCTCCTTTAGACAGAAGGAATGTCTGCAGGTCCTGCTCATTAGTATCTGTCCTGTTAAAAACTCCAGGCTGTCGCTTCCTTGCCATGTCAACATCTACTCCCATGGTAAGTAAGTTATTCAGCAGTTCTTCATTTTCCAAAGGTTCACTGTCTGCATTATCACATTTCTTACTGAAAGGCCTAAATGAAACTGATTTAAAGAGGATTTCTGTTGAAAATCGGATCATCCAACATCTTGAACCAAAGAGATAGTTACTTCTCACATACAAGAGTTTTCTTGGCACCATAATGGTCAGGTGGCCCAAACCTTTTGGAAAGCTGTATAAAACAACATATACAGTATTACACAAACAAACATGTTCAACAGCTGACAGATTATATCATGATCCTGTAGTGTGGTCATTTCTGTAAGAAAATACTAGAGATCCAGCTCTCCTGGTTCTGTGATAATCTCATCACCACACTCCCACTCCCTGGCTCACCATTCCAATTATCTGTGGGCCAGGGGCCACTTCTATTCTTAACATAAATAAAAGCAGCACACAGCAACAACACTGCCCCAGAATCATTCTTGCCTTTACTTGCTATTTGGTCCTGCCTGCATTGGCTACCCAAAACCGATTGCCCCTTTCTATCTCTGCTTTATCTAACTGCTTTCCAAAGCTTTGACTTATTTTTACTAACTGACGCTTTCAATTCTGCCTTGTCTTCTAACTTCCCAGATTTTTGGCCTTGCATCTGCCCACAGATACCAGCCTTCTTTGCCTCTTATCACTTTTTGGTTATCAAACTCTAAATCTAGCCCTGAAAACCAACACTTCATACTATGTTATTTCCACCCTAAACACCTTTTTCTAGGTTCACGGTATTCTTTAAACCCATCCTTAATTCTTATCTTACATGGATCTCTAGTCAACAGCCCTGATCCCAATCTCCACGTCACTCAATTTACCCTGATGGGTTCACCCAATAACTCCAAACCAATTTTCACTTCATTATGACCCAGCTGGGATATTTCATACAGAGTCCACTACATGTGGAATTATACAGAGAAATGAGATGTACACATTTAAAAACTTACTTTTGCCATTCTCCTTCTTACCACCATTTTACAAAAGACTAACTCAGGGCTCTCTGCATCTGCTTCATAATACACATAACTTCGGTCAAAAGATTAAAACCTTGACAACTCATTTTCCTGATCATTTAGAAATGGGGCATAAAATATATGAACTTATACATGATAATAATCATAGGTCCCTACTAAAATGAATATCTCTGTTTATAGGAAATATTTTAACAGAAAAGTTTCTGTCTTGCTATCCAAATTGTCAGATGATTTATGCTCCTAAGTTGCTTATGGTCCTACCAATTTTTTGTAAAGTGCTGTACATGATACTTCACCAGTACTTTCTCCTTTTCAGACTATATAGCTGTGACAAACTGCTCTTAATTTCTAATTACTTACAATGGGCTTGAGATGCTGCTTTCAAGATCCATATAGGAAAAGCTCCTCTGTGCCTGTCCTTTTAAATACTCCAATTTAACAAGAACTTGGATTATGCCTACTGGCAGGAAACATTCTTATAACTCAGATAATCCATTAATCCTCAAAGAATTAGGAAAAGATTCCAAAACTACAGACTCAGGTAACATTCGAACAAAACGCAGGTCACTCACAAAGTAAACAGGAAACGGCAAAAGCGTGTTTTAGAGTGCCCTATACCCTGAGTTCATTATTCTTCATGTTTCATTATAACATATACTCTGTAACTACATAATCTTCCAAAAATACATGAAGACAGAAACTTAAAAATAAGACCCTCCTAATTAAAGAATGAGGCTTTACCTTGCCCAGCTCAAAACCCTGTTCTGTTCCAGATGCTCAGGGTGACCTCTACTGGATAAAGGGACAGAACACTGACAGCTCTAGATACAACCAGGGCTTTCCAAAGAGTGGGTGTGAGATGATCCAATGGGATGCAGGAAGAATACAGTACAGCTCCAATTTATATTTGTCTTGGCCTTTTAAAATTTCTACTTTTTACATGTTTCATAATTATACAATATATTAACAATAGTACCATAAGACATGTATATAACTAGTCAATAAATATACATATATTGGAGGTGTAGTTATAGACCTTTTTTAAAATTAAGATTGTATATGATCAAAAATGTCTAAGACTACTGCTTTAGACCACACTCTACTCTTGAGAAACAGAGCTGAATGAGTCACAGCAAGTTCAAAAGAAATTTCTGTTGATGACAAATTCAGAGGAAAAATATATGCCAAGTATCTTAACAAAAGACTAAGAAATTAAGACTTCTGGATGTATTATAGGTGGACTTGTCTTTGTGTATAATTCATTCTCCATGGACATACCTTTCACACAAATAAACAAGTCCAAAACCAACCTGAGCATCTTTCCCAGCCCCCAAACAAACAAGCCCTCCTCTAATTAATGAAACCACCATTACTCTCCTAATAATTACTCATAATAAAAAATGTGAAAGTAAGCTTTGCTTTTTTTTCTCATCCTCGAACCCACAGTCATTCATTCATGTAGACTCTGCTTCTTCAGTATCTCTGAAATCCAATCTCTCTACTCTTCGCAAAATTCTCTTACTCAGACTATCAGTCGCTTAACTCGTTTCTCTAAACGAGTCACTCATAAGTGTCCCCCACAGAACACTTATGAAACAAAGATGTGGTCATGTCCCTCACGCCCTGATTAAGACACCTCTGTAGCTCTCCCCTGGAAGGTAAAATCTTCAGACTGACCTTTCTAGCTATCTCCTCTATTCTGCAATCTCACAATGAAACACCGTTGCCTATTAAGTCTCTGGTCCTAGACATCCTTGACCATTCTTGTCTTCCTGCCTTTTTAAACCCACTCTGTCTTTCAGAAAGGCTCATCCTCCTAAATCTATCCATAGTACAAGATTCCATTCAAACAGTATTTTCCCACAACTCTTCAACTTAACAATTACTTCAAGGTGAAGTGAATCATTTGTTTTATAGTAATTCATTACTAAGGAGCCTAAAATTAAGTATTCTATTTAAACAGGAAAAAACTGAACTGGCCACAAAAATTTGGTTTTGATTACAATATTATACATAAAAAAATTGGACCCCCCCCCCAATATCAATAGTATGAACAGGATCAGCTAAACCTAACAACGATGGTAACTAACATTAACAACTGGTAAACATAGGAAAAAATAAGAATTCTAAATATCACTGTAGGAAGGGAACTTGGTACTGTCTATTGTATCTTTCAACCCAGCATTTCTACTTCTTGAAGATCATCTAAAGGAAATGAAAGACAAGAATGCACATTTGTTACTTCACAGGAAAAAAAAAAAAAAAAAGATGAGCATTATAATAGTCTGTGGGAGTAAAAAAAGAAGGAACCCAAATGGCCACCAAGAGTAGAATGATTAATAAATAGTGGTACATCAATACAATGAGGCTTCCCTGGTGGCTCAGACAGTAAAAAACCTGCCTGCAATGCAGGAGACCTGGGTTCAATCACTGGGTGGGGAAGATCCCCTGGAGAAGGGAATGGCTACCCACTCCAGTATTCTTGCCTGGAGAATTCCATGGACAGAGGAGCCTGGTGGGCAACAGTACATGAAGTCACAAAGAGTCCCACAAGACTGAGTGACTAACACACATCAATATAACATTACACAGCCTACTCTTTAAAAGGAGGCAGATCTAACACAATAAAAATATGTCCTAAGCGTTGTAAGTGGCAAATTACTTAAGAGTATGGCTAGTATAATATCATTGACATGAAAAGGGGAGAGGGACATACATACACAGAGAAGGGATAAAAATAGGGTAAGTTGTTTTTCAGGTTTCAACACAAAAAAAGTTAAACCTGATAAGTATCAATGTTATTTTACTCTTTTAGCACCCAATCTCCCTTCAAAATAATCTATTACACCTAGTATGGTGAATAAATATTTAAGCAGCCTAATGCAAGTAGTATCAACTGACTCAATCTATAAATTTCAAAAATAATTAATATTTTAAGTTATTTCCATCTGTCTCTCAAACTGACGTTTTTAATTATCAAAGCCATTATTCCAAGCATTAAAAGTCAAAGTTAACAAATACATGGAAAACCTCTGTACTTGTGAGGTCTAAGGGATAAAAGTGGGTTTATGTGCCCCTCTGCTCCACAATTCCCCGGACAAGGGGGCTTTTGATGGAAATGGGTAACCTCTGGTTACAGGGTACTGCGTTCCAGTTAGTCTTTTGACAAAACGAGCTAAGTTTGAAGATCTTTACAGAAATGCATTTCTCACCTCATCTGTCTTAAGGAAAAAGGACTTTGCGTTCCTCCAGAAAAGCGGGAAAACAGTTGTCCCTAGAAACGGAAAAAAATAAAGGAAGGAAGACAAAATGTTGTCAGGACTCCGTTAATATAGAAAAAAAGAGATCAATCTCATTTAACAGTGCATACTGTTTTCGTAAAATGCATAATCTTCAGCATACTAAGCATCTCTCAGAGATATTGAGAAGAAAATGCTAAGTACAAGCCCGAGAATGAAGGGAAAAGGCAGCAGAATCACGAGCATAATTTGCAAAACCCAGAACTAACTGCTTCTCACACATTATCTTACTTAAAAGGTAGGCAACTTAAAAGATAGGCATTATTCCTAAAATTACAAAATGAGAAAAAGCGCCGAGCTCCCTTACTAGCTTGACTTAGTTGGTGGAAGCAAGGTTCGAACCTACGCGAGTCTGCAACTCAAAAACGCTACGGGTATTTCTACGGGTTCCATTTCGCGGGTTCTTCCGTCCCTTGTCCTCCGACAAAGAAAGTGAGCCAGCGACTGCGCGGGAATGGGACTCAGTTACACATCACAGCCACCCAGACCTGCTTCTAAAAAGAAAAAGCACAGCAGCAGCAAGTCACCAACCTCAACCTGGAATAAAACAGGGCACGGGGAAAAGCCTTTCCTGGCACCTCTGCAGTCTCGCGAGAAACAGAGGGACGTAAGTGGACAGAAATAACTTCCGGCGATGAGATGCGCACAGAGATGACGTCACGCGTCTGGACCCTCCTCTCCTTCGCGGCTGCGCGAAGCCTTTCACAGCCTGACGCTGGGTCCCGGCAGGGGGCAGCAGGAGACCGCGGTGAGCGCCTTCTGGGAGTATTTCAGGGGGCGGAATGGGACTCGGAGCCTTCCAGCCACGCAGCCAGAGGCTCTGACTTGCTGCTAGAAAGCGACATGCAATGGGAAAATCATTATATACATGAATTTTGCAGCGTGATAGGTTGATTACGCTTATTTATGTGATTAACATGATGTAGATGAACACTTCAGCGTTTCATTTCAGTTCTGTTCAGTCGCTCAGTCATGTCCAATACTGAGACCACATCGACTGCAGCATGCCAGGCCTCCCTGTCCATCACCAACTCCCAGAGTTTACTCAAACTCATGTCCTTTGAGTCGGTGATGCCATCCAACCATCTCATCCTCTGCCGTCCCCTTCTTCTCCCGCCTTCAATATTTCCAAGCATCAGGGTCTGTTCAAATGAGTCAGTTCTTCGCATCAGGTGGCCAAAGTATTGGAGCTTCAGCTTCAACATAAGTCCTTCCAATGAATATTCGGGGCTGATTTCCTTTAGGAAGGACTGGTTGGATCTCCTTGCAGTCCAAAAGACTCTCTAGAGTCTTCTTCAGCACCCCAGTTCAAAAGCATCAATTCTTCCATGCTCAGATTTCTTTGTAGTCTAACTGTCACATCCATACATGGCTACTGGAAAACCCATAGCCTTGACTAGATGGACCTTTGTTGACAATGTCTCTGCTTTTTAATATGCTGTCTAGGTTGGTCATAATTTTTCTTCTAAGTCTCTAAAGCCCTTTCAACATTGAATTCTATGATTCTGATTGTTTAATTTTCATCAGAACAGAAAGCAGCTACTTAAAGAAGCCTCCCCTAGATTAGTACTACAAGTGTAGATAAGATACCAGAGGAAGAAGTGAAAGGAGAAATGTCAAAGTTTGTACTTAAATCCTTTTGTACAGGGAAACACGTGAACAGCCACCCCGCCCCACCCGGCCCCCCAGCCCCGTTTTCGTTGATGAGCTACTTGGTAAATCCTGAAGAGCTACTTGGTAAATCACTAGTACTAATTCAGTCAGCCTTCAGGCCCAGGAGCAATTCTAGAGTGCTTCAAGTGCTTGCAATGCAAATTACTTATGGTTCTTTTGAAACTGTAATGAATTTAGGCTATTTAAATTAAAGTGTGGGGATTTCCCTGGTGGTCCAGTGGTTAAGACTTAGCTTTCCCAATGGAGGGGTCACAGATTTGATCCCTAATCTGGAAGCAAAGATCCCTCAAGGCGAAGCCAAAAAATAAATAATAAAAAATTTTAAATGAGTAGAAGTTTCAATAGGAAGTTAATTTCTGCAACCAGTGCACTTTTGTCCCCTGGGGAGGTGTCACCTTAAACCTTTGTGGTCCTGTCAGTCTCACTATTAACCCCAAAAGAGGGATTATACAGAGGCTAATGAGATAATCATCAGACTGCCACTTTCTTCTGAAGGAAGAAGATAAGTCCTTGGAAAAACGGAGAGTTGGGGAGACAGTTGATCCTAAATTCTACTGCAAGGAAGAATTTCCTGCATTCAGTTCAGTTCAGTTCAGTCACTCAGTCGTGTCCGACTCTTTGCGACCCCATGAATCACAGCACGCCAGGCCTCCCTATCCATCACCAACTCCCAGAGTTCACTCAAACTCACGTCCATCGGGTCGGTGATGCCATCCAGCCATCTCATCCTCTGTTGTCCCCTTCTCCTCCTGCCCCCAATCCCTCCCAGCATCAGAGTCTTTTCCAATGAGTCAACTCTTCGCATGAGGTGGCCAAAGTACTGGAGTTTCAGCTTCAGCATCATTCCTTCCAAAGAACACCCAGAGCTGATCTCCTTCAGAATGGACTGGTTGGATGTCCTTGCAGTCCAGGGGACTCTCAGGAGTCTTCTCCAACACCATTACCCTCTTCTATGTAGGAGCATAGTGGTAGAATTTTCTTCATCCCATTTCTGCACCAATAAACCAATTAATGTTTTATCTTCACTCTGTCCCTTAGGTGACTTATAGCTGTTTTGTTGTCATCACCTTATCTTGAATTAACATTCAGTTTTATTGGTTTTTAAGCATAAAGATTTCCTTTTGGAACTTTGTTAATAATCAGTCTATCTGCTAAGTAAAACTATTTACCGCAGTTCCTCCAGGTTAAAAAAATTTTTTTTGTCCTGAAAAATTAGAAATGGTCTCTTTTTGTGAGTTTCTAAAATCTATTACTGCGTGGAAGGAACTCCTGTATCCCAGTTAATATTTATTATTATATGTAAGTATATAAATTTATCTGTGTGTGTGTACTAAGTTGTTTCAGTCATATCTGATTCTTTGCAACTCCATGGACTGTAGCCCTCCAGGCTTCTCAGTCCATGGGGTTCTCCAGGCAAGCATATTGGAGGGGTTGCCATGCCCTCTTCCAAGGGATCTTCCCAACCCAGAGATCGAACCTGTGTCTGCTGTGACACCTGCATTGCTGGCAGTTTCTTTACCACTGAGCCACCAGGGAAGCCCATAAATTTATGTACATAAGTATATAAATATTATATCTTCAACCTATCTTACAATCTGAATGCAAAACAATAAAATCTTCTTTAGGAATTGTTAAACCTCAGACTTTAAGAAGAGCTTTGAGATTATGGAGCCACTGTCCTCTTCTTTTACAGATGAAACACTGAAACCCTCAGAGTAGAAGCCAGCAAGAAAATGCATGTCTTATACCTGCTTGATCAGTAAGTCTTCTGTGATCTATACGTCATGCTTTGTTGTTCAGTTCAGTTCAGTCGCTCAGTCGTGTCCGACTCTTTGCGACCCTATGAAGCACGGCACACCAGGCCTCCCAGGCCTCCCAGTCCATCACCAGCTCCTGGAGTTTACCCAAACTCATGTCCATTGAGTCGGTGATGCCATCCAACCATCTCATTCTCTGTTGACCCCTTCTCCTCCTGCCTTCAATCTTTCCCAGTATCAGGGTCTTTTCAAATGAGTCAGTTCTTTGTATCAGGTGGCCAAAGTATTGGAGTTTCAGCTTCAACATCAGTCCTTCCAATGAACACTCAGGACTGATCTCCTCCTGGATGATGGACTGGTTGGATCTCCTTGCAGCCCAAGGGGCTCTCAAGAGTCTTCTCCAACACCACAGTTCAAAAGCATGAATTCTTCTGCGTTCAGCTTTCTTTATAGTTCAACTCTCACATCCATACATGACTACTGGAAAAACCATAGCCTTGACTAGGTGTACCTTTGTTGACAAAGTAATGTCTCTCGTAGGAACTTAGATTATCAAAGATTATTTCAGACTTAAGCAACACCATGGTTTGTTTTCAGTGATGTCTTATAGAGATTAGTTCTTCTGAAAATAAGTTCCATATTTCATATCTTAAATGCATATTATAAAATTCTGAATAAGAAAAATATAATAATGGTTGGATAAGAATGGTGTATTATTGATTCATTTTTTCCTTCTCATATTTTTGCAAAGAGGTTTACTCATTAAGGATTAAAAAAATTTTCAAATCCCCAAAACATTGTCATTACCTCCAGTAGGAGAAATGACTTGGTTGCCATTGGCATTGTGTTAGAATGGAATTTTTAAATACCTTGCTTGTGTTTTATTCATTATTCACTATACCCCCTACCCTGTTTTCAGAATGGGGGGATATGGTGAAAATCAAGACTAAGCCCTGCCCTCCTGGACTTTATTTACAAGGTAGGTCTCATTCTCAGCCTGAATGTCTGCTCATCTACATGCTTCCCCAAGATCACAGGTGACCCAAGGCTCTACTGCTGCTGCTGCTAAGTCTCTTCAGTCGTGTCCAACTCTGTGCGACCCCACAGACGGCAGCCCACCAGGCTCCCCTGTCCCTGGGATTCTCCAGGCAAGAACACTGGAGTGGGTTGCCATTTCCTTCTCCAATGCATGAGAGTGAAAAGTGAAAGTGAAGTCACTCAGTCGTGTCCAATTCTTAACAACCCCGTGGACTGTAGCCCACCAGGCTCCTCCATCCATGGGATTTTCCAGGCAAGAGTACAGGAGTGGAGTGCCATTGCTTTCTCTGAAGGCTCTACTAAAATGATGTAATTAAGAAAATAAAGTGTGTTGGAATCACTAGGAACTGTGTGTGGGACACCAGTGGCAGGGAGTAAGCAATGATGAAGGAACAGAGAGGAAAGGGAATGAGGTGAAGTAGTAGCATGATAGAAGAGAATTTTTCCTAGAAACTGTTCTAAAGTTTTCATCTTTCTGAATTTTTATAAAGGCTAAAGTAACTCAATTTTTAAGTCAAATTTATATTGTCATATATCTCTTTTTGCAGTTCTCTTCCTTTTCTGCAACCATGGCAATATAAGATCATATATGTGTTTCTTTTTTAAAATAGGAGTATAGCCAAAGAATTTTCAACCTACCACACAATTGCACTCATCTCACATGCTAGCACAATAATGCTCAAAATTCTCCAAGCGAGGCTTCAACAGTACATGCACTGTGAACTTCCAGATGTACAAGCTGGATTTACAAAAGGCAGAGGAACCAGAGATCAGATTGCCAACGTTGTTGGATCACCAAAAAAGCAAGAGAGTTCCAGAAAAATATCTACTTCTTATTTATTGATTATGCCAAAGACTTTGACTGTGTAGATCACAACAAACGATGGAAAATTCTTCAAGAGATGGGAATACCAGCCCACCTTACCTGCCTCCTGAGAAACCTGTATGCAGGTCAAGAAGCAACAGTTAAAACTGGACATGGAACAACAGACTGGTTCCAAATAGGGAAAGGAGTACATCAAGGCTGTATATTATCACCCTGCTTATTTAACTTATATGCAGAGTACATCATGTGAAATGCTGGACTGGATGAAGCACAAGCTGGAATCAGAATTGCCGGGAGAAATATCAATAACCTCAGATATGCAGATGACACCACCCTTATGGCAGAAAGCAAAGAGAAACTAAAGAACCTCTTGATGAAAGTGAAAGAGGAGAGTGAAAAAGTTGGCTTAAAGCTCAACATTCAGAAAACTAAGATCATGGTATCTGGTCCCATTACTTCATGGCAAATAAATGGGGAAACTGTGAAAACAGTGTCAAGTTTATTTTCTTGGGCTCCAAAATCACTTCAGATGGTGACTGCAGCCATGAAATTAAAAGATGCTTACTCCTTGGAAGGAAAGTTATGACCAATCTAGACAGCATAAGGTCCGTCTAGTCAAAGTTATGGCTTTTCCAGTAGTCATGTATGGATGTGAGATTTGAACTATAAAGAAAGCTGAGTGCTGAAAAATTGATGTTTTTGAACTGTGGTGTTGGAAAAAACTCTTGAGAGTCCCTTGGACTGCAAAGAGATCAAACCAGTCAATCCTGAAGGAAATCAGTCCTCAATATTCATTGGAAGGACTGATGCTGAAGCTGAAACTCCAATACTTAGGACACCTGATGCAAAGAAATGACTCATTGGGAAAGACCCTGATGCTGGGAAAGATTGAAGGTGGGAGGAGAAGGGGACGATAGAGGATGAGATGGTTGAGTGGCATCACCAACTCGATGGACATGAGTTTGAGCAAGCTCTGGGAGTTGGTGGTGGACAGGGAAGCCTGGCATGCTGCAGTCCATGGGGTCTCAAGGAGTCAGACACGACTGAGCAACTGAACTGAACTGATAGTTACTTTACAATGTTGTGTTAATCTCTGTGCTACAACGAGATGAATCATCTACATGTATACATATATCCCCTCCCTCTTGGAACTCCCTCCCACCCTGCACTCCTCCTATCCTACCGTCTATGACATCACAGAGCACAGAGCTGAACTCCCTGTGGTACACAGCTGGTTCCCATTAGCTACCTATTTTACACATGGTAGTGTATATATGTCAATCCCAATCTCCAAATCATTGCACCCAGCCACCCTTCCCCCCTTATATGTGTTTTTAAGTGACCTTACTTGGGGAGGGGATCAAATTTGCAAGATTGAATGGATCTCTCCTTCCCTGGCCTCCTTTTTATTTGAAAGCTTGTTGCAGGCAAAGGACAGACTCTGGAGCCCTCCTTCCACAGGTTGTACTTAGACACTCAGGACATATGTTGAAAGTCAAGTACAAATGTAGTATCTGTGATGTATTCAGAAGCACCTCTGCCGTTTTATAAATAAAGTTGTTTGTTTGCTCTTGTTTGGGGTTTTTGTTGTTGTTGTTGTTTTGTTACTACGCCCAAAGTACCTGCCTGACCAGCTCTGCCCAGGAAGTGTCCTTAGTTTTTCATGCAAATGGACTTCTAGCAAAACCACAAGCCTTTGGTTGACCACTCATGTTTGAATCTCAGAAAATCCGACTGAGGTCAGAGAGGAAGTGGTCATCCGTTCCCCCTCCCCCTACCCAATGAAACTGCACCCACAGACTCCTGGACTCAGTGGACAAATGGATCACCCACACCATATCAACTTCCCAGAAAGATTGCCAGCTGCCTACATGTCTCACTTGAGGGCCTTAAGAGGAACAGCAGGTCTCTACCCAGAACTCTCTTCCTCCATTCTCTTGCCTGGCATTGCCTGAAAACCAAAGAAAAATCTACAAAGCTTAAGGCTGAGTAAACCAGTAAAGTTACCCACATAGTCACAGGTGGTTAATATTCTTTGTTTGCAAACAAACAAACAAAAGAGCTAGCTTAATTTCCTTCCTTTGCAGAACAGTTGTTTTTAATAACAGATTTATACAGAGTTCCTGCTGGCAACTTTATTTCTCTGAAATGTGCCTAACCAGAATCTAGAAAGACTTCATCAATGAGTGCTCCCACTTCCAGGCTAATTACCTCAAGGGTCTGTGGCAAGGAACTGTATACTTAGCCTGGCAAAGTTGCTGATTCCAGACCTGATATTGAAATGGGAATCTGAGTTCTTGTTCACAGAGCCAAAGAATGAACTTTACGATCACGCAGACACTCATGGTAGTAAACATGCAGAATTTATTTTAGAGAAATAAGAAGTGCAGAGCTCTCAGGATAGACACTGAGACGGGGTGAAGTGCCCCGAAGGCAGGAATTACAGCAGTTTATATCTTTTCCAGTATTGATCTGTTTGTTTTTGGTTAACGTGGGTCCCTGACATATATGTAATTTCTAACCAATCGTTTTAAAGTCAACTATGTCTAGTTTGAATTTTTTTTATTTTTTATAATTTGCTTTTATTTTTGATCCCCAAGTCCTTGACTTTTTATTAGACATTGAGTTGCCATCCCATGACCCTTTCTAATGACCCCAGGCCATTGTTCAAGGACCAGATGTATGGGGTAAGAGTTAAAGGTCTACCTGGTGTTTTTCTTCTTGATAAGTTGGACAGCAGTTAACAATTGTCCTGTCTTTGGTCTGGATGTTTTATTACCTACTAGATGAGAGAGGTATTTCTCTGAATGCCTGGAAACTGAAACAACAAGTATAAACTTTAGGTTAATGGAGCAAGATATTTGTATGGGAGAAAAATTTGACATTTTAAAAAAGAACCAAGGTCCCAGCCCTACACTAGCTGCCTAACAATTTGTACCTCCATATGATCCTGGGTTCTCAAGGTAGTTAGACTGCCACCATCACCAGAAAAGAAACACCATAATACTTGAGATTCCACTCAGTCTGGTGAGTTTAACAACCTTTTGGGTTGTTTGATCCTGCAGTACTCTGCCTTAAATTACCATGAGGCAGTTCTTCATCACTGGTAGAAAATGTTACATTACTGCAGAGCAGGGGAGCAAATATTCACAAGATGGAATAAAACCCGCTTTTTCCGAAATTATCTTCCTTCCTATTTACAGTCTATCTTTAAATTCCATCTTTAAAGATTTATTCCTTGGTATTTATAGCATGACAATTTTAAATCAGAAACGTATTTGAAAGGGAAAACAAACTAAGCCAACAGTCAGCAACCAGCAACCAGTTCCTCTGGTTCTGCCAGCTGCACATGCTCTCTCATAAACCCAGAACAACCTTGAATTCTGCTGAAGTAAACCATGTCACCTGAAAACATGAATGAGCAAAATGGACTTCACTGCAGATTTTGTCCAAGGGGTTACTTACCACACCACACAGAAAAACAACTTTCAGATCTGTTGTTGGAGAGCCTGGCTCACATTTTCTTCCTACTGGATGGTCTTCAGGACTTCAAACTCCTCTCCCCACTATTTCACCCAAAGTCAGCAGTGCTCCAGGCCCATCTTCAGATCCAAACCCACATGAGACTCAGTGAAATAAAATCCCACCTAGGTAACAGATCCTAGTCTTCTTAGTAGTGAAGAGGGATTCAAAATAGCAGATCGTATTAAATCACGTCTTTAATAGTTAACAGTTATTGAATAGTTATTAAGTGTAAGGTCTTGTTAACCCTGCAAAGCATATTTTGTTATTCCTACTTTACAATTAAGAAAAGGGAGACATGAAGTGGTTAAATAAGTAGCCCCATATCACACACCCAGGAAGTAGGAACCAGAAATCAGATCCGGGCTATTGACACCAAGACTGAGCTCTTAATAATTAAATTCTATTAACCTCTATGGCTTACTCGCTCAGTTGTGTCCAATTCTTTGCTACCCCATGAACTGTAACCCACCAGGCTCCTCTGTCTATAAGATTTTCCAGGCAAGAATACTGGAATGGGTAGCCATTTCCTTCTCCAGGGGATCTACCTGACCCAGGGATTGAACCCCAGGTCTCCTGCATTGCAGGCAGATTCTTCACCAACTGAGCCACCAGGGAAGCCCTATTAACCTCTATAGCACCTAATAAATGCCTTCCCTAGTAAGTGAATAAAAATGTTGATTGAATAAAATTACTTATATTTCTAAGATGATCAGAAATATTCTAGCTCCTTATAGCTATTTTTTTCAGCTGCAAAAATTTATTTTTCTTTGTGAAATACCAAAATAATCCACCATAAAAAAGACTACATTATCTTAAATGAAAATGAAAATTGTGAGTATATTGCAATTGTTTGCTAGTTTTATTTTTCCAGCTTTATTGAAGTATAACTGACAAATTAAAGTTGAGTATATATAAGGTATACAACACAATCATTCAATGTACCTATCCATTGTGAAATGATTACCACAATCAAGCTAATTAACACATCCTTCACCTCACATCGTTACTATTATGTATGGGGTGAGAACACATAAGATCTATGCTCAGCAAATTTTAAGTATACAGTACAGTATTATTAACTATAACCTCCTTGTTGTACATTGATTCCCATAAATATCTAAAGCTTTCTGTCTGGTATTAAGTGAATGGGTGAATAAATGAATGAATGAAGTGACTAATTTACTGACTAAGCAACTCAGCTTCCTCATCTAAAAATATTTTCTTTCAGTTGGTCTTTTGATATTTATGCATCACCAGGTGGGCACTAGAGAAACAAAGAAACTTAAGAAACACTCCTCGCCTTTATCAAGTCTAATGGAGATATTCATAGAAAAGTGTTGAACCAGATGTCACTGAAGGTCCCTTCCTGCTATAGGCTTCTGTGAGTCTATTGAGTAGGAGGTTTGCACCGCATGCACTGAGCTGGTAGATTTATGATCACATGAAGATGGCCCGTTCTTCCTCCCATCTTAAGCACTCAAATCAGTGAAAAGGAGATTTTAAATGACTGCTAACCTTGGCTAGATTTTGGGAAGGGGAGGTGGGTGCTGTCAAATAATCACCGAAGAGGTAACTTAGGGCTTCCTCTTCCCTGGTGGCTCAGAGAGTAGAGAATCTACCTACAATGCAGGAGACCTAGGTTCAATCCCTGGGTAGGGAAGATCCCCTGAAGAAGGGAATGGCAACCCACACCAGTATTCTTGCCTGGAGAATTTCATGGACAGAGGAGCCTGATGGGCTGCAGTCCATGGGGTTGCAAAGAGTCGGACACCACTGAGCCATTAACACTTTCACTTTTCACTTTCACTAAGCAAAATAGCAAAGATGGGAAGTCTTACCTTACTGCCATCCAGCCTTCCTCACTGAGCTCCTGATTCCTGTATCTGCTGAACAGCTAGTACCTCCTGCTTCCACCTGACTCCCTTGCACCTCACTGCCACACTAGGCAAGCCAGCTGAGCATCAAGAGTACCCTTCTCCAAAGCTGCCTGTAGAACTTCTCTCTTCACCCTCACCTGTGAGCTGGACTCTTGAGCTTTTCACCTCTGTATCCCTCATAACCTGCTGTTGTCAATGCTAGCTGCACATTAGCATCCCCTCGGGAGCTTTTTAAGTATTCCAAAGCCCAGCTCTCCACCCCCAGGGATTCTGATTTAATTGGTTTGACGGGAAGCCCAGACATTGGTCTGGTTTTTTTGTTATGTTTAAAAGCAGTTTTGGTTTTCAATGGATGATTCTAATGGATAGCCAAAATTGAGAACTTCTGTAGCTTTGAAACTGGAGTTGCTTCATTTTTACCAGCAGGTTAAAGCCCCCTCTGGATGCTGGGACCAGTTCTGTTTCTAGCCAGGGAAAATTCAAGGAGCCTTAGGCTAGCAGCTCAGCAACTCAGAGCTTAATCCCATGGTGGCCTTGGCTCCCATTTCAGTAATTACAGGCTGTTGTTCCTTGTGATTGAGCCTCTGCCCCAAAGGAATATGGGGAATCAAAGAAGGGGCAACAGTTGCTGGGCAGGCAAAACAGTAGGTGTTGAGGCCTTCCCACTGTGTCTGCCTCCCTTCCCCTGCTCAAACCACTGTAACAGATTTGACCAGAATAAACAGTATCACTTAGTGACAGGCACAGATAGGAAATTATCTGACCTAACATCACTCAGCCATGCCCATGTCAAGCTGCAGATTTTTCTCTTTATTTTACTACATCCTCCACTCTTAGTGATAATTTTTAATAATCTCTTGCCCAGAGACATCTCATCTTTAATCCCTTTTCCTTTATTCTCTCCCTGTCTTAACTTGAAACTGGTTATTTCAAGAATATTTTCCTCTCCCTTGATCCATTTTTACCTCCCCCACCACGACTATAACCATGCCTAAGCAAAAGACTATTATCAGTGGTGTATTTAAACCAGAAAAAAAAGAGAAGTGACATTTCAAAGTGAATTTTTTTTTTTTTTTGGTGTAAAAAGAAAGAACAAGCTCTAGAGTTCCTAAAAGCACTAATAAAAGCTCTTCAGAATTCTCACAAGAGCCTGTATTCTTTTTACTCTCCTCTAAAGAAAATTTTTCTTCAGACACCAGCATTCAACATAAGTCATTTTTAATTGGTGTGTTGTTTTCTCTTTTGATACTTGCTTCACTTGTACGCAGGTCAGGAAGCAACAGTTGGAACTGGACATGGAACAACAGACTGGTTTCAAATCGGGAAAGGAGTACGTCAAGGCTGTATATTGTCACCCTGCTTATTTAACTTGTATGCCGAGTACATCATGAGAAACGCTGGGCTGGATGAAGTACAAGCTGGAATCAAGATTGCTGGGAGAAATATCAATAACCTCAGATATGCAGATGACACCACCCTGATGGCAGAAAGTGAAGAGAAACTAAAGAGCCTCTTGATGAAAGTGAAAGAGGAGAGTGAAAAAGTTTGCTTAAAGCTCAACATTTAGAAAACTAAGATCATGGCATCTGGTCCCATCACTTCATGGCAAATAGATTGGGAAACAGTGGAAATAGTGGCAAACTTTATTTTATTGGGCTCCAAAATCACTGCAGATAATGACTCCGGCCAAGAAATTAAAAGACGCTTACTCCTTGGAAGAAAAGTTATGACCAACCTAGACAACATATTAAAAAGCAGAGACATTACTTTGCCAACAAAGGTCCGTCTAGTCAAGACTATAGATTTTCCAGTGGTCACATGTGGATGTGAGAGTTGGACTATAAAGAAAGCTGAGCGCTGAAGAATTGATGCTTTTGAACTGTGGTATTGGAGAAGACTCTTGAGAGTCCCATGGACTGCAAGAAGATCCAACCAGTCCATCCTAAAGGAAATCAGTCCTGAATATTCATTGGAAGGACTGATGCTGAAGCAGGGAGGTGATGGACAGGGAGGCCTGGCATGCTTCAGTTCATGGGGTCTCAAAGAGGCAGACACGACTGAGAGACTGAACTGAAGTGAACTGAACTTGTCTCACAGCTATTTTGGGTTTTACTACTCTTTTAACACTTCATTTTATAGACTCGTTCCAGAACATTAGCACCACCTATAATATTGTCTTAATTGAAAATTCTACTCTGGTACTAAAGTTTTGAAACCCAACTCATCTCTAAACCGAGGACCACATGAATGTAAATATCTAGCACCATGATGGAGGTTCGCTTCTCTAAGTAGTCTGCTTTTCCAGTGTCACAGGGGACAGGCCTGCAGGTTTGACAAAGGACAGGAATGAACATGAGGGCAGAGTTTATTGGCATCTGTTTCTGTTGGTAAGATTGATGACTTCCCAGCCATCAGTGACATGGAGAAAGTTAGTCTCTTCTTCAGCCCACGAGAAGTGCTAAATATCATTTTCCTAGTACCAAGGAGTTTCATAACACACCATTCTTTGTACCCAGTTAATTACGGTGACAATCTAAAGAAGCAATCCCTATTGTAAGGTTTAGAACAATTCTCAGAAAAAGTACTTTTTAAAATTCACATATTTGTCTAGCTAAAGATAAGTGCTCTAAAATATGTTCATTTTTCCTGGCATTAAATATAAACCTTAGCTTGATTCTGTTCTCTGTTTTGATCAGGCACTGTGATTCTCTGTGAACATTAGCAAAAGATAAAAAAGGTAGAAAGAGAGAGAGAACTCTCAAATGTTTTAAAGCACATAAAGCGATTAATTTTTTCTATTGTGTATTGAATTATGTGTTCCGTATTGCCCTTGAGAATATCACAATCGTGACTTATGATCCGTATGTATTTCTAGGACATATTTAAATTAGTCATTGTGAATCAGATAATCTAAGATCATTTAATTAATTACCTGCATTACCTAACCTCTACTTAAATTTCTTCTCTAGACATATTACTCCTACAGACTAAATTATTCATCTCACCAAACTTTCTAAGCTGACAAAACCACTTGCTTTCTAGCTTAGGTACTATTGTGAAAGCAAGTCTCAGTTCAACAAATACTTTCTCTTTCATTGAAAGATAATGGTAAAGAACCATCATGTCTAAAAATAGATACTTGGAGCTTAGAATCTGTCAGACCATATGTTGCACGACTCCAAGATCCAGGAAACAAAGGCATCCTTCTCCAGGGGGTATGTATTATTACTTTCTAGAGGATCGAGTGTATTGACTGCACCATCGTTGAAACATACTTAGCAGAGAAGCAGATATGAATTCCTGGGGATGGTGGAGGGAAAACATTAGTTAATTGGCACTGCATGCATTTGTACCTGTGTTGTGAGAATGCATATGATAATGTAAATATTTTTCTAGTGTTCTTGAGATTTAAGAAAATTACTTTTGTTCCTCATTGACAGTCATTGAAATAACCACAAATTATAGAATTTGAGGCAGTCTTCACCTCTAAGCAAGACAGCCTTTCACAGAACTTTATAAGATCTTTGTAATTCTTTTTCTATATTGACATTTTAACATTTTTTCTACTAGACATTATTTCATTATTTTAACCTTTAAAACTTCTTTTAAAACATGAGATAAGTTTTCAAACCTGTTGCCACGAATCTCTAAATATGTTTTACATATATGGTACACATTTTATAGCATGTTACAAATTCTATATGGTGCAAACTCAACCATCTTCAGAGATTTAATTACAGTTTTATATTAGAATATCATTCTGAGACTGTATACATAGTACCTTGATGCAATTTGACCATTACTCAGTTTAGACTACAAACAATTCCAGCCTCCAAAGGGGGATTCTTTTATAATTATCAAATTTCCACTTCTCTTTAGACTGCAGAGGCCCAACTGCATTGCTGTATTTACAAAACCAAACACTTCTAAAACGTAAAGGTTAAGAGGCCCAAGTCTTCTCTAACTACTTAGAAACAATTGTGCTGGTAGTTATAAAGATAGAAATGTCTGTTCTTTTTTAATAAAAGAACTTAAGTACTCTTAAGTGATGGAAGTTATAGAAGAGGAAAGAAGAAATGAAAAGTAGTATTGGGCAGTATATTTATTCCAAGACATGAGGCTGTATGTGTACTTCCCTGGTGGCTCAGAATGTAAAGAATCTGCCTTCAGCATAGGAGACCTGGGTTCAGTTCCTGGGTTGGGAAGATTCCGTGGAGAAGGGCATGGCAACCCACTCCAGTATTCTTGCCTGGAGAATCCCATGAACAGAAGAGCCTGGTGGGCTACAGTCCCTGGGGTCACAAAGAGTCAGACACGACTGAGCAACTTTCACTATGAGGCTATATTTCTTTTATTTTTTAAAATTATGTATGTGTGTACCTATATGTATGTGTAATATAAAGTAAGCTTACATACATGATACAAAGATACAAAAGCAGATACAATAAAAACTTGTCTCTCTCTTTTTATTCAGTTACCCAGTTCCCCTCTCTGAAGGATAACCTGTACCCAGTTTTGTGGCAATTCTTCTAAAATAAAATCCATGCATTTGCCAACATACATGTATAAATTTCCCCCCTCTCTCTCCTTTCACTCAAAAGGTAATATGTCATATATACTCTCTTCTGCTCTTTGAGTTTTCACTCTTGAAGATTGTTCCAAATCCATCATAGTACTCCACAGTACAAATATAGCATACTTCATCTAAACAATCTGTTAATAATGAGCATTTACTAATGTTTCCAAATGACAAATAGGCAGCAATAAATGTTTCATTTGCATGCATTTTGTGCTGCACATATGCAAGATTATCTGTAGAATAAAAACCTTGGTGTTGAGGTGATTGGGTCAAAGTGTGAGCATTTTTAATTTTGACGAACCAAACTACCCTCCATGAACATTTTGCCGGTTTTCACTGCCAGCAGTAATGTGTGAAATTGAAGCGATGTTTTTGGCCAGGACCCACTTCATATTTGTACTCCAGAAGAAATAAAAAAGGACAAATATATTCTTGTTACATGTTATGAATGTCATATATATTTTTATATATAGAAAATATAAAGTAAGAGCAAGCTGACAGTACATAGTAAACATTTCATGGTTTGTTGACAAGCAACAAAAGTATCATCATGTTACAATAGAGAATTTCTAATGAAAATTATTAAATCTTTCTATTTCTATTGATAATGCTATCACTAAACATAATAAAGAGTTATTTCTAATAACAGTGACAACAGCAGAGGAAATATTAGATGATATTTCTAAAAGTTTCATAGTACATAAAACAAGTAAATATATCAGTGGATTGTGACTTTTAAAAACTTATTTATTATTAGATTACAATAATGGGTATCATAATGTCACAAGGCTCTAATTAGTCCTCAAATTTACAAATAGCTATTCTGGAAATACACCTTATAATTATTTGAGGGAGAAAATCCTTGAAGAAATATTTAATAGTGCTATAAAAATTCATAACTGGAAGACTAGGTATTATTACTACATTATTCATAAAAAAAGCTTTAAAAACTTATAAAACTAATAGCAATGATACAGAAAAATCAAAGCACATAGTTTTGGAGGTAAGAGCCTTAAGGAATATGAATGTAAAACCAGATAGTTCTCCTCCCAGCAAGGTTTCTACGGCAACCAGGTGACTGATCCATAAAAAGGAGAATAAGTATGCATTGGCACCAGCTCATATTGTCACTTCTAGATATTTGTAATGTAAATAGATTAAAATGTATTTTTATGAAGAATTGATGAAGTAAGCTTAGAGTGATCTGTTCTATAAAGTTTCATAACAATAATATGAGATATAAATTTTAAAATTGGACATAGTAATTAAACCCCCTTTTTAGGAAACAGGGCTTCCCTGGAGGCTGAGACAGTAAAGAGTTCACTTGCAGTGTGGGAGACCTGGGTTCGATCCCTGGGTTGGGAAGATCCCCTGGAGGAGGGCATGGCAACCCACTCCAGTATTCTTGTCTGGAGAATCCCCGTGGACAGAGGAGCCTGGTGGGCTATGGTCCATGAGGTTGCAGAGTCAGAAATGACTGAGTGACTAAGCACACACACACATTAGGAAACAAATTCTCAAGAATTCTTAACCATCCCTTTATGATTCAAATTTTACTTCATTGTTCCAAATTTAAGCTCAACTGAATGTCAATACCACTGTGTGGATGTTTCTGATCATAAGATAAATTGGACTAAACAGTTCAGTGGCAAACCTTATTACTGAAACTCTAGAAGTGATTGAACAAGTAGTTTTAAAGACAAAGTCCCACAGAGCTAGTCATCACACTTAAATTGTGTCTGCAAAATGCAAAAGAAAACAATTTGGTCAAACAACTACTGGTCAAGTAGGTGAAACATAAAATCAGTCAAATGCATCTTTCAGCATCATATAAGGGACAAACTGCCACATGACTGGATTTCACCCAAATATTTATCATGCTATCATCTTAGCCCAGTTCTCAGATGACAGCAGAAAACGTGGCAAAGAGCCCTTTAAAATTAACCTCATTGTGCACCTGTCATATATTTCACTGCTAGTGGTAAAGAATCCTCCTACCAATACAGAAAATACAAGAGACGCAGGTTCGATCCCTGGCTCGGGACGATCCGCTGGAGGAGAGAATGGGAATCCACTCCAATATTCTTCCCTGGAAAATTACATGGACAGAGAAGTCTGGTGGGCTACAGTCCATGGGTCCTCAAAGAGTTGGACATGACTGAGCACACACATAGACACACGAGTCAAAAGGCAGGACTGCAACACAGAATGCATGTCACATGAAAATAAAGTAGCTCGGCTCTTTAAGAAGAACGGGCCTGAAATGTATGAAAATGATTGAGTGTTTGCATTTAGCAGTAATAATAAATTTTCTGTCCTGATTCACTCACAATCCCTTGCTCATCACCACCATCACCATTAGCATACATCAGGTAGGTTTAAAATCAAAGGACCAGTTCTTCATCCTACTATCGTTGCAACACATTTCATGTCTGTAGTTATTTGATGTTGGCCATCTTAAGGTATTCTGGAATTCTCCACACTAGTAGCTTCTCTTCCAGGAAGGTAGCATTTCATATAGTTCAGGAGGGTACAGAGAGTTAATGTGATCTCTCTTCAGATAAACAAGTCTCCTTATACAAATATAGAAGTCAACCTCTGACTTTTTAGAAGCCTGTATCTAATCATGTGTTCCCCAGACACTGCTACCATGGTGACAGAATAATTGGTAACATTCCGGGCGGCTATATTGTGACAGCTGGCTCCATTATTTCTTAAGGCAGAAAAATGTTTTAAAAAATGAACAACAAAAATTCAGTGTTTCTGAAGTCATTGCCCCCTTTCCTGTCTGTATAATGCTGAGTCAGCAAAACACACGATTGGCAACTAGATCAATGCCCTATTGACGTTTCTCATGTGCAGTCTCTATTGTTTTCTCCATCCTTATGTTGAGTTTTAAACTACTGAATTCATAAACAGGACATTTAGCCACCCTGACAACTAGTGTCTACACAATGAACCAAAAAATCATCCATACAGGTTGATTGGATTCAGTTATTAAAATAACCAGGATAAAGCAAGTGAAATATTTCTTTTTAGATTCTGTTTTTGAAGCAAGCATTACCAAGTGAAATAATTAACCTATTTTTTTCTTTATACTTTGTAAAAATATTCTGAGATGACAATGATCTACTTTCTATAGGTAATCAGAACTTCATAAATATTAGCTCATCTAAGTCTGATAATAACTCTACAAATGAGAAATTATTATCCTTGTTTTCCTGATGAGGAAATTGCAGCTCAGAAGAGTTAAGTAACCTGTCTACAGTTATAAAAGTAGCCAGATTGTAGCAAAGCTGGCCTTGCAACTAGATATCAATTTCAAATACTATACTCACTCATTTGTGAGTGAAAGCAAAAGTGTTCCATAGATATTATTCTTCAGAGGATACAGCCAGAAGAAATTAATTTGAATCGTAACAGAAAATTGTGAAGTTGGTATAGAGAATGCTATTTTTCAATAAGGATGGGATGTGGAAAGAAACATGCAGGGAGTTGCTATTACGGTATTGGTAATCTTCCAGTTCTAAAATTTGTTATATCACCATACTTTATTCCTTACACATGTGTTACATTTTTCAGTATGTATTAAAATATTACTTAATAAAAGTATTTTAAAAGAAATGTTGAAACAAACTAATTATTGAGAGATGTCATGAATATCTTAAAAAATAAAAACAGATATTTTCCCCTGGGTAACCTCAAAGTAATTAATGCGTGGGTTCCATGGAACCTATCACAGCACATACAAAAGTCCTGACCCAGTATTTACCTATCATGATTGTTTCTTTGCTATTTCTGTGTCAGAGCTCAAATGACTCCAATGGGTATTAGGGAAAATCTGCTCCTAAAATAAGATTAGAACAAAATGCTAAGAGGATTAATTTTCTTACGGGAAGGTCATTTTGATTCAAGTGGAGAGTTTTGAATTTGGATTTCAGTCTGCCTATTAAATCAACAGGTACCTTTCCTTGATATTAAGATACTAGTTTTCAAAATGGCAAATCATCATGACATTATCACGCTGAAGCCCAGATATGTTCATTTTCTCAAGAAGGGTTTCTTTCTGTAAGCATATGCATTCTGATAGAAGGCTCTTAGTGAAATGCAAGCTAATGACTTTGCTCTTATGAATGCAGGCTAATTTATAACTATTTTTCAGGACTATACCATTCTCGCAGACATCTGATTGATCAACCTTTACTGTGATTTGGTCTTATTCATTTAATTTTGTTTTAGCGGTCATGCCTGTAGTCATAAAATTATCAGCCCACAATCCCACTTTTCCGAGGTAACCATTGTCTTGTACCATTTGTGTTCAGCTCCTTTTATTATTTCCATAACTCTAAATGACATTTCTTCATGTTACACGAGCCTATTCAGTTTTAATTTTTACCTTTAGCAAAATTGCATTCACATAACCTAAAACGTCAAATAGTACTACAAAGCTTACAGTGAAGAGTAGGAGACTGTCAGGGTCCTGTCTCTCTCAACCTCTCATGCCCAGTCTAAGTTGACAGCTTCTTTCAGCTCTTTTCTTTCTTTAGCTATTTATATTCTATATAATATGCTTAAGTGCTAGTTTCTGCTTCTACTTTAGGTGTTTGTATGTCAGCTTTTTACTCTGAAAAATTTGGATTGGGCTTCTATATACAATGTCCCCACATTCTTTTCTACCCATGGTTACAATTTTTAATCAAATTATTTGACCATTATTTTATATTATTATTACTGTGCAAATAACTAAGCCACATAGTGTTGTTTAGCCTCCTATTTGCTGCTAAGTCGCTTCAGTCGTGTCAGACTCTGTGGGATCCCATGGACGGCAGCCCACCAGGCTCCCCCGTTCCTGGGATTCTCCAGGCAAGAACACTGGAGTGGGTTGCCATTTCCTTCTCCAACACATGAAAGTGAAAAGTGAAAGTGAAGTCGCTCAGTCGTGTCCGACTCTTAGCGACCCCATGGACTGCAGCCCACCAGGTCCTCCGCCCATGGGATTTTCCAGGCAAGAGTACTGGAGTGGGGGTGCCATTGCCTTCTCCAAGCTTCCTATTTATCTGTTACTAATTATTTCATGAACTCTCTTAACCAGACTGTAGAAGTCCTTTCCTTTGAGTAAATATGTATCAGGTGAGCTATTAGTTCTGGTTTTTAACTCAAAGACATCTTTCCTGGAGTCCAGGTCCTCCTGCTTCTGTATGGATTGATCATTCTCAAGACTTTCTGTATGACGACAGCCTAGAATTTTACTAATTATTACCCTAGGTCTTCCCTTTGCTTTTCCTCTTGTGTTGAATCAATTTTCCTGGAATCTGTATCTTCTTATTTCTTGGGGTATTTTTCCCCCTCATTTTAATGAAGTCAGTCACCTGATGGCTGCCTAATAAAGAGTTCATGAAAATAATATTTTTAATATTTATTTTTATTTATTTATTTGTTTGACTGTCCCTGTTCTTAGTTGCAGCCTGCAGGATCTTTAGTTATGCCATGCGGGATCTAGTTCCAAGACCAGGGATCAAACCCAGGCGCCTGTTTTGGGAGCCCAGAGTCTTAGCCACTGGACCACCAGGGAAGTCTCAAGAATAATATTTTTGGAATCTTGCAAATCTGAAAGCATCTTTAGCTTACCCTCCTTAACAGTTTCCCTTGAAATCCAGGGAGGCTGGAATTCATCTATATTTTTTATGCCACTGTCTCTTGCCTTCCACTTCCAGTGTGGCTGTAGAGAAGCACAGTGTCAACACTGGCTCCTGAATCTGTTTTTCCCTGTGTGGGAGCCTTTATTAAACATACATTCACTCGTTCACAAGTACTTGTCGAGCAGCCATTATTGTG
Source organism: Bos indicus x Bos taurus (assembly GCF_003369695.1). Classification (NCBI taxonomy): domain Eukaryota; kingdom Metazoa; phylum Chordata; class Mammalia; order Artiodactyla; family Bovidae; genus Bos; species Bos indicus x Bos taurus. The sequence goes on along the minus strand of NC_040079.1, from coordinate 110,470,136 downwards.
CTAGACTCTGTTTTAGAAGCTAGGGATTATAGCATTGAAAAAAAGAAAGGCATATATCCCTGCCTTTGTGGAACTTATATTCTGGGAGTGGGTGGGTGACAAATAATAGGCAAAATAAATGTAACATATGTAATATGTTAGATAGTGATAAGCACTCAAGCAGAGGAGAGTATGCAGTGTGAGGGGTGGAAATTTGGATGAGAAGGGCCCTACTTCGAGGGGAAATTTGAGTGAAGACTTGAAGGAAGTGAGGGAGCAAACCATACTGATGTCCAAGGGATGACATTTCTGGGCAGAGAGAACAGAGGGAACAGACCTTGAGACAAGAGTGTCTGTCTATTTCAAGGAATATTAGGAAGCCAGTGTGGCTGGAGCAGATATACAAGGTACAAGGTAAATGGCCCTAAGCTCTGAGCAGTAAGATGGAGCTGGATCTTGTGAGAAGTTGGCTTTTTATTCTGAAAGAATGGGATACTTTTGGAAAAAAGCAGAAATATGGTTGCTGTCAAGGCTTCCCAGGTGGCTCAGTAGTAAAGAATCCACCTGCAGTGCAGGAGACGTGGGTTCAATCCCTGGGTCGGGAAGATCTCCTGGAGAAGGAAATGGCAACCCACTCCAGTATTCTTGCCTGGAGAATTCCATGGACAGAGGAGCCTGGCGGGCGACAGTCCATAGGGTCTGTCAGACCCTATGGAGACAGACACCACTGTGCGACTGAGCACGCGTACACGCATGACTGCTCTCACTTTTGGTACTTGGGTAAAAACATGGAGGGCAGAGGTGGGGCAAGCACTCAAGATGCTATTATAATAATCCAGGTAAGAAGTAATAGTAGTTTGGGCCAGAGTGGTGCTAGTGGAGATGTGAGAAATGATCAAATTCTGGGATATTTTGAAGGTAAAGCTAACCATTTGCTGACTTAATTGATGTGGGGTGTGAAAGAAAGGAATCAAGCATGACTCCAGAGTTTTTGACCTGCAAAAATGGAAGGAAAGAGTTGTCCTTATGCGAGGTGGGAAAACCTATGGGAGGAACAGGTTGGAAGGTATTTATCAACAGGTCAGTTTTGTCCATATTAAACTTGAGATACAAGTAGAGATATCAAACTGAGAATCTAAGGAGAAGTCCAAGCTAAGATAGAAATTTAAGAGTCATGAGTATCAGCTCAGTTCAGTTCAGTTCAGTCACTCAGTTGTGTCTAACTCTTTGCGACCCCATGGACTGCAGCATGCCAGGCCTCCCTGTCCATCACCAACTCCCAGAGTTTACTCAAACTCATGTCCATTGAGTCGGTGATGCCATCCAACCATCTCATCCTCTATCGTCCCCTTCTCCTCCCACCTTCCATCTTTCCCAGCATCAGGGTCTTTTCAAATCAGTCCATTCTTCACATCAGGTGGCCAAAGTATTGGAGTTTCAGCTTCATCTTCGGTCCTTCCAATGAACACCCAGGACTGATCTCCTTTAGGATGGACTGGTTGGATCTCCTTGCTGTCCAAGGGACTCTCAAGAGTCTTCTCCAACACCACAGTTCAAAAGCATCCATTCTTTGGCACTCAGCTTTCTTTATAGTCCAACTCTCACATCCATACCTGACTACTGGAAAAACCATAGCTTTGACTAGACAGACCTTTGTTAGCAAAGTAACGTCTCTGCTTTTTAATATGCTGTCTAGGTCTGATGGTCATATGCCAGTCAAATACCTGGGTGAGATATCCCCTTGGTGAGTAGATACACATCCAAACACTGAGCCCTGAGGCACTTCAACAGTTAGAGATTGATGAGATGAAAAGGAATCAATCAAAGAAAGGTAAAGAGCCTGGTGGGCTGCCATCTATGGGGTCGCACAGAGTTGGACATGACTGAAGCAACTTAGCAGCAGCAGCAGCAGCAAGTGAATGTCACGTGTCTCTGCAAGTCAGGTAAAGACAAGTCTCAAGGAAGTGAGAGTCATCATCTGTGTCAAATCATGCCGAGAGGTCAAGGAAGCTGAGGTTTGAGAGATGACCATAGATTTGGCATCATGGAGACCATCAGGGACTTCTGGTGGAGCAATTTTGATGGCATAATGGAGGTGAAAATAATGACTAGAGTAGATTTAAGAGAGAATGGGCAGAGAGAAATTGGAGATAACTGGAGCACTGCTGACAAGGAAAGGAGGAAATTAGAGGAGTAGCTGGGGAAGGGGGGGGTTCCCTGGTAGCTCAGATGGTAAAGGATCCGCCTGCAATGTGGGAGATCTGGGTTTGATCCTTGGGTTGGCAAGATTCCCTGGAGAGGGCAACAGCTACCCACTCCAGTATTCTTGCCTGGAGAATGCCATGGATGGAGGAGCCTGGTGGGCTGCAGTCCATGGGGTAACAAAGAGTCAGACATGACTTTCACTTTCACACATCTTTCACTTTGAGCTGGGGAAGGAAAGAGAAAGTTGGTTTTACTCACACACACAGAGTGAGAGTGAGAGAGCTAGAGGGAAAAAGAACATATTTGTATTCTAATGAAAAATTATCCTGGAGACAGAGAAAATTTGATGCTTTGGGAGACAAAGAGAAGAATTACTGGAGCAAAATCCTTGAGTAGGCAAAGGGGAATGAAATCTAATGCACAAGTGGAGAAATTTGCCTTTGCTCAGAGATTTCGTCAAAAGTAAAGGGAGGAGTTAGGACGTGGGCCTCGTGACATGGATAGCAGGATCTTGTGGTGGAAGGAGTTTATGGAGGATCTCTTTTAGTTAATTCCAAACTCTTCCCAGCAAAAGAAAGCAGAATTATTAGCTGAAAGTTAGGGTGCTGCTGGCAGGTCGGGGTTTAATGAGAGAGAAGAGGTATGATGCAGTGATAGAGAATGAATCATGGAAATATGGCACAAGTAATGTCGCATTAAGAGCCTTGGTGACACTTGGGTGCACATTATTAAAGTGAAACCAGTCAGCATGGTTTTTCTGCAGTCTTGTTTGTGGGGCTTGGGTAAAAAAAGTGAGTTTAGTGTTGGATCTAACCAGAGTTGTGGTTTTTTCCAAGTAAAGATAAAGAAGAAAGAGGAACAAGATTGATGAGGGTACAAGGTCTTTATGCCCAGAGTTCTATAATTTTTTCAGTGATTGCCCTTCATTCATTGTAGTAGGCAATCTATAGGCTCTCAAAGTGGAATGTCCTGCTTTTTAGCTCTAGAAAATTCTCTTGTATTCTTTCTTTCATATTTATCCCCTTCACTTTCTCTTTATAACTTTCTGAAACTGCTACTAGTTGGATAGATCTCTAGTTTTTTAAATCTTTTCTCATGCATTTCTTTCTCTACCTCGTTTTATTCTACTTTGTAGGAAATTTCCAGAAAGTGAGCTTCCAACTCTTCTACTGAATTTTTATTTTCACTATTCTTTTTATTTTCTAAGAGCTTGCTCTTGGTCACTGACCACTGCTTTTTTTAAGATCACCTCCTGTTTTTGCCTCTTGTACACAATCAATAACCTCTCTTTCTCTCTGGGGATAAACATTATAAGCACTTAAAATTCTTTTTCCCTTCACTCTCCACACTAGCTCTGCTTTCTCTAAGTTCTTTGTTTACTATGGCTTCCATTTTAAGTTTTGAACGTCTCCTTTGATTGTCTTGTAATTCTTGATTATCTACTTGTGCGTGTGTGTCTAGTGGAGGGCTTGCTGACGAATGGGCTACTCTAAGGGTGATTTGCAGAACTGTTGATTTAGAGAGCATCCAACATGTTGATCCATTTTCTAAGAGTGGATTCTTGGAATACCCCACCTGGCAATATATGTCTAGCTTCCCATGCTCTGGAAGCCAAAAAGGAAAATGGGGGCAGAAAGGCTTAATAAATTCTGCTACATCAATTTGCCGTCTCACCCCTGATCTCAGCTGTTCCTGCTCTCTGCAGGCCTAGAACCTCTCTGATTCAGAATTTCTAGCTAGGATTTCTGGTTTCCAGTTCTGCATTTACATATTTTGAAAGTCTATCCTGACAAGGGAAAAACTGAACAGACTGAAAAGTCACGCTTCTTGGATCCCAAAGAGAAGAGGAGGATGCAGGGCAAACAGCTGCCCCCAAGACTGGTGGTGGTGCTGGTTTAGTCACTCAGTTATATCCGACTCTTTGTGACCCCATGGACTGTAGCCCACCAGGCTCCCCTGTCCATAGGATTTTCCAGGCAAGAATACTGGAGTGGGTTGCCATTTCCTTCTCCAGGGGAACTTCCCGATCCGGGGATCAAACCTGTGTCTCCAGCATTGCAGGCCAATTCTTTACTGACTGAGCCACCAGGGAAGAGATGGGTAAATACAGAGTCACAGCTTACCAGAGCAGAGATTCCTGGGTGGGAACAATTCGGGGAACCAGTGACAAGGTGGGAAAACCTGGACTGTAATTGATGAATTGCTGGAGACTCAGTGTGGACAAGTATGAGAATTTAAAATGCGGATGGTTATGTAAGCTAGACAATTGAGGCTTGGCCATTAAGTATGTATCTATATAAGACATATAAGAAATTAAAATAATTCAGTGGAGCCAACACTTCTTTATTCCTGCCTCTTCCCATTTTCCAACCCTGCAGAAAATTAACAGTTAATTGTAAATGCTTTTTCTATTTTCTGAGAATGAAGAAATTTCACATAATAGCAAAGCTTCATGATTTGAACAAGAACCATGTTCAGTTAAAATATTTTTATGGGAATTTTCTAAACATTTTGGGCAACTGGGTGGGGGAGGGAAGGTGCTAGTCCATTTTTATGATTTTGCTAAATGTTTTCTCAAAAAGCCTCTGATATCTCCCTTGTTTGAAAAAAGGTTATTTTTTGAAACCACTTTATCATTGACTAGTTTTAATTAATGTTTTTGCAATTGTGCTTCTCTTGTCTTTTAAAGATTACAAAGATGAAATAGCAAAACTGAAAATATTCTAGTTACCTTTAGAAAGTTGCAGCGAAGATATTATTTATCATTATCTTTTGAATTCTTTGAGTCTCTGTATCTTAACAGATCATAACTGATCATTATTCTAGTATCTTGTGCAAAGTTTGACCATCATTTAAATATTAAAATGAGAACAGATTATAGAATGTGTCAAGCTACTGAAGTGCAGTGTGTTCTACAAGAGCTATGATTAATAACCACAATATCTTTCTTTAGTTCAAAGTGAGGCCGTTTTTCAACTTTTATAAGGAAACACAGTTTTTGAATTTACAGTTTAAAGAACACCCTAATGAGGGTCAGAAATTGTCAAAGTCTTTCTCATATATTTGTTAAGCAAAAACTAAAAATAAAAAATGCTGCTTTAAACCCAGTCCAATTGTGATGCATTGTCCTGTGGTGGCGAGGAGAAAGTAAACAGAGGCATGGTCACAGACCCAGGGTCAAGGTCTGCCTCTGCATTTCATCAGCCCCATGACCTTGGGAGAGTTACTTAACCTCTCCGTCTCCTCATACCAACACAGAGATAGCACACTCGTCATAGAGTTGCAGAATTACGTTGAGATAGTGTACATGAAGGGGGCTTCCCTGATGACTCAGCAGTAAAGAACCCACCTGCAATGCAGGGGACGCAAGAGATGGCGGTTCAATCCCTGTGTCAAGAAAATCCCCTGAAGGAAGAAACGGCAAACCACTCCAGCATCCTTGCCTGGAAAACCCCATGGACAGAGGAGCCTGGCGGGCTACAGTCCACAGGGTGGCACAGTCAGACGTGACTCAGTACACGCGCATGCGGTATGCATAAAACATTTAGTATTTGACTGATATGTACTTGGGAGTCACTCAACAAATATTAGCTGTCACGATTATTTTTATGGTGGGCAATTCGAACTTTTTAAAATAGGATAATTTCTTTCTATTTTGGCAACTGTAGTTTTGTTTCTTGCAGGGACCAAAATTTCAAAACAAAAGAATGTTATATTACATTGTGTTCTTTATTCTTATTTTCCTTCTTGTTTATTTTAAAAAACAATTCTTAAGTTTTATAAGTATACATTCTAGATTATCATTGTAATATTAATCAATAATGAGGAAACTTCTTTGATATGCCTATTTTCCCATGTTAGTATTGCTACAACAAAACACCGTAAAGTGAATGGTTTATAATCAACAGAAATTTCTCTCTCATAGTCCAGGGGGCTTGAAGTCTGAGATCAGGATACCAGTATGATTGGGTTCTGGTGAAAGTTCTCTTCTGGGTTGCAGATTGCCAGCTTCTCTTTGTGGATTTCCCTGGTGACTCGGACGGTAAAAAATCCACCTGCAATGCAAGAGACCTGGTGTGATCCCTCGGTTGGGAAGACCCCCGAACTTCTCTTTGTATCCTTACATGGCCAGAAAGAGTGAAGGAGCTCTCCAGAATCTCTTTTGTAAGGGCACTAATCCCATTCATGGGGCTTCCCAGGTGTCACAGTAGTAAAGAATCCACCTGGCAATGCAGGAGACACAGGAGATATGGGTTCAATCCCTGGATCAGGAAAATCCCTTGGAGGAGGGAATGATAACCCACTCTAGTATTCTTGCCTGGAAAATTTCACGATCAGAGGAGTCTGGCGGGTTACAGTCCATGGGATCACAAAGAGTCAGACACGACTGAGGAACTGAGCACACGCTCACACGCACACACACACACACACACACACAATCCCATTCCTAAGGGCTCTGCCCACAAGACCTAATTACCTACAAAAGGCCCTTACCTTCTAATACCATCATAACAAAGGTTAAGACTTCCACATACAAATTTTGGAGGGACACAAACATTCAATATATAGCCTTGTACTCAGACCGCCTGCATTACTGTCACATGAGCTGCTTGTTAAATGTACAAATTCCTGGGTCCTTTAGGCTCCGCTCAGACCTTCTGACCTAGAACTTTACATTTATAATAAATACTTCATGTAATTCATATGCACTTTAAAGTTTGACAGTGTCAAATCAGGGAATCAACAAATGTAATCTGGACATTAACAAAATATCAAGTTTTTTTAAAGCTACTACAGAAATGTTAAAAGGTAAAAATGAAGTCACTCTTGTAAAGGTAAATCAACAAACTTTATAATCAAAATCATATCTATAGACTGAGATTCTATATTTTAAGTTAGTAAATTAGGATATTTTCTTTCAAAAAGTGGTACCATGCCATATCTCAGTTTATTTGTCAATGTAGATGTCATATTCAATTCCTTCAAACACATTAGGTCTTTCAAATGTTTTAGGTAGCTTTTATTAAATCATTGCTGCACAATACCAAATGATATTCCAGTTATTGGATTAGAAACAGAAGTTTGTGATGATTTTTGATTGACAGCTTATTCCAACAGACTCTCTAGCAAAGTTTTATAGCCTGCTATACACACACATACCTACACACACACACACACACACACACACACAACACTTCAGAATTACCTTACATATCTTCAAAGAGGTGAGTTCTAGTCCTGATTTCTTGGGTGAATAGAAATTCATGTGATGATATATATCTTATCACATTAATTTATTTGTGTATATAAATTCTGGGGATATAGAAAGCATTCAAATATTTCATATTATTTTGCCCTTTTTAAAGTGGCACAGACTTTACATAAAAATCTTTGTTAGACTTTTAAAGATGCAGTGAAAAGTCATACTCTGTTTACCATTGGCAATGGAGGTTTTTTGCAAATACATACTGGGATGTAGGTAGCCAAAACATTATCTTCTGAGTTATAGAGTTACATGGGTACTTGCAAGACTGGGAAGTATATCAGGTATCATGGAAAATTGGAATCATGCCTAAATTCTCTCAGTTGACAAGGCATCTGACTTTCCAAGAAGGAGATATTGTAATTAGATCCATAAGTCACCATTCAAAATGAATGCTGAAACTGGTTAGAATTGTATGCCTTATTAATTCACAGGTGATCAGCTGCCTTTGTGTCTAGTCTTTTTAGAGGTCCACACATTAGTAGCCAAGCATAAACAAAGCTGGTTTTACTCAAATCCAGCACAATCCGTAGCAACTAGGGGCAACTTCCCTAAGAAGGGCATTTTAAGTGTTGTTCAGTTTTTAAGTTGTGTCCAACTCTTTGCAACCCCATGGACTGCAGCACACCAGGCTTCCCTGTCCTTCACCATCTCCAGGAGTTTGCTCAAACTCATGTCCATTGAGTCGGTGATGGCATCCAACCATCTCATTCTCTGTCGCCCCCTTCTCCTCCTGCCTTTGATCTTTCCCAGCATCAGTGTCTTTTCCAATTTAGTCGGCTCTTGGCATCAGATTACCAAAGTATTAGAGCTTTAGCTCCAGCATCAATCCTTCCAATGAATATCCAGGTTTGATTTCCCTTAGGATTGACCTCTTTGCTGTCGGAGGGACTCTCAAGAGTCTTCTCCAGCACCATAGTTTGAAAGCATAAGTTCTTCGTCTCTCAGCCTTCATAATGCTTCAATGCTCACATCCGTACATGACTACTGGAAAAACCATAGCTTTGACTATACGGACCTTTGTTGGCAAAGCAATGTCTTTGCTTTTTAATATGCTATCTAGAATTGTCATAGCTTTTCTTCCAAGGAGCAAGCATATTTTAATTTCATGGCTGGAGTCACTGTCCATAGTGATTTTGGAGCCCAAGAAATTAAAGTCTGTCACTGTTCCCATTTTTATCCCATCTATTTGCCATGAAGTATAATATAGAGGGTATTTAATATTTCACAACCTCTTAGTGAAAACAGAAGAGACACTGTGAGATTATTTGAAATTTTCTTTCAGATTCAAAACTAAGTGTATCTTGACTTTAAAAACTACATGGACCCTTGATACAACTCTTTGAGAAACTCATTTAGATTATGTTCTGTGACTACTTGGTATCATGTAAATCCTTGAAGATCTGAAGTTAGTATATATTCTCTTCAGTATTCAACTGCAGTATATTAGGTTATAGGCATATAATTCCGTCTTGATAACAGTAACACTTTAGTTTCTCTAACACTTAATTAGGCCACTTCAAACAAGTTCTGATTTCAGAAGTCATAATCTTTTGAAACCTTAAAATTTAACCCAAAAAGTCCTCAATTCAGTTCAGTTCAGTCGCTCAGTCGTGTCCAACTCTTTGCGACCCCATGAAAATCACAGCACATCAGGCCTCCCTGTCCATCACCAACTCCCAGAGTTCACTCAGACTCGCATCCATCGAGTCAGTGACGCCATCCAGCCATCTCATCCTCTGTCGTCCCCTTCTCCTCCTGCCCCCAATCCCTCCCAGCATCAGGGTCTTTTCCAATGAGTCAAATCTTCACATGAGGTGGCCAAAGTACTGGAGTTTCAGCTTTAGCATCATTCCTTCCAAAGAAAACCCAGGGCTGATCTCCTTTAGAATGGGCTGGTTGGATCTCCTTGCAGTCCAAGGGACTCTCAACAGTCTTCTCCAACACCACAGTTCAAAAGCATCAATTCTCCAGTGCTCAGCTTTCTTCACAGTCTAACTCTCACATCCATACATGACCGCTGGAAAAACCATAGCCTTGACTAGACGGACCTTTGTTGGCAAAGTAATGTTTCTGCTTTTGTATATGCTATCTAGGTTGGTCATAACTTTCCTTCCAAGGAGTAAGCGTCTTTTAATTTCATGGCTGCAATCACCATCTGCAGTGATTTTGGAGCCCCCCAAAATAAAGTTTGACACTGTTTCCACTGTTTCCCCATCTATTTGCCATGAAGTGATAGGACCAGATGCCATGATCTTCGTTTTCTGAATGTTGAGTTTTAAGCCAATTTTTTCACTCTCCTCTTTCACTTTCATCAAGAGGCTGTTTAGTTCCTCTTCACTTTCTGCCACAAGGGTGGTGTCATCTGCATACCTGAGGTTATTGATATTTCTTCCAGCAATCTTGATTCCAGCTTGTGCTTCTTCCAGCCCAGTGTTTCTCATGATGTACTCTGCATATAAGTTAAATAAGCAGGGGGACAATATACAGCCTTGACGTACTCCTTTTCCTATTTGGAACCAGTCTGTTGTTCCATGTCCAGTTCTAGCTGTTGCTTCCTGACCTGCATATAGGTTTCTCAAGAGGCAGGTCAGGTGGTCTGGTATTCCCATCTCTTTCAGAATTTTCCACAGTTTATTGTGATCCACACAGTCAAAGGCTTTGGCATAGTCAATAAAGCAGAAATAGATGTTTTTCTGGAACTCTCTTGCCTTTTTGATGATCCAGCAGATGTTGATAATTTGATCTCTCGTTCCTCTGCCTTTTCTAAAACCAACTTGAACATCTGGAAGTTCACAGTTCACGTACTGATGAAGCCTGGCTTGGAGAATTTTGAGCATTACTTTACTAACATGTGAGATGAGTGCAATTGTGTGGTAGTTTGAGCATTCTTTGGCATTGCCTTTCTTTGGGATTGGAATGAAAACTGACCTTTTCCAGTTCTGTGGCCCCTGCTGAGTTTTCCAAATTTGCTGGCATATTGAGTGTAGCACTTTCATAGCATCATCTTTTAGGATTTGAAATAGCTCAACTGGAATTCCATTTAATACACTCTGGAAGCATGGATTTATTCTTTTAAAACTCAGGTACTGATTTTGTTTGGAGGAGCAGCTTAACACAATGCAGTAAGACTTAAACTGGGGCCTGGGACTAATACTGGATAAGACTTTTGCTACCTAACCATGGAAATTCGGGCAAGTCACTTAACCTCTTGAGCCTTCAGTTTCTTATTCTGCCAAAGATAAAAGATACATCACTATGCTCCCTCCTATTTCCTTTTCATATGCTTTCACCTCTACTAATAGGTAAAAATAATCACTTTTTGGTTTTAGGGTTTAATGTCTCCTTTTTCTTCAGCTTAACCCTAATTACAAAGGATACTAGTTGCATTTGCAAAATAAGTTCAATTCTATGTCCCAGAAATATCTGTCTTGTGATGACTCTGAAATTGTATATGGATTTCTGGCACTGTGCAAGTGTCATTTAGCAATTGCTTCACGGGGAGCCCAGCGAGCACCTGAATGAGGAGATGGGAAGGGCGAGGAGTTGGATTTAGGACTACGGAGTCGAGCTAGTGCAGATTAGGGAGGGCCTTGAGTGACAGGTTTAGGAATTTGAAGGTCCTTTTATTGTGCAGTAGAAAGTCATTTTATAATGGAATGACAGTGAGAGTTGTGTTTTAGAAGGCTAATCTGCTAGTTATAGACTCATAAGGACTAGCAGGTAATGAAGAGGAAGGAACGTGATATACCAAACTGGATCTTCTGAAATCTTCAAAATGTAAGATAATAGGGGTATAATTGACCATGTGGGCAGTGGAAAAAGAAAAACTGGGAAGGAATCAAGATGCCCTGGGAAAGAAACACAACGGGGCATGTTCCTGATAGATACGATGGATGAGGTAAAGAGGAATTCAAAATGTCTCCAAGGTCTCAAGTTGAAGAGACTAGAAGAAGAAGGTCATTAACTGAAGTAGAGATGCTTGGAAGTGTTACTCCTAGATGGAAGATTCTTGGGCATAGTTTTAGGCAGTTTGCATGGCAAGTGATGGTGAAGCATATTCAGTGGAAATGGTAGGTGAATGTCTTCTAATTAGGGAAGCAAAGCCGCGAAGATAGTCGTAGATGAAAGCTTTCTCTGAATAATTTTGAGATAACATTTTAAAGATAACATTTTATTACCATAGGATCATGTATCTGGATATTCAGTGTTTTGTATTAGGTTTGGAAAAATTCAAGGGAGTAATCAGTAAAACCCGTGGTGTTTCTGTTGTACAAGAACTGCTTTTGAAAAATTAGAAAGCTGTATACCTGTTTGTAAGGAATTACTGATGAGGCATTACTGACTCATTTTAAATCTGACTCATTTTTAAATGGCTTGTACAACAAAATACAGAATTCACCAGTGGGCGAGGTGCTTTAAAGAATAGGGTTGAAATTCAAAATACATCAGTCATATGGTATTGTTATTAAAGTATGTGTGACACACAAATAGGAATTAAGCACATAGGAAAACCCAAGACAATTGTACTATGGGGAAACACATAGTTCAAATATTTAATGAAAATCACTTGGTTAACTTAAATGAATTACATAGGATTTTGCAAAGATCCATAGAATGGCAACTAGAACGACCAAATGTATTTCAGATAGACCTTATGAGAAAGGGCTAAAGAAAAATTATGTAATCTGTAAGAGAAATGGTTAAAAACAAACTGTAATGTTCCTCCTCCTGAATTTAGGAGGTATATTTTGTCCAAGACAATATAAGAGAGAAAAACTATTAAAAAAAAATACAGAATGTAAGGAATTGCCTCAATTGCTGCTGCAGGTTTTGTGAAGTCAAGGCCTATTGATAGATACTGGCTTCTAAATGAGATGGCAGGTAGGTTGTATCTGACCAATTTGTGAAAGATCAAATAACATGGAATGGCAATTATAATATACTGGTTGAGGTGGGGGAAGGATGGGCTTCCCAGGTGGTGCTAGTGGTAAAGAAACCCACCTGCTAATACAGGAGCTGCAGGAGCTGCGGGTTCGATTCCTGGGTTGGGAAGATCCCCTGGAGTAGGAAATGGCACCCCACTCCAGTACTCTTGCCTGGAAAATCCATGGACAGAGGAGTCTGGTAGGCTGCAGTCCATGGGGTTGCTAAGAGTTGGGCACGACTGAGCTACTTCACTTTCACTTTTCACTTTCCTGCATTGGAGAAGGAAATGGCAACCCACTCCAGTGTTCTTGCCTGGAGAATCCCAGGGGTGGGGAAGTCTGGTGGGCTGCCGTCTATGGGGTCTCACAGAGTTGGACACAACTGAAGTGACTTAGCAGCAGCAGCAGCAGAGCAATCTTTTGGAAATAGGTTGATATGATTACAAAATCCAAGATTCAAAAGCTGAGCAGTTATATGGGAGGTTATCTAAAGGTATTGATTTTCTGTCAGTGAAAATTCTTACACTTGGAGCAACAATAAAATGCTTCCTGAAAGAAAAAGAAAAATAAATAATTTAATATCTCATTTGTTGTTCAGTCACTAAGTCATGTCTGACTCTTTGCGATGCCATGATTGGTGGATTAATCTTAACTTTCAATTTCAATACTTGGCCTTGACTAAGGAAGCTATTCAGGACCATTTTTAATTTAGAAAGAGGGGCTTTGTCCAAAGGGCATTCAGTGGTAACTATGTAAGGAAAGGGCTTCCCTGGTGGCTCACATGGTAAACAGTCCGCCTGCAATGCGGGAAACCTGGGTTCGATCCCTGGGTTCATTCAGTCCCTGGGCTGGAAAGATCCCCTGGAGGAGGGCATGCAACCCACTCCAGTATTCTTGCCTGGAGAATCCCCATGGACAGAGAAGCCTGGTGGGCTACAGTCCTTGGGGTCACAAAGAGTTGGACATGACTGAGGGACTAAGCACAGCACAGCATTTAAGGTAATTCTCCATGATGGAGAATATTCAATGAAATATTTTAAATTCTTTTGTTATAAATACTACGTCTTTAAAATCAATGTGTTAAGAGTCGGACATGACTGAGCGACTGATTTGAACTGAACTGAATTAGCCTCCAATTAAAATAAACAAATTGAAATTAAAAATTAAAAAAATTTAAAAAATAAAATAATATCAATGTGTTACACTTATAGCATACCTTAGTTCAGACAAGCCATGTTTCATATGCTCAGTAGTCACATGTGGCTAATGGCTATCATGTTGGACACCATGGCCCCAGATGATCTCATCCAAGCTCTCACCTTAAAATGCCATCTACATGCTAATTATTTTCAAATCGATATTTCTTGCATGAATCTCTCTTCAACTCCAGACTCAGATAACCAGAGCTATACTTGACATTACTCCTCAAATACCTAATATGTATCTCTAATTTACCAAGTTCAAAACTGAACTCATGGTCTCTTCCAAGTTTACTATTCCCCATTTCAGTTATTGGCAACTCCATCATTTCAGTTGCTCAGGACAAAAACATTAGAGTCAACTTTGAGTCCTCTTTTTATCTCAAATTTCATATTCAATCTACAACTCCTGTGGCACTCTAAGTTCCATGTTTAAGATATACCCAGAATCTAATTCACTACCACTACCATTGTCCAAACTCCTAGATATCTGTTGTCTAGATTATTGCAGTAGCATCCAAAATGATCCCCCATAGTCTGGTCTGCTCTTAGCCAGATGTCCTTTAATAACATAATCCAAAACATTTCACCTATCTGCTCAAAATTCTCCAATGGCTCCCAGTCTCACTTAGTGTAAAAGCCAGTCCTTAAGGACCTTCAGAACTCTACAGAATCTGGCCTCCTGTTACTTCTCTGATCTCATCTCTTACTGTTTTCCTCCTTTCTCACTCTACTCTAGCCACCCTTGCCTCCTGCTTTTATCAAGACAGTCGTGATCTAGCTTCAGGATCTTTAGACTTGCAATATCCTCACCTATCTCCATGGCTCACTCTCTCATTTCTTGCAATTCTTTGCTCAGATATCTTCTCAGGATATGATGTGAATGAATGATATGACTTGAATAGTTGCCAGAAGGAGGTGTTTGGGCACTAGTGCCACACGTTTGCCCTTCTAACAGAAGTCAACATACAACTTTCAACATTTATTGAGCATCCATTATATATTAATATAAGACGAACATGTATGATTGGCTGGTCTTAGTAACAGGAAACACTGAAATAATCTTAGTCCTTTAAAAGATTCTTGAACATTTTCAGCGCATACTGGAACAAATATTTCTTGAATGCTTTCAGCACATAGTGGAACAAACAAGTGAATTCCTTAGTTACTGAAAAGCAGCATCTATTAACAAGCAGGAATGTCTTGTCAGATATTATAGGGCTTCCTCCTCCCAGACAATCAGAACCTACAAACACAACCCCTCTGTCCAGGCAGTATTTAAGTCACTGCACTACTGGAACACTTAGTTCCAGTCCTAGTTTTACTCTCAGCTTGGCGGGTGACAGTAAATTATCTCTTTTATTGTTTGAAGTATTTATTCCCATGATAAAATGCTTAATCTCATTCATTTCTCAATTCAGGTTAGGAAAACGGGACAATATATACTTGGGTGTTACAAGCTGCCACAATTACATATGCATTATGGGGTCTGAGAACAAAAAAATCTTTTTTTTAAATCTAAGAATGTCTAAATCAGGACTATTCAAAACTGGTCTTCAGTTTGTGGTAGATTTAAGATCTTTACTTTTCTTCTTTTTCCTTTTTTTAACCCAATTTTCACTCAACACCACTTGTATGATTTAACGCATAGCTTATTCCAATTTGCACATACTAGTTTTTCAATCCAACCTAACCCAAAACAAAGGAGAAACATGATCAACCAGAGAGATCAAAAAGTGTAGTTAGTTCATCCCAGGAACAGATTTGAAGGTAAGATGACCGGGAGGAGAAAGGAAGTAATGAGGGAACATATGAAAATGAAGGAAGGAGAGTCATGCTAAATTTATTAAAATGGCTCAATTCAATGCAACACGTGTTTATTGAGTGCGAAGCATTTCGCTGGTCTTTTTAGTAATGCCAAGGTGAGCAAGACAGTCTTTGCCATTAAGGAGTTGGGAGCAGGAGGTGAATTAAGAAGGGCTGCTGCTAAGTCGCTTTAGTCGTGTCCGACTCTGTGCGACCCCAGAGACGGCAGCCCACCAGGCTCCCCCGTCCCTGGGATTCTCCAGGAAAGAACACTGGAGTGGGTTGCCATTTCCTTCTCCAATGCAGGAAAGTGAAAAGTGAAAGTGAAGTCGCTCAGTCGTGTCCAACTCTTGGCGACCCCATGCACCTGCAGCCAACCAGGCTCCCCCGTCCCTGGGATTCTCCAGGCAAGAACACTGGAGTGGGTTGCCATTTCCTTCTCCAATGCATGCATGCATGCTAAATCGCTTTGGTCGTGTCTGACAGCAGCCCACCAGGCTCCTCTATCCACAGGATTCTCTAGGCAAGAGTACTGGAGTGGGTTGCCATTTCCTTCTCCAATTAAGAAGGGCACAAGTTATTAAAACATCATGCAGAATACATAAAGGAAATACAGGGAGAAGAGAACTGATATTAAGGATATTTTAATATGCCAGGGGCAGTCACGTATGTTAACTCACACATGTTAACAAGCCTTCCAAAACTTCCAGGTAAGCTAGACGAGGATAGGTAACTTGTTCAAGGTCATTTAAGTGAAAAAGTCTATACTGGCTTTGTCCTCAACCCAGGTTGTAAAGCCTAGATCCTTTCAGGGCACCATAGCTAGGGGGAAGCTCGTGGGAGGGGATTAAGTTAAGACTGGAGGGAACAAAGAGATCAGAAAAGCTATTCAGGGCGGCGAGTGAGGTGGGCCTTGAAGATGAACAGGCGATTGGGCAGCCTCATGTGAGGAAAAAGGGAGGCACTTTCGGCTCCGGAAGGAGTGAAGGCTACTGGCCGCCCTGCCAGTCCTCCGGGTTGACCAGTCAATCTAGGCTGAAAAATTGTCGTCTGGTGGGTCCCTTCCCCAACCCAACCCCCTCTTCGCCCCCGTCTTTTCCTTTGGGACTTTTCAGCGTTCACCAATTTCAGCGTTAGGCACCTGTATTTTCTCCTTTGCTGTGAAACTTGAAAAATCTCAAATGTTCTAAAAACGACCACTGAGTCCCTTGGACGACGGTGGGGGTCCGACCGGCGCCCCTGACACAGCGCCCTCTCTCCCACCCCCTCAGCCAGGCCGCCACCCGCGGAGCGGCATGCGTCCCCGGGAAAGGGTGCTCCCCCGAGAGCAGGGTTTCCACCAGTGGGCGCCGCGGCCGGGAGGCCGGGCGGCCGGGCTGGGGTCGCCGCGGTGGCTGCGGGTCCGAAGCGGCCGTGGCGGGGCGGGGCGGGGCCGCGGCGGAGCGGGGCGGGGCCGCCGGCGCACCTGCCCGGCGCGGCCGGACTCGCGGCGGCTGCGCAGACGACGTGCTCCCCCCTCCCGTCCCGCCGTGTGTTTACGTGGAGACGAAGATGGCGGCGGTGGTGACGACGCGGCCCGTGCGGCCGAGGACGGTCAGCCAGTGAGCGCGCAGACTGGTTCCGCTCCGGGAGGGGCGAGCGCCCGGACCGGCCCTGCGCCCTGCGCCGCGGAGCTCGCGGTCCCACCCCCGTTGGAAGCGACCTTGCCTTTCCTTCCCCGACCCCCTGCCTGTGTTCCCCCAGCCTTCCCCGCAGAAGCTATGGAGGACGAAGAGAGACAGAAGAAGCTGGAGGCTGGCAAAGCCAAGGTGAGAGCCGGAGGCCGCCCGGCCTGCGCTGGGAGGCGGTGGCCGGGGAGGGCTGGGAGGGGTCCTGCGAGGCGGAGGCCTCAGCTCAGCAGCCCCGGCGCGCTGCCTGGGACGGAGGTGCTGCGGCGTCTGCCGTCGTCTTGCCCTCGTCCCCTTTTTCTAACTGAAAAAGCCTGGTGAGACACTACCTAGCGGTTATTTCCCTGATGACTGGGTGGTGTGGCTCCTTTCTCGTGAATGCCCAAATAAAACCTCTCTCTCTCTCTCTTTTTTTTTTTTTTTTACTGTATACGCTGATATAGCTTGCTTCTGAATCTCCAACCTTTGACTTGTTTTGAGGGAGTTTTCTGGGTTGTGCAGACATTGTGCTTTTCAGGGTGGGGATTTGGGGCTCTTCTTTATTCGGTTGGGGATTTGTACGCTCATCATCGGCTTGGCTTTCTTAGGTGGCACGCTGGCACTCTTGAGTGTGTGATTGGCCTATGACAGCTGTCTCAGTCGTGGCTTGAGTGTGCCACAAGTGCCAGCTGTGAACTTCGCTGTAGGGGCATTTTTAGAAGCATGGCTTTGTATGTTCGTGTTTGGAGGTCTTTGTCACGGCATGCGCCTTGTATTGTGTAGAATGTTACCGCAGTCTACGAATGGAACTTCTGGGGACGAAAGGGTCCATATTCTTAGCATCACCTATAGAATTCTTGCTTTCTTGTCGAGTCCCTATCTTATATGTGTGTATGAAAAGGACTATAAAGCAAACAATGGAAAAGGTTTTATTATTCAGTGGGTTTCATGAAAATTTTGACAGACGAAATATAAATTAAATAGAATATTTCTTTTTAAAATTACGTGCTTGAGCATATTTCTTGACTGGCCAAAAGGACCCTTTCCTCCCTATGATGAAATTACAGTTTATAGACTGTATGTTGTTTTATTAGAGATGATTGTTCACAGTCATACTTGCATCTCAGTTAAATTACAAATAGTTTAACTGTTTCTTTTCGTCTCCGTCTCCTCCCTCCAAATAAGCAAAATGAGACTGGGTCTGATTTGGGTAATCACTGAAGAACCACACTGCAGAGATACAATCGTAGATGCTTAACATAAGTTTCTTAAACTAATGTAAACATATAAACTAGCTCTGTATTATCTAAGGTCGAACCTTAAGTGTTTGTATCAGGTGGATTGTTATTTTAGGATCTACACACAGGGAAGGGAAATCAAGGCATCTTTAAGATCTCAAAGTTGCTTACAGTTCTGCAGTCTTGAGGATCTGAGCACATCTATAAATCCAAGAAAGTGGAGGAAAAGTGTGCACCTCCTTCCAAAAGCATTGAAGTTCTAGTTAGACGTTTTGTTTGTTTGCTTGTTACCTCAGTATTTTTACTATCTGCCTCCAGAAGTATCTCTCCTAAGTATATATGAAGCAGTCCAAAAAACATAGTTTACTTTGGACAACACCTCTCATAACAGAGGATTTATTTAAATTGCTTTGGTTTGGCAAAAAAGAATTCTAGTTTCTTTGTGTGATTTCTGCCTATGGGATAAAAATCTTCTTCTTTTAACATTCACTTTCATTGTGGAAGATTATCTTCTAGAATTGAGCTGAATTTTTCTAGTCAGAAAAAAATTCAAGACAGGTAAGGCAAGATATGTTTGCTGGAGCATTGGCACCAAAATATAAAAACACTGGGACAGTCTTCAAAGACAATGTTAGGAGAATCACTTTCTAAACTATATTATTTAAGTCTGATGGAATATTTTTCAGCCATTAAGGTTATGAAGACTGATAGGAACATGGACAATAAGAACATGGACATCGAAAATAGTGTGTACATTAATTCTTTTGTATAAATGTATGCTTTTATGTTAGGACTTAAAACCTAGGACTTAAAACCTTTGGGTTGTGAGTGTAAGGTTGTTAAGCAAACCTGTGTCAAACTCCTGTTTTACACCAAGAGCTGGAAATACAGAGATGGTGACAGTCTGTTTTCTGAAGTTGCTCAAAGTTTAGCGGGACAGATACTGGGTAATAAGTATAGTGAGAGAGGTGGTATTATAGGATTTGTGGCAAATTGTTTCATTTGTTTAAATGTGTTAAATGTTGCTGCCTCATTTTTAAGACTGTTTTACAAAGAAGGTTCTTGATATTGATACTTAATGCAGTCTAGCCTGATATCTATCAAATGGTAAGTATGCAGTAAATATTTGCCTAGTGAATGAATGAGCAGAATGACTATGAGCTGTTAACATGTGCTGCTTGACTAGCATGTTGTAATTTAATAACAGTAATTCAGAATTCTTGTCATTGGAAGTCTCATTGCTGGCATTAAAGATCACTTAAAATAACCATTTCTAAAACTTTATTAGATACTTGGTTCTCTAAATGTCTTGTTTGTTCATTGAATTTAAATACTGTATTTGCTAATCTGTAAAACCACAACTTGTAAATTTGCTTCTTGGTGTTCGGTAAACTATTCATTGAAAAACTACTTCCTTTCTGTATCTATAAATGATAATTTTTTAAATGACCTGTTGTGAATACAGTATAGTATACTTTATAAAATATGTTATACCAACCAAAATTTGCAATGATAGGAGAATAAATTTGGTATGTGTGCTGTGCTTAGTCGCTCAGTCGTGTCCGACTTTTTGTGACCTCACAGACTGTAGCCCACCAGGCTCCTCTCTGTCCATGGGGATTCTCCAGGCAATAATACTGGAGTGGGCTGCCATGCCCTCCTCCAGGGGATCTTCCCAACCCAGGGATCAAACCCACGTCTCCCACATTGCAGGTGGATTCTGTACCATCTGAGCCACCAGGGAAGCCCAAATTTCCATATATGTAGCCATCAAAATAATTGTGCAGAAACGTTCTGATTTGGGGAAATGCCCACAAATAACACCAGATTGATAAAAATGTTACCAAAAAAAGTATATATACAATCTTTATATATGAAGACACCTGAAAAAAAAATGCACCAAGATTTAAATGATGGTTTTCTCTGGGTGTTGGGTTATAGGCAGTTTTAATTTCCTTTACACTCTTAGTATTTTCCAGATTCTCTGCAGTATATTTCTTTTATGACCAGTAAAAATGTTTAAATGCCATTTTTGAAAACAATAAAAGCTTATCAAATATAGTATGTTGAAGAGAATGTTATATTGTTTGATCATTATACAGAACAAGAAGATGAGCCCTAGGGTAAACTACAGTTCTTATTCCAGTGCTGTTTCCATTATGTATTTGGGATTCTCTATTATTAGACGTTTATATATCTCCCTTCTGGCTTTGTAGATCTCATGCTTTTTCTCTGTCGATTCTCATTGCCATGAGCATGCCTATCTTGGTGGCTCCGTCTCACCTGCGTCCTCCGCTAATGTGCTGATTTAGATTTGCTGTGACTAGCTTGAGGGGCTGGCTTGTAATAACCAAGCACTGGTGGAGCCTTGTGAACGCACTGTATGACAGTTTCGTTCTTCTGCCACTTGTTGGTTTTTTCATTTGCTGTTGGGTCCTCAGTTACTTCCTCAGTACTGAGGTAGTAAGAAGCATGACCTGTGGAGACCTGAGACATTACTGCATTAAGTAAATATTTTCAGAACCAGGCTAACCTCATTGCAAGGAGCTAATAAGGACAGCGCTACACAGGCCGTCCTTGTGTTGATCCAGACTTCTAACTCCACTTGAAGTGACTTCAGTTTTTTCCAAGTAAAATTATCTACAATTTTATGGAAAAGAAAGTGTTGTAATATTAGCAAACAGAATTAGAGGACAGTTGTATATTTAGTATAAAATTACTTCTGCATATTCACAGAATGGATACTTTTTAACATTCTACTGGCAGAATTCTATAAAACCAAAGTTTTTATTAGCTATTCAGCATTTTATATAATTGGCATTGTTGAATAATTATAAAAATTTTTGCCTGTTGCATTCAGTAAGTAATAATTATATGATTGTTTAATGAGCATTTTCCATTTGAGAAATATTGCCAGCTCGATACAAAAAGGACAGTGCTCTCTGCAAGCTGTATATTAGGTTATTGGGACTCTTCAATCGTTAGTCATGGTGTATAATCGTTCTTTGCATATTTCAGACACTCCCCTCCACCACTAAGAACATTGCTCTCCATCCCTGTTTCTTATATACTTTCTACTTTTTTATTCTTATCTGTGACATCACTTGCTTAGCTTTCAAAGTAGATGCTGCAGTTTGATACGTTCAACATTTGTAAGAGTGGTGCATTGTCTGCGATTTAAAAACCAACTCATGACCTTTAGTGTTTGTTGGAAGAAAAAAAGCAAAAAGTGATTTTTAGTTTATGAGCTTTAAAGAGAGAATATAGAGGAAAGAATGGGCAGAACAGGTTTCTCGAAGTTTATATTGAAGAGAGGTTTTGAAGGCTAATCCAGGGACATGGCAGGAACAGGGATAGAGCAGTGATTGGGTAAAAGAGCCTCAAGATCCGATGAAGAGACACTTGGTAAGGAGGTCTGTGGTGTCCTGTTAGTGAAACTGAAAGTTGAATAAGCTCATGAAAAACAGAAAGTGAAAAAGAGAGATTTATCCCAGTGACTGGGATATGACAAGATTAGAGCAAAAATTATTTTTAAACCAAACACCTTATTTTTATGTATAAGAAGTTTGTAGTAAGAATTAAACTATGACTGTAAAATATTTATCTGTTGTAGGCTACTGATTATTGAACTGTAAGTGAATTTCCTCTAATATGAAAGCTAGAAAAGGTTCTCATGGTAAATTGTTAAACGTTAAATGATGAGGAATGTTTTTCATATCTCAATTCAGTTCTACTGAAATTGAAATTGGATATCTTATTTCGTTAGTTAGCATCTCTTTAAAAACTTTAATTTGGAAAGCTTCAGAATTTTTCAAAGTTTATTTATAAACTTATAAAAGGGCTGTTTTGCATTTGGAGCTTCTGTATTTATATGCTGTTTGTTGTACAAGAAAAGACATTTATTTGCTTATTTGTTCAACCAACATTTTTGAACGCCTACGGCTGCAGCTATGGACTTTTACTTGGCAAGCAATTATTTAAATTATGATGAATTCTGTGCCTTATTGTCTGCAGGAAAAATCCTGTCACAGTCCATGACTCTCAACAGGTGTTCTGAAGAAAAAGTGTGT
This sequence comes from Bos indicus x Bos taurus, assembly GCF_003369695.1. Lineage (NCBI taxonomy): Eukaryota > Metazoa > Chordata > Mammalia > Artiodactyla > Bovidae > Bos > Bos indicus x Bos taurus. The sequence continues at coordinate 110,447,802 of NC_040079.1, read as the reverse complement.
TAATGATTGAAAGCTTTTGAGTTCTTGTGGTGCTAGATATAAGAAGCTATGATTTTTCTTTTTTTTTTTAACTTGAGGTGGAAGTCATGTAAAAATTAACCATCTTAAAACAATACAGAGGCATTTAGTATGTACATAGTATTGTGCAACTACAACTTATGTCTAGTTCCAAAACATTTTTATCATCCCAGAATAAAGCCCTGTATCCATTAAGAAGATATTCTTCATTCCCTTCTTCCCCCAGCCTCTAGCAGCTACCAGTCTGCTTTCTATTTGAATAAGTTTACCTATTCTAGGTATTTCATATAAATGTAACCATACGATTTGACCCCTGGTACCTTTTTTTCACTTGGTGTAATGTTTTCAGTGTGCATCAGTATTGTATATATCAGTTTTTCATCTCCTTTTATGGCTAAATAATATTCTGTTGTATGTACATACCACATTTAGTTTATTTATTCATTGATGGGCATTTAAGTTGCTTCTACCTTTTGGCTATTGTGAAGAGTGCTTCTGTGAACATTCATATATGGTATTTGAGTACCAGTTTTCATTTCCCTTGGGTATATACCTTAGTTCAGTTCAGTCACTCAGTCGTGTCCGACTCTTAGCGACCCCATGAATCGCAGCACGCCAGGCCTCCCTGTCCATCACCAACTCCTGGAGTTCACCCAAACTCATATCCGTTGAGTCGATGATGCCATCCAGCCATCTCATCCTCGGTCGTCCCCTTCTCCTCCTGCCCCCAATCCCTCCCAGCATCAGGGACTTTTCCAGTGAGTCAGCTCTTCACATGAGGTGGCCAAAGTATTGGAGTTCCAGCTTCAGCATCAGTCCTTCCAATGAACACCCAGGACTGATCTCCTTTAGGATGGACTGGTTGGATCTCCTTGCAGTCCAAGGGACTCTCAAGAGTCTTCTCCAACACCACAGTTCAAAAGCATCAATTCTTCGGCGCTCAGCTTTCTTCACAGTCCAACTCTCACATCCATACATGACCACTGGAAAAACCATAGCCTTGACTAGATGGACCTTTGTTGGCAAAGTAATGTCTCTGCTTTTGAATATGCTGTCTAGGTTGGTCATAACTTTCCTTCCAAGGAGTAAGTGTCTTTTAATTTCATGGCTGCAGTCACCATCTGCAGTGATTTTGGAGCCCCCCAAAATAAAGTCTGACACTGTTTCCACTGTTTACCCATCTATTTCCCATGAAGTGATGGGACCAGATGCCATGATCTTAGTTTTCTAAATGTTGAGCTTTAAGAGTAGAATTTCTGAATCATATGGTAATTCTGTGTTTTTGAGAAACCACCAAACTTTTTCCAGAGTGGCTATACCCATTCCCAACAGCAGTGTATGAGAGTTCTAATTTCTCCATATCTTCACCAACACTTATTGTTTTCTAGTTTTTAAAAATTATGGCTATTCTAGTGGGTGGGAGGCAGTATCTCATTTTGCTTTTGCTTTTTAATTTCCTAGTGACTAAGAATGTTGAACATCTTTTCATGTGCTTATTGCCCATTTGTCTGTCTTCTTTGAAGTGTCTGTGCATGTCCTTTGCCCATTTTTTAATAGGGCTGTTACCAGCTTCTTTTGCATAATACTACTATTACTTATATTTATGTTACATACAAGTTGTTATATACTGAGGGGGCGAAAGAGTGAGAAACGTGCACTCAGGCAGGTGATCTTCAGTAGGATTATCTCCCATTTTTTTTTTTTTTTTTTTAGGCCTTCTGCTCTCTGCCAAAATTTAAACTGGTCCTTCCTTTCAGTTCTTGGTTTGACTAGAGCATGATGCTCAAGTTTGAATTCTGTGTAGGTCAATGAGTCATTTCGTTCTATGGCCAGCTGTTTAACAAGTCCATGCAGTCGGTCCAGGGGGCACTTGTTAGGTTTTTGGCTTGATCATTACCAATCCTTTTTCACTGTGGGAGAAAATAACCCAATCTTTAGTAGCAAAAAGACCTGCCATTTGCATATGTGAACACAATAGATCTGTACAGATATTTTACTAGCGTAAGACATTTTTGTTATCACAGTGACTCCCCTTTTACTTCTAGAGTTTTTGTGGCCATGGTCACCAGAATATCACTTAGGATACTTAAAGCTCATGGTTGATTTGCCCATGGGTTTAGTGCTTTTCAAAAACTTAGAATTGCTCCAGAAGTGATTTTGCCTAGGTTGTTTATTTAAATCTCTAGATTCTCTTGTACTATGAAAAATGCTTTTATTCCCTTTGTTCATGAACAGTGTGCTGTTTGTTTTCTGTTGCCACCAGGGTTATGATGCTTATTGTGGTTTGCTGTTCACTGAGATTCTTATGTGGTATAAAAGTTTCTCTGTAAGTCTAACTTTTTTTTCCTTTTAAGAAATCATATCTTAAAGCCCCTCCAGTCAGTTCTTTTCTTTTAAGACATCATTCATCAAAACCCCCAAATTATTATTTTTACCAATAAGAACTATATTAAACTTTAATATTCAAAATCCTCATCTATAAAGATTTGAACTTATAAATTGTGTTAATTGAATTAGGTTCTCCAGTTACAGAGCTTTGAACAACTAACTGGGTATAAGGTCAAGAATCTCTTTCCTTCTTTATATTGAGCACACAGAATTTGCAAACAAAATTCCTTGTTTACTAAGGATCACTCATTGTGGACTCTGATTAGACAGTATTTATTCCTCAGGGGTCTCACTTTTTCAAGTTGATATTGCATTACTGTTTCCCCAGGGAAAACAGGGGCAGGGACCAATTATAACTAAAAATATTTGCTGGGAATTTATAGGTTGGGGCTGGAAGTTACAGAAACCTTTCAAAGATAACTTAAAACATTGAGTATATTTTAATGTAAAACTATCTATGTTTGCCAAACTGATACTTAGTTTTTAATTTATATAAATTCCTCTCCTAATGAAAATATTAATAGATGTCTGGGCATTTTTATCCAGTGCACGTCCCTTTAACAAGAGAGCTCTCATTTAATGGAAATAAAAACAAAAAGAAATAAATAGGGTCTACTTAAACTCAAAAGGTTTTGCTGCTGCTGCTAAGTCACTTCAGTCGTGTCTGACTCTGTGGGACCCCAGAGACGGCAGCCCACCAGGCTCCCCCATCCCTGGGATTCTCCAGGCAAGAACACTGGAGTGGGTTGCCATTTCCTTCTCCAATGCGTGAAAGTGAAGTCGCTCAGTCGTGTCCGACTCTTAGCGACCCCATGGACTGCAGCCCACCAGGTTCCTCCGTCCATGGGATTTTCCAGGCAAGAGTACTAGAGTGGGGTGCCATTGCCTTCTCCAAGGGTTTTGCACAGCAAAGGAAATAAACAAAAAAACAACCCACAGATTGGGAGAAAATATTTGCAAATGATGTGACTGACAAGGGATTATTAGTCTCCAGAATTTACAAACAGCTCATGATGCTTGAGTGAGTGAGTGAAAGTCACTCAGTTGTGTCTGACTCTTTGCGACCCTATGGACTATACAGTCCATGGAGTTCTCCAGGCCAGAATACTTGAGTGGGTAGCCATTCCCTTCTCCAGGGAATCTTCCCAACCCAGGGATCGAACTCAAGTCTCCCACATTGCAGGCAGATTCTTTACCAGCTGAGCCACCGGGAAAGCCCTCATGATCCTTAATAGCCCCAAAACAAACAACCCAATCAACAAATGGGTGGAAGACCTAAATAGACATTTCTCCAAAGAAGACATACAAATGGCCAAGAGATACATCAAAAGATGTTCAGGATCACTAATTATTAGAGAAATGTAAATCAAACTACAATGAGATATAAATCCACAAACAATAAATGCTGGAGAGGGTGTGAAGAGAAAGGGGCCCTCCTACAGTGTTGGTGGGTATGTAAATTGGTACAGCCACTATGGAGAACAGGATGGAGGTTCCTTAAAAAACTAAAAATAGAGCTACCATATGACCCTTCATGGCAAATAGATGGGGAAACAATGGAAACAGTGACAGACTTTATTTTAGTGACTGAAGCCATGAAATTAGAAGACACTTGCTCCTTGGAAGAAAAGTTATGACCAACCTAGACACCACATTAAAAAGCAGAGACATCACTTTGCCAACAAAGATCCATCTAGTCAAAGCTATGGTTTTCCCAGTAGTCATGTATGGATGTGAGAGTTGGACTGTAAAGAAAGCTGAGCGCTGAAGAATGGATGCCTTTGAACTGTGGTGTTGGAGAAGACTCTTGAGAGTCCCTTGGACTGCAAGGAGATCCAACCAATCCATCCTAAAGGAGATCAGTCCTGGGTGTTCATTGGAAGGACTGATGTTGAAGCTGAAACTCCAATACTTTGGCCACCTGATGCGAAGAGCTGACTTTTGAGAAAACCCTGATGCTGGGAAGGATTGAAGGTGGGAGGAGAAGGGACGACAGAGGATGAGATGTTGGATGGCATCACCAACTCAATGGACATGAGTTTGAGTAAACTCCAGGAGTTTGTGATGGACAGGGAGGCCTGATGTGCTGCAGTCTGTAGGGCCGTAAATAGTTGGACATGAGTGAGTGACTGAACTGAATTGAACTGAAGTATCTGCAGAGAACACTGAGATGCAAACTATTTACAAAGCTAGGAGGTGATGATATCTGTGAAACTAAGGGAAGCATTTCAAGTAAGAAGTGGCCGCTTGTCAAAAATGAGAAATCAAGTGTGATGAAGACTTGAAAAGTAACCTTTACCTCTAGCAGTAGTTGGTCAGAAAGCGATATGAGTAATTCAGGTTATTGTGAGAAGGGGAGTGAATGTGAATCAGGAAACCATGGTGAATGTTACCTACTTTTTCAAAGTTTTTTTTTTTTTTGTAAAAAGCATCGTAATACTAGTGGTTATGAGCTTGGACTAGACCAGACAGTCTGGAATCAAATCTTGGCTCTGCAGTTTTTTTATCTTTGTGACTTTATGCAAGTTACTTAACCTCTCAGTACTGCTGTTTCCCATCTGGAAAATAAGAACAGTGATATCAGCTGCGTTGGGGTTGTTGTGAGGATTCAACTTACACATATAAAGCTCTTAGAACATTGTCAAATTATAAGAAGTTTACAGGAAGTATTAGCCATCATCAACATCATCATTCTCATGCTGGAGCATAGCATGATGTTCCATACAGTTAATAGATGCTCTGTACAGTTAATAGATTAAACTGTATAGCAGAGAATTAGATTGGAGAAGTAGTCTGGGATCACATAATGAGGAGCCACATAAGTCAGCTGACAGAGTATGGATTTTACCCTAAAAATAGCCAAAAACTGTGAAAGAATGTGTATGTCACATGTTTAAGCTCTGAAGAGGTTATTCTTTTCCAGAAAATATTATATGCCGTGTTCAGGTGGGTATGCTGCCACCAGGTGGCAAGTGTCAATTATTGCTGTACAGGTGAAGCAGTAAAACCGCGCATGCGTGTGTGTGTACAGGTGAAGCAGTAAACTGTGTATTTTAATATGAAATATTAATTGATCCAAATGGCCAAATGTAAGCACCCTAATTCTAGCAGGGCACTTTGTTCCCCAAAACTGATCAGTTATGTGAAGGAGAGAAAAAGAGGGTAATTGAAAAGATAGATTTCAAAGAAAGCTAACACAGGTATAGTTGGGCCTCATGTGAAACTGAAAAGCCATTTGGAGTCAGTGCATTCTGTCATACCTTATTTCACTCTCATAATATCTGACACCCTTCTCTTTGCAAATCAGCTTCCTCTCCTTGTACCTCAGTTTGTACAAGACAAAAAATTACAGGATGAATTCCCAGGTCTGTTCTATTCATTGGAATTGTTTTCCACAATCGACACTTAAAAGAAGAGGAAAAGAAACATTATTTAAATAGAGTAACCAGATCATGGAACAACAGACTGGTTCCAAATAGGAAAAGGAGTACGTCAAGGCTGTATATTGTCACCCTGCTTATTTAACTTATATGTAGAGTACATCATGAGAAACTCTGGGCTGGAAGAAGCACAAGTTGGAATCAAGATTGTCGGGAGAAATATCAATAACCTCAGATATGCGGATGACACCACCCTTGTGGCAGAAAGTGAAGAAGAACTAAAGGGCCTCTTGATGAAGGTGAAAGAGGAGAGTGAAAAAGTTGCCTTAAAGCTCAACATTTGGAAAACTAAGATCATGGCATCCAGTCCCATTACTTCATGGCAAATAGATGGGGAAACAGTGGAAATAGTGGCTGACTTTATTTTTCTGGGCTCCAAAATCATCGCAGATGGTGATTGCAGCCATGAAATTAAAAGACGCCTACTCCTTGGAAAGAAAGTTATGACCAACCTAGATAGCATATTCAAAAGCAGAGACATTACTTTGCCAACAAAGGTCCGTCTAGTCAAGGCTATGGTTTTTCCAGTAGTCATGTATGGATGTGAGAGTTGGACTATAAAGAAAGCTGAGCACAAAAGAATTGATGCTTTTGAACGGTGGTGTTGGAGAAGGACTGATGCTAAAGCTGAAAGTCCAATACTTTGGCCACCTGATGCGAAGAGCCGATTCATTTGAAAAGACCCGGATGCTGGGAAAGATTGAGGGCAGGAGAAGGGGACGACAGATGAGATGGTTGGATGGCATCACCGACTCAATCGACATGGGTTTGGGTGGACCCCGGGAGTTGGTGATGGACAGGGAGGCCTGGCGTGCTGCGGTTCATGGGGTTCCAAAGAGTTGGACATGACTGAGTGACTGAACTGAACTGAACCAGATCAATTCATAGAGTAAGCATCTAGCTTAGCGGTTCGCAGACTTTCCTGCACAGTAGAAGCATCTGGAAAGCTTAAGACAATTTCAAAGCCTAAGTCACACTCCATCCCCAAATCAGAAAATCTGGGATGTGAGCCAGGAGTCGCTATTTTATAAAGATCCTCAATATGCAATAAATTTTGGGTCCCACTTCACGTAGCTGCTTTGCGTGATTCTGCAAAACTAATTTGATTATACATCGTGAACTCTTATATGCCAGCTACTTTACTTGGTGTGCAACTAAAGATGTGTGGATGATTTCATGTCAGAAGGAAAATCTGGCTTTGTTGATAGAGAACAAAAATATTTCAGTCTGCAACATGACTAGTAAGTTGATACATAAATGTACTTTGTGAGTGATTTTAGGGATATTTATTTGATTATTGCATCATGCACTGATTTTAAACTCCTTCAGTAAGATTCATCTCCTCCCTGTTACTTTCTAGACATCTTTTCTAACTCTTTGTTCTCTAATTCCAAGAGAAAAATCTCATCAACTGCCTCTTTTCTCATCAAATCAAGAGTAGGAGGATCAGCTGGGGTGTCCTGGGTGGTAGGATCTCTGAGCACTGGCCAGTTTCCTCAGCAGGAAATTCTGCATTCTTCAAAAGTACTTAAATATGTTTCACCTACAAAAGAATACATATAAAATACGTGGATAAGAAGGTGATTTTTTAAAAACTACCTCTGTGCCTATCACCCAGTTTAAGGAATATGCACATTTAAATACTTCTGAAACCTTTCCCATCCTAATCTTACCCCCTCCCACCTCAGGTAATCATGGTTCTGAATTTTCTTTATTAGTGCCTTGTTTTTCTATACTACATATGTTTACTTCAACAGTGTATTAGTTTTTCTGTTTTTGAACGTAATGATATCATAAGCAGTCAGAGATTTTCTTTTTGTTCAGTATTGCACATACTATTCCATTATTAAGCATTTACCTCATTGAGCATTCTCATACCAGTGAGCATTTCGGTTGTTTGCAGTGTTTCTCACTGTTACAGACACTGGTGCTGTGTTAACTTGAGCTCGTTTTCTGAGACTTAGCGTGTGCCAGGGGCCTGGAGGTGTGCAGAGGTCATAACCCCATGGTCCTCAGGCCACGGAGAGTAGTGCCTGTTGAGGAAACCACAGCCAGCTGGTGCTGGTGTGTTGGCTGAGCACCCGGTCTATCGCAGAGGAGCTCCGACTTGTCCCTTGGGGCTGTTGGTGCGTACCGGGTGCCTCACAAGGTGGGCCATGGAAGTGACCAGCCGTGGCAATTCTTTTATTTTCTTAAGTTGGTATTTCCTACAAAAAAAGTGCACATAAGAGAGATTAATAGTCCATTGTTGTTTTTCAGTCGCTGAGTCGTGTCTGACTTTTTGCGACCCCATGGACGGCAGCACGCCAGGCTCCCCTTCCTTGGTTATCTCCCTGAAAGTGAAAGTTGCTCAGTATCTGACCCCATGAACTATACAACCCATGGTATTCTCCAGGCCAGAATACTGGAGTTGGTAGCCTTTCCCTTCTCCAGGGGATCTTCCCAACACAGGGATAGAACCCAGGTCTCCCGCGTTGCAGGCAGATTCTTTACCAACTGAGCTATCAGGGAAGCCTCACTTTGCTCAGATTCATGCCCATTTAGTTGGTGACCATCTAACCATCTCATCCTCGGTCTCCCCCTTCTAGTTTTGCCCTCAGTCTTTCTCAGCATTAGGATCTTTTCCAGTGAGTCAGCTTTTCGCATCAGGTGGCCAAAGTATTGGAGCTTTGGCTTCAGCAACAGTCCTTCCAGTGAATATTCAGGACTAATTTCCTTTAAGATTAATTGGTTTGCTCTCCTTGCAGTCCAAGGGACTCTCAAGAGTCTTCTCCAACACCACAGTTCAAAAGCATCCATTCTTCAGCGCTCAGCTGAATGTAGAGTTTCAAGCCAGCTTTTTTACCCTCCTCAAAAGGCCCTTTAGTTTGTCTTTACTTTCCTGCCATGAGAGTGGTATCATTTGCATATCTGAGGTTGGTGATGTTTTTCCTGGCAATCTTGATTCCAGCTGTGCTTCATCCATTCTGGCATTTCCCATTATGTAATCTGCATAGTTCATAAGTTAAATAAGCAGAGTGACAGTATACAGCCTTGACATACTCCTTTCCTAATTTGAAACCAGTCCATTGTTCCATGTCCGATTCTAACTGTTGCTTCTTGACCTGCATACAGGTTTTTCAGGAGACAGGTCAGGTGGTCTGGTACTCTCATATCTTTAAGAATTTTCCACAGTTTGTTGTGATCCACACAGTCAAAGGCTTTAATGTAGTCCATGAAGTAGAAGTAGTAAATGTGTTTCTGGAACCGCCCTTGCTTTCTCCATGACCCAGCAAATGTTGGCAGTTTGATCTCTGGTTCCTCTGCCTCTTCAAAACCCAGCTTGTACATCTGGAAGTTCTTGTTTCACAAACTGCTGAAGCCTACCTTGAAGGATCGTGAACATAACCATGCTAGCTGTGATCCATGAAGGGGAATAGTCCATTACTTATGGTTTATAAATGAATAAACCTCAGATTATAACCTGGAATGTATTTATGCTGCTGAGCATGATAGCATCCATTACAGATATATCTTGTCTTAGAGATTCTCCTTTACATGAACTGCTATTTATGTCGGAGAAGGCAACGGCGCCCCACTCCAGTACTCTTGCCTGGAAAATCCCATGGACGGAGGAGCCTGGTGGGCTGCAGTCCATGGGGTCTCTAGAAGTCGGACACAACTGAGAGACTTCACTTTCACTTTTCACTTCCATGCATTGGAGAAGGAAATGGCAACCCACTCCAGTGTTCTTGCCTGGAGAATCCCAGGGATGGGGGAGCCTTGTGGGCTGCCGTCTCTGGGGTCGCACAGAGTCGGACACGACTGAAGTGACTTAGCATGCGTGCTATTTATGTATTTGTTTTTAATGAGATTAAACTTAGGTTGGGGCATAGTATTGTTCTTCTCTCCATTCAATGTTAGCAGTAAATGAGGTGACAGTGAAATAAAACAGAAGTAGGTGGCTCAGTTGGTAAAGAATCTGCCTGCAGTATAGGAGACCCGGGTTTGATCCCTGGCTCGGGAAGATCCCCAGGAGAAGGAAATGGCAACCCACTCCGTACTCTTGCCTGGAGAACCGCATGGACAGAGGAGCCTGGAGGGCTACGGTCCCTGGGGTCGCACAGGGTCGGACACGACTGAGCGACTGAACCTCCACCGCCACCAGGTGGCATCTGAACAGCGATGTGTAACAGCCTGTCACTGTTAGGAGTCAGCTTGCAGGATGTTGTGAGGGTGTCTGGAGAGGCTGATGAAAGAGGTCATCAGGACACTGTAGTTCTGCCTTATTTCTGTCCTTTGGGATGAAATTTTTGGTAGATGTGTAATTGTATAATATCCATTTAAAAATAATGATATCAACATATGGGCCCAAAGTTTTAATAATGAATAGTCTTTACAGATCTTTGAGGGAGGAGGGGAGGCAGTGATAATCTTTAAAAAAGGAAACAATTACCCATACTCTAATTTGTTGCTGCTGTTGTTCAGTCGCTCAGCCATGTCCGACTCTTTGCGACCCCACGGACTGCAGCACACCAGCGTTCCCTGTCCATCACTAACTCCCAGAGCTTGCTCAAACTCATGTCCATCGAGTCGGTGATGCCATCCAGCCTTCTCATCCTCTGTTGCCCCCTTCTCCCACCTTCGATCTTTCCCAGCATCAGGGTCTTTTCCAATGAGTCATTTCTTCGCATCAGGTGGCCAAAGTATTGGAGCTTCAGCATCAGTCCTTCCAGTGAATATTCAGGGTTGATTGATTTCCTTTAGGGTTGACTGGTTTGATCTTCTTGCAGCCCAAGGGATTCTCAGGGGTCTTATCCAACACCCCAGTTCCAAACCGTCAGTTCTTCAGCGCTCAGCCTTCTTTATGGGCTAACTCTCACATCCTTACATGGCTACTGGAAAAACCATAGCTTTGACTGTATGGCCTTTGTGGGCAAAGTGCTGTCTCTGCTTTTTAATACGCTGCCTAGGTTTGTCATAACTTTTCTTCCAAGGAGCAAACGTCTTTTAATTTCATGGCTGCAATCATTGTTATGCAGTGATTTTGGAGCCCAAGAAAATAAAAGTCTGTCGTTGTTTCCCCATACTTTCATAACCTGTAAGTAATTACTGTTGACAGTTCGTTGATTCTGTTTCTGTGTATATTTTTAAACTTAACTTGTGTCATACTCTATATGTAATTTTGGCTTCTTTTCTCCCCTGACTTATGTTGAGAGCATTCTCTCACATTAAATTTTTTGGAAAACATTGTCTTTGTCAGCTGCATACTATTACTTGTATGATTGTACAGTAATGTAATCATGGACCTGATATATCAGTTTAGTTTTTTTTTTTTAAGGAAGAAATCTAAAATTATTGCTATTGGTGCCTCTGTTTTGTAAAAAAAAAAAAATTTTTTTTTTTTTTTGACTCAACAGGTGTTTATTGAGAACCTATGTATAAGCACTGTTCGAGACTTAGAGTAGCCTTTGATTTTGATGAAAATTCCTGCCCTCCGGGGGCTATCTTCTGGTTATTTGTTCTGTAGTAATAATGTGACATCATGTACTTCATATATATGAAGCCTAAACAGTTTTTTCATAATTTTATACACTTAGAAGTTTGATCTAAACTCTATAATGTAATCATTCCACTTTTTATTCTATATCTTTTTTTTTTTTTCATTTGGGATCATTTAGTAATAAATACTGTTTATTGAATTGCTTTTTCAAGCAATGGTTTAAAAATCTTATTATAATGTAGAATTGTAGTTTTTCTCTTGTATAATTAAGGATAGTACAGGGAATAAGAAGAAAAAGAAACAATTGAAAAATGTTTTTCTAAAATAGGCACTAAAAACTGAAAGAAATTTTATTGATTGCCATATAGTTGATCTACAATATTAGTTTCAAGTGAACATCAGAGAGTCAATATCTTTATAGTCCACTCAAAGTTGTTATAAAGTACTGTGTATATCCCTTGTGCTGTGCAGCTCATCCTTGTGTCTTACTCACAGTGGTTGTACGTTTTTTATCCCCTACCCCTGTATCTTGTTCCTCTCCCCTCTGGTAACCACTCATTTGTTCTCTGTATCTGAGGCTGTTTCGGCTTTGTTATATTCACTGTTTGTTTTAGTTTTTAGATTCCACATAAAAGTGAGAGCCTAGGGTACTCATCTGTTTCTGACCTATTTCAGTAAGCGTAACACCCTCTAGTCCATGCATGTTGTTGCAGACGGCAGAAGTTCATATTTTTTGGCTCGTCATAGTCCAGTGTGTGTGTGTGTGTGTGTGTGTGTGTGTGTGTGTGTGTACACCATTTTCTTTAGCCCGTCTTCTGCTGGTGGACACATAGGTGGCTTCCATATATTGGCTATTGTAAATAATGCTACTGAGAACATTGGGGTGCATGTGTGTTTTTGACATACATGCATTAGTGTGCATTAGTGTTTTTGTTTTCTTCGGATATATCACTTAGGAGTAGAATTGCTGTATCATATGGTAAAACTGAAAGAAATTTTAAGAGATCCTTCTATACTTCCTCTTTTTTGTAAATTGAAAAAGCTGAGTTCTCTTGAGGGTACGTGGCTTGTCCAGTATCACATAGCTAGCTTATCAGAGTCTTTATAGACACAACAGTCCAGTACTCTATTATATGTAGTCTGTATTCTTTTTGAAACATTACTTGCATTCAGAAAAGTATGCGAGCCTACTGTGTGGCAGACAGTGAAATATGGTAAAATGTGCAAAATTAAGATAACTTTTTAGGCTGCAGAATCTTTTTTCTTAGACACTAAAGTTTTCCTAAACTTGAAGAACAGTTCTGCATTGAATGAGGTTATAGGGTATAAATAAGCCCGTCGGCCCCATGAGCTGAAGGTCTGTGGTCTTCTTCACACCTGATTTCCTCAGGCCCGTTCGGCACTGTTATTTTCCAGCACTTTGTATCTTTGTGCTATTGTTGGGAAACATTCTTCAGAGCATCTTTAGACTGTTGCCTTTGTCCTCTTTGCTTTCAGTTGCCCCACTTCAGCTCTACATACAAATTGTCTTTCGATCAACTGTGTTAATCTTCTTTTTGTTTTCATAGTTAAGCCCGTGGAGTTTTGTTGTAATAGCTTGTACAGCATGCTTATGCAACATTCATTAAGGAATATCACAAAGATTTAAAGACCGTACGGACAAGTACAAATAGTCACTGTAATTAGAAATAATAATTTTAAAAGTTTTCTACAGTAAAAATATAGAAAGTAACTCTACTTACAGCTGTTTTTGAAAACTGGGGAAAGTTGGTAACATTTTTAAAACACTTTATAATCTTTTTGGGGTGTGTGTGTGTGTGTGTTTGTATTTTCCCCCTAGTGTTGTCAAAAAAGTATATGTTGTTTTGGTGATTTCATTTGTTCATGCCTTTAACCTTGTGTTCTAATTTTAATGTTGCTGTTTTTAATTGTTGCTGTTCATTTGCTAAATCGTGTCTGACTCTGCAACCCTAGGGACACTAGGCTCCTCTATCCTCCACTTTCTCCTGCAGCTTGCTCAAATTTTTGTTGATTGAGTTGGTGATGCTGTCTAACCATGTCATCCTCTGTCTCCCCTTCTCCTTGCGCCTTCAGTCTTTCCCAGCATCAGGATCTCTTCCAGTGAGTCAGCTCTTTGTGTCACGTGGCCCAAATATTGGAGTGTCAGCTTTAGCAGCAATTTTTCCAGTGAATATTCAGGGTTGATTTCTTTTAGGATGGATTGGTTTGATCTCCTTGCAGTCCAAGGGACTCCCAGCTCTTTTCCAGCACCACAATTCGAAAGCATCAATTCTTTGGCGCTCAGCCTTCTTTAGGGTCCAACTCTCATATCCATATATGACTACTGAAAAAGCCATAGCTTTGATTACATGGACCCTTGTCAGCAAAGTGATGTCTTTGCTTTTTAATATGCTGTATATGTTTGTCATAGCTTTCTTTCCAAGGAGCAGGCGTCTTAACTTCATGGCTGTAGTCAGCGTCCACAGTGATCTTGGAGCCCAAGAAAATAAAATCTGTCACTGCTTCCTCTTTCTCCCCCTTCTATTTGCCATGAAGTGGTGGGATCAGATGCCATGATATTAGTTTTTTGAATGTAGAGTTTCAAGCCAGCTTTTTCACCCTCCTCTTACACCTTCATCAAGAGGCTCTTTAGTTCCTCTTAACTTCCTGCCATATGAGTGGTATCATCTGCATGTCTGAGGTTGTTGCTGTTTCTCCTGGTAGACTTGATTCCATCTTGTGATTCATCCAGCCTGGCATTTTGCGTGATGTGTTCTGCATATAAGTTAAATAAGCAGGGTGACAGTATACAACTTTACATTCATAGAATCATAGAAACAAAGAGAATTCCAGAAAAACATCTACTTCTGCTTCATTGACTACTCTAAAGCATTTGACTGTGTGGTTTACAACTGTGGAAAATTCTTAAAGAGTTGGGAATACCAGACCACCTTAACCTGTCTCCTGAAAAATCTGTATGCTAGTCGAGAAGCAGCAATTGTTCATAGAACTAGACATGGAACAACTGACTGGTTCAAAATTGAGAAAGGAGTACAAAGCTGTATGTCACTTGCTTATTTTAAGTGTTTTTACATTTAATGACAAATGAAGGAAAAGAGTGAATGCATGTAATGCAAATTGGTTTTAATGGAAAGAATACTGAATTTGGAATCATATGTTTATGTTCTATTTTGCTCCTTACTCTTGGAGAAGTAAGCCATTTGTCCTCAAATCTCAGCTTTCACATTCTTTTCTCAGTAAGATATTTCATGACTCCTCCCTGCATTCCCATACAAATGAAGTCTTTTCTGTTTTAGATTTTCTTTAGTACTTAAGCTTTTTCTTCAAAACGCTTTCTGTCTCTTGAAATGATACATTTCTATATTTGTCTACATTTGCTTATTAGTTCTTCCTCCTTGGATTACAATTCAGGGGAGTCGGGCTTGTATCATTTCATCACTACCTCCTCTGCCTTTGGCACAGGGCAGACATGTGATAGGCAGTCCATAAATATTTTTTAAGTAAATGAACAACTCACTACTGTCTATCATATACCAAGTTATTTCCTTCACAGCTATAAAACTCTGCAACCTCACAGCTTACAGAGAGCCTTCTTTGAGAAAATCAGGACAAGACATGTTCCCATACTACCTTAGAGATATACAGGACTGTTGAGTGTACAAAATTGTACGCTAACTTTTCTCTTGTTTCTCACAACTCTGTGAGATATTAGGCTGCTGCTGCTGCTAAGTCGCTTCAGTTGTGTCTGACTCTGTGCGACCCCATGGACGGCAGCCCACCAGGCTCCTCTGTCCCTGGGATTCTCCAGGCGAGAACACTGGCCTAGACTAAAAGACCCTACAGTTAGGACTGTGTGTTTTGACTTATATCTGGCTTAGTGCCTCGCACATACATATCTGACAAAGACTCAAAAAATAAAACCAGTTCCAGTTAGTACTTTTTTTGAAGTGACATGTATAGAAACTTGGCATTTTTTTTAACAGCGTTTTAAAATCTCCTTGTTTTATTGAGAATATTCATTTATAAATAAAAATTGAGTTTATGGAATAAATTCTTAGTCATTTTTATTTAGTCGTTTATTCGTGTTCTGGTTAGGGTAAGACATTTGCCTGAGATCTGAATTAGTTTTGAAAGACAAGTGTATATGGACATAATCTCTTTCCAGTAAATCTTGCAGCTATTTCCATGCCTACATATGTTAACATTTTTATATTTGGCTTCCAAATGACAAACACAGATGGCTGTAGTCTGAATTTCAAGCATGTTTTGGAATAAATGTTTTTCCAGTAATATAAAGTGTATCATTTCACTATCAGATGATTAGCAATTAAATAGTTCCTGATTTTTGCTTATCTGCCATTTTTCAGGTTTAAGATAAAAAATAACTTTGATAGCTATTTATGATGTGATCTTGTTTTCTTTCTCATGTTTTTACAAAACAGATGTTTTCCTAAAAGGCTGTTATGGGTATTATTATTCTGAGAATTTAATTTTGTTGTTTGTTTGGTTTTTCTATTTGTTTTGTTCGTGGAGTAGAGAGATTATTGTGAGAAGGAATATTTTATGTTTTAGTTCATTGAATTACCACTTTGAATTCTGAGACCGTGGAACTTTTTTAGGTAGTGGGATCTTTATATCATCTTAGTTCTTAGGTTCTGTGGAACAGTGCTTAAAATGATTCCTCCATGTTAACTTTTGTGTAAGAAAAAATGCATTATCTTTTTTCCACTCATACAGCAGTGAACAAAAGTTCTTACCTTCATGGAGTTTACCTTTTGGTTAATTGTTGTGAAAAAATAATATGACTTCATTTAATCAATAACCTAGACCTGAAACAGTGTTTGATAATTTTTTGTCCTTAGAAGTGATTAGTTCTAAACACAGTAATAAAACTGTTTTACTTTTTATTCCGTATCTTTTATTAACTTTTTCACTAGGTTCATTTAATAATGGATACTGTTGTCTCAGACAGAGGTTTGTTTGGTTTTTAAAATCTTTTTATAGTGCATTATTTTAACAAAAATTTTCTTTTATGTATTTGTATGTATAAACATTAAGTATAAATGTTATATATAACCCTACAGAGATGGAATTTTAAACAAAATCTTCAACTTTGTCCTGATATCCTCTGCTGTCTGAATATTTTTTTTTAATATCAAGAATGTCATTATTAATACGTTTTTGCTTTTGCATTCTTTCTGAGGGATCCTTTTAAAATGATATGCCTAGACTTCTGATTGCATTTACAGATAATATGTAACAGTGTTTCAGTTGAATTATTTTTAAGAATGAATTTCCTATCCAAAGTAGTTTAAATGCATTCCAGCAGCTTAATAATATACAAATAGAGGCAACTAGTCTTGCATCTGTTCCTTAAGCAGATAGCAGAATAACTGAATAGTTGTTCAACAGCTGGGGAAAAATTTTAAATGTGATGTATTTTTATGTTCTACAAGGTCAGTGATTAGATATTTCTCACTTATTAATTGGACATTTGTTAAGTAAATAGTACTTATCTATTAACTTTTCTTTATCTACAGCAAACAAAAGTATAACATATGCTATATGTTATTCTAATATCTGTCACATAATCTGATAGTTAATGATATCAGCATTATCAAGATTTCTTTAGTACTTTATATTCTAAGACATTTACTGACCATCTTTGTAATTGTTCTAATTTATGTATTAATATATTCATCTATTTCCTCTTTTTAAGGCAAAAGGGCTTACACTTGTTCTTATGCTTTTCTTTCAGAATGACTGAGTTCAAATTAAATTTAGGAAGTGGTAGTTAATAGTTGCTTCATATAAAATTTAGAAAATTCACTGCAGCAAAAAGGAAATTTCATGTCAGCATAAGGAAAAATAGCTGTAATCTCTAGAGATAGACCAAAGTTGTTATGGTTATATTCTTCTAGTGTTTATCCATGCCTATATATATAAAGTTAATAAAATTTAAGGTAGATATAATTGTTGAAGGCTATGAGCCTGAGGCCTCTCTTATCTTTGTTAAAAGAGATGCACATAATTTTCCTCTTACTAGTGCTGTGTCATAAACAATTATTAATAATGATTTACATTAATATTTTAATATTAATATTAAAAAATTTAATATTTTAATATTAAATTAATAATTTAATATTAATATTTTAATAATTTAATAATATTTTAATTATTAATATTAATAATTTAATATTTAATATTAATAATTTAATATTAATAATAAATTAAAATTAATAAATTTAATATTTAATTAATTAAATTAATAATTTAATATTAATTTAAAATTAATAGTAAACTAATGGTTTACATTAGTATTATTTTAATTAATCCAGTATTGGCCAAAGTGTGTAATCTATACTTCTGATTTAGATAGTGATGAGATATTTTAGGTGATATGTTGTTGATCTAGTATTAAACAAATAACAGTAGATAGTAGTGTTTTAAAAAAAAAAGGTTAACTACTTTGCAGGTTTCTTTAAGTCTGTCTGCCTTATGACAAGCCAAAAGTCTGTCTGGTACTAATAGATTCTTAGCACCCCTCTACCATGTGTCTGTTTCTCTTAGAACCTTCAGCAATGTCTAGCTAAAATTTTAATAATATAGTTTTATATTTTATTATATTCATTTTTGTTTCTTTTTTTTTTAACTCAAATGACGTTGTTTTTTATGTCAAGGATTCAAAGTCTCCTTTTAAAATAAATCTGAATAAGAAAAATACACTAAAAAAAAAAAGAAAGAAAAATACACTAGTTAAACATATTAAGTAAATGGTAAGTCTGGGTGACAACTGGAATATGGTATGCAAATGGTTAAGGGCTGGGAGGCACTATTGTTTGATACAATAATATTGATAAAAATATCTATAATTTTTCCCACTATAAATAAGGCTACATTGATCATTTGTATAGCTAAAGCTTTTTGCATGAAATAATTACATTTACTAGAATATGTAATTAGAATTTGCAGAAATTCCATAGAGTAAATGCATGTAGATTTCCTGTGTTTTCATATAATCTCATATGCAGAGATTATAGTTTTACTGAACAATGAATGAGGGCACCTGTTTTTTGTTCTTTTTATTCTCCCCAACTCTGGGCTAATTTCTTTCTTTAGACATGATATTTTCAGTTCTTCTCAATATTTGAATAGCATTCATTCAGAAATACCTGGTTTCTTTGCAATTCAGCAGTCATTCTTATATTAAAGACAGTATCTATTGTCCTTTATTTTATCATCATTTTAGTGATGGGTTTATCCTTTAAAGAAAATGACTCCAAAGCTACTTTTTTCTTAGTGGTGATAAAGAAAACTTATCTTTGACAATAATGATTTTTTTTTTTTTCTGTAGCTTGCCCAGTTTCGACAAAGGAAAGCTCAGTCTGATGGGCAGAATCCTAAGAAGCAGAAAAAAAAGAGAAAAACTTCAAGCAGTAAACATGACATGTCAGCATACCATGCTGTAAACATTGAGCAATCACAGAGTGATGAGACGTTTGTAAATAATTCTCAGAGATCAGGAACGGCCGTGCCTCCTGAATCCACAATAACGAGAGCTCTACACAGTGGAGAAATAGTTAAATGTGACCAGGTCTTCTCTGTTGAAGTAAGTATTCATCTCGATTTTTAAATAGTAGCATTCTAAGTATAAAGTTATTGTAATAACATCACTCATTAGTATCCCGTGTGGTTTTTGTGAGCTTGATTCAACACACATTTATTGAGCAACTGTAATACTCCAAAGATTGAGCACAGAGGATACAAAGATAAATACGACAGTCTCTGTACTTTAGGAAGGTCAGTCTAGTGGGGAAGGTAGACGTAAGACGGGTTAAATAGTCTGATGAGAGCTGTGCTAACAGCAATGCATATGGTGCCCTAAAGTGCCATGATTTGGGGGAATCCCCAAATTGGTCTTGTGTGTGTTACTTGGGAAAGTTTCCTGGAAGAGATAATAGAACCAGGTCTTGAAGTGTAAGTTAAAATTAGCTAGAGGCAAAGAAGTAGGACAGACAACCTCTGTGCTAAAGAATCAGCATTCTCAAAGACATGAAACAGTGTGATGTGTTTTGGAAGCCTTACGTAGTTTAGTTTTAAGTGGATATCCAAGTGACCCCGATAGGGTGGTGGTAAAGGTGAAGCACCTGGCCCATAGGAAGTTTTCCTCAATAAATGCTAATTTCCTTCCCCCATTAATGGTGGAATTTCCAAGAATAAGGAGATGAGGGAGAGGTTAAGAGTGGATTGGGTGGTGGGTGGCATGGCAGTACTCCAACTAAGACCGAGCTTAGAGAACTGTGGGATGCTTAGGAGGAAGAGTGTTGGCCAAGGCATATGACGATTATAGTGTGGGTTGTGCACTGGCATGCTTAGCTGGAAATAGGGTTTAGATGTATAGGCTTCAGTCAAGAGTCAGAGATGTCATAGAGATTGCTGTTCATCATAGAAGTGGATCTTACTGAGCTTTTCCTGCTTCGAGTTTTTTGAGCATTTTGGATACATAGATGAATGTTTTTCATCATATTTGGGAAGTTTTCAGTCATTATACCTTCAAATACTCTTTCTCACGCCTTCTCCTTCTGCGTCTCCATTATGCATATGTTAGTACGTTTGGTATTGCTGCCCAGATCTTTGATGATCTATTCTCTTTATTTATCTAAACTGTTGCGTCGGGTCGTGGTTGCATCACGCGGGCTTTCTCCCTGTGGCACGCAGGCTCTCCAGTTGCGTCGCACAGACTCCAGGGTGCACGGGCATGGTTGCCTCACAGCATGTGGGATCTCAGTTTCCCTGACCAGGGGCTGAACCCGTGTCCCCTCCATTGCAAGGCAGATTCTTAACCGCTGGACCACCAGGGAAGTCCTTGTTCTTTTTTTTTTTAATTCTTTTTTTCCCTCAAACTGGGTAATTTCAGTTGAACTTTTTTTGAAATTTGCTGATTCTTCTTCCTCCTCAGATCTGCTGGTAAACCCCTGTAGTGAATTTTACATTTCAGTTATTTTACTTTTAACTTCAGAATTTGATTGTTTTTATATATGTTCTTTTTTCTTTAATATTCCCTATTTAGTGAGGCATTGTTCTTATAATTTTCTTTAGTTTTTTAGGCATTGTTTCCTCCATTTATGTGACTTAAGAAATATGTAACTTAAAATCTTTGTCTAATAAGTACAATATTTATGTTTCCTTAGGGACAGTTTCTACCGACTACTGTTTTTCTTGGGTATGGCCCATATTTTCCTTTTTCTGTATAATTTTTTGTTGAAGTCTGGATCTTTTATGTAATAAAATATGACAACTGTGGTGCTTGATTTGATTTGAAGAATATTTTCATTTTCTGCCAGACAAATCAATACCTGGGCCCTTCTCTGGAATTTTAGCATTTCAAGTACAGAGTGTCTTGCTCACCGTTGTATCCTCAGTAGCACAGTTTTTAGTACACAATATGTGGCTCAGATGGTAAAGCATCTTCCTGCAATGCAGGAGACCTGGGTTCAATCCCCGGTTTAGGGAAATCCCCTGGAGAAGGAAATGGCAATCCACTCCAGTACTCTTGCCTGGAAAATCCCATGGTTGGAGGAGCCTGATAGGTAACAGTCCATGGGGTTGCAAAGAGTCGGACACAACTGAGCGACTTCACTTTCATGCATTTAATCAGTAGTCCATTTAAAAGACTTTAGTGAGTGAACAAACCAAGAGGGCATACATCATGAAAGTATATTAGATTTAAAAGAGGGCCATGTATGTCATTTACAGGATTTTAGAATAGGAGTAAGCTTCTTATTTCTGTTCCTGGCATCAGTTACTACATCAGTGAGGAGATGGACTTGAAACTTGGTCTTGAGAGCTGAGTACACTTTCTCTACGTGTAGGTGAGAAGGGAGACAGTGATGCTTCATATTTGGTTGTTTATGGGTTTTGGTTTCTTTGGTTGTTTAGTTTTGTTTTTTGTGTGTTTTTTTGGGGGGGTCATTGGACAGGTACTTTGTTATCTTTCCCCATTTTGAAGGAATACTCTTCAGACTTCACTGTGTATACAGATCATGTGTGCGATCTTTTTAAAATACAGATTTCTAATTCAGCAAGTCTGGGTGGAACCCATGAGTCAAATTTTTTTTTAATTGAAATATAACTAATTTACAATGTTGTGTAGTTTCTGGTGTACAGCAAAGTGATTCAGTTATACATATATATATTTAGGTACACTTTTTAATATCTTTTCCACTGTGGTTTATTACAAGGTATAAAATATAGCTCTGTGTGCTACACAGTAGCACCTGTTTTTTATCTATTTTATATATAGTAGATTGTATCTGCTAATCTCAAACTTGTAATCTCTCTCTCCTGCCTTCTTTGGTAACCATGTTTGTTTTCTGTGTTTACGAGTTTGCTTCTGTTTTGTAAATAGGTTCATTTGTGTCATTTTTAAAGTGGTATCGTATGATTTTTGTCTTTCTCTGATTTACTTCTTTTGGTATGATAATCTCGAGGTCCATCCATGTTGCTGCACATGGTATTTCATTTTTTTATGGTTGAGTAATACTCTGTTCTGTGCCTGTGTGTGTATATCAAATTCTTTATCCATTCTTCTGTCGATGGACACTTAGGCTGTCTCTGTGTCTTGGCTGTTGTAAGTAGTGCTGCTGTGAACATCAGGGATGCATGTGTCTTTCTGAATTAGAGATTTCTTCAGATATGATCCGAGAGTGTGATTGCTAGATCATATGGTAATCACCTGAAGTGTTATGTTGGCTATGGGTTTGTCATAAATAGCTTTGATTATGTTGACATCTGTTCCCTTTATACCAACTTTGATAAGAGTTTTTATGATAAATGGATATTGCACAAAAATAAACTCAAAATGGATAAAAGACCCTGAATATTAGACTGGATAGTATAAAACTGAGGAAAATGTAGGCAGAAACTGACATAAATTGTAGCGATCTTTTTCGATCTGTTTCCTAGAGGAATGGAAATAAAAGCAAAAATAAGCAAATGGGACCTAATTAAGCACAGGAGTTTTTGCACAGCAAAGGAAACCATAAACAAAACAAAAAGACAAAATACAGAATGGGAGAAAATATTTGTAAATAATGTGACCAATAAGGGATTAATGTCCAAAATTTTTAAACAGCTTTCTGCTCAATATCAAAAACACAAACCAATTGAAAGCTAGGCAAAGGACTAAATAGACACTTCTCCAAAGAAGATACACACATGGCTAAGAGGCACCTGAAAGGATGCTCAGCATCACTAATTATTAGAGGATGTAAGTCAAAACTATAGTAAGATATCCCCTCATACCAGTCAGAAGATAGCAAATTATAATCACTAAGTCTGTGAATCTGCTTCTGTTTTGTAAGTAATTCATTTATATCATTATTTTTTAGGTTCTACATAAGACTGACATCATATGTTATTTGTCTTTATCTAACTTCACTTAGTATAATAATCTCCAGGTCCATCAGTGTTGGCATAGAGGGCATTATTTCTTTCTTCGTATTGATTGGGTAATATTCCATTACATATATGTACTTTATTTTCTTGGGTTCCAAAATCACTGCAGATGGTGACTGCAGCCATGAAATTAAAAGACACTTGCTCCTTGGAAGAAAAATTATGACCAACCTACACTGCATATTAAAAAGCAGAGACATTACTTTGCCAACAAAGGTCCATCTAGTCAAAGCTCTGGTTTTTCCAGCAGTCATGTGTGCATGTGAAAGTTGGACTATAAGGAAAGCTGAGCACAGAAGAAATGATGCTTGTGAACTGTGGTGTTGGAGAAGACTCTTGAGAGTCCCTTGGACTGCAGGGAGATCTAACCAGTCCATCCTAAAGGAAATCAGTCCTGAATATTCATTGGAAGGACTGATGCTGAAGCTGAAAATCCAATACTTTGGCCACCTCATGTGAAGAACTGACTCATTGGAAAAGACCCTGATGCTGGAAAAGATTGAAGGTGGGAGGAGAAGGGGATGACAGAGGATGAGATGGTTGGATGGCATCACTGACTCGATGGACATGAGCTTGAGCAAGCTCTGGGAGTTGGTGATGGACAGGGAAGCCTGGCGTGCTGTATGTAGTCCATGGGGTCGCAAAGAGTTGGACACAAAGATCACTGCAGATGGTGACTGCAGCCATGAAATTAAAAGACTCTTACTCCTTGGAATTAAAGTTATGACCAACCTAGATAGCATATTCAAAAGCAGAGACATTACTTTGCCAACAAAGGTCCGTCTAGTCAAGGCTATGGTTTTTCCAGTGGTCATGTATGGATGTGAGAGTTGAATTGTGAAGAAAGCTGAGCGCCAAAGAATTGATGCTTTTGAACTGTGGTATCGGAGAAGACTCTTGAGAGTCCCTTGGACTGCAAGGAGATCCAACCAGTCCATCCTAAAGGAGATCAGTCCTGGGTGTTCATTGGAAGGACTGATGCTAAAGCTGAAACTCCAGTACTTTGGCCACCTGATGCGAAGAGCTGACTCATTGGAAAAGACTCTGATGCTGAGAGGGATTGGGGGCAGGAGGAGAAGGGGATGACAGAGGATGAGATGGCTGGATGGCATCACCGACTCAATGGACATGTGTTTGGTTAGACTCTGGGAGTTGGTGATGGACAGGGAGGCCTGATGTGCTGCGGTTCATGGGGTTGCAAAGAGTCAGACACAACTGAGCAACTGAACTGAATTGAGCGACTGAACTGACTGACCAGGTCCTCTTTATTCATTCCTCTGTCAGTGGACATTTAGGTTGCTTCCATGTCTTGGCTGTTGTCACTGCAGTGAACATTGGAGCGCATGTATGCTTTGAACCATGGTTTTCTGCAGTTATATGCTCAGAAGTAGTATTACTGGATCTTACGGTAGCTCTATTTTTAATTTTTTAAGGAGCCTCCATATGATTCTCCATAGTATCTACCAATTTACTTTTTCCCATAAACTGTGTAGGAGGGTTCCCGTTTCTCCGCACACTCTGCTACATTTTTTGTTTGTACACTTTGTGATGATGGCCATTCTGACTGGTGTGAGGGGAAGGAATAGATAGAGAGTTTGGGATGGACGTGTACACTCTACTACATTTAAAATAGATAACCAACAAGGACCTACGGAATAGCACAGGGACCTCTGCTCAATATTCTCTAATAACCTAAATGGGAAAGAACTTGAGAAAGAATGGATGCGTTGGTTTGTATTAATATAACTGAATCACTTTGCTGTATATCTGAAACTAATACAACATTGTTAGTCAACTATAATCCAATATAAAATAATCAAAAATTTAAAAAACAGAATGGATGTTGATTTATATCAAATGCTTTTTCTGCATCTGTTGAGATGATCATACGTATTTTGTCTTTTTTCTGTGATGTGGTATATCACATTAATTGATTTGCGTCTGTTGAACCATCCTTGTGAACCTGGGATGAATCCAAATTAAACATGGTGCATGGTCCTTTTTAATGTGTTAGTGGGTTTGGTTTGGTTGTTTTGTTGAAAATTTTAAAATTTATATTCATCAAAGGTCAGTTCAGTTCAGTTGCTCAGTCATGTCCGACTCTTCGTGACCCCATGGGCTGAAGCACGCCAGACCTCCCTGTACGTCGCCAACTCCCGGAGCCCACCCAAACTCATGTCCATTGAGTCGGTGATGCCATCCAACCATCTCATCCTCTGCCGTCCCCTTCTCCTCCTGCCCTCAATCTTTCCCAGCATCAGGGTCTTTATAAATGAGTCAGTTCTTCACATCACGTGGCCAGAGTATTGGAGTTTCAGCTTCAGCATGAGTCCTTCCAATGAATATTCAGGACTGATTTCCTTTAGGATGGACTGGTTGGATCTCTTTGATGTCCAAGGGCCTCTGTCCCTCATCCAGGGTTACCATGTGTCTTAGTACGTGGTCTGTCCTAGAGAGTGCTTATATGTGCTTAAAAAAGAATGTTTATTTTCGAGATGTAATGTCCAGAAAATATCAGTTAGGTCTACTTGTTCTGCTGTGTCTTTTATGATGTCTGTTGTGTTTTTATTTTCTGCCTGGAAGACCTGTCCATTGATGTCAGTGGGGCATTAAAGTCTCCTATTATTATATTCCGCCAGTTTCTCCCTTTATGTCTGTTAATATTTGTTCTATTTATTTCAGTGCTCCTATATTGAGTGCAGGTATGGTTTGTATTTGTTGAATGAAAAAAGGAAATATCTAGGTCTCTTTTTTCACTTGTAAAATTAGATTCATAGACAGTGAAAGCAGGGAAAATTTGGGTTTTCTCCTTGACTCCTCTTAGTACTTCTAAGCTGAGGGAAGCTTGGAAAAGACACTCACTTCTTCCCCAAATACCAGGGATAGGAGGATGAAGCAGAAATGTTTAAAAATTTTTTGTAATCTGCAACAGTGTTAATAACAACAGAAGTTAGTAATTTTCTTCAAGTTGTTACTATTTTTCTAGCACCAAGGTTGATGATTCTTTATCTTAAAGAAATTGAACTTTTTTAAGTAATAATTTAGAACTATTTTATTTAAAAGAAGTATAGGAATTAGAAGGATGATATCTTATTTGGTCCTCTTTCCTTAGAAGTGATTTGTAGTATGTGAAAAACCTGTGTGAAAGTCCATCTTGGTACTTTTATACTTAGAAAATTGTCTAGTCATACATTTTAGATGTTATTTAGCCATAGTGATTCATAATCAGAGTAGACTTTTTAAAAATGGAGTATTTTTTTCTTGGTTTTTAGTGATATTTTTGAGTTTTCTATAATAAGTTACCAATAGTAATGGGCTAATAAAGTACAGTGTTTGGAAGGGGAGTTTTAGAAAGACCTTAAATAATCAGTTTTTGCTTTCTTTTTTAGCCGGAAAGTGAAATTTCAACCACAGCAGATGATTATAGTTCAGAGGTAAGAATAAGTAGCATTGTGATTAACATTTTATATTTTTAAAAATTATTGCTGATTATTAGTTTTTTATTACTTACAACTTACAACAACCACGTTTCTATTATTTCATAAATATAATAAAAACTAGCATAGTATGATGTAAATAACCTGGAGAAGTTGAAGTTTATGTTTTTCTGACTTCTTTTTTCAGATTATCAATTAAAGTCTTAAATCTCTTTGAGTAACGTGGTCCTTAATTAGATGGAGACCTTGTTTTAGTTTCTAGGAAAGTGTTTGAAATTGGGTTTTGTTATAAGGTTATAATTAACACAGTAAACCTTTTATAATATAGGCTATTTTATTTTGTGTAATGTTATTTTACAAATGCTTGAATTCTAGTTAATTATGTAAAACCATTTATTGAAATTAATGTTGCAATAGTGACTTTTAGGTGATAAAGGCTAATGTGGGCATTGGGCACTTTAGGAGATACTTTCCTTATGGGTTAAATAAATGTGCTGTTTATCTTTTTCCTTTAGACATGAATGTCATTTATTTTGGGTCCAAGATTTGAGGACATGGAAAACTTTTCTTACTGTGAATGGTTGAACAACTCAGTATATTCTATAAGTTTTCTTTGAATGTATTTATTTGATAATTGCTCTACAGAATTTTGTTGTTTTCTGTCAAACCTCGTATAAGTTTTGATTTATCGTAGTTGTCTAACAGAAAAAAAAAAAACTTCATGTTCTTAAATGAACTTAATACTATTTTGGATTTCTAATGGGAGTAAGAACTGTTAGATTTCAAAAGTTTAAGGTGATTGAAAGCTGGGAATATATTTATTAGTGATTCTCATCAGGAAAATAATTAACCAATGTTAAATACATAAATTATTTCCTAATTTAAGCTACATAAAATTGCCTTTATGGGTAATATCTCAGTTTTAAATTACAGGTTGCAATTCAGAGAATCTGCCCTGTGACTTTAAATATGGATCTTAGATATGAAAACATTGCTTTTCTTTTCTATAGTAACTTACTTCTTAGAGCTTCTCAATTGAAAGTTTAAGATGGTTTGGTGCTTGAACCAGAGGAGACTTTGGGGCAGTCTACGATTCCACAAAGTGCATTTTTTCTTTAGCAGTTCAGTTCAGTCATTCAGTTGTGTCGTTTGCGACCCCATGGACTGCAGCACACCAGGCCTCCCTGTCCATCACCAACTCCCGGAGTTTACCCAAACTCATGTCCATTGAGTTGGTGATGCCATCCAACCATCTCATCCTTGGCCGTCCCCTTCTCCTCCTGCCTTCAATCTTTCCCAACCTCAGCGTCTTTTCAAATGAGTCAGCTCTTCACATCAGGTGGCCAAAGTATTGGAGTTTCAGCTTCAACATCAGTCCTTCCAGTGAATATTCAGGACTGATCTCCTTTTGGATGCACTGGTTGGACCTCCTTACAGTCCAGGGGACTCTCAAGAGTCTTCTCCAACACCACAGTTCACAAGCATCATTTCTTCAGCACTCAGCTTTCTTTATGGTCCACCTTGAACATCTGTACATGACTACTGGAAAAACCATAGCCTTGACTAGATGGACCTTTGTTGGCAAAGTAGTGTCTCTGCTTTTGAATATGCTGTGTAGGTTGGTCATAACTTTTCTTCCAAGGAGTAAGCGTCTTTTAATTTCAAATTTCATGGTTGCAGTCACCATCTGCACTGATTTTGGAGCCCCCAGAAATAAAGTCTGCCACTGTTTCCACTGTTTCCCCATCTATTTGCCATGAAGTGATGGGACTGGATGCCATGATCTTAGTTTTCTGAATGTTGAGCTTTAAGCCAACTTTTTCACTCTCCTGTTTCACTTTGATCAAGAGGCTCTTTTGAGTTCTTCAGAAAGTTCTTCTTCACTTTCTGCCATAAGGGTGGTGTCATCTGCATATCTGAGGTTATTGCTATTTCTCCTGGCAATC
The DNA here is from genome assembly GCF_003369695.1 of Bos indicus x Bos taurus. NCBI lineage: Eukaryota > Metazoa > Chordata > Mammalia > Artiodactyla > Bovidae > Bos > Bos indicus x Bos taurus. The sequence goes on along the minus strand of NC_040079.1, from coordinate 110,419,613 downwards.
TTGATTCCAGCTTGTGCTTCATCCAGCCCAGCATTTCTCATGATGTACTCTGCATATACATTAAATAAACAGGGTGACAATATACAGCCTTGATGTACTCCTTTCCTGATTTGGAACCAGTCTGTTGTTCCATGTCCAGTTCTAACTGTTGCTTCCTGACTTGCATACACATTTCTTAAGAGGCAGGTCAGGTGGTCTGGTATTCCCATGTCTTTCAAAATTTTCCACAGTTTATTGTGATCCACACAGTCAACGGCTTTGACATAGTCAATAAAGCAGAAATAGATGTTTTTCTGGAACTCTCTTTGTTTTTCAATGATCCAGTGTGTGTTGGCAATTTGATCTCTGGTTCCTTTGCCTTTTCTAAATCCAGCTTGAACATCTGGAAGTTCACGGTTCACATATTGCTGAAGCCTGGCTTGGAGAATTTTGAGTATTACTTTACTAGCGTGTGAGATGAGTGCAACTGTGCAGTAGTTTGAGCATTCTTTGGCATTGCTTTTCTTTGGGATTGGAATGAAAACTGACCTTTTCCAGTCCTGTGGCCACTGCTGAGTTTTCCAGATTTGTTGGCATATTGAGTGCAGCATTTTCACAGCATTATCTTTCAGGATTTGAAATAGCTCAACTGGAATTCCATCACCTCCACTAGCTTTGTTGTGTGATGCTTCCTAAGGTCCACTTGACTTCACATTCCAGGATGTCTGGGTCTAGGAGAGTGATCACACCATTGTGATTATCTGGGTTGTGAAGATCTTTTTTGTACAGTTCTTCTGTGTATTCTTGCCACCTCTTCTTAATATCTTCTGCTTCTGTTAGGTCCCTACGATTTCTGTCCTTTATTGAGCCCATCTTTGCATGAAATGTTCCCTTGGTATCTCTAATTTTCTTGAAGAGATCTTTAGTCTTTCCCATCCTATTGTTCTCTATTTCTTTACATTGATTGCTGAGGAAGGCTTTCTTATCTCTCCTTGCCATTCTTTGGAACTCTGCATTCAGATGGGTATATCTTTCCTTTCACTTCTCTTCTTTTCACAGCTATCTGTAATGCCTCCTCAGACAGCCATTTTGCTTTTTCGCATTTCTTTTTCTTAGGGATGGTCTTTATCCCTGTCTCCTGTACATTGTCATGAACCTCCATCCATAGTTCATCAGGCACTCTGTCTATCAGATCTAGTCCCTTAAATCTATTTCTCACTCCTACTGTATAATCATAAGGGATTTGATTTAGGTCATGTAGAATGGTCTAGTAGTTTTCCCTACTTCTTCAGTTTAAGTCTGAATTTGCCAATAAGGAGTTCATGATCTGAGCCACAGTCAGCTCCCAGTCTTGTTTTTGTTGACTGTGTGGTGCTTTTCCATCTTTGGCTGCAAAGAATATAATCACTCTGATTTTGGTGTTGGCCATCTGGTGATGTCCATGTGTAGAGTCTTCTCTTGTGTTGTTGGAAGATGGTGTTTGCTATGACCCGTGTGTTCTTGCCAAAACTCTATTAGTCTTTGCCCTGCTTCATTATGTACTCCAAGGCCAAATTTACGTGTTACTCCAGGTGTTTCTTGACTTCCTGCTTTTGCATTCTAGTCCCCTATAATGAAAAGGACATCTTTTTTGGGTGTTAATTCTAAAAGGTCTTGTAGGTCTTCATAGAACCTTTCAACTTCAGCTTCTTTAGCATTATTGATTGGGGCATAGACTTGGATTACCGTGATACTGAATGGTTTGCCTTGGAAACAAATAGAGATCATTCTGTCATTTTTGAGATTGCATCCAAATATTGCATTTTGGACTTTTTTGTTGACTGTGAGGGCCACTCCATTTCTTCTAAGGGATTCTTGCCCACTGTAGTAGATATAATGGTCATCTGAGTTAAATTCACCCATTTCAGTCCATTGCAGTTCTCTGATTCCTAAAATGTTGATGTTCACCCTTGGCATCTCCTGTTTGACCACTTCAAATTTGCCTTGATTCATGGACCGAACATTCCAGGTTCCTATGCAATATTGCTCTTTACAGCATCAGACCTTACTTCCATCACCAGTCATATCCACAACAGGGTGGTGTTTTTTCTTTTTACCAAAGTGAATTTTTTATAATCCAAGTCATGACAGATCTGACCATCTAATACATGCCTGTGAAATTTGTTTAAAATTTGTATAGCCATTTTCTCATATTGGGATAAGAAAATAAAATTTAACTTTTTTTAATATAGATTCAAAACCAAAGACATCAAAAATGTCATTGTCATGTTCTTTATGAAAATCTAAATAATATTGGAAATTCTTATTACTGTGAATTTTTGCCTAAATATTTTAGATTTTAAAAATTGGTAGGAATTATGATTAGGTCACGAAAAGTTTATTGAAACTATATCTGATAGCTAGTAAGTATGATGTGTTTCAAAGTTAAGTAAAAATAATTTTAAATGTAAGTCTTAGAGATAAAAGTTAGAATATACTGAGCATGTTTCAACAGTAAGAACTATATTTTACATACATATGTACATTATTTTATATATTTACATATGTATTCCATAGGGCTTCCCTAGTGGCTCAGATGGTAAAGAATCCGCCTATAATGCGGGAGACCTGGGTTCAGTCCCTGAGTTGTGAAGATCCCCTGGAGGAGGGCATGGCAACCCACTCCAGTATTCTTGCCCAGGGAATCCCCATGAACCGAGGAGCCTGGCAGGCTGCAGTCCATGGGGTCACAAAGAGTCGGACACGACTGAGTGACTAAGCACACAGCACACAGGTATTACATATATATGTATAGTTATATACATGAATATACAGTTGCACTCATCTCCCATGCTAGTAGGGTCATACTTAAAATCTTGCATGCTAGGCTTCAGCAGTATGTGAACCAAAGAACTTCCAGATGTCCAAGCTGGGTTTAGAAAATGAGAGGAGCCAGAGATCAAGTTGCCGACATTCGCTGGATCATAGAGAAATCAGGTGAATTTCAGAAAAACGTCTACCTCTGTTTCATCAACTATACTAAAGCCTTTGACTGTGTGGATCATAGTAAACTGTGGACAGCTCTTAAAGAGATGGGAATACCATCCATCTTACCTGTCTCTTGAGAAACCTGTGTGTAGGTCAAGAAGCAACAGTTAGAACCGTGTATGGAACAACTGATTAATTCAGGATTGAGAAAGGAATATGACAGTGCTGTCTGCTGTCACCATGTTTATTTAACCTATACGCTGAGCACATCGTGAGAAATGCCTGGTTGGATGAGTTACAAGTTGGAGTCAAGATACGTGGGAGAAAGATCAACAACCTCAGATATGTGGGTGATACCATTCTAATGGCAGAAAGCAAAGAGGAACTAAAGAGCCTCTTAATGAGGGTGAAGGAAAAGAGTGAAAAAGCCAGCTTAAAACTAAATATTAAAGAACTAGGATCATGGCATCCAGCCCCATTACTTCATGGCAAATAGAAGGGGAAAAGGGGAAACAGTAACCGATTTCCTCTTTGGTCTGTAAAATCACTGTGGATGGTGACTGTAGCCATGAAATCAGAAGACGATTGCTTCTTGGCAGGAAAGCTATGACAAACTTAGACAGTGTATTGAAAAGCAGAGACATCACTCTGCTGACAAATGTCCATACAGTCAAGGCTATGATAGTCTTCCCGATGGTCACATATGGTTGTGAGAGCTGGACCGTAAAGAAGGCGGAGTGCTGAAGTATTGATGCCTTTGACTTGTGGTGCTGGAGGAGACTCTTGAGAGTCCCTTGGACTGCAAGGAGATCAAACCAATCAATTTTAAGGGAAATCAACCCTGAATATTCATTGAAAGGACTGATGCTGAAGCTCCAGTATTTTGGTCACCTGATGCGAACAGCCAACTCATTGGAAATATCCCTGATGCTGGGAAAGATTGAGAGCAGAAGAAAGGTGCATCAGAGGACGAGATGGCTGGATGGTGTTGCTGATTCAGTGGTCATGAACTTGGACAAACTTCAGGAGATGGTGAGGGACAGGGAGGCCTGACGTGCTGCAGTCGTGGGGTCTCAAAGAGTGGGACACAACCGTGTGACTGAACAAAAGCAATATACATGAATAATTGTGCACATAATATATACCAATTCATACATATATATTTTTTAAAACCAAATTTTCAGGAAAAGATACTTTTACTGTGTGACCAGTCCTCTGCTGCTTTTCTGATGCTGACCACTAATAGTTTGAAAATAGTTTGAAAAATATTAGTGATTTAGAAGTTTACATTGAAAGATAATTATCAAATAATCTTTGACAGATTTGAATCATAATCCTTTTAATATTATCCATTTGGGGCCTCGATTCATAATGGATTATACTTTGGAAAACTTACATATTTTAATTTGTCTATTAATACAGTAGAAAAATTCATGATCTGTGAAACATTTGATGATGTCATATCAAGATTGCTAAAATGGATACTGGCTTCAATCCATGATCCTCTGGACTAGTTTTGGGTCTCAAGCCAGTTGATTTAATTATATTGGATTGACCGAGATAGAATTTCAGGGAACTTCTAATCCATATTACATGTGTTAGAAGACAGAAAAATCTTCATTAGTTCAGTTTTACAAACTAAGGAATACACAACATTGTCAGTAATCCCTAGCCGCGTTAGGCATTACTGATACAACATGGTAAATTAAATGCATTTCAATAAAAAGTAAAAAATAAACCAAGGAATAAATCTCGCATTATAATACTCTTCATATTAGAACTCTTAGAGATTACTTCTGAGTAATACCCCTCAAAAATGAAATTCCTTTCTAAGCAACACATAACTACAAATTACAGATTTGCAAAGTTTAATAATCTTGGCTGCTCTGGTTTGCATTTGATTAATTTTAAAATTTCAAAACTATATAGTTTTAATTATAAGACACAATTATGTTGTATTTTGTCTAAATATCATTGCATTTTTCTGCTGCATAGGGAAATAAGGTGATATAAAAAGGCAGGGGCTTTGGAGCCCAGAAAGTGTGTGTTCAGATTTCTGATCTCTGAGCTGTTTGAAGCTGGATACCTCACTTAAACTCTGAAATACAGCTTCCTTACCTGTAAAATGGTGGAAATAGTATCTATCTCACAGGGTTGTTGTGAGGGTTATTTGGTGATCTTAATGTTTGATACTTGAAAAACAATGAGCAAAAAAAAATTTTTTTACAGTTCTTCAACGGAAGTATGCTTTTCTTCACACTAAGTTTGTAAGAAATGAATTTAACAAATTATTCTCAGAAGGATTTCAGATTCCAATTATATGTTTAATTAAAACTAGCTTGGAAATTTTATTTTGTAGATATGGTATGCGCTTAATGTTCTTGACTTCTATGATTAGTATTCTCCTTGGCTTAAAAAATGGTTTCAGGTCTAGAAAGCATTAGTCAGATAATTTTATCCTATGACCTAAGATCTTTTCTGTATTAAAATATATTCAGTTATGTGTACTAGCGAAATCAGACTAAATGGAAAATACCCTTTTTACAAGTTAATTCAAATTATACATAATCTTTTCAGTTCTTGGAGAAGGGACATTTCATATCTCAAATACCATGTTTACATAAAATATTTTTAGTGATACCCTTTGAGCAGGGTTATTTGGGAAAAGTCGGAAGTGCTACAGGCAATACATAGAGATAAAACAAGTAAATAAATATGCTTTGCTGTGTGTAGAAAGATGAAATAATAGGAGAGCATACAGTCTCATTATGGATTTCATTATTCAAATTCCATTATTCAGTATTTCTTAACCAAGTCACCTACACGACTTACGACATTTTTGAAATAACTGACCGGGATTGGAGATATAGACTATAGCCAGCCATTGAGTAATGTGAACTTAGCCTTTCAACAGCCTTTCACCTTTGGCTTGGATTTCTTTCTTTCTTTTTTTTTAACTTCACCATTTTAAAAATTTTCTCCCTGCCTGCCTCTGCTCTATTAAGGTATAATTTGTTTATTGAAGGTGTACAACGTGGTGCTTGATACTTAACTTTGAATGAATGATCTTAGCCGCCTTAGTTTCTTGGCTCTAATCCAAGAGTCAGCTAGGCACACTGAAGTCCTGTAATTTTTATGAACTTTCTGAACTATCAGATTCTTTTTTTTATTAAAACATCCATTATTTAAATTTTTGTACACACATCAGATTAAGTATAAGAGTAAAGTATTAATCATTAATAAAAGATAAGTTATTCTGTTTTTGAACTGATGTTCACTGAAAAGTTTTTGTGTGAAGAACATAGTTACAAGATAAGAGTGATCTTTCCTCTGATTTTCTTCTGAATAGCAGTATTTTTAGGAAATGATACCCTATAGAACATTTTAAAATTTAGAATGCACCCTATGTACTTTCCCAAATCTTCAGGTTGTCTACACAGGTGGAGTAACTTGTGATTCAACAAGACTGTATTGGTATAACCTAAAGGTTAAATACTTTTGACAGATGCCACAGTGAAGAAGGACATTAAGAAAAGTTATTATTTTTTAGTTGCAGGAGTCTGTTCATCTAATCTTTGTGTTTCAAGTTATTAATGTACTTTCATATTATGGTTTATATAGTATTGCTTTAAAAGGCTATTGTAAGAGGATGAGACAAATGCTCTACCCTTTAGGTACCAGTGAAGTAATTATCTAGATTTAAAAACATAATAATTTATTGCTATTAATGATCCTCATATTCTGAGGAGTGTTTCTGTTTTAACTTTGAAATATAGTTTGTTTTAGTTTAGTTCTGGTGTATAATCTTTTATTACCCATTTACATGATACTAAATTTTTTAAAACTATTAATATTGACAGGATTTTTATATTTATTATAATAAGACAATTAAGTTTTGAAAACAGTCATGTAGTATTTTATGCATAGAAGCCAATGCATATGAGTAGCTCAAGTATAAAATGTGCTCAACTTACAGAAAATTTAGGCTGAGTGTTGGCTATGTAGTGTGTTTGTATATACAGTTAAAATAAATAGATAACTAATTTATGTAATAGTGATATCATCACCACTTAAAGGACTATCCTTTGCTTGGTATGATATTTGAAAATATTCATAAAATCCATTTAATTACTGTTACCCTAAAGGAAAAGTTTTAGTAGACATTTATCAACGTGCTGCGTAACGGGTGAGGTGGGAGCTGGAAGGTAGGTTCAGAATGGGGGAGACCCGTGTATACCTGTGGCCAATTCATGTTGCCGTACGGCAAGAACCAGCACAATACTGTAAAGCAATTATCCTCCAATTAAAATAAATAAATTTTTTAAAAATCAAGGAAAGCTAATTGAAATTTAGATGAATTTAATTGAAAGTTATCATAAGTGACTTTATTAATAATCTTAATAGAGTTAGCACTGCTGTGTTTTGATAGTTTTCACAAATCACAATAATGCGTTGGCATAAAGGCGAATTGTTTTAAACTTTGGTTTTGTTTTCTGAAATTATCCTTGGTGAAAAGCAAAGGAATCAGACTTTATAAAGAACTCTTAATTAGGATCATCCCCCCTTTTATAGTGTTGTGATCCACGTAGATCTAATCCTAATTCTAGGATATTCTATGTATTTCAGTATTAAAAGCTTCATAACTTGGATTCTGTTAACATAGAATGTGAAAAATTAAGATGTAAGCAAGAATGAAGTTCAGTTGTTTGCTGTTAGGGGGAAGGAAGGGATTATTGAGTAGATTAATTGATTTGAAATTAATCTGCCTCCAGGTTGGCCTCAGAGACCTATTCTGCCAACTTTCTTCCTCCTACCACAAAATGTCAGTGATAGAGGCATTTGTACTGTGGAGAGTCTCCACGTCTGTCAGGGTTGGCAAGGCTCTCATAGTACCCCCAGGCGAAAGTTCTCGGGGGAGTTTTCCTCAGCTCTTCATCTCCTCTTCCTTCTTCACTTGCTCTCCAGTAGACTTAGACCAGTAAACAGTTTTACTTTTAAATCAATAGGGCTTTATCAAAAAACAATTATTTACATGATTTTAGGTCTTTTGTAGAGGAGGATCTAGGACAGAAGAGAAACTGCTTGGAGCGTTAATTCACTTAAATGGAAATGTATACAGCACACTGCCGTTTTCATTGTAAGCACTCAAATGTGTGAGGAGTCAGTGGCATTTGAAACAGTCATAATGTTTTTTAGATGTTTAAATTTAATCACTGTGTTTGTTTTTGCCAGTGTGGCATTTTCCTTAGGCATAAGAAAAGCATGAATACAGTTAGCACAAATCAATTTTTAGCTTTAAATAAAATTCTAAAATCATAATATTTCAGGAAATTGTTTTTGTACAGGTAAATGGTTGCGGTTTTGTGATGAGAACAGGAAAGCCTACAAATTTATTAAGGGTACAGTATTTAAAACTACTTATGATACTAATGTTTCATTCTATTTAAAGCTGGTTACTAACAAAGCTTTTTCCTGCATGTATTTCTTTCTGTGTGTGATTTCTAAATGCTTTTAATGTGTAACAAAACAAAATTATCCACCTTTTGTTATAAAACTCAGTTGTAACAGAATTTGCAGATATCTTGTTTTTGCTCTTGAGGTATTTATCACATTAACAACAAAGTAGGTTGTCATGCTGGTAAATTCCCAGGTGATGCCTTTGCTGTGGGATTCAGTTTTTGAATCTCTTTTCCCGAGAAAATGTTGCTAGTACTGAATTATTTAAAATCTGTGTTGGTGTAGGAAGAAGAATTTGGTGTTGATGATTCTTACTCTGAACATGGAGCACAGTACAATCAGACCCACCTAGAGATGATGGAAAGTGAATTGGCTGGGAAACAGCATGAGATTGAAGAGCTCAACAGAGAACTAGAAGAAATGAGGGCTACCTATGGGACTGAAGGGCTGAAGCAGGTGTGTTTAACTTATATGGCTTTCATTTTGTTACTCACAAAACAAAAATAGGAAATTTGAATGATAGTATAGATACATTCTGGAGAAGGCAATGGCACCCCACTCCAGTACTCTTGCCTGGAAAATCCCATGGACGGAGGAGCCTGGTAGGCTGCAGTCCATGGGGTCGCTAAGAGTCGGACATGACTGAGCGACTTCCCTTTCACTTTTCACTTTCGTGCATTGGAGAAGGAAATGACAACCCACTCCAGTGTTCTTGCCTGGAAAGTCCCAGGGACGGGGTACGCTGGTGGGCTGCCGTCTATGGGGTCACGCAGAATCGGACACGACTGAAGCGACTTAGCAAATAGATACATTCTTTAAAGATGGGGTTTTTAAATGGTGACTTAGAGTCACCTTGTGATATTTGTCCTTACGTATATCATAAACAGCATTGCTTAAAACTAGTCCATTAATAAGCCTAAATATAACATAGATGTTTTATTAAACTTTATGAGATACCTAGGATGAAATCACTTCAGTATGGATGGATGGATGTTTTTGTAATCAGCCTGAGAGAAACTTAAATTGTAAACCACGTCAATACATTATGACTTAGACTCATTAAACCTGTCAGCAGGTCTTTGTAAATAACTTCTTATAGTTAAAATGACATCTGTTAGTTTGTGGCAGTCAATTATGAAAAGAAGGTGAAATAAGACATTGATGAGGATGCCAGAATATTTCAGTTTCACCTTCTTTAGAAACAAGTAAGGCTTAAGCATGGCCATCATGGTAATACCTACAAACATTGGAGCATCCCTAAATATAAAGACACTTGTCCTTCTAGAAGTAGATATACGGGTAAGTCAAATCTAATGTATTTTGTTCCCTAGTTCAGATAATCTTTTTAGAGTTGGTTTGGAAGTAAAACTAATTGTTGCAAGATAATAGCTTTCAAATATGGAAAAGACTGCTTACAAATTGTAATAACTCTGCCAATGCATTTCGAATATCTTATTTTTGAAGTTACCTGTACTAATGTTTAGTTTTGTTAAAAAAATAAGCGTAACACTTTTAATTTTCACTGATGTCTTTTAGTTGCAAGAATTTGAAGCTGCCATTAAACAGAGAGATGGCATCATAACCCAGCTCACTGCAAATTTACAACAGGCAAGACGAGAAAAGGATGAGACGATGAGAGAATTTTTAGAGTTGACAGAGCAGAGTCAAAAATTACAGATTCAATTCCAGCATGTAAGTATGACTAGTAGAAGAAAATTTATTAAATTTTTAATAATGAATTAAATCTTTTTCTCATGTTTTCTAGAACAAATATAAGCTTGTTTAAAGGTCGTGTTTGCTTATTAATGTATTATGTTGAAAAAACTGGTAAATACTTGTTATATTAACTAGGAATTTAATTCATACTTCTTGAGTGGTTTTATGCTATTAGTTTCTTTATACTTCTTCCTTATCTATATTTTAAAATCTTATAAGTTTGATAAGGTGAATTTTCGCAGAAATTAACCTGTAGTTATATCCTTTGTCTAAAGGATGTCTGAAGTCATACCCTGGTATGACTTTATTTTAGTTAGGTTCTAGAATGTAACTTGATTGAATATATTCCATTTACCTTTAATAAGATTCATAGGAAACTAGTGGAATTAATCAACGTTTCTGATGATGAGCAACAGAAAATAATTTGAGAAAAGGGAGGAATCTGTCAGCTTAAATAATGTACCCATGTTTATCTGATCAGCTATGAAAACGTGTTGGCTGAAGTCTCAAACCTCTGAATCCAGCACACGTCCCAGAGAACAACTATTAGCCAAGCAACACCAACAAAGGATGTCCATTCCTTGGTGCACTCATTTAAGAATTTAATATTTTGGGGTTTCTTTATATTTTCAAGTTACAGGCTAGTGAAACTCTGAGAAACAGCACGCATAGTAGCACAGCTGCCGATTTACTACAAGCCAAGCAGCAGATCCTCACTCATCAGCAGCAGCTGGAAGAACAAGACCACCTATTAGAAGATTATCACAGAAAGAAAGAAGACTTCAAAATGCAAATTAGTTTCTTGCAAGAGAAAATCAGAGCATATGAAATGGTATGTTTATTTGAAGGAAGTCAGCCAGTGTACAGCAACTTAACGGTTGACTTTAAAGCTTTTTATCCAAATGTTTATCTTTTTGTTATACACCTGAATCACAAAGTTTCATAATTCAGAAAAGTTCTTTAAACATGAAAAATAATTTATTTCAAAAACAATTGGGAGTCTTCCAGTAATAGGTATTAAGATAATACTCATTACTGAGTTCTTCGAAAGTAATCAGCTTATGTTAAACTGAGTCCTCAGGAGAATCCATATATATAACCAGAACTTCTGTCCTTTTTTCTTTTTCATCTAAAGATGTTTCTACTCATTTTAGCCATGGTTATGTAATTCTGTAAATATTTTCATGGCAAAATGAAATTTTATGGATTTTAGTTAGAAAAAGGGCTTCCCTGATGGCTCAGATGGTAAGAATTGGCTTGCAATGCAAGAGACCTGGGTTCAGTCTTTGGGTGGGGAAGATCCCCTGGAGGAGGAAATGGCAACCCACTACAGTATTCTTGCCTGGAAAATTCCATGGCAGACGAGCCTGGAGGGCTGCAGTCCATGAGGTTTCAAAGAGACAGACACGACTGAGCGACTAACACACACTTCAATTAGAAAAAAATACAGATTCTCTTTATTCGTGGTAGTTAATGTGTTATATAAAGTTGCCTGGAACACTTATTCAATAATTGATGCTCCCAGGGTGTGTGTGTTATATAAAGTTGCCTGGAACACTTATTCAATAATTGATGCTCCCAGGGTGTGTGTGTATATACACACACACACATATACATATCATATAGATTTTTTTTACCCTTTCCACTGTATTTTATTTTTTAATTTTATTGAAGTATATTTGACTTACAACATTGTGCATATCATACAGATTGTAATATTAAATCCTAAAAAGATTCTGGTAGATTATAGCTTGAAAGAGACATGAAAGTCAAAAGTGTTAAGTGACTGGTCTAAAGGTAGCACCTTCCCCTCCTCCTAATTGCGATTCAAACTCTCTTGGGCTAGCCCAGAGCCAGAAGTTTTTACAGTACACTCCACTACTGCCTAGCACCTCCATCCTCATGGTCTCCTTCCTTGTTCTCTCGCCTTGCTCATCTTGCTTGACATCATCTTAGCTTGAATCATGAATGTCCAGCAGCTCAAGTTTTTTATCATTCTGTGTACTTCTACAAATGACTGAGTATTGATTTGGGAGTTATCTATAAATTTAAACAAGTAGGCAGGTTCACACATGTGGAATCCTTGAATAATGAGGACAGAATAAACATACAGTACAGTATTTTTTGTAATTTAGGCAGTTCTTCTTCAAGATGTTGAGAAATTAGCACAACAAGACTACTGTTTGGATAACAATAAAAGTATTAGTTATCATTTGTTTTTGTTTACTTGGTATCAGGAAACCCTCAAAGCATCTTACACATATTATATTATCTCATTGAATCATCACAGCAATCTTATGAGGCAAATACTATTATCACCCCCATTTTTCAGATGAGGAAGTTAAAGCAAAGCAAGACGAAGTAAATTGCCCAGATATACAGGTAATACATTGGTAGAGCCAGCTTTCAAATCTGTGTAGTCTTATTCCAGAGACTGTCGCTTAGGGAAATTAGAAATGTACAATTTTAAGATATTGAAGTTATAAAATGCACATGATTTACAACCAAAGTAACTTAAAAATCATTATGTAGATGTTTATAGAACACTTGTTTTGCATCAGGCTCTTGCAAGAGATAGTGATGCTTAAATGTGCTTTTTTCTTCACTAAAACTCGTGGTATACAAGGCATCCCAAAACAAGGCTAAGTATGAGTAAAAAGTGTTTTGAAAATTCTGGGCAGGTCTGGCTTCATAAGGGAAGTGATTCAGGGTAGGCTTAGCAGGGAAGTAATATTTGAGGTAAGTCTGTAAATTAGAACACTTCCCTTTCATTGAATTTTGTTTTCTTCATAATTGGTGCAATATATGCCACACAGAAGCTCTTCAGTACTTATTTGGTAAACAGTGAATAAATTATGAATCTGAACTGATAAGAGGACATTTTAAACAGGATGGAGTGTGCATAAAGACCCAGGTTGAACCATGTTAAAAATGTTTTATCAGCATCAAAAAATAGTTTGATTAGAAAACAATAGTCTTTGAAAATGAGTCTTTCCAGGAGATAAGACGAGAAAGGCAGTTCAGGCCTAGTAGACTGCCAGAAGGTAGTCTAGGCCAGAAGGCTCAGTATCAACAGTAAGGCATGTGACATTGACGGGATATGTGATACCAAGCCAAAGCTGATTAGGCTATGATAACCTCATATGTCCATCTCAGAGTAGGAATGGCCATGCCTTTGGACTGAAATTCTTAATTCTGTTTACAGCAGCCCCCTACCTTGCTTTCTAGGTTAGGTGTGACTTTCCCAGAGGGATTAGAACTCTCAAAGTCTCCTGATACCTTGATTCTCTTTCTTGAACCATTCTTGCATGCTGCTAAGTCACTTCAGTCGTATTCGACTCTGTGCGACCCCATAGATGGCAGCCCACCAGGCTCCCCCTTCCCTGGGATTCTCCAGGCATAACACTGGAGTGGGTTGCCATTTCCTTCTCCAATGCATGAAAGTGAAAAGTGAAAGTGAAGTCGCTCAGTCGTGTCTGACTCTTAGCAACCCCATGAACTGCAGCCTACCAGGCTCCTTCATCCATGGGATTTTCCAGGCAAGAGTACTGGAGTGGGGTGCCATTGCCTTCTCCGATTCTTGCATGGGCACTGCTACTATTTCCCTCTCAGACTTTCTTTTTCCCTAGGCCTTGACATTCTTTTTTTTTTTAAAGGTAAGTTAACACATCCATTTGAGGTGCCTTTAAGTCCCCTTGACCCGGGCCTTTGTCTTCTGAAGGTGATTTTAATTACTTAAGTATATTCAGACCTGTAAATTTTACTGTTTTTTCTGTCCTTGGGACTGCAGCCCCAACCACTCAGGCAAGTGAATGACAGAGACAGAACTTTGTCTCCAGGACTTCTACTTGACTGTCTCATGCTGTGACACTTCTCTGAATGATTAGGGACATGCCCTGGGCATGTGTTTTGGGTTTCAATTTATCTGCAGTTCCAAAATAAAGTCCTAAATCAGAACAGGGGTAAAAAACATCTGTCTTGCTTTCAAATTTCTGTTTACCCCCAAAATGTAGAATCAAATTGATATGCTCTAAATGGTGTAATTGTCTTGCGTGTCACTTGCAATTCAGCCACTTAAGCATGGCATATCCCTGAACTTCTGATCCATTTAGCCTTAGGAGTGAAGTTAAGGCTGACCTTTAGGAGCCTTTTTGTTGTTTTACTCTTTTCATAGCACCTGCCCACCAAACCTTCAGGTCACTAAAATACTGTATGGGAGGAACGTTGATTTTTTTTTTTAGGATTATCTCTAGAACTGTAAAGCGTATGTAGTCCTCTTGCAATTGCAAATACCAAATATTTAGAATGTTGATCAGTTAATAAGAAAGAAGAAAATATAATGGTTCAGATATATTTTGATCCCACTAAATTTTTTTATTAAAACATTTAATCATAGCAATGCAAGAAAACTTTCTTCCCCCCAAGAAGACCAACATTGCTATGATATTTGCTCATAGGTAGTGTTGGCTACACAAGTCCTTTGTCTCATTGACGTAAGAAAATTGAAGGAGCATGCTCAGCCGTTGCTTTTTATAGAATAATGTAAAAAGCAGTTTCTATCAATTTTTTTGGTGATGGGGTTAAGGGGTATAAGTAACCGGAAACTAAAAATGCCATTTTTATGTTTTCATTTTTTCTTTATAAAGGAACAGGATAAAAAAGTAGAAAACTCAAATAAAGAAATACAGGAAAAGGAAGCAGTTATTGAAGAATTAAATACGAAAATAATAGAAGAAGAAAAAAAAACTATTGACCTAAAGGATAAAGTAACAGCTGCTGATAAATTACTGGAAGAATTACAAGAGCAGGTTGTACAGAAGAACCAAGAGATAAAAAATATGAAATTAGAACTGACTAATTCCAAGCAAAAGGAAAGACAGTGTTCTGAAGAAATAAAACAATTAATGGGGACAGTTGAGGAACTTCAGAAGAAAAATCATAAAGACAGTCAATTTGAAACGGATATCCTACAAAGAATGGAACAAGAAACACAAAGAAAGTTGGAACAACTCCGGGCAGAGCTGGATGAGATGTATGGGCAGCAGATAGTACAGATGAAACAAGAGCTAATAAAACAACACGTGTCACAGATCGATGAACTTAGGACACGACATAAGGGGGAGCTGGAGAATGCTTTAAGATCACATCCAAGTGTTACAGTCAATGAAGATCAAATAAAGTTAATGAATATGGCAATAAATGAACTGAATATAAAATTGCAAGATACTAACTCTCAAAAGGAAAAACTCAAGGAAGAAATAGGAGTGATTTCAGGAGAAAAGTCTGCTCTCCAGAGACAGCTGGAAGACCTTTTTGAAGAACTGAGCTTTTCAAGGGACCAAATTCAGAGGGCTAGACAGACAATAACTGAGCAAGAAGGTAAACTCAATGAAGCATACAAGTCCCTTAGTACAGTGGAAGATTTGAAAGCTGAGATTGTTTCTGCTTCTGAAGCCAGGAAAGAACTAGAATTAAAACATGAAGCAGAAGTTACAAATTATAAGATAAAGCTTGAAATGTTAGAAAGAGAAAAGAATGCTGTATTGGACAGAATGGCTGAATCACAGGAAGCTGAGCTGGAGAGGCTGAGGACACAGCTCCTGTTTAGTCATGAGGAAGAACTTTCCAAACTGAAGGAAGATTTGGAAATTGAACATCGAATAAATATTGAAAAGCTTAAAGATAACTTAGGCATTCACTATAAACAGCAGATAGATGGCTTACAGAATGAAATGAGTCAAAAGATAGAAACCATGCAGTTTGAAAAAGACAATTTGATAACTAAGCAGAACCAACTGATTTTGGAAATTTCAAAGCTAAAAGATTTACAGCAGTCCCTCGTGAATACAAAATCAGAAGAAATGACCCTTCAGATCAACGAACTGCAAAAAGAAATAGAAATACTCAGACAAGAAGAAAAGGAAAAGGGTACACTTGAACAGGAAGTTCAAGAATTACAACTTAAAACTGAATTATTGGAGAAACAAATGAAGGAAAAAGAGGATGACTTTCAAGAAAAATTTGCACAACTTGAAGCAGAGAATAGCATTCTTAAAGATGAAAAGAAGGCCCTTGAAGACACGTTGAAAATACATACTCCTGTTAACGAAGAAGAAAGATTAACTTTCATAGACTCCACTAAGTCCCAATCCAAAGACTGTCGCTGGCAAAAAGAGATAGAAATACTTACAGAGGAAAATGAGGACCTCAAAAAACAATGTATTCAGCTTACTGAAGAGATTGAAAAGCAAAGGAACACTTTTTCATTTGCTGAAAAAAATTTTGAAGTTAACTATCAGGAATTACAGGAGGATTATGCTTGTCTTCTCAAGGTAAAAAGCGATTTGGAAGACAGTAAAAATAAGCAAGAAATAGAGTATAAAAGTAAGCTTAAAGCACTAAGTGAAGAGCTTCATCATTTGCGAAGAATAAACCCAAGTATAGTGAAAATGAAAAGTTCAGTCTTTGACGATGACAAGACTTTTACAGCAGAACCACTGGAAATTGGTGAGGTTGTCGAGAAAGATACAACAGAACTTATGGAAAAACTTGAGGTAACCAAGCGAGAAAAGTTAGAGCTGTCAGAGAGACTGTCTGATCTTTCTGAGCAATTAAAACAGAAATGTGACGAGATAAGTTTTCTAACGGAAGAAGTTAAATCTTTAAAGCAAGATAAAGAGCAAGTTTTATTGAGATGTAGAGAGCTAGAAATCATAATTGACCACAGTAGGACAGAAAATGTAAATGTGCATGATGTCCATTTAAGCTCTTTGAAAGATGGAGTTTCAACAAGCAGGGATCCTGGAGGGTCAGTTCCTAAAATAAATAAAGATTTTGGTAAAGAATCAAAAATAATGGAGGTAAATAAAATTCCTTTTGAAAATATGACTCTGGAAAAAGAAAGCAAACAAGAACAGTTTTCTGCTCACTTGCCGTCGGTGACAAATGAATCATCACTTGGGATTACTGATCCAGGTGAAAACGATAAACTTCAGCAGGAGCTCAGTGCACTTAAATCAGAACAGGTATGTTTACTTAATGTGTATACACTAAAGTGTACATTTCACACTGAAAGTTTTCATCTTCATACAACATAAATTAACCTCCTTTCAAGAATGAAAGTAAAGCCTGTGATGTAATTCTCACTTAAACTTATCATTTACATTTCTTTTTCTGTTTTTTTGTTAAACCGTGTTACCTCTCTTTTTAGTTAATCTGCTCAGGAAATAGAACACATTTTCTTTGAAAAAGCAAGTTTAAATAACTTTGTTGAGAGTCAGAGCATTAAAATAATTATTTTGTAATATTTTGTTGCAATTCCAAAGATTGGTTTCAGAGTCTCCTTTTGTATTGGTGTTTTCAAGGTTAACTGAAAATTAACTCTTAAACTTTTTAGTACTTCATGTAGTTGTTCAGTAGTTATGAAACTCTTATTTCCCTGATAAAAAGATATTGATTTAAATCCTAGTTTTCTCAGAGTCTTGTTATACCTAAAGGGGAAAAAAATATTAATTCTAAATACAATTAAAGAATACATACAATGAGTAATACTAGATCACTGCTGACAATTTATATTTGATAGACACTGAAATTAGAAATAGCAGGAAGATCCCACTGGGCACATTGTATAATGGTGCTAACTAGAGCTTTATGTGTGTTTCTTCATTTCTAAACAAGTATTTGTAGACTCTTGCCAGGTAGGACTACAGTGGTGAACAAGAGTAAGAATTGGTTCATCTCTCAGAGAGCGTATATTTTAGTGAGGGAGGCAGATAGTAAATGAAGTGAGTAGAAGAGTTAAGAAATAGTGATGTTTTATAAAGAAAATAAAAGAGATTATGTGATAGAGAATGGTGGGTAGTCATTAAATAGGGTGGTCAGGAAAGGGGTCTAGGAGGAATTGGCATTTGAACTGCTGTCTGATGACAGTGAGGAGTCTACCACAGGGAAATGAGAGCAACTGCGATGGCAGAGGTGAGTGTAAGGGACAGAATAAAGACCTGTTCGGCTGAGTTTGAGGGAAAGAGAGTGGAAGAAAAAGAGTTTGAAGAAGGAAAAGACCAGATCTTGGAGAGCCTTACAGACTTTGTAAGAAGCTGAAATTTTATTCTCTATATAGTAGGAAGCCCTTGGAAAGTTTTTTCTTTCTACTTCTTAATAAATGTGCTCATATTTATGATCTTATATCAAATTTTACATTTTAATAACCTAAATAGTTAAGTTCTAATTACATATCTGTTAATACTTTGTTAAATATCTGAAATTGTTTTCAAAATCATAATTAGGTTTAATTTTATCACTCCTAAAAAAGCCAAGATCATTTAAAAATTTTTTTAAAGGCATTACTAGGAGAGGACCCAAATTTGAAGTTGTCAAAATGGTCAGATTTTTCTCACTAAAATGATTATTTTTTTCTAACTGAAGACACTTTCAGTGACATTTAGATACCATCTCCTTGATGTTAACTTCTGTAAAGTAAACAGAGACAAACGCAAAAGCTGTCCCTGATGCACACGTCACTGCCAAGACAAACCCCCTTAGTGATGGGGAGCGCAGTGAGGTGTGTGTTTATGGAAGGAGGCTCATGAAGAAATTGAGCAACAGTTTACACATCAGTAACACCAAAGAGCAATCTCAATGCGCTTAGAAATAATACTGCAGCCACAGAAATACTTCTGCTAATTGGCTAATAAACATGAAAAGATGCTTTCAATGTTATAAATTGATATAACAGTGAAATAGCATTTTATACCTATCAGTTTGACAAGATAAGGTTCACAATAAGAAGTGTGATGAGGATGTGGGGAGATGAGTATTCACCTACATTATTAACTATATCAGTGTAAAATTGTGTAATTGCATAAAAAATTTTGTTAAAATCTAATATTGATACAATATACATGGTCTACCATGTAGCATTTACATTTCTGCTGGCAGTAAGTGTGGTCTGTAACCAGCAGTGGCAGCATCACTTGAAAACAGCTTAAAATTCAAATTCTAGGGCTCACACCAGGCCTCTCTAAGTAGAAGCTCAGGGGTAGGGGCCCAGAAATCTGTTTTAAATCATCCAGGTGGTTTTGATTTGGGCTACAGTTTTGAGAATCACTACAATCGAGAAGGGCTTCCAAGGTGATGCTAGTGGTAAAGAACCCGCCTGCCAATGCAGGAGACAAGAGACACGGATTTGAACCCTGAGTCAAGAAGATCCCCTTGAAGAGGACATAGCAACCCACTCCAGTATTCTTGCCTGAAGAATCCCGTGGACAGAGGAGCCTGGCAGGCTACAGTCCGTAGGATTGCAAAGAGTCAGATATGACTGATGTGACTTAGCACACATGTGCACTAGAGAAACATTATCATATATGTACAAGGGCATATATATAAAAATTTATTGCAGCATTTTTTGATATATCTAAAATTTGAAATAATCCATTTGATCTCCAAAAAGGAAATGAACAAATTGTAATATTCATATATACAGCACCAAGTTAAAATAAATTTATGTGTATCTACATGGAAAGATCTCAGAGGCATATTGAATGAGAAGACTAATTTGCAAAATAAATGCCATTTTGCACCATTTATGTAAATTCTTAAAAATGTAAAATATATGCACTGTTTATAGATGGATTAAGAAATGAGAGTGTAAGAAGTGAACTGGCTTTGCAGCAAATTTATGATCAGATTTATAATTTGGTGGCCTCTGGGGAAGGAAGAATGGGAACATGATAGATTAAATTTTATCTATATTTTATTTCTAAACCAAAATAATAGGGAGGAGAGAAATGAATAAAAAAGATGAAATGATTTTATTTTATTACTTTGTGATATGTGTACATAAATGTTTATTTCATTATTATTTGCATTTCTCTATATTTGTTCGTTAAAAGTCGCTCAGTCATGTCTGACTCTTTGCGACCCCATGGACTCTCCAGGCCAGAATACTAGAGTGGGTAGCTGTTGCCTTCTCCAGGGGGTTTTCCCAACCCAGGAATTGAACCCAGGTCTCCCACATTGCAGGTGGATTCTTTACCAGCTGAGCCACCAGGGAAGCCCATATTTGTTTAAAAATGTTGTTTTTGAACAAAAATGGAAGATCAGGCCATCCTAACTTTACCAAATATCAAACTTTACCATGAAGTGATGAAAATATTGTGTTATTTTCCTTGAGAAAGTTGTACTATTTTCCTAGGTCAGTGCAACAGATTGAGTGAGAAAATAATTTCATGTAAGAAAAGTGATGTTTAATTTAATTATTTTCTCACTCAATTATAGTTTATAATATCATGTATTCCCCCCACCCCATAATGGGTATATGCAAAAATAAGTTAAATTATTTGATTAGTCATTTTAAATTATTCTAACCTGCACATTAATTCACTTTAAGAATGATTTAAGGCTCCAGATGGAAGCCCAGCGTATATGCCTGTCTCTGGTCTATTCAACTCATGTGGATCAGGTTCGTGAATATATGGAAAATGAAAAAGATAAAGCTCTTTGCAGTCTTAAACAGGAGCTTATTTCTGCTCAAGAGGAAAAGATCAAGGAACTTCAGAAAATACACCAGCTAGAGCTACAGAATATAAAGACACAAGAAACAGGTAAATGGTTTCTAACAAAATTCTAAGTAAGTAAGTATCACTTAGAGCCTGCCACTTCATGATTCTGTTCTTGACTTAGACCCCATGGAAGAACATGACTGGGAGTTCCCAGTCCTAGACTCATTTGTTCATACAATCATAGACTGTTCGTGTAAGTGCTTGAGAAGTTTAAAAATCACTGAATTATTTTCCCCAAGAAATCAACAGTCCTGTGGAAAAGCAATATAAAATAAACTCTTAGAAAACAATAGGAAATTTTCTATAATGGAAGAATAAACAGAAGGAACAGAGGGAGAGAAGAGAAAAGTCTAGTACTTCCTGGAAGAGTGAGGCAGTAGGCAGGAGTAGGGAGGTTGGAATTTTAGGAAAGTATCTTGAGTCTTAAATTTAGAGATGTGAGAAATGACATCCATTTTGGAGAATTGAAAGTTCAAGGTGTGTGCAAAAGTAGTGAGGGATAAAGATTGTCAGAACCTTGATCAGAAAAGGTTTCGTATACCCTGACTGAAACATGTTTACTCTTTATGCTGTTGGTTGTAAGACCTAAGGCAGGATTTCAAATAGAGGAACATAGTAAGATTTTTTTTTTTCATTTTATTTTATTTTTTAACTTTACAATATTGTATTGGTTTTGCCATATATCAAAATGAATCCACATAGTAAGATTTTTGTTTTAAGATGAAATCACTGGAACAAATTAAGGGAGGTGATAAGTGATAGACTCAATGGACATGAGTTTGAGTAAACTCTGGGAGTTGGTAATGGTCAGGGAAGCCTGGTGTGCTGCAGTCCATGGAGTCACAAAGAGTTGGGCACGACTGAGCAACTGAACTGAACTGATAAGTGATGGAAAGACCAGTTAAGCAGCTTTGGCAGTTATTCTGTTAACATTAAGATGTTGATCTAAAATGTCATTGGAAGAAAAGTTTGAGTTAAAGAGGTGGGTTGTAATCTGCAGGTAATATTAGCAGTAAGGGGGAGGAATTGAGAATGATCCCTAAGTGTCTCGTTTGAGTAATTGGATTGATGGTGACTCCAGTCATGAGGAGTAGATTTGTGGGAAAAATAGTGTATTTAGCTTGGAACATTGAGTTAAAAATACTTGATGACTTTGAAAAAAGCGATACCTAGTATGCAATGGAAAAAAGGCTGAAACCTAAGGGGCAAGTTTAAGTTCAAGATAAAGATTTGTAAGTCAAGAGATCATTTGAGGCCAAGGACAAGGATGAGACTTGTTGGAAGTCTGTAGAGTGAGCAAAAAGACGGCACTGTGTCAGCAACAATATTGAAGGAAGCTTAAGTGGAAGACTAGTCACGGTTAACTTTTATCTTTAATAATTATTCAGTTATTAATTAGACTTTCTCTGTTCAAGGTATCTTTAGGTCTCCATTCTTGACAGATCTACCTTTATAAATGAGGTGGTTCCTAAGTTTGGAATTGTTCTTTTGAACAGTAGAGTTTAAAGCGTGGCTTAAGTAAGAATATAATCCTTTTTCACTTCAGGAAAAAGGAGCTCTTTGGGTTTGAATTGAATAAAATTTTAAGCATATGTTGTTTGTATCGGTATCCTTTTCAGATAGAATCTGTAGTTTTTTGCACTACAAGTTAATTAGTGGGTCCATTAATGGGTGATGAAGTTAGTTCAGTGAGTAATGACCAGCTTTATTTTTTTTTTTTAATAATAGAGTAGAACAGAAAATATTGGAGTGCATAGGGTGTAGAAAGAATAAATATGTGTGACATTTTGTTTCATTTTTATATGGGTGAATGTATGTAGACCAGCTTCCCTGGTGGCTCAGGTGGGTTATGCTGTGTGATACAGCTCTTTATTGGATTGTAGGACAAAAACATTGTACATCAGTACTTTGTACCATATTGTAGGATATAAGTTGAAAATCCTACAAATTATCTTATACAGTTAACACTGAGCAGTACAAAATAACATTGAAAGAAATACAGAACTTAAAACTAATCTTATTCCCAGGAAGCTTCCAGTTGATGTAAGTAAAATATGAAAATAGTTTCTAAACATGTAAATTGAACATTTTTAATGCACTACCTCTTCTGTTAGGTGAAGTGAAGCCTTTACAAATGCTTATTGGAAAACTTCACAAGGCAGTATCTGAAGAATGTGCTCATTTTACACAGGTAAGCCATTAGTTAAAAAGTGCTTTTAGACAAGAAATGCTAAATTTTAAGTTACTACTATTTTGATTTAGCACAATCATCCAAATTACTTTTCCCTACAATCTTACTGATGTGGAGAGCTGACTCATTTGAAAAGACCCTGATGCTGGGAAAGATTGAGGGCAGGAGGAGAAGGGGACAACAGAGGATGAGATGGTTGGATGGCATCACCAACTCCATGGACATGGGTTTGGGTGGACTCCAGGAATTGGTGATGGACAGGGAGGCCTGGTGTGCTGTGGTTCATGGGGTCTCAAAGAGTCGGACATGACTGAGCGACTGAATTGAACTGAACAGTCTTACTTCAGAACTGTATTTAGAAAATATTCCTGAGTTTTTAAGTTTAAAATAAGTATTTAAATGTTTTCCTGACAATCAGTTTGAAACAAAAGAAATGTAGGTGAATTGTCTCAGTAGTTGATTCTACAGAAGAGCTGCCCAATTTTTAAAACACAGCAATAGAGCCGTAAGTGGGTCTGTTTCCCACTCCTGCCCACTTTGGCGGTTGAATGAATGTGATGACTTAGCTGGGGGTCTTGCACATGACTAGTGAGACAGTATTTCACACTGTAGATTGCCAAATCTAAAAACTAAGCATACCAACTATAATCGTATTTGTGAAGATCAGGTGAAACAGAACTTCTGTACCCCTGGTGGGAGTGTACCACCTTGAGAAGCAGATTGTCAAGTTGTATTGTTGAGTTGATGTACGTCACACAGTCCAACTTTTACTTCTACTTAGATTCACATGTGTGCACAGCCAGATATGTTCATTGCAAGAGTGTCTTTGTTACATCAGTAAATCTCAAAAGGAAAAAGTATAAAAACACGCATGTTAGATACTCACCTCTGGACAGAGAGGTGAATGAAATAGATAAGCAGTACTTAACTCAGAAATCTTCAAATCTGTGTGTAATATTCAATTTTTTTAAAATATGGATATAATATGACAATATTTATTAGTATTTATTATAGCTAGGTAATAGATGAACTTTTTTCTGCATATTTGAAATATTTCAAAATTTAACATACATGCCTAAGCTTGTCACAGCTTTCCATCTCAGCCAGCGTATTTATAATTTGAAGGGGTGGGGAGCGTGATAGTAGTTGGGAAGGTAGAGCTGCCTTACTGGTTCTAATTACCTATGGAATAGTTCAGAAACAGTATTCAAAAACACAAAAGAAAGTCAGGAATATCCACAGTAAGGGCCTCCACTCTGCTGACAGGTTCAGGCATTGCCTTTTCATATCCACTCTTGATGGTCTGTAAATATAAAGTGGCCCAAGTTGTAGTGCGTGTGTGTGTGTTAGTCACTCAGTCGTGTCCGACTCTCTGTGACCCCATGGACTGTAGCCACCAGGCTCCTCTGTCCATGGAATTCTCCAGGCAAGAATAATGGAGTGGGCTGCCGTTTCCTTCTCCAAAGTCATAGTAGTTCATTTATAAACGGACTTTATGTATTTTTTTCTTCTAGTAATGTCTTTACCTGACCCCTAATCTCAAGTTGAAACATAAATCAGCTTGTTGTAATGGAGAGGTCCCTTGCAGTTCATCATGAATCTGATTTTGTCCCTAATCATTGATGTTACTATGGACTAGTTACTTCATCTTTCTGAGTCTTTTGCTTTATTTGTAAATTGGCTGATCATTCAGGTTTCTACCAACCTGAATCAATTTATGATAAAATTCTACCTTAGAAACTATGTTGGAAATTTAATAAAGTCAATTAATAGTAAAGTTTCACTTTTAGGCAAATCTCAAGAAATAGCAACAGTAAACAAATTGGTTAGGTCTAGAAGTTGTTGATTGTTACTTCCAATTGCATGAGGTGCAAAGGTGAAACTTACTTAGAAACTTCTTTAGGCTTGTCAGATGATTATGTGATATATGTTGTTTATAAGTAATGATAGAATTGTCCATTGCTCAGGAGAAAAACCAGAATAATATGTCAAATATTTTTTATTTTCTTCTGTGTATAAACCATGAATAGTATTCTCTTGTGTTAAAGTCTGTGAATGTGATCTCCTACTTTATATATTATAATTTCTATAGAATTTATACACTACTTTCTAGTCATCATTTTTGAACTTTTGCCCTCATCTTTTCACTTTTTTCATGGGTAGTTGACATTACAGAGGGAATATCTGTATAGAATCCATACTAGAAAGTGGTAAAGTACAGGATATATTCATTATTAGAAATAAATAAAAATATTATAGTTTAGACATATATATTTGATATATATTATAATGAAGGCTGTCATATTTTCCTGATGTGAGAAGAATTCATGTCTTGCATGTGGAGAGAGAAAGATTTAGATTTGTTTATTCTTTTGCAGATTGATTTGGTACATGGAAGTGTTTTCTTACTGATTTTTCCTGTGACATTTTTTGACTGTTTTGCATATAGGAAATAATGTTTAATAATCTCTAGAGGCAGAAATCAAAACTTTAATTCCATAAAATACCTAATTTTATTGTCGGCAGACTTTTTGCAATGTCCATGGTGAACATTATACTCCTGCTTTAAAATGTGAAGTAAATGGAGAAGAGAAAGAGACTTCTGGTGTTCACAGTTCTGAAAATCAAGAACTGGTATTGCAAGATTATAGATGTGAAGTCCAAGGTAATAAAGGCTTTACTGCATTGTTGAACAGAGTATTTAATTTTCTTCAATGAATCGATGATAAACTATTTCAGTTAATTCCTGATTTAATCACTTGGCTGATTTGAGTTTATCTTAGCATCTTTTTTCAGGTTCATGAAATCTTACCTTTAATGCACATTTTTAGTTTTACAGTGCAGTAATTGTGATAAAAAGAAAACCGAAGGTGTCTACAAATTTTCTTGTCTCTTTATCCTCTGTTCCTCTATTTCCACCTTTTCCTCACTATAATTCTTAATTTTATACCGTAGATCCAAACCTTTAAAAGTCATTGTATTTGTTGAATAAGTTTATGTCAGGGGTTTACTTTTATAAAAAGAATAAGAAGACATTCAGTTATCTTTATTAATAGGAATCCTATATTAGTTCATTTTTACAACTTGCAATCTCAGTTAACTTTTTGGTATTGAAATGGTATGGACCTAACAGAAGCAGAAGATATTAAGAAGAGGTGGCAAGAATACACAGAAGAACTGTACAAAAAAAATCTAATGACCGAGATAACCACGATCGTGTGATCACTCACCTACAGCAGACATCCTGGAATGCCAAGTCAAGTGGACCTTAGGAAACATCACTACCAGCAAAGCTAGTGGAGGTGATGGCATTCCAGTTGAGCTATTTCAAATCCTAAAAGATGATGCTGTGAAAGTGCTACACCCAATATGTCAGCAAATTTGGAAAACTCAGCATTAGCCTATAGGACTGGAAAAGGTCAGTTTTCATTCCGGTGCCAAAGAAAGGCAATGCCAAAGAATGTTCAAACTACCACACAATTGCACTCATCTCACACGCTAGCAAAGTAATGCTCAAAATTCTCCAAGCCAAGCTTCAACGCTGCATGAACCGAGAACTTCCAGATGTTCAAGCTGGATTTAGAAAAGGCAGAGGAACCAGAAATCAAATTGCCAACATCTGTTAGATCATAGAAAAAGCAAGAGAGTTCCAGAAAAATTTCTGCTTCATTGACTACACCAAATCCTTTGACTGTGTGGAATACAACAAACTGTAGAAAATTCTGAAAGAGATGGGAATAACAGACCACCTGACCTGCCTCCTGAGAAATCTGTGTGCAGGTCAAGAAGCAGCAGTTAGAACTGGACATGGAACAACAGACTGGTTCCAAATAGGAAAAGGAATACGCCAAGGCTGTATATTGTCACCCTGCTTATTTAACCTATATGCAGAGTCCATCATGAGAAACTCTGGGCTGGAAGAAGCACAAGCTGGAATCAAGATTGCCAGGAGAAATATCAATAACCTCAGATATGCAGATAACACCACCCTTATGGCAGGAAACAAAAGGGATCTAAAGAGCCTCTTGATCAAAGTGAAAGAGGAGAGTGAAAAAGCTGCCTTAAAACTCAACACTCAAAAAACGAAGATCATGGAATCTGGTCCCATCACTTCTTGGCAAATAGATGGGGAAACAATGTAAACAGTGACAAGACTTTCTTTTCTTGGGCTCCAAAATCATTGCAGATGGTGACTACAGCCATGATATTAAAAGATGCTTGCTCCTTGGAAGAAAAGCTGTGACCAACCTAGACAGCATAAAGGAGAGATATTACTTCTTGACAAAGGTCCATCTAATCAGAGTTATGGTTTTTCCAGTAGTCATATACGGATGTGAGAGTTGAACCATAAAGAAAGCTGAGCACTGAAGAATTGATGCTTTTGAACTGTGGTGTTGGAGAAGACTCTTGAGAGTCCCTTGGACTGCAAGGAGATCAGTCAATCCTAAAGGAAATCAGTCCTGAATATTCATTGGAAGTACAGATGCTAAAGCTGAAGCTCCAATAATTTGGCCACCTAATGTGAAGAACTGACTCATAGGAAAAGACCCTGATGCTGAGAAAGATTGAAAGCAAGAGGAGAAGGGGGACAACAGAGGATGAGATGGTTGGATGGCATCACCGACTCGATGGACATGAGTTTGAGCAAGCTCTAGGAGTTGGTGATGGACAGGGAAGCCTGGCGTGCTGCAGTCCATGGGGTTGCAAAGAGTCAGACACAACTGAGCGACTGAACTGAACTGATCCCTTCACAAATAAAATGTTTCCTGCCCTTGTTCATTGGTATGAATAATGAACAAATGTGTACAAATTAATGAATGCCAACAGAAATTATCATATTTTAATATAAAATTGTTAATCTTTGTAGCATGTGTTCCACATTAATGCGATTTTCGTTACTAAATACATGAATTTTACTTCCAGCAGGCGATTTTTTAAAAGTTATGAATAGATGAATAATGCTAATTGAAAGAAGCAGACTTTTACTGTAAGTGAAATTATTTTGATTGTTTATCATCTAGATTTTCAAGAAAATATGCACACTCTTCTCAGCAAAGCAGCAGAAGCATACAGCAGACTCGTGGTGCTTCAATCACGATTAAGTAAAGTATGGAAAATATGGAAAATGTGTAATGATGTTTGCATTTCTTGTATTTCCTGCTATTTTGTGAGTTACTTTATCAACCGAAAATTTCTAAAATGAGTAAACATGAAAAGAAAGTTAGGGGAAAGTGACATAATTTAGGGGAAAGTGACATATATTTATATCAGTGAGCTGAGGGAGTCTTTACCCCTTTAGGGAGCTTTTGAAATCAAGATAAAGTTAAAATATATATAAAATGTCAAATTGTAAACTTTGTTAAACAGTTGCATTTAATTTGACATAATAACATTTTCTAAAGCAGTGAGTCTCTTTTAAACAATAATAATAATTAGCTGTTTAGAACATAGCTAATTAGTTTCACATCATGTTATGTATATTTAGAAATGTGTGCATAAAAGCTATGTAAGAGTGTATAGAGCCATCATATAATTTATTAGCTATTTCAGAAAAATGACATTATATTAGCAAAAATTAAGTATTGTAGTCCTCAATTTGTATGAAAAAAGTACCAGAAAAATCTCTGTTTGCTTATTTGGGTGCTTTGTCATGTCATTGTGTTAAAATATTTGGGCAGAGTTGAAAGATTTAACTGACTGAAACTTATATTGCTGATGAGGGATATTCTGGCTATTTCCCCTTTCTTTTCTCCTTCTCCTTTTCCCCTCTTTCTCCTTTCCCTTCTTTCTTTCTCTTCCTGTGCCGTTAAAGCACAACCTTATTCAGTCTTTTATAAAACATGTAAACCTATTTCAGTATCTTCCAGATAACTTTGTGGGAGGACAGGCAGATAGGCTAAAAGCCCTTCTTTAATTCTACCTTTCTCTACCATTGCTACTTTTCTTTTTCCTTCCATTCATTGCTAGAATATTTAACCCTATTCAGAATTATCGTACAACTTTCATACCAGCACCCTTCGTCATCTAGATTTCTTGTTTTTCTGCTGCACTTATCCTGCCTCTTGAGACCCTTTTTCTCTACTCACGCTTGGGTTTCTGAGGGCTGCTGAAAAAATGAGATGGTGGTATGGCTCGGTGACGCTGCAGAGTCGTGGCCTCTGACTGTCGCTGACAGGTCTTTTATGTGGTCATTCATTCTCTCATAGTCTCCTCAGTGGATGTTACCTAACTTTACAACTTCCCTAGTTATAAAGTCATGCTTTCCATTTCTGCTCCCCTTTTTTTCCTTCGCAGATAGCCTTATTTCCCATTTTTCTGTATTAAACTTAACAATTATAAGCTATCTCACCTTGCTACCTGTAGACCAATATGCATTTCTCTAAACGTGAAAATACCCTAATTTATTTTTCTGTCTCAGAAGAAGTTGTCCCTTTTCACAACCAAGGTTATCTTATTTTCTGTGCTTTTGTTAGCATCCCCTTCCACCTCCTCTAAGATTGGTAGCCTGTTTTTTCCGTCCTGTATTTATTTTCAGGTTCTTTGTCTCTGCTTGTCTTGTTTCTGCCCTTCATTTGTCTTGCATATTCCTCTTGCCTCCACTGTTTAGAACATAACCAATGTTCCCTGAATCTGGTATTTTTTGTGGTTCTCTTTCCTTCATTGCCAAATTATTTGAAGGAAAGAAGAGACTGCAGTTTCCCACCTCTTGCTGTCTCTTCTGCCCACCTGTAAACAAGCTCCCACCTCATACTTCACTGAACTTTCTTTGGCAGAAGTTACCAGTGAATTCTTAATCATCAAATGTCCGTTCTTTCTTACCTTCCTTCCTTGTTTTCTTTCTTTCTTTTAAAAATGTGTTGCTTTTCCTGATGACAGTACATAGTTGTAGCTATTAAATAGTGTAGGAGGACTTGCAGTAAACAAGTAACTACAGCGATGTTTGTCATTTTGCCTCTTTCCTTTGAAGACAGTGAGTGGGGAACGGTTTCTTTTGATGAGTCACAGGTGTCCCTTCCCTGGTGCTGGAGTGTGGGAGCCTGCCCTGGAACACAGACACCCACGCTCGGCTCCTTAGTTCTCCCCAGACACTTCTTTCAGTTTCTCTTTAGAAAAACTTTTACCCGCCACCAGACTTCTGCCTGGCTGGGTCAGCAGGAAAGGCTGTGCTGCGATTAGTTAAGGGCTGATACATTCCTTTTCTGACCTCTGCCTGTCATTGGTCTCTCTGAGCCTGGTGTCTTTCCATGGTTCCGCTAGGCGAGTTAACTGTCTCCTGTGCCTGCGACTCCCTTCAGGTATGCTTTAGGCTGCTGTTTCCCCCTTCCTTCTTGCTTAATCGCTGTTCTGCCACCCTTTTCTGTTGAAATCTGCTGGTCTCTTTCATTTTTTGGTTTATTATGGACTTATCTTTTACAGATTTATTGTTATTTTAATTGAGTCCTGGGGAAAGAGGAGAGGTGTATGTCAGAGATCATAAACGTAAATGCCTACATGAGCTCAGCCCATAAGATAAATGAAGAAGGCCAAGTGAAAGCTGGGAAAGTGAAACCTGGAGAAAACATACTTCATTTAAAGGGGACAGAGGCTGCTCAGCTTCACGTGCTGTCGCATGTAGGAATGGGGCCTCGTGTTTATTCTTTCATTTCATTGATTTTATGATCTAATCTTACATGAAGTCTTTTTGCCTTTTTAAATATTGGGAAGGATTAAAAATTAAAAAAACTTTTTTTTTCTAATTGGGAAGTAATTAGGAAAAAAAAAAAAATACAAGAAAAACTGTTTGGTACCCCAAGGAATACTTGTGTAGCCAGGAATGAAAGTCAGATCTCTACGTTACCACCTTAGGTGGTAACGTAAACAGATGATCAGTGTACCTTCAGCTAAGTAAGTAAGTGTTTAGTTGCTCAGTCGTGCCCAACTCTTTGAGACGCCATGGACAGCAGCCCCTCAGGCTTTTCTGTCCCTGGGATTCTCCAGGCAAGAATACTGCAGTGGGTTGCCATTTCCTTCTCCAGGGGAATCTTCCTGACCCAGGGATCGAACCCAGGTCTCCTGTACTGCTGGCAGATTCTTCACCAACTGAGCTACAAGGGAAGCCCAATTTCTTAATTCTACTGTTTTTTTTATTTTATAGTATTAGCTCTTCTCTTAGAATATCTTCTTTCCTTAATTTATGTAACTTTAGTTCTGTGGCTTTTAAAGCCTTCATTGTGGGTTTTGCCCACCCACTTATAGTCACCAAGAATCTCTACTTGATCCACTAATTATGGTGTATGCAGTTGTGACGACACGTGATATGTCCACTATGCTAAACCCCACTACATCCTTCAAAGTCAGGAAGTCTTCTCTTGATTTTCATTTCCTCTTAGCACAGGGCTTTGTTTAGCACATGGTAAAGGTTTACTGTGCGTTTGCTGAATGAACTGACAGTATTGAAAGGTAGAGCTGAAAACTGAAGTATTTACCTGATGGGCTTTATTTTCTCTGGGAAGTCGGAGGCAAGATTCTTGGTTGAAATGTACATGGGGTTAGGAGTCAGGTAGAGGATTTGATAAAAGTAGTACCAACTGAAATGGCCTTCTTGGGAAATACATTTGATCCTGGTGCTCACCTCCATCTCCAGAATTCTTTGTTCACCTGGTACAGCAAATCCACACTCTCACCTTGCTTTTCAGGTGCTCTTCGGTCTCTGTCTGCCTTCTTCACCCAGCATGCTCAGCGTCCCCTGTCCCTCAGGACCACTGTCTTCATCACTGATAGCAGGCCACCCTTTCATGAATGCTCCTACTCCTCCTTCCTTGGAACCTTCCTAAGCATTGAACAAAACGATGGGGGCCCAAACCAAATTTCACTTCCTCCATCAGACCCCTACCAGTCTCTTCTGTTATCACCCTTTAGTCACATGTTATAGTTTAATGCATTGTTAATTATTTAATTTTACTTCCCAAATTAGTTGATAAATTCTGTGAGGGCAGATGTACCGTGTATGTGTGTGTGTGCATTTTTTTCCCACTGATTTTATATTCTTACTCTCCCTGTTACCGTGCTTGCCACATAGTACACTGAGTATTAAATATTTGGGGAATGACTTAAGTAATACACATACACATCTGACATATGCTGCCTAGTTTTAATAGTTAAGGAAGGAAGCTGAGGTTTATCTGTTTTTGTTGTTTTCCTTCTTTTTGTATAAAGAATAGCACACATTTGTCAGCCACCTGATTGTATATAGGTTACATTCGGAGATTAATAGCAGATATGTTATCAAGTATTCATAATATAAAATTTACTCTGTATGAATTCAAATTTCAAAGATTAAGTCATGTTTTAAATATTGTTATGAACGTTAGACCAAAATTCTGTGTGGCTCCTGTTTTTATAGTTAGATCAAATTCCTTCTGGATATGAAAGAACATTATATTTAGTCGTATAATTTCAGTCCCTGTGAAGGGAATGTGATGTGAGTCACTTGTCAGAGTGTGGAATAACATGGAAAGGAAAATATCTGTATCAGAATGGTACAGTTCTGGGTGATTTGGGGAAGGAAAAAAAAAAAACCTTTTTAAAGATAAAGTTGCTTTGTATAGTTTCCACAGTCCTGAGTCATATATGTATGTCACTGTTTTTCTTCTGTTATTTTTCATAGATCGAGAGACAGCAGGCATGTAATATGAAACTTGGATTTGCAGAAGCGAACCTGCCAAAAAAGCAAACGGACTTTTTATCAACTCATCCTCAGATGACCAATTCGCAAGACATTGGTAAATTTGGATTATATACCATAATGTGGTTTTTTGTATCAGATGTTCAGTAATTTGACTTCAGTAAAAAGACATAAAATTGGTAGTTGTAGTGGTATTGCTGCCATGAACATAGAAAAAATGATCTTGAGTTATCATGTTTTCTTATCATGTCTACATGAGTTTAAATTGATACCCGAGTTATACTATTAAAAAACATTATCTTTCAAAGAAGAATGAATATTCTCCTACTTCAAAAAAGTGATTTTGGTATTTCATTGAGAAATTTATATTGAAATGTGTATTTTCTTCTATTCATGTAACTTAGATGTTAGTCATAAAAGCAAGTTATCTACCCTGCAAGATACTGAAAAAACCAAACAACTTGAAGGACAGGTTCACGAATTAGAAAGCCGCGTATCCTCTTTGCAGCAGCAATTGAAAGAAACTGAAGAAAATTATGAGGCTGAGATTCATTCTTTGCAGGAAAGGCTTCAAGCTGTTAATGAGTCTGCAGTTCAGCCAAGGTATCCATCAACCTTTAAGTTCATTCAATAGTATTTGTAGTTTAGTAGCCGTCATAATATGGTTGTTTTAAGAAAAAAATGTAACTTAAGCAACTTTGCTTGAAAGAGACGAGCTGTAGCATTGTCAAGAAATATGAACAGGAGGTAATTCTTCATCTCTGAAATGTGTGAAGTAAAGGTTAGTGTAAACAAGATATATTTTATAATAGGAATATTAATTACAGCTTTATTTTATAAAGAGGCTCTTTGTTATGAATTTGCTAAGTTACACCAGGTGGTGTGCACATGTTTGTTTTTTATTGTGTGCTTAGTCTTGGCTACTTTGATATGGGCAGTACACAAAGGATAGAAGATATGATCACTCCAGTGATAGCTAGACATTCTCCACCTGATTGTCTAATACTTGGATTTACCACATCCAAAATACCCACTCTGAATTTTCCCCTCAAAATCTGCTCCTTCTGCAGCCATCTGACTCCATCAGTGGTGACTCCCCTTTCAAACCACACTTCCAGTCTGTCAAGAAATCCTGTTATCTCTATTTCCAAGACAAATCTAAACTGTACCACTTCTCACCAGGCCCCTAGTCCCTGCCGTCATCATGTCTCACTTGGATTACTGCTTTTGTCCTAACTCTTCCCTAGAGTCTGTTCTCTACAGTTCCAAAGCTTTGCTTTTAAACTTTAAGACAAGTCATGTTACTCCAGTGCTCTCCTGTCCTCCCTGTGCCTTCCCAGATCCTCACGTACGGGGTCCTGTCTCTCTCTGAATCTGTGTCCTGCTGCCTTGCTTGTGCCTTACTACTGTAACTCCTCGTAGTCTCCTCGAGATCCTCAAGCTGTCGGGATGCTCCTGCTTGTGAATCCTCTTCTCGTTGCTGTCCCTTCTGCCTGGGTTGATCTTGCTCTAGGTTATTTGCCTGCCCAACACACTCAGTTCTTCGGGTCTTTGCTCAGATGCCTTTTTCTCATGGGACCTGTCCTGATCACCCGATTCAAACTAAAATCACCCCTTAGTGCTCTACACCTGAGTTTCCTGTTTAGTTTTTCTATATTAATGTTATGTTATATATATTTTGTTGCTGTTCAGTCGCCAAGTTGTATCCAACTCTTTGCTAAGTTCTGCCCAACCCATGGACTGTAGCCCGCCAGGCTGCTCTGTCCATGGGACTTCCCAGGCAAGAACACTGGAGTGGGTTGCCATTTCCTTCTCCAGGGGATCTTCCCAACCCAGGGATCAAACCCACATCTCTTGCTTGGCAGGCAGATGCTTTACCACTGAGACACCTGGGAAATGTGTTTTATATATATGTAACTATAAAGATATGTGTGTATATATGTATTTATATGTGTATGTGTGTATATATATATAGATAGATAGGAGGGAAGGTTTATTTATTTGTTTACGTTATCTGTCCCCTGTGTTGGACTTCAAACTTTGTTAAGGGAATTTTTGTCTATGTAATTTCCTGTATCCCAAATCCTATAATAATTCCCTACAAATAGTTGGTGCTTAGTAAATATTTGTTAAAATGATTGAACAACTTATACTATAGTTGGGAAATGTGTTGTAGTATTTAACTAGCTCCATAAAGTCCTCAGAGTTTTAACCTAACTGACTGGCTCTGCTGCTCTAGGACTGAAGTCTCCATAGGTGCTTGTTACTGAAACCTGAAGACAGAGTTTTTGTGTTTTGTTCTCTGTGTGTGTGTGTGTGTGTGTGTGTGTGTGTTGAAGACAAACCACTGTTTCCTCACTTCTTTGGAAGCACTCTGCTTCTGCTGCTTTCATTCAGCCTCTGTATATAGGCTTTGGAATTATTTATCCCACATTGGCACAGCCTTACAAAGCTTGCGTTTTATTTGAAGTCATTGGTTCCCAAACTTTATGATGCATCGAAAACATTGGAGGTTTTTGAAATTTAATACTATTTTTCGACTACATAAAATTGCAGATTACTGGATTTTACATTTGAAGCATGAGTAGATTCAATAGCTTTGACATAGACTCTGGTCATTTGTATTTATAACAAGATAATTATGATGCAGGCAGTCCATAGATTGACACTTGGATACTATTACTTTAGATTCTTTGATATGAAAGAAAATAGGTGGATAACAAGAACTCATAACCATTTAACGTATTTCAAGTAGCCTTCCTTTAATTAGTGATGTTTTCTCTCTGAAGCATGAAGAAAAGGAAGAGCTCTGGAAGAGTAGATCTACTTCGCTGTTCCTACGCTTGGGCTTTTGCAAGCTTATTGTGCTCTTCAGAGTTTCTGAAATGCACAATCAAAATATATTAACAGTACCTTTCAACCAAAACCATTAGTTTTCTCTCAGACCCCACCAGTGAGGTTTATTGACTGCCATATTTTCCCCTATGAACATGTAATTAAAGTTATTTCTTGTGAAATATCACTACATATTTGGAAACAGCTGTAGCGCTTTTTGAATAAAGAGTATATTGTTCTTCTAATATAGACTTGAAATAGTTTATGAAAAATAATTGTCATTCATTTAACAAATATTTGGTAATGTTATGCTTGAAGCCTCTTAGAGCAATAGTATGGAGTTGAAACAGCCAAACCTGTATTTGACTCCCAGTTGGACCCTTGAGCCGCCATTTGATCTTAGGCAGATATTTAAGCAAGTTTAGGTAATATGTGCTGTCCTCAGTCACGTCCAACCTTTTGTGACCCCACGGACTGCAGCCCACCAGGCTCTTCTGTCCATGGGATTCTCCAAGAAGAATATTGGAATGGTTGCCATTTCCTTCTGCAGGGCATCTTCCCAACTCAGGAACTGAACTCACATCTTCTGCATTGGCAGGTGGATTCTTTACCACTGAGCCACCTCTTTAAAACCCATGTTTCAAAACCCATAATATTGAGGGTAAAAACTACCTTAAGACCATAAGGGTTAAAAGAAACCACGACTGGAAGGTCAGTACAGTCACTCAGTCGTGTCCGACTCTTTGCAACCCCATGGACTGCAGCACACGAGGCTTCCCTGTCCATCACAGACTGCCAGAGCTTGCTCAAACTCATGTTGGTGATGCCATCCAGTCATCTCATCCTCTGTCATCCCCTTCTCCTCCTGCCTTCAATCTTTCCCAGCATTAGGGTCTTTTTCAAGGAGACAGTTCTTCCCATCAGGTGGGCAAAGTATTGGAGCTTCAGCTTTAGCATCAGTCCTTCCAATGAATATTCAGGACTGATTTCCTTTAGGTCTAACTGATTTGATCTCCTTGCAGTCCAAGGGACTCTCAAGAGTCTTCTCCAACACCACAGTTCAAAAGCA
Source organism: Bos indicus x Bos taurus (assembly GCF_003369695.1). Classification (NCBI taxonomy): domain Eukaryota; kingdom Metazoa; phylum Chordata; class Mammalia; order Artiodactyla; family Bovidae; genus Bos; species Bos indicus x Bos taurus. The sequence goes on along the minus strand of NC_040079.1, from coordinate 110,383,176 downwards.
TCAATTCTTTGGTGCTCAGCTTTCTTTATAGTCCAGCTCTCACATTCATACGTGACTACTGGAAAATCCATAATTTTGACTAGATGTACTTTTGTTGGCAGAGTAATGTCTCTGCTTTTTAATATGCTGTCTGGGTTGGTCATAGCTTTTCTTCCAAGGAGCAAGTATCTTTTAATTTCATGACTGCAGTGATTTTGGAGCCCAAAAATATAAAATATCTCACTGTTTCCATAGTTTCCCCATTTATTTGCCATGAAGTGAAAGACATAGAGGAAAACAACAGAATGGGAAAGACTAGAGATCTCTTCAAGAAAATTAGAGATACCAGTGGAACATTTCATGCAAACATGGGCTCGATAAAGGACAAAAATGCTTTGGACCTAACAGAAGCAGAAGATATTAAGAAGAGGTGGCAAGAATATACAGAAGAACTATACAGAAGAGATCTTCACAAACAAGATAATCACGATGGTGTGATCACTCACCTACAGCCAGACATCCTGGAATGTGAAGTCCAGTGGGCCTTAGAAAATATCACTACGAACAAAGCTAGTGGAGGTGATGGAATTCCAGTTGAGTTATTTCAAATCCTAAAATATGATGCTGTGAAAGTGCTGCACTCAATAGGCCAGCAAATTTGGAAAACTCAGCAATGGCCACAGGACTGGAAAAGGTCAGTTTTCATTCCAATCCCAAGAAAGGAAATGCCAAAGAATGCTCAAACTACTGCACAGTTGCACTCATCTCACACGCTAGTAAAGTAATGCTCAAAATTCTCCAAGCCAGGCTTCAGCAGTCGTGAACTGTGAACTTCCAGATGTTCAAGCTGGTTTTAGAAAAAGCAGAGGAACAAGAGATCAATTTGCCAACATTTGCTGGATCATGGAAAAAGCAAGAGAGTTCCAGAAAAACATCTATTTCTGCTTTATTGACTATGCCAAGGCCTTTGCCTGTGTGGATCACAATAAACTGTGGAAAATTCTTCAAGAGATGGGAATACCAGACCACCTGATCTGCCTCTTGAGAAATTTGTATGCAGGTCAGGAAGCAACAGTTAGAACTGGACATGGAACAACAGACTGGTTCCAAATAGGAAAAGGAGTTCGTCAAGGCTGTATATTGTCACCCTGCTTATCTAACTTATATGCAGAGTACATCATGAGAAACGCTGGACTGGAAGAAGCACAAGCTGGAATCAAGATTGCCGGGAGAAATGTCAATAACCTCAGATATGCAGATGACACCACCCTGATGGCAGAAAGTGAAGAGGAACTAAACAGCCTCTTGATGAAAGTGAAAGAGGAGAGTGAAAAAGTTGGCTTAAAGCTCAACATTCAGAAAACGAAGATCATGGCATCTGGTCCCATCACTTCGTGGGAAATAGATGGGGAAACAGTGGAAACAGTGTCAGACTTGAATTTTTTCGGCTCCAAAATCACTGCAGACGGTGATTGCAGCCATGAAATTAAAAGATGCTTACTCCTTGGAAGGAAAGTTATGACCAACCTAGATAGCATATTGAAAAGCAGAGACATTACATTGCCTACAAAGGTCCATCTAATCAAGGCTATGGTTTTTCCAGTGGTCATGTGTGGATGTGAGAGTTGGACCGTGAAGAAAGCTGAGTGCCGAAGAATTGACGCTTTTGAACTGTGGTGTTGGGGAAGACGCCTGAGAGTCCCTTGGACTGCAAGGAGACCCAACCAGTCCATTCTAAAGGAGATCAGCCCTGGGTGTTCTTTGGAAGGAATGATGCTAAGGCTGAAACTCCAGTACTTTGGCCACCTCATACGAAGAGTTGACTCATTGGAAAAGACTCTGATGCTGGGAGGGATTGAGGGCAGGAGGAGAAGGGGACGACAGAGGATGAGATGTCTGGATGGCATCACCGACTTGATGGACATGAGTTTGAGTGAACTCTGGGAGTTGGTGATGGACAGGGAGGCCTGGTGTGCTGCAGTTCATGGGGTCGCAAAGACTTGGACACGACTGAGCGACTGAACCGAACTGAACTGGTGGAACCGGATGCCATTATCTTAGTTTTCTGAATGTTGAGCTTTAACCCAACTTTTTCACTCTCTTCTTTCACCTTCATCAAGAGGCTCTTTAGTTGCTCTTTACTTTCTGCCATAAGGGTTGTGTCATCTGAGGTTATTGATATTTCCCAGCAATCTTGATTCCAACTTGTGCTTCATCCAGCCCAGCATTTCACATGACGGACTCTGCATATAAGTTAAATAAGCAGAGTGACAATATACAGCCTTGACATACTCCTTTCCCTATTTGGAACCAGTCCGTTGTTCCATGTCCAGTTCTAACTGTTGCTTCTTGACCTGCATGCAGGTTCCTCAGAAGTCAGGTCAGGTGGTCTGTATTCCTCTCTCTTGAAGAATTTTCTGCCATTTGTTGTGATCTACAGAGTCAAAGTCTTTGGCGTAATCAGTAAAGCAGAAGTAGATGTTTTTCTGAAACTCTCTTGCTTTTTTCATGATCCAACGGATGTTGGCAATTGGATCTGTGGTTCCTCTGCCTTTTCTAAATCCAGCTTGAACATCTGGAAGTTCTCGGTTCACATAGTGTTGAAGCCTGTCTTGGAGAATTTTGAGCATTACTTTGCTAGCGTGTGAGATGAGTGCAATTGTGCGGTAGTTTGAACATTCTTTGGCATTGCCTTTCTTTGGGATTGGAATGAAAACATCCTTTTCCAGTCCTGTGACTGCAAAGAGAATTGGCTAAATGTTGTGGAGAAAACTTTAGATGTTTGTAAAGTGACCCTTTACCTCAAGGGGCTTCCTTGGTAGCTCAGATAGTAAAGAATCTGCCTGCAATGCAGAGACCCGAGTTTGTTTCCTGGGTCAGGAAGATCTGGAGAAGGGATAGGCTACCCACTCTAGCATTCTTGGGCTTCCCTCATGGCTCAGCTTGTAAAGAATCCGCCTGCAGAGTGGAAGACCTGGGTTCAATCCCTGGGTTGGGAAGATCCCCTGCAGAAGGGAACGGCTACCCTCTCCAATATTCTGACCTGGAGAATTCCATGAACTGTATAGTCCCTGTGGTCAGAAAGAGTCAGACACAACTGAGCAACTGACACTTCACTTCACTTACCTCAAGGGACTTCAGTCCAATCATTGAAATAATATTTATTCATAGAAAATAATTTCTTTAGTGATTGGGGAATATAACATGATGAGACAGCCAAAGTGCTGGAATTTAAAGCCATGAATGTGTGGCATTTTTCAGTGCCCATCGCTGCACATTTCTGTAATGATGCTTTTTGCAGTGGCTCCAGGGGAAATGGAAATAAAGGGACGACTGTGAGATATTGGGATGGAAGGAATCTTTGGAGCAAAACAGAGGAAAGATGACCTGTATTGTTTGAGCTAGAGAATATGAAGGCTTATGATGTATTAATATATGTAAAGAAATCATGCAGGTGGAAGGTTAGGACCTTAATTATAAGATAGAAACAGTGAATTTGATTTCAGCTAGTCTATTTTTTTGAATTTGGGATAAACATTTTCAAAGGCTGTAAAGCTACGAAATTAAGTCATTGTGAACTCGGCAGCAGTTTTTTTTTTTTTTTTTTTTTTGAGTCTCTGTAGCTGGATGAATAATCTGGGGGATCTTTCATGGGCTGTGAAAATGAGAAATGAAGCAAAGGATCAGAACAGTGTTTGCACGAAGCTGTGAGGAAACAGATGAAATAATAAAAAAGATAAATGAACCAGGAAAGGGCAGAGAATAAAGACAAGAAACATGAGTTTTTATGATAATTTAACATGAATATAGAAGATGTATAGGGAGTTCACAACAGAGGAAACTTTTATGGCCAGTAACACAAAGAATGCTACTTCTTCGTACATTCCTATTTGAAAAAATGTATAATCTCAAAAATAAAGACATACATCTTCTAAGAAAGTTTTAAGGTCGTTGAGACTCTCTGTTGTTGAAGTTTTGAGAAAATACTTAAATTGTATGATTATGGAATTAATGTAACTTTTTCAAATATGGCATGTTAAAATTTTAAAAATTAAAATTATAAGATTTTATCATGTAGAAACATCTATAGATGTATGCAGAGATACATTTATGAGATCTCTATTTTAGCATTATTTGTTGTAGTGAACATTTAGAAGTGACCCAATACAATACAGAATAAAGACGTGAATACCAAAAGATACATGAATACATGAAAAACTAAAAATTTCAGAAGTAGTTATGAATAAAATTAAGAATGTTTCTCACTGTCACTACGCCCCTATTCCACTGGAGGTAATCACTGTTACTTTTTATATGTATTCTTCCAGAATTTTTTCACTCTGCATGTGTGTGTAAATTTTTAATAAAAATGAGATTTTGTAAACTTTGCTTCCTCAATAATAGTATAGGTAACTTTTAAAAAATATCTATACTTATAAACAGCTCCATGTCATACATTTGTAGTAGACTTATAAAATGGCATAAAACTCAGGGATAATCTGTTAAATATTTATGTAATTCTGCTGCTTTACTTTTAAGTGAAAAAAGTAGTCAAAAATAATGAGTTATGTTACAAAACCCCACTGCCCCAACACACATTTTATGCATGCTGTAGATTTACTAACAGTAAAATTCACACACAACACTAATCCCTTCATCCTCTTTTGTTTATATTTAGCTTCTTCGTTGATTCAGTGGTAATTACTGAGTCTGATGTACAGAAAGCAACATACCCAGCAGGTTGTCTAGAACAGAACATTGATGGCGCTGCAGAGGTATTTTTAAACTGTTATGTACACTAATTGTATTTTGTTACTATCATTTTTATGTATGTGATTTAATTACTCAATAAATAGTTGCTGAGAATTAAGTATAGTAAAAATGAAAATAAAGATCCAGAAGAATATATAAGTGAAGAAATTTGATATACTGGAATGGGTTTCCATTGCCTCCTCCAGGGGATCTTCCCAACCCAGGGATTGAACCCGAGTCTCCTGCATTGGCAGACGGGTTTTTTACCATTAGTGCCACTTTGGAAGCCTGATGTACTTTCATAGCATAGGAAAAACACAAAAAAGTTAAAATTGAGAGGTTTTTTTTCCCCCTAAATATATTCTAATTTAAAATTTGTCTTGTTTTATATAACATGGGCTATATAGCAAGTTAATTTCAGTGCCCTGAACTTTACAAGAAATTAGTTTCAAAAAAGAGAAACAGCTTTTCTTCCTACCATGAGAAGTTGAACTAGACTATCTCTAGACTATTCTTTAGGAATTCCCAGAATTCAATACGCTAGGGCTAGGACATTGGATAAGGCTTTTTTCAGCACAGGCCATACAGTATAGAAAAAGTCCCTCATCTTTTCCAGTATATCTGATCTAGTCAAACCACCTTTTGCCTCTCCTCAACACTGTGTATATTCCCAATTTGTGGCCACTTTTCCCAAACATAACTGTAAAACCCTGGGCTTCATTCAGTAAATTTTTAGTTCTTAAGTAATATCTTTTCTTCCCCCGCTCTAGAACTGTACATTAGTAATTGTAAGCATGCTTCTCAGTTTGCATTTTAAACTTCACAAGAGTAAGTACAATTAATGTAGTAGAATTATTCACTAGAACTATTGCTTTTAATAGAGCAGCAATTTATTTACTTATTAAAGCTTTTAAGAAATTTTCTAAAGAATAGAAATCTTTTGAGAAGTTTAAAAATAAGTGTTGTATAATTAGTATAAATAAATATGTCATATTTGCTTTTTAATTTAGTATTCTGGTGAATTTGGAGTGGAAAAGGAAACAAATATGGTTAAGTTGCTGGAAAAACAGTACCAAGAACGATTAGAAGAAGAAGTAGCTAAGGTAAGTTTATAGTTTATTTGAAAGATAATTTTGTTGTCTGTATTCTCTTTGAGCCTACAAAAAAAGATAGATTTTATTGATGATAAAGCACTGGTTTTTGTTGTAAATTTTACATGTAGCTCCTTTAAGTTGTCAGATACTGTAACTATCCACAGTTGCCTTAGAATGGAATGTTCTGTGAATTTTTCTATGAGAAAAGCATTCGTCTCTTGATGTAGAATAGCAGTTAGAAACTTGTCGGAGTTATAAATTTATTACCTTGTGAGTAGTACCATAGGAAGGAGTTTGGCCTTCCTTAAAGGTGGAGGATGTGATAGGAAATGAGAAAGGAAATGCTTGGTCTTTTATATTAAAACAGTTTTGCCTGCCTCCTCCCAGAGCAGTAGTACATGTGTGCATGCTCAGTCACTCAGTGGTGTCTAACTCTTTGCGACCCATGGACTGTGGCCTGCCAGTCTCCTCTGTCCATGGAATTTTCCAGGCAGGAATACTGAAGTGGGTTGCCATTTCCTCCTCCAGGAGATCTCCCGACCCAGGGATCAAACTCACATCTCTGTGTCTCCTCTATTACCAGGCGTATTCTTTACCACTCAGCCATCTGCAAAGTCTGTTTCCTGAAATATAGGGATTATTTAGGGATTGATGGAAGCCTGTACCCAATTTCATTCCTTCATCCTTCTCCTGAGGGAGAAAGGCTGCTATAGTCCACAGGAAAGAGAGCCTTGGGCTTTGTGGGAATCTTGGTGGAGAGAATTTTCACCTGCAGGCAGAATGTATAACCGAAGACAGTCACTCTCCTGCTTACCACAAAGTGATGGATTCTGGAAAAACTTGGCGCAGAAACGCATCTGGACCCCAGAAGGGAGATCAGATGTGGTCTCCTGTAAGTGTGGGGTTCTTCCTCTGAGAGCCCAAGGGGAACTGAACAGGTAGACTGTGGCTTTCCTGAGCTTGACCTGGGGGATGCATGGAGTCCAGGGGGCCACAAGGCTTCCTCCAGGTGCCTCTTTAGGGGGCTTGCAGCCTGCTTGCTTCTGCACCACTGACCTAGCAGGTGGAAACTGTGTCACCTTTCCCTGCTTAGGGAACTGCTGAACTTAGGGTACTGGATCCAAGTCCAAAGTAACCAACAAATAAAAAACAGAAGTGACTGTGATGTTTATGACTGTAGATGCTCTTAGCTGCTATGCTCAGAACTATTCTTGTAAACTCCTGAATACCACGTGTACTACCTACTATACCATTATGATTCCATTTCTTTGTCTCGGAAGTCTCTTAAAATGCATATTCCTGTTTGGGTTCTTATTTTGGAATAGTTGGATTCTGAGTTTGTCTTGCTTGTTTTTTATAGTTTTTAAACTGTTCTAGTGTAACAGTCCTACTGGAGTATATGCGTTTTAGTGAAGGAGGGATAGAATTTACAGGAAATGCATGAAGAATTAGATTAAACATAAATTAGATGAGGCGGTCAATACTCAAGGAAATATGTGGGCCATAAGGACCTACTCACTTCCATATTTGAATTGAATAATTTTGTTCAAAGCGAACAGTGAGGCACCAGGACTCCTCCTCTGGCAGTCCAGTGGTTAAGACTTCTTCCAGTGCAGGGGCTTCAGGTTCAATCCCTGGTCATGGAGCTTATATCTCACATGCCTTGTGGCCAAAAAAAAAAAAACAGAAACAACAATGTAACAAATTCAATAAAGATTTAAAATGGTCAAAAAAACCTTAAAAAAAAAAAGTGAAGCACCATCACTTTTATACAGTTCTCACTATCTGGTTCTTTTAGAGAATTGCAAGGTTTTCTCTTTTACTTACCTCTTACATGAATTTCTCAAGTGAAGTGTTTGTAGCAGGGCATCCTAGTATAGCAGTTAATAATATGAGGTTTGGGATAGGATTAGATTTGCAGTCTTAGGAAAGTTACTTAACCAGTCAGTCTCAGTTCCCTCTACGTTAAAAGAGGAGAATAATAGAAGTAATAGTGATTCTTGTGAAGGTTCAATGAGCTAATACATACAAGGCACCTATTTTGTGTTATATTGTTCAGTTGCTCAATAGTGCCTGACTCTGCCACCACATGGACTGCAGCACACCAGGCTTTCCTGTCCTTCACCATCTCCTGGAGCTTGCTCAAACTCATGTCCATTGAGTCCGAGATGCCATCCAACCATCTCATGCTTTGCTGTCCCCTTTCCTCCTACCTTCAATCTTTCCCAGCATCAGGGTCTTTTCCAATGAGTCAGCTCTTTGCATCAGGTGGCCAAAGTATTGGAGCTTCAGCCTCAGCGTCAGTCCTTCCAATGATTATTCAGGATTGATTTCCTTTAGGGTTGACTGGTTTGATCTCCTTGCAGTCCAACAGACTCTGAAGAGTCTTCTCCAACTCCAGCAATTCAAAAACAGCAATTCTTTGGTGCTCAGCCTTCTTTATGGTCCAACTTTCACATCCATACATGACTACTGGAAAAACCATAGCTTCAACTATATATATGGACCTTTGTTAGCAAGTAACGTCTCTGCTTTTTAATATGCTGTCTTGGTTTGTCATAGTTTTTCTTCCAAGGAGCAAGCGTCTTTTAATTTCATGGCTGCAGTCACCATCTGCAGTGATTTTGGAGCCCAAGAAAATAAAGTCTGTCACTTTTTCCATTGTTTTCCCATGTATTTGCCATGAAGGGATGGGACTGGATGCCGTAAGACACCTAGAAGATAATAAAGACTCATAAATGACATCTTTTGAAGTAGTCTCACTACTGTGATAATGATGATGATATAAATATGTTTTGTGAAGCATCATTCATCAAGCTTATAGCAGATTACTAGAGTACAGGTCAATAAAGACCATTCCAGAGGCAGCCAAGGTATTGAATTGGCCACAAAGTTTATTCATTTTTCCCATAACATGTTGCAGAAAATCCCAAATGAACTTTTTGGCCAACCCAATACTGTGATCCAAGAAACAACACATCATGGCCCAGGTTGATCCTAGAATAGTTTATGAAAAATGAAAGTTGCTCAGTGGTGTCCTGTACTTGGGACCCAATGATCTGTAGCCTGCCAGGCTCCTCTGTCTGTGGAATTCTCCAGGCAAGAATACTGGAGTGGGTAACCATTCTCTTCTCCAGGGGATCTTCCTGACCCAGGGAGCAAACCCACGTCTTCTGCATTGCAGGCAGATTCTGGACTATGTGAGCCACCAGTGGAGCCCCAGAATAGGACATACTGTTTATATTAGTCACCAGAACAGATGGGGTTATGCTCAACCCTATAAGAAGTTAGAAAAATATTGAGAAACATTGTTTTAAAAGCACAGAGTATAAAGAAGAAAGCAGTAGAGGTAGTGATTGCTAACATAGATAACATTAGATTCACCCTGTGATTTGGGTATGTACTATTGAAAAATAGACATTCATTAACAGTTCATTTCACTGCCAAGCAGTGTTCTTGAGTGCAGGGTATAGCAGAAGAAAAATAGATGAAATCATTGCTCCTGTAGACCTTACATCTGTTGTTATTGTGTGGTCACTAAGTCATGTCCAACTCTTGTGTCCCCATGGACTCTAGCCCGCTAGACTTCTCTATCCCCCGTAAGAATACTGGAGTGGGTTGCCATTTCCTTCTCTGGGACATCTTCCCAACCCAGGGATAGAACCCACGAGTTCTGTACTAATTCTTTCCTAATGAGCCACCTGTGAAGCCCTGACCTTTTATCTAGTTGGTGCAAATAGACAATGTACGAGAGTAATAGATACTATGAAGAGAAAAATGAACCAAGGTAATAAGACTAGAAGATTCCATGGGGAGTGAGGTGCTTTTGTTTTATATAAGGTAATCACAGAAGACCTCACTTTTGAACTGTCATGAGGGGAGAGTCCAGATGTCACTGGGAGAGTAAATCATGAAGATAACAGATTGATCCTTTTAAGAAAGTAGGATGCAAAAGAGAAAGTCAGCAGTTTTCCAGTGGATGTCTCCAAGAGGTGTCCACGGAGAATTGGCAAGAGTTTGGGAGCCACCTACCCAACTGCCAGCATTGCCGAGTTGGAGGATGGTTTCATTCAGTCCTGCGACTTTTGTATTCATGGGTTCCATTTGGAGAAATATTGTGAAACCCTGGTACAGATTTATATCCTCAGCAGATGTAACTGGATACAGGAAGAGGAAATACAGGGAAAGAGGGGAAGGACTTTCCCTTCAAGGGAAGATAGTACTGCAGGTAATTTGATCTAAGCACCTGGAAGAATGGAGTTACTTAGGTGTTAGATGTAGGATGAAAACAAATACAAAGGAGTAGTTTCTGAAGGGGAGTGGGTAACTTAATATTCAAATTTTGATCCATTAAATGAAAAACAGTCATTAAATATGTAAATATAAGGGATGAGAAAATGATTGGATGTATAAATCTAGAGTTCAGGAAGTAAGATAAAACTTGACATGGAAATATGGTAGTATCTAGAGTTGTGTTTTTCAAACTGTGGTGTTATAACTTCTTTTTAAGGTATGAAATTAAATTTGGTTTGGTACAGGATTTTTATATTAATGGAAACATTCAGTTATATAAAACAGACACACAAGAACTTGGGTCACAGTATAAAATGTTTTATTTTTGTTGTATGTGTATGTTTACCATGGTTACAGTAAGAAATATTGAAAACTATTAATCTAGTGAGTGTAAATGGAGAAGGGGTCTGGAAACTGAGCCCAGAGGGGGCCACTGTTTGAGGGCAGAGAAGTGAGGAGGAACAAAGGAAATGAAGAAGTGGTGCATTATATGTGGACATGACCAAAGATTGCATCAGAGAAGCCAGTGATGACAATTTATTGAGAATGTATTAAACTTTGTCAGGTGTTTCTGATAAAGTCTTGAAAGGTTGGAACTGCAAATTAACCCTTGGATTTTACAGTGTGCAATCATCGGTGACTTTCACAAGAACACATTTGATGGAATGGTAGAGACAAACTGATTAGATTTGATTTGAGAGAGAGTGAAGGAGAAGAATGAAGAAATGAATTATTCTGAGTTGTTTTTAAAAAGGAGAGAAGTACAGTGCTAACTAAAGAGTGATGTAGGGAACCCAGTGGTAGATTGTTGTTGCTGTTTTGTTTTTGTTTAAGATGAAAGATACCACATCCTGTTTCTATGCTGATAGAAGCGATTGAGGAGAGAAGGGGAAAAAAATAGCTGATTTAAAGAGAGAGTGGAATAGTTGCTGGAGCAGTGTCCTTGAGTAGATGAGAAGAGTTGCAGATCTCCTGAAAAGCTGCCATTAGGTTGAAGCATGGTATTTCTAATTCATTGAAACAGGAAGGAAGGTAAGAATATTTGACTCATGATTCAGGTATGTTTTCAGATGAAGTATTTGGAGACTGTGGAAGTCCTTTTCTGATTACTTCTGTTTTTCTCAGTAAAGTAAAAAGCGAACTCAGCACCTGAGAATGAGAAAGGAAGAGATGATGTTGGAGCTTTAAGGAGAAAGCAAAGGGCTAAGAGAAGGAATAAGAAATGGAAACGACAAGGGAAATTGGGTAGAATCGCCCATATTACTAAGGGCTCATTTCAAGGATAGTGGTTATGATGTTAAAGTAAGACCAGTCAGCTTGTTTTTTCATTTTTCTCCTCAGTTAAGTTCAGCTGCACAGACACAGACTAGGCAGAGTTAATTGTAAACACAGGTGGAATTTGGTTAGATGGTATGGTGGTGAATAGAAAGGAGAGAATTACAAGGTAGTTAGTCTAGGCTTGGTTTTTATGTTTGGTTGGTTGGTTGGTTTTTTAGTTTCCAAAACACATGGTTCTTTTAATTATTTGTTATCCATTTCTATTCTAAATATGTATACAAAAGAAAGTGATCTTTATAATGACCAATTTTTTAAAAATTTCATTTGTGACCTAACATCTCATCACATTTTTGTTTGAGCACTGAAGAACTGATGCTTTTGAAAACTGGTGTTGGAGGAGACTCTTGAGAGTCCCTGGTACTGCATGGAGATCAAACCAGTCAATCCTAAAGGAATCAGTCCTGAATCTTCATTGGAAGGACTGACGCTGAAGCTGAAGCTCCAATACTTTGGCCACCTGATGCAAGAAGCTGACTCATTCTAAAAGACCCTGATGCTGAGAAGGATTGAAGGCAAAAGGAGAAGAGGGCGGCAGAGGATGAGATGGTCAGATAGCGTCACCAACTGAGTGAACGTGAATTTGAGCAAACACCAAGAGATAGTGGAGGACAGAGGAGCCTGGCATTCTGTAGTCCATGGAGTCGAAAAGAGTCAGACATGACTTAGTGCCTGAACAATAATTGGTTCTCAGAGGCTTAGACTTCTCAGAGCCAAGGCTGCTGGTCACAATTTCTAGGTACCTATGGTGGGTGGAACTAAAATAAGCAGGAATTAAGGATCATAGTTGAAGTGGAAAGTGAAATAGATTAGATTGAATTGTATCATCATTTTACCAATGATGCCAAAAGGTCAGCTTCTTTGCATACCACTAATAAATCTCAGGGACAGAGTTTTGGGTGAAATAGAAAAGGATAGCTTTCTTGCTTTGCCAGGCAATGGGAGACAGAGCAGGCTCCTGCCCTCAAAAGCTGTATGTCCCAATCTGGGAGGATTTGACGCGAGGTTTTATAGCAGTGGGGCTTCCCCGGTGGCGCAGTGGCAAAGAATCCAGCTGCCAGTGCAGGAGACGCTATTTATAGCAGTGGTTTCAGGGATGGAGTTTCTGACAAGATGAGGGTGTGTGAGCTGGACTTGCACTCCCTTCATCTCTTCTCAGGTGGTTGGTCTCCTTATCTTGAAGAGCTTCTCTGGTCCTGTTAACCAGCCTGAGCTTGTTTCTTGGCTGCTCCTTCCTTGACTAACAACTGTTCGAATCTGCCCTTTGGAACTCATGGAAGGTCATGGAGTCTGGAGTTTTGCCTACAGGAAATGGGGACAAAAAAGGCTTCCATGCCGGGGAGCCCCACAGGGTCTCGCTCAGTTTCACTAATGACACAAACCTGGTGCTGTACTGCTGGAAATTTACTGCAAGTAAATTGGAAAGAATATGTGTATGACACGGTTAAAAAGCTTTCATCACAGCGGTGTTTAAAACAGCCTTAAGGATGAGTTAGTCTGAATGTCCAACATAGATAGTTGATTAAGTACATTTGTAGTAATCTGTATAATATGAAACTTTAAACCCGTTTACAATTATATAGAAATGTATTTCTTGACTTGAAAAGATACTTACTATAGTTATGAAAACAGGTTATAGTATTAGAATATGACTAAGAAAAATGTTTGTCTATATTTATATCCATATCTAAATGTAAAGAAGAGGAAGAAGATTTGGAAATGTATGTACTAAAGTGTTAATGGTGATTTTTCTTGGAGGAGAGAAATATAAGGGCTTTTATTTCCTTTTTAATTTCTGTACCAAACGTTTACTGCTGTTATAGTAAGGCAGAATTTTTTATAATTATTGATTTTAAAAAGGCAGGCAGTAAAACACTTTGATATTAGATTCATTATAAAACAGAATCTTTATCTTCTTATCACTTTATGCTGAGATTTCTTTTAGTTTAAAAGCATGAGGCCATCTTTTTTACTAGTTTATGTAGTTTTTAAGAGGAAACTTGCTTTTCTAATTCTTGCTAGTATTTACAGATCTAATCCTTTCTTGAACTGAATCCTTTTTGATTACCTTATTTCTTCAGGTCATTGTGTCAATGAGTATAGCATTTGCTCAGCAAACTGAACTGTCTAGAATATCTGGGGAAAAAGAAGATAGTCCATCATCAGAAGCATCTACTCTCTGTCAGCAAGAGCATTACTTAAATGAAATGAAATTATCACAAGGTCAGGCTGGTTTTCAGACTTTTGAGGCAACAGACAGGAAATTTAAAGAAGAATGTAAACCACTTAGTAAGGAGTTAGGAGAAGATGGAAAGGAAGTTCTGTTATCAAGCAAGGATCATCTCGACGATATACTGGAATCAAAGGACTTTGAACTGACTATTTCAGAAGAAATGTCCTCCAAAGATAGAACATTTATGGTCAGAGAATCTGTAAGTACGCTTCCTTGAGTATAAAAATTTATTTAAAAAATTGTGATTTTTCTCACTATAAAAATATTAACAGTGATGTTGCTTAATGGAGAAGATAAGTATTCGGTTCAGTCTTGACCTGTGACTTATAAAGTGAAAGTGAAGTTGCTCAGTCGTGTCCGACTCTTTGCGACCCCATGGACTGTAGCCTGCCAGGTTCAACCATCCATGGGATTTTCCAGGCAAGAGTACTGGAGTGGGTTGCTGTTTCCTTCTCCAGGAGACCTTCCTGACCCAGGGATTGAACCCAGGTCTCCCACATTGTAGGCAGACGCTTTACCGTCTGAGCCACCAGGGAAAAGTGACTTTTAAAGTGTATGAATAAATGGCTTAATATCATTATTAGATAAAACCGGTCGGATTCATAATATTTCTGTTTGTCTTACATACATTGTGCATGGTAAAAGCTCACTGTAAGTTGTACCCACGTTAATTTTCAGTCAGTTCAAATTATTATACTATAATTTGGCAATATGTATGATAAAATATTTGCTTAATAGGATAATATCAGAAGGAAAGAGCTGCCCGCTTAAGATAATTTAAAGCAGTCTCCTATATATATACTAATACCCTTTACTTTTTCATCAATGGAGGGTCTGTACCTCAACTTGTGCCTGTAACAGAACATAGTAAATTCTACTTCTTTTAAAATTATCATAATTCAAATTTTTTGTTCATATTCATGACAGGTTATGTCTTTTTAGAGACATATTCAAATAAAATGTCAACTCTTTTTGAAGTGCAAAACCTCTTTAACTTGCCAGCAACTGTTCGAGGCAGAATGATTTGTTTAAGTGTAGCTTTTCAGGACTTGTTGAAATCCAATAAGGTGTTGACTTCTTACAAGTTTGAGAAGGTGGAATATAAGGCTTTTATTTCCAGATAAACATTACTGAAGATTGTTTGTTATCAAGCAGTTCTCTACAGTACTCTGATGACCACTGTGTAATATAAAGAAATAAAATTTCTCATTTTGTAAATTAAATTTTAAAATAGAAGAATTCCATTTATATTATTTCCTCATAAAATGTCAAGAGGAATAATAGTTATTCATCACGAATAGGAGGAATCGTGAGTGTCTTTCCTTATTCTTCTCCTCCCTTTGATTTAGACTACATCTAAAATAACTGATAGCTATTTCGCTTTTGGAGAACAACATGTATAATAATAATTACCTTCACATTGGTTTGAAATTATAAAGACAAATGTTTTAAATTATTTATGTTTTAGTTTAATAATGTGAAGTTTAAAATGACATGCTTTGTGGGGTTACTATTAGAATTATTTTCATATGTATTTTAAAAAATCAGTGCCGATAGGTTTCCACAAAATGTTTTACAGTTGGATTTTTTTAACTATTACAGCTCCATGATGAGATTTTGGTATCAAGCATGGATGCTTCTAGACAACTGATGTTAAATGAAGAACAGTTGGAAGATATGAGGCAGGAACTTGTACGACAGTACCAGGAACATCAACAGGCAACAGAGCTTTTAAGGCAGGCACACATGCGGCAGATGGAGAGACAGCGAGAAGACCAGGAGCAGCTGCAAGAAGAGATTAAGAGGCTGAATGAACAGTTAGCTCAGGTATGGGACCAAGAGTCCCTTCCCTCCCCAGTTAAAAAGCAGTGTTTTTATAGAGCTTTTTTTTTTTTTTTTTTTAAGTCAGAGTTATTGCTGAGATCTGAATGAATACGAATATTTAACATCAGGAACAGACTCCACCAGTATAGGAGACTAAGATCTTGTTAAGGGGTTAAGGGTGCCTAACCCAACCTTGGAGAGCACTGTCTCTCTACCATTTGACTTATCTGCCTTTTTAGGCACTGAAAAAGTGGTTCTGAGGTTTTTGTTTTTAGGCTTTCCATTGAGTATATACGTGGCAAAAGTACTTTGGCAATTGGGGAAATTCTTTGTGCTGAGGTGCAGTTGATACTCAGCTTTCCTATTTTGATTTATAGATTTGTGAGTCTACCAATTGGCTTCTCCATGGTTTACCTTTATCTATCTTTAATCTGTGTTTTTAATTGTGAATGGAAATCTGAAGTAGTATGTTTCTGGAACTTAATCCATGGAAACATCTCTTCTTGATTTGAGAAATGCAAATTTGCATAATATTCTTAACCACTTTCTTGACTAAATTTACGTACTCCTTGGTATTTGGGAACTGAAATCTTATCAATTGCTGTATGTAATATACTCACAAAATCATTGTAGAAAAGCAAATATTTATGTATAAGTTCCTATAAAAACAAATTTATTCAATTTATTTTGAAAAGTTAAGCTAACACAAAAGACAACAAATAGAGAACTCTTGAAATATAGTTTCAGATATAGAATAATAGGAAAATTGGGAGTTGAACATAAGACATTTGGAAAAATTAATTTTGCTTTTCTTCATTGCATTTTGTGACTTGAAACTTCTGAATTTTCAATGCAAAACTGGCATATTAAAGTAATATGAATTAAGCTGTAAAAATTCATGAATATTTAGGCCTAATTAACTTTTTTTTTTTGAGTTTCAAATTTTGCATTGAACTTGATATATGCTTTTAACCCCCTAATCATGGGATATGAATCAGGGTAGAACCAAGGCCTGTTGGTTCTAGCGGGTTAAAAGAAAATCTGCTTAATATTCCTGCCTTTCCTTTCTATCGCAAACAATATTCTCTCATGACCTTTTTTCTTATTTAGAGATCCTCAATAGATAATGAAAACCTGGTTTCAGAGAGAGAGAGGGTGCTTTTAGAGGAGCTGGAAGCACTAAAGCAGCTGTCTCTAGCTGGAAGAGAGAAGCTGTGTTGTGAGCTGCGCAACAGCAGTACGCAAACACAGGTAGTATGGACTTTGGCCCACCTAGGAGCAATGGACCCACAATGCAGTGGGGTCTGTGTGTCTTTGTTGTTGGTGTGAAGTGTGTTTTTTATAGGTCTGAGCTTAACATATTTGTGATTGTTTACATTGAAGGTAGGTGGAGTCAAGATGCTTTACGTTCCATTTAAGGTAATTCGAATCTGACAGTGATTTAGCAGTGACTGTTGTTTCACCAGGCAGCCCAGTAACCAAACAAGCTTTATTGTCACATTATAGCATGCAGTTTTCTGATAATGTTAATCTCCTGATAAAATATAGTTAAATATTACTTCAGATAGTATCTGTTTTGCACGCAGAGGTTTCTTTTTTACCTTAGAACAATGTAAGAATGACATGCTATTTCCAAGATGACAGATTTTCTTTCTGTCTTGTCCTCCCTACCTTTACGCACACTTAAAACAGAATGGAAATGAAAACCAAGGAGAAGTTGAAGAACAGACCTTTAAAGAAAAGGTATTGGACAAAAAACCTGAAGAGGTGCCTCCTGAAATTGTGTCCAATGAAAGGTATACAGAATGCATATTTTTTTCAATGAAAAGTGAATTGAAATAGTTGTTTTGGTGTTACAGGCTTTATTTGTCTTTATCGTTATCTTGTACATCTATTTTATTTCTACATTGTACTCTATGTGTAAAGAATGATCAGTTTCCTAACATTAAATAGACAAATTTTTAAAAATCTCTTGTATATAATTTTATTGGCTATTGAGCATGCACTCAACTCAATAAATGATAAGGCTGAGGTTATCTGGTTATTGAACCTTTCTTGATTAATTTTATTCTGTTCACATGCTATTTTTCATCCTAAAAAAACAAAATTATACATGTCAGTTTATTCCTTCACTGTTCAGACATGCATTCAGTATAAGCCACCCCCTGGTTTATGATAAGAAAAAAAATTAAATGATTAAATATGATAGTATACATTTAACTTCTTTGATGCATTTACTGTATAACAGATGAGACTTTTTAATCTATATCCCACCTTTATGGAGGAATAAATTCATGATCTGATGTTAACAAAACTTTCCCTTAACTTTGATTTCGTAGAGATTCATGTAAAAATGAGAATAGTTACCCCACATTAATATTAAGGATTTTAGGCATAATATTTTAAAATCTGTTTTGTTCAAATGAAAAGCATTTCTTTAATTTTAAATTAAAATTAATACCTACTAACTTAATTTCCTCCTTTTCCAATTTCTGTTATTGTCAACCCTCTGTGTCCTCCTAACCTGCTTCCTCAGCTTGCATGGAGGAATTTGGCCCCTAAGATTTTGGCTTCCCCATTGGATCATCAGTATGGAACACAGTCAGTATGGAACTCAAACAAGAAAGACAGTGTACGAAAACTAGAGTTACCATGGCAATATAAAATAAACACAATGTTTATTTTATATTATTTATCTCTAATTGGTATATTTTAAAAATTATACAGTGTTTACTTTTTAGGAATCTTTGTAGTGAGTGTTGATAAATGAATATTCCTATTTATTTCTTTTTACCATCCTTTTATTTTGAATTATTTCTCTTATGTGGGAATATTTTCAAATTATCCTAGTCCTGGGATGTTTGAGGCTTGAACGAAACCTGAGAACAAGTTAAAGAAATAAACCCTTTACTTACTTTCTACTAACTAAATTATTTAGAGTTTTATTTTTAATATCCCTCCTTAGGTAACCAGAGAACTTGATCTCAGTGTAAAAATAGAACTGTCTTTTTCACTTGACAAATGCTGAAGGGAAACTGCTCCATTTATTACCTTGTCTTAAAATAGTCATGTCATGTGCCTGTGAAAACAGATAGCCCTTAACCTGTTTGTTGGTGCTCTCCCGCACTGAGAAGCTGAAGAGCAAGTGTCTTCAGGCAGAGGGCCTTTCCCATGAGTCTCTTATTTTCTCTACGTGCATGAAATGTATAGTTTGCCGCCACTGTACCTTTGTTGAATTAAGCTGTTAGGACAAGAGAGTTTAGTTATTCAGGTCAATCAGATAACCTTCTGAATCACCATTTATGGAAGTATATTTCTTGACACATGAAGATGTTTGTGCTAAAGACAAACAAAAGCTTGTAAAAAAACACTTTGTCCACGATAATCCCATTTTTGTTTTGTATATATATTTATGAGAGAGAAAGATGAGGGAAAATGCCTAGAATGCTTAGGCATTAATATGTTAACCATGATTATCTCAGTGCTAAGATATTTTGGTGGGTGGGTAGGAGCATTTTCTAATTTTTTTAAATAATAATGTGTTGCTTGTTAAAAGAGAGGGAGATGCACTATTAATTCCATTTGGTTGAAAATAGGTTCCTTCTGCTGACTGAAATGAGTGTAGTATGTGTAACTTGAGAAGTTTCTGTCTCTGGAGCAGATATAATAATCAGCAGCCTGAGGTTTTTAACCCTCTGGTGTTGGCAGATAGTGAGATTGTACTGTAGACCTTTATTAAAAACAGGTCTCTGCCTATTTTTGTAATTTAACCATATAGATCATCACCATTAAGTTATAGAAACACAAACATTTTTCCTGGTGGAATTTTTGAATTTATTTTAGAATATGTTGTTCAACATGCAAAAAGATATTTTAAAGGTTAAAATATATAAGAGTAACCATGAATAGTATTACCAGCTCAATAACTTGCTTATGATGAGGTATTGTGCACACTTTTTGAAACTTAACTTCTGCATCTCCGTAAAAATTTTCTTCTAATTTAGAAGCTACTAGTTAAAAACTTTAGTTATTTGATTTCTTTCAGGTCAGTAAAATGCTGCATATTTTCAAAAACTAGTTGACTGATGAAAATTTTTCAGAAGAAAACAAATTTTATAATTTAAATACAAAAAGCACTTCATTGTAGGTGCTACTGCATATTATTTTTAACAGGATCATATGAAGTTTTTCTTTTTAAGTCAGATGTTTTATAGTGTATTTTTCTTTTGTAGACCTAGTGTTTGCTTTAAAAAGATTAAACATTTTAATGAATGTTTCCTTACCTGTACAGGTATGCA
Source organism: Bos indicus x Bos taurus (assembly GCF_003369695.1). Taxonomy (NCBI): domain Eukaryota; kingdom Metazoa; phylum Chordata; class Mammalia; order Artiodactyla; family Bovidae; genus Bos; species Bos indicus x Bos taurus. The sequence continues at coordinate 110,363,368 of NC_040079.1, read as the reverse complement.
CTCCAGAAAGCTAATAACAGACTTCTGAAGATCCTCTTAGAAGTGGTAAAGACAACAGCAGCTGTTGAAGAAACAATTGGTCGCCACGTCCTGGGCATTTTAGATAGATCTAGTAAAGTCCAGTCTTCTGCCTGCCTGATTCGGAGGTCAGAAGCAGAGCCACCAATTAAGTCTTGTGTCCATGAGGAACAGACAGGAGGTGAGTTTTATAAGCTGTTGAAACTATCATAATTATTTTCAGTAAAGCTTGCTGAGTTCAAGCACATTACTAGTGCTGAAAATACAGAAGAAAGAATACTATTTTCCAGTAAAAATCCTCCAAACACAAATATACTAGAGCTAATCTCAAATACCATTATTGTTTAGCATTTGCAAATGGGTGCCTTAGAGTTGTCATTACACATACTCAGGATTATTATTGTGCTACATAAATCAAAGGCTATTTAATTTCACAACCAATGAAAGAAAAATTTCATATCACCACTCAAGAGTCTTACCAATATTTATATGGTATAAGCATTATCCTAAAACCACTCTCTAAAGGGTAATGTTTTTGTCATATGGGGAAAGATGGGGTCTGGACCCTTGGACCAGAAGATCAAGGCCTTCCTTCACTGCCATTCCATACCCAAGCACTTTTCCGCAGTTGGAGGCCAGTCATCTAAAAATAAAAATGCCAGTTATGCAATTTTTGAGAACATTCTGTTTTAAATTTCATGTGGAAAAATGAGAAGAAATTATCCCACTTAGAGAAAGTTTGCTTAATTATAGGTTGGCCACTTAATGTTTCTAATGCAGAGAAAAGCTTGGAGTTTTAACTAAAATTGATTTTAAAAACTTAAGTTGAATTCAAAGATAATTTTAAAAACTACTTTTAGTGAAGTCAGAGGTGAAATGATACTGTAACTTTAAATTTTCATTTGTTTCAAACTTTGTAGAAATGCTTTTTTTTATTTCACTGTTGGTTAAGCTCTCAGTCAAGGGCTGTTTGTTTTCTGCATATGAAGAATTAGGTAAAATTTTCTTGATCTCATTGTAAAAGTATTTATCAAATCATGCTTTTTAAAAAACAGTCATTTCATAAGCTAGTTTCACCTAACCATCTGGGAAAGGGGCATTTTGCGGTAAGACCTCCACCGTATCCAAAAGACACACCGAGGAATGTTCGCTACATGACAGGAAGTTTTTTTGTGTGTTAGCAGTTCTCCTAGACGTTTCTCAAAGTGGTTGCTGAGGTGTTCGGCGAATGACATTTCTTAAAAGATAGCAAACTCATTTCCAGAGCAGTGCTCCCATAGTTATTTCTATGATAAAGCAGACCTAAAAGGACATCTGATCAGCTGGCCTACTTTCTTGCATATATATGGAGTTGCTCAGTCGTGTCCAACTCTCTGCAATCCCATAGACTATAGCCCACCAGTCTCCTCTGTCCGTCCATGGGGTTTTCTGGGCAAGAGTACTGGAGTGGGTTGCCATTGCCTTCTCCAGGGGGATCTTCCCGACCCAGGGATCGAACCCAGGTCTCCCATATTGCAGGCAGACGCTTTTACCATCTGAGCCACCAGGGAAGTCACTTTCTTTCACAGTCCTCTAAATCTCTAAATATAAATGAAATATATCTAGCTACTATTTTAAGATATCCAATAATAGAGTAGTTTTTCAGTATAAGTAGTTTTATCAGTTCACTTTTACAAACATTTATTGAAAAGTTTGGGTTTTTTTTTTTTTTTTGCTCTCTGCTTCACAATTCTCAGTCCAGTGAAGAAGGCACAGAAATTTCTATTCAAGACAAAATAAAATCATGGTATTTAATGTTTTACTTAATACCATTTTCTACATGTTTGAATTGATTAAGCCTTTTAAAATAAATATTTAACTATCAATAGATTTTGAATGAATAATACTAAGATACAAGAGAAAAAATTAGACCCGCTGTTAAGAAATACGGTTTAAAGACTATTAAAGCAGAGATAAGAATTTTTCTGGTGTTAGAATGTATACTTTCCATTTAATCAGTTTTTATGTTACTGTGTTGGCAATGATGTGGTAGTCTTAGTAACAAAATTAGGAAGATCACTAGTATCATTTTGGGGCATTTAGATTCACTTTACATCTTGAAGGAAATACTGAATTTAAAGAATTTATAATTTAAAACAGGAAAGTATAGTCTTTAAAATACTGATACCATGTTCCATATGTAAGATTTTTTTTCTGGTGTTTCTTCATATGTTTAATGGGAGTATTATTGTAAAAACTAAAATGAACTTCTAAAATAGTTCTTTTGTATCTTATTTAATATAACAAAAAGTTCAGTTTTAATCTGATTATAAGACAACTGGTGGTGGTGGTTTGCTTGCTAAGTCGTGTCCAACTCTTGTGAGTCCATGGACTATAGCCTACTGGGCTCCTCTGACCATGGAATTCTCCAGGCAATAATACTGGAGCAGGTTGCCATTCCTTCTCCATAAAACAACTCCTGCTCTTCAATTTTTATATATGACTTTTTGTTGTGGGTAGTAGCACTTGTAATCTCTTTGCAGTTCTCAAGTCTAAACTTGTTTAGATTTTAAACGTGTGTGGACTTGTTCACTCTCTAAAAAAAATAATAATTGACTTGCTAATGTTTGCTTCCTCATAAGAAGGTGAAGGGAAATTTTGAGCCACTGTGGAATTGCTTGAACTTGAGTGAATATTAGACTAGTTCATAAAAATGAGTTTCCTTAGGAAGTGTTCAAAGAAAATGTCCTGTAGGCCTACACTGTGATGGCTCAGTGGTAAAATACCTCTACCTCCCCCTTAGAAGGCCAGGGACTGAATCTTATTTGCTGCAGGGTTTTTTTTTTTTTTTTTTTTTTTTTGAGCAATGCGATGTTATAGCAAGAATACTGGATTAGTAATGAGAAGGTCCTTCTTCCAGCTCACTGTGGCCTTGGGCGTCTCTTACTCTCTTGAGGCTTCAGTTAGTTTAGTCATCTGTCAGGTACAAAAATCAGACTAGAACCAGTGGTTTCCAGTTGGAGCCCTAGATATCTTCAGGCCAGGGCAGGGGACTGCTCTATCCTATCATACTGCTGCTGCTGCTAAGTTACTTCAGTCGTGTCCGACTCTGTGCGACTCCAGAGACGGCAGCCCACCAGGCTCCCCCGTCCCTGGGATTCTCCAGGCAAGAACACTGGAGTGGGTTGCCATTTCCTTCTCCAACGCGTGAAAGTGAAAAGTGAAAGTGAAGTCACTCAGTCGTGTCCAACTCTTAGTGACCCCATGGACTGCAGCCTACCAGACTCCTCCATCCATGGGATTTTCCAGGCAAGAGTACTGGAGTGGGGTGCCATTGCCTTTTCCGATCCTATCATAGGCCCTGCTTAAACTGAGAAGCTGATTGCTATCTCTATAGAATGAACATGGTGTAATCCACAGAATGAATGACCAAAGACTTTTTGTATAACTATCATCTACCATGTTTCAGATACAGGTCTGAGTGGTTTGGCCAGTCTGAAATCATGATTCTGTTCATCAAATTGATCATTCTGAGAATTCTACTGGCGTTTAATGAAATTGCCCTGCCAATTTATATTTTTCCTTCCAAACACTAGTTATTATAAATACAAGTTTGATATTGTTCTCATTCCTTTATTTCATTGGACTAAACAAAGTTCTATATCTTCATTGGAACACACTGAGATTATCTTTGTGTGTTTATATCTTCAAAATGTCATCAGTAAAGTACATTAAGCTGGTTCACATTTTCATCTTTATTAGATACTTTAATATATTTTTATTACCCATTAAAAAATTAACATTCAGTGGCTTTTTATAAGCCACTTTTTTAATATATCCTTTGTATTTTGTGTTTGACAGTTGCTCCAGTGTTATATATAGTATCTTCAGTTTTTTTCCTTACAACTGATTTCTTCTTTAGACCATAAAACTTGCTGGTATCTTCATAATATTACAGAAAAAATGATTTTTCTCAACTTTGCGCTCTCCTGAAGATAAAGCACAACAAACACTATGAGAGATCAAACCAACTCTTGCTTCTAACAGCTTGGGTTTCTGTTTGTATAGTATCAAAGCTGCTTTCCCTGTGGACAGCAGTGACCTTCCAATTGATAGATCCAGTAGCATCTCAGTTCTTGTCCTGTTTGACTTTTTAGACAGACAGGATTATTGAATTCTCTTTTTAAAATGTTGTCTCCTTGTCTCCTGGAACATCTTGCTCCTGTCTTTCTCTGAATTTTTTTTACAGAGATTTTTTTGTTGGCTTATTCTATACAGAGATGCCAACTATTTGTCCTTCTCTCACTACATATTGCACCTGAGTAAATGTATCTTCTTCCAAGGTTCACCTCTCACCTTTCTACAGTTCAGTTCAGTCGCTCAGTCACGTCTGGCTCTTTGCGACCCCGTGAACCACAGCACGCCAGGCCTCCCTGTCCATCACCAACTCCCGGAGTCCACCCAAACCCATGTCCATCAAGTCGGTGATGCCATCCAACCATCTCATCCTCTGTCGTCCCCTTCTCCTCCTGCCCTCAATCTTTCCCAACATCAGGGTCTTTTCAAATGAGTCAGCTCTTCGCATCAGGTGGCCAAAGTATTGGAGTTTCAGCTTCAACATCAGTCCTTCCAATGAACACCCAGGACTGATCTCCTTTAGGATGGACTGGTTGGATCTCCTTGCAGTCCAAGGGATTCTCAAGAGTCTTCTCCAACACCACAGTTTAAAAGCATCAATTCTTCAGTGCTCAGCTTTCTTTATAGTCTAACTCTCACATCCATACATGACCACTGGAAAAACCATAGCCTTGACTAGACGGACCTTTGTTGGCAAAGTAATGTCTCTGCTTTTGAATATGCTAATCATGTTGGTCATAACTTTCCTTCCAAGGAGCAAGAGTCTTAATTTCATGGCTGCAATCATCATCAGTGGTGATTTTTGAACCCAGAAAAATAAAGTCAGCCACTGTGTCCACTGTTTCCCCATCTATTTGCCATGAAGTGATGCAAAAGCAGAAAGTCAAGAAACACCTGGAGTAACAGGCACATTTGGCATTGGAGTACAGAATGAGGCAGGGCAAAGGTTAATAGAGTACTGCCAAGAGAACGCACTGGTCATAGCAACCACCCTCTTCCAACAACACAAGAGAAGACCGTACACATGGACATCACCAGATGGTCAACACCGAAATCAGATTATGTTCTTTGCAGCCAAAGATGGAGAAGCTCTATACAGTCAGCAAAAACAAGACCGGGAGCTGACTGTGGCTCAGATCAGGAACTCCTTATTTCCAAATTCAGACTGAAATTGAAGAAAATAGGGAAAACCACTAGACCATTCAGGTATGACCTAAGTCAAATCCCTTATGATTATACAGTAGAAGTGAGAAATAGATTTAAGGGACTAGATTTGATAGACAGAGTGCCTGATGAACTATGGATGGAGGTTTGTGACATTGTACAGGAGACAGGAATCAAGACCATCCCCAAGAAAAAGAAATACAAAAAGGCAAAATGGCTGTCTGAGGAGGCCTTACAAATAGCTGTGAAAAGAAGAGAAGTGAAAAGCAAAGGAGAAAAGAAAAGGTATACCCATTTGAATACAGAGTTCCAAAGAATAGCAAGGAGACATAAGAAAGCCTTCCTCAGCGATCAATGAAAGGAAACAGAGGAAAACAATAGAATGGGGAAGACTAGAGATCTCTTCAAGAAAATTAGAGATACCAAGGGAACATTTCATGCAAAGATGGGCTCAATAAAGGACAGAAATGGTAGGGACCTAACAGAAGCAGAAGATAATAAGAAGAGGTGGCAAGAATACACAGAAAAACTATACGAAAAAGATCTTCACGACCCAGATAATCACGATGGTGTGATCACTCACCTAGAGTCAGACATCTTGGAAAGTGAAGTCAAGTGGGCCTTATGAAGCATCACTATGAACAAAGCTAGTGGAGGTGATGGAATTCCAGTTGAGCTATTTCAAATTCTGAAAGATGATGCTGTGAAAGTGCTGCACTCAAATATGCCAGCAAATTTGGAAAACTCAGCAATGGCCACAGGACTGGAAAAGGTCAGTTTTCATTCTAGTCCCCAAGTAAGGCAATGCCAAAGAATGCTCAAACTACCGCACAATTGCACTCATCTCACACGCTAGTAAAGTAATGCTCAAAATTCTCCAAGCCAGGCTTCAGCAATATGTGAACCGTGAACTTCCAGATTGTTCAAGGTGGTTTTAGAAAAGGCAGAGGAACCAGAGATCAAATTGCCAACATCCGCTGGATCATGGAAAAAGCAAGAGAGTTCAGAAAAAACATCTATTTCTGCTTTATTGACTATGCCAAAGCCTTTGCCTGTGTGGATCGCAATAAACTGTGGAAAATTCTGAAAGAGATGGGAATACCAGACCACCTGACCTGCCTCTTGAGAAACCTGTATGCAGGTCAGTAAGCAATAGTTAGAACTGGACATGGAACAACATACTGGTTCCAAATAGGAAAAGGAGTACGTCAAGGCTGCATATTGTCACCCTGCTTATTTAACTTATATGCAGAGTACATCATGAGAAACACTGGGCTGGAGGAAGCACAAGCTGGAATCAAGATTGCCGGGAGAAATACCAATAACCTTAGATATGCAGATGACACCACCCTCATGGCAGAAAGTGAAGAGGAACTAAAAAGCCTCTTGATGAAAGTGAAAGAGGAGAGTGAAAAGTTGGCTTAAAGCTAAACATTCAGAAAACTAAGATTATGGCACCTTTCTACAAATGACTCCCAAATTTCCAAACGTTATTGTCTATTGTCTCTCCTCCATGTAGCCCATTAGCAGTTCAGACTAATCCTTTTTTCATGTTTTTTATTATTTAATATTTTCATGCTTTTTAGTATTTCTGCTAAAGACTCTTCTGTCATCTGAAAGTCATCTAAGCTGGAAAAACTCAGTCTTCTTTTACTGCTTTTCTTTCTTCGTTGTCTTACACATTCCAGTTTTTTCCAGGCTGTAACCAGCCCTGGTCCATCTTTATCATTTCTCATCTGGACAATTGAAATAGCTCTCTAACCAGACTCTTCTTTTCTAACCCCTCCTTCTGCATTGATACAGCTTGCTTCCTGGTTCATAGAATTGATACTCTTATTCAAAAAATTATATACTTCTCCATTATGAATAACAAAGCCCCCAGTGTCTTAAAACATAAGGCCATTCACAACTTGGATCCAGCCTACTTTTAGCTACCCTTTCTCAGCTCTCTGTCCTACCTCATTCTTGCTTCTCCACGTTCTTTGACTCCACAAAGCCTTATCATCATATCAGACCATGATCTTACCTCAGATTTGCTAAATTCTCTGTATCCATTAAAAGAAAATATCACTAGAATGCTTTTACTTCCTCAGCTAAATATGTGATATATGTATTTTTCCAATATATGTAACCAATTGTAAGCTATTAATATTTCTTGCTTCATCAAAAATATCATTCATTTTTTAGGCTACATTAACTTTAGTGACTTTGTAGTATACATTGTACAATATCTGAACTCATTTTGAATTCTAAGGTAATTTTGAACTCATGAATATTTATAAACTGTTAGTCCCTATTATCAATACATTCAGTTTTTATTTGATCACCACCTCCTTTGCAGTGTCATGAATCTCTGTCCATAGTTCTTCAGGCACTCTATCAGATCTAATCCCTTGAATCTATTTGTCTCTTCCACTGTATAGTCATAAGGGATTTGATGTAGGTCATACCTGAATGGTCTAGTGGTTTTCCCTACTTTCTTCAATTTAAGTACGAATTTTGCAATATGGAGTTCATGATCTGAGCCACAGTCAGCTCCCGGTCTTGTTTTTGCTGACTGTGTAGAGCTTCTCCATTCGGCTGCAAAGACTATTATCAATATTTCATTATTGACCATCTGGTGATGTCCATGTGTAGAGTCTTCTCTTGTGTTGTTGGAAAAGGGTATTTGCCATAACCAGTGTGTTCTCTTGGCAAAAGTCTGTTAGCCTTTGCCCTACTTCATTTTGTACTACAAGGCCAAACTTGCCTGTTACTCCAGGTATCTCTTGACTTCCTACTTTAAATGCTGTTGAAGTGTTGCACTCAGTGTGCCAGCAAATTTGGAAAACCCAGCAGTGGCCACAGGACTAGAAAAGGTCAGTTTTCACTCCAATTCCAAAGAAAGGCAATGCCAAAGAATGTTCAAACTACCACACAATTGCACTCATCTCACATGCCAGCAATGTAATGCTCAAAATTCTCCAAGTGAGGCTTCAACAGTACATCAACCAAGAACTGGTTCAAGCTCGATTTAGAAAAAGCAGAGGAACCAGAGATCCAGTTGACAACATCCGTTGGATCATAGGAAAAGCAAGAGAGTTCCAGAAAAACATCTACTTCTACTTTATTGACTACACCAAAGCGTTTGACTGTGGATCACAACAAACTGTGGAAAATTCTTCCAAGAGATGGGAATACCAGACCACCTGACCTGCCTCTTGAGAAATCTGTATGCAGGTCAAGAAGCAACAGGTAGAACCAGACATGGAACAACGGACTGGTTCCAAATTGGGAAAGGAGTTCGTAAAGGCTGTGTATTGTCACCATGCTTATTTAACTTATATGCAGAGTACATCATGTAAAATGCTGGGCTGGATGAAGCACAAGCTGGAATCCAGATTGCTGGGAAAAATACCAGTAACCTCAGATATGCAGAGACACCACCCTTATGGCAGAAACCGAAAAGTATCTAAAGAGCTTCTTGATGAAAGTGAAAGAGGAGAGTGAAAAAGCTGGCTTAAAACTCAACATTCAAGAGATGAAGATCATGGCATCTGATGGGGAAACAGCGATGGGGAAACAGTGACAGACTTTATTTTCTTGGGCTCCAAAATCACTGCAGATGGTGACCGCAGCCATGAAGTTAAAAGTAAATTTGTCAACTTTTGCTGAGCAACTAAGCACACAGCACATGTAAGAGCAAGAGTCAGACACAACTTAGTGACTAAACCACCACCACTATATAATAGCAAACATTTTAAGTCATTTTCTGGTATACAGTTGTGGATTCTTCAGCCAGTGACTTATACAGAGAAGGTACTTAGAGAATGTTGAATTGTGCTGATTTCAGATCTTGTATCTGAAATTGCATCTGATATTTTTACTGCTTGAGATTGAGAGACTTCCATATGGCACCAGCTATTGTAGCAAAACATTTTAAAGAATAGCTTTTATTCTCCTGGGTGATTGTATCAAACTGAATATTTATTCCAAGTACCTTGAAAATTTAAATTTCTTCTGCTTTTAATTTGTTAACTTTGCGCAGTTACTGATAAATATGTGGTACACGTTAATAAAAGAATAGATAGTTCCTCTTCAGGAAATTTCATTGTTCGATTGTAGCAAGCTGCCACAGATGAGTACAGTATTCCATGGAAGCGATAAATAACCTATGCTTTTATTTCAGTTTAGAGAAAGCACTTCCAAAGCTTTATCTCTGCCCATGTAAACTCAGTTTTCTTTACATAAGAAAAAAGACTAGCGTGGAAACATAAGGCCATAGTTTAAATTAGAACTGTTTATTAGTCTAACCTCTTCCTGGTATGCGTTCTGCATGCACAGTTGCTTCAGTCGTGTCCGAATCTTTGCAACGCTATGGACCCATAGCCCTCCAGCTTCCTCTGCCCATGGGATGCTCCAGGTGTGAATACTGGAGGGGGTTGCCTTGCCCTCTTCCAGGGGGTCTTCATGAATCCATGTCTCCTGTGTCTCCTGCATTGCAGGCAGATTCTTTACCCACCGAGCCACCTGGGAGTAACCAGTTACAGAAAGGTCTTAGTCCCTTTTACTGTCTAGCCAAGCAGGCGGTGCTGCCCAGGATAGTGCTCAGAAATCAGAGTGTTTTCTCCATACAGAATCAAGACTTCCATCTTTCCATACACTTGGAATATCCCATTGTACCGTGTTTTCTTTTTATGTTGTTGTGTGAATATTTGTTCTCTTATTGCCCTTGTGTGTAATGTCCTTGAGGGTAGGAGCCACATCTTGCCACCTATACATCTCCATTACTTAGTAAACCCTGCACGGTGGGCATTTAGTAAATATCTGTTGAAAGATATTTTAAAACTTTTTATCAAAGGAAAACTACTAACTCTCAAGTATTAATTTATGCAAAGCCCTATTAGCATAGCATTATTCTTCCCATTCTTATACCTGGTAGGTCATCAAATAATACTGCGTTCTGAATTTGCCTATTTTGTTTTGTTACAGTGTTATCTTAATAACACTTTCATTCCAGTGATTTCAAGTTTTAATTTGATTTTATTTTATACTTTTGTTTTTTTACTAAAATGATTCCTTGTACTTTATTTATACCTTCAAAATAATTCTGATTACAGATGAATCTATACCTTATTCTGGAAGTGACAGTAGCATGTGGTCCAAAGCAGCTGAGGAAGGGACAGAGCTGTCACAGCGGCTCGCGAGGAGTGGCTTCACTGGGCCTGAAATAGACCCTGAAAATGAAGAACTGATGCTGAATATCAGCTCTCGACTACAAGCAGCAGTTGAAAAGCTCCTGGAAGCCATAAGTGAAACTAGTAGTCAGGTAACCTCCTCGTATTGCTAATATACACCGAGTTGGAAGTAGGTTTTCTTTTAAGCTCAGGAACTACGGCTAAATGTTTCCTCTCCTCTGTCTCACAGGAATCTAGTTTGGTTCCCCTTTAATAATTTGTAGTTTTTGTGACAACCAATACTGGTATCACTAGTCTTGTTTTCAAATGGTAAGGGTTAATATAATATACTGATGGAATCTTAAATTCTAAAATTCAATGTTTTAATTTTCAGATTTTTCTAGACTCTTACTACACATACCTTTTTGACATCAAAAGAGGTTTTAACTTTACCATTGTATGAAATATTCCATTATAATATATATATTTATTTGAAGGAATAGTATAAGGAATCTCTAAAATAAACCATCTGCTCACACATGTCATAACAGTACTGTTAAATACAACAAATCAGGCCCACAACTCCTTCGTGATTTTTGCATTCTTTTCACAAATATGATTAGAATACCTCACTTTACTACCTTTGTAGGTAATTAGAATGAGGGGCAGTTTCTACCTTAAAGTATTATTTTCATAGAACTTTTAAGAATATATACCATTGTATTTATACCTTAACTTGCAGTTTCTTCTGTCTATAAAATGTTTATACCCTGTATAAGTGTCTCTTAAGTACTCTATGCAGAATTTTTAAAATTATGTGCTGTTTTAAAATGAAGAGATTTCACTTATTTTTTAAATATTTAATTTACCTGTAGAATCATAGCTCTCTTGTCAATCAGGTGAGTGCCTCATTGTCATCAGCTGCAGGGCCGGTATTATTAACATTTTTTTCACTGATATCTTTATTCAGCGTGTTCTGAATCCACGTGCATTTAAAACAAAAGGTGAGAAGTTGAAAGAATATGTTTGATCTCTTGTTTCTGCTGATGTTTGGGCTCCATTGGTGCCACTTTTTTCCTTCAAGAAATCATTCTGTTTCTGCAGCAGCATTGACTATTAGATGTATCAAAGATTCATTTCTTTTTATGTTAAGTCAGTGATTATACACCATTTTTGAGTCATCTCTTATTTGGTGACCGTTGAAATAATTTGTTAACCACCTACTGTTTGGTTAACATCATTATCAATCCATTATTCTTTTTTTTTTCCCTCTTGGTAATTTGCTACTGGCATTAAACTAAGAAGGCATTATCAAAGCAATATATATTTCCAATAAAATATTTAACCTCCTAATAGTTTTCAGCTATTAGAGTTTTCTCAGATTCATTCTTCTTTGTTGGAACACAGTCTAAATTTTCTTCTGTGACAGAGTGTGGGCTCTATCTTTGAGAGCAGAAGAATCCTAACATTACCACACATTGCAGTGAGAATTTACTGATTGGCCAGTGGAATATATCATCATGTATCTACTGATAAACTTCTGGATTGTACCTTGATTGTCTGAGCCAACTAAAGTACTCATGTGCAATTAAGTAGGTCTCAGAAGTGTTTTCATACATAAATTCTGAAGATATAAACATAGTATAGAAGAAATTGTTATGTTTGGGTAATTTCTTGTTTTTCTGAAGCTCACTTTACATAAGGATTGAAAAACCTTTATTTCAATAACTTATAAATTTTCCTGAGCATCCACAAAGAACTAAAAAACGTGTGGTATTCCTGAAAACTCAAATCTTTGTATATTTACAAACAGAAAGGATGACTATTTACACAAAGAATGATAGGTGTCCCATCTTCAAGATAATCACAATGAGTTACTTTTCATTCTCAACATCCTGAGTTGCCGCCGTTAAGGAAATGGCATCAATTAAAACCAGCCTCACTGTGTTACTAACTTGCCAAGACATTAAACTATACTTTTCTATCAAAGAATTATGTTTGTTGCATTTTTCATCAGCCTCAGGTGTAGCCAACTCAAGACCAAGCATTGAAATTATGAATGCAGCTGCAATTTAAAAATACGTATTTTCTACCATGTTTTGATATCTTTTGAAGTCTTTAACAAAATTAGTGTAAGTGCTGGATTTGGCTGTCTTTTAGAGAGCTTATGTGTAAGCCACCTGAACAACGTGCTCCTCCACTGAATCAGCCGCGCCACTTTGAGCATTTTCAGCTGTTGTTTTTCAGCACTTCTAATGCTTGAATGCGTATGCATCATAATTATTTATTTTATTCTGTGAAGTTGTGTAGTAGAGATAATTCTGTACTGAATTTCCACATCATCCTTCTTTTTTTTTTTTCTTGTTTATTTCAGCCACATTGGTATTTAATTTCTCTGATTATCTTTTATGAAAAGATAAAACATGAAAACAGCTGTTAATACTTTTAATTCTTTGACCACAGTCTTGAGCTCTGTTAATACTTTTGCTACTACCTGATACCCATTGTAATTTATGGATAGTCTAGTTAATGCAATATATTTGGCATTTGACAAGCTCTGTGGGTAAATAAACCCGGGTAAATAAATCAGAAGTGATGAGTGGTTGGACTTGTTCTTTCAGGCTACTGAAGAGAAATGTTCCCATAATCCATTAACACTGTCAACGGAGATCCACCTGAAGCACTGTTTCCCAGGCTAAGATTACAACTTATCAAATAAACTTTATGTGACCAGGGCGAGCCCTTTGAGGTGCATTAGGATCCTGGTTATTCTCAATTTGTTAAGTACTAAAACAGCGATATGTCATGTAGGTTTTTTTGTATCTTTTTAGTTACAGAATCACTGAGTAGAGCACAGAAATTTTGCCTAGATCAGTAAGCAGTTCTCAGTGTGCAGTCTCCAGAGTAGCAACACAAGCATCACTAAAGACTTGTTCGAAGTGTAAATTCTCAGGCCCTGCCCGAGCCTTACTGAGTAATGGAGCCCCCAAAACCTGTGTTTTCACAAGTCCTTTAGGTGACACCGATACAGACTAAAGTTTGAGAACCACTGACCTAGGAATTATTATTATCATATCCGCATTATTCTCGCAGAATTCTGAAGTGTTCTACTAATAACCTGTTATATAAAAAAATTGAAGTAGCTGTTGACATTTGATATAAAAATCAAATATTTCTTAGATGAATTACATTTTTAAGGCAGTGGGAATGGAAACTTTGAAAATTTTTCTTTAAATTTAGTTTAGTTACTGCTTTTCCATGAGAGATGTTTAAAGACATTGACTTCATGATATTCTCATTAATACCTAAAATTATTTTGAACATGATGAATATTTTTACCAATTATTTTAACTCCAAAATAATGGATAGTTCTCTTTGTGAAATGACTAGTATTCCATTTTTCTTTTAATGAGGCATTATTTGATTCTTCTTCATAATGGAATATTTCCCTTTTATCTTGTTTTTTTTTTAACTTGTCATAAAAATCTAAAACAGAGCTGAAACTGCTATGGTGCCTTTTTGCAGTGAAAGAGACTTTCAGGAAAATAGCTCTGCATAGGGTACCCTGAGACTAGAAAAAAGAGAGCAGCATCTGAAAGTTTAGGGTGAGGTGAGAACAAGTAAAGCTTACTGGAGGGCTTGATGCTTTGAGAAGAGTCACTCATTCATCATTATTGAGCACCTCGTATGTAACAGTTGCTCTTCCAGATGCTGGGGGTACAGCATTGAACAACATGTACAAAGTCTCTAGTCTCATAGAGCTAACGATATACTGCTGGAGCCTGATGATAAATAAACATTGTATGCCAGATGGGGATACCTGCTGTGAAGAAAACTAAAATAGAGGAGATAGAGCGTGATGGGGGAGAGCACATTTTACAGAGGAAAGTTAAGGATGACCTCTCTGGTAATGTGATAGTCAAGCAGAGACAGCCGGTAGGTAAGTTGGGAAAGAATGTTTCAGGCAAAGGAGTAGTGAGTATAGGCCCTGAAGTGGTCCGGTGCTGGTTCTCTTTATGGTCGACAGAAGCCATGCAGCTCAAACAAGAAGAATGGGAGAAGTGTGGGAGCCAAGGTCAGAGTGATACCTGGGGACTGGACCACATGGAACCTGGAATTTAATTCATAATGAGATGTGGAGTCTTTGGGTTCAATTTTTTAACTTATTATTTTTAAGTAATTTTATTTTTTATAATTAAAAATTTTTTTTTGTTTATTCTTGGCCATGCTGGGTTGTTGTTGCGGTGAAGACTTTTCTCTAGTTGTGGCAATAGGAGCTACTCTCTTTGCCGTGCACAGGCTTCTCACTGTGGCTCAGTGGTTGTGGCTTAGTTGCTCCACATCGTGTGAGACCTTCCCTGATCAGGGATTGAACCCGTGTCTCCTGCATTGGCAGGCAGACTCTTTAACCACTGACCCATCAGGGAAGCCCTTGAAATAATTTTAGACTTACAGAAAAGAAAAAGTACCAAGTGTTCCCATGTGCTTTTCACTCAATTTTCCCTAATGTTAACATCTTGTGTAACCATACTGTAATTATCAAAACTTAGAAATGGAAAGTGGTGCATCACTATAAACTATAAGCTGTTTGGATTTTACCAGTTTTCCTGCTACTGTCCTTTCCTGTTCTAGGATCTATTCCAGAATCCCACCATGCATTGACTGTCATGTCTTCTTCTCCAGACTGACTGTTCCTAAATCTTGCTTTGCCTTGCATGACCTTGACATTTGAGAAGAACTAGCCAGTTACTTAGTAGAATGTCCCTTGATTTGATTTTGTCTGATATTTTCTCATGATTACATGAAGCTTATGCATTTAACAAGAATACCACAGGAGGAATGTGCCTTTCTCTGTGTATCAAATTTAAAGGCATATGTCTTACAACTAGTGGTGTTAATCTCAATTACTTGTGGTATCTGCTGGGTTTCTTCATTCTGTTATTATTTTCCTCTTGTAATTAATAAATATTTGGGGGGAGGTACTTTGATACCATGCAGATATCCTATTTCTCTTTAACTCTTTAAACTTCCACCCACTAGTCTTACCATCCATTGGTAGATCTTGCCTGTACCATTGTTCCTGTGATGTTCTAGTGGTGATTTTCTATCATCATTCATCATTTATTGATTGGAATTTTTCTGTAAGAGCTATTTCTTCACTCACATTTATTTTAACTAATCAGGCCTCGTGTGGACTCATAGCTATTAATTTTTTCAATGGGTTATCTGTAATCAAATTCTGTAATAGTTCTGTTCTAGCTTTGACGTGAAGAAGTCCTTCAGGTTGGCTTGTGGGCACTTCCATAGTGCTTCCTCCTTTGAACATTTGCACTATCACAGTCTCCAGGCCCATCTCGTATTTTCCCTGCCCCAGTCCTGGAATCAGCCCCTTCTCCAAGGAAGTTTTATTTTATTAGAAGTTCCCTTTATTAGAGGATGATGCTTTGAAACCAAGGCCTGGGTGCTATATGTGCTTGTTGTTAGTAAGGTGTCATGGTCCTCTCAGCAGACAGTTTGAAAAACAGTTGGCATCTATTTTTTTTCTGTATCTGTTTGTATATATAATAAAGGTATAAGTTCATTCTGATACCTCCACTACCACCACAGCATTCTTTCTGTCCTTTCCCCTTTCCTTTGTAACTTTGTTCTCCAAAGATGAGAGACCAGGCTCTCATGATCGATAGTAGTTTTACTTATTTGTTAACCATGTATACCCATAAAGTAATTTCATACCCATATATACCCATAAAGTAATTTTGCGGTTGCTAACCTATACCCCTGGGAAAAACAGTTTTACTGGCTAGAGTACAATAGTATTTTTTTTCATAAGATGGTTGGATGGCATCCCAACTCAACGGACATGAGTTTGAGCAAGCTCCGGAAGTCGGTGATGGACAGGGAAGCCTGGCATGCTGCAGTCCATGAGGTCACAAAGAGTCAGACATGACTGAATGACTGAACTGAAGTGACTGACTTTTTTCGTCTTTAGCCTTACAGTAAAGAAAGTACTGTTTTTCAGAGTATTTTAGGTTAAATCTTTTCTCCCTGCCCCTGAAGTGTGGGTTTGTTATCCATTTTTAATACAATTATGATCATTTGTTACAGTTTTTATTCCATTTTGGGTTCCCTGACACTTTGGTTAATTTTTTTTAAATTTTACATACAGTAAATTTCATTTTGTGTGTAGACAATTCTTTTGGTTGTGACAGATGCGTAGTGTTATGTAACTACAGACATTATAAAAAATAGTTCCATCTCCCCAAAACTTCCTGGTGCTCCTCCAGTCTTTTACACTCAGCCCCTCCTCCACCTCCTGTTCTTGACACTGTTAGCTACTTTCTGTGCCTATAACTTTGCCTTTCCCAGAGTGTCATGAATGAAGTCATGCACTATGCATTCTTTGGCTCTGCTTTCACTGTCTTAACAAAACCCACGTGGGATTCATCTACGTGTGTTAATAGTTTGTTTCTTTTGAGAGCCGAGGAGTGTGAACCGGTTTGTTTATCCAGAGGACATACAGATTGTTTCCAGCTTTGGGTCACCAGATATTTTTTCAGTAACTGATCTAACTTATATTTTTCAAAAAGATCACTTTGACCACCTTGTTAAGTAGAGACTGAGGGGATGGAGGGGTGCAGGGCAGAAGCATAGAAACCAGAGAACTTGCCCAGGCTTATAAGGTGGGTGTAAGTTAGAAATTGAACCCAGGCAGACTGACTTCAATTGGAGAAGGAAATGGCAACCCACTCCAGTGTTTTTGCCTGGAGAATCCCAGGGGTGGGGGATCCTGCTGGGCTGCCATCTCTGGGGTCGCACAGAGTCGGACACGATTGAAGTGACTTAGCAGACTGACTTCAGAGTCCATGCTCTTGACTGGCACTTTTTCTGACCTTTAGAAATGAAAGGAGTGAATCATTCTGTCAGTTAATGCTGACAGGTCAACTTACAGCCTGAGGAGTGGATTCTAAAATCTAATGCAGGTGGTTGAAGGGAGCACCTTGCTTACTTGACAAGAGCAATTTTACTGAAGTCAGTCAGTCAGTCAATTCAGTCGCTCAGTCGTGTCCAACTCTGCGATCCCATGAACTGCAGCATGCCCTGTCCATCACCAACTCCTGGACTTTACCCAAACTCATGTCCATTGAGTTGGTGATGCCATCCAACCATCTCATCCTCTGTCGTCCCCTTCCCTCCTGCCCTCAATCTTTCCCAACATCAGGGTCTTTTCCAATGAGTCAGCTCTTTGCATCAGGTTGCCAAAGTATTGGCGTTTCAGCTTCAGCATCAGTCCTTCCAGTTCCAATGAATATTCAGGACTGATCTCCTTTAGGATGGACTGGTTGGATGTCCTTGCAATCCAAGGGACTCTCAAGAGTCTTCTCCAACACCACAGTTCAAAAGCATCAATTCTTTGGCGCTCAGCTTTCTTTATAGTCCAACTTTCACATCCATACATGACCACTGGAAAAAACCATAGCTTTGACTAAACGGACCTTTGTTGGCAAAGTAATGTCTCTGCTTTTGAATATGCTATCTAGGTTGGTCATAACTTTCCTTCCAAGGAGTAAGCGTCTTTTAATTTCATGGCTGCAGTCACAATCTGCAGTGATTTTGGAGCCCCCAGAAATAAAGTCAGCCACTGTTTCCACTGTTTCCCCATCTGTTTGCCATGAAGTGATGGGTCCAGATGCCATGATGTTTGTGTTCTGAATGTTGAGCTTTAAGCCAACTTTTTCACTTTCCTCTTTCACTTTCATCAAGAGGCTGTTTAGTTCTTCTTCACTTTCTGCCGTAAGGGTGGTGTCATCTGCATATCTGAGGTTATTGATATTTCTCCTAGCAATCTTGATTCCAGCTTGTGCTTCTCCCAGCCCAGCGTTTCTCATGATGTACTCTGCATATAAATTAAATAAGCAGGGTGACAATATACAGCCTTTACGTACTCCTTTTCCTATTTGGAACCAGCCTGTTGTTCTATGTCCAGTTCTAACTGTTGCTTCCTGACCTGCATATAGGTTTCTCAAGAGACAGGTCAGGTGGTCTGGTATTCCCATCTCTTTCAGAATTTTCCACAGTTTATTGTGATCCACACAGGCAAAAGCTTTGGCATAGTCAGTAAAGCAGAAAGAAATGTTTTCTGGAACTCTCTTGCTTTTATGATGATCCAGCGGATGTTGGCAATTTGATCTCTGATTCCTCTGCCTTTTCTAAAACCTGAACATCTGGAAGTTCACAGTTCACGTATTGCTGAAGCCTGGCTTGGAAAATTTTGAGCATTACTTTACTAGCGTGTGAGATGAGTGCAGTTGTGCGGTAGTCTGAGCATTCTTTGGCATTGCCTTACTTGGGGATTGGAATGAAAACTGACCTTTTCCAGTCCTGTGGCCACTGCTGAGTTTTCCAAATTTGCTGGCATATCGAGTGCAGCACTTTCACAACATCATCTTTTAGGACTTGAAATAGCTCAACTGAAATTCTATCACCTCCACTAGCTTTGTTTGTAGTGATGCTTCCTAAGGCCCCCTTGATTTCACATTCCAGGATGTCTGGCTGTAGGTGAGTGATCACACCATGGTGATTATCTGGGTCATGAAGATTTCTTTTGTACAGTTCTTCTGTGTATTCTTGCCACCTCTTAATATCTTCTGCTTCTGTTAGGTCCCTACCATTTCTGTCCTTTGTTGAGCCCATTTTTGCATGAAGTAATGAAGGCCAAATCATAATTCAAGGGAAAATGAGTTTTTTAAGAAAAAGACTTCCTAGTAGAAACTTAGTGGATAAGTCAAGAAGAAAATTTGTGTCAAGGGCATCACATGTTGGCATAAGCCAGCATGGTGTGTTTGAGGATAGTGGGTCATTTTGTGTTAAGAACACCCAGGATGGAATGTGGGCAGCAGAGGGTAGAAGGCTTGCAGCGGTCAAGCCTTGCAGCCACAGTGTCCCTTGAGGGTAGAGTAGAAAAGTTTTAAGTTTATGCTGAAAAATGTGGGGAATCACTGAAATATTTTTGGTAGGAAATACTCTGAGATTTGTTTTTGTACAGGGATTTCCTCTAGTAGCATGTGGTGGATGGATGGGCTGGAAAAGAGTGAGGAGAGAGGCTGGATGTGCAGAAACAGGAGACTCTTAAAATACTCCAAGTGAAGAGGGTAGAAATCAAGTTAGGACAAGAGGGAAGTGATCTCAAAGCTTGCAGGAAGTTGAATTTGATAGAAATTGGTGTGACGTTGGATGTGGGGCATAAGGAACGGAAGAGGAAAGAAACCACAAGCTGATCCTTGACCGGCTGTTATCGGGGTATTTCATTTACTGAGATGGGGTTTACAAAAGAAATGAAGAATGAGTGCAGTTTTAGAGTGCATAGAGGGAAAAGATACTCTCTAGAGTCTAGAGTTCGGGAGACTAGATTAGAAGTTGGCGTCACCTTTAAAGACATTTGAAATTATGGTTTTGAAGAGTGTGGAGAACTAAATTTTTGTGCTGGTAGAGTGCTGAGATTTAAAAGGGAATCAAGGTATATCAATCTACAAAAGAGATTGAGAGAATGAGCAAGGAAAATCAAGAGAATAATGTCTTTGTTTTGTTTTGTTTTTAGAGAATAGTGTCTTAAAAGCCAGATGAGGAGTGATTTTGTGTAAATGTCAGATACCATGGAAAGGTAATGAATGCTGAGAATTTAGTGTCCATTGGATATTTCAATATAGGTGTCATCAGTGGCCTTCAGGAGAACAGTTTTGTGGCATTGATAGAGGAGGAATTCACAATTCAGCCAGTTACAGAAATGGAGTTGAAGAAATAGAGATAGCAATTTCATGACATCTGGCTGTGAAGAAAACAGAACAGTTGAAAGGGGCAGGATGCTTTTTCTACGGTTCATGTTTATATTGAGTAGCCATGGAAAAGTTGAATGTGCAGGTTGGAGGGGATGGGCCTTGTGAAGCAGATCCTTGGGGTGGGAGAGGACGGAATCCAGAACACAAGGGGCACACGTGGCCTTTGGGTCAGAGGGATTAAACTGCCTTTAGGATGGCGAGAGACATTATTGTCTGGGATTGTGGGCTTTTGTTTGGAGTTGGGGAGGAGTTTCAATGAAAACGCCCGATAGTATAAGTAAATATTTTCAAATATTCAAGGTTCTTTCTTTCCTTTTTTTTTTAAAAACTGGCTTGGTTTTATATAACTTTACTGGAAAATCGTAATTAAGCCTTATACTTAGCTTTAAGTTTGGAGGGTACACTAGGTTTCATGGAGTTCGCAGGTGACTCAGACAGTAAAGAATATGCCCGCAGTGTGGGAGACCTGGGTTCAATCCCTGGGTTGGGAAGATCCCCTGGAGGAGGGCCCGGCAACCCACTCCAGTGTTCTTGCCTGGAGAATCCCATGGACAGAGGAAGCTGGCAGGCTGTAGTCCATGGAGTTGCAAAGAGTTGGATATACCTGAGTAACTAACATTTTCACTTTCACTAACGTTCCATAGATGTATCTTGCTTTAATAAAATAATAAGTAATCATTTTCCTTATGAAGTATCAGGATATCTACCTTTATGGTCTGATTTCATAGTATCTGTGAGGAATGTTTTACTTTATGTATTAGATTTCACAAGTGATTTGCCCCATGGTATGTCCAAATCTATATAATAATATATCTTCTGGGATGGATTTCACTTCTCTTTTCCCGAGACAGGCTACCGTACGTATATTCAGGCTTGTATTCAACCTATTATAGTTCCTATTGGTTAGGATAACTTTGTTTTTGTTTTTAATCATCTGTGTTAAAGTGTAGTCTTGATTTGGTTTTGGTTTGGGGCCATGCTGTGCAGCATGTGGGGTCTTAGTTCCTTGACCAGGATTGAACCAGCCCCCTCTGCTTTGGGAGCATGGAGTCTTAACCACCGGACCACCAGGGAAGCCCCAGGTTGGGATAGCTTTTGTTGGACTAGGAGTAAACGTGCTGAGAGATTACTCTCAAGCCCTTAGAAAGTTAACCTCTTTAAGCTTGTCTTTATTTAGTAGTCTCATTGTGGTTCTGCAGAAAAGTTATCTATGAGAGTGTGGTTTCAGATTCTTGATTTTTGGATCAAGTACAAATAGGAATCAGTCTGTTCTGTGGAAATAGTCTTTTAGCAATTAAACTTTTCTAGAATCCAGAGGTAGTTTAGAGCCATAGGACATTATTTACCAAGAGATTCATTTCGGTGTTAGAAGAAAACAATGAATGATGAGGGATTTACTACCAAAGAAAGATTTTTATTATAGGCAACTCTCATGAACTTATAATCATTTTTTAGAATGATGGAATTTAAGGTGCATGTTTCTATATTTTCTCCAAAGAGGAGCCTTTTTCTGAGGATGAAACAGTAGTACTGTTAAGATTTTGTTTTGTCATTTTGTTATGACAAAAAAACAAAACATTTTGTTATGTTTTAAAATAAGCTGTACTAAAGTGTTGAAATACATTTGCTGTTAGGTGTTGCTCCTGTTGTGCGTGTCAGGGTATTGTAGCCAGGACTTAGTCTCTCTTAAATAACTTAGAAAAATAAAATAAATACAAAGGAGAGCAACAGAAGTCTTTTACAAGTTGAGACAAATATTTCTGGGGAAAAAAAGTTAAATGGCTTGACGTTGTACAGTTAAAGCTAAACATAACTCTGTTCCACAAATTAATAGCCTTCAAACATATATTGCAAATCTTGATTACCTGAAACCAGGGAATAATGAGCTAGTCTAGAAA
Source organism: Bos indicus x Bos taurus (assembly GCF_003369695.1). Taxonomy (NCBI): domain Eukaryota; kingdom Metazoa; phylum Chordata; class Mammalia; order Artiodactyla; family Bovidae; genus Bos; species Bos indicus x Bos taurus. Next base: position 110,341,183 of record NC_040079.1, on the reverse strand, counting down.
ATTAAAAGGGTGGCCTCTTAATAATTAAAGTTATTTGAACTGTTTTAGATTGCAAAAGGTGTTTTGTGCTTTCTAAAATTTCAAGAAAAAGAATATATTATTTCAATTATTCCAATTCAGGTAACCTATCTGAACATCAATATATGTAATATACCATCCGTTAATATGCTGTTTGGAGGAGAGCTGTTTGGCACTCTCTTACAAACATACTGTTATTTGAATTATTTTATTTCAGGGTCACCTTACTGAACATGAATTATGCCATCAGTTAATGTACTCTTGTTGTGAGGGCTGTTTACCCCATTCTGAGTCATCCTAATCTGCTGCTTTTTTGAGGTTTCTTTCTCCTAGCTTTTCTCTTTTTTCTTTGTAGTTAGTTCTTGCCTTGACCTAAATATTTCTATTTATAAAAGGATATGTCTTACTTTCAGGGTTTTTTTTTTTTTTCTTGCTTCAAATAAGAGAAATTGGACACCAGATTATCAAAGTAAACTTTAATTTGCAGAAAGAACTGAGAAAGAGTATTTTGAGAGGTATTTGAAATGCTGAGCAAGGATCCAGCCAGTTCATAAAGCTGAAAATCTAGGATATTGATGATTTTGTAACTGCTGAAGCCCCAAGAAAGTCAGATTTAGCTGCACGTTAAAGTGTCTTCTCAAAACTTACTGGAACCCTCATATACGAAGTCATAATGAATAGGAATTTGTCATTACCTCGTCTGGAACTGGTCATTTGGGGCATAGACAGACCAGTAACACTGAAGAAGCTGAAGTTGCACGGTTCTAAGAAGACCTACAAGACCTTCTAGAACTAACACCCAAAAAAGATGTCCTTTTCATTATAGGGGACTGGAATGCAAAAGTAGGAAGTCAAGAAACACCTGGTGTAACAGGCAAATTTGGCCTTGGAGTGTAGAATAAAGCATGGCAAAGGCCAATAGAGTTCTGCCAAGAGAACGCACTGGTCATAACAAACACCCTCTTCCAGCAACACAAGAGAAGACTCTACACATGGACATCACCAGATGGTCGACACCAAAATCAGATTGATTATATTCTTTGCAGCCAAAGATGGAGAAGCTCTATTCAGTCAGCAAAAACAAGACCAGGAGCTGACTGTGGCTCAGATCATGAACTCCTTATTGCCAAATTCAGACTGAAATTGAAGAAAGTGGAGAAAACCACTAGACCATTCAGGTATGACCTAAATCAAATCCCTTATGACTGACTATACAGTGAAAGTGAGAAATAGATTTAAGGGACTAGATCTGATAGAGTGCCTGATGAACTATGGATGGAGGTTCGTGACATTGTACAGGAGATAGGAATCAAGACCATCCCCAAGAAAAAGAAATGCAAAACAGCAAAATGGCTGTCTGAGGAAGCCTTACAAATAGCTATGAAAAGAAGGGAAGCAAAAAGCAAAGGAGAAAAGGAAAAGTATACCCATTTGAATGCAGAGTTCCAAAGAATAGCAAGGAGACATAAGAAAGCCTTCCTCAGTGATCAGAGCAAAGAAATAGAGGAAAGCAATAGAATGGGGAAGACTAGAGATCTCTTCAAGAAAATTAGAGATACCAAGGGAACATTTCATGCAAAGATGGGCTCAATAAAGGACAGAAATGGTAGGGACCTAACAGAAGCAGAAGATGATAAGAAGAGGTGGCAAGAATACACAGAAAAACTGTACAAAAAAAGATCTTCATGACCCAGATAATCACGATGGTGTGATCACTGACCTAGAGCCAGACATCCTGGAAAGTGAAGTCAAGTGGGCCTTAGGAAGCATCACTACGAACAAAGCTAGTGGAGGTGATGAAATTCCAGTTGAGCTATTTCAAATCCTGAAAGATGATGCTGTGAAAGTGCTGCATTCAATATGCCAGCAAATTTGGAAAACTCAGCAATGGCCACAGGACTGGAAAAGGTCAGTTTTCATTCCAATCCCCAAGTAAGGCAATGCCAAAGAATGCTCCAACTACCGCACAGTTGTGCTCATCTCACACACTAGTAAAGTAATACTCAAAATTGTCCAAGCCAGACTTCAGCAATACGTGAACTGTGAACTTCCAGATGTTTAAGCTGGTTTTAGAAAAGGCACATCAAATTGCCAACATCTGCTGGATCATTGAAAAAGCAAGAGAGTCCCAGAAAAACATCTATTTCTGCTTTATTGACTATGCCAAAGTCTTTGCCTGTGTGGATCACAGGCAAACTGTGGAAAATTCTGAAAGAGATGGGAATACCAGACCACCTGACCTGCCTCTTGAGAAACCTGTATGCAGGTCAGGAAGCAACAGGTAGAACTGGACATAGAACAACAGACTGGTTCCAAAAGGAAAAGGAGTATGTCAAGGCTGTATATTGTCACCCTACTTATTTAACTTCTATGCAGAGTACATCATGAGAAACGCTGGACTGGAAGAAGCACAAGCTGGAATCAAGATTTCGGCTAAAAATATTAATAACCTCAGATATTCAGATGACACCACCCTGATGGCAGAATGTGAAGAACTAAAGAGCCTCTTGACGAAAGTGAAAGAGGAGAGTGAAAAAGTTGGCTTAAAGCTCAACATTCAGAACACAAAGATCGTGGTATCCAGACCCATCACTTCATGGCAAATAGATGGAGAAACAGTGGAAACAGTGGCTAATTTTATATTTCTGGGCTCAGAAATCACTGCAGATGGTGATTACAGCCATGAAATTAAAAGATGCTTACTCCTTGGAAGGAAAGTTATGATCAACCTAGACAGCATATTCAAAAGCAGAGACATTACTTTGCCAACAAAGGTCCGTCTAGTCAAGGCTATGGTTTTTCCAGTGGTCATGTGTAGATGTGAGAGTTGGACTGTGAAGAAAGCTGAGCGCCCAAGAATTGATGCTTTTGAACTGTGGTGTTGGAGAGGACTCTTGAGAGTCCCTTGGACTGCAAGGACATCCAACCAGTCCACCCTAAAGGAAATCAGTCCTGGGTGTTCATGGAAGCACTGATGCTGAAGCCGAAACTCCAATACTTTGGCCACCTGATGTGAAGAGCTGACTCATTTGAAAGACGCTGATACTGGGAAAGATTGAGGGCAGGAGTAGAAGGGGAGAACAGAGGATGAGATTGTTCCATGGCATCGCCGACTGAACGGACATGGGTTTTGGTGGATTCCGGGAGTTGGTGATGGACAGGAAGGCCTGGCGTGCTGCGGTTCATGGAGTCACAAAGAATGGACACGACTGAGTGACTGATCTGAACTGAACTGTCTGGAATTCTAGACAGCAATGCTCTTCCACCATCCCAAACCATATTGCTATAGATTCTGAGCTTTCAGTAAAAAATGTCATTTTCTCTCTCCTATTATTAACAAACTGTGAAGGATTTGGGTATTGACTCCTCTGAAGATATTTTGTGTAGTGAAAGTGGCCATAAAAATGGGTTTTTGTTGATAGGCTTGGTTTAGTGTAGGATTTTCCCATAGCAGATAAGATTTTGTGAGTTAAGGATATTTAATTACTGGGTAGAGAAAAGTCACCACAGTGAAAGATTTTTCATTTATTTAAAACAACTTTCATGTTCAGCTTTTCAAATTCTGAGTAACTGGTTTATTCACTATTGTCGAGGTTTCTCAAGGTACCAGAGGGCCATTATATACAACTTGTGCTCTTAAGTCTTAGTCAGAGTTCATAGTGTAGGTTAAGTGGTATAATTATCAGCTATTGTATATTATACAATGCAGCTTTAAAAAGAGGTGTTTTTTTTTTCCTTAACAACTACTCTGTAAATAATTCAGTGTAGAAATAGGTTATAACCGAACCATCTATATTTAGTTTTAATGACTGCTCAAAAGAATGGGTGTTATTTTAAGGAAATATCAAAAGGAAATACTTAGTTTTCCAGAAAGAGTTACAATTATTGGGTATAGTTGAAGAACTGATTGATAATGTGGATTCAGACCTTTTTGAGTTTACATTTTTAAATTAAAACATGTTTTAATGGAATGGAAAAACACTAGCTTATCTTAGAAGCATTATAAACTATCTAAATATCCTTTTCAGAGCTCTGACGTGGAACTTGGATCCTGTTAGGCAGGCTTTTTTGTGGGTGTGTTAATTCAGATTCCACCTGTCAGTGTACCTATAGGTACAGGCATTAAACCACACCCTGTGTTCTGACCTTTCCTCAGGGGACACTGACTAGAATCCTTTGGCTCAGCATGAGAGGCTGTTTGAATAGCTCAGTTCAGAAGAGCATTGAATGAAGCAGCAAGAACAAGGGAAATAATTTTGCAACTGCGATTCTTAAGGCTGCTGCTATGGAGACTTCAAACTTGACTTTCCCTGCCAGGTTTTACTTGGAAGGCTTTTACTTCCACAGACATATTTGATAGCGAGAGCAGTCTTATTGCTTAGCTAATGAGATATTTATATTTTCATTCTTCAACATTTTAGTCATTATTCTAATTTAAAACATGTTTACTTGCTTTTAGTTTTGTTTTTGTTTTTGTTTTGTTCTGGTTTCTTTGTTTTGTTTTGCTGAAGACTGGTGGGGACCTAATTTTTCTTATTTGTGGGGTTTTTTTTCTTTTGTTGTTTAGTTGTATGAATTAATTTTTATGTTTATTTGATAGTGCCAAAGAAAATTTTTCATACTGCTATGGTATATCTTTATAAAGTAAACAGAACTTTTTAGTGTAGTGGAAAACTGGTAAAGCAAATGAGGAAAATTAGCGGCTACAACTTCTAGAATGGATTCGTACAAGACCTATTTGGCAACTGTCAAACTTAGTGATTCGTGGTTGGAAGAACAAGATGAAGACATTTATGAGGTTGAATCCCGTGTACCATTACCACATCCTTTTCCTCTGTGTGAACATTTGGATGAAAATAACTCCGTAATTATTAATACTTCTATTTTTCATATTATTCATAAAAGAAATGGGCACATATTAAAGCTTATTTCTAAAATTTCCCTGCCTACCCCTCCTTATTCAGTAAGTATAAAAATTTGGTTTTTTTATAGTTTTATGCTTTCAGTTTTTTATATATTTAGTGAAAAAAGCTATAATGAGAAATGAACTTTAAATGTCTTTGGTAAGGGTAAATGGAATAGAATCTTCTTTTCCTGTTGTGTGGTTCATTCATCCTGTAATGATTAATGTATTGAAGGGCAAAATTTCGTCCACAAGCCCCAACTTGGCAATGTGTTTAATTACATAAAGCTAAATGAGATAATATTTCAGTTCTGCCACGCCAGACAAGCTATTTAAAGAGATCCTGCTTGTCCTTAAGAATCTTACTTCTCTGTGTTTATGATGCCAATCTTTAGTAAAAGCAGGCTGGTTGTATTTGAGGGAATAGGCATTCTCATACCTAAAATAGCTAAGTGAATTGTCATTGAGCCAATCATTTGGCATAATGGCTCTAGTTCCAGAAACGAAAAAAGAAAGCCTGGATTCTAATTTCAGGTTTTTTTGCTAACTGCCTAAGAAACTTATATTTAATATGCCTACTAATCCTGTGAAAAAATACCTTTTTCTACTTTTTATGTGAAATGTATATTATTAACAGTGTTCAGGGTATTTAGCATAGTTAGTCTTTCAGGTTCATTTGACTTTTAAATGTTGTGAATGATTTACTCCAAGTTATTCAGCCCTTTTAATGACTTTCATGGCTTTAACGATGTACTACCTTATATTTCAGATGCTTTCAGAATAGTTTCGTTACCTCCCCTGAAGCTTTTATATATTAGAGTGACAAAATATTTACTGATTGTTTATAAGTATTTCTAATGTAGGTTTTAAATTATTATTTGAGAATATTGAATATGATATTTTTATATATTTCACATTATTAGGTGTAGGTATTGTATAAATATTAGGAATAAACTGTACCTTACCTAGATAGAAGAGATTTTTTAACATTTACAATGTTTACATAAATATTTGAAAGACTCTCTTATTCCAGTAGGGTATTGGTGCTCTCTGCCATAATAAGTGAAGTTTGTTTGCTAGATCTACTGCATTTGAGTCCCTGCCAACTTTTTGTTTTGCTTTGTAAAACTGAAGTTCCTAATATTTCTTGTAGGCTTTACTGTAATATTTACATGCATTTTAATGAAATTTTATACCTTGTCAAGAGATAGAATATAGACACAAACTTTAAATTTTTTTCTAAAGGAAGTATTTATTTTGTTGTAAGTGTATTTGTATAGTAAATTTGAAGAAGGAAAAAACTCATATCCTAGTTAGTTAGAGCTGTGAACTCTTGGAGATTCATGTATTTACCAGGCAGCCATTTTATAATGTACAGAAAAAAATTACATGGGGAAGCAGTTGATTTATTTTTTAAATATTGACTCTAAGTGCAGAAGCATGCTGTATATAAATAGTTCATGTTTTATGGCCACTTTTTAATATTAAAAATTAATATGTACTGGTTATCCACATTAAAGGAAAGTAATCTTTTGCCAGTCAAAAGTAAAAAATATATATATATGAATTTTATCTTTGTTGAGGTAATAGCATATTACTAGAGATATTTTAGAAAATATTTTGTGATTAAAATGTATTTAATTTCCCATTATGACTCTTAAATGTATGTTCATATTATTTTCAAATAAGTTATGAATGATAAAATTTAAAACAAGACTAGTTCCACGCTGGTTGGATACTGATTTATCCAACAACGAAAAGTTACCACCAAAAGCCTTGTTTAGTAACTCTAAAATCTATTTTCTATGGTAAATTTTAAAATGCTGTGGTAAATTTTTTTAAATTTAATAATGTTAATATTAAGTACTAGAAACACTTGAGCTCAATTTTCCCCCTTATAGTTGTTTCAGTAAAAACAGAGAAAGCAGGTACTAACAGTAAGAAGCAATTATTTATGTTGAGTAAAGTTAGAATATATCTCTGTATACATTTCTTGTGCACAGCTAATGTGTCTACTGAACTGCGCTATCTACTAATATTAGCATGCACTAGAAATATTAAATGACTACAGTTCAACAGTATATCTTTATTTTCATTAAAAATTTTTTTAAAAGCTTTAATAGAGAATGGCACTGATATTCTTAACACTCTGTCTTCCTTCATATACTTTCCCTCTTTGTTTAGCTGGAACATGCAAAAGTTACACAGACAGAATTGATGCGTGAGTCATTTAGACAGAAACAAGAAGTGACTGAGTCCCTTAAGTGCCAAGACGAGTTGCGAGAGCGCCTTCATGAGGAGTCCAGGGCCAGAGAACAGCTGGCTGTGGAGCTCAGTAAGGCCGAGAGTGAGTACCCTGCTGTTGGCTATTGAGGATGGAGAAATTTCCAGTCTAAAAATAGATTTTGGTGCAAGCCAAGTTTGGAAACCAGCAATCTACTTTTAATTTCAAATGAGCACTGAAAAATAGTTGTAGCTTGTCTTCAAAATTCCTCTAAGCAGCTTTTAAAACTATATATAGTTTTTAGTTATGAAAGTACTTAATAGAATTATATGAAAGTATTTAAAATTATACAGAATACAAAAGTGAATGATGGTGAGTTGTTACCATAATCCCTCCATCCTAAGACAGCTCTTTTCATTTAAAGATGAGGGAACTGGAACAGAGATACTAATAAATTGTTCGAAGTCACCTTTAAATGCTGATCCAGGCTTTAAGCCTCTGAAGCCCCACGCTATTTATATCATACCATGCTATTGTGGGTGATAGGCTTCTAGAATCACTTTAAGTGTCAACTTTCTCTAGTATATTTAAAATGTGATTCAGTTCACAGGCATTTGATTTATATTAAGCTTTCCAGGAACCTATCTCTTTAATAAAATATGTTACACCAACATGATGTGATAAATTAGCATAACAAGTAATAGAAAATTCAGAGAAATTTCATATTTAAACACAATGGCTAATAAGAATACTGTATTGAACATATTATAGTTGCTACTATCAGCAGCAGCAAATTGATTTAAGGTTTTTAAAAGGTGAAATGATTTATTTTTTTTTGAAATGATTTGAAATTTGCTGACAGTACACCTTTTTTTAATATAAATATGTAATAGCAAAATTTGAAATAATAACCATTCCTTGTTAATTTTATTTATAGGTGTCATTGATGGCTATGCAGATGAGAAAACACTTTTTGAAAGGCAAATTCAGGAAAAAACTGATATAATAGATCGTCTTGAGCAGGAGTTGTTATGTGCAGGTAGTAGATTACAAGAACTAGAAGCAGAGCAACAGCAGATCCAAGAAGAAAGAGAATTACTGTCGCGGCAGAAGGAGGCTATGAAAGCAGGGGCGGGCCCTGCTGAGCAGCGTACGTATCTCTCGACTTCATGTGAAACGTTCCTTAAAAGTTCAACATGACTTCTTTTTCCCCTTTCAGTGCCATGATTTATGCTTTATATAAGGATTGAAAAATAATAAGAAAATCTACCTTACTGGTAATTGTCTTATTAGCCAACCATGTGGAATCAGGTTTGGTTTTTTCCTTCTTTTTCCTTTGGCATATGATAACAGGAATGATAATTCTTTGTATTTCCTCAAACCTCTGCCTAAAGAGAACGCTGGATATAATGAAGCAGGATTTTTTTTTAAGTTGTATGAGATTTAGTTCTTTTAATTGCAGAAAGGCAGCAAAATGTACACCTGGATTAACTAACTAAGAGCACTGATCTGGCACTAGTTGTGAGCAGGGTGGGGTGGATTTCACCCTGCAAGATAATAGATTGAAAAGGCTATTAGAAGCAGGCTGACATTTAGTTGAATATAAGCAGGAGGTCAAAGAATAAATAAGTTTACTGATAACCTCTAATCTTTTCTTAAATGAAAAATTAGGTAAATTAGTGGTTTAAAAAATAGATATCAGTCTTTGTAACAGTGGAACTTTAAATCCTTTTAGTCATATCCTTTCACCTTTATATTATGGCTTCCTTGGTAGCTCAATTGGTAAAGACTCTGCCTGCAATGCAGGAGACCCCGGTTCGATTCCTGGATTGGGAGAAGGGACGGCTACCCACTCCAGTATTCTGGCCTGGAGAATTCCATGGGCTGTATTATAGTCCATGGGGTCACAAAGAGTCGGACACAGCTGAGTGACTTTCACTTTCATCTTTATATTATACATGCAGTTAGAATTATAAATGTTTAGTTTTACTAATTAAATTTTATCAATTTAGAGATACAACATACATTTTTATAATATGGTAAAACTTTTCTGGTTGCTTAGATTTGTTTAACACAGGTTTAGGGTTGTCCTTTTTCATGTGCAAAGTGTGTTTATCATGCATGTACAATATTCAAAGAATTTGAATACGTCTCAAAATGTAACCTGTGACAGTATGTTCAGCTTTTACTCCTAGTTGTTTTGTGTGTGTGTATATATTACTGTGTTTTAGGAAATAGCTGACATGTAAATCACCATGTTTTGTTGTATGTGTGTGTGTTTTTTCCTAATAGGACTAGTAGATGCTGCAGTCGATGCAGCGCCTGGAGCAGGTGTGTTTACACAGTTGCATGGCCATTGGGTGACCCTTGGATTTTTCAGTCAACTAATATATCTCTAATTTTGCTGCTGTGTTTTATACTTACAAGTTTTTCTAACAACAAAAAAAACTTTTCTTACAATAAAAATTTGGAATTAAAAACTGAGATTCATAGTGACCATCATCATATTATTCCCACAGAGCTTAAGACTATTTCAGTTTTTTCAAGAAAATGGATGAAATAGTGGTAGGCAATATAATATAAATTAAAAGTTATTTTCTTTAACGAATATATTAAGTTCTTACAACCTATGCCTTTTTACAGTACTCTTTTCTAAATCAGTATCTAAGATGATGGTATCAACAAGATCAGTGAAATTTAGTGAAGAGACTTTCTGGTTGATTACTTTTGTATTAACATCTAAATCAGCGTTGTTTAAAAGGAAAGCTGCTTTCTGTAGATTCTTAATCCTGAGTACAGTGTCGACAGACCAGTTAGTATAAAGACTCTGGAGTTACAGTCATTCCATTTTCTTCATTAGACAATTGTTTTACTTTGCTGTATAAAATTTATTATTGTATGACTAATAATAGCTAAAACTTATATGTATATGTAGTCCTTACATAGTCTAGGCACTATTTTTCACACATTGATATATTAACTTATTTGATATATTATAAATTAACTTATTGTGGGGAAATAACTCAGAGGTCAGTACTGTTATTAACTCCCATTTGACATACAAGGAAATTGAAGGACATCATATTAAATGTCAGAAGTGGTAGAGTTAGGATGTTAACCCACAGTTTTTGCACTTAAGCACCACACTGCCTCTCATACTTGTCAGTTTTCCCTTGATACACATACATGTGAATGTGTAAGACTAACTCAGGAATGTGGATCAAATAAGGAGAAAGACTAACAGGAAATTCTGATTCTGGTTATGTTTCTTTTCTGTAACTCTTACTTACCTTGGTTAAAGATTTACAGTATTTGATTTTCGTGTGTGTTGTGTATGCATATAAAAATGACTTTACAGGTTTGGAATGGATTGACTTTCGCCTGAGGTGAGTTATTTCTGTGCTTGCATTTGGTTAGATTTTGCTCGTTTCCTTGTAGTGAAAGTAGACTTTGAGGGGGTCATTTGCTGTGTTCTTTTATTGTTTTTAGTGATAGGACATAATTCTTTTTGTTAATTCTGTATGATTTTATTGATACTAGCTTGCTTACTTATATCGGAATGTGTTATTTTGATATTTTCACATAAGTATTTTCCTTTTTCACATGTTTTTGAAATGAAACTCAGCCCCTTAACTTCATGAAGTTAAAATCTGAACACAGTTATGGGTGATTTCCTTATCATAACATCATTAATTGTGACTTAATGTAGTATGTTTTTGCATTCATGAACAGAATTACTACAGGAGACAGAAAAACTGATGAAGGAAAAACTAGAGGTACAGTGTCAAGCTGAAAAAGTGCGTGATGACCTTCAAAAACAAGTGAAAGCTCTAGAAATGGACGTCGAAGAGCAAGTCAGTAGATTTATAGAACTGGAACAGGAGAAAAATGCTGAACTAATGGATTTAAGGCAACAAAACCAAGCACTGGAAAAGCAGTTAGAAAAAATGAGAAAATTTTTAGATGTAAGTATTCTTAACTTTAATAACTTTTTCATGGGAATGCTACTTGCTACTGTTCTATGTTGTGGATTTTAAATTATGAAAAGACTTAAATTCTACTATTTTTATCTGTGTCATCTAATTAATTAAAAAGTATTACTTAAAAATTTTTATTATGCAGCTTTTAGAATTAAAAGCAGTACCAACAGATTACGAATAAGCCCTACCAGTTAGCCTTTCCAGATTCATAGTTAAGAAACTTGTCCTAGCCTTTTTCTGAACCAGTAGTCAGACCAAGTAAGGATCCTAAGAACTAACTGTCCACCATTTCACCCATAAAACGTATACACACGAGTAACAGTGTGCCCTGGAAGCAAAGAACTGCAGCTGTTTTATGCTGTCATTACTGTCTTCCAAAAAAGATGTTAAATCTCTAATTTCATGTGGATTTTCTTCTTTGGAGTTTCATTAAGTCTTATGTTATCTTCACAGATCAGAGAATCAGATTCTAAAATACTTTGTAATTTTAGGTATTTTAAAAAACCTATATTAAAATGAAAAAAATGTAACTACAACACAATTTGTTCTACTTATTTTGCCTAAATATTGGGAGTCCTCCTTTGTTCCAAAAAAGTAAATTCATTTTAAGGAGACCATTTTAATTTCATTTTGTATTTAACATTACTTGAATTGTAAAAAGTGTTGTGCTTCAGATAACATTTAAGTGCTTGCATTTTTGCTGAAGAGCCGTGGGTTATGTATCATACAAGAGCTCTACTAGGCTATGTACCATGCAACAAGTGTTATCTTCTTAAACCTTTTTGGTTTGGAGCATTTCTGTGATCATCAGTCGTTCATCTTCAAACAGGCAACTGTGCCTACAATTAAAGGGAAGTAAGGGAAATCATAACGTCAATAAATATTATTTCTTCAGTTACTATCATTATTAAACTTTAGGAACAAGCTGTCGATAGAGAACACGAGAGAGATGTATTCCAACAGGAAATACAGAAACTGGAACAACAACTTAAGGTTGTGCCTCGATTCCAGCCTGTCAGTGAACACCAAACTAGAGAGGTAATGTTTTTATTGATACTGTCTTCCGTACGTTAATTTGTATATTATATATAAAGTAAGATTCATATCTTAAAAAACTTGAATTCTTTCTATTGTATATCAGTTTTCAAAATCAGAAACTTAAATATTACTTCAATATGAGAAGGTAAAGATACCAAAGAAGTATAAAATACCTATAACTCATTGTCGTAAAATGTTATCTACAGTCTTATTTAACAAAAGGTGTCTTTAAAAACAAAAAACCAGAAGGAATCTGATGTAGAAAAGCGTTATCTACTGGAGCAGTAGAAAAGTTAGCAGTCCCCACAGTTCATAGTCATTCATCGTGTTCCTCACATATTCTAGATTTTGAAAAATAGCTGTGTGTTTGTTGAATCTGAAAAGAATATTTAAGCTCTAGAACTTAGTCTTTCCTACTATTTGTTTCCTTATTATTAAAAAGGGTAATTTGCCTCATTCATAAAACTTTAGGAAACTAAGTTAGGAAACTAACAAAAAGTATGTGTTTGATTTTCTTCCAAAACATTGTGATCCATTTGTTTTCTTCTTATTTAGCCAGATCTGATTCTCTAGCTTCTGATTTTCTCAGGACCAAAAAAAAAAAAAAAAGAAACATCTAGCTGTTACCAGTACACTGTGCCATTTTGCTCTGCCTGCTTTATTGTCTTCTCCTTTAACCTTATTTCAAGTCTTAGTCCAGCCTTGGTTGTTCAGGCTTCTCCTCAGGCTTTATTACTGTCCTTTCTCAACCTCTAATTGTAGGTAAGCTAGCATTTCTTTTAATGTTTTAAGGAAGAAGTGCCATTTTTAGATAATTTCCTCTAAGAATCTCACTGAAATAAGGTAGAGTTTCTTTTTTCTTACCATCATATTTCTTTTTTTAATAAGCTTTCTCCATTTGAGCACAACTAATTTCACAAGCTCTTTTACTGATCTTTCCTATATCCTTCCATCTGCTTCTTATCCGAATCACTTTTTCAGGGCACATGGATCCCTTGCACTGCCTGGCATCCTGATCCCTCTCCTAGGCTGGTGGAATGTGTGGGCTGAAAAGCTTTTTTCCAAGTAACTGTATTAAAGGTCCCTTCTGTCCCTATGGTATTTTAGAACCACTGTATTATTATATATGTTGATAAACCGTTGGTGGAAAGAAAAGTATAATCCGTGAAAGTTTTTTAGGTCATTGTATCTCACATATGAATGTAAGTACTGTGTAAACTTGTTTTCTTTATTAGGTTTTAGTGTGGTTGTGCCATTAGAGCTAGCAATTCAACATTATTCAAAAATGCATTTATTTTTTCCTCCTAGCTAGGGAAAGCCTTAGTCTTAACAGAACTCTCTTAAAAGAATTGGTGAAAGCAATATTATTTCTCTTTAGTGCTGCTTAGAAGCATCAACTCAGAAAACGTTGCTGTAGTTGGAGGTGATAGTGCCATCCTTATCAAAAATACAATTAAGCATAGGATCTAAAAAAATCTGAAAGGAGGATAGATTTATTACTAACATCCTTACATATTTTAACATTACAGTTTTTGCTTATTATATTTCCAGGTTGAGCAGTTAACAAATCATCTGAAAGAAAAAACGGACAAGTGCAGTGAGCTTTTGCTGTCTAAAGAGCAGCTTCAGAGGGATATACAGGAGCGGAATGAAGAAATTGAGAAATTGGAGTTCAGAGTAAGGGAGCTGGAGCAAGCCTTACTCGTTAGTGCAGACACTTTTCAAAAGGTGTGACATTTTCTTTGGGTTAATTTTATCAAGTGTTTTAGTACAGATTATGCTTAGTTGCATGAACATGTTTATTTACATAAAAAAATTACTAAGGACTCTTTTTTTTTTTTTTTTTAGTTTTCTGAATGTTGAGGTTTTTTTTTTTTTTTAATTTTATTTTATTTTTAAACTTTACATAATTGTATTAGTTTTGCCAAATATCAAAATGAATCCGCCACAGGTATACATGTGTTCCCCATCCTGAACCCTCCTCCCTCCTCCCTCCCCATACCATCCCTCTGGGTCGTCCCAGTGCACTAGCCCCAAGCATCCAGTATCGTGCATCAAACCTGGACTGGCAACTTGTTTCTTACATGATATTTTACATGTTTCAATGTCATTCTCCCAAATCTTCCCACCCTCTCCCTCTCCCACAGAGTCCTTTAGACTGTTTTGTACATCAGTGTCTCTTTTGCTGTCTCATACACCGGGTTATTGTTACCATCTTTCTAAATTCCATATATATGCGTTAGTATACTGTATTTATGTTTTTCCTTCTGGCTTACTTCACTCTGTATAATAGGCTCCAGTTTCATCCACCTCATTAGAACTGATTCAAATGTATTCTTTTTAATGGCTGAGTAATACTCCATTGTGTATATGTACCACAGCTTTCTTATCCATTCATCTGCTGATGGACATCTAGGTTGCTTCCATGTCCTGGCTATTATAAACAGTGCTGCGATGAACATTGGGGTACACGTGTCTCTTTCCCTTCTGGTTTCCTCAGTGTGTATGCCCAGCAGTGGGATTGCTGGATCATAAGGCAGTTCTATTTCCAGTTTTTTAAGGAATCTCCACACTGTTCTCCATAGTGGCTGTACTAGTTTGCATTCCCACCAACAGTGTAAGAGGGTTCCCTTTTCTGCACACCCTCTCCATCATTCATTATTTGTAGACTTTTGGATCGCAGCCATTCTGACTGGTGTGAAATGGTACCTCATAGTGGTTTTGATTTGCATTTCTCTGATAATGAGTGATGTTGAGCATTTTTTCATGTGTTTGTTAGCCATCTGTATGTCTTCTTTGGAGAAATGTCTATTTAGTTCTTTGGCCCATTTTTTGATTGGGTCGTTTATTTTTCTGGAGTTGAGCTGTAGGAGTTGCTTGTATATTTTTGAGATTAGTTGTTTGTCGGTTGCTTCATTTGCTATTATTTTCTCCCATTCTGAAGGCTGTCTTTTCACCTTGCTAATAGTTTCCTTTGATGTGCAGAAGCTTTTAAGGTTAATTAGGTCCCATTTGTTTATTTTTGATTTTATTTCCAATATTCTGGGAGGTGGGTCATAGAGGATCCTGCTGTGATGTATGTCCGAGAGTGTTTTGCCTATGTTCTCCTCTAGGAGTTTTATAGTTTCTGGTCTTACGTTTAGATCTTTAATCCATTTTGAGTTTATTTTTGTGTATGGTGTTAGAAAGTGGTCCAGTTTCATTCTTTTACAAGTGGTTGACCAGATTTCCCAGCACCACTTGTTAAAGAGATTGTCTTTAATCCATTGTATATTCTTGCCTCCTTTGTCAAAGATAAGGTGTCCATATGTGCGTGGATTTATCTCTGGGCTTTCTATTTTATTCCATTGATCTATATGTCTGTCTTTGTGCCAGTACCATACTGTCTTGATAACTGTGGCTTTGTAGTAGAGCCTGAAGTCAGGTAGGTTGATTCCTCCAGTTCCATTCTTCTTTCTCAAGATCGCTTTGGCTATTCTAGGTTTTTTGTATTTCCATACAAATTGTGAAATTATTTGTTCTAGCTCTGTGAAGAATACTGTTGGTAGCTTGATAGGGATTGTGTTGAATCTATAAATTGCTTTGGGTAGTATACTCATTTTCACTATATTGATTCTTCCAATCCATGAACATGGTATATTTCTCCATCTATTAGTGTCCTCTTTGATTTCTTTCACCAGTGTTTTATAGTTTTCTATATATAGGTCTTTAGTTTCTTTAGGTAGATATATTCCTAAGTATTTTATTCTTTCCGTTGCAATGGTGAATGGAATTGTTTCCTTAATTTCTCTTTCTGTTTTCTCATTATTAGTGTATAGGAATGCAAGGGATTTCTGTGTGTTGATTTTATATCCTGCAACTTTACTATAGTCATTGATTATTTCTAGTAATTTTCTGGTGGAATCTTTAGGGTTTTCTACGTAGAGGATCATGTCATCTGCAAATAGTGAGAGTTTTACTTCTTCTTTTCCAGTTTGGATTCCTTTTATTTCTTTTTCTGCTCTGATTGCTGTGGCCAAAACTTCCAAAACTATGTTGAATAGTAATGGTGAAAGTGGGCACCCTTGTCTTGTTCCTGACTTTAGAGGAAATGCTTTCAATTTTTCACCATTGAGGATAATGTTTGCTGTGGGTTTGTCATATATAGCTTTTATTATGTTGAGGTATGTTCCTTCTATTCCTGCTTTCTGGAGAGTTCTTATCATAAATGGATGTTGAATTTTGTCAAAGGCTTTCTCTGCATCTATTGAGATAATCATATGGTTTTTATTTTTCAATTTGTTAATGTGGTGTATTACATTGATTGATTTGCAGATATTGAAGAATCCTTGCATCCCTGGGATAAAGCCCACTTGATCATGGAAAAAGATTTTCCATGCAAATAGGGACCAAAAGAAAGCAGGAGTAGCAATACTCATATCAGATAAAATAGACTTTAAAACAAAGGCTGTGAAAAGAGACAAAGAAGGTCACTACATAATGATCAAAGGATCAATCCAAGAAGAAGATATAACAATTATAAATATATATGCACCCAACATGGGAGCACCATAGTACGTAAGACAAATGCTAACAAGTATGAAAGGAGAAATTAACAATAACATAATAATAGTGGGAGACTTTAATACCCCACTTACACCTATGGATAGATCAACTAAACAGAAAATTAACAAGGAAACACAAACTTTAAATGATACAATAGACCAGTTAGACCTAATTGATATCTATAGGACATTTCATCCCAAAACAATGAATTTCACCTTTTCCTCAAGCGCACATGGAGCCTTCTCCAGGATAGATCACATCCTGGGCCATAAAGCTAGCCTTGGTAAATTCAAAAAAATAGAAATCATTCCAGGCATCTTTTCTGACCACAATGCAGTAAGATTAGATCTCAATTACAGGAGAAAAACTATGAAAAATTCCAACATATGGAGGCTGAACAACACGCTGCTGAATAACCAACAAATCACAGAAGAAATCAAAAAAGAAATCAAAATTTGCATAGAAACGAATGAAAATGAAAACACAACAACCCAAAACCTGTGGGACACGGTAAAAGCAGTCCTAAGGGGAAAGTTCATAGCAATACAGGCACACCTCAAGAAACAAGAAAAAAGTCAAATAAATAACCTAACTCTACACCTAAAGCAACTAGAAAAGGAAGAAATGAAGAACCCCAGGGTTAGTAGAAGGAAAGAAATCTTAAAAATTAGAGCAAAAATAAATGCAAAAAAAACAAGAGAGACCATAGCAAAAATCAACAAAACCAAAAGCTGGTTCTTTGAAAGGATAAATAAAATTGACAAACCATTAGCCAGACTCATCAAGAAACAAAGGGAGAAAAATCAAATCAACAAAATTAGAAACGAAAATGGAGAGATCACAACAGACAACACAGAAATACAAAGGATCATAAGAGACTACTATCAACAGTTATAAGCCAATAAAATGGACAACGTGGAAGAAATGGACAAATTCTTAGAAAAGTACAACTTTCCAAAACTCGACCAGGAAGAAATAGAAAATCTTAACAGACCCATCACAAGCACGGAAATTGAAACTGTAATCAAAAATCTTCCAGCAAACAAAAGCCCCGGTCCAGACGGCTTCACAGCTGAATTCTACCAAAAATTTAGAGAAGAGCTAACACCTATCCTGCTCAAACTCTTCCAAAAAATTGCAGAGGAAGGTAAACTTCCAAACTCATTCTATGAGGCCACCATCACCCTAATACCAAAACCTGACAAAGATGCCACAAAAAAAGAAAACTACAGGCCAATATCACTGATGAACATAGATGCAAAAATCCTTAACAAAATTCTAGCAATCAGAATCCAACAACACATTAAAAAGATCATACACCATGATCAAGTGGGCTTTATCCTAAGGACTCTTGATATTGTTGCATAATGTATCTGTATGTCTTCATTAACATCATAACCATTTCTGTTTATTCTTTTTTTTTTTTTTTAAACTTTACAAATTGTATTAGTTTTGCCAAATATCAAAATGAATCTGCCACAGCTATACATGTGTTCCCCATCCTGAACCCTCCTCCCTCCTCCCTTCTCCCTCCCCATATCATCCCTCTGGGTCGTCCCAGTGCACTAGCCCCAAGCATCCAGTATCGTGCATCAAACCTGGACTGACAACTCATTTCATACATGATATTATACATGTTTCAATGCCATTCTCTCAAATCTTCCCACCCTATTCTTTTCTCCAAATATCCCTTGCATACTGGGTCCTGATTAAGAAAGATTAAGCCAGAAGACTTAATTACCCTTTTAAGCATTAATAAGATTCTAAAATAACAGCCAAGTGAAAATCTGTAGGCACCAGTTCAGGCTGTAGGCACCAGTTCAGGCTGATGCCGTGCCCTAGGCTAAGAAGCAGTGAGATCTGTTCCTATTATGCTAAAGAAAAGCAGGATAAGGAAATTTGGGAATGTAGGAGATGAGGGGATAGCCTTCATTTTACCTGAGAAATGAATTTTAAGATTGTCAGGCATTCTTGTTTTAATTTATATAAAGTACATTCAAGAGTGAATGTTGTAACTTTTGATTGTTCACTAATGTAGACTACTTCTAATTCAAGAAACACTTCTCCAATTAAAATGGATAATTAGGATTTAATGTCTGAAATTTTGAGAAAATTTTTATGTATTTAAAGGTAGAGGACCGAAAACACTTTGGAGCTATAGAAGCTAAAGCAGAATTGTCTCTAGAAATACAATTGCAGGCAGAGCGAGATGCCATAGACAGAAAGGAAAAAGAGGTAAGTTTATTTTTAATGACAAAATGTGGCTTGAATTACTTTAGAAAATTTAATTTGATTAGAATGGAGTTCATGGTGTGAAACCAAAGTATATAGACTGTTTCTTAGCTCATTGCCTAAGCTGCCGTTGAAGGCAGTAAACATTTAAACGAGTAAACTGGAATGAAGAAGAGGGGACACATGGCCTGGACAGAGAAGGGAGTTTTGAGGACAAAAAGGTGGCCAGTTTGGTAGGTATGAATTAAATGAAGACGAGAGGAGAGAGAGAGAGTAGTGTTGGGGCACAAGGAAGTATCTTCCTCCTGGCCTTGCCATGGGCTTTGAATTACTCCTGCTTTCCTGTGGAGTTTGTTTTTTCTAAAGTTATATTTCCCTGGGAGATAGTAGTGACTTTTTACAGTGTACTAATATACATCTTCTTAATTCTATAAAGTTCTTTTATGTTTTTCTGCTCCCTCCCTTCCCCCTACCCCAAGAAAACCAGAAGATGCACTTTTAAAACTGCCATCATTTTCAAGTCCTAATTATTTGAACCTTTGTCTATCATCAGTTTTTCTCTAGCATATTGTTCCTTGCTATCTAGCTATAGCATATCATTTTAAATGTTTCAAAAGTTTCAATTACATTTTTATCTCTTTCCATATAATTTTCTCAGAACATTTGATGTGTATTTATTGAGTGTAAACAGTTTATAAGTGTTAATGAGTACTTTGAAAAAAAGAAGATTGATTTAGATGTCACCTAAAACTATAGCTCAGAGAACTTGTAGTTTAGAGAAGAAAAAAGTCATCTATATAAATGATGGAAATGATTATTTTCATGAAAATTATTATTTTCTCATTATCTCATAGTACTAACTAATGTTTATCTGAGAGATTCTTATTTTACTTTTTGGCTTTTATGTGAGTGACTGGGGACACTTTTGTGGACATATAATCACTTTTGTTAATGTGTGCTTCAAAAAAAATTAACATTTAAAGATTTCTCTTACACTAAATAATCAAATAGATGATCTGCTTTCTAAAAAATGGGACTCCAAAACTGGTCACAAGGCAGAAATAATTGATTAAATATAGTAAAATTTTATATTGTCATTTGAATTTTATTTAACACTACTTAACCTCTTAATTTCTTGAAGTAAGGATCTAATAAGTGTCTCCTACTTAGAATTATATTTGTTGGAATTACAACAGACCTTAGAGAGCTTGTATCAACTAGCTACCAGTTTTTACAGATGAAACAGAGCCAGACTTGCTGAGTGAGTAAAGAATTAAGTTGACAGCTAACCTTGATCTACTCCAGTATCCTTGCCTGGGAAATCCCATGGACAGAGGAGCCTGGCAGGTGACAGTCCATGGGGTCACAAAAGAGTCAGACATAAGTTAGCGACTAAACAACAAACTTGGTCTACTAATTTTGAATAACAGTGACAAGTGTTCTCTCAGAACCTAGTCACTCAGTAAGTGGAGACTGAAAGATAGGGATGTAAAATTGAAACCTATCTTTTAAAGAAAATAACTTCTTATGCATTCTTTCCTGCACTAGACAAATGTTTTCAGATATCTGACAGTATAAACGTAGGATGTCTATGTGTTGTTATATTTGAGATACCTCCCACTACTCTGATAGCCTAATTTGTGTACAACTTTTTAAAAAGTTTATTACAATATTTAGAAATGCAGAGTGAAAGAACAGAAAACCTTAAGATAGATAAGGGTTTCAGGCTGTATAAGAGGAGAATAATGTGGAGAGAAATAGAAGAGTTACTTTAAGAAAAAGATGCTTTCAATAGGATAGGTTTTAAGTAGAGCGACTTAGCAGCAGCAGCAATGAGATCGAACTTACAAATGACAATAATAAATAATAATAGTTAACTTTGTTGAGGTCTGTGCTAGAACGTGGTCAGTATTTTAATTAATGCCTTGTGTCCTTAACCTTAAACTCTCCCTGAGGATAGGTTCTTTTGGTGTTTCCACTTTATTGAGTAAACCAGATCTTAATAAAGGTTAAGGAACTTGCTCATGGTCACACAGTAAGTAGCTGAACAAGAATTCCTCCTCAATTTCTCTCATTCTGGAGCTTTGTGATGCTTTACTGCCAAAACATCCAGGCATGTTTTGCCTTGCTGATGAGAAATTATCATAAACAGTCATTCAGTATTTGTTGAATTGCCATGTGTAGAGCACCACTGTCCAATTTTAAAACCAGCACCAATTTCAAGGAATCTTCTGTCTAATTAGGATATATATATGTATTTATGTGCTGGACTGTGATAAGTTGCTTCAGTCGTGTCCGACTCTGTGATCCCGTGGACTGTAGCCCACCAGACTCCTCTGTCCATAGGATTCTCCATGCAAGAATACTGGAGTCGGTTGCCATGCCCTCTCCAGGAGATCTTCCAGACCCAGGGATCTAACCTGTATCTCTTATGTCTCCTGCATTGGCAGGAGGGTTCTTTACCACTAGTGCCGCCTGGGAAGCACGTGTGTGGTGTGTGTGTGTGTGTGCGTGTAGCCCATGTGTGTGTGTACACATTTGAAGCCAGTGTGTGTGTACACATTTGAAAGAAAAAATTCTTAAAACACAAATAGGTGCTAATTAATGTAATCCAGACAATCTAGATATCATTTGGTAGCTAAATTAAACAAGGTTAAACCAAAAAGCTGCCATTCTATTTTTAAACCTTAATAATATTTTTCTGGTTCTTGGTTATCATAGCCTCAGTAATAAGACAGCCAGGGACCAAAACTGAAGTCTTGGCTGTGAAGAGGAAAGAATGCCTCACCGTGTCATTTTGGGAATTGAAGTCTCTATTTTGATGCCTCAAGTTCAGCTGCTTATGATGGGAATGTTAGTGCTTTAGATGAGTGCTTCTGAAACTTGAATGCGCTATGAATCCCCTTAGGGATCGTTTTAAAATGAAGACTGATTCAGTAGGCCCAGGGTGAGGCTTGAGAATCTGTGCTTCAAACATGTTCCCATGTGATGCTAGTTCTCCTCCCGGGACTACACTTTGAATATTAAGGCTAAGAATTTGACCATAACCTGTTTTATCAAAAAAGAAAATAAGTGTGAGGTGAGACAGGCAAGGGCAGCAATTTTGAGCTTAAATATCTATGTATGTGTTGAAATAATACCTTGTCACCAAAAGTAGTCAGAGAAGATAGAAGTATAAATGTCATCTATTAGGTAACTTTGAAGAAGATATAATCATCACAATTTTCAGGAGACTAACCTGATAATTATATGTGTGCAGCTAATAACTATATTTCAGGTGTTATTACTGAGCTTAATACCAGTATTAAAGAAAATTATTTAAATGTAAGTCTTAGACATTAGTTATTAGAAGTAGGATAAATAATAGTTAAGAATGTCAGGTTCCAGAGGTAAACTACTGAGGTTCAAAAGTGACTTCCACATACTAGCCTTGTGACTGCAGAACAAGGGACTCCTGTCTCAGTGACTCCCTTCCTCATCTCTGAAATGGAGATAATTCTAGTAAAGATGTATAAAGTCATTGCTACTGCTGCTGCTAAGTCGCTTCAGTCGTGTCCAACTCTGTGGGACCCCACAGACGGCAGCCCACCAGGCTCCCCCGTCCCTGGGATTCTCCAGGCAAGAACACTGGAGTGGGTTGCCATTTCCTTCTCCAATGCATGAAAGTGAAAAGTGCAAGTGAAGTCGCTCAGTCATGTCTGAGTCATTACAGGGCTTTTAAAGAATAATACATATAAAGCATATCATGCAGTGTCTTAACAGTGAGTTGCCTGTAAGCGTTAGTTGCTCGGTCATGTCCGACTCTTTGCAACCCCACGGGCTTCTGTCCATGGAATTCTCCAGGCAAGAATATGGAGTGGGTTTCCATTCCTTTCTTCAGGGGATCTTCCCGGCCCAGAAATCGAACCTGAGTCTCCTGCATTGCAGGCAGATTCTTTACCATCTGAGTCATCAGGGAAGCTATAAATGATGGCTATTTATTACTAATATAAATATGATTTCTGTTACAGAAATATTAGGTTAAATGATTTTGAAGGTCTTTGCTTTGCTAATGCTAAGATATAATTCTGACTACGTGTACTCAGTCACTCTGTCGTGTCCGACCCTTTGTTACCCCATGAACTGTAGCCTTAGAGGCTCCTCTGTCCATGGAATTCTCCAGGCAAGAATACTGGAGTGGTTGCCATTTCCTCCTCCTCTGACTACATGTTGGTGTGTAATCAGAATGTGCCCCCTTTCAAGTTCTAAGATGATGAATGATTTATAAGTATTCTTTGGGCCAGCTGCCACTAAATGCTGCCCTTGTATCTTGGGTTGGTCTTAATGCAGCAGTTTTGATCATTAGATAAATAAGCATTTGAAAATCCATTCATTAAAAATGTAGAAGAACTTGCAAAGCATTGGGGTAAACAACTGTTCCTGTCCTCAAGCAAGCCCAATTTTTAAAATATAAATAGCTGTTACTATTCACCATTAGTTTCAATCTCTATATAACTATCAAAGAGCAATTGCTTTACCATTAGTGATAATCTGTGCTCAGAGCTGAATTCAGTTGTCTTATGCATAGGAACACTCTAGTTATTCTCCTAAAATGGTTTACTAACTTACTCTGTAAGTTTCTGTGTGTCAGACCTAAGTATCTCTTGGTCTTAGAGTCTGCCTCTGCTCCCTTCTGCCCAAATAAGGCATGTGGCTGCCAAACCTTTTATGGGGTTAAGTATTAATATGGACTGAATTGAGTTAGTCTCATTTGGTGGCTAAAATAACTGACTTAATTCTACAGTTTTCTTGAGCCTTTTTGATAGCAGTTAATTTAACATAAAATAAGATTTAAAATGTGGATTCTTTCCCTTCCTCTCATAACTCTTTTATGCTTTATCAGGAGATAATATTTGGTAGGAAATGGCTCCTTATAGCCTTCCTCTGGGAAGGATAGTTTTAAAGTGTTTAGTTTGAAAATGTCTGGAAACCACGCAGTTATATCTGGCTTAGAGAAACCCCTTTCCTTTATTTTCATGGCTCACCTGTTTTAAGCATGCATCCTGTAGAGCTTAATCCAGCAGTCTTCATTCTCTCTTGACAAATAAACATCTATATGAACAGTATTTTTCTCTCTCCCTTTGATAATTTTGATATCAAAGATCACAAACTTAGAAGAGCAGTTAGAACAGTTCAGAGAAGAACTGGAAAATAAGAATGAAGAAGTCCAGCAGCTACATATGCAGTTAGAAATACAGAAAAAGGAATCTACTACCCGCCTACAAGAACTTGAACAAGAAAACACATTATTTAAGGTAATTGCTCAAGGAAAACTTTGCCTCTAAATAATTCATTGTTTTTGTCTTGTATAGTCATAAGTATTAAGCATTTGCTAAATCCAGCTGCTACATAATGCTTAACAGAGGAATAATAGCTGCAAATGGATTTGCATAGAGTTTATGTTCAACCCAACATATGAAAAATTTTGGAGACCTGTATCAAAACATTTTAAAATTTATTGATTTACAATAATTATATAGTAGCTTTGAACATTTTGGGTGCTGTAGCTTGGTAAGAGTTAATTGACAGAATGGTCTAAAGATCACATGTAATGCTCTATCCAACTGGGATGGTTATCTTTGTTCCTAGGATGAAATGGAGAAACTGGGATTTATCATAAAGGAATCTGATGCTATCTCTACTCAGGATCAACATGTACTGTTTGGGAAATTTGCTCAAATAATGCAAGAAAAAGAGGTAGAAATTGACCGATTGAATGAGCAAATTATGAAACTTCAGCATCAACTTAAAATGACGACAGATAACAAGGTACACTAATTTAAAATTACTATATGAAACTATTTAAATTAGAATTTTATTTTTATTGAAGTAGTTGATTTACACTATGGTGTTAATTTCAGGTGTACAGCAAACGGATCTAGTTTTCTCCAGATTATTTTCCATTATAAGTTATTACAAGATATTAAACAGAGTTCCCTGCTTATACAGTTAACCTTTCATGCTTATCTTTTTTATGTATAGTCATTTGTGTTGCTGTGAACATTGGGGTGTGTGTATCTTTTCAAATTAGACTTCTTGCCTTTTCTGGATATATGCCCAGGAATGGAATTGCTGGATCATATTCTGTTTTCCTTTTTTTAAGGAACCTCCATACTGTTTTTCATAGTGGTTAAGCTAGAATTTTAAAGGGCAAAATAGTTATTTTTCAGTTTATTTTTTAATGTAAAAACCAAATAAAACCTAATTCTCTTTTATCCATTAATTTTGATTTATTAAGACATCTTAGTTTAACAAGCTATGTGTATTTGTATCCATTCCTAATATTGTCAAACATTTTTGATGTTTCATAGTCTCTGGTACCTCAGATTTCGTCCTATCGTTCTAACCGAAATATTAAAAACTTCAAAATTCTTCTATTATGTTTGAGTTTTTAAATAAGATAGTGATATTTAAGCACTATCTGTTATAGACTTTTATTTTAATACTTTTCATCCTTTTCAATTAGAATATATTGATACTGACTATTTTACTTTCAGGAAATCAGCTATTAAATGCATAAATTACTCTATATTTAATAATTTTCTGAAAGAAGTTCTAGTAAGGTCATTTTTGGTATGATGTAAGACTGGTGGTCTATATTAAAATTTAGTATTTCTGAGAAGTATTTTTGTGTATATGATCAACACTTTAATAAGATATTGCCTTAATAAAATAAAATTCCCCAAATATAAATACATAGTTATTACATATGTTGCTTTTTTCTTAACTGATAGGTTATTGAAGAAAAAAATGAACTTATAAGGGATCTTGAAACCCAGATAGAATGTTTGTTGAGTGATCAAGAACGTGTGAAGAAAAATAGAGAAGAAGAAATCGAGCAGCTGAATGAAGTGATTGAAAAACTTCAACAGGAATTGGCAAATATTGAACAAAAGACATCAGTGGTTGCTAATTCTCTCCCAGAAGAAGCAGATAGTTTAAAACATCAGTTGGATATGGTAACAGCTGAAAAATTGGCTTTGGAACAGCAAGTAGAAAACACTAATGAAGAAATGGCCTTGACAAAAAATGCACTTAAAGAAACCAATTTAAAAATGAACCAACTAACAGAAGAATTATACAACTTAAAGAGAGAACGTGAAAAAAGTGAAAAAATCCATAGCATACCAGGGAAAAGTGTTAACTTGGCCATAGATGACCTGAACAAAAACAAACCAGGACTAGAGGTAGTCCTTCCTGAGGACGCTCTTCAGCCCCTAGAAAATCAGACTTACCTCAATTCTTTTGAAGAAAACAGCAAAGTTTCCATAAGCAGCTTGGAAACAAAGGTGCTACAGCTCGAGAGCACTGTGAGCGCAAAGGACTTAGAACTCACCCAGTGCCGTAAACAGATGAAGGACATGCAGGAGCAAGGCCAGTCTGAAAAAGAAGTGCTGGAAAACAAGATTGTAAACCTACAGAATACACTTGAGGAAAAAGTTGCCGCTGCTCTTGTGAGTCAAGTCCAACTTGAAGCAGTTAAAGAATATGCAAAATTCTGGCAAGATAAACAATCAACTTCATCAAAACCTGAAAGAACGAATATACAGAATTTGACTCAACTAACAGAAAATGAAATGGAGTCAAATGTGTCAGCACTGACCTTGAGAATATCAGAATTAGAAAGCCAGGTGGTTGAAATGCAGACTAGTTTGATTTTAGAAAAAGAACAGATAGAAATTGCAGAAAAAAATGCTCTGGAAAAAGAAAAGAAACTACTAGAACTGCAGAAGCTATTGGAGGACAATGAGAAAAAACAGGGAAGCAAAGAAAGGGAAAGAAGCCCTCCAGGAGACTTTGAAATTCTCAAGGTTAGTTTGTATTTGATCTTTTTCACTTAAATACCTTAAGAAACTCTTTTCCCTTTTCCTTAAACTTACTGCTAACTTATTAAATTCAAACAATGCTCTTTATATCTAGCAACTCCATATATAAAGGGTTTTTATTTTTAAAAAATGACCATTCTGTATGGTCATATTATTATCACTAGAATAATGGATACAAACTGTATTTTGTATAGTTTTAAAATCACAGTATTTATTTTACTGCCATAGTCATTATGAGCAGTCGTAAGTAGAGCAGTCCCAAGAAACGTGGAAATGTTAAGGATAGCAAATGTCCTCTGGAACTTGTGTGGATTTTTTCCCTCTTTCTTCCAATATGCATGGTAAGTGTTATCATTCCTTTTACACAATGAAAAATATCAGAATATATTAGTGTTCTAGTGCATTAATGTATGAGTGATAAATCATTTGCTTTTACAGATTCTATACCTGTTAGATTTCATCCTTTCTTCTCTGAAAGTCTGTTTATGTGAAGTTCTGAAAGCGTAGGTATTAGCATAGGACAGATGTGGAAGGACTTTAATTTTCAGATTCTCACTTTATATATTTGTAATTTTGAGTACTGTGTAGTCTTATCTGAACACCAGAAATTAACTGATATATTAGGTTCCTATGAATATTTATTTGTCAAAGAGTAGTGATTCTTTCCATTTACTAGGCTTTTTCCTTCTAGCTAACTGAAACTATATAAATTACTGTAAATAATATTTAAAACAGTAATGTGACTTTCCATATGATTAAAATATCTTAGTAAGATTTTATTATTTCTTAGTATCTAAGAAATATCTTACCAAACCACCTCATATCTTTTGAGGAGAGTGATATAAATATGAAAAATTTTTGAATAGATAACTGAAACTGTTTCATTAATTATAAAATTTTTTAGGATATATTCTAATGACCTGATTTACCTTTCATTCCCAGAAAAATCATTCTGTGTGTGTGTGTGTGTGTGTGTGTGTGTGTGTGTGTACTGACTCAAGAATATAAATTGATGGTTCTGAAGAGTTTCCCTATTTGTTGAAAGAACATGGGTCTATTTAACCCCTTTAATCTGATAGGCAGTTGTTCCTGAAAAAGCTTTATTGAAATATTCAAGTACCTTGAATTTGGCTTTATTTTTTGAAAATGACATGTTTGTGTTTTCCACTACCATTTAGACAACTGCTGAGCTGTTTCATACCAATGAAGAAAGTGGACTTTTTGGTCAGCTTGAGACTGTTAGAGCAGAGTCTGCTGCTACTAAAGAAGAACTTGCCAGTTACAAAGAGAAGGCAGAAAAACTTCAGGAAGAACTTTTGGTAAAATTAATAACATAGCTTCTATTTCTACCTATTTTATTTCAAAGTGTATATTCTCTTAATATGAAAACAATCTCAGATCTATAATTTAACAGCTTAGGGAAAAAAAATCTTTCATAAATTTGATGAAAAGTTATTATAAATTTCATTGCTCTCATCTTTCTTGTTTGGTTTTCCTTGGAATCTCTTTTAATCTCTTAAAAGGGGGATGCTTTTAATCTTCTAGTCTAGTTAATAAAGAAGGAGAAGGACGGATGTTAACCCCTGAGAACCAAAAATAGAGTCCGATAAAATGATTTCACTTCTGTGTTAATCTGTGACTTTATATATATGCAAATGTGTATGAAAACTCTGTTTCTGAAATGTTTTCCCTGTTATTCTGTGGAAAATGAGCATACTAACATGATTATACTCTCAACCCTAAATTCTACATGTGATATTTTTACCTGAATGTTCTAAACTGTTGTTTTATGTTTTAGGTAAAAGAAACATATACGGCATTTCTCCAGAAAGATTTAAGCCAAGTTAGGGATCAACTCAAAAAGGCAGAAGCAAAATTATCCTGCTTCTCAGAAAGAGAAAATAATACTGAGGTACAAGAAGATAGAAAGGTCTGCACATTAGAGCCACTTCCTATAAAAGTGGGTCAGAGCTCCGCATCCCAGACAGATGGGACCCTCAAGGTCAGCAGCAGCAATCAGACTCCACAAGTTCTTGTTAGAAATGCAGGAATCCAGACTGACTTACGGAGGGAATGTTCATCAGAAGAAGTCACTGAAATAATTAATCAGTTTACTGAAAAGATTGAGCAGATGCAAGAACTACATGCTGCCGAAATCCTGGATATGGAATCCAGACACATTTCAGAAGCTGAAACCTTAAAGAGGGATCACTATGTCACTGTCCAGTTGCTGACAGAGGAGTGTAGTACCTTGAAGGCGGTGATCCAGTGTCTGAGGTCTAAAGAGGTATTTGGTTTTCACAGTGTATTTTTTCAGCATTCTGTGGTTGTTGTTGTTTTTTTTTTTTTTTTCCCAAAAAAATTTTATGTTGTTAAGAGACAAATTTGGGGGCAATTTCTTCCTTATAATAAAACTACAATTTAAAATCTATCTTTTGTGTACAGTCAAATAGTAATGTCCCACAAAGCTCCGGTGCAGATTTAGAACCTGATGTTATCATTCCTTAATTTCTGTCCCTTATTGTAATATATTAAAATTAATGTCTCTTATTGTAATATCCCTGAAGAAAAAAATTAAAGCCTTACTGTAAACCATGGATAGTTTTATTTATTGTGAAAGGTGTGACATATTTGTTTGACAGCATTACAAAAAAAGTAAAATGTTCATTGGACCTTTTTTTTTAATAAAGCAAAACATGTTTTATTTCTTTGTTTTCTCTGATTAGGGCTCCTCAATTCCTGGGTTAACACATTCTGATGCTTACCAAACTAGAGAAATATGTTCCAGTGGTAAGTTATATAAACTGGAATTTTTATAGTACTTACTTAAAAAAGTTTGTTTCTCTTTAATAGTCAATGGTTTTCTTTATTTTAGATTCTGGATCAGACTGGGGTCAGGGAATTTATCTTTCACAAAGTCAAGGATTTGACACGGCATCGGAAGGCCAAGGAGAAGAAGGTGAAAGTTCAGGAGATTCATTTCCAAAGAAAATAAAGGTACTAAAAGACAGCCATCTTTCAGTAAAACTTAGCGAGTGTAGTTTCTATGTTGAACATAATAGTTTATTAGAAGTTAGTATAGAAGATCTTACTATATTAAGATCTCTCTGAAGAGAAAAATTCATAGCTAGAAGGAAACTTGTGGCTCTATTTAGTTTTATTTCTGTATTTTACAGATAATTAGAGTATATTTAATTGTATAAAGATTTTTAAAACTTTCCATTCCTAATATTTTTGTTTGCCAAATTATTAAAGCAGTCTCAGTCTAGAACCTATCTTCTACATATTTCTTTTGGTCAAATTAGTGCCTGATATAAATCCAAGAAGAGCACGTTAGATAAATAGAAAGAACCTAGGAGATGAGTGCCACGTAAGGGCATAGGCAGTCTTCTGGGATTGGTGTGCCCCTCTGGAGGAAGAAAGTGTTCAGTGATGGCAGGCTGGCGTTTCCTTTCTGCAGTGGCTTTTCTAAATCTGTCTGTCTGGGATTCCTCTTTTCATGTCTGACTTGACAGTTTTTGAAAATGTCTTAATTCTGGCTTTTGTGTTGTGGCTTCTAGGGACTGCTGAGAGCTGTCCATAATGAAGGCATGCAGGTGCTCTCGCTCACTGAGTCTCCCTGTAGTGATGGAGAAGACCATTCTGCTCAGCAGACATCAGAGTCTTGGCTGGAAGAGAGAAGAGCTTACCTCAGTACAATCTCATCTCTTAAGGATTTAATTACCAAAATGCAAGTTCAAAGAGAAGCCAAGGTACTCAAAGACTATTGTGCATCTAAGTAGCTTTATATGATTTTTATCAATAATAAGGCACTTTGTTTGCCAAATTAACTGTTGTCTTTTATGATGTTTTTCACATAAATTTCTATGTATTGTTTAAATGCTCCAAGTTGCACACTTGAAAGTAAATTTGTATCCTCTTAGACTTGCAATGCTGATTCTGGTTAGCAGACAGATACCTTGAACAGATACCTAGAACAGTTCTTAGCTTATTTGAAAACTAACTTTTGTTTTTTGTACTCTGCCAGGTTTATGATAGTTCTCAACCTCATGAGAGCACCTCTGACTGGCGAGGTGAACTTCTGCTTGCTGTTCAGCAGGTTTTCTTAAAGGAGCGCAGTGTTTTCCTAGCCGCATTTCAGACCGAGCTGACAGCTCTAGGTATAGGAGATGCGGTTGGATTATTAAACTGTCTGGAACAGAGAATACAAGAACAGGTATCAAAATGAGACTGTAAGAAAAACTTTAAAACAAAGAATGCTTTTTAATAGTAATGAGAAAATGAGTTATTTATTAGTTTATTAGAAATATTTATAGTTATTTATATAAAATGAGTTATTTATTAGTTTTAGAGTAAATCTTAAGGTTAAAATTTTAACAGGAGCCACTAAGAATATTTAGGATAAAAAGTATTACTACAGATATTTTCTCTTATGTTAGAAAATAAGCAGGACTAAAAATTAATGAGTTAATCATCCAATTTGGGAAGTTAGAAAAAGAGTAACAAAATAAGTCTAAAGAAAACAGAAAGAATAAAATACCCTCAGTTCTCTTCATTTGCAGCAGTAAGACTGGTAAAGCTGTTGTGAATACCGAGCCATTGCCAGCAGGGAAAGCCTGTGAGTCCCTGGCGGTGACATTTTTGTCAAGCAGTCAATGTGTAATCTTGTTTTATGTGCATTTCTGTTTAAAGACACCCTGTTGATTATGTATTGTTGAATCTTTAACATTGAACTCATGGCCAGCTGCACTGTAACTTAAAACTTTTCTAACACATGCATCTTCTCTGTCATGTGTCTTTCAGCCCTGTTGTGCTTAGGCATACTGGACAGTACTTCATGTCTGTGTTTGGGAACCATTTTAAACAGCAAAATCATCAGTAAAAAGCACAAATGTACCCAAAATATGGCACTAAAAGGATGACAGAAAGGACACTTGTTTACAGCATAAGAAATAAAAAGATGGCAAAATATCACCTTGCTCGATTTCCACTAGAAACATGTGAATGTGGCAGTTTTAATTTCTTGCCGCTCTATGCACATGTTTGAGAATGACTGTTAAGAGCATCACAAGTATTGAATTTAGGGTCACAGATAAATTTTCATGAGTAGACATTCTTAAATATGTAATCCACAAATAGGCTCAACTGTAATAAAGAAAAAAGAAATTAATGAAATGGATACACTGGTACAGTAGAGAGGATGAAAAGCTAAAAGTTGACTCTGAAAGGTAAATAAAATAGAGGCTTTTCTGGAGACTAAGTTAAGGAAAATGGTAAAACACCCTTTAAATTTTGGCCACAACATGAGGCTTGTGGGATTTTAGTTCTCCCACCAGGGATCAAGGGGCTTCCCCAGTGGCTGAGCAGGTAAAGAAGCCTGCAGTACAGGAGACACAGGAGACGTGGGTTTGATCCCTGCATTGGAAAGACACCCCCTGGAGAAGGAAACCACAACTCACTGTACTAGTCTCGTCTGAAAAATCCCATGGACAGAGGAGACAGGTGGGCTACAGTCCAGAGGGTCTCAGAGAGTCAGCTAGACACAACTGAGCGACTAAGCGCACAGGCAGGCATGCCACGGATGGAACCGGCACCTCTGCAGTGGAGTGCAGAGTCTTCAGCGTGGGACACCAGCAAAGTCCCAAATGTGTTGATGTATGGCAGAACCAATACAATATTGTAAAGTAATTAGCCGCCAATTAAAATAAATAAATTTATATTTTTAAAAAGAGGAAAGTCCCAAATGTAATTTTAAAAATAATTATTTACAGTAGCATCAAATGGACAAATTCCTAAAAGTATACGTACTACTAAAACTGATGAAAAAGTAGAAAATCTGAGTAGACGTATAACAAAGAGTAAAATTCGTAGTTTTAAAACTTTTCACAAAGTAGGGCTCAGGATTAGATGGCTTCACGAGTGAATTCTCCCAAATGTTGAAAGACATAATACTAGTTCTTCACAAATTCTGGCAAAATAAAGAAGGAAACACTCGCCAGCTCATTCCATGAGGCCAGTATTGCTCTAAGTCTAAAACCAGACAGAAATATCACAAGAAAAGAAATCTACAAACCAAATACCTAATGAGAATAGAACAGTCAGTGGGAAAATGGACAGGTGTTAAAGTATGTGCTCATGAAAGAAATAAAAGAGTATCCAATAAATATATGAAAAGATGCTCAAATAAAATGTGCTATATTATTCATAGCAGGCAATACTACATGACACTGAAATGAGTGTGAAGTAGAGCCAGGATGGTTCACCAATGTATCCAGTGAAAAAAGCAAACATGAATACAGTATGATGCCATTTATATGAAGTTTTGAAACACGTAAAACAGAACTGTGTATATTTTAGGGGTGTGTGTGTATGTAGTGTATTACACAGAGTGCATGAGAGTAGCACCAGACTTAGAACCTAGTTGTTTCTTGAGCAGATGGTGCAGAGGACCGTGTGTTCACGGAGTTGTGCCCGAGGGACTTCAGCTGTGTAGGGGCTATTTCTTGGGCTAAGTACATGCGTGTTCATTATATTACTCATTATATTTTATCGTGTGTTTAAAGATTTTTGAAATAAATGCAAAGACTAATAATCTGTAAAGTAAATCCTAATGATCAGGAAGAGAAAATTAGTAACTTTTCCCAAAATTTTAGCATGTCATACTTCTTCAGACTTCCTGGTTTGTTATTGTCTTTACAACCCTCTTGACTTTTTCTTTTACAGGGTATTGAATATCAAGCAGCTATGGAATGCCTCCAAAAAGCAGACAGAAGGAGTTTGTTAGCTGAAATTCAAGCACTGCATTCTCAAATGAGTATTAAGAAAACGACTCTGAAAAGAGAGCAAGAAATTGATCAGCCAAGCCAAGGTATGCTATAGGACAGGCTCATATGGTGACATAAATGGGTGAAAGAAACTGTTTCATTTTGTTTCTCTTGTTATTATTCAGTTAAAACACATTTCTTCTTTGTCACATTTTTTCCTCATTCTCCTATCAGTATGTTAATCTGCATTAATTACTCTAGGGATTAAAGAGGTCTCCAGTTTGTTTTAAGATATATGTATAAAAGATATATACACACACATGTATAATACTAAAAATATTTTTTAGAATTGAAATATATTTGTTTACATAGGGTTTTCTAGCCAGGCAAAAACTCATACTCAGCTTTGGGAATGAGATAAAAAATGCTCAGTTATGCTATGCCATCTAAGCTTATTGCTCCATCTTAAAAAAAAAAAAAAAAAAGCGATAGTTCTTGAAATTGGGAGGAGGTGGTGGTGGTGAATGCTAGTGGTAAAGAATCTGACTGCCAGTGCAGCAGACTTAAGAGACTCAGGTTCAATCCCTGGGTCGGGAAGATCCCCTGGAGGAGGGCATGGCAACCCACTCCAGTATTCTTGCCTGGAGAATCCCATTGACAGCGGAGCCTGGAGGGCTACAGTTCATGAGGTCGCAAAGAGTCAGACATGATTTAAGTGACTTGGCACGTACGGCAGTGGTGGAAGTAAGGGGGTTATTGCTCAGTCGCAAGAGAAAAAATGCTGTGTGCGCCAAACAGGCTGGTAAGGACGTGCTTTAAAATAGCACAGGACTTTGCATTTATCTCCTATGGCTGAGTAAAAGTTCCCCAGTCGTGTCCAACTCTGTACCCCACGGACTGTGGCCCACCAGGCTCCTCTGTTCTTGGGATTCTCCAGGCAAGAATACGTATGAAGTGGGTAACTGTTCCCTTCTCCAGGGGATCCTCCCAACCCAGGGATCAAACCCAAGTCTTCCACATTGCAGGCGGATTCTTTATCGTCTGAGCCAACAGGAAAGCCCTTTATCTTCTACAGAAGTTGAAATTGACTTCAGCTAGCTATGTGTGGAGAGAGAATGATGGTAACTCTTACAGAATACTTCAGTCCAAGAGACAGCAATTTTCTGACATATAAACAGATTGTTGTTATTTAGTTGCTGTCCAACTCTTTTGCGACCGCATATGCTATAACTCATCAGGCTCCTCTGTCCATGGGATTTTCCAGACAAGAATATTGGGGTGGGTTGCCATTTCCTTCTCCAGGGGATTTTCCCGACCCAGGGATCAAACCCACATCTCCTGCATTGGCAGGCAGATTCTTTACCACTGAATCACCTGAGAAGCCCATATAAACAGATATATTTAATTTTAATTTAAAATGAGCAGGCATTGCCTTGATCAGGTTGTTTAGTTATTAAGCTCATTATCTTTCTTTGTTTTGAAGCTTTGTGTGAGGATAACCTAAAAGAAAAAGAACTCCTCAATGGAAATAACCATTTCTTTTTTAATACCTTTTTTGTATTTTCAAACTATAACATATATATAGAAAATTACAAAATGCAGAAATATACAATATAAACACTATGAAATGAGTTCCTGTGGAAACCTCACCCGTATCAAGTGTTCCAGAAGTCTGCTTCTGCTACTCTGTAGTGATATAGAACACATGTTCCTCTGTGGTACTCTAGAGGTAACCATTATCCTGAGTTTTTAACTGCCTTTTTACATATTCCTAAACCATGTAAGTTTAAAGTATTTCCTGCTCTTACACTTTATCACTCTGATAAATTTTTGTGTCTTATCTCTTTCACCTCTCTATGACATTCTTCTGCGTTACATTTATCTCTAGTTCATTTTTGTTACTATATAGAATTCCCTTGTGTGACTACTTCACAGTTTATATCAATTTATATATTCATTCTGTGGTTAAACATTGAGGTTATTTCTACTTTCTGGCTGTTAAATTCAGTACTGTTCTGCACATGGTTATGCCGTGTTTCTGATGCATTCTTGCATGAGTCTTCTGGATACGTATATTGCTAGGTCATAAAATGTATATATTCAGATTTATTAGATAATGCCCGACTCTTTACCAACACGGTCATATCAGTTTGTGCACTTTCTAGCAGTATAGCTCTAGAAAGTTCTGTTGCTTCACATTTTTGCCAAAAGTTGATGATGTCAGCCCTTGATTGCCCGTCTAGTGGGTATGCAGTGGATTGCTATTATGGTTTTAATTTACATTTCTCTAAGTTTGTCATATGATTATTGGCTAGCTGGATTTGTGCTACTGTGATATGCTTGTTCAGATCTTTTCTTCACTTTTCAAGAGGAGTATCTGTTCATTAGAGCTGATTTCTCTCAAAATCATTAGACATTAAAGTGAGATCTGAATTTTCATCATGTGTAGAAAGGATACATATCTTTGTTTTCATTTTGGTTTAATATAAAGGTAGAAACACGCATCAGATCAGATCAGATCAGATCAGTGGCTCAGTCGTGTCTGACCCTTTGCGACCCCATGAATCGCAGCACGCCAGGCCTCCCTGTCCATCACCAACTCCCGGAGTTCACTCAGACTCACGTCCATCGAGTCAGTGATGCCATCCAGCCATCTCATCCTCTGTCGTCCCCTTCTCCTTCTGCCCCCAATCCCCCCCAGCATCAGAGTCTTTTCCAGTGAGTCAACTCTTCGCATGAGGTGGCCAAAGTACGGGAGTTTCAGCTTTAGTATCATTCCTTCCAAAGAAATCCCAGGGCTGATCTCCTTCAGAATGGACTGGTTGGATCTCCTTGCAGTCCCAGGGACTCTCAGGAGTCTTCTCCAACACCACAGTTCAAAAGCATCAACTCTTCGGCGCTCAGCCTTCTTCACAGTCCAACTCTCACATCCATACATGACCACAGGAAAAACCATAGCCTTGACTAGACGAACCTTTGTTGGCAAAGTAATGTCTCTGCTTTTGAATATGCTATCTAGGTTGGTCATAACTTTCCTTCCAAGGAGTAAGCATCTTTTAATTTCATGGCTGCAGTCACCATCTGCAGTGGTTTTGGAGCCCAGAAAAATAAAGTCTAACACTGTTTCCACTCTTTCCCCATCTATTTCCCATGAAGTGGTAGGACCAGATGCCATGATCTTCGTTTTCTGAATGTTGAGCTTTAAGCCAGCTTTTCCACTCTCCACTTTCACTTTCATCAAGAGGCTTTTTAGTTCCTCTTCACTTTCTGCCATAAGGGTGGTGTCATCTGCATATCTGAGGTTATTGATATTTCTCCCGGCAATCTTGATTCCAGTTTGTGTTTCTTCCAGTCCAGCGTTTCTCATGATGTACTCTGCATATAAGTTTAATAAACAGGGTGACAATATACAGGCTTGATGTACTCCTTTCCCAATTTGGAACCAGTCTGTTGTTCCATGTCCAGTTCTAACTGTTGCTTCCTGACCTGCATACAAATTTCTCAAGAAGCAGATCAGGTGTTCTGATATTCCCATCTCTTTCAGAATTTTCCACAGTTTATTGTGATCCACACAGTCAAAGGCTTTGGCATAGTCAATAAAGCAGAAATAGATGTTTTTCTGGAACTCTCTTGCTTTTTCCATGATCCAGCGGATGTTGGCAATTTGATCTCTGGTTCCTCTGCCTTTTCTAAAACCAGCTTGAACATCAGGAAGTTCACGGTTCACATATTGCTGAAGCCTGGCTTGGAGAATTTTGAGCATTACTTTACTAGTGTGTGAGATGAGTGCAATTGTGCGGTAGTTTGAGCATTCTTTGGCATTGCCTTTGCCTATTTTGAAATTTATATCAGTCTCACATTTGTCATCGAAAAGCTGAAGAATTTAAATATCTTAAAATATTTTAGATAAAATAGGTGTAGTAAGGCCGCAAATTAAATATATTCCTTATGTTTAGACACAGGATTAATTGAAGATTATTTTTAGAGAATTTATTGCTATTACTTCATTTAAATAAATAGAACCCCGTTGAAAGCTTAGTTACTATCACATATATACATATTTATATATATAAATCCTGAGACTCTACTCCCTAAGAAATAGTTTCAAAAGCTTAAATAACATGAATAGTCTAAAGTCAATGTTAATCCTATCTCCTGACACCAGTAATATGACTTCTAATAGGAACTGATGAGCTTCAAGTTAAAAATACACTTACGGTAGGGCTTCCCCTGTGGCTCAGCGGTAAGAAATCTGCTTGCCAGTACAGGGAACGCAGGTTTGATACCTGGTCCAGGAAGATCCCACGTGCCTCAGAGCAGCTAAGCCTGTGTGCTCTGGAAACTGGGAGCACGGTGACTGAAGCCCCCGAGCCTAGAGACCGTGCTCTGCAACAAGAGAAACCACAGCAATGAGAAACCTGAGCACCACACCCAGAGAAAAGGGCTGCACAGCAACAGAGACCCAGAACAGCCAAAATAAATAAAAATACATTTATGGTAGAGCAGAGAAGCAAAAAACAGAGTAAAAATCACCCTGGAATCTCCTAAATCCTAAAATAAATGACTGTTAACACCCAGGAAATATGTCTTCAGACCTTTTCGTTGTGTATATGTACATAAGTTTATATTTTTTATAAAGATGGATCCTGATAAATATTTCATGACCTTTTTTTTCACTTGGAGATTTAAATATTTTGTTTTCTTGCAATACACATGTAGCAAGGATTTGGTCTGTTTTTAAAGACAAAACCATGATCCAGATTGGCCTTTGGACTTCCCCCTTCTGTTATAATGAAGTTCCTAGGGACTTCTGTGGAGGAGGGCTGAACAAAGCCAGCAGGCGTTGCTGATTATTGTAATCGGAATCACCAGTACTTTGGCTGTCAGAAACTTGGAATTTTTTTGTGTGAGCTATCGAAATTCTTAATGAACAGATACAAGTTCCTATTTATGGTATTAAGGGAACTTTTTTTGTTTATTTCAAGTCTTATATCCAGTAATGAATTCTGTTAAACTTTTATCATCCTTATATGTTCATAGTTCTGAAATCTTGAGGATTTAGCACTATGAGGAAAATCTACATATTCATCTATTTATATAAATTGCTAACTTCACAGGCTGTAATCATTCCACATTTGCTTTGTAGTAATCTCCTAAGTAACACATCTGTTATTGTCAACAGAATATTTATAAACGAAGTACCAGTTGCTGGATCATATTCTAAATACTAACATTTTTTCATGTAGAACCCTTCGACTATAATATGCAGCAGAAGCAGTCTCAAACGCTAGAGATGCAGGTGGAGCTCGGCAGCGTGAAAGACAGAGCAACAGAGCTGCAGGAGCAACTGAGCTCTGAGAAAATGGTGGTTTCCGAACTGAAAAGTGAGCTTGCACGGACTAAACTCGAACTGGAAGCAACACTGAAGGCCCAGCATAAGCACCTCAAGGAATTAGAGGCATTCAGGTGTGCCACCCTGCTTGACTGTAATCCTGTATTAGTGCAAAGTGAAGTCGCTCAGTCGTGTCCGACTCTCTGCGACCCCATGGACTATAGCCGACTAGGCTCCTCTGTCCGTGGGATTTCCCAGGCAAGAGTACCGGAGTGGGTTGCCATTTCCTTCTCCAGGGGATCTTCCCAACCCCGGGATCGAACCCAGGTCTCCTGCATTGCAGGCAGATGCTTTACCATCTGAGCCACGAGGGAAGCCATTAAAGTGAAGGACTTCATTATTACTGAAGGACTTGGAATAATTTTGTCACAGACACTGTGCAGATCTTACAAAAATATGACATTATATATGATGTTTAAATAACATGAAGCTGTTATTTATACAAAAAACTACAGCGGAAAGGAAACACTAAAGATTTTTCTAAATGATAAACTGAGGATTAGGTATTGGCATATTCTCTCCATGGCTTCAGTTCTGTTTGAGATTGTTGTTGGTTGTTGTATAAGACACATAAATTTGTTGTATAAGATACATAAATTTGACCTTCATTTTACCATCAAGTAATGTGAAATGATATTTATGATCTCAATGGAATTCATGGTCTAGTTAGGTAAAATATGCAAAATTTTAGAAAGATAATGCTTTTAAAAAGGATAAATTTGTTGATGTAAATACTGTGATATTCTGCTTGCCACAGGCACATTATAAGTATAGTCATTATTTTGAACATTTTCACACACACACACAAATGATTATTACATTCAGTAAAAGTTAATGGAAATCCTTATTCTATTCCAAACATTAAATTGTTTACGATGGTAAATAATAATTAATAGTTGTATTACTAGAAACAGTTAATTGGAAGTGAACCACAGTGAAAAATCTTGAATCTTGATATGGTATATATTTTTCTATTAGTTTATAATGTGGAGAAGGCAATGGCACCCCACTCCAGTACCCTTGCCTGGAAAATCCCATGGGCGGAGGGGCCTGGTGGGCATAGTCCACAGGGCCGCACAGAATCCGACACGACTGAGCGACTTCACTTCACTTACAGTATGCCACCACGTTTCCGTGGATGCTGTTCTCTCTCTCTCAATAGATACTTGGTCAGAGTAGTTTTATGACAGTTCATTTGTCTCTGATTTAGGTTGGAAGTTAAAGATAAAACAGAGGAAGTTCATTTGCTTAATGACACGTTAGCCAGTGAACAGAAGAAATCCAGAGAGCTCCAGTGGGCTTTAGAGAAAGAGAAAGCCAAGCAGGGACGCAGTGAAGAACGGGACAAAGAAGAACTTGAGGTACTGTTTTCTTTATCTTTAAATGTCTGTGGAAGAATCCGCAGTGATAGAAGAGAAACGTTCCTCTTCCTGCGGTGTCTGCCTTACACTCTTCATCAGGTGGAATAAATTGTTCACTATGTGTTGAATATTCTTATGGTGTTATCTAAAGTATTAGTAGAAATTGCTAATGGTATGATCCTTTTTTTCTTCTGCATGCAAGGATGCATAGAGACTCTTCTGCTACAGCATGTGTTTTAGGAATTTGAATTCGCGTATATACAGTTTGATAAACACGGCAGTTGTATCTTTTTAGCCCAGAAGTGGTTTCAGTTCCTGTTTCTCCTAGGAAAGGAGAGCAGTGGTGCTTTTCTGGTAGCAAGAGCCCTTGCTACTGTATGTTATGAAAACTTACAGTGAGGCCCTTGATGGTGGGCTCACTCCCAGAGAGGCACACCCCAGCCTTGCACAGCTCACAGCAGGTCATACTACATGCAGTGCCATTTGCAGAGTTCTCCTT
The DNA here is from genome assembly GCF_003369695.1 of Bos indicus x Bos taurus. Taxonomy (NCBI): domain Eukaryota; kingdom Metazoa; phylum Chordata; class Mammalia; order Artiodactyla; family Bovidae; genus Bos; species Bos indicus x Bos taurus. The sequence continues at coordinate 110,300,362 of NC_040079.1, read as the reverse complement.
GAGCCCTTCTGTCTGTGTAAGCCCAGTACTTGCTAGCTCTGTGCTAAAAAAAACTATGCAGCCAGAATTGCTCTGTGCGCAGTGATTCAGTTAAACTGTTCACGAGCCCATCGGCTATAGCCTGCCAGGCTCATCTGTCCGTGTGATTTCCCTGGGAAGAATACTGGAGTGCGTTGCCATTTCCTACTCCAGGGATCTTCTGACCCAGGAATCAGACCCACGTCTCTTGTGTCTCCTGCATTGGCAGGCAGATCCTTTACCACTAGCGCCACCTGGGAAGCCCAACCAGAATTTCTACCCTGCTACATTTGGGTTTTGGTTTTTTTTCTAAGGTCCACCATGGTAGCCACTAGGCATTGTGAGCTTTCTGCCTAGCAAGGACATGTTATTTCTTCAGTTATCAATATTTTTTATCATCACAGATGTTTATAGATTTTGAGTAGTTTGTCCCCCTGCCTTCTCCATAAGCCCAATTATTTTAAGTTATGTAGTAATATATGGGAAAATTCAAGGAGTTTCAGGAACTCCCATCACATTATATGATAAATACTTTTATTTTTAAAGATTATTAATCTGCTGAATATTCCTTAAGTAGATATGATTAATGTTGGGAGAGAAAGTGTTATTTAGCTTAACTCTCTTTTGCTGATATTCTTTGATGAACATCAACTGGCTGCCCAAATAATTTTACACTCTAACTACTGAAAATATAAGTTAGCAAAATGGTCATCAGTTCTTTTACCAAATACTACCAACTTAGTATTAATAAAAGCACAATGGGCACAATTGTATACTTATGAATTATTTTTGCCAATATTAACATGAACAAATTCTCAAATTCAACTTTCTCCTACAAGGATCTGAAGTTTTCACTTGAGGGTCAGAAACAAAGAAATATCCAACTGAGTCAACTTTTGGAACAACAGAAACAGCAACTGAATGAATCACATCAGAAGATAGAATCACAAAGAGCGCTGCACGAGGCCCAGCTAGCTGAAGAACGAGGCCGCAACCTGGAGCTCCAGGTACTACTTGAATCTGAGAAGGTTCGGATTCGGGAAATGACTAGTACCCTGGATCGGGAGCGGGAGTTACACGCACAGCTGCAGAGCAGCGATGATAGTGGGCAGCCCCGGCCATCCTTACCCTCAGAGGACCTCCTTAAAGAGCTTCAAAAACAGCTAGAGGAGAAACACAGTCGTATCGTAGAACTGTTAAATGAGACTGAGAAATATAAACTGGATTCTTTGCAAACAAGACAGCAAATGGAAAAGGATAGGCAGGTTCACAGAAAGACACTGCAGACAGAACAGGAGGCCAACACAGAGGGACAAAAGAAAATGCACGAGCTTCAGTCCAAGGTGGAAGATCTTCAGCGCCAGCTGGAAGAGAAAAGGCAGCAAGTTTATAAGCTAGACCTGGAAGGAAAACGACTGCAAGGAATTATGCAGGAATTCCAGAAGCAAGAACTAGAACGAGAAGAAGAACGAGAAAGTAGAAGAATTCTGTATCAGAATCTTAATGAGGTAAATTGACATTTTGTTTTAAAATATCTTTTAGAAGAATATTGCAGTCCTGTGATCATATAATTTTGATACTGGATTAAATGATGTACAATCATTTAAAAATCTATAGAAGTTTATTTGGAATATAAACAGTAATTGTGTTCTCTTAAGAAAGAATGTGATGTGCTATTTGTGGTACAATTTTCGTTTTTCTTTTTCTGTCCAAAATTTCTAGCCAACCGCTTGGAGTTTAACCAATGATCGAACCAGAAATTGGGTTCTTCAGCAGAAAATGGGAGAGACAAAGGAATCAAGCTATCCTAAAATGATTGAAATGAACGGAGGAGGAACTGGCTATCATCATGAATTGGAAATAATCAGACAAAAACTTCAGTGTGTGGCTTCAAAACTACAACATCTAGCCCAGAAAGCCTCCAACAGGTTAGAATTTTCTGCCTAACTTTTAGAAATGGCATTCTTAGGCAGGCTGGGCAGTCTGTCCCTCACTAGTAGCTAGAGAAGTTTTAAAGTTAATGCATGTTTACATTAGAAGGTTATCTTTAACAGAACTCATATACCTGAAAACAACCCTCCTAACACCCTGACTCAGGCAAGAGAACAATTAATGTAAAGGAGGAAAAAGAGGTGAAGTGGTGTCACCTGACCTGTAATGTTTGTGTTAGTAACACTGCTCCTTGAGTTGATACGTTTTGACTTTTTGCCCTTTTTTTCTTTTTTGAAGACTACAGTTTGAAACAGCAGATGATGAAGATTTTGTTTGGGTTCAGGAAAATATTGATAGAATTATTTTACAACTACAAAAATTAACTGGCCAGCCAGGAGAAGAGGTAAGACTTTTTAAAAACACTTTTTAAAGTATCGAGAGCAAAGCTATAGAAATTACATGAATCATTTGATACTGGCACTGCATTTTCTAAAAAAGTTTTATCGTTTCATTTATTTAAAATATTAGTAATGTTTGCCTTACCCCAACAGAAAATAGTGAAAGTTTGAGGGGAAGCAATATTATCATTATTGAAAAATTTTGCTGGCCTCTTACTTACATTATGAAGAGCTTCTCGCAGCAGGAGGCTGCCTTTACCCACACCGCTCGGTGAGACCACGCTCGTGATGCTGCCACTGTGCTCAGTTCACTCATGTGGCAAATCTGTTCAGTCCCTGTAGTTCTTGGCTTTTTTGTAACATTTGATACTTTTGACCTCTTCCATTTAAAATACCCTCTTTCCTTACCTTTTGTGTGAATATTCTCTCATTTCTTCCATTTCTTTTGTCATTTACCTTCAAGAGTTCCTCTTCTTCCTATGCTCGTCCATTGTTTTCCTCTTACTGTGAAAGCTCATTCATTCCCTAAGCCTGAATTCTCAGTAGACTTAATTATTGAACAAATACTTATATTGGGCACCTACTACGTGCCAGGTACTGTACTGGGTTCTGAGGCTACGATCCTGCCCTTATGTGGCTTATCTTCTTGTGGACTGTGGTTCTAGTCTAGACCTTTGTCCTGTGTTCCAGGTTGATATTTTCAGTTATTTATGCAACACCTTTCCTTAGGGAAACATACCCCGCGGTGACATCTTTAGGAACCTCACAGGCATAGACCAGACTGAGCATCGTCTTCCTTTCTTCCTTCTGGCCCTGATCCCGCATTTCTGGTCATGGTATCGCCCAGTGTACAGTTGAAAGTCAGCACAGATCACTTTCCTTTGCTCTTACGTGCACCCCCGGGCAGTCACTAGGGTCTGTGCCTTCTGGCTGCTAAATGTCTGTCCCTGTGCCTTCGGTCATTGCCTGCATTCAGGCCTTCAGCATTCCTCACCTAGACTGTGGGCAATAACTTCCTGATGTCGCAGCTTGGCGCCACAATCTTTCTTCTCTAATATACTTTACTTTGCAGAGTACTGTCGAAGGACTCTTTGTCACACATAAATTTGTTTATGGCATGCTCCAGCCTCAAGCCTTTCATTGCTCTTCACTACTACATTTAGGTCTGTCATCTGTATAATGAAAGCAGGCTTTACGGTTAGCCTTAATAAGCATGTCTGTAACTTCTTAAAGGTAGCATACTCACTCAAGCCTTGTATCTTTGTACTTGCTGTTGTAATCACTTAATATGCCCTTCTTTCCTCCCTGGTGAAGTCCTGGTTATTACTTAAGACTCAGCACAAGCCATGGTTCTTCATGAAGTCTGTTGTTCTCAGTGAGTTCACATTTTATATGCATTATTCATAAACATTTGTGCTCGTATGACCTTACGCTGTTTTGTCTTTTAGCCTACCTTAATGTCCCCAGGTACTTCTTGCGGCTCATTAACTGAAAGACTACTAAGACAAAACACTGAGCTGACGGGACATATCAGCCAACTGACTGAAGAAAAGAATGATTTAAGAAACATGATTATGAAGCTGGAGGAGCAAATCAGGTGGCATCGACAGGCAGGAACTGGCAGAGATTACGTATGTCTGTTTTTATCATGGCTGCATACTTAGCATCTGATGTGTAGTAGCATCATTAGAAAATTGGATGGGAACCGTAGTAGCTGTTTATTTATTGATTGATTGGGAATCTTTTCTGCCAGATTCTGGGTTTTGTATGTTCAGAATGTCTAATCCATACCCAGCCTTGCACATGAGAAAACTGAGGTCAGTAGTCAAACCAAGACACATTGATCTTCAAAGCCGAGTAACTCCCTACCTGTGGGCCAGTTGCAGACACATGTGAAGAAGTGTTCAAATGTGTGTTCTGCCTGTTCTTCTCGATAATTTATCACTCGTGTTCACAACTCAAGTGAAAATGCTATTAAATTGTGGATTTCAGTCTTAATAAACTACTTCGGGAGTTTATTTACATTTTTCCCTTTTAAAAACTATAAAATAACTAAACTGTCAGCTCTGTTATTTACCATCAGTATGAAGACAGGAAAGACCTATAAGACTGGCTTTGTGGTCAGACACACGGTAACACATCCACACAGCTTCTGCAGAGACCCGCTTCCCCGTGTACATGCTGGCTTCCCCCCTTTTCCAGTGTACTGCTTTTGGAACAGGCTCAGCATTTGGACCCAGATGGTCCATTTTGAAAGTCTACCCCCAAAAAACAATGGAAAGAATTCCCTGGCAGTCCAGTGGTTAGGCCTCAGTGCTTTCACTGCCATGGCCCAGGTTCAGTGCCTGGTCAGGAAACTTAAGATCTCTCAAGCCCTATGGCGCAGCCAAAACAAAAGACTATCGACTTTTTTAGTTGAATGCTCTACTAATCTAAACTAACTAATCTAAACATGGGTCCGGGCTTTCATAGGGACTTTTAGTTGTAAAGTTAATCTCCTCAACAAGGCCATAAACTTAAAAGTTAATGTTGTCCTATTAGTCGCTCTGTCGAGTTCAACTCTTTGCCACCCCTTGGACTGTAGCCCTCCAAGCTCCTCTGTCCATGGGATTCTCCAGGCAAGAATACTGCAGTTGCCATTCCTGTCTCAGGGGATCTTCCTGACTCAGGGATTGAACCCAGATCTCCAGCATTGCAGGCATATTCTTTACCATCCGAGCCTCCTAATGTCAGTTGAGATTGGCTTTGAACTTCTCCATCTGAGGTTGGAAAGCTGAATACTACTCTATATCTCCCATAGGGATACCTTTAATAAGTTAAATTCAGACTTTTCTTCAGAGACTTGTTCTTTAAAATCACATAAGTAGGCTCTGGCCTCTGCAGTCTTCTAGGTTTTCACTCAGTGGTGGCCCCAACATTGAAGCCATCATCACCTCAGAAAAAGAAGTCTGGAACAGAGAAAAACTGGCTCTCCAGAAATCCTTGAAGAGGGCAGAAGCTGAAGTGTACAAACTCAAAGCCGAGCTGAGGAACGAAGCTCTACTTCAGAATCTGAGCCCTGATTCCGAGCATGCTGCTATAAAGGTAGGAGACATCCTCCAGCTAACATACAACAGAGTCGGTCCTCTGCTCTTGGCTTATTTCATCTCTCACTAACCCTAATGGTCAGACTAAAGAATTTGAGGTCACACTGAGGTGGTTTCTCCGGGTGTCTCAGTCTGTCATGAATGAGGTCTCTAGCTAGTCACAAAAAAACTGTGGTAAAGCATGCCAGGATTGGGACCAGGTTAAGCTCACAGAGGTCACAGAAGCAGCCCCCTGAGCTCATGGTCCCCATTCCTACAGTCTCATCCCTAATAAACCAACAGAAAGTTAGCTTTTCAATTCCGTATAGAAGCTCTGCTACTGTCAATATTAGAGGATCATGCTCTGTAATGGTAAGCCCTCTAAATAGCGTCTCTTATGACTTATAATGAATACTGTATTAATAGTACAACTACCTTAAGCAGTTAACTTAAAATCCAAAAAAAGAAAACGTTTGTAATATTTATTCCAACTATGGCATGAATGTAAGTTTATGACTCTTAAAGAGATAGAAAATATTAACATTGAAAAAGTTAAATGTGATGATAATAATAAAAGTAGCTCTGTACTATTATACTCTATACTGTAAAAGCTTTATACTATTTTTGGCTAAGACAAAAATATTTGCGTTAACTATGATTAATAGGAGCTAAAATTCATTGACTAAATGGAAGTGGAAGTATCAAGGTCTAGCTTTACTTTTCACTTTGCTGGTAAAATAGAAAACAGCGATGAGGTACCAGCCGTTCTACTCCTGCTACTAAAAATAAAGTCTAGATTATCTTCCCCTGCAGAACGGTTTGAATAATGTCTTTCTGTTTTTCTTCCCTTTAAACAGAGAATTTATGGCAAATACCTGAGGGCAGAAAGCTTTCGGAAAGCTCTCATTTATCAGAAGAAATACCTGCTCCTGTTACTGGGTGGGTTCCAGGAGTGTGAGGAGGCCACCCTGGCCCTGCTGGCCCGCATGGGGGGACAGCCGGCCTTCACAGACCTGGAGGTGATCACCAACCGACCAAAGGGCTTCACCAGGTTTCGGTCAGCCGTCAGAGTGTCCATGGCGATTTCCAGGTGAGGTACTCGAAAGAAAAGGCATTGAGTAGAATGCATTCTGAGAAACTGAGTTATTTTTAGTCCTCTCTCTCTGCTCTGCCTCCTGCACCCCGTAGTCATCCAGTAGGAGTCACTTGACGTCACTGAAACACACCTCCCTCTGTGCAGGTTTTCATCCTCTAGTCAGGGAGGGGAACTTCACATCATACCGGACAGACCCTACGGAAAGGGCCCTCCCAGAGGCAGCCAGCCAGTGACTCAGCTGGAATATCTGGTCTGGGTGGTCCCTCTCTCTTTTTTTTTTTTAATCTAAATAAGCCCATGAACTAGTTCAGACATATAAAAAAAAGAGATCATAAGGGAGAAAAATGCTTTTTGAAAAGTTACCTCGGCTGACATAGCTTCGTTTTCTTCACTACTACCACAGCCCCTCCAGCAGCCCAGCTGTAGAAATCCCTGGCCTGAGTGTGTGTTGGGCTCTGCTGGGGCGTTTGCTGCTCCTTTTTGGCCTTCCAAGCTAGATACTGCCATGCTCACTCTGTATGTGGCTGAAATGGAGCCAGGAATCTGACTCCCTTGACGACACAGCCTCCTGCCACCCTCTCACCTGGCTAGATGCACCCAGACACCTCGATGCTTTGTCCTTGCTGCCCCTCCCTTTGCTTCTGTAGGCGGCAGACAGTCTCAAAGGACATTTTTTTTTTTAAGTACTGTCCAATCCCATTGTATTCAGGTTACTCACAAGTACCTCAGAAGGCCACAGAGGCAGAATAAGAGGTGGTATTAGTGTTTTTGTGTGCTGGGGACCATGTGCTATCTTTCAGCTCCTCACTGCCCTTCTCAGCTGGCCTCCGCACTGCCAGGGCCTTACAGCCTGCAGACTGTGTCTCCCAGGTGGCTTCCTATCTGGTTCTGTCATTTCTCAGCACTGGTATAAGAATTAGAGGGTTGGAGAAAGCAAAGAGCTTTCCTTCCTTTCATTCCCTTCATCACCTGGTACAGCCTATCCAGGGTTAAGTGCTGGGAGGTGCGTTGACAAAGAAAAAAGACTTAATCCTCACTCACTCTCTCCCAGGGCAGAGCAGTATGCACGGCCCTCCAGACAGTGAGTGAGAGGTCACAGGAGTTAGCTGTTCATCTCGGTTTCAAGGACTCGGGAAGGCTCCTTGAGAGCCAGTTACCATTGAAGGACTTCACACTGTCACAGTCGTCGTCTTCTCTTGTATGTCCGTTGTATTTTAACCGTCCTAAAAACCAAGCCTTGAAACTAGTTGAAATAAGAAATCAAAACTGGTGCTCCATGAGCTCTTGGGGCCAGAATGGGGCAGGCAGCGATTTGCTACAGCTGGGTTGTGACATAGCCACCCCCGTCCCTTTTGAAGCCAGCACTGTATTTCATCCCTGACTGCACGGCCTCACTCTTCTTGCTTCCCCACTCACTCTCACTGCCAAATTAAGGGTCTTTCTGTTCTCTTTCCATCTTCTCTGCCCTTAGTCTCCATTCTTTCCTCCTCTTTTCATTTTTCCTCGCCCTTCCTTTGCCCATCCAGCTTCCCTTTTCTGTTACATTCGCTCTTCGTCTCTGTGTCCCATGCTCCTCTAAAGTCAGAACATGGTACTGGCAGCAGGAAACCTCTGCCTCATGGGAAAAGCCCTGCTCTGTTTCAGTTAGTTTTATCATAAACCATGGGACATTGGCATAATATTAGCCACGTGATTATGTTGAAATTTGATCTGCATTAATATTTAAATGTATGACTTGAATTCTGTAGAAAGTGTGTGTCTATACTCTTTACACTATAGATGTTCTGTGAAATTTTCCATTGGAATCTCTTTTAGAATGAAATTTTTGGTTCGACGGTGGCATCGAGTCACAAGTTCTGGTTCCATCAATATTAACAGGGATGGCTTTGGATTGAATCCAGGTGAAGTCAAAATAGAATTTTTTCTTACGTTGGTGATTTCTCTAAAATTACTGCATATATAATAACCTTCCAAATAATGTGTTCTGGGACCTGTGTTGTCCAAAGACAGAGCCCTGATAACTAACAAAGCTGAGGACCTTGCTGTTCTGAAGAGTAGTAAAAGAGCTGATTTTTATGGCACACTTGGTTCACACTAGCCCGACTTTTTTCCATGTGTTCTCACAATTCTGTGATGTAAGCACAATTACAGATGAAAAACTGAAGCACAGAAAGCTTTTGTCATTTGCAACAAATTACCCAGTAGGGGATGGTGGCCCTAGCTGTCGGCTCCAGAGCCCACTCTGTTCAACTGCATTTAAGGTTCTGGTTCGAGATAGGATTGCTCTTACTCTATTATGTGGAAGTTTCAATTTGAAGTTTTCACAATTTAGCAATATTAAACAGGTTTCTGGGTTTACCAGTAGGTGATATAAAAGTTAAAATTCCTTCTCTCTATACTCAAACACTAGGGCTTCAGCATTTCAGGCAAAAGGAGGAGATGAGAAGCTGGGAAGCACACAGAGCTATAGACACACAGCATAACTGACATGTACTGGTAGTAAACCACCTTTTCCTCTTCTGTGCAGAGATAGAAGAAATATATTTGGTACTGTTCTAAATGAAGTGTTTTTGAAACATGCATCCCGGTGGCTCAGTGGTAAAGAATTTCCCTACTAACGCAGGAGACGCAAGTTCAATCCCTGGGTCAGGAAGATCCCCGGGGACGGGAATGGCAACCCCCTCCATTATTCTTGCCTGGAGAATTCCATGGACAGAGGAGCCTGGAGGGCTACAGTCCATAGGGTCACAAAGAGTCAGACATGACTGAGCACACACACATAGATCTTTATACTGAAACAGCTGAAATTTGAACCATAATGAATTCTGTGTTGTAAGTTAGTATGTCTTGGTTCCAGTTTTTTCCAATGAAAGTCAGCAGAACAGAGTGATAAAAGGACTTAATATTAACAGCATTAACAGTTTAATATTGTTAATCCACATTGCCTTTTCTCTCATAACCACACACTCAGACACTCCTCAGAGTAAGAAAATACTTTCTTAGAGGTATAGTTCCAGATTATCAGAAATTCTAATATTCAAAGGTCAAAAAAAATAAGCTATACTATTGTTTCTCTAGCAATTTCTCTTGCTATTTCTGTAGCAAGAATAATTGAAAATGATTATAAATAGGAGATAGTGTAGTATAGTGCAGTATAGTCAGTCTTTTGAACCTTATCTGTTTTGTAGAAATTTTTCAAGGGCTTGGTATTTTTCTTTTCTTTACAAGGTACATTTTGGATTACTTTAGGTGCAGAAAAGACTGACACATTTTATCATTCTTCTGGCGGGCTGGAGCTTTATGGAGAACCGAGACATACTGCATACCGCTCAAGATCAGATCTGGACTATCCAAGGTCTCCTTTACCATTTCAAAATAGGTAAGAGTTTGATAAAATCTATACCAGTGTTGTTATTGTTCAGTCACTAAGTCATGTCCAACTCTTTGTGACTTCATAGACTATAGCACACTAGGCTTCCCTGTCCTCCACTGTCTCCTGGAGTTTGCTCAAACTCATGTCCATTGAGTTGGTGATGCCAACCAACCATCTCGTCCTCTGCCACCCTATTCTCCTCCTGCCACCCCAATCTTTCTCAGCATCAGGGTCTTTTCCAGTGAGTCAGCTCTTTGCATCAGGTGGCCAAAGTATTGGTGCTTCAGCTTCAACATCAGTCCTTATACTAGCGACAGAGAATGAAGGACACTGTTGGGGCTTTGCAATGAAATAGCTAAACATGTCTTTAGTTATATATTGTTTACATAATCTAATGCCCAGAACCAAAAAGAGTTTTTGAATTTGTAGCTGGTTTCCAGGGGTAAAGGAAACAGCGTTGATCACGTGTTACTCAGTATATGCGCTGTGGCTAGACATTAAGAAGGCATTAACTAAAACTGCGGCTTTGGAATTACGAAAAAAATCTCCGAAGTTTGCAGGACAAGATGCGTTTATACGTATGCAGCCTTCAGTGATGTTCTCTGCAGTAGCAGTTGTGCTGGACATTCTTTTGATGACTTAGTGACTGCTTTGAATTTATTGACAAGTTTTTTCCTTAACACATGGCAGACTCAGAGGTGGATGGATACATATAGATTGGGGAGTATACATGTGTTTTGCCTTTTGAGGGCAGGGGTGGAGGTAGGCTCATGAGTTACTTGCATTGTTTCTGGATAATTTGGATTCATCTTCATATTTTTAATCTCATAGGTACCCAGGCCTTCCAGCTGATTTAAACCCTGGTTCCTTAGCATGTTCTCAGCTTCAGAATTATGATCCTGACAGAGCCCTGACAGATTACATCACTCGGCTGGAGGCACTGCAAAGACGACTTGGAACTGTACAGTCAGGTACCCTCAGCTTAACCAAGTATTGGCAGCACCACAGTGCTAGATAGACCTGGAAATCTTTCTCTTTTTGAAATTCTTTGACTTTCCTCATTATTAATCAAGTTTTCTAGTTCAGTGCATGAGTTATCAGCTACCCTTTAGGAATTTAATACAAAACAGGATTTATCACCCTGGATCTCACTCTTCCCCCCAAAAATCCCTGCTCGTCTCATTGAGAAGATTAGGTGAGATGCACGATGAGCACCGATGTGCAGATACTCTGAAGCTTCCAGAGACTGCTGGAGGACTTGTTCCAAAGCAATTGCTTCTGTGCATGCAGATAAGGCATAGGGAGGCGAGAGGAAGACACAGGTTCTGTAGTCACTTAGTGCGGCTATAATCTCTGTTCCGACCTTGTGCTTTTGTGTATGATCCGAGGAACCCATCCCGGTCCAAAGACTGTAAGGATGACCTTCTATTTCTCTTCAAAAACACACAAAAAATTTCATTCTTAGAAGTGGATTGTGAGAAAAACCTCTTTCCCTCTTTTCAGTTCATTCCTGATTCAAAGGTTTTAAATCACTTCAATTTAATGACCTTTAAGTCAACTTTCATACACACAGACACGCACATATTATATATATATATATATATATATATATATATATATATATAACTATTATTAGAGACCCTTTTTTCTGCTATTCCTACAAAATAGATAGGACTCATCACCACTTGTTTTTAGTAGTTTCTCTCTTCATACAAGAAATTGTCTAACTCAAACAGCTTGTTGCTATAGGAAACTTTTATTATCATAGCTGGACTTTGTTGGTCTGAGCATCTAAATTTCACAAGATTTTGAAGAGTGAAATGTTCTATAGAACATTCAGCCCGCAGGGCACTTTACAGAAAATCTTAATGTTAATCTCACTTAGCATGTTACGGAGACAGATACAGATGCTTTTGAATATATATATTCAAAATTTCCTTTTAAAAAAATCAAGTTTGAATAAAACTTCTTTAGGAGAAAACAAAGCATTTTTTCTTAATGATAGGGAATAATCTTCTGCCCATCATGAACTAGTTAGTCTAAGTCACAATCTGATCTGAAATCATTGAACTATCCTGTTCCTGTCTTATAGGTTCAACTCAGTTTCATGCTGGCATGAGAAGATAATCCTTTGAAGCATCATGAATTGATTTTAAACAGATTTCCTTTTGTAAATCAGTGGTTCTTTTGTGCTTTTCTATTGTGGATGTTCGGTGGGACCAATGCGAACACAGCTTATGATTGTATACAAAGCCCTTGCCAGCACACGAAAACTGGAATTTGTACATATAAGCACTGTGTATGTATTCATGCACAATAATCATTCAATTACATGTATATTTGTGGAATGCTAATTTAAATGATTAAATTATAAACATTGTGTTATTTATCTAATGGGTGAAAAGATTAAACTTTTGGCATTATGATACAGTTGAATGTGTAGCTTGAGGTGTCCTGCACTTTTCTTATAAGGCTATGAAGTTACATGTTTCTGCCTAATATATTTGCTACTGGTGATGAAGACAGATAATATCACTTGTAGAGACCTATTTTTGTATAATGGTAGAAGTTTTGAATTTTATGGGGTATTTTGTCAAGTACTGAAATAAAAATGACTTCACCGTTTTAACTACACTGTATTTGAACCTTCTTCATTTTTTTATAATTAACATTTTATTACGTTTTTATTAAAATTATATTTACAGCACATGCTCACTTCTACAAATTATAATGTTCACAAGAGCTTAGGATGCAAAGCTAATGTTGCCCCGTCCTTCCTGCTCCAACCATAGACTCAAGGATAGTTTTTGATATTTTTAATTCTTTTGATAGACAACAATTAAACAGCTGCAGTATGTGCTAATACCTTTAGTTCCAGACATACCAACTCCCGATATATTTTACTCAGTATGGTCTATTGACTTTCCAATAAGACAGTTAACCTTGAATTTTCTACCACTGGGCTTCCTTTCCTTTCAGTATCAATATTATAGCTAATTTTTTTTTGTCTGCTGTGATTTTCTTTTATAACTTCAGAGACTATCTTAAACCTCTCCGTTTCTTTTCTTCATCAAGTTTTCATAGTAACTTTTGGTTTTCCAGTTCAAAAGGTGAGGATATTAATGTTCCCCCCTCACCCTCCCCTGAAATCTCCTGAAGCCAAACTTTCCTATCATAGTGTCAAAGGTGTTAATATCTCCATGTATCTTACAATCAGCACCATATCTGCTATGTTTTTGTCCATAGCTTGACTTTAAAAATTGAAAATCAATAAAGCATCTCTAGCCTCAAAGCTATAGAAATGCTCTTCTGTATTTGTCCATAAATACTAGGATCTCACTTCTTTTTTAAAGCCCATTTTTATGTTGTTTTATTTTTTCTCAGTGCTTTCACTGAAAGAACTAAGACCCTGCAAGCTCCAAGGTGGGGCCAAAAAGAACCTTCTTCATTTGTAACGAGCCTTAGTTTTCAGTGCTTGTCTTAGTCTCTCCAGGCTGCTATAACAAAATACCATAGCCTGGGTGGTTTATTCAACAACAGAAATTTATCTCTCACAGTTCTGAAGGCTAGAAAGTCCAAGATCAAAGCACCAGCAGATTTGCTATCTGGTGAGAGTCTGTTTTCCTAATTTCGTAGACTTATTTTCTGTGTCTTCACATGGCAGAGGGGCAAGGGTAATCTCTAAAGTTTCTCTTATGAGGGCACTAATCCCACTCGTGAGAGCTCCACCCCCTTGACCTCATCACCTTCCCCACTCAAATACCAACAAATTGGGGGTTCACTTTCAAAATACAAACCTGGAGAGACACAAGCATTCGGCCTATGGTAGTATATATCACCTTATTATTTATCTCAAATATGTAGGATTTAGAGATTCCAAAAGTTGTCCTAATTTTAGAATTAAATATTACCGGGATTATTCTTTCCCCACATGGAGGAAGAGTCTTCCTGTGTGCCTTTGTATCAACTTTAAGTCTACATACAGTGTCGTTTAGAACCCAAGTGGGTATTTTTGTGATTAATCCATATGAGGGTTTTGTCTTAACATTAGATAGTTTACGATTTATACCAAGACAAACAGGCAATCTACATTCTTGGAAATTTCAAATTACCTAAATCTTCCATATTAGCAGCTAAGTCCCAATAAAGTGTTCTAGAATACAAATGTATTCTAAAACAGTTGAAGAGGGGAGCTCATGGGTAAAACTTTTTTTTAGCTAAGCACAGCTTTCTATTCAAGGTAATTCCACTCTAAGGGAGAATGAGAAAAGAGTGAGTAGGTATTCTGATCAGTTTCACTCCCATTGTTTCCCCATCAGCATCCTTATAACATTAGGCCTCCACAGTCAGACTTGTTAATGCTTCTCAATAATTAGTCTACTGTAGTTGAAAACTAAATTTTGTTAAATCTTATAACTATTCACTAAACATGAACCAGCCTTACCACAGTTTTTTTTGTGCCATGAACCTTTCTAGCAATCTCATTAAACTATGGATCCCTTCTCAAAATAATGCTTTTTGGATGTGGACCATTTTTAAAATCTTTGTGAATTGATTACAGTGTTGTTTCTGGTTTATGTTTTGGTCTTTTGGCCCCGAGGCATGTGGGAACTTAGCTCCCGACCAGGGGTCCAGCCTGCACCCCCTGCACTGGAAGGTGAGGTCTTGAACACTAGACTGCCAGGGGAGTCCCCAGAATACTGTTTTTAAAAACATACAGTATATAGGATTGCAAGGGAACCAATTATATAGACATACTCAAACTTTAAAAAATTTTTGTGGTGAGTAAAGAAGATTTAACAGACTTATAATACCATAATTTCATAGTGATAAAAGTTATAAGACATCTATAACGTGATATGAAAAGTATCTGATTTCTGTTTGCAGAATCATGGATACTGCTAATACTAATGTGGTTACTTAAATTTATGAATAAAGAAAATATGGTTTGAAATTGGTACAAATAAAGATGGCACTTTTTTTTCCATCCCAGTTTCTAGATTCCTGAATTTTTCTCATCGAACCACACATTTCACAATTTATGAATACAGACTATATTCTCAAAGATAATTTAATGTGAAAAACTCAGCAACACAGATTTTTGCCTCACAAATAGCTTAACATGAGACCGCTAACCTTGTAAACAGAGCTGTAATATACAGTTGCATCTCCATTTATAATTTGAGTTGATTCTTGAACACAGGCTTCACAGAATTTGACCAGTGAGATACACTCCCAAGAAACCCTGCACTGGATTACCCTTGTCTTAAAGCCACAGTTCCTGATGTCAGGTTTTGTATTTAACAAGGAAAAAAAAAAGCTTGTTAACCTAAACTAACAGAACTAATCACAAAAACCCCTGATTAGATTCTAGAGAGGAAATGGAAATCACCTTGGGCCAAAGAGAACAAAACTTACCCTTCAAGGACTTTATTTTGGATTTCCACACAGATGGAACTATGTGGGCCCAGATACAAATGTATCAGGCAGTTAAATATGTGATATTCAGTAATTAGGTCCAGTCACACGAGCAGTCTTTTGTATTAATTATTTTTTAGGAAATATAATTAGTCATGTCAGAAATCTGTTTGCTATGGACAGTGCTTCCAGCTATTTAAAGGTTATATTTTCCTACAATATAGCTCCATCATTGCTAAATATCATCATATCAAAACAATAGGATTCTCTTTTATCTAAGGCTTTAAATGTGAGTTTATTCCCTCCCCACCCATCCTTACATATACATACACTGCCCAATAAATGAATGAATAACCTAAGGCTTCCAGATATTTCACTGGGTTTTTGTACTTGGAGATCTAGTACAAGATCTGAATACTCTGAACTTTCTTGCCAAGAGCTATGTATGCTCTTCACACCTGGAAATTGTGTCATTTAGAATCTGACAGTTACCAAAGATCCTCACCCCCAAACTAATGAGCTTGATTTCCTTAAAGAGAGCATATGAAGTACCCATCATAAAACTATTAGGAAATTTCTGAAATGCCACTGGATTTGATGGCACTGAATGCATAAAACCCGTAAGCTTAAATAAACTTGTTTAAAATTACAAACTCAAAAAACAAAGTATACTGGGAGTGGTTTCATAAACTTCATTCTCTTCGATGCTTTTGCGTTTTCCAGTGATGTTCACATTTTAGTCCCTTGCTGCCTTTTCATTTTGATCTTCGTTTGTATCTGATGATGGGTTTTTCAGGGGTGTGAATCATAGTTGTATAATTCACAGTGGGAAAATACCCATCAATGAGATCAAATTCATATAAACGAAGCATAGTGGACCAAATTGTCTTGATTTGAACATAGGCAAAATTCTCCCCAATGCAACGATGACGCCCTATAAAAGAAAAAAGAAGTTTCTATAACGGTTGAAATTCTTTCTTATCTCCTTGGGTCTGGAGAAATAAAAGTTGTTTATCTACGGTTAATTAAAGGTGAAAAACAGATACACAGATACTATAGTAAAGAGACATATTCTTTTCATAACAATGTAAGTAACCATAAAAAGCCCAAGAGATTTTTAATGTCTGTTAGGAGAAACAGCACCAGGGGTATTATACAATGATTTTTCCAATTGTTTTTTCCGGAAACCTAGTATCTATCTAGGTTAAATATATGTAACGTTTGAAACACACAGTGGTGATCAAGTTTGGAGATACACTAGAACATTCTGAACAGCTCTCCCAAGAGACCCATAGTTAAAAGTTAATAATATGAACCTGCCAATCAAAACTTTAAATGCCATTTCAAATGATAATGGAAAAGGAATTTAATATACTGAAAATAGCAACACATCAAAATGTAAAGGGTCATATACATATAAAAACTGATAAGCTGATTCTAAAATGCAGAGAGAAATGCAAAGGACTAGATCTCCAAAGCAATCTTGAAAGAGAAGAACCATGTTGCAGGACCTAAGACTTCAAATCTGACTTCATTACTAAAGGCATCATAACCTCTGATAATGTGATTTGTAATAAATATGTATTTAGTCTTCCATTCTTGGCACAGAGTTCCTCAAACCACTGGAATTTCTTAAGTGAAGAGAGCAATAAAGTTCAAAGAAGAAAAGAGCCTTTTGTTATTCATAACAAGCCCCCTTCAAGCACAACTTGAATTTGCAAATGAGGTGACTTTTGGGGGTGGGGTGGCACACCCAGAGAGGGCATGCAGCTGTGTACCCCTTCCTTCTGCTTTGCTCTGTGCTTCTCTTCTGTCAGGCTATTCCTGAGTTGTATACTTGTGCAGTAAACCAGCAGTCCACGTGACCTGCCTCCTGAGAAATCTGTATGCAGGTCAAGAAGCAACAGTTAGAATTGGACATGGAACAACAGACTGGTTCCAAATCAGGAAAGGAGTATGTCGAGGCTATATATTGTTATCCTGCTTATTTAACTTATACGCAGAGTTCATCATGAGAAACCCTGGGCTGGATGAAGCACAAGCTGGAATCAAGATTGCCAGGAGAAATATCAATAACCTCAGATATGCAGATGACACCACCCTTACGGCAGAAAGTGAAGAGGAACTAAAGAGCCTCTTGATGAAAGTGAAAGGGAGAGTGAAAAAGTTGGCTTAAAGCTCAACATTCAGAAAACTAAGATCATGGCATCTGGTCCCATACTTCATGGAAAACAGATGGGGAAACAATGGAAACAGTGACAGACTTTATTTTGGGGGGCTCCAAAATCACTGCAGATGGTGACTACAGCCATGAAATTAAAAGACACTTGCTACTTGGAAGAAAAGTTATGACCAACCTAGGCAGCATATTAAAAAACAGAGACATTACTTTGCCAACAGAGTTCCATCTAGTCAAAGCTATTGTTTTTCCAGTAGTCATGTACGGATGTGAGAGTTGGACTATAAAGAAAGCTGAGTGCCGAAGAATGATGCTTTTGAACTGTGGTGTTGGAGAAGACTCTTGAGAGTCCCTTGGACTGCAAGAAGATCCAACCAGTCCATCCTAAAGGAAATCAGTCCTGAAATATTCATTGGAAGGACTAATGCTGAAGCTGAAACTCCAATACTTTGGCCACCTGATGCAAAAAGACCCTGGTGCTGGGAAATATTGAAGGCAGGAGGAGAAGGGGATGACAGAGGATGAGATGATTGGATGGCATCACGGACTCGATGGACATGAGTTTGAGTAAACTCCAGGAGTTGGTGATGGATGGGGAAGCCTGGCGTGCTGCAGTCCATGGGGTCGCGAAGAGTCAGACACGACAGAGTGAACTGAACTGACTAAAACCAGCAGTCAGTAAGCAAACTTTTTGGAGTTCTGCGAGCTATTCTAACAAATTATGGAAGCTCAAAGAAGGGGTCTAGAGAACCTCGAGTTTACAGCCAGTTGGTTAGAACAGGTACCAACCTGCACTTGTAAATGGCATCTGAAGTGGTGGGGGACCTGAGCCCTTCACCAGTGGGGTCTGCACTAACCCCAGACAGAAGCCAGGTAAGTGTCAGTTCAGAAATGGTTCCTCTTTGGGGCAGAATTTGGGCTTGATAACTAATGCCCCTTCCAACCGCTTGAACAATCTGACTCTTCTATGTTATGTATATGGTATACCATTTTTGAATTTCTTAGTAAATAGTTATCAAGATCAAAAGTTTCCAAAGGACTTTATACTTTGATTTATGTGAGGAAAAGGTGTGACCAATGACAAACAAGTCATGGCACTTAAATGGTCTTTTTGGAAAAATCAAGTAAGTCGTAGAATACAGTTTAATCTGTACAAAGTGCCAATGACTAGAGGAATTACTGGAGGAACAGCAGTCAGCCTGCATTATTTTAGGATCTTAATCGAAATGCATAGGTGTGCACACTTACGCACTACCTGTCCAAACTTCAGTTCAGTCACTCAGTCGTGTCTGACTCTTTGCAACGCCATGGACTGCAGCATGCCAGGCCTCCCTGTCCATTACCAACTCCCGGAGCTTACTCAAATTCATGTCCATTGAGTTGGTGATGCCATCCAACCATCTCATCCTCTGTCATCCCCTTCTCCTCCTGCCTTCAATCTTTCCCAGCATCAGGGTCTTTTCCAATGAGTTGGTTCTTGCATCAGGTGGCCAAAGGATTGGAGTTTCAGCTTCAGCGTCAGTCCTTCCAATGAATATTCAGGACTGATTTCCTTTAGGATGGACTGGTTGGATCTAGTTGCAGTCCAAGGGACTCTCAAGAGTCTTCTCCAACACCAC
This sequence comes from Bos indicus x Bos taurus, assembly GCF_003369695.1. Classification (NCBI taxonomy): domain Eukaryota; kingdom Metazoa; phylum Chordata; class Mammalia; order Artiodactyla; family Bovidae; genus Bos; species Bos indicus x Bos taurus. Next base: position 110,281,264 of record NC_040079.1, on the reverse strand, counting down.
AGTTCAAAAGCATCAATTCTTTGGCGCTCAGCTTTCTTTATAGTCCAACTCTCACATCCATACATGACTACTGTCCAAATTTAAAGAACATTATAAGAATACATAGACAAAGAACCAAAAAGCTCACTAACAATCCAGAAAAGCTTCTGTGCCATTACTGTTTTCTGAAATGCTGATTATCTCAGCATATTTAGCTTGAATGCCCAAATGGTGTGCTAACTTCAACGGTTCTTTAAAACAGAATTCACAAAGAGCTTTAAATAGCATGATAAAGGAAAACAGGGTAGACTACAAAAATCAGAACTGTAAAACTAGATGGGTTACAAAAGGCAATAGAACACTATATAAGGATTCACAGAACTATTTTCTTTAGTACAAATGAAATATTTCTTCCAACCTGCAAAGGTTACACTCCTAACAAATGTCTGCAGGCATGTCCCCATAAGAAAAGGGGAAGATATTTGTAAATAAAATTCACATGGATTATTTAACAAATATGTTACCAGAACTAACTATTAAAATATGAAGTGTAATCATCTTACCAGCTCCAAATGGCACGTAAGCAAACTTCTCTCCTGATGCTGGGCTGTCCTCTAAGTAGCGGTCAGGATTGAAGTCCAGACGCTCTACCCATGAGTCTTTAAGTCTCTGATTGACAGTAGGAGACACACACACCTGGTGTCCTGGAGGAATGGTGTACCCTGCCACAGTCTGCAGGTGAAAGCAACACATTTCATAACCTTAAAATGCTCTACCCAATAATCAGATCATTGTATAATAAAGCACTAGTATACATGAAATATACATATGTTTTAAAACTGGCTAGTAGACAGGCCTTGCCTGGAAAATCCCATGGACGGAGGAGCCTGGTGGGCTCCAGTCCATGGGGTCGCTAAGAGTTGGACACGACTGAGCAACTTCACTTTCACTTTTCACTTTCATGCGTTGGAGAAGGAAATGGCAACCCACTCCAGAGTTCTTGCCTGGAGAATCCCAGGGACAGCGGAGCCTGATGGGCTGCCATCGTGGGGTCGCACAGAGTTGGACACGACTGAAGCGACTTAGCAGCAGCAGCAGTAGACAGGCCAATTAAAAATTATTTTAACTTAAGATGATTTCCATATGACACAACATTGGGCTGGAAGGATATACACAAATTTTAAAAAACCATAATGCCATGGGGCTGGGGATGGGATTTCAAGAAGCCTTTCACAATCCAATTTACACAGTTCCACAGTTACAATTACTTATAACAACATATATGTTATTTTAAAAAAACAAGGACAAAACACACTTCCATTGTAAAAGCCCTAATTGTAGGGAGATCGGGTGAGCATGTATACTGTCTGCAATTATGTAAAAATATCTATATATCTAGAATAGGTAAAATTGAAAATTATTTACAAGTGATTATTCTACGTTTTTAAAAATTCTCTTTGATATTACACTATTTCTTTTTGATAAATACAACTTGGGGCCACAGAGGAAAAGCTCTAGCCAGGAGACTCACCAGAGGAGTTTTGGCCAGTCTCATCATGGTCATTATAGGAGGTCGAAGTCTTAATGTTTCTTTTATACAGCGATCAAGTAAATTGAGATCCTTGAGCTAAAAAGAGAAAATTTTTCCAGGTTTTACAAACATTTAAGCATACCGCAAGAGGATACAAACAAGTTCAGAGTAGCTGAATAAAAAGTTTTATTACTGTCCATGGTCAGCAAAGAAAAAGGCATGATAACAGATCACTCTGACGAATGGCATGGTAAGGACCTGCAAAAATTTACCCATCGAAAACATGAAAACATTAGCAAAAATCATCAATTTCAGCTTTTTCAAAACCTGTACACAAATGTTTATAGCAGCATTATTCATAGTATCCTAAAGGTGGAAACAATCCAAATGTCTATCAACTGATGAAGAGGTTAATAAAAGTGGTATAGCCACACGATGGCTACAAATACGGTAACAAATATGTTACCAGAACAAACTATTCAAATATGAAGTGTAATCATCTTACCAGCTCCAAATGGCACGTAAGCAAACTCTCCTGATGCTAGGCTGTCCTCTAAAGTACTGATATATGCTACAACATGGATTAATTTTGAAAACATGCTAACTGAAAGAAGCTAGTCACAAGAGACCACATACTGTATGATCCCATTCATATGAAATGTCCAAATAGGCAAATACAAAGAGACAAAATATAGATTAGTGGTTGCTAGAGGCAGGGGAAATGGACTGCTCATGGCCCTCTTTTGGAAGTGGTGTAAACATTTTCAAATGAAACTCTGATGATGGTTTCACAATTCTGAAAATACTTTTAAAAACCAGTAGATTATATACTTTAATAGGTGGATTAATTATGTAATTAGCTATCACTTTAAAAATTACTAAAATCAGGAATTAAAAGGAGACATCACTATTGACCTAATAGAAAAGAATGACAAGAGAATACTTCAACTGTTTGCCAACAAATTAGATAACCTAGATGAAACAAATTCCTAGAAAGACACAAACTGCCAAAAACTAACTCAAAAAGAAATTGAACAGATTTGTAAAAAGTGAAGACATTGAATTAGTAATCAAAAACTACCCACAAAGAAAGCACAGGCCTAGATGGCTTCACTGGTTAATACTACCAGACATTTAAGAAAGCAGTAATACCAGTCCTTCACAAAGCCTTCCTAAAAGGAAAAAGAGGAGGGAACACTTCCAAACTCCTTCTCTGAGAACCAATAATATACCCTGACACCAAAATCTGTCAAATACATAACAATAAAACTATAGCCCACTATCCCCTGTGAATATTGTCCAAAAGTCCTCAACAAAATACCAGCAAACAGATCTAGGATTAGGACATTTCAGGGGAGGCTATGATGAATTTTCTAAAAATAATCAATTTAATCTATAGTATATAGAAGATCCCAAATTGTCCCCTTTAACAATCAGCCACACACACTCAGTATCATAAGCAGCAATGGAACTGAAAATCCCACAAACCTGGTCATAAGTCAGAGGAGGCAGATTCTCACCACAGACTGTTTTCTGTTCTAAGAAACATTTTTCTTGAAGTGTTTTGTCTCTGGCCAAAAAGAAGCCCATCCAGGCACTGGTAGTTGAAGAAGTATGCTGCCCTGCCAAGAGCAGTCCAATAAGCATGCCTGCTACTTCATCATCCGTCAGAGGACGCCCATCCCTACAGAATGGACCACACACACAAATTTAACATCTGCAGGTCACTTCATGCCCCAACCTTTACATAAAAATTAGTTCATTTCTTCTCTTGCATTTACCCATCACAAGTCCAAATTTTTTTTTCCCCTTTAGAGAAGAGAGGCCAATAAAAAATATGACATTGATTACAAAGACTTCATTGCAGTTTACTAGCAAACTTTTCACATCCACAGTACTAAATTCCAGTAAGGCACAGGATCCCAGTAATTTATGTCTCATCCATTTAAGAAGTTCAAAGGTCATATCTACTAATTTTTGCCAGTATTTTTACTTTTTAAATGTACATAATATTTAACTATGCTTTTAATGTGGAATTTCCTGCTTCGTTTAATATGTGACCTGAAGAGCTCTTACTTGTAAGTAGACTCTAGTAAAGTTTGGAGAATGTCATCAATTTTTTCTCCTGACTCTCTGCGTTTCTGGATTGCCTTGTAGAAAATATTCTTGATCTCCCGATGAGCTCTGTCCCTGCGTCTGTAATTCAAACATGAAGATAACTTTTAAAAAGTAAGCAATACTTTCAGGCATCAATTGACAAAACTCAGAACCAAGAGGAAAAAAAAAAAGAATCCATGAAAATCTTATATTGTTAGGAATTTCTAAGGTCCTTAAGGACAGGAAATGTGTTATAACATACTTATCCCTGATTCTGAACACAGTACCTATGTTGTAACTGAAAACTCAAATGATTACTCCTTTACAACCATTTTCCATTGTAAAAGAAAGCAGAAATACACCTTTATATTAACAGGAAATTCCAATTTTAAGCAAGTTAATTCTTGAAGTGGACAGACTCACTCTGGTTCTTCTATAGGATTTCAAATTTGAGTAACTCCCACTCCTCACTTGAACAGAAATGAATCAATAAAGGCTACTAATAGGCAAAACACTAAGCTACATGTCAAGTCCCGTGAGCAGTGTTTCTCTGTATCACAGATGATCCTTGCTCTTAAGGAGATCACAATAGGCTGACAAGGAGACAAAGAAAGGTTTGGATACTTCAAAACACAGAAACTTCACAATAAACTACAAATTAGTCAAATACTTTCAAGTGCCTAGAAAGCTGCATCACTTCTAGGTAGAGTTCAAGAACTTTCCGGAGTACAAGGAATATGTGGGACATGTGGGTTTTAAAATATCAGGACAGTCAAATCAACCTTTCTAAAACTGAAACTTAACCTTAAATGAGCTCACTATGTAAAAAAAATGTTGAATTCTTACAGAAGAAGGGAGGCTCATAACCTCCCCCAATTTGCTTCTATATTTAATTTTTATTTTTGTTAATGCAAAGCAAACCAATAGTACGGTAATTAAACACACAGTGAAATGACCAAGCATCGTCTCTTCGTCCATACCTGAAACTAGGCAGAGGGAGCCAGCCTGGCAAAAGCCAGGCTGCATGGCTAAAACCTCCATCCAAATCCGCATACAGTTGTGCCACCTTCTCGTTGAGTTGACTTCTGATTTCCTTTCCATGTAAACAATGGCTGGCTGTTAAAATGATGAGCTCAGAAAGAGCTTCAAACAAATCTAGAGGGAAAAAGATCATTCCCATTACTATTGCCCAAAATTCTTTTGAAATGTTGTATTCTTAGAGACGCAAAAGTACTATGAAGGAAATGAGAATAAAAATTTAACTCGTTAACCAACAAGATCCTTTTCACACCATCGAAAAATGCCTATAGACAGGCTACAATAAAGAGAAACCAAAGGCAGCCCACCTCTTTGGATAGCCAAGATAGATGCCACGGAGGTAACTAAAACCTCACTCAGACTCATGAGCCCTTCATCTCAAAAAGATAAAAGTGGGAAATTAATAAGTGGGAAAAAAAAAACTGAAGTCTTGAAAAAGTCTTAAAAGAAAACTAATCACCGTCTTGTATATGCAAACATTAGAGACGGATGCATCAAGTAAGCACACCTGGATGACACTGTAAAAGCCACAATTACCCAGTCGATATCCTGTTCTTTGATTCCATGCTCACCAAACGAACTTCTAGTTGTCATTTGGCTTTCCAGTTAGACTGCCAATAAAGAGAAGTGCAGCAAATATTATGCTGTTCTTTGTCCCATAATTGCATCTCACTTGTACTTACTCAGCATTCTCATTTATACATCAGCTTCTCATAGAAGAGCAAGTATGTCACATAAAATTTAGGTCTGTTAAATACAACCAGGTTCCTGGACCTTTTATAGAAGCTGAAGACTAGATCTAGAATGTGATGACCTACATAGTAGTCTTACTGCCCTGTAGACAGATGTTGCTTCCTGCTAGGGCTATGGCAATGGTTTCGATGGCAACACTTAATTGCAATCCAGTATAAAAACTGGATTCACAGAGTCCAAAGAAAGTTATGTTACATTCAATATATTCCCTACATAATGCAAGAAAGCACATAATAACGTTGTTTTTTTAATTTCTACTGGGAACAGCTAAAATCGCTCTTTTGGTAGTACAGCAAGCTTATGTATTTAAACTTACATTTTTGTTGAAATAAATCATTCCCATACAACATTAGAAAAATAATGTATTACATATATAATTTAATCTTTTAGACTTCAAGTTGCTGACATGGAGGGCAAATTTTTTATTTTATATATTATCTTAAAATGACTTTGAATGTAAGTTTTACATTTGGTTTATTTCAAAATTCAATCATGAATCATTTTTATGTAATTGAGCTAAACAATATGCACATTAATTAAAATATTTTAAGATTTTGCTAAGTGAGCAACAATAATTACTTCCGCTCAAGTCTTTTAACTCCATAACGTGTTCATTTCATTAAATATAAGGTGGATTTGCTTCCCAGGTAGCATGAGTGGTAAAGAGCCTGCCTGCCAATGCAGGAGACATTAATAGGTGTGGATTCAATCCATGGATCAGGAAGATCCCCCGGAAGAGGGCATGGCAACCCACTCCAGTGTTCTTGCCTGGAGAATCACTTGGACAGAGGAGCCTGGTGGGCTACAGTCCACGGGGTGGCAAAGAGTCGGACACGACTGAAGCGATTCAGCATGCATGCATCCAAGGTGGTTTTACACGTGCTGTAGTTTGCTCTTTACACACACATACACACACACATTGTTAAAATTTCTAGTCACAGAAAAGTAGACATATTAGGACAAATGAAAAACCAAAACATTGTGCTTACTTTTTTCTCCACTTTCTCCCCAACTTTTAAAGTATTCTTTTGTTTCTTTTTCAATTATAGACACGTGCTGTCTAAAGTGGGCTATGTTAAGACCACTTTTCAACATTTTCTTCTGCTCCAAGAAAACCTTCAAAATATTAAGGGTATACAAGTATTAAAACACAGTTCTGTTTTACCATGAGACTCATTTGGGTTATTATAACTCTTTAATACACAAAGAAAGCAGTCTTCCAAAAAATTGAAATTAAAGAGAAAATAATTTTCTTCACCACACCAGATAAAACTTCATGCATATATCTGAAGTAATATGTAGTAGACACATGCTATGCAGGTCCAATTCAAACGATAAATTAGGAACCCCACTTCTGGCCTTCCTTCCTAATACATACATGCTTTCCCCACTCTTGACTCCAAGGCTGCCTTCTCCTATTCCATTATATTCTAGTCTTCCAACCCAACCCAGATGCCAACACAATCTCCCAAAGGTCCATTATGCTTTGCTAATATTTTTATCCTCTTTCACATATTCTACCATTTATTCCCAAACAAATATCATTCCTCACTCACACTATCTTCCAAAAGTTTAATTAGAATGTAATACAGTGGGAATAAATTCACACTAAGACAATAAACCCTTTGGGGAAGTTCTAAAATAAACCCTCTGGTTTATTTTATATTTTTTATGTATTTTATATATCCAACCAGAGGGATTAACCTAGGCTTTCGCTTTTGGTCTTAAGGAGAGCTGTTCATTCCTCCATACCTCCTCAATCCCCAGAAGCAACACTGAATGTCAATTCTTAGCTGCTACACTAGAGTACTGGGTAATGCATGGTACATTGATAGCCAGAGCCTGCACCAAGTAATTAAGCTAATTATTGAATGCATTTTATACCAAGTTGCAGTACTTAAATATTTGCCTTCGGGGGAGCAAAGAAATCACACAAACTTCTAAAACCAACAACATCTAGCTCAGAAGAACTCTCATCCTAGAATTTCAGGTAGGAGGTGGGAAAGTATTAATAGGACGCCCTTCTAATGAAATGAGTTTTTCCTTCTTACTACCTCAAATCAAATGCTAACACGCTAAGTTCTCATTGATTCTATTAATATTGCTTTGCACAGGTAGCCCTTTAAAATTGTTTGTTTAGTCCACACCAGCAGCTATAAAGCAAAATACCCATTCTCTGTCAGCTACCCTGGGTTTTCCTTCTTATAAGTGCCTCCTGATTCTTCAGAGTTTTGAGGCAAGGAATAATCTCTTCTCTACTTTAGCAATACAGCTTACACTACTAGCTATAAATTGTATAGTGCAGATTTGTCTTTCTTCAAGCTAACCACGTCACCTACTGTATTAGGCACATCATAGGCAACTCCCTTCCCAAACACAGGTGTCGTCAGACGACTGTAGACTTCCTCGGCATTCAAGTCTTCATTTTTACTATTAAAAAGCAGTGCAGCAGCCTCACTCCCCAGCAGGTAGGTAAACGTCTTTCCCACCATGGTAAAACTAAATACAGGTCCATACTGAAGAGAGAAAAGTACCCACAGTGATGTTACCAAAAAATCTGCAAGCGCTAAGACACTCATCTTAAATAATAAAATAATACATTGTTGAAGATCAAAACATTCACAAACCTTAATGCAATTCTTCCCCCCGTCTTTGTCCAAATGTATAATTATGTTCATCTGGTTCCAAATAAAATATAAATAAAACTTTCTATTCTGCTTTTTTCACTCCTTATATTGAAAATATTTTCTATCTTTCACAGACATCATATTAACTGTTCTTTCTATGGTTGATGTGTCCATTTTTTATTTATTATAGGCAATTATGTAATGAATATCTCTGAGAATATAGATATTTTTTCCCTTTGATTAAAAGTAACTTTACAGGAGTAGCCAAAGAATATGACCTTTCCTAAAGTTATTGCTATGTGGAGATACCAGAATTTTATTTAGTTATGAGTCTTACCACCTAGTTTTTAATTAGTGACTTTCCATAGCTGTTATGTTAGATGGCACCCCATTCCAGTACTCTTGCCTGGAAAATCCCACAGACAGAGGAGCCTGGTGGGCTGCAGCCCATGGGGTTGCGAAGAGTCAGACACGACTGAGCGACTTCCCTTTCACTTTTCACTTTCATGCACTGGAGAAGAAAATGGCAACCCACTCCAATGTTCTTGCCTGAAGAATCCCAGGGATAGGGGAGCCTGCTGGGCTGCCATCTATGGGGTCACACAGAGTCGGACACGACTGAAGTGACTTAGCAACAACAAATGAGTCTTACCACTATCTCACCAACACTGAATGATCTCATTTTTAATTTTTTTGTTAATCTGGTTAGGTGCTAAATGCTTTGCTTTGCAGTTTTCTGATTACTATTAAAGATTTCAGTTACTGGGGATACAGTCATGAACAAAAATACTGTCTCTGACTCAAGAAACTCCAGTCTATTTAAATAGATGCAACTCAATTGAATAAGTGCATTAACAAATGTAAAATTACAAATGTGACAAGTACTAGACAAAGGAAAGCAACTCTTCGATGAGAGAACTGATAAAAGGGACTAAAAAGAGAAAAAGACACCAGAGCTGAGACCTAAAGCATGGTAGGGGTAGTAGTTAGCCTGATGGCAGAGCATGCGCAGAGTTCTAAAAGTAAAAGAGAAGGTAAGGATGTGATGAGGGTAGAGTCTATCTAGTGGGGCCATACAGAGCCTTATCAGCCACATTCAGGGAGTTGTATCCTTGCAAGCAACGGAATGAGATGGAAGGTCTTAAACTGCATGGGAGAGATACTAATCTGTGCATATTTTAAAAGAAAGATCCCTCTGGCTCCTGGATGGAGAGGAGGGAGCGATAGGAGCTGAAGGAAAGCCAGACGACCAGCGAGCCTGTTACAGGAACCTGATGATGAGCACTCGGGACAATGTAATGGAGAGGCAGTGGAGACAGAAGCAGAAGGATATGGAATTATTTTGAAGAGAAAATCTGCAGGCTTGGGAATGAATTGATGGATGGAGCAGGAAGTATCAAGAGTGAATCCTAGGCTCCTGGTACACTGCAAAACTGGCAGAACAATGATGAGGAAGGTGAACAGAAAGGACCATCAGGATTAGAGAGAGAAAAATCAAAGGGTCAGATTTTTTAAATGTCTGATTTCAGATGACTTTGGACAACCAAGAAAAAATAATGTGGGAGGTGAATATCCAGGTCTGAAGCCCAAGAAGAGACCTGAACCAGAGACTTTAATTTGGGTGTCATTTACATCTGGCTGGGCTTTCCAGGTGGTGCAGAGGTAAAGAATCCACCTGCAGTGCAGGAGATGCGGTTCAACCCCTGGGTTGGGAAGATCCCCTGGAGAAGGGAATGGCAACCCACTCCAGTATTCTTGCCTGGGTAATTCCATGGACAGAGGAAGCTGGTGGGTTACAGTCCACGGGGTCACAAAGAGTCAGACACAACTGAGAGACTAACACTTTCACACTCTCACTTCATGTGGCTAAAAACTGAAGCTGCAGCTAGGGACAAGATCAGGTAGGAAAGAATAAAGGCCAAGGACCAAACCTCAGTGAATCCCAACAGTAAATGGCCAAGCGTGAGCCCACAAATGAGTTAGGAAAGCAGCATTCACAGAAGCAGAAGAAAAAGTGAGAGAAGCCACAGCTAAGGTGGGAGTGGTCATCACTGACAAATACAGCTAAGTTCACTACATTAAGACATGGTGCTCATTAGTGAAGGGGTTGAAAGACAGACTAGAGTGGACTAAAGAGTAAGTGAGGAGGTGTGGAAACAGAGACTAAGTACAGAAACTTGCTGGAGGGGGAGGGACATGCGAGGGGCTTAGAAAATTCCACAGATGCATGGTTAAAAAAAAAGGGTCAATTATTAATAGTATCCATGTTAACTGTGATCAGTGAATACAAAATTGAGGCCAGTAGTTTTTAAACCATAGTTGCCAGAACTAAATTTCCTCAGAGATAATCCTAGAACAAAGGAGAACATAACAGGGTCTCTAAGACCCCTCCAGCTCTTAATCCAGAAAAACTCCAATTTTATCTGTTACCTGTACTAGGGATAAGCATAAGATTACATTTTTTTTAATATTCCACCATTTAAAAGAAAATTGGAAAAGCACTAATTTCTTTTCCTTTAATGATTTGTAACACTTACCTTCTCATATGCATCTTCTAGGAATTCAATTGGACTTTTCCCAAATGCTATAGCATGTCCAAGGAATGGAATTGGAGAGACAATGTATGGTGGACTTTTCTGCAAAAGAAAACAAACAAAAAAACTTCGAGTTTACATTTCCTATTATAAGACATTCAGTTTAGTTTCACAATTCAAAAAGAAAGAAAGAAAGAAACGTGTCCTTAATATTAAGAAGTTACCAAAAGATGAAGCACCAAAAGTAACTTCACAACAAGTAAATCGCAAATACCTTAGACCGAGCAGCTTTGGGAAAAAGAAGAGAAACTCAAAACCTGGTATAAGATAAATGACCAAACATCACAGTACTGCAATTAGGCTCTAGGCAACTTTCCTAACCATAAGTAAAAAAAAAAAAAAACTAAACTAAACTCAAACTATGGTTTCTTGAGCACTTATTTCTACTACCACTCACAGTTTTAGTCCCCAAATCTTGCCTAAATCTTTAGTCCCACAATGGGAAAAAAACAGAGTAACTTGAGGGAAAGAAGGGAAATGTTTAAGATGTTACATTCCTCATTACGGTCAACAGAACACATTATCATGCTTCTCTCAAGGAATGATCTAGATCCACTGATTTTAATGAGAGAGAAAATCAGTTCTAGCAGGAACATTTTAGCACTCACTATAAAAGGTACTTCTGGGCTTCCCAGATGGCTCAATGGTAAAGAGTCAACCTGCCAAAGCAGGAGACATAGGTTCTGGGTGGGAAGATCACCTGGAGGAAATGACAACCCACTCCAGTATTCTTGCCTGGAGAATTCCATGGACAGAGGAGCCAGGCAGGCTATAGTCCATGGGGTTACAGAGTCTGACAGGACTGAACCACTGACCACGCTGGCTTAAAATGTACTTCAGATGCCCCAAAATGAGACTCACAGATTACAGCATCAAGTCTCCTGAAATCAAACGTGCAGTTATGAAAAAGGACAATAGTCCTCATATCCTTCGTAGTCTCAAAGAGAAAGGAGCTCTACAAACTCACTCTTTGGACAATAGTAGCAACAATCTTAAAATACTACAGTTGTCTTTCCAAAGATAACACTTCCTCAAAAACACCACACATGGAGGGGGAAAAAAACTGCCTCGTGCCTGTTAGAGGTCAAACAAAAATCATTTAAAAACTACTTCGTCAAAAAAAAAAAAAAAACTTGTGATTTCCACTGTCAGTAAAAAATGTATTCTATTGTCAATGCTACTTGGTTTGGCTAAAACGCATTCATCACATATATTTGGGAAATAGAAGCCAGTGGTCAGTAAAGGCTCTAAGTTAGAGAATCTGATATTTTATTAGCATCATAGGAAGGTCCCTGCAACACTCATGACGCTCACTCTACCAAACTAAACACATTCCTCTCCATAGTGATGTAAAATCGGCACTGGGGGTAACGACACAGCCCATAGAACACTGAACCACTCAAGGGTAGCCACCTAGGATGACGACCACCAGGGCCGAAGCTGCCCCAAACATCACCAACAGGGCCCCCACCAGGGCTGAAACACCCCTTACGGCGGCCAGTACCGTCATCCGGACGTTCAGGGCCACAGCCGCCACCCCGACCCTGGCCATTAGGGCTACCGATAGTGCCTCGGTCAACAGAGGCATCACTAAGACCACAGTCGCGGCAAACACGACCCCAACGAGGACGAGGCACGCGACCGACACCAGGGCACCCAGCACCAAGCTCAGCAAGGTCAGGGCAGTCTCGACCGCCCGTGCAACCAGAATCGGGGCTGCTGCCTCTCGACTCCCTCCCAGCTCCAGCCTCCAGCGTGCCCGCCGCCACTTCCCGGCACCACAGCGGTGCCAGCCCCTCGCTAGCTCTTCGGTCGCCCTGGTCTCAGCGTCCCCTCCACCAGAACCCCCAGGGGTGCACGTACCGCCCCAGTCGGCAGTGGTGGGGCCAGGTGGCCAACCGCGAGGCGGAACAGGTAGACCAGACTAAGCGTGAAGGCGCAGGCGATGAGCAGCATGGATGCGAGGTTGCCGCCCGTTACTTGCTCCATCGCCTGCCCCAGCACTGACCCGCCCGCCTGCAGTAAGTCCAGCATCACTATCCCGGCCGCCACCCCCGCGTCAATTTGCCAGAGACGTTGGAGGCCGAGGTCGCCGCGGCTCCTCCGAATCCACCGAGGAACAGAAGCTGGCAGATGGGTGTTAGGAGGTGGCCGGGCCAGCAGGTCTCCTACTAAGCCCAGCCCCACCCCCCACCCCCTATAACTCCGCCTCTTTCGCACACCACCCTATACGTCACAGAATAGGGCGGGACCTGCCTCTGGCCACGCCCCTTAAAAGCATCCCAATGCCGAAGTCTCCTTGCGCCGAGAGAGAGAGGCCCTGAAGAAGCAGGTTGCACCTGTGGCACGGGGAGTGCAGAGACAGAAGAGAAACATAGGCTTAAGAGGAGGTCACCCCTAAGAATCGCGGGCCACCCGAGCCTGTGTGTCCTGGGTGCGGGGCGCCAGCACACAACACTGTAATGGGACGGGCGGAAGGATTTCAGGGCTAGGGTTGCGGCGTGGCGGCGGCGGCGGCGCGCGTTCGGTGATTGCACCGCGCGCGGCTGAGGTGATCTCGGCTTATGTGGCGTCAGCAGGGCGGGTGGCTGGGGCGCCGCCCCCTTCCTGGGCTCTGAAAGGCGCCGCACCTGAACCCGTTCGGGGGCCGCGTCCCGGGCGGTCGGAGAGTTCCAAATATCCGCGATAAAGGGAGATTGTGAAAGACGCCTTATACACCCTGAAGGTTGGGACGCTGGGGTCATTCCCATCTCACCTCGAATAAAACCAGGCCAGTATTCATATGCAATGATAGAGGTAACAACTCGTGGTTATTGGGTGTTCTACGTCTAACAGAAGCAAATCTTGCAAGCTAGGTATCTATGTTACAGGCCGTCGTGACCTGTTTGAGGCAATATTTCCCAACAACGCCACTTATTCTGGCTGTTTAGGACCAGACAGATTTTGAAACGAAATTCGGTTCTCCTGTTACACGCAACCTCAGCTCATCCACGCTTGTGGTTTCAAATAAACATGCGTGTAAAATGACCGCCAAGTGGAACCCTCCTGTTAGGTAACTGTCACCAGCCCCTGGCCAGATTGATTCCTTTATACAGTCAACGTTAAGAGCTGGCTGCTGTGCTTGGCACTGGGAATACAGCAGTGAATGAGAAAACTGCGAGGCCCTGTGGAAGGAGCAGTAAACAGCCAGTTGCCTGTTCTGACTCCTCTGTCTGGAGATCGGATGCTCCTATCAGATGAGTAGCGCCAAGTAAACTCATAAATCTTCACTCACCTGGCTGCCAACCTGCTCCTCCCATACTGCGTCTGTAGGAGGGGCACCAGTAGCCACCAAACTGCCCTCCTGCGCTGCGCATGACATCTCATCAGTCACCAAGTCCTGTAATTCCACCACCTTAAAAGTTGCTCCATTCTTGCCACTGCCTTGAGTCGACCCTGGGCATTGCTTGTCTGCATTACTACAATCATAGGCTAACTGGACGCGAGTCCTTGTCTTTTAATCTACCCGCCACAAAAGCTACCATTTCTCCTGTCACTAAAGTTGTGTTGCAGTTGACTTCATCAGTTTCCTCTGTTACCAGATGAACTAAAGAATAGGGACCATGTCTTAACTGGTTTTTATATTTTGCATTTATTCTGATTCATAGCTGTTCAAAAAGTGTGGTTCATGGTCTTCTGGGTATCCTCAGGACCCCAGGGGTGTCTGCAAAGTCAAAGCTCTTTATAACAATATGTGATTTACTTTTTTACGGCTGGAATTTGTAGTGATGGTGTCAGATCAGTTCAGTCGTTCAGTCGTGTCCAACTCTTTGTGACCCCATGAATCAAAGCACGCCAGGCCTCCCTGTCCATCACCAACTCCCAGAGTCTACCCAAACCCATGTCCATCGAGTCGGTGATGCCATCCAGCCATCTCATCCTCTGTCATCCCCTTCTCCTCCTGCCCCAAGTCCTTCCCAGCATCAGGGTCTTTTCCAATGAGTCAACTCTTCACATGAGGTGGCCAAAGTATTGGAGTTTCAGCCTCAGCATCAGTCCTTCCAATGAATACCCAGGACTGATCTCCTTTAGGATGGACTGGTTGGATCTCCTTGCAGTCCAAGGGTCTCTCAAGAGTCTTCTCCAACACCACAGTTCAAAAGCATCAATTCTTCAGCGCTGAGCTTTCTTCACAGTCCAACTCTCACATCCATACATGATGACTGGAAAAACCATAGCCTTGACTGGACAGACCTTTGTTAGCAAAGTAATGTCTCTGCTTTTTAATATGCTATCTAGGTTGCTCATAACTTTCCTTCCAAGGAGTAAGAATCTTTTAATTTCATGGCTGCAGTCACCATCTGCAGTGATTTTGGAGCCCAGAAAAATAAAATCAGCCACTGTTTCCCCATCTATTTGCCATGAGGTGATGGGACCAGATGCCATGATCTTCGTTTTCTGAATGTCGAGCTTTATGCCAACTTTTTCACTGTCTTCTTTCACTTTAATCAAGAGGCTCTTCAATTCTTCCTCACTTTCTGCCATCAGGGTGGTGTCATCTGCATATCTGAGGTTATTGATATTTCTCCCGGCAATCCTGATTCCAGCTTGTGCTTCCTCCAGCCCAGCGTTTCTCATGATGTACTCTGCATACAAGTTAAATAAGCAAGGTGACAATATACAGCCTTGACGTACTCCTTTTCCTATTTGGAACCAGTCTGTTTTTCCATGTATGGTGTCAAATCAGTAGTAAATAGAACTTCTGGGGCCTTAGCACAAACCGATGATAAGTGGCACCAAACTCTGCTGCTGCTGCTAAGTCACTTCAGTCGTGTCCAACTCTGTGCAGCCCCATAGACGGCAGCCCACCAGGCTCCCCCGTCCCTGGGATCCTCCAGGCAAGAACACTGGAGTGGGTTGCCATTTCCTTCTCCAATGCATGAAAGTGAAAAGTGAAAGTGAAGTCGCTCAGTCGTGTCCGACTCTTCGAGACCCCATGGACTGCAGCCTACCAGGCTCCTCCGTCCACGGAATTTTCCAGGCAAGAGTGTTGGAGTGGGGTGCCATTGCCTTCTCCCTGGGCACCAAACTCTAGTAGTTGTTATTATTCACTGCTATGCACTTGCAGTAGAGAAACATTGCTTGCTTCACTTAAGAATGTTGTTGATGAAATTATATTCCTTTTTTTTAATTTAAATTTATTTATTTAAGTATTCCTTTTTTAAAAGGTATTTTAACTAGCTGCTTTCTTCATGCCTGCATGCATGTTGAGACACTCTACTCTAAGGCACATCTGGCTCTTTTCGACCCCATGGACTGTGGCCTGCCAGGCTCCTCTCTGTCCATGGAATTCTCCAGGCAAGAATACTGAAGTGGGTTGCCATTTCTTCCTCCAGGGGATCTTCCTGGCCTAGGGGTTGAACCTGTGTCCTGTATCTCCTGCATTAGCAGGCACATTCTTTACCCACTGAGCCACCTGGGGATCCCCAGCTCCTTTTTCTGTGGAATGGCATTTGTGCTTGAAAGAACAAGTGACAGACTTTGGTCATTCAGGGTTGGGTATTTGACAGATGTTTTCTTGAAAATGAAGTCAGCCTCTCCTTTCAAGGAAAACCACTGGCAGTATTTGTTGTCAATGATAAAATTAAAGTGTTCAAATAAAAATTAAGAATTTTAGAAAACTTACATCTACCTATATGAACTTGACAACTTACCAATTCTTGAGACTTCTCTATAGAGGAAATTTAGTAACAAGGGCTGTATGTGTAATAAAATGTGTCTACATATTGAATCTTTGTATAGTTAAAAGAGCCCATATTTTCAAATGTCCAGTACGTAATGTTGCAAGATCATGCACAAGTGAAACAGCCAAAGTACAAGGGAAGGCCCTCTCTTCAGTGACCTAGCACTGTGCCCAGAAGTGCCCTCATTCGTGTCATGCCCCAGCAAATGCAGAGGAGTGTAAGAGACGCATGGAGGAGCGTCTCCCAACAATGCCTGCCTTCTTTATATAGCTCTTTGTTAGGGACTGAATGTTTATGTGCCCCCAGAATTCTTATGTTGAAGCCCCAACCCCTAATGTGACTGATTTTGGAGTTAAGACCTGTGAGGCAGAGATAATGGTTAAATTAGATTACAAAGTTGGGACCCGAGTTTGATAGGGCTGCTGTGCTTATAAGAAGGTAAGGAGATGCCATCTGCTTGCTCTCTCCATTATGCGAGGACACCGTGAAGGACGCGTCTGCAAGCCAGGAAGAGAGTTTCATCAGGAGCCACAGCACTCTGTGTCTTGATCCTGGACTTCCTGGCCTCCACAACTGTGAGAAATAAATTTCTATTGTTACACCCAGTCTGTTTTATTTTGTTATGGCAGCCCATGCTGACTAATATACTTATCAGGACAATTCTCACCTACCCTGTTCTGGAATTATGATTTATGTATTCCTGCTCTGTGTTCTCATAGTACTTTCTTTTTATCTCTATTATGACTCACGTCACACTCTAAGTATTCAAACATTCATGTGAATATAAAAAAAAAAATTATTGAGCTCTTCAGACAGTTCAGTTCAGTTCAGTCGCTCAGTCATGTCCGACTTTGTGACCCCATGAATCGCAGCACGCCAGGCCTCCCTGTCCATCACCAACTCCTAGAGTTCACTCAGACTTATGTCCATTGAGTCAGTGATGCCATCCAGCCATCTCATCCTCTGTCATCCCCTTCTCCTCCTGCCCCCAATCCCCCCCAGCATCAGTCTTTTCCAATGAGTCAACTCTTTGCATGAGGTGGCCAAAGTACTGGAGTTTCAGCTTCAGCATCATTCCTTCCAAAGAAATCCCAGGGCTGATCTCCTTCAGAATGGACTGGTTGGCTCTTACCATAGGCCAAAGCACTCACCTTGGTACTGGGTACAGAGTTCTGAATAAAAAGTCTTTCTTCTCATAGGGCTAATAAAGACATAAGCTTAAGTTTAAGATAAGCAGGGCAATTTGATTGAGAAAGACTTGGGGGGAAAGGAGCTACTTGTAATTTGGGGATCAGGGAAGACTTTGTTAAGGAGGTAACACTTCAGCTGTGCCGGGGTCCAGCCCCAGCTGATCCAGGGTATTCAAAGGAGAGACGGCATCGGCGACCTATTTATTTAAATATTCATCAAAGATATAAAGAGTGATAGAATGAGGATAGCTCAGTGAGGAAATTCAGTGGAGAAAAGAGGCTGAAATAAGGATAGCTCAGTAGGAAAATTCAGTGAAGAAAAGAGGCTGAACAATTCAGCCAGAAGGTAAGAGAAAGAACGACATGGGGAGACCAAGTTTCGGTGAACAAGGCCCGCACTTTATTTTCCAAAGTAGTTTTTATACCTTAAGTTATGCATAGAGGATAATGGGGGAAGGGGTAGAGTCATGCAGTAAGCTAGGCTTTCTTCCTGCAAACTTATCATATGCAAAAGTTTAGGTGATTTGCATCATCTTCTGGCCCGGAGGCCTGTTAACATTTTAAGACCCTTTCTTCAGAAAACTTATTTTTCTCTAAAGGTGATTAGGCAGGTGCCACCCTCCAAAAGCATTAAAGTTGCATTCCTATAGGGCAAAGGTGTGGTGGGCTACAACAAAAAAGAATTAACTCAAGGGTCCAAGGTTACAAACACTGCCAGGGACACAGCAGGTAAGGGATATGGAGACTTAGCAGCAAACATTGGCCAAACAAGTGAAAAACCCTTCACCAATACAATTTCTAATCAATCTTTTAACTGCTCAAAGGAATCTGTATTTAGACAGTTTAGAACATCTCATGCCCCTCACAGTTGGGAGGCTCTGAGCAATCACATGTGGCCGGAAAAACCTATTCAGGCAGGCTACAGGATTTCCAAAGGAGTTTGTAGGTTGAAACACTGTCACACCCAGGAATTATTAACTAGAGCTGTAAGCTAACTCTTTTTTCAGAGAGAGGTAGAGGGGGACAGCCCCCCATAAAGTCAGAGGTGTATGTGAAAGCACAAAGCAGAAATCAGGCAGACTCTGGTTTTGGGGGTAGATGCTTGAGAATTTCCAGGGGGACTCCTGAGGCTCGATCCCGCCTATGTATATGCCGAGCCTCCTTCCTCATGACCTTTGCCACGGGTGGAGTTCCTCACCCTGGCTCCCGGCAGTGATAGAATTCCAGTTGAGCTATTCCAGATCCTGAAAGATGATGCTGTGGAAAGTGCTGCACTCAATATGCAATATGCACTCAATATGCAATATGCTGGCTCCCGGCAGAGCTGAGACCTGGGTAGTGACAAGGGTAAGTTCATGAGAGAATCAAAAGGAAGAGTATTCTAGGCAGAAGGAACAGCAAGTGCAAAGACCCTGGGTTAGGAATGTGCAAACTGGCTGTTCAAGAAATAGAAAAGGTAGCAAATGGGACTGGGGAATGGTGGGTGAAGGGCAGAAAAATAAGCACCATAACCAGAGAACCAGATACAGACCTTTCAACTATGGTGTGTGGGATTTAATTTAAATTTCAAATATTTCAACAGAGCATTGTGTTAGTTATGTTGTATTATGTGTTGATGTATGTGCAGGCAATTGCAACAATATGGAATTTAATTCTCAGGATGGTCAGCTAGAGTTTGAATAAGAAAGGCCATATCAGAGACAGCCACTAAAAGCTAGATACCAGAGGCTTTCCTAATTTTCTGAGTAAAAGTTAGAAATGTGTTTTCATTGCTAAAATTATATATATTATGTAAATATAGAATAAAATACTATATGGGTTTTTAACTGTAAAAAATAGTGACATTTTATATGTATATATTGCATTCGCTAAAATACTTGATACACTCCTGAATATACAAATTCTCTCCAAAAAGCCCAACTTTAAAAATAGGCAAAGAACTTGAATAGATATTTCTTCAAAGAAGATATACAAATAGCCAATAAGCATATGAAAAAAATTGTTCACCATTACTAATCATTAGGTAAATGCAAATCAAGACCACAATGAAATACCACTTTATATCCTTTAGAATGGCTGTTATAAAAATACAGAAAATAACAAGTCTTACCAAGATAAATGCACTCTTGTACACTTCTGGTGAGGATATAAAATTGTGCAGTCATTTTGGAAAACAGCATGGTGATTCCTAAAAAAATTAATCATAGAATTACCATATGATCCAGAAATTTCTCCATGGTGATGCTAGTGCAGAAAGTGCAAGAGATGCAGGTTCAAATCCTGGTTTGGGAAGATCCCCTGGAGTAGGAAATGGCAACCTGCTCCAGTACTCTTACCTGGAATATCCCATGGACAGAAGAGCCTGGCAGGCTACTGTCCATGGAGCTACGAAGAGTTGGCTGAGTACACGCACCATCAGCCAGCAATTTCACTTCTGGATATATATCCAAAAGAACTGAAAGTTGGGACTTAAACAAAAGTTTGTACCCCCATGTTTATAGCAGTATTATAACTTCCCTGGTGGCTCAGATGGTAAAGCGTCTGCCTACAATGCAGGAGACCCAGGTTCGATCCCTGGTTTGGGAAGATCCTCTGGAAAAGGAATTGGCAACCCACTCCAGTACTCTTGCCTGGAAAATCCCATGGACGGAGGAGCGTGGTAGGCTACAGTCCATGGGGTCGCAAAGAGTCAGACATGACTGAGCAACTTCACTTCACTTCATTCACAAAAACTAAAGCGTGGAAGTAACTCAGGTGTCTATCAATAGATAAATGGATAAACAAAATATGGCATAAATTCACAATGGAATATTGTTCAAGCTTAAAAGTGAATGCAATTCTGAAGACATTATGCTAAGTGAAATAAGCCTGACATAAAAAGACAAATATTGTATGATTCCATTTCTATGAGATACCTAGAGACAGAAAGTAGAATGGTGTTTACAGGGCTGAGGAGAAGGGCAAAGGGTTAATGGGTTTGAAGTTGCAATATGGGATGATGAAAAAGTTCTGGAGGTGAATGGCAGCAATTGTTGTATAACCGTGTCAGTGTTCTTAATCCCGCTTAAAAAATGGTCAAGATGATAAATTTTATGTGTGCTTTACCACAGTTAAAAAAAATTCCATCCAGCCCCGTAGTCTCTTCTGTTAAGGTTGACTCTCCAGCTCAATCCCACAACTGTTGTTTGTCTAGGTTGAAATTTGGAAGATTCTGGTTGCCTAAACTAGACTATCAGATTAGTCAAATCTTATCTCTAGTATGTTGTCACATTTGCCCCCAGTGTATCTTTCCTGAAAGGTGTGGTTAGCATATTTAAAAATGACAGAGCTGGGATTTTGTTGCACTTACAGATTACATAACTCTATGTCTGTGTGTGTGTGTGCATGTGTGTGTGTGAGAGAGAATTGTATTAAGATTTGCTTCATTGATGGAGTAAGGTTCTAGGGGAATGTAACTAACCCTCACCTGAAACTGTTGTTGGCTACCATTGTCTACCAAAATCAATCAAAACAGTATTGGTACACTGAGTAAGATTATGTTCAGATAAATTTCAAAAGAAGTGGAAACTCTAATTTCTGTAAGAAGCCAGACTTTGAAATTGGGAAAATAATACATGCATGCTATTCAATATGCGTTTGGGTATTTGTTCTATAAAGAATAGGGGATAATTAGAAATAAACCCATGTACCTTACTGTCAAAAAGCTGGAATAACTGGAAGTGAAAGCACTGTGCCAGCCTGACTTTGAGGAGGTTTTATCACCTCTTCTTCATTTAGGTTGAGGTTAAAGATTTAATGAAGGAAGAAAGAACATTGATATAGTTGAGATGAGAAGGCAAAACGTAAGTGGAAAGAGAATAATGTAGAGAAGTGATAGTAGCAACATTCATTCTCCAGCAGAGCCATGCCTAGGGGTGTGAGTTCCTTATTTTCTGGAGGCTATCAGCAAGAATACAGAAGTTAATAGAGTGAGAATTTGACAGAGGCACAAAGTTGCAAAATGAGGACATTAAAGTTTATGTCAGGCTCCAGTTACAAAGTATAAAAAAATAATTTGCCCAAGGCAAGGAAAAGTAAGATGGAGGTGAGTTACCCGGAAGGAGGAGACATTTTCTGTTAATAGGATATTTTTAGACCTTAGGACAATCACCACCATATGGGAGACTGGGAAGAAACTTAAACTAAGGGCCTCAAAATGAAGGAAGATGCTTTTTGATTCATGCAGGAAGCACTGGTCCAAAACCAATATTATTTTTTAAGCAAAGAGATGGAAAAGCATTCCAGGAATAATATACAAAGAAACCAGGATTTCTGCTTCTACTTAAGATGAGGAAAACCACGTAAAGATTTTCTTAAACCCTTAAATCCAAATTCCTGGAGAAAAAAAATTTCTAAAATCATAGCTTTCTTTTGAAACCGTTAGAGAGCTGTGATCATAAGACAACCCAGCAGACTGAATTTAAGTATTGACAAACTCCTCTGAGGAAAAATGGGACTCTTGAACCATTTCAGTTTTGGGAGAGCCAAAAAAATTGGGAGTTTTTCTTTGGGAGTTTCAAGAAAAACTAAGAGGCCACTATAGAAGCATGTAAGAAGTAATGTGCTAACATTGTTAAAATGAATTTCTGAAGGCCAAATTATTTTTGGTCAAATATAACAGAAAATTAATCATGAGAAAATTTGAATTAAAATAAATATTAAAGGGAATTCTTTAGGCAGGAGTAAAATGATCTAGACAAGATAGAAATGCAACGAGGAATGAAGAACCCTGGGAGAAATAATTTATATATATATGTGTGTATAAATGCATACATATTGACTTTAAAAGCAATGATTATAAAGTTAGTCAATTTAAATATAGAATTAAAATGCAACACAACAAATGAAGAGAGGAGAACATGCATTAAGAAGTTTTACATCTTGTGTATTTTGCTATATGAATGTTGTGATTTCTAATGTAATCTCTAAAATAATAGAAATAAAATCAGTAGAAAAATAATAAAATGATTGGTCAAATTAAGACAGGTAATGAGAATAAACATAAGAAGGTGAGACAAATGGAAAACATGTAGCAAGATGGCTGATATAAAACTAAACATATAGAGTGATGTCAGGGAAGATGGCAGTCAAAAACTCCTAGAATTCTCCCCTCTAAAATAACAAGAAAACAGACCTAAAATGTGTCAGAATCAATTTTTTGAGAACTCTGAAAATTAATCAAAACCTGTCAGCAATCCATGGAGCATTTATTAAAGAAAAGCAGCTGTATCTTGATAAGAACAGCAAGCTCCAAGTATTTTTAACCTAATCTACTCCCATCCTCCTGCAGTAGCTTTGAAAACTAACCACATGCATTTGTGAAGATCAGCTATCTTAACAGCCACTGATGGAAACAAAAGGATTTCCATGGTATGGACCTAACAGAAGCAGAAGATATTAAGAAGAGATGGCAAGAATACATAGAAGAACTGTACAAAAAAGATCTTCACGACCCAGATAATCATGATGGTGTGATCACTGACCTAGAGCCAGACATCCTGGAATGTGAAGTCAAGTGGGCCTTAGAAAGCATCACTATGAACAAAGCTAGTGGAGGTGATAGAATTCCAGTTGAGCTATTTCAAATCCTCAAAGATGATGCTGTGAAAGTGCTGCACTCAATATGCCAGCAAATTTGAAAAACTCAGCAGTGGCCACAGGACTGGAAAAGGTCAGTTTTCATTCCAATCCCAAAGAAAGGCAATGCCAAGGAATGCTCAAACTACCGCACAATTGCACTCATCTCACACGCTAGTAAAGCCATGCTCAAAATTCTCCAAGCCAGGCTTCAGCAATATGTGAACCGTGAACTTCCTGACGTTCAAGCTGGTTTTAGAAAAGGCAGAGGAACCAGAGATCAAATTGCCAACATCCGCTGGATCATGGAAAAAGCAAGAGAGTTCCAGAAAAACATCTATTTCTGCTTTATTGACTATGCCAAAGCCTTTGACTGTGTGGATCATAATAAACTGTGGAAAATTCTGAAAGAGATGGGAATATCAGACCACCTGATCTGCCTCTTGAGAAACCTATATGCAGTTCAGGAAGCAACAGTTAGAACTGGACATGGAACAACAAGCTGGTTCCAAATAGGAAAAGGAGTACGTCAAGGCTGTATATTGTCACCCTGCTTATTTAACTTATATGCAGAGTACATCATGAGAAACACTGGGCTGGAAGAAGCACAAGCTGGAATCAAGATTGCCAGGAGAAATATCAATAACCTCAGATATGCAGATAACACCACCCTTATGGCAGAAAGTGAAGAGGAACTAAAAAGCCTCTTGATGAAAGTGAAGGTGGAGAGTGAAAACGTTGGCTTAAAGCTCAACATTCAGAAAACGAAGATCATGTCATCCGGTCCCATCACTTCATGGGAAATAGATGGGCAAACAGTGGAAACAGTGTCAGACTTTATTTTTAGGGGCTCCAAAATCACTACAGATGGTGACTGCAGCCATGAAATTAAAAGACGCTTACTCCTTGGTAGGAAAGTTATGACCAACCTAGATGGCATATTCAAAAGCAGAGACATTACTTTGCCAACAAGGGTTCATCTAGTCAAGGCTATGGTTTTTCCAGTGGTCATGTATGGATGTGGGAGTTGGACTGTGAAGAAAGCTGAGCACCGAAGAATTGATGCTTTTGAACTGTGGTGTTGGAGAAGACTCTAGAGAGTCCCTTGGACTGCAAGGAGATCCAACCAGTCCATTCTGAAGGAGATCAGCCCTGGGATTTCTTTGGAAGGAATGATGCTAAAGCTGAAGCTCCAGTACTTTGGCCACCTCATGCGAAGAGTTGACTCATTGGAACAGACTCTGATGCTGGGAGGGATTGGGGGCAAGAGGAGAAGGGGACGACAGAGGATGAGATGGCTGGATGGCATCACTGACTCAATGGACGTGAGTCTGAGTGAACTCTAGGAGTTGGTGATGGACAGGGAGGCCTGGCGCGCTGCGATTCATGGGGTCTCAAAGAGTCGGACATGACTGAGTGACTGAACTGAACTGAAGCCCTATTAATACAGACTTAGGTGTAAATCTTTATGATCTTGGATTAGAAAATGGTTCCTTGTACAGTATGTATAAAGGATTGTGGTGCTTCAGAAGACTCTTGAGAGTCCCTTGAACTGTAAGGAGATCAAACCAATCAATCCTGAAGGAAATCAACCCTGAGTATTCATGGAAGGACTGATGCTAAAACTCTTCAGAGCCTACCTCTCTCTATGGAAGTCTCTCCAAGGAACCTTCTCGACCCTTCCTCAGTCAGAATCGTTCCCTGCTCCTGAGGTGGCGCCAAAGGACCAAGGAATTGGGGGAGTTCAGCTGCCCCACAAACTCAGGAAGACAGTGACCTGAGCCTCTCTCTCCGCCAGACTGGCTGCCCTTGATCTACACTATAAAAGGAATAATTTGAAATTTTGATCATGAGGTTGATATGCTTAGATCTGTGTTTTTAAAACATAAATCTGGCAACAAAATACAGTGAGCTCTGGGTGAGTCTATGGGTAAGACAGGAAACCCTGATGGGTGAGAGGGTGAGAGGTGAAGAATCTGCCTGCCAGTGCAGGAGACGCAGATTCAATAACTGGGTTGGGAAGATCCCCACCGGAGAAGGGAATGGCTACCCAGTCCCCTGGGCAGAGGAGCCTGGAAGGCTCCATGGCGTCTCACTGGGGGGCCCATGGGGTTGCAAAATAGTTGGACATAACTGAGCAACTAAACAACAACAAATATGATAAAACATCTGTTTGAAAGGCTGTTGTAGCAGTCTGGCAAAAGATAAGAACTGGGCACAGTGAAAGTTGTGATGTTGTTCTGATGTTATCCAGTTTTCTTCTCTCTCTCACTTACAGACTAAAGTTTTCCCAAGAAAAGTTTCTGGTCTTTTATCTTTGAAGGAAGGATAGAGAACCTGCCTATGTCACTTAATTATTCTAGGTCTTACTTTTCTTATCTGTAAACTAATAGACAGTTTCCAAGTTCCTTCCTATTTTAATGTTCTATGGAAATACTTTGCTGCCAGTTGAGAATGTTAACCATCGACACCAACCACGGGTGAAACAAATAATACTTCAGGATTCCTCATTTTTCACTGACTTAAGCTCGTGGGGGGCTACCTGAGTGACTTGGTGGTAGAGAATCCTCCTGCAATGCAGGAGATGTGGGTTTGATCCCAGGGTTAGGAAGATCCCCTGGAGAAGGAAATGGCAACCCACTCCAGTATTCCTGCCTGGGAAGTCCCATGGAGATGAGCCTGGTGGGCTACAGTCCATGGGGTCACAAAAGAGTTGGACACAACTTAGGGACGGAACGACAACAAGAAGCTAGTGTGACCTGAGTCTCCAAGTGATTGGGAATATTCTAGACAGTGTACAGTTTTTATTAACTTTATAAAATAACTTTCTATTTAAAAGATACAGACATTTTGTGATGTGAGACCAAATTAAACACAGTACTTAAACACAGTACATGGATTTAAACACCGTGTATATTATTGTCTTTGTTCTTGTTTTGGAAGTGCAACATGAAATACTGGTTCCCAACTACAGCACCTGTCTCCAGTCCTTCTCTATTTTTAAACTTTTCCCACAGTAATAAGAGTGCCTAAGGATTTATATTCACTAAAAAAACTGAGCGCAGAAGAATTGATGCTTTTGAACTATAGTGTTGGAGAAGACTCTTGAGAGTCCCTTGGACTGCAATGAGACCCAACCAGTCCATCCTAAAGGAAATCAGTCCTGAATATTCATTGGAAGGACTGATGCTGAACTTGAAACTCCAATACTTTGGCCACCTGATACGAAGAACTGACTCATTTGAAAAGACTCTGATGCTGGGAAAGATTGAAGGTGGGAGGAGAAGGAGACGAAAGAGGATGAGATAGTTGGATGGCATCACCAACTCCATGGACATAAGTTTGAGCAAGCACCAGGAGTTGGTAATGGACAGGGAAGCCTGGTGTGCTGCAGTCCATGGGATCGCAAAGAGTCGGACCCAACTGAGCAAGTGAACTTAACTGAACTGAAGAATAGCTGTCTTTATATCTGTATCTCTGAAAGGAGGGTAGAGAAACAACAGAACTAATACACAAAATAGTGTCTGTAATATTTTATTATGATGACACTAGAGTGGTAGCCAAAATTTATCATCTCTTAGGAATTCATAAAAAGAGACATGACATGTATTTCTCTTCTATCCAGTTTCAGTTATCTAAGTGCAGCCTAAGTTCTCAGTTCTTATTCCAGATACACTGTTCAGAATTTAACTGCACATGAAAAAAGTTTTAAAGCTGTTATTTTGTCCATAATCTCATATGCTCCTATCATAGTTAGCGCCCGAGTTAGTTGATCTCTTAAAGCAGCAGTGGTTACTGACAAGTTGTTCTTTTCCATTTTCCACTTATCAAGTACTTGGTGGACTCTCTCGCTTAGTGAAACAGTGCTGAAAAAATTTTAAATAATAATTATTTTAATTATCAGTTAGGAACATTGTTTTAAACTGCAACCTAGATATACAGTTTGCCAGAGTGACTAAATTAACTGAAGACAGTCTATATAAAAATATAGCATAGAGTTTGACACATAGTAAGTGAATATCAGTCCTATGCCAGCCCTTGTTGCCTTGTACAACACTGACAATTCAATTAACATTTGATTCTAAGAGAGATTTACTCAAGACCTCAATATAGTTGTGGCCTATTTACTGTAGACCAGTGCATTACTGCTCCTGCACTACATGCTTGACTTCATGACAACTCTCTTAGGTAAATCTGTTTATTTTACTAGTGGAAAACTGAGGCTTACAAAAGTTAGAGGACTTATCCAGGGTCACAAAACTAGTTGGGATTTAGAGCCAAGCAGTCTATCCTCAGAGTTCTTGCTCTCAAACTACTGTAACCATATGGATCTCAAACATATAGTAAACTAAAATCAGTCTTTTATAACAAATAGAGTTCATGTTAATATGAATGTTTCAGAAGCATGTAATATCAGTATGATATAAACCAGAACATGAGAATGGGCTTATACTACAGGTTGTCATTTATACATACCTCAATGCAGACTTATCACTTTCTGAGATTGTCAGGTTTAATTTTTGACACAAAAATTGAAAATGTGTTTCAGTAATATTCTTGGCAACTATCTTGAAGATCTTCGCTAAGATTTTCTCTACAGTGGAACATAAAAGAAAATTTAGGCCATGTGTTTTGAAAAATGTACTCTATTTTGAGTTACTATTATAGCTAGGTTTTTAACTTCTGTGCTTTTATACAATGTATATATCAAACAAAATTGAAAAATAAGTACAGATATACTAATTGAAATTTGAGAAGATAACAAAATAGAAATTTGAACCACTTAGTCCATTTCTTCTAAATTCTGAATAACCCTAAACATAAATAACATAAATATCAATTTCCCATAAAATGTCTATTTAGAAGAATATCATAAGCAACTTCAAAGTGATCATTAAACCCTTTAATTCTTTAAGGATTTGAAACAAATTTAACTCCTTCCTTCAGTTCTGGCTTTTTAATATGCTTCTTTGGATATTATCCTGAGAAACCAAGTTTAACACTACTATAAATACGGTGTACACACACATATATATGCTTGTTTTATATTCTCATCATGTATTTAATGAATGTTGGCTTAGACATAACTAGAGTGTTTTTAGTTTAGAAAAAGCTATTAGCTAATATGAACTAGATCCATCTTTCTGTTAACCAGGGTAACTTGAGAATTTTCAAAAACTAGAGATCTGCCACCCCTCTATAATCATCTCAAATATGTTTAGTGCTTTCTGTTTTAAAATATTTATCCATACCATTAATCACTCAGGCTAGATTGTATGTTAATGATATAATTGAAAATCCAGTCTTCTAAGTGAAATTTTAAGGAAGAGACCCCATGTTCCTTGTTAATTGCAGGATAAATATATCTCCCATGATGACTTCCTCTTCAGTCTCTGTGGTGCCAAGCCTGCAGTGTGAAGGCCCCATGGGAATAAAGAAAGGCGATAAATGACTTGAATTCTCTTGTTTTTGCTGACTTTGATTTACTGTCATTGCCTGTTGAACTTTCCCTTCCATGGGCTAGAACCACATGAACCTTCTATCCTCAGGAACTTGAGTAACAGAATGTTAACAAGGAAGTTCAGTCATGTAACTTTACAGCCCTTCTCTAAAGTACTGTAACCTAGCAATAACACAGATCTTTAGAAAGGCCTTCAAGCTTTGTTTTACAAAAGTTTACAAAAGTAAACTTACCATTAAATATCCCCTTTTATGATAGCAGAACCAACTTGCATAGAAAGTTAGAGAAAAGAACTACTGTGACTTTTTTGCTTAGGCTCCTTCCATCAATGAGGCCGTCTTCTTGCATAATCTTCAGATAGGTAACCATACATATTGTGGCTAAGGTAACCATACATATTGTGGCTTACAGAGGACTGTGCATTTTTAGTGACCATCTCAACAGATTAAAGGATTATGATGGTATAAACCTCTTGATTACACAGACAGGGTACATAATAGAATGATTTGGGGGGACAGTTGTATATATTCTCTTTCCCCAAATCTGGATCATTAAATTGATTTAATACTTAAAAACTGCATTAAATTGGAGGACAAAAATCTGGATCTATTCTGAGGATTGACAGTGAGTGGCAAACTCAGAGACCCAGGAAAAAGCTTAGACTTTGGGAACCCAAACCCAGGGAAAGAATGAGACAGTGAAACTTCCATCCAAAGACTTGGAGAAACCAGTCTCCATCTGGTGAAAGGGCATTTAAAGAAACTGGACCCAGTCTCTAAAGTAATCAGAGGAGTACTTAAGAACAGCAGGAATGAAGATTGCCTAAGGACTGCAGACAAGTAATAGCATTGGGCCAAGTAAACCTGATCTGTGAACTGCCTTCAAGGCCAAATACGACTTTTGGAACGACTGCATATGGTGATATAGTCCAGAACTGATAAAAAAAATTCAATACGTAGATTCTCTGAGTCTGGCCACGATCATGATGGCCACAACCTCTTGAAGTGCATCAAGGCTAGTAGATGGGGAGCAACTCATCTGTGACTTAAATTTACCTGTTTTTCAATGGTTCAAAATGTAAAGACCTAGATTAGATAATCTGAATTATCAAAATAAACTCCCAGCCTTCAGAAAAGGGAAGATGATAAATACTTTAATGTCCCTGCCAGATTGAAAACTTCTGATTAAAGCAAATTATTTGTTAACATACACATACCAGAAAATGACATTACCTACCATCTCTTTCATCTGCCCTCTGTAGATAGCGTGCAATAGTATACAGTTGTTTTCCTTTACAGATTTCCATTGGTGGTCTCAGCAAAGGGTTATCATCAAAATTTATCTCCTTCAGTGAAAAAAGGTTGTAGATACCACTAGGCAGAACTGAAAGATTATTTCCTAGCAGAAAAAAAAATAATTGAATTATATCGTTTTGTAAAGGAAAACTATGGAGACAAATAACAACCATGTAAAGGACAGGGAGGTCTGGCATGCTGCAGTCCATGGCCACGAAGAGTCGGACACAACATGGCAACTTAACAACAACAACGAAAGGGGGTCTGTTGAGTCTCACTGACGCAGTGCCGGAGGAGCCCCACTGTCGCAGCGCCGGAGGGGCCCCACTGACGCAGTGCCGGAGGAGCCTCACGGTGCTGGCAGATCTTAAGTTCTTACTGTTGTCCACTTGCTAGGAGTGAAAAGGAGGATGTATAGAAACAGAGCAAGGATTCTTTTTTCTCATCGAGAATGACAGAATAAGATAGGAGGCTTTCCTCTTGCAATACCAGAATGGACTTTATAGAGTAAGTGTGATGGTACTTTTTTTCCAGTAATTTTTTAAAATAAACTTCTTGTTTCCAGGAATTTCAGATTTACAGAAAAGTTGCAGAAGTTGTATGGAGTTCTTGAATACTTTTCATCTAGTTTTAGTTTTCCCTGATGTTATCATCTCACATTATTATGTTACTTTTTTTGGGCCCATCATCCAGTGTGCAGGATCTTCAACCAGGAATTGAACCTGTGCCCTCTACAGTAGAAGCAGAGTATTAACTACTGCACTACCAGGGAAGTCCCCTCTGTCACATTTTTAAATCCAAGAAGCTAACGTTGACACAGTACTATTAAATAGGCTTTGGATGCTTTTGAATTTCATTATATTTCCATCAATGTCCTTTTTCTGTTCCAGTTATCTATTCCAGAATAGCACACTGCATACAGGTATGTCTTCCAGTCCATGAGAATTCCTCAGCCTGTCCTTGTTTCTCAAGATCTTAATGGTTTTGTATAGAACTGGTTAGGAGTTCGAAGAATATTTCCTAATATGAGTTTATCTGATATATTTTTTCATAAATAGACTGGGGTTATGGGTTTTTGGAAAGAACACTACAGAGATTGAGTGCTCTCTTCACCTCAGGGATACCTGACATCCACAAGATATCACTGGCGTGTTAACCTTGATCCCTTGGCTAAAATAGTGTCTGCCAGGTTTCTGCAAGGTAATGTTTTTATTTTCTCCTTTCCATACTTTGTTCTTTAGAACAGGATTATAAAGTCTAGTCCATCCTCAAAGAGTGGAGAGTAAGCTCCACTTCCTTAAATGTAGTTTTTTCAAAACCATCTTAATTTATTGATAATATAAACTTGACATGAAAAGTAAAACTGTGATTACAGACAAAGAATTTGTCATCACTTCAAGAGGAACTGGCCTAAAGTCTGCCTTTGTGTTATTTGTATATTTTATGGCTGTGTTATTTTAGCCAAGAATAAAGGAACCTGGTTCCTTTTAGTGAAGAAAGGTTTTAGAAACCAAGATCTGGGTACTAGGTTGTTTCTTGGAGTATGTGCTGCTTCTGACTCATGTATATTCTCTCTCCCTGATATTACTAGCTCTGGGGAAAACCAGTTACCATGTCTTGAAGGGGCTGACATGGCAGGGAACTCAATTCTGCTGCCAGTAGCCACATAAATAAGTTTTGAAGCAAATCTACTAGTCTTAATCAAGCCTGTCTGTAGTACCAACCAATAGATTGGCTGCCATCTCATACAAGATTCTGAGACAGAGCAAGTCAACTAAACACCTTCTGGGTTCCTGACGCTCAGAAACTGTGTGAAATAAATATGTTATTGATTTGAGAAGCTAAATTTTGTGGAAATTTGTCACACATCAACAGACAACCGATATAACAGCTACCAGCTGAAAGTACTGTGAGATCTAAGGAGCTGCCAACTGCAGGGAAGGAGTTTGCATTTTTAATTCAGCAACTTAAGTGCCTGATGAAGCAACAATAGCAACCAGAACAAATGTCAACTTTCTTTGGAGAAAGATAGAATTGATGATAGACTTCAGGATTCAAAACAGAGAAACAAGAAAGTGTGGCTCACTCCCAGGAGGAAAAAACTGACTCAATTATTGTAGTTAACAATAAAAGAATTTTATTGTTAAAGCAGTTAATACAATGAAGTTTAAGAATATAAAGAAAGATAGTCTCAAATGAATGAAAAAATGGGAAATCTTGGAGGAGAACTATAAACTATGAAAAGAAAAATGGCAGTTCTAGAACTGAAAAATTTAGTATCTGAAATTAAAAGTTAATCCGACAGATGTAACAGAATAGAGATCATAGACAAGTCAGTAAACTTGAAGGCAGATCAGTATGAGATGCTTAAAAGCTGTGTGTGTACACACACACAGTTTTAGGGATTTGTAAGACAATACGTAAAGGTAATTGGAATCTTACAAAGAGAAGAGAGAAAATGAAGCAGAAAAAATTTTTGAAGAAATAGGTTAAAAATCCCCAATTTAGTAAAATATTCAGACCAGAAACAGCAAAATCCAAGCAGTATAAATAAACATGAAAACCACACCTTTAATGAATATCACAGAAAGTTCAGAGTAATCCTCTCAAAAAATCAGGTCCTCCACTGAATCAATCAAAAGTTGGAAAGCAATGACAGAATCAGCTTTTTCATAGTTCTGGCATTTACTCCAGGATTTTACAGTTAGTAGGACCCTGTTCCAGGAAGAAAATGGCAGAAGAGTTTTGGTAAGAGAGCACTGAGACTTTTCTCCCTGCCACTCTCCACTTCCAGGGCAGCAGCAGTCAGAGAGGGCTGGGGCGGCCTGCGTTCCTGGTACAGCATGCTGGTATCAGAAAGCCAACATAGACTTTGTTCTTTGAATACTGTGCTTTTGCATTTTGACCTGTCTGCTGATCTTCTGATGGACTGGCACAGAGGATGACCTTTGTTTTGCTCCCCACCCCCCCCCCCCAGACTGGAGCAGCCTCCCTGGTGGCAGTCGTTGTCCCGTGTAAAGACATACGCTGTCTGTCTCCCCCTCCCCCACAAGGGAGGGGGGCAAAGAACAGCAGACAAAGAAAGCAGCAGACAAATTCAAAAGCCCAGGCAGGAGAAGGCTGAGGAGGAAGTTTCTTGGGGGAATTAGGGTTCAGAAGGGCCACAGTATATTCTGGGGGAAATGGAATGCAATAAGCATATTCAGAACTGGACACCTGCCCAGAAGAAAACTGAGAGAATCCTAGACTTGCACCTGAGGTGGATTTCTGGGCTTCCCACAGTCAGCAAAAGACTAAGACAGAGCTGTAGGTGGCCTGGCTTAGTGTTAACGTGCCCCAGCTTAGAGCTAAACTGCAAAGACTGGGAAAGTCTATTTTCTTTTATGGCTCTGGGTATTGAGGACAGAAGCTATCCATACAAATACTAACCAAAGAGCTGGGGTGGTTTTATATAATATCAGATAACAAAAACTTTAAGTCAATAACTGTTATAGAAGACAAAGGACAGTATATATTGATAAGAGGATCATTACATCAAGAAGATATAACAATTAGAAGTATGTACAAACCAAACAACAGAGCCCCAAAACATACTGGGCAAATTCTGATAGGATTGAAGGGAAAATCTGGTGGTTTTAAATTAATAAATGGAAGCTTTAATACATCACTTTCAGTAATGGATAGAACATTTAGTCAAAAAGTCATTTAGGGGACTTGAGCAGCACTATAAAGCAGTTAAGCCCAATAGATATACATATAACATTCCAACAGCAGAAGACACATTTTTCTCAAGTACACATAGAACATTCTCCATGATAGACTATGTATTAAGGCACAAGACAAGTCTCATTAAGATCGATTCAAAAAAAGCCAAATAGTATATCTATTCTGACCACAGTGGAATGACACTACCAAAGATAATGGAAGGAAAACTGGAAAATTTACTAATTTAAGCAGCATGCCAAATTTAAGCTACCACTGTGTCAAAGATGGAATCAAAAAGGAAATTATAAAACGCAAAGATAAAATGAAAACACAATAACCAAAAATTATAGATGCAGCAGAAACAGTGCTGAAGATGAAATCTATAGCTGAAAATACCAACACTAAAAAAGAATGTAATTACTTTATATATAAATTAACTAGAAAAATATAAGTAAATTAACCCAAAACTATCAGGAGGAGGAGGAAATAAAGATTGCAAGCATGTTCAGTCAATCAGTTGTGTCCAATTCTTTGCAACCCCATGGACTGTAGCCCCCCAGGCTCATCTGTCCATGGGATTTTCCAGGCAAGTATACTAAAGTGGGTTACTATTTCCTACTCCATGGAATCTTCTTGACCCAGAGATTAAACCCACATCTCCTGCATCTCCTGTATTGGCAAGCGGATCCTTTACCACTGAGCCACTTGGGAATTTTTAGAGCAGATATAAATGAAATAGAGAATCAATAGAATCAACAAAACCAAAAGCTGGTTCTTTGAAAAGATCAACAAAATTGATAAACCTTTAGTTCAATGGACTAAGGAAAAAGATTCAAATTACCAAAATCAGAAATGAAAGTAGAAACATTACTACTGATTCTATAGAAGTAAAAGATTATAGAGCACTATGACCATTATTATACCAGCAAACTGGATAATCTAGAGGAAATGAACAAATACCTAGAAACACAAAACCTGCCTAGACTAAATCATGGAGAAAGACAGAAAATCTGAATAGATCTATGGCTAGAAAGAAGACAGAAGCAGCAATCAAACATCCTCCAACAGAGAAGAACCCTACACCTTGTGGCTTCACTGGTGAATTCCACCAAATATTTAAAGAACATCTAATGCCAATCCTCAACTCTTCCAAAAAATTGAAGAGGACAGAACACTTCATAACTCATTTCATGAAGCTGCCATTACCCTGATACCAAAGCCAGAAAAAGACACTTCAGGAAATGAAAACTACAGATCAATATCCTTTTTGCACAAATCCTCAACAAAATAAGAGCAAATGAAATCTAACAAAATATTAAAAGGATTATACACCATTGCGAGGTGGGATTTATCTTGAAATGCAAGGATGATACGATATAAGAAAATCAATCAGTGTAACATGTGATATTAAGAGAAAAAAGCTCATGATTCTCTCAATGATACAGAAAAGTCATTTAACAAAATTCAATACCATTTTGTTATTAAAAACAATCATATTTGTGTGTTTTTCTAATACTAGTCCTTCAAAATACATGAATAAAATTGATAATTAAAGCAAAAATCATACAAATTCCACAGTCCTACTTGTAGATTTTAATGCCTCTCCAAAGCAACTAATACAAGACAGTATACCAATAAAGACAGAATATTCCAACAAGATTATCAACCAGTACTTATATGATATTTATAAAACACTGTACCTAACACTTGCAGAATATACTTTTTTAGAGTGTGTGGTATGATTATCAAGGATGGAAAAAATGGGTAGAAAAAAGACACACCACTAGAAGTACAGTGGTTACTTCTAGTTTGGTGGTGGTGGTTTAGTTGCTAAGTCATTTCTGACTCTGCAACCACATGTATGGTAGCCTGCCAGCCTCCTCTGTCCATGAGATTTCCCAAGCAAGAATACTGGAGTGGGTTGCCATTTCTTTCTCCAGGGGATCTTTCCTACCTGGGATTGAACCTGCATCTCCTGCATTGGCAGTGGGTTCTTTACCAGTGAGCCACCTGCCCCTACTTCTAGTCTGCGGAGAAGTACAAAAGAAGTTTCGATTCTGTCGTATTTCTTAACAGTCAAAAATATCTCAAGTATATATGTATCCCCTCTTACGGCTGATTCATGTTGAGGTTTGACAGAAAACAACCAAGTTCTGTAAAGCAATTATCCTTCAATAAATAAGTTAATTTAAAAAAAGAATGAAAAAAAAAACTCAAGTAAATGATTCCTTATAGCTGAGAGTAAGCATATAGGTGGTTTTTTCTGTAAGCTTGAAATACTTTATAATAAAAATGAAGAAATATACTAGTCTAGCTTTGAGAATTCTGATATTTTTAGAATGACTTACTTTTGTTGTTGCAATTGAAGTGATTTACTTTGTAAAACACTGTAAGATATTAGATTACTATAGGGTGTAGAAGTGGGCTCAGGGTACCCAGCAGGAAAGGAAAATAGAGAAAATGCTGACCTAAGGTTGTGTGTGGAGAGGGAGAGTGAGGTCAGGTTCACAAAGGGAAGAAATACTGAATGATTAGGTATAGGCAGAGAAGACAGAAAAGAAATGAAAATATGTTCAGGTTCCCCAGCTAGGTCATAGCCTCTTTCAGGGAAGGAACTGGACTTTAGGCTTTGCTCTCATTTTCTGTATGTGCAATAGCCATTTCCTTCCAATGGGCACTTAATACATGGTGTTGATTGCTTGCCATTCTGTCTTGTCAGCAAAATTTGCAACCTACAAACTAAAACTCAACTTACTGATAATCCTTATTGATTATACTTGACACTCACCACTCAAGTTTAGCTGCTGGAGAGCATTTAAAGATAGAAAAGATGATGGCAGATATCTTATTTGATTGTTGTCTGCGTTTAGACTAACCAGACTTCTCAGTTCCCCTATATTTGTTGGCATCTCTCTGATTGCATTATTTGAGATATCAAGTCCTTTAAGTTTAGTCATATTAGACAGCTCTTCTGGAAGTCTTGTTAGCTGTAACAAAAGTTAAACAATTATATTTTTAATAAATATTTCTATGATGAAAACTTTTTCTGAAATAAAAGGGAAGGAGAGATTTTTGTTTGTTTGTTTCAAAAAAGAAGATATTTTCACTATGTCACAAAGTCCTTGTGATTCCCTTCCTTAATAAAACCCACAACAAATTGTGTAATATCCAAATATCTCCCCAGTCTGACCAATGCTACCTATTCAACCCTGTGGCTTATTAACTACTTTTTTCACTCTCCCAACACTTGATGTTCAGTGCACCTTATCCCTTCTGTCCCTAAAGCTTACCCTGCTTTGATTTCTTCTCCCTGAAGTCTTTCTAAACTATTCTCTTCCATATTTGATCTCTTTCCTCCTACTCTCATCAACAGAGCTTTCTATTAATCCCTTGTGTATGTATTCTCCTTGGATTTTTAAATGACATAATGTATGTTTTATAGTTTTTTAATACATGTTCCCAATCATAATACATTTTGAGTAAGTGTTCAGTAAATTCCTTTGTAATAGACACACACAGTTTAGCAATGTAGCTTCAAATGAAAATTCCTAGTACAAAAAGTATTGCAAAGTAACAGGAATTAAAATACTCTGCTAAGGCAAAGAAGAAATACGCATCTTCAGAAAAAATAAGGTCATCACAAGTGACTTCTGAAATAGAGGAAGTCCTGTGAGTGCAAAAAAGTGTTTTGAATATGTGGGCTCCTCAAAAATAATCAGACAACAAAGTAAATACTGCATATTGAGCTCAGTGTTCTTCCATGTATAAAAGAAGCATAATAGATGACCCTAACTTCAGGGAGATTAAAATTCAGTTTGGGAACAAAATGTATGCGTGTGCATGCTCAGTCACTTCAGTTGTGTCTGACTCTTTGCAACCCTGTGGCCTGATATTCGGCTCCTCTGTCCATGGGATTCCCCAGGCAAGAATACTGGAGTGGGTTGCCGTGCCCTCCTCCAGGGGACCTTCCTGACTCAGGAACCAAACCCGCATCGCTTCTCCTGCATTGGCAGGCGGGTTCTTTACCACTAGCGCCACTTGGGAAGCCCAAAATATACACATATGAAACAATCAGAGATCAGCACTAATCAATAAGTAATTCAGTGCCAAAATAATGTTTACGATAATATAGAGAGAGAATTTAGGGAATGTATATCAGCATAAATGAAAACAAAAAAGAAGCTTCATGTAGCAGGTGGGACTCAAATGGCTTTTTGAGAATGAATGGGAATTACAGGACACTCCAGGCAAGACAAATATCATGCATACAAATGGCCAGTGAAAAGCTGACAAGCAAAGAGGTGATAGGAAGCAGAAGGAGATACATTCAGAGAAGGAATATGGAACCAGCCTCTGGCAAGACTTGAAATCTGGTCCTGTTGGGAGGAGTCTGATCAACACAAATAGCTAGGTCTACAATTTGACAATCCTTCAAACAAATATTCTTTAACAACTTGCTCAGCATTTCTTAGAGGAAGTCCCTCAGAACTGTGTGATGAGAGAGCTACTCTGAAAGGAAAATTTCTGTTGGGCATCCTTCACTCAGCAAAATAAAAGCCCTGTAATTAACCTTATTCCTGTTCTTCAGATGACTGTTCAGTGAATATATGCCGTTTATAGATTAATCTTTTGAGTATATTACCTTCACCCCAAGAGGGTTATCAAAGTGATCTTTCCAATTATAGAGGATATTCCTTTTGAGAGGAGTTTTGATATATCATTTTTCTCATTTGGTGACCTTCAAATTGATGTTTTAATGACGTGGAATGGTGTCTTTGGCAACCATCCACCCATCCAAGGGATCTAGATTCCTAAGAATGGCCCTGTGAAATGAAGGCTGGTAGTTTGATGAGTCCTGAGAAAAGGCAGGTGACGGACTCAAAGAGAATAGCAGAAGTTTCCCCGAGTAGTCTAGGCATGAACTGAGCAATAAGCATGGACCAGGACGGAGCCAGTGACGTTGGAAAAGAGAGAGGATCCAAGAGCTTTTTCAGAGGAAAAATGAAATTGCTTTGGTGTAAGATTCAGTATGACTGGTGATGGTTCCATGATTTCTAGATCGACAGGTCTGAAGAAAGTGGCATCACAAACAGAAATGGGGAAATTTTGAAGGGAGTTGCGTTAGAAAGAAAGGTGGGTTTGATTTTGAAGTTATATTGAGTTTGAGACAATAGAAGAATAGGAGAACAGAGAATATCCAGGGAATCTGTGGTACTAGCTCACTGGTGAAAGATTAGCTCCAGATACGTGGATCTGAGAGTTATGTGCATGCTGAGGTCTAGGAAGCAGTTAATAGAAAAGAGAAAATTAAAGACACAACTTTGTAGATTTCCATAGGAAGATATAGGAAGAGAAAGCGAGAGGATTATAAATCAGCCAAGGAATTAGTTGATGATTATAGTACAGAACTAAAACGTGTCTTTTAGTATAAGAGAAACTTTTAAAACATAACATGTATTATTATTCATTCCATCTACTTAAGCAAGTATTTTCTGGAGTAGTCTTTCTGGAAAATGTATATATAGCTGCTGCTGCTGCTGCTGCTAAGTCACTTCAGTCGTGTCCGACTCTGTGCAACCCCATAGACGGCAGCCCACCAGGCTCTCCCATCCCTGGGGTTCTCCAGGCAAGAACACTGGAGTGGGTTGCCATTTCCTTCTCCAGTATATATAGCAGATAGGTTTAAAATGTCAAATAACTTTGGGAAATGTGGGTTAAATAGAAACAAACCAATCTCTTTGTGCAGGACATTTGAGAGCTTTTAATATGCTGAATCCATTGTGATTCTCTAAGAGCCCAGTGCTTCACAAAGCTCATGGGCCTAGTATTTTTTAGTAACAGACTCTGGGAAATCTTGGGCTTCCCTTCTGGCTCAGATGGTAAAGAATTTGCCTGGAATCTTCCGGGGGACCCAGGTTTGATGCCTGGGTCGGGAAGATCCCCTGGAGGAGGAGCTGGCCACCCACTCCAGTATTCTTCCCTCAACAGAGGAGCAAGAATTCCATGGACCGAGGAGCCTGGTGGGCTCTAGTCCATGAGGTTGCAAAGAGCTGGACACATAACACATACTAGGAAATCTTGCTGTCCATAATAGTCCCTTGTGACTTGTGTGACTTGTTAAAGTCGCTCAGTTGTGTCTGACTCTTTGTGACCTCATGGACTATACAGTCCATGTAATTCTCCAGGCCAGAATACTGGAGTAGGGTAGCCTTTACCTTCTCCAGGGGATCTTTCCAACCCAGGGATCAAACCCAGGTCTCCTGTATTGCAGGCGAATTCTTTACCAGCTGAGCCACAAGAGAAGCCCAAGAATACTGGAGTGGGTAGCCTATCCCTTCTCCAGATAATAGTCCCAGCCTCTATCAAATTAATTTGACTGTGGTGGTCAAATTAAAGATAGCTAGGTAATAGCTGTGTCCTTTTCACTTGTTTACTGAGATCTTAATATATAAATCAAATTCTTTGATTTTTAAAAAATATTTCCATAAAATTCAGTCAGTGTTGAGTAAACTGAAATGCTGTAAGAACATTTATACCCATTGATCTAGCAGTTCTTTAGGGGAAATTCCATAGGGAAATAGTAAAATATGAAAAGGGTACATTTATGAAGAAGTTCAATCATAGCATTATTTATGATAAAAATTAAAACATCATAGAATGCTTAACAACAGAGGATTAGTTACACATATCATGCATTGGTTATAATAATTATTGGGAAGATTATGTTATGGGTAAATTTGTATATGTTAAGTGAAAATGGAAGACTTTAAAATTGAGTATGCAGTATTTCTACAATTGCTTATAAAATTATATAAATAAGAAAAAGCAAGAGTAAAAGTAAGTTAGGACTTCCCTGATGGCTCAGATGGTAAAGCGTCTGTCTACAATGCAGGAGACCTGGGTTCAATCCTGGGTTGGGAAGATCCCCTGGAGAAGGAAATGGCAATCCACTCCAGTACTATTGCCTGGAAAATCCCATGGACAGAGGAGCCTGGTAGGCTACAGTCCATGGGGTCGCAAAGAGTCGGACACAACTGAGCGACTTCACTTTCACTTTCAAAAGTAAGTTGTATCAACATATGTCCAGTACTTCCGGAATTTATTTTTACTTCTTTTTTGTCAATTTTCCAAATTTTCAATAATGTGTTTATGTTACATCTATAAGTTAAGTGAAAATAAATCTATAAATTTGTCACCTTTAATTACTTGGTATTTCATTTTAGTGAAATGTTTTCCTGTTAAACTCTTGTGTTGCAAAGTTTATTTGTAAGCCATGTTTGAGGTCAAAAAATAAAATATTCCAGCTAAATTAAATACACACACACTGCAGCTTAGACTCTGATCCCCTCAGCCCTCCCTTCCTCACAAAGCCCAAGCTGTCTCTTACCTTTTTCCCATTTATCTGGCTTATATTCAATTCTTCCAGTGATTGAAGGTGGCAAAGTTCAACAGGAAAATATATAAATTGATTGTTTGAGATGTTTAATTTCTGGATTCCTTTTAAGTTACAGATTTCTGAAGGTATAGTCTGTATTTGGTTTTCTGAAAGATCAAGTACTCTCAAATTGTCTAAAGTACACACTTCTGTGGGGAAAGTTTCCAACTTATTATAGCATAAAATAAGAACATGGAGTGATACCATGTTGGAAATAGATGGTGGTATTTTCCTTATTTTGTTTTTACCAAGATCCAGGTATTCAAGATTAATAAGAGAACATAAGTGCTCAGAAAATAAAAGGAGTTTGTTTTCATTAAATTCTAAATGAAGCAGTTGTTTATTGAAAGATATGTCTACAGGTATTTCTGAAATATAATTTCCATTTAAACTCAAATAATGAAGAGAGTCTAAAGCACACAAACCTAGTGGAAAATACATTATTTTATTATAACTCAATTCAACTTTAGCTATGTTTTTGCAGCTTTTTATTTCAATGGGAAAATCTGTGATAAAATTTCCTGAAAATTCTAGGCTGAACATATTATTAAGATGTGAAATATATTCAGGTATTTTCACTAGATAGTTTCTGTTTATATGGAGTTTTCTTAAATTTTTAAGCTTATGGATGTTCTTAGGAAGTTCTGTTAATTTATTATCACTAAGACTAAGGCATTCCAACACTGCACAGTGGGAAATGTTCTCTGGCATGTCTTTCAATAAATTTTTATCAAGTATTAGAATCCTGAGTTCCTTAAAATTCTCAATTTTGTTTGAAATAACTTCCAATTTATTGTCTGTCAGTTGGAGTTCTTTCATTTTGAGCAATAAAAAAATTTCCACAGCCAAAAAAGTAAGTTTATTGTGATCCAGTAAAAGTTTTTCTAAATTTTTAAGCTCCTTAATTTCTTTTGGCAAACTGTTTATCAGGTTTCCAGTAAGATTTAGTGAAATTAACTTGGGAAGGAAGCACAAAGCTTTAGGAAATATTGTTAACCGATTATATTCCAGATTAAGAGCCCTCAAGTTTTTCAAACTAGACAGGGCATCCGGTATATGTCTTAACTTATTTTTAGCCAAATTTAAAATTTCCAAGTTTTTAAGACTTTCCAAGCCAGAAGGAAAATCCTCAATGCAATTGTTATTTAAAAATAGTTCCTTGATATTCCCAAGCTGTGATATTTCTTTAGGTATATGTGATATTTGGTTGTAACTGACATTTAATAGTTTTAAATTATGAAGTAACTGAATTTCAGATGGAAGTGTTGATAGCCCATTTTTTTGTATGGATAGAATTTCAAGTCCTAGCATATCCCTTGAGTCTGCCCCTTTAAAACTTTTGATTTCATTCTCATCTAAATACAGATATTTTACATATTTGACTTTTAAAATGTCCTTAGGGAATTCTTGTAAACCCTTGGCTTTGAGGTTAATTGTGAAGTTATCTGATGGTAAGCCAGATCCTTTCTGATTTTCTTCAGAGAGTTGTGGACTAATTTTTCCTAATGTTTCATGAGATAGGGAGTCAACAAAAGCCTGATATTCAGCCCTCATCTCAGTTTCTGATAATGATGAATTTTGTGAAATTCCAGTTTTTGACTGCAGGCTGTCATATGTAGTAATTGTTTCAGAAAATTGGAGACTTTTCCTTTGTTCTTCATTTTTCTTAGACTTACTTCCAGAGGAAGATGCTAATGTGTTTTTACTAGGATGCGTTTCATAAATTTGGTTGGACGATGTCTCATCAGAATCTTCCTTTAACAAGTTTGATGTTTCTTTAGTAAGTCCAGATTCCTCCACTGACCGTGATCTAGATTCTTTTCTATATCGACTAATGATATCCTCTAGCTCTTCTGAAGTACGCTTCTTTTCAGACATCTTATTTGTGGGTATATTTTATACCAATACAAGATTGTAACTCAGTTATAATTTTCACGTTTAATTTTTTTCCTTTGAACCTACAAAACAAATGTTGATGTTAAGAGATATAATAAAGATGTTAAAGTTACAAAAGAATTTTAATACAATAATTTTTATTCTATAATGAATAATTTCATAATCATTAAAAAACATTTATAATTAATTAACTTATATATAATTACTGGCTAAAGACAGTTTATTGATTGGATGCATTTATCACATGATACTCTTAAAATCACATTAAGATTATAGAAAGGAATAAAAATATCAAAGAAAATGAGAAAGGACACATAAGGGAATGAAAGAACTCAAGTTTTTGGAAGACAGGGTGTAGCCAGTGACTCCCTCGTGCCACATGTAGAGACTTTCAGTCTTTTGTGGGTTTGTTTACATATGGTAGATTTACATCTGGTATTGAAGTATCTTGTCCCAACAAATTCTCGTGTATGACAGTTCTCCAATAGGTGAAAATAAAATGTCTTAAGGAAGTGGGGATGCTTTCAGTAAAAGTAAACTAGAGGGAAAACAACCTTTTCAAGGATTAATGTCTGACTTTAAGTCTTTTGTGTAACTCTTGAGGAACCTCCACAGCTAGGGAGCAACCTCCTCAAGAGGTCTGAATTTGATCTCTGTAGGTCCCTCTTTCAAGTTTATTCGTTTTAACAACCCAATCTGCATCCCCAGGGGTGGTAGCTGCTACTTATTTTTATTGTCTCTGTTGCTGAAGTCTCACCTTTATCTTTTCAGCACTCCAGTACTTGTCTACACAACTCCCTATATTAACAAATTATTATTATTATTAATTGAAATATGGTTGATTTATAGTATTGTGTTAGTTTCAGGTATACAGCAAAGTGATTCAGTAATATTTTTGCAGATTATTTTCTACAATAGGTTATTACAAGATATTGAATATAGTTCCCTGTGTGATGCAGTAAATCCGCGCTGCTTATCTATTTTATGTATAGTACTTTGTATCTGTTAGTCCCATACTCCTCTAATTTATCTCCCTCTGCCACCTTTCCCCTTTGGTAAGCATAACCATAAGTTTGTTTTTTGATGCCTGTGAGTCTATTTCT
Organism: Bos indicus x Bos taurus; assembly: GCF_003369695.1. Lineage (NCBI taxonomy): Eukaryota > Metazoa > Chordata > Mammalia > Artiodactyla > Bovidae > Bos > Bos indicus x Bos taurus. Next base: position 110,237,221 of record NC_040079.1, on the reverse strand, counting down.
GTTTTGTATATATGTGTTCGTTTGTATTTTTTTTTAGATTCCACATGTAAATGATACCATATAATACTTGTCTTTATCTGACTTGCTTCTCTAAGAATAATATTCTCTTGGTCCATCGTGTTTCTGCAAATGGCAATATTTCATTCTTTTTTATGGCTAAGTATTATTCCATCACACACACACGCACCGCATCTTAAGGGAGTCATCTGTTGATGAGTTCCATGTCTTGGCTATTGTAAATAGTGCTTCCGTGAACATTGGGGTGTGTGTATCTTTTTAATTAGAGTTTTCATCTTTTCCAGATATATACCCAGGAGTGGAATTGCTGAACTATGTGGTAGCTATCTTTTTAAGACACCTCCATACTGTTTTCCATAGTGGCTGCACCAATTTACCTTCGCACCAACCGTGTATAGGGTTTCCTTTTCTCCACACCCACTCCAGCATTTATTATTTGTAGACGATGGCCATTTTGACTAATGTGAAGTGCTACCTCATTGTGGTTTTGACTTGCATTTCTCTAATAGTTAGAGATGTTGAGCATTTTTTATGCATCTGTATGTCTTCTCTGAATAAATGTCTATTTAGGCTTTCTGGGTTGTTTTTTTTTTTTTTTTGGTTTGGTTGTTTTCTTCAATGTTGAGTTATATTAGCTGTTTGTATATTTTGGATATTAATCCTTTGTTGCATTATTCAAAAATATTTTCTCCCATTCCTTATGTTGCCTTTTCATTTTGTTGGTGGTTTCTTAAATGCTTTGCAAAAGCTCTAAGTTTGATTAGGTCCTGTTTGTTTATTTTTGCTTTTATTTCTTTTGCCTTGGGAGATTGATCTAAGAAAATATTACTATGATTTATGTCAGGATGTCTTGTCCATATTTTGTTCTAGGAATTTTATGGAATCATGTCTTATATTTAGTTCCTTAAACCATTGTGAGTTTATTTTTGTATGTGGTGTGAGAGAGTGTCCTAATTTCATTGATTTACTTGTAGTTGTCCAGTTTTCCCAACATCACTTGTTAAAAGAGTCTTTTATCCTTTGTATATTCTTATCTCCTTTGTAGTAGATTGATGGACTATGGGTGTGTGTTTGTCCCTGGGCTCTTTATTCTGCTCCAATGATCCATATGTCAGTTTTTGTGTCAGTACTGCGCTGTTTTGATTACTGTATATTTGTAGTATAGTCTGAAGTCTTGAAGGGTTATGCCTCCAACTTTGTTCTTTTTCCTCAGGATTGCTTTGGCAACTCTAGGTCTTCTGTGGCTCCATATAAAATTTAGGATTATTTATTATAGTTTGTGGTAAATGTCATGCATATATTGAGAGGGATTGCATTAAATCTGTAGATTGCATTGTATGGCCATTTTAACAGTATTAATTCTTCCAATCCAAGAGCATAGGGTATCTCTTGATTTCTTTGACTCACCTTCAATTTCTTTATCAATGTTTTGTAGTTTTCATTGTGTAAATCTTTTCCATTCTTGGGTAAGTTTATTCTTAGGTTTTTCTTAAGTTACTTTTAAACAGGATTTTTTAATTTATTTTATTTTTAAATTTTATTTAATTTAATTTTATTTTTTTAAATTTTATTTTATTTTTAAACTTTACAATATTGTATTGGTTTTGCCAAATATCGAAATGAATCCGCCACAGGTATACATGAGTTCCCCATCCTGAATAAACAGGATTTTTTAAAAACTTTCTCTTTCTGGCATTTCCTTGTTAGTGTGAAGAAATGCAAGAGAGATATATATATATTAATCTTATATTCTGCTACCTTGCTGAATTCACAGATTAGTTCTAATAATTTTTATATGGATATTTTAGGGTTCTATATATAGATTATCATGACACCTGGAAATAGTGACAGTTTTACCTCTTCATTTACAATTTCTATGCCTTTTATCTCTTTTTCATGCCTGACTGCTGTGGCTGGGACTTCTAATACTATGATGAATAGAAGCGGTGAGAGTGGGTATCCTGTCTAGTTTCTGAATTTAGTAGAAAGGCTTTCAGCTTTTCACCATTGAATATTATGTTGACTGTGGGTTTTTCACAAATGGCTTTTATTATTTGAGATATGTTCCTCTCTACCCACTTTGGTAAGAGTTTTTATCATGAATGGATATTGAATTTTGTCAAATGCTTTTTCTGCATCTGTTGAGATGATCATGTGGCTTTTGTCTTTTCTTCTGTTGGTGGTGGTGTATCAACTGATTGATTTACATATGCTGAACTATCCTTGTGACCCTGGAATGAATCTAACTTGATCATGGTGTATGATCCTTTTTATGTGGTGTTGGATTCAGTTTCCTAATATTTGTTGGCAATTTTTGCATCTATAGTCATCAAATATATGGACCTGTAATTTTCTTTTTTGTTGTATCTTTGTCTGGTTTTGGCATAGGGTAATAGTGACTTCATGGAATGAATTTCCCTCTTTTTCAGTTTTTTGGAATAATTTGTGAAGGATCAGTGTAGGATCTTTGTATGTTTGGTAGAATTCCTAAGTGAAGCTGTTCAGTCCTGACTTTTGTTTGCACAGAATTTTATTATGGATTATGTTTTACTTCTAGTGATTGGTCTGTTCAAATTATCTGCTTGTTTTTGACCCAGTTTTTGCAAGCTATGTGTTTCTAGACATGGGTCCATTTCGTCTAGGTTTCCTACCATTTAATTATTCTTAATATTATTATTTTGTATTTCTGTGGTATCAGTTGTTATTTCTCCTAATTTCTTATTTTGTTGAATTTGGGTTCCCTCTCTTTTCTTCTTGGTAAACCATTTAATATCACAGTAATCCAAGTATATGCCCTGACCAGTAACGCTGAAGAAGCTGAAGTTGAACAGTTCTATGAAGACCTACAAGACCTTCTAGAACTAACACCCCCAAAAAATGTCCTTTTCTTTATAGGGGACTGGAATGCAAAAGTAGGAAGTCAAGAAACACCTGGAGTAACAGGCAAATTTAGCCTTGGAGTACAGAATGAAGCAGGGCAAAGGCTAATAGAGTTCTGCCAAGAGAATGCTCTGGTCATAGTGAACACCCTCTTCCAACAACAAAAGATAAGACTCTACACATGGACATCACCAGATGGTCAACACCGAAATCAGACTGATTATATGCTTTGCAGCCAAAGATGGAGAAGCTCTCTATAGTCAGCAAAAACAAGACCAGAAGTTGACTGTGGCTCAGATCATGAACTCCTTATTGCCAAATTCAGACTTAACTTGAAGAAAGTAGTGGAAACCACTAGACCATTCAGGTATGACCTAAATCAAACCCCTTACGGTTATACAGTAGAAGTGGGAAATAGATTTAAGGGACTAGATCTGATAGAAAGAGTGCCTGATGAACTATGGACAGAGGTTTGTGACATTATACAGGAGACAGGGCTCAAGACCATCCCCCAAAAGGAAATGCAAAAAGCAAAATGGCTCTCTGAGGAGGCCTTACAAATAGCTGTGAAAAGAAGAGAAGCAAAAAACAAAGGAGAAAACAAAATATATACTCATTTGAGTGCAGAGTTCCAAGGAATAGCAAGGATAGATAAGAAATCCTTCCTCAATGATCAGTGCAAACAAATAGAAGAAAACAATAGAATGGGAAAGACTGGAGATCTCTTCAAGAAAATTAGAGATACCAAGGGAACATTTCATGCAAAGATGGGCTCAATAAAAGACAGAAATGGTATGGGCCTAACAGAAGCAGAAGATATTAAGAAGAGGTGGCAAGAATACACAGAAGAGCTATACAAAAAAGATCTTCACGACTCAGATAATCACAATGGTGTGATTGCTTATACTCACCTAGAGCCAGACATCCTGGAATGTGAAGTCAAGTGGGCCTTAGAAAGCATCACTATGAACAAAGCTAGTGGAGGTGATGGAATTCCAGTTGAGCTATTTCAAATCCTGAAAGATGATGCTGTGAAAGTGCTGCACTCAATATGTCAGCAAATTTGGAAAACTCAGCAGTGGCCACAGGACTGGAAAAGGTCCGTTTTCATTCCAATCCCAAAGAAAGGCAATGCCAAAGAATGCTCAAACTATCACACAATTGCACTCATCTCACATGCTAGTAAAGTAATGCTCAAAATTCTCCAAGCCAGGCTTCAGCAATATGTGAACCGTGAACTTCCAGATGTTCAAGCTGGTTTTAGAAAAGGCAGAGGAACCAGAGATCAAATTGCCAACATCTGCTGGATCATCGAAAAAGGAAGAGAGTTCCAGAAAAACATCTATTTCTGCTTTATTGACTATGCCAAAGCCTTTGACTATGTGGATCACAATAAACTGTGGAAAATTCTGAAAGAGATGGGAATACCAGACCACCTGACCTGCCTCTTGAGAAACTTGTATGCAGGTCAGGAAGCCAAGGTTAGAACTGGACATGTAAGAAAAAAAAAAAAAAGAACTGGACATGTAACAACAGACTGGTTCCAAATAGGAAAAAGGAGTACGTCAAGGCTGTATATTGTCACCCTGCTTATTTAACTTTTATGCAGAGTACATCATGAGAAACGCTGGGCTGGATGAAATACAAGCTGGAATCAAGATTGCCGGGAGAAATGTCAATAACCTCAGATATGCAGATGACACCACCTTTACGGCAGAAAGTGAAGAACTAAAGAGCCTCTTGGTGAAAGTGAAAGAAGAGAGTGAAAAAGTTTGTGTAAAGCTCAACATTCAGAAAACTAAGATCATGGCATATGGTACCATCACTTCATGGCAAATAGATGGGGAAACTGGAAACAGTGGCTGACTTTATTTTTCTGGGCTCCAGAATCACTGCAGATGGTGACTGCAGCCATGAAATTAAAAGATGCTTACTACTTAGAAGGAAAGTTATGACCAACCTAGACAGCATATTAAAAAGCAGACATTACTTTGTCCACAAAGGTCTGTCCTGTCAAGGCTATGGTTTTTCCAGTGGTCATGTATGGATGTGAGAGCTGGACTATAAAGAAAGCTGAGCACCGAAGAATTGATGCTTTTGAACTGTGGTGTTGGAGAAGACTCTTGAGAGTCCCTTGGACTGCAAGGAGATCCAACCAGTCCATCCTAAAGGAGATCAGTCCTGGGTGTTCATTGGAAGGACTGATGATGAAGCTGAACCTCCAATACTTTGGCCACCTGATGTGAACAGCTGACATTTGAAAAGACCCTGAAGCTGGGAAAGGTTGAGGGCAGGAGGAGAAGGGGACGACTGAGGATGAGATGGCTGGATGGCATCACTGACATGGGTTTGGGTGAACTACAGGAGTTGGTGATGGACAGTGAGGCCTGGCGTGCTGCGGTTCATGGGGTCACAAAGAGTTGGATATGACTGCTCGACTGAACTGAACCAAAGCCTGACTAGAGGTTTGTAAATTTTTTAATTTTTAAACACACACAGACACAAATGCACAGGTCTTAGTATTATTGATTTTCTTATTATTGTTTTTTCAATCTCCATTTTAATTATTTCACCTATGATCTTTATTATTTCCTTCCTCCTTCTGCATTTGGGTTTTGTTTGTTCTTCTTTGTATAATTCTTTTAGGTTACTGGTGAAATGGTTTATTTGAGATTTTTCTTATTTCTTGAGGTAGACTTGTATCACTATGAACTCCCCTCTTAGAACTGCTTTTGCTGTATCTCAGAGATTTTTGTAAGGTTGTAGTTACTTTTTTTTTTGTCTCAAGGTATATTCTGATTTCTTCTTTGATTTCATTGTTGACCCACTGGTTTTTTAGTAAAATGTTGTTTAGTTTTCATGCATTCATTCTTTTCCCATTTTTCTTTCTGTGGTTGATTTCTAGTATCATGCCACTGTAGTCAGAAAAGATGCTTAAAGTAATTTCTATCCTCTTTAATGTGTTGAGACTTGTTTTGTGACCTAGTATGTGGTCCATTCTAGAGACTGTTTCATGTGCATTTGGAAAGAATGTGTATTTCACTTTTTTTGGTATATAGTGTGCCGAGGTCCAGCCCCGGCTGATCCAGGGTATTCGAAGGAGAGACGGCTTCGGCGACCTATTTATTTATTTATTTATCAAAGATATAAAGAGTAATAGAATGAGGATAGCTCAGTAGGAAAATTCAGTGGAGAAAAGAAGCTGAGTAGCTTGGTTTACGCGGAAAATCAATATAACCCGTGACACCAGGTTAGCTCTGACCATGGAGACCACAGGCGCCCTCTCGAATAGCAGAAGGTGCCCCACCTTAGACACCTTCTCAAGTGGGTCTTAGAAGCCCAGGCAAATAAATGGTCGCAGAGGATATCTGCGCTCCAGATGGAGACTCAGCTGGAAATTGAGGGGAAGAATGACATGGGGAGACCAAGCTTTGGTGAGCAAGGCCTGTAGCTTTATTTTCAACAGGGGCTTATATACCCTAAGTTACACACAGAGGATAATAGGGGATGCAAAGTCAGCAGTCTTTGATCCTTATCAAAAACCAGGGTTTCTTTCCTGCAAACTTATCATATACAAATGGTTTAGGTGATTTACATCATCTTCTGGCCAGAAGGCCTATTAACATTTTATGACTCTTGACAAAGACTTATCAACAAAGACTTATTTTCTCTAAGGGTAATTATTTTAAGGTTTGGCGCCATCTTCTGAAGATAAAATTGCATTCCTATAGGGCAGCTGTGTAATAGGTTTACAACAAAGGAAAGAATTTATTACCTTAAGGGTCTAAAGTTACTAACACCAAGGCCACTACTTATTTTTTCTACATACCAACTATTAATTAATTAATACATATTCAAGGATACAATACAGGGGATGTGAAAACTTGGCAACAAGCATTGGCTCATCAATGAAATCCTTTACTAGTTTATTCTGACAGTTTCTAACTCTCTGAGAAGTTCTAAGCTATTTGAATATCTTAAGCTTCCCGTGCCTCTCGAGGCTGGGAGACTGTAAACAATCGTATGCATAGCTGTAGGAGTCCGGGTAAACTTGTCAGGCGAGTTAGAGAGCTATCTGAGGGGTTTGGATTTAAACACTCCTAGTTGCCCAGGAACTTTATTAATTGGAGCTGTAAATTAACTCTTTGACAGAGAGAGCGAGATGGTGGTGGGGGACAGCCCCCAGTAAAGTCAGAGGTGAGAGCACAAAGCAATAAAGTAGGCAGACTCTGGTTTTTTGGGGGTAGATGCTCGAGAATATCCAGGGGGACTCCTGAGGCTCGATCCCGCCTTTGTGTATGCCGAGCCTCCTTCCTCATGACCTTTGTCACAAGTGGAATGCCTCACCGGCTCCCGGAAATAGTGTCCTATAGATATTAATTAGTTGGAGAAGGAAATGGCAACCCACTCCAGTGTTCTTGCCTGGAGAATCCCAGGGACGGGGGAGCCTGGTGGGCTGCCATCTCTGGTCACACAGAGTCGGACACGACTGAAGTGACTTAGCAGCAGCAGCATAGATATTAATTAAGTCCAACTGGTCTGTTGTATCATTTGTTGCCTTCTGTTGCCTTCTTGACTTTTTTGTCCAGGTGATCTGTCCATTAATGTTGGTGGTGTGCTATTGTTTTCTCCCTTTATGTCTGTTAGCATTTGTTTTATATATTTATGTGCTCCTATATTGAATGCATATATGTCAATGAGTGTAATATCCTCTTGTTTTATTGATCCATTTATCATTATATAATATCCTTATTTATCTTTCTTTATGACTTTTGTTTTAAACTCTATTTTGTTTGATTTGAGTATTGCTACCTCTGCTTTCTTATAATTTCCATTTGCTTTGCATGAAACATATTTTCCCATTCCCTCACTTTTATTCTGTGTGTGTCTTTCACCCTGAAGTGAGAGTCTTGTTGGTGGCATATTGTAGATTCTTATTTCTTTAGTCCAATCTGCTACTGTATGTCGTTTGATTAGAGTACCTATTCCATTGTCACTTAAAGTAATTCTTGGTAGGTATGTAGTACTGCCATTTTAAACTCTGTTTTTGTAGTTTGCTCATTTCTTCTTTTTATTTTTGTGGTTTGATGATTTTCTTTTGTAGTGTGCTTAAGTTCCTTGTTTTTTGGTTTTTGTGAATCTGTTGTATGTGTTTGATTTGTGGTTAACCTAGTTTTCAAGTATGTTACCCATGATTATACCCACTTGCTTTAAACTGACAGTTATACAAGTTCAAACACATTCTAAAAATCTAATTTTTATACTTCTTTCCCCACACTCTGCAGTTTTGATGTCTTGCTTTATATCTTCATGCTTATCCTTTTGCTGTTTATTGTAATAGTTATAATCACTTTTACAAAAATATTTTGTTTGTTTTTTAAACTATGTACTGGTTTATTTAACTATCCTCAAATCTTTTATTCATTTGCCTTTCTTATCATGATTTTCCATTTCCTATAGATTCTTGCTTCTTTTCTATTTAGAGAAGACCCTTCAGTATTTCTTTTAGGGTGGGTTTAATATTACTGAATTCTTTTAGTTTTAGCTTACCTGTGACTTTTTTTTAATTTCACCTTCTATTTTAAATGATAATCTTGCTGGACAGAATAGTTTAGTTTACAGTATTTCCCTCTCATGACTTTGAATACATCATGCCACTCCCTTCTGGCTTGCAAAGTTTCTGCAGAGAAATCAGTTGATAGTCTTATGAGACTCCCCTTATAACTTAATCTGTATTTTTCTTTTGCTGTCTTCAGAATCCTCTCTTTAACTTTTGCCATTTTAATTATGATGTGTCTTGCTACAGATCTGTTTGGGTTCATATCGTTTTGGATTCTCTGTGTTTCCTGTACTTGAATATCTATTTCCTTCTTTACATTGGAAAGTTTTCAGCCATAATTTCTCCCAATACTTTTTCGATCCCTGCTTTTCTGTCTCTTTTCCTTCGGGAAGTCCTATTAAGTGTTAAGTTAGCACACTTTATATTATCACATAGATCCCACGTGTTGCTATCAACAGCATGATTTCCATTATTCTATTTTGCAGATCACTTATTTGTTCTTCTTTGTCATATGGTGCTATTCATTGCTTCTAGATTGGTTTTTATTTCAGCAATTGAATAGTTTGATTGACTCATCTTTTTTTTTTTTTTTTTTTGAGGACTGAAAGTTCCCACCATCTAATCTCAACTGGTTCCCCAGGCAACCAAGCTCCAAGTCTTAGGACATCTAGAAAAATGGAAGTGTTAGCTGTTCAGTCGTGTCTGACTCTTTGCGACCGCATGGACTGTAGCCCGCCAGTCTTCTCCATCCATGGGATTTTCCAACCAAGAATACTGGAGTGGGTGGCCATAGCCCGCCAGTCTTCTCCATCCATGGGATTTTCCAGCCAAGAATACTGGAGTGGGTGGCCATTTCCTCTCCAAGGGATCTTTCAGACCCAGGGATTGAACCTGTGTCTCCCGCATTGCAGGCAGACTCTTTTTTTTTTTTTTTTTTTAATAGAAAATTATTTAATTAGTATACATTTAGTTCATTGTTACAGTGAGCTACCTTTTTATCAATAACCTTTCTTAATTTCTTTAGCATTTTTATTGCTTGCTTTTTGAACTCAGGGTCTGATAGGCTATTGAGGTCTGTTCCATTATTTTTTTCAGGGGATTTCTCTTGTTCTTTTGATTAAAAGTAGTTTCTCTGCTTTTTCATTTTACTTAACTCTAAGTCTCTCAGAATTTAGGAGGAATAATTATCTATTGTGGTCTTAAAGGGGTGTTTTTATGTAAGATCATCCCTGTGAACACTGTGTGTTTTCAATATTTTTGGTGTAAAGGTTGGTTTTGGTATAGATAATAACCATGTCTTTCTTCAGAGTGTGCTGACTGTTGTCCCTTGCTAGGAAGTGTGATTGATGTTGTGTTTAGAGATTGTGCTGGATGTGAAGTGGGGCTTCCTCTGTGGCTGTCATTGCCCTATTAGGGATGGGATCTGCTCCCCAGCTGTTGGAGTAGAAGCTCTGTGGGCCCAGTTTGATCAGACTCCATTGCCCTTGTTTGTGTGCCTTGCTCCAAAGGAGATGATTGCTAAAGCAAGGGAGGCACATGTGGTCACAGCAAACCTATGTGCCGCCTGTGTAGGCATCTGCAGTTCCACCCAGAAGAAACCCGAGGTTGCATCCCTTTCTCTGTTGTGTTTGTCCCAAATCTAGTGCAAGGCTATGGTGTGCAGTAGTGTGGTGCTGGGGTCAGGGTATTAAAGCTGCAAGAACTGAGGTGGCCCTGCCACTGCCTGGGCTCTGGACTGCCTCTGTGGCAGTCTTCTCCCACGACCTGTCTGCCCCAGATCTATACATGCAGCAAAATTGTTATAAAAACCCCAACCTTATTTTTGTGGAACTTGACAAGTTGATTTTTAAAACTGCTTGGACAACAAAGGGCCAAGAATAGTTATGACACTCTTAAAGGGGGAAAATCAGGTGGGAGGACTTGCTTCTTGGTATCAAGACTCATTATGAAGCCACAGCAATTGAGGGGATATGGAGTTGGTACAAGAATACACAAATAGATCAGTAGAAAATATACAAGTCCCAGAAACAGACATTTGATTATGATATACAGATACTTGATTTATGAAAAAGATGGGACTTTGTAGTGTTGGGGAAAAACTGCTCTTTTCAATAATGATGCTAGAACACCTGGACAAGTATTTAACTAGAAAATATGAAAGATATATCCAGAATGTAGTAAAGAGAGATAAGGAGATGGAAATTATAAGTCAGCACATGGAAAATTTAATGGACTAACATATATCTAATTAGAGTTTCAAAAGGAAAAAGTGAAGACAATGAAGGAAAAGCAGTATTTTAAAAATAATGAGGGCTTCCCTGGTAGCTCAGTGGCAAAGCATTCGCCTGCCAATGCAGGTTTGATCCCTGGTCTGGGAAAAATTCCACATGCTGCAGAGCAGCTACACCCGTGCGCCACAACTGCTGAGCCTGTGCTCTAGAGCTTGGAAGCCACGACTGTTGAGCCGTGTCCCACGACTACTGAAGCCCTTGCACCCAGAGCTCATGCTCTGCAACAAGAGAAGCCATGACAATGAGAAGCCCTCACACCACAACTGGAGAGTAGCCTCCACTCGCAGCAACTAGAGAAAAAGTCTGTGCAGCAACAAAAACCCAGCACAGCCAAAAATAAATAAATAAAATTATGAAAAAATTAACAATAATGGCTAAGAATGTTCCAGAACTGATGAAAAGTATGAATCCACAGATCCATGATGTATAACAATACCCAAAACAGAATAAATAAAAAGCTTTATCCTGCAATTATAGAACATTACAAACAATGAAAATATCATGAGAGCAATCAGATGGGAGGGGACACTTAACAAAAAGGAATAACAAAATGAGAAAAGAATTCCTAGCAACTTTGGTGAAAGTCACCGTCAGTGTAGAATTGAGTATCCAGTCTAAATACGTTGATAATCAAATAGATGAATGGAAAAAGGAACCGATTTGTTTAAAAAAAAAAGAAAGAAAGAAAACATGTAAGAGGATTCTAAAGTATAAGATCACAGAAAGGCTGACATTAAGAGGATGAGACCCATGCATACATGGACCTTCATCTGTGACAAAGATGGCATTAATAATAATGGGGAGAGAATGGCTCTTGATTCTGGGTCAACTGGGAATCCATACAGAAAGCAAAAGATTTTTGACCCCTATCTTGCCATCCACAAAAGTCAATCTTAGGTGGACTACAGATTTAAATGTGAAAAGTAAAACAGTAAGACTTTTAAGTACATGATATTAAGAGGATGTTTTCATGACATGAGAATAGAGAATACTTTAGTAAAATACTTCAATATAAAAATACTTTTTATATTGAAGTATAGTAGTCAGAGAAGGCAATGGCACCCCACTCCAGTACTCTTACCTGGAAAATCCCATGGACGGAGGGCCTGGTGGGCTATAGTCCATGGGGTCCCTAAGAGTCGGACACGACTGAGCGACTTCACTTTCACTTTCTATAGTTGATTTACACTATTGTTTTAGTTTTAAGTCTACAACAAAGTGGTTTGGTTATACATATGTATATATTATTTTTAAAAATTCTTTTCCATTATAATTTATCACAAGATATTGAATATAGTTCCTTTGCTATGCAGTGAATTCCTCAGTTCAGTTCAGTTCAGTCGCTCAGTCATGTCCGACTCTTTGCAACTCCCATGAATCGCAGCACGCCAGGTCTCCCTGTCCATCACCAACTCCCAGAGTCCACTCAAACTCATGTCCATCGAGTCAGTGATGCCATCCAGCCATCTCATCCTCTGTCGTCCCCTTCTCCTCCTGCCCCCGATCCCTCCCAGCATCAGAGTCTTTTCCAGTGAGTCAACTCTTCACATGAGGTGGTCAAAGTACTGGAGTTTCAGCTTTAGCATCATTCCTTCCAAAGGACACTCAGGAGTGATCTCCTTTAGAATGGACTGGTTGGATCTCCTTGCAGTCCCAGGGACTCTCAAGAGTCTTCTCCAACACCACAGTTCAAAAGCATCAATTCCTCAGCACTCAGCTTTCTTCACAGTCCAACTCTCACATCCATACCTGACCACTGGAAAAACCACAGCCTTGATTAGACGGACCTTTGTTGGCAAAGTAATGTCTCTGCTTTTCAATATGCTATCTATGTTGGTCATAACTTTCCTTCCTCCTTACTGTTTATCATAATGTATTATTTTGATTAAAGGAGAATGAATTCTTAAGTTGACAGAAAAAGCATTGTTTGTGATAGTAATAGATTGGCAATAACATAGAGGTCCATAATAGGAGACATATTAAATTATATTATTTCCATGCATAGATCTAACTTCAATAGGACAATAACCATGCCAGACTGGACTGTGGCTTAATCAGTACCCTTTTGGCTTCTGCTTTAACTGAGTGTTAGTGAAGTGAGTGAGTCATTCAGTCGTGTCCAGCTCTTTGCAACCCCCTGGACTATATAGCCTGCCAGGCTCCTCTGTCCATGGAGTTCTCCAGGCAAGAATACTGGAGTGGGTAGTCATTCCCTTCTCCAGGTATCTTCCCGACACAGGAATCAAACTGGGGTCTCCTGCACTGCAGGCAAATTCTTTACCATCTTTGCTACCAGCGAAGCCCAAATATAATCGACTCTTTGTGGCCCCATGGACCATAACCCACCAGGTTCCTCTATCCATGGAATTCTCCAGGCAAGAATACTGGAGTGGGTAACCGTTCCCTTCTCCAGGGCATCTTCCTGACCCCGGGATCAAACCCAGGTCTCCTACACTGCAGGCAGATTCTTTACCATCTGAGTCACCTATCTGCTCACTTTAACAAAACACCTGAGTATTAAAGGTTATTAAAATAGTCCTTGTCCGAATGATTCTACTCAAAAGTTTCTCAAAATGTATGGCTTAAGGCTTTAATTATGATTTCAATTATGGCTGAGCCCAAGTAATTGGATCTATAATTTTCTATTTCTATGATGTGTTTTGTCAGACTGTAGGAGAAAAACCACCTGATTGGAGCTGGGCCTTTGGCTGGAGGAACCAGTCAGTCTGCAGCAAGAGAACCAAGGGCATAAATCCTTAATCTCACTCTCCGCTTATCTTCTGCTGCTGTTTCCGTTGGCTGAGCCCAGGGGAAGCCAAAGAGCATGAGAAACACTTAAAGATGTCCATATTGTTCAGCCCCCAGGGCAGAAAGCAGAATCAGAAATTTCAAAAGGGCCATAAATGTTTCCTAACTTTGTATGTAGAATCTGTTTCCTCACCTCTTGAATCTCAGGTTGGCCATGTGACTTATTTTTGGATAATGGAGCATTAGCAAACATGATGCAAGCAGAGTTTTGACAGATACTGGAACTTACAAACTGGCTTCCCAACAGTTCTTAAGACCCCTGCCTATGTGAAGAAGTCTGGGCTCGCCTATTGGATGACGAGAGACATGTGACTTGTCACTCGAGCTTTTAACCACCCGACACTCCAAAGCAGAGTGACCCACCTGACCACAAATTGGTGGGGGAACCTTGCCAGGGCTATCAGAGGAACTGTTCAGCTGATCCAACTCCGAATGGCTAACCCAGAATTGTGAGTAAAGTGAAAGGAATTCTTTGGCAGTCCAGTAGTTAGGACCTCACTCTCACTGCCGAGGGCCTGGGTTCAATCCCTGGTTGCGGAACTAAGATCCCACAAGCTGTTTACATTGCCAGATCAATTTCAAGATAAGTATATCAAGTTCCATAAAATCTCTTGCTTGTACTTCAGTAAGTATTGAATTAAGTTTATAAATTAATTTGGGAAAAAAGTGATATATTTATGTCATTAAGTCTTCCTAGTTAATAATGTGATATAGCTCTATTTCTATTGGGAATGATATATGTTTCCTATGTTTCTTCTTTCAGTTTTTAAAATATTGGTATACAGGAACACTACTAATCTTTGTATGTTGATTTTGTATCCAGCAATTTGATTGGACGCTCTTATTAGTTCTAATAACTTTACACATTCTCCTGGATATTCTATAGGGACAATATCATAAATATTGGCAATTTTTGTTTCTTCTTTTCCACTTCTCTGACTCTTGTTTATTCTTATGGTCTTAATACATTTGTTAAGCCCTTCAGCACCATGTGGAGAAATGACAGCTGCTATCTGTCTTATTACTTTAATCTGCTAATGTGGTATATTAATAGATTTTCTTTATTGAACATGTGGCATTTCTTGGATAAATCAAACTTGGTCATGATAGATTACTTTTTCTGAATTAAATATAACATTTACTCAGAACTTTTATGCTTTTAAGAGTAATTTTGCTAACAGTTTCCCTTTTTTGTACTGTTCATGTCCAATTTTACTGTCAAGGTTATACCATGCTCTTAAAACAAACTGGGTAGCATACGAATTATCTGCTTCTTAAAGCATTTTGAATATTATAGGAATAATCTATTCCCTAAAGGTTCTGTAAAATTTGCTTCTTCATTGTTCATGCATTTGATTTAATGGTTATTGGTTTGTCCAAATTTTTTTTTCTTCTTGAGACATGTGGGGGAGTAACTGCTTTCTCCTGACCTCAGGTTTCCATGTGGAAGAAAGTCTACTCATGCAATGCCCTTAGCCTTGAGTCTCCTCCACTATACCTCCTCTATAGACAAGAGGAGAGTTGGATGACAGATGAACTCAGCTCCTTTCGGGAGCTGGGTGAGCCATAGACCATATGGTCACAAAGAGTCAGACACAACTGAAGCAACTTAGCGTGCACACAGGTGGTTATCTTCCATAGAATAAGAGTGCTGAATAACTTCTGGGGGAGCCAAGGCTGTCCATCCATGACAAAGTAATTATGTCGAATTCACTGGTGAGTTATTACAAGTTCACTTAGCTGCACACCAAAACCACTATCTCTAAACTGCTTTACCAGTAATAATTGTGTTACTTTGACTCTTTTCTACTTGGTTATAGTTAATGATAAAGAACTTGGGAGGCGGGGGTGGCGGGGGGAAGGGTGTCATTCTTTACCACAATTTGCAACATCTGGTGCATTGGCTGAACATTTTGAAAAACAAAGGCAACTAGAGAAATTGAGACTATGGGGTGGTGAGGGTTCATGTTTTATAGCTTTAGAGTTTTGACCTTGGTATTTTATAGCAGCCCAGATTGTGCAGTTGGCTTTTGTGGGGATAGCTTCCTCAAGTGGCTTCAGCTTTTGTGCTTTAGTAAGCATGGCAGACCTGGGGGTCGTGATGTTGATGGGTCATCATGGTTTATGGTAGTTGTATCCTCAGGTTTCTGGCTGTTTTTCTGAAAAAGGGTTGGTTTCTTGTTTTCATTGTGGTAAAATATACATACAATTTATCAGTTTAATAATTTTAAAGTGTACAGTTGGTAGCATTACATACATTTACATTGCTGTGTGTAACAAAAGGGTTGTTTTTAAAAGATACAGAATTGGACAAGGGTTGCTTGCTCTGGTCTCCATGTGAAGATCCCTACAGATTGACCATGAATACTGCACCCAGTTTGGACTGGTATTGGAGGAGAAACTGACTCAGAAATGAGGTGTGTGTGTGTGTGTGTGTGTATGAATATACTCACACACACACACACATATATACACATATCAGGGAGTTAGAACAACCCAAAGGAAGATTAGATGCTGGAGAAGCAAGTATGATGTCCCTTTCTTAGAGATAACAATGATGCATATCATACATTTTTGAAAAAACGAGACCATGCATCATCATCTAGTGTGGTAGCTAGTAACCACATGTGGCTATTTCAGTGTAGGTTTAATTAAATTAACATTTCACTCTTCAGTCATACTGGCCACATTTCAAGTGCTGAGAAGCCACTAACTGACTGACTACCCTTAAGTGCTGACTCCCTTACTGAACAGTACAGATGTGAAACATTTACATTATCACAGAATATAAATCATAGTTAACATACCATGATTTGCCATCAAATATTTGAAAGTTTACCTTTCATGCCTGAAAAATATCCCACTGAATGATGTGCCATCAATTATTTGACCATTCCTATGTGAATATTTTTAAGACGGACACACACAACTAAATAACACTCTAAAAAGCTATATGATATAGTCTCCCCTCATTATCACAAGCACTGAGAGTTTCATCTTAAATATGGCCAATTTGATAGGCAAAAATAGATCCCAACTTCTGTTATCCTAAATATTAATTAGCTGAACAGTGACCCAATGTAATTTGTTACAGAGCTGAAAGACACAGTGCAGCTTGGACAAATTACTTCCTAGACTGTGAAAAAAGCGACGTGCGACAGGATGCACACATGCTTAAGGTGGGTATCCCAGGGACATGGAACAAAGGGAGGACACGCAGAGCTGCGGGTGTTGAGGGGAAACGGAGAGGGAGATAACCTGGATTTGGCTTAGAGGGTCGCTGATGTGAAGTCAGAGAGCTTCGCGTCACCTGGAGTCTTCCGCTGGCGAGTCCGGCGGCGGGCGCGCCTGCTGTTCGTCTCGGACGCAGGCCTGGCCCGCGGCGACAGTGGCCCGGCGCCTGGGCTCCGCCGCGCCCGCGCGTTTGTGAGCTGGCCCCGGGTCACGCGAGAGCCCCCGGAGGGGCCGCGCGCCGGCCGCCGCGTGCGGAGCCGAGAGCGCGCGTCTGGGTCCTCAGCTTGAGCACTGGCCTTTCTAGGGAGACAGGTTCTGACTGAGTGGGTTGGCGGCCGCCCTGGCTTCTGATTCTAAGGAGCAGCCGGAGTGTAAAGTCACTGGGTAGGGCTTGACCCTCAGAGGTTACCACACGCTAATCCACTCTGGTTCAACCTGATGGAGAGTCGTGCTCTGAGGTGCTGCTCTCCAGCCTGGTTTTCGTGCCGGCGCGGTGAATGGCAGGTGATACGTGGGAGCGGCGGGGGTGCGGACAATGGCATTTAGTAACATGGAGGACGCAGCTTGTCACCAAACCATCTCACTTGATTTGACCAAACCGCTTCGTGGAGTCCACCCTCTTTTGTTTCGGTTACTCCCAGGCCATTCTTCAGGCCAGAGGAGGCTCCCATACCATGAACCAGGCTGAAGGTGAGCGACTGGAGCTCTGGATAACGGAGTATGCTCAACTCCAGGAGGTGGCGACTGCACCAGTGTTTAAAGGGGTCCGATGAAAGTGAAAGTGGAGAGTGAAAACGTTGGCTTAAAGCTCAACATTCAGAAAACGAAGATCATGGCATCCGGTCCCATCACTTCATGGAAATAGATGGGGAAACAGTGGAAACAGTGTCAGACTTTATTTTTCTGGGCTCCAAAATCACTACAGATGGTGACTGCAGCCATGAAATTAAAAGACGCTTACTCCTTGGAAGGAAAGATATGACCAGCCTAGATAGCATATTCAAAAGCAGAGACATTACTTTGCCAACAAAGGTTCGTTTAGTCAAGGCTATGGTTTTTCCTGTGGTTATGTATGGATGTGAGAGTTGGACTGTGAAGAAGGCTGAGCGCCGAAGAATTGATGCTTTTGAACTGTGGTGTTGGAGAAGATTCTTGAGAGTCCCTGGGACTGCAAGGAGATCCAACCAGTCCATTCTGAAGGAGATCAGCCCTGGGATTTCTTTGGAAGGACTGATGCTAAAGCGGAAACTCCAGTACTTTGGCCACCTCATGAGAAGAGTTGACTCATTGGAAAAGACTCTGATGCTGGGAGGGATTGGGGGCAAGAGAAGGGGACGACAGAGGATGAGATGGCTGGATGGCATCACTGACTCGATGGACGTGAGTCTGAGTGAACTCCGGGAGTTGGTGATGGACAGGGAGGCCTGGTGTGCTGCGATTCATGGGGTCGCAAAGAGTCAGACACGACTGAGCGACTGATCTGATCTGATCTGAGACCTAGAGGAGTTGATTTGAAGGCGGGGCTGCCTTTGAAGTTTCCAAGAAGCGTACTGGGGAATGAACATGGGCAGGAGAGGTGGCTGAGCTTTGAGAAAGGTCCTGAGGTGAGTGTGACCTCCTTTCAAACCTCATCATCTAGACAACAAGACAAGGAAGAAATACAGGACTAATTTAGTCCTAGCCTAATATAACCAATATAACAGTATTATCAGAAAACCGGAAACATTTGTAGAATATGAGGATGTAATTGAAGAACCAGATCAAAGAGCTTTTAGAAAAGGAAGGAAAATAAAAAACTTTAAAGGGGTCATCCTTGGACTTCCCTGATGGCCCGGTGGTTAAGAACTGGCCTGCCAGTGCAGGGGATATGGGTTTGATCCCTGCTCTGGGAAGATCCCATGTGCCACAGAGCAGCTAAGCCTCTAGGCCACAACTACTGAAGCTGCACCTAGAGTCCATGCTCCCCAGTGAGAGGAGCTAGCTCACTGAGAAGCCTGGGTACCACATGGAAGACCCAGCATAGCAACCCCTCCTAAAAAGAATGTAAGAAAACAAGAATTCCCTAAAATTATTTTAAGTCTTAATTTTTGCCTATATGAAATTTATGGGCAGGATGTTGCCAAGGTATTTCCTTTCCATACTGATAACCATGTGCCTAACAAGATGCTTTGTGGGTTGCTCTACCTTTGTCCATTTTTCAAATGGCATTCTTTGGCTTGATTCTTATTCTACTCTTCCTGGGTGGCTTTAAATCTGTTCCTGTAGTTTCAATTGCCACTCCTGCTTCAGGCCAGGGGCATCTCCACCTACATGTCCCTTAGGCACCAGGATTTTCAACACATTTCTTCAAACCCTCCTCCTCCCTTCCCTGTCTTAAGCACTGTTGTTGTGTAGTCACTAAGTCGTGTTTGACTCTTCGAGTGACCCAGGGAACCCAAGGATCGGACCCAGGCCTCCCACATTGCAGGCAGATTCCTGGGTCAGGAAGATCCTCTGGAGAAGGGAACGGCTACCCACTCCAGTATTCTGGCCTGGAGAATTCCATGGACTGTATAGTCCATGGGGTTGCTAACAGCCAGACATGACTGAGCGACTTTCACTTTGAAGTGAAATATGAAACCACATAACCTCTAAATATGTGGTGGTACTCAGGTTACACAGTATAAGAAAATGAAAACATTTACATTTCTGTTAGGAAGTTTGAGTCTTAAGCTTTTAAAAGATAGAAAACAAATACTGTTTTTATTACAATCATGTATGTTTCTACTTCATTTGTATTTGGAACCAGACTGCCTTGATATGAATCCCAGCTCCACGGCTAATTAGATATGTTCTTCCACAAGCTACTTAACTGTTTCTCCATCTGTTAGATGGGAATAATACTAACTGCTTCAGTGATTGTTATGAAGATTAAAGGAATTAATATATCTAAAAGTGCTCTGAATAATGCCGGGCCTATGGTAAACACCATTTTAAAGTATTAGTTATTTCTATTATTTAACTAATGGGGAAGTAGCTGCCTAATTTTCTGCTTATCTTTGGTGCCCTTCCAATGGATTCTGAACAACCAGTACTTCCTTCTGTCATAGAAATTGTCTGAATGTACTGAAATTGCTTTTCTCACCTACACCTTAAGATGTCCAAAATACATTTCTTTGCCTCAAGTACTCTTATTTCTAAGAACTTCCAGGGCTTACCCCTCTTTGCTTTAGGTCCTTTCCAGTCTGCTTATCCCTGCCTCTTCAAATATCAAGTATGATCATAGAGTTATTCTAGCTTTATGAATACAATAGTAAAGAGGAGTCATACCATCACAGATGAATTTTTGTTGAGGTACTATTTTTTGCATGTACTCACACCAACTTAATTTTTCAATTTCTATACACACAGTACAGCAAAAATGATTTAAATTCTTCCCATTTTCATCTTACTGAAATAATTTCACTGGAAGTGTTTTTTTCTGTTATAAAGTAAGGAACTGATTAATAAATCCGTTTTTTTTTCCATATATCAAATTCTTCTAATTAGTTTTTACCATTGAGTTCCTCAGGATCAAAATAAAACCTAAATTTTATTTATGCAATCCTTTATTAAATTTGGTCAAGGACTATGGGTAGTTTTACTTTGTTAAATATTTCCATCAAGTCTTTCTAGAGTCAATTTTGGCAATTTTTAATCTTATAAGATGTGGTTCTTCAGTACATTTTCTTCTTTGTAATGCAGTCATCATACAGTGTTACCTATTCTGGTTTTATTTCTATAATGGAAATTCATTTGCTGCGATTTGGATAAACAACAGTTTGAATTCACTTCTTAGCTAAAAATGAGAAAATTGTAATTCCTCTCATCAATTCTCCAAGACCATCCTTGAGGTCAAAACATCTTACCTCATCTCCTCTCCCCTCAGCTGTCTTCACTCCTGCTTATTCCTTGGACACCAGCTCAAGCAGCGCTGGCTCGAGGAATCCTCTCCTGATGTATTATCAAGTTTCCCTCTTTTTGCTTAAATTGTAATTTTAACTTTTATATTATAATTTATGTGAGTACTTTGCCTCTCTCATTAAACTTCAATCCCTGAAGGCAGAGTCTTTTTCTTACCACTGGCTCCCTGGCACATAAAAGGCAATCAAATTTATTGAAAGAATGATGAAAAGGAAAATAGTATCTTTCACCCTCAGTGCTCATATACTCCTAGGCACTCATTAAAAGCTAGCTGCATTTCCCCTTTATTGTTTACTTCTGGTTTGTTATGGTCTGACAATAATGCATTTTATCCCTACTAATTTTGAAATTGACTTAATGCTGTATATTTTTAAGCTTTTAATAGCCATGCTACTCTAATAGTTTCCTCTTCCCTTTTCCAGTGCTGCCATACTGTACAACTCCAGGAGGGTATGTGGTATTAAGTAGAGGAGGGAGTTATTTGATGCAGCAGAGATGTATCCTCACCTCCCTCTATGAAAAAAAAAGCATTCAGCTATCTCCTAGAGTTAGTTAGAACAGCAATTCTAAACCCTAAGCTGTATATAAAAATCACCTGGGATACTTTAATACAGAAATGCTTGGGCCCTACCTAAAATTATTGAGTCATAAAGTAGTAGAACTCCCCATACAACATTACTGCAGAGCCAGGGTTGGGAAACACTGGGCTGTAAGCACAGAATGAGTGTAGGAGAAATGGATAGATATTAATCTGGATAGGTGGGTTAGCATATTCAGTACTAAGGAACTGGAATTTAACTTTACACGCAGTGAGGAGGGTTTTCAGAGGGTAATGAAATAACTGGATCTATGAGACAGGTGTGGAGAAACAGGTGGGCAGAATATAGACTCTGAGTTGGGAAGCCAGGGGAAGATGTTACAATGAGCCCAGGAACAGATGGCAAGGACTTGAACTATGGTGGTTGCAGTGCAAACACAGGCAGGGAACAGGAAGGACTCACAGGACATTTGACAGAACTTGGTAAGAGGAATGTGTAGGATGATTAAAGGCAGAAAAGCTATAGAACACTCCCAAATTTCCAGGCTAAGCAGCCACATGCAGTCTGATGCCATTAATCAGACAATACAAGCATTAAGAAGAGAATGGGGCAGGAGATGGAACAAACTGCTTCCAGCTATGATGAAATAGATGTTCCTTGTGTAAACCACTGACGGGGAGCTGGAATAGCAAGAAATTAAGATCAAGAACTCAGAAGAAAGGCTGAGGCTAGAGTTTTAGGTCTGGGAGTCAAGAGTATTTGGTAATAACTGAGGCCACTGAAATGGATGAAACTGAGCAGAGCACTGTCTATGTAGTCAAAAATGCTTAGCATCGAGTTAAAGATAAATCAGGGTTTCTCATTTAATTTACTGAACCACATAATCTTAATAAAGCTCAGCAGACCACCGTTAAACATACACAGAAGTCAATCTGAAGAGTAGATGATGATATGAAAAAATTATCTGCAATGTGTGGGCTAATTTTAAATGTGACTGTTGAATCTCTGAACTGTCTCTGAATTGAATACAACAATTCTTGGAATTGGAAAGACTAATTTCTAGAAAACTTGGAAAGCCTGATTTCAATATTAAATAGCAGATTAATCAAGTTAGCTACTCATATGACATCAGTGCTTCCCTAAAGAAAACCACCAGATATTTGGTGATCTACTTCCTACAATGTAAAGGCAATATTACACCATTGTGCCAACTCATAAAAATACAGCATGTTCTTAATAAATCAAACAACTAATACCAGAGACTGTCCCTTAGTCTATGTGTCCATGTGTGTATGTGTTTGTGTGCCAGGAAGTTTGTATAATTTACTTAACTTTAATAATACAAATTCATTTCTGGGTCTGGAATTGCATCAACAGAAAACAAACTAAAACTTAAGAAAAAATTCACAGGCCCTGCTATTTTGAAGACAGTGAATGAACCTGTCTAGAATGAGTCCCTGAAATCCTTGTTTTTAAGAGGTACTCAGATAATTATGATGCAGGAGTTTCAATAACTGTAATAGTTTGAGATATACTAGCTTATTTTAACTAAGTATCTTAACATGTGAAAAATGTTCAAAGATTACAAAAACACATTTTAAGTAATAGTGTTATATATGCTTTAAGTAGAAAACATTTTCTTTATTCAGATGTTGACTTTCTGTATATTTTGAAATGACACACACATAAAGATATAGCAAACCTGTATTTTTAATTTCATCATATTCCCCTCTAAATTCTTTATCATTTACCAAAAATAACTTTTTTAAAGCTTACTGTTTTGTCTAATGTTATACAGACTATCAATCTACACATTTTTGTGTGTTTCTCTTAAAAATTAACTTATAAGGATATTATATAAAACTAATTGGTATATCACACACCAAACATGAGTACAGATTCTGTACAATGTAATAGTATATATATATATTACAAGAGACTAAATGCCTTGTTAAAAGTAAGGTTAAGAAATCTTTCATGGAAAAAATCTACATCACAAAATGTGGTGGCTTGAGTATCAGCTGGTTTCCTCTCACGAATTTCTTTCCATGGGCATTAACTGTCCATTTAGCTTCATCAGCAGTTTTACCACAAGGCCGGCCTACAAAGGAAAATACATGTCAACAATAAATTTGAAACATATAAAAATGTGTAAATGACATACACGGCAGTAGACACAGTGTTCTCTATTTGAAAAGGAATTTTTCATTGTTATAAGAGTGCAATAAATTATTCAGCTAAGTTTCTTGCTTTGTTTAGGAAAGACCTGCCTTTTTACCTTGGTCTTAAATAATATTAATTTCACGTTAGAAGTTTTACTTGAAGTAAAATGGACTGTCATTTTTTAAGAAAGAAATAATTTTACTAATACAGTAGAGTTTATTACTATCATGTATATCAAGAACTGATTAGGTACTTACCTGTTTTGTATGTACTATAAAGCTCATTTTATTTTCCATGCTATGGATCTGAAAACATGAATCAGCATCTCCCAATTGCCACATAAAGCAACCATATTTAAGACTGATGAGTAAAGCCTGCAACATAATTGGAAATCATTAATATTGAAATATTTATTAAAAACAACACCTATCTTCTCTTACTATCTACACTTATCTAGTCAGGTCTAAACAGAACGGTTCACTTGGTAACTTGACATAGCCTGCAGCACAGAGCCACAGCAGACTTCTTGAGCAATGATACTCTTTTTATCAGAATGACAAAATTATTTGAAGATGCCCATTCTGTGCTATGTATGTATATTTATGCACACACACACATTCAGCCATGAGAAATAAGGATATCCTGTCTTTTGCAACAACACGGATGGAACTGGAGGACCTTAAGCTAAAGAAAGACAAATACCATAGGATGATACCACTTAATATGTGCAATCTAAAAAAGCCAAACTCATAGAAACAGAGAGTAGAATGGTGGTTATATCAGGGACTGGCGGGTGGGGGGAATTGAGATGTTGGTCAAAGTAGTACAAACTTTCAGTAATGAATTAAGTTCTGGGAATCTAATGTGGGGCATGGTGCTTATAGTTAGCAATACTGTACTATATGTTTGAAAGTTGCTAAGAGAGTAGATCTTAAATGTTTTCACCAGAAAACATAAATTATAATTATGTGATGTGATAGAGGTGTGGCTAATGCTATAGTGGTAACCATTTTGAAATAGGTTAAGTATAACAAATCAACACACTGTATGTGCATTTTAAACTTACCCAATGATGGGAAAACAAAGATGCCCGTTCTATCAGTGGTTTTCAAGAAAATTAAGTGTACTAAAAGTTTACTTTCTGCAGGTTAAAAACAATTCCTTTTACTATATTCAGTACCTTTTGAATATTCATACAGTACTTTCAGATCTGAAATTTATTTAATGTGGTAAAATTGGTGACTTAGGCAATTTCGTATCACTGAAAATAAGTACACTGTTATATTTATAGTAAGTGAAAGAAAGTGGAAGTCACAGCTGTGACTGACTCTGAGACCCCATGGACTATACAGTCCATGAAATTCTCCAGGCCAGAATACTGGAGTGGGTAGCCTTTCCCTTTTCCAGGAGATGTTCCCAACCCAGAGATCAAACCCAGGTCTCCTGCATTGTAGGCAGATTCTTTACCATCTGAGCCATGGGGGAAGCCCATATTTATAGTAAATATCAGCATTATTTTAAAAATCAATAATATATCCTTCATATATTCAACAGAACTATTTAAAAAACAATGACAGTACCTTGTACCTACATGTTCTAAATAATGGTATATTTAAATAGGAATCCAATATATTTGATTATTTAAAAAATAATTATCTCCTAGTAATAACTTGTATTTTCTTACCCTAAAAATAAATATATTCTTTGCATACATATATAAAAGAAAATGTTCATGCCATCCTTTAAAATAAGTATATTTAGAAACATTACCTCTCCAGGACTAGCAGTTCTTAACATAATGACTGTAAATAATAAACAAAGGATATGCCAGAAAGATTATGATTTAGGGCATTTTGAAAGTGAGGTTCTGTAAGTGAAACATAATGTAATTAATTTACATGTGTATACCATGTCTAATGGGAAAATAATAACATTTTGCTTACAAATAACTATACTTATAAAATATAACATATGGGTAGGATCTGCTAAGATAGCTATTTACACAAAGTACACACTGAAACAGAGTTTTAAATGCAAATAAAGATATTTTTTCAGATGAAGGTGTTTACTCCATTTAAGCAAGTCTGTCATATTTACCATATAGACACCTTAGGTCTTGCTCAATCTAAGACAACTGACGACAAGCTGACTGTTCTCATCTTTATGGTTTGAAAATCTTAGAGCTTTTATAGTGCCATAAATTTACCTGTAGCTTACAGAGCACGCAGGTAATGATTATGTGGCGAGAAAACATTATTATCCTTGGTTTCAATCACCCCTGTATATACCCAATGACAGCATTTCTATTTCTAGAAAAAGCAGATTCTTAATAATCCTATTATCATCCTCTGCCTGCTACTGCTCTCTCACTCAATTCCTGGAACAGAATATTATTCATAGGATGAAATGTTATAAGATATTACTGAACCATCATTTGAATACTATATAAAGCTTTTTACTGTTGCCTAAATTTGGAATGCTACCAAAAGTCAAACATAATACACAGTTTAGAGAAAAGGCTCAGTGTTACGCCCATGGCATCACCACCAGATCAGTGAAGAAGAATTTGCAGATATTGATATAAAATGCTCTAAAATTGCAGAGGAAAAATTTCTTGAAATGACAAGGGGAATTTGTTTCATTTCCTTTAACAAACAGTACAATAGGGAATAAAAAAGTAGTTATAAGCTAATAAGAAACAGTTTATATTTTGTATGAATAAAATAGTCTAAATAGAAAATGATAAGCAAATGACTCAAAAACAAGCCAATATCAAAGACTTCAAAAAGTCACGTTCCAAGTGAATTACTGAAGCCAGTCCCTCTTCTGCATATGTCCCTGCACTGTCTTTCTCTCCATTCACAGGCATATCTAATAGTATGGTAACATAACTGCTGCCATAACAATGATTCTGAGTTATCATGAAACTACCACTGGGATATTTTCAGAAGTTATGTGATTACATAAATAAGACTTAAATGATGAAAATAAAAATTAGGTTTACAGTGAAATTTCCTAATCTAAAATGCCTTTTTACATAAGCTTCGCTTCAGTTCAGTTCAGTCGCTCAGTCGTGTCCAACTCTTTGCGACCCCGTGAACTGCAGCACGCCAGGCCTCCCTGTCCATCACCAACTCCCAGAGTGCATGCAAACCCATGTCCATACAGTCGGTGATGCCATCCAACCATCTCATCCTCTGTCATCCCCTTCTCCTCCTGCCCTCAATCTTTCCCAGCCATCAGGGTCTTTTCCAATGAGTCAGCTCTTCACATGAGGTGGCCAAAGTATTGGAGTTTCCGCTTCAGCATCAGTCCTTCCAATGAATATTCACGACTGATTTCCTTTAGGATGGACTGGTTGGATCTCCTTGCGGTCCCAGGGACTCTCAAGAGTCTTCTCCAACACCACAGTTCAAAAGATCAATTCTTCAGCGCTCAGCTTTCTTCACAGTCCAACTCTCACATCCATACATGACTACTGGAAAAACCATAGCCTTGACTAGACGGACCTTTGTCGGCAAAGTAATGTCTCTGCTTTTGAATATGCTATCTAGTTTGGTCATAACTTTCCTTCCAAGGAGTAAGCGTCTTTTAATTTCATGGCTGCAGTCACCATCTACAGTGATTTTGGAGCCCCCAAAAATAAAGTCAGCCATTGTTTCCACTGTTTCCCCATCTATTTCCCATGAAGTGATGGGACCAGATGCCATGATCTTCATTTTCTGAATGTTGAGCTTTACGCCAACTTTTTCACTCTCCTCTTTCACTTTCATCAAGAGGCTCTTTAGTTCTTCACTTTCTGCCATCAGGGTGGTGTCATCTGCATATCTGAGGATTAACATTTCTCCCGGCAATCTTGATTCCAGCTTGTGCTTCTTCCAGCCTAGCATTTCTCATGATGTACTCTGCATATAAGTTAAATAAGCAAGGTGACAATATACAGCCTTGATGAACTCCTTTTCCTATTTGGAACCAGTCTGTTGTTCCACGTCCAGTTCTAACTGCGGCTTCCTGACCTGTATACAGATTTCTCAGGAGGCAGGTCAGGTGGTCCAGTATTTCCATCACTTGGAAGAATTTTCCACAGTTTATTGTGATCTACACAAAGGCTTTGTCATAGTCAATAAAGCAGAAATAGATCTTTTTCTGGAACTCTCTTGCTTTTTCCATGATCCAGTGGATGTTGGCAATTTGATCTCTGGTTCCTCTGCCTTTTCTAAAACAGCTTGAACATCTGGAAGTTCACGGTTCACGTATTACTGAAGCCTGGCTTGGAGAATTTTGAGCATTACTAGCGTGTGAGATGAGTGCAATTGTGCAGTAGTCTGAGCATTCTTTGGCATTGCCTTTCTTTGGGATTGGAAAGAAAACTGACCTTTTCCAGTCCTGTGGCCACTGTTGAGTTTTCCAAATTTGCTGGCATATTGAGTGCAGCACTTTCATAGCATCATCTTTGGATTTGAAATAGCTCAACTGGAATTCCATCACCTCCACCAGACCAAGATGGTGGAATAGAAAAGCTCTCAAGTGTTCTAACAGGTATTCACAGTCCAATCCATACTTCATCCTGCCCCCAAATATGTTCTTGTAATTAATTCAAATTTTCAAAATGAACCACTTGTTTCAGATATTTTACTTCCTTTTAAAATTTGTATCTTTTTCATTTATATCTAATTTTTAAATAATACAATCACAGTTAAATTTTTTTTAAGTTGCAAAATGCTATAAAGTGAAATGTCTCCCTTCTACTCCTATGCCCAGTTACACAGTTTCCCTTCTCCAAAGGCTTTAAGAAACTTTTTATCCATACAGAAGCACCACAACACATATTTATATAAATCTAGTTTTCACTTGCCCACATTTTTTGAGGTATAACGGACATATGACATTATATTAGTTTCAGGTATACAGCATGATTCAGTATGTGTATATACTGCAAATATTGTTAACATTCATCACCATACACAGTTAACACATTTTTTTGTTGTAATGAGGAATTTTAAGATTCATCTCTCAGCAACTTTCAAATATGCAATACAGCATCATTAACTAAGCTCTATACTACATCCCATGACGTATTTTACAGCTCAGAGTTTCTATCTTTTGACCCCCGTTACCTATTTTGCCCATTTCCCAACTCTCTGCCTTTGGCAACCACCAGTCTGTTCTTATTTCTATAAGCTTCTTTGTTTTTTTAAGATTTCACCATACACAAATGAGATCATATGGCATTTATCTTTGTCTGACTTACTTCACTTAGCATAATGGCCTCAAGGTCCATCCATATTATTGCAAATGGCAAGACTTCATTCTTTCTAATGGCCAAATAATAATATTCCATTGTGTGTGTGTGTGTGTGTGTGTGTGTGTGTGTGTGTATAACCTTCATACTCATGCCTTACATACACAGGGATGACTCTCTGAGTACTGGGGCTTGCCTTTGTAAATATCTATCCTGTGCAAAAAGCTGCTCCATACGTAGGAATTCCCCCCAACAATCCTGTAAGAACATAACACACACACACACACACACACATTTTCTCTAGCCATCTGTCCACTGATAACACTTAAGTTGTTTATCTTGGCCACTGTAAGTAATGTTTCAATGAAAAGGGATGTGCGTGTATCTTTCTGTGTTAGTGTTTTTGTTTTCTTCAGTTAACTACCCATTACCACCCATTTTTACATGAATGATAGCATATTACATATGGTTCAGAACCAAATATATCTTAGGGATCATTCTACACAAAAATATTCTTCATTCTTTTGTATGGCTGCAAGGTATTTCAATGTAGAAATGTACTACAATTCCCTATTGGTAATAATTTGTTTTCAACCCCCATCCTCTGCTATTATAAATGAAATTGTTCATGTAGCCTACTACTGTTATTTTAAATATTATATATATAGTGTGACTGGTCAAAAACAGCTGAAAAGATAAAAATCTACCTTAGTTTCCATGTTGAGGAGATGAAGTCCTTTTATATTCACACCTACATACACAGGGATGACTTTATGATTACTGGGGCTTGCCTTTGTAAATATCTGTCCTGTGAAAAAAGCAGCTCCATATGTAGGAATTTCCCAACAGTTCTGTAAGAACATGCGCTGTAGGTGATGCATTTCTTTACTGACACCTTCACTTGTACTAAGATTCTAAAAACAAAGTAAAATAAGGAGATGTGAAAGGAGAATGTACCTTTAACAATCCAAACAGGTCAACTAAACAGTCTCTAAAATCAAGGCTAACCCAAAGAATAACATGTGTGACATTATCCCAAGGGCACTTTTTCTTCTGAGATCTATTAAAAAATAAAAATCAAGGTCTAAAAATAATGCTTATTTATTACATTTTAAGTGCATGGATAAAGACAGTATATTATTTCGTATTTTTAAAAAATCTCTAGCACTTACCACAGTACCAGCATATAGAAGGTAGTCAGTAAAAAATTCTATATTGTTAAAAATAAAGTATCTTGCTACTTTTTCTTTCAGATATGTGAACTATAACTTTTTTATTTCAGGAATATAAATTTAATGTACCTATGTTTAAAACATTAATAATATTGACAAAATGTCAACTAGGCTATGTCTTTTTATTTCTATTTAACAGCTTACCTTGTATTCATGAAGTATTCGGTTTGTCCAGTGAGGTGCCTTACTTTTCAACTTGGTAATAGGTACAATAGATTTGAGATTTTCTTCACTGTAAGCAAATATGCCAACATTTTAAAAATAAATTATCTTTAGTAGCTAAAGTAATATAATCATCTAGATATAAATGGTTTTAAATGATTTTTGAGCTGAAAAATACTATACTTAAAATATCAGAGAACTTGACATTTTAAGCAAGAAGTCAAGATCCCAACATTGTTCAGTCTAGAGAAATGTTTCTTCTTTCAGTAAGCACAAAATATTTTTGAATACTGAAAACTACAATAAACAAACTTTAGATGTGCTAAACTTCAATGTTTTTTCACAACATGAAACATGAACTAGTTTTTGGGTGGGATTCTGAAATGTGTCTGCCTTATAACATTTTTTTTTTTTTACTACTTATCTAAGGTTTTAGTGAACTTATTTAAACATACAGTAAAGAAAGACAAGTATAAAGCATATCACACTATATTCAAATATAAGAAAAATAACCTTGGAGAGAATATAACTTAAAAGAATGCATTACTATAGATTTTCTTCTCATTCCATGCCTTATGTTATTTAATTCCAAACCAGTGTCTAAATAGTTCTTAATAACATATTTCTAAACTTCCTTGGTAAACTGAATCTTGGGCACAGCACAAGACCATGAATTATATTAAATACTTACTTTAGGAAACCTTGTTTGTGTTTCTTACTCTCGTAATTTCCATAAACTATCTGCAACAGTAGACTTGCCAATGTTATCAGTTTAGCATCAGGAGCTGTATAAAAGCCCTTCAATAAATTATATCTGGCTTCATCAAAGAGAATAAGAATAGCTAGTGGGTCTTCAATCTTAAAGGAGAAAATACAGTATGGTTATTAGGCCACAATTTCCTGTTATAAATGTACAACTTGTCACTCACATGAAAAAGCAAAAGCTATGTAACTGCATATAAATAAGCTGGTTTTGCTTTAGAGCAGAGGTTGACAAGTCTTTTCTATTAAAGACCAGACAGTATTATTTTAAGCTTTGTGAGTCATAAAGTCTCTAATAGAGTGACTCAACTCTTCTAGTTTAGCACAAAAGCAGCTGTAGACAATACATCTACAAATGTCAGAGTTCTACTAAAACTTTTTATACTGATTCTGAAATTTGAGTTTCATGAAATGTTCACATGACATGAAATATTAATTCTTCTGAATTTTTCAGCCATTAATAGCTTATAGGATATACAAAAATAGGCAACAGTTCAGATATGGTAATAGACCAGTTTGCTAACCTCTGATTCAAGTCCAGTAAAATTATGGATATGAGTGTGAGTAATTTCTAGTTAAATTTTACTTAAATTTACTTAAATTTTACTTTAATTTTACTTAAATTCTTTATATTCCTCAAACATCCTTCTAAATTTTATGCTTCACACAACATAGTAGTGAACCACAAAGAAGATGAAAGAAGTATTGTCCATTCCCAGAAGGATACATGAAGTTTGAAAAGAGCTTAACAGTTTTTATTTGATAAATAACATGAAAGGAGAGCATACTTTAAGTTTTAAAAACTAAAGTTTCCCTTAATCTGATAAGATTAAAAAAGACTGAAAAATGCTACCCCACAGAATACATTTATACCTGGAATAATATGATCACCAATGACAGAGATTCTAAATAAATACTTGAGTATTTCCATATATGATTCAAAATGACCCAGATTCCTTACAGTAAAAAGTTTTGTTGTCTTGCTAACTAAAATAACACTCCACACAATATTTAAAAAATTGAATCAGAATTTCATGGAGGAAAAAAGATAAGGGGATTGCTCTTGATTAAAAGAAGCAAAGAGGTAACAAATACAAAGCATGAAGGTTGACTAGCTTCTTCAGTTGAGTGTTTTAAGAGACTGAGAAACGGCGGTGGGGGGGGGTGGAATTTAAATATGGGTCTGATATTAGATATTATTGTGGAAATACTAATTTTATTAGGTTGACAGTGGTACTGTAGTATGTACAGTACATCCTTGTTCTTATAAGATGATGTTAAAATATTTAAGGATGAAGTGCCATGATGCCTGCAACTCAATTTTAAATGGTTTACAAAGAAAAGAGAGGAAAGGTGAAGCAAATATAGTAAAATGTTAACAATTAGTGAATTTAATGAATGGTATATGGTATGAATTTTATTACTTTTTCAACTTTCCTATGGGTTTTTAATTTCTGAAACTAAATGTTGGGAAAAAGTGAAAGAAAATATTTTTCTAGTTAGTAAAAACCGACTTAGTGAATTTGAAGAATTTGAGTAGAGAATAGTTATAATTCCTAATAGTGTATTCAGGGAGTATTAGTCAACAACTGTTCTTTTTAA
Organism: Bos indicus x Bos taurus; assembly: GCF_003369695.1. Taxonomy (NCBI): domain Eukaryota; kingdom Metazoa; phylum Chordata; class Mammalia; order Artiodactyla; family Bovidae; genus Bos; species Bos indicus x Bos taurus. The sequence goes on along the minus strand of NC_040079.1, from coordinate 110,204,786 downwards.
ATGAAAGTAGGCTCTTGTTATCCTAAAAGAATAATTCTAACCAAAACAATGCAATTCTTCTATTTTTCAGATGGTAAAAACAGGAATTTCTCAATTACACAGGAGTGAAAGAATGTACCCACTTAACCAGATGATGATATTCTGACTCACTGTAAGTATTCACTAAACCTTGCTTCTTTTTCAGTTGAACCTACTTTACCTAAGTGGTAGTATAAAATGCAATTAATTTAATGTCCAAGTACTATCATTATTATTACTCTTTCTCTACCAGCCAACTTTGAAAATATTTAAGTGAAGAAGGAAAACAGGCTGAGTATACTTAGATTACTTGCAGATTTCATAGATCTATCACATTTTGTTTAATAAAAGTTGCCACTTTACCTATGTTTTAAGTGTAGAATTTAGTGGCATTCATTACATTCATAATGCTGTGAACCATCACCACTATTTTCACATGTCAACATCCAAACAGAAATTCTGTAACCAGTAAGTCCTCACTCTCTGCACATCACACCTGTGCTAATCTCTAACATACTGTTTATGAATTTACCTGTTCTAGATATTTATTTAATGTAAGTAAAATCAAACACTTTTTCCTTTTGTGTCTGGCTTATTTCACCTAACATATTTTCAAGGTCCATCCATGTTATGACATGTTTCAGAACTTCATTCCTTTCTATGGATGAATAAGAATCCATTGTATGTATATACCACATTTTCTTTATCCATTGATCTGTTGATGAACACTCAGCTTGTGTCCACCTTTTTGGTTATTATAAATATTGCTGATAAGAATGTTGGAATACAGATATTTGAGCTCTTGTTTTCTTTAGGTATGCACCTAGGAGTGGAATTGCTGAATCAAATAGTAATTCTATGTTTAGTGTTTTTAAGAACTATTCCACTGTTTTCCACAGAGGCCACACCATTTTATATTACCATCTACAGCATACAAAGGTTCTATTTTCTCTACTTCCTCAACCCTCAATATCTTCCTTTATAAACTGCTATTATTACAGCCACCCTTGTAGGTGTGGTGGAGAAGGCAATGGCACCCCACTCCAGTACTCTTGCCTGCAAAATCCCCTGGACGGAGAAGCCTGGTAGGCTGTAGTCCATGGGGTTGCAAAGAGTCGGACACGACTGAGCGACTTCACTTTCACTTTTCACTTTCCTGCATTGGAGAAGGAAATGGCAACCCACTCCACTGTTCTTGCCTGGAGAACCCCAGGGATGGTGGAGCCTGGTGGGCTGCCATCTATGGGGTCGCACAGAGTCGGACACGACTGAAGTGACTCAGCAGCAGCAGCAGTAGGTGTGGATTCTTTTTGTTTTGATTTGCATTTCCTTAATGCCTAATGATCTTGAACAACATCTCATGTGCTTGTTAGCCACTTATGTATCTTTACTGGAGAAATGTTAAGTCCTTTACCCAATTTAATTGAGTTGTCTTTTTGTTGCTAAGTTGTAGGAGTTCCTTTTATATTCTGAATAGTAAGCACTCAACATTCAGAAAACTAAGATCATGGCATCCAGTCCCATCACTTCATGGCAAGTAGATGGGGAAACAATGGAACCAGTGAGAGACTTTATTTTTGGGGGCTCCAAAATCAATGCAGTTGGTGATTGCAGCCATGAAATTAAAAGACACTTGTTCCTTGGAAGAAAAGCTATGACCAACCTAGATAGCATATTAAAGAGCAGAGATATTACTTTACCAACAAAGGTCCATCTAGCCAAAGCTATGGTTTTTCCAGTGGTCATGTATGCATCTGAGAGTTGGACTATAAGGAAAGCTGAGTGCCAAAGAATTGATGCTTTTGAAGTGTGGTGTTGGAGAAGACTCTGGAGAGTCCTTTGGACTGCAAGGAGATCCAACCAGTCCATCCTAAAGGAAATCAGTCCTGAATATTCATTGGAAAGACTGATGTTGAAGCTGAAACTCCAATACTTTGGCCATCTGATGCGAAGAGCTGACTCATTAGAAAAGACCCTGATGCTGGGAAAGACTGAAGGGGGGAGGAGAAGGGGATGACAAAGGATGAGATGGTTGGATATCATCACTGATACTATGGACATGAGTTTGAGTAAACTCCAGGAGTTAGTGATGACAGGGAAGCCTGGAGTGCTGCAGTCCATTGGGTTGCAGAGTTGGACATGACTGAGCGACTGAACTGAACTAAACTGAAACAGTTATCGTATATATGATTTTCAAGTATCTTCTTCTATTATCTAGCTGGTCTTTTCTATTTAATGATAATGTCCTTTGATTTACAAATGATTTTAATTTTGATGAAGTTCAATTTATCTATTTTTTCTTTTGTTACTCATGTTTTTGGTGTTATATCTAAAGCTCCATGGCCAAATCTAAGGTCATAAAGATTACACATATATTTTGTCCTAAGAATTTTATGGTTTTGGCTTTTATATTTAGGTTATTAAGACACTGAGTTAATTTTTGATGTGGTGTGAGATCAGAGTCCAATTTGATACTTTTGCGTGTGAATTTCCAGTTGCCCTGGTATCATCTGTTGAAGAAACTACTCTTTCTTCATTGAATTCACTTGGCATCCTTGTCAAAAAAGTAGTTGGTATGGTATATGGAGTTATTTGAGGACTCTCAACTCTATTCCATTCTCAATTCTATCTTTATACCAGTACCAAATTGCTTGGATTACTGTAGCTTTGTACTAAGAAATTGGGAAATGTGAACCCCTTCACTTTATTCTTGTAGTTTTCAATGTATAAGTTTTGCATCTCTTTTATTAAATTTATTCCTAGGTATTTTATCCTTATAGAAGTTATTCTAGAGGATTTCTTAATTTCCTTTTTTTTTGAGTGTCTGTGGCTGGTTATAGAAACAATTGATTTCACATGTTGAGCATGTGCCCTACAACTCTGCTGAATCCATTTATTAGCTCTAGCAGCTTTTGTGTAGATTCTTTGGAATTCCCCATATATAGGATCATGTCATTTTTGATAAACAGAGACAGTTTAACTTTTGCTTTTCAATTTGGATGTCCTTTTTTTTTTCTTTCTTTACTTTTTGGTGCTGCTGGGGAGAGTGTGACCAACTGCTTTCGTTAGAACTTCTTGTTCTGTGTTAAACAGCAGTGGTGAAAGCAGGCATCCTTGTCTTGTTCCTGATCTTAGGAGGAAAGTTTTCAGTCTTCTACCATTGAGTATGTTAACTGCAGGTTTTTTATAAATGCCATTTATAGGATTGAGGAAGCTCCCCTCCTAGTTTTCTGAGAGTTCTATCAAGAAAGGCTATTCAATTTTGTCAAATGTCTTTTTTACCTTAAGTTGGATAATATAAGACAGACAATATGAATGCTGCTGCTAAGTCGCTTCAGTCGTGTCCGACTCTGTGCGACCCCACAGACGGCAGCCCACCAAGACTCCGCTGTCCCTGGGATTCTCCAGGCAAGAACACTGGAGTGGGTTGCCATTTCCTTCTCCAATGCATGAAACTGAAAAGTGAAAGTGAAGTCGCTCAGTCGTGTCTGACTCTTCGAGACCCCATGGACTGCAGTCTACCAGGCTCCTCTGTCCATGGGATTTTCCAGGCAAGAGTACTGGAGTGGGGTGCCGTTGCCTTCTCCGAGACAATATGAACAGTCAGACATAAAACATTTACCAAGTTTGGGCAAGGTCACTGAAATTTTCACGTGTTGAAATGTGCTTAACCTTATGTGTTTAGTATTTCCTTGAATAAAAGAATGAGGAAATGCATTGTATACTTTTTCTTCACCAAATTTATGAGACCTCAGAACTTTTCTTTTCCCCAGTTTTCAAAGCTACTGCTGTATTTAGACTATCACCTAGTTTAAACTGTAATATATCCCTTAGGTTTTTTCCTTGTCTGGTCATCCTTCAGATGGCATTATTTCACTTCTAACATTTATAGTAATTCAAATCCAGACATACTTATTTAGGACAGACTATATGTATAGTTCTCTGTTGAATCTAAAATAGCTACATACTGACTACTAGGAATAACTTTTTAATGTCCCCTTTGTAAATATAATCTTCTGTATCTAGAATTTTTTTTTTTAGTTCTCTCTATTCTCTTTAGGATGGAGTCTCGATTTCTTTTGTATTCTAAGACAATGGAGGTGGAAATGGAAACACCAACCAGGGGCTTTGTAAGTAGACTGACTCAAACTCTACCATTTACAATAGGGATGTGAGGATTGAACAGAAAAACAGAAATGAACCCTCCTGAAAAGGAAGAGCACAATGTTTGCCTCTGGTGCGTAAAATAGGAACTCAGCAGATTCTGAACATCAATGACTATAAAAAAGATGTCTGAGCAAACCTTTTTCTCAACTTCCAAAGGAAGTCTCACATCTCTTCTTAGGAAAAGCTGTGGTGTTTCCCTTTGGGGATCCAAATTAGTCAATTCAGCAAGTATTTCTGGCCAGTCACGAACATGTTGCAATGGTTTATGATAAGGCTTGAGTTGAAGGCCTGAAAAACATCTTTCCCTTAATAAATGATAATGTAAAAATGAACTAATTACATCAACACATAGAAACTTTTCATTAAATTCTGTACCTAAGTATTGAACACACACAAATTAAAGGTCTAAATTTAAATCAATATTGATTTTAATCAATATTATACCCAATTTGAGGTTAACTGTTTTTTAAGAATGTAAGAATTATGAGAATAATTCTGGAAATGAATTAAAATTTATCAAATGAATTTAAGATCCTAAATTCCATGATAGCCTATTTAATTATGATACAATCAGTAAAAATTTGGTGTTTAAAAAAATAGTTAAATCACTAGAAAACAAATCACAACCACCTCGATGAAATCCCTTATGCATTTGCAATACTTTGTCTGAGAGACCAAATCTGTAGTGACATTAGGCTGAGTTTAAATAAAAAGAGTCGAACATGAGTGAACGACTGAACTGAACTGCGATAGAAAGATCTGATAGAAAACCAATATAAAGAAAAAGAATATCTGTATTCTGAGAGGAGCTGAGCACTGAAAATAAAGGCAAGTTGGATGCATTTAAACAGCATTCAAATGAAATTTAAACTGCATTTAAACAGCATTCAAATCAAATTTCATTGCCAAAGAAAAAATGTTTTGGTTTTTACCACTTCAAACATTGTATGGCATTCTCTGGTGACTCAGAAGTAAAGAATCCACTTGCCAATGCAGGAGACGTGGCTTTGATGGCCGATCCGGGATTATCCCAGATGCTGGGGAGAAACTAGGCCCGTGCGCCACAACCCCTGAGCCTGTGCTCTAGAGCCCACGCGGCACCACTACTGAGTCCACACGCCCTAGAGCCTGTGCTCCCCAACAACAGATGCCATTGTTCTACTGCTGTACTGCAATCAGAAGCCCTCACACCACAGCTAGAGAGTAGGCTCCACTTGCCACAACTAGAAAAAAGTCCACGCAGCCATGAAGAACAGCACAGCCAAAAATAAATAAGTACATAAAATTAGTAAAAAAAAAAAAAAAACCCAACATTGTATGAATAAAGAGGGGCCAGGAGCAAGCAGAGGCTTATCTGTTTCAGCAGTTTGAACATAAACAATTTATGTAAAAGAGAAGAATATTATATCATTTGAAAATTTAAAAGTCAATAATAATTGACGCTACCCTTCAGTTTACCAACTCACTCTTAGAAAGGAATAATGAGGTTTATACATCAAAATAACAAGTTTCTTACTGAGGTTTTCTGAACAGATCCAAATAGTGAAATATTGCTGTGTTTCTTGAGAGAGACGCATTCCTTCCATTATCTGCTGCACTGTGGTATTATTTCCATGCTTCAGTTCAACAGAACGGTACGATCCATCCATTCTGTATATACGAACTTTTTCATACTAGGACAAAGAATGATAATAAATTATGCAAGCTGGGTAGAAGTTATACATCCCAACCCCCCAAAATTTCAACTTCATCTGCTTTATTATAGATTTCTAATATGGAAAATATCAGAAAAACTACTTTAAGTGAGAATCTTCTGGCAATATTTTATTTTTTCTATTTTTGCCTTGCTGCACAGCTTGCAATCTTTGTGGCCCAATAAGGGATCAAACCTGTGCCTCCTGCACTGGAAGCTTAGAATCCTAACCACTTCTGGCAGTATTTTTAAAAAATTTACTTCCATTATTTATATTTTTAAACATGAAATTTCTTCTGAATATTCCATGGTCAAATAAGTTTGAGAAATGAAGGGAAATGGTTTAAAAAAAAATACTCAACTTCAAAAATCTTCTGAGAGGATACTTTAAAGCTATTAATGTACAATGTAAATACCAAATGGGGGATACAGACCTGGTTAACTAAATCTGGTGTTAGTTAACTACCTCATGAGTTTAGTGGGCTACAAATTACAATGTAGAAATGTGCACCAGCAATAATTTATCCCAAAAGCAATCTGTGATAAAGGACTTTGCAGATACAAGTTATGAACAATGGACCTTGAGCCAGTTTCTTTCTTCCAGTTCAGAAAATCACAGAGAGAAATGATATTATCAATTCATTTTTATTGTTATAGGAAGTAACTGATGCCTCTAAACAACTTCCAGGACAGTTCATTTTAGGTAAAAGTACCTAAATCCTTTTATCGTATACCTTCAGATTTAAAGATTATATGAGAAATAAAAATGTGTTTTTAACTATACAATTAGAAAGTAAATTGCAATGAAGTTAATATAAGGGTGCCTGTACTGCTTATTTTTTTCCTTGCTTTTGTCCTGTGCTCAGGGAATAATGTTTTGACAAAAACGTGTATGAATGTGTGAAATTTCCCTTTAAGACAGAGATCATGTACTTATTATTTATCACATCACTTTCAGCATTTCATGGTGGTAAATTTACAAAAATACTCAACAAGTACATATTATCTAGTTAATGGAAATGTCTGGAAAGGCTCAGACATATGGGTTATATCCTGTTGGTATAAAACTTTTATCCTTTTTAGTCCATGGGGTCGCAAAGAGCTGGACATGACTAAACGATGAACACTTTCACTTCATTTAGAAGGCCTAAGTAGAGAGAGATGCTTCAATGAATCACCATATAAAGTATAGAGATTACATTGGGAATTAGATTAATTTTAAGTGATTGAAAGATTTACTTATGCAAACTTTTATTTCGATATGCAAGAATAAATGCCCAAATGTTAGAGATGACAGCAAATTTAATATCTACGATGTCTAAACATGAGGCTTTATAAAAGTAAGCCATCCATACATTCATCCTTCCATTCTTACCACAAATCCTCAAATTTTATCAACTTTAATACGATGCTTGGCTCTAACTAATATTTATGAAGGTAATTCTTACTGGTTTGTTAATGGCTTCCTTCAACAATTTTGCAGCTTCTTCCCAATTATTTTGTTTGTTTTCTTCACAAATATTTAAAGGAGATCTTCCCTGTTGGTCTGTTATGTGCTAGGAATGTGAGGGAAAAATCAGAGGTTAAAGAAAAAAGGCATTACAAATATACAAGTAAGGGAAAATGTCAGTCAATCAAAATTTCATTAAAAAGACTACTGGCAAGTGTTAAGTAGGTATTAAGCATACTTATTGCATGCTATACTTCAAGTAAACATGAACAGCCGAAGATGAAAGATTCAAAGCACTAATCACTGTGGCTATTGTTTTTCAAAACTTCTGTTTATAGCAACAAAGGTCTTGTTAAAGCTATTATTTTTCCCTTACACATCTGATAGTACAAATTCCAAAATATCTTTTTCCTTCTTTAAGATATTTTTTAGAAAACACTTTATATAAGGGCTTCCCTGATAGCTCAGTTGGTAAAGAATCTCCCTGCAATACAGGAGACACTTTATATAAAATGACAGGAAGCTAAATTTTATGTACATTTGGACGATACATGGTGATGATGGTTGTAAAACAATGTAAATGTACTTAATGCCACTGATCTGTACAACTAAAAATGGCAAAAATGGTATATTTTATGTGAGGTGTATTCTATTACAATTTAAAAGCAAAGTGTATACATATTATTTATTCTATATAGCAAGTTAAATTTGTTTTCATTTCTCAGCTGACCTCCCAAGTGTACGACTAAACATTTTAGGTGTCATTACTAGTTATTTACTGTTTGGATGTTAAAAAAAACAACGCCTGGAAAATAACTTACTCTGTCAATTTCTGGATGGTTTAGGAGGATCTGTACAATTTCCGCATGTCCTCCTCCAGCAGCAAAATGAAGAGGAGAGCTAAGCTGCCCATTTAGAAGGTTTGGATTGCACTTTCCTTTCTCTAACAATATGCGAGTGGCTTCAACTTTTCCATACCTACAAAAAAATAAAACACCTACAAAAGTCATATGAAGTGTTTGAAAAATCCAAATTTCAGACATCTCAAAGAAATCTAAGACTTTTCTATGGCAGAGAACAAGGAATGAAGACATTTATGTAAATGTTTACAGTCCTTATGGATTTCTTATGAAGTACTCTGATTTAATTCAAATGTTTCTATTTCTGATCAACTGGGAGAAAATATAATCTCAAATACAAGATAGAGCAGAGGATACAGAATCACAATCGTACAAAATATACAAAAATTATAAATTAGGGAGATAAAATTTTTAGTCAAAAATACTTTCAGGAGCAGAAAGTAACTCATAAATTTAATAATGCTTTTTTTTAAATTTACAATAGGCCCAAGACCTAATTTACATGTAGCTGTTGAATGAGGCAATGTGAAAGACACAAAGATATGTTAAGATAAATGGTCTCTGCTCTGGTAAAGGCTTCTAATGTAATCAGAGGAAAACAAACATGTGAGATAAGTTACATCATGCTGTAACATTTAAATAACAGTTGAGAGTAACAATCAAAATATATATATTTGTCAAATAATAGTATACAATGATGCTTTAGAAAATGCTGGAAAAGGAAGATAAGATTTCAGTCTAAGAGAGTCCTGAAAAGTATTCTGATAGAAGAACAATTTAAAAGCTGAAGAGATGCTGAAGAGAAGTAAAATATTCTAGGTAGTGAGGAAAAAAAGTAAGCAAAGAGTACAAAGAATGTGCCAGACATAGTGAATTTACCATCTAGTTACAAAGACATATAAGGCTTCAATCTAACGCAATGGTGGAAGGGCAATTCATTTTTTTGGAAATAAATGGGTAAAAAGGGAAAGGAAATTGCTCTTAGATATGGTGCATCTGAGGGGCAAACAGCACATCTTTAGAACTAAACCAACTTACTGTCAACTTTCTTCCCTTTCACACATACCCTGAACCTGCCACTTGTATCCTACCCTTCTCATTCACGTGACTGTTTGCTTACATTCTTAGCTATTCTTGAGATGTCTTTTTTCCTCCTCCTGATTTTATTTCAGGTTAAGTTCTGTTATTTCTCTGAAACAGTTTACCAACTACCTCCTATATATATTCCCACTATAATTTACCATTTTACTTTTACTTTTTTAATCTCATTAACTACTTTCATCCTTTTATATATATATTTCTGTCAGCCTGGATGTTCCTTGAAAGTTATATCTTTGCATTCTCCATACTGCCTCAGGCATTAAGAAAATGGGTGACTAAACTGTTCAGCTGGCAACTGAAAACACAGACTTGATACTCAGAAGGAAGGCAAAGGCTTGAGGTACCAGATATACAAATTCATCCAACTGAGCCTGTTAAAGCTGCAAGAATGGATGAAACCTGAGAGAGAAATATGAACATCTTAGAACAATGAAATGCATCTTAAAAAACATACTCTCAGAATAGGAAAAGATACTGAGGGGGACAGTTCAACTCTGTGTATGATTAATAAGTTTTCAAGGTACTTCTTTATATAATTACTTAATATAATCTTCACAACAACTTATGAGGCAGGCAGAGATATTTCTAATGCACAGATGAAAAAAATGAAGCTTGTACCAGTTTAGTAATTTGCCCAAGGTCTCATGGTTAACCAGTTAAAATCCAATTTTCTGACTCTTAGTGTAACAGTTTCTATACTATTAATATAAAACATGCTTGGGTCACAGGATGAAGACCAGTATTTCAATAATAATAATGATAAGTATTATCTTGCATTTGTATTGACCTTCATTATAGCTCTATTATAGCTGCCCTTTCAACTGCCATTTGTTCTGCAAACAAAGGGGTGGTCAACAGCGTTAAATGCAGCAGAGCAGTGAAAGAGATTAAAAACTCAGAAAGGTTAAGAAGGTTCATGAAGACTGAAAAAGAGAAAGCAGTGAGTATGGTCCTGTAATCACTGAAGTCTGGGTGTGAAAGGAAGGAAAGAAACAGCACAGTGGCCAGAAGGGCAAGCAGGTTCAAATTAAGGTTCTTTTTCGAGTAGGGAGAGGATTCATGTATATTTGAAGACAAGAGAAAAGAAAGTACAGAAAAGCAGAAAGTGCAGAGAAGTGTCTGACTCTTTGCGACCCCATGGACTGTAGCCCGCCAGACTCCTCTGTCCATGGGTATTCTGCAGGCAAGAATACTGGAGTAGATTGCCATTCCCTTCTCCAGAAGATCTGCCCAACCCAGGGACTGAATCAGGTGTCCCCCAATGCAGGCAGATTCCTTACCTGTCTGAGCCACCAGGGAAGTTTCTAGGTTTAGAATAGGGGACTGAACTTGACAGGATGAATGAGATAAAGACAATACACAGCTCGTTGCACTGAAGGCCCAAATGAAATCAGATGGGATAATTTGTAGGGAGCCAAATCATCAGAGTTCTGAAACACTCTCTACCAATGATGTAAAGCCTGGAAGTACTATCAGAGAGAGAAGACACTGATTTGAGAGAGGTGAGAAAATATGAGATGTCAGTGAGACATTTACTGAGTGGCTGAGAGGTTACCCATATGGGGAGAAAGCCAAATTAAACAGTTTTGGAAATGGTGATTCTGGTAAAGAAAAGTTTTTAGGCACCTGTCAATCAATATAATTTTTAAAGCTTGGAGCAATCCTAGGGGTGATTTCATTAAGTGATCCTCAAAGACTGATCCAGGAAACCAGGAAGATCACTGAAAGCTTTTCAGCGTGTCCTCTAGGTAAAACATATTTCACAGTAATACTGAGATGTTATTCGCCCTTTTCACTATGATTTTCTCTTAAGTGTATAGCAGAGTTCTCTAGAAGCTCCTTGACATGAGAACTGAAACAAATTAAAGGCAAGATCAGATGTAAGAATCCAACTATTTTCTATAAGGTTGGACAGTAAAACAATGCAAGAATGTAAAACAATGCTGCTGCTGCTAAGTCGCGTCAGTCGTGTCCGACTCTGTGTGACCCCACAGACGGCAGCCCACCAGGCTCCTCGTCCCTGGAATTCTCCAGGCAAGAACACTGCTACTTTTCTTATTAACTTTTTTATTTTGGAAAATAAGATATATTTGGAAAACTCTGCTATTTATATTAATATGCTACTTTAAAATAAATTCTTTAGACGTTTTTCAGTTTTAACTTCTAATAAAGTATATAACACTAGGTATTACTTCACATAAACCAAAGCTCTTTGGGATCTTGTAATTTTGAAGAATAAAAGGAGTTTTAACACAAAAGTTTGAGAACCACTGATCTAATAAAATCCTTCAGTTTAAAGATGCTGCTGCTGCTAAGTCGCGTCAGTCGTGTCCGACTCTGTGCGACCCCACAGACGGCAGCCCACCAGGCTCCCCCGTCCCTGAGATCCTCCAGGCAAGAACACTGGAGTGGGTTGCCATTTCCTTCTCCAGTTTAAAGATGAGAAGACAGAATAAGAGGGATAAAACATCTTGTATAAGCTTATAAAGATAGACCCCATCCCAGTCTCTTGATGAGACAGCCCAGTATTCCTCTTCTAATCCTAGTATTAATTAGTAAGTAAGAGTACATTTCCAAGATAAAGTAATTTATGTTCTTTACTAAATAGTTTAATCAGTCTTCATTCAAGTTCACGCCAATCAAATGATCTATCTTATTAAAAGTATTGCAAGGTGACCTATATTACTACTATTACTGGTATATTAAACTTGGTTATTATTTCCAGCTGATGGAAATTTGATTTTATTGATGGATAAAACTCTTCCTCAGTGTATTGGAGTAATATCCAAATAAAAATACAACAGATGAATGAATTTTAGATTCAGACATCAAAATCTTTAAATTTTTATAATACTTTAATAATAGCCGTTTTTTTGAATGCTTATTACTGCCAGGTACCCTTCCAAGCATTTATTCACATTTTCTCCTCTAATCTTAAAAAAAGCACTAAAATTAAGCTCATCTTTTAGATAAAGAAATAGATCCTTAGAGACATTAACTAATTTGCTAAAGGCCATACTTTTAGGAACTAAAATATTCAGTAGGGACTAAAATGTAGGTACATTCCAAAGCACATTAAATACAATACCATACTTCTGTTTTTATGTAATACGTAGTTGAAAATATTACCACTCTCTTAATAGAGAAGGAAATGAGGCCCTGCCACAGAAAGGGCAACAATACAGGCAAATGTAATTTTGGGATTCCTAAGCTGAAATTCACTAGCTCTGTCTTTCTCAATTCGTGATGTTTGAACTATATTCTCTACTTCTTTTTGTTTAGCTCAAGGAAAAGCATGTGATTTCTTCTGGTACTGTTGCTGCTACCAGTATTTACCAGTAATCTGAAAAAACAATTATAACTTCAGTGAAAGAAGACTTAGGGTAACTCTTTTCAAATCTGAGTATAAAAATTCCCTATAATGGGAAAACAATTAAGGTTACATTAATAGAATAAAATATTTTTAAGGAAGCAGAAAAAAATTGAGCATATTTAATAAAGGATATTTTTAAAGAAATAGCATAATGTCAATAGAGAAAAGATATATATTAAAAGCAACTATATTTAGCTACTTAATCACAAATATTGAAATCAGAGAAATCAAAAGACTTTCAGTTGGAAATGATCTAATTATTGTATTTTACATATAGATAAATAAACTAGCACTCATCTCACACGCTAGTAAAGTAATGCTCAAAATTCTCCAAGCCAGGCTTCAGCAATATGTGAACCGTGAACTTCCTGATGTTCAAGCTGGTTTTAGAAAAGGCAGAGGAACCAGAGATCAAATTGCCAATATCTGCTGGATCATCGAAAAAGGAAGAGAGTTCCAGAAAAACATCTATCTCTGCTTTACTGACTATGCCAAAGCCTTTGACTGTGTGGATCACAATAAACTGTGGAAAATTCTGAAAGAGATGGGAATACCAGACCACCTGACCTGCCTCTTGAGAAACCTGTATGCAGGTCAGGAAGCAACAGTTAGAACTGGACATGGAACAACAGACTGGTTCCAAATAGGAAAAGGAGTACGTCAAGGCTGTATATTGTCACCCTGCTTATTTAATTTATATGCAGAGTACATCATGAGAAACGCTGGGCTGGAAGAAGCACAAGCTGGAATCAAGATTGCTGGGAGAAATATCAGTAACCTCAGATATGCAGATGACACCACCCTTATGGCAGAAAGTGAAGACCTAAAGAGCCTCTTGATGAAAGTGAAAGAGGAGAGTGAAAAAGTTGGCTTAAAGCTCAAGATTTAGAAAATGAAGATCATGGCATCTGGTCCCAACACTTCATTGGAAATAGATGGGGAAACAGTGGAAACAGTGTCAGACTATCTTTTTGGGCTCCAAAATCACTGCAGTTGGTGATTGCAGCCATGAAATTAAAAGATGTTTACTCCTTGGAAGGAAAGTTATGACCAACCTAGATAGCACATTCAAAAGCAGAGACATTACTTTGCCAACAAAGGTCCGTCTAGTCAAGGCTATGGTTTTTCCAGTGGTCATGTATGGATGTGAGAGTTGGACTGTGAAGAAAGCTGAGCACCGAAGAATTGATTTGAACTGTGGTGTTGGAGAAGACTCTTGAGAGTCCCTTGGACTGCAAGGAGATCCAACCAGTCCATTCTGAAGGAGATCAGCCCTGGGATTTCTTTGGAAGGACTGATGCTAAAGCTGAAACTCCAGTACTTTGGCCACCTCATGCAAAGAGTTGACTCATTGGAAAAGACCCTGATGCTGGGAGGGATTGGGGGCAGGAGGAGAAGGGGACGACAGAGGATGAGATGGCTGGATGGCATCACTGACTTGATGGACATGGGTTTGAGTGAACTCTGGGAGTTGGTGATGGATAGGGAGGCCTGGCATGCTGCGATTCATGGGGTCGCAAAGAGTCAGACACGACTGAGCGACTGAACTGAACTGACTGAAATAAACTAAGATGCAGAGAGGTGAAGTAAAGTTGCTTGCTCAATGCCCTGCAGCTAAAAAGCTGTGGACTTTTAACAGGCAATAAACAATGTAGGCACTTCTCAAACTAGTCAGAGAAGCTCATTTTAAACAGTAAGTCAAAAGCAACTTTCCCATAAAATATAAGGTAAAACTAGAGGAAAACATAGGCAGAACACTCTCTGACATAAATCACAGCAAGATCCTCTGTGACCTACCTCCCAGAGTAATGGAAATAAAAGCAAAAATAAACAAATGGGACCTAATAAACTTAAAAGCTTTTGCACAACAAAGGAAACTATAAGCAAGGTGAAAAGACAGCCTTCAGAATGGGAGAAAATAATAGCAAATGAAACAAGTGACAAAGAATTAATCTCAACAATATACAAGCAGCTCATGCAACTCAACACCAGAAAAATAAACAACCCAATCAAAAAACGGGCCAAAGAACTAAACAGACATTTCTCCAAAGAAGACATACAGATGGCTAACAAACACATGAAAAGATGCTCAACATCACTCATTATCAGAGAAATGCAAATCAAAACCACAATGAGGTACCATCTTACGCTGGTCAGAATGGCTGCTATCAAAAAGTCTACAAACAAATGCTAGAGAGGGTGTGGAAGAAAGGGAACCCTCTTACCCTGTTGGTGGGAATGCAAACTAGTACAGCCACTATGGAGAACAGTGTGGAGATTCCTTAAAAAACTGGAAATAGAACCACCATACGACCCAGCAGTCCCACTGCTGGCCATACACACCAAGGAAACAAGAATTGAAAGAGACATACGTACCCCAATGTTCATCACAGCACTGTTTACAATTAGCTAGGACATAGAAGCAACCTAGATGTCCACTGGCAGATGAATGGATAAGAAAGTTGTGGTACATGTACATAATGGAATATTACTCAGCCATTAAAAAGAATGCATTTGAGTCAGTTCTAATGAGGTGGATGAAACTGGAGCCTATTATACAGAGTGAAGTAAGTCAGAAAGAAAAACATCAATACCGTGTATTTATGCATATATGGAATTTAGAAAGATGATAATGACGACTCTATATGCGAGACAGCAAAAGAGACAGAGATATAAAGAACAGAGTTTTGGACTCTGTGGGAGAAGGCGAGGGTGGGATGATTGAGAGAATAGCACTGAAACATGTATATTACCATGTGTGAAACAAATGACCAATCCAAGTTGGATGCATGAAGCAGGGCACTCAAAGCCAGTGCACTGGGACAACCCAGAGGGATGGGGTGGAGAGGGAGGTGGGAGGGGGGTTCGGGATCGGGGACACATGTGTACCCGTGGCTGATTCATGTCGATGTATGGCAAGAACCAACACAATATTGTAATTAGCCTCCAATTTAAATAAATTAAAAAATATATAAAGGTAAATAACTTCATTACATCCTTTCTAGAGGACAGGCTATAGCAAATGGTTAACTACTGCTATGAACATAAATTTAATAACTCAGTCCAGGCTGAGGGGAAGAGTTATGATTATGTGAGAAGAGTGCAAGAGCAAGAACTCCATAGGCAACTAGTGGAGAGAGCTAACCTCACTCCTGAGAGCTAATCCTTCTCATCAAAAAAAAAAAAAAAAAAAAAAGCTTTAATTCTAATGAAAACTTTTGGATGTTTCCAGATACCATAGCTTTCCAAAGAACTAAAAGAATACTTTTCTAACATGATACAGGTCAAGTCATATGTAGCTAACACACGTAAATTTTATAATAAGGATAAGCAAACATAATACAACTCCAGTACAAAACAACAGACATTGTGGGTGACTAAGGGACCAACTGCTGTGCAGTGGCACTTGTTAGTCATTAGCTATCCTACTTCATGACCTAAGAAATGCCTGAGAACATTAATGATACTTTTCAAACGGGCCAGATGCTGTGGCACACGCATAGTAATCAAAGATTCCTACAGAGAAAGCGCAGAAGGCAAACACACAGGGTGGAGGAAAAAGTGGCTGGAATGAGAACAGCTTTGAAAAGAAACACTAACATTAATAACTAAAGATTCATTCTTTCTAACAAGAAATGAATAAGTAATCTATTTACCAGCATGCATAATGAATGGGTGCCCAGTGGTCACTATCTAATTGGTTGACTGAAAATCTTTCATTGAGAAGTCGGTTTAGTAATTCCGAATCTCCTTCACAGGCACTTCGATGGAGAGGAAAATCGTCTACCCACTGTCGTTCCCTAATCATGAAAAACAAACAAGAACAACAGTGTTGAAATTCAAATTGTTCTGAAACAAATATGACACATGTATGAAAGCTACACATCACTGAACAGCTGTAAACTGAATCATTTACGCAGTGATTACATTGCATACTATTGCATATATCATTTACAATAATTGTTCAATATTAGCATATAGGCTTTTAAAGGCACAGTGAAGTGAAACCAGAGTCGTACTTGTCTTCGGTGACACTGCTCCTGCTCCTCTGCCATTGCTCCTGTTTGGGAATTTGGATTTTCGAGTAGTCTGGAGCTCCTAGACCAAAGTATGGATTTATTACCACTTTATCTACCTAGAAAGGGGAAACAGAACAAAAGCTGTTTAAGAGCTTTATGACCCAAGTATAAAAGCAGAGCTAAGTGAGGATGTCATCTCAGTGTTTACAATTACTAATATATGCATTTGTCTCAGGAAAAATAAATTATATTTTGAAATGAAATATCTTTTGAAATAAGAGCCAAAATTCTTACCCGGTTTGTATACTGAAGATCTGATCCAAACAAAGGGTTGTAAATACAGGTATCTGCTTTCTCTAGGGCTAACATTTTACTCTTTATTTCTAGTGCACTGTAGCCCATGTGTAGTGAGTTTTCTGCCTGACCTGATTCAGTAGCATATGCAGGGTTTATAACATTAGTTTTTATCCGCTCAAGAGGAGAAGGTCGGAATAAGGCTGGAATAAAGTGAGACTGTGTGTGACGTTCATCTAGCCACCTGGCAAAATAGAAAGAAGAGGCAGAAGAAGTATTTGTACTAAAGTGAAGATGAAAAAAGTAAACTACTGTCTAACTCTTTCTAATACTACATTCAGATTTTTATAATTTTAATTAGTGTTAGTTAAGTATTTCACTTACTGTAAATAAAAGTTTTATTACTGGATACAGCAAACTATTCTTTTTAAATGCATATAACAAAAAAATGTATATAACACTAAATAATTAAAACCATTTCAAAAACATGAAGCACTTTAAAATTTAAGTCATTGATATGTAGGTGACATGAGACCTGCTGTTACAGGACAAAGGCTTGACAGGTTAAATGACTTGTTCACTAATAGGGGTAAATCAATAATAAACCTTGTTTTATAACAAAGGAATCTTAATTCTTAAGCCAGGGCAATCTTTGTCACTTTCAAAGAATAAAATTAACATGTTGCAAATAAATCAGGACAATCTTATCTTTGGGGTTTAAAATTTTTATATTATACTTCAAAAACTTACCATTTCATAATAAATATATTATAAATTTTATTATTTTCATCCATAAAGTATTTCTATCTGAAAAAGCTAATTTCTATTATGAATATGTATTTGATTTATTAAAAAATATTTTTAATGGCAGTTCTTACTTATCCAAGGCTATTAACATTCTTGCTGTAAGTGTAGCAAAGTGAGTGCTGGATTCACTACAGACTCGCATAATATCTTGTAAGCAGTAAAAAATTGGGCATCCTGGAGTATAAGTATATTTAGTATTATCTGAAAAAGAAAAATGAAGATTTATGCCATCATATAAAAGGCTTACAACTGCGTGTTTTTTATTTAAACGTATACAGTATGTTTAAAAAAACTGATAAGTATAAGTTGTTCTAGACTTGTAATTAGAAGACTTGGATTCAAGGGCTGGCCAGCTCTGTGACCTTGTCCAATTGGGTGAATGCAGAATTTAGAATCTTGTAGGACTACAGAAATTGTTTCCCCTTTCTCTTGCTCAACAATGTTGTAAAATTCTGATTAACAATAAGATTTCCAATATCATGTAAAATGCTGAACTATTTAACCTAAGTATGGCTGGGAAAAAGAAATCTGGACTGGCAGAGCTGGCTGATAAAACATATGTTGAGTACTGTGCAGCAGCAGTCTGATGAGATGCCCACATTGGGCCATTAATATATCATCAGGATGATTACTACCTTACATGAGGCCAGTACTCTACAGGTTCCAAAGTGACTTTTACATCGAATACCTCACTGGATTCTTCCAGCACAATGAATCAAGCAGGAGCAGATACCTATCTTATAGATAAAGAGGTGAGGCTTAAAGAAGTGGTTTGCCCATAACAAAAACTTAGTAGACTGCAGGTCTGACTGAAGCTCAATATTTTTTCTATTATTCCAGGATAATAGGATAAATTCCTTGTCAAAGCTCAAATTAAATTTTCACATTAGATCTAAGTTCTTTAAATATTACCATTATTGTTGGGTGGAGTATTTTAAAACTATTACTGACACTTTCTTATCCCCAATACAAGATAGGTTCTGATGATAATCTGTTAATTTCCCAAAATACGTACATTTTTATTTCTATTCTATTTATATAGCACAGTCTGAAAAATACCTCATTATAACCTGAAAACTTTTTGTTTTTATTATAGGTTCCTTCCTCACTTCGTTATTCTACTTTTAAAAACAGAAACAAAAACTTTACGATTAGTCCAGAAGCCTGAATATTACTTGGGAATCAAATATCGTTAAATAACAAATTTCTCTATCTTCCGTTATATTAAAAATATGATTTTTACAACAGTATTGCAATAGTAACTATGACTCCAAATTCCTAAGTTCCTCCATAGACTTTAGCTTAGCACCTAAGGTACACCAAGATTCACAAGACGAAACTCAAGGCTTTACCTTTAACAACTGATGGAACAATGAATAATGCCGCTTCTCTGCCCACCTTCTCCCCATCCAGAGGAAATGTCTTCATCAGGACCACTCGTTTTCCTAATCATTTTAAGTCAGTAAAGATAAACATAACGGGCCTTTTAAAATCTTATAAATTACCTTGAGAATTAGGAAAAATATTTTAAAGGCAGTATAAGAGGAACTGAAATATAAAAAGTCAATTTTATTATATGCACTAATAAAAACTGGTAATTCTGATAATAATGTACATCATTCTGTAGGCAATTAACCAACAGATCCCTGGTTCTGACTCACTAGGAGAGAAGCTCTCCATGCACAGCAAGGAAATCCGCCCCACTAAGGGCTGGCAGAGCAGCCGAATAGCAGAGCATCCTGCAAGGTGAAGAGGCATGCACATCTTCAGTTGGGACGTAGATGGTGAGAATTTCACTAGAGTCTGAGCTGGCCAAGAAGGGTAGTATATATGAATTACAGAGTTTTAAAGTTTAGTAACCCTTCATTTAATATTCAACCTCCATCCTCAATTTCAGGCTTTATTAAAATCTGATTGGGCTATAAATTATTGTTCTGAATTTTACCCATCATTCTTAGTCTCTTGTTCCTGATTTGCAGCAAAGGGGCAATAAATAAAAACAAAAAGTTTTTCATTCTGAAACCTTTCATTTTCTGGCTATCTTTGTCATGATTTTTATCAACCCTTCCAACTTCCCCACTCCCAGAAACAGAACTTTGTTCTCAACCCAGGTAGGAATGCCTGGCTGGATGCCATCTGTGGACAAGGAGATACTACAAGTGTTCAAACAGCTTCATTCATTCACAAAATGCTAGAATGAATATTTGTGATTATTATGGCCGATTATTATTAGAGCCCCCAAACAATTTTCTACAAAACTGACACTGGTACAAAATGTAAGTGTTAAATAAAGAAAAACATTCTAATAAATTTCAGAGGTAATATTACTTTTGTCTGGTTTGAGGTCCTGTCCCACTTAATCTTTCCTGCCTTGTAGCTTCCCTAAACCTAGTTCTGATCGAAACTGACTACTTTGCCAATTTTATATGCAACTATGAGATCTATTTCAGGCGGGGGGTGGGGTGTGGTGGGGGGGGGTTAGGGGAGGAGAAAAGCACTGACTACAAGTTGGGAAATACAGTTCTAGTCCTAAGTCCTCCACAAATGGGAATATGATTTTTCTAGGTGCCTATGTCTGCATTCGGAGAAGGCAATGGCACCCCACTCCAGTACTCTTGCCTAGAAAATCCCATGGATGGAGGAGCCTGGTGGGCTGCAGTCCATGGGGTTGCGAAGAGTCAGACACGACTGAAGTGACTGGGCAGCATGTCTGCATTTCCATTTTACAGATGTGAAAATGACCGTATACCAACTCACAGGATCAATTTAAGAATTTCATGGATAAGTAATTGTGGTAGTGCTTTGTAAACTATGTATAGCATTGCACAAAAAGGCAAAACTACTGCAGTTATAAAGTCATTTGTAATTTTCATGTGATGCTTATGTAAGAAATCATATTCTCTATAAAAATATTTCACACTTTTGGAAAAACAATTGAATAGGATAGTCAGGTATGATATGGTTCATTATTTTAACTGTTTAGTTAAGTAAAAACTTTATTTTCATTTCTCTTGTTAAAAGATGCCTGAAAATTTATTAGCACATTCTACTAAGTATACAAGACATAATTGTGCTAGACATATTTCAGGGTGCCTATCCACTCATAACTTCTAAGAAAAACTACCAGTCCTCTGTGCCAGGGGACATTTTTGTTCACACTGATATCACGTATATCCCCTTTCTTGGCGAATGAACCAAGTGTTAGAGTTTGGCTAATTCACAGCAAATTATGACTTTTCTATCTTAGCTCAAATACGTGATTTGGGCTCAGACTTTGTCTCAGTAATTTGATCTCAGAATAGGTACTGATAACTAAAACAATTAAGTAATAGTAATACAAATTACTAAGAGAAGTCTAAGACAGGTAGAAAAAGCTGACAAATTTGTGGCATCCAAAGGAGCCTTTCATATGCCTGATCACCCACAGGGACAGTCCTCCTTTTTCAGCTAAGATCAGTTTCTAGATCACTTTATTTAAAAAGTCAATCTGATAATCAGGGAAAGAGGAATTCTCTTTGTGGGACTCAGAATGTATATCAAAGATCTGTACATTTATGCAGGAACTTCTTATAATCTCCAGTTACAATGGTCAGAACTGCAAAAACTCTTCAGGCCCTATTGAGGAGGTTACCTGTTGGGGAGGTAAAATATGGTAAATGGTACCTTCAGAAGTTATCAAACAGGCTTAGTTCAGCTTATCTCTAGAGAACAAGTATCCCAAATAACCAATAGATCAAATGACACGATTCAGCCTTATCTTTACAACAATAATAGTCTCTTTACTGAAAAGAGATGAACAGGAAAAAAAAAAAAAAACACTGAATAAGCTGTAAAAAAACCCAAAAATTTAGGCACAGAGAGGTGCGTTTTACTTCACTACCAACAAGTGCTCTCAACAGTTGTCTGACTGAAATTAGCTTTACCTTTTTAATTATAATGCCTGAATTCTGGACAGATATATAATTTCTAGAACTTCTAACTGCTATCTGCTTCTTTTGAGGCACAGCCTGATAAAATTGATCATTGATATTTAATCAGTTTCATAAGCTATAGATTATCTTGTAAATGGAGCCTCTACCTTTTAGAGTGAATATTTCTACAGTTCACAGTTTGGCTTGTTGAAAATGATTTTCTTCTTGTGACCAAATGGGAAGAAAACCTCTGCTACCTGGTAATTTATATGACTTGCTCTAATACACAGAATCTTAACTGCTACTTAGTTATGGAGAGAGGTTTATAGTTTTCTGTGTCCTGGAGTAAAGAAATAAAAATAGTAGTTCAAAGATACTTATCTAGGGAAATTATACTTCTAACAAAAAAACTTGTGCTTTCTTTTTAGTTTTCAAGCCACTTTGGCTTCCTCTCTTTCTTGAACAAATCATTAACACAATTGAAATATTTTTCTAGAACTGCCATATGATCTAGCAATCCCACTCCTGGGCATATATCTGGAGAAAGCCATAATTCAAAAAGATATATGCTTCCTAATGTTCAATGCAGCACCATTTACAATAGCCAAGACATGGAAGCAACGTAAAAATCCAGCAGCAGAGCAATGAGCAAAGATGTGGTACGTACATACAATGGAATATTACTCAGCCATAAAAAGCAACGTAATTGTGCCATATGCAGAGATATGGATGGACCTAGAGATGGTCACACAGAGTGAAGTCAGTCAGAGAGAGAAAAATATTATATATTAAGGCGTACATGTAAAATCTAGAAAAATGTCATAGATGAACTTCTTTGCAAAGCAGAAATAGAGACAGAGAGATAGAGAACAAACGTATGGATACAAAGGGAAGAAGGGGAGGGTGGGACGGATTGAGACACTGGGACTGACGTACATATACACTGCTATGTATAAAATAGCTAACTAATGAGAACCGACTGTACAGCACAGGGAACTCTACTCAGTGCTCTGAAGCAACCTAAATGTGAAGGAAATCAAAAAAGGGGATTTATGTGTATATATAGCTAATTTACTTTGCTGTACAGCAGAAACTCACACAACATTGTAAAGCAACTATACTCCAATTAAAAAAAAAGAAACTGCAAAAATATTTTTCAATTTTTTTTTTACTTAAAATTATTAAAATATTTAAAAAATATTTTTTAACTTAAAAAGCATTATAGTCAAGGAACTTCTTGAAGGGAGTTTGGTTCCACCTTAAAAAAAACCCCCAGAAATAATATGAGTCTTTTTCAAGTTTTTCAATGAAAAGGAACATAAAAAGAAACTGACTTTAATATATTTTTTAAATGTCTTCCTTCACAAGCAATTAAAACCAACTGTGTTAAAGAGAAAAATTTCTTACCTCTGATACCCTGGTTTGCAGGAGAAATTGGTTTGGTGGTTTCTACTACATAATCCAATATGCCTTGTGTTATTTCACTGTTACCTTGCAGTTTAGTTTCCAACAAAACCTTCTTTCTCTTTTTTTTCTGTCCTTCAATGGGAACTTCATGCAACAAAATCTTGGATGAGAAAAACAACATTAAGAGAATGTTTAAAATAAAATGTACTTGCCCTAAAATATAGCCAGAAATCTTTCTTAACCTTAAGCCTAGCTGCATATTAGAATAACATGTACCCTTTTAGAACAGGATCAATGTATAGCTTCATCTCAGACCTAGTAAATTGGAATGTCAGGGGAGTAAGGTTGTGGTACTGAAGTTTTAAACTTCCCCAGGTGATTTAAAGTGTAGCCAGGACTGAGAACTAGTAAGCCACAGCACTGCTGAATGGCAGCCTCCTCAGAATCCTTGCAATATCCTTTAATAGGTTTCAGATAACTAACCTTGAAAAGGCAATTAAAGCAGAATACCCAGAGATGCAGGTTCAGTCCCTTGGTCAGGAAGATCCCCTGGAGAAGAGAATGGCAAACCCATCCGATATTTTTTCCTGGGATATTCCATGGACAGAGAAGCCTGGTGGTCTACAGCCCATGGGGTCGCCAGCCCATGGGGGTCACAAAGAGTTGGACAGGACTGAGCGGATTAGACTAGAAGTATTTTATGATGCTTGAATCTGCTGCATAGTAAAGATAAAAATCTGCTTTGGGCTTTTCTTTTTTTGTGCCTCAGTCATGTTTACTAATACTAATAATGTATTCAAGATTTCAGAGAAGTAATTTAATTGCCTAAAACAATTAAAGGTAAAGATATTTTTAAATGAACTGTTAAAAATAGAGTTTTGAAAAATAACCATAATAAAATTTAGACTGGAATTTTGCAATTTTTTTTGCAAGCCATTCCAGAAACTCTAGTAAAAACCAAACTCTCATAAATTATATATGCAAAACTCAAATAAGTAACTTTCACTATCTAAGAATTTATCCATATCAATG
Source organism: Bos indicus x Bos taurus (assembly GCF_003369695.1). Lineage (NCBI taxonomy): Eukaryota > Metazoa > Chordata > Mammalia > Artiodactyla > Bovidae > Bos > Bos indicus x Bos taurus. Next base: position 110,180,654 of record NC_040079.1, on the reverse strand, counting down.
AATAGAAAAAAATGGTCAAAATACATGCAGCAGAAAAAAAAAAGACATGGTGATGCAAAGAGCTCTATAATCGTAAATTCTAGCTTGTCAATATCTACGTTATCAATAATTTACAGGCTATGGTAAGACTTTAAATGTGAATGAAAATGATAATGGAGAATGACATTCAGTGGTAGAAAATCAAATGTTAGTCAGCTGTGCTCACTTCATATGACTTAGCTCTGTATTCCCGAGAATTGAGACTGGCAGCATTCTTCGGCCGAATAACAGCAACGTATGCATCCTCTATGTTTTCTGGATTTCCCATTGCTTTATAAAAACAAAGAAATCCCTTGAAAGATTAAAGGAGACATAATCATGATGAGAACAACTAATAAAATGTTGGTTTTTCCATCTTAGAATATATGTACTGTATAAAAAGCAAGTCAGAGATGACTGATCACATCTCACCACTAGTAAACCTCTAGGAATAATTTCAGATACCTTGTAGTCTTTGTTTCCTTTTCTATTAAAGGTAGATTTTTTTTTTTTTTAATGGGGATATATACTTTCATAGGTCTTAACAGATTCTTAGTTAAGAATCTGCCTTTTGGACCTGTAAAAAAGGTGATATAATTATGAAATGTCTTATAAATAACTAAGTAAAAATGCCTTGAAATAATGATTCAGAATAGTATTCATAAATTCCAAAAGTGAATGTCATATTGTTAAGTTTGGAAGCTAGAAATAGGTAGCTGCCATTGACATTCTTTCCAGAATCTTTAAAAAGAATTTTGATATTTGGATGAACTAAAGGATAGTTTATGACCAACCTAGATAGCATATTGAAAAGCAGTGGCATTACTTTGCCAACAAAGGTCCGTCTAGTCAAGGCTATGGTTTTTCCAGTGGTCATGTATGGGTGTGAGAGTTGGACTGTGAAGAAAGCTGAGCACTGAAGAATTGATGCTTTTGAACTGTGGTGCTGGAGAAGACTCTTGAGAGTCCCATGGACTGCAAGGAGATCCAATCAGTCCATCCTAAAGGAGATCACTCCTGGGTGTTCATTGGAAGGACTGAAGCTGAAGCTCCAATACTTTGGCCACCTCACTCGAAGAGTTGCCTCTTTGGAAAAGACCCTGGTGCTGGGAGGGATTAGGGGCAGGAAGAGAAGGGGACGACAGAGGATGAGATGGCTGGATGGCATAACCGACTAGATGGACATGGGTTTGGGTGGACTTCGGGAGTTGGTGATGGACAAAGAGGCCTAGTGTGCTGCGATCATGGGGTTGCAAAGAGTTGGACAAGACTGAGCGACTGAACTGAACTGAACTGAAAGGATAGTTTAATATTCATTGGAGATGCCTATCACAGACACAAAAACATTAAATCAGTTGATAAAAGCTTTCTGATATCGACTTAAAAATGTTCTTCACTTCCATTATCAATTCTGTGGATAATTAAAAAGTTTGCTTCCAAATACATATATGTATATGTATATATATACACACATACATATACACATGTACACTTTTTCCCCCAGACTAATTTTAAGTCTCCACTGGGCAATTTCCAACAAGTAATTGAAGCTCAACCACTTTCTTGGTTGTTTCATAGTCCCATCTCCTCATAAAGTGCTCTTATAAATTTTTCTTTTCATGGCTGGACTAATTTTTCTTTTTCATGGGTTTCCCTGGTGGCTCAGATGGTAAAGAATCCACTTGCAATGCAGGAAACCTGGGTTTGATCTCTGAGTTGGGAAGATCCCATGGAGGAGGGCATGGCAATCCACTCTAGTATTCTTGCCTGGAGAATACCCATAGTGAGCAATAGTTCATGGGGATGCAAAGAGTCAGACACGACTGAGCGACTAAACATCTCTTTGCACTGAATATATTTTATTTTTTTTTTAAATTTACCTCTCATTTATATGCCAGTAAGTTTTGAGAAGAACATCAAGCAAGGAATTGCTTTCCTGGCCATGGTAAGATGAACCTTCTTCAGTTTTTTTAAAAGTCCATTAGGCATTAAAATGATCTGTTTATATTTAATAATTTCCTTATTGCTCCAACTCTCAGAAAAAAAGAGCTCACTTTCAAGAAAGGTTTTGAATGTCATCTGAGAGGAGATAGAGGACTTTATTGTTTTCTCAACTGCAAAATAAAGTCCTTTTGAAATCTTTAATTCACTTCTTTACATAATAACAAAAAATCTTTAATTTACTCCCTTCCACCACCTTAAAACTAGAAAATTTCCCTAAAAAGAATGCTTTTAAAATTCAGTAACCTTTGACATTTTAAGTAAACACTAGCTAAAATTTTTAAAAAACTATTATTGTACAAAAATTTTAAATTATTTTAATCTTAAATTATTTAAGCAATAAAACTTTAAATTATAAGATTTATTTATAAATTATAAAAATTTTTAGGTTATAAAAATTTTCACTAATTTAGATCCAGACAAACTATAGATAACAGAGAAACTACGATAAAACATTAGGTTTGAGACATTTCATTTTGTGAGAAGTTTTGAAGACATGCATTCTCACTCTATACCTTGTGGGATTTTTTTCAGTTCACTTTTTTCATAAGACCATCTTAAAACCCACCTCATGCAATAGAACTTCCTATTAGTGAAAAAAATGAGACTTTTTTCTTCTCAGAATTCCAATTTAGCACTTACTTTTCACCTCAGATTAACAATGACTTCAGGATATAAAACCTAATAAGTTTTGAAATGTATGCCTGCCTCTTTGAATACTGACAGTCCCCCAAAAAAAGACACTGTATTATGAATACACTGTATATCATATATGGCACAATTACAGAAACCCTTTTTCTATTAAGCATCTAAAATGAGAAATCAAGTAATTCTTAGTTTTCTAAACACACTTTAAAGCGAACTGATTAAACTGTTGGTCACCTATTAAAAAAAAAAATCTACTGGCAAAGTGCTTTATTTACTAATACTTATTACTCATCTAGAATATTTGGTATTGCACAGTACATTGAATTTTTAAAAGATAAATGTGATACAATAAAAAAAAGAATATTTGAAATATACATACTTCCAGTGACATGAAGGAAGAAAACAAAGGCTTAAGTTAGGAAAAGAACAAAAGCTACTAATATATGAAGACAAAACTGCTAAGGCAGAATCACATGCAAAAGGATTGAGAGAGAGTAATTTGAGCTAAAAATAACAGAAAACGGTATAACTAGTTTGTAATGTGTTTAGACAGAATTTTAGATAAGCCTTCAAGTGACTAAGAATAGGAAAAAATGTGGCATTTTGTTCACCAATCATTCTGTTTTGGAAAATGCTTAGGCATAAGTGATACTATGTTGCCTGACTAATGATGCCTTACAAATAAGTGAAGAGGTTCTCATTTGGCCTGAGACCTACCAGGCATCATTTGAAAACATGGGCATCTCTCATCTCTATGACTGGGTGAAAAATGGGCTGAACAGACACCATTTAGTCCTCATGGGGCAGGTCCTGTTGAACAAACTGCCAATAATGTTGCTAAGAAGAAACGTTTACTACATAGAGTACAGATGGACAAATTTAATGAAATTTATTTATTTAGGCCATGCCACAAGACTTGCAGTATGTTAGTCCCCTGACCAGGGACTGAAAATGGGACCTAGGCAATGCATGCACAATCTGAATTAACCACTGGACCGCCACGGAATCCCCAAGATGGACAAACTTTCAAAGTATTTTTGCAGTGCAGAAAAAGAGAAGATTCAGTACATGAATATAGGTATTGTAAATTTAGTTACCAGAAGTCAAAACTGACAAGATGATTTGTGTGTGCAGCTGCTCAGTCCTGTCGGACTCTTTGAGACCCCATTGATTGTAGCCTGCCAGGCTCCTTTGTTCATGGGCTTCTCCAGGCAAGAATACTGGAGTGGGTTGCCATTTCCTACTCCAGACAAGATGATTTACCAATTTGCAAAGTACATGCTAATATAAATTAGCAACAATGATCAGAAAGTGTACTTCATGAATTAAAAACAAAAAAATTGAGCATTAGGGCTCTGTAGGATGTACCTGATTCCCTCCTTCATTCTTAAGCAAAGTTTCTCAACTTTTTAAAATAATATGAATAATTACCACCACTTACAATGATTATTACATCCTAGATACTGTGCTAAGGGCTTTACATGCATTAACTCATTTTATTCTTCCCCAAACTTAATGACGTAGTTATTATTGTTGTTATCTCCCTTTTACAGAAGAAAAAAACCGAGGCGGAGTAGCTAAGTTACTAGCCACTTCTCTACTCTCATTAAACGATTTAATATTTTAAAGCATTATAGTATTAGAGACAAGAGATGGCAACTAAATATCAGTAAGAATTTCCCTCCAAGGATAGGCTGACCATTAAAAATTTCATCCTTTTGCCACTCAAATTGGCTTACAGTAATAAAAAGAGAGGAAATAATAATAAAGCAGAATAGAAAACAGTCATTGGTGCTATTTCTAGTTTGCTCTGTTCCTGTCCTTTGAACCAGTTCTACCAAACATTAGGTAATATGAAAAAGCATCATTGGTAATTTTCAAGTTCTTTCTTTCTGTTAAGTCACATTCTATTCTGTAAGATATTTAATAATCTTCAAATAACTTTTGAAGGCAATTATACTAAATCTGACTAACAGAGAAGGAACTAATGAATTCCTACAGTGAACATTTGAGGAGGTTATTTGGGGGAGCCTGATTTCATCCGTAGTATATCCAAATATACTTTATATCAAGTCCTACTGTGGTTCCACAAGCCAGTTCGAAGGGAAAAATAACCAATACACCTAACATGGGATTAAGTAAAAAAGACCATAAAATATTTGATTTTCTATTGTTATGAAAACATTTTCGAGCTTTTGACATTTTCCCCCAAATAAATAAGGACATCAAAACAGTTAAAAGACATGATGGTGAGGAAGCACTGGCAAGCAGACTGAAGTTAAAAAACCTCTCCATGCGTGAGATGGGAATGGAGGTGAAATCCGGAGTCAGGTCAGCTAGATGAAAAATTTCTGGTGAAGCTAAAAACACCACGAAGAAACAAGCAAAGAAAGACAGCCAAAAGCCTTAAATGATGCAGAAGACAGAGAGGAGGGGCGAGCTGCTGTCAATCGCTTTTCCTGAAGTGACAAAAATAAAAACTTCCTAGGCGTTTTCCTCGGCCACCACCACCCATCAGCGTCCATTACCAGAAAAGGGCGGGCACGCCTCTTTGCACAAAGAGATGCCACCCAAAAAGTGGCTTTGGCTTCTCTGTAACTACTTATAAGAAATGAAGTCCTTGCCTGGATGGAGACAGTTCGGCCTCCTACCTCTCCGTCTCTCTCGTAGGAGTCTGGACCGTCCTCCTCGTCTCACCCGTGCTGGGGGCCGAGTGCCTCCCGGGCCGCTACATTCAACTCAGTGGGTGGGACAGTCACCTGGGGGCGGGGGCGGGGGCCCTTCACAGCTTTTTCATTCCGCCTTCCCTTCGCTTTCCCAGCGGCCAGGCCCAACTTCCTGTGACAGGAGAACACTCGGTCGCCCGTTGAAGCCGCCCGGCGTGTACGGCCGCGACCCACACCCGGCAACTCGAGAGATCCGGTCTCTGGGATCGGAGAGCCTCTTGTCCACCCGCTCTTTATTGGCCTCTGCTCGCCTCTGAGCTCTGCGCCATACACACTTCACCTGCTCTCTAAATTAGGGGATTCCAGGTCTTCAAAGGCCTTAGCGTTCCATCCCGCTGCTACCGGGGCGAGGAAATCGCTTCCGGGTTCACACCCCTTGAAGCCTCCCGGTTGGTGGGGAAGAGCTTCCGGGGCGGTGGCCGAGGTGCTGCCGTTCCTGCCGCTTTTCGCTTGGGGTGCCGGCTGTCTGGGGCTGGTGGCGAGCGGCTCGGGGACGGGGTGGTGGCGGCTGCGGGCGCGCCAGCAGCTGAGCCGGAGGCGGGGGAGGGGAGGAGGACGGCCCGGGCTGCGCGCGCGCGCGCTCCAGGCTGGAGCCTGAGCCGGACTTGACCGCGAGGCGGAGGCGAGAGCCACCGCCCCCTCTTCCCCTCCCCCGAGTAAGGCGGCGCGGCGGCCGGAGAGGGATGGGGGGCGCCCGCCCAGTCTGAGCCTCGCCGCGGGCGCCTCTAGCTCTCGCTGCGTCCCCGCGGGCCTCCAGTGCGCACTCGGCCCCAGCAGTCTCTGGCAGGCGGGCGCGTCCGGGCCAGCGAGGAGGGGGCGCACGCCGAGAAGGGGCGTCCCCCCGGGTGGGTGGGGCGCATAGAGTACCTGAGGTCACCGGCTCGGCTGGAGAGACAGGGGCGCCACGGCGGTGGCAGAGCTGCAGAGCTGCAGGGTCCACCCGACCCTTACCCTCAGCCCGGGAAGTAACCGTAAGTCTCAGCCTCGCCGTGCGGGTCTTTTTGAGGCGGTTTCTACCCATTTTGAGCTCCGAGTTCAGCGCTACCTAGTTCACGCCCTCCCGGGACTCTTACAGATGCCGTCTCCCTTCTCTTCTGGAGGATTGTCTGTTCCCGTCTCTGAACAGGCAACATCCTCTGTCTGCCTCCTGTGAGCTTTTCTGTCAGCGAATTTGCAAGCCTCGGTGTCTCCGTGGCGCGTCCCAGCCTCCTCATCTGGATGCATCTCCTTGTCCCTACGTCCTCAAAGGATCTGTGCCCTCCCTCTTTTTCTATGTGTACCCCGGACCTCAGATCGTCCCCCGCCCATCCTCTGAGACGTGGAAAGCCACGGGTTCATCCGTTCTGGAGAGCTCGAGAGTCTGGAGCGGGTGGATGGATGAAAGCGTTCTGGAGGGCTGTGATGGGTGGGGATAATAGCTCCAGTGAACCTTTATTTTTGCAGCTTCTGCCACCACACAAAAACGGGCCGCTGCCCTGGACCTCCATTCCTCTCCTCTCCTGTGTATATAAGCTGTTTTCTGTGTGTGACTGAGTCGCAGGAAATTGGAATTAGAGCTGTAATGAAGAATCTCCGGAGGAGGTTTGGAGAATTAGTCTCACAAGCTGTATTCACACGAAGTGGCATATTGAACAATCTTAAATTGAAATGAAGACCCATTCCAGGGGAGATTTACTAGTAGGTCTGAGAAATCAGTATGAAAAACGGAAGTCTCATTTTTTCAAATGTGTTTTGGTTACCTTTTGATAATTTTAGTGTTTTGGATTTACATTTAATTCTTACAGTGTGTGTGATGTGAAAACCTTTGTACTGGAAGGTTTTGCTTTCTTAGTAAAGGAAAAAAGTAGCTAAAGTGATTTTTGATCATGTCATATTATATTTGTCAAGATATTATTTGAAATCCTTAATTCCACAGAGATCTTTTTGAATTCGGTTTGGCTCAGCCACCTACAGATGTTACTCACCATTGTGCCTGTCACCTTCCTGTTTCTTAGTTTAAAGAAAAAAAAGAATTCACCGTAAAAACCATCAACGTGTATTTCCAGATTTTGAACTAAGCATTTTTTTCTTCGTTAAAATTTGGTTTGCTTTTTTTAAATTGCCACTGCAGAACTTTCCAGAAATTACCCTTAAGAATAACTGTAACGCTGTCAGTGTCTGGTGACTTAGGTGCCTTCATGTAGTTTATACTTTTAAAGGCATTGTAGAAAGCAAAAGAGAATTTAAGAATGATTTTCCTCTGTGTATTGCAGGCTCTCTGTTACTCTTCTTTAAATTATTCTCTTATGTAGACTGGTAGCTTTGGTGTGTGGGTGTTTTTTTTTTTCCCTAAAAACAAAAAACATCATTTTGTTCAGAAAGGTAAATGTATTTAACAGTAATTTTTTTTTGTTTTCAAAACCTCCCAGCAGTTGATTTGAGACTATTATTTGATTTGTAACTGCACACTGTTCACAGATTTTAGTTTGAAGTAGGCTTAAGAGATGTAGCTCCAGCTGTCTCTCTGGAAATGTACTTTCCTGGCATGTTTCAGAAGCCAAGCACCGCACAGAGTCAAATGTATTACTAAGGGTGTGGTTTTTACGTTTAGTAAAATGGGAAATAACTTGAAGAAAATCTTTAAAAAAAAAAGTGTATTGACCTCTACTACCTCTGGACTTAGAGTGGAGAAGATAGGGCTGTATCTCCACATTATGCTTTTTCCCTCGTCCATTGCACTGGGAATTTTGAGTTTTCAATATGAAAGTGTTCCCGAACCATGCTGCCTGTGCCATAAGTGTGGGCTGTAACAGGTGGCTGCTGAGACATGGGAGAGAAATTTTGTTTGCTACTCTTTTATACTCCCGTAGGAGCACTACCCACTTTTGAGAGAGTTTGGGTTTTTTTGTTTCCTTCTCTGGGGTGTGCATTTGAACTTGTGAAAGTGAAATATGTGTATTTACAACTTACTTGTAGGTAAAAGCTTAAACTAATTTTCATATATAAATAGATGGAAGAACCATGATTTAAGTTTATCTGATTCTCCTCCAATGGAAGTTAGGAAAGATTCCTCAGTGTTTTGGGTACTTTTCCCCATTTGGGGATGCACAGTTAATTAGATGAAATTTTAAAATATTTCTAATATTGAACTTTATATATGACACATTTGCCAAAACAGATTTGAGAGTGACTTCGTCATTATTAAAAAGACCAGTCTGAGAGGAGTTTCTGTGCATGGTCTTAAAATGTGTAGGTATTTTGTTTTCTTTCTCAAAGTGTGATTTACTCGGACAATAGTATTGGTAATTTGGGGATTCTTTATTTTTCAGACAACCTCAGATTACCTGTTTTTTTTTTTTTTTTTTTTTTCAGATAACTAACTTTCATATTAACTTCATTTCAGTAACCTTTATTAAATGCCTACTCTGTGTACCAGGCTGTGTGTTAGATTCAGGGACTTCAAGGATGAGTAAATTAAGATTCCTTTCCTTGTTGAATTTGCCATTGTGTATATTTGACTGTGATTTTATCCATATGCCTTTACAGACATCTCTAATACGTTTTTAAGTCACTTGACCATATTTCAGGATTGTTTGACTTCCTTTCTATGAGAATTAACACAGTAAAGGCCATTTATTGAATGTTTAATTCACACTTACCACCATGTATTTTGTTATTACATTCTTATTACTTTCCTAAGAAGTATTTTGTCTCCATTTAAAAACCACACAGATTCTGGTTTATAGTAATGCTGAATATTGTTTTATTTGTTATACGCTAGAAAAGATTTGACATTAAGATTTCCCATTAAGGAAAAAGACTTGTAATATAGTTGAAAGTGAAAGTTGCTCAGTGATGTCCGACTCTTTGCGACCCCATGGACTATATAGCCCATGAAATTCTCCAGGCCAGAATACTGGAGTGGGTAGCTTTTCCCTTCTCCAGGGGATCTTCCCAACCCAGGGATCGAACCCATGTCTCCTGCATTGCAGGCAGATTCTTTACCAGCTGAGCCACAAGGGAAGTCCTTGTTATATAGTTATGTATAAACTTGTTATATAGCTATAACTGTTTAATTTTTTTTCCTGTAGGTAAAACAATTTTTAAAGTTGAAGTAAAGTTGATTTACAACGTGTTAATTACTGCTGTATAACCATTTGATTCAGTTACAAATATATATACATTCTTTTAAAAATACTCTTTTCCATTATGGTTTATCATAGAATATTTAATGTAGTTCTCTGTGATGTACAGTAGGATCTTGCTGCTTACCTATTTAGGTAAAAACTTGTATCTGCTACCCCCAGCCTCCTGCTGCATCCCTCTGTCAGTCCCCTCCCTGTGGCAACCACCAGTCTCTTCTCTCTGTGTTTCTGTTTCATAGATAGGTTCATTTGTGTCATATTTTGGATTCCACATACGAGTGATACCGTGTGGTATTTGTCTTTCTGTTTCTTGTTTACTTCACTAAGTATGATAATCTCTAGTTGCATCAGATCAGATCAGTCGCTCAGTCGTGTCCGACTCTTCGCGACCCCATGAATCGCAGCACGCCAGGCCTCCCTGTCCATCACCAACTCCCGGAGTTCACTCAGACTCACGTCCATCGAGTCAGTGATGCCATCCAGCCATCTCATCCTCTGTCGTCCCCTTCTCCTCCTGCCCCCAATCCCTCCCAGCATCAGAGTCTTTTCCAATGAGTCAACTCTTCGCATGAGGTGGCCAAAGTACTGGAGATTCAGCTTTAGCATCATTCCTTCCAAAAAAATCCCAGGGCTGATCTCCTTCAGAATGGACTGGTTGAATCTCCTTGCAGTCCAAGGGATTCTCAAGAGTCTTCTCCAACACCACAGTTCAAAAGCATCAGTTCTTCGGCGCTCAGCCTTCTTCATAGTCCAACTCTCACATCCATACATGACCACAGGAAAAACCATAGCCTTGACTAGATGGACCTTTGTTGGCAAAGTAATGTCTCTGCTTTTGAATATGCTATCTAGGTTGGTCATAACTTTCCTTCCAAGGAGTAAGCATCTTTTAATTTCATGGCTTCAGTCACTATCTGTAGTGATTTTGGAGCCCAGAAAAATAAAGTCTGACACTGTTTCCACTGTTTCCCCATCTATTTCCCATGAAGTGGTGGGACCGGATGCCATGATCTTCGTTTTCTGAATGTTGAGCTTTAAGCCAACGTTTTCACTCTCCACTTTCACTTTCATCAAGAGGCTTTTTAGTTCCTCTTCACTTTCTGCCATAAGGGTGGTGTCATCTGAAGTTATTGATATTTCTCCCGGCAATCTTGATTCCAGCTTGTGTTTCTTCCAGTCCAGCGTTTCTCATGATGTACTCTGCATATAAGTTAAATAAACAGGGTGACAATATACAGCCTTGACGAACTGCTTTTCCTATTTGGAACCAGTCTGTTGTTCCATGTCCAGTTCTAACTGTTGCTTCCTGACCTGCATACAGATTTCTCAAGAGGCAGATCAGGTGTTCTGGTATTCTCATCTCTTTCAGAATTTTCCACAGTTGCATCATATTGCTGCAGATGGCATTTTTTCATTCTTGTTTTTTATATAGCTGAGTAGCATTCCATTGTATATATGTACCACATCTTTATTCATCAATCAGTGGACATTTAGGTTGCTTCCGTGTCTTGGCTGTTGTAAATTGTGCTGCTTTGAACATGGGGGTGGTACATGTATCTTTTTGAATTATAGATTTGTCCAGATACATGCCCAAGAGTGGGATTGCTGGATCCATATGGTAATTCTGTTTTTAGTTTTCTAAGGATCCTCCGTACATTTTCCACAGTGGCTGCAACAACTTACATTCCCACCAGTAGTGTAGGAGGGTTCCCTTTTCTCCACACCTCCTATAGCATTTGTTATTTGTAGACTTTTTGGTGGTGGCCATTCTTACTGGTGTGAGGTGGTAACTCACTGTAGTTTTGATTTGTATTTCCCTAATAATTAGAGGTGTTGAGCATCTTTTTGTGTGCCTATTGACCATCTGTATTTCTTCTTTGGAGAAATGTCTATTTAGATCTTCTGCCCAGTTTTGGATTGGGCTGTTTGTTTTGTTTTTGACTTGTAAGAGCTATTTGTATTTTTTGAAAATTAAGCCCTTGTCAGTTGCATCATTTTGCAAATATTTTCTCCTATTCTGTAGGTTGTCTTTTCATTATTTTCTTTTTTTTATGGTTTCTTTTACTTTGCAAAAACTTGCAAGTTTAATTGGGTTCCATTTGTTTATTTTTGTTTTTAATTTCTGTTGCCTTTGGAGGCTGACCAAAGAAGACATTGATATGATTTATGTCAGAATATTTTGCCTATGTTCTCTTCTAGGAGTTTTATGGTGTCGTGTCTAATGTTTAAGTCTTTAAGCCATTTTGAATTTATTTTTGCATATGATGAGAGGATGTGTTCTTTTTACATGTGGCTGTCCAGCTTTCCTTGACATCACTTGTTGAAGAGTTGTCTTTTTCTCATTGTATATTCTTGCCTCTTTTGTCGAAGATTAATGACTGTAGATGTGTGGGTTTATTTCTGGGCTCTTTGTTCTGTTCCATGAATCCGTATGTCTGTTTTTGTGCCAATACCATGCTGTTTTGATTACTGTAGCTTTGTAGTATTGTTGCAAGCTTGAGAGGCTGATGCCTCTTGCTTTGTTCTTTTTCTTCAGGATTGCTTTGGCAATTCTGGGCCGAATTTCATGGTTCTGTATGAATTTTAGGATTTATACATTTTAGTTCTGTGGAAAATGTCATGGGTAATTTAATAAGGATCACATTAAACCTGTAGATTGCTTTGGGTGGTATGGCCATTTTAACAATATTAATTCTTCCAATCCAAGAACATGGGATATCTTTCTATTTCTTTGACTCATCTACAGTTTCCTTTATTAATGTTTTATAGTTCTCAGTGTATAAGTCTTTTACCCCTTGGTCAGGTCAGGTTAATAATACTTTGAATGAAAGATTCTAATTTCATAAGGTGTTAGTATCTTTTATTTACTGAAACAGATGAATTGTATAGTATCAAAATGTAGTTTTCAGTTGTTTAAACCTTTGAAAAGACAGTTCTGAAGTTCTGTATGGTTACCTGTAACATAGATTTTCAGGCATATGTAACTTTTTTTTTTTTTTCTAGTTAATCAGTGGGACCAAGAGCCTAGAAAATGTACTAAAAATATTTGTATTCTCCATGAAGGAGAGAGTATTGAGCAATATAAAATCTATTCAGCTTTTAAACATTTTGAGTTTAATTTTAACAGTTCTTTGATGCCTTGAAGAGTTTTGGTTTCTGCAATGAAAATGTATTCCTTCTGATTTAGAAATGATCTTAACTCATCTATTGGAAGGATATATGCTGTATCAGCACTTTGATATAGTTCAATCTAATTATTTTTCAGACCCTCTTAGACTTTTTAAAAGATGATCAACCAGTGTCAGGTCTTTAGACCAAGTTTCATTTGTATTCTGTTTTTTGGGGTTTTGTGGGTTTTTTTCCCTTTTTTTTTTTTTTAAAACCCAAAACTGTCAACAGTTAGCCATTCTTTAGACTAAGGCCTTTTGCTTCTGATTATATATTCTTGTTTTTAGGAATGTAGAGCATATAATCTTCCAAGTTCCTAAGAAAGATAATCCTTGATATTTTTCAAACATCGGTTTAATATATATGTATATATTTTAGCTTGACATAGAATTCAGTGTGGTAGAATTCTTGGTACTTAGATCACTGTATTTTCTGATCGGAATAATACTGGGGGTAGAATTTGTATTTAAGATATAACTGACAAAACCATTAATGTGTTAGGTACTGGGACCACACAGATGAATAAAGTCAGAATTCCACCTATTTAAAATCCACGAGGAGATAAGAAAGTTCACTTAAAAACCCTGAAATGTGACTTCCCTGGTGGTTCAGTGGTTAAGAGTCTGCCTGTTAATGCAGGGGACATGGGTTCAATCCCTGGTCCAGGAAGATCCCACATGCCACAGGCAACCAAGCCCAAGCTCCACAATAAAAGAAGCTGCTGCAGTGAGAAGCCCGCATCCCACAGCTAGAGAACAGCCCCCACTCGCTGCAACTAAAAAACCCGCACAGCAACGGAGACCCAGCACAGCCAAAATAAATACAATTCAAAAGCAGAGACATTGAGATGCCTTTATGCCAAATGCATAAAAACATTGCCCTCCTATTCATGTTTCCCCTCTGGGTATTGGAAAGGAAAGTATGTAAATATACATATTAAGGCAGCATTTTCATTCTGTCTCCTAGCTTCAGACAATAGCTGCTTATCATTTGCTGTAACACCAGATGTTCTATATCACATATTGATAATAACATTAAAAAAAAACTTTTGAAATCATTTCAGGTTTAACAGAAAAGATGCCAGAACAGTACAAAGAACTCCTATATCTCCTTCATTCGGATTTCACCATTGTTTATATTTTACTGTATTTCTTCCACTGCCTGTTCTATTTCTTTATATGTATGTTACATACATGTTTGTGTATGTGTGTATAAATGCATACATATATACCCATCATCACAGGCTTTTTTTTTTGAAACTTTTAGAGCAAGCTATAGACATGGTATTCCATCGCCCATAAATACTACAGTGTCTATTTCTCAAAAACAAAGCACTGTCTTATGTAACCCTACAAATCAGAAAATAGGCATTGATACAACAACCCTACCAACCTGTTCATATTTCATTGACTCTCCCAACAATATCTGTTTCTTTTCTGGTCTAGGATCGTATCCATGAATACATGTTAAATTTAGTTGTCATGTTTTTACAGACTTGTTCAGCTTCCTTTTCCCCCTGTCTTTCATGTCTTTGACAGTTTTAGGAAGTACAGACCCTCCGTTCTTTAGGATGACCCTTAACCTAGGCCCGTGTGCTATTTTCTCGTGACTCCAATCAAGTCTGACATTCCTGGCAGGAATACCACTGAAGTGCACTGTGCCATTCCCGGTGCCTTGCATGCGCAGGCATATGATGTCAAATCGCGCTGCTGCTGGTGATACACACCTTGGTGTCCTTTTGCATTTGATCAGTGTATGTGTGAAGAGGTATTCCAAAATTACACATCTTGAGTCTCTTCAAACCTCTACTCACTAGCCTTGGTGTGGGTATTAGTGATGACTCCCACCTGAATTAATTGCTTGTATATTTTTCTGTTTCTGTTAGTCCTTTTACGTGTATTAGTTGGTATTTTAAGGTAGAACTTTGCTTTCTCCTCTGTTTATGAGTTTATTAAATCAGTAAGGACTCATGGGTTTTGATTTTAGCGTGCTGTGATTTGTTACTTATTCTTTATTTTGCTGTCTCAGTTGTCCCTGGTTTAGCCAGTGGGCGCCCTTTCAAGCTGGCTCCCGTGCCAACTTATCATGCGCTGTCTCATTCATTGTGCACTTCTGGCACATGCTGTTTGTTCCTGATTCGTATTGTACTTTGCCTGGCCTAGCCCTGAAATCAGCCATTTCTCCAAGGAGCCTTATTTGGTATTTTTATGTAGAAGATGGGTTTTAAAAACAAAAGTTTAGAGACTTAGTTTGCTCATTGCCGCTGGGGTGTCATTGCTTATAGGAACTAGGAAATGTGTGAGTATGGTTTATATACATGTATTTATATATATAATACACTCATATACATCCATCATTGTTTCTATACCTGTGTACATATGTTATAAAACCAGGAGTTTGTTTATATACTTCCAATTCCAATCCGGTATCCCAGGGTTCTTTTAGTCTTTGCCCTTTCCATGTTTATAATGCCTTCTCTGGTGGTAAGAAGCTTGGCTTCACATTAACCTCATTATATTCATTATTTGTCCAGTTGTTTTGTTTCCATTTTCTCTGTCATGCAGACCATCATGTCCGTATATCTCTCCCTGCCACACCCTGCATCATTGACTGCTGAGCCTATTGGCCTGTGGATCCACAGGCCCTCACTGGGCCCACAGCGCTGTGCAGCTCCCTGTCTGCATACAACACCCTGTTATCCTCACCTCCGGGCCACACCTGTGTTGGCCTTCCTGACATGCCCTCAGTGCTCTGTGTTCTCGGCCAGCGTACTGACTACTTTACATAGCTCAATATTTCATTAGTTAATTTATAAGCATATTTCCAAGATTTACAAACATACATATATGTGATGAAATATATAACTATGTGATATTACTGTTATAGAACTACAGATTTATGAACATGGTGTGTATGTATATAGTACACACACATACCCCTACCTACCGGTGATAGAATGATTAATGACCATAAAGTTCTCCCATACTAATATGTATTCCTCTTTGATACAAGGCCTTGCTGCTGCTCCTATCTATTTCTCCACCTCTTGAATCTTGGTTAGCCTTATGATTTGCTTTGGCTAATGAATATGATGGATATGATGTGTTCTGGGGTTTAGTCTTTAAGAAGACTTCAAAGAATGCTTTCCCACAGCTGCCGTGAAAGGAAGCCAGTCTAGCTTACAGCAAGAGAACCAAGACACCCCAGTCAGCACCAACCAGCTATCTTGGGCGTACTAACCTCGCTGACAGTTGAGCTGAATGCACCTGCAGAGGAACCAGAGGTGAAAAAAGCAAAGAGATGGCCCAGCCAACCTATAGAGTTGTGAGAAATGACGTTGCTTAGAGGCAGCAAGCTTGAAGTGGTTAGTTTTGTAGTAGTAGATATCTGAAGCCATATCTGTTTTCATTTTGGACATCTGTGTTGTGTCTAGTCTTGTATTACAAACAATATTGTGACAAGTATCTTGTACATAATGTATACTGCTTAATTTTGACAAATAATGCCAGGTTATTTTCCAGAAATGTTGACACAGTTCTTACTGCCATCATTACAATCTGAGAGTGACTATTTACCTCAGAAACTCACTATCACTGATGTTTTTCTTTGAATATAAAATCAGCTTTAAAAAGTTTCTTAAGGCGCTTAATTCTGCATTTTCCTAACTACTTGTGAAGCTGAGCATCTTTTCAATTGTTGGTCCTTTTGATTTTTCAGGTCTTTGAATTGCTTGTTCGTAACTGTACTTATTTTTTCCTGTTGAATTTTTTCCTTATTGAGTTGTTGGTTGCCTTTGATACATTTTGGATATAATTCTTTAGCTTTGTTTGCCAGTATGTTTTGTCAGTCTGTCTTCTGTTTTTTGTCTTAGTTTATGCAATCACTGGCCACACATTTTCTTTTGGTCTTTCACATTATTATTTATGTCTATCTTTTCCCCTGTGGCTTCCAGTATTCTAGTCTAGTCTCTATACTGTTCTGAGTATACAAATTTTTTTCTGAATTTTCTTCTGATCTTGTATTGTCTTTCCTGTCAATCAGAAATCATCTTCAGTTGCTCTAGAAATCAGAAAGAGTGGTAGAAACAAACTGGGGGATGGGCCTTTTCCTTAAGTACGGCCATCCTTCTGTATCTGCAGGGATTACTTCCAGGGCCCCAGGCAGAAATCTGCGGATGTTTTAAGTCCCTTACAATCAGCCCACCATGTCTGCTGGTTTCTTATCCATGGATATGGAGGGCCACTGTAAGAGAAGTTAGAGGGAAGCCTAGGGCTGGTTCCAGTGGTGGTTCCATTGGCCTGTCAGGGATGCAGGCTCACTTGCCATTCTTTTCAGTCGTCCGTAACAGGTGCTTGTCACCTTTCGGTCCTAGGATGGCATTCCAGTTTGAGCAGCAGCTTCTGTTTCTTCTTCTATCAACCATGGCTCTGCTTCTTTTAGGATCAAATCCAGTTTGATGACTATAACCTCTGGGGTTGGGACCAAGACAAAACAGGTCCCCCATTAGTAATAAGTACTCATGAAATAGTTTTTCTGTTCTTTGAAAAAAATTAATGCTGATTTTGCTTTCTGTGTCATAGTAAATGTGGGCAGAATAAGGCCCCAGAATCTTTTTCTTTAATCTATCAGTCAGCCAGCTGTTTTTGTCCCCAGTTATTAATAAGTAAACAGGGAAATAAGCATGATGGTATTTTCAAATTGGAAACTGTTGTTGAGAACACAGGACTTTATCACTATGCTCAATAATGTGCCAGAACTTAACGGTGGGTGTAAAACTGAATGTGTGATCCTGTCCTCAAGTTTACCACTTAATTAGGGAAGCAGGTTAAGCACTTTATTATAGTATTAGATGGTGGGTGGAGTGTATTACCAGGTTAGGGAGGCAGGACACCTAATTGGTAGTGGAGGCTTGGAGAACCATGATCAGGGACCTTGATAGAGAAAACGGCTTCTAAACTGAGACCTGGATGCCCAGTAGAAGTTAGCCTGCTGAGGAGGGGTTTATAGGGGCATGGCAAGAGCATTGCTGTAGCTTGAGTGGTCTAGAGGTAGGTCTGAGTTATGAGATAGACTATGGTGAGATCGATTCTGGTATTGGCAGGAACTTTGCTTTAACAGCTTAAGGGCTAGAAGCCTTGGAAGGTTTTTAAGTGGAATTGGACAAAAGCAGATCTGTCTTAAGCTAGTTGGCTTAAGGGGATGCTTTGGGGGCTGAAATCTGGAAGCAAGGGCACCTATTAGGTGGGACATTCATCTGATATATTAAAATCTGTCCCATATTAGTTCAGTAAATGTTTATTGAACACCTAATTGAATATAATGTAGGAGAATACAGAAATAATATTAAACATAGTTTCTATTTTCAAGAATTCTGTATTTTAAAATAACTAAAGACTTGATAATCAACAGTATGAGGCAGTATGCTAACGTTATGGCTTCTATTCTGTCAAACGAGGGCAAGTACAGATAAGAATTAAAACTTGAATCCATAGAGAACTAGAACAAATAATCCTAACACTTATATGGAACTGCAAACGACCCAGAATTGCCAAAGTAATCCTGAGAAGAAAGAACAAAGTTGGAGCTAAGACCCTCCCAGATTTCAGTCTACACTGTATAGCTACAGTAATCAAAGCAGAATGATCCTAGCACAAAAACACACAGATTAATGGAACATAAGAGCCCAGAAGTAAAGCCCTGTACTTATAGTCAAACAACAAACAATCTGATCAGAAAGTGGGCAGAAGACTTGAGTAGATATTTTTATAAAGACACACAGATGGCCAACAGGTGTATGAAAAGATGCTCAGCATTGCTGACTATTAGAGAAATGCAAATCACACTGCTTGGAATGGCTTATCTTGAAAAAGTCTACAAATGACAAATGTTGGATACGAAGTGGAGAAAAGGGAATCCCTGTTCCTCAAAAAACTATAAGTAGAACTATCATATGATCCAGCAATTCCACTCCTGGGGATATATCCAGAAAAAAAAAACAAAAACACTAATTTGAAAAGATACGTGCACCCCGGTGTTCATAGCAGCAGTATTTATAATAGCTAAGACACGGAAGCAAGCTCAGGTGCCATCAACAGACAAATGGCTTAAGGTGTAGTGTGGATGTATCTCTATATGTATACATATATACATACAATGGAATGTTGCTCAGACATAAAAATATAGTATTGCCAACATGCATGGACCTAGAGGATATGCTTAGTGAAATACGTTAAACAGAGAAAGACAAATATTATATGACATCATTCATATGTGGAATCTAAAACATAATATAAATAAATTATATGCAAAAGACAAACAGACAGAAAACAAACTTATGGTTGCCAGAGGGGGAAGTGGAGGTGGGGAGGGGTAAATCAGAGGTATGGCATTGACAGGTAAAAACCACCGTGTAAAAATAGGGGATCTTCCAGGTGGCGCTAGTGGTAAAGAACACACCTGCCAATGTAAGAGATGTGGGTTCGATCCTGGTTCAGGAAGATCCCCTGGAGGAGGAAATGGCAACCCACTCCAGTATTCTTGCCTGGAGAATCCCATGGACAGAGGAGCCTGGTTGGCTGCAGTGGATAGGGTCATAAAGAGTCAGGCACAACTGAAGCAACTTACCTCGCATGCATGTGAAAAATAGGATTAGCAGGGAAGATTTACTGTGTATAGCACTGGGAATTACATCTATTATCTTATAGTAACCTATAATGGAATACAATCTGCAAAAATATTGAATACACCTGAAATTAAGTGTCATAAATCAACTACAATTTTAAAAAACTTAAAAACACTTGAATAGATCTTCGAACACACGCACGCGCGCGCACGCACACACACACACACACTCTTAAATCCTAAAGATCTTTGTGACTCCAAAGTCCGTATACCAGGCTGTCTTCAGTACACTATATCCCCTTCCTTATTTAATTATCAGTATGTTGCTTATAAATTTCTGAATCCTTGTGAAATAAGATGAGAGTACAATTAAAATTGCTTTCAATTTGGGATACAGAGTATCAGAGGAGCTCCTTTCTTTAGGCAGCCTCTGTGCTAGGTGGAGTATAACCAGGAGGATAAATGTTGGTCAGAAAAACTACCACATTACCTGAATGAAACAGTTACTGTAAAGTCTTGAGATTCCTTTCTGGGAAACTTAGTATTTTTTAAAATAATTAATTTGTTTTAATTGGAGGGTATTTACTTTACAATATTGTGATGGCTTTTGCCATACATCAACATGAATTGGCCACAAGTATACATGTGTCCCCCGTCCTGTGTCCCCCTCCCGCCTCCCTTCCCACCTCATCCCTCTGGGTTGTCCCAGAGCACCAGCTTTGGGTGCCCTGCAGAGGCCAAGCATTGCATGCCATTTCACTAGGTAGCTGAATAGCATTCTTACTAATGTTAGGGATCTTTTCCCCCCATAGTTAATGTATAGATGAAAGAATGAGAAAAGGGCACACTCTGTTGCCAATAAATAAAGTGATGGATTTTGGTGTTATATTTATTTTTATTTCCAGAAACCAGGTATAAAGATGATTCTTTCAATCTTTCTAACACCTTTCTTTATTTAAATCTAATATACTAGCTATTTTAAATCAGGCCAGATAAAGTTAACTGAAGGTAATAATTTTATCTTTTAGTGTCTAAGGATGTGCTTGTCATGTGATTTCTCCACACATTTATTTTTCTCATCCGTAAATTGATGCCTTTGGAGAAATAATCTTCTGAAGGAATTTTCTTGCTGTGAAATGTGACGACGCAGCATCCACAGAATTACTTTAAAAGTTCAAATATAATATTCTGATTGGAAAGACATTGCCTGTTCTATAGAATAGTGAGGACTAGAAAGGAAGGGTAAAGGTTGGGCTGGTAACTTGGTATCATAGAATGTAAAAAAGCAAGGAAACTTGGAGAGAGGGGTACCTCTGATTTTTTCATTGAACCATTCCAAAATTCTGAATGTGGATTAAATGCTAGTTACATAAGGCAGTCAAAAGTGAAACATAATAAGGTTTCTATGTTCAAGATTTTATGGTCTAGTAGCCTTTTTCAACAGACATTCCTTGAGAGAATTGAGCCTTAATGTTCAAAGTTTAGCATGTATCAGTCACTGGGAGAGCTTGAGTGTAGATTGCTGGGCCCCACCCCCAAAGTTTCTGATTTAGTAAGTCCGGGGAAGAACCTGAGAGTTTGCACTTCCAGCAAGTTCCCAGGTGCTGCTGGTGTCTCTGACATCTATTGTAGAGAATTAACTTATTTCTCTCATGCTTCTGGGATGGTACTATTTGTATACAAGCATTGGGAGAATTTTAAAAAACAGTTCTGCATTGAAAATCATTTTCTGTGTTCAGAGTTCTTTAGATGAGGAGCCCTGACAGGAGAGATAATAAAATGAATGAAAAATTTTGCTACAATTTAGATTTTAATGCAGTATTTAAAATTCCATAACTTTTTGCTATGATGCTAAGTTTTAAAAATTCAGGATATAAATGTGTGTGTATCACAGTGATCTAAAAGCAGTTCTCCCAAAACTAAAGAAAGTCTACAATGAAATAGCTTAAAATGAATGAAATTAGCTGTAATTCCAATCTTATTTCATAAAAGAAGGTAAACATAGAATTGTACATATGTAAGATTAGCAGTCAGGTACAGGGTGGATAGGAGCGAGAAAAAAATGGTTCCGATCCATTTACATAGGAGTGTCTCTCATTCCCCTGCTACCTAGAGTATCATTGTAAAGTGACCTCTCTTCATATGGAATTTCCTGCCCTTAAATCCAGGCAGTGGCAGTCACAAATCAATCACCTGTTTAATGTAACATGTAGCTAAACTGTCTCCATGATGCCTCTCACCACCTGCCTTTTCCTTATTCACACTCTTTACTCCTTGGTGTCGTTTGTTTACACTACTTTTCCTTAATTGGACTTTAGGCGTCTCATTTTTGTATGCTATTTAACTCATTTATTTTCCACACTTTATTGTGATCGAGACAGTCAAAGGCTTTGGTATAGTCAATAAAGCAGAAATAGATGTTTTTCTGGAACTCTCTTGCTTTTTTGATGATCCAGCGGATGTTGGCAATTTGATCTCTGGTTCCTCTGCCTTTTCTAAAACCAGCTTGAACATCAGGAAGTTCACGGTTCACGTATTGCTGAAGCCTGGCTTGGAGAATTTTGAGCATTACTTTACTAGCGTGTGAGATGAGTGCAATTGTGCAGTAGTTTGAGCATTCTTTGGCATTGCCTTTCTTTGGGATTGGAATGAAAGAAATGGGAACACCAGACCACCTGACCTGCCTCTTGAGAAACCTATATGCAGGTCAGAAAGCAACAGTTAGAACTGGACATGGAACAACAGATTGGTTCCAAATAGGAAAAGGAGTCCGTCAAGGCTGTATACTGTCACCCTGCTTATTTAACTTATATGCAGAGTACATTATGAGAAAAGCTGGGCTGGAAGAAGCACAAGCTGGGATCAAGATTGCCAGGAGAAATATCAGTAACCTCAGATATGCAGATGACACCACCCTTATGGCAGAAAGTGAGGAAGAATTGAAGAGCCTCTTGATTAAAGTGAAAGAAGAGAGCGAAAAAGTTGGCTTAAAGCTCAACATTCAGAAAACAAAGATCATGGCATCTGGTCCCATCACTTCATGGGAAACAGTGGAAACAGTGTCAGACTTCATTTTTGGGGGCTCCAAAATCACTACAGATAGTGACTGCAGCCATGAAATTAAAAGATGCTTACTCCTTGGAAGGAAAGTTATGACCAACCTAGATAGCATATTGAAAAGCAGAGACATTACTTTGCCAGCAAAAGTCCGTCTAGACAAGGCTATGGTTTTTCCAGTGGTCATGTATGGATGTGAGAGTTGGACTGTGAAGAAAGCTGAGCACCGAAGAATTGATTTGAACTGTGGTGTTGGAGAAGACTCTTGAGAGTCCCTTGGACTGCAAGGAGATCCAACCAGTCCATTCTGAAGGAGATCAGCCCTGGGATTTCTTTGGAAGAACTGATGCTAAAGCTGAATCTCCAGTACTTTGGCCACCTCATGCGAAGAGTTGACTCATTGGAAAAGACCCTGATGCTGGGAGGGATTGGGGGCAGGAGGAGAAGGGGACGACAGAGGATGAGATGGCTGGATGGCATCACCGACTTGATGGACATGGGTTTGAGTGAACTCTGGGAGTTGGTGATGGATAGGGAGGCCTGGCATGCTGCGATTCATGGGGTCGCAAAGAGTCAGACACGACTGAGTGACTGAACTGAACTGTACTGTAACGCATTTAAGTAACTTATAATTGAATAGAATAGATAGGAAGGAAATCTCAGCATTTTAAAATTGGAAAAATGTGTGGAAAGCATCAGCGGGCTTATATTTTAATGTTAAATTGTTTATACAAAAAAGAAGTACAACTTGTATTTTGTCAGTTTCTAAATGGTAGCTCCAGTCCTCTCCTCAGCTTCAGACTTATGTATCCTTTTGCCTACCTGGCATTAATAGGTTTCTTGAGTGTACCATTCAGATATAGGCAGATCTCCTTCCTTTCCAGTCACCTCACTGCTTGCAGTCTTCCTCTCAGTAATAACCACTTTCTTCCCGGTGTTCAAACCAAGAACCCTGAAGTCATTCTTGTCTTTTCCTTCTCTCTCATCTGTACTTCCAATCTGTCAGCAAATTCTGTCTCTTCTTACTTTTAGAATAAATCCAGAGTCTGATTGAGTATTCACTACCTTTGCTGCTAACTCTCCAGTCCAAGCTGTCATCATCTTTTAATTGGATTATTGCAGCCGCTTTCTGGATAGTCTCCCTGCTTCTAGCCTTGGCACCACCCCCATTAGTCTTCTTAGACAGTCAGCTAGGGTGATCTTGTTAAAGCAATCAGGTCATTTCATTCCTTTCCCCCAAACCCTCTAGTGCCTTCCCTTTTCATCCAAAATAAAAGCCTGAGGGTTTATGATGACCCTTCAAGACCCTAGACAGTGTGCCTGCCCCCATTATATCTCCTGACTTCATATCCTACCACTTTCTTCCTCACTGTGCACCACACAGGTCTCCTCTCTGTTCCTTGAACACCCAGGGCATGTTTCTTTTCACTCACTTGTTGCCTCTGCCTGGAATACTCTTGTCCCTAGATAACACGTGGCTCACTATTTCATCTTAAAAGTCACCCTCCCTAATCATCCTGTGAAAAATTACTACATCCCCCAGTTCTATCCTCTTCGGGACTTTATTACTATTTTTTCAATAACACCTTACACTATTGAATACAGAGTGTAAACTCCATGGGAATGGGGAATAAAATACTGGGAATGGGAATAAAATATTCCCATGGGAATAAAAATATTTTGTTCCTGCTATATTTCCCTTACACGCTTGGGATGTGGTTGATGCTCGATAAATGTTTGTTGCATGAATTTATTATATTATGTGCTTATTTTGCTTATGCTCTGAGAAGTGTGCCTGACAATCATGTGCTTCTAGAATAGGCTACAGACCATTGACTTCCAGCTCTTATTTTTCTGCTCCTCCCTTTTCTAAAAATATGTTCTATGCCTCTTATTTTGACTTGAAACTACTTTTTGACTGATTTTTATTGCAGCATGCTTCCCTAGCATATGTCGTTCCTAAGTCTATATATTCTTTTGAGAAATGAGCATTTTTTAATCCTCTGTAAAGCAACAGTTAGAACTGGACATGGAACAACAGACTGGTTCCAAATAGGAAAAGGAGTCCGTCAAGGCTGTGTACTGTCACCCTGCTTATTTAACTTATATGCAGAGTACATCATGAGAAACACTGGGCTGGAGGAAGCACAAGCTGGAATCAGGATTGCCGGGAGAAATATTAATAACTTCAGATATGCAGATGACACCACCCTGATGGCAGAAAGTGAAGACAAACTGAAGAGCCTCTTGATGAAAGTGAAAGAGGAGAATGAAAAAGTTGGCTTAAAGCTCAACATTCAGAAAACGAAGATCATGGCATCCAGTCCCATCACCTCATGGCAAATAGATGGGGAAACAGTGGAAACAGTGGCTGACTTTATTTTTCTGGGCTCCAAAATCACTGCAGATGGTGACTGCAGCCATGAAATTAAAAGACTCTTACTCCCTGGAAGGAAAGTTATGACCAACCTAGACAGCATATTAAAAAGCAGAGACATTACTTTGCCAACAAAGGTCCGTGTAGTCAAGGCTATGGTTTTTCCAGTGGTCATGTATGGATGTGAGAGTTGGACTGTGAAGAAAGCTGAGTGCCGAAGAATTGATGCTTTTGAACTGTGGTGTTGGAGAAGACTCTTGAGAGTCCCTTGGACTGCAAGGAGATCCAACCAGTCCATTCTAAAGGAGGTCGGTCCTGGGTGTTCATTGGAATGACCGATGCTGAAGCTGAAACTCTGATACTTTGGCCACCTGATGTGAAGAGTTGACTCATTGGAAAAGACCCTGATGCTGGGCAAGATTGAAGGCAGGAGGAGAAGGGGACAACAGAGGATGAGATGGTTGGATGGCATCACCGACTCGATGGCCATGGGTTTGGGTGGACTCTGGGAGTTGGTGATGGACAGGGAGGCCTGGCGTGCTGCGGTTCATGGGGTCGCAAAGAGTTGGACATGACTGAACGACTGAACTGAACTGAAAACATGAATTTTTCATCACTGTCATTGAAAGTGGAGTTTCCTAACAGTCATTATTATATTTGGATATGGAGCTTGCTTTTAGATGACTCTGCATCATGATTTATAACTTTATACTGTAGATTCTTTAATGTTCTCCAAGAATGGTCGATCGAAGAAGGCAGTGGCACCCCACTCCAGTACTCTTGCCTGGAAGATCCCATGGGCGGAGGAGCCTGGTAGGCTGCAGTCCATGGGATCGCTAAGAGCCGGACACAACTGAGCAACTTCACTTTTCACTTTCCTGCATTGGAGAAGGAAATGGCAACCCACTCCAGTGTTCTTGCCTGGAGAATCCCAGGGACGGGGGAGCCTGGTGGGCTGCCGTCTATGGGGTCGTACAGAGTCGGACACGACTGAAGTGACTTAGCAAGAAAGGTCGATACCTATTCCTCCTTGTAAACCAGAATGGAGGGTACTTGGTCCTGATTCAATTTTTGAGTATTTTGTAGGTTCTAGTGTTTTTGTGTAGCCGATGCTTACTAACTACCTTAATTGGAGCAGTTAGATCCCACAGAGGTACCTTGCCCTCTTTGTCTCAAGCCCAGCAAGACTTGGATTGTATTGCTGTGGAAGTCATACACTGTAGATATTTCAATTCAAATATTGTGCCCTACTGTCATATCATGTTTTAAATCCTGCCTAACTTTTCAATTTGAAAAAGTGTCACTGAAGCACTTAGGGTTATCCTGTTGCCATTTCTTCAGGATACAGGGAAACATTGGTGGCTCAAATATGAATTTTTCATGTCTTTTTTAGGTATTAAAGGTTGTTATAGTCCTCTGTCTTTCATTACTTCACTAAGATATATGGAATATAAAGTGAATTCAAAAACGTTAAGTCAAATACATAGGATTCACGTTCTTGTCTCTGCTGTTGAAGAATTTCCAGTCTCAGTCTGGGTGTCTGGCTTGCACAGCAGACAGTAGACACAGGGAAGCCCTTAACCTTTATTTTGTTGCTATGGCAACGGAATGTACTTAATGCTAAGATTCAGTGTCAATAGCTAAAGATATGTAAAGTATAAACAGATCTTTCTTCCAGATACAAACCAAGACTTGAATGTCAACATGTATAATAATAGTAGGGACTTTGCTGAGAAAACAGATACTGCCGCATGGTTTAAGACCTCTTGTGGGGGGTAAGAACATAGCTTCAAAGGTGTACATAAGCTTATCCATACTAGTGAAGTTAGAACCAACTTAGCAAATTAAAAAGCAGAGACATTACTTTACCAACAAAGGTCCATCTAGTCAAAGCTATGGTTTTACCAGTAGTCACGTATGAATGTGAGAGTTGGACTATAAAGAAGGATGAGTGCTGAAGAATTGATGCTTTCAAACTGTGGTGCTGGAGAAGACTCTTGAGAGTCCCTTGGACTGCAAGGAGATCTCCTTGCAACCAGTCCATTCTAAAGGAGATCAGTCCTGAATATTCATTGGAAGGACTGATGCTAAAACTCCAATACTTTGGCCACCTGATGCGAAGAGCTGACTGATTTGAAAAGACCCTATGCAGGGAAAGATTGAGGGCAGGAGAAGGAGACAACAGAGGATGAGATGGTTGGATGGCATCATCGACTTGATGGACATGAGTTTGAGTAAAGTCCAGGAGTTGGTGATGTACAGGGAGGCTGGCGTGCTGCAGTCTCGGGTCACAAACAGTCAGACCCGACTTAGAACTGAGCTGAATATAAAACAATAGAGAAAGGACTAATTTATTATCTATGCGCGTGCGTGCTCGGTCTTGTCATGTCCAATTCTTTGCGTCCTTATGAACTGTAGCCTGTCAGGCTCCTCAGTCCATGGGATTCTCCAGGCAAGAATACTAGAGTGGGTTGCTATGCCCTTCTTCAGAGAATCTTCCCAACCCAGGCATCGAACTTGTGTCTCTTATGTCTTCTGCATTGGCAGGTGGGTTCTTTAGCACTGGTACCACTTGGGAAGCCCAATTATCTCTGTTTCATATCAAAATTATGTGTTCATCAAATGAGGAAGTGCTCATGATAAAAATTAAGTGCAAAAGAAAGAATTTCACCTTTATTTTTACATCATGATCCAGTTCTGGACTTAAAAGAAGGCTCTGTACATACAGAAGGAAAATATGCCAATATGTTAACAGTAATTATTACAGGGTTTAAGGGTAACAGTGATCTTTTAATTTTCTTCTTTATCTTTTTCTATGTATTTTCCAATTTTTATACTCTGTATAAAATTTTATTAAGCATTTTTAAAGAAGGAAACAAGTTTTGGGAACTAGATATAGCTGTGTGATTCTAGGCAAGTTAGTAATGATGATGATGATGGCTACATTATACAGCACATGCATGCTCAGTGACCCAGTCATGTCTAACTCATTTTTGCAACCCTGTGGACTATATAGCCCACCAGGCTCCTCTGTCCATGGGATTTCCCAGGCAAGAATACTGAAGTGGGTTCCCCTTTCCTCCTCCAGGTACATTTGCTGAATTCCTACTATTTAGGAAATATTGAATGTATTTTATATATGTTGTCACTCTGTTTTATAATAGCCCAGCAATGGAGGCTTAATTATCTGTTTTACATATGGGGGAAAAAAATCTCAAACATTTTAAGTAGCTTATAAGCTAGTAAGTGTCAGAGCCAGGATTCAAACTGAAGCTTGTCTTCAGATTTTTCTAAATGTACCATAAGGCCTTCCCCAAATAATTAAACCCCCGTGTTTCTTTACTATAAAATGCAGGTGGGATTGTAGTATAGGTTAAACCATAAGACTAGGTGTTTTCATGAGCTTTTCCTTATAGACCTAGGCTTCTGGCATTTTTTTTCAGTTGACTTCTGTACATGTATTGTTTGAGTTGTTAGTTTCATTAATAGCATTATTTGAAATTTACAGTCTTAAGCCTGTAAGTTACATTTTGCCAAAGAACAGCAAAGTGAATCCATCAATTGGAATTTTATTCTTTATAGTTTTTATATAATGCAATTTTGTAGTCATTTTCTGAAATTTCATTTTCATGAAGATCAGTGCTAATGATCCTTTGTTAAAAGGGGTAAAGTTTATGTTTCACACCTTCTTTAAGAAAATGTTTTGTTGAGTGACGCTTGGAAGCACTTCTGTTTCTTCCCTGAGTTCTGACAAGTTGAGAGGTAAAAACAGTAAGCATATCCAATTTTTTCTCTCCAGATTTGTTTATATCCTTGGAGTAGACAAAAATTAGAAATATAACACCAGTTGGGCTCCTTGCAAATGGAAAAAAACATCAGGAGGGGGCGGGAAGTTTTAAGTTTCATACTTTGTCTAGAAGTTTCGAAGTTAGTGTAAAAGGCTGCTGAAATGCCTATGTATGATGAACTGAGTCCCAGCTGACAGCTATTCTTATAATGAACACAATGGATAAATTAGATACAGATTGTTTACTCTTATATTCACTTGCTCTGTTGCTTTTGGGTACACTATACACCTCTCAGAAAATCCAGGATAAGTATTTTCAAGTATTGTATTTGGGCTTTCAATTGTTCTACCTGACTCTTAAGTTTGGATTTGGAAAATACAGACACTCGTATCTGTGGGAAATATAAAGAAGTATAAAACTATACTTAGCCACAAGTTTACATTTTGATTGGATTAAAAAAAACCCACTTCTTTAGATAATGATCGTGCAGATTTTTTGGTATGTTTTAGCTACTACTCAGTATTCCATTGTATGACTAACCACCGTTTATCTGTTCTACTGATGAATAGCTAGGTTATTGCATATATTTAGAAAAACCAACTTCAAGGTAGTGGTTTTTCTGCAAGAGAGTGGGAAGGAAATGATTGTGGCAGAGGAAAAAACCTGATTATGCATTACATCCTTATAAATGCAGAGATTTGAAACAATTATGGGGGAAAAGACAGTGACATACATGAAATAAACTACTGTTAACAGTATCTTGTTTAAAATATCTCTGCTTCTCCTAGTTATAAATGTGTTCCCCCACAGTTTTTTTCTGAAAGAATTATTGTTTTGCCTTTCACATTTTGATTTGCCATTCATTTGGAATTTCAGTTTTGTGTGAGATTTTAGGTAGATTTCAAGGTTGCTTTTTTTCTTTTTTTCCCCACGTAGATGTCATTGACCAAGCATTATTGAGAAGACCATCCTTTAAGAAGCAGATTTTTTAAAGTGGAAAATAATGAGCATGTTTGCATGTTGATAGGTGATCAGGGCATATATTGTCCCTCAATTCTGGGGAACTGCTGGCCTATGAATGGGATAAGGTAAATGAAAGAATATAGTTTTTGGAAAAGAAGAAAATGTTTTTAAAAAGCAAGGAATTCATAGTATAAGTAGGTCATTTACCTTTGCTTTGTAAACGATGCATGCGCTTTCATTCTAACACGAAGAAAAGAAAAAAATGAATGCAAGTTGGTTTATAAACTTGACTATGAGAAGATGAAAGAATTCCTTCCATGTGCTTGTTTTGTTCATGAGAAAAGGGTAGGTCCTGAGCAGATAGGTCTTTTTGCAGGGAAGAATTGTGGAGGGTTGAGGAGAAATAATGAAGTATGAAAGTGCAGTTAATTCATGTTTTCCCTCTCAATACCTTCAAATTCTGTAAAAGAGAGGATTTGTTTAAATTAGTTACTATCTAGTATAGGACCTGCTTTTGAGTAGAATTCTTGAACCAGACCTTGTAATAGGCTGCTGGCTTGCTAGGAGTTTCACTTTGGGTCAGATGTTCATCCTTAATCCAGATAGCTGTGGGCCACTGGGGGAAATACGTGACAGAAAACACGATGACTCACACATTCTTTGTTCAGATGCAGAAGGAAACACTTCGTTCTTGGTCCCTCCAACAGAAGCCCTGGAATTAAGTCAGTGGTCCACTTTGCAAGAACTGTTCACTGTGGATAGGAGAATAAAAAACATTGATTAGCCAGATTGGGGCCTTATGCTTACTACTAGGGTAGAGCCTTTATTATTTTTTTTTTTAATTTATTTTTTTTATTGAAGGATAATTGCTTTACAGAATTTTGTTGTTTTCTGTCAAACCTCAACATGAATCAGCCACAGGTATACATATATCCTATCCCTTTTGAACCTCCCTCCCATCTTCCTCCCCATCCCAGCCCTCTAGGCTGATACAGAGCCCCTGTTTGAGTTTGCTGAGCCATACAGCACATTCCTGTTGGCTATCTATTTTACATGTGGTAATGTAAGTTTCCATGTTACTCTTTCCAAACATCTCACCCTCTTCTCCCCTCTCCCCATGTCCATAAGTTCTGTCTGTTTCTCCATTGCTGCCCTGTAAGTAAATTGTTTAGAACCATTTTTCTAGATTCCGTATATGTGCATTAGAATACAATATTTATCTTTCTCTTTCTGACTCACTTCACTCTGTATAATAGGTTCTAGGTTCATCCACCTCATCAGAACTGACTCAAATGCATTCCTTTTTACGGCTGAGTAATATTCCATTGTGTATACATACCATAACTTCTTTTTTATCTGTTGATGGACATCTAGGTTGCTTCCATGTTCTAGCTACTGTAAATAGTGTTGCAATGAACAATGAGATACATGTGTCTTTTTCAACCCTGGTTTCCTCAGAGTGGGGTTGCTGGGTCATATGGTGGTTTTATTCCTAGTTTTTAAAGGAATCTCCATACCGTCTTCCATAGTGGCTGTATCAATTTACATTCCCACCAACAGTGCAAGAGCCTTCCTTTTTCTCCACAGCCTCTCCAGCATTTACTGTTTGTAGACTTCTTGATGACGGCCATTCTGACCAATATGAAGTGATATCTCATTGTGCATTTCTCTAATTTTCTTCCATTCCGAGGGTTGTCTTTTCACCTTGCTTATAGTTTCCTTTGCTGTGCAAAAGCTTTTAAATTTAATCAGGTCCCACTTGTTTACTTTTGTTTTTATTTCCGTTACTCTAGGAGGTGGGTCATAGAGGATTTTGCTTTGATTTATGTCATCGAATGTTCTGCCTGTGTTTTCCTCTAAGAGTTTCATAGTTTCTGGTCTTACATTTAGGTCTTTGATCCATTTCGAGTTTATCTTTGTGTACGGTATTAGGAAGTGTTCTCATTCCATTCTTTTACATGTAGCTGTCCGGTTTTCCCAGCACCATTTATTGAAGAGGCTGTCTTTGCCCCATTACCTCCTTTGTCAAAAATAAGGTACCCATAGGTGCATGGGTTTATTTCTGGGCTTTCTATCTTGTTCCATTGGTCTATATTTCTGTTTTTGTGCCAGTACCATCCTGTCTTAATGACAGCTTTGTAGTATAATCTGAAGTCAGGCAGGTTGATTCCTCCGGCTCCATTCTTCTTTCTCAGGACTGCTTTGGCTGTTTGGTGTCTTTTGTGTTTCCATATGAATTGTGAAGTTGTTTATTCTAGTTCTGTGAAAAATGCCATTGGTAATTTGATAGGGATCACACTGAATCTGTAGATTGTGTTTGGTAGTATAGTCATTTTCACAATATTGATTCTTCCTACCCAGGAACATGGAATATCTCTCTATCTGTTTATGTCATTTTTGATCTCTTTCATTAGTGTCTTATAATTTTCTGTGTACAGTTCTTTTGTCTCCTTAGGTAAGTTTATGCCTAGATATTTAATTCTTTTTGTTGCAATAGTGAATGGGATTGATTCCTTAATTTCTCTTTCTGATCTTTCATTGTTACTATATAGAAATGCAAGTGATTTCTGTGTATTGATTTTGTATCTTGCAACTTTGCTAAATTCACTGATTAGTTCTAGTAGTTTTCTGATACTATCTTTAGGGTTTTCTATGTACAGTATCATGTCATCTGCAAAGAGTGAGAGCATTATTCCTCCTTTTCCGATCTGGATTCCTTTTATTTCTTTTCTTCTCTGATACAGTCCTAGCTGTAGCTAGCACTTCCAGAACTATGTTGAATAATAGTGGTAAAAGTGGATACCTTTGTCTTGTTCCTGATCTTAGGGGTAATACTTTCAGTTTCTTACCATTGAGAATAATGTTTGCTGTAGGCTTATCATATACGGCCTTTACTGTGTTGAGGTAGGTTCCTTCTATGCTCATTTTGGAAGAGTTTTAATCATAAATAGGTGCTGAATTTTGTCAAAGGCTTTTTCTACATCTGTTGAGATTATCATATGGTTTTTATCTTTCAGTTTGTTCATATGGTATATCACATTGATGATTTGCATATATTGAAGAATCCTTGTATTTCTGGAATAAACCCAGCTTGATCGTGGTGTATTAGCACTTTCATGTGTTGCTGAATTCTGTTCGCTAAAATTTTGTTGATGATTTTTGCATCTATGTTCATCAGTGACATTGGCCTGTAGTTTTCTTTTTTGTGTGCTGTCTTTGTCTGGTTTTGGTATCAGGGTGCTGGTGGCCTCATAGAATGAGTTTGGAAGTGTTCCTTCCTCTGCAATTTTTTGAAAGAGTTTTAGAAGGATAGGCATTAACTCTTCTCTAAATGTTTGATAGAATTGTCCTGTGAAGCTATCTGGTCCTGGACTTTTGTTTTTTGGGAGATTTTTGATCACAGCTTCAATTTCAGTGCTTTTAATTGGGTTGTTCATAATTGCTACTTTTTCCGGGTTCAGTCATGAAGATTGAACTTTTCTAAGAATCTGTCCATTTCTTCCAGTTTACCCATTTTATTGCCATACAGTTGTTCATAATAGTCTCTTACAGTCCTTTGTATTTCTGCATTGTCTGTTGTAACCCCTCCTTTTTCATTTCTAATTTTGTTGATTTGATTCGTCTGTTTTTCTTGATGAATCTGGCTAAAGGTGTGTCAATTTTTTATCTTCTCAAAGAACCAGCTTTAGTTTTATTAATCTTTACTATTGTTCCTTTCATTTCTTTTTTCATTTATTTCTGCTTGGATCTTTATGATTTCTTTCCTTCCAATTTTGGGGGTTTTTTGATCTTCTTTTTCCAGTTGTTTTAGCTGTAAAGTTAGGTTGTCTGTTTGGTGTTTTTCTTGTTTCTTGAGGTAGGATTGTATTGCTATAAACTTCCCTCTTAGGACTGCTTTTGCTGCATCCCATAGGTTTTAAGTTGTGTTTTCATTGGCATTTCTTTATAGAAATTTTTTTATTTCCCTTTTGATTTCTTCGGTAACCTGTTGGTTATTTAGAAACATGTTGTTTAATCATGTGTTTGTGTTTCTTACAGTTTTTTTTTTTTTTTCTTGTAATTGATATCTAGTCTCAAAGTGTTGTGGTCAGAAAAGATGCTTGATACGATTTCAATTTTCTTAAATTTACTGAGGTTTGATTTGTGACCCAGGATGTGGTCTATCCTGAAGAATGTTCCATGTGCACTTGAGAAGAGGGTGTATTCTTCTGCATTTGGATAGAATGTCCTGAAGATACCAATGAGATCCATCTCATCTGATGTATCGTTTAAGACTTGTGTTTCCTTATTTTCTGTTTTGAAGATCTGTCCATTGGTGTGAGGGGGGTGTTAAAGTCTCCTACTACTATTGTGTTGCTGTCAATTTCTCCTTTTATGTCTGTTAGTGTTTGTCTTATGTTAAGCATATGCGGTTTCCCTTATATATGTTGCTTCTCCCTTGCTGCTTTTAATATTCTTTCTTTGTGTTTAGTCTTTTTTTAGTTTGATTAGTACATTTCTTGGCATGATTCTCTTTAGGTTTATCCTGTATGGGACTCTTTATGCCTCTTGGACTTGATTGACTATTTCCTTTTCCATGTTGAGGAAATGTTCACCTATAATCTCTTCAAAAATTTTCTCATACCCTTTCTTTTTCTCTTCTTGTCCTGGGACCCCTATAATTCGAATGTTGGTGCGCTTGATATTGTCCCAGAGGTCTCTGAGACTATCCTCAATCCTTTTCATTCTTTTTACTTTATTCTGCTCTTCAGAAGTTATTTGTAGCGTTTTATCTTCCAGCTCAGTGATTCATTCTTCTGCTTCAGATATTCTGCTATTGATTCCTTCTAGAGTATTTTTAATTTCAGTAATCGTGTTGTTTAGTCTCTGCATGTTTATTCTTTAATTCTTCTAGGTCTTTGTTAATTGATTCTTGCATTTTCTCCATTTTGTTTTCAAGGTTTTCGATCACCTTTACTATCATTATTCTGAATTCTTTTTCAGGTAGTTTGCCTATTTCCTCTTCATTTATTTCAACTTCTGTGTTTCTAGTTTGTTCCTTCATTTGTGTAGTATTTCTTGGCCTTTTTTTTTTTTTTTTTTTTAACTTTTTGTGTTTGAGGCCTGCTAGTCCGAGGCTTCAAGGTTGCATTCTTTCTTCCTTTTGGTTTCTGCCTTCCTAAGGTTGCTCGAGTGGTTTGTGTAAGCTTCTTTTAGGGTGAGATTTGTGCTGAGCCTTTGTTTGTTTGGTTTTCCTCTGAGGGGCAAGGCTGAGTGAGGTGGTAATCCTGTCTGCTGATGATTGGGTGGTTTTTTTGTTTTGTTTGTTGTTTAGATGAGGCACCCTGCACAGGGTGCTACTGGTGGCTGGGTGATGCCAGGTCTTGTATTCCAGTGGTTTCCTTTGTGTGAGTTCTCACTATTTGATACCCCCTAGAGTTAGTTCTCTGGTAGTCTAGTGTCTTGGAGTCAGTGCTCCTACTCCAAAGGCTCAAGGCTTGATCTCTGGTCAGGAATAAAGATTCCACAAGTGATTTGTTATGGCATTAAGTGAGGTTAAAACAAATATCCAAAAATGAGAAACCAAAGATGAACCCCAGACAAATGGCAGTTCCAAAATCAGGCAAATAATAATTAAATAATGGAATATACACATATACACGAAGTCAAAACTGTCCAACAAAAATAAAGTACAATAGATTGACCAGGCGAACAAAGGAAATCAAAAATTATATTTACCAGTTAAGAATAAAACTAAGGCACAAACCGGAAGACGAAACTAAAGCAAGGTGCCAAGTGGGGAATAAAGCAGTGAAAGCAAAACTAACAAATATGTTGAGAGGAAAGGAAAGAAAAGAAAGACTAGATATGCAAAGTTAAATAGAGGTAGATGAAGAAGATTTATATATGTTAAAGATTAGCTGCAAGGGGAAAGGAGGAAGAAATGGCAACCCACTCCAGTGTTCCTGCCTGAGAATCCCAGGGACAGAGGAGCCTGGCGGGCTGCCATCTGTGGGGTCGCACAGAGTCAGATATGACTGAAGCCACGTAGCCTCAGCAGCAGCAGCAGCAGCAGCAGCAGCAGCAGCAAGGAGAAAAGAACAGTAGGAAAGGCAAACAAAGGAATAATGTAGAAAAAATATAATAGGTTTAAAAAAATTAAACGTTAAAATTATAAAAAGAGAAGATTTAAAAAAACAGAAGAAAGAAAGAAGGGAAAAAAGGAAAACTCCACAGAACTGCAAAAGCCCAATGTAAACGCAGAGGTTTATAATAACAATAAAAAGTGACTGAATATACACACATATATATAGACCCATAAGCAAAATCAAAACAGTCCAACAAAAATATGGTGCAGTAGATTGACCTGGTGAACAAAAGGAACCAAAAGTTACGTCTACCAGAACAAAACGATCTAAAGCACAAACTGGAAAACAGAACTAAAGCAAGGTGCCAATTGGGGTATAAAACAATGAAAATAAAACTAACAAATATGTTGAGACTAAAAGTAAGAAAGAAAAGAAAGAATAGCTATGCAAAGTTAAATAGAGGTAGATAAAGAACGTTTATGTATATTAAAGATTAACTGCAAGAGGAAAAGAAGAGTAGGAAAAGCAAACAAAGGAATAAATTTAGAAAAAATAATAATAGGCTTAAAAAATTAAAAATTAAAATTAAGAAAAAAGAAAAAAAAAGTAAAACAACTCCCCAGAACTGCAAAAGCCCAATGTAGAGGCAGAGATTTATAACAACAATAAAAAATGTGACTGAGAAAAAAAAGAAAAATGAAAGCTCAAAACCTTAGTTAGATTTCATGGTGCCAATAAAATTGTCAACTAGAACGGAGGGGGGCGGTGGGGAGAAAAAAAAATCTAAAAGAATCTACAGGTGAAGTCAGAATATCATCATAATAAGTGTTTTTCTTGAGTCACTGCTGTCAGAGTCCTTTCCCTTGCTGGGAGTCACAGTCCACCCCACCTCCCTAGGATGCCCAGCACTGTGCTGGTCTCTTGCCTGCTGTGGGGGCAGCTCAGATTCTAATCTGTTCCTACCCCTCTGTGTTCTTGCCTCCAGTGTCCACAGCTATCAGAACTAGTGCATTTTCTTTTGTGGGAGCTCTCAGTGGCCTTTTATATAGTCCATAGACACACAGTCTGCCTAGTTGATTGTGTGAATTTAATCTGTAGCTTGTCCAGCTGGTGGGAGGGTTTTGGGTCTTCTTCCTTAGTCACACTGCCCCTGGCCCGCTTCTGGATATGTCCACTGGGGTTTGCTCCTGAGGCTGCCCTGGAAGACGGGTCTGCCCCTGTGAAGGCCAGGTGTGGAGATGGTGCGGCTGCTGGGGTTGCAGGGGTTCTGGCGGCACCAGGTACTCAGGGGAGTTGGCGGCTGGGGCAGCAGGAGATATAGTGCTCTAGAAGGGCATGGAAACCAGTACTGGCCAATACACTTGAGTATGCCTGCCTAGAGAACCCCCCTCCCTGACAGAGAAGCCTGGCAGGCCACAGTCCACAGGGTCGCAACGAGTCAGACAGGACCAAAGCTACCCTGCGCTCATGGGCGCAAGATTTTTTTTGCCTGTGGCAGCTCTGCCCCAGTGAGAGTTGAGCATGAAGGTAGCGCAGCTGCTAGGCTTGCAAGGACCCTGGCAGCGCCAAGTGTGCAGAGACATGGACTGCCTCCACCGCCAGAGTTATGGCCCTCTCAGTCTTTTTTCCAGCCTCTTGTAGCTGGCGATTAGAAGGCCTCTTTGGCCAGTCTTTCTCTACAGCTCCGCCCATTCAGGCACTTACAGGGCATCTTGCCTGGGGTCCTTCTCTGTTGTTTGGCCCACCAGGCCCATGGAGGGGCCCCCCCGCCTGGGGTCCTACTCTGTAGATCAGCACATCAGGCACTTAAAGGAGCACCGTGGGTGGGGTCCTACTCTGTAGTTGAGTGGGTCAGATTTTTGACAGGCCAGCCTCTCTGTTGTTCAGCTGCTGATGCTGGCTTGTGCGGGGAGAGGCTATGGGGATGCTTCCACCCCCTACGCATGACTCAGCAGTATCGCCTTGCTTCCATGGCTGCCCAGCTTTCCTCCCCGAGCATTTCCCACCACAGTCTCCTCCCTCACATCCCCTCGATCTCTCTCCACAGTCAACAGCAGCCCTCGCCCTGGGATTGCTCCACAATCCCTAAACTCCAGCCCCCAGCAACTGTGCCGTCCAGGGTCTGTATGGCTGTGGCAAGGACTTTCTGACTCTCATTCTATTTAGGCTGCCACAGATCAGCTGTTTCCCTCTCAGCCTTAAATGTTTCTCCTCTGACTCAGACAATTGCCCGATGGGGAGATCAGACCCCTGCTTCAGTTCCCCCACCTGCCGAGGGCAGGTCCAGTCCTACTAACAAACATTTCCATTTCTTCCCCACTAGTTCCTTCATCCTACTGAGTTTTGTGTGGGTCTGTATGTTCTTTTCTACTGGTCAGGTCCTACTCTCCACTCTCAGCTGGTGTTCCGCATGCATTTCTGTGTCTTAACGTGTATTCCTGATGTATCCGTGGAGAGAGATGGACTCCACATCCACCTACTCCTCCACCATCTTGCAATCCCCCTGAGCCTTTATATTTTGGAGCTCCAAAATCCCTGCAGATGGTGACTCCAGCCATGAAATTAAAAGACTCTTGCTCCTTGGAAGAAGCAAGGAGCTATCTAGGTTGGTTATGACCAACCTAGACAGCATATTAAAAAGCAGAAACATTACTTTGCCAACAAAGGACCATCTAGTCAAAGCTATGGTTTTCCCAGTAGTCATGATGTGAGAGTTGAACTATAAAGAAAGCTGAGCGCTGAAGAATTGATGCTTTGCAACTGTGGTGTTGGAGAAGACTCTTGAGAGTCCCTTGGACTACAAGGAGATCCTACCAGTCAATCCTAAAGGAGATCAGTCCTGAATATTCATTGAAAGGACTGATGCTGAAGCTGAAACTCCAGTACTTTGGCCATTTGATGCAAAGAACTGACTGATTTGAAAAGACCCTGATATTGGGAAAGATTGAAGGCAGGAGGAGAAGGGGATGACAGAGGATGAGATGGTTGGATGGCATCACAGACTCAATGGGCATGAGTTTGAGTAAACTCCGGGGCTTGGTGATGGACAGGCAGGCCTGGCGTGCTGCGGTTCACGGGGTCGCAAAGAGTCGGACACGACTGAGCGACTGAACTGAACTGAGAGTAGAGCCAGCCCTATCTGAACATGTCCTGCTTGTGGTGGAATTTTTCCTCAGAAAAATTGGATTGTTTTTTTTACCAGAGAAGGGTGGAACAGCTGCCAGATAATACAAATAAACTGGAATGTAATGGAGGAAAGCATTTGTAGAATCTTGATCTTTAAGGAAATACAACTATCTTGTAAAATCAGCAAGTTAAAAAATCCTGTTGTAAAGACTTTGTTCATTCTTCTTTTAGAATTTGTGTTTACTGTTAATCAGTGTCATTTGACTTAATAGCAACACTACAGTGCCTTGTGGATATTTCCTTTCAGCTTACCTCTCTTCCTTACCTTTTTGTTTAGTACATTTTGTTCAAAGGATTAAAGGGAGAAATACCCTTTGTTATTAGAACAGTTTGTGGTAGAGTGTTTGGGGAGAGTAGTACTCTAAACTATAAATTATTCATCATGAGAGGATACCTTTGTAGACCTGCCCGTGGATCACACAGTGTTTGCCAGACTTTTCTTAATGTTTGACATTAAACACAAAGAACATTAGAAATTGTATCTTTCATCTTTAATGCAATTGTATACTATACAGTACCTATGGGATAGGTTCACTTTCTTTTGAAATCTCTTTTGTAATAGCATATCTTACCCTGTATTAGATTCAGTCATTGGAACAGCCTTGAGGAACAGGAAAATAATAAAATGTCCCCATATTCTAAACAAATGTCCTTCTTAGATCGAGGGCTGTAGTTACTTAACAATAGAAGAATTTTGCGGTCCTCATAAAAGCCTAATTTTAAAATGGTCTTTCACTTAGAAAAAGGAAGTAGAACCCAATAGAAAAATGTATTGTATTAATTCTCCTATGTTTTCTTCTTAAAGTTTTATAGTTTTACCTTTAGATCCATGAACCATTTTTAGTTAAAAGAGTAAGTTGTCCTTGCACCTCAGGTTATGATTCTGTTCTGTTTCTTTTCTTTTCTCTTTTCAAATGGATGTCTGGTTGTTCCAACACCATTTGTTTTTAAAACCAAAACTCTTTTTTTCTATTGAATTGCTTTTGCACCTTTGTCAAAAGTGAATTTTTTGTACGGATATATTTCTGGAGTCTGTTTTTTCTTCCATGAATCTGTATGTCTGTTTCTTTGCCAGTACCACACTTATCGATGAAGCTTTAAGTCTTGAAATCAATTAATATTTTCCCCAACAATTGGTTTTAATTACTCT
This sequence comes from Bos indicus x Bos taurus, assembly GCF_003369695.1. Taxonomy (NCBI): domain Eukaryota; kingdom Metazoa; phylum Chordata; class Mammalia; order Artiodactyla; family Bovidae; genus Bos; species Bos indicus x Bos taurus. Next base: position 110,140,759 of record NC_040079.1, on the reverse strand, counting down.
GGTTTCTCTACCTTTCCATATAAAATTTAGATTCAACTTGTCTATATCTATAAAAATTCCTGCTAGGATTTTGATTGTGATTATATTAACTCTATAAATCAGTTTCAGGGGAATTGGCATCTCTATGTTAAATCTACAAAAGTTTTTTAAAAAGACTTTAATATCTTCATAGAAATGAGATGTTATATCCATGATCCCAAAATAGGATACTATAGGGAAAGGAACAACCAGATGACAAGAAAGAGCTTGAAAATTAAAACATAGTAGCTAAAATTTAAATACAGTAGAATAGTTGGAAGATAAAGTTAAGGAAATTTTTCTAAAAGTAGAAGAAAAAGGTAAAGAGAAGTTGAGAGGAAGATTAAAAAAATTAGGTCTAGCTAAGACATCTATTATCCAAATAACAGAAATTCTGGAAAGAGAGAACAGAGGAATGAAGAGGCAAAGATGATCAGAGAATTTGTCCTAGAACTGAATGAAGGAGATAGATCTCCGTTTTGGAAAATTGAATTTTTAAAAGCACAAACTTGAGAGAAACAGAAAATAGAATGGTGGTTGCCAGGAGCTGAAGAGAGGGTGAGCTGGGAACAGACTGAGTCTGGGAGAAGTGAAAAAGTCTGGAGATGGAGATTGGTGATGGTTACACAACAACATGAATGCATGTCATGACTTTTATGTTCTGTCAGAATTTTATGTTAAAGTAAAAAAGAACAGAAGAGGAGACAACAACAGATGAAAAACGTCAAAAAAAATACAAAAAAGGCAACTGATTTAGCAAAGCTAAATGATTGAGCAAAGTTCAAACCTAATTCTACAATTGTGAAAGAAAGCAAGAAGGCTGATTAGTGCTAAAGAAACCCAAAAATATAAGGATTGGGGGTACAGGTAGCTATGAACGAAGAAGTAATGGATGTGACTGAAATAGCAGAGCTTGAAAATTTTTGTGTGGAGTAAAATTGTCCAGATCCTGTGCCTTCTCTGCATCTTAGCTCCTCTAACAGGATGTATACTATCTGAACAAAGTGTGCTAGAAGCACAGGGGCAGTCAGCTGAGGGTGATGGATCATTCTGGAAACAGGGTTAGGTGGAAGTAATCGTACTAACTGGTCGCATCTACCCCAGCTTCCTTCTTCTGTTTAGCCTAAAAGAGTAGACCTAAGCACTGTACGGTCGGGATCCACAGTGAAATCACTCAGCCAGTTTTATGGTACAGTGGAGTCTGCTGGTTGCCAAGCCCTGCTATTATAAATAATTACAAAATAAGCGTAAGTGTACAGAGCTCTGTGTACCTGTCAGGAGTTATCCTAAGACAATATCTGTTAATTTTTAAAACCATAACCCACGGTAAGAAGTAACATTATCCTAACCTGGTATAAACACACATATACATGTTATTTGTGTGTGTGTGTGTATATATATATTTGCTTATTTATGGAAATAAAAATTCCACAGAACTACTTTTCATACATAAATGTACTCTTGACACTTTTAGTCTAGGCTTTCCTGATGGCTCAGTGGGTAAAGAATCTGCTTATAATGCAGGAGATGTGGGTTTTCCCTGGGTTGGGAAGAGTCCCTGGGTTGGAAAGAGCCCCTGGAGAAAGGCATGGCAGCCCACTCCAGTATTGTGGCATGGAGAATCCCGTGGAGAGAGAAGCCTGGCAGACTACCATCCATAGGGTCTCAAAGAGTTGGACATGACTAGTAATTAACACACACATTTTTAGTTTATCAAAAGAAATAAATTGGCCTTGTTATACCTCATTTAAATATAAAAGTAAATATATATTATATAAGAATACATATAGATTATAAGTTTATATAAGTATATATATATAAAAGTAGGTTTTCTAGGCCTATGATATCTTCAACATGAACAGATACTTTAAAATAATGAAATTATTGTTTCAGATTATACTTCCCACCAGTAATACAGCACTTCAGCTCATTTCCAGGCCCTTCTGCTAGTCTAGTAAGAGGAAGTGGCATCTGTGCCACACACTCTATGTGTGCTGACCCAACCTTTGTTTTTAAATCTTTTCTTTCTTCCTGTTCAACTATGGAAACTTTAAAAGGTGAAAACTCTTCTCCAGTTCCCCGTGAAGGTACTGATAGCTATGTGATCTAGATCAGCGTAATAAGATATAACAGGGGTACAGTCTGGAGCTGTTACAGCCATTTTACAACCATGAGAATGAAACTACAAGCTAAGAATGGCAGAGTACAAAATTGGGGGAGCTCAGGACATTGGTGACATCATGTAGTTTATAGGTTAGATAAGAGCTTTGGGCTACCTCCTTCCTGATTTATAGTTACTTGATAAAAATAAACTTTTTCTGTTTTAGCCATGTTTATAGGTTTTTGGGGTTTACTGTGAATTGTTGGTTCAGTCCTATAATAGTTAGCTTGTGACAAATTATGCTACAAAAACAAATCACTGCAGAATTTAAGTGGTTTATAACAGCAAACATTTTTTTATTCAGTTACATGTCAGCTACAGATCTGCTCAGATTTGCTTCATGTCTTACTTCTGAGACCCAGGCTGGAGGAGAAGCTACTGCCTGGGTCTTACGGCATTGAGAAAAAGATGACTCTAAAGCTTTGATTCAGAAACGTCACGCTCCTTTCTACTCATTTCATTGGCCACAGCAGATCAAATGGCCAACACTGCTGTAAATAGCAAGGAAGTAAAATCCTCCTATAGAAAGAGAAGTGAATAATTGGAAACAATATTGTAGTCTGTCACTGTATCCTTTTGGTTTTTGTTCATATCACTTAATGGAAATTCTTAATTCATTCTGTATACTGATTTGTCAGTTTAAGTTTTACACTGAGATCTAGGATCTGTTGTTAACACATCGTCTGAGATAAGGGTGAAGGTTCAGTTTTTTTTCCAAATGGATATCTATTAATTGGTATCATTTGATGAAAAGACTTACCTTTCCTCTATTGAATTGTCCCGGCACCCTAATGCTATTGATTCTATCTCTGAGGACTTTATTCTGTTCCATTAATCTATTTGCTAAACCTTTATGCTAGTATGACACCATCTTGAAAACAGATAATTAAGTTGTCTCACCATCCCTTTTTTCAAGTTTGCTGAGTATATTCTAGGATTTCTGTAATTCTGTGTTTAGTCTTCCAATCTATGAACATAGTTTATCTACCTCTTTTCTTCTTCCAACCCTCCCTCCCTTTCTTTCTTTTTCTCTCTCTTTTTCTTTCTCTCTCTCTTTCTTTCTCTCCCTCGCTTCCTTCCTTGACATACAACACTGGATAAGTTTTCAGTGTATAGCACAATATTTAATTTATATACATCATTAAAGTATGTCTATATGAGATAAAGGATGCTCACTAAACTTGCTGTGATATCCTTCATCCCATATAGACATAGAATTAAAGAAATAGGAATTTTTTTTTCTTGTGATGAGAACTCTTATAATTTGCTGTCAACAACTTTCATCTGTAACATCCAGCAGTGTTGATTATATTTATCATTTTGTACATCCCTAGTGCACCACCCTTATGGCAGAAAATGAAGAGGAACTAAAAAGCCTCTTGATGAAAGTTGAAAGTTCAGAAAACTAAGATCATGGCATCTGATCCCATCACTTCCTGGGAAATAGATGGGGAAACAGTGGAAACAGTGTCAGACTTTATTTTTTGGGCTCCAAAATCACTGCAGATGGTGATTGCAGCCATGAAATTAAAAGACACTTACTCCTTGGAAGGAAAGTTATGACCAACCTAGACAGCATATTAAAAAGCAGAGACATTACTTTGCCAACGAAGGTCCGTGTAGTCAAGGCTATGGTTTTTCCTGTGGTCATGTATGGATGTGAGAGTTGGACTGTGAAGAAAGCTGAGCACCGAAGAATTGATGCTTTTGAACTGTGGTGTTGGAGAAGACTCTTGAGAGTCCCTTGGACTGCAAGGAGATCCAACCAGTTCATCCTAAAGGAGATTAGTCCTGGGTGTTCATTGGAAGGACTGATGTTGAAGCTGAAACTCCAGTACTTTGGCCACCTCATGCGAAGAGTTGACTCATTGGAAAAGACCCTGATGCTGGGAGGAATTGGGGGCAGGAGGAGAAGGGGACGACAGAGGATGAGATGGCTGGACCGCATCAGCAACTCAATGGACATAAGTTTGGGTGAATTTCGGGAGTTGGTGATGGACAGGAAGGCCTGACATGCTGCGATTCATGGGGTCGCAAAGAGTCACACACGACTGAGCAACTGAACTGAACTCAACTGAGTTGCTTTACAATATTGTGGTAGTTTCTGCTGTATAGAAAAATGTATCAGCTATACATATATCCCCTCTTTTTTGAATTCCCTTCCCATTTAGGTTACCACAGAGCACGAGTTCCCTGAGCTGTACAATTGGTTCTCTTTAGTTATCTATTTTATACATAGTAGTATATATGTCAATCCCAGCCTCCCAGTTCATCCTACCCCTCTTTCCCCCCTTGGTATCCATAAGTTTGTTTACATCTGTGTCTCTAGTTCTACTTTATAATTAAGTTCATCTGTATCAATTTCTAGGTTCCATATAGAAGTGATACTAAATGACATTTGCTTTTTTCTTTCTACTTCATTCTCTATGAGTGGCTAGGTCCATCCACATCTCTGCAACTGGCACAATTTCTTTCCTTTTTACAGCTGAATAATATTTAGTTATATGTATGTATTGCATCTTCTTTACCCATTCCTCTGCTGATGGACGTTTAGGTTGCTTCCATATCCTAGCTAGGCTTCCTTGGTGGTTCAGATGGTAAAGAATCTCCCTGCAATGTGGGAGACCCTGGTTTGATCCCTGGATCGGGAAGATCCCTTGGAGGAGCAACTGGTAACCCACTCCATTATTCTTACCCAGAGAATCCCATAGACAGAGGAACCTGGTTTATAGTCCATGGTGGTTTATAGTCCATGGGGTCACAAAGAGTCAGGCACGACTGAGAGACTAACACACACATGTCCTAGCTGTTGTAAGTAGTGCTGCAGTGAACAATGGTGTGCATACATCTTTCTGAATTAATGGTTTTATCCAGTTGTATACCCAGATGTGGGATTGCCAGGTCATATGGTAGTTCTGTTTTTAGTTTTTAAAGGAATTTCCAGACTATTCTCCATAGTGGCTCTGTCAGTTTACATTCGCACCAGCAGTGTAAGAGGGTTCCCTGTTTTCCACACCCTCTGCATTTGTTTAATTTTTAGATTGCACATATAATTGAAAACATACAGTATTTATCTTTCTCTAACTTCACTAAGCATAATATCCCCCAATTCTATTAACATTGTTGCAAATGACAAGATTTCTTTTTTCTTTTTGATAAATATTCCATTATCTATTTATTACATCATCTTTATCCATTGATTTGTTGATGGACACTTTTGGTTGCTTCTGTATCTTGGCTGTTATAAATAATGCTGCTGTGAAATTGCAGTGCATATATCTTTTTAAATTAATGTTTCCATTTTCTTTGGATATATACCCAAATCTCAAATTGTTGGATCATATGGTAGTCTGTACTTAATCTTTTGAGGAACCTTCATTCTGTTTTCCATAGTGGATGTACCAATTTAAATTTCCACCAACATTTCCCTTTCTTCCATCCTCACCAGCATTTATTATTTGGTATATTTTGGATGATAACCATGCCAACATGTGTGAGATGATATCACGCTGTAAGTTTGACTTGCATTTCCCTGATGGTTAGTCATGTTAAGCATCTTTTTATGTGCCTATTGATCATCTGTATGTCTTCTTTGAAAGATGTCTATTCAGGTCTTCTGCCCATGTTTTAATTGTTTTTCCAGTATTGAGTTTTATTAGCTATTTATATATCTTGGACATTAGTCTCATATCACACATATCATTTGGAAATATATTCTCTTATTCAGTGGGAACTCTTGGGTTTATTGATGGTTTCCCTTGCTGTGCAAAAGCCTGTACATTTAATTAGGTCCCATTTGTTTATTTTTTCTTTAGTTTCTTTTGCCCGAAAAAACAGATTCAAAAAAACATGGTTAAGATTTATGTCAGAGTATATTGTGTATTTTCTTCTAGGTTATATTTTCAGGCCTTTAATCCATTTTGAGTTATCCTGTATATGGTGCAATAAAATATTCTAATTTCATTCTTTTATCTATTCAGTTTTCCTGACACTACTTATTTGACTAGATTGTTTTTTCCCCATTATATATTCTTGCTTTCTTTCAGTTCAGTTCAGTTCAGTCGCTCAGTCGTGTCCGACTCTTTGCAACCCCATGAATCACAGCACGCCAGGCCTCCCTGTCCACCACCAACTCCCGGAGTTCACTCAGACTCACGTCCATCGAGTCGCTGATGCCATCCAGCCATCTCATCCTCTGTCGTCCCTTCTCCTCCTGCCCCCAACCCCTCCCAGCATCAGAGTCTTTTCCAATGAGTCAACTCTTCGCATGAGGTGGCCAAAGTACTGGAGTTTCAGCTTTAGCATCATTCCTTCCAAAGAAATCCCAGGGCTGATCTCCTTCAGAATGGACTGGTTGGATCTCCTTGTAGTCCAAGGGACTCTCAAGAGTCTTCTCCAACACCACAGCTCAAAAGCATCAATTCTTCAGCGCTCAGCCTTCTTCACAGTCCAACTCTCACATCCATTCATGACCACTGGAAAAACCATAGCCTTGACTAGATGGACCTTTGTTGGCAAAGTAATGTGTCTGCTCTTGAATATGCTATCTAGGTTGGTCATAACTTTCCTTCCAAGGAGTAAGCGTCTTTTAATTTCATGGCTGCAATCACCTGCAGTGATTTTGGAGCCCCAAAAAATAAAGTCTGACACTGTTTCCACTGTTTCCCCATCTATTTCCCATGAAGTGATGGGACCAGATGCCATGATCTTCGTTTTCTGAATGTTGAGTTTTAAGCCAACTTTTTCAGTGTACTCTTGCACCTTCATCAAGAGGCTTTTTAGTTCCTCTTCACTTTCTGCCATAAGGGTGGTGTCATCTGCATATCTGAGGTTACTGGTATTTCTCCCGGCAATCTTGATTCCAGCTTGTGCTTCTTCCAGTCCAGCATTTCTCATGATGTACTCTGCATATAAGTTAAATAAACAGGGTTTCAATATACAGCCTTGACGTACTCCTTTTCCTATTTGGAACCAGTCTGTTGCTCCATGTCCAGTTCTAACTGTTGCTTCCTAACCTGCATACAAATTTCTCAAGAGGCAGGTCAGGTGGTCTGGTATTTCCATCTCTTTCAGAATTTTCCACAGTTTATTGTGATCCACACAGTCAAAGGCTTTGGCATAGTCAATAAAGCAGAAATAGATGTGTTTTTGGAACTCTCTTGCTTTTTCCATGATCTAGCGGATGTTGGCAATTTGGTCTCTGGTTCCTCTGCCTTTTCTAAAACCAGCTTGAACATCAGGAAGTTCACGGTTCACGTATTGCTGAAGCCTGGCTTGGAGAATTTTGAGCATTACTTTACTAGCACGTGAGATGCGTGCAATTGTGCGGTAGTTTGAGCATTCTTTGGCATTGCCTTGCTTTCTTTATCATCGGTTAATTAACAATAAGTGCATGAGTTTCTCTCTGGGCTCAGTAGAGAGAAACTGATTTTTATGCTGGACTTCCCTGGTGGCTCAGACGGTAAAGCGTCTGCCTACAGTGCAGGAGCCCCGGGTTGAATCCCTGGGTTGGGAAGATCTCCTGGAGAAGGAAATGGCAACCCACTCCAGTATTCTTGCTTGGAAAATCCCATGGATGGTTAAATAAGGCAGTGGTCAATGTGATTAGACTGATTAGTTTGCTGTGGTTTTTAGTCTGTCTGCCCTCTGAGAAGGATAAGAGGCTTATGGAAGTTTCCTGATGGGAGAGACTGACTGAGGGGGAAACTGGGTCTTGTTCTGATGGGCAAGTCCATCCAATTTCCTGATGATGGGTGGAGTTGTGTTCCCTCCCTGCTGTTTATCTGGGACCAAACTATGGTGGAGGTAATGAAGACAGTGGTGACCTCCTTCAAAAGATCCCATGCATGCACTGCCACACCCAGTGCCCCCATCCCTGCAGCAGGCTACCACCGACCCATGCCTCCACTGGAGACTCCCGGACACTCAACAGGCAAGTCTGGGTCAGTCTCCCATGGGGTCACCGCTCCCCTCTCCTGGGTCCTGGCTCACACAAGGTTCCACCTGTGCCCTCCAGGAGCCTACTTCCTGGTCCTGTGGAAGCTCTGGCAGCTCTATGGTGGGGTCAGTGGTGACCTCCGCCAAGAGGGTTTATTGCATACCCAAGTCTGCCCACCCAGAGCAGCAGTCCAGCGCTAACCTGTACCTCCACAGGAGATGCTCAAACACAGTTCTGTCCCAGACTCTGTGGGGTCCCCGGGTCCCGGTGCACACAAGGCCTGCCCAAGGCCTCTGAGCATCTCTGGCGGGAATGGGGTCCAACCCTAAATGCAAATTCGCCCCTCCTACCATCTTGCTGGGACTTCTCCTTTGCCCCTGGACATAGGGTATCTCCTCACTGCTGCTCCAGTGAAGCGCAGCTGGCGCTCCTGACATTGAACCAGGGTATCTCCTCACGGCCATGCATGCAGGGCCACCCAAGACGGACAGGTCATGGTGTGGAGTTCTGACAAAATGTGGTCCACGGGAGAAGGGAATGGCAAACCAGTATGAAAAGGCAGAAGGGACACTGAAAGATGAACACCCCAGGTTGGTAGGTGCCCAATATGCTACTGGAGATCAGTGGAGAAATAACTCCAGAAAGAATGAAGAGATGGAGCCAAAGCAAATACACCCAGTTGTGGATGTGACTGGTGATAGACAAAAGGTCCAATGCTGAAAGAGCAGTATTGCATAGGAATGTGGAATGTCAGGTCCAGAAATCATGGCAAATTGGAAGTAGTCAAACAGGAGATGGCAAGAGTGAACATTGACATTTTAGGAATCAGCGAACTAAAATGGATTGGAATGGGTGAATTTAGCTCAGATGACCATTATATCTACTATTGTGGGCAAGAATCCCTTGGAAGAAATGGAGTAGCCACCATAGTCAACAAAGGAGTCCAAAACGCAGTACTTGGATGCAATCTCAAAAACGACAGGGTGAAATCTCTTTGTTTCCAAGGCAAGCCATTCAACATCATGGTGATCCAAGTCTGTGCCCCAACCAGTAATGCTAAAGAAGCTAAAGTTGAACAGTTCTATGAAGACCTACAAGACCTTCTAGAACTAATACCCCCAAAAGATGTCCTTTTCATTATAGGGGACTAGAATGCAAAAGTAGGAAATCAAGAAACACCTGGAATAACAGGCAAATTTAGAGTTTTGCCAAGAGAACTGTTTGTTTGGTCATAGCAAACACCCTCTTCCAACAACATAAGAGAAGACTCTACATATGGACATCACCAGATGGTCAACACTGAAATCAGATTGATTATATTCTTTGCAGCCAAAGATGGGGAAGCTCTATACAGTCAGCAAAAAAAGCCTGGGAGCTGACTGTGGCTCAGATCATAAACTCCTTCCTGCCAAATTCAGAGTTAAATTGAAGAAAGTACAGAAAACCACTAGACCATAACGGTATGACCTAAATTAAATCCCTTACGATTATACAGTGGAAGTGAGAAATAGATTTAAGGGACTAGATCTGATAGAGTGCCTGATGAACTATGGATAGAGGTTCATAACCTTATACAGGAGATAGGGATCAAGACCATTTTCAAGAAAAAGAAATGCAAAAAGGCAAAATGGCTGTCTGAGGAGGCCTTACAAATAGCTGTGAAAAGAAGAGAAGCAAAAAGCAAAGGAGAAAAGGAAAGATACAAACATCTGAATGCAGAGTTCCAAAGAATAGCAGGGAGACATAAGAAACCCTTCCTCAGCGATCAATGCAAAGAAATAGAGAAAAACAATAGAATGGGAAAGACTAGAGATCTCTTCAAGAAAAATAGAGTTACCAGGGAACTTTTCACGGAAAGATGGGCTCAATAAAGGACAGAAATGTTATGGACCTAACAGAAGCAGAAGATATTAAGAAGAGGTGGCAAGAATACACAGAAGAAGTGTACGAAAAAGATCTTCATGACCCAGATAATCTTGATGGTGTGATCACTCACCTAGAGCTAGACATCTTGGAATGTGAAGTCAAGTGGTGCTTATTAAGCATCACTACGAACATAGCTAGTGGAGGTGATGGAATTCCAGTTGAGCTATTCCAAATCCTGAAAGATGATGCTGTGAAAGTGCTGCACTCAATATGCCAGCAAATTTGGAAAACTTAGCAGTGGCCACAGGACTGGAAAAGGTCAGTTTTCATTCCAATCCCAAAGAAAGGCAATGCCAAAGAATGCTCCAACTACTGCACAATTGCACTCATCTCACACGCTAGTAAAGTAATGCTCAAAATTCTCCAAGCCAGGCTTCAGCAATACGTGAACCGTGAACTTCCAGATGTTCAAGCTGGTTTTAGAAAAGGCAGAGGAACCAGAGACCAAATTGCCAACATCTGCTGGATTATCAAAAAAGCAAGAGAGTTCGTGAAAAACATCTACATCTGCTTTATTGACTATGCCAAAGCCTTTGACTGTGTGGATCACAATAAACTGTGGAAAATTCTGAAAGAGATGGGAATACCAGACCACCTGACCTGCCTCTTGAGAAACCTGTATGCAGGTCAGGAAGCAACAGTTAGAACTGGACATGGAACAACAGACTGGTTCCAAATAGGAAAAGGAGTACATCAAGGCTATATATTGTCACCCTGCTTATTTAACTTATATTCAGAGTACATCATGAGAAACACTGGGCTGGATGAAGTACAAGCTGGAAACAGGATCACCGGGAGAAGTATCAATAACCCCAGGTATGAAGACGACACCACCCTTATGGCAGAAAGTGAAGAATAACTAAAGAGCCTCTTGATGAAAGTGAAAGAGGAGAGTGAAAAAGTTGGCTTAAAGCTCAATATTCAGAAATCTAATATCATGGCATACTGTCTCATCACTTCATGGGAAATAGATGGGGAAACAGAGGAAACAATGACAGACTTTATATTTGGGGGCTCCAAAATCACTGCAGATGGTGACTCCAGCCATGAAATTAAAAGATGCTTACTCCTTGGAAGGAAAGTTATGACCAACCTAGACGGCATATTAAAAACCAGAGACATTACTTTGCCAACAAAGGTCCATCTAGTCAAAGCTATGACTTCAGTAGTCATGTATGGATGTCAGAGTTGGACTATAAAGAAAGTTGAGTGCTGAAGAATTGATGCTTTTGAACTGTGCTGTTGGAGAAGACTCTCGAGAGTTGCTTGGACTGCAAGGAATTCCAACCAGTTCATCCTAAAGGAAATCAGTCCTGAATATTCATTGGAAGGACTGACGCTGAAGCTGAAACTCCAGTACTTTGGCCACCTGATGCAAAGAACTGACTCATTTGAAGAGACCCTAATGCTGGGAAAGATTGAAGGCAGGAGGAGACAACAGAGGATGAGATGGTTTGATGGCATCAACGACTCAATGGACATGAGTTTGAGTAAACTTTGTGAGTTGGTGATGGACAGGGAGGCCTGGCGTGCTGCAGTCCATTGGGTCACAAGGAGTCAGACAGGACTGATCTGAACTGAGCCTTAGCTTTTTTTTTTTTTTAATTCTGTAGCATTTAGTATATTCTGAAGTTAAGGGAGTGTGATACCTCCAGGTTTGTTCTTTTTTCTCAAGATTACTTTGACTATTTGGGGCCTTTTGTGATTCTGTTCCAGAAAATTTTAGGATTTTTTGTTCTAGTTTTGTGACATTTGTCAAGAGTTGTTTTGATAAGTATTGCTTTAGGTTTATGGACCTTTAAACAATGTTAATCTTTCCAGTCTATGAATATGAATGCCTTTCCATTTATTTGTATCATCTTCCATTTCGTTTATCAATGTCTTCTAGTTTTCAGACTGTAGGTTTTTCCTTTCTTGGTGTGTTTATTTCTAGGTATTTCATTCTTTTTGATGCAGTGGTCACTGGGATTGTTTTTTTACTTTTGCCATCACTGGGATTGTTTTTTTACTTTTGCCATTTAATATGAATTAGCTGTGGGTTTGTTATAAATGAACTTTGTTATGTTGAGATATGTTCCCTCCATGCCAACTTTGTTGAGGGTTTTTCTCATGAAGGGAAGTTGAATTTTGTCAGGTGGTCTGTCTGTACCTGTTGAGATGATCATGTGACTTTTATTTTTTGTTTCGTTAACATGATTCATTCCATTGGTTGATTTTTAGATGTTGAACCATCTTTCCATCCCCGGAATGAATCCCACTTGACCATGATTTATGGTCCTTTTTGTACATTGTTGAATTTGGTTTGCTAATATTTTGTTTAGGATTTTTACCTCTATATTTATCAAGGATATTGAAATAATTTTCGTTTTCATAGTGTCTTTGTCTGGTTTTGATATCTGTAGTGGTGGACTTTAGAATGAACTTGAGAGTGTGACCTCCTCCTCAGTTTTTCCGAATAATTTGAGAAGGCTAGGTAGGTATTAACTCTTCTTTATATGTTTGGTAGACTTCACCTGGGAAGCTGTCTGGTTCTGGACTTTTCTTTGTTGGGAGGTTTTTGATTACTGATTCAGTTTTAATACTGCTGCTACTGCTAAGTTGCTTCAGTTGTGTCCAACTCTTTGTGACCCCATAGACGGCAGCCCACCAGGCTCCCCCGTCCCTGGGATTCTCCAGGCAAGAACATTGGAGTGGGTTGCCATTTCCTTCTCCAGTGCATGAAAGTGAAAAGTGAAAGTGAAGTCACTTAGTCATGTCTGACTCTTAGGGACCCCGTAGACTGCAGCCCACCAGGCTCCTCCGTCCATGGGATTTTCCAGGCAAGAGTGCTGGAGTGGGGTGCCATTGCCTTCTCCGTTTTAATACTAGTATCAGTCTATTCAAATTATCTGTTTCTTCCTGATTCATTTTTGCAAGATTGTATGTTTCCGGGAATTTATCCATTTCTTCCAGGTTGCTGAATTTGTTGGCATTTACCTCTTCATAGTATTCTCTTATGATTGTTTATGTTTGTGTGATACTGATTGTAATTTCTCCTCTTTCACCTATTATTTTGTTATTGGGGTCCTCTGTCTTTTCTTAACGAGCCTGTGTAAAGGCTTAATAATTTTATCTTTGAAAAAAAGAACTCGTTTCGTTGTTCTTTTCCTTTCTCTGTAGAGGGGTTCTCTAGTTTGTTTTTTTTTTTGTCTCTGATCTTTACTGTTTCCTTCCTTCCGCTGACTTTCAGTTTTGTTTGTTCTTTTTCTAATTCTTTTACGTGATAGTTTAGCTTGTTTATTTGAGATTTTTCTTGTTTTCTGAGGTGTATAGTCTCTATTTGTTTTTGTTTTTCCCATTTTTCTTCCTGTATTTGATTCCTGGTTTTATACTGTTGAGATCAGAAAAGATGCTTGATATGATTTCTGTCCTTTTAAATTCGTTGGGACTTGCCTGATGACCTATTCTGGATGGCATTCCATGTGAACTTGAATATGTATCTTGCTGATTTTGGATGGAATATTTTGTAACTGTTAATTACAACTGGTCTAGTTTGTTATGTAATGCCATTGTGTCCCAGTTGGTTTTCTGTTTGGATCATGTGTCCATTGATGGTAAGTGGAGTGTTAAAATCCTACTGTTACTATATTCTTGTCAAGTTCTCCCTATTATGTCCATTGTTAGTAGATCTATTTTAAATACTTTTTGTTAATGCCAAGAAGAATAGAGGAAGAATTCCAAGTACAGTTGGCATAATTCTTCCCTTCAGAGTTAATAGGGTAATACGTATTTCCTTAGTCTTTTTCTATAAATATATATTTTTTAAGTGGTGATGATAGTATATATAACATTTATGGTAAAGGCTTTTTTCCACAGAATATAAAATTATAAAAATGATTTTAATTAATGTATCCCAGCATTCTGTTGAATGAATTTACCATAATTTACTTAATTGGAAGCTAAACTGAGAAACATTTGTTCATAGTTTCTTGGAAATTGAAAATTTTAAAGCAGTTGAGCTACTTGTGTGTTTGAGTGTTAGAATAATTTTCTTTTGTATATTTTAGATTCAAGTGGACATATATTCTCCTCTTAAATTGAAAGTTAAAATAATACTCTATTTGACTAGTTTATGATAAGAGATATTGAAAAGTTTTTTTTTAAGACTTAAAACTCATTGTGATTTTATTTTGAAGTGTAATTCATTTATTGCATTTTAGGTATTTCTAGTAATTTTTCTTTTTTGAGGAGATTGTAAGTTCTGTTATTTCTTGAGTTATGAACACTTAGTTTATGAATTTTCATGCATTGAAATAACTTTCTTTAGATACGCTCTAGAAATAAAATGAAGCAGTTTCTAAAATTAGGTTTTAAGTTCCATACAAGGAACTGAAAATGAAATTTTGGAAAAGGGATCCATTTTATATTTGGGAAATAGAAAAACAATGATGTTTTTATTTATCTCACTTTTATCTGGAGGATGATCAGCAAGCAAGATCCAAGCTTTGTTACCCCCTGGGTTTCCCTCTCACTTGAATATATAAGTAGGGTGTTGACATCAGAGATTATCAATCACTCATCCTTTTCCCTGTTGGTGATCTTCAGATAGCTTATTATGAATAAAAGACAGGAGAAGAAAACTGGCAGCTTCCCTTCTTTTGTTTTCTCCACTTCTCTTCGTATGGTTCTATAGTAGATGATGCTAATAACTTTCCAATGCTGAGAGATCAGATGTTTATCTGTAAATGTTACAAAATTTAAAACTCCAAAAATTGGAATTTGATTCCATTTTTAACATGCATACACAGTTTCAGAAGTTAGAAAGACCAGACAGTACCATACTTTCGACTTATACTCAACATAGTAAATAAAAACTATGATAGTAACAATTAAAAGAATCATTTATGTGTAGCGTAATTCTAATACTAGTAATGTATATTTAGAATATACTGTTTAAAGTCATAGATTTTAGGTACTCACATACTTTCAGTGTTACTTTTTCTTCTAATTTTTAAAATTTTCCCTAGAGCTTTCTAACATTGTAAATTATAAGAATCATTATGAAGTTTTAAGCTCATTTTTAATAGGAAAACCTTGAGAGAACATTAGTTTGCATAAAAAGAATTGATTTCCTCTTAGTCTTGAATTTCCTGTGGGCAGAACACCCTAAATTAAAATCAGGATCTTGATAGTGGGGAATAAACCTTTTTAACAATATTAAATAATATATTTGTCAATTTTGTAGAAGTATGAAATACTTATAAGTATACTTATAAGTATGTGTAAGTAATTTGGCCACCTGATATGAAGAACTGACTCACTGGAAAAGACCCTGATGCTGGGAAAGATTGAAGGTGGGAGGAGAAGGGGACGACTGAGGATGAGATGGTTGGAAGGCATCACCAACTCCATGGACATGAGTTTGAGTAAAGTCCGGGAGCTGGTGATAGACAGGGAAGCCCGGCGTGCTGCAGTCCAGGGGGTCGCAAAGAGTCAGACAACGACTGAGCAACTGAACTGAACTAATGAAAATTTTGGTTTAAAATGAACTAATTTTAACCTAACATTTTTCAAGTGAGGTAAAATATCCCTTCATTATGGAAACTATATCACACAGGCACACCAGCAGTGAATGTGGATTGATTGTTGTGTGAGTTCCCTATAAATTTTAGAAATCTCATCTAATGTTATTTAGATTCCTTAATTTAGTTGTCATAAAAGGCTAACATAAATTTATCCTGTGTCCTTGGCATATATTTCCTTGTCTTTTCTGTTTGTTTCTTTTTAATGCATGTGTATTGGTTTACTTAAGTAATTTTAGTTTCCAGCACTATTCAGAAATGAGTTATAAGTACATAATGATAAAATATTATTTGGAAGTTTTCTCACAACTTAGATTTGGACAGTCATTTACAACCTATCTGTTGGTTAAATTTCTAACTCTTTCAACTATCCTAAAGTTCTGAACCAATAAGTAATTATGAAGTGGCTTCTGGGAAAAGCGCACACACACGCACACACACCCAAGGGAAAGTACACAGACTTATGAAATGCCTTCTTTGTTAGTCACTGTGCTAAATACTTTACTTTCAGTTTTATTTTTCACAGTAACTCGTGTTCATTGTATTGTCAAGGAAGCAAATGCCCAGAGATTAACATAAAGAAATCTGGTCTTTTTTTTTTTTTTTTTAAGAATCTCTTGTTTAGGGCTTTATAGTTTCACAGCAAAATTAAAAGGAAGACACTGAGGTTTCCCACACACCCCTAACCCCATGCATGCATGGTCCCCTCCATTATCAGCAGTACTCACCAGAATGGCCGACTTGTTAAGCTGGTGAACCCTACGTTAACACGACAGAATCACTCAAAATCCAGCGTACCTTTGGATTCACTCTTAAGTGTTTAACATTCTGTAGATTTGGATACATGTACTAATAATATAGACATGTATAAATAATATATTAATTATTATAATAACATGCATGTATTATTTATATTGTTAATATAATGATATTCCATCATTAGAATATCATACAGCATACTTTCAATACCTTAAAAATTCACTGCTGCTACTGCTGCTGCTAAGTCACTTCAGTCATGTCCGACTCTGTGCGACCCCATAGACGGCAGCCCACCAGTGTCCCCCGTCCCTGGGATTCTCCAGGCAAGAACACTGGAGTGGGTTACCATTTCCTTCTCCAATGCAGGAAAGTGAAAAGTGAAAGTGAAGTCACTCAGTCGTGTCTGACTCTTAGCAATTCAGCCTTCCCTTGCCCCCAGCCCTGGTGATCACTCATCTTTTTAAAACTGGATAGTTTTATCTTTTTCCAGAATGTCATGTAGTTGGAATCTTGTGGTCGGTAGCCTTTTGGCTTCTCTTTATTACTAATGTACAATTAAGGTTCCTCATGTGTTTTCATAATTTGATAGCTCATTTCTTTATAGTGCTGAATTCTATACCATTGTCTGCATGTACCACAGTTAATTTATTCATTTACTTACTTAAGGGCATCTTATTTGCTCCCAAGTTTTTGGTAGTTATGAATAGAGCTGCCGTAGACATCCAAGTGGGCTCCCCTGGTTGCTCAACAGTAACGAATCTGCCTGTGAGTGCAGGAGACACGGGTTCCATTCCTGGGTCAGGAAAATCTCCTGGAGAAGGAAATAGCAGCCCAGTCTAGTATTGTTGCCTGGAAAATCACATGGACAGAGGAGCCTGGCAGGCTACAGTCCATGGGGTTGCAAAGAGTTGGATATGCATGAGTGATTAAACAACTACAGAAAACAGCCATTTGCAGGTTTTTGTGTGGCTGTGGGTTTTCAACACCTTTGAGTAGGTATCATGATTACTGGATTATGTGCCCCCTGGTGGATGAGATTGGTCCAGGGACTGGCGCCTGAGCCCTCTGGTTATCAAGGCTCTGTCAAGGGATGTGTGGAGAGGCAGTTGTGGGCTCAGGAGGACGTCAGGCCACCTGTCAGCTGTTGGGTAGGGCTGTGCTCCCACCATGTTGGTTTTTTAGCCTGAGGCATCCCACCACTGGCGCCTACAGGCGAGACAAGGTTCCAGTGCCAAAATGGTGACCTCCAGAAGAGCCCCCACCTGGGGCCTCTGGCACTGCGTCCTTGTCCCCAAGTGAGCGTCAGCCGACCCCCGCTTCCTCAGGAGACCTTTCAAAGACCTCCAGGGTCCTGTGGAGTCACTTCTTCACCTTAGATCCTAGAGCGCATGAGTCCTTGCATGAGTCCTTCCCGGAGGGGGGTGCGTGATATGGGGTTCAGAACTTCCTCTTCTGTAGGAGAACTTCATGATATAATTATTTTGCAGTTTGCAAGTTGTGATTTGATTACATTATGAATTTGCCCCCTACCATCTCATTGTGGCTTTTTCTTTGTCTTTGGAGCTACAGTATCTTTTTTGGTAGGTTCTAGATGAGGTGAGCTCAAGTCTTTTCTATTCCACCATCTTGTTTTCATCTCATAATTATTACTTCTTAATATTTGTTTACAAATTTCTAACCTTTTGTAAATGGTGTGTTATATTTATCTTTTTCATTTCTTCACAGCACACTAAAATGCTTCCAACTTAACATTTTTACCTATGTTCAGGAAATAAAGACAATATGGTATTCAAAAATTATGAAAGCAAACACTGCTAAATAACCAGATATGCCAAAGTTATAAAATTGAGCTCTTCACTGACATTATCTTAACATGAGAGCCCAAAATATTCATTTTGAGCACTACATATTTTCAGTGGTTGTAAAGTCAAATGTATGAAAGCTGAATACCGTCTAAGAAAAATTGTAGCTACTTGAAAATTTTACTAGCGGGGAGTTTAGAACTTAGAATCCTCTGATCATTGCAGATAATTAAGTTTTAATAGGAAATAGAATAACTCTAAGAGTGATGCTGTGCAGTGGTTGTATCCCGTGTTTGAACAGTTTCCACCATGGACCTCATGCTAGCTGTTTTCAGTGTTCATCTGCCAGTTTGGCAAAAAGAGGCACTCAGTTGCTGCCCTTTGCAGCTGTTTTCATTTCTTTACTAACTGCAGCATCCTTTTCCATACAGTGAAAGCTGTATAGATATAAATGGTATCCGGCAGCAGCCAGAATTTGCTGGATTATCTCTTTCCTTGGTTGCTCAGAAACCTCAGGCAGCCAAACTGCCGCAGCGAGTTTTCCAGAGTTGTCAGCATAATACTTTCATGTTTGTCTGGACATTTTATTTCTGGAATACACCTTACAGGGAAGTTGCTGTCTTAGTTAAGAGGTTTTTCTCAGCTCAGATCATTTTGATAGTATTCTCTAATACCCACAAGTTTTGCTGTAGACTGCAGACAGACGTTCATGAACGTCTTGCAGGAAGCCACCAAGATTAAAGCCACACTTGACTTCAATTTAATATGCAGTTAGGTAAGCTAATTCCCAAATCACTTAACTATATTGCATTTGTAGCAACATTTTGGAGTAAGACCTCCTCAGTTCAGTTCATTTGCTCAGTCGTGTCCGACTCTGCGATCCCATGAACCACAGCGCGCCAGGCCTCCCTATCCATCACCAGCTCCCAGAGTCCACCCAAACCCATGTCCATGCGGTTGGTGATGCCATCCAACCATCTCATCCTCTGTCATCCCCTTCTCCTCCCGCCTTCAGTCTTTCCCAGCATCAGGGTCTTTTCCAAAAGACCTCTTGCTCCCTGCCTTATATGTGTGTATGTGTGTGTTTCCATGTACCTCCAGTGTGAGATTCTGTCTCCTGCTCTGGCTTTGTTCTAAATTTTGTATACCTTTCACTTAGTATTTATAAGTGCAGTTACACTGGAGAGACCTTTGTTAATACTGGCAGTGACCTAGAAAATAAGTGAAAGAGGAGTTAACTTTGATACAGAAGACTGTTGAAAAAAATACATAGTTTTTATCTTGTCAAAGGTCAGACCCCTAATAAATGATGAAGTTTAGACTACCAGGTACATATCAGTTCTGATATAGAACTTAGAGTAGGTGACATTTTTCTTAAGGTTTCACTGTCTTTTGAAAAGAATTCGAGTATTGAGTTCTTTAAAGGCAGCAACGCTTAACCAATGGCTTGCAGATAGGAGAAGGAGATAAAATTTAGTGAGTACCTACTATGCACTGTATTACATACTTAACCTAGATAATCTTGACAATTCCACAGGGTAGGTGGCCTTACACCTTTTTCACATAAGAAAAAATTAAGGTACAGAGAGGTTAAATGATTTGTGTTATTAGTACTAACAAGTAGATGTGGGATTCCAAACCTGCTATTTTCCTTCCACCACATCAGGGGTTGTCTGGCAACCTACAGCTTATGGACCACATCTCGGATCTTACTTTTGTAAATTAAATTTATAGAACACAACCGCAGCTATTCTACGATTAGATACTGTCTGTGGCTTTCAAGCTGTAACAGCCGAGTTGAGTACTTAAGACAGATCATATGACTCAGGGAGCCATATGACTCACAAGTAGATACTTTACTATCTGGTCTTTATGGGAAAAGTTTGCTGATACCTGCACTAAACCTCGCTTTGTTTAGAGGTACTGTAAACTGTACATTCTGTAGTATAAATTTCAGTCTTACTGAAGCATTAGACTTGGACAAGAGCAATAAGATAATGATGAAGGCAAGCAACAACCCATGAATGTTCAAAAGCTTTCCTATTTGGAAAGATAGGCTGGTATGATTTAAATATAGTCTTTTCTACTTCTGTGATTCAGTGCATGTCTCCCAGTTTCCTCATTGATAGGTTAATAAACTGCCTCAAAAACTCAAGTGCGCTTAAATTAATAAACTACTCCCAGAAATCCTTTATAGAAGATGAAGTTGTTTAAAAATAAATATCTATCTCCTAATATGTTACCTTTTACTACAAAAGTAAACTATTTTTAAAGTCATTATTATGGGCTGAAGGTTGGCTTCAACAAAGTAATTGGCTCCTACTCTTAATTTAACTGGTACTAAAGATAACCTTTAGAAATACAATGTTGAACTGGAAGAGTCTATTGAGGAATCTTACACTCCCTTGTAAGGTTACTTATTGTAGCAGCTGGTTCTATGCACCTCCACCCCCCTAACATATGACCCTTGAGCTTAACCCTCTTACTGTAATTTTTAAAATTTGAGCCATAGTATAATTCATTGTAAACAAAAATCCCTGAGTGCAAACATTAATTAATACAAGTGGAGGTATAGTTTAAATGTCACATATACTATTGAAGTGTTACCTTATATCCACAAAAAATAAAGAATAAGAAAGACATATTTCTTTCTTATTAAAAGCAAAAATTATAGAACGTGAAAGGGAAGTCGCTCAGTCATGTCCGACTCTTTGCGACCCCGTGGACTGTAGCCCACCAGGCTCCTCCGTCCATGGGATTCTCCAGGCAAGAATACTGGAGTGGGTTGCCATTTCCTTCTCCAGGGGATCTTCCCAACCCAGGGATCGAACCCGGGTCTTCCGCATTGGAGGCAGACGCTTTAACCTCTGAGCCACCAAATGAAGAAGAAAAAAAAATTATAGAGCCCTTCACAATTAAAAGATAATCAGGAAATTAGGGAAAGACATATTTCTTACTCTTTGAGTGATTTTCACTTTCACTTTCGTCCATTCTTTACCGGTTAAAGGACACATTTCTTAGTCTGGCCACAACCTATTTTCAGTTTTATATTCTATTAGCAGTACTCACCATTTGAATAAACCTTTTGTTTCATACCTTCCTTTGCATAGGCTGTTTCCTTTATGACTGGTTTTGATAATGGCTGAAGACTAGATTCAGAAACATTTATTGGAATGGAACAAAATTAGCATTTATTAAGCATACTAGCCAAGGTCTGTGGTAGGTACTTAAATAAGTAACTCTCATAATCCTGACTATTTTCCTTAAGAAATGGTTATTTCCTTTTACTGTATAGATGTAACCTGAGGCATTAGAAGGGTAGTTACAATTACATAGCTAGTTTGAGATTTCATACTCCAAATTAAATGATTGTTTTCTTGTCTTTCCCCTACCCACCTCACATTGCTTCAGTAGTAAATACCTGTGATCTTTATTATAACCTCTTTCCAAATACAGTCGTCATAAACAGTTCATGTTTTCAGCCTTGTTTTGAATTATTTACAGTAGAAGAAAATAAATGTAATGGTATTATGGTAGAATAATCACTATTTCATTATTCTGAGTGTAATTAGTTGTAGTTAGTTTTATTCATTTGCTGTGAGTTGTATAGCCCTCTGTATTTACATGTGAAAAATCTTTTCTTTGAAGTCCTTCTAAGTACTGAACAATTTCATTTTACTTTATTGTAATTTAACATTTTTTGGAGTTCTTATATGAACAAAATTTCCTGTATTTTTCATTATCCTAGAAATTGGCTGAATCCGATTTATATGTAATTTATACAAGAATTTAAGTGTATTCAACCATAAATTTCAAATCAAACTCATTTCCTGCCTCTGTGAAGGAGAAAATTGAAAAGACCATGTATATACGTAACTTTATAGTATAAAGTACAGCCTGTGAAACCGTCACTTTCTGTATGGGAATATATTGCAGTTTAAGAAGTTAGTTTGGGCAATATTAAACATTAGAGATTTTTTTTTGGCTATTAAGATAAATTTGGTAAAACATAATTCTTTCCCTTACATATGCTTCATAGATTTTATTAATATTCCTAATTGTGGTATTTTTTCCTTAGGATACTGCTTCATAATTACTGGTTTTACAATCTAATATTTTTTTCCTCCATTAGAATGTGAAACATGTTGCAGAAGCCTTTAAGAAGTGGCTGAAGGGTGACGGAAAAAGTGCCATTGCCTATCAGAAAAAAGCAAAACAAAACATGGGAAGTTCAACCACCAAATTCCGTAAAGCACTCATCAATGGTGATGAAAACCTGGCCTGCCAAATATACGAAAGCAACCCTCAGCTAAAAGAATCCCTTGATCCAAATACATCTTATGGGGAGCCCTACCAGCACAATACTCCGTTACACTATGCTGCTAGACATGGAATGAATAGAATATTAGGGTAAGTATTACTGGAAACCAATTAGTAACAGATTAGAGAAAGGGGAAAAAAACCGCTCTGGTCTTTGAGAATACATGCCTTATGTGGTATTATAGTGAACTAAACTTTGTAAAACTGAATATGCCTAAATTATTAAGTATGATTTTTTTATTATGTGTTTCATTTCTGAGGTTAGTTCACATATTCTTTTTACTGTAAATACATTTTGATCCTCAGTATGTTTCATAGTATGAATTCTTTATAACAGTGTAGTGTTTTAATTTACAATGTTTCAGTTCCAGAAAAGTACTTGTCATCTATCAAAAAATTGCAGGGAATGGTGTCCAAGGCAATTTAAGTTGAAAAACTGATGTGTTTCCCTTACCTAGTCTTGATCAGATTTGAGTTTCCTTCTTTTAAAAGGTTCAGTTACCAGAAAAGACTTTGCTAAAAGTAAAACATTTTCTTGGAACTGAAAATATCAATACTAAGAAACTTAAAAAAAAAATCTCTTTAGGAAGAAAGCATTAGTGATAGCAGTATGTGAATTCTTCTTAATTACATGGGAATTAAATTTGCTATTTGCTAACTTATAAGATGAAAGAAGCAAAGGATAGAAAAGTAGTTCCAAAATAAATGTAGTGTTTTTAGTAGTAGATTGTGCAGCTGTGGAAGTCTGGTGGTAGAAGAGAAAGAAACAATTCTTTGCTTATGCAGTGAAATATAATTCTTAAATCGGCATTCTGAGTACTTTAGAACTTGACAAAAAGCTTTTCAATCCTTTTTCTATTTCTTTTTATACAAATTTGTTGTTCAAATTAAGCTGCTGTTTCTGGTATCCCTGAATCATGCCAGGGGTGTTCTGTCTGCCACATTCATAATGCTGTTTCCTGGGAGTATCTCTCCTCTCAGCTTTCTCTTTCTTACCTAAATTTTAGCCTTCCTTCAATGTCCTGGGCTTCCCGGGTGACTCAGTGGTAAAGAATCTGCCTGCTAATGTAGGAGATGCGGGTTAAGTCCCTGGGTCGGGAAGATCTCTTGGAGAAGGAAATGGCAACCCACTCCAGTATTCTTGCCTGGAGAATTCCATGGACAAAGAAGTCTGGCAGGCTAAAGTGACTTAACAGCAGGGTCCTAGGCATTCTTTATCTGTCTTATTCCTGTCACAGCCTGTAAGGAACTTCAGTCCGCAAGGAACTTCAGTCTTCTTTTGAACTTCTGTGGTTCTTTTTTGTTTATTACTTGTGTGGTATACACTACCCATTGGTTTTGTAAATTTGTAAACCTACTCTTTGCCTACCTAAATTACAGCTTTTTAAAAGGACTTTCTTTGTACTTCTAGCGTCTAGCATAGTATCTTACACAAAGTAAATAGAACCTTTCTAAAAGTCATTGCACAGATACTGTCTTTAGGATCAGGATTTGTAAATGAGAAAAATTCCATGAATAACTTAGTTTATTCAGGCCTATGATTATCAAGTAGGTATTTTTGTAACCTCTTAAAAATAAAATAGGTATTTCTTGATTTAAAAAGAGATATTTCTATTACCTCTCCATTTTTCAGTTATCTCTTATTTTCATTTCTCTAAAAATACCCACTTAGAAGCCACTGCCACCTAATCTTGTTTGAAATTTTACATTTTTTCTTTCAAAAATGGATGTTCCCTATGTTAATTACACTGACATATTGTACTAATAAAATAATGGCAAACGTGTTGAGGGCTTAACTGTTTTCTAGGCACTACTAACTGCTCTACGTGCCTTGTCTCATTTAATTCTCATTCTAGGGCTATAAGGTCGTTTATCATCCGCATTTCAGAAGTGAGAAAACTGAAGCTCAGAAAGATTAAACAACTTGTCAGAACTCGGCAGCTTGTAAATGGCAAAGCTAACTGCCCATTTAGGCAGATGACTGTAGTCTTTAGGCTTTCAACACTATGATAGCATCTTATCTCTATAGTCAGATAAGCCTGTATGTCAGGAATGCCTAAAACACTTACTGTGCTAAGTCGTTTCAGTTGTGTCCAACTCTGTGTGACCCCGTGGACTGTAGCCCACCAGGCTCCTCTGTCCATGGGATTCTCCAAGCAAAAATACTGGAGTGGGTTGCCGTGCCCTTCTCCAGGGGATCTTCCTGACTCAGGGATTGAACCCACATCTCTTTCATCTCCTGCATTGGCGGGTGGGTTCTTTACCACTAGCACCCCCTGGAATCCTAAAACACTTATTAGCAAGACAAATTAGTTACTCTGGATTTCAGTTTCCTTGTCTCTAAAATATTAAGCTTGTATAATTAAATGAATGTGTTATGTTTCATGATACCTAGTGTATAGGTTCGGAGAAGGCAGTGGCACCCCACTCCAGTACTCTTGCCTGGAAAATCCCATGGACGGAGGAGCCTGGTAGGCTGCAGTCCATGGGGTCACTAGGAGTCGGACACGACTGAGTGACTTCACTTTCACTTTCCACTTCCATGCATTGGAGAAGGAAATGGCAACCCACTCCAGTGTTCTTGCCTGGAGAATCCCAGGGACGGGGGAGCCTGGTGGGCTGCCGTCTATGGGGTCACACAGAGTCAGACACGACTGAAGTGACTTAGCATAGCATAGCATAGTGTATAGTATTATTTCTCAAATTTGTAACCCTAAATATCTTCAGATTATCCTTGACTTACTCATCTCCTTTACCTAACCTGTTACTAATGCAGATTTCACTCCGTCTTATCTGATGGGTTCATGTCTTTCCATTCCTGTTGCCTAAAAGTTTGTTTACTCTTATCAACCCCTTCTTCCAGTACTGAAAGTACTTGACTCCTAAATGTTCCTTTTGCAAGTCTTTTCCTCTTCAGGTCTCGTGTTCAGGTTAATCTTGCTAAAAGTTTATCCTTCTCAACGTTCTGTCATAAGAAAACTATGGCGGTACACTATTGTTTGCCTCATTTTACTTGGCTTCTGAAGCCTTATTTTTTCTCTGCCCTCATTCTGCCGAGTCAGCCTAATCTCTCTTTATTCTCCAACATGATCATATCAGTCAGACTGGTTGCCTTCCCTCTTGCTTTTCCCACTTTTAAAAATGCCATCCCCTTAGCTTTATTGTTAATCCCTGATTCTGAAATGTCTTGTTTCTTCTCTAATTCCCTGTCCTTTAAGTCCTTACTTGATTTCTGCCTTTTTATGAATTCATTACCAACTGTTCTGACCTGCAGTATTGTTCTCAGAAATTCCTATAACTTAGATTTTAAATCGTCCAGTTGTTATTAAATTCATCTCTTTGATTAGATTGTAAATATTACAAATACACTGCTGAACAGTAATGCTCTAAGGAGATTAACTCTTGATTAGTCTGTTCAGTCTTTGTTTTTGATTTGAACATTTTCAGTAAGATTATGAAACTGTTGCTTTAGGTTCTGAATATTGAACACTAACAATAACATTTAATATCAGATCTTCTTATGTGATTAATTAAAACTTTCTTAGAATACCACAGTAAAATGTTTTTGAATGTTATTACTAAGGTAATATGTCTATTTTAACATAAAAGAACTCAAGTAGGAAAATACTTTTTAATCATTTATAGTATAATTTAAAATATACTTTATACAATTGGAAAACTTTATTTAAGAGATGTATCTAATCCATTGAGTCTTTTTTTTTTTAGTTTTATTCAAGTGTAGTTGATTTGCAATGCTGTATAAATTTCTGTACAATAAAGTGATTCAGTCATACATATATTCTTTTTCATATGTTTTCCATTATAGTTTGTCACAGGATGTTGAATGTAGTTCCCTGTTCTATACAGTGGGACTCGTTGTTTCTCCTTTCTGTATATACCAGTTTGCATCTGCTAATCTCAGACTCTCACTCCTGCCCTCCCCCACCCGCTTCCCCTTGGTAACCACCAGTCTGTTCTCTGTGCCCTTGATTTCGTTTCTGTTTCATATTTAGGTTTATTTGCATCACATTTTAGATCCAGTAATATCATATGAGGTTTGACTTTGTCTTTCTGACTTGCTTCACTTATTATGGTGGTCTCTGTGTCCGTCCATGTTGCTCCAGGAGCTTTGTTTCATTCTTTTTTATGGCTGACTAGTAAATATTTCACTGTATATATGCACCACATATTTTCTAGCTGTTCGTCTGTCAGCGGACATTTAGGTTGTTTTCCTGTCTAATCCAATGAGTCTTAAAGTGCGTTCTGAGGACTTGTAGAGGTAAAGTAGATCAAAACTATTTTTAGTATTTAAATCAATACTAATTTTGAGATGTTATTTGCCTTTTTCACTGTGTTGACATTTGTGATGTTAGTGCAGAAAATGGAGGATAAAACTGCCAACGCTTTTGGGTGAATCAAGGCAGTGGCACCGAACCTTAAGTAATTACTGTATTCCTCACTGCCGGCCACTTGCTGTTTTAAAAAAAAAAAGCCAATTTTACTTAAAATCTCCTCGATGAAGCAGTAGAATTACTAATGTTAATTAATCTCCGTCCTTGAGTACACATCTTTTTATTAGTCTGTAAATGAGAAAAATGCACAAAGTCCTTCTGCTCTTGTCTGCTGATAGCTTTGAGGAATAACACTTGTACTGTGGTTTGAGGTGTGAGTTGAAATGTTGATGCTTATTTTTTCATGAAAACATTTGAGCTTGCCAGTGAGTATTGGAATTTTGAAAACTTATATTTACTGCCTTAAGCTTGACAGCTTCACAGTACTTAGGGACTTACTAAATAAGATTGGCAGTGATATAAATTAACATGAGTTTTTAAAATACTCTATAATGAAATGTGACAGAATCTAGAAGATCTGTATAACTTAGTGAATTAGTATTTTTCAAGGTAAGTATATGATTTTTTGCAGTTATGCATGGGTAAAAGATTTGTTCAAAACATAAGGTAAACCAGTAGATTTTTAAACATTGCAAAAGTTCATTGATAAGATTTCAGATTTTACATTGCAGGTAATCTAAGAAATGACCACTTGTTGAGTTTTTGGTATCAAATATGAACAGTCACACTTATCTAAAAAGGCTATTTTAAAACATTTCTCTCTTTTCTAATTATATAAGGCTGGATTTTCTTCATATGCATCAACCCAAACGAAACATATCATAACTGATTTAATACTATGAGAATCTGTTTTCTGTTAGCCAAATGTTAAAAAAGATTTGTAAACATGTAAAACAATGCCTTTGTGTTCACTTAATTTTTTAAAAAATATAGTTATTTTTGATTTTAGGATATTAGGAATGTCAAATATATAATGAGTTTATTTTTAATGGATAAATTTATTTTAATTTTTAATATGATGAATATCTCTCACATAAACAAAGGCTCTTAGAGATCTTTTTTAAAAATTTTTATTGGAGTATAGTTGATTTACAATGTGTTAGTTTCCGCTTTACAGCAGAGTGAATCAGTTATTCATATACATGTATCCAGTCTTTTTTACATTCTTTTCCTATAAAAGTCATTATAGAGTCTTCAGTAGAGTTCTCTGTGTTATAAAATCAGTCATTATTATAGTTATCTATTTTACATATAGTAGTGTGTAAAATACTACACACTAAAATACTTTATCAGTCAGTTCAGTTCAGTTCAGTAGCTTAGTTTGCGACCCCATGAAGTGCAGCACGCCAGGCCTCCCTGTCCGTCACCAACTCCCAGAGTTCACCCAGACTCACGTCCATCGAGTCAGTGATGCCATCCAGCCATCTCATCCTCTTTTGTCCCCTTCTCCTCCTGCCCCCAACCCCCCCAGCATCAGAGTCTTTTCCAATGAGTCAACTCTTCGCATGAGGTGGCCAAAGTACTGGAGTTTCAGCTTTAGCATCATTCCTTCCAAAGAAATCCCAAGGCTAATAATCTTTAGGATGGACTGGTTGGATCTCCTTGCAGTCCAAGGGACTCTCAAGAGTCTTCTCCAACACCACAGTTCAAAAGCATCAATTCTTCGGCACTCAGCTTTCTTCACAGTCCAACTCTCACATCCATACATGACCACTGGAAAAACCATAGCCTTGACTAGATGGACCTTTGTTGGCAAAGTAATGTCTCTGCTTTTGAATATGCTATCTAGGTTGGTCATAACTTTTCTTCCAAGGAGCAAGCGTCTTTTAATTTCATGGCTGCAGTCACCATCTGCAGGGATTTTGGAGCCCCCCCAAAATACAGTCTAACACTGTTTCCCCATCTGTTTCCCCTGAAGTGATGGGACCAGATGCCATGATCTTCGTTTTCTGACTCTTGAGATTTACGCCAACTTTTTCACTCTCCACTTTCACTTTCATCAAGAGGCTTTTTAGTTCTTCTCCACTTTCTGCCATAAGGGTGGTGTCGTCTGCATATCTGAGCTTATTGATATTTCTCCCAGCAGTCTTGATTCCAGCTTGTGCTTCTTCCAGCCCAGCATTTCTCCTGATGTACTCTGCATTTAAGTTAAATAAGCAGGGTGACAATATACAGCCTTGATGTACTCCTTTTCCTATTTGGAACCAGTCTGTTTTTCCATGTTCAGTTCTAACTGTTGCTTCCTGACCTGCATACAGATTTCTCAAGAGGTAGGTCAGGTGGTCTGGTATTCCCATCTCTTTCAGAATTTTCCACAGTTTGTGGTGAGCCACACAGTCAAAGGCTTTGGCATAGTCAATAAAGCAGAAATAGGTGTTTTTCTGGAACTCTCTTGCTTTTTTGATGATCCAGCGGATGTTGGCAATTTGATCTCTGGTTCCTCTGCCTTTTTTAAAACCAGCTTGAACATCTGGAAGTTCACGGTTCACGTATTGCTGAAGCCTGGCTACATAGTAGTGTGTAAAATAATACGGAGACGGCAATGGCAACCCACTCCAGTACTCGTGCCTGGAAAATCCCATGGATGGAGGAGCCTGGTTGGCTGCAGTCCATGGGGGGTATCGAAGAGTGGGACACGACTGAGTGACTTCACTTTCATTTTTCACTTTCATGCATTGGAGAAGGAAATGGCAACCCACTCCAGTGTTCTTGCCTGGAGAGTCCCAGGGATGGGGGATCCTGGTGGGCTGCCATCTATGGGGTCGCACAGAGTCGGACACAACTGAAGCGACTTAGCAACAGCAGCAGCAGCAGTGTGTATATATCAATCCCAGTTTCTCAACACGAATCTTCAGTAATTTTTAAATTTGTAAAAGTTATAACAGTCTACTACCAGAAAGTTTAAAAATTGATGATTTGATCAATATTATTGGTTTCTCTAAGAAGGGATGTATTTGTCTCCAGCTTCTGCTTATCATTCTGTTGATGAGTGTTTAAAGACCTGAAGAAAAGGTGACTATATATTCTCTTTAAAATTACTGTTTTTATGATTTGGCCATATACTTTATACTTATAGTTTTACTCTATATTTTCAATTTCAGTCTTAAGTGTTTGTTTTTTCTTTTTTCTTAATTGTTTGGAGGTCAGTGATTGATAATTTTGTTATTAAAGCCTTTAACATCCTGTCTTAGAATCAGAAATTACTTTATTGCTCTCGTTTCCTAAGATTAGACAACTCTAATTTCTTTAATCTGTGTATCTTTTTTCAAAATTTATTGAGGGCAGAGAAAAACACAAATCATATTATTATTTTAATTGTTTGGTCAATTTTGTAATTAAATAACTCTTAACATTCTGTCACTTAACACTTAAAAAGCACGAGAGTTCCAGAAAAACATCTATTTCTGCTTTATTGACTATGCCAAAGCCTTTGACTGTGTGGCTCACCACAAACTGTGGAAAATTCTGAAAGAGATGGGAATACCAGACCACCTGACCTGCCTCTTGAGAAATCTGTATGCAGGTCAGGAAGCAACAGTTAGAACTGAACATGGAACAACAGACTGGTTCCAAATAGGGAAAGGAGTACATCAAGGCTGTATATTGTCACCCTGCTTATTTAACTTATCTGCAGAGTACATCATGAGAAACCCTGGGCTGGAGGAAGCACAAGCTGGAATCAAGATTGCCGGGAGAAATATCAATAACCTCAGGTATACAGATGACACCACCCTTATGCCAGAGAGTGAAGAAGAACTAAAGAGCCTCTTGGTAAAAGTGAAAGAGGAGAGTGAAAAAGGTGGTTTAAAGCTCAGCATTCAGAAAACTAAGATCATGGCATCCGGTCCCATCACTTCATGGCAAATAAATGGGGAAATAGTGGAAACAGTGGCTGACTTTATTTTTGGGGGCTCCAGAATCACTGCAGATGGTGACTGCAGCCATGAAATTAAAAGACACTTACTCCTTGGAAGAAAAGTTATGACCAACCTGCTGCTTCTGCTGCTGCTAAGTCGCTTCAGTCTGTCCAACTCTGTGAGACACCGTACACGGCAGTCCACCAGGCTCTGCCATCCCTGGGCTTCTCCAGGCAAGAACACTGGAGTGGGTTGCCATCTCCCTCTCCAGTGCATCAAAGTGAAAAGTGAAAGTGAAGTTGCTCAGTGTGTTCGACACTCAGCGACCCCATGGACCGCAGCCTACCAGACTCCTCCATCCATGGTATTTTCCAGGCAAGAGTACTGGAGTGGGTTGCCATTGCCTTCTCCATGACCAACCTAGACAGCATATTAAAAAGCAGAAACATTACTTTGCCAACAAAGGTCTGTCTAGTCAAGGCTATGGTTTTTGTAGTGGTCATGTATGAATGTGAGAGTTGGACTATAAAGAAAGCTGAGTGCTGAAGAATTGATGCTTTTGAACTGTGGCGTTGGAGAAGACTCTTGAGAGTCCCTTGGACTGCAAGGAGACCCAACCAGTTCATCCTAAAGGAAATCAGTTCTGAATATTCATTGGAAGGACTGATGCTAAAGCTGAAACTCCAATACTTTGGCCTCCTGATGAAGAACTGACTCATTGGAAGATTAAAGATTGAAGGCGGAAGGAGAAAGAGACGACAGAGGATGATGTGGTTGGATGGCATCACTGACTCAATGGACGTGAGTTTAAGGAAACTCCGGGAGTTGGTGATGGATAGGGAGGCCTGGAGTGCTGCAGTCATGGGGTCACAAAGAGTCGGACACGACTGCGCAACTGAACTGAACTAACACTGTGTCATGAATTCAATAGAATAAGGATAAATAGCACACATCAGCATTAAGTGAAATACCAACTCTGTTTTAACTGTTTATGTTTTAGATAGCTTCAAATGTTTCACTGTGTTTAACTTTTCTAAACTGGTAACAAGTTGATGGCCATTATTTTCTCATGCTGCCTCATGTAATCTGGCATACCTGCCTGCTAGCTTCGGTATAGACTCTGACTAAGCTTGGCTAGATTCCTAACACATGACATATACGGGTGGACAAAGAAGTATACCTAGCCAAGAACAATATACTTTAGTAGCCATAAAGTAAATTGCAATAAGGCCTTGATTTAGTCCCCATTTCGTTTAGCTTTATGGTACCTGCAACAGCAGGCACAGCTTTCCCCTCTTCTTAGACATAATCATATGGTAAAAGAAGGGCGGTTTGCAGTTTAGGAGCTAGTTTGCATCTGTATCTCTCTGAACCTAAATGCTATGTATTTACATCATACCATATCACAGTGCTTCTTTCCTGGGAAACTGAATCCATATTCATAAATAGTTACTATTTGATGTAGCAAAAGCACTGTTTAGACTTTGGAGTCCACATGTTCTAGTTTGGATAAGCATGTATAAAATGGGAAATTAGAGTGCTTATTCCTTAGATTTTATAGGATAACTTCTTGTGCTTCCTAGAATATGAAAGGGGCCTGTCTTTTGGTATAAATGAAATATAAAATCTTTATTAGAGCATGTGTTTGTCAGAGCATATGTTAATATCAAGCTTTGAGAATTAAAATAGAGTTTCCAGTTTGGGGGGGTTTTTTTTGATTCTTGTATTTCAGGAGTTATTAAATTCTTATAAATGGATTGAAATTCAGTTCTCTCCTAACCTCCGTTGCTGTGTACACACTGTAAGGGCAGGTATTTAATCTGTTTTCTTAACAATATACCTAACCTCTATAATACAATTACAGCTACTCAAAAATAATGTTGCATGAAAGGTAAGATGTAAAGGGAACTGAAAGTATGTGTATATCTTAGTAACTACTGGAATAATAGTGTTATGACAAGAAATTGAGGCTGTAACAAAGAAGATGGTTATTTTGAGGGGAGCTCAACTGAATGTGAGATAATGATAGAAAGTGCAAGAAAAAATGGGGCTTAGACTCTTTGTGACCCCCATGGACTGTACAGTCCATGTAATTCTCCAGGCCAGAGTACTGGAGTGAGTAGCCTTTCCCTTCTCCAGGGGATCTTCGCAACACAGGGATCAAACCCAGGTCTCCTGCATTGCAGGCAGATTCTTTTACCAGCTGAGCCACCAGGGAAACCCATAAAAATTTAGAATATGGCCTCAAGGTCAGGAT
The DNA here is from genome assembly GCF_003369695.1 of Bos indicus x Bos taurus. NCBI lineage: Eukaryota > Metazoa > Chordata > Mammalia > Artiodactyla > Bovidae > Bos > Bos indicus x Bos taurus. Next base: position 110,107,808 of record NC_040079.1, on the reverse strand, counting down.
AGTAGTCAGGGTGATAGAGCATTAAGAATTATCACTGAAATAATAGTAGAAGCCCTTTGAGAAAAACTATGATTCTGCTGCCACTGTCTGTCATTTGGGTTCCAATAAAAGTTTACAGTTTACAATGTGTATTCATAGAAACCACTGAAAGATAAGTGACTTTAAGAATGGATGTGCTCTCTGGAAGGAAGGAAGACGTCCAGAGAAGAAAACAGACTCAGAAAGTGAGTTTGCTTCCATTAAGGAGATAGGACACACACAGAAGAACTGTACAAAAAAGGTCTCATGACCCAGATAATCACGATGGTGTGATCACTGACCTAGAGCCAGACATCCTGGAATGTGAAGTCAAGTGGGCCTTAGAAAACATCACTATGAACAAAGCTAGTAGAGGTGATGGAATTCCAGTTGAGCTATTCCAAATCCTGGAAGATGATGCTGTGCAAGTGCTGCACTCAATATGCCAGCAAATTTGGAAAACTCAGCAGTGGCCACAGGACTGGAAAAGGTCAGTTTTCATTCCAATCCCAAAGAAAGGCAATGCCAAAGAATGCTCCAACTACCGCACAATTGCACTCATCTCACACGCTAGTAAAGTAATGCTCAAAATTCTCCAAGCCAGGCTTCAGCAGTATATGAACCGTGAACTTCCTGATGTTCAAGCTGGTTTTAGAAAAGGCAGAGGAACCAGAGATCAAATTGCCAACATCCGCTGGATCATCAAAAAAGCAAGAGAGTTCCAGAAAAACATCTGTATCTGCTTTATTGACTATGCCAAAGCCTTTGACTGTGTGGATCACAATAAACTGTGGAAAATTCTGAAAGAGATGGGAATACCAGACCACCTGATCTGCCTCTTGAGAAATTTATATGCAGGTCAGGAAGCAACAGTTAGAACTGGACACGGAGCAACAGACTAGTTCCAAATAGGAAAAGGAGTACGTCAAGGCTGTATATTGTCACTCTGCTTATTTAACTTCTATGAAGAGTACATCATGAGAAACGCTGGACTGGAAGAAACACAAGCTGGAATCAAGATTGCTGGGAGAAATATCAATAAGCTCAGATATGCAGATAACACCACCCTTATGGCAGAAAGTGAAGAGGAACTAAAAAGCCTCTTGATGAAAGTGAAAGTGGAGAGTGAAAAAGTTGGCTTAAAGCTCAACATTCAGAAAACGAAGATCATGGCATCTGGTCCCATCACTTCATGGCAAATACATGGGGAAACAGTGGAAACAGTGTCAGACTTTATTTTTCTGGGCTCCAAAATCACTGCAGATGGTGATGGTGACTGTAGCCATGAAATTAAAAGATGCTTACTCCTTGGAAGGAAAGTTATGACCGACCTAGATAGCATATTGAAAAGCAGAGACATTACTTTGCCAACAAAGGTTCGTCTAGTCAAGGCTATGGTTTTTCCAGTGGTCATGTATGGATGTGAGAGTTGGACTGTGAAGAAGGCTGAGCGCCAAGGAATTGATGCTTTTGAGCTGTGGTGTTGGAGAAGACTCTTGAGAGTCCCTTGGACTGCAAGGAGATCCACCCAGTCCATTCTGAAGGAGATCAGCCCTAGGATTTCTTTGGAAGAAATGATGCTAAAGCTGAAACTCCAGTACTTTGGCCACCTCATGCGAAGAGTTGACTCATTGGAAAAGACTCTGATGCTGGGAGGGATTGGGGGCAAGAGGAGAAGGGGCCGACAGAGGATGAGATGGCTGGATGGCATCACTGACTTGATGAGTCTCAGTGAACTCCGGGAGTTGGTGATGGACAGGGAGGCCCGGCGTGCTGTGATTCATGGGGTCACAAAGAGTCGGACACGACTGAGTGACTGATCTGATCTGATCTGAAGGAGATAGGAAAGTAGAGCCATCATCATAGGTAAAAGAGAGTTTGTTCTGAAAAAAATGAAGAGACCTCTTAAAACGATGGGTAGTTATGGAAACCGAGGTAATAAGGAGATAAGGATATAAATGAATTATTGGCAGTTTAAGGTTAAAACAAGAATTGAGGATAAGAACTTAACTCTTAGGAAATTCCTGATGATGTGAACGAGTGCAGTTTTAGTACAGTGATCAGAATAGGGTCATATTGAAGTGGAGAGTAAATGTAGATTTATAGGTTGCAGTTATAATTTGACTGTTTCACAATGAACACTGAAAGAATCTAGACAAACAAATGACTTTCGATGGGTTATTAAGGTCAAATGAAAGGAATTTTTTTTCCAGGTTAATGTTTTCCTTACCCTTCCTTCCTGCCAGTTATCTCCTATCCTGGTCCAAGAATTAACCTTGTATGTAAGTAGTAAAATACACTTCATAATTACTGGCATAGTTACAAGAGGGGCCTATCTAAAACTTACATGTCAATTACAAATTTGTAATTCCATTTACTCATTCATGTAACTTAAAGAAGACTACTTTTGAATTTAAGCATATAATATAAAAGTAATAATGTAAATCAATAAAATTAGAATATCCAACTTGACAGTTTTAGTACAGAATGTTTATGCAGGTATAGTACTGTAATAAATTTGAGAATCTTTCCTGAATAAATAATTAAGCTCTTTTAATATTTTAACTTCAGAATAATAAGCTTGCTTTGGTTTGCTGAATCAGAGTCTGGCAGATTGGGTATAAGAATGTTTGCAAAATTATCACATTATCTCGTCCCTCTATTGGGGAGGATGTAGGATTGTTTAATGAGAGAGTCTGTCTCCATATTAGCTGACGTCCTTCCAACTTGTATTAAATTCCATGGTGATGAGAACTTGAGGCCTCCTGAACAAAAGAGAAAATACGTGATATATTGGAAATAGGGATAGGAAAAGCTGAATCTATGTTGCTGTACAGAATCATATGGAATCTGAATTAATTTTAAGTTAAATTTTTAAGGAAATGAAATCTCTTTTATTGTTAATAATGGCTCTTGGAAGAGATTTTAATCTTGAACACGTTTTTAGAGTAGTGTTTAAAATTTTGGTTATTCACTGTAATTCAGCCATTATAAATACAGAGAATATTATTGAAAGTTTTATCATCAGTTGTTGACTTAGGAAAAATATATTTTTCCTTTTTTTTTAAATTATGAAGCAGCATTATGGTTATATAAATAAACTACTCACATTCCTGCCTCCCTTAAACAACTGTTAGAATCATTCCATGTCCCTTCTGATTTTCACTATAAATATTCTTATATAGACTTGTTAATGACTTTATAATTTCCAATGTACAAAAATACTGTGATTTGTATTTCCCAGTTTTCCTATAACCAGACATTTAAGTGATAAATTTCAGGAGTAGGTTTACTTGGTCAAAGAATAGAAGCCATATATTAGTTGGTTTTATGTATATAATATGTATATTAGCTGTATGTTTATATTGGTTACATACGTAGTATATTTTATATATTAGCTATTTTGTGCAAGATCACACACCTAGAAAGTGACAGGACTGAGACTATAGCCGGGCAGTCTGTACTGGTCAGTAGATACTGGGTTCTTGACCAGTCTGCTGTGTTACTGGCTTGAGAGATCTAGAATTCTGTCTTAATGTATTCCCAATGCCACATCACTAATCTTCATCATAAAAGTAATACACAAAGTAGTTCATCTATCAAAATTATAGCAAGAGTCTCCTCTGTGTTTGACACTATATTGGGGATTCAAGAAAGAACAGGATATAGATCTTGCCTTAAAAGGCTATAAACCAAGTGGGAGAAAGGAACAGATATGTAAGAAAGTAACTGTGATGCGATGTAATGAATTATATAATTAGGATGTTACAGGAAGACAAAGAAGGGAATGATCAATGCAGCTGGAGGAGGGAACTTAGTGTAAAGAGGCTTCTAAGTAGGGTTGGGTTTGTTTAGATGGCTAGGTCAGATCCTTGGAAACCAGATAGAGTAAGCAATAAAGAGCATACCCATGTACTGAGGGAGTCAGAAGGCCATGAAGGCTCTGTAGGACTTTAGAGAAAATGGGGCTTTCTGAGCAAATTTTATTAGAACTTGGGACCTGAGCTTCAGAGACAAGCTTTGAAAGTTAAACTTGGACTGAGTAGAGATTGAGAACTCCAGGAGATACTGGAGATACTTGCTTCTCAGGAGGTACTTGTTTAACATTTGCCTGGGGGATTAGGAGTAGATGAGACCTGAAACCATTCCTACATTCCCTGAATTGTAAGACTCAGAGATGATAGTCTTTATCTCTTGCCGAGAAACATATTTCACATTGCAGAGCATAAGAACCCAAGGTCTTCCCTAGAACAGTGTTCATACTCAGGGATAGGTTCCCCCTCCACACACACAACCCCCCACCCATCCCCACCCCCCCACCAACTCCTCTTCACACCTTCCCTGGTCTCCAGAGGGAAGATCTACTGCACAAGCTTCCCAGAGTCTTATATTTAGGGCTCATTCCTATTGTTGCTATAACAGATTACCACAAACTTGGTGACTAAAAACAACACAAATGTATTATCTTAAACCTCTGGAGATCAGAAATCTGAAATGGTTCCACTGGATTAAACTCAAAGTGTTGGCAGAGTTATATCCCTTCTGCATGCTCTTGGGTAGAATCCCTTACCTTACCTTTTCCAGTTTCTAAAAGCTGCCTGCACTTCTTGGCTTGTGGCCCCTTCCACCATTTTTAAAGACAGCAGCATAGCATCTTCCAATATGTCTCTGATTCTGACCCTCCTGTCATTCTCTTCTAAGGATTCCTGATTACATTGGGCCCACCTGGATACTAGGATACTTTCCCAATGTCAAGAACCTTAACTTAATCATATCTGTGAAGTCTCTTTTACTGTATAAGGTAACATATTCACAGGTCCCGGGGATTAAGACATAGACCTCTTTGGGGTGGAGATACTGGTCTGCCTGTCACATTGCCCTGCAGTGCAGACCCCAGTACATGTACTATGTGATGTCTGATCTGGCTCAGATTGCATTACCCCAGTGGTAGGAGTTAGGGTATGTGGGACTAGTTATTATTTCATTTGTTCCTGCTTCAGAGACTTCATGTTTTACTTTCAAGATGGCTCAAATGAATGTGGACCCTAGAAGCCTAATAGGCTAGTTTTGAAAGGCTGTATTGCTGAACTGTCTAGAATCTTATAAAAGCAGGAGATACCCAGAGTTGTTCTAAAAATTGGAAACCACCGTAAAACATCTTACTCGGCCTTTTTCCTCGTAAGAGTTTTCTAGCTTGGCTCATTCATTCAAGTTGAAGAGCTCATCCTAGTTCCTTCCTAGTCAGGGTTTTGTCTTTGTTTTTTCTTGTTCTAAGCTAAAACTAACCTAAAAACAATCCAGATATAACTAGGATTTAGCTTTTGACTCTTCTGCTCCCTTCTCATTGCTATTCTGCCCTTAGACATAGGAACGCAAGTGATACCAGCCCTCCATAGTAAATTGACTCATCTTTGGATATGGGACTGTATGCCCATTTCATAGTATACTTGTGTTTTTTAGTACAGGCTGACTGAATTATACTAGGTTTTATCCAGCTCATTTCCTGTTATGGCCACTGAACTGGCTCAAATGTTAATCCACTGAGCCTAGCCCAAAAGATGTAGTGGATGCTAGACACAGCTCTCAGATCTGGATCTGGCAGAAGTTAAGGCAGCTCACCTATTATCATCAGTAAGGTCTACCACCTTGAAATTAGATCGTGCTCTTCCAGAACTCAGCTAGCTTATTGCCTTAAGAAGGTATTACATTGTATAAATATATGCCTTGTTCTTTCAAAGGCTGGGGAAAACTCAACTAAATTTTTCCTAGATTTAACATTTACTTCCAGACTTACGCATTGCTTGCTTCTCCTATATGGTCAGCATCCTTCTTAAGTAAAAATGTACTCAAGAGAAATAAAATATGGCAGAGCAATAACAAAAAAATAAATCGCTGGGATATGTTTAATAATGTACCTAAGACGTTTATGTTAATTGACAAACTAGTCCATTATGTGGCCCTTTGGTTCCTTTCTTTCTTCCTCCTTTTCCTTTTCTCTGTCATTTTCCTTTTCCTTACCTTTCTTTTTTCTTCTTATGCCTTTTTCTCTTTTATTAGCAAACACTGTAATGATAGTCAACTTTGAATCAAGTTTTTTTATAATTGTAAGAATTAGTGGGGCTTCTCTGGTGGCTCAGTGGTAAAGAATCCACCTCCTAATGGAGAAGACACAGGTTTGATCCCTGGTCTGGGAAGATCCCACATGCCACAGAACAGCTAAGCCCGTGTGCCACAGCTGCTGAGCCCATACTCTAGAGTGTGGGAGCTGCAACTCCTGAGCCCATGTGCCGCAACTCCTGAAGCCCTCGCGCAGGAGAAGCCCCTGCAGTGAAAAGCCTGTGCACCGCTATTAGAGAGGAGCCCTTACTCTCTGCGACTAGAGAAAAGCCCACACAGCAACGAAGACCCAGCACAACCAAAAAAAAAATTAGTCATTCAGCCTATTGTGAAACAGTGCCTCAGTAGAAACTGGATTAGCAGCTTAGAAGTAGAGCTTTAAATGTATCTCCTGTGTATTATTTCCAGGTAGGAAAAACCTGATTTTCATTCTTTACCATTTTAGGACCTTTCTTTTTGGTAGAGATGGAAATCCAAATAAACGGAATGTGCACAATGAAACATCTATGCATTTGTTGTGTATGGGACCTCAAATTATGATCTCAGAAGGAGCCCTTCATCCTCGCTTAGCACGCCCTGCGGAAGATGATTTTAGAAGAGCGGATTGTCTACAGATGATTTTAAGATGGAAAGGAGCAAAACTTGACCAAGGCGAATATGAGAGAGCAGCTATTGACGCTGTTGATAACAAAAAGAACACACCCCTGCACTATGCTGCTGCCTCAGGGATGAAAACCTGCGTAGAGGTAAACCTTGGTGTGCCCGTTTGTTTGTTTTAGCAATCTGCATGGTAAAATCTGTGTCTCAGTAATGTGTGATAATCAATATTTGTTTTACTTCGTTAATTTGACTAGTCATTTCTGTCTCGTGGTTCTAAAAGAATTGGGAGCCTTTGTTTTAGGAAAACAAACCCACAAACATTCATCCTTGGAAATGAAATGAAATCAGAAGCAATTTAAAATTGACTGACATCCCTGAACATAGCAGTCATCATACAAACACTATCTTATTGAGAGTAATGCTTTTGGTATCAAAAGTTTCGCTTGTCGCTGATTTTAGACACCAATTTATAGAATGTATACGTATGGCAAATCTTGACAAGTGGGACCTTAACCTATATTATCTAGAAGTGATCAGTTCCCCAAGCTATGAGCTTCGCAGGTGGCTGAGCAGTAAAAGAATCCGCCTGCAATGAAGGAGACCTGGGTTTGATCCCTGGGCAGGAAGATCCCCCTGGAGAAGAAAAGGGCAACCCACTCTGGTATTCTTGTCTGGGAAATCCCATGGACAAAAGAGGCTATAGTCTGGGGTTGCAGAGTTGGACACGACTTATTGACTAAATAAGAATCAGCAGGGATAAATATTAATGAATATATATATTGGGGCTTTAAAAAATTTTATATATTAAAATGTGCTGGTTTTTTTCTGTAATTTGCACTAAAGTACCTGAGTACTTTGTATTTGAATTTTTCCATCTATGGTTTTCATATATATATGTATATCTAACAATAGGCTTAGATAAAATCAGCCGTATAGTATAGGATCTTAACTAAGCTAAGAAATCATTATTCTTTATACTGTCCTTGCTGCTATACAGCTGTATTCTCTCAGCTGTATACATGTCAATCCATACATAACTCTTAGACATTCTTTTGCATAAATGTATTTAAATTTCAGTGTAGCATTATAAATTGAATCAGAGTATCCATTTACCAGATATGTAGGTCTTGATTAGAAAAGTAGTTTTCCAGATTAAATATATGTTAATAAGATTAAAATATGCATCTTAAAATTTAGTATTTCCTTAATATTATTCATGTGTGTAAACTTATACTTCTAAATTGATAAATATACAAAAAACATGAAGGTTCTCCATTTTCTTACTCATGTTAAAAGGTTATGGCCATTTATATGACTTCTTGAGCGTATCTGAAATGTCAGTTGTTCTCAACTTCTGGAAGCCTTCTGATCTTACCTTGTATTTTTTGCTCTTGTTTGTGATACTTACTGATCTTTTAGAATATTAGTCATTTCAGCTCTTGGGATTGTGTCACCTTTGCCCACTACTTAGCTAGTGACAGTCATTTAGTTGGTTGGTTTAGTCACTAAGTCATGTCCAACTCTTGCGGCCCCAAGGGTTATAGCCCGCCAGGCTCCTCTGCCCATGGGATTCTCCAGGCAAGAACACTGGAATGGGTTGCCATTTCCTTCTCCAGGGGATCTTCCAAACCCAGGAATCGAACCAGGGTCTCCTGCATTGCAGGCAGATTCTTTACCAACTGAGCTATGAGGGAAGTCCAGTGACGGTCATTAACTTAAAACTAATCTTAAACTTTACTTTCTAACATTGATTCTCAGTGTGGTAGAAGGATGTCCTAGGATTTAGCATGGAATGAGGCTATTGACAGAATTCCTGAGGCTTTTAATCAAGTTTTTTTATATATTGTTCTATGCCCACCTCTTATGAACGAATCACTGCTGTAGTGACTCGTTGTTGACAGGACTGCATCAGCATTGTATTAATAATTTTCAAGTGAGCTAGAGTAGAAAATAGCTTATTCTTGATAGTAATAATATTGCTTTTAAATTGCTGTTTTATATCTTGCTTCCAAAAATTCTCTATACGCATTGCTTTAGTAGTTGTTGATTTTGAAGTAAGTTTACAGTGATGGGCTTATTAAATTGTTTTCAAAAGGTGAATGTGGTATTTTTGCCAACACATTTATGTGTTTGTATATCACTTTTTATTCAGTGAAGAAAATTAATGCCAGATTTATTCTGACTGACAAGTCTGATGATTTGCTTGGTGTGAATGTGTATGTTTTACTGTTTGATCTTTCAGTATATGATGTTACGCAAGCCACACCATTTAATAACTATTTTCATTTTTCTGTATTCAGAAGACCTCTTTGACTTAATGTAAAATCTGTAAATAGAACCCTGTAAATACCTTCATTGCATTTAATCTAGTTGTCGTCAACAGATTTTAGCATGTCATTTTACCCATATAAAGCTATTTTAAATCTGTTTTATATACTTGACTGTATATTTACCCAGCCTCAGGTCTTGAGTGACTTTTGATAATGTTAACTGTTAACTAAACACAAAGAGTTTCACAAGAAAGTGTACATTAACTAATTCCCAGAGGCCTTATTGTGTTTTCTAGTTCTAGTACATAAAACAAACACACTGACATATATAATCTACTCTGTAACTGTCCTTTAAGAGTATTAGTCCTTAAGTGTCTTTGTGTAAGGTCTTCTAGTATTCATAGTGCTCATTGATACCAAGCATGATATAATGGGCTTGGGTTGAGTGAAAGAGTGTTACCAGATGTTGATTAACTTTTTCATTAAGCTATCGTAGTATGGTGTAAAGAGCACTGGTGTCTAGCCCTGATCCTCACAGTGGTTATCTGTAGACCTCCAGTCACTCAGCTTCTTTGAGATTATCAAAGAAGAGGAAACCATCCAGCCATCCAAGAGGTAACTATCCTAGTTACCTCAAAAGAACCCTTTAGCACTAATTTTTCTGTTAATCTGTGATTGTAGCAAAATAGATCCCATTTTTAATGTCTGGCCTTTAAGGTTAAATTGATTATTTTATTCCACGGTTAAGGCCAAACTATTTTTTTTTAACTCTTAAGGATTTATTTATAAATGTCTATGGAAATATGTCTTTTCTAGCTATTGAAGATGTTTTTTTCTGTGTTTATTTAAGGACAGAGTTGATAAAGTCGACATTGGGCAATTTTGTATGTGCATTTAAACACACAGATTCTTGTGGTTCATTATTTTGAACCATTTAAATGAAATGTTTACAACTTCTCCTTCTCTCTGTGATAATGATGTTCTGTAGTAAGCTAAAGGGGCACACACATGTACATACACAGAACATAACATAAAAACCTCTTAATCACAGAGTTCTTTTAGACACTTGCATATGTGAAGGCATCAGTGGCTAAATATAAGCTATAGATATAGATACACTGATATATATATATATACACACACATATACACACACGCACACACATATAAATGGAGAGCTCACCCTGAAGTTTCTCACACTATATTACTGCCTCGCTGATTTCCTCATATGAACATTCCAACAGTCTCTCAAAGTCAGTGTTTCCAAAACTATACTCAAGCTTCTCTATCCACAGCTCCTCTTCTGTTCTGCCTTGTTCCTATTAATGATGCTGCCGTTACCACCATATCTACTCTTGATACTTGGATTTATCTTGGCAATGTTTTTGTTTTGTTTTGTTTTGTTGTGTCAAACTCATGCCACTAATTTGCAGAATACAGCTCTTCCTTGCCTATTTTGGCCAGCCCCTTCTTTTATCTCTACGGGGCACCTTCTAACAACAGATGCTTGTATCAAATCCTACTTTTCCTTAAGTAGGAAAATTTGAAGTTTGACAAATTAATCATTCAGATTATTTATGAGATAAAAGTAACACAAAGAAGAGTAGACTGCAGTTGTTTGAAAATTAGAAATGCTTATATGTTGAACATTTATTAATGCAAATTAAAGTCCCTTTAATTCTAATTTTTTCATATTTCAAAGAGTCATTCCAAGGGTAAGCAAACATTTTTCTGTGAAAACCCAGATAGTGTATATTTAATTAAAAAATTTTTTTTATAATTTCATTTGTTTTTGGCTTTGCTAGGGCTTCATTTCCACGTGAGTTATTTCTATAGTTGAGGCGAGCCAGGGTTACTCTTCATTATGGTGCATGGGCTTCTTGGGCGGGGCACAGGCTGTAGATGCACGTTCAGTAGCTGGGGCACGCAGGCTCAGTGGTTGCGGTATGCAGGCTCTAGGGCACACAGGCTCAATGGTTGCAGCACGCAGGCTCAGAAGTTGTGGTGTGTGGGCTCTAGGGCACACAGGCTCAGCAGTTGCAGTGTGGGCTCTGGGGCACACAGTCTTCAGTAGGTGCGGCACGCAGGCTCAGTACTTGTAATGTCCATCTCATCCTCTGTCAACCCTCTTCTCCTCCTGCCTTCAGTCTTTCCCAGCATCAGGGTCTTTTCCAGTGACTTGGCTCTTCGCATCAGGTGGCCAAAGTATTGGAGCTTCAGCATCAGTCCGCACACCGCTGGAGAAGACTCTTGAGAGTTCCCTGAACAGCAAGGAATATTCAGGGTTGATCTCCTTGCTGTCCAGGGAACTCTCAAGAGTCTTCTCCAACACCACAGTTTGAAAGCCTCAATTCTTTGGCACTCTGCCTTTATGGTCCAGCTCTCACAACTGTACGTGGCTGCTGGACAGACCATAGTCTTGACTCTATGGATCTTTGTCGGCAAAGTGAGGTCTTTGCTTTTTAACACACTGGGTTTGTCATAGCTTTCCTGCCAAGAAGCAGTTGTCTTCTAATTTCATGGCTGCAGTGATTTTAGAGCCCAGGAAGAGGAAATTATCACTACTTCCACCTTTTCCCTTTCTATTTGCCATGAAGTAATGGGGCTGGATGCCATAATCTTAGTTTTTTTAATACTGAGTCTTAAACTGGTTTTTCACTCTCCTCCTTCACCCTCATCAAGAGGTTCCTTAGTTCCTCTTCGCTTTCTGCCATTAGAGCGGTATCATCCTCATATCTGAGGTTGTTGATATTTCTCCCGGCAGTTTTGATTTCAGCTTAAAACTCATCCAGCCTGACATTTCTCATAATGTGCTCTGTGTGTAAGTTAAATAAACAAGGTGACAATAAACAGCCTTGTCATACTCCTTTCTCAATCCTGAACCAGTCAGTTGTTTCATACAAGGTTCTAAGTATTGCTTCTTGGCCAGCATAGGTCTGTTGCTGCTGCTAAGTCACTTCAGTCGTGTCCGACCCTGTGCGACCCCATAGACGGCAGCCCACCAGGCTCCACCGTCCCTAGGAGTCTCCAGGCAAGAACACTGGAGTGGGTTGCCATTTCCTTCCCCAATGCATGAAAGTGAAAAGTGAAAGTGAAGTCGCTCAGTCGTGTCCAACTCTTAGCAACCCCATGGACTGCAGCCTACCAGGCTCCTCCATCCATGGGATAGGTCTGTTAGCAAGGCCTAATTTGTGATTTTTCTCCCCTTGGCCGACTTCCCTAGAGCAAGCCCAGTCATTAGGCCTCATTTATATTGGTGCTTCACCTGTCATAGTGATTCAAGAAATGGTTGATGTGACAGAAGTGGCTGTTGTGTTTAATAGTGCTTCAACTCTTTGTGGAAAGCGTTTTTTAAAATGAGTATTATCTTTAGATATTTCCTATGCACCTTTGTCCTACTTGCTTATTCAAAGCTTTAAGTGTTGCTGCTTATTGTCAGATCAAATAAAGGTCACTAGGAAACCAAAGCTGGTAAGTCCCACTTCCCCTTTGTAGCCACAGGGCCTGTATGACACTCAGCAGCCGTCAGAGCATTTCACACTTCATTGAAAAGCCATAAAAATCATTCACAAGTTATACTGAAAAGTTTTAGTTAATTACAATTGTGTTTTTAGCACCTGGGGTTTTAAAACTATAAAAAAGAATAAGGAAATTGTGGCCCCAACTTAGCAACCGGAAGTAACTGTGCCTGTCTGGGCCTCGGTTTTCTAATTTTTAATCAAGATAGTTATGATTTCATTATTGCATTCAAAATATTGTTATAGGCACTGAAGGGAAGGAAAGATCATTTTAATTTTCCTAAGCCCAGAAAATATTTTGGATAGTAGTAATATTTGAGTGGATAAGACTTCAGTTTAAGTATTTGGAGGAGGCTACTCAAAATGTGGTCCTCAGACCTGTAGCATCAGTAACTCTTGTTGTAAATACAAATTCTTGTGCTTGCCAGACCTCCAGATACCAAATAGGAATCTCTGGGGTAGACTCCAGGAATGCGTTAAGCAGGTTTCACTGGTTATTCGTTTGCATGTTGCAGTTTGAGAAGGACTGTTCTACGTCTCAAACATATGCAAATTGAAGTATTTTGGAGAGGCTTGATAAGACAGATGATTTAAAATGAAGATAGAAGCCATAATAAGTAGAAAATCCTAAGTGCTAATTTGAAATTTATTTATAGAAAATTTAGCCATTTAATTTTTTTGATTCGTGCTATTTGAAAGCAAATATAAAAAAAAAAAGCAAATATAGTAAGATTAACTTAATGGTTGTAATGTAGAATAGATTTTATTTGAAAGGGGGTACTGATAAAGGAGTGGTTCTTAAAGTCTTGCTACCCAGACACTATTCCTCAGACTGGCTTTGGCATCAGTTTGGGTATTGTTGGGAATGCAGCATCTCCGGCCTCATCTCAGATCACCTGAGTCTGAATCTGTAGTTTAACAGGAATGCTGAAGTCATCCATATTCACATTAAAGTTTGAGAAGCCTTAGCTTAGAGCAGTAATTTGTGGGACCTACAATGGAATAATCTGTAAAATGTGGATATACTTAGTCTCCATTCCAGATCACCCTAATATAACTATCAGACTACCCAAGTGATTCTTAAACAATTTGGAAACCTTTGTGTTGGAACAGTGGTTTTAACCATGTCTGCACACAAAATCCCATTCTGTAGACCATATCTCAAACCAATAAAATTGGATTTCTGAGCGTGGGGCCCCTGTAATAAAACTTCTCCAGATGATTCCAGTGTACAGCCAAGGTTGAAAACCAAAATATTAGAAGATAGTGATAGGAGTTGGAATATTATTGCACTGATTCTGCTGTGAACTGATAAAGAGCCTGGATATGTGCGGTGGTATTAGAAATGGAAAGCATGAGACAAATGCATTTTGGTGACTTGGTCAGTTTATACAAGAAAGTAAGAGAAAGGTTAAAGATGATGAAGACTTTAAAATGTTGATATTAACAATGGTGAGCTATCTTTGGATAATATAATTTTCTTACTTTGATTTTTCTGCATTTTGTGTAACAATCTGCTATCATATCTATAATTAGAGTAGAACAAATTAACTTTATTTTTAAGTAAACTGAGCATGATTTTGAACCTGGTTCACTTTGAAGCCTGGTAGCAATTGACAGACATCAAAAAAGTGAGTTCAGGTGTTGTATGTGAAGTGTACTTCAACAGTATAAAGAAAAAAATTAAAAGTGAGATGAGGTGAAGGAATTGGTTAGAAGGAAAGGCGAATATCTTGAATTGTCATTTAGAAGAAGATTGAAGTCTTAGATTATCCACATGAAATGGTATTCAGGCTGTTAAAAATTAAAACTAACTGGGGGTAATGAATATAGATTTAGAATCAAATGTTATCTCCATAGAGTTGATAACTAAAAGCAAGATAAGGTATAGATGACAAATCCAAGGACAGGACTTTAGATTATAGATAAAATTACAGAATTAAAGTCACAGCATCAACTTGGAGAATATCTGTGTTTAAAGGGAATGAGAACAAGAAGTGGCCTACAACAAAAAAACAAAAAAGCAGAGAAGAGAACCAAAATAATCCAGCATCGAGGATACCAAGAGAAGAATTTCAAGGAGAGGAGGCAGGCAGTCATTTGCCATGCTTCAGAAAGGGCAAGGAATTAGAATACTGAGAAAGGCGGCTGGCTTTGAGAGGTATTAATGACTTTCAGGAATAATATTAGAGTGAAGTGGTCAGGGTAGAAGTTAGATTGCTGGGAGAAATTGAGTAATTTGCTGAGGAAATGTAGAGACAATGAGTGTCAGTCACTAATTTCAGAAATGTGGCTGAGAAAGTATTAAGGAAGTCATTAGAGGACTAACAGAATTAAGATAGGGGACTCCTCTGCCAGGAGCCAGTAGAGTCAGAGACTAAAGGGACTGGGAGTAATGGAGTGCTCAGGGTCATAGAGGAAACAGATTAGGAAATGGGAATTTTACAACTAGAACAGACTCTTATTTTTCTTTTTACACTTTTTCTCAAAATAATGTAAGCCTCATTTTACAAATGGACCTGTGTAAACTGAGGCTTACAGAAGTTAAACGATTTATGCAGAGTCACCAGGCATTTAGATGAAGGATCAAAGGGGTGGAAAGGGATTTGTCATCAACTGGGGGCTGTCCTTCCCCTCTTCCTGTGGGATTATGAATAGAAAGGAAGACAACGTCGATAAACAGATGTCCTGAGACGGTGATGATTGGATGTTTCTTTTAAGGTAGAAAATTGTATATACCACCAAGTATGTGAGATAGGCTAAATATATATATATATATATATATTTTTTTTTTTTAATAAAATATTCAGTTCTCCTTGCTTGAGAGTGAAGAAAATGATACTTGAATCCTTTGGTTGAAGCACTTAAAAACTGCCTCTTCCCAACCAGGTGTAACTCCCTATTATGCAAAAGCAAAACATCTGACTTTATGCAGGAAATGGTGGCTCAGACGTTAAGGAGTCCACCCGCGATGTGGGAGACCCAGGTTTGATCTCTTGTGTTGAGAAGATCCCCTGGAGAAGAGAATGGAAACCTACTCACTCCAGTATTCTTGCCTGGAAAATTCCATGGACAGAAGGAGCCTGGTGGGCTACAGACCATGGGGTTGCAAAGGTCAGATACGACTGAGCGACTAACTCATGTAGCAGAAGTTTAACATGTCTTGACATCTTGTGTTTACTGGTGTTTCTACCTTAGGCCCCAAAGGTCAGTATGCTGAAACACTTTTTTAAAAAATTCCTCCTCCAGTGTCAGGCAGTACTGCTGTTAGCTAGCTGGCTTCTCTGCCCAAAGTAGCATGTACATTGATTTCCTTGCCAAGACAAATGGACACGTGCTGCAAATATGAACCTTCCCTCCCATCACCCAAGACGGGTATCTCTCCAGCAATGAGATACAGGTTTTGGGGACCCCTCACCTCACTCCCAGCAGACTCATTTTGGGACTGCTTTTGAAGACAGATCACCAGTCAATGTAAGAAATCTCAAGTTCTGAAAATTGTCAAAAGTGACTCTCAACAATGACTTCTCGCACATTCCCTCTCCATACACTCTTTTTTTTTTTTAAACCCCATGGAATGCAGACTGGAAGGTTCCTCTCACCAATATTTTGGAATGGCACAGCCTCTTAAATTTTGTTGTCTTTGCTTTTGCTAAGGATTGGGATAATTAAGTTAAATATGATTTATCTTGTTTGCTAATATTTGGAATGTCTTCTGTGGTAGTATCTATTTTGGATGTAAATCAAATCATGGCTTTGAAAACTATCCCAGTGTGCTTTTTAGAAATCATTTCCTACTGCTCTGAATAAAGAAGCAGAGAACAAAGTCAACTCTTAGTTCTGTAGCTGCTGCTGCTGCTAAGTCACTTCAGTTGTGTTCAACGCTGTGCAACCCCATAGACGGCAGCCCACCAGGCTCCCCCGTCCGTGGGATTCTCCAGGCAAGAACACTGGAGTGGGTTGCCATTTCCTTCTCCAGTGCATAAAAGTGAAAAGTGAAAGTGAAGTCGCTCAGTCATGTCCGACTCTTAGCGACGCCATGGACTGCAGCCCACCAGGCTCCTCCATCCATGGGATTCTCCAGGCAAGTTCTGTAGCAGTCAGAAGCAAATTGTTTTGTGTTGGATAACCTGTGAAGCTGAAAGGCTGAAAACAGTAGTAGATCCTGCAGTTGGTATGGTAAGTCTGTGGGCTTATTAATTCCCAGTATTAAATAGAGTAGGCAATATAAATATACCAGTCTCCATACCACTTAGGCCAGAGTGTAGGGTCATTGCTTGTCAGACTTTCATGTGCATAAGAATCTCCTTGAGATTAAAATCTGATTCTGATATAGAGGTCTGGAGTGGGAGGGGCTTGGGTGGTAACACTGAGATTCAGCATTTCTAACAAACCCCCAGTGATATCACTGGTCCCCAGACCACACTTAGACTGAAGGGCTCCAGATGATAACAGTGACTGCTGAGACTTATGCTTCACATATTTTTTTTTTTTCTTTAAAGGGCCAGATGTAAAGTGTAACCATTTTAACCTTTGTGACCACAAGTCTGTGTTTCATATTCTTCTTGATTTGTTTGCTTGTTTTTACAACTTAAAAAATGTTGTAAACCATCTTAACTCTGAGGAATACCTTTGGCCTAGAGCAGGAAGCCAGAGTCATGTCCACTGGGCTTGTCAGTGGCTTCCAGGCCTGGCATTGGTGTAGGTCCCTTATTTTGTCAGGGCCTCTTGGGATAACTGTAGAGGAACCCTGAGAATTGCAGAAGCAATAAAGGAATTTTACAGGAAGATCTGTGTTTGTTGGAAGGAGAGGAGATAAAATTTGGAAGAAAATGAAAAGAAACTACCATTTTGATTAACTCCCTTAAACAATGAAAATCTCTAAAAAGTATTCACGTTTAGATCATAAATGAGATCTGGCCAGAACTTTACAGTATGCCCAGGATACGTGTGACTTCTTTAATGTTTGCGATCAACCTGTTCTTTGTGTCAGTACAGTGTCATTAACAACTCAGTCAAACTTGTGTCTGAAACCCAGTTCTGCTGCTTATTAGTGGGTAATTTTGGTCAAGTTATTTAACTCTTCTGAAACATCACAGTGTCCCTACACTTGGGGTTGTTAACATTAAATAAGAATATGTATTAGAGGTCTCAGCATAGTGCTTGGCACTCAGAAAACAATAGGTGGTGTCTGTTACTGTGTTATGTGGTGGTGAGTGAATACTGTAAAAGAATTCGCTCCGTGACTAATTGTTAGGCTGTCCTTCAGGGGTGTCCTGGATTATGGCCCTCGTGGTATTCATGTCCTTCCCAGTGTCTGCAGATGTAATGGGGAACCTTGAACCTACAGCCCTTAGTAACAGTGTATTAAGCTTCTACAAAATCCGCAGAAACCTCGGTAGTAAACACACTGTTACTCTTTTATGCATTTTTACAAGTGGGATTTCTTTGGGTGAAATCCTTCCTTTAAATATCAAGAGATTTGATGGAGTATCTTCTTACCTTGGCTGTGAGTAGCTATTCCCATTGCTTATTTTGAGTAATACTGGAAACAGTTTTGCTTCAGTGATTTGCTAAACCTAATTTCATTTCAGTGTTTAACTGGATAATGAATGACGCAAATGAAAATTTTTGTCTGCCTTGCCAGGACATCAGGTGTTAGTGGTTATGTCCTTCTTGTTTGAGAAAGATTTGTAGAAATGTATAAAATTTAAAGCATTGAATAGCTATAAAATTATTCATTTTTAAGTAAAACTTTGGATTGGACAGAATGTTTAAGAATTTCTTTATAAAATTTAAGAAACAGGTTTGTTGTTTTTAACCAAAGGAAGTCATCTTAACAGCAATTAACAGTAATTTGCTTATCTTAAAATCAGAAGCCGCTGGTATCTAACTTTTACTGTCACTTCATATTATTACATATTATTGATTTTTTGTCATGCTTATTTTATTATATTAAAAAGTTTTAATATGTAGCATGGAATAACTTGTCATTTAAATCTATAGCTGCAATTTTTTTGAAAAAATCTTTTTTAGCTTTTAGTAAAACATGGAGGAGACCTGTTTGCTGAGAATGAGAATAAAGATACTCCTTGTGATTGTGCTGAAAAGCAGCACCACAAAGATTTGGCCCTGAATCTAGAATCTCAAATGGTATTCTCACGAGATCCTGAAGCTGAAGAAATAGAAGCTGAATATGCTGCTTTAGATAAACGAGAGGTAAGTTTTTTTTAATGAAAGAAATTATGCAAATATTGTACTAAATTTTTTTTTCTTCTTTAAAACCCAGTTTGTGTGGTCGTCTTTGCAGTATGCTATACATTCTGTCACCTGTATAGCCATAAGTATGAAAATACATCTGAAAAAGCCATAAGTGTGAAAAGGATCTAGAAAACCTGTCCTTTGACTTATGTGTGTTTGTGTGTGTGTGAAAGTCACTCAGTCATGTCTGACTCTTTGTGACCCCATGGACTATACAGTCCATGGAATTCTCCAGGCCAGAATACTGGAGTGGGTAGCCTATCCCTTCTCCAGGGGATCTTCCTGACTAGGAATCAAACTGGAGTCTCCTGCATTGCAGGCGGATTCTTTACCAACTTAGCTATGAGGGCAGCCCCATATATATGTTTAATTGTATAGAGCGATGCTGACTCTAAGACTCCAGTTCTCCTGTTCCTCAGTCTCTGCCTGTCTGGATTGCTCTTCTCAACAAACATGCTTGGATAACGCCCATCTTAAAATACAAAACAACTTCTCCATTAACCACTCTTCCTGTCCCTGTCCCCCTTCAGTTGTAGCCCCATATCCCTGATCTTCATATGAGAAGAACAAAATTTAAGAGTTGTCTGTACATTCTGACTTCCTCACCTTCCCTTCACTCTCCAGCCCTCTGCAGTGTAACTTTCTCCCCTTCTACTCTGATGGAACTGCACTGACATGGACATTAAGAGTCACCATCTTGCCAAACCCTTTTCTCTCCTCCTCTTACCTGATGCTTTTCTCTCCTCCTCTTACCTGAATTCCTCAGCACCACTTGACACAATTAACCGCTCCCTTCTTAGTGAGACACTTCTTCCCTGGGTTGCAGGGACTTTGCTCCCTGGGTTTCCTTTAAGTCTTCCTTGTATCGGTAAACATTACCTCCACCCACGCAAGCATAAATGTAGCAACATTTTCAGTTCATCACATCCAGACAATCTGGGAGTTCTGTCAATTTACCTCCAAAAATATAACCCAAATCCATTTACTTCTCTTGTTCTCTGCTCCTGCCTCCCTCAGTCGTCCTTTCCACCTTCACTTTTCATCTGAACTGCTTAGGGAACCAGTAGTTCCCTAACTGGTCTCCTGATTCTGTTTTAGTCCCCTTAGAATCCATTTTGTGCACAGTAGCCAGAGTGACATTATTAAACATAAATTAGATCATATCACTTAACCGTTTAGTGATTTTCATTGCACTTAGAATAAAATCCAAACTGTTTGCTCAGATATAAGAACTTACATGGTCTTGCCACTATTTGCCTTTTCAGCCTTATCTCAAATGATTTTTCCTGGCACGCTATAGTACTTAGACTACACTAAGGCTTTTTGCACTTCTATTCCTTATGTCTGAAATCATCTCCCAAGTTTTCTCTTGACTATATCAGATGTTCAAAGAGGCAGTCTTAGACCATTCTTCTGAAGTAGGCCCCTCGCCTTCTGTTACTCTTTATCACAATACCCTATTTATTTTTATCACATGCTGTAATTATTTTGTTTATATATTTGTTTACTTGTTTATTGCCTTTCTCTTTTATTAGATTGTCAACTCTGTTAGTGCCAGAATCATAACTTTCTTATTCAGCAGAATATTTTCCATGACTGAAAGCACTGCTTGTACAGTGGACATCCATAAATAATACTTAAATAAATAAGTTATTGTAATACACAATAAATTTTTTCCTCTAAAAGTGATTGATTTCTCAATGTTTATTCAGTGCTAATTTGGTTCTTATTGACTATGCCAAAGCCTTTGACTGTGTGGATTACAATAAACTGTGGAAAATTCTGAAAGAGAAGGGAATACTAGAGCACCTGAACCTGCCTCTTGAGAAACCTGTATGCAGGTCAGGAAGCAGTAGTTAGAACTGAAACAGCAGACTGGTTCCAAATAGGAAAAGGAGTACATCAAGGCTGTATATTGTCACCCTGCTTATTTAACTTACACGCAGAGTACATCATGAGAAATGCTGGGCTGGAGGAAGCACAAGCTGGAATCAAGATTGCCGGGAGAAATATCAATAACCTCAGATCTGCAGATGACACCACCCTTATGGCAGAAAGTGAAGAGGAACTAAAAAGCCTCTTGATGAAAGTGAAAGAGGAGAGTGAAAAAGTTGGCTTAAAGCCCAACATTCAGAAAACGAAGATCATGGCATCTGGTCCCATCACTTCATGGCAAATACATGGGGAAACAGTGGAAACAGTGTCAGACTTTATTTTTGGGGGCTCCAAAATCACTACAGATGGTGACTGCAGCCATGAAATTAAAAGACGCTTACTCCTTGGAAGGAAAGTTATGACCAACCTAGATAGCATATTAAAAAGCAGAGAGATTGCCAACAAAGGTCCATCTAGTCAAGGCTATGGTTTTTCCAGTGGTCATGTATGGATGTGAGAGTTGGACTGTGAAGAAAGCTGAGTGCCGAAGAATTGATGCTTTTGAACTGTGGTGTTGGAGAAGACTCTTGAGAGTCCCTTGGACTGCAAGGAGATCCAACCGTCCATTCTAAAGATCAGTCCTGAGTGTTCATTGGAAGGACTGATGCTAAAGCTGAAACTCCAATACTTTGGCCACCTATGCGAAGAGTTGACTCATTGGAAAAGCCTTTGATGCTGGGAGGGATTGGGGGCAGGAGGAGAAGGGGATGACAAGAAGATGAGATGGTTGGATGGCATCACCAACTCGATGGACATGAGTTTGAGTGAACTCCAGAAATTGGTGATAGGGAGGCCTGGTGTGCTGCGATTCATGGGGTCGCAAAGAGTCGCACACTACTGAGCGACTGAACTGAACTGAATTGAATTTGGTTCAATAGGACTTAATATAACTATTATTTGTGTTTAGAAAAATAACTGTATTGTCTGTTTTTTAATTTCCCATGAATTTCTGACAGTTTGTAAGCTTCTACTTCTCCAGATGATCAAAAAAAGAGTTTCTTAAAAGATTTATATTGTTTTACCTATCATATTTTCTTTAGTTAAAGGTTACTTTAAAGATTTTTTTTAATGACTTTTTTTTTTTTTTAATGACCGTTTTTAAAGTTTTTACTGAATTTGTTACCATATTGTTTCTGTTATATGTTTTGTTTTTTTGGCCACCAGCCATGTGGGATCTTAGCTTCCTGACCAGGGATGGAACCCACACCCCCTGCATTGGAAGGCAAGGTCTTAACTGCTTAACCACCGAGGAATTCCTGACACATTTTAATTTAGTCCTTTCCTCCAGATGATGAGTCTGTAAATGGGCAGTCTTCTTCTTCACCCCATCATTGACAAAATTTTGAGTGACTACTTTACCAGACAGTGTTTTAACAGAAATTAGGGATACAGTGAGGAACAAAGATCTCCTGCCCTCTAGATGCTTACATTCTAGCAAAGATAGATGCACACAAATAAGATTAAAAAATAAATGAACACAATATCAAGAGTTGTAAACTGCTTGGAAGAAATAAAAACAAGATGATATATTAGAGTGATAGCTAGGAATGGAGGTACTTATTTTATCCAACCCCTCAAAGAAAGAACAAAGACTCCAGTAAGAGTCAGGCTTTGTAGGAGAAGACTGTGTGACTATCGCTAGATAAGGGAAGGGAAAACTGTGCAATACAGTACTGTGAAAGCCATCGCAAGAACCCACCCATTCCTCTCCCCTCCCAGCCTATAACTCAGGGAGGCTCAAAGCTCCTTTTCTGACAGGGACCCAGTACGGTTGGCCGTTGCCTTGGCTGGCTACCACCCTTAGGAGGCATAGCTGCTTTCCTCTGAGAGCCCTGAGTCTTTCTGTACTTGTTCTTCCCCCACTCTTTCTCAGACTAAGCCCTGTGCTGTGTGCTCAGTCGTATCCGATTCTTTGCGACCCCAAGGACTACAGCCCGCCAGGCTCCTCTGTCAGTGGGATTGTCAGGTCAAGAATACTGCAGTGGTTAGCCATTCCCTTCTCCAGGGGAACTTAGCAACCCCGGATAGAACCTGCGTCTCCTGTGTCACCCACATTGGCAGGCAGATTCTTTATCACTGAGCCAGGCTCAGCTCAGGGGTCAGCTAATGTGAGGTTGGTATTGAGAGAAATTGGAAATATCCTCTCCTTCTCCTAAGTGTCTTTCACATCTTTTAAAATTTTAACAGTTACCAATATACTTGGGTCAATAAGTACCTGTTTTTTCATTTTTTTCCAACAGTGAACTTATTTCACCTATGTAATCAGGGAAAGCTATTTTAATTGTAGGGGAAAATAAATATATCTTTAATAACTCCTTTGTCACAGTCTCTTCTGAAACAGTTTTTGAAAATACTATCACTTTATACATGACTTCAAAGTGGTACAGTTTACATGTTGGACTGTTTCACTTTTCTTCAGTGGTGTTTTGGTAGCAGTAATATGTACTGATGCAAAAGAGGCGCTTTTATTCCCTGTTTGTCTTTAAATTACTTTTCTTTTTCTTTCTTTATATCAGTATTGGACTGCTTTGAAGGTTACTGATGGTTTGTATTAATCTGAAAATTGAAGCAGTTTATCTTTGCAACAGAAAAGAGAAAGGCACCTTCAATGTAACCCTGCAGAAGAGAGGGACACTGCCTACATGTTATTGGTTTTGAGTCAGTAAGTTGTGTCCAACTCTTTGTGACCCCATGGACTGCAGCATGCCAGTTCCCTGTCCTTCACTATCTCCCAGAGTTTGCTTAAACTCATGTCATTGAGTCGGTGATGCCATCCAACCATTTCATCCTCTGTTACCCGCTTCTCCTCCTGCCCTCAATCTTCCCAGCATCAAGATTTTTTCCAGTGAGTTGGTTCTTCATGTCAGGTGGCCAAAGTGTTAGAGCTTCTGCGTCAGTCCTTCCAGTGAATATTCAGGGCTGATTTCCTGTACGATTGTCACGTTTGTGCTCCCTGCTGTCCAAGGGACTCTCAAGAATCTTCTCCAGCACCACAGTTTGAAAGCATCAGTTCTTTGATGCTCAGCCTTCTTTATGGTCTGGCTCTCACTTCCATACATGACTACTGGAAAAACCATAGCTTTGACTGTACAGACCGTTGTCATCAAAGTGATGTCTCTGCTTTTTAATATGCTGTCTAGGTTTGTCATAGCTTTTCTTCCAAGGAGCAAGCAACTTTTAATTTTATGACAGCAGACACTGTCTGCACTGATTTTGGAGCTTAAGAAAATAAAATCTGTCACTGTTTCCACTTTTTCCCCATCTGTCTGCCTGAAGTGATTGAACTGGATGCTATGATCTTCATTTTTGTGAATGTTGTTTTAAGCTAGCTTTTTCACTCTTCTTTTTCACCTTCATTAAGCAGCTCTTTAGTTCCTCTTCACTTTGTGCCATTAGTGTCATCCGCATATATGAGGTTATGGATATTTCTCCCAACAGTCTTGTTTCCAGCTAGGGATTCATCCAGCCTGGCATTTCACATGATGTACTCTGCTTATAAGTAAGCAGGGTGACAGTATACAGCCTTGACATACTCCTTTCCCAATTTTGAACCAGTCTACTGTTCCATGTCCAGTTCTAACAGTTGCTTCTTGTGCTTTATACGGGTTTCTCAGGAGATAAGTAAGGTGGTCTGGTATTCCCTTCTCTTTAAGAATTTTCCAGTTTGTTGTTATCCACATACTCAAAGGCTTTAGCAAAGTCAATGAAGCAGAGGTAGATAGGATTTTTTTTGGAATTCTCTTGCTTTCTCTATGACCCAGTGGATGTTGACAATTTGATCTCTGATTCCTCTGCCTTTTCTAAATCCAGCTTGTACATCTGGAAATTCTCGGTTCTCATACTGTTTAAGCCGTGCATGAAGGATTTTGAGCATTACCTTGTTAGCATGTGAAATGAATACAGTTGTATGTTAGTTTGCACATTCTTTGGCATTGCCTTTCTTTGGGATTGGAATGAAAACTGACCTTTTCCAGTTCTGTGGCCACTGTTGAGTTTTCCAAATTTGCTGGCATATTGAGTGTAGCACTTTAAAAGCATCATCTTTTAGGATGTGAAATAGCTCAGCAGGAATTCCATCACCACCACTAGCTTTGTTTGTAGTGATGCTTCCTAAGGCCCACTTGACTTCGCATTCCAGGATGTCTGGCTCTAGGTGAGTGATCACACCATCATAGTTGTCTGGGTCGTGAAGACCTTTTTGTACAGTTCTTCTGTGTATTCTTGCCATCTCTTCTTAATCTCCTCTGCCTCTGTTAGGTCCTTGCTGTTTCTGTCCTTCATTGTGCTCATCTTTGCATGCAATGTTCCCTTGGTATCTCCAGTTTTCTTGAGAAGATCTCTAGTCTTTCCCATTCTATTGTTTTCCTGTGTTTCTTTGCATTGTTCACTTAAGAAGGATTTCTTCTCTCTCCTAGCTGTTCTCTAGAACTCTACCTTCAGATGGGTATATCTTTCCCTCTTTCCTTTGACTTTTGCTTCTCTTCTTTTTCAGCTATTTGTAAGGCCTCCTTAGACAACCACTTTGCCTTCTTGCATTTCTTTTTTCTTGGAGATGGTTTTAGTCACCACCCCCCGTACAGTGTTACGAGCATCCATCCATAGTGCTTGAGGCACTCTGTCTACCAGATCTAATCCCTTGAATTGATTCATCATCTCCAGTGCATAATCATAAAGGATTTGATTTAGGTCATACCGGAATGGTCTAGTGCTTTCCCTACTTTCTTCAGTTTAGGTCTGAATTTTGCAATAAGGAGCTGATGATCTGAACCACAGTCAGCTCCAGGTCTTGTTTTTGCTGACTGTGTAGAGCTTCTCCATCTTCAGCTACAAAAATATAATCAATCAGATTCTGGTGTTGACCATCTGATGATGTCCATATGTAGAGATGTCTCTTGTGTTCTTGGAAGAGGGTGTTTGCTATGACCAGTGCATTCTCTTGGCAAAACTCTGTTAGTCTTTGCCCTGCTTCATTTTGTACTCCAAAGCCAAACTTGCCTATTACTCCAGGTATCTCTTGACTTCCTACTTTTGTATTCCAGTCTCCTGTGATGAAAAGAGCATCTTTTGTTGGTGTTAGTTCTAGAATGTCTTGTAGGTCTTCATAGAACCATTCAACTTCAGCTTCTTCAGTGTTAGTGTTTGGAGCATAAACTTGGGTTACTGTGATGCCGAAAGGTTTGCCTTGGAAATGAACCAAGATCATTCTGTTGGTTTTGAGATTGCACCCAAGTACTGCATTTCAGACTCTCTTGTTGACTGTGAGGGCTACTCCATTTCTTCTAAGGGTTTCTTGCCCACAGTAGTAGATATAATGGTCATCTGAATTAAATTCACCCATTCCCATCCATTTTAATTAGTTCAGTGATTCCTGAGATGTGGATGGTCGCTCTTGCCATCTACTTGACAACAGCCAATTCACCTTGATTCATGAGCCCTGACATTCCAGGTTCCAGTGTGTTATTATTCTTTATAGAATGGTACTTTACTTTCCCCACCAGACCACACCCACAGCTGAGCATGGTTTCCGCTTTGGCCCAGCCTCTTCATTCTTCCTGGAGCATTTTCCCATTCTTCCCCCATAGCATATTGGACTCCTACTGACCTGGGACTGAACTATGTATTAAAGTGCTTCACGTAACCTAGTTCAGTTGCAGAGATTCAGAGTGATCATGTTACATGTTCATGAAGGCAGTATGTCTTTTTCCTTCAAGAACTATTTTTCTTCCATTGTTACCTATTTAAGTTTTAAGCTGTGTATTTTTTAAAAAAGGAATGTATACAAGTTGCTTTACGTTATTCCTTTCTTGATATATCTAAAATCACATTTTATTTTGTTCAACATAAATTAGGTAGAATGAAGGCTACTCTAAAGAAGAACATTAAGGAATTAATACCAGGAAATATACAACTGCCACCACTGGGAATATCAAGAAATATTGTTTTTCATTACTAGGGCAGGAAAAATACCTGGAGTCCCAAATCTGAACTTAGAAGCAGTGTTACACATAGTGAATAACTTCTAGGCTAGACTGAATACTACAGATTTAATCATGAAGGGATTTGTGAGTTTTTGCATGAAAAGGTGTGTTTTAATAAATTAGCTTAAAAGCAAGCTGTACATGATGATTTGGGGGTACTTTTCAAAGGATAGTTGGGATTAAATTTCCCTTTTTAATTTCTTTTTAGTTAATCCCTAGAGAGGGATATAATAATAAATTATATTAGAAGTTTAGGTTAATTTTTTTTTCTTTTTCTAGTTAGGGTCATAGGATACCTATAATATGTAGAGATTCATGGCAGTATAGCTGAACGCATGTATCGGTGTAGTAGACTATTAATACAGTGTGCTGTGTGGTGTATTCAGTATTAAGGCTTTACCATCATTTATAAAAAGAGTAACACTGCAGACCGATTGAGTGCATGCTCCACCAATGTTTAAAGCTCTTTAACATCCCCAGTGACTTTTCTTTAATTTTTTTGATTAAATTTTTTTCAACCAAACACGCTCTTTATAAAAAGCACAGTAAAAATTTTAAGTATTCATTTTTCTACCACTTATAAATAATGCTTGTAACACATTACCTTCCACTTTTCATCAGTGTTCAATAGTTTTTTTATTTTTCTTAGCATTTCTTGATATTTATAAACTTATAGGAAATATTTTGAGTGACGGCTGACTACTCTTAACGTGTAGACATCCTTTAACTCCCTTAAAGTACATTTGAGTTAGTTGTATTTTGTCACTTTTATAAGTAACTTTGCAGATGATCAGTTCTGTTCACATTGCGATTAGACCTTAGGATGAATTCCTGTAAGTAAGATTATTGAGTCAAAAGATGAATATTTTAAAGACTCATGGGATGTGATGCTTAGTTTTTAAATGATATACCAATTTCTATTTTTACCTATATAAAAAAGTATATCAGAGGATTATCTCACTGCGACCTTAGCAATATTGAGGGTGGTTGTTGGGTCTTTTGTTTTTTAGTTCCAAACGTTGACCATTTTTTTAGGTAGAGAGCTTATATACTTAAGGATGTTTGTGTTTTTGTGACGTTCGATGTTTTAAATTTACTGACTGTCACAAATTCCTTATATATTAAAAGCAACATAGTTTTTATGTTTAAATCTTGGCAATGTTTTTGCAGTCAAGTCTGTCAGTCTTTCCTGTCATAAATACACTCATTGCTTATATATGCCTCCCTACCAGAAGACATTTTAGGATTAGAAAACTTGTCTCAAGTGAGAGAAATATCCTTGATGAATAGAGTTCCTGTCATATGGGGTTGAGTAACAACCGATGAAATGGTTTCCATGATAATTTAAAAAAAGGAAAACAAGAAATAAAGTTAATATCTAATTTTAAAATAACTGTAAGCCAACTGTAAAAGATGGAGTTTACTAACTGCATCTGTTCTGGGGTTTCCAGAACTCTCTGGAATATTTGATAAATGTCACCAAAGGACGTCCTCTGTGGTTGTAATTCTGATGAGTAGTTCAGAATTTCTAGTGCATTTTAAGTTGTTATCTTTAGTTCTGTGCTTACTGCAGTAAGCTGGTTACATCTGTTTAAAGGATTGAAGTAGATATATATATTAATATTAGTAATAAAATGCAATATTGAATAAAAATAAAGGCAAACTGCTTAATGATATTTATAATGTTATGCCTTGTTATTACAATAGCTACAAATCAAGTTCATGGTAGTGAGTGCCATAAACAGGATGGGGAAGATGGGGAAATTGGGGAAATGAGGAAAACATGTCACAGGTTATTTTGGCATTTATAAATTTATGAATGGTGAGACATTTGTGATTTTGTTCTTTATATGTTTTCTGTTAAAAGCAAAGGGGGGAAAAGATAAAGGATAACAGAAGAATAAAAAAACACTTGAAATGATAAAGTACCTTTATGGAGTGTTAACAAACACTTGAATAAACAGAGATAATACATTTATGAGTAAGTTGAATACTATGTCATAATCACTTTCCTCCAAATTCAGTCTTAATAAGTGTAAATGTTGCTGGTTCGGTGATTAAAGCTGTATGTAAGTGAATACATGCATATTCACATACAGTTGATTTGCAGAAAGAAAAGACTGGATAGAAATACTTTAGAACATTGATCATGACCATTGGTCAGTGGTAAATTGTAGGTTTTTATTTCTAATGCTTTTTTTTAGTATTTCTTAGATTTTTGAAACTATAAGATGATCTTGTCATCATAGTATAATTCTTTATTTTAGAGTGATGAGGTTCGTGAGACCAGGCATCTACTTTCCAGCTTAAAAAAAGACTTGTGATAAAGTAGTTTGAAGTTTGTGATAGTGGAAGATACAGTGCCTTTTTAGCTTCATTGCCAAACCAGAACTAAAAGATTAAATAAATGATAACCATATATATTTATTTATAGATTTGCAGAACTTCCTAAAGGTATAATAGCCAATTTAATTTTGTTTTTCTTCTTTTTACAGCCATATGAAGGATTAAGACCTCAGGATCTTCGTAGATTGAAAGATATGCTCATTGTGGAAACAGCAGACATGCTCCAGGCTCCACTATTTACTGCTGAAGCTTTACTTCGAGCTCATGGTAATGAAAGAAATGTCCTGAGTACTTTTGAAACTTTTCACAGTTAAAAGATGGCTGTTTTGAAGCACTTTTACTTTTCTCTTGTTTTTTCAGCACGTTTTAAATATGTAATTCTTCTAAGAGCTAATTCTCCCAAGATTTTAAAATTGTCAAAATAGAGTTCTGTTTGAAAAAGAAAAGTTTTTTAAGCAATAGATTTCTCTTGAGTTTCTTTTCTTTATTTTTTCCTTTATTTCTTTTTTAAAAAATGCTGTGCAAGCAAGGCACTGTAGAAATCAAATTCCTTTAAGAAGAATCAATTAATCTTTTTTCTTTGGTTATATTTATTTCTTTGCCTTTTTTACCTACTTTCAATTTTTAGAATGTAAATTTGGCACCTTAATCAAAATTTCTGTAACAAATGAAAACAATGATGTCTAAACCTTACCAACTATAGAATCTTCAACAGAATAGCAAATACTTTGCCCAGGACATTCGAGATCAAATTGAATATGAAAAGTTTTCTTATAAGCCCTTAGAGCAGATCTGAACAAGCATACATCAGATCAGATCAGTCGCTCAGTCGTGTCCGACTCTTTGCGACCCCATGAATCACAGCACGCCAGGCCTCCCTGTCCATCACCAACTCCCGAACTTCACTCAGACTCACGTCCATCAAGTCAGTGATGCCATCCAGCCATCTCATCCTATGTCGTCCCCTTCTCCTCTTCGCCCCAATACCTCCCAGCATCAGAGTCTTTTCCAATGAGTCAACTCTTCGCATGAGGTGGCCAAAGTACTGGAGTTTCAGCTTTAGCATCATTCCTTCCAAAGAAATCCCAGGGCTGATCTCCTTCAGAATGGACCGGTTGGATCTCCTTGCAGTCCAAGGGACTCTCAAGAGTCTTCTCCAACACCACAGTTCAAAAGCATCAATTCTTCGGCGCTCAGCCTTCTTCACAGTCCAACTCTCACATCCATACATGACCACAGGAAAAACCATAGCCTTGACTAGACGAACCTTTGTTGGCAAAGTAATGTCTCTGCTTTTGAATATGCTATCTAGGTTGGTCATAACTTTCCTTCCAAGGAGTAAGCATCTTTTAATTTCATGGCTGCAGTCACCATCTGCAGTGATTTTGGAGCCCAGAAAAATAAAGTCTGACACTGTTTCCCCATCTATTTCCCATGAAGTGATGGGACCGGATGCCATGATCTTCGTTTTCTGAATGTTGAGCTTTAAGCCAACTTTTTCACTCTCCACTTTCACTTTCATCAAGAGGCTTTTTAGTTCTTCTCCACTTTCTGCCATAAGGGTGGTGTCATCTGCATATCTGAGGTTATTGATATTTCTCCCGGCAGTCTTGATTCCAGCTTGTGCTTCTTCCAGTCCAGCGTTTCTCATGATGTGCTCTGAATATAAGTTAAATAAGCAGGGTGACAATATACAGCCTTGACGTACTCCTTTTCCTATTTGGAACCAGTCTGTTGGTCCATGTCCAGTTCTAACTGTTGCTTCCTGACCTGCATACAGATTTCTCAAGAGGCAGATCAGGTGGTCTGGTATTCCCATCTCTTTCAGAATTTTCCACAGTTTATTGTGATCCACATAGTCAAAGGCTTTGGCATAGTCAATAAAACAGAAATAGATGTTTTTCCGGAACTCTCTTGCTTTTTTGATGATCCAGCGGATGTTGGCAATTTGATCTCTGGTTCCTCTGCCTTTTCTAAAACCAGCTTGAACATCAGGAAGTTCACGGTTCACATATTGCTGAAGCCTGGCTTGGAGAATTTTGAGCATTACTTTACTAGCGTGTGAGATGAGTGCAATTGTGCGGTAGTTTGAGCATTCTTTGGCATTGCCATTCTTTGGCATTGCCTTTCTTTGGGATTGGAATGAAAACTGACCTTTTCCAGTCCTGTGGCCACTGCTGAGTTTTCCAAATTTGCTGGCATATTGAGTGCAGCACTTTCACGGCATCATCTTTCAGGATTTGAAATAGCTCAGTTGGAATTCCATCACCTCCACTAGCTTTGTTCATAGTGATGCTTTCTAAGGCCCACTTGACTTCACATTCCAGGATGTCTGGCTCTAGGTCAGTGATCACACCATCGTGATTATCTGGGTCGTGAAGATCTTTTTTGTACAGTTCTTCTGTGTATTCTTGCCATCTCTTCTTAATATCTTCTGCTTCTGTTAGGTCCATACCATTTCTGTTCTTTATTGAGCCCATCTTTGCATGAAATGTTCCTTTGGTATCTCTAATTTTCTTGAAGAGATCTCTAGTCTTTCCCATTCTGTTGTTTTCCTCTATTTCTTTGCATTGATTGCTGAAGAAGGCTTTCTTATCTCTTCTTGCTGTTCCTTGGAACTCTGCATTCAGGTGTTTATATCTTTCCTTTTCTCCTTTGCTTTTAGCTTCTCTTCTTTTTACAGCTATTTGTAAGGCATACATAGAAGAGGGAAAAGAGAGAATGAAAGTAAAACTTAACATTATGCAGATTTATGCCTTATTTTTCAGCATTTTTTAAATGTTGGTTCTCTCAACCTGGCTTTTCTTTTTATTAGATCTATATAGTTAATTAGTGATTCGGTTTTATATTTAAGCTACAATTAATCTTTTTTCTTTGGTGATATTTATTTCTTTGCCTTTTTAAACTGCTTTTAACTTTTAGATGTTTTATTCAGTCTATCTAGAGCTCCATCACAATGGCAATATGTATTTCCCTTAGAACACTGTAAACAAAGAAGGCAATGGCACCCCACTCCAGTCCTCTTGCCTGGAAAATCCATGGATGGAGGAGCCTGGTGGGCTCCAGTCCATGGGGTAGCTAAGAGTTGGACACGACTGGGAGACTTCACTTTCACTTTTCACTTTCATGCATGGGAGAAGGAAATGGCAAGCCACTCCAGTGTTCTTGCCTGGAGAATCCCAGGGATGGTGGAGCCTGGTGGGCTGCCGTCTGTGGGGTCTCACATTGTCGGACACGACTGAAGCGACTTAACAGCAGCAACAGTAGCAGAAGTGCACCGTTTTAACTTTACTAGTTATTGTGAGATGCTGTGTAAGTTAATAAACACATCTGTAAATACATTGTTTGTAGGAAGTAAATTTCTGAGTTACAGCTCAGGAAAAGCCTACTGAATTTATGTTGTAAGCATTACTTAACACAGTATAAGGGTGAAAAGACAGCAAAAATATCTTCGTACATCCTCATCCCCTCATTGTGACAAACCCTTAACTGGGAGAAACTTATTCCCCTCTCTTTTCTCCTCCTCCTCCAGTTCCCACTTACTGTCACCTTATAATATTCAGAGAGCACTTGGATTATGGATCTGAATAGAGAAATGCTTTCAGATAATCATCAGGCCACATACCCCAGTAACTAGAACTCAAAAATGGGATGGAGTTGTAAAGTGCTTTTATAATATAATATTATTGTTAAAGGCAAGAGTTGACTCTCTTGTTTTATTTTGACATGGCATGTCCTCAAATAAATATCAATCAATATGAAAAAAAAAAAGATGGCTGTTTTAATGTTTTAATATAAAACAAAATAGTTTGTTAAACAAGCCTGACTTGTTATTTGTGCAGTGGTTAGTGCAGTACTCGACATCCTTGTGTTTTGAAGTAAATATAAACTGGCTATGAATCAGAGAAGAAATAAGAAATCTCTTTTTGAAAATTGAGCAAATAAACCAACTTATAGATTGTCTAATTTTAGAAATGTATCTGATTTGAGCAGGGTTGAGAGTTGGAGTCCATAGTCCTAGTCCTGGTTTTGACATTAATTTTTACTAAAGCCGATTAAATAAAGTCAGTTAACTAACAGTTTGTTATTATTATTTATTTTTGTCAGCTGTATTTATTTTATGTAAAAACTGTTTCTCACCGTGAAAGGCACAAAGCAAAATCTACAGAGTCAACATAAGAACATACTGTTCCTTTTACAGTGGGGGTTTTTTGCTCATTTAAAAAATTTTTTTGAGGACATTACCAACTTTACTTAGAAAAAGTGCTCAGCTTATTATAAGTCCTCTGTGATCCTTAAGACAACCATTTTGGGAATTGTCACATGTTGAGGTGGACCCTCCAATTGCTCAATTGATATTTGACATTTTGGCTTATTCAAAGAGTTTTTTTCTGATTTAGAAATTACTTTTAAAAAGGGAAAGGTGAATGGTCTTTCTCATCCAATAATTTTGAGACATACCTCTTTGTTTTAACTATAAATCTTTATCATCTGTATTAAAATAGAATGTCCACTTCCAAAAATTTTTATATGATCTTTTGATTAGAAGAAAATTTTAAACTGCATATTTCATCTTCCTTTGGTCATTTCTGTGAATAATTTGGTATATTACCCTCCAGAATCACAAACTTCAATATTGCTATTTCCCAGAGTTCTGTACTTGACACTCTTTTCCACTTTATATACCAGTGGCTCTAACTTTTGGTGTAAATAAGAATTGCCTGGGAAACTAACCAGAAATTCCTAGGATGACTTCTAGAGAATCTAAGTCTTTTCTTTAGTTGAGGGAATAGGCATAAAAACATGTGTTATAAACAGCCTACCAAATAGACCCTTGTCTGAGAAACATTGTTGTGCACATTTTGAAACCAAGGGTTTCAAAAGCCACCTAGATAATAAAGAACATAGCTACACCCTGACCTTAATGTAGTATTCAGGACTTTATTTCTAAATGTCTTTTTAACCTTTTCTCCCTAACCAAAGGCTGTCCATACATGAACTCATCATTTCTCCCACTATCTTGATAAATGGCCTCCATATTCATTTAATTACCCTGACCAGACTAAGTCACACTTTCCTTCTTCCTGTCTATTACATTTGAGCACAGCCTCATGATTTCTCTTCCTAAATAGCTCCCATCCTCTCCCAGTCTCCCTAGCTCTTTCCATTCTCACTGCCCCAACTTAAATTCAGTTTGTCATTATTTTTCATCTAAATTGTAGTCCATTGTTGGCCTTCCTCTTCACCCGTGTTCATTTTTTGTATTGCATTTTAAAATTTTGAGCATTTATCTCCCCTGCTGAAAAACCCTCCACTGGCTCTCCCCAGACTTAGAACATCCCATCTCTTTAGTATATCTTCATGACTCAGGCTTGTACACCTGGGCCGTCAGTCTCCACACGTATTTTTACCCACTCCTGCTTGTCTTCATTAAGCACCACTTCCAGGAAATCTTTCCAGCTTATGTATTCCCAGGGTTACTTTGAGAGCCTTCCTGTCTCTTCCCATTATATCCTGTGCATACATGTGTCATACACTTAGAATACAATATTGCAATAATCTCTGTATTTGCTTTTCCTCTACATTAACCTGGGAGCTCTTAGAGGGCAGCTTTTTATTGTTTTTTTGTTTCCACAATAACCATCCCTTAAGCCTTGAGAACATAGTTACAGAATGAATAGATAATATATTTGAAATGTTATTTGTATATTTTAAATCCATCTTTTTATTGTAAAACCCTATTTCTCCATTGTCATCTTTAAAACTTTTAAGTAATCCTTTGGGGAAAAAAAATCTAGACCTGGTTCAAAGATGAAATTGAGGAATTCAAAATAGTTTTTAAAATCTTAGAATTTAAAGATAAAATATTTTCCTTGTAATCAATAATAATGCTTACCAGTCATAATATAGAAACTGGGAAAGAAATACAAAATATCTTAAATTTTGTTTCTTTTGTATAAGGTTCACAGCAACCTTCCCTTTGCTTGAGCTTTCAAATAGAGTTCATGTACATATAATATAGAGCCGGCATAGAAGTAGAAATCACTCATCTGTGAGGGGCTGTGTTGTGCCAGTTATATTAGAGTAGGCCACTGCTGAAGTGAAAGTATAGAGTCAACCACAGTAAATGTGTCTTGATCATAGTAGTAGTCTAAGGTGTTTTATTTAGGTTGGGAATGGGGCAGTGGCTCCGCTCCACACAGTTATCCCGACTGACTGAGACTCTGCCATCCTAACAGTGGCTTCTGAGGTTGCCCTGGGGATTCTCTCCATTCTAGCCAACCAGTCAGAAAGGAAAAAGCATGCAGATAAAGATGTGGGAGGTTTTTTTGAGCCTGTCCCAGAAGTGACATAAATCACCCCTGCACCTATTCCACTGAGCAGACTTTAGTCACATGGTCACACTTAACTGTAAGCAGCAATTCTTCTCTGTAAGCATACCCATTTCTGCCACAGTTGTCTGCATTGGGCTAAGTTATATAATGTATCATAATTTTAACTTATAATGTTGTATCCTGTAAAAATCTAAGGCTAACTTAACCAGTAACTTTATTGTAATTAAAACAAAGATTTTCTTCTCTAGTGTTGATACATTATGTCATCAAGTATTTTTAAGTGATAAACTCCATGTTCTTTCTATTGATATTTGCTTAACTTACTTCTTTTACATAATAGGCTCAACTCTAATAAGGTGATATCTAATTGAATTTGAAATGGCAACCCACTCCAGTGTTCTTGCCTGGAGAATCCCAGGGACAGGGGAGCCTGGTGGGCTGCCGTCTATGGGGTTGCACAGAGTCGGACACGACTGAAGCGACTTAGCAGCAGCAGCAGCAGCAGTTGACTTTTGTGTATTCTGTGATAACTTTTTTGATAACTTAAGAGTTCTGTTAATTTATTGCATTCCCCTGTTAGAGCATAAAATAGAGGCTAATGCAGACTTTCAAATGAACATTTCTTCTACATTCTTCTAGGTAATATCAGTGACATCTGATAATCAAATAAGATTTTCAGAGGTAAATGATGTTAGTGAATAAAATAGACAGTGCACAGAACTACAGTTTGCACTAATTGCTGTCAAAACCCAGATGGGCTCTGTTTCAGAGCTATTAAACTGAACTATTTGGTAGATTTATAGATTGTATCCTTGGTAACATTCATTCAGCTTTCCACAAGAAAATAAATTTAAGCATTATTTTAGGTACTGTCAAATTTAGTCCCAAAGTAATGAGGTAGAAGACAGAAGACAGAAATGTTTGGCTATATTTACCGAGAAGTAATTGAATTTTAAGAATGACTCTGTTAAAAATACAAAGGTCATTTTCTGAGCATTTCCTCAGTAATATTAACATGTATTAATAGTTGAAAGCTACCTAACGAGTAAATAAGTAAAATTTACTTGTGTGTTTGCTCAGTCACTCAGTCGTATCCAACTCTTTGTGACCCTGTGGACTCTAGCCCGCCAGGCTCCTCTGTCCATGGAATTTTCCAGCCAAGAATACTGGAGCTGTTTGCCATTTCTGTTTTTTAAAATACGAGGCCAAGTCTAGTTTGACTGTCCTTAGAGTAAATGTATATTGAAGTATTTTTTTTTAATTTTATTTTATTTTTAAACTTTACATAATTGCATTAGTTTTGCCAAATATCAAAATGAATCCGCCACAAGTATACATGTGTTCCCCATCCTGAACCCTCCTCCCTCCTCCCTCCCCATACCATCCCTCTGGGTCGTCCCAGTGCACTAGCCCCAAGCATCCAGTATCGTGTATCGAACCTGGACTGGCAACTCGTTTCTTACATGATATTTTACATGTTTCAATGTCATTCTCCCAAATCTTCCCACCCTCTCCCTCTCCCACAGAGTCCATAAGACTGTTCTACACATCAGTGTCTCTTTTGCTGTCTCGTACACCGGGTTATTGTTACCATCTTTCTAAATTCCATATATATGCGTTAGTAGTATTTTTTTAAAGCTCCTTTGGAGACTCATCACTTCTAAGGTAATTGAACTTGAATAGTCCACATCTTCTCCTCTCACTCTACTCTCTTCCTAGGAAATGACATCTTCTCCCAAGTCTTCTGTAGATATTTCTCCCTCTGAACTAGAGTTCTTCTCTGAACTCTATACACTTATATTTAACTGCCTATTTGAAAGTACCTCTAGAACATCTCATCATGTCTAAAATAAAAATCACGATGTTAAACCTGTACCTGAGTCTCTGGTATTTCCTGTTTACGTGGAAGGCAGCACCAACCAACAAACGTGGTAGACCTGGGACAAAAACTTTGATATTTCCTCTCCTTCAGGTACTATATCCCAATGTCACCAAATTTTCAGTCTGACCTCCCAACTCTGAACTTCTCCCTTCCTCTTCGTCTCTACTGCAGCCAGCCACGGCCTTAGCTGCATTATCTCTTACTTGTACTTCCCAGTAGCCTTTGCTAGTCTGCCTTTCCCTCCACTCTCGTCCTATCCGGTTTCTCTCTCCATACTATAGTCAGAAAGATCTGTTCAAATCTAACTGTGACAACCTTTTCTTCCTACCCATATGCCAGATTTTTCACTGGCTTCCTGTCACTCGTAAACTGATGATAGGAGTGTTATTTAGAAGTTCTATATGGACTGCATGCGTACTAAGTCGCTTCAGTCATGTCCAACTCTTTGTGACCCTAAGGACTGTAGCCCTCCAGGCTCCTCTGTCTATGGGCTTCTCCAGGCAAGAATATTGGAGTGGGTTTCCATGCCCTCCTCCAGGGGATCTTCCCAACCCAGGGATCGAACCCGTGTCTCTTGCAGCTCCTGCATTGCAGGCGGATTCTCTACCACTGAGCATCAGGGAAGCCCCCTGTATGGCCTGGTCCCAGCCTGTTTCTTCAGCCTTGCTCAAAGGGTCCTTCTGGTCTCCTTCTGGTCTTCTGGTCTCTGGAGACCTTTTACCTAGTTGGCTCTCACTCATCCCTCAGATGTTCACGCCAGGCCATTTCCCCAGTCACCTTCTCTGACCTCCCTAAATGGGAGCCTCTACCTCTTCTTAATGCTGCTTCTGACAGTGATGATATTTTTTTTAATGTGTTGATTTTATTTAATGACTTTCTCTTTACTAGACTTTACATTCCATGAAAGAAGGAATTATGCCTGTTTTTCCCTCCCATTGTATCCCTACAGCTGGACATAGTGTATGGCACATAAAAGACACTCAACAAATGTTTGCTAAATGAGCGATATGACAGAATCCAAGACTAGAATTTAATTTGTTTGTGTGTATATAAATTATAGCAGTTCTTTTCTCCCTTTATTTAAAAGTGTTTTAATGGAGACTTGAAAAATAATCATACTGTTCTAAGAAAGTTTGAACTTGTTAATTACAAGTATACCTTGTTTTATTTCACTTCACTTTGTTGTGCTTTGTAGATGTTGCATTTTTTACAACTTGAAGATTTGTGGCAACCTTACCTTGTCAGATGATGGTTAGTGTTTTTTAGCAATAAAGTATTTTAATTAAGGTACTGTAGTCTTGTTAAGTGTGCAATAGCATTATAGTAAAAAAAAAAAAATAGCCAATGTAGTGTAAACATAATCTTTACATGTACTGGGAGACAAAAAAATTTGTGTGACTTGATTTGTTATACTGTTTGTTTTATTTCAGTGGTCTGGAACAAAACTTGCGGTAAGTCCAAGGTATGCCTGTGGTGACCTATCAAAAACCTCAGGTCCATTTAGCAACATTTCCCAGAATACACTCGTATGCAGAGCTTTTCAGTTGCTGGATTTTTCTTCTTTGTAATCTGACTCCTATTTCCAATCTTATCTTCCATCTCCCCAAACCAAAGTATCAGATCAGATCAGATCAGATCATTCGCTCAGTCGTGTCCGATTCTTTGCGACCCCATGGATCGCAGCACGCCAGGCCTCCCTGTCCATCACCAACTCCCAGAGTTCACCCAGACTCACGTCCATCGAGTCGGTGCTGGCATCCAGCCATCTCATCATCCTCTGTCGTCCCCTTCTCCTCTTGCCCCCACTCCCTCCCAGCATCAGAGTCTTTTCCAGTGAGTCAACTCTAACTTTACAGAGCTGTTCACATCTCTCCATTGTACTCCTGTGCCTTTGCACCTGTGGAAACACACTCTGTCTTCATTGCATACCTGAATCCTAATTATCCTGTTAAACCGCCAAATATATTGACTTAATATGGTTGAAAAAAGTCTTCCATATAGAGTTTCCACAGATATTTGTCTTTGGTTTGTAAAATGATATAGAATGGGCCTATGGTAAATAATTGACTCTGTGTTACTTCTGACCTGTGCTTCATTGGGCTGCACTGGAAAGAACACAGACTTTGGATTCACAGAAATTTGTTTCATATACCTCGTATCTTTTTGAGCCTGGCCAAGTCACATAATTTCCCCAAGTCTTGGTTTCCTCACCTCAATAGTGATTGGAAAGTTTGCTGGGAGGAATGGGTGAAATAATATGTGTTAAACACCTAGCAAAATCATTGGATATATCAGTTTATTGTTTTTAAAGGTTTAGGTTTTTGTGAGTCTGTATAATAACATAGGTGACTTGGCTGTTTTTAAAGTATTCATAGTAGAAAGATAACCTTTTTTAGTTAAGCCAGATTCAGGCTCACTTAATATGTAATTTACATCAAATTCCCTAAAACTTTATAATCATAATCCCTTAAGAAGTTCTTTCTGCTTTCAAGATGTTTATCAAATGAATTTGTAGGAGTTGTTGGCATTTTGACATGTTTATTATGAACTATGTAAAATTTTACAACTTGACAGCACTAAGGCCAATTGTGAGGTTATATGTTATTCTTGAAGGAATGAAATGGCTTAATCAAACCTTTACCAATAAAATTTAGTAAATTCCAATGATATGTGAGCCACCACTTTTGATTATGAGTAGAAATGCCTGAAATTTTTGGCCATCTTGTTAAATATTGACATGGTGCTAAGCCATGGTAAATTATAAAAGTTTCAATTCTGTTTAAAAATATGAATGGATATAACATACCTAAGTATGTCACTTGTAATTACAACATTGCTAACAAATAACTTTTCTTCCTAGAGGACCTATAGCCGTGTAATTTAGTCTCTGTTTTGTTATTATGAAGCTCTTAAAACAGCACCATGTTTTCTCTGTTATTTGAGAGATATCCATTCCATTTGTCTTAAAGACTGGGACAGGGAGAAATTACTTGAAGCTTGGATGTCCAACCCAGAGAACTGCTGCCAGCGATCGGGTGTTCAGATGCCAACACCACCGCCAAGCGGGTATAACGCCTGGGACACACTCCCTTCTCCAAGAACGCCAAGGACGACCCGCTCTTCCGTCACCTCTCCAGATGAATTAAGTTTATCACCGGGGGATTTGGATACCAGTTTGGTATGGTTTAGTACTCAGTGTACTTCTCATAGTTTTAATTTTAACGTTGTTTCATGGAGCCTCTAGTTGTATTCTTCTTGTAATTGAATCCTGTACCCTGCTTAAAGGGCTTGATTATTTCATGCTTTGGTTAAATATTTATTATCAGAGACTATTTTTGTGATCTCTGAGTTATAGATTGAAAAACAAGTGGGCTTTCTTTTCTCTTTTAAAACAGGAAACATTAAAGGTTTTGGCAAAACTGTTTATGATATTTTCACTGAAAAGCTCCAGTTACTTACAGTTTTGAATAAGCCATATTGAAATATTAAAAATTGAGTTTGTGTTAAGCACCTAAAACCAAAAATATGAGACCCTTTTTATATTTTTCAGAATACATTTATAATATGTTGATAACTGTGTTTCAGTGAAGCTTCTGGAGCTATTTATCCAGATACATTTCCATACTAAATATTTGCTTTTTATTGAGACACAGTACTGCCGTTGTGTGTATTTTTGTCAAACCATTGATGCACTCATATAGGCAGTTTTTATGTTTCTTGAATAATTCAGCTGCTCAAAATACATGATAAATGTACTCCATTTATCATGGAGTACGTGATGAATGTACTCCAGATTTTATCTGGACCTTCTTGGAAAACAGCATCCTACTTCTGTAGTTCACATCTGTAACATTTTAAAGTTTGATTCTCCTAGTTATGTGTAGAAGATACAAAGCTTTGTAGCATGGTTCCCTGGGTAGAAATCCTTAAATTGCTACTCTGAATATGTTGAGTTACTGTATTGAAAAAATAAAGTTACTTTTTATTTTTGTAGATTTTCTGGGCTGAGTATAGGGTGAAGGACACCATATTGAAGTGGTTATTTCACAAGGAGCAATTTGATCTTGACCTGAATAGATTGTAATGATTTGTTTCTTATGTTCCCTTTCAAAACAAATAGTTGCTGAGTAATTTCGCACATAAGTTTAGAGTTTAAGAATTTAACTTTTGCATTAAAACATTTCAGTCCCACAGTAATTTATAATGAGGTAAGCGTGATATTTGTTATTTAGTCAAAGATAGGCACAGTAATTTTAACTTCCCTTATAATTTTGAAACACTTTATATAATTACCGGCATTTTTTGCCATGAACTAATGAACAAAGGAATGTTCTCCGTCAAGAGTATGACTTTGTTGAAATCATTTTTCTTCTTCATTTTCAGTGTGATATTTGTATGTGCAGTATTTCAGTATTTGAAGACCCAGTGGACATGCCCTGTGGACATGACTTCTGTAGAGGATGCTGGGAGTCGTGAGTATATGTGCAACTTCATATTTCGTACTGCAGGGTAGCACTCTGATTTGGCAGTAAAACTGCTTGCTTTCAATATTTAATGATATGGATTATTTATATTGGTTTCAGAATTACACTGAAATGTTTTATATTTTGCTGCTAAAGAAGAATTTTGTTTTTATTTTGCTATCTTCCCATCTATTTTATAAAATTGTTTAATTTAGTAATTAAGGTTATTTAGCTTAATGTGAGGTACTGTGGGGAAGAAAGCAGATATAACAATACAGATATTTAAAATTCCTTTCTAATCAATTCAAAGTTCTATGTCTCTTCTAGGTATGATTGGTCTATATTACAAATTGAAATTTTATTTTCCTTCTCATGTTTGTCTCTGTCCTCCTTCCCAGTACCTTACCAATTTATGTTTTCTCACCATCCACTAATTTTACTCTAATGTACTTTTCAAGAGAGGTTTATAAACAGAATGAAGATCAGTGTGATGAGCAATATGATATCAGGTTATCCCCGGAGACACATAATCTATTGATTGATGACCTAAGCAAGGCATGTCATTAGTATTTAAGACAAAAGTTTTAAAACTATTCTTTCAAACTATATAAAAGTTTTTAAAACTGGGTACCAAGTGTAGGGAGTTGGGAAGCACCATGTGAGGTGAGACAAGGACCTGAAGACGTTTCCTGGTTTTCTTTTATTAGTAACTGTGTTGTAGTATAATTAACATACAGTAAGCCACATATTCAAATTAAATAATTCAAAAAGCTCCGACTCCATATACCATACAATGTCATGAAACAATCAAGTTAATGAATATACTCATTACCCCCCAGTGTTTCCTCATTTCCCCTGAAATCCATCCCACCCGTCTCTTCCTACCTCCATCTTACACTTGCACCACCACCACCCCGCTCCACTTCCCGTCTGTGGACAAACACTGATCTTCTTTCTGTCTTTCTGGGAGAAGGAAACGGCAGGCCACTCCAGCATTCTTGCCCGGAGAATCTCATGGTCTATGGTCCCTGGGATCGCAAAAGTCGGACACGACTGAGCACACAGCACAGCACCTTTTCTCTTATCTGTTTTCCAAATTGGGATATAAGGCAAGATTTTATTTGGAGGGGGGAATAAAAGAACCTTTTGAAAAGGGTTTTAAAAAATTAGAATAAATAAAATTATCTGATTCTTTTTAAAACATAGATTCTACTCTGAGTCTAATTAGATAGGATCAGATGGGTGCAGTTGATACAGATAAATTAATTGGCAAGGGTCAGAGCTCATAACACAAAGCAAACTTTGACCTAGTTCTGAGCACAGAAAATCCTCCATAGGTTTAGTACTTTATTTAGCTTAAAATTGTCAACTGAATTGCATTAGGAAGTATTATTTGGGTTCTACCAAGTTTGATATTGTTGACCTTCATTTCTATATAAAATTGAGTCCCCCTAAGAGATTTACTTGAGTTTTTTTTTTTAATTTTTTTGACCTTCCTCACCACACTCCTATCACAGGAACCATCTCCCATACTCATGACAGACTAGCCATGAGGAATTAGTGATAAGATTTAAATTTGAAAGACTGATTGTTGTTTTCCATGGTCCCCTATCAGCCCACCTAGTGTTCTCCTCACTCCTACCAGATGTTCTTGTCCAGTCAGGTATCTGCAGTATCAGTAAAACACATTCCAGATTGAGTGATTCATCTGTGAATGAAACATTTTAAATTAATTGCAATCCTTTCATCGGCACATAGAAAAGAAACTCCCCAGTCTAAGAAGCAAGGAAGAATGTTTAAAGGCCCTTAGATAGTCTTGTGTGTGTTACTTGGGAAAGTTTCCTGGAAGAGATCATAGAACCACGTCTTGAAGTGTGAGTTAAAATTAGCTAGAGGCAAAGAAGTAGGACAGACAACCTCTGTGCTAAAGAATCAGCATTCTCAAAGACATGAAACAGTGTGATGTGTTTTGGAAGCCTTACGTAGTTTAGTTTTAAGTGGATATCCAAGTGACCCCATAGGGTGGGGGTAAAGGTGAAGCACCTGGCCCATAGGAGGTTTTCCTCAATAAATGCTAATTTCTTCCCCCATTAATGGTGGAATTTCCAAGAATAAGGAGATGAGGGAGAGGTTAAGAGTGGATTGGGTGGTGGGTGGAATGGCGGTACTCC
This sequence comes from Bos indicus x Bos taurus, assembly GCF_003369695.1. Classification (NCBI taxonomy): domain Eukaryota; kingdom Metazoa; phylum Chordata; class Mammalia; order Artiodactyla; family Bovidae; genus Bos; species Bos indicus x Bos taurus. The sequence continues at coordinate 110,063,915 of NC_040079.1, read as the reverse complement.
AACTAAGACCGAGCTTAGAGAACTGTGGGATGCTTAGGAGGAAGAGTGTTGGCCAAGGCATATGACGATTATAGTGTGGGTTGTGCGCTGGCATGCTTAGCTGGAAATAGGGTTTAGATGTATAGGCTTCAGTCAAGAGTCAGAGATGTCATAGAGATTGCTGTTCATCATAGAAGTGGATCTTACTGAGCTTTTCCTGCTTAGAGTTTTTTGAGCATTTTGGATACATAGATGAATGTTTTTCATCATATTTGGGAAGTTTTCAGTCATTATAGCTTCAAATACTCTTTCTCACGCCTTCTTCTCCTTCTGCGTCTCCATTATGCATATGTTAGTACGTTTGGTATTGCTGCCCAGATCTTTGATGATCTATTCTCTTTATTGATCTAAACTGTTGCGTCGGGTCCTGGTTGCATCACGCGGGCTTTCTCCCTGTGGCACGCAGGCTCTCCAGTTGCGTCGCACAGACTCCAGGGTGCACGGGCATGGTTGCCTCACAGCATGTGGGATCTCAGTTTCCCTGACCAGGGGCTGAACCCGTGTCCCCTCCATCGCAAGGTGGATTCTTAACTGCTGGACCACCAGGGAAGTCCCTGTTCTTTTTTTTAAAAATTCTTTTTTTAAAAAATTCTTTTTTTCCCTCAAACTGGGTAATTTCAGTTGAACTTTTTTGAAATTTGCTGATTCTTCTTCCTCCTCAGATCTGCTGTTAAACCCCTGTAGTGAATTTTACATTTCAGTTATTTTACTTTTAACTTCAGAATTTGTTTGTTTTTATATATGTTCTTTTTTCTTTAATATTCCCTATTTAGTGAGGCATTGTTCTTATAATTTTCTTTAGTTTTATAGGTATTGTTTCCTCCATTTATGTGACTTTTTAAGAAATATGTAACTTAAAATCTTTGTCTGATAAGTGCAGTATCTATGTTTCCTTAGGAACAGTTTCTACTGTTTTTCTTGTGTATGGGACATATTTTCCTTTTTCTGTAGAATTTTTTGTTGAAGCCTGGATCTTTTATGTAATAAAATATGACAACTGTGGTGCTTGATTTGATTTGAAGAATATTTTCATTTTCTGCTGGACAAATCAATACTTGGGCCCTTCACTGGAATTTTAGCATTTCAAGTACGGAGTGTCTTGCTCACCATTGTATCCTCAGTAGCACAGTTTAGTACACAATATGTGGCTCAGATGGTAAAGCATCTTCCTGCAATGCAGGAGACCCGGGTTCAATCCCCGGGTTAGGGAAATCCCCTGGAGAAGGAAATGGCAACCCACTCCAGTACTCTTGCCTGGAAAATCCCATGGTTGGAGGAGCCTGATAGGTAACAGTCCATGGGGTTGCAAAGAGTCGGACACGACTGAGCAACTTCACTTTCACTTTCACTTTAGATAGTTTGAAAATGTCTTATCTTATTCTTCTCTACCCCCTATCTCATCAGTCCATACATATGCTTTGAAGCATCTATGCCAAGGGCTTCAATGAAAGAAAAATTAGTATTTTTCTGTCCAACCTAGAATATCCTTCCTGCTATTTATTAGTTGTTGATTTAAGTAAGCAGTAACCTCCCTTTGCTTCAATTTCCTAATCTATAAAATGGTAACTGTCATATTACTTTATAGGACTGTTTCCAGTTAATTGTTAAATGGCTAAGTACATGTAAAATGCTTAGAACAGTGCCTGACACATAGTAACCACTCGGTAATGTTAGTTATTAGAATCTTACTAAGCTCAGTAATGAACAGTGGAGTGGGAGCTTAGGATATAATGTATGAAGCTGACCTACAAGATAAAAATATAAGTCAAGTTTGATCCAGATTTTCCTCTTTTACTAACATTTAACAACACTGTGTGATACTTCTAAATTTAGTGAGAAATTGTATGTTGCTGAAAATTGATAGCCTGGCTCACAGAGAAATTATCTTTTCTTCAGTAAAGTCTTCTGGGTTCTGTCATTTAATTCTCCAGAAATAGTTAAACCTGCTCTGATGTATTTCAGTTCAGTTCAGTTCAGTTGCTCAGTCATGTCCGACTCTTTGTGATCCCATGGACTGAGGCATGCCAGGCCTCCCTGTCATCACCAACTCCCGGAGTGTACTCGGAATCATGTTCATTGAGTTGGTGATGCCATCCAGCCATCTCATCCTCTGTCATCCCCTACTCCTCCTACCTCAAATCTTTCCCAGAATCAGGATCTTTTCACATGAGTCAACTCTTTGCATGAGGTGGCCAAAGTATTGGAGTTCCAGCTTTAGCATCATTCCTTCCAAAGAACACCCAGGACTGATCTCCCTTAGAATGCACTGGTTGGATCTCCTTGTAGTCCATGAGACTCTCAAGAGTCTTCTCCAACACCACAGTTCAAAAGCATCAATTATTTTGTGCTCAGCTTTCTTTATAGTCCAACTTTCACATCCATACATGATCACTGGAAAAACCATAGCCTTGACTAGACGGACCTTTGTTGGCAAAGTAATGTCTCTGCTTTTTAATATGCTATCTAGGTTGATCATAACTTTCCTTCTAAAGAGTAAGTGTCTTTTAATTTCATGGTTGCAGTCACCATCTGCAGTGATTTTGGAGCCCAAGAAAATAAAGTCAGCCACTGTTTCGACTATTTCCCCATCTATTTGCCATGAAGTGATGGGACCAGATGCCATGATCTTCATTTTCTGAATATTGAGCTTTCAGCCAACTTTTTTACTTTCCTCTTTCCCTTTCATCAAGAGGCTCTTTAGTTCTTCTTTACCTTCTGCAATAAGGGTGGTGTCATCTGCGTATCTGAGGTTACTGATATTTCTCTAGGCAGTCTTGATTCCAGCTTGTGCTTCCTCCAGCCCAGTTTCTCATGATGTGCTCTGCAGATAAGTTAAATAAGCAGGGTGACAATATACAGCCTTGACGTACTCCTTTCCCAATTTAGAGCCAGTCTTTTGTTCCATGTCCAGTTCTAACTGTTGCTTCCTGACCTGCATACAGATTCATCAAGAGACAGGTCAGATGGAATGGTATTCCCAACTCTTGAAGAATTTTCCACAGTTTATTCTGATCCACACAGTCAAAGGCTTTGGCATAGTCAATAAAGCAGAAATACATGTTTTTCTGGAACTCTCTTGCTTTTTCCATGATCCAGCGGATGTTGGCAATTTAATCTCTTGTTCCTCTGCCTTTTCTAAAACCAGCTTGAACATCTGGAAGTTCACAGTTCACGTATTGCTGAAGCCTGGCTTGGAGAATTTTGAGCGTTACTTTACTAGCGTGTGAGATGAGTGCAATTGTGCAGTAGTTTGAGCATTCTTTGACATTGCCTTTCTTTGGGATTGGAACGAAAGGTGACCTTTTCCAGTCCTGTGGCCACTGCTGAGTTTTCCAAATTTGCTGGCATATTGAGTGCAATATTTTCACAGCATCATCTTTCAGGATTTGAAATAGCTCAACTGGAATTCCATCACCTCCACTAGCTTTGTTCGTTGTGTTACTTCCTAAGGCCCACTTGACTTCACATTCCAGGATGTCTGGCTCTAGGTGAGTGATCACACCATCGTGATTATCTGGGTCATGAAGATCTTTTTTGTACAGTTCTCCTGTGTATTCTTGCCACCTCTTCTTAATATCTTCTGCTTCTGTTGGGTCCATACCATTTCTGTCCTTTATTGAGCCCATCTTTGCATGAAATGTTCCCTTGGTATCTCTGATTTTCTTGAAAAGATCTCTAGTCTTTCCCATTCTGTTGTTTTCCTCTATGTCTTTGCACTGATCGCTGAAGAAGGCTTTCTTATCTCTTCTTGCTGTTCTTTGGAACTCTGCATTCAGATGTTTATATCTTTCCTTTTCTCCTTTGCTTTTCGCTTCTCTTCTTTTCACAGCCATTTATAAAGCCTCCTCAGACAGCCATTTTGCTTTTTTGCATTTTTTTTCTATGGGGATGGGTTTTGATCCCTGTCTCCTGTACAATTGCATGAACCTCCGTCCATAGTTCATCAGGCCCTCTGTCTATCAGATCTAGTCCCTTAAATATATTTCTCACTTCCACTGTATAATCGTAAGGGATTTGATTTAGGTCATACCTGAATGGTCTAGTGGTTTTCCCTACTTTCTTCATTTAAGTCTGAATTTGGCAATAAGGAGTTCATGATCTGAGCCATAGTCAGCAACCGGTCTTGTTTTTGCTGACTATATAGAGCTTCTCCATCTTTGGCTCCAAAGAATCTGATTTTGGTGTTGGCCATCTGGTGATGTCCATGTGTAGAGTCTTCTTTTGTGTTATTGGAAGAGGGTGTTTGCTATGACCAGTGTGTTCTCTTGGCAGAACTCTATTAGCCTTTGCCCTGCTTCATTCTGTACTCCAAGGCCAAATTTGCGTGTTACTCCAGGTGTTTCTTGACTTCTTACTTTTGCATTCCAGTCCCCTATAATGAAAAGGACTTCTTTTTTGGGTGTGAGTTCTAGAAGGTCTTATAGGTCTTCATAGAACTGTTCAATTTTAGCTTCTCAGTGTTACTGGTTGGGGCATAGACTTGGATTACAGTGATATTGAATGGTTTGCCTTGGAAACGAACAGAGATCATTCTGTCGTTTTTGAGATTGCATCCAAGTACTGCATTTTGGACTCTTTTGTTGACTATGATGGCTACTCCATTTCTTCTAAGGGATTCCTGCCCACAGTAGTAGATACAATGGTCATCTGAGTTAAATTCACCCATTCCAGTCCATCTTATTTCACTGATTCCTAGAATGTCGACGTTCGCTCTTGCCATCTCCTGTTTGACCACTTCCAATTTTCCTTGATTTATGGACCTAACATTCCAGGTTCCTGTGCAATATTGCTCTTTATAGCATCGGACCTTGCTTCTATCACCAGTCACATCCGCAACTGGGTGTTGTTTTTGCTTTAGCTTCATCCCTTCATCTTTCTGGAGTTGTTTCTCCACTGATCTCCAGTAGCATATTGGGCACCTACCGACCTGGGGAGTTCATCTTTCAGCGTCCTGTCTTTTTACCTTTTCATACTGTTCATGGGGTTCTAAAGGCAAGAATACTGCAGTGGTTTGCCATTCCCTTCTCCAGTGGACCACATTCTGTCAGACCCTCCACCATGACCCGCCCGTCTTGGATGGCCCCACAGGCATGGCCTAGTTTCATTAAGTTAGACAAGGCTGTGGTCTGTGTGATCAGATTGGGTAGTTGTCTGTGATTGTGGTTTCAGTCCGTCTGCCGCCTGATCCCCTCTCTCAGCACCTACCATCTTACTTGGGTTTCTCTTACCTTGGACTTGGGGTATCTCTTCACGGCTGCTCCAGCAAAGCACAGCCGCTGCTCCTTACCTTGGACATGGGGTATCTCCTCACGGCCGCTGCTACTGACCTTGGCTCTGGGGTAGCTCCTCTCAGCCGTTCACCGCTCCAGCGCCGCACTGGTGTATTTAGAATACATAAAATTTTAAAACATCATCATATATTAACTATATCTATGTGCATTGTGCACTGTGACAGGGGACTATTAAGATAAATTATATCTGATGTCACAGGGAACCTGTTCAGAGCTAAAAGGAAGTGATTCCTGCTTTGTTGAAAAAGCAAGTTTGTAGTTAGCAGTTCTCAAATTTTTAGTCTCAGCATGCCTTACACTATTAAAAATTGTTGAGGACATTTTTCACATAACTAAAACAAATGATTCTAAAAATTGTATGGAAATACAAAAGACCCTTAACAGCCAAAGCAATCTTGAGAAAGAAGAATGAGGTTAAATTTGTCACACTCCCTGATTTTAAACGTTACTACAAAGATCCGTATAGTCAAAGGTATGGTTTTTCCAGCAGTCATTTATGGATGTGAGAGTTGGACCATAAAGAAAGCTGAGCACCGAAGAATTGATGCCTTTGAACTGTGGTGTTGGAGAAAACTCTTGACAGTCCCTTGGACTACAAGGAGATCAAACCAGTCAATCCTAAAGAAAATGAACCCTGAATATTCATTGAAAAGACTGATGCTGAAGCTGAAGCTCCAGTAATTTGGCCACCTCATGCGTAGAGCTGACTCATTGGAAAAGACCGTGATACTGGGAAATATAGTTTGCAAGATGAGAGGGGGCGACCGAGGATGAGATGGTTTGATGGCATCACCGACTTGATGGACATGCGTTTGAGCAAGCTCCAGGAGATGGGGAAGGACTGGGAAACCTAGCGTGCAGCAGTCCTTGGGTCGCAGAGAGTCAGGCACGACCGAGCAACTGAAGAACAGCAACAGAGCTGCAGTTACCTAAACAGTATGGTCCTGGCACAAAAATACATAGCTATATGGAACAGAATAAAAGAGCCCTGAAATGAGCTCACACTTACATGGGCAATTAATCTACAACAAATGAGGAAAGAATATATGATGGAGAAGAGACAATATTAATATTTTCAGTAAATGGTGCTGGGCACACTAGACAGTCACGTATGAAAAAATCAAACTGGACTGCTTTCATATACCATGCATAAAAATATATTCAGAATGGATTAAAGGACTGAAATGTAAGACCTGAAACCACAAACTTCTAGAACAAAACATAGACTGTAAGGTCTTTGACATCAGTCTTAGTCATTTTTTTCTTTTTTAATATATATCTCCTCAGGAAAGGGAAATTCACAGTTCAAAAGTTTGTTTCTTCTTTTTCCATGGGAAATATTCTTAATAATCAAACCATCAGTAAAATTTTTTAATTCTTTATTCTGTGCCCGGCACCATGTAGATATTTCACATACATTATATCATATAATCTGAAAACAACTCTGGGAAGTACGTGTTGTTATCTCCACTTTATAGATAGTAAAATTGAGGCACAGTACACTTACATGATAATTGCTTAAGATCATACAACTTGTTAGTGGCAGGCCTGGAATTCTCTAATTCCAAATCTTGCTCTTGACCACTTAATTGACCTTGGGTTAGATTCCTGTCACTTTCTACGATGCCTTTTCCCTCCTACCTCAACCAGTGTGCCTAGAGTAGGACATGAAACACATTTTAATGTTTATCTAAATAAAATATAAATAGAAAACCTTTTCTTCTAAAAGTTACGCTATATTCCAGTGCCGTCTCAAAAATCTCTTTGAGTTTTGTGTGGCTTAAATCTATACCATTGCTGTCTTTTTTTTAAGGCATAGAATATTGAGAATCGAATATGACCTTTCTAAGTCACTTATTTCTAAATTTTTACTCTTAAATATATTGTTTCAAGTTTTTAAAGAGGACAAAGCAAACAAATGTAAAAAAATGTATAAAACATAGATGTGCATAAATAGTCATATAGTGAATGGCTGGGCAGATAATAAATGCTCAGTGTTTGTGAATTATTTGAGCTAATATATTACAGTTGATATTGCACACTTTGTTTATTGATGTGTTTTAATTATACTCTAACAGAAAATTCAGCATCAGGAAGCATTCTTAGAATGTGCAAATAAATTATATCCTTGCCTTTCTTTCTATCAATTGACAATTGTATTAGGTTTTTGAATCTGAAAATTCAAGAAGGTGAAGCTCACAACATTTTCTGCCCTGCATATGATTGCTTCCAACTTGTGCCTGTGGATATAATAGAAAGTGTAGTTTCTAAGGAGATGGACAAACGATACCTACAGTTTGATATTAAGGTATGTTGCCAGTTATCTGTGTAATCTCCACAATTTAAATTTTATTAAACCTATATTAAAATTTTTAATTTTTGTTCTATTTTTGAACGCAAAGTAATGGACTCTGGCTTTTGTCTCTCAGAGTAAAGGAGTAGTGGCGTAAATTAAAGTTCTCAGCTAAAGTGTTGTTTTATAATCATGACAGAAGTAAAAGGGAAAAGTGGCAATAGTAGTTTACCGGAAAAGAAAGCTTTTGTGCAGGACTGTTTGTTGGTTTGGGTGTTGAACTTTTGTAACTAATTGGTCAAAAAAACACTCATACTAAATAGTAGCTATTTTAAATTTTCTAAATGATGTATTTTTACTCCTCAGTATAAATATTTAGAAATAAAGATTATCAACCTGGAAATTTATGGATTTTTTTATATTTCAAGTAATCATTTCATATAATAAAGTATAATGTTTATTTCATCTTGTATTTCCCTTCTTTATTTTTGCTCAGGAGTTACTCATTACTATATGCAAATCTTTTTTGTGGGATTTAACAGGCGTGTTCAGATTTTTTTATAGTCTGAACCTTAATATGCTGCTGCTAAGTTGCTTGAGTCGTGTCCGACTCTGTGCGACCCCATAGACGGCAGCCCACCAGGCTCCCCCGTCCCTGGGATTCTCCAGGCAAGAACACTGGAGTGGGTTGCCATTTTCTTCTCCAATGCAGGAAAGTGAAAAGTGAAAGTGAAGTCGCTCAGTCGTGTCTGACTCTTAGCGACCCCATGGACTGCAGCCCACCAGGCTCCTCCGTCCATGGGATTTTCCAGGCAAGAGTGCTGGAGTGGGGTGCCGTTGCATTCTCCGAACCCTAATATATTGACTTTTAAAAAAGAAGTCCTGCTGTTTCTTTAACATAGAAAGTATCATAAAATTGGTGGTTTTTTTACATTTTTCATTATTGTGATAAAATACACATAAACTTTACCAGTTTAAACAGATTTAAGTGACCAATTTGTTGTTATTAAGTACTTTTACATTATTGTGCAACCATCATTCCCCTTCACGGTTAGAATTTTTTTCGTCATCCCAAACATTGTGTGTCCATGAACACAAATGCCCCATTTCCCCTTCCCATAGCCACCAAAAAGCACTGTTCTATTTTCTGTCTCTGTGTTTCTAGGCATCTTATATAAGTGGTGGCAGTGGTGGTTTAGTCTCTAAGTCATGTCTGACTCTTGCAACCCCATGGACTGGAGCCTGCCAGGCTCCGCTGTCCATGGGATTTCTCAGGCAAGCATACTGGAATGTGTTGCCATTTCCTGCTCCAGGGGATCTTCCTGACCCATGGAAGCCTGGTGGAATCATATAAGTAGAATCATACAGCATTTGTCCTTATAAACCATATTATATCCATATAATATTATATTATTTCATGTAAGTGGAATCATACAGTATTTATCCTTATGTGCCTGGTTTATTACACTTAGCTTAATGTCTTCAAGGTTCATTCACATTGTAGCATGTATCAGAATTTCTTTTTAAGGTTGAGTAATATTCCAGTAATGTAGTAGCACATTTTGTTTATCCACACTTTCATCCATGGACATTTGAGTTGTTTGTACCTTTTGATTAATGTTAGTAATGCTCCTCGGAGAAGGCAACTGCACCCCACTCCACAGAGAAGCCTGGAAGGCTGCAGTCCATGCGATCGCTAAGAGTTGGACACGACTGAGCGACTTCACTCTCACTTTTCACTTTCATGCATTGGAGAAGGAAATGGCAACCCACTCCAAAATCCCAGGGATGGGGGAGCCTGGTGGGCTGCCGTCTATGGGGTCACACAGAGTCAGACACGACTGAAGTGACTTAGCAGCAGCAGCAGCAGCAGTAATGCTGCTATGCATAATGGGTGTACAAATATCTATTCCAGTCCCTGCTTTTAATTATTTGGGGTATATATGCAGAAGTGGAATTACTGGATCATATGATAACTCTGTGTTTGTAATATTGATTTTTATGTATTATTAAAGTACCATGTAGAAATTCATTATTCTAATACAGCTAATCCTCAAATAAAATTCTGTTTATTATAATTATTTTCCATCAGAAAAGTAGCATATTGTGAGAAAACATTTTTAAATTACACATTTCAGTATGAATAGTTGCATTTTTACTCCGTCATCAATCTACTTGATTCTTAGATTATTCATTTTGATATTTGGCAAAACTAATACAATTATGTAAAGTTTAAAAATAAAAAAAAAAGAATACATAAATTTTAAAAATTATTACTAAGGTAATTGCCACATTTTTTTCCTTCTTATTTAATACATTCCAGTACTGTTTTAAGTATTTCTTGAAACTGACTACTCTTTGTTTTTTCATTTCATTCTGTTTCATTTCATTCATTCTGAAGTAAATTGACATTTACACTCTATTAGAATTGAGAGTTAAAATATTTTTTTATGTTTTGTTATTGCTGTTTAAACAGGCCTTTGTTGAAAATAATCCTGCCATTAAATGGTGTCCTACTCCAGGCTGTGAAAGAGCAGTCAGACTGACAAAACAAGGATCAGACACCTCTGGGTCTGATACGCTCAGCTTCCCCTTGCTCAGAGCTCCTGCTGTGGACTGTGGGAAAGGACACCTCTTCTGCTGGTCAGTACGGGACAAGTTGGAATAGCCTAGTCACCTTTCTGACAGTTTTTAAAGAGACTTTATACTCTGAGTCATGCCTTTAAGTAGTATTTTTGATACCGTTATTATTTATTTAAAAATGTGTACAGTGGTGATAGTTTACATTTACTGTGTGCTTGATGTGTGCCAACCACCTTGTCAAAATTTTCAGATATTCAATACTCCCAGCAGTGCTGTGAATGGAATGCTGTTATTATACCCATTTTACACATAAGGAAATTTACATGCAGAGTGGTTGCCCTGGGTTATATAGCTAGGAACTGGCAGAAATGAGATTAGACTCCGTCTCTGTTTGATGCTAGAACCCATGAATTTGAACTTTAATACCAAATTATTGACCTTAGATTAGAAAATATTTAGAGTTTGATATCTTTTCTTAAATTAAAAGATGCTTACTCCTTGGAAGGAAAGTTATGACCAACCTAGATAGCATATTCAAAAGCAGAGACATTACTTTGCCAACAAAGGTCCATCTAGTCAAGGCTATGGTTTTTCCTGTGGTCATGTATGGATGTGAGAGTTGGACTGTGAAGAAGGCTGAGCGCCGAAGAATTGATGCTTTTGAACTGTGGTGTTGGAGAAGACTCTTGAGAGTCCCTTGGACTACAAGGAGATCCAACCAGTCCATTCTGAAGGAGATCAGCCCTAGGATTTCTTTGGAAGAAATGATGCTAAAGCTGAAACTCCAGTACTTTGGCCACCTCATGCGAAGAGTTGACTCATTGGAAAAGACTCTGATGCTGGGAGGAATTGTGGGCAGGAGGAGAAGGGGACGACAGAGGATGAGATGGCTGGGTGGCATCACTGACTCGATGGACGTGAGTCTGAGTGAACTCCGGGAGTTGGTGATGGACAGGGAGGCCTGGCGTGCTGTGATTCATGGGGTCTCAAAGAGTCGGACACGACTGAACGACTGATCTGATCTGATCTGATCTTTTCTTAAAGTAGAAGTGTCTAGCAGTGATACTTAACCAGGGATGCCCAGAGTTTAATATAAAACAGCTTTTCCATATTTTCATTCTAGACCCTAACAAGTGAAATTCTGATTTAGTGGATTTTGAAGAAAAAACTCTTATGTGATTCTGTTGCACAGTCCCAGTTAGAAACCACTTCATGTATCTTGTGTTTTATATAATTTCTAGTGCCTGATGAGTACTCAGTAAGTATGAACTGGTGATCAATCAGTAATGGATGTACAGTCAGTGTGTGTAGTCACTTGACTGTGTGTTTGTCTAACATCAGCGTTATACTTTATTCAGAGTAGTTTCAATTATAATAACTTTTGTTTTTGTTTAATGATCAGAGGAAGAAATAGTATTTGTAATGCTTTTTCCTCATTTCCAGATTTATCACATATGCAAGGATATATTTGAGGTGGATATAAAACACTAATCTTTGTTTAGTATACCTATCAGAATCCAAAGTCAAATTGTAGCACTGCTAGATGGTAAAAGGGCATAGTTATGGAAATGTCCCTACCATGAAAGATCTATTTCTTACACTCATCATCATTATCATTAGCTAAAATTCTTATTTGAACTGCCAACCTATATATAGCAGTGAATTCTAGGTCAGGTGTCAATAACGTAGTGTCTGCACCAATTTTTTAAAATAAAGTTTTATTAGAACACAGCCATACCTGCTCATGTCAGTTTATTTACCTATTGTCTGTGGCTACTTTCAGACTGTGACAGTATCGAGTAGTTGTAGCAGAAACCATGTGGCCTGCAAAACTCAAAATATTTACTATCTGATCCTTTACAGAAAAAGTTTGCTAGGCTTCTATGCTAACTGCTTGAATATAATGATTAATAAAAGAAAAACAGCGTTTACTACTTTCATAACTAAATCAGATTCAACAAGTAAAATAGCAACAAAATACTGAATAAATAGTTAGAGTATATCCACATACCTGTATCCACATGTGGTAGTTTTACACAACATTTAAAAAGCACATGCCTAATTTTTACTTTTGGGCTTCCCTAGTGGCGCAGCTTATTAAAAAGCAAGACATTACTTTACCAGCAAAGGTCCATCTAGTTAAGGCTATGGTTTTTCCAGTAGTCATTTATGGATGTGAGAGTTGGACTGTAAAGAAAGCTGAGCGCTGAAGAATTGATGCTTTTGAACTGTGGTGTTGAGAAGACTTTTGAGAGTCCCTGGGATGGCAAGGAGATCCAACCAGTCCATCCTAAAGGAAATCAGTCCTAAATATTCATTAGAAGGACTGGTGCTGAAGCTGAAACTCCGATACTTGGCCACCTGATGTGAAGAACGGACTCATTTGAAAAGACCTTGATGCTGGGAAAGATTGAAGGCAGGAGGAGAAGGGGTTGACAGAGGATGAGATGGTTGGATGGCATCACCGACTCGATGGACATGAGTTTGAGTAAACTCCGGGAGTTGGTAATGGACAGGGAGGCCTGGCGTGCTGCAGTCCATGGGGTTGCGAAGAGTCAGACACAACTGAGCGACTGAACTAGACTGAAGTGACTCTGTGGTAAAGAACCTGCCTGCCAATGCAGGAGATGTGATTTTGATCCCTGGGTTGGGGAGATCACCTGGAGGAGGAAATGGCGACCCTCCCCAGTACTCTTGCTTGGGAAATCCCATGAACAGAAGAGCCTGGTAGGCTCCAGTCCATGGGATCACAAAAGAGTCGGATACTACTTAGCAACTGAACAGCAGCAACAGATTTTTCATTTTACATGTTTTATTATTCAATGGTTGACCCTTAATTCCACCTCATTACCCCAGCAGAAGAGATAAGGATCCAGCAACAGAAATGGGAAGTGAGTTAATGAATATACATAAACTTAATTGTAGATAAATTATCCATAGATGAATATGAGTCTACTTTATTTAAAGTAAGAGTATTTAAAACAAGGACATAAAAGAACTTATTTGAAGTGAGTTTCTTGAGAAACTTAAGTTCTAGTACCTTCAAGCACTCTGCCTAGAACGTTACTAATTATGTACTATCCTTCGGAAAATCATTTTCTGAGCCCTCTGGTTCGTGTAAGCTTCCCTGGTTTAGAAAAAACTGATTAAGAGGGTTTTTGAAGAGCCTACAAAAATGGAAACCACAGATTTAGTAAAATGTTTAGAAAATAGAAAACACAAATTAGTAAAATATGTAGAAGATAAGATGATAAACTGTGGTTTCTGTGGTCTAGTTTTTATTAGTTTTTTAACTCAGGATTAGCTTTTATGTTCTTGTATTCTTCCCCACCTCTCTTTGTATGCTATAGGTAGCAAGTTTGGATTAACTGAAAATATGGAAACTAATAGAGAAACCTACCAAGATAGATTAGATTGTAAAATATACATATGCATACGCATACATGATGCTGTAAGCTGTACATTTCTAGTGTAGTGTTTAGAGAAATATGTCAGTTTACTCTTTCTCATACCCAAAATATTAGGCTGGATATACTCAATCTGCATTGGAAACTGTATGCCAAAATCACAGGCCCTACTTGGAATTTTATCCCAGTTTAAGGGGTCTGTGGATGGCCACGTGGATTTAAGATCACGCTTATTTACTCCTCCTGGTGGCAGGATTGTAGGACTTAGCCAATAGTATCATCATTTTCTAAGACTGCAATTCAAGATTTAACCTTGTTACTTTTCAGTTTTGAAATTCCTTAGGCTACGAGATTGATATATTTAGGTATATGATATATGTATTTTCTAGGATTTCTCTGTTGCTTCCCTTCTCTCACCATTGATTGGCATTTTTGTTTTTACATAGCTGCCTACTCATATCCACTGACTATATTCATAGCTTTGCCTGTAATCAGAAATTCTAAGAAAAAAAGAAGTTCTAAGGAGAATTCTGCTGCCCTTATCTCGTGTTTCAAAGATAAAAAATCTGCCTCATGCAAAAGGAAGCTTTGCAAGAGAGATCTTTATAAAACAAAAGCATGTGATTCAGGGTTTGCTTCTTTCTTTCTCCCAAAAGTTCAAAAATATTTTCTAAATATGATTGTAAAAACCATCAGAAATGCCAATAATAATTTCTTCTTTTTAAGAATTAAATGTGACAGAATCAACTGAGAGCTGTCCCCAGGATATGTCTGCCTGGATAGAATGAATATATTCATTGTTAGGAGGGAAGGTGGGAGTAGGCATTTTTCTTCCCACTACAATATAGCCCTTTCTGTTCTAACTTGTTCACCAACAAGTTCTGTGCCCTTAATAACTGAACCTAGAATGCTTTCTCCCACTAGCCTATATGATGACAAATTTGTCAAAGTATTTGCCACGAGTCATTGGTGTCTTAGTTAGCACTTCTTCAGGAATTTAGCTTTCCAGTATCTGCAGAACTTTCAGTATCTTCATTATTTCTATCAGAATACTCTCTCTCCCTACACATGGCAAGATCTAGATTCAGATCAGATCAGATCAGTCACTTAGTCGTGTCCGACTCTTTGCGATCCTATGAATCGCAGCACGCCAGGCCTCCCTGTCCATCACCAACTCCCGGAGTTCACTCAGACTCACGTCCATCGAGTCAGTGATGCCATCCAGCCATCTCATCCTCTGTCGTCCCCTTCTCCTCTTGCCCCCAATCCCTCCCAGCATCAGAGTCTTTTCCAATGAGTCAACTCTTTGCATGAGGTGGCCAAAGTACTGGAGTTTCAGCTTTAGCATCATTCCTTCCAAAGAAATCCCAGGGCTGATCTCCTTCAGAATGGACTGGTTGGATCTCCTTGCAGTCCAAGGGACGCTCAAGAGTCTTCTCCAACACCACAGTTCAAAAGCATCAATTCTTCGGCGCTCAGCCTTCTTCACAGTCCAACTCTCACATCCATACATGACCACAGGATATCAGTCACCTATTAACGTCTGACAGCATTGTCATTGCTGTGCTTTGCAGAACTTCAGGCTTGTTTTCTCTTATGCCTTAGTTTTCAGAGAAACTTAGTAGTATTCAGTGGCAACACTCTGTCATTCACGGTTTTTGCTCTAACCTCCTCCTTTATTTATAAGCTTCTTTTAATGGACACGACTGAAGTGACTTAGCAGCAGCAGCAGCAGCATTGGAAAGTGGTAGAAACTGTGCCAACGGGCTGTAACACTCAGACATGATCATACTGATTAGGCTAGCGATTGAGGAAGCACCTGTGCCCTCCTGTCAGGTTCTAGAAAAGAAAAACTGACTGCTCTGTAATGCAGCATGGCCTCAGTGAGCCAAGCCCACTAATAAGCAAGTACGGCCTTTGGAAGACATGGCATTCATTTTTTTCAGACTCTATTTGAAAGCAAAGGACTTCTTCCTCCATTATTATTTTTCTTTTTTTCTGTCAGAAAATGTGTTGACAGCACAGTCAGTCATTGTGATACTGATTCTACTAGGAAATAAATAGTGAATATGCCGGGGGAGGAGGGAAATCCTAAACTTATTGAAAATAATTTATTTTACTGACTTCATTTGTTTTGTTTTAGATATTGCAGATTTGTAAAATTTCTGCACTGTGGTTTTTTATGTTCATTTGGGTTTTTTTCATGATTCATGAGAAAAATAGATTCTATATTCCATTTTCAGACAACACATGGAAATACTGTTCTTAGATCTGTGGCATATTTCTTATTCTAATATATGTGTCAAATTAAAATGAACAGTCATCACAGATATCCCTTACATTTCTGGAAAGCAGAGTTGATTTTAATATGTGCTAAAATATATACCGAATACATCTACCTCCACTTTTAATCAATGCTATATTTTTTTAAAGGCTGTTAAATTATAGCTTAGTTACTAAGGAGCTATATAAAACCAGTTTTGGAAAAGATTTCCCAAATACTAGATATGGTAATAGTCAGAAATTTAAGAAAATTATTCTTTCAAGGTATACGTAGTGATTTTTTTAGGTATACAATTTGATGGCATTAAGTACAGTGTTGTGAAACTGTCATCCCATCCATTTTAGAACATTTTTATCATCCCAAACAAAATCTCTGTAACCAACAAGCAGTAACTCCCCACCCTGCCTCCCTGCCACATCTCCTGGTAACCATCATTCTACTTTTTGTCTCCATGAATGCCCCTATTCTAGTGAAGTCATACAATATTTGTCGTTTTGTATCTGGTTTATTTCACTGAACATGTCTTCAAGATTCTTTCCATGTTGTAGCATGTATCAGAAGCTCGTTCCTTTTTATGACTGACATTTCATTGTGTGTATATACATATACCTTTTTATGACTAACACTTTACTGTGTGTGTGTATATATATATGTATATATATTCATTGTTTATGCAGTCATATGGCAGTGAGCAGTCTAGTTCCCATCTTTTGGCTATTGTGAGTAATGCTATGAGCATTGGCATAAAAGTTTGAGTCCTTGTTTCCAATCCTGTTGAAACTCTTTGAGGAACTATACCACAGTGTTTTCCATAACAGCTGCCTCATTTTACATTCCTACCAGCAATGCACAGGGGTTCCAGTTTTTCCACATTCTTCCATACACTTGTTCTGTCTTGTTTTTCAAAAATAGTAGCCATGGGTATGAAGTAGAATTGATATATTCTTAACATAGTGGAATGTTACCTCATAATTGTAAGACTCTGTCTGTCAGTTGGCACATCTTCTTAACAAAGCTAAATTGTAAATAAGATTTTTGTTTAAAATGACACTGGTGATGATAATGGTGATGATGGCACTTATAGATTGCCTTTTTCTTTCCCCAAATTGATATTTTGTTATTAATCGTAACAGTTTGTCCTATAGAGTATAATATATTGAATTAAACAGTTTGTAAAGGTCTATGTCATTTTTAATGTTTGACTTTTATATGCCTATAGAAAGAATATATAATTAAATTACAATGATACATTGATAGGGTTTTTATCATTTAAATCAAAATTTGCCAAATGCCAATAGGACAGAAAAGTAGGATTTGTCAAACACTTGAAAGTCAGTTAGATTGCCCTTGCTGTTACTTGGGGATTCAGAGGTAAAAGTAGTGACAAGAATGTAATATAAAATAGTACTTCCCAAACTTTAAAATGCAGAAGGGTCATACGGTTATTTTGAGAAAAGACAGATTCTAATCAGTATGTCTTATGCAGTCTGCTCCTGTGCAGGTAAACAAGCTCCCAAGTAATGGCAGTGCTGTTCCCCAGGGGAACATACTTTGAATTGCAAAAATTTAAACTGTTAGTGAGACAGAACCTAACCGATAAAAATATCTTTACCACTCTTAAGGCCTGCCTGCATGCTAAGTCACTTCAGTTGTGTCCAACACTTTGCAACACAGGAGATGTGGATTTGATCCCTGGATATTGGAAATACCCTGGAGAAGGAAATGACAATGCATAGAAGGCAAGAATACTAGAGTAGGTTGTCATTTCCTTCTCCAGGGTGTCTTCCCCACCCAGGGATCAAACCTGTGTCTCCTGCATTGGCAGGAAGATTCTTTACCACTAGCCCCACCTGGGAAGCTGAAGGACTAAGTTATAAATATTAGTTAATATGTTTAGAGCCTTTTAAAATGTGGGAATAAATGCACTGCTGAAGGAAAACTCTGGCCTAGTACTGCCGAGCTGTAGAGTCAGGCTTGCATTCTCTCTGCTGAAATGCTTCATCTCTCAGGGGCCGCTGTGCCATAGTGTTCTCAACTTTTCATTCAAAACAGTACTTCCCACCTGCTCTTTTATCTTGATGTTGATGAAGCATGTTTTAAAATTGCCTTTTCCATGTTTTCCTCTTCAGGGAGTGCCTTGGTGAAGCCCATGAGCCTTGTGACTGCCAAACGTGGAAAAATTGGCTACAAAAAATAACTGAAATGAAACCGGAAGAACGTAAGGGGAATTTTAGATAGCTATATATTTTCTAATAGCATTCCAAAGATAATGTGGTCCTGTTTCTTAGTCTTCATTTCTAAAGATTTCAGGTTTTTTAATGGAGAGCTCCCCTTTTAAGCCTTCTAGCCAGTATCATTTTGGAGATCTCAGGGGAAAGCATAGACAGGTTCCATGTTTCTAACAGACTTATTAGGACTCCAAGGTAAATAAAGTCACTCTAAGTTCTGTTCCTGTAGTCCTTCTCTTTTATCCTGGAGTGAGCTCACCAGCTTTTCTAGACTTCATGAGAAGAAATGCATGGTCTGTACTGAGAGGAAGCTTCCAGTGGAGGGTTAGGCAAGTCAATTTCTTGCTATTACGTGGTTCTGTAGATTTACTTAGATTAAATGTGATGTCTGTTTAACTAGTTTTTAATGAGATGTCTCTAAGTATAGTTTCTCCGTTCATCCTCACAGAAATGGTAATAGAGACTGATGGTGGTTATGCCATTGCACAGATAGGAAGCTAACAGATTGGACTGAGTGACACAGGGCAAATAGAATAGGTTTGAATTAGCCTTCCTAATAGCAGTTCCTATGTTTGATAGGTAAATATATCTGCTTTGCCATAATTTTTTACCCCTGACGTATTTTATGACAACTGTTTTATTTTAAATTACTATAATTTAAAACTCATTTGGAGTTTTTTGACTTTTTAAATATTGGAGTTTGAGGTATTGCAAATCAGGATTAAGAATTCACGTGGTTCATCTTCACTTATTATGAGCAAAGCACATAATAAAGATGACATCAATCTCCAGGGAGTACAGAGGCTAGTAGGGAAGCAGTCAGATATTACAGTTAGCTATCATAGGGTAGCTAACATAGTTAGGTTAGATGAGAGTACAAAAACAACTAACTAGGTTGGGGACAGAGGATGTTAAGGAATCCTCCTGATAGCAGCAAGATATGAATTGAGTTTTAGCATATCTGCAGAGGCATATCTGTCAGCAGCTAAAACAATACTGAAAGAGACTGGCTGGCAGCCTTGAGTTCCTCAGGCTTGTATTACTATTATATTGGACAATATACCATTGCCTGAAAAATGGTTCTCAGCATTTTATATTCACAAGATGATATTGTGCACTGACTCAGGATTATTCAGATTCATGGAAAAGAGACAACTTAAGTAGACTAGAATACCAGTTTATTAACTGACCATGAGAGCGATCTCTTTCACGTGTTAAGAAAATGCATGTTCTCTAAACAGGAGCAGAGGCAACTGGATAGTCTTAGGACATTTTATAGTGATATCTGGTTAATCATTGCTTTCCTGAACATTGATCGTTCAGTCAAATATCTTCTAAATACCAGCTTCCCAAATCAGAAAGGTTTGTATAGATTGTTCTTGGTCCCCTGGTTCATTGTATCTCTCCTCTGAATACCAGGTAGACTGTGTCATTGCTCTCTGGTTACCCATCCATTTTCCCTGTTCTTCGTCTGTGTGTAGTATGTCTATGTATGATAGTTCCATAGAGAGATTAATACCATTACCCTCCAACACATTTAAATATGGCAAGATGATTGGATTTTGCTTTCTTTTCCTGCTTCTGACACCTGGAAACATCTATATTTCCGTTAGAGATGGCTTGCTATTGCCGACCTACCTGCATATCTTTATACATTCTGTGGAGTTTAAAATTAAGGTCCATGGGAGAAATTTGCAAAAGATGAGGCTGGAAAGATAGGTGTTGCCAGATTGAAAGAGTTCTTGCCAAATTGTCTGAGTTTATCCTATTAACAGAATAAGCTGTAGAATGCAGTGTTCGAGTAGGGAAGTAACATGGTTAAGATACTGTTTATTAGGATAACTGATGACTAGGAGTGATAGACTAAAGGAGGGCTAGACCAGAGGTGGGAAGGTAGGTTTTTAGTTTGGGTCAGAGAGTAGATCATGATGTTACTGGTCAACTTAGGAGATTCAGGTAGAGGAATAGCTTTCAGGGGAAAATAATGAATTTTGTTGTGGCCATTTTGCACTCAAGTTACTTGCAAGACATATGTGTGGAGATGTCTGGTGGATTTTAACAAGCGCCTGTCTGCAGCTCAAAACAGATGCTGAGAAAACTTAGGAATAACTTATTGCCTTTAAATGGTGTCTTCATTATGTCTTTAGCATTTATTTAGTACTATTTTATGGTAGAATACAGAAATAGAATGCCCTCTATGCTCTTGAAATTTACATTTTAGAGATGGAGACAGCTGTGTACAAAACTCAGGACAATAAGTATTAGAGATGCTGTTAGAGAACAGTATACCTGTGATACATTGTGAGGGAGAGGAGAAACAAAGGAGGGGATTAGTTAAGAGATCATCTAGGAGAGAGGTAGGGAAAGCTTTATAAAAATAATTGATGCCTAAGCCATATCTTGAAAGGTGGTAGATGTTCTTCACACAGACGAAAGTAAGAAGGGCATTCTAGGCTCTGGTGCAGTAGGGCTGTGAAATAGCACAGCATATCCAAGGACTGCAAGCAAGTCCCTTTAGCCAGTACAAACATGCAGTGAGAGATGAGACAGCGCTTGCAGGGGTGGGGTTGTATGTAACGCTGGGAGGTCTCGCTTTATCCCGAAACGCCAAAAAGGAGTTTTAAGGAAGGACATGGTAACTGAAGATGTTTGCTTAGAAAATCAGTCAGGTGCAAGTGTGGATGCTGAATTAGGGAGTAGGTAAGAGCACTGTTTCTGCAGTAACCTCAGAATGTACAGGTAAGATGATACAAGGGCTTGAACAAGACAAGCACCACACTTGGGAGGGGAGAGGTATATAGAAGAGAAATAAGATAACTTCATTGTACGTACAGCTTTTTGTACGGTATAGCTTTTTGGTGGAACTGTGACAGAAGATTCTTGCATAAGACAAAGATCTTGATATGAAGAGAGAAGACAAATAGAGTTAGAAAACGGTGCACACAGGGTATACATGGCTGTCTCTGGTGCTCGGAGATAGGGAGACCTCAAGTGAAAACTGAAGATCACCCTCGGAGTCCCAAATGGTATCTTACTTCAGAAAGATGGAGGAACTTTAGAAAAGTCGATAGGAAGCAAGAGACCCAGACACCCACAAGTGGTCTACTGTAGAGGGAGCCAACACCAAGATTGCAGAGAAGATTCCCTGTTGCTAAGAAAACTCTCTCACTGTCCTGATGCATACCCACCACAGTGAAAGCTGGTAGTGACCAGTAAACTCTTAATGGCCACTTTTAAGTGTATGAAATTTATGGTAAGACTTAAAGCAAACAATAATAGGCCAATTGTAATACTTAAGTAGAACATCATTGTTAAATATACTAACACAAAAATAATACTCTAAAAGAGAAAAGTTTGATTTACTACTGTGTTGGGTTTACATATTAGTTTGGGTCAGGGTCACATATATTTGACATAAGAATTTTCAACAGAACTGGTAGATTCATGAGAGTGTTTTCTCCCTTATCCCTGGTTTTCCAGAGTCTTTAAATTATGAGACTTAAAAGGAGTGACAAAATCTAATTGAAGAGAAAAATACTAGAAAATATACTGAGAAAATATTCTTTCAATTATTAATTGAAATTAATTCCATATAAAGTTGAAACACTGTCTTTTAGTACCGAACCTACCTCTATTGTGGCTAATCAGAGCAAGAAACAGGAATGATTATATTTTCTGTGAAATTGTAATTTATAAAAATTTAACACCAGCGTTTTTTCATAGTACACATAATAATGCTTACTAAATGAAATTCAAATAGTTTTTAAGAATTCAGTCTTTAAAAGCAACTTTGTTTTCACTAACGGATGTTGATTCTATTAATATATTGTTATACTGTAATACTTGATTAAATGAAATTAATTTTTCTTACAAAGAGACTGGATTATTAAGGAAAGAAGATCAAGATCCACATGCAGCTGAAAAAAGAGTTTGGAAGTCTGAGGGGGTGAAGAGGGCTCACCAGATAGATTGAAGGGGCCTTGCGTGTTGTAGGTACTGAGAAAAGTATATACAAAGGGCAGATGTCCGAAATGAGCTTGCTCAGAGCACTGGTAGTGAAGGCATTTTTTCTAGCACAAGGATTTGTTGTTCTGATAGTCGATTATTTTCTGAACACCACTTACTTCATGTAATCCCCTAGAATGCAGTCAGAAACTAGCATTCTTTCTCCAAGGGTGGGAGAAAAAAACTGTTATGTTGCAGGCCACACAGCTGCTTTGTTTAAATGCCTTTGTGCTTTATTTATTGTAACAATGGACAATAAAGGTCATAAGAATATATTGGAGCCTCTGAGCTAAAAATAACGTTGTTGCTAAAGGGAGGAGAAAGGCCACTACTTCTAAACAAAAATCGGACATTGTACTTAGTAATTAGGTTTTATAGCAGTACCTTTTGTAGACAGCATTACCTCCAGAGCTCATTAGTAGCCGCTATGGATAATAACTCTACACATGGACATCACCAGATGGTCAACACCGAAATCAGATGGATTATATTCTTTACAAAGATGGAGAAGCTCTATACAGTCAGCAAAAACAAGACCGGGAGCTGACTGTGGCTCAGATCATGAACTCCTTATTGCCAAATTCAGACTGAAATTGAAGAAAGTAGGGAAAACCACTAGACCATTCAGGTGTGACCTAATCAAATCCCTTATGATTATACAGTGGAAGTGAGAAATAGATTTAAGGGACTAGATCTGATAGACAGAGTGCCTGATGAACTGTGGATGGTAGTTCGTGACATTGTACAGGAGACAGGGAGCAAGACCATCCCCATGGAAAAGAAATGCAAAAAAGCAAAATGACTGTCTGGGGAGGCCTTACAAATAGCTGTGAAAAGAAGAGAAGTGAAAAGCAAAGGAGAAAAGGAAAGATATAAGCATCTGAATGCAGAGTTCCAAAGAATGGCAAGGAGAGATAAGAAAGCCTTCCTCAGCGATCAATGCAAAGAAATAGAGGAAAACAACAGAATGGGAAAGACTAGAGATCTCTTCAAGAAAATCAGAGATACCAAGGGAACATTTCATGCAAAGATGGGCTCGATAAAGGACAGAAATGGTATGGACCTAACAGAAGCAGAAGATATTAAGAAGAGGTGGCAAGAATACACAGAAGAACTGTACGAAAAAGATCTTCATGACCCAGATAATCACGATGGTGTGATCACTGACCTAAAGCCAGACATCCTGGAATGTGAAGTCAAGTGGGCCTTAGAAAGAATCACTACGAACAAAGCTAGTGGAGGTGATGGAATTCCAGTTGAGCTATTTCAAATCCTGAAAGATGATGCTGTGCAAGTGCTGCACTCAATATGCCAGCAAATTTGGAAAACTCAGCAGTGGCCATAGGACTGGAAAAGGTCAGTTTTCATTCCAATCCCAAAGAAAGTGCCAAAGAATGCTCAAACTACCACACAGTTGCACTGATCTCACATGCTAGTAAGGTAATGCTCAAAATTCTCCAAGGCAGGCTTCAGCAATACGTGAACTGTGAACTTCCAGATGTTCAAGCTGGTTTTAAAAAAGGCAAGAAACCAGAGATCAAATTGCTAACATCCGCTGGATCATCAAAAAAGCAAGAGAGTTCCAGAAAAACATGTATTTCTGCTTTATTGACTATGCCAAAGCCTTTGACTATGTGGATCACAATAAACTGTGGAAACTTCTGAATGAGATGGGAATACCAGACCACCTGACCTGCCTTCTTGAGAAACCTATATGCAGGTCAGGAAACAACAGTTAGAGCTGGTCATGGAACAACAGACTGGTTCCAAATAGGAAAAGGAGTACATCAAGGCTGTATATTGTCACCCTGCTTATTTAACTTATCTGCAGAGCACATTATGAGCAACACTGGACTGGAAGAAACACAAGCTAGAATCAAAATCACAGGTAGAAATATCAATAACCTCAGATATGCAGATGACACCACCCTTATGGCAGAAAGTGAAGAGGAACTAAAAAGCCTCTTGATGAAAGTGAAAGAGGAGACTGAAAAAGTTGGCTTAAAGCTCAACATTCAGAAAACGAAGATCATGGCATCTGGTCCCATCACTTCATGGGAAATAGATGGGGAAACAGTGTCAGACTTTATTTTTGGGGGCTCCCAAATCACTGCAGATGGTGATTGCAGCCATGAAATTAAAAGACACTCCTTGGAAAAAAAGTTATGACCAACCTAGATAGCATATTCAAAAGCAGAGACATTACTTTGCCAACAAAGGTCCGTCTAGTCAAGGCTATGGTTTTTCCAGTGGTCATGTATGGATGTGAGAGTTGGACTGTGAAGAAGGCTGAGCGCCGAAGATTTGATGCTTTTGAACTGTGGTGTTGGAGAAGACTCTTGAGAGTCCCTTGGACTGCAAGGAGATCCAACCAGTCCATCCTAAAGGAGATCAGTCCTGGGATTTCTTTGGAAGACTGATGCTAAAGCGGAAACTCCAGTACTTTGGCCACCTCATGAGAAGAGTTGACTCATTGGAAAAGACTCTGATGCTGGGAGGGATTGGGGGCAAGAGGAGAAGGGGACGACAGAGGATGAGATGGCTGGATGGCATCACTGACTCCATGGACGTGAGTCTGAGTGAACTCTGGGAGTTGGTGATGGACAGGGAGGCCTGGCGTGCTGTGATTCATGGGATCGCAAAGAGTCGGACACGATTGAGCTACTGAACTGAACTGAAGGGTAGTAAGTTCCTTCTGAAACTCCTGTTTTCCACCAAATTATCAAAGAATTCTCTGCCCCAGCACCCTAATGAAGCCGTCTTCCCAGGTGGGTTTAGAAATGGAGTGGAGTCTGAGCAGTTCACGGCTGCAGTTTTTCTCTCTGCTATGTGGAAGAGCAGTGCTTTACAGTCAAGCAGTAGCTGCTGTTCTGTTCTTGACACAAACTGAGGTAAGTAGGTACTAAGGGTTCCATGTGGCAGGACACCATCCCCCCTCCACTGCTAGACTCCATCAAATGGCTGCTGCTGGTGCTCAGGGCTTCCAGTTCATATGCAGAACTACTTCCCAAGGGTCACACCGCAAACCTTTGTCCCCTTCCCTCTCCAGGGATTTGTTTTTTTTTTTTAAGGAAGCATCAGAGTCCTCTGAGGCATTTTATTTGTATGTATTACATCCCTAGAAAAAGAATCCAAGGATTTTCCCTCCTGTATGTTTTCGTCTTGCTTCTTCATGGTCCATGATGCCAGCTGAGGTTGTCAGTACAATGAAACCAAACTGACGGGATGGGAGCAGGTTATTCTGCCATTTTTCTAGATCTTTGAGTTGCACATCAAATCTAGGGCTGATCACTCCACACTTACTCAGCCTGCCTGTGAGGTTCACAACAATTTTCCCAGCCCTGTGATCATCAATGATTTCAAATTCGCCAATGTAACCATGCTTCATCATCACTGTTAGAAACCTGACGATGACTTTGGAGCACGGCCTAACAAGGACCTGGCGTTTGCCTCTCTTTTCGGCATTGTTGATACTCTTGAGAGCATCGGCCAGGACATTCATGTGCACCATTCTGGCGGCACAGAAAGATGGCGGAAAGAGCAGGGATTTGAATCTAGGAGTTGAGTGACTTTTTCTTTTAGACTTCAAAACTTAGAGTTGATTTCTCCCCTGCTTTCCTCAGTAGGGCTAACCTCTTAACCCACCCTTTCTAGACAATCTGCATATCAAGAGGCCCTTAATAGAATGGACCACTCTCAAGAATTTCACAGTGATTTTCAGAATCTCTTTCAGTGAAGAAAACGTAGAACTTTCCTCTGTACTTGAAGTTAGAAAGCAAACTTGAGTACTGACAATCTTGCAGGAAAAAATAAATTTTAAATTACCCATCTGCCACTCTCTCCAGCCCCTAAATCTCTCTGTAGGCGGAGATAGGGATTTATAGAATATAAAATGTAAAATTTAGAGTCTTTAAAAACCCTGACATTCTTTAAGATTGCAGATCTCATATTAAAGTAGAATAAATAGTTTATAAGATGGTGAAGAGTATAAGGTTGGTGTGGGGATAGCAGATGGAAGGACCTTGCCAGGTAGTCAGTCAGTGGCCAAATCATGAAGGCCGTTGTGTTCTTTGCTAAAGAAATTTGATTAATTTTGTAGTCAGTGAGGAACAACTAAAAGATTTAGAGATTTGTATTTTTAAAAGATCACTTTACAGAGGCAATTTAGTGGGGTTTAGGGGACGAGGGAGAAGGATCTGGGGAGATTAAGTTGGTTTCTGTGTTTTAATTGTCTAGGCAAAAGGTTTGAAGGATCCTAGCTGGAAATAGAGAGGAGATGGATATGAAAAAGTAAGAGAGAGAACCCGTGGGATACAGCAGATGAGGCAAAGAGGAAGATGTCCAAGATCATGTTCTTCCTAGATTGATTCTGGGTAGATAATCAATCATTTACCAGCACAGGAGGTAGAGAAAGGAGATTTGGGGAAAATAATGAATTTAGTTCTAGACATGTCATTGGATTCATTTTTAGTTTATCTTAAATAATCATGGGTTAAAAACTTTACCATAGACTCTGATAGAAAAATAAGTATATATATTTAAAACTGAGAGGCAACCTGCAAAGAAGACTTTGAGTGTTTTTCCATCTGAAGTTGTACACTAAATTGTTTATTTTTGTATTTGTGCTTAATACCCCAAAGTTGTAGGAGTCAGTGAAGCTTATGAAGATGCTGCCAATTGTCTCTGGTTGTTAACTAACTCCAAGCCTTGTGCGAATTGTAAGTCTCCAATACAGAAGAATGAGGGATGCAATCACATGCAATGTGCTAAGGTAAGTTAAAGAGGATTGTACTTGCTTTGTGGTTAGAACCTTAATTTGATTGTGAATCCAAAGGAAAAATACTGTAAGCATAAAAATCTTGTCTTTCAGAGTGATTCTAGGAGATTGTATTCCACATTCTTTGTTAATTAATGTAAATGTTGATGTATATTACTAAATTTTACAATCATGGTGAATGTTAAAAACAAAGGTAAGGATTCCATGGTCCTTGTCCAGATCAGAGATGCCGGAGTCCATGATCCTAAGAGAGTTCTGTGTATATGTAAATGTGTAAATGATCAAGTGCCACCTTACATGGAGATGTTACAAAGCTTATTTTGGAGCACACTGCTTAGTCTCGAGGTTCAAATCAGGCCCCAAGCGAACCCTTTAAGCCCAAATTTAAATCCTGTATAAGAAAAGTGCCCAAAGCAGTGTGCAGACTTAAGTTTGCTAATACAGTCAATTAAATAAGTAACTTATTACTATATTGAAAGTGAAAATGTCTCTTGGCTAAAAATTAATAATTACTTTTAAAAGGTTACCCTTCTGACTTAGTTGCACAGAAAGAAACTACTGTATTTAAAAGAAATATTCTAGAAGTTAAGAATATTTTATTAATCCATGCCTACTTTCATGACTGTTTTTGTTTAATTGTACTGTCTCAATTTTTTTCCTTATCCTTGGAAATGCCATGTATATAAAAATATTTATTTAAAATTATTGAGAGAAGAACAATATAATTATTCTGATTTAGGATGTGAAAGAAACCCATACAGTTAAGATTTAGATAAAATACATCAATATCTTAAGTACTTATTGATTTTTTACCTTGAAGCTAATAATCATTACTATGACTTCAAAAATAATGACAGTTGCCAGATGATTTTATATTATAATAAACTAACATGAGTGAATTGTCTTAGTGAGACAGCAGTGATTCCTCAGAAGAAAAACTTTGTACAGTGTTCTGAATGCTCAGGAGTGCTTGTTAGTTCAGCTGATCGGAGCAAAATTCTTTCATTTATATGCAGTTGTATTTCCAACATTCATATTAGTTTTTTCTTAGACAGTCTGATACAGACTACATAGATGTGTAAAAGAAAATTTTTTACACAACAAAAGGTTGACCATAAAAAAATCAGCAGATGGGGTACTAATAAAAAGACCAAATCCACCATTGTTACCTTTATTTCAGTCATAACACTCACCAACAGTAAGTAGTTGATGAATACATATCAAGTAAATAAATATTTTCATGAACTAATCAGGCTAATGATACAGGGTAACTTATCTTAAAGTTTGCTTAAGCTTCTGTTATATATTAAAAGGAGCACTTACTTACATTCTATAAGAATAGTCTTGTTTTTGTTGTTGTTGCTCAACATTTTTTAATATTTGATTTAAAATTATATGTATGTAAATGCATACCTATTTCTTATGGTCAGTTTCTGTACGTCATCAAACAACATTGATTTCCAGCAAACTCAAGCCCTGCCCTATCTCATTCTGATAATTTTTTTTTTAACTGAAGGATAATTTTTACAGAATTTTGTTGTTTTAGTATTTGCATTCAACAGAGGAAACTGATGAGTAATTCTTTCATTCTTATGACATAAAAGGAGACATCTAGAAAGTAAAAGTTTTTATGCTTTTAGAGGTTTTTTTTTTTTTTAAACTTTTAAGGTAGTACAAGAAGTCACATGTAATTGAATCCATATTATAACACAATGACTAAATGATAATATGCCTTTATTAGTTCTTCAGTGTTTATTATTATTCAATAGATAGTTTTTACTATCTGGAATCAAATTGTGAAACATTTTAAAATAATGACAGATTTGGCAATATAAAAATAGGTTCATTTTTTTTTTTAACTCAATTCATTTCCCTTTAGATGATTTTTTAGGAAACTATTTAAATTTTATTCTTACACGTTTTAAATCACTTGAAATTTGATCTGGCTCTGTGGAAAATGTATATGCTGCAACTGAAAAATTACAAATTATCAAAGTTCTATTTTCTTTTTCTTATCATAGAATGTAAAATTTCTTATCATATAATGTAAAATAATAATAGATAATTTTGCTCAACTCTTTCAGATAAATTTGAACTTGGATTTGAAATGGATTGATTTTCTAAGAAAATTTAATTTATTAAACTAACCCTAGAAGAAATATCCAAACAACCTCACTCCCCAGACGAGTTTTTTTCAACAATGTCTTCTTTAAAAGCAATAGCCCCTAACAGTTTCACAATAAAATTTTATCAAAACTTATGGAATAAGTAATTTCAATATGATTTGAACTGTTTCTGGGACAAATAGGAAAAAGGGAAAACCTGGAAACTTTTAGATTATTATTATAAAATGAGTAGAGCCTTGATATGAGCACTTGATAAATATTGAATGTTTGTGTGTGTGTGTGTGCACGTGCACATGCACACTGAATCCTGTCCAATTCTTTGCAATCCCAAGGACTGTAGCCCGCCAGACTCCTCTGACCATGGGATTTCCCTGGCAAGAATACTGGAGCGGGTTGCCATTTGCTTCTCCAGGGGATCTTCCCATCCCAGGGATCGAATGCACCTCTCTCGAGTTTCCTGCATTGGCAAGCAGATTCTTTACCACTAACACCACCTGGAATCCCCATTGAAAGTATAGATCAGTCTTACTTATGAATAACAATGCATGAGTCCTAAATAAGATATTGGAGGAGAAAATACAGATACTAGTGAATATAATCCAGCAGAGTACATTAGAAGAGTAGTTGACCATCAGTTATATCCAAATGAAAAAACATGTTTTTAATTTTTTAAAAGGTAATTAATCACATGGGGTTTATTTCAGGAATATAAGAATGGTTTGATATTTTAAAAGCTATTACTGTACCTCATCTTAGTAGATACAAGATGAAAAACTATGTAAATTTTCTGTAGATGCTAAAAAAGGATTTAACAAAAACTCAGCAACCATTTTTTATAAGACACACAAAGAAATAGGAATACACAAAATTTTCCTTTCAAGTATGACAAAAATAAATTTACCTTAGTCCAAAAATTAGCATGGTATTTAGTGGGGAAACTAGTGGTACTCTCCTAAAATTGAGAACAACATAAAAATGCTCTCATCACAAATATTATTAACATTGGACCGAGGATACCAGTCAACATAATTCAACAGTGAAAAGAAATTGAGGATGTAAAGATTAGAAATGAGGTAATAAAACTGTCTCTTGTTTTTACAGACAGCATGATTGTATACCTAGAAAACCCACAGAATCAACTGAAAAACTATTGCAAACAATAAAAATTTAATTAACTAGCAGAATACAAAAGTTATATGCAGAGAGTAATAGCCTTCACGTGTTCCAGCAACATCCAGATAGAGTATATGCTGAAAGAAAAGACTTCCTTTATCTAGAAAGAAGCTTAAGAAATGTGTTAGAGTACCTGAAGAAAATGTTAAGACCCCTATCTTTAGGTCTTAGAAGTGGACAAACAAATGGAAAGCTAACAGAGTTCTTAGAAAGATTGCAACAAAAATACCAGCAGGTTTTATTTCTTCATCTAGACAAGTTAATTCAAACATTCCTATGGAGAAACAAAATAAGAGCCAAAAAACTCTGAAAAAGGGCAGTGAGGAGGAACTGCTGCTGCTGCTGCTAAGTCACATCAGTCGTGTCCAACTCTGTGCGACCCCATAGACGGCAGCCCACCAGGCTCCCCCATCCCTGGGATTCTCCAGGCAAGAACGCTGGAGTGGGCTACCATTTCCTTCTCCAAGTGAAAAGTGAAAGTGAAGTCACTCAGTCATGTCCGACTCCTAGCGACCCAATGGACTGCAGCCTACCAGGCTCCTCCGTCCATGGGATTTGCCAGCCAAGAGTATTGAGTGGGTTGCCATGTCCAAATAGTAGGCCACACTCTAAAGGCTCAGTAATTAAAACAGCATAGCTCTGGTACATGAATCTACAGATCAACGAAACAAAGCCCAGGGAAATAGATACATACATGGGGATTTAGTGTTGGAAAAAGGAAGCATCGCCAACCAGAAGAGAAATGTGGGCTGTGTAATAAATGGTATTGAGACAACTGGACAGCTGCATGGGAGAAAGTTTAATTCATACTGAATACCCAGATAAATTCTGAATAGATCAAAGATGTAAATATTTTTTAAAAATAAGCTGTAAACGTACCGCGAGAAAACATCGATTTTAATTAGGAAGATCTTTCTGACTCAAAATCCATAAGCATTTAAGAGAAAAAAAGGATATATTTTCATACTGGAATGCTCGTATTTTTGGCATTGTTTGAAAATTACAGTAATTAAAGAATTTTTTTAATGAGAAATAGGTTTTTTGTTAGATGTTCTGATTAAAGACCTTTTTAATTTACTCCCATTTTCAAAACCAGTTTGTCAAAGTCAACAGAAGTTTTCAAATACACTGGTAGAGCTTTAGAGACCAAAGTAAGATTACTATGCACGTGAAAAACGAAGCATTTGTCAGTATCTGTTTTTGTTATTTGGAAAGAGTATCATATTGATATTTTTAAAGGTTTCTTGAGATTACTTAATATTATTATTTATATTTTAATTTATCCTTATAAACAATAATTTTAAACTACCCCCACATCTTTCCATAGTGCGGATAAGGCCTTCAGAGAAGACCTGAAACAGAGGGCTTGTCTTTGAGAAGGTTTGTGTCCCTGGTCACACAGGCAGGATTGTTTAATCTCTTAACTGATTGATTAACTAGGAATTGAAAAGTAATTTGCATACCAACATGGGGAGATGTTTGCACATATGTTTTCTTTTGCAGTGCAAGTATGACTTTTGCTGGATTTGTCTGGAAGAATGGAAAAAACATAGTTCTTCCA
Organism: Bos indicus x Bos taurus; assembly: GCF_003369695.1. Classification (NCBI taxonomy): domain Eukaryota; kingdom Metazoa; phylum Chordata; class Mammalia; order Artiodactyla; family Bovidae; genus Bos; species Bos indicus x Bos taurus. The sequence continues at coordinate 110,032,148 of NC_040079.1, read as the reverse complement.
CTGGAGGATATTATAGATGTACTCGCTATGAAGTCATTCAGCATGTGGAGGAGCAATCCAAGGAAATGACTGTGGAGGTAGAGAAAACTGTTTAAGCCAAGACCTCTGGTTAAGCCACTTAATACCAGTGGAAGTATTTTGCATTTCTTCTTTTCCTACCTTTATTGTAATGAGGCATTAAATTCAATACACTTTTACGTAGCCTTTAATTTAAACAAAATGGCTCTATAAGCCTGAGCTCTTTTTTTTTTATTTTTTCTTGTTTATATGGGTAATATCAGAAAAGACATATATCCCAGCATAACTCTAAAATGACTTAAAAATAATTGTAACATTATATCAACAATATGCTATGTTATTTCATACAGTAAGTATCTTAGTCTGCTTGGCTGCCATAACAAAATACCATAGACCAAGTGGCTCAAATGAGAAAAATGTGTTTTCCACAGTTCTTGAGACTACGAAGCCCAGGATCAAGATCTGTGCCAGTTCGGTTTCTGGTGATGACTCTCTTCCTGGCTTATGGACAGCTGTCTTTTTACTGTGTCTTCACAGGGAGGAGAGAAAGCAAGCTCTGGTGTCCCTTCCTCTTCTTGTAAGAGCACCAGCTCTGTTGGATTAGATCTCCACCCTCATGACCTTGTTCCACCTTTATCACCTCACAGGGTGATACCACAGGGCCTGTTTCCAAATATAGTCACGTTGGGGGTTAGACATTCAACATATGAATTTGATGGGAGACACGTTTCTGTCCATAGCAATAAACAATATAATAAAACATTGAAGATTTGATGACCATAGGGCTTGAGAGACATATTTACCTCACACTCTGGGAATAGTGGATTCAGTGGTTTGTCACAGAAAATACAAATGCAAGACTTTATCCTGGAAAGCGTTTAAAATGTATTGGTTATTATTTTCTCAACAAAGCAAGCAACAAATTTGTATGCATTACTATCTTTTACTAATAAAAATTTTGTGTGTGGTCAAAAAAAGCCAAATTTTAATAGCTAGTACTTTTGTTTATATTATAAAAGTCATTTGGACTTCTGTTTCTTAGGCTGAAAAAAAACACAAGCGATTTCAGGAACTTGACAGATTCATGCACTATTATACAAGATTTAAAAATCATGAACATAGCTATCAGGTATGTCCTATATCATTTCAGATGTACTGTATAATACTCACTGTTGTGAGTAAGAAAGAAAATGATATGTTTATTTCTATTTCTTTAGTTAGAACAACGCCTTCTTAAAACAGCCAAAGAAAAGATGGAGCAATTGAGTAGAGCTCTCAAAGAAAGTAAGTTATAAGTGATATATATGATAGTTAATATAAAATATCTGTCATGCTTAAGTCACTTCTTTGGTAGGAGATTAAGACCCTTAAAGGAATATATTATCTCCATTAGCTCATTTGGTAGTTTGGAGTTCTTTGAAGTCCAGAGTGCAATTTAGCATTTGAGGCCTCTGATTAGGTTTTCCACCTGGCTTACCTCACCTTCTCCTCAGCACACATCATGGTTTTGCTTACTCTGCACCATTGTTGATGCTCTACAATGTGGGCAAAAGTATATGGACTGAAAAGGCATCCCTGACCTAGTCAACAGAGCAGGATTCACAGGCTGTCCAGTTGTATGACTAACTCCCAAAGATTCTTGAGAAATTTAGCAGAGTGCCTTATGGAATGGAAGTCAAGTACAGGTTTGGGAGAAAATCATCTCATTGGTAAATAATGGACATTGGAGTCAAAAAGAAAGGCATGAGCCCTTACTTATGGTCCCTAAAATGGAAGTTCAGAAAGAACATTCCTAAGAATGGATTGAATTCTAGTTACATAATTAGAATACAATAAATACCTCACAGTGACTATACAGCATACAGGTTCTGGCATGTTTGTTTTAAAAAGTCATATTTTTTAAATTATAGCTTATATATATAAGGTTTTAAGCCTAAAATGCAATCAATCATCTTTATGTTTTTTTGGTCCATTTTATAAAAGTAGTGAGTACTAACAGCCTTTTCATGAGAATAACTTCCTTACTAAAACAATAACTGTAAGCTAAATAGCTTAGAATGGGACAAAAAGCATTAATAGCAGCTTAATCTCCGTGTTAATTACTAGTTCTTAGACCATACTAGTGACATAACTATATCAAGCCAGTAGTAAACTCTTGAAGTGTTAACTGTCCACAGTAAAAATTGAAAGAAAAAATCCTCACAGATTCTACAGTATGTTCTGTCACCGATGTGTCCCTAATACTTAGAACAGTGCCCAAAACATGTAAATATAAAATAAATACTTGTAGATTTGAATTGCTGCTTCTGTTCAACTTTTTGGAGGTTCTAGCCAGCATAGTAAGATATAAGAAAGAATCAAAAGAAGATTCAGAAAGGAAGAAATGAAGCTACTCTTCCCTTCTTCTGCTCTCTCTCTCCCTGAAGTGTTCATTTACTGCTAATAGCGTTCACTACCCAGTTGTTCCCCCACAATGTTATATCTTTTACCTTACAATATCATTTTTGCAGAAGCATAATTTATAATTAGACTCTTTTTTTTTTTTAAGAACTTAGGAAGGCATTTGTTCTAAATTCTGCTAGGGACAACCTGAGAAACTTAGTAAAGCCTAGAACTTAAAGCTAGATTTGTTTACAAACAGGGTGAGAACAGAATCCAGGATCATTGTATGCTTTCCTTTAGGACTGCATTCCTGGGATACTGCAGGGGTGTGTTCCATTTATAAATGTATGCAGGTCACATAAATGCAAAATGTATGAGTTTTACATAGGTTTTTAGTCTGATTCAAGTAAATATTATGATATAGCTTCTTCAGTTTCTTCTTGGAGAAAACTTAGTTGTTTAATTTTATAACAGCATATTTACAAAGAAATTTTTTTACCATGCCTGGTTTACTTTATAGCTGAAGGAGCCTGTCCAGATACCACTTTCATTGAAGATGCAGTTCATGTGCTCTTAAAAACTCGACGCATTCTTAAGTGTTCTTATCCATATGGATTTTTCTTAGAACTTAAAAGCACAAAGAAAGAAATTTTTGAACTCATGCAAGTAAGATATCTTTTTTTATTAAACTTAAATGCAGTTATGATGAAAAACAGGTTTTCTCCTTTCTCAACCGCTTTACAACTAAGTTTCATTTTACTAGAGTGTAATTAACAATTTTGTTTCCATTTTTAGAATGTTTTTTAAATAAAACAAAAGTTACAGTAATAAACTGAAATTTTCTTTATGTTTGAATTTGTCACTATGTAGATTTGAGTGAGCTCTGAGCTAGGCAAGCATTTCCCACTGCAGTTATTTATTTTAAACTGGTTGAGGTTGAAATCTGGCCTGATAGAATTTTATCTTCAAAAGTGAAACTAACAGCATCACTTACTAGACAAGAACATTGGTATTTGCCAGTTCATTTTAACAGTGCAACTGAAAGAAAAACTTAGCGTACTTTTAAAAAATAAAACATTTAATTAAGCCAACTGACATGAGTATAGCCAACCAAGTATATTATACATTCCTCTTTTTTTGGAGTAACCAAACTTTCTCCTCTTGCTACGGATGTTTTTATCATCCGTTTAAACTCCCCTCTACTAATTTATGTCTTGTATTTCTTTCGATGCTTGATATTCGTATTCTCCATGAGGTCTTCCAGACGTAACCCCAGATCCCAAAGGTTTTGCCTTGCCTCACCTTCCTTCAGTATTTACATAAAGTCTATGCCATGTGGCCTTCACTTGCATGTACAATGCTTTGAATTTTATTAGTTCTTTTTCACACAGGCAAGTTTATAAACTTTTTTTATATAGCTGCGGTACTCACTACTGCTTTGTAATCCATACCAACTACATTGCTATAAATGCCTGTTGAATGAATGGTGTTTTCCTAAAATTTACAAAGTAGAAACTTGTTAAATTGGAAGTTATTATGATAATTGGATTACTTTCTGATTTCAAAAGAGAGTTAGATTTAACCAGATAGATACTGAATTTGCTATTGACTTACCCATTTATCCTATAATTTTTTTGTTTGTTTTTTCTTAACATAGACAGACCTAGAAATGGTCACTGAAGACCTTGCCCAAAAAGTCAATAGGCCTTACCTTCGCACACCCCGCCACAAGATCATCAAGGCGGCATGCCTTGTACAGCAGAAAAGGCAAGAGTTCCTGGCGTCTGTGGCTCGGGGAGTTGCTCCTGCAGACTCACCAGAAGCTCCACGACGCAGGTAAAAAAGATACACACTGTGAACCTCACCCTAGCACCAGCCACAGAGGCAGCAAGTGTATTTTTTGTCCAACTGGGATTCATATTCCTGAAAGTTACTTATACCTGAAATATTGATAGCTTATAAAAGTATGTTAACTTCTTTTTGGTGATTTTTTTTTTTTCCCCCAGTACTATTTCTGTTTTTCTTGTTATTTTTTGTTGGTCATTGTGCACTTTCTCAGACTAAATTAAGGTAGGTAAATTTCACACTTCAATGAACTCATAATTCAAGCATTCTAATGTGTCATTTTGATAGTCATACACATGATGTAGAATTTGGAAGGCTTGCCAACTTATTATCGTCATACTTATATTTTCTGGTAAAAAGTTGTGAGGAAATTAGAAATCTGATGTTAGTAAAGTTTTGTAATTGATCCACATACTCATCCATTAAAGAACAGTTGAGTTTGGTTGTTTTATTTCAGATACTTATACTGACATAAATTGAAGCATATTTTCTTATTTGTACTAATTATAAGGATTAGAAATTTCTTGGACCCTTATTTTTATATAAACACTTAAAAATAGAAGCAATCATAAAAAATACTCTAGCATGGTGATTTTTAATTTTCCACCATTTTACATAAACATAAAACAACATAGAATTTGAAAGAATTATTTTAATTATATTCAGTAGTTGGTCTTTGGTTAAGCAAGTTCCAAGCAAAGGAGTTAGAAGTAGTGTTCAAAGGACAAGGGTCTGATTATTTGAACTTTGTTGTACTGATAAGAATCAAATGGTGTGTCTGATTTCTTTGTAGCTTTGCTGGTGGAACATGGGATTGGGAATATTTAGGATTTGCATCACCTGAGGTAATTGTTTTGTGGGGGTTGGGTTGGGTTGGGTTGGGTTGGGTCAGTTATAATTTTCCTTAGTGCAATCCTGCTAATATTTGCACCCTCATTTGTTTATTCTTGCCTGGAAAATCCCATGGACGGAGGAACCTGGTAGGCTAAAGTCCATGGGGTCGCAAAGAGTCAGACACAACTGAGCAGCTTCACTTTCCCTTTCACTTTTTCTATTCTCTAAATATCCCTTTGAGGCTGTAAACAGTGTTTTTTCTTTCCTTTATTGTAACAGTGCCTCAGCAGAGCCTACATTTACCTTCTTATGATATTTAATTATCATCACACTATTAAATGCATACCCCCTCTTATAATTTTTAATTACTGAATTTTAATTATGGGAGACCAACTTAGGGTATATTTTTGGAAAATATCTTTAACAGAAATAGGAATTTTATGTATTAGTTCAGTCTGAATTTATAAAAAGCATAAATACAAAATCTGTTTTTTTAAGTTACTGAAACAACCTGTTAGAATTGATTTATAGTCAGTTAGGTGAAAGCTTAACATTAATGTTTTATGCAGAAAGAATGCTTTGATCATATGCTCTTTGCTTCTCTTTAAGATGTTCACAATCTTCTTGTTTTCATTGTTGTTTATATCCCACTTTAAAATAAGAAGGTCCATAATACTGCAAATAGCAACAAAAACAAGATAAAGTGAAAATCTTAAACACATTGCTATTTTCTGAGATTTAAATTGCCACTGTCACTGTTGAGTCGATTTTAAATGGTTTTAGCAGTTCTCTCTACTTTGTTCTTCACACAACAGTACACCATTCGACACTTTGATATAACCTTTTAACTTAATTCTTGTAAACTATGAAACCTTTATCATTTATAGCCCATATAATATCTGCAACTGAAAGACAATGGAATTGATTATTACTCATAAATGACTGTGGTTTATTTAAATCAGATACTTTCTCTTTTCAGCTGCTGAGAATACTTGCAATCACCTTGTGGCCTTTTGATATTGGTAGATATATCCAAAACAGCATTGACTTGAGGAAAAATTTGTGCTTAGAGCTCTGATATGAAAATTTTAAAGTCACTTAAATTTTTAAAGAATTTTTGATATATTAATGAATTTTCTATTGTAGAACAAATTATGAACCTTTTCTTTACTTGAACCTATACTTTATTATTTCTGTGTTATAATTTCAGCTTTGGGGATAGTTTGGAAAATTTCCACCTTAAAGGAGGAATAAATAAGCTTCAGTTATCAAAAACAGAGTACAAAGATTTCAGTATCAAGGTAGAAACACAATAGAGCAAAAATATATTCACAATCAGGTATGCATCATCTTGAGACGTCTGACTATGGCAGTAACTTAAAGAATTTCAAAATATTTGTCCTTGAATATTGAGAGACTACTAATATGATTGACACAATTTCATTTTAGTAAAAATAGAGAAGCTTTTTATCTCACGTGTGAATATTTCTAAATAAAATTATTGAGCTCTTGTTCTCTAGGGATTGAAAAAACGTGAAATTATAAATAATATTTTATTCTTAAGAATAATTAAACTTTTTTATTCTTTAAGGTATTTGGCACATTGAGCACCAAGCTTTTGTATAAACATTGAAAATCCAAAGAATTACCATGCCACATGAAATTTTAAAATTTGTCATGTGTGTGATTATCAAGTATCTACCAAAATTATATCTTTGAAAATTAGTTCTTTGCCTTTATATAGATTATGAAAAAAATAATGTTACCAAACTTCAATAGACTTTTAGGTTGAATTTATATTTTTTGTTAAGGTTAATTACATCTTATTCTTTTTAAGCTAAATTGAATGAGTCATTGACAAGCATCAGTATTTGTTTTGTGACACTTTAAGGGCTGTGGGACTTCCCTGGTGGCTCAGTGTTAAAGAATCTGTCTGCCAGTGGAGGTGCTCCATGAGACATGGGTTCGATCCCTGGGTTGGGAAGATCCCCTGGAAAAGGAAATGGCAACTCACTCCAGTATTCTGGCCTGGAGAATTCCATGGACAGAGGAGCCTGGCAGGCAGCAGTCCATAGGATTGCACAGAGTCGGACACAAATGAGCAACTAAAACAACAACAAAGGCAGTGGAGCCCAGAGGAGACAGTGTGATCAAGATGTCTCAGGGACACCAGAATTCAAGGTCTAACCCTATAACTTAAGGTCGGCTTAGGCTGTACCTTCCTTCATTTCTCATCTTTCAAGTATGGATCCTGATATCTACCCCCATGGAAGTTCTGGAAAGATTAAAGCATCTGTTTTAGTCACTGACAGAACTGGTGTTCAGTAAACGGTGGCTGTTATTATTTACAATAATAAAAAACTCCTGGCAGCTTTTCCCCCTATAAATCCTAGAACTTCTCACTCTTCTCTGTAGCCATAACACTCTCAAACCTATTGGAGTATTCTGACTAAAGCCTTTCATATGCTTACTTGGAGATCTTAGGAATCCATGGAAGTTTTCAGACGAGTTTACTTTTATAAAAACAATTTTTTAAAAGTCTATCACATGGTGAGAGAATGCCATTTGATTTTTTTTTATCAGAATAATTATAACAAGTTTCTTTTACCGTTGTTTTTCAACTATTTAGTTTTCTTCAATGGAAATACATATATTCTATGAAATAGTTTATTTAATTCTGAGTAACTTTGTACCATCACCAAGTGTACAAAGTAAACAGATTCTTCCTAAAGATAAATCTCAAGTTCCGTTCAGTCGCTCAGTCATGTCCGACTCTTTGTGACCCCATGAACCGCAGCACGCCAGGCCTCCCTGTCCATCACCAACTCCCGGAGTTTACCCAGATTCATGTCCGTTGAGTCGGTGATGCCATCCAACCATCTCATCCTCTGTCATCCCCTTCTCCTCCTGCCCTCAGTCTTTCCCAACATCAGGGTCTTTTCAAACGAGTCAGCTCTTCACATCAGGTGACCAAAGTACTAGAGTTTCAGCTTCAACATCAGTCCTTCCAGAGAACACCCAGGACTGATCTCCTTTAGGATGGACTGGTTGGATCTCCTTGCAGTCCAGGGGACTCTTCAAGAGTCTTCTCCAACACCACAGTTCTAAAGCATCAATTCTTTGGCGCTCAGCTTTCTTTATAGTCCATCTCTCACATCCATACATGACCACTGGAAAAACCATAGCCTTGACTAGATAGACCTTTGTTGGCAAAGTAATGTCTGCTTCTTAATATGATGTCTAGGTTGGTCATAACTTTCCTTCCAAGGAGTAAGCATCTTTTAATTTCATGGCTGCAATCACCATCTGCAGTGATTTTGGAGCCCCAAAAAATAAAGTCAGCTACTGTTTCCCCATCTATTTCCCATGAAGTGATGGAACCGGATGCCATGATCTTAGTTTTCTGAATGTTGAGCTTTAAGCTAACTTTTTTGCTTTCCTCTTTCACTTTCATCAACAGGCTCTTTAGTTCTTCTTCACTTTCTGCCATAAAGGTGGTGTCATCTGCATATCTGAGGTTATTGATATTTCTCCAGGCAATCTTGATTCCACCTGTGCTTCTTCCAGCCCAGCGTTTCTCATGATGTACTCTGCATATAAGTTAAATAAGCGGGGTGACAATATGCAGCCTTGACATACTCCTTTTCCTATTTGGAACCAGTCTGTTGTTCCATGTCCAGTTCTAACTGTTGCTTCCTGACCTGCGTACAGGTTTCTCAAGAAGGCAGGTCAGGTGGTCTGGTATTCCCATCTCTTGAAGAATTTTACACAGTTTATTGTGATCCACACAATCAAAGGCTTTGGCATCAAAGGAAGAGGAACCAGGGATCAAATTGCCAACATCTGCTGGATCATCGAAAAAACAAGAGAGTTCCAGAAAAACATCTATTTCTGCTTTATTGACTATGCCAAAGCCTTTAACTGTGTGGATCACAAAGATAAGTCTCAAACTGGCATAATATTTTGTTGCCATCTTTGTCTGAGAAATGTGGTAGTACTTGGTGGTCCTGTGAACCATGACGACACAGTCATCCAGTTTTAGATCACCAGCCTCCAGGAAAAAAGGAAACAGTGCCTCAGCTCAGCAGTAAATTTTAAAGAACCTGGTTAATCTCTCTGGACACTTGTAGTATCTTATGTTCATTTATTTCCAACCTGATAGGTTGCCTTCCATTCTTTAATTAGAGTCCAGCTACTTACATAGATAAAGGAGAATTTCACCTGAGTCATATGATGTGAAAGTTTTACTGGGATTGTAAAACTTATTCTCATCTATTTCTGTTACTTTCACAATACAATCATATTGAATATTCTAGAGTAACTAGATAATCATAGTAACTAGATAATCACAAATCATAAACTAAAATCATATTTTAGTGTGTATCACTCAAAGATTCTACAATGATTCTCAAAATTAGCCTTTTTGTGCTGGTATCAGGGCTTCTCTGGTAGCTCAGTCAGTAAAGAGTCTGCTTGCAGTGCAAGAGACCCAGGTTCAATCCCTGGGTCAGGAAGATCCCCTGGAGAAGAAAATGGCAAACCACTCCAGTGTCCTTGCCTAGAAAATCCCATGGATAGAGGAGCCTGGTGGACTGCCGTCCATGAGAATACACAGAGTTGGGCACGACTGAGCGACTAACACACACATGCTGGTATCATGTACACTGGTCTGTCTGTCACTAAAATCTGGAAAACGACATGTGTACCCAGATGATAGCAGATAGTCCCAGGTTCTGCCTCCAGTGATAGCAAACCCACTTAAAACTGTTATCACAAATGTGAAATAGGCTCGGGGACATTTGCCCACTTCTGTGTCTTCCCATATGCTAAATTGAAAACACTTTGCCTTGCCTGGGCTACAGCCCAGGCATCACCCTACATATGAACTAACACAGGAAGGAAGCCAAGTAGTACCTTATTTTAAAGGTAACCTCATATTCTTTTTTGCAGTGAATATGGTTTGTAGTAGTCTCAAAGAATACCAGATCCATCAATCTTAACAAGTACTTAACTGTGTGTGCTTTTGTTTTTCCTTTTTTTTTTGTTTTCCTGTTGCATATATCACAGTCCTTTTTTAAAAACCAGACCTCCAGAGAGGGCCTAACTCATATCAGTAAAATCTTTCTGATATTAGTTATAACTTCAGATGACAAGGTCCAGGCATATGAAATGAGGCTCAGTTACGATCTAGCATTGGAGCTTGCAAGTATTCCGAATTTATTCAGACAGCTACAGTGGCTATGTAAAATTTTTCTTTTCCATTTTACCTTTTCTGTTTTCCTTGGCATGGCAAAACCTGAAGTTTCTTTTTCTAAAGCCAAGTGATTTTATAATCTGTGTATAAAATCACACATTTTTTTCCTGGAAAAAAAGTGTATGGTTGGTTTTATTTGCATTTTAAAATGTGCATGCTCTCCCGTGTTTTATAACCTGTGGTTTATGCAGGAATATGCTGAATTTCAGTATCGGAGGAGGCACAGACAACAGCGCCGGCGAGGAGACGTGCACAGTCTGCTGAGTAACCCTCCAGACCCCGACGAGCCAAGTGAAAGCACTTTAGGTGAGTCCTTGCATTGCGTTTGTTGTAATCTCTTAGTTCTCTTGCATGTCTTCGAAAAGTGGCGAATCTAAATGTTGTGAAAGAGTTTGTAATTTAGGTATACAGTCAGCATGCAGGTGCTTCTAATGTCACAGGATGCAGAAAACCAGGGCGATTAAAAACATGGACTGGGGAGTCAGACAGACCTGAGCTCATGCCTCCAGCTCTGCTGCATGTCACTGTGAAGCTTTAGTCCCCCAACCTCTCCAAGCTTTGGTCTCCTCCTTCTAAAGAAGCAACAGCAGTAGTGTCGCTTTGTGGGCTTGTTGTGAGCATTAAATGAGGCAGTGTCTGTAAAACCCTTAAATACGAATAGCACCCAGCGAGCACTTGATAGATTGTAGCTGTTGGTTACTCTTAGTGTGTTCCTGAAATATTTTTCTCCTAACCTCAGTTTTCCTATCAACATTTTTAAAATTCCTAGTAGTGAAGATAATTTATCATCCTTTAAATATTAAATTGTTAATTGAAAATCTTCCAACTACAGCAGTGTCAGCAGCTCATCTTTAATATATCAGGATCGACAGGGTTAAAGATTAGCTTTGGGGGCTATTGTAACTTGCAAATTCTTTAGTTTTAAGAACTCTGAAAACTAAAACACCTTTCTTGTTGCCTAAGGGGAAAAAAACAAACACTTGGTAGCACTTGCCTTTATGAATAGAACGATGTATAATCTAAAGTTGTAAAGCCTGATCATGGATTTGAAATAATTGTGTTAGATATATATTGTTGCTTGTGGTGAGACATTATGGATGAAAAATCTCTGAAAGATGAAGTGAACTTGTGGCCCCGGGTTTTCACCAGCGCTCAAAGAGAAGTCATTGATTTAGTTAAAAAGATGTACGAGGCCTGATGTGACTAAACTCTCTGGCACTGCTTGCTTTGACACAGATCTCCCAGAAGGTGGCGGTGGCCGCAGGCCAGGCACCTCCGTGGTAAGTTCTGCATCTATGAGTGCGCTGCACACCTCCTCCCTGCGTGACTACACACCCGCCAGTCGCTCCGAGAACCAGGACTCTCTTCAGGTAGCCTTTCTGGGCAACTTCGTCGCCCCTGCCTTTTGCTCTTTCTCCCTTGAGCCTGGCTTCCTATTTTTACTTCTGTTGCTCTCCTTTTTCTCCCTTCCCTTCTACAATCTTTGCTTCAGAGCTGTACTACAGGGAAAGATTTTTCTATTTCAGATTTACACTTAAGTAATTTATTTTCTCTTTAGCATGGGCAAGGAGAAAATTAAAATAAGATTCTAGTAGGTCAAAAAGTTCTTCTGTATAAATAGAGGTACTATTAATCATCTGTTTGGTAAAAGAACAGTGGCAGACCTCACTGGGTTCAATCATTTTTCCTTTTAAATTTTGAAGTAATTTTACTTTCTTTTGCCTCAGGCTCTGAGTTCCTTGGATGAAGACGATCCCAATATACTTCTTGCAATACAATTATCTCTGCAAGAATCTGGGCTGGCCATCGATGAAGAAAGTACAGACTTTCTCAGTAATGAAGCATCCTTAGGGGCAATAGGCACCTCTTTACCTTCCAGACTGGACTCCGTCCCCAGGAACACAGATAGCCCTCGAGCTGCATTGAGCAGCTCTGAGCTATTGGAACTTGGTGACAGCCTCATGAGACTAGGAGCAGAAAGAGACCCATTTTCAACTGACACCCTGAGTTCCCACCCTCCCAGTGAGGCGAGAAGTGAATTCTTCCCCTCATCCAGTGACCCTGACTCAGCCAGCCAGGACGCCAACATCAATGACAATCTTCTTGGCAATATCATGGCTTGGTTTCATGACATGAACCCTCAAAGTATTGCTCTGATTCCTCCAGCAGCTACAGAAGTCAGTGCAGATTCTCAGCTCCCCTGTGTCAAAGACGAGTCAGAAGGTGTGAGGGATGTGGAACTGATGCCTCCAGAAGATTCAGTGTTTGGAGATGCTGCGATCAGTGAAGGTAGAGGAACCCAAAGAGGAGAAGAAAATGCTTTGGAGGGAAATATTCTGGCTGGGGAAGCAGCATCTCAAGCTGGCGACAGTGGTAATGAGGCCGCCAGCAAGGGGGATGGTTCCGATGTTTCAAGTCAGACACCTCAGACCTCAAGTGACTGGCCTGAACAAGTACACTTAGTATGAACTGCACATCTCGGGGCTCTAGTGACTTGCAGGTACAGATGGTATGCTAGTGGAGTATGCTTTACAGAGACTTGATCCACTTAATTCCAACTAATTATAAACCACTGACATTAGGATTAAATGTGAAGGAGTTCCCTTGAATGGTATAGCTTCATTTCTGATTTTAACCTGACAGGGAATTTCTTCTATATTTAATTGGATAGCTTTTCCCCTTTACGCTGACAAACAGAAGAGCTGGAGAGATTAACACAAATGGAATAAATAGCTTAGATTCCACATTCGAAGAAAATGCAGTCCTCTGTTTAGATCAGCAGTACTTAAATTGAACATTAAATGAAAGGCTTACTTTCTAATCCTTGGGTGGTTTTTCCTTTAAAAAAAAAAAACTGAAAGTTTTCTTCATTTCAGAAGTTATTTTGGACAGACCTAATATTTCATTCCTCCATCTCTCTGTGCTCTTCTGTAACTTTCCTTCTTCCTTTTTGTCTGAGCGGTGTGAATTGAGGTAGCCAAGGCTTCTCTTTAGCGCTGCGTCTACCACAGTGTAATTGATTTTAATTTCACATGAATCGGAGATCTCTTTTCATGTCTATTTACAGTCTACTCGTGCCAAACTCTGACTCGTGCGCTGACAAGGCGTGCAGGTGTGCCGTGTCCCGGAGGGCTTCCAAGCAGTCTCAGCCTTCCTGGAAGTAACAGGTGCCACTTGGTAGCAGTGATGTTGCAGAATTTAGTGGGCTTTTGTTGCCATGGAGACTGCATTTAAATAAATGTAGCCTGTAGCTTAAGTTAACTAAATCTAATGCTGCTGTTCAAAACAGTTTATTTTAATATTAAAATACAGTTGATTAGCAACAGCGGTGCTGTATTTTAAGAGACACTTTATTGGAAGTGCAATCATAGTTCTTTGTTTTCACAATTTTACAGTGCATTCTAATTACTAATGGGTGCAATTACTTTTAATGGTAAGTGTTTTATAAAATAGAAAAAAAAAAGTGGAGTTTTCATGAGTTATAGTAAATCCCACAATAATTAAAAAAAAAAAAAAAAAAACTCAGTAAAGCATCCTGCGCAACATGTTACCGTGCCTTTGCCTCACCTCAATGGGTAGTTGCCAGTCAAGTAAGTAATTCCAACTTCAATGTCTCTTCTGAAGTAACTATGCTGTATGAATTGCAAAGACCTCCATAAAACCACCCATGGCCTTGCCTTTACAGTAAATATAACAACTAAATGTTCAATCGGTTTGTTTGACTAAATCGCAAATGCTGACGTGTTTGTTCTATTGCACAATACTCATTTGCTGTGTGATTACTGTTTAGTGTTGGAAAAAATCAACTTCCTAGTTACCAGTGTCTTAACTGTGAAGAAAATGCTGGTCTTAGTTGTAATTAAGATACAGTGGTACAGTGTGTAATTAAAACTAGAATAAACTGTTGGAATCGCTGTTTTACTTACATATTACGAAAACTAGCATAACATAAGCAAAATAGATATGCAACACTCTATTTAATGTTTTGCCAGATTCTTATCAGAAATCTACAGATACCAAAATTCCAGTACCAAGTTTGTACAGGCAAGTCCTGGGATGGGTGAAAGGTTATGTTAGTATTAATATCCACATGAGCTGAAATTAACAATTTTTGATTACTTTTTGTCCCAAACCCTGCTTTTGAAATTTCCTTGTACTTCGAATCGTATGGCTCAGACATTATATTAGAGTATTTAATATTCCCCTCTTCCCTTAGGATAAACTGTGTGGGAATTGCTACTGTGCCATGGATATCGGAAGTCCACATTGGTTTTTATTTCCCCAGCTATCAGAAACATTGATTGATATCAATCCCTATTAAAATTAGTTGGGGAAAATATTACCTTTATCTACAGTGTATTACTGTATATGAAACTGAAATAGTCCATTAAAGGATTTTTTTACAAATTTAATTTAGATTGAAAATATCAACACCAATCAGTTTTTAGATCAAGTTGTAATTTTTCAGTAGGAGGAGTCTGTGTCACACTGAGGCGGCTGCAGAGCCGCGGTGCCGGGAGAAGGAGCGCCGTGCTGGCAGTGTCGTCGAGGCTTCTGGTTTCACACTCTTGTGCAGCTCCCTGTGTTTCTGTGGTCTCTCCTGAGCATGAAAAGGATCAGTATCCAATTTGTATTTCCTTGGTACATATTTTAAAAACACAGTCACTGACTTTACGATTCAGAAATAAAGTTTGGCAAAGCCTATTTTGTAAACAAGTTAATTTTATAATGTAAGAAAAAATTACTCTAACCTTGACTTGTTATTTGCACTTTCATAGTCTATACTTGATACATTCCCACTTTATATACAATAGGATTCTACAAACGTGTAGATGTTTGGCCAAATGAATGCTGTTAATAATATGTAAAATTCTTTGATTAAACATTTATTACTTAAACTACTTCACTTTTGTCTCATTATAGACTTTGTTTAACCAAGTCAGGAAGCTAATCTTCTTCACATTAAATTCCCTCTAATACGATGGGGTTAATTTGGTTCTTATATGTAATAGATTAGTTCCTAATATTTTCTATACTAGCCTGCTTACTGAGCATGTTATACCCCAGAGATAAGCCTAAAACATTGCATGATAATGTGTTAAAACGTTGTGACTTCAGCACTCATTATTTTTAATCACTGTAACTTTCAGAAGAAAACTTACGGTTTTTCCTTGAAGTCTCTAATAGAAACATAGAAAAAGAATTTTAAGATAGTTTGTGAAATTGCTTAGGATAGGAAAATTTTTTTATGCCATATGAATAGAAATGCCTGCTTCTCAATCATTTAATTGTTCTTTCCCGTTTAAGTAATTACAGCAGCCCCCAGCATCTGAACTTCAGTGCTCAGGCACAAGTCCCAGATCCCCAGCTGACGCTTCACAACATGTGCCCATGGTAACCTCTGAGAGTCGTCGTTTTATTTGCGCCTGTCAGTTTGTGGATCTCAAGCTTTAACTCCAGTGTCAGTATGCAGAATTACTCTTTAAATGTTGTTTATTACAGCCACTGATCTCATTTCTGTTCCCTTTTTAGTCGTTGGATCATGTTGCTGACCTTAATGAAATTAAAATCTGGTGGCTCAGTGGTAAAGAAGCCCCACGCCAATGCATGAGACACGGATTAGATCCCTGGGTCGGGAAGATGCCCTGGAGGAGGAAATGGCAACCCACTCCAGTATTCTTGCCTGGAGAATCTTATGGACAGAGGAGCCTCGTGGGCTACAATCAACCCATAGAGTCAAAGAGTCGGACTCAACTGAAGTGACATAGCACGTACTGTGGCTTACCTGTTAATGAAATTGCAGTCTCAGACTTACTGAAATTTGATCATAATTTTAAAAGTTACAGTTAGTAAATTACTAAAGAGTAAAATTTTAGAATCTAAATATCACATGATAATACCAATTTGGGTTTTTTCCTTTTTCAGGCTGAAATTAAACTCCATAGGAGAAAAGTATTCATGTGCTTGGCTCTGGGGCTGAGTAGTAGTTGTATCTCAGCCCTGGGTTGTGGTTGTAATTACAAGGTCATCACCTAGCAACAGTATGTTACTGTCTTATCAGTCATTATCCCCTTCTCTCCAGTAGATTTCTTTCTGGAAAGATGTGAGTAGGCAATGGCATCCCACTCCAGTACTCTTGCCTGGAAAATCCCACGGAAGGAGGAGCCTGGTGGGCTGCAGCCCATGGGGTCGATAAGAGTCGGACACGACCGAGCGACTTCACTTTGACTTTTCACTTTCATGCATCGGAGAAGGAAATGGCAACCCACTCCCGTGTTCTTGCCTGGAGAATCCCAGGGACGGGGGAGCCTGGTGGGCTGCCGTCTATGGGGTCGCACAGAGTCAGACACAACTGAAGCGACTTAGCAGAAGCAGGTCTTTCTAGATTATTATGTGATCATTCTTCTAAGAACTGGGTCTAGTCATGCTTAAAGAAAGATGGACCAGAAGAGTTTCCTAAATTTAGCTCTCTGTTGTACTTAGGAATGACAAGTGGCTGACACACTGCTGCTGCTGCTAAGTCGATTCAGTCATGTCCGACTCTGTGCAACCCCATAGGCGGCAGCCCACCAGGCTCCCCTGTCCCTGGGATTCTCCAGGCAAGAATACTGGAGTTGGTTGCCATTTCCTTCTCCAATGCATGCATGCATGCTAAGTCGCTTCAATTGTGTCCAACTCTGTGCGACCCCGTGGACAGCAGCCCACCAGACTCCTCTGTCCACTGAAATCTCCAGGCAAGAATACTGGAGTGGGTTGCCATTTCCTTCTCTAAACCAACTGAGTGGTGGCCAAACTTAAGAAGAAATTACTCTTATTCAGTCTTTAAAACTGTAACTTGAAAATATTCCTAATCAGGATATAGATATCATCTCTGAGCCAGCCTAGCCTTCACAAGGCATCAGTTTACAGACAAGCTGGGAGAAAGATTCATGAGGAGTAAACAATACAGAAAATGGTAGTTATGGGATGAGACAGTCCAGTTCTCCTGGGCCTCTGAAGTGCCTACACGTCTTGCTGAGTGTTCCAAGACTACGAGAACTGATGAGGGGTTTGCCTGAGCCACTTCTCAGCACTTATATCTCTCGTAAGCCTGGGGACAAGAAGCAGGTTTGCTGTAAAAGTGTTGGATTCCTTGCTCTCTCTTCCCTCAGCTGTGACACAGACCGCTGCGTGCTTGGCGTTCATCCAGGCCTGCGGTGTTGCCTGTGGGAACTGGGGACCTGGAAAACTGACATAAATATGCAGACACTCACTCTGCATGCTGCACACGCCTCTGATCAAGGATCCTGTGTCTTCCGTCAGCATCCACAAAACTGACAGGCTAACTTACTGGATAAAGTCAAACCTCAGATGGTTTCGGCAGCAAGGTTTGGAATGCTGACAGACACTTTTCTGGAAGGTGAACCATTGGGCCAGGTTTGGGAATATTAGATTCCCTGGAATCAGTCTGGTAGTCAGTGCTGTCAATCAAGATGGATTAAAGATGGGGGGAGGACAAGTGTCCCCACTGGCCTAGCTTTTACTGAACAGGAGTTGAGTTAATGTTTAGAGGCTGAATGGTAAAAATAGGGTTGAAACAAACTGTCCGAATATGCCTTGATTGTTGCCAACTCGGGCATGCAGACAAGAAGGAATGCTTTCATGACAAAGGGCCAGCAGTGCCTGTGAGGGACAGAAGGTGCCAAGGACTACAGGCTGAGCACAGAGGCGCACGTGAAGAAGAAAGAAGCCCCTGGACTGTAGTTTCCTCTGATACGGGCAGGCATCACCACTGCCATAGGAGAGAGTTTTGCTGGTCTTCAGGCACTGGCAGGGAGCAAGGGGTGGGGGTAGGGGGAAAAGACCAAAACAATTAAGTTTCCCACCCAGCAGCCTACCTCCCCCACCCCTGGCTTCCTTACCCTCTCAGCTAAGGGACAAGGTGATGTGGCATCCATTTACCACCTTTTGTTTATAGCTCCTGACTCACACAGTTTAGACTCTTCAGCTCGGAAAAGGGAATTTCTCCTTAGTGGAGAAGGGAGGCTTCCCTTGTAGTGGAGCTCTTTGGCTGATTGAAAGTCACGCTGCTCCCAGCTCTGAAGGTCTAATGGAATTGACATGTTATGTGCCCACAGGTCCCTGTCTCATAAGTGTCAGTGGGGCTGTTCTTACCTAGGAACTGCTACATGCGTCAGTCTGATTTCGGTGTTGACCATCTGGTGCTGTCCATGTGTAGAGTCTTCTCTTGTATTGTTGGAAGAGGGTGTTTGCTGTGACCAGCACATTCTCTTGGCAAAACTCTACTAGCCTTTGCCCTGCTTCAGTTCACAGAAGAACTGTGGAAAAAAGATCTCACGACCCAGATAATCATGATGGTGTGATCACTCACCTACAGCCAGACATCCTGGAATGCGAAGTCAAGTGGGCCTTAGAAGGCATCACTACGAACAAAGTTAGGGGAGGTGATGGAATTCCAGTTGAGCTATTTCAAATCCTAAAAGATGATGCTGTGAAAGTGCTGCACTCAATATGCCAGCAAATTTGGAAAACTCAGCAGTGGCCACAGGACTGGAAAAGGTCAGTTTTCATTCCAATCCTAAATAAAGGCAATGCCAAAGAATGCTCAAACTACCGCACAATTGCACTCATCTCACACGCTAGTAAAGTAATGCTCAAAATTCTTCAAGCCAGGCTTCAGCAATACATGAACTGTGAACTTCCTGATGTTCAAGCTGGTTTTAGAAAAGGCAGAGGAACCAGAGATCAAATTGCCAACATCTGCTGGATTATCGAAAAAGCAAGAGAGTTCCAGAAAAACATGTATTTCTGCTTTATTGACTATGCCAAAGCCTTTGCCTGTGTGGATCACAATAAACTGGAAAATTCTGAAAGAGATGGGAATACCAGACCACCTGACCTGCCTCTTGAGAAATCTGTATGCAGGTCAGGAAGCAACAGTTAGAACTGGACATGGAACAACAGGCTGGTTCCAAATAGGAAAAGGAATACATCAAGGCTGTATATTATCACCCCACTTATTTAACTTATATGCACAGTACATAATGAGAAACGCTGGGCTGGAAGAAACAAGCTGGAATCAAGATTGCCGGGAGAAATATCAATAGCCTCAGATATGCAGATGACACCACCCTTAATGGCAGAAAGTGAAGAAGAACTAAAAAGTCTCTTGTTGAAAGTGAAAGAGGAGAGTGAAAAAGTTGGCTTAAAGCTCATTCAAGCCTGTCTAGTCAAGGCTATGGTTTTTCCAGTGGTCATGTATGGATGTGAGAGTTGGACTGTGAAGAAAGCTGAGCACCAAAGAATTGGTGGTTTTGAACTATGGTGTTGGAGAAGACTCTTGAGAGCCCATGGACTGCAAGGAGATCCAACCAGTCTATCCTAAAGGAGATCAGTCCTGGGTGTTCATTGGAAGGACTGATGTTGAAGCTGAAACTCCAATATTCTGGCCACCTCATGTGAAGAGTTGACTCATTTGAAAAGACCCTGATGCTGGGAGGGATTGGGAGCAGGAGGAGAAGGGGGCGACGGGATGAAATAGCTGGATGGCATCACCGACTTGATGGACATGGGTTTGGGTCACAGAGTCGGACACAACTGAGCGACTGAACTGAACATGCATCAAGGTGAGAATGGGGCCTGCGTCCCTTCCGATTCTGCTTCTTTGTCCCCTCTCCTGTGGTCCAGATGAAACAATAAAGAAGTGCAACAAGAGAAAGTGAAATCACTCCTTTTGTTAAAGACTTGGTAGCAGCCCAAGTACTCAAGCCATTTCCCAGCATAACATTGCAGCCTGCCTGACACAGCCACCCAGTACTCCAGTTGGCTCCTAGGCTCTTCTTGAAACTGAATGCCTGACCCCTGCAGGCCTTGGGAGTCACTGATGTCACTGATGTGACATCTCCACTTTGGGGTGGGTTGCCTGGCAACCAACATGGACCCAACAGGCCTTGCAAGTCAAACAAATGGTAAGTTAGAGAGCATAGCCAGCCTGACTGCTGCAACAAGTATTTTGACTACGTGAAAAATCAGTAGCTATCTTTGGGGGTATATTTTGTGTATATCTTCATTTCCTAAAGAAAAACCACTGGCTTCCTCAGGGGTCTCAGTCCACAAAATGCCTGGGTTTGGTTCAGTTGATTATTAGCAACTTTAGGAAAGCCCAGCAATATTTTCCTATAGCTGTAAATAATTCTGAAATTGTGAAGTATTCTAAAAATATGGCAAGGCAAAGGAACTGAAACAGCTAAAACTATTTTGAAAAGGAAAAAGTGGGAAAAGTCACTCTACCCATTTGCAAAACTACGGTAATCAAAACTGATACTGATGGAAGGATAGACACACACATTGATAGAATGGAGAATCAAAAATAGCCTCCTTCCCATATCATCAACTGATTTTGACAAATGTTACAACAATGCTACAACAGAGGAGGGACAGTGCTGGTAAATAAGGCAGGCAAAAATGTGAGCCCCTGAGTCGTGCACTGTACAAAACTTGAACTAGATCATAGATAATATAAAACTTTTGAAAAAAAAACTTCAGAAAAAAATAACAGAATATCTTTACATTCTAGGTTAAGCGAAGGATCTTACACTTGGTACCAAAAGCATGATCCATAAAAGGAAAAATTTATAAATTGGACCTAATCAAAATGTAAAGCTTTGTTCTGCAAAAGACCTTATGAAGAAGATGAAAAAATCAAGCTATAGACTGGGAGAAAATGTTTGCGAACCACATATCTAGAATATATGAAGAACTCTCTAAACAGTAAAAAGATAGACAATCCAATATAAAATGAAAAAAAGACATTTCACCAAAGAAGACGTATGGCTAACAAATAAGCACCTGAAAAAAATACTAACATCGCTACTGAGTAGGAAATGCATGTTTAAACCATAGTGAGACACGCTACTGGAGAAGGAAATGGCAACCCACTCCAGTATTCTTGCCTGGAGAACTCCATGGACAGAGGAGCCTGGCGAGCTATAGTCTATGGGGTCGCAGAGTCAGACACAACTGAGGGATTAACACAAGGCACGCTACACACGTATCAGGATGGCTCAAATGATTAATAGTATCAACACCAAATGCTGCCAAGGATGCAGCTGGATCACTCATACACTGCCTGTGGGAATGGAAGACAGTACAGCCTCCCTGGGAAATAGCTGAATAGTTTTGCTAAAAACCAACTACACTAACCATATGACCAAGCATCAACTGTTGGATGTTGATGACAGAGAAGTGAAAATTTAGGTCCACAAAACCTGTACACAATTGTTCATAGCAGACTGAAGTCCACCAGAATGTCCTGTAGTAATGGCATGCTTTACTGCAGTAAATGGAATATTTAAAGGATGAACTAGTGACAGCTTGTAACAAGTGGAATGGATCTCAGGGGAGTTAAAATCGTCTCAAAATGTCACACACTGTATGGCTTCATCCATTTAACATTTTTAAATGACAGGTGGTTACCATGAGTCAGGGATGTGGAGGGGAAGGGAGGTGCATGTGTGAGTCTAAAGGGATAGAAAGAGGACCTCTGGTGATGGTGCAGTCTGCATCTTGGTTACCATAGGGGCTACACGAGTGTACATGTGATAAAGTGACAGCTATACATAGATTTCACACACACTGTCAGTTCACTGGTTTTGATATTGTACATTATGTAAGAGAGAACCACTAGGGGGCAAGAGTACGCTCTGAAGTACCTTTGCAACTTCCTGTAAATCTATAATTATTAAAAAAAATATATAATTATTTCAAAATAAAATTTTAAAAATCTAAAAGGTGACAGGCTACCCTTGGCATGTGTTGTCCATTTGCTGACCCCTGCTTTAGTGCAACAATCAGATAAACGTTACCTTAGTGCATTATGAGTTAGCAGAGTCCTACAACTTGCACACCATTGACGATTTTACATTTTCAGCAGTTGATTTGTTTCAAGGACTTTGATTAAGCAAAAGATATCAAAACTGCCAACATTTGTGTCAAATGCATGGCATGGCATTTGGGCCATTGATATTCTTAAAGTGACATACCAATGTTAGAAATGCCATGGCTAACAGCATACTAGCCTTTAACATGAGTAGTTTCACCAGGGTCCATTTGTGTATGATAGATTTGCTCAGCAAACCATGCCTAAAGCTAAATGAGGGAATAGCCATTTGGGATAACACAAAGAACAAAAGTTAAAAGTAAATTATAGGCCCAGCATTTGTGGGCATTATGAAAGTATAACCTAAATTTTTCTATGGATTCTTTTTCTTTAAGCTTCCATTGCCACATTCTGGACACCTTGGGTTGATTTACAGATGTGCTACCCATCATGGGCAAATCATGGACTGTCTTCTCAAAAGATGAATTTCTATCATTGAGAGCAAAGTAATTACTCATTTCATAGGCTGACCCTAAAAGGTATGTCTTGCTCAGAGTCCTTATTAAATGCAGAAGTCAAAAGTTTGTCATAGGAGTGTTAGAATCTCTTTTAATTGAGTCACCACTGAGTCACCACCAGGGGCTTCCCTGGTGGCTCAGATGGTGAAGAATCCGCCTGCAATGCAGGAGACCTGGGTTTGATCCCTGGGTTGGGAAGATCCCCTGCAGGAGGGCATGGCAACCCACTCCAGTATTCTTGCCTGGAAAATCCCCATGGACACAGGAGCCTGGCAGGCTACAGTCCATGAGGTCACAAAAAGTCAGACACAACTAAATGACTGTCTATCTAAATACAATATAATAATAGACTTCCATGTGATGGCACGTACAGTAGACTCAGAATGGACTCTTGGGAGCATTGCTGAGGCAACAAATGTCTAATGTGTGGGGACAGCAGAAATGTCAATGGAGAAATAAATTGACCAGGTGTCCCTATAATGTGCAGGAAGGTTGTTTTGATGCCAGAAGAATATGCACACCTCAAGCTTCCCAGGGGAATTTGCTTTCTCGTGTGGAAGTAGTTCCCCGTGACTTTGGCAGGTATATGTGTGCATGGTGATATTTGTTGAGACAACCCCACCCAGGAGCTTTACAGGGCCCTAGATTTCTTTTTTTTTTTTTTTTTTTTCTGGGTGGCTGTAAAGTCCCTTTCTCTGCTACTTGCTCACATTTCAGAGGTTACATCAATCTTCAGGACTTTGCTGGTAATAAGAGAGCACAAACACTGTAAAGAAATTCTACCGCAGGAGTGGAGATATGGCTAATTTGGAACAGGTCATCAAATTCAGGTGGGTGTATGTGACTATAGTGCTTGTTACTTAAGTCCATATGTCTTATCTGAGATCTGTATGTTCAGTTAAATCTAGAAATAAAGCTCCATGATAAATCTAGAGAGACTAGAAGATGTCATCTGATTTCCGCATCCTATCCCCCGCACAATCCATCCATGCTAGCAATGGCCCCTGCTTATCTTCCTGCCAGACCTCAAAGGTTGGCCTGGGAGCAGATATTTGTTTGAGATAGAAACAGATCTCTCTAGATGTCCATCAGCAGATGAATGGATAAGAAAGCTATGGTACATATACACAATGGAGTATTACTCAGCCATTAAAAAGAAAACATTTGAATCAGTTCTAATGAGGTGGATGAAACTGGAGCCTATTATACAGAGTGAAGTAAGCCAGAAGGAAAAACACCAATACAGTATAATAACGCATATATATGGAATTTAGAAAGATAGTAACAATAACCCTGTGTACGAGACAGCAAAAGAGACACTGATGTATAGAACAGTCTTATGGACTCTGTGGGAGAGGGAGAGGGTGGGAAGATTTGGGAGAATGGCATTGAAACATGTAAAATATCATGTATGAAATGAGATGCCAGTCCAGGTTCGATGCACAATACTGGATGCTTGGGGCTAGTGCACTGGGACGACCCAGAGGGATGGTATGGGGAGGGAGGAGGGAGGAGGGTTCAGGATGGGGAACACATGTATACCTGTGGTGGATTCATTTTGATATTTGGCAAAACTAATGCAATTATGTAAAGTTTAAAAATAAAATAAAATTTAAAAAAAAGAAACATCTCTCAAGATAGAATTTACTTCTCCAGTCTGACTTGAACCCAAGAGAAAGGCAGACTTCTTTGGTTCACCTTACTCTTAAGTCAGATGGCAAAATATTCCCACCAAATGTCCACATCAAGAGAAGAGAATGGAGTAAATATAGGTTTCTATAATCAGCTTTATTCATGTAGACAGACATTGTTTACAGTTTTAAGTAGTACCTGGAAAACTTCAACAAAGTAATGAGCATCTTACAAATGTTTGTTAGTAAGTACTCATGATGAGTTTTATGTACTCATCTTTTAAATTTATAAAAATCAGAAAATGTCCACCAGAAAGTTTTGTAATGTAACACTGGAACTAAAAAATATATAACAGCTATAGCTACTGTCTACCAAATGCTTGCTTTCATTTGACAAGAAAAAAAAGTATTTTTGAAATTATTTTTTAAAATAGAGAGACTTATGGAGTGATAACCTCTGCAGTCTTCACAGCCGTCCCTCCTTCCCTCTCTTCAGCATGAGCCAGCCTTGCCATGTGACTACCGTCCCATTCCAATCAGTTGCAAAATAAAAAGGAAAAGGTTGATTATGTCCATGTAGATGTTCAGGGCAGCAAAAACATACTCTTCAGGGTCCAGGTCAGAATGATGATGGCGCCCTCCCACCATCAGCTGCACATCCATCACCAAGTACTTAAAGAAAAGAAAGAAGAATTAGCTACTTAAAGTGTACATTTTGATCAAAGAAGTGTCCTGAGATTACCTGGAAAGCATCTTACCATCAGTAAATACATCACTAAAAGTAAATTTGTAGCTAGAGATGTTATTCTTAGAGCCTCAATCATTCACAATCTCCCCAGGTTGGTGCTCTATCTATCAAAGCCAGCGCTTCACTCTCCTGAAGCCAGTAGGACCAAGTCTGTGACCCCTCCTTTCCTTCCAAGTCCAGAAACCTCTGTGCCTCTCGTCAGTGATGTGGACCAGGTGGGCTGATTGGACACAGAGAGAAACTACAAAATGCCCTGTGTTTGTGACTTTCCAGCATGTTCTCACTGAAAACAAAGAAGGAAGAGACAGATGGTTCCCTGACACCTACATTACCCAGAGCAGTAGTTCTGGACTCTCCTTTGGGTGATAGCATTTTTCAAAGCCTGACATTGGAGATGGCTTTGTGATCATGTCAGTATTTCCAAAATAGAGTGAGGAGAAGATTTATGTGTGGTTAAATAACCCCCAATTAAACGTCTTAGCTCAGCTGTGGTAGGTAAAATTACAGGCTTCTTAAACATCAAGAAGAAAGTCGGAGAGTCCTCTCACCCTTGTGTTTGTTGCAAAGTGAGCAAATGTGGGCAGCGCAAGTGCGTTAGAGGGAGGAAGGGAAAACAGGCAGCTCCTCGGGCCTTTCTATGCAGACTGTGGACTCGGAGTCCAGTGCCGTGAGGCAGCGGGGCAACCTTGGCACTACAGGGAGTTCTTGGGGTTTTAAAGATTCTTGAAAATAAGCTGTTTTATTTATTTATTTTTTTGAAAATAAGCTGTTTTAGAACAACAGCCACTATAGTGAAACCCATCCCCAGTAGTTCATGTTATCAGCTCTCCCCGGGTCCTGGTTCCCACTCAGGCTTCTAAGAATGAAGAGGGGAAGAGGAAAAAAGAACAGGAGGAAAAGGAAGAATTGGACACCTTCTAGGTAGCCTCTTATCCGTTCATGATAGACATCATCTCATATAAAGTGGGAACGACCTAGCTGAGGCAGGTGAGATTAACAGAGCCTCCAAGAAGGGAAGATCGCTCTGTGGCAAGTGGTAGAGAAGGGAGTCAAACCCGAGGCTGGGGGTTGCCAAGGCAGCTCCCTCACGTGGACCACTGAGTCCCATCCCACTTATCCTCCCCCTCCCAATGTCTGATTCCAGCAACTTTGTGCAGAAAAAGCTAGAATGAACCAACCACTCCAGTTTGCCCAGGGACTTCACGTGTCCTCAGTAACCCCTCAGTCCCAGGCAAACCAGGACAGTTGGTCATCCCTGAAAAAAGGCCCCCAGCAGCTGAGCTTCCAGCCTTGCCCCAGCCTCCATCTGTCACCCCGGAGTCCTGACTTCTATGGAAAAGTGCTTTTCTTTCTCCCTCCCCTCCAAGAACTGCTGACTTTATCTTATTTCTTCTTATAAGAGAGATAATGACTCCTAATCATTTCATGTGTTGGTAGTGAGGAGTGCAGAGTGCACCTCCCTGGTGAGGGTATGTGTTTGAAGGCAGACAGGGAAGTGGGAGAGGAAAGTGAGCTGGGATCAAGCTATTTGCCCCCTGGCCCCAGGGAAAGAGGACTCAGGACACCATGCCAGAGACAGCTAGCTCACGGGGAAGCCCTGATCAAGATTTGAAGCCCCAGGCACATTTAGGGGTTCAATGAACAGTCATAATAAGGTTGTAGGATACAAAGTTACTATACAGCAGTCAATTGATTTCCTATATGCCAGCAGTGAATGAGTGAAACTGGAGATTAAAGCACAAAAACATTTCCACTAGCATCCAAAAAAAACTAAATACTTAGATATAAATCTAACAAAATATGTACAAGAACTGTATGAGGAAAACTATAAAGCTCTGACAAATGAGATTAGGGAAGAACTAAATAAATGGAGAAACATTCCATGTTCATGGATAGAAAGACTCAATATTGTCAAATATCAGTTGTTCCCAACTTCATCTATAGATTCAACACAACCCCAGTCAAAACCCTAGCAAGTTATTTGGTGGATATTGACAGACCACTGCTAAAATTGATATGGAGAGACAAAAGACCCAGAATAACCAACATGATACTGGAGGAGAAGAACAAAGTTGGAGGACTGATGCTACCAGACAAAAACATTTACTAGAAAGTTGTAATCAAGATAAAGACTTAACGAATATATGGATCAGCAGAATAAAGAGCAAAGGCAATACTAGTCTCTTCAACAGATGGTGCTGAAACAACTGGGCATCCACATGCCAAAAAAAAAAAAAAGGATCTAGACACGGACCTTACACCTTTCACAAAATTGCTCATAACAGGGACTCCCTGGCGGTCCGATGGTTAGGACTCTGTGCTTCCACTGCAGGGGGCGCAGAATCAATCCCTGCTCAAGATCCTGCATACCACGCACCATGGTCAAAAAAATTAAATAAATAAATTTTAAAAAATAATGAATAATAGACTTATATGTAAAACATATAACTCCTAGGAGGTAGCATAGGAGGGAATCTAGATGACCTTTGGTATGGTGATGTTTTCTTAAAGTATTATCCATTAAAGAAGTAATGGATAAATTAGGCTTCATTAAAATTCGTATTTTCTGCTCTGTGAAAGACAATGTGAAGAGAATGATAATACAAGCTACAAACTGAGAGAAATTATTTGCAAGAGAAACATAAAGGACTGGTACCCTAAATATACAAAGAACTCTTAAAACTCAACAGTAAGAAAACAAACAACTTGATTACAAAATGGGCCAAAGAATTTAATAGACACCTCACCAAAGAAGATATATAGATGGCAAATAAGCATATGAAAAGATGCTCTACATCTTATGTCAACAGGAAAATGCAAATTAAAATAACAATAAGGTACCACTATGCACCTATTAAAATGGCCAAAATCTGAAATACAGATAACCTCACATGTTGGTGAGGACGTGGAGCAACAGGAACGCTCATATACTGCTAGAGGGGAATGCAAATATTGCGACCACTTCGGAATACTGTCTTACAGAACTGAACATACGCTTACTGTATGATCCAGTAAATGTGCTCCTTGGAATCTTCCCAAAGGAGCTGAAATCATCCGTCCACACAAAGACCTGCACACGGACGTTTGTAGTAACTTTATTCATAATTGCCAAAATTTGAGAGCAAACAAGATGCCCCTCAGTAGATGAAAGAGTAAGTTAATTGTGGTACACCCAGATGGTGGAATATTATTCAACATTAAAGAGAGATGAGCTACCAAGCCATGAGAAGACATGGAGGAATTTTAAGTGCACATGCTAAGTTAAAGAAGCCAATCTGAAAAGGCTTCATGCCGTATGATTCCTACTGTATGACATTCTGGAAAAGGCAAAACTTGGAAACAGTAAAATAACCTGATTAGTGGTTGCCAGGGGTTGGGGATCAGTTTGGAGGAGCAAAGAGGCTTTTTAGAGCAGTGAAAATACTCTGTATGGTATTACAATGATGGGTACGTATCATTATACATTTGTCCAAACCCGTAGAATGTAGAACACCAAAGAGTGAACCCTAATGTGGGTGATTGTGATATATCAATGTAGGTTCGTTCATCAATTGTAGTAAATGGTACACTTTGGTGGCAGATGTTGACACTGGGGATGGTGATACCTGTATGGAGGCTGGGACATCTCTATATCTTCCTTTCAGTTTTACCGTGAACCTAAAGCTACTCTAAGAACTGTCTTTATAAAAAGTAAAAAGGAGAAGGAAGAGGATGAGAAGAAAGAAGGAGCAAGTCAGCGGGAGGGCTTCCCAGTGAATTACTGACTCCGCTTGACTCCAGGCCTAGGAGAGGTCTTAAGGCCCTGTCAATGCACATGCATACTCTTTATCAAAGAAAGGGAGAAATGGACGTACGAGTGAGAAGATCACAGTTCCAAGTCCAGCATACAATAGATGCAACCACTGCAAAAAGAAAGGATACAACGATATGTTAAGAGCAAGATGGGGAACAACACAGGGGGTCACTTAGGTCACTGCTGTTAGATAAGATGCTTAGAAAGTCAAAGCTGTGGGGAAATTAGTTTTTCTTGAACATAGTCAGTCGACAGTATCAACTCAATTCCATTCAGCGAGGAGGTGAAAACTAGCTGTTATGTATATCAAGTCAGGGTCATCGAGCAAGTACTAAACATCTCGTGCATAGTAAGGCAAACGGGATATACTGAGTATGTTTCCTTTTTTGCCCCATCCACACAGCTCTTCTAGAAAAAGTGCCCTCCCCTCAGCTCAGGGAATATTGTGACCCTCACACAGCCTTGCTAGAGCTGATTGACAAGAGGTGGGAGCTGCCACTCCAACAGCAGTGACTCTCTTGACTGACCAGGAAGCTCTTACATGATCAGGATCATAGAGATCCTCTGGGCCAGGTGGAAATCAGTTCTCATGATAGAGGGATCCAGGCTGCCATTGGGTGATTAGCACTAGCTGGATTAGCTAGTGCTTTAAAGCTGAGATGACCAAGAAAGGGCAGTGGGGTTTCCATTTCTGTGAATTCTGGCTCTTCTTCCCATCTAGGAGCTCCATGAGAATCTCTGGGCCTTTGCCTTGAGCCAATCTGAGTGGTATGTGTTCCTTGCCACCAAAACAGCCCTGATCAGCATATGTGACAAATTGATCTAAATGCTGCAGAAGAGACTAAGGAAGTGGTGTGTACATCATCTGAGAAACACAATGGCATTCACTCCTCAGGATGAGAGATGGGGAACCTCTGCTAACCAGAGAAGGTTCTTGAGGAAAAAGAGAAACCAGGGGCCAGCAATACACTGCATGAGGACCCCTGTTCTCAGACTGAGCTGGGTGTGAGAAGACAGCTGGCACCTGCAGTCTGAAGGATTCAGAATTGCCAGGGCCCATCAGGCGTGCATGCTTAGCTGTCCGACTTCCATTTAATCATATGCTTAAGATTATATATTATTGGTATTTGTGACAGGAAATTTAGAATGCAAACTAGGGTTCATGTATCTAGTAGGAAATACAGTTTCTTAACTGCTCCTGAGTGGCATGGTAAAGATGTAAGGAAACCACCCACCACATAAATATGTGTATTATTACTACAGTATCTGTGCCACCATCAGTAACAATAAATGGAGAACTATGGCCTTTAAAGACATATCTATGACGTCTTTGAGTTTATCTCCAAAATCCAGGCAGAAATACTGATTCTATGTCTGAAGTCCATTTAGCAATGCCACTTGTTGCCACAGGAACTCTTTAATTCAGCAGCAGGACCAAGTTGGCCCTGGGGCTTTAGACAGATGGTCACAAGCCCCAGGCCAGTCCTCTGTGAGCCTGGCTTCCAGTAGGGTCTCCATACAGGGGCCACTCCAGGCCCCTACGAGACGTGGGGCCAGACCTTCTCATTCTGCCTCTCCACTTGCACACTGGACTCAGTCCACGGATGGTGTGCGTGGTGGAAAGGGTGTGACCGCCAGATCACACAGACCTCACTCTAACCCCACTCCTGTCATCTACTCCCTGGGTGCAGTGTGGAGTGTGAATTCTTTCATTTCTCTGAGCCTGTTTTCTTTTCTATAAGATTAGATGAGATATGTACTTTTCAGGAATGTTGTGAGAATTACCCTTGATGACTTTGTGAAAAACATATAGGCCTATGTATGATATCTAGTAAGAAGGCAATGAATATATTAAAGCAAAAAAAGAAAAAAGAATGGAAGGAAGAAAGCTGGAATTGGAAAACGAGGAGCTTCCTCTAGGCTGCTGCTGTCAGAAAAGCAAGCCCATCCATGCTTCCCATCTGTGCACCCTCGTTACTTCAGACAAGCAGCACCACGTAGGGAAGTTGGAATCTGATCTGCCCTGTGGGTTGGTCACCTCCGTGATCCTCTTAGGGGAGGACAGCTGCTGTCTCAGGTTGGAGCTCGATCTTCACACCCAGACCTGCTGTCAGTGGTCCCCCCACCACACTGGTGTGGCAGGCGACCTTGGAGACCTCCAGCTATGGGGAGGGGCATGTAATTGACCAGGGCCCTGGTGGCCGTGCAGTGCGACCCACTGCAGTTTCCTTCCTGGCTCATGCTTTCCCCTGTCCATCACTGATAGGGGGCAGCAGAGCCTTCCTGGGAGCCCCAGGACCCCCTGATGGGCTTGCCAAAGCCTCCTTAGACAGCTCGGCATCCAGCAAGCTCCCCTCTTACGGCCCTCTCCTCCAGGGGGCTCACGTGTGCTGTCGTGTTCTGATAGCTCTTACAGCCCTTGTCACCCCCACGCTCTTCGTAGACCTTTCTCCCACCAGTGTCTGTGCAAGTTTCACCCATCTGGTGTCTGCTTCACCACACAACCAGCACTTCACCTGATATTCTACCGGTCCTCTGAGGGTTTCAACGGAGGGCCCACTTACATATGCTCGAATGAAGATTAAGATAATTCCATAGATGATAAGTACGAAGAGTAAAACAAACAGCATTCCGTTTAGCAAAGTGAAATCCCACTGAGGAAACATAAAAAAAAAACACAAAAAACGATTCAATTATCATCCATAGGAATTTCAGGGTATTTAGAGATGTATCTCATACCCCCTAGGCAGAAACTGGCACATTTGCTAACAATGTACCCTGGCTAATCCCGAGAACCATGGAAATCCATTAGCCCTACACACTGAAAAATACTACAAAAAAGGTATCGTGCTTCTTCAGGAGAGAGAAAAGGTAAGGGATGGATGAAATAACAGAAGCCACAAATTTGCAGTTTTTGAAACTAGGTAATTGGCACATGGGGGTTTGTTAAAATATTCTATTTGTGTGTATATCTTTATAAAATTTTCCCTAATAAAAAATGTACACTGAATAAGTAGGATGTAAATTTGTAAGTATAGTATGATCATAATCATTCATATTTTTAAAAGCATGTGCATAGAATACATTAATGGCATTCAGTAGATGAAGATATTAACTGGGTACCTTTCTCACATTTGTATGTATCAATTTTAGTGTATACATTTCAGTAGAAATATATATACTAAGCTTTCAAAACTTCATGATCCTTTTGTAAACCTAAAATTTATTAATGTGCTTTTATAAATCAATAACCAAATCAGCTTAGAGAAGATTAGCATTTTTAAAAGAAAGAGGAATATGCATCTTCTGACCTGAAAAAAATTGGATTAGGAAGCAAAAGAAGATCCTCAAATCCAATGTGTTTTCTTGCAAGCGGGTTTTCCTAATTCCTCTATCTCCCTATATCACTCCCTGCCTTCAGCACACCAAGAGAATAAAGTACCAGGTCACCGAGGCTGGTTCTTGGGCCGGAAGCATCGGCAGCGCCTGGGAAGTGAACATTACTGAGCCCCAGCCCAGACCTTGTCTTCACAATTCCAGGCGTGGCGCTCAGCAGTCTATGTTTCACAAGCTCTCCAGGTGACCCTAATGTCTGCCAAGAAAATTCGTCTAGAGCTGTGCTTTCAATATACATGGCTAATAAGCACTGGAAATAGAGCTACTTCAAACTGAGATGGCTGCAAGTAGAAAGTACACACTGGATTTGAATTTTAGTTTGAAAAAAAAAGAATGTAAAATGACTACTTTTGTTATATTGATTAAATGTTGAAATAATAACCCTTCATATATATTGGGTTAAATGAAATATATCATTAAAATTAATTTTACCTGTTTCCTTTTACTTAAAATTTTTTCTGATGCGGACCATCTTTGTAAGTCTTTATTGAATTTTGTTACAGTATTGCTTCTGCTTTGTTTTCTCTTTTGTATGCAAGGCGTGCTCTCACAGCTCCCTGACCAGAGATGGAACCCACACCCCCTGCACGGGAAGGCGAAGTCTTAACCACTGGGCCTCCAGGGAAGCCCCTCTTACGTTTTTAGCAAGGTCACTAAGAAAGCCAGAAGGCAGAAGACGAGGGCTCGGTGGAGGTGAGGCCCACGGGAAGCAGCCAGCCGGGGGAGGGGGAAGCAGAGCGGGTCAGGAGGGGCAGGGGAAGACAGTCACACACTGCCTATGACAGAAAGCTGCTTCAGAAATACGTACTTTTGTTTGAAGAGCAAATAGACTGAGTGATAGCGTCACCAGAGCAGTCGCTGCTGTTGCCCATAACACTTCCTCGACGTGATAGAAGCTAAAACCAGAGACTGTGATTATTATTCACGTAACATTACAAGAAAAGCACGCACACACAAAAGAAAAAATGTGTATCAAAGACTTACACTGACACGGTTCCTAGCAGCAAACCTTGAAGAACTGTCTAAAAAACAAAATTCACAATAAATCAGAAGCCTGCTTCCCAAGGCGCCAAATCCAGAAGGGCTGCTTTGAGGTATGTGTGTTCTGCCAGGTTAGAGGGAACTAGCAGGAATATTCATGATCTTAGCGCACAAAGCTATAGGCTATGCCACATGGAAATAATGGAAATAAACATTTTCTTAATGTTCTCCCTAAGACTGACAAGAAAAAATTCTCATATGAGTAAAAAGTTCTTAGAATACAATAGTAACTTTCAGCATATTCAGTGAGTTAAACTGAAGGTGAAGGTAAAGGTGAAGTCGCTCAGTTGTGTCCGACTCTTTGCAACCCAGGGACTGTAGCCTACCAGGCTTCTCCGTCCATGGGATTCTCCAAGCAAGAGTACTGGAGTGGGTTACCATTTCCTTCTCCAAGGGGTCTTCCCGACCCAGGGATCGAACCCAGGTCTCCTGCATTCCAGGCAGACGCTTTAACCTCTGAGCCACCAGGGAAGCCCGAGTTAAACTGAATATGTTATTAATTAGGAATGTAGAAACCAAGGTATAAGCTTTATCTGTAGACCGTACTGTCATTAATCAAATGGGACCATCCACACAAATCTTAACATTTTATCAGAGCAGGATGTGCTATTTCTATTAACGCCTCAGCAACTGTTTCAGTACTGACCTTTCCCATAGTGCTTGAATGAGAACAAAATGTGTCAAACCTCAGATGTGGGATGAAGATTGAGACCTCAGTACCTGGGGGTGGGGCTGGAGGACACTTACCTACAAAGCACGCAGCTGCACTGGTAGGTGCCAATCCTCAACTCTGAAGTGGGCTGCACCGGGGCAGTGTGGGGACTGTATAGGGGTCCGAGGGTTCCCTTGGTCCACATGAACCAGGGATGGGGCAGCATGGGAGAGGGAGGAGCTGAGAACCAGAGGCAGTCAAGCCAGAGGATGAGACCAAGAAGGCAGTGATGGTATGCCTAAGCCCACAGTCGGGCTCCAGGACTGTCTGGCAGGGCACTGAGAACTGCAGTTGGCAGTGCTCCAGGGCCTGAGGACATTCCCAGCTGGCCAGATGCTCTGTCTTCTCCAGTGACACGAGGAAGCTATTCTTCCCAACATGTAATTCACATTAGACAATGCAAGATCCTCAGATTTTCAGGATGCAAGATGCAAGATTCTGAGTGCTGAGAAACACCGTTGCCCATGTATTCTTACTCACATTGACCACCAGGAGGCGCAGATCCAAATCTAAGCTGATCAAACTCAAACGCTCGGGACTAGGCATTTTGTGCACTAATCTCACCTCTGGCTTCATTTGCCTTTCCTTATTTTTCCTTCCATCAGATTTCCCCACCAACTTATCTTCTTACGTTGCGTGTATTTTTGTATTTTTATAAGCTACCTCAACACTGATATGGAACCAGGTGAGAAACAAATGAATTGGTGAGTAAATCTTCTCATGGAAGGGTGGTCAGCAGTTCGTGGGAGCAATTGCATAGAGTCTGACTTTCTTTCCAACTCACTGAAGCACAGTGAGATTTTCTCAGAGGAGCAAGGAATTTTCCTAAGAGGAGCAAATGCTTATTGTCAGTGAGTTCACTGCCTCCAGGAGGCAAGAGTGTTGGCCCAACTCGTATAAACATTAACAGAACAGAAACCTCAATTACAACATAGTCAGGAGACGTTGAAGTAGAAGTAAAATAAATTTTACAGAGAAAGTTACATTTCTTGCGCACAATTTGTGAACTAAATGTGGAACTCACTCTCCATAGCAAAATGAGTTTGTTGTGCCTGACAGAGGACAGTCAGGTTAACTGTCTTGGGAGACTCGGGAGCAGGCCTCTCAGAAGCAAGTTTGCCAGCCCAATGGAGTAGCCGAAGGTCCCCAAATTCTCTAGCTTGTTAAAAGGGTGTGGAGTCCACCTCATATGTAAGTTGACTTCAAAATTCATCCAAGAGAACATCTCACAAGTAATTTCAATCTTCTTATTCCATAGGAAGATTTTTCCACAAAAAAAGGAATAATGGGATGAAAATATATCTCAGAGGTGAATGACAACAGATGCTAAAGAGGTTTACTTACAAACAATCCCAGGAGAATGTAATTCGCAGGCACCTGGCGGCGGAGATTCCCACAGCAGGCGAGTACAATAAATACAACAAAAAAGGCCGGCCTGGGGAGAATTTAAAACCATGTGATATTTGCTTCCAGGGCTTATATCATGTGATATATTACAGGTAGAGAGATACAGAGATGTTTGATCTGATGATAAGTATTATAAAGAAAAATAAAGATTATTATCTTTACCTCTTTTTTTTTTTTTTTGGTTTTAAAACTAACCTTTCCATTGCCATCCACACACAGTTTGTGGGTTCTTCAAAAAATATTTTTACTTTGAAATAATTGTAGATTCACAGGAAATTGCAAAGGATCAGAGGTCCTGTGTAACCTTCCCCCAGTTGGCCCCCCATTTTACATATTTAAAGTAGAATACCCAAACCAGTATGTGACATTGGTATAGCGTGTATATATGTAATGCTATGTCATAGACCTGTGACACAAATCTGTGTGCAGATCCATGTAACCAGCACCACAATCAAGGTGTGGAACTATCTCATCATTAAACTATTGTACCATCCCTTTATGGTAACACACACACATATACACATGCACTCATAAAGCCCTAACTCCCAGCAACTACTAATTTGGTTGTTTTTCATCTCTATAATTTTGTCATTACAAGAATATGTTCAGTTCAGTTCAGTTCAGTCGCTCAGTCATGGTCCGACTCTTTGCGACCCCATGAATCGCAGCACGCCAGGCCTCCCTGTCCATCACCATCTCCCAGAGTTCCAACAAACTCACGTCCATCGAGTCAGTGATGCCATCCAGCCATCTCATCCTCTGTCATCCCCTTCTCTTGCCCCCAATCCCTCCCAGCATCAGAGTCTTTTCCAATGAGTCAACTCTTCGCATGAGGTGGCCAAAGTACTGGAGTTGCAGCTTTAGCATCATTCCTTCCAAAGAAATCCCAGGGCTGATCTCCTTCAGAATGGACTGGTTGGATCTCCTTGCAGTCCAAGGGACTCTCAAGAGTCTTGTTACCTTTACCTAATTTTCAATAAAGAACGTCAACTAATAGCTAGTAGAAAGAACACTTTTTATTTAATCCAATAATACTTACAAGAGTGTGTAAGTGAACCAAGGATTCTTGACCACCCAAGATCGTAAAGCCTTCCTGGTTAAAAAAAAAAAAAAAGATATTGTCTTACACAATAAGTAGTTTATTTTGCTAACTAGTATAATATTTAAGTATAAATTAAACAATCTCATGAGAAGAAAGGGGGAAAACCCTAAGTAGTTGACAATGACAGATGGGAAAGGAAAGAGTGAAACATATAACTGTTAAACTGTAAGATAAAGATAAACTGTATCTTACTTCTAAAAATAGGGTCATAAAAAGTACAGTCATAAGTAGTAAGTGAAATTTGCATAAATGCAAATGTCCCAGTGACGATTTTATTTTAAAATACTGAGATATGTATATAAACAAAAGTAATAAAATTCTCATGTATTTGTCTAAAATATAGATTTCCAAAGGATGAGTTTAATCAGTGATGGATCATACTCCCTGAAATAATTTCTGCATTTAACAGAGATCTAGCCTTCAAGGCCTTCACAATCTCACCTTTTTGCCTTTACTCGATTTTGTCTGTGGAAATAGCTCAGGGAAAATAAAAAAGAAAATAGTACCCAAAATAAGAGTAAGGGAAAAGTTTTTTGGCTTAGGAAGTTAAAGTGAAACTCTAGAAATCTACTAACACTTTGGTCTAGGAGTTGTCTCAGAAAAACAAAGCCATAGAAATGGTATATCCTATGAATGGTTGGACTTCTCAGGTGGCCCAGTGGAAAAGAACCCGCCTGTCAATGCAGGATACACAAGACATACAGATTCGGTCCCTGGGTTGGGAAGATCCCTTGGAGAAGGAAGTGGCAACCCACTCCAGTATTCTTGCCTGGAAAATCCCATGGATGGAGGAGCCTGGAGGGCTACAGTCCATGGGGTCACAGTCAGATGCAGCTGAGCACAGATACACATGAATGATTACGGAAAAAATAGATAATTTTTTAATGATCAAAATTCAGTGAAGCTAAATAGTGAGAATTAACATGGGCAACTTAATAGGTCATCTACATCAGTAATGAAGACCTACCAGAAAACAAACAGGCTGACGATTGCCCCAGTGATCAGAAGCTGAATGGACAGGAGGAATAACACTTTTACGATGAAAGCTGAGGAGACAGAAACTTATTTTTATGAGACAGTATTCAAAAGTAAAAGTATAAAGTGTAACTACCTATTTTTGACACTTAGTGAAATAAATTTCTCCTCTGATTTTCTTGAGGACAGGAGAGGGAGTGTGAGTTTAGAGCTGGCCAATGGTGTGACAGTACAACTCTGCAGAACTCTCAGAAAAGACTCAGTCCAGACTGTAAGAGGCATTTTAGTGGAGATCCAAGGGTTTATCCATAAGAGCCCCCACAATCTAAAGACCAAATTCAGGGGTTTGATTCCGTATTGTGCACACTCCATCCTCCTAAGGAACAAAAGTGACCTGAGAATCTCAGAATGTCGCCAGCCCATCCTTAGGGACCCAGCAGCATCCCTGCATAGACAGAGCCAGTGACGCACAGGGACTGCTGGGGGAGAGGGTGTTCACCCCTCTGCAGGGAGTCTGCAGGGCTGCTCCACCACTTTTCTCTCCCCCCTCCCTGTCTTTAGCAACTCCCTTCCCTCCTACTTGTGCAGAAACTGCATAATCTGACTAATGCTAAGTATAACCAAGGAGTTTCAAGCAAGTGGCATGCCAAAGCGGAGTTCAGGGTGTGTTAGCATCTATGTTTACTTCCAGCTAACTACATGGGTTTTTCCAGAGCCCTCCGAATATGGCATTGGTAATGACCATTTGCTTCTCTGTGGGCTTCTCCCAACTTATCCCATCACTATGGACGGTGACTGCAGCCATGAAATTAGAAGACGCTTGCTTATTGGAAGGAAAGCTATAACAAACCTAAACAGTGTATTAAAAAGTAAAGACATCACTTTGCCAACAAAGGTCCATATAGTCAAAGCTGGTCTTTCCAGTAGTCATGTATGGATGTGAGAGTTGGACCATAAAGAAGGCTGAGCGACAAAGAATTGATGCTTTCTAACTGTGCTGAAGAAGACCCTTGAGAGTTCCTTGGACAGCAAGATCAAACCAGTCAATCCTAAAGGAAATCAACCCTGAATACACATTAGAAGGACTGATGCTGAAGCCAAAGCTCCAATACTTTGGTCACCTGATACGAAGAGCTGACTCATTAGAAAGGACCCTGATGCTGGGAAGGATTGAAGGCAAAAGGAGAAAAGGGTGGCAGAAACTGAGATGGTTGGATAGCATCACAAATTCAATGGACATAAACTTGGACAGACTCTGAGAGTTAGTGGGGGACAGGGAAGCCTGGCATGCTTCAGTCCCTGGGGTTGCAAACAATCGACTTCGTGACTGAACAACAATCCCAATTTTAAAAGGAAAAAAAAAGAATGCTGCTTAAAGTTGACTTATAGGATTGTCAATGTGTCCTTCTGCTGGGCAGCTTCTGTGCATTGGAAGTGTGACAATAAAGAAATAGCACTGAGATATGCCAGAACATATATCCCCAAGTGTGTGTGCTACTGCATTAAAGTATCTACTTGCTGCTGCTGCTAAGTCACTTCAGTCGTGTCCGACTCTGTGCGACCCCATAGACGGCAGCCCACCAGGCTCCCCCGTCCCTGGGATTCTCCAGGCAAGAACACTGGAGTGGGTTGCCATTTCCTTCTCCAATGCATGAAAGTGAGAAGTGAAAGTGAAGTCACTCAGTCGTGTCCGACTCTTAGCGACCTCATGGACTGCAGCCCACCAGGCTCCTCCGCCCATGGGATTTTCCAGGCAAGAGTACTGGAGTGGGTTAAATCCACATCTAGTATGTATCAAGAACTATAAGAGAATAGGTACTAAATGTGACCCAGCCTTATTAGACTAGACCATATGGATCAATGAAATAGAATTGAGAGCCCTAAAACAGTCCCTTACATTTGTGGAACTGACCACAAATGTGGCCAATTGATTTCTAATAAATATACTAAGACAATTCAGTGGAGAAAGATGCGTCTTTTGAGCAAATGGTGCTGGGACAATTGGACATATGCATACAAAATGATGAATTTGGGCATATCACACACACATACACACAAAGACTAAACATCGATCATAAACATAAACAAGAAATATAATTCTTGGAAGAAAGTATAGGTGTAAATCTTTGTGAGCATGGATTAGGCAATGTTTTCTTAGATAATGATACCTAAAACACAAGCAAAGGGGAAAAAAAAGTTGGATTTCATCAAAAGTGGATTTGAATCCCCCTGGTGGTCCACTGGTTAAGTATCTGCCTGCATGCAGGGGACACCGGTTCGATCCCTCGTCCAGGAAGAGTCCACATGCTGTGGGGCAACTAAGCCTGTGCACCAACTAAGCTACCGAAGCCCCTGCATCTAGAGCCCAAGCTCTGCAGCAAGAGAAGCCACCGCAACAACAGAGTAGCCCTCACTTGCCATAACTAGAGAAAGACCATGGGCAGGAATGAAGATCCCACACAGCCAAAAATAATAATAATAAATTAATTTAAAAAAAAGAATTCTCACTTAAAAAAAAAGGCAAAAGCTTTGTGCTTCAAATGACACCATCAAGAAAGTGAAAAAAAAAAATCCCACAAACTGGGAGAAAGTATTTGCATATCATGTATCTGTAAAGTGATCTAGTACATGAAGAACACTTACACTCCAATTACAAGAAGACAAATAAGAATTTATAATGGGCAAAGCCTGTGTAGTTCCCTCCCACACTGACGCTGGGCTTGGCCACATGACATGTTGGCCAGTGAAACATTAGCACTGGCTTGACTAGCAAAAGCTTCATCAACTGCTTACACACTGGGGCTTGTCCATCTGGTCTACCTCTTCTTGGGACCCAGTTCCATGTGATGAGAAATTCAAGGCAAAAGAAGAAAACTAACAACCAACACAAAGTTCTATCCATGTCAGGGAGTCATAAAGGCCATTGGTGACTCAGCTGCCAACTAGAGTTTCAAAAGGCATCTTTCCAGTAACAAGGTAGAGGGTGAGGGCCATGGGAAGACAGCAATGAAGTTTGAAGCTCAGAGTCCATCATCAAGTCATCCAGGTCCTAAGAAGGCCTCAGTTCAGTTCATTCACTCAGCCGTGTCTGACTTTGCAACCCCATGGACTGCAGCAGGCCAGGCCTCCCTGTCCATCACCAACTCCTGGAGTTTACTCAAACTCATGAACATTGAGTTGGTGATGCCATCCAGCCATCTCACCCTCTGTTGTCCCCTTCTCCTCCCGCCTTCAATCTTTCCCAGCATCAGG
Organism: Bos indicus x Bos taurus; assembly: GCF_003369695.1. Taxonomy (NCBI): domain Eukaryota; kingdom Metazoa; phylum Chordata; class Mammalia; order Artiodactyla; family Bovidae; genus Bos; species Bos indicus x Bos taurus. The sequence continues at coordinate 109,991,362 of NC_040079.1, read as the reverse complement.
GTCTTTTCAAACGAGTCAGCTCTTCACATCAGGTGGCCGAAGTATTGGAGTTTCAGCTTCAACATCAGTCCTTCCAATGAACACTCAGGACTAATCTCCTTTAGGATGGACTGGTTGGATCTCCTTGCAGTCCAAGGGACTTTCGAGAGTCTTTTCCAATACCACAGTTCAAAAGCATTCACTCTTTGACACTCAGCTTTCTTTATAGTCCAAGTCTCACATCCATACATGACTACTGGAAAAACCATAGCCTTGACTAGATGGACCTTTGTTGGCAGAGTAATGTCTCTGCTTTTTAATATGCTGTCTATGTTGGTCATAACTTTCCTTCCAAGGAGTAAGTATCTTTTAATTTCATGGCTGCAGTCACCATCTGCAGTGATTTTGGAGCCCAGAAAAATAAAGGCAGGCACTGTTTCCCCATCTATTTGCCATGAAGTGATGGGACCAGATGCCATGATCTTAGTTTTCTGAATGTTGAGCTTTAAGCCAACTTTTTCACTCTCTTTCACTTTCATCAAGAGGCTCTTTAATTCTTCACTTTCTGCCATAAGGGTGGTGTTATCTACATATCTGAGGTTATTGATATTTCTCCAGGCAATCTTGATTCCAGCTTGTGCTTCTTCCAGCCCAGCGTTTCTCATGATGTACTCTGCATATAAGTTAAATAAGCAGGGTGACAATATACAGCTTTGATGTATTCCTTTTCCTATCTGGAACCAGTCTGTTGTTCCATGTCCAGTTCTAACTGTTGCTTCCTGACCCGCATACAAATTTCTCAAGAAGCAGGTCAGGTGGTCTGGTATTCCCACCTCTTGAAGAATCTTCCACAGTTTATTGTGATCAACACAGACAAAGGCTTTGGCATAGTCAGTAAAGCAGAAATAGATGTTTTTCTGGAATTCTCTTGCTTTTTCGATGATCCAGAAGATGTTGACAATTTGATCTCTGGTTCCTCTAACTTTTCTAAAACCAGCTTGAACATCTGGAAGTTCATGGTTCACGTATTGCTGAAGCCTGGCTTGGAGAATTTTGAGCATTACTTTACTAGCTTGTGAGATGAGTGCAATTGTGCAGTAGTTTGAGCATTCTTTGGCATCGCCTTTCTTTGGGATTGGAACAAAAGGTGACATTTTCCAGTCCTGTGGCCACTGCTGAGTTTTCCAAGTTTGCTGGCATATTGAGTGCAGCACTTTCACAGCATCATCTTTTAGGATTCGAAATAGCTCAACTGGAATTCCATCACCTCCACTAGCTTTGTTCGTAGTGATGCTTCCTAAGGCCCACTTGACTTCACACTCCAGGATGTCTGGCTCTAGGTCAGTGATCACACCATTGTGATTATCTGGGTTGTGAAGATCTTTTTTGTACAGTTCTTCTGTGTATTCTTGCCACCTCTTCTTAATATCTTCTGCTTCTGTTAGGTCCATAACATTTCTGTTCTTTATTGAGCCCATCTTTGCATGAAAAGTTCCCTTGGTATATCTGATTTTCTTGAAGAGATCTCTAGTCTTTCCCATTCTATTGTTTCCCTCTATTTCTTTGCACTGATCACTGAGGAAGGCTTTCTTATCTCTCCTTGCTGTTCTTTGGAACTCTGCATTCAAATGGGTATATCTTTCCTTTTCTCCTTTGCCTTTAGCTTCTCTTCTTTTCACAGTTATCTGTAAGGCCTCCCCAGAGAGCCATTTTGCTTTTTTTCATTTCTTTTTATTGGGGATGGTCTTGATCCCTGTCTCCTGTACAAGTGCATGAACCTCCATCCATAGTTCATCAGGCCCTCTGTCTATCATATCTAGTCCCTTAAATCTATTTCTCACTTCCACTGTATAATCATAAGGAATTTGATTTAGGTCACACCTGAATGGTCTAGTGGTTTTCCCTACTTTCTTCAATTTCAGTCTGAATTTGGCAATAAGGAGTTCATGACCTGAGCCACAGTCAGCTCCCGGTCTTGTTTTTGCTGACTGTATAGAGCTTCTCCACCTTTGGCTGCAAAGAATATAATCCATCTGATTTCGGTGTTGACCATCTGGTGATGTCCATGTGTAGAGTCTTCTCTTGTGTTGTTGGAAGAGGGTTCTTGCTATGACCAGTGCGTTCTCTTGGTAAAACTCTATTAGCCTTTGCCCTGCTTCATTCTATACTCCAAGGCTAAATTTGCCTGTTACTCCAGGTGTTTCTTGACTTCCTACTTTTGCATTCCAGTCCCCTATAATGAAAAGGACATCTTTTTTGGGTGTTAGTTCTAAAAGGTCTTGTAGGTCTTCATAGAACCGTTCAACTTCAGCTTCTTCAGTGTTACTGGTCGGGGCATAGACTTGGATTACTGTGATATTGAATGGTTTGCCTTGGAAATGAACTGAGATCATTCTGTTGTTTTTGAGGTTGCATCCAAGTTCTGCATTTCAGACTCTTTTGTTCACTATGGTAGCTACTCCATTTCCTCTAAAGGATTCTTGCCCACAGTAGTAGATATAATGGTCATCTGAGTTAAATTCACCAATTCCAGTCCATTTTAGTTCACTGATTCCTAAAATGTTGATCTTCACTCTTGCCATCTCCTGTTTGACCACTTCCAATTTGCCTTGATTCATGGACCTAACATTCCAGGTTCCTATGCAGTATTGCTCTTTACAGCATCGGACCTTGCTTCTGTCACCAGTCATATCCACAGCTGGGTGGTGTTTTGCTTTGGCTCCGTCTCTTCATTCTTTCTGGAGTTATTTCTCCACTGATCTCCAGTAGCATATTGGGCACCTACCAACCTGGGGAGTTCATCTTTCAGTGTCCTACCTTTTTGCTTTTTCATACTGTTCTTGGGGTTCTTAAGGCAAGAATACTGAAGTGGTTTGCTATTCCCGCCTCCAGTGGACCACATTTTGTCAGAACTCTCCACCATGACCTGTCCATCTTGGGTGGCCCTACACGGCATGGCTTAGTTTCTTTGAGTTAGAAGAAGTTAGAAGAAGCCCTAAGCGTGGCATATTGTTTTCTGGGACCTACAGCATTTGCCTTGAATTGCTTAACTTCCAACCTCATATTTCATGAAAGAAAAAAAATTCTCATTTATTTAAGCCATAGGTTTTTGGATTTCTGTTACACCTGAATGTATTTCTGATATAGAATTAATATGTAGGGCTCTGAATTAGTATTCTTTAAAACTAAAGACAGTATCATGGTATCGCTTTGTATGTAAGTTAAGACAGTCTGTGTTCAATGACTAATTCACATTTCTTAAGAAAACCACAATTTATTCACCATAATATGTCTATCATGAGTTTATGAATGCCTTGGAAAACTTGGGGAGCCATGTGTTCTTACATATGTCCTGTTTCATGGTAAAGCATGATGGGAAAAACTAAAGGCAAATTTAAATCCTACAACCCACCCTGTGGAAATATTTTAAGAGAACTTTTGCTGTTCTCTTCCAAAAAGGCCATTTCTTTATTCTTACCTCTGCGGACAGCTGTTTCTGAAAATGGGCCAGGGTTGTTGTCGTCTGTAGTAGTCTCTGGTGAAATCTGTACCACATAGGTATCTGCTCGCCTGTCAGCTCTTGAGTGTGGATTTCCATGAGCTTGTCGTGGCTCCTGAGTTGAAGGTGCAGTTCCATAGGACCGAGCAGACTTGCCCCCAGTATAAGGATCTGCAGCTTTCCGAACCAGATGCTGATGATCTCCAGAACTAAAGTCTATTGGTTCACTGACCTCCAAGTCCATTTTCCTGGAGAGGGAACACTGTTATTCAGGTCCTTATGAGTGTACCACTACCACCTTAGCAACTTCATAACATCAGACGATGTTTTTTCTTTATTTTAACTCCCTTTGCTCTGTAGTTTCCAAGTCATTGCTCCACACATACTGGTTGAATAAATGATGAACAAATAGTTTTAATATGAGAACTATAGACTAAAATAACTTTATTTCTATTATGAAAGGAATATATTTATAGATTTATTCTGCAGTGAGTGAATAAAGTCCCTCTTACGTTGAGTTGCCCTTGTCACCTTCGCCCTTAAAGAGCTTGCATTTTGGGAGAGAAGATAATCAAATAAGCAATTATATAAAAGGCAATAGAAGTAGGGCCAGAAACATGGAGGATATTATGAGAGTAACAAAGTGTCGAAGAAGATGCAGGGAGTAGAAGAGGCGGTCAAGAGCCTCCAGAGAAAGTGAGGTTTAAGCCGAGGTGGGGAGATGAGGAGTCAGTCAGGTAAAGAGGTAGGGGAAGGTTTTCTGAGGCAGAGGAGTCTGTCTGGACCAGGACTGGAGGAAGCAGAGAGGCAGGTTCCAGAAACTGAAAGAAGTTCATGTGGATGGAATTAGGGAGTTGGAAGGGGAAAGCAGAGTGAGGTTAGAAACAGGAGAGTGGAGGGGGCAGATTGCTGTGGGGCTGGCAAGTCAAATTCATCCTGAAGGCCTTGGTTGAATAGTGGTCCCCCAAAGCAATGCACGCCAGTATTCTTGCCTGGAAAATCCCATGGACAGAGGAGCCTGGCGGGCTATAGTCCATGGGTTCACAAAGAGTCGGACACAACTTAGAGACTGGGCACGCCCGCACACAGGTATCCACGTCCTAACCCCCGAACCTGTGAACCGGTTACTTCGTGTGGCAAAAGAAACACTGCAGGCGTGAATAAGTTAAGGAGTGTGAGGTGGGACTATCTGGGTGGACCCAACTGATTTACAAGGGTCCTGATCACCATACTTATAAGAGGAAGGAGGGTCAGCGTCAGGAAGGAGACGGGAGGAGAGCAGCACAGGCCAGAGGGATTCAGCGGCTGGCTATGAAGGTGGAGGAAGGGGCTGTGAGCCAAGAGATGCAGGAGGCCTGTAGGAGTCAGAAAGGGTCAGGGAATGTATTCTATTTGTAGGAACGTATCTTGATTTTAACCTAGTGAAACTTATTTCTGACCTCTGACTTCCAGAACTCTAAGATCACAAATTTTTGTGTTGTTTTAAGGTGTTACATTTGTTGTAATTTGTGTCCGGAGCAATAAGTAATTAATACAATGGGGAGATCGCTGAAAGTTTTCCAGCAGGAGGTTGTGGGGATCTGACTAGAAAGGTTACAGGAAGCGCAGTGTGGAGAGTGGACCCGAGGAAGCAAAAGTGGAAGCAGAGACCAGAAATCCAGTAAGAGACTATGGCGGGCTTTGCCACAGCACTCCTCAACAGAACAGAGTTCTCAGAAAACTAGTACCACGCAGACCATTTATGGCAAAGGAACAGGCCCCCATTCACCTCTTGGGGACATGCAGACTCAGGCAGGCCCCTGCTAGTGGTCCCCTGCCCCACAAGGAACCATGGAAATGTCTGAGGAGATGAATGAGATGGTGAGGGCTTGGGCAAACCATGGACCAGGGGAGGCAGACTCTCTTGTATACAGTTATCCCTTCTTCTCAAATTAATCTCTAAATTTACAAAACGTATTGAAATTTTTTTCAGTACTTAAAAACATAACTCTAAAGCTCCCCAGAAAGAGTAAATGTGTGAGAATAATCAAGACAAAATTTGAAAGAGGATTTTGGGTAAGAGGGAAAATGGAATAAAAATATAATAAAGTTAAATAATTAAAAGTGCAGTGTTCACAGGGCAACAGATAAATGGATCAACAGGATGGAAGAGATTCAAGAAATAGAATCATGTATGTAAGAATTTAATATTTGGTAAAGGTGGTATTTCCATTGTCTCGTGGTATTAGAACAATTAGCTATTCTTGGAAAACAAAGTTTAATAGCTATTTCACATCTTTTACAATAATTCATTGCAGATTAATGAAAGATTATAATAAATGTTAATAGCCAAATAAGAAAATATCAATGAAATTTGTATAAGCCTTTATAAGAATGATACCATGAAACAAATGCTTGACAGGTCTGGGGTACAGGAACACTTCAAATATCATCATAAAAAGATACCAACAAATCTGAAGTGAAAAATTCTGAAAATAAAATTTGCAATATTTACTATAATGTAAAAAGAACTTTTTAACATGGAAAAGGTGAGCAAGTCAGTAGAAGGATGGGAAAGGAACATAAGTAAGCAATTCATACAGGAAATTTAAATGGTCAATCAACTTAGGAGACCACACCTCACAAATAGTCAAAGAAATGCAATCGTGAAATGTTTTTTTTGTTTGTTTAGCATAAAAGTCTGTTAAAACTAAAAAGAGAATTCTCAGAATTGCAAGGATGTGGAGAAATGGATAAGCCAGGGCCACATTATGACTGGTAAGGGGCCTATACATATTTGGCTTCCTGGGTCCTACCTCCATAATAAACTATGAAGGAGTTTTTTTTAACGGTTTCATTAGTATAAAAAATATAATCCAGGCTGGATTCACTGTATATTTTATATTCACTATTATTGTATTCATTTTTCTCCTCATTTTAAAAGAAATTTTAAAAGTTTTCATAACCCCCAAAACTATTGTGGGCCCTCGGCAATGCATCTTCTGTGTCCAGTGGCTAAATCAGCCCTAACATAATTTCACAGGAGTTGGCAGGTGTGCAGACTTTTTTGGGTGAGTAATTTGGCAACATTAATCACAATTTAAAATGTGTGCCACTTTAGACACAACAGTTATATTTTTAGGAATTTCCCTCATAAAAATACCCACACAAACAGGCAACAATACATGTGTAAGGAAGTTCATTATATCAGTCACTGTAACTCCAAAAAATTTAAAACAGGCTAAATATCCAACATCAGAGGAATGGGTTATCACTAACACAGCAGAATTGAAGGATATGCTGAATTGTATGAATTTTTATAATGAAAACTTATTATTTATATTAAAAAGATAGTTTCATTTCCTCGGGTAAATAAAATATTTCTCTTTTTGATAAAATCCGAACTCCTCTGAGGAACACAGTCTTCACATACAGCTGAGAAAGGTTAAAAGATGCTCAAACAACCAAGTTGGTTCCCCAGCCATCCCGCAAATCAGAAGGTGGAGAGGCAGCAAGATTCGAAGAGCTCTCGAGACCAAAACCAAAGGAACAAGAGTCAAAGACAGCTGAGGTTGCCTTATAGACTACAGCGGTTGGATACCTGAATCCCACAACGTGGCTTTCACCCAGTCCTCAAAGAGCCGTGTTGGCTCCTGAGCCAGCAGTCATTCGAAGGGCAGGCAGGCACGGGTGCGAGTACCGAGAAGCAAAGTTCTGAGTGACAGTTAGGGGAGTGGCAGTTGGAGGCCGGGGTGGGCCAGGACCCCCGCTGCCTGGCAGATGGGCTCTGAGTCAGGTCCCTCTGCTGGGCCCTTGGTGGCCGGTGATGGCCAAGGCACTCCATGCTGAGTCTCAGGGACGCCTGTTCTGCCATCTCCAAACTGATTCCGCGTCAAGAAGGGTCCCGAGGCCTTAGCAGAGGCAACCAGAAGACAAGGTGTCCTCCTCACCACATCATCACCTTTTCCCAAACAGGAGGAAGATGCTTAGGAAGCTCCACCAGGGATCCCGCATGGTTATTTCAAATAAGGAAGACTCGTTTGTGATCCAGCTGGTGCTGAGTGGTGGATGATGATGTTAATGGGCAACTTGAGTGCCCACTGTGGTGCAGGGGGATGCCTGCTCAGACTGCAGGCCAGGGAGGAGCCAGGGAGGCCGGGTGCAGGCTGGTTGGTGAGGGAAGTCAACCGATGAGGTGGGGGCAGTGAGGAGGGGAATGGGCGCAGGCACCGCCTGGAACCGAGGCTGTTCATTCAGCTGAGAAAAGGCTGACTGATATGTTAATCCACACACATTAGACTGCTAATCGATGCCTACCTACTGAGTGCAGGCTTCCTGGGTAGCTCGGTGGTAAAGAACCCGCCTGCCAATGCAGGAGACTTGGGTTCAATCCCTGGGTTAGGAAGGGCACCTGGAGGAAGAAATGGGCAACCCACTCCAGTACTCTTGCCTGGGAAATCTCATGGACAGAGGAGCCTGGCAGGCTGCAGTCCATGGGGTTGCAAAGCGCTGGACATGATTTAGTGACTAAACAACAACAACAAACAATGCAAGATGTGGGGAGGTAGAAGAAACACAAAGAGGAAAAGGGCAGACTTCCTTTCCTCAACATGCTCCTGGTGCAGTGGAGGAGACAAGGGTACGAAGGTGCACCCTAGGGTAAGAGGAGGGAGAAGGCACCGCAAGGAACAGCTCCTTAGTTCGGTAGGGGCGGGGGAGGGCTGTGACTCCTGGCATGAGGTTTCCTGGAGGAAGTGATGCCTGAGCTGATTCTGGGAAGATGGATAGGGTCCTTATGACACCTTGAGAGGACCCATATTCCCGGTAAGGAGAACACCCTGAACTGAGGCAATGGCGTGGGAACAATGGGGCCCCACACACAGAACAGAGAGAAAGTTCTGGGTTATTGCACAGAAGGTGTGACTGCAGAGGGAGACAGGGCTGCCATGACACCCCTCCTGAGGATTGAAGACGAGGTCAGCAGGAACACCTGCCCTGGCCCTCTCTCTTCTGGCAGTTCCATAGGTCTCACCCTGTCCAGTCCACACACATTCTTTCTCTAGTTTGTCAATGTTAATAGGCAACTTGAGTTAATTACACTTTTTCCAAGACTGTAGGTGGGGGAGAGGGGTATACATTTGACCAACCTGGTCAAAAGAATGCCTCCTCCTGTCTTATTAGCCTTAGGACTGGCATGAAATCAAGCAGTGACCAGGCAGAAGAGTTGTTACCACCTCACTTGTGCTAACTCACTGAATCCTCCCACTAACCCAGGAGGTGTGCTCTCTCATTACCCTCATTTGACAGGCAGGTAAAGGAGACTCAGGGGCTGTGTGCCCTTGAGGTATGCAGGACAAGGGTGTGGTTGGACAAGGAACTCTGCCTTCCAAACGCAACCAAGATACAAAATGTGGTGAACTGCATCTGTTTGAAACAGGCCCTGGAATATATTTTATGCATTTTTAAAAAGAGTTTTAATTAATGTAGCATGCAGCACCTAAATCATGCAAATTAGACCACACGTTGACAATGATAATCCCCCGGGGAGCTCAGCTTTATTTCTTTCCCATAGTGTGAATGTTAAGATCTTGGGAGGTATTCATTTTTGTGTTCACAGCTTGCACACTCACAAACATACATACAGACAGACACATTCCACCTGCAGAATTTTCTCATACATCCCATAGGCACCAAATCGTCTCTTTCCCCTGAGTCCAAGCTAGGTCTCTCGCTCTCCTTCTGTCAATCTGAGATCTCCCGTGGTGCCTCAGGGAGCCCCGGCCTGGCCAGTAGTGGCTCCGGCTCTTGCTGAGGCGCCCATGAGGGAGCAGGACTGGGTCAGAGCTTTCACTGACAGTGTCATCCTGAATCCTTCTCTCCCGCCCATTTCTCTCACCTCCCAACTTGACCCCACCCCCTCCCCCTACCCATTACCTAGTCCTATTTCCCCTTGCAGCACACTGGTCTATTCTGTTAACACTCCAGTACATCTGCAGAGGAGCTTTGAGACACTATAGCTTTGCTGCTTGGAAGACAAGCCCTAGGTTTTGACTGAGAACTATGTGCCAGGCGTGATAACTGATCAAATCTTGCTGCAGCCCTGGGGTGGGTCATACCCTCCCCAATTTACAGACAAGGGACTGAGATGCTGAGAGGAGGTCTGCTTGCCAGTCCTTGACTAGATACTGTCTGCTGTGACCTGCCACCTCCAGCTGGCAGAGGATTTTTAGGACCAAGAAACCACCAATTTCCTTCTTTTCCTTTTGAAACTTTTTCCTCTTTTTAAAAATAAAAGTAACACAGTGTGGTAAGAAATATTTCAAATGATAAAAAGGTGCAAACAAAAGGCCACATATTGTGTGATTCCATTTACACAAAATGTCCAGAACAGGCAAATCCACAGAGAAAGAAAGTAGATTAGTGGTTGGGGGAGATTTGACTTAACCCTTTGACTACTTAATGGTTACTTAATGGATAGTTTCTATCTGGACTGATGAAAATGTTCGAAAATTAGATAGTGGTGATAGTTGTACAAATCTGTGAATATATTAAAACCCACTGAATTGTATACTTTAAAATAAAAGGGTGGACTGTTTTGTGTAGCTAAAGCTGTTATAAAAGAAAAAAAAGGGTGTAAAAAGAAAAGTGTAAGCCTGCCTCACCACCTCTGTGCATCAATTAGCAACAATTTTTTTCCTGAATAACTAAAACAGGTACACACCATGTACACAGATATTTAGTTTACATACAGTGATCATGTTCTATGCACTGTCCTATACATTGCTTTTTCCCCTCTGAAAATTTATATCTGAAATCTTTTCATATCAGTAAATATTAATAGAAGAGCTTTGGTTTCCCATCTCACTGAGAATAAAATCCGAAGTCCTTTCTTTGGCTGACATGATCTTGCTGCCAAAGTCTGACAAAAATATTACAAGAAAGGAAAATTATAAGCCTATCTCACTCATGAACATAGATACAAAAATCTTAAATATTAGTAAAGTAATCCAGCAATATGTGAAAAGACAGTACACAATAGCCAAGCTAGATTCATTCCATTAAGTGGCAGTATTAACATTCAGAAACCTGAATTCACATTATTAACAGACAAGAAAAAGCAGGACTTGCCTGGTGGTAAAGTGGATAAAAATCTGCCACCAATACCGATGACACGGGTTCGATACCTGGCCTGGGAAGATCCCACAGACAACGAAGCCCATGTACCACAACCACTAAGCCCAAGCTCTAGAGCCCATGAGCCACGACTGTTGAGTCCACATGCCGTAACTATGAAGCCTGAGCACTCTAGAGCCTGCACTCTGTGACAAGAGCAGCCACTGGGCAAGGAGGAGCCCATGCACAGCTGGAGGGCAGCCTCCACTCCACAGCTAGAGAAAGTCCACACGCAGCGGCAAAGACCTGACAGAGGAAAAATAAACGATTTTTCAGAAAGGAGGAAAAGCATTATGATCATCTCATACAGAAAACTGTTGGATAAAATTCTACACATTCATGATGAAAACAGGGATAGATGGGACCTTCCTTACCCTGACAAAGGGAAGCCACAAAATCTATTAAAAATCAGTATAGTGGTGATCTCTGGATAAAGAGCATGTGAGGGGCTAATGTTCTATTTCTTGATTTGGTTGGCCCAGTGCAATGACTTTGTGATAAGCTGTATTTAGATGCATTTGGATACTTTACAGTATGTGTATTATACTTAATTTTAAAAGGTTGTAAAAATTTTTTTTTAAAAACAAAGGAAAAAATGTGGTTCTTTCTGATGGTCTCAGAAGGGTAGAGGGTGTAACCAGGAGCTATGGGAGCTGACAAGGACAGGAGATGGAGATGTTGGAATGAGGAGGAATGGAGAAAAGAGGACACTGAATGGTTATACATGTGGATGTGGGTCCCAGACAGGATGGTGTCTCTGGTGGAGAGGAACCTGGTGAGTCAGGGGCCAAAGTTTTCCGTGAATGAGAGGCAGTAATCTCACAGGAGGTGGTGCGAACACAGGTGTACTAGCAGCAGAGATATATTAGGAAGCATAGAATTTAATATCTAGATGCCTCTCACAGAGCACAGTCTTCTATAGTGAGACCACACTGTGTACCTATTCTCAGCCACTTTCACAATTGCTCTTATACCCAATAACAGTCTGAAATGTAGTTAATTTTTTGTGGTACTGTTCAGTTCAGTCGCTCAGTTGTGTCTGACTCTTTGCTACCCCATGAATCACAGCATGCCAGGCCTCCCTGTCTATCACCAACTCCTGGAGTTCACTCAAACTCACGTCCATCGAGTCAGTGATGCCATCCAGCCATCTCATCCTCTGCTGTCCCCTTCTCCTTCTGCCCCCAACCCCTCCCAGCATCAGGGTCTTTTCCAATGAGTCAACCCTTTGCATGAGGTGGCCACTATTGGGGAACCCTAGACTCAGAGCCAGGATGACCAGAGCCGCAACTCAGGATGCAGGGCTGCAGCAGAGCCCTGTCCAGATGTGCTTCCAAGACCAGTGTCCACCCGGGCATCTAGGCCAAATCACAGTTCCTCTGTTGATCATCAGTTAAGAGTAAAATAGGGATAATATCTTAAACCACAATCGGCAGAAGCCCTAAATGCAGTTTCACAACTTGATAAGGCAGTCAATAAAGCTTTCTTCTTCTCCCACATCCCTCCACCAACATATTCATTAAGAGGTGGGAGAGAACTTCAAGCCTAGGAAACCCAGGATCACCAAGAGAGGCGGCAACCACCGCTCCACTGAGAGAGGCTGGGTAGAGACTCGTTTCCCTGGCCAGGCTGGTACTGACCAGCGGCATTAATTGAGAAGGCTGGACTCTCATGATGCCCTTGTCTTAGGTCAGCTGTTCCCAAGTGCGGACCAGGGAGCTCCCAAGACCCTTTCTGGAGGTTCTCGGGGCCAAATCTGCCTCCCAACAATGCCAAACCAGCACTATCTCCCCGGCCTAATGCTCAGAGGCTATAGGACTCAAGATGACACCGCCACTCAAGTGCCAATGAACGTATGCATGGTCTCCAGGGCTTTAAAATGTTTCAACTCCTAATACTCAAATGTCCCTTATAATCAAACGTATATGGGGGTGTAAATTATAATTTTAAAGAGTGTAACGAGGTCCTAAGTAGGAGTGCCGGACTTGGAAAATTAAAAATACAGGCTGCCCACTTAAATTTGAATTCAGATAAACAACGAACATTGCATAGGATACACTGGCTTTAGTAAGTTACTAGCTGCTTATCTGGAATTTAGATTCACTTAGGCGTCCTGTATTTTATAAGTCAATCGTAGGCCTAAAAGGCCGAAAAGCGCGTGAACCTCCCCGCAGTCCCGGTAATTCCGGGCAAGGCACTTCCGGTCAGGCGGGCGACCAGTGTACGGCCCCGCCCATCACCGGAAGCCTCCGAAGGCCGAGGCAAGGGTGTCCTCCCAGGCCCCGCCCCGCCCCGCCCCGCCCATCACCGGAAGCCCCCTAAGGACGAGGCAAGGCTGTCCTCCCAGGCCCCGCCCCGCCCCGCCCATCACCGGAAGCCCCCTAAGGCCGAGGCCGGGCTGTCCTCCCAGGCCCCGCCCCGCCCCGCCCCGGCTCTTGGCGCCTCGGGCTGCCGAGCGTGGAGCGGGCTGTGGAGCGGGTGGAACCGGCTTCCTGCCTCCAGGGGGCGGCGGCCGCGGCCCGTCCCGGCTTGGGCAGCTCGGCGCTGCGCCCGCGCCGCTCTTTTGTCAGTGGGAGTGGCGGGCCGGCCCGCGGGCCGCCGAGGTCGGCGGTCGCCATTCCCGTGTCGCTGCGCCCGCGGGGGCCGCCCGAGCCGGCCACCATGCCGCTGGGCCTGAAGCCCACCTGCAGCGTCTGCAAGACCACGTCGTCCTCCATGTGGAAGAAGGGCCCGCAGGGGGAGATCCTCTGCCACCACTGCACAGGCCGGGGCGGCGCAGGCGGCGGGGGCTCCTGCCCGGGGGCGGCCGGCGGCACAGGGGGCGGCGGCGGCGGCACAGGGGGTGGCTTCGGCGCCGCGACCTTCGCCAGCACCTCGGCCGCCCCTCCGCAGAGCAACGGGGGCGGGGGCGGCAAGCAGGTGAGCCCCTGCGGCCCCTCCCGCGGGCGGAGGCCGACGCGGCGCGGGGCGGGCGGCGCCCTCCCGGCAAACTGGGCCGGGCCGCCCCCTCCCGTCCGCGACAGGAAGGTCGTCGTTGGTTTGACCCCTTCTCAGCCCCTTTTCTCATGAGAAGTTTAAAGTCTAGAGAAGCAAGAAGAGGAAAAACCCCTCAGAAATCCCTCCCCTGTGATACTTTTGGTAGCACCCGGACATCTGAGGGTACTTACGTACGTTTACACAGAGATGTCTACAGGGTCACGGCTACTGGGCCTCTTTCTCTGTTAATAAAGTTTTCTTTGTCATAATGTCATGTTATTAAGATTATCAGGTCATTTTCAGTAGTAACATAAGTGTTACACGGCAGGAGGTGGCATACCACACCCATTCTCTGGCTTAGGAGAGTTGAGTTTTTAAGGAATTTTGTGTTATAAACGCAACCGATGAATGGTCTTACCTTGGCGTAGACGGACTCCTCTTGCTGCCCTTTGCCCTTTTACAAGTAGTTAACACGTTTTTTGGAGTCTCTGGAGATGTTTGCCTGTGGCTCTCCCTTTTTAAATTAAGCCAGTTCGTTTGATTATTACCCAGCATGAAAAGAAAAGTTGCACTCTTAATTTATTTGTAAATGTTCGTTTAAAGTGCATACTCTGGGATCCTTGTAAGATGGTTGTATCAGGACAGCAACCTTTCTACACTTTTTATTTCTCTTTTTTTTGTTCTTTGTTTATGTAACAGAGTAAGCAGGAAATTCACAGGAGGTCCGCTCGGCTCAGAAACACTAAATACAAATCTGCTCCAGCTGCTGAAAAGAAAGTTTCCACTAAAGGGAAAGGGAGAAGACATATTTTTAAATTAAAAAATGTAAGATGATTGTGGACAGTGTCTTGTACTGTAATTGTGGCATTGTGTGTAGTGTGACCAACCACCGCCTTCATCTCTCACCACTGAACTTGGACTCTGCGCTTGGCAGCTCTTCTGTAGCCTTCTGGGGACTGATCCAGGCTTTCAGAAAGGGAAGGAGCTCTTTTAGGAGCCTTACTGTTTTATAAAGTTAACGATATCCTCTTTTCCTTGTTTTAGTTTTTTATCCCCCCTGGGGAACATAAAACATGATTCTAAAAGAAACCTAAATCTTGAGCACATTTTATTGGGTTCTCTATGCAAAAGATGAGATGGAGTTACAGTTCTTGGTGTGGGCATGGCATTTTTTTTCTTTTCCATAAAGCTTTAAGTAAATAATAACACTGGAATTCATTCAGTTCCGTATTTGCTTGTTATATGGCCCCCAAAAAATGTTTCTTACTGATTTACAGTGATCAACTTGATGAATATGAATCAAAAGTGTTACTAAATCTTCTTTATCTCTTCTTTTATAAGAAAGTAGATCGTTGAAAAGTTTGTGCTGGGGTAACTGAAAGCTTTTGATTTTGTAAATACAAGGGACAGTGGTCAAACACACTGGGTAAAGCATTCGATACTGTTTTTGTTTTTTTTTTAAACCTCAATATGGTTCTCTGCTTTCAGACCAGAAATGCTTCACTCACCAGTAAAGGCATTTTCTGAAGCTGGGTGTATTCATTTAAAAACCTCAGAGAGGTCTTGCGTTATATCCTTGTGCAGATTGTGGATTCTTTTTCTTGAGAGTGCTAAGTCGCTTCAGTCGTGTCCAACTCCTATGCAGATTGAAAATGAAAGTCATGTAAACCCCTCCAGTATTTAAGCAAAGGTGAGGGGGAACCCAGGACACCAAGATCTGTAATTTTGACAATATCCAAAAGTGTTTTTATATGACCTTGCTGCTGCTGCTAAGTCGCTTCAGTCGTGTCCGACTCTGTGCAGCCCCCATAGATGGCAGCCCACCAGGCTCCCCCATCCCTGGGATTCTCCAGGCAAGAACACTGGAGTGGGTTGCCATTTCCTTCTCCAATGCATGAAAGTGAAAGGTGAAAGTGAAGTCGCTCAGTCGTGTCTGACCCTCAGCGACCCCATGGACTGCAGCCTTCCAGGCTCCTCCGTTCATGGGATTTTCCAGGCAAGAGTACTGGAGTGGGGTGCCATTGTTGCTTCTAATTTATTAGGATTTTAATAAATTTGTTTTCTAAAATGTGATTATTGACTAGACAAAATATGTGAATACTTGATTATAGTTTTCCTCTTATGTATGGTGGAATATGTTTTCTGAAAGTATTTTCATATCGATTTCTCTGGCAACCGCTTTCTTCAAGGATGATATCAAGACATATTTGGGAAGGCCTAGTTACTGTGTTGTGGCATAAAAGTGTGTATTACAGCTTAAGAAGGAATTTCAATGATGATTGGTGGCAAATTACTAGCAACTCCCAAGAAAGCCTCCTTTGGCCTTGGTTCAGACTTGTTAGAAAACTAGTTCTGATGATATTATCATAGCTATAGTTAAGTTGAGATGGAAAATGTCTTTGAAGAGACTTGTTTGTTATTTCCACCTCTGTCATGCTCAGGCCATTAAAGCCACAGATACTTTTTAAAACTAGATTGTTACATGCAATAAAGCTCTGAGAAGGGTTCTGTTAGGTCTCAGCCACATAATCAGGAGCTTGTCCTTTGATTCTCAGCAATTTTTAAGCTAAAGGTAACGGAAATAACAGCAGAAATATTCAGACCATGCTTTGTTGCAATGTTCAGAAGATTTTTATTTTTTTTAACACTGCAGTTCTTGTCACCAAACAACTTTAGTATTTCTCAGATTACAGAACTCATATGTGGCTGGAAAAATGCCTATACATACCACACACACATACACATACACACTACACACACACCCACACACATACAATGAATGTGCTAATATTTTTACTTCTGTTTTTTCATAGCCCATCAAAGCTCCTGAGTCCGTTTCCACCATAATCACTGCAGAATCAATCTTCTACAAGGTGAGCATCATAGTTATTGAAGGAAGATTTGAATGTATTGTATTTTTGTTGTTGTTTAGTCACTTATCCAACTCTATTGTGACGACTGTAACCTGCCACGCTCTCCCCATGAGATTTCCGAGGCAAGAGTACTGGAGTGGTTTGCTATTTGCTCCTCTACTGGGTCGTCCCACCCCGGGACTGAACCTCCATCTCTGGCAATGCAGGTGGATTCTTTACCCCTGAGCCACCTGGAAAGCATACTGCTACTGCTAAGTCACTTCAGTCGTGTCCGACTCTGTGCGACCCCATAGACGGCAGCCCACCAGGCTCCTCTGTCCTTGGGATTCTCCAGGCAAGAACACTGGAGTGGGTTGCCATTTCCTTCTCCAATGCATGAAAATGAAAAGTGAAAGTGAAGTCGCTCAGTTGTGTCCTACTCTTAGCAACCCCATGGACTGCAGCCTACCAGGCTCCTCCATCCATGGGATTTTCCAGGCAAGAGTACTGGAGTGGGGTGCCATTGCCTTCTCTGCCTGGAAGGCATAATGTGGTACTAAAATATTGGGTTAGTCTAAAGGTCTTCGCTACTCTCTATAAGGTGCGACTGTGTTTTTTGTTCCTTTCTAAGCTCTTTTCCGTCATACATGGCTATTACGTAACATCCAGAGCTGAGTGGGGAGAGGAAGTTGCCTGTGGAAATACTATATGAGGATCTTAAGTATTTTTTAATGTAGATTATGGGAATTGTTTTTAAAATCCAAATGTGTGGTGTGGAGCCAGGGCAACGAGCCATCCTAGTCAACCTGACAACACTGACAGCTAAGGAGGGAGAGGAGAGATTTGGACAAATAGAGGATGGAGCCTGACACAGAGATGGGAGTGGGCACAGAGGTTCAAAAATGCCTTCAAGAAGTGAGAGGAGAAGGGCAGTAGTGGGGACTGGCTGCTCCTGGAAGCCCATGGTGAGGGGGAGAGGTGAAGTTGTCTTGATAAAAGCACTGCTTTTCAGGACTGTACAGAGGTAGACTCCTGAGCTGGTGTAGGCGCCTCGGCTGCAGTGCCGCCTTAGGGAGCTTTTAGCAAGTCACTTAACTTTGTCCAGTGCAGTGGTTCTGGCAAAAAAAGTAGGGATTGTACTATTGTGATATAAAATTATTTTTGTAAACATATGTTTTCTCCAGCTGCAAGTCATCATGTGTATGTGAAGTTTTTTTCATTCAAAATTGAAACAACTTTAGGGACTTCCCTGGTGGTTCATTGATGGAGAATCTGCCTTCCAGTGCAAGGGACTCGGGTTTGATCCCTGATCAGGGAAATAAGACCCCATACGCCTAGGGGCAGCTAAGCCAGTGAGCCACAGTTAGAGAGCCCATGTGCTGCAACTGCTGAGGCCACACACCACCATAAGAAGCCCTTTGGCTGCAACAAGAGAGCCTGTGCACCACAGCTGGAGAAAGCCCACAGGCCCAGTGAGGAGTGCACAGCAGCCAAACCCCAGCACAGCCAAAGACAGAAAAAAGAAACAGCTTTGGAATTGGCATCAATCACAACCGTGTAAATGTCAACGCATCAGACCATCTCAGAGACCTTCTGTTGACCGCTTGGAAACTTTTCATACTAAGGAAGTTTCAGTTTGCACCTGTAGTGGTGTTCTGTTTTTTAAATATAGGCTTATCTTCTGTTTCTCCCAGGGAGTCTATTACCAGATTGGAGATGTTGTTTCTGTAATTGATGAACAAGATGGAAAACCCTACTATGCTCAGATCAGAGGTTTTGTCCAGGACCAGTACTGTGAGAAGAGTGCAGCGCTGACGTGGCTCATCCCCACCCTCGCTAGCCCCAGGGACCAGTTCGACCCTGCGTCCTACATCGTGGGTGAGTTAGACAGGGACAGACAGGTTCTTGAACCTGTTTATTTTCCGTTATTACTGGAAACTGTATTCATCTGCTCGGGCCGCCAGGACAAAATACAATAAACTGAATGGGCTAAACAACAGAATTTTTCTGTCTCACAGTTCTGGAGGCTGCAAGTCCAGGATCGAGGTGCTGTCAGGGTCGGTTTCTGGTGCGAGCTCTCTTCCTGGCTTGTGGACAGCCACTTTTTTGGTTGTGTCCTCACATGAGCTTTCCTCTGTGTGCGTGCACTCCTAGCATCTCTTCCTCTTCTTATAAGGTCACCAATTCTATAGGATGAGCGCTGCATCCTTACAACTTCATTTACCCTTAATTACCTCTCTAAATGCCCTCTCTCCACATGTTACCACATTAGGGATTAGGATTCAGCATATGAATTTGGGGGCACACAATTCAGTCCATAACAAAGAAGCATAAGTACAAAAAAGATAATTTTACAGAAAATATGAAATTTTATAAAGCTGGGGTTTGAGGCTATCAATTATTTTGAGTTATGGGGCAGCATCCACCTACTAAAAAGCTGTGTGGATAAGATTTTTCTGGGTGACCCAGGGTTAAACTCTATTAAAAGAATTTATTGCTCAAGAACTATATTATTTAGGTAACATACAAAAAGTTACTTAAAAATAATTTGTAGAGGAACTGTCATGGTTATGTTTCAACATCTTACACATTCTCAACATGTGTTCCTCTACGTATCACACACGTCATCCTGGATCATTTGTAACCTGTTATATTGTTGGTGGTGGTTGAAATGGCAGCCACTGTACTCATTGATTTCAAGGCTGACCAAAGAATTGATTCTTGATATAGACTCACAAGAAGAAGTTGTTGATAAATAGAATTTTGCAAGTGTTTAGAGTTTTAAAATTACCCCCAAACTTTTCAGCCTTTCTGCAATGAGCATACATTACTTTTTCATTCTAAGAAAAAACACAAAAGGTATTTTTCCGAGAGAATGGAAGGACAAATAAAGTATCACTGTTATTCTCACCTGCGTGTCAAGTTTTGACACATGGCCAAGTCTTCTGCTTGTAAGTACATAGAAGAATGAACTTTTATATACCTGTCCCATCAGATCCGATTGTCAGCAGAGGCAGCAGTGTGCCTGAACCACCTCTTGGGCTTCTCTCTCACCTCCTCTTCCTAATGTTCTGAAGGAGACCATATATCATAAAGTTTCAGAGCCCAGACTCTGGAACTAGACTGTCTGGGTTCATAGGACCGCCACTTACTAGCTGTGTGATCTCAGGTAGTTTCCTCCATCTCTCTTTCCCTCATGTAAAATGGGAATAATCATAGTACCAAACTCAGAGGGTTGCTGTGAGGATTCAAAGCATTGATGTATCTGTCAAGTATTTAGATCAGTGTTGACGTATAGTAGCAGAGAAGGAAATGGCACCCCACTCCAGTACTCCTGCCTGGAAAATCCCATGGATGGAAGAACCTGGTGAGCTACAGCCCATGGGGTCACTGAGAGTCTGACATGACTGAGCGACTTCACTTTCACTTTTCACTTTCATGCATTGGAGAAGGAAATGGCAATCCACTCCAGTATTCTTGCCTGGAGAATCCCAGGGACAGGGGAGCCTGGTGGCCTGCCGTCTATGGGGTCGCACAGAGTCGGACACGACTCAGGTGACTTAGCAGCAGCAGCAGACATATAGTAGACATTATATAAGGCTAAATATCACTTTTAGAATCCTTTCTATATTGAGTTATATTTTGGAGAGAATGCTATCTTCCTTAAGCAGTTAAAAGCAGAAAAAAATGATAGGCAGTAACTTCAAAATAATATATATTTCAAGGACTAATGTCAGGTTAGCACCAGACCAGTTTCTCGTAGTGTTTAGGAATTTTAATTTTTATGAAAATGATACATATCTTCAAAAATGTAAATGGTGGCTCCCTTCCAGGACCAGAGGAGGATCTTCCAAGGAAGATGGAATACTTGGAATTTGTCTGTCATGCACCTTCTGAATATTTCAAGTCACGTTCATCACCATTTCCCACAGTTCCCACCAGACCAGAGAAGGGCTATATATGGACTCATGTTGGACCTACTCCTGCAATAACTATAAAGGAAACAGTTGCCAACCATTTATAGTTTAAAAAGTAAACCTGGATTTCCAGTTCCCTTGTATCTGTACCACTGTAAGACATGCCACATGTTTCTTTAATGAAATTCTTGGATGGAAAAATGACTAAAGTAATCACTAGCTTGTTTATTACTAGTCACTTAGAAAATTAGGTAGAAAAGAATTAAATATATTTTGAAATGAAGTATTACATACACATTAAGTGTGTATATCCTCCCAGGCAAATACTGTCATTTCCAGGGAGACTATTAGGAACAGGTAGTGTCTATTTTTCTCCTTAATTTATATCTAGAAACTCATAAAATGGATTGTATTTTTCTATAAGAATAAAATATTAATTTAGATATAAATTTCTAACCAAGGGCTAAATCAAGTAAAATATAGCTGTGATCCACAATATCTCTCACAGTATCTCTTTAAAAAGCTTTATTTTATTATCTAGAAAATATATTAACAAACTGTTGACTGCTTTATTAAGGAAAGTGACTGGTGGATGATTTTTATTAGCCCAGGCATTTAAAAACTTTCCTCTAATTCTTCTGTAGTAGGGAGAAATTCAGAATCATTTGGTTGATTTTAATAGAGCTGCTCTTCACTGCTCTGACCTACCTTCTCAGTCGGAATGAGGCTTCATCAAAATGTTAGCCTTATATTGTGGACAGTTAGCTTCACTGAACACACTGTGTAGGCACCCCAGAGCAGTAGTTTCTTGACCGCACCTAGGACTAACATTGGGCAGCCATAAAAATGATTAACAGGTCATTAGCATTGATATCTTTTAGGATTTGAAATAGCTCAACTGGAATCCCATCACCTCCACTAGCTTTGTTCATAGTGATGTTTCCTAAGGCTCATTTGACTTCACATTCCAGGATGTCTGGCTCTAGGTGAGTGAGAACACCATCATAATTATCTGAGTCGTGAAGATCTTTTTTGTATAGCTCTTCTGTGTATTCTTGCCACCTCTTCTTGATATCTTCTGCTTCTGTTTGGTCCATACCATTTCTGTCCTTTATTGTGCCCATCTTTGCATGAAAATTTCCCTTGGTATCTCTTATTTTCTTGAAGAGATCTCTAGTCTTTCCCATTCTATTGTTTTCCTCTATTTCTTTGCATTGATCACTGAGGAAGGCTTTCTTATCTCTCCTTGCTATTCTTTGGAACTCTGCATTCAAATGGGTTTATCTTTCCTTTTCTCCTTTGCCTTTCACTTCTCTTCTTTTCATAGCTGTTTGTAAGGCCTCCTCAGACAGCCATTATGCCTTTTTGCATTTCTTTTTTTTTTTAATTTTTTTTATTTTGCATTTCTTTTTCTTGAGGATGGTCTTGATCCCTTTCTCATGTACAATGTCACGAACCTCTGTCCATAGTTCTTCAGGCACTCTATCAGATCTAATCCCTTGAATCTATTTGTCACTTTCACTATATAGTTGTAAGGTGTTTGATTTACGTCATACCTGAATAGTCTAGCAGTTTTCCCTAGTTTCTTCAATTTAAATCTGAATTTGGTATTAAGGAGTTCATGATCTGAGCAGCTCCTGGTCTTGTTTTTGCTGACTGTATAGAGCTGCTCCATCTTTGGCTGCAAAGAACATAATCAGTCTGATTTTTCAGTATTGACCATCTGGTGATGTCCATGTGTAGAGTCTTCTTTTGTGTTGTTGGAAGAGGCTGTTTGCTATGACCAGTGCGTTCTCTTGGCAAAACTCTGTTAGCCTTTGCCCTGCTTCATTCTGTACTTCAAGGCCAAATTTGCCCATTAACTCCAGGTATTTCTTGACTTCCTGCTTTTGCATTCCAGTCTCCTATAATGAAAAGGATGTCTTTTGGGTGTTAGTTCTAGAAGGTCTTGTAGGTCTTCATAGAACTCTTCAACTTCAGCTTCTTCAGCATTATTGGTTGGGGCATAGACTTGGATTACTGTAATATTGAATGGTTTGCTTTGGAAACGAACAGAGATCATTCTGTCATTTTTGAGATTGCATCCAAGTACTGCATTTCAGACTCTTGTTGACCATGATGGCTACTCCATTTCTTCTAAGGGATTCTTGCCCACAGTAGTAGACATAATGATCATCTGAGTTAAATTCACCATTTCCAGTCCATTTTAGTTTGCTGACATTCCTAAAATTTCGATGTTCACTCTTGCCATCCCTGTTTGACCACTTCCAATTTGCTTTGATTCATGGACCTAACATTCCAGGTTCCTATGCAGTATTGCTATTTACAGCATTGGACCTTACTTCTGTCACCAGTCATATCCACAGCTGGGTGGTGTTTTTGCTTTGGCTCCATCTCTTCATTCTTTCTGGAGTTATTTCTCCACTGATCTCCAGTAGCATATTGGGCACCAACCAACCCAGGGAGTTCATCTTTCAGTGTCCTATCTTTTTGCCTTTTCATACTGTTCGTGAGGTTTTCAAGGCAAGAATACTGAAGTGGTTTGCCATTCCCTTCTCCAGTGGACCACGTTTTGTCAGAACCCTCGACCATGATCAGTAAATTTGGAAAACTCAGCAGTGGCCACAGGGCTGGAAAAGGTCAGTTTTCATTCCAAACCC
This sequence comes from Bos indicus x Bos taurus, assembly GCF_003369695.1. Taxonomy (NCBI): domain Eukaryota; kingdom Metazoa; phylum Chordata; class Mammalia; order Artiodactyla; family Bovidae; genus Bos; species Bos indicus x Bos taurus. The sequence goes on along the minus strand of NC_040079.1, from coordinate 109,968,327 downwards.
AATAAAAGGAAATGCCAAAGAATACTCAAACTACCGTGCAATTGCACTCATCTCACATACTAGCAAAGTAATGCTCAAAATTCTCCAAGCCTAGCTTCAACAGTACATGAACCGTGAACTTCCACATGTTCAAGCTGGTTTCAGAAAAGGTAGAGGAACCAGAGATCAAATTACCAACATCTGCTGGATCATCAAAAAAGCAAGAGAGTTCCAGAAAAACATCTACTTACGCTGTATTGACTCTGCCAAGGCCTTTGACTGTGTGGATCACAACAAACTGGAAAATTCTTCTAGAGATGGAAATACCAGACCACCTGACCTGCCTCTTGAGAAACCTATATGCAGGTCAGGAAGCAACAGTTAGAACTGGACATGAAACAACAGACTGGTTCCAAATAGGAAAAGGAGTACGTCAAGGCTGTCTATTGTCACCCTGCTTATTTAATTTATATGCAGAGTACATCATGAGAAACGCTGGGCTGGAAGAAGCACAAGCTGGAATCAAGATTTCCTGGAGAAATATCAATATCCTCAGATATGCAGATGCCACCACCCTTATGGCAGAAAGTGAAGAAGAGCTAAAGAGCCTCTTGATGAAAGAGGAGAGTGAAAAAGTTGGCTTAAAGCTCAACATTCAGAAAACTAAGATCATGGTATCCGGTCCTATCACTTCATGGGAAATAGATGGGGAACCAATAAAAACAGTGACAGATTTTATTTTGGGGGGCTCCAAAATCACTGCAGATGGTGACTCAGCCATGAAATTAAAAGACACTTGCTCCTTGGAATAAAAGTTATGAGCAACCTAGACAGCATATTAAAAAATATAGACATTATTTTGCCAACAAAGGTCCATCTAGTCAAAGCTATGGTTTTTCCAGTGGTCATGTATGGATGTGAGAGTTGGACTATAAAGAAAGCTGAGCGCAGAAGAATTGATGCTTTTGAACTGTGGTGTTGGAGAAGACTCTTGAGAGTCCCTTGGACTGCAGGGAGATCCAACCAGTCCGTCCTAAAGGAGATCAGTCCTGGGTATTCATTGGAAGGACTGATTGCTGAAGCTGAAACTCCAATACTTTGGCCACTTGATGCAAAGAACTGACTCATTTGAAAAGAGCCTGATGCTGGGAAAGATTGAAGGTGGGAAGACAGTGGGATTCCAGAGGATGAGATGGTTGGATGGCATCACCGACTCAATGGACATGAGTTTGAGTAAACTCTGGGATTTGGTGGTGGACAGGGAGGTCTGGCGGAGAAGGCAATGGCACCCTACTCTAGTACTCCTGCCTAGAAAATCCCAGGACGGGAGAGCTTGGTGGGCTGCCGTCTGCAGTCGCACAGAGTCGGACACAACTGAAGTGACTTAGCAGCAGCAGCAGGGAGGTCTGGCGTGCTGCAGTCCATGTGGTCACAAAGAGTTGGACACGTTACAAAGAGTCAGACACGTTGCAAAGAGTCAGACGCGACTGAGCGACTGAGCATTGGTATCTGAAAACAAGTCCACCCCAAAGTTAAAGCCATCTGCTGTGGATTCATCATAACAGGCCTAAAACAGTGTTTGAGATTTAGAAGGTCAGGCACAGGAATTCTAGTCAGGATTCAGGGACAGGTTTTACTTCAAGGGCAGGTCAGCTGCGTCAGGGAGCAACAGCTTCAAAGTGGGAGAAAGTGGGGCTTACATGTACTTGCCTCCTCTCCTCTTCTGAGCTGACCATTATTTCCCAACCCCAGGAAAATTTACCAGAATCTAATTTAATTACAGTGATTTTGAATTGTAGCAGTTTTAACTGTTACCATTTTTATACACAGTTATGGTTTATTAGTTGGAAGAAAGTTATGATTTGTATATTGTAGATACATAGCTGTATGTTATAATCTCTTTTCACAAAAGTTGTTGTAAAATTGATTGTAAATACCATTGTAAATAACTAAATGCTAGTATTCAGAGTTGTGGATTAAAATGTATTTTTCCCAATATATTTACTTTGAATTTGTCTCATTCATTTGTTTCATGTAAATAAGGGTTTTCCACCCCAAAATGGTGTAAGTAGAAGACACTAGTGTTGTAGTACTCGTGATTTGGTTGACAGATTTGTCATCAATATGTAATAGATATTAGGATACTCAAAGAATGACTGATCAATAAAATGAATACAAAGTAAGATATTTATTAAATGAAATATTTTTAAACCAGTGAATAAACTGACCATTTGTTTATAAATTGGTGGATACTTGTGTAGTATCTTTTAGAATTAAGATTGAATTTTCATTTGCCTCCTTAGCAAACACCAGTGGCTCCTCTTACTCACAGTGTACATCTGTGTCTCTCACCCTATAATGGAAGGTCTGTGCTGATGTGGCCCGCAGACCGTGTTCCCAGCCCCGTCGCCGAGGGGCTGAGAGACGAATGCAAGCTCCAATTTGTCCTTGCTCTCCTTCCACGCCCATCTTCCTCCAGGCTGCCTGCCCTGGTGATGTTAGAGCCCAGCCCGGACACAGAAGCAGGAGCCTTACACAGGCTGTTGAGCGGGCTCCAGTCGTTGTGTGAGGTAACACTTCTGCAGTAGGTTCTTACCTTCGTACGTGGCTCTGTAAATACTGATACAGTTACGGAGACAGTGAAGGATAAAGCAAACAACTGCTGTTTTTCATTACAACTATTTAGAATTCCTGGCCTTTTTAAAAAAATAACTGTACATGTATTATTTTGGTAAATTTCTTTTAATTGAAAAGTAATGAAAGATGTCACAAAGGGAAAGGTGAACACATTGGGCTATTAACATTTTTAATTCCTAACAATGTGGATATAAAACTTAAAAAAAACTCTCTTTTTCTTTTTTCTTCAAGAAGTGGGAATCATGAACCATTATTTCTCACTGAACATGACAGACTGGCTTGAAGTAATTACTCAATTACAGACAGCAGCTCCAATCAGCCTCAGCTTCTAGTGACATCATCGCTATTTGGAATTCCTCTCACTTCTGTGTTCCACCTGTCGTGGAAGGGAGCAAGTTTGACAAAAACACCTGTACCTTCAGTACTTCTCACCCTGGATAGGAAAGGTGCAAGTTAAAAAGACCATCACTTTAAAGAACGAAGGTGCTGTTGGGGAAATAGTTTGAAAAAACTCTGAATTCAGACGTCTTCTCCAAAAAGGTAGTAGAGAAAGAAAACACTCTTGACTGAGGGTTAAATTAGGACGCGCTGCTCCATCACAGGCATTTGGCTAAGGTCGCAAAAACAGAGGTCGCACAAAGACCCTTTTGTGCGGCCAGGCAGGTACAGTCACTGTATACATGTTCTCAGATAAACAGTAAGTGGTCCTCCGAGAACGGCACAGCAGCGTTGGTCACATGCGGCTCTTGCTAAATTTCCCTGGTGACTGGGGCGACCACCTCCGTTAGCTAATTGACTTTCTGAAGGGTGAAAGGGGCAAGCATGTCTGTGTGACAGGAAGACTTGAGCAGTTTGGGGCACTGAAGTGTGGCTCCTACTCTCCCCAGAAACTGGAGGATGGGGTGCCCTGGCCTGACAGTTACAGGCCAAAGGCATGGCTCCCAGGGCCCTGAGAGCGCAAACCTGACTAAGGCTTATTTAGTTTCTTAAAAATACATTTCAAAGAGTGTGAGAAAATACAAGTTTTCTCAGACCTAAAGGAAAATCCCTTGCCTTACTTTCAACAGAATTAAGCGTCTTATTTTAAATTCCTGTTTGTCCTTAACAGTGCCCTAAATTTGGACGAGGGAGATGTGGGCAGCCTCGTGACTCGGGTCTCACAGTGGGGCTGCATTTAGGACATGTTGGCGTCTGTCAGGGTTTCAAAATGGCGGCCACGTCAGGGCTGGGGGGAGGCCCAGGGCTGCGGCCCACCGTCCGCTCACCCGGGACCCTGGGGACCCTCACCATACTTGGTGGTCCTCATGGTTGTGGCTTTATTAACAGGACTAAGAGGTTCTGAACTACAAAGGCCAACACCATCATCTCTCGCTGAAGGAAAATTCATTTTCTATCCGTTCTCCTCCACAGTCACTTGCCAGCACTTTTGTACCTAGCAAATTCACAAATATCACACTCGGATTACCCACGTTTTATATTTTAAGACTTACATGGATTTTGAGTATGTTTTTAGGTTCCTTGTCCTCCCCCGAATTTATACCAGTGAATCAGGAGCACGTTACAATCCCCTGTGGAGGTTTAACAACTAAAAACAAAAAAATACAAAATGAAAAAGGAAACCCTGCTGGGAAGTTCTTGCAAGCAACTAAGTAAATCAGTGTCTGTGGGCGTGAGACTGGGACCCCGTTAGGTTGCAAAGAATCTAGTAAAATTTAAGAAAAGCCAAAAAAATGTTTACAGTTCCAGCGGTGAGAACCACTTCTCAGGCTAGTTCTCTCTGTATATAAAATGCAGCTGATAAAGACTTCAGTTTCTACATCTGCTTTGGGGTAATTGAGGAAGCTCATCAAAGGCCTGTTTATACCAGTTGGCTTTGTTAAAAGTAACCAGTCCCCTGTCAGGGAACCGGATATACACTGAGCACTCTATACTACACTGCAGCTCAGCTGTGGCTCGTTTACCTGACCCTAGAGCTCGGGGCTTGCTCGCCTCCTAATGAAGCCCCCTGACCAATCAGGCTGTTTCCACATAGCCTCTAAGGCTGATGAAGCTCCTGCCAGGCATTTGGGAGGAGGCTGTGCTGCTGGGAGGTCCTGCGCCTCCTGAATCCGTGGGTTGTTTTCCCTTGACCAAAGGACCCCCAAATCATTACTGAGTTGCTTGAGTTTTGTCAGTCGACAGTTTTGGTGAGGATACAGGTCCTGACAACTCATTGGAAAAGACCCTGATGTTGGGAAAGATCAAAGGCAGAAGGAGAAGGGGGCGTCAGAGGATGAGATGGCTCTATGGCATCCATGATGCAAAGAACATGAACCTGGGCAAACTCCAGGGTATGCTGAGGGACAGGGAGGCCTGGCTTGCTTCAGTCCATGGGGTGGCAAAGAGTCAGACACAACTGGGCGACTGAACAGCAACAACGTGGGTCCTGAAGACGGCTGCTGGGGATGCCAGGGGCTCCCAAACTGTGGCGAAGGGAGCCTGGAAGCCCCTGATTTCACTGCCTCTTTGCCACTCTCCAGGCTGCTCTTAGTTTGCCTTCTGAGCTCTTCAAGTTTGTCTGGATCCTTCCTGGAGGACAACTGGAGTGTGAGAAACTCCAGGTCTCGGGGGCAACAGCACTGGACTCTGCGGCCAGCCTGTTCCACAAGGTAAGCACTTTGGGGAGGCCCTGCCAGGTCCTTGCCCCTAGCCTTGCTCTGTGATTGGTTCTTTCTGGGGCACCTGAGGGGGCACCTGTGGGTCCCATCTGAGATGACCTTGGGTAACAAAGGCAGAAGGGATGCTCAACCTGGGTGCCCCACTGGGAAGAGCCACCCGGCAAGACCTTGAGCCAGGTGGGGGGTTCTGCAGGTCCCGGGTGCAGACGCTGTCCTGGTGGGCAGGAGAAGGTCTGGATTCCCGAGGAGCTGCCCTGGAGAGGACGGCTCTGGGGTGGCCGCAGCCCACCCTGACGCTCAGCTGAGTGGGGCACTCGGTGGTGGATGACTGCTTTCTCTTTGGCTGAGCCTGTGAGCAGAGGCCACGCTCGGGGCCGTGCCCCCCAGCCCCTTGGCTCCCTGCCCCCCTCCCCTCCTGCCCACAGGTGCCCACGGGTGCAGGCGAGCTGATGCACACACACACACAGGCGGGGGCTGCCCTCTCCTCACCCCTCTCCTGCCCCTTCTCCCCCCCACAGCCAGCACGCTGGCCTTGCCATCAGTATCAGTGCCCGTAACTCTGAAGGACGGGTGCAGACTGGCCTGTCTTGGGTTCACGTGTGCTATCATTTGATGTATTCGGGCTAGTTTTTGTTTTTTACTGTATACTTAGAGTAATAAAGTCACACAGCAATTAAAAAAAAGACAGCCAGAAACACTAAGTCTGGTTGAATTGGGATTATTTCAACAAGGAATAGTAATGGGAACCCATCAACCTAAAGATGGCAACTGTGAGGAGACTCGCAAAGCCTCAAAGTAAGTCCAAAGTGTAAACTGTTGTGGGACTTGTGAAAGTAAGTGGAGATAAGAAGTATCTGGTGGTTTCACCAGCTGGCACAATCTTGAGTAGATAGGCACAACTCAAAATATTTAAAGTCATTACAGTGTCCACCACTGTAAAAGAAATCTCAGAAAAAAACCACAGATCTGTTACTAGTGGAAAGTGCGAAGCCAGCACGGCAAAGTCGGCGGGCGGAGCTGGTAGAGCTCTGGCTGCCTAAGACGCCTGTGCTGTGGTAAGCTGGTCACGAGTGGGCTGGACTGACGCCTGTCACCTGCCAGGCTCAAGAAATTTTCCATGGAACTAACAAGGTGCACTGTGGAACAACTCACGATTTGAGAGACCCAGTTCAGTTCAGTCGCTCAGCCGTGTCCGACTCTTTGCGACCCCATGAATCGCAGCACGCCAGGCCTCCCTGTCCATCACCAACTCCCGGAGTTCACTGAGACTCACGTCCATTGAGTCAGTGATGCCATCCAGGCATCTCATCCTCTGTCGTCCCCTTCTCCTCCTGCCCCCAATCCCTCCTAGCATCAGGGTCTTTTCCAGTGAGTCAACTCTTCACATGAGGTGGCCAAAGTACTGGAGTTTCAGCTTCAGCATCATTCCCTCCAAAGAAATCCCAGGGCTGATGTCCCTCAGAATGGACTGGTTGGATCTCCAGGTGTAGCTAAAGAAGTGGAGTCCTCGTCTCAGAGAACTGAGCTCACCACCTCCCAGCACACCTGCCTGATCTCCCAAAGAACTGTGGCCCAGAGGCTGTAGGCACATGAATGACAGTATCTTACAGGACAGCCTAGAGCTGCAGTGGCTGTCATGGGGAGCCTCCCTGCTGCACAGAAGGCTTCATTTAAGAAGGGCGATGGAAAGCAGTGGTCCCCAAACAGAATGTGAGAGTTATCTTGTTTACTTTAAAAAATATTTTTAAACTGAGGCATAACTGACACACATTAGTTTCAGGCGTACAGCATCAGCGATTCGGCTTTTGTACACATCACAAAATGATCACCACAGTAAGTCTATTAGTATGTCACCATACATAGTTACAAACTTTTCTTGTGAGGAAAAGTTTTAAGATTTAACAACTTGTCAGATGTACCATGCAGTGTTATCATTACAGCCACCGTGCTGTGGGCATCATACCCCCACGACTGACAGCTGGAAGTTTGTGCCTTTTGACTTTATCCATTTCGCCCCCTCTCCACGCCCTGTCGCCACCAATTCATTCTTTGTATATGAGGCTGTGTTTTTATTACTATTTTTTTAGATTCTCCACATAAGTGAAACTGTATGGTTTTACTTAGCATAATGCCCTCAAGGTCCATCTGTCTTGCTGCAAATTACAAGATTTAAGTCTTTTTAGTTATTTAAATCTTTTCATAAGGCTGGTTCATTCTGTGCACACGTACTGCCATTTCTTTATGCATTCACCCATCAATGGACACAGGTTGTTTCCACAACTGGGCTCTTGTAAATAATGCTGCAGTGAACACGGCGGTGCTTGTATATTTTTGAATGAGTGTTTCTTGTTCTCTCTGGACAAAGACCCAGAAATGGGAATGCTGCATCGTACGGTAGTTCCGTTTTTAGCTTTTTCAGAAGCCCTTACACTGTTTTCTGTGGCGGCTGGATGCATTTACATTTCCATCCACAGAGCACAAGGGCTCCATTTTCTCCACACCCTTGCCAGCATTTTTCTTTTCTTGTGCTTCTGATAACAGCCATTCTAACAGATGTGAGTGGTCATCTGGTCGTGTCTTTGATTTGCATTGCCCTGATCTGTGATGTTGAGCATCCTTCCATGTACCTGTTGGCCATCTGTATGTCTTCTTTGAAAAAAAAGTCCAGGTCCTCGGCTCATTTTCTAGACTATTTCATTATTTTTGCTGTCGAGTTGAATGAGTTCTTAGTATGTTTTGGATATTAATCCCTTATCAGAAATATTATTTGCAAATATCGTCTGACACTGGTACTTTACCTTTTCATCTTGCTGATGTTTATTTTTGCTTTTGTTGCCTTTGCTTATGGTTTTAATTCAAAAAAGTTGTCACCGGGACCTGTGTCAAGGAGATGACCCACTATTTCTTCTAGGAGTGTTATGATTTCGGGTCTTGCATTTCAGTCTTTAATCCACTTTGAGTTAAACTTTGTGTGTGGTGTAAGATAATGTTCCAGTTCCATTTGTTTGCGTGTGGCTGTCCAGTTTCCCCAGTACCATTTATTGAAGATACTGTCCTTTCACTATGGCATGTTCTTGGCTTTGTCGTAAATTGACCATAAATATGTGGGTTTGTTTCTGGGCTCTCTGTTAGGTTCCATTGAACCATGTCTGTCTTTATGGCAGTACTATTACTGTTTTGATTACTATATTATAGTTTAAAATCAGAGAGTATGATGCCTCCAGATAAGTTTAAGATCCTTTGGTTCTTTGAAATCTTTTGTGGTTTCATATAAGTTATAGGATTGCTTGTTCTACTTCTGTGAAAAATGCCATTGGAATTTTGATAGGGATTGCATTGAATGTGTAGATTGCTTTGGTTATAGTCTTCATGCACTCTATCAGATCTACTTCCTTGAATCTATTTGTCACTTCCACTGTATAATCATAAGGGATTTCATTTAGGTCATACCTGAATGACCTAGTGGTTTTCCCTACTTGCATCAATTTAGGTCTGAATTTTGCAATAAGGAACTCATGATCTGAGCCACAGATAGTTCCCAAGTCTTCTTTTAGCTGACTGCATAGAGCTTCTCCATCTTCAGCTGCAAAGAACATAATCAATCTGATTTCAGTATTAACCATCTGGTGATATCCATGGACAGAGTTGTTTCTTGTGTTGGTGGAAGATGGTGTTTCCTATGACCAGTGCGTTTTCTTGGCAAACTGTTCTCCATTTTGTACGCCAAGGCCAAACTTGCCTGTTATTCCAGGTGTCTCTTGACTTCCTACTTTTGCATTCCAGTCCCCTGTAATGAAAAGAACATCTTTTTTGGTGTTAGTTCTAGAAGGTCTTGCAGGTCTTCATAGAACAGTTCAACTTCAGCGTCTTTGGCATTGGTGGTTGGGGCACAGACGATTACTGTGACATTGAATGGTTTGCCTTGGAAACGAACTGAGATCATTCTTTTTTTTTTCATTCTGTCGTTTTTGAGATTACACCCATGTACTGCATTTCAGACTCTCCTTGTTGATTATGATGGCTAATCCATTTCTTCTAAGGGATTCTTGCCCACAGTAGTAGATATAATGGTCATTTGAGTTAAATTCACCCATTCCAGTCCATTTTAGTTCACTGATTCCTAAAATGTTGATGTTCAGTCTTGGCATCTTCAGTATGACCTCTTCTAATTTGCCTTGATTCATGGAACTAAGATTCCAGGTTCCTATGCAATATTGTTTTTTAGAGCATCGGACTTGACTTTCGCCATCACACATCCACTAGCGGGCGTTGTTTCTGCCTTGGCTCAGCCTCTTCATTCCTTCTGGAGCTGTTTCTCTGCTCTTCCCAGTAGCATATTGGCCTATTGGCCACCTACCAACCTGGGGGGTTCGTCTTTCAGTGTCGAATCTTTTTGATTCAGTTAATAATAATATATCCATTGTTTTGCAGATTATTTTCCCATATAGGTTATTACATAGTATAGAGTTGAGTTCTCTGTGCTATGGTATCTGCTATACCATAGATCCTTGTTTATTATATATTTTATATATAATAGTATATATGTTAACCCTAAATTCCTAATTTATTCCTCCCCCCTTTCCCTCTTGATAACCATAAGTTTTTTGTTTTCTAAGTCTGTGACTCTTTTCATAAATAAGTTCATTTGCATCACATTTTTAGATTCCACATATAAGTGATATCATATGATATTTATCTTTGACTTATTTTGCTTTCTATGATAATCTCTAGGTCCATCAGTTCAGTTCAGTTGCTCAGTCGTATCCAACTCTGCGACCCCATGGACTGCAGCATGCCAGGCTTCCCTCCATCGCCAACACCTAGAGCTTACTCAAACTCATGTCCATCGAGTTGGTGATGCCATCCAACCATCTCATCCTCTGTCGTCCCCTTCTCTTCCCGCCTTCAACCTTTCCCAGCATCAGGGTCTTTTCCAATGAGTCAGTTCTTCTCATCAAGTGGCCAAAGTATTGGAGTTTCAGCTTCAACATCAGTCCTTCCAATGAACACCCAGGACTGATCCTTAGGATGGACTGGTTGGATCTCCTTGCAGTCCAAGGGACACTCAGGAGTCTCCTTCAACACCACAGTTCAAAAGCATTAATTCTTCTGTGCTCAGCTTTCTTTATAGTTCAACTCTCACATCCATACATGACCACTGGAAAAACCATAGCCTTGTATGGATGTGAGAGTTGGACTGTGAAGAAGGCTGAGCACCGGAGAATTGATGCTTTTGAACTGTGGTGTTGGAGAAGACTCTTGAGAGTCCCTTGGACTGCAAGGAGATCCAACCAGTCCATTCTGAAGATCAGCCCTGGGATTTCTTTGGAAGGAATGATGCTAAAGCAGAAACTCCAGTACTTTGGCCACCTCATGCGAAGAGTTGACTCATTGGAAAAGACTCTGATGCTGGGAGGGATTGGGGGCAGGAGGAGAAGGGGACGACAGAGGATGAGATGGCTGAATGGCATCACTGACTCAATGGACATGAGTCTGAGAGAACTCCAGGAGTTGGTGATGGACAGGGAGGCCTGGCGTGCTGCGATTCATGGGGTCGCAAAGAGTCGGACATGACTGAGTGACTGAGCAACTGAACTGACTAGACAGACCTTTGTTGGCAAAGTAATGTCTCTGCTTTTGAATATGCTGTCTAGGTTGGTCATAACTCTTCTTCCATCATGTTGCTAGAAATGCCATTGTCTTATTCTTTTTTATAGCTGAGTGATATGCCTCTGTATGTATATATCACACCTTCTTTATCCATTGCTCTGTTGATAGACATTTAGGTTGCTTCCTTGGCTGTTGTAAATAGTGGTGCAATGAACATTGAGGGACATGTATCTTTTTGAAGTATGGTTTTCTACGGATATAGCCCAGGCATGGGATTGCTAGATCATATGGTAGTTCTATTTTTAGTTTTTTAAGGAACTTCCATACTGTTCTCTGTAGTGGCTGTACCAATTCATTCCCACTAACAGCGTAAAAGGGTTCTCTTTTAATTTTATTTTTGCATATGCTGTTAGAGAATGTCTCATTTCATTCTATTACACATAGCTGTCCCATTTTCCAACACCACTTATTGAAGACACTGTCTTTTATCTGTTGTATGTTCTTGCCTCCTTTGTCATAGAGCAAGTGACCATAAGTGTGTGGGTTTATCTCTGGGCTTCCTATTCTGTTCCATTGATGTATATTTTTGTTTTTGTGCCAAATTCTGGCACAAAAACAGGAGTCTGATCCCATAGTTTACTGGATGGCATTATTTGTTCGCAGCCATTTTAGATCTCTTATGAAAAAGTTAGGTATTTGTCACTAAGCATTTAACAGGAGGCTTCTTGTGTGCTGTTTGGATCTGTCATGAATCCTCTGTTCCTTATTAATTCCTGAATATTCAGGGATTAAGAGGGGTGGCAAACCGCTCCCGGCTGAGGAATGCATGCATTTCCTTCATAAGGTGATAAGTAACTATTTACGATCCTCTTCCTTTTTATGAACCATACAGTAAAAGTGATTATTTACAACCCTCTCTCTTTGATATGTATTGCCTTATGTTTCCTTGATAAATTGTAAGTCTGGCTTTTGATCTTTATCTTTGCTGAATGAAGCTACCTTGTAAGACAGCGTATATACCCACACTGTGTTGAATAAAACACCCTTTTTCCATCAGAGCTTGGGTCCCCATGTCTGTCTGTCTTTCTCTCTCTCTCTTTCCAGCTAATTCTCTGGAGTGTAGAAACGCGTTGTGCTCTCCCACCCAGGCTTCTAAGACCCTCTCCAGAAGGCACACTATGACTTCACCCCCCCGAGAGAGTGCCCAGTGCCTTCATGAGCGATGCAAGCCCTGTATCAAGGGCTTTATTGGTTTTCTGCATAAACCAAGGAATATCAGCCTTTTTTATTTTTACTTTCTTATCGTCGACTCTGGACCACCAGGTTCCGGTCCATTAAAGGACCTCAACAGGTATTGATTGGAAGAGTTGAATTCCTGGTGGGATGTGGACACATGGAAGAAACTGGAGTCCCTTTTATCCCCAGCCTTTTGAAATCTTGCTTGATAGTGGCCCAGCCGGTGTCCCTTGCTTGAATACCCAATCCTCTATCTGCATGGGATCAGCCTTGTAAAAGGAAGCTCCTTTTATTGTCCTGTCCCTACATGCCCCGGGGAGACAACAATAAGTCAGTGTAGAAGGAGGAGGCTCAGACAAGAACTACGTATTTTTCTTTTTTATGCAAAATCTAAAGAATATATTTGGAGGTAGAGACCTTGGGTGCTAGGCTAAGAAGGACTCCTGTCTGACTCTTTGTGACCCTATGGACTACAGCCTGCCAGGCCCCTCTGTCCATGGGATTCTCCAGACAAGAATACTGGAGTGGGTAGCCATGTGCTCCTCCAGGGGATCTTCCTAATCCAGGGATCAAACCCTAGTCTCTTAGGTCTCCTGCATTTGCAGGCAGATGCTTTGCTGCTAGAGCAACCTGGGAAGCCAGGTTCAGTCAGTTCAGTCGCTCAGTCGTGTCCGACTCTTTGTGACCCCATGGACTGCAGCATGCCAGGCCTCCCTGTCCATCACCAACTCCCAGAGTTTACCCCAAACTCATGTCCATTGAGTCGGTGATGCCATCCAACCATCTCATCCTCTGTCGTCCCCTTCTCCTCCCGCCTTCAATCTTTCCCAGCATCAGGGTCTTTTCAAATGAGTCAGTTCTTCACATTAGGTGCCCAAAGTATTAGTTTCAGCTTAAGCATTAGTCCTTCTAAGGAATATTCAGGGCTGATCACCTTTAGGATGGACTGGTTGGATCTCCTTGCAGTCCAAGGGACTCTCAAGAGTCTCTTCCAACACCACAGTTCAAAAGCATCAATTCCTTGACACTCACCTTTCTTTATAGTCCAACTCTCACATCCATACATGACTACTGGGAAAACTATAGCTTTGACTAGACAGAACTTTGTTGACAAAGTAATGTCTCTGTATTTTTAATATGCTGTCTAGGTTGATTGTAACTTTTCTTCCAAGGAGCAAGCATCTTTTAGTTTCATGACTGCAGTCACCATATGCAGTGATGGGACCAGAGGCCATGATCTTAGTTTTCTAAACTAAGCCAACTTTAAGCTTTAAGCCAACTTTTTCACTCTCCTCTTTCACTTTCATCAAGAGGCTCTTTAGTTCTTCTTCACTTTCTGCCATAACGGTGGTGTCATCTGCATTATCTGAGATTACTGATGTTTCTCCAGGCAATTAGGATTCCAGCTTGTGCTTCTTCCAGCCCAGCATTTCTTTCACGAACTCACCACACACTCTCACACTATTACACTATGCCTTACGGCATTTGCTCCTGATCACAAAACTCACTTTATAGTGAATTCCCTAGACTGAACGTAAATTCCCCTCACCCGGAAACAGCTAGGCTTCTGGGGAGATAACTGACTGTGAAGTTGGAGTTGCTTTCTGCAAGATGCAGTACACAGTATACGTACTGTGAACCAGTGCCCGTGGCCTTAATAGAAGGCGCTAAGGAGCTGGGAACCAAAGTGCGAGGGAGAATGACATGTCTCAGTTAATTCCTAGTGACTCAAACATCTTTGCTTGCCCTTCTTGTGATTCTGGGCTTTGTGGATTTAGAGGTAAGCAAAGGAGACATGCTTCTGGGAGGGGAACGTAGTGATGATTCCGGTGGTTTGAAAGGGGAGGATTTACAATGTTGGCTGAGTGAATACGAAGCTGATGCTATACAATGGGTGATGGGAGAAGAACGGCTGGAAGCTTCTGATACCGAGTGTGCATGGCTAATTTAATGGAGGACACCTGCAGTCTCAGGTCACCAGAGGCAAAGATGGAAACGACAGCTTAGACCACCCTACTTATAAAGGCCTCTAATCCACTAAATGTTAGCCGCTTGGTCGTGTCCTCCTCTTTGTGATGCTGGGTGGACTGTACCCCACCAGGCTTCTCTGTTCATGGGATTCTCCAGGCAAGAATACTGGAGTGGGGTGCCATTCCCTTCTCCAGAGGTTCTTCTCCAAGCCAGGGATTGAATCCAGGTCTCCCACCTTGCAGGCAGATTCTTTATCAGCTGAGCCACCAGGGAAGCTTCTAATCCCCTAACGTGAGGGCTGAAGTCAGAGAACATGGAATAAATAATGGAAGAGAAATAAAACCTATCAGTCATGACCAAATGATTAGTTGCAAGAAGGGCAGTGGTTACAGCTGATAGATTTCTATTTGCTCTCTTATGTATTTATTTGCGTATTCTACTGACCTTTCTCCTTTCCCCTTACCACATTATGCTATACAGCCTGTGTTGATGGTAGTGACATTACAAATTATCCATAGATCACAGCATGGCAGGATAGGTCTGTCATGGAGCTGGCCGGGAGGACTGCACATCATTCAAGCTCCTGGCCTTGCAGCTGCATGTAGTGTGTTAGGGGACGTCATTTCACTTCTGATTCAAGGAACAACTCAGTTTACTTAAATTGTGTGCAAATTCTACATTTTCAGATAAAAAGAACAGATCAGTGGATCAGTAGATAACTGAATTTTTTATTTCCAAAATAATCAAGGTGCACAAAACTTATCAAATGAAAGAAAGATGTTGAATATGCAACCGTGAATTCTAAGAAATGTATTTAATTACATTCTCTCTTCTTCAAAGGAGAAAAAAAATCAGTTATTCCATGTGGCCAATATTATTTCAGTAAGAATTTACATATATAGGAAATAAAATGCAGAATCTGTTATAAATATCTCAATTTATTTTAAAGTATTACTGTCAAATAATCCTGATCATTAGATAACAGGTTTACCAATCTTTGTTTTTATAGATTAACAAGTTAAATTAAAAAGACACGTACAGACACCATTTTCAGTGTTTACAACACAGGGACAAACACCACATACACACACGTACGCAAAATCAGAAGCATGTTTTATGCCAGGGTTACTTTCTGTCCAGGTCGAAACACTGTTCCACTTTGATTTTTTCTCTTCTTTGGATTTTGAAAGCTTTCATACCTTAAAAAAAAAAAAATGAGATAACATTTAATACTTATAAATGCTGAACTTACAAAACATAAACAATGGATTGCTGCAAACAAGTTTTTAAGAAACAAAAGACAGTTCTTATAAAAGTTCTTATAAGAGTTTTTAAAAGTTGAACACTACAACAGAAAAGGAACACAGAGGATGAACAGGCAAATTGGAAAAGAGAAAATACAGAGGACAATGATCAACCACTATACTGTAATCAGAGAAATGTAAGATTTTAAGATGTATACAACTTTTCTCGAAATTGGCCAAGTTTCAGTTCAGTTCAGTCGCTCAGCCGTGTCCGACTCTTTGCGACCCCATGAACTGCAGCACGCCAGGCCTCCCTGTCCATCACCAACTCCCGGAGTTCACCCAAACTCATGTGCATCGAGTCGGTGATGCCATCCAACCATCTCATCCTCTGTCGTCCCCTTCTCCTCCTGCCCCCAGTCCCTCCCAGCATCAGGGTCTTTTCCAATGAGTCAACTCTTTGCACGAGGTGGCCAAGTTTAGAGAGAGACTAAAATACTTAACATTAGGGTAAGGTGAAGCTGGTACTATAACTATATTGCTATTGCTACATACATTTCTGAAAGACAATTTGGCAGTAGATTTCAAAAGCATTAAAAAAAAATGTAAGTAAACTGATGTGACAATTCTACTTCTATCCCAGTGAAATAATTAAGGATATGTGCAAACAGAGGTAAGAGAATGTTTATCACATTGCTCATACTGAAAACCTGGATGCAACTTATATGTCCAAAAATTGGATGTTACGCCATAGCTGTACTATATAAAATGACAAAATAGTAAACTTATTTAAAATGTGGAAGAATGTTAAAGATGTGTGGATGGACGAGTGACTGCTATACAGCATTATGTGCAGTGTCTTATTTTAGTAAGAGAAAACATAAGCACACAAATAAATAAGATTTGGGAGGTAATGAGGTTTAGGGAAACTGCTGGGGTTTTTCCCCCCACTTTGTTTTCTGATTTTTCTACAATAAGCACATATTTTGTTGAAGGGGAGCAGAATATGGCCCCCCTAGTGAACCACTTTGGCACATGGGTTATTTTGAGCTGAAGGAAATCAAGACCCAGCAAACCCGGGAAAGCCTTTTACCTCTCCCTTAACTGCCTTAAAGAACTGAGACTGGGGCCTGCAGCAGACAGCCTCTTACCAGACATAACTTTTTTTATCTGTGTGGCAGGGTGAAAGTCTGCTCATCTCATCTCCTTGTGAACTGCCCTCTTCACCTCTGAAGCTTCAGGCCCCATCCCTTCCCTTAGTTCAGGACACTACATAGGCCTCAGCTCATTGACCGCCAATGAGTCTTGTTTTTATGGGGTTCCTGTATCTACAAAACTAGTTTATCACCTGTTAACATCTTATGTCAGTAAATTATAGAGAAGCCAAAGAACCAAGAAGGGAAAGTTTTTGCTACCCCTGCAGTTTGGTGCATATGGAGGCCTCCCGTCGCTGCAGGTGGGAGATCCTGGGACCTCTGACAAGAGCCAGTCAAGGGTCAGAATCCTTACCACGTCAGTCTCCTGGGTCTCTGCCTGCAGGTTCAGTGGAAGTGAGAGTGGGGAGAGTCCTTTTCTAAATTCAGAAGCAGGAGAAAAAATTTTGTGTGAACTAGTGCCTTAGCTACAGTGACTCTGGAAAAGATATCTTCTGAGCACTCTTGTTTTCTGTTGATCCAGTTCTCCCCAAACACGGCTATTTGCTTCTGTCTGTAGCTTTTGTGTCACTTCTCATAAGGAGGAAAACCAAAGAGTGGAAATGCAGTGTGTGCTGTGTGCCTAGTCGCTTAGTTGTGTCCAGCTCTTTGCAACCCCATGGACTCTAGCCTGCCAGGCTCCTCTGTCCACGGGGATTCTCCAGGCAAGAATACTGGAATGGTTGCCATGCTCTCTTCCAGGGGATCTTCCCAACCCAGGGATCGAGCCAGGGTCTCCTGCATTACAGACAGATTCTTTACCAGCTGAGCCACCAGGGGAGGTTCTAATTTACACCCATTGTTCGAGCCCACTGGCCTCAGAGACTGGTGACTTCATGGTTCTAATAGATGTGCATTTGTTGAGACACACTGCAGTGGGTCCCCTTTATTTAAACAGATGAGGTTTCCCCTTGTTCTATGTCTTGAGAGCTTGGCTTTGTGACTGGTATGGGTTTGTGACTCTCTGTGGCTTAACCAGCGAGAAGCCAGCCAGAAGATTAAGTATCAGCTTGAATCTGATGGGCATCAAGAAAACTCAGGATCTGAGACAAGAAGTGATAAGCAGCGATCTCTGTCCAGCTATGCCAGCTCTTAGGGAGCTGGCTTTAAGGTGTCCCAGCCCACAGGGGCCTTTGTTGGCTCAAGCTTCACTGTCTTCTTGGTGCAGGGAAGTCCTGCTCCAGGAGCTCCTGTGAGTGCAGCGGAGGGCAGGCCGGCAACTGGCGGCATCACACGCTCTGGTGGGAGACGGGAGACTCCATCTTCACTGCCCCATTCTCACTGCCTGTGACCACGAAGCACTTTGCTTTCTTTGGCTAGCTCTGTGAGTAAACTTTGTGGATCTTCTGAAAGCTACGTCTTTTGCACTCTTTTTGGACACTTCTTATGGTCATTCATGGTTAAGCCATAAAAAGGGTTGCAGGTTACAGTCACCATTAAGACCCTGTCTGTCAGTGGCCAGGTGGATCCTTTAAACTGGAGAAAACTTCTGTTTTTGAAAAACACATGAAGAGTGCTAACGCTAAACAAGTGTCTTATGCTGCCTATGGAAAGACAACAGGAAAAAGACACAGAGGGGCACAACAGCCAGCCTTGGGGTTGCATACGTCTACAGGTCTTCCTCTTTCTGACCTGTTTCACCTCGTATGATAACCTCCAGGTTCATCCATGTTGCTGCATATGCAATTATTTCACTTTTTTTGGCTAAGTAATATTCCAGGGTATGTGTATGTGTGTGTGTGTGTATATACACACACACACACACACACGGCAACTTCTTTATCCACTCATCTGTCAATGGACATTGAGGTTGTTTCCAAGTCTCAGCTCAGAGAAGCAAAAAGCAAAGGAGAAAAGGAAAGATATATCCATTTGAATGCAGACTTCCAAAGAACAGCAAGGAGAGATAAGAAAGCCTTCCTCAGTGATCAGTGCAAAGAAATAGAGGAAAACAATAGAATGGGAAAGACTAGAAATCTCTTCAAGAAAATTACAGATACCAAGGGAACATTTCATGAAAAGATGGGACAATAAGGACAGAAGTGGTACAGACCTAACAGAAACAGAAGATATTAAGAGATGGCAAGAATACACAGAATAACTGTACAAAAAAGATCTTCAGACCCACATAATCACGATGGTGTGATCACTCACCTAGAGCCAGACATCCTGGAATGTGAAGTCAAGTGGGCCTTAGGAAGCATCACTATGAACAAAGCTAGGGGAGGTGATGGAATTCCAGTTGAGCTATTTCAAATCCTAAAAGATAATGCTGTGAAAGTGCTGCACTCAATATGCCAGCAAATTTGGACAACTCAGCAGTGGCCACAGGACTGGAAAAGGTCAGTTTTCATTCCAATCCCAAATAAAGGCAATGCCAAAGAATGCTCAAACTAATGCAGAATTGCACTCATCTCACACACTAGCAAAGTAATGCTCAAAATTCTCCAAGCCTAGCTTTAACAGTATGTGAACTGTGAACTTCCAGATGTTCAAGCTGGATTCAGAAAAGGCAAAGGAAACAGAGATCAAATTGCCAACATCTTCTGGAACATCAAAAAAGCAAGAGAGTTCCAGAAAAACATGTATTTCTGCTTTATTGACTATGCCAAAGCCTTTGACTGTGTGGATCACAATAAACTGGAAAATTCTGAAAGAGACAGGAATACCAGAGCACTTGACCTGCCTCTTGAGAAATCTGTATGCAGGTCAGGAAACAACAGTTAGAACTGGACATGAAACAACAGACTGGCTACAAATCAAGAAAGGAGTACATCAAGGCTGTATATTGTCACCCTGCTTATTTAACTTATATGCAGAGTACATCATGAGAAACGCTGGGCTGGAGGAAGCACAAGCTGGAATCAAGACTGCCAGGAGAAATATCAATAACTTCAGATATGCAGATAACACCAGCCTTATGGCAGAAAGTGAAGAACTAAAGAACCTTTTGATGAAAGTGAAAGAGGAGAGTGAAAAAGTTGGCTTAAAGCTCAACATTCAGAAAACTAAGATCATGGCATTCGGGCCCATCACTTCATGTCACATAGATGGGGAAACAGTGGAGACAGTGTCAGACTTTATTTTTCTGGGCTCCAAAATCACTGCAGATGGTGATTGCAGCCATGAAATTAAAAGACGCGTACTCCTTGGAAAAAAAGTTATGACCAACCTAGACAGCATATTTAAAAACAGAAACATTACTTTGCCAACAAAGTTCCATGTGGTTAAAGCTATGGTATTCCCAGTAGTCATGTATGGATGTGAGAGTTGGACTATAAATAAAGCTGAGCACCAAAGAATTCATGCTTTTGAACTGTGGTGTTGGAGGAGACTCCTCTGAGAGGCGCTTGGACTGCAAGGAGATCCAACCAGTCCATCCTAAAGGAAATCAGCCCTGAATATTCATTCGAAGGACTGATGCTGAAGCTGAAACTCCAATACTTGGGCCACCTAATGTGAAGATGGAGAAGGCAATGGCACCCCACTCCAGTACTCTTGCCTGGAAAATCCATGGACGGAGGAGCGTGGTGGGCTGCAGTCCATGGGGTTGCTAAGAGTCGGACACGACTGAGCGACTTCACTTTCACTTTTCACTTTCATGCATTGGAGAAGGAAATGGCAACCCACTCCAGTGTTCTTGACTGGAGAATCTCAGGGATGGGGGAGCCTGGTGGGCTGCCATCTATGGGGTCACACAGAGTCGGACACGACTGAAGTGAGTTAGCAGTAGCAGTAATGTGAAGAACTGACTGATTTGAAAAGATCCTGATGCTTGGAAAGACTGAAGGCTGGGAGGAGAAGGGGACGGCAGAGGATGAGATGGTTGGATGGCATCACCGACTCAATGGACATGAGTTTGAGTAAACCCTGGGAGTTGGTGATGGACAGGGAGGCCCGGTGTGCTGCAGTCCATGGGGTTGCAAAGAGTCGGACACGACTGAGTGACTGAACTGATGTCTCAGCTATAATAAATATGCTGCTGTGTAAGCAGGGGTCTTGGGTGTCTTTTCAAATTAATAGTTTTGTCTGGCTATATGCCCAAGAAAGGGATTCTGGATATTTTGGCAACTGTATTTTTAGTTTTTTGAGGAACCTCCATACTGTTTTCCATAGTGGCTGTATCAATTTACATTCCTAGCAACAGTGTAAGAGCGCTCCCTTTTCACTACACCCTTTCCAGCATTCTTTATACGTAGAATTTTTAATGACGGCCAGGCTGACTGGTGTGAGGGGTACCTCACTCTGGTTGTGATTTGCATTTCTCTAATAATTAGTGACACTGAGCATCTTTTTGTGTGCCGATTGGCCATATGTACGTTGTCTTAGGAGAAATGTCTACTGAGGTCTCCTGCCCATTTTTCAATCGGGTTGATTGCTTTTTTGTTGTTGACCTGTATGAGCTGTTTGTATATTTTGGATATTAACCCTCTGTCAGTCGCATCTCCTAGTTCATCACTGGGAGAAATATTTTCTCCTAGTCTGTAGGTTGTGTTTCATTTTGTTTATGGCTTCCTGGTAGCATCTTTAGGATCTTCTGAGTATATAGTACCACGTCATCAGCAAACAGTTTGATTTCTTCTCTTCCAATCTGGATTCCTTTCACCAGTCACTGTTACTGTCATCCAGATGTGCTGCATCTCACTGATTTTCAGAAGCGGAATCATCCTGTGACCCTGAGATGAATCCAGACTGGTCGTGGTGTGTGCCTTTCTGCACGTGTTGTTGGATTCGCTTTGCTAACGTGTTGTTGAGAAGTTCTGTGTCTCTATTCATCAAAGGTATTCGCCTGTAATTTTCTTTTTTGGTTGTCTTTGTTTGGTTTTGGTGTCAAAGTGATGGTGCTTTCGAAGAATATCTTTGGGAGTATTCTTTCCTCTTCAATCTTTTGGAAGAGTCTGGGAAGGATCAATGTGATTTCTTCTTGGTATGTTTGGTACAATTCCCCAGTGAGCTATTTGGTTCTGGGCTCTTGTTTGAAGGGAGTTTTAAAAATTAGATTCTATTTCATTTCTAGTGATTGGTTTGCTCAGGTTATCTATTTCTTCTTGATTCAGTTTTGGTGGGCTGTTGTTCTAAAAATTGATCCATTTCTTCTAGGCTGTCAAATTTGTTGACATGATTGTTCACAGTAGAACACAGTACGTTCACAGTAGAACAAAGTAAAGAAGAGGGTGGCAGAGGATGAGATGTTTAGATAGCATCACTGACTCAATGGACATAAACTTGAGCAAACTCTGGGAGACACTGGAGGAGAGGGAAGTCTGGCTTGCTGCAACCCCAAAAATGGGGTTGCGAAGAGTCAGACACAGCTTAGTGACTAGACAGCAACTGTTTATACTATTCTTACCTTTCCTCCGCCTGCGGCATCAGTTGTGATTTCTTCTCTTTCATATTTTGTTTATTTGGGTCTTCCCTCTTTTCTTATTAGTAAGCCTGGCCAATTTTGTTTACCTTTCAAAGAACCAGCTCTTGGTTTTATTGATCTTTTCTTATGTTTCTTATATCTATTTTACTTCTGAGTTTTATTATCATCTCCTTCATTGTGATATTTTGTTAGTTCTTTTTCTAGTTCTTTAAGTGGTGGATTAAGTTGTTATATTTTCCTGTTTCTTAAAGAAGCCTGTATTGCTGTGAACGTCCCTCTAAGAACTGCTTTCACTGCATCCCACAGATTTTATATGGTTCTGTTTTCATTGTCATTTGCCTCAAAGTACTTCACTTCTTCAATTTTGCTGACCACTTGGATTTTAGTAGCATATTGTTTAGTCTGCATGTAATTTTTTTTCTCGTTTTTTTTGTGGTTGACTTTTAGTTTCATGCCATTATGATCAGAAAAGATGCTTGAAATAATTCTATACTCTTAAATTTGTTGAGGCTTGTTTTGTGTCCTAGGATGCGGTCAACCCTAGAGAATATTTCATGTCCACTTGAAAAGAATGTATTTTGGTTTTTTTGTTTGTTTGATTTTGGATGTTATGTTCTGAAGACATCAATTAAGTCTAACTGCTATTTTATCATTTAGGATCTCTGTTGCCTTATTCACTTTCTGTCTCAAAGGTCTGCCCATTGATGTGAGAGGGGTGTTAAGGTCTCTTACTGTGGTCCTTTCATTCTCTCTCTTTGAATCTGTTAGTATTTGTTTTATACATTTGGGTTCTCCTATATTAGGTGCATATATGTTGACAAGTGTCATATCCTTTCCATGTATTGAGGCTTTTATCATTAATGTCCTTATCTTTCTTTATAATCTTGTTTTAAAGTCCATTTTGTATGATATGAGAATTGCAATCCCTGTTTTGTCCTTTCTGTTTGGATGGAGTATCTTTGTCCATTCCCTTTCATTTGAATAATTTTTTTTTTAGATTCCACATAAAAGCAATATATGGTATTTGTCTTTTTTTGTCTGACTTATTTCATTCAGTATGACAATCTCTAGGTCCATTATTTCATTTCTGTAATGGCTGAGTAATATGCCTGTGTGTGTGCACCAAATCTTCTATATCCACTCACCTGTCAGAGGATATTTAGGTTGTTTCCATGTCTTGGCACTGGTAAATAGAACTGTAGTGGACACTGGGTGCATGTACTCTTTCAGACTATTGTTCTCCAAATACATGCCCAGGGTGGAATTGCAGGATCATCGAGTATCTCTATTTTGAGTTTTTAAGGAACACCTATACTGTTCACAGTGCCTGTCTCAGTGTACATTCTGACCAACAGTGGAGGAGGGCTCCCTTCTCTCCACACCCTTTCCAGCACTTACTGTTTGTGGGTTTGTTGATGACAGCCATTTTGACTGCTGTAAAGTGATATCTCGTTGTAGTTTTTTTTTTAATAGAATTTATTTATTTATTGACTACACTGGGTCTTTGATGCTGCGAACAGGCTTTCTCTAGTTGCAGAAAGTGGGAGCCGCTCTCCAGTGGTGGTGCACAGGCTTCTCACTGCAGTGGCTTCTCTTGTTGCAGAGCACAGGCTCTCGCATGCTCGGCCTCAGTAGTTGTGGCACACATGCTTAACTGCTCTGTGGCACGTGGGATCTTCCCAGACAGGGATCGAACCTATGTCCCTTGCATTGCAAGGCAGATTCTTAACCACTGGACCACCAGGGAAGCCCTCACTGTAGTTTTGATTTGCATTTCTGTAATTAGTGAGTTGAACATCTTTCCAGTATGCCTCTTTGCCATCTGTATGTCATCTTTGGAGAAATGTCTATTTAGGTCTTCTGCCCAGTTTTTGATTGTGTTGTTTATTTTGATATTAAACTCCATGAACTGTTAGTAAATTTTGGAGATTAATCCCTCATCAACTCTCATTTGTAAATATTTTCTCCCATTCTGTGGGTTGCTTTTCTTTTTGCTTAAGGTTTCCTTTGCTGTGCAAAAGATTTTGAGTTTAATTGGGTCCCATTTGCTTATTTTTGTTCTTATTTCTATTACTCTGACAGATGGATTGAAAAAGGCATTGCTATGAATTATGTCAGAGTTCTGCCTATGTTTTCCTCTGAGTTTTATAGTGTCTGACCTTTCATTTAGACCTTTAATCCATTTCAAGTTTATTCTTCTGTATGGTGTTAAAAAATGTTCTCTTTTTTTTTACGTGGAGCTGTCCAGTTTTCCCAGCACCATTTATTGAACAGACTGTCTCTTCTCCATTGTTTATGTTTCTGGGCTTCTATCCTGTTCCATTGATGATATGTCTGCTTTTGTGCCAGAACCATACTGTCTTGATGGCTATAGCTTTATAATATAGTCTTGACATCAGGAAGTCTGATTCTCTCAGCTGTTTTTCTTAAGATTGCTCTTACTCAGGGTCTTTTGGGTTTCCATATGAACTTTAAGACTCTTTGTTCTAGTTCTGTAAAAGATGCCATTGGTAATTTAATACAGATCACAATGAATGTGTAGCGTGGCTTGTGTAGTACAGTCATTTTCACAATATTGATGCTCCCAGTCCAAGACTATAGTATATTTTCCCATCTGTTTGTGTTATCTTCAATTTCTTTCACCAGTGTCTCACAGTTTTCAGAGTAAAGGTTTTTTGTTTCCTTAGGTAGGTTTATTCCTAGGTATTTTATTCTTTTTGCTGTGATGGTAAATGGGACTGCTTCTTTAATTTCTCTTTTTGTTTCATTGTAAGTATCTAGGAATGTAACAGATTTATGTGGATTAATTTTGTAACCAGCAACTCTAATGAATTCATTGATGGGCTCAGTAGTGTTTCTGGTAGTGTCTTTAGGATTTTCTATGTATAGTATCACTTCAACAGCAAACAGTGACATTTTAATGTCTTTTCCAACTTGGAGTCCTTTTGTTTCTTTTTATTCTCTGATTGCCATGATTAGGACTTCCAAAACTATGTTAAATAAAACTGGTGAGATTGGGCATCCTAGTCTTATTCCCGTTTAGAGGGACTGCTTTCAGCTTTTCACTGTTAAGTATGTGGAAAATTCTTCAAGAGATGGGAATATCAGACCACCCGACCTTCCTCCTGAGAAATCTGTATGCAGGTCAAGAAGCAACAGTTAGAACTGAACATGGAACAACATACTGGTTCCAAATCGGGAAAGGAGTACATCAAGGCTGTGTATTGTCACCCTGATTATTTAACTTATATGCAGGATACATTATGAGAAATGCTGGGCTGGATGAAGCACAAGCTGGAATCAAGGTTGCTGGGAGAAATATCAGTAACCTCAAATATGCAGATGACACCACCCTTATGGCAGAATGTGAAGAAGAACTAAAGAACCTCTTGATGAAAGTGAATGAGGAGAGTGAAAAAGTTGGCTTAAAACTCAACATTCAGAAAACTAAGATCACGGCATCTGGTCCATCACTTCATGGCAAATAGATAGGAAACAATGACAGACTATTTTGGGGGGCTCCAAAATCACTGCAGATGGTGACTGCAGTCATGAAATTAAAAAATGATTGCTCCTTGGTAGAAAAGTTATGGCCAACCTAGACAACATATTAAAAAGCAGAGACATTACTTTGCCAACAAAGGTCTGTCTAGTCAAAAACAAAGGTTTTTCTAGCCATGTGTGGATGTGAGTTGGACTATAAAGAAAGCTGAGCACCAAAGAATTGATGCTTTTGAACTGTGTTGGAGAAGACTCTTGAGGGTCCCTTAGACTGCAAGGAGATCCAACCAGTCCATCCTAAAGGAAATCAGTCCTAACTATTCACTGGAAGGACCAATGCTGAAGCTCCAATACTTTGCCACCTGATGCGAAGAACTGACTCATTGGAAAAGACCCTGATGCTGGGAAAGATTGAAGGTGGGAGGAGAAGGGGACGACAGAGGATGAGATGTTTGGATGGCATCACTGACTCAATGGACATGAATTTGAGTAAACTCTGGGAGTTGGTGATGGACAGGGAGGCCTGGCGTGCTGTAGTCCATGGGGTCACAAAGAGTTGGACGCGACTGAACTGAAGATGTTAGCTGTAGCTTTACCATATATGGCCTTTGTTATATTGATAGTGTGTTTCCTCTGAAAAAACTTTCTGGAGCCTTTTCATCATAAATGGATGCTGAATTTTGTCAACAGCCTTTTCTGCATGTATTAAATATATCATGCCACTCCCTTCTGGCTTGCAGAGTTTCTGCTGAAAGACCAGCTGATAAACTTATGGGAGTTCTCTTGGATGGCATTTGTTGCTTTTATATTTAATGTTTGTAATTTTTATTTTGTTGTATTCAATCTTTGTTTGACTAATATGTGTTTCAGCATGTTCCTTACACATGTTCCTACTTAGGTTTATCCTATCTGGACTCTCTGTTCTTCCTAGATGTTGGTGACTATTTCCCTTCCCATGTTAGGGAATTTTTCAGCTATTATCTCTTCAAATATTTTCTCAGATCCTTTCTCTCTTTTTCTTCTGGGAACTCTGTAATGCAAATATTGGTGCCTTTAATATTGTCCTGGACGTCTCTTAGACTGTCTTTGTCTTTTGTTATGTTCCGTGGCAGTGATTTTCACTATTATCTTTCAGGTCACTTATGTGTTCTTCTGCTTCACTTATTCTATTGATTCCTTCTGGTGTATTTTTCATTTCAGATTGTTCATCTGTTTGCTCCTTAGTTCTTCTCAGTCTTCAGCAAACATCTATTGTATCTTTCTCAAGCCTTGCCTCCATTCTTTTTCTGAGATCTTTGATCATCTTCACTATTATTCTGAATTCTTTTTCTAGTAGGTTGGCTATCTTTATTTCACTTAGTTGTTCTTCTGGGTGTCATCTTGTTCCTTTATCTGGGACATATTCCTTTTCAATCTCATTTTGACTAACTTTCTGGGGCTTCCCTGTGGCTCAGGGGTTAAAGCGTCTGCCTCCAATGCAGAAGACCCGGGTTTGATCCCTGGGTTGGGAAGATCCCCTGGAGAAGGAAATGGCAACCCACTCCAGTATTCTTGCCTGGAGAATCCCATGGAAGGAGAAGCCTGGTAGGCTACAGTCCACCGGGTCGCAAAGAGTTGGACATGACTGAGCGACTTCACTTTCACTTTCTGTGATCGCTTTTTCTGTTCCACAGGCCGCAGGACTGTAGTTCTTCTGACTGCCCTCTGGTGGTTGCGGCTGACTGAGACATTTGTGCAGGCTTCCTGATGAGAAGGGCTGATTCTGGTCCACTGGTGGGTAGAGCTGGATTTTGTCCCTCTGGTGCACAGGGCCATGTTCAGGGAGTCTTTAATCCGCTTGTCTGCTGATGGGTGGGGCTGTGTTCCTGCCCTGTTGGTGGTTTGGCTTGAGGCAACCCAGCACTGGAGCCTGCAGGGGCTAATGCAGCCTCGGGGAGGATTCATGCTAGTAAGTACATCCCAGAATCCTTGCTGCCGGTGTCTTTGTTCTTGCAGTGAGTCATGGTCGCCACTACCTCTCTCCCTGACCTCTGCAGGAGACTATCCAGTACTAGCAGGTAGGTCTGTCCCTGTCTCTTATCAGGTCACTGCTCTTTTCCCCTGGGTCTTTGTATACATGAGACTTTGTGTGTGTCCTCTAAGAGCAGACTTTGTGTTTCTCCCCATCTTGTAGAAATACTGTGATCAAACCCCACTGGCCTTCAAAGCCAGATTCTCTGGGGGCTAGACCCCCAGGCTGGGAAGGCTGATGTGGGGTTTAAAACTTTTACTCCTGTGGGATAACTTCCATGGGAGAATTGTTTCCAAGCTTGTGGGTCACCCACCCAGAAGGTATGGGATTTGCAGTAATGCCCCTCCTACCATCTTATTGTGGCTTTTGTCTTTGGATGTAGAATATCTTTTTTGGGAGGTTCCAGTAATTTTTTTTGTAAATTGTTGTTCACCAGTTGTGGTTTTGGTGTTTCTGCAGGAAGAGGGTGAGCTCACAGCCCTCTACTCTGCCATCTTGCGATGGCATCCTCCTGCATCCCCTTACTTTTAATCTGTGCATGCCCTTTGCCCTAACGTGGGTCTCTTAGAGGCAACATCTTTTGATTTCCTTCATAGTTAAAGATCTTCTTCATGTAGCTGGATGGTTGGGTCAGGCCCTTGATAGCATTCAGGCTGCAATCTAGTTTTTTGAGGAAATAAGAAACTGTCCATATTTTACAAATTGGTCTCTGCAAAATCAGAAATGTGGCTCTAGAAACAATTCAAAAGTTCACCTCTCTTTACCAACCCCCAGACCTCCCCTATTCACCTCAAAATGATTGCAGATAGTGTAAAAGATCAGGATGTTAGAACTATTTAAAGATAGGAAATTGTAAATAATTACTCTAGACATCTGATAATAAACGTACCTCCAGACTCCTAGAAAGAGGAAATAATCAACAAAAAGATAACCTACTGAATGGGAAGAAATATTTGCAAATGATGTGACCAGAAACACCCAGACTGTAAGGAGTACACACAACTCAATATCAAAGAAACCTGAGGAAAAATGGGCAGAGGATCAGAACAGACATTTTCCAAAGAAGACATACAGATAGAAGGCTAACATCTCTAATTAGAGAAATGCAAACCAAAAGCACAGTGAGATACCACCTCACAGCTGTCAGAATGGCTATCATCAAAAAGACTAGAGGTCATAACGGCAAGGAAGAGGAGAAAAGGGGACCGTCTGACACTACTGGTGTCAACAGACGTTTATGTAACTAACCACTACTGAAAACAAAATGGAGGCTCCCTACAATACGGATGTTCCTCTAAAATATAGAACTACCATGTAACCAGCAATTCTAATCTGGGTGTATATACCCAGAATGTGATGAGTATTAATTAGTATACTAGATATTACTATATAGAGATTACTATACTCTATAACTAGTAATATAGTATAGTAATGCTATATAGTATTACTATACTCTATATTGCTATGTATAGAATATTAATAAATATAGTAAGTAATATAGTAGAAAAACAAATAGTAATTTAAAAAGATACATGTATTTTAATGTTCAAAGAAGCATTATTTAGAATTGCCAAGGTATGGAAGCAACAGAAGTGTCCATCAATAAACAACTGGCTTAATAAGATGGAATATTACTTAGGAGTATTACTCAGCCATTAAAAAAGACTGAAACACTGCCATTTGATACAACATGGATGGACCTAGAGAGTACCATCAGAAAAGACAAATACCATATCACTTACTTTGGAATCTAAAAAAACAAATGAATGTATAAAACAAAACAGAAATGGACTCAGATACAGGGAACAAACTAGTGGTTACCAGACGAGAGAAGGAAGGAAAGGAGCAAGCCAGGTTTGGGGATTAAGAGGTACAAACTACTCTGGATAAAATAAGGAACAAGGACCGTATTGTTCATCACAGGGAAATGTAGCCATTATTTTGCAGTAACTTTAAATGGAGTGTAATCTATAAATACTGAATCACTTTGTAGTACACCGGAAGCTAATGCTGTAAATCAACTCTATTTAAACATAAGTAAGCAGAAAACTGACTTTCTTCCTCTGTCCCTGTACATATCCTAGGAGATAACTAAAACACTGTCCACAATCACCTGAGACTGGGGGGAAAAAAAGGAGCAGAAACAGGAGAGGCTTTTTAAAAAATACAGACCTATAAAAATTCCTGGGCTTCCCTAGTGGCTCAGATGGTAAAGAATCTGCCTGCAGTGCAGGAGACCTGGGTCGGGAAGATCCCCTGGAGGAAGAAACGGCAACCCACTCCAGTGTTCTTGCCTGGAGAAGTCCACGGGCAGAGAAGCCAGGCAGGTTACAATCCATGCGGTTGCAAGAGTTGCATGTGACTGAACAACTTTCACACACGTTAACAACTCCCATGGTTTAAAAAAGAATGAATTTGGGTCATATGGAGTGATGTGGATGAACCTGGAGTCTCATACAAAGTGAAGTCAGTCAGAACAAGTATTGTATGTTATTGCATATATGTGGAATCTAGAATCTAAATCTAAAAAGAATCGTAAGTGCATATATGATGAACCTATTTGCAGGGCAGGGATACAGAAGCAGATGTAGAGAAAGGGACTTGTGGACACAGAGTGGGGGGAAGGGGAGGGTGGGATGAACTGACGTATATACACTACCACATGTAAGACAGCTCGTGGGAAGCTGCTGAGTAACATGGGGAGCTCAGCTGGGGGCTCTGTTGCAACCTAGAGGGGTGGGGCAGAAGGGGGGCTCAAGAGGGAGCGAAAGGATACATGTATACAAATACCCGATACACGTTCTGTATAAGAACTAACAACACAGTAAAATATTCCAATTAAAAAAAAAAACCTCCCAAGGCTAAAATTTGGGGATGGAAATTAAACAGGATCTGTTTGTGTTTGTTATATCAATGTATATATGGTATTTTGGATGAATATTGCCATAATTTGTAAAATGATCTACTTAATTGGCTTAGAGAAAAAAGCACAAATTTAAGATTTCTCAACTCTCAGAAACATAATACAAACTAATCCAAATAAAGTGATCTGGGATACTGTCCACTAAATAAAGTTAAAGTATATGTTATGAAACTTGCCATGACAGTTAACTGCTTTAATATCCCATAAAATTTTCATAAGTGAACTTCTCAGTAATAATTTTTATGGTATGTCTCCTTTGTTTCCATAATCTCTTCAGTAACTTAAACCCTTAGTTTTGGTAAATGATGAAAATTCACTGGATATCTAGATCATTTTTAAATATGATAAAATACTGAAACATTAACTACTGAACATAGTATTATTTACTTTTGGCTTCTTACAATGTAGAAAATAAAAATATTTCAAAGTATAAAGAAATGTGTCCTATTCTACTGAAGAATCGTACTGTTAAGGTGTATTCTTCCGGAAATTATGAAATGTATGCAGTAATCTACCAGTCTACAAAATGCTAGTGTAACAGTTCAAAATTACAAGTTAAGTTTTGTGTTAAGAATTCTAATTAATGTCTTTAACTAGAACTGAGAATTTACAAGGAAAACAGCTACGCAACTCTATTCTGACTGTTTCAGAATGGGAAAGAATAAAGGACAAACTGAACAAATACAGAAACTTGCAGAGAGACTGACTGTAGTCAAGGTGGAAAAATGGAATGAATTTACTATGGGGTTTAAAAAAAAAAGTTTTAGTTTATATACTACTGATATTAAAATGTTCTCCTTCAGGACAAAAATTTTTTTGGCTATTGGTCTGCTACTGCTGAGACTATGAAAGGTTCTTTACCTTTTTAAGTAGTCTTCATAGAAAACATTTTTAGAAATCAAAATCCTATTTTATCCAAAGAATTCCCTATGCCTCATGTCTTAAGAAAGTCTTCAGTGTTTCATTTTTACAACTATGTAACTCTGCATTTGCCTGCAAAATCTGACACTATGGTTAAGCGAGTAAGTATTGTTTAACAGTAAGATACGTAAGATAGTACTGGTGTTTTAAAACCTCTTGATATTTTTGACAAACTTCCCCAAATTCTAAATAAGGCTTTTTGACTTTGAATTAACTCTTGTGATTTTCCAGAGATCCCCTGGAACATCTCAAGAGATCTATTCCCTTTCTCCTTACAAAAAGAGAAAGATAAATTAGGCTTACTTGATATATTACATTACACAGGAAGCATTGTCAAGAAAAAATACTACAAACGATACTCAGTTATATTTATATGGGTATGTTATTAACATGCCTTATGAATATTACATATCAGACATTTAGGAACTGTATACAACTCCTGTAATTCCAGTTATCTTTTAAAATTGTATGTCACAGAAATGACCAAATTTCCTCATCAACTGCATCATAGTGATGCTTCATCAGATTTTTTTTTTTATTTTAGAAGAGCTTCAGATTTACAGAAAAGTTGGCAAAGATAGTAAAGAGTTTCATCAAATCTTTAACCACGGCCATTTTTAAGTCTTTTGTCATTTATAATTATTGTAAAAGTGTTCCTGCAAAAGTGCTAGATCTTCAGTGAGACTCATGGACGTACTCTAACAAGCGCTGGTTTCTGGTAACTTTCAGAAAGTTTATATCACTGAATCAGGTAAGAATTTGTAGAACTCTAATGGAGAAACTGATGGCTTCATAAACTGCTAACAAAAGATCCATAAAAGTTAATTACATGGGACTGAATGAACTACTGAGGACATTACAGTTTTTATGACTTTGGGTTTATCAAGTATTGTTTTATTTTTTCCAGATTTAAGGAAAACTTTTTCTTTTAAGCTATCAATAATTTGGTTGAATATGCCTTTGTGAACAAAAATGAAACATGTTTTCTACCTGATCCTTCCAGAATTCAGAAACTCTCAAACAATATTCCTCTGGCTACAGTTATTTCCATAAGTTCCAGGAGAACCCTTTCTCCTTGTGACAGGACACAGCTGGAAGCACCGGCTGTCTTACCAAGGCTTTGACTGTAATGTCACATGTGAGAGTGCATGGAGAACAAAGGAGACCAGTCCTAAGAAACTAAGATTGATTTTATGGAACCGATAACGCCCCTTGGAAAACCCGCCTGGTACCTGTTTTTCAGAGTTCCCAGTAACCTTTCCAGATGAGTTTAGGAAGGTCATTTCCTGGCAGGTATAGGGACTTCAGGGTATCTTGGGGACCTCCAAAAGAGAGGAATTTAAGCCACCTGAATACGGCTGACGCTTTAACAACACAGGAGTGAGGCATACCAACCCCACCCCTCACTAACAGACATAAATCTTCAGTCAGCCCTCTGTATCCACAGATTCAACAAGCCATGGAGTGTGTAGTACTACAGTACATGTTTACTGAAAATCGACTCTTGTAGTTCAAGTCCATGTTGTTTGAGGGTCACCAGTATATAGCTACTGCAAGCAAAATCTTATGGAAAGTACTTGCCTTGGCTTCCAAGCATCAAGTCTTCTAAAACACCAAAGTGAGATTCCTTCTAAAAATTTCCAGCAAAAAGCACCTATATACTCAATTACTATTCTTGCTGAACTTATATAAATAATCAGGCCAAGTTTATTGAAACTAGATTTAATTTGAAAACAGTTTAGTCTTACTGTGGTTATTTAAGTTAGAAATGGGGATCGTTGTAGAGAGAAATCATGTTTCATTAATATACTTTTTGTTTTTAAAATTTAAAAAGTCCATTAACCATTTGATTAAGTCTGATTTATATAAACATACATTTATATAAAAATAAAAATTTATTTTTGACTTCTTTATTCCTGAAATTTTTGAGTGTTTGAATGCATGGCTGCTGAGCAAATGTTTTTGAATTGGCTTTTAAATATTCCACATATTTGTGATTTGAAAAAGAACTCTAGAAGTTTGAAGAACTGTCGCTTGTAGTAGTATGTATACTTCTGAATCAGAATTTGTTACTTACAATTCAGCAAAGGTCTTCCAGTCATCTTCACTGATGGACGGCCGAGTATGACTAAGCGCAGTCATTAAATGTGACTGGCTAATAGCCAAACTGGTTTTGCTCGGTCCTGGTGGGTTAAGGGCATCATCCTCCTTAAACAAAAAATAAAATGACAGAAAGTTAACTAAGGGACATAATGAAAAAGAGTTATTTGCTTTTGAAAAAGAATGTTATTTGCTTTTGCCATTTTCTTGGGACTAGGCCTTCCCTTTCTCATAAAATTACCAAAATCTGTTAGCACATAACTGTTTGACCAATCGATGTGTTTCAGCCCTTTATAAAGAGAGCGCATTTACAAACCAAAAAACTACATATCAAAAACAGGAAAAACAATCTGTAAGAAGTTTTACAATTACGATGAAGGGGGAAAGCCTTACTCCAGTTTGGCTCCGGTATCTGCCTTTGATGATGCTGATATCTGCCCTCAGTTGATCTCTCTGCTCCTGTGTGAGTTCTTGGTAACCCTCCTGGGAGGCTGTTCTGAACAATGGAGGTCGTAGTGACTGATCTTTCCCAGGAGCTCCGGGAAACTCCTGAGTCATGGAGCTTGGTGCTGACAGGCATTGTGAGCTCTGCATGGTGAAGTTTAATAATGAGAGATGGGAGGGAAGGAAAAAGAGCAAGGGAGAAAAAAGTTATGTACTTATCAAAGATAAAATGACAAACTTTCAGCAGGAAAACTTTAACATGGGTAAGCTTACATTGTGGACGTGACTGGTGATAGAAGCAAGGTCCGCTGCTGTAAAGAGCAATATTGCATAGGAACCTGGAATGTTAGGTCCATGAATCAAGGCAAATTGGAAGTGGTCAAACAAGAGATGCCAAGAGTGAATGTCGACATTCTAGGAATCAGCGAACTGAAATGGACTGGAATGGTTGAATTTAACTCAGATGACCATTATATTTACTACTGCGGGCAGGAATCCCTCAGAAGAAATGGAGTGGCCATCATGGTCAACAAGAGAGTCCGAAATGCAGTACTTGGATGCAATCTCAAAAACGACAGAATGATCTCTGTTCGTTTCCAAGGCAAACCATTCAATATCACAGTAATCCAAGTCTATGCCCCAACCACTAACGCTGAAGAAGCTGAAGTTGAATGGTTCTATGAAGACCTACAAGACCTTTTAGGACTAACACCCAAAAAAGATGTCCTTTTCATTATAGGGGACTGGAATGCAAAAGTAGGAAGTCAACAAACACCTGGAGTAATAGGCAAATTTGGTCTTGGAATACAGAATGAAGCAGGGCAAAGACTAATAGAGTTTTCCCAAGAGAACGCACTGTCATAGCAAACACCCTCTTCTAACAACACAAGAGACGACTCTACACGTGGACATCACCAGATGGCCAACACCGAAATCAGACTGATTATATTCTTTGCAGCCAAAGATGGAGAAGCTCTATACAGTCAGCAAAAACAAGACTGGGAGCTGACTGTGGCTCAGATCATAAACTCCTTATTGCCAAATTCAGACTTAAATTGAAGAAAGTAGGGAAAACCACTAGACCATTCAGGTATGACCTAAATCCAATCCCTTATGAATATACAGTGGAAGTGAGAAATAGATTTAAGGGCCTAGATCTGATAGATAGAGTGCCTGATGAACTATGGAATGAGGTTCATGACATTGTACAGGAGACAGGGATCAAGACCATTCCCATAGAAAAGAAATGCAAAAAAGCAAAATGGCTGTCTGAGGAGGCCTTACAAATAGCTGTGAAGAGAAGAGAAGCGAAGCGAAAAGCAAAGGAGAAAAGGAAAGATATAAACATCTGAATGCAGAGTTCCAAAGAAAATAGCAAGAAGAGATAAGAAACCCTTCTTCAGCAATCAATGCAAAGAAATAGAGGAAAACAAAACAACAGAATGGGAAAGACTAGAGATCTCTTCAAGAAAATCAGAGATACCAAAGGAACATTTCATGCAAAGATGAGCTCGATAAAGGACAGAAATGGTATGGACCTAACAGAAGCAGAAGATATTAAAAAGAGGTGGCAAGACTACACGAAGAACTGTACAAAAAAGATCTTCACGACCCAGATAATCACAATGGTGTGATCACTGACCTAGAGCCAGACATCCTGGAATGTGAAGTCAAGTGGGCCTTAGAAAGCATCACTACGAACAAAGCTAGTGGAGGTGATGGAATTCCAGTTGAACTATTCCAAATCCTGAAAGATGATGCTGTGAAAGTGCTGCACTCAATATGCCAGCAAATTTGGAAAACTCAGCAGTGGCCACAGGACTGGAAAAGGTCAGTTTTCATTCCAATCCCAAAGAAAGGCAATGTCAAAGAATGCTCAAACTACCGCACAATTGCACTCTTCTCACATGCTAGTAAA
Source organism: Bos indicus x Bos taurus (assembly GCF_003369695.1). Lineage (NCBI taxonomy): Eukaryota > Metazoa > Chordata > Mammalia > Artiodactyla > Bovidae > Bos > Bos indicus x Bos taurus. The sequence goes on along the minus strand of NC_040079.1, from coordinate 109,932,614 downwards.
GTCATGCTCAAAATCCTCCAAGCCATGCTTCAGCAGTATGTGAACAGTGAACTTCCAGATGTTCAAGCTGGTTTTAGAAAAGGCAGAGGAACCAGAGATCAAATTGCCAACATCCGCTGGATCATGGAAAAAGCAAGAGAGTTCCAGAAAAACATCTATTTCTGCTTTACTGACTATGCCAAAGCCTTTGACTGTGTGGAGCACAATAAACTGTGGAAAATTCTGAAAGAGATGGGAATACCAGACCACCTGATCTGCCTCTTGAGAAATTTGTATGCAGGTCAGGAAGCAACAGTTAGAACTGGACATGGAACAGACTGGTTCCAAATAGGAAAAGCAGTTCGTCAAGGCTGTATATTGTCACCCTGTTTATTTAACTTATATGCAGAGTACATCATGAGAAACGCTGGACTGGAAGAAACACAAACTGGAATCAAGATTGCCGGGAGAAATATCCATAACCTCAGATATGCAGATGACGCCACCCTTATGGCAGAAAGTGAAGAGGAACTCAAAAGCCTCTTGATGAAAGTGAAAGTGGAGAGTGAAAAAGTTGGCTTAAAGCTCAACATTCAGAAAACGAAGATCATGGCATCTGGTCCCACCACTTCATGGGAAATAGATGGGAAACAGTGGAAACAGTGTCAGACTTTATTTTTTTGGTCTCCAAAATCACTGCAGAAGGTGACTGCAGCCATGAAATTAAAAGACGCTTACTCCTTGGAAGGAAAGTTATGACCAACCTAGATAGCGTATTCAAAAGCAGAGACATTACTTTGCCAACAAAGGTCCATCTAGTCAAGGCTATGGTTTTTCCTGTGGTCATGTATGGATGTGAGAGTTAGACTGTGAAGAAGGCTGAGCGCCGAAGAATTGATGCTTTTGAACTGTGGTGTTGGAGAAGACTCTTGAGAGTCCCTTGGAATGCAAGGAGATCCAACCAGTCCATTTGAAGGAGATCAGCCCTGGGATTTCTTTGGAAGGAATGATGCTGAAGCTGAAACTCCAGTACTTTGGCCACCTCATGCGAAGAGTTGCCTCATTGGAAAAGACTCTGATGCTGGGAGGGATTGGGGGCAGGAGGAGAAGGGGACGACAGAGGATGAGATGGCTGGATGGCATCACCGACTCGATGGACCTGAGTCTGAGTGAACTCCGGGAGTTGGTGATGGACAGGGAGGCCTGGCGTGCTGCGATTCATGGGGTCACAAAGAGTCGGACACGACTGAGTGACTGATCTGATCTGATCTGAAGCTTACATTGTAACTAGCTAAAATATAAGCAGGTTAAAATACATTCGTATTCTATAAAGGATCATCTATACCTACGTGGTTGAACCACCACAGAGTGAAAACTGCCATCATGCCAGGTGTTTTGTTTTTTTAAATGCTTTGTTATAAATCCACCACTACTGCTCTAACGATAGGTTATACTAAGGTGCTGGGGCATTTCTACATGTTAAGAAACAGAAAACAAAGACTAGAATTAAAACTGCTTACTATTCTTGAGACTAAAAATGGGTTACTTTTATATTTTTTAAAACCTAATTAAGGAAATCTACTTAAAAAATTACTGAATATTTGTAAAAATGTTAAGTTTACCAATAAAGTAACAGTGAATCACTGTCTTCTGAGATATGTGTTGAATGCTATTTTAATTTAGAAAAATGGTATTGCCCAAATTTAATCTGGGCTTCCCTCGTAGCTCAGTCGGTAAAGACTCTGCCTGCAATGCAGGACACCCAGGTTCAAATTCCTTGGGACAGGAAGATCCCCTGGAGAAGGAAATGGCAGCGCACTCCAGTACTCTTGCCTGGAGAATTCCATGGACGGAGGAGCCTGGTGGGCTACAGTCCATGGGGTTGCAAGAGTCAGACACAACTTAGCAACTGAAACACACAAACTTAATCTAAACATTTTCCCTGTGGAAACATTACTAATAACTTTTTCACTATGCTTATACTTTCTACCAGAAGTATTACCAAAAGAAAACATTTTGTTGTCAGAATTTTTGAGATTATCATACCAAATTTCTGATTATCCTTAACTGTTCTACAATAATACAATTTAAGTTTAATATAAAATTGATCTGCTACTAAAGATGTTTTAAAGCTGCTAATTAAGAGAGAAAAACCTTAAAGAAACCAAAGGGTAATCCCACCCCTGGCTACCTCGGCTCCCTTACTGCCAGCCCCGTCTTCACAAGGAATGAAAATGACTGACTAGTGTATGGAAAGAGTGCTTTATGACGGAGTCACACCAACCACAAAGACATGGGGCTGGTTAGGACATAAACTGAACCGACATATGGCTTCCTATTTCAAAACTGTACAACTACACAAGTTACCAAATCAGAAGAGGTTCCATTTCCAAGTTCTGATTCGTAAGAGCTTCCAAAGTAGAGCCGGTACATATTGAACTTCGATTCATCTTGAAGCACCTCAGACATCTCCAGAGAAACCAGGGACTGCTCTAAGCCACATTCCCCGTCTCCAGCTGAATCATCAGAGCCACTGCTGTGGTTAAGAAAAACCATCGAAGACAGACTCAGGTCACTATCAGAGCTGGAACCTCCATCCTAAAACACACAAAAGGACAATCAGCTGTAAAGCTCAAACAATCCACAATTCAAAATAAACCACACAGCATTCTAACAGGTTGAGGAAACTCCAGGCCCTTTTTACAAAAGTTCTTATTGATTCTCTAATGGTTCTGAGGCATATCACATAATTTTAACTATTAAAATAAGGAAAGACAAAATGGAGTATATGGGTAATTGGCCAACCATCTCCCCCAAAACTAACAAAGCTAGGACTCAGACATCTGGATTTTATTTTCATGTCTCTTTAAATTCATATTTTTCTATTCTGAAATGAGAAAGCATTCTAAAACATGGGTGATGCATCATTATAGAGTGCTTTACAAATAAACACCCTTTCTGCTAGTGAAGTGGGGCGGGGGGAGGAAACACCTTCTGTGGCTTACCAAAATAAGTAGCACAAACTTGGAAGTATCTAAATTTAGTCCCTGCAATAACTTTCAACAAAATGTGAAGGAGAGGAGGATATAGGGAAAGTCTTCCTAGAAAATATATGGTAAAGTCCATAATACGGCAGAGTTCAAATTCTTTGTTGCAAAAATTAAAATATTATCCTTACAGAAAAAACTTTCTGGGGCTGGAATACCAAAAGTACAGGATAAACCTAGAACATCTTGTCCTGTAGGGAAGTAATGATCAGAGAATGAGGACAATACAGCGCAAAGGCACAGAAGCCATCCGAAGGGGCTCCTCCTGGCCGGACCTGGGGCAACCTGAGCTTCAAAACAACTATTTGATGATTTTTTTAAAAAAGTAAAAAATCTGAAATCGCAATATAATTCTTGACACCTCAATTCAAAGGATACCCTTCCACACACCAACTATATTTTGCCAACAGTAAGGTAAAGTGAAAGAAACACACCAAATTCTTCATGTACGTACAAATTCTCTACAAAGCCAGTACCCCAATTATGGTACACTTGACTAAAGGCAAACTTCTATAAAGTTAAACTCAAGATTTTCAAAAATAAAATTTATTTTTAAGGTTGAAGCTGACACTGGACTGCTCGCATCGCTGTAAGACGCCACAGTAACAGCCTCCTCCGATACTCACTTGGAGCCCGCCGGTCAGCAGTCTCCCGTGCAGGGCCTCCAACTGGGCGCCGTAAAGGAGCGCTTTCAGATCAGCGCCCGTGAAGGAGTCGGTCAGCGAGGCCACGTGCTGAAGGTCCACATCGTCTGCCAGGGGTAGAGATTCACTGAGCACGTTTAAGATTTCAAGACGTGACGCCTGAAGGGAGAAAAACTCACCGACTTAACAAATACCATTGAACACAATATTTTCAACTGTGCATCTTACAAGATTTTCCTTATACATTCACTTCATGTATCTAATCAGTTTTACAGATCAGTTGAGCAATGTACCACCAGGCTACATCTATCCTCCTTGGTCCTTTTGTCTAACAGAAGGAACACAGGGAGGAAAATGAGTGAAAATCAACATTCTCAACTATTCAGTGTAGATCATTGCTTAGTGCTTATCTTCTAGATTTGGGCAAAGGAGCCAAGAAATGTTTCAAAAAGAAAATTAAAATAATCGCTACATGTGATATACATTTATACCTGTGACTATTGATCTGTCTATTTCTTCTTTCACTTATCCATTCATTTCTAAATTTGGGAACACAGGACTAGAGTGGTTAAAAGGCGTATCTCTACATAACCAGCATGGATGCTTCCTACACTACTATGCTTGATTCTGTATCAGTCTTCTGTTAAGATAATGAGCTGTGTGATCTCTGAACACAGGGAACACGGACAGCAATACTTGGTTTCCCTCCCTTTTTTCCATCTGGCTAACACAAAGTTTTCAGATGGGAGTTTGCATGGGATGCCTGGGCCAAAGAAAGGCTTTGCATCTAATTCAGAATCTTTTCACGCTGTAAGAAAACAGTGACTAGGGCCTGTGCCGAAAACTGGTCTTCTAAGGACAACTGCTGTTACCTGGCAGAAGTAAAGCTCACAAGGAAAGAGTGGAGCGTTTGTAGGTATATGAAACTGTCACCTGGTCAGGAGGAGGACAGTATACACATTTATCTAGTCGGCCGGGCCTGAGCAGGGCAGGGTCGATCAAGTCAGGGCGACTAGTAGCAGCCAGCACATAAACACCTGGGGGGGAAAGAAAACACTTTACTAAACCCTGGGGGAAGCTGGTATTAGACGGTATTTCTGTATTTACGATTATTACCCTGCAAGCCTTCGACTCCATCCAGCTGAGTCAGCAACTGGTTAACCACACGATCTGTAACCCCTGTGTTATCGTGGCCACGTCGAGGGGCAATGGATTCAAACTCATCAAAGAAAAGGATGCAGGGCTTTGCAGCCTGTGCTCTGGGGAAACAAACAGTATCTCATAGTTGAAGAGGGCCTCCGAGTTTGCAATTTCATATATATATATATATCTGTATATACATACATATATATGTATTTAATTCTTCACAACAAACCCTTAAGAAACAGTAATTATCTTGCTGTTAGTACACTAGGTCTTAGAGAAGTCAAGGAAGATCTGTGCCTTCTGGACCAGTCTTATTCAGTAAGTTAAAAGCTTCTTTGATCCTTATCACAAGTAAACTCTTTAATATGCTTTGGCCACCTGCACTTCTTTTGTGTAATGTCTCTTCATGTCTTCTGTGAATTTAAAATTCGGCACGCTTATTATGTTACCTTCTTTTTAATTAATACAAAGTCAATTAACAAAACTAAACAAAGTTCAAGTTAGAAAAAAAAATATATGACTAAAACTATTTTATAGAGAACCTTATAAAATGAAAATAAATCTCATCTCTGGTAAAAGGATAGACTAGAGATCTGAAGAATTGCCCTTAATACAAAATAACTGTCAGGTTGCTTTAAAAAAAAAATCTTTATTAAATACATGGCAAGTAAGATAAATCTGGCACCGACAACAGACTGGATTACCTGTGCCTTAAACGTCTGGCAAAACTCTTAAAAAACCAAAGACGTCTGATGTTCAACTTGTGCAAGAATTTTTAACTAGTGACTCATTTTTTCCCTACAGGTACAAGGATATTCAGATTTTGTTTCTTCTTTGCTTGACTTTGGTCAAATATATTTTATCTATGTTGCCCAAATTTCAAATATACTGGCATAAAATTTATATTATTATTTCATAATATCCTCTTATTATCTTTTCATCGCTGGGACTTGGTCTGGTGGCAAGTGGAAGTGTTCCGGTTCTCCAGTCTGAAAGTGTTAGTCGCTGAGGCGTGTCCTGTGGACTGTAGCCCGCCAGGCTCCTCTGGCTATGGAATTCTTCAGGAAGAAGACTCGAGTTGGTCGTCATGTGCTTCTCCAGGGGATCTTCCCACACCAGGCATCAAACCCGCGTGTCCCGCATCACAGGCAGACTCTTTACTGTCTGAGCCGCCAGGGAGGCCCGACTAAATGTACTGGGGGCCCTTAGCCTTTATTTTAACTTGTTTTAAAACGAGAAGAGAGTCCACATTACATTATTTCTTTGAAACTTACTACAACTGCTATGTATGGCCTGACATATGGCCAACTTTCAAAAATGTTCCAGGTGTGCTTAAAAAGAAAGTGTATTCCCCAATTGTTGGGCACATGTTCTAAATATCCTTACATCAATCTTGCTGAGTATGTTGTTTAAATCTTCTAAATTTTTACTTTTTTTCTTTACTATTTTTAAATTAATAACTGAGAACTGTGTTAAAATTTTCCACTATGAAGACAGATCTGTCAGTTTCTCTTTGGAGCTCTATAAATTTTTGCCTTAAATATTTTGAAGTTACAGTATTAGACACAATTTTATAACTGTAATATCATCCTGGTAAACTGAACTGTTGGTCAGTATGTGGTTGACTGTCTTTATCTGTGATAAGGCCTTCCTGGTAATATTCTTTTCTTAAATTGGGTGGTAGAAATAAGAGTTCACTTTATTATTCTTTAAAATATACAGATGTTATATATATTCTAACTGCATATTTTATAATAAAATTTTAGTAAAGGAACAAAGTGGCTTTTTCATTTATAAGCTTTCTGTAATCCCATCACATTTAAGTATTATTTTCACTCTTAAATATTAGCTTCTGTATTCACATGTATTTTAAAATGAATGTAGTGATAATTATACTCTATTTTAATTAAGTTCGCCACATGGAATCTTATAAGAGAGATAAAACTAGTAATTATGTGCTTCATATATTTTAAGCATCTATGAATAACCGATAATGATTTCACTTTCAACATTTCAGAAATATTTCTATTATAAATATAAAACCAAATAATTTCTAAAGCTTAGTATGAAAAATGTTGTATATTTAAGTAGTATTTGGTAAAACACTGAAATTTTGTTCTCCAGCTTGTTAATGACCTACATTAAATCATAGGTTTCAAAAATCAGATTTTTAAAAAACAAGATCAACAAGTATTGACTGATAACCACAGAGTTAGTTAAAAAAACATTCATAGGGTACTAACCTAACAAAAACATCCCGGACAGCTTGTTCACTTGCTCCAATATATTTGCTGAGTAACTCTGGTCCCTGTTAGGTAAAATAAAATTAAATTATAGTGAATTCAAAACTATCTAAAAACAAAGTATCATTTTTTTCCATGGCTAAGTCTAAATGTAACAATAGAAAACGTTTAATTAAATGGGTTTCTCCAAAATACATTGAAGAAATTAACGTGAGTGGAATAAATATGATATCACAAGTTCTATACCTGATGTTTCCTTTGCCTAGAACATTTGTCCCCAGAGTCTCACGGCTTCTTGCTTCATTTCATTCAGATCTCGGACAAAATGTCACATCCCCAGAAAGGCTCTGCCTGACAACCGCATCTACAGTCCACTCCGGTTACTTTACATCCTCCTTGACTGTCTTCCTACACAGCATCCACGACCCCCTGACAGTGTATTATGCATTAAATGTGTCTGTTTATTGTCTCTCTCCAGTAACAGAATATAAGCTCAGAAAAGGCAGCTTTATTATCGAATTCAATATCAGTGCCTGCTACATGGTAAGTGCTGAATAATTCATTTAGTAAAGTAATGAATGGTTTAAAAAGGGAAAATGTTCCGTCTTTCTCAAATCTTTGGAGACTCCAAAAAACATGTAGTGAGACATGAATTTCTTTAATCAGCATCTTCAATTACTGAAACCAATTTATTTGTTCAACAAATAGGTATGTTATTTGAAGAATATATTGTTTTTCCTAAAAGTCAACTGAAAAAACTTCCAAAACAAGCTTTACTACATATAACAAAATCAATAATGAGGACAGTTTTTCCTTAAATTGGGATATTTAAAAAAACTGGATAAGCCCTAACGTGGTCTCCAATGACAAATCATTACCATGAAAAGACCAAATACGATCAGGATATGTGACCAAAATGAAGAATTTCTAATATTCAGTCATCATTTGATATCTATTAATATACTAGTATGGAATTATATTTTCTCAGCATAGTGAACTATGAAGGATGAAATAAGAAGTAACTAAGGCAGCATGCTGGTGTCCGTGCAAAGCCTGCTTCTGAGGCTCACCTCCCAGGACCCACCCTAACCCACAGCCTCAGCTCTCTACTGAAACCTATGAGAGCTCATCCCAACTGTGATTTGAAGATTAAAGGGGAGAGATAAGACATCCTCCTTAATGGAACAATCCAAAATACAAAAATATTTGCAAGTGTTAATCTTGAAAACTGTTTAAAAAAACACACAATAAAACTGCACTCTAGTGACAAGTGAAAAAGAACATGATCACTGCTCTCCATCGATGCCAGGACGCTCACGTAACCCGTCACAAAAACTCACGTGAAGGAGGGTAGATGTAACACAACTGCAAATTGCTAGACTGGCTTTCAGATTGTAAATCAATTTTGAATAAGATTACAATGTAGGGTTTCCCTCTTTTTTCTTTTTTTCTCCCCTCTCTTTTTGAAGTTCAGTTTACATTACTTCGCATTCATGAAAGACTTATTTAGTAACTGTTTTCACTAACAAGAAATCCAAAGAAACACTTCACATTTATGAAACAGAGCAGAGAGTGAGAGCAGCATTCAGTGTTTGGCTGTGAACCGTTACCGCGGCAGCACACGCCCCAGCAGCAGGCGTGGCATCATCAAGCTTCTTCCCACGCTTTCTGTCACAGCTGGAACCGCGTCTGTGAGCAGCTGTGCTTTTACCTCAGTTTACTTTGTTCATCCATTAGCAGGATGTGTCTGATTGTTCGTTTGCTTTATACCATTTTGGTTTATGGAAATGTTTCACAGAAACACCCTACTTCCAGACGGGGGCGGGGTGGGGAATTTGCTTATGATTCCTTTGCCTTGAAATGTAATTGCTCAAAAAAAAAAAAAAAAAAAAAAGTAATTGCTCTTTGGCAAATACATATGGCTGGGGCGTTGAAACTTTACAAATAAGACATCACATCCCAGACCACAATGACACACCAGTGGTGGAGTGAGAAGCATTACTCAAAATGATCCGCTACATGCACAGTGAAGTCTGACTCTTTGCAGCCCCATGGACTAGCCTGCTAGGTTCCACTGCCCATGGAATTTTCCAGGCGAGAATACTGGAGTGGGGTGCCATTTCCTACTCCAAGGGATCTTCCAGACCCAGGGATCAAACCCGAGTCTCACGCATTAGCAGGCAGCGTCTTTACCTCTAGCGCCACCTGGTGACTGCTGGGGATCTGCTGCTGCTGCTAAGTCACTTCAGTCGTATCCAACTCTGTGTGAGACCCCATAGAGGGCAGCCCAACAGGCTCCCCCGTCCTAGCATGTCCTTTTAAGGACCATACTCACCCTACATGTGAGAAAACTTAAACTTGGTGTGAGGCAGCAAGGGTGAGATACAGACAACAAACAACAGAAACATAAAAATTTCACCTTCTGCCTTAGAGTGGTCTCCAGGCCCTAGTCCTCTAGCTTTTCTTCCCCCTTCAAGTTGGCTCTTTTATCTGAATATTTATACATAATTCTATTGCCGTCTTGAGCAAAAACATATTAATAATAAGCCCTACAAAAGAGAGATGCCTCATTATTCAATTTCCCACACAGCTTAAAAGACTGATCACTGCTTCTACTATTAATAGTTTTCCAAATATGAGACTAACCCACTATCAAGAAACAAATGGGGTTGGCGAGGATATGGAAAAATAGGTATACTCACTCTCGTGCTGCTATACATGTAAAACGGTATAGTCACCAAAAAAGTTTGGTGGTTCCTCAAAAAGTTACACACAGAATTACCATATGAGTGACTATATATATTTATACTCTGGGGCATATAAGTATTCCAGAGAACTGAAAGCATATGTCCACACAAAAATTTATGTACAAATGTTTACAGCGGCATTATTCATAACAGCGAAGAAGTGGGCACAACCCAGAGGTTCACCAAACTATGGCATATCCACACCAACTTAAAAAGACTGATTATCATCCAGCCATCCACAGTCCTGAAGTACTGAGGCATGTTACAACTTGGATGAACCCTGAAAACATTATGCTACGTGAAAGAAGTCAGACACAAAAGACATACTGCATGATTCCTTTTCTATGAAATATCTACATCAGGCAAATCCAGAGAGACAGAAAGCAGACTGGTAACTGCCAGGGGACTGGGAGGGGATGGAGAATGTGATGAAAAAGTTTTGCAACTAGAGAGGTGGTGGCTACACAGCACTGTGAAGGCACTAAATACCACGGAAATGCACACTTTAAAATAATGATGCAAATTCTGCCTCAATTAAAAAAAAAAGAAAAAAGATAAACGCCAAACATACCTTGACACTAATAAAATTCATTCCACTTTCCCGTGCAATTACTCCAGCTAGTAAGGTTTTTCCTGTTCCAGGAGGACCATACAACAGTACTCCTGTCCTCTGTCGTATGGGCAAGTTGGCAAATAATTCTGGGTACTGAAAAATACAAAAATATGACAAAGAGCTCAACTCTAAAACAAATGACTGAGAAGCTAAAGATCAGTGTACAGAAAAAAGTCCTGGGATGGTAACAACTGCCATCTCTGTAACAGTGCAATGACAGAAAAAAACATTCCTACTTAATAAATGAACTCAAAGAAACTAACACAGATTTTTCCCACTGGACCATGGAATACATTCCACATAAAATGCATATAAATGGATCTGAACTTCTTTCCACTTTTTCTGTTTTTTCCCCCCAAACATTTTAATAGTGCTACATTAAGAAAATAAAAATAAGTATACTGCCCTCCGCTTGTATGGCTCATAGGGCAAGCTATGACTGCTATACCCATTCAAATATACTCAATCAAGGAAAGAAAATAATAAAGAAGCATGTGTAATGATAATAGTAAAATCTCCTAGGAGAGTCCATGCTGAACAAGTAATTTGACTGCTCTATTTTACCCTCTAAACCACCAGCTTCTCAGCAAGAAAACTTTCTGAACATGTTTCAAAACTTTTTGAACAATAAAACTTTTTGAACAGCAAGAAAGCTGTCTGGGTCTATCAGCAACCCCCGGTCTCCTCTGGGCAGCATGTGAGCTTGCGCTCGGTCGTGTCTGACTGTGTGTGGCCTTGTGGACTGCAGCCGCCAGGCTCCTCTGTCCACAGGATTCTCCAGGCAGGAATCCTGAGTGGGCTGCCATTCTTCTCCAGGGGGTCTTCCCAACCCAGGGATCAAATCCATGTCTCCCACACTTAAGGTGGATTTTCTAACTCCTGAGCCATTGGGGAAGCCCCATATATTGACAAAATTCCAACCTCACCTTGACCTCCATTCTAATCTGAACGAGGTCCCAAAGTGAGCATTTGTGCAGATGGCCTCACATGCCTGGACACTGACGCTGATGCCCAGACCCAGCCTTCGGGTCATGACCCTGCAGGCCACGTCCCCCGTCCATGTCCTTCCACAAAGGCTTTAACCCCCAGTCGTGGGTGCCACTCAGTACGTCCCAGTCCCCACCAGACAGTTCCCAGGACTTACATGTAACTGAGGGCCTTACCCATTTCTTTTTCTCTTTGGTCAGGTCCCTGATCTCATGCAAAGATCCTTCACGCTCAGGTTTCTCATCCAAACACACCACCTTCTAGATTCTACTTCTGATCTAAAGAACAGTCAGCCTGGTCGGTGCTGCCTGCTAACCCTGCCTTTCTAGACTGTCACCCAAAATCTGGCTTAATCCATCAGTTCTGGGGGCCTCAATGACTCTCCCACCTTCTAGTTTATTTCTGTTTCTGCTCAATTATAGCTGATGGCTCATATGCTTCAGTGAAATTGAATTATTCAAGAAAAATCCAAGAACCCTGAAATTCACATCAAACTGTATTTTTCCTACAGGACTTCCCTGGTGGCACAGTGGATGAGAATCCGCTAGCCAATGCAGAGGACGTGGGTTCGATCCCTGGTCCAGGAAGATTCTAATGCCTTGGAGCAGCTAAGCCCATGTGCCACAACTACTGAAGCCCGCATGCCCTACAGAGGCTGTGCGCCAGAACGAGAGACGCCACCACAACGAGAAGCTTGTGCGCCGCAATGAGGCGCAGGCCCTGCTCACCTCAACTAGAGAACACCCCCACAAAGCAATGACCAGTGCAGTCAAAAATAAAAAATTAAAAAAAATTATTTACTATAAATATCACCCCAGCTTTATGGGCAAGGACCGTATCAAATACTTAAAAAATCTGTTCAAGTGCCCAAAATAGGACTGGACGTTTATTTGGTAACAATAAATTCTTGTTGGGTCAAACTGAGACTGGGCAAGCCAACACATAGAGCCAGAGCCAGTGATTCGGGGGTTTTACAGGAAGCAGGAGGTCCTCAATTCTTTTCTAAGTACCTTGGCTGGTAGCTGGATAGTATCCACCAGTATCTGCCGCACGTCATGCAGCCCACCGATCCTATCCCAGCCCAGGTCCCTGGGTTTATGCAGGTTGACATTTCGCAGAGACACAGGAGTAAATCCTCGGAGCGCCTTTTGGAAGTCCAATGTTGTTAAAACTAATTCTGTTTAAAAATAAACACAACTTCTTTTGGTGGTCATATCTATACATGAATTCTCATACAGCTGCCTCCCTTACCCAGCTTGCCCTCCCCTCTAGTAACCACCACTCTGTTCTTCACATCTGCAGATTTATGTCTGGTTTGGTCTGTTCATTCATTTTGTTTTTTATGTTCCACATGCATAGAATCATGTGGTATTTGTCTTTCCCCATCTGATTTCACTTAGCTAATCTTAACTCAGTTAAAAGAATGCTGTCAACTTAGCTGGAAATCCCCATTTTCTACTCAAATACCTGCTTATTTGAATGCTAACATGGACTAGATTTACTTCTTACCTTACTACAATTACATTTCTCCACAAGGAAGGAAGGAACCAAATTTTGGTTTTAGCAATAAAACGTACCTTCCCTGGTGTACACATTCTGATGAGAGAGGTGAGAATGTATGGCTCGATCCACAAGCATGGTAAAATCTCTAGCCACAAACCCTTCGGTTTCTTTAGCTATACGCTGCAGATCAAGACCGGTAAACCTCTTCATGTCACAGTCCAGTTTATTTTTTATTATAGCATGCAGAATTTCACATCTTTGATCCTAAGGAAAAAAACCACGAAATTCAGATTTATAATTTTACTTGAGTGCAAACTTTTGTACACGTATTTTGAGGAAAATCCGGTTGCCACAATCTGCAGGGACTGGGGGAGGGGTGACCGCAAAGGCCACCAAGGAAACACCTGGAGGGATGGACACATTTGCTGCCTTAATTGTGGGGATGCTTCATGGTATATGCCTATGTTAAAACCGATCAAATTGTACATTTACTTTTTTATTTTTTGGTCGCAACACATGGCTTGCAGGATCTCAATTCCCCAACCAGTGACTGGACCTGGGCCACAGCAGTGAAAGAGCTGAATCCTAATCGCTATTCCACCAGGAAACTCCCAAACTGTTCACTTTAAATAGTGAGTTTGCTGTCTTCGATTTTTTTATACCTTAATAAAGCTGTAAAAAGAATTACATTGATAAATGATGGCTCTTTCTTTCTCCAGTAAAAAGGTTTGTATTTTGGCTCCTTTAAGAGTATTTTGTTGTCGTTATTCCCATAAAACATAATTCTAAAAGCATTTAGTGGTCGATACCGCTATGTTCTGTTATGTTTAATAATAGGTATATTTTTATCCTTTTCTTTTCCTTCAGCTTTGAGATATAATTGACAAATAAAATTATAAGATATTTAAAGTGTACAATGTGATTTTTTTTTTAAGTAAACTTTTTATCTTGTATTGGGGTATAGCTGATTAACAGGACAATGTTGTAATAGTTTCAAGTAAGCAGTGAAGGGACACAGCCATACATACACGTGGATCCATTCTCCCCGAAACTCCCCTCCCATCCAGGCTGCCACACAGCACTGAGCAGGGTTCCCTGTTCTATACAGTAGGTCCTTGTTGGTTATCCATTTTAAATATAGCAGCGTGCACACGTCCACCCCAAACACCCTAACTACAATAACAGTTAATTAGCATAAGGGCTGAGTACTTTTAGCGTAGATGCTAGGTAAGAATTTTAAACAGAAAGTTAAAATACGGTTGCCTGTCTGGAAACATTCTTGGAGTGCACTGCCACTAAAGCCATCAGGCCTGTAAGCCCCCAAAGGAGACGATGCATTGTATGTGCTTATACACATTTGGTCTTTGTCACGCTTCTGGCACAGAGCTCCTAAAACCCTTAAAATGTCCCAAATGATAAGAGTGATAAACGTGTCTTGACATTCCTAAGAAACCCCTTTCAGCCACATCTGAGTTTATGTTAACAAGGTGACTTTTGGAGCGCGCCTAAGTACAGGGGGTTGGTTGCCACAGTAACCTACCTAGGCTAGAGAACTGGAACTTTCAGTCCCAACCCCTGATTTCCCAGGAGGGACTGGAGGCTGAGTCAATGCCAATGATTTGATTAACGATACCTATGTAATAGGGCTTCCATAAAACCCCAAAAGGACAGGGTCTGCAGAGGTCCCAGGCTGCAGAAGGGCTTCCCTGGTGGCTCAGACAGTAAAGAATCCACCTGCAGTGCAGGAGACCTGGGTTCGGTCCCAGAGTTGGAAAGATCCCCAGGAGAAGGAAATGGCAACCTACTCCAGAATTCTTGCCTGGAGAATTCCACAGACAGAGGAGCCTGGCGGGCAACAGTCCATGGGCTCGCAACTAGTCAGACACGACTGAGCGAGGAGCACTCTCACTTTCAGGCTGGAGACCCAAACACTTGCACTCGCCACCAGAGCAAGTCCCAAACTCCAGAAGGACAGAAGCTCCTTTGCTCCCGACCTCATCCTGTGTGTCTTTTCACCTGACTGCTGATTTGTATCTGTTCATATTCTTTGTAACAAACTGGTAATCCACTGAGTAAACTAGTTTCCCAAGTTCTCTGACTTGCTATGAAAATTAACAGAAGCCAAAGAGGGAGTCATGGGAACCTCTGACGGAAAACCAGTCAGAAGCACGGGCGACACTGGTATCTGAGGTGGAGGGTGGTCTTGTGGGACTGAGCCCTTAACCCGTAAACTCTGACTCTCTCTCTGGGTAGTGTCAGAATCAGGCTGAACTGGAGGACATCCGCCTGGTCTCCAAGAATTGCCTGGTGGTGTGGGGAAGAAACTCCACACACCGGAAACGGATGTCAGAATCATAGTGGGTACAGAATATTAGTGCTGTTAAAAAAAAAAAAAGTTTAGCTAGTCACATTTTTAAAAGAAGAATTTCTTAAAGGTAAATACATGAGGTAATGGATGTGTTAAGTAACTTGACTGTGGTAAATATTCCACAATGTATATCAAATCACTGTTGTACACTTTACATATATATATATAATTGTTCTTGTCAACTGTATCTCACTAAATGTAAAAAGAATTCTAATTTCCATTGTGTTTTACAGATTTTACTGATGCAGAATGAAGCAGTTCAGAATTTTTAGGGTTTTTTTTTGTTTCTTTTTAAATGGAAACAAAAATTTAATAAGAAAAAAAGAAGAAATGTTATTTTCAAAAAAGATATTTTCTTGGAAAGTACTTGGTAATATTTCAGATGGTTACAGGTGAAAATTTCATATCTAAGTAAAACATGCACTGAAGGTTGATTTTTAAGTCTTAAGATCACTAACATAAGCATTACATTTTAATAAAGTTATAATCATTAATAAAATTGATAAATAATTTATATAAAAGGGGACACATTTCAATACTCTTCACAAGTAGTAGTTACCTGGTCAGGAGGTTGAATGTGCTGGACACACTGAAATATGTGAATTCCTTGAGCAGAAACAAGTAAAGGATGTAGAGAATGTTGTGACTGGCTTGTAGCAATCAGCGCAACCAAACTTCCCATGGAAATAAATTCTTTCACCAGATCGTTCAAAGCTGGAATTAAGCAACACAGTGTAAAAGCTTATCATATAAGTGAAATTTTAAAATCATACACTAATTAAAAATAATAACTTAAACTTGGCCTTTAAAGTAGAGTATAAATGATATGGCTCCTCTTTACCTAGACTGAGGACCGAGGATTGGCAGGTTCCAGTTACTCTATTAGAGGCAAAGGAAGCAAGGCAAATGCTGTGTACTCAGAACCATGCCTAGTGAGGTTGGTTCTTACGAGGTAAACTTCTGAATCTTAATAGGTACATGAAAAGGAGTCTCTGAAGTAAGTATTATAGAAGGATGATAAACTTTCAAATTGTTGTTCTACTGAGCAAGCAAAATACAGCTTATATACCTATGGCTTTCTGGACAATCTCTTTCTACCCTAGCTCAAGAAAGGTTTGGTATGAGGTAAGAAATGAAACAGGCATTAATAACATATATCTGATCCTGACCTAGAAATTCAACACGAGACTAGCAAGTCTTTCAGACACTACAAGATTCCAAATGTGAATTTAACACTAATTTATGGTAATCCAGCCATTATGGTTGCATTCTGTATTCATCTCTTAAGAACCCTGATGCAGATGAATGCTGTCAAACCCTCCAAGCCCTGATCCCATCCTCTCCTAGAACCCCAAGCTCCACTGGAATTTCTTGGACTTCTGCACCTTTGCCGGAGGATCACACTTCCTTCGTGCCTTCATTAGCCTGAAGCTGCTCCGTGCCAATTGCTACTCCTCCATCAAAACTCATCCTAGTTATGAACAACTCTCAGAAACCTTCCCTGATAACTTCTTACCCAACCACCTCCAGTTTAGTGTATGTGCTCCTATCGCACCCTGCACACACTTCCAGCAGAACATACCCACCCATCTCCTAGTTGTGTCTTCCTGGGCAAATTACATCACCTTGAATTTCCACTTACTCACCTGTAAAACCAGGAGAGCATCTGCGTGGGGATACAAAGCAACCCTTGCAGTCAGCACATGGTAGCTACCATAACTATGAGTCTTCTGTACTAACACTGTCTGTTTCCTTTTATTTCCTCTCCAAGACTCTGAGACTACAGACTGTGCACGAGCAATAAAGAAGTATTTGTCAAATGAGCAAGAGTAAAGCTGTACAGTTCAGCAATTTCTAATAAGTGGAGAAGAGAGAACTTCCTCGGTGGCTTAGATGGCAAAGGATCTGCCTGCAATGTGGGAGACCTGGGTTCAATCCCTGGGTCGGGAAGATCCCCTGGAGAAGGGAATGGCAACCCACTCCAGAGGAGAATACGGCCCCAAAGACTAATGAGGTTAGAGAATGTTCACACTGCTCTTCTATGGATCTTGCTAATACAGGATACCTACACAATTATACAGTGCTCCCAGAGGCCTCAAAAGCAACACATTACACAGCACATATCCTGTTCTCCGAACAGCACAGCTTTACCACTAACACTAAAGACGCTAACTGATGAAGGAGAAGGTCTGCAGCCAGAGAGCGGCCGTGCGCATTACCGTGGGCGAGCCGCTGGCTCTGAACGGCCTCCGGACTGTGCTCGTGTTCCGGGAGAGCAGAGCGCCCAACGACAAGGTCCAGGTCGTCCAGCAGAACAACGGAAGGCTGCCGCCACAGCGCCTCCGAGAAAGCTGCCGCTAGGGTCTTCTGTATGTTTTCAAGCCTTTTTCCTTAACACGGAAGATATAAAATGGTTTTAATGTTATTTGAAGGCTGGGAAAGTTCAGGCTGCCCTTGAAAGCATTAGAAAAGCTCAATATTGATCTGACTATGCAAATCTAATCCATACAGTATTTTGTTAACATACCAATCACTAAAATTGTTAGTCATTAACACAGTTTAATTAATACAGCTTCAAAGGACTCAGTAAAATACTGAATTTTATAAAACTGAAAGACTGTGCTACTATACTTTCTATACATATGTGTTTGTTCATTCCATGGAGAATTTCAGATCCCTATTTATAAAAAAACAGTAAAATAAAAACAGGGATGTGGGAAAATATAAATGAAAATAAGGGGTTAAGAATCAGACAAAAGCAAACACAAATGTAGCTGCCTCAAGATCCTAGAATTGCTGTATTTAAATTACTAATGTGACTTCCATCTTCATGGTGAATTACAAACTTTTCATTTTCAAAGAATAGAGAACATACCAATTCATAAGAAAGGTCAAGAGTTCCTGTCACTTCAAACTTAAAATTTTCACATGAGGCTGCAAGCAAGACTCTAAGAGAAGGACAAGGTCTCTAAAAACCACCTTTATAGAATATGAAGTAATGCGTTTTCAAAGGCTATTTTAGTTTCTTACTATATACTAGATTAGTAAACAGAATATAATGACTAGACTACCACTAGTAGGAGTGGTCGCAAGGGGAGAAAGAACTAACTACTCAGTAAAATTTTTCTGATTCTTAAACAATTGGATAATAATATATTACAGACTTTCAGAAGTATAAGTGTACAGCTGACCCTTGAACAACATAGGTTTGAACTGTGCAAGTGTACTTATACATGTGTGGATTTTTTCCAATAGGGAATACTACAACACTATACCATTCAAGGTTGGCTGAATTCGTGGACGCAGCAGAACCACGTGTTCAGAGGACTGACTATAAGTCATACGAAGATTTTTGGCTTCATGGAGGGTTGGTACCCCTAACACACGCTATATTCAAGAGTCAGCTGTGTATGGTAAATTGTAAATTTCCTCTCTGCTGTCTACAGCCGCCCACTTTCCCTCCCCTGAAACAGTCAACCAACTAGTTCCCCAAAGCAATTCAGAAGTAATCTATACTTCTGATTAGAGTTCTAATCAGAATCTAATATACTGAATCTAATCTAATCTACTTAATTAGAATATATACTAAATACTAATTTTCTCAGAGTTGTGCAAATTGGCATTTTTTAGGAGTACTGTCTACAAAGAGTTTTGACTAGGGGGAAAAAAGCCTCCAGCAAATATGGGGAGTTTTAAGATTTTTATTAAAAACATCAGACTGCCAAAGATCTAAAATTTCTAAGTAATTCCAATTACCAAATGACAAACAGAAAAATTAAATAAAGATTAGCTATTTCTATTTATTAATTAGCAGCATTAAATAGTAATATTTCTTTCTACCAAAAAAGACATATATGTAGAATATTACCATATTCATACCTCGTAAAGCTTTACAGTCAATTATTTCCACATGGGCATCCAATATGTCAAATGCTTCTTTACAGATTGCCTTCGCTAAAGTTGATTTTCCACTTCCCTAGAAAGTAATTGTGTCGTAAGAACTCTCAATGTATTCAGTCCCAGAAACAGCCTGTCACTGTGGTAATCACGAACATTCAGTCTGATCAATCAAGTATATACTACACAATGCTATCTAAAAATTACATCTCAATAAAACTGGGGAAAAAGAAGAAAATCCACATACCTAATTTAAAAATAACATTCAAAAATACAACATAACTATAGATACTTAGAGATAAAGGTTAAAAAAAATCTGAAACCATCCCACCTCACAAAATTACTAACCACTGTTTTGCCATATCTTCCTTCCAGATACTCCACACACATTTTATGCAAATTTATTAAGCTGGGATTACAGTATTCCTGAGGGTTTACAATAAATCACTGTCCTCTTTATCAACAGACATAGAGGTACATCAGCCCCTAGTACAATGCCTCTCTGAGGATGTACTGAACCATAACGTGCTTATGAAAACCCTTCCTGACGTGTATTTAACAGAGTTCTGCAGAGAGTGCACTGGTCATAGCAAACACCCTCTTCTAACAACACAGGAGAAGACTCTACACATGGATATCACCAGATGGTCGATCCCGAAATCAGACTGATTATATCCTTTGCAGCCAAAGATGGAGAAGCTCTATACAGTCAGCAAAAACAAGACCAGGAGCGGACTGTTGCTCAGATCATGAACTCCTTATTGCCAAATTCAGACTTAAATTGAAGAAAGTGGGGAAAACCACTAGACCATTCAGGTATGACCTAAATCAAATCCTTTATGACTATACAGATCAGATCAGATCAGTCGCTCAGTCGTGTCCGACTCTGCGACCCCATGAATTGCAGCACGCCAGGCCTCCCTGTCCAACACCAACTCCCGGAGTTCACTGAGACTCACGTCCATCGAGTCAGTGATGCCATCCAGCCATCTCATCCTCTGTCGTCCCCTTCTCCTCTTGCCCCCAACCCCTCCCAGCATCAGAGTCTTTTCCAATGAGTCAACTCTTCACATGAGGTGGCCAAAGTACTGGAGTTTCAGCTTTAGCATCATCTCTTCCAAAGAAATCCCAAGGCTGATCTCCTTCAGAATGGACTGGTTGGATCTCCTTGCAGTCCAAGGGACTCTCAAGAGTCTTCTCCAACACCACAGTTATGACTATACAGTGGAAGTGAGAAACAGATTTAAGGGACTAGATCTGATAGATAGAGTGCCTGATGAACTATGGATGGAGGTTCATGACACTGTACAGGAGACAGGGAGCAAGACCATTCTCAAGAAAAAGAAATGCAAAAAAGCAAAACGGCTGTCTGAGGAGGCCTTACACATAGCTGTGAAGAGAAGAGAAGTGAAAAGCAAAGGAGAAAAGGAAAGATATACCCATTTGAATGCAGAGTTCCAAAGAATAGCAAGGAGAGATAAGAAAGCCTTCTTCAGCGATCAATGCAAAGAAATAGAGGAAAACAACAGAATGGGAAAGACTAGAGATCTCTTCAAGAAAATCAGAGATACCAAGGGAACATTTCATGCAAAGATGGGCTCGAAAAAGGACAGAAATGGTATGGACCTAACAGAAGCAGAAGATATTAAGAAGAGGTGGCAAGAATACACAGAAGAACTGTACAAAAAAGATCTTCATGACCGAGATAATCATGATGGTGTGATCACTCACCTAGACCCAGACATCCTGGAATGTGAAGTCAAGTGGGCCTTAGGAAGCATCACTACAAACAAAGCTAGTGGAGGTGATGGAATTCCAGTGGAGCTATTTCAAATCCTGAAAGATGATGCTATGAAAGTGCTGCACTCAATATGCCAGCAAATTTGGAAAACTCAGCAGTGGCCACAGGACTGGAAAAGATCAGTTTTCATTCCAGTCACAAAGAAAGGCAATGCCAAAGAATGCTCAAACTACCGCACAATTGCACTCATCTCACACACTAGTAAAGTAATGCTCAAAATTCTTCAAGCCAGGCTTCAGCAATAAGTGAACTGTGAACTTTCAGATGTTCAAGCTGGTTTTAGAAAAGGCAGAGGAACCAGAGATCAAATTGCCAACATCTGCTGGATCATCAAAAAAGCAAGAGAGTTCCAGAAAACCATCTATTTCTGCTTTACTGACTATGCCAAAGCCTTTGACTGTGTGGAGCACAATAAACTGTGGAAAATTCTGAAAGAGATGGAAATACCAGACCACCTGACCTGCCTCTTGAGAAACCTATATGCAGGTCAGGAAGCAACAATTAGAACTGGACATGGAACAACAGACTGGCTCCAAATTGGGAAAGGAGTACGTCAAGGCTGTATATTGTCACCCTGCTTATTTAACTTATATGCAGAGTACATCACAAGAAATGCCGGGCTGGAGGAAGCACAAGCTGGAATCAAGATGGAATCAGATTGTCGGGAGAAATACCAATAACCTCAGATATGCAGATGACACCACCCTTATGGCAGAAAATGAAGAAAAATTAAAAAGCCTCTTGATGAAAGTGAAAGAAGAGAGTGAAAAAGTTGGCTTAAAACTAAACATTCAGAAAACTAAGATCATGGCATCTAGTCCCATCACTGCATGGCAGACAGATGGGGAAACAGTGACTGACTTTATTTTTATGGGCTCCAAAATCACTGTGGATGGTGACTGCAGCCATGAAATTAAAAGACGCTTGCTCCTTGGAAGGAAAGTTATGACAACCTAGATAGCATATTCAAAAACAGAGACGTTACTTTGCCAACAAAGGTCCATCTAGTCAAGGCTATGGTTTTTCCAGTGGTCATGTATGGATGTGAGAGTTGGACTGTAAATAAAGCTGAGTGCCGAAGAATTGATGCTTTTGAACTGTGGTGTTGGAGAAGACTCTTGAGAGTACCTTGGACTGCAAGGAGATCCAAACAGTCCATCCTAAAGCAGATCAGTCCTGGGTGTTCATTGGAGGGACTGATGTTGAAGCTGAAACTCCAATACTTTGGCCACCTGATGTGAAGAGCTGACTCATTTGAAAAGACCCTGAGGCTGGGAACGATTGAGGGCAGGAGGAGAAGGGGACGACAGAGGATGAGATGGTTGGATGGCATCACCGACTCAATGGACATGGGTTTGGGTGGACTCTGGGAGTTGGTGATAGACAGGGAGGCCTGGCGTGCTGCGGTTCATGGGGTCGCAAAGAGTCAGATACGACTGAGCGACTGAAGTGAACTGATGTATATTTATGTTACTCCTGATTTTTAACCATGATAAGTAAAGCTAAAATAAATATCCATGGAGTTATGTTTATTTGTCAGATTGCACCTTCAGAATAAATTTCTACGAGCTAAAGGCAATGGCACCCCACTCCAGTACTCTTGCCTGGAAAATCCCATGGATGGAGGAGCCTGGTGGGCTGAAGTACATGGGGTCGCTAAGAGTTGGACATGACTGAGCGACTTTGCTTTCACTTTTCACTTTAATGCATTGGAGAAGGAAATGGCAACCCGCTCCAGTGTTCTTGCCTGGAGAATCCCAGGGACAGGGGAGCCTGGTGGGCTGCCAACTATGGCGTTGCACAGAGTCGGACATGACTGAAGTGACTTAGCAGCAATACTATATCAAAGGGTATACACATTTAAATTTTGCTAAACATTGCTGTAAGTGGCCCCTAGAAGATCAAACACTTAGGTTTCTATAATTCTTTTAATATAGGCTTACTCCCTTAGGCTACTACCATTGTTGCTTTGACTTGCCTTTTTTTTAAACGTATATATTTTATTTATTTATTTAGGCTCAGCCAGGTCTTAGCTGTGGCATGTGGGATCGAGTCCCCTGCCCAGGCATCGAATCTGGGCCCCCCTGCATTAAGAGTGCAGAGTCTTATCCACTGGACAACCAGGGAAGTCCCTGCCTAGCTTTTAATAGTCCTGCACCAGTTCTAATATTTTGCTTTTCATTACTGTGAGAAGGAAAACTAGCCAAGCTTATTGTGTAAAGTCTTAAATTTAGCAAGCATTCAACAATAGTACCATCATTATAGTTTATAGAATTGCATTTATTTTTAAAGTCAGCGGACCCTAAAGAATAAAGAGATTAGGGGTACGGGACTGTGTGTCCCACCTGCTATACTTTTGGTTTAGTCAGAAGGCCTTTTCTCTCACTCAAAGTAATTCACATTTTAGTACCTTTCCGTTTACAAAGCCCTTTCATATATATTATTTCTCTTAAGTGAGATTAATCCTAAAAGGCGAGGCTAGAAACTGAAAAACTGCCTTAAGTCACTGCCAGTAAGTACATAAGGGTGAAAGTGAAAGCGAAGTCGCTCAGTCATGTCCGACGCTTTGTGACCCCGTGGACTGTAGCCTATCAGGCTCCTCCGTCCACGGGATTTTCCAGGCAAGAGTGCTGAAGTGGATTGCCATTTCCTTCTCCAGGGGATCTTCCCGACCCAGGAATCAAACCCAGGTCTCCCGCATTGCAGGCAGACGCTTTACCGCCTGAGCCACCAGGGAAGCCCAATTTGAGTCCCACTACATAAGAGTAGTGGGACTCAAATTCAGTTCTTCCACTAGTTCCATTAAGCATGCTACCCCTAAGTCACATGGTGGAGGTCTGATTTCTCAGTCAACAGGACATTGTTTTTTAAAATAATATTCTACCATGATGATATATTTTGAAATTTGACATAGGTAATTTAGGAACATTTAGAGTAACTGCTATACTGTAGCAGCCTTGCATATCTGGAATAAACCCTACTTGATTGTGGTATATAATTCTTTTTATACATTAGTTGATCACATTTGGTAATATTTTGTTAAGGATTTCTGCATCTGTGTTCATGATGGGTCTTAGTTGGTAGTTTTCTTGTGATGCCTGTCTTGTTTTGGTATTAGGTGATGCTGGCCTCACAGAATACACTAGACTCTCCTCTGCTCCCACCCCCTGGAAGAGACTGCAGACAACCGGGACAACTTCTTCCTTGAGAGTTTAGTAGTGTGTGCCCAGCGCACCCACCTGGGTGTGTGCTTTCTGTTTGAGAACGATATTAATCACAGACTCAATTTCTTTAATAGATGTAAGCCATTTCATATCGTCATTATTCTTGTGTGAGTTTTGGCAGCCTGTGTCTTTCAAGGAGTTGGTCTATTTATCTAGGTTATCAAATTTTTAGGCATAGAGCTAAAAATTTTTAGGGGCACAAGCTGTTTATTACGATTCCTACTTTATTATACGTTTTTAAAATTTATTTTTAATTGGAGGATAACTGCTTTACCACGTTGTGTTAGTTTCTGCCTACAAGACTAAGTACATGCTTATTCCCTCCCTCTTGAGCCTCGCCCCCACCGCCTGCCCATTATACCCCACTAGGTCAGCACAGAGCCTTATCATCCCTTTAATGTCTGTGGGATCTACACTGATGCCCCCTTTTTCATTTCTTATACTAGTAATTTGTATCCTCTTTTTTTTTTTTTCTTAGCCTGCCTAAGGGTTTATCAGTTTTTACTGATCTTTGAAAAAAAAAAAAAAAAAAAAGCCTTTGGTTTCACACTGATTTTCCCTACTGGTTTCCTGTTTTCACTTCAATAGCTTCTCCTCTAATTCACAGTATTTCTTCTGCTTACATTGGATTTAATTTGTTCTTCTGTTTCTAGTTTACTAAAGTAGAAACCTGGATTACTGGAGTAGTTGCTCTATTTCAAGTAAGAAATCAAAAGAAAGCAACTGGGGTAGTAAGAGGAAAAAAGTTATCATGCTGCAGTTAAAAGTGAATAGAAATAAAAAAGCCTTATGATTTTGAATTGGGAAAAAAAAAACACAAAAACCCACAAAGACTCACAAAAATCACACTGCAGCTCTGGAAAAAATACTGCATTGGTAGAGAAGAAAACTGTGAGGCCCTTCAAAGAGCAGGGAACCTCTAGTAAGACTGACAAAGATTAAAACAAGAGAAGACACAAATTACCAATATCAGGAAACAGGACATAACAGATTTCCAATCCGTGAAAAGCACAGTAAGACGTGCTGCTGTAGGGAATATACACCGGTACAGCCACTGTGGAGAACAGTATGGAGGTTCTTTTAAAAAACTAAAAACAGAACTACCATCTGACCCAGCAATCCCATTACTAGGCATATACCCAGAGAAAAACATAACTCAAAAAGACACTTGCAGCCCAGTATTCACTGCAGCACCATTTACAATAGCCAGCACATGGAAGCAAGCTAAATGACCATCAGAGGAATGCATAAAGAAGATGTGGCACACACACACACACACACAACAGAATATCACTCAGCCATAAAAATAAAATCGGGTCACCTGTAGAGATGTGAATGGACCTAGAGACTGTCATACAGAGTGAAGTCAGTCAGACAGAGAAGGAAAAATATCATATGACATCCCTGGTATATGGCATCTAGAAAGAAATGATACAAATATACTTACTGACAAAATGAACCGCCTTAGAAAATGAACTTATGGTTGCCAGGGGGAGGGGACAGTTAAGGACTCTGGGAAGGTCATGTACACACTGCTATATTTAAAATGGATAATCAACAAAACACTACAGTCCACCACAAGGAACTCTGCTCAGTGTCACGTGGCAGCCCGAATGGGAGGGGAGCTTGGCAGAGAACAGACACATGTACGGCTGAGGCCTCCACTGTTCACCTGAAACTGTCACAATACTGTTAATCAGCTATACCCCAATACAAAATGCTTCTTGGGGTTAAAAAAAAGATGTGGCACGTGCGCGCGCACACACACACACACACAGAGGAATACTACTCAGCCATAAAAAGGAATGAAACTGGGTCATTTGTAGAGATGTGAATGGACTTAGAGACTGTTACAGAGTGAAGTCAGGAGAACAAATATCATATTAATGCATATATGTGGAATCTAGACAAATGGTATAGATGATCTTATCTGCAAAGCAGAAACAGAGACACAGACATAGAGAACAAACCTATGGGCATCGAGTGAGGAAAGAAGGGGTGGTGGATGAATTAGGAGATTGGGATTGACATACATATACTATTGATACTATGTATACAGTAGATAACTAAGAAGGACACTGCTGTAGAGCTCAGGGAGCTCTACTCAATGCTCCGTGGTGACCTAAATGGGACACACACAAATGGAAGGCAATCTAAAGAACAGGGCACGTATGTATACCTATAGCTGATTCACTCTGCTGTACAGCAGAAACTAACATTGTCAAGCAATTATAGTGTCAGGCACTCAGTCGTGGCCGACTCTGCAAGCCCATGGACTGTAGCCCACCAGGCTCCTCTGTCCATGGGATTCTCCAGGCAAGAACACTGGAGTGCGTTGCCATTCCCTTCTCCAGTAAAGCAACTATACTCCTATAAAAAAATTTTTAAAAGACCACAGTTAGAGAATACTACAAGCAACTTCATGCTCACAAATTTGACAAGTTAGAAGAAACAAACACATTCTTCAAAAACTACAAACTACCCAACACCAGCCAAAATGAAACAGATGATTAAAGACTTTGAATTTATAAAAAATATATAAAGAAATCTCTAGGCACAGATGGTTTCAGTGGAGATTTTACCAAACATTTTAAAGAATTTACATCAATTTTATACAATCTCTTCCAAAAAACAGAACAGAAGGGAACACTTTTCAACTCATTCTGTGAGGCCAGTATTACTCTGAGAGCAAAACCAAAGGCAGAACTACAGGCTAATATTGATCGTGAATTTACATGCAAAAATCCTTAACAGAATATCAGCAAACAGAACTCAGCAAAGTACAAAAAGAATAAGAAACCACTACTAGGTGGGATTTATTACAGATTTGCATGGCCGATTCAACATTTCAACATTAATCAGCCCCGTTAACACGCTCTGTTGTTGTTTAGTCACTAAGCCATGTCTGACCCTTTGCGACCTCATGGGCTGTAGCCTGCCAGGCTCCTCTGTCCACAAGATTTTCCAGGCAAGAATACTGGAGTCGGTTGCCATTTCCTTCTCCAGGGGATCTTCCCAACTCAGGGATCAAACCTGTGCCTCCTGCATTGACAGGTGGATTTTTTACTACTGAGTCACCAGGGAATCCCGATTTAACACACTACCAACATCATAAAAAAGAAAATTCAAACAATCATATCAACTGAAATAGAAAAACAGCATGGAGAGCATCGCCCAATTCCACACTATTTTCTCAATATCTAATAGCAGGCGCTCAAAAATATTAGTGAATGAGTAAATCTTTCCATCTATCGTATCAACAACCCTATATAACAGATGATTAAAACTCAAAGAGAGCGGAATTAAAAATGGCTAATCAGGTACTTCCCTGATGGTCCAGTGGCTAAGACTCTGCATTCCCAATGCAGGGGGCCCAGGTCTGATCCCTGGTCAGGGAACTAGATCCCACAGGCTGCAACTAGGAGGCTGTATGGCACAACGAAAAGACCCTACATGCTGCAGCCAAGACCAGGTGCAGCCATATACATATTTCTAAATTTTTTTTAAAGTTAAAAAACATGCTAATTAATGAAAATGAGCATATTTTAACCACATACCTTTCCTCCCGTGAGTAGAAGGGCTCCATTTCTAAGTCCTGCCACAAGGGACACCAGTTGCCGAGACAAAGGGCGCCCCAGGAGGCTATGAGTGATGTGCTCCATGGAGGAGACGCCTAAGGAATTCACTCCTCTGCAAAACATGTAAATTGCATGATCAAACGCTAAAACAGGATAAAATCTACCTATAAACAATTTGGAAATTTTCCTTCGTAGCCTAATGATTTATAAAAAGAGTAAAATCTTGGAAATTTTCCCTTACTTGAAAGTAAAATGATTTAATGCCAAATCTGAGTCACAGATTTTAAAACTAATTTTACTATTTTCATATATGTGCAGTAACTAGAAATTCTGTCCAAATAGGAATCCTTAAGGGGATTTGTCTTAATATACACATATATCCCCCTCAAAATGATTTCTGGCTTGTTAATCAACATTATCATACATGAGTGCTTTTAAAGTATTAGGATAACTGAAGACTTATTTCCTCTTAAACATCATCTTTGAAATCCAGTTTCAATCTGAAGATTACGCAAACATGAACTTCAACCTACTTCCTGATTCTGCCAGTTTATTTCTGATAATAAATATCATAAATTATTAAAATTAGTCTGACCTGAAGAGTTTTTACTTTATAAAGTAGATTATTTACTTTAAAAAGCAGATTATTGTTGCTCTGTAGTTTAATCCTTTAACTAAAACCTTTCTAGGTTATACTATTACAGAAAATCAAATCACTACTACTACATCCATTAAAGGCCTCTGTGACAAATTCTAAGAAGTAACGGTTTATGTGAGATTCTTATACTGTATTAAGAGCTAAAGAAATTGAGGAGGTTCTTTTCAAATTTGTCTTAAAAGTTAAAGAAAACACAAATAATTCCCATCAATCAGTACATCTATAAGACAGTGAAGGAATAACTTAATTTGAAATATTTTTAAACATTCAACTAATGTCTTTGGATTTAACTTTCAAAGCGAATTTATTAATTTCAAAAAATTATTGTTTTATTCAAGCATGTATGATCCAGGTCATATCTAGTTGGCTCTCTTCTCACAGATCAAATCTCAAAGTAAAATTTCTAATAAGTTTCAGACTTTCAGTTTATCTCAGAAGAGAAGGCAAATTACTAAGCCAGGTGTGAAAACAGAAACAATCCTTGAAAAAACTATCTACCATTACATTAGTAAGACTAGTCAACGACACTGACATCTAATTTAATATTTACACATAAAAGCCCTAAGACAGGTAATGTTAAATGTGTCTAAACGTGCCAGTTTGGCCGTAACTTCTTACCCCAAGCAGTTCAGCTTTAAAAAAGGAAGAATAAAGTCAATTTCCTCACTGTTTTCTTCTTTTACCATAGGGTCTAGAAGGACCTATAGTAGCAAGGAAAAATCAATTTTACATGTCAAAATAATACCTTTTGCCTGCTTTTCTTGGGTTCCAGGAAACTGAATTGCTGATTCTGTTACACCAGAGAGAAAAGATATACTGTGCATGCAAGATTATTACTTAAAACAGCCCTGACAATAATAATTTACTCGTCTAAGGAATATAAATATTTAACAAGCAGTAAAGAATGTCTTCTTCATACAGTTTAGAGATATATCTTTATTTGCAATTTTGATTTATGTCGCATTCTTTTCACAATTTTCCATCTGTATAGTCTCTGAATGGTATTCCTTAAATTGTATTTCACCAAAGTAAAGAAATAATATCTAGTTTCAAACCACTGAAATTCTAAATGACTTTAATTCACCTTCAGTTCTATAATGACAGTAAATATCCTAACCAAAACATAATGTTCTAAAAAGAGTACTTTAAACATATATCTGGAAGAAAAGTAATCTGATAATAGTTGTGAAGAGTTGAGAATTTAAGAATTGACAAAATAATATGGGCTGTGCAGCAAAATTGCAAATAAAAATATGAAGTTAAAAAAAAAAGTTACCCGCCCTCAGCTAAGTTTTCATTTGTTCCCATACTAGAAGAGTTTAAAATCATGATCCATTGGCCAGTTAACACGATCAATTCTATTCCTGGAACAGTTTTGCTGAAGCATCCATTTTAAATTTAGGATACATCAATCATTTGTTTAAGTAAGTTAAAGAGATTACAGAATAAAATATTTTAAATCAAGTTATTCCTTACTCTTATCATTTGAGTTTCTAATACAGTTTAGGATGCAAGGTCTTAACAAGTAAATTCATACTTTAGAATCAATCACATGTGAAAATATTATCATTAAATATTCAGTAGTACGTAATTACTTGTATTGTCATCTTCTGCAGCAGATTGGTACTCAATAGAAAAATATTTTCTTCTTTTTCCTTTTCCCAAGAATGAACTATATTCAGAGAAAACTCCTTCACCCCTATTAAAAAGAAAGTAATAAATGTAGTTAGTACTGAAGCTGAGATGAAATAATTTAAAATTTAAATTTATTTACATTTAAATAAAAGGATTCTTTGATACATAAAATCTACTGTTTAATTATCATTATTAGGTTTCCTGTTCATACCTATCACAAGATGGAAAAACAATGAAAAATTGTCCGACTTCTTTAATAGGAAAAATATGAAAATAACAAATAAAATATACTTACCATCTTTCATTTCCAGTTTAATGTACTCCTCCTCTGATACTATGAGAGGAACTGCGGTAGTGGCAGACTGCTGCAGCCATGAGTAGAACACAGTTTTTATGTCTTCTTCACTTACGTCTTCAGACTGCCAGAGGAAAGGAAACAAACAGTGGCGATATTCTACTACCTGAACTTAACATTCTTATTTTAATACCTTATCTTGCCAGTAAAACGATGGTCACAGGCACAGGTTTGGGACTTGACATTACAGTATACAATGAGTATGGTGTGGCCTGAAGAAAAACTCATACAAATGGCAAAGTTTTAAATGCTCCTGTTTTCTATGCCCAGTGATACACAGAGCATAATTCAGCTCACTTGATAACCATTCCAACCCTATTCTCTCCTGCTTCCTGTGAAGCAAACTCTGTAGTCAGGGAGCGGGATCCTCTGTTCCCAGCTTGGAGCTGTGTGTGCATGTGTGTGGCTGCACTCTGGCCAACGAATTACCATCAGCAACCCAAGAGGAGGCCTTCTCTCCTGAACTGAACGGTGGAGAAACCCTGCAAGAAGAAGATGCCTTTCCTTCTGCTGAAAGGATGCAGATGTGACGTCTATCACCACCGTAAGCACCCTGCATCTGAGAGGAGGAGACAAAGGCTAAAGGTGACAGAGAGAACGATCGAAGGGGCCTGCGTCGTGCTTACGTGGTCTAACCACTGTGAGCTCCTCCAAACTTCTTTGCACAAGAGAAAAACAAACTCTGTGTGTGTTAGTCTCACTTTCTTTTTTTTCTATGATGGTTGATACGTTCAATAAGTAGAGTGTTAATAAACTGTTCAAAAGATATGAAGAAATTCTGAGAAAAACTGCTAATTTCTGAAGCTTTTAGATTAATACTATTAAGTTTAAACAAGCTTCTTGAAATACAAAACAGAACTAACCAAAATTCATATGTGAAGGACTCTATCTGCCTAGGAAAATAAACTTCTACCATTTTGCAACTCCCATATCTATTATCTAACAGCTTATATATAACAACTCATATCTGTTATCTCTCTTCATTCATTAGATCCACTGATTAAGCTTGGTTTAGAATACACTCACTACTAAAAAAGCAAGCTAAACTAAGAAAAGGCATCACTTTCCCACTCTTAAAAATCACAGAAATAAGTCAGTTACTTCTTTGTATATTATTGGAAAATGGGATTAAAGACCTAGAGAAAGTCATAACATGAAAATGAAAACTTTTTAAAATCAAGAATTTTAGAATCAGAAAGCAACTCATAGTTCCTCTAGAATCAAACACCTTTCTGTCCTAAATGATATAATCAGCCTAGAGAGACCTGCCGAGGTCACACAGCTCCCACCACAGCACACAACTAGGGATAGGCAAGGGAATACCCCATTGCTGATACCAGAGGGAAAACACAAAACTCATGAGCAGTGGCTGATTACTTTTGTACATAAGACCTAGTTTTTGAAAAAAAAATATCAAGATCAATAACCACGTTAAAAGCAGAGCTCCTATAAACTTAAAAAAAAAAAGAGAACTCAGAACTTTATAAGTCAGAGCCATAAAAGTTCCACATTACAAATCTTTTATACTGTGGCCTATATGTTTA
Source organism: Bos indicus x Bos taurus (assembly GCF_003369695.1). Taxonomy (NCBI): domain Eukaryota; kingdom Metazoa; phylum Chordata; class Mammalia; order Artiodactyla; family Bovidae; genus Bos; species Bos indicus x Bos taurus. The sequence goes on along the minus strand of NC_040079.1, from coordinate 109,900,645 downwards.
AAGATTACTTAAGAATATCAATGCAATATAGACAGCAAAATATCTGACTCTGAAAATCCTGGAGTTATCAAGACAATGTTAAACTACCTTCACATGGTTTTTAAAAAGATATTGAGAGACAAGACAGAGATAAGAGGATGAGCAAAAGGACCTCAGCTCACCTCTTCTCAAGAAAAGAGCTAAATCACAGCTAACTGCTGTATAAACATCTACAAAAAACCCTGAACCTACCATAAAAGATATTCTACATCCAAAGAAAAGAAAAGCCACAATAAGACAGCAGGAGGGGTGCTTCTGTGATATAATCCAATCCTACACCTGCGGGGTGGGAGACCCACACACTGGAAAATCATAGTATGGCAGAAGTTCTGCCACAGGAGTGAGAGCGCTCTGGGCCCCGTGTCAGCAGCCCAGGCGGGGGTCTGGCACCGGGAGGAGGAGCCATCAGTGTCTCTGGCCAGTGAAGGCCAGTGCAGCTTCCAAGCCAGTGCTCAGCAAGGCTTCACCCGCACTATGATGCAGGGCTAGACAGTGAGGCCACGGGAACCCGGGCGGAACTGCCCGCAGGCTGTGGGCGGCTCCCTGGGGAGGCGGGGACTGGCTGGGGCTTGCTGTGAGGACAAGGACAGCGGTGGCAGGGGCTCCGGGCACTGTTCACGGGCATGAGCTCTCCCGGAGGCCTGGCCTCCCCAACAGCCTGCAGGCTCCAGCACTGGGACGCCCCAGAACCACCACCAGGGTGGGAGCACAGCCCAGCTCAGGAACAGACAGGCTGCCCAAAGGTCTCCCTGAGCCAATATCTGCCTCCGAACACACCCTTTGACACAGCCCTGCCGACAGACAGACAAGACCTAGACCCACTCACCGGGGGGCAGGCAGCAGTCTCTCCCAACAGGAGGCCTGCACACGCCCCTGGATCAACCTCACCAACTAGGGGGGAGACAGCAGAAGCAAGAAGAACCACAAGCCTGTAGCCTGAGGAACAGAGACCACGAACACAGAAAGTTAGAAAGTATGACCCAGCTGAGAAACCAGATAAAACCCCAGAAGAACAACTAAGTGAAGTAGAGACAGGCAATCTGCCTGGAAAAGAATTCAGCGTAATTAGAGTAAAGATGACTCAAGATCTCAACAAAACAATGGTGGCATAGACAGAGGACACAAGAAATGTTTAACAAAGAACCAGAAGCTTGAAAAAACAAGCAGAGACTTAGGAGAGGTGGCAAGAACACACAGAACTGTACCAAAAAGCTCTTAATGACCTGGATAACCAAGACAGTGTTGTCACTCAGCAAGAGCCAGACTTCCTGGAGTGTGAACTTAAGTGGGCCTTAGGAAGCATTACTATCAACGAAGCTAGTGGAGGTGATGGGATTCCAGCTGAGCTATTTCAAATCCTGAAAGATGATGCTGTTAAAAGTGCTCCACTCAATATATCAGCAAATTTGGAAAACCCAGCAGTGGCCACAGGACTGGAAAAAGTCCATTTTCATTCCAATCCCAAAGAAGGGCAGTGCCAAAGAATGTAAAAACTACCACACATTTGCACTCATTTCTCATGCTAGTAAGGTTATACTCAAAAATCCTTCAAGCTAGGCTTCAGCAATACTTAAAAACCAAGACCTTCCAGGTGTACAAGCTGGACTTAGAAAAGGCAGAGGAAAGGGAATCCTCTTACACTGTTGGTGGGAATGCAAACTAGTACAGCCACTATGGAGAACAGTGTGGAGATTCCTTAAAAAACTGGAAATAGAACTGCCATACAACCCAGCAATCCCACTGCTGGGCATACACACTGAGGAAACCAGAATTGAAAGAGACACGTGTACCCCAATGTTCATCACAGCACTGTTTATAATAGCCAGGACATGGAAGCAACCTAGATGTCCATCAGCAGATGAATGGATAAGAAAGCTGTGGTACATATACACAATGGAGTATTACTCAGCCATTAAAAAGAATATATTTGAATCAGCTCTAATGAGGTGGATGAAACTGGAGCCTACTATACAGAGTGAAGTAAGCCAGAAAGAAAAACACCAATACAGTATACTAACGCATATATAAGGAATTTAGAAAGATGGTAACAATAACCCTGTATACGAGACAGCAAAAGAGACACTGATGTATAGAACAGTCTTTTGGACTCTGTGGGAGGAGGAGAGGGTGGGATGATTTGGGAGAATGGCATTGAAATACATATAATATCATATATGAAACGAGTCGCCAGTCCAGGTTCGATGCACGATTCTGGATGCTTGGGGCTGGTGCACTGGGACGACCCAGAGGGATGGTATGGGGAGGGAGGAGGGAGGAGGGTTCAGGATGGGGAACACGTGTATACCCGTGGCGGATTCATTTCAATATTTGGCAAAACCAATACAATATTGTCAAGTTTAAAAATAAAATAAAATTAAAAAAAAAAAAAGAAAGAAAAGGCAGAGGAACAACATTCACTAGATCATAGACAAAGCAAGGGAATTCCAGAAAAAAAACTACTTCTGCTTCACTGACTATGGGAAAGCCGATCACAACAAACTGGAAAATTCTTAGAGATGGGAATACCAGACCATCTTACCCGTCTCCTGAGAAACCTGTATGCGGGTTAGGAAGCCATAGTTAGAACCTTACAAGGAACAACAGACTGGTTCAAACTTGAGAAGAGAGTACGTCAAAGCTGTATACTATTTAACTTATACAGAGAGTACATTATACAAAATACTGGGCTGGATGAGTTACAAGCTGGAATCAAGACTGCTGGGAGAAATATCAACAACCTCAGATATGCAGATGACACCACCCTAACGGCACAAAGTGAAGAGGAACTAAAAAGCCTCTTGATGAAGGTGAAAGAGCAGAGTGAAAAAGATGGCTTACAACTCAGCACTCAAAAAGCTAACATCATGACATTTGGTCCCATCACTTCACGGCAAACAGATGGGGAAAAAGTAGAAGCAGTGACAGTTTCTCTTCTTCTGTTCCAAAATCACTGTGGACAGTGACTGCAGCCATGAAATCAGAAGCTTGCTTCTTGGGCAGCAAGCTGTGACAAACCTACAGTTGTATTAAAAAGCAAAGACATCACTTCACTGACAAATGTCCGTATAGTCAAAGCTAGGGTCTTTGCACTACTCATGTACTGATGAGAAAATTAGACCATAAAGACGGCTGAGTGCCAAAGAATTGATGCTTTCAAACTGTGGTGCTGGAGAAGATGCTTGAGAGTCCCTTGAACCGCAGGAGATTAAACTAGTCAATCCTAAAGGAAATCAGTCCTGAATATTCATTGAAAGGACTGATGCTGAAACTCAAATATTTGTATATCAATATTCACAGCAGCATTAATCAGAAGTTTAAAAAAAAAACAAAAAACAGCAGAAATAACCCCAGCGTCCATCAACAGATGAATAAACAACATGTATATATACATACAATGGAATACTATGCAGCCATAAGCAGGAATGAAGTTTGATATATGCTATAGTGTGGATAAACCCTGACAACACGTTAAATGAAATAACAGAGACACAAAAGGCAAATATTGTATGATTTCACTTAATATAAGATCTAGAATAAGCAAATTCAGAGACTGATCGCAGTTGAGAATTGGGGGAGGAAAGGGTGGGGAGTGATTGCTTAATGGGCACAAAGTTTCTATTCAGGGCATGGGAAAGTTTCAGAAATAGTGATGGTTTCATGTTATAAATGTACTTAATGGCACTAAATTGCACACTTAAAGAGTTAAAACAGCATTTTATCTTATATGTATTTTATCACAATAAAACCAAAAGGCAATAAGACTTCTTTGCCCTTCTAGAATAAAGGAGTACATTCTTATTACTTAGCTAAAGCAGCTAGAAATTTTACAGTGCATGTAAAATAAGTGTGATATAACATATAAATGTGAACTCACCAAGTTTTCTGTAGGTTGTAGTTTTAGAGATCTTGGAATGTTAGGGGTAATTTCCACTGGAGTTATTCTGACAACTGCATGCATTTCTATATTTAGTCTCTTTCTCAGGTCATGTGGAATCTGAAATATATAAAAGTGAATTTAAAATATAAATGTTAAAATCTTGATTAAGAAATATTCCACAGCATAAATACTGATATTAATTTCTATCAACTCAGGTGAATGATAAGATACTGCCATGATTGACAGTATAGGTGGGCATTCAGGTACTAATACTAACATTTCAATTTTTCCCTACAGTTGTTTCTTTAACGTCCTCTTCAGAAGGTGATCACTTTTGGTCTCTCAGGTTAAGGCAGCCTGAGTTCCTTGTGGCACCTAACTGCCACCTCTCACTGGCCACCCTCCCAGCCTGACCGCAGAGTGGCAACTGCAGGCTCCTCACCGCCGTCTCTCCTGGTCTCCAGGACTTGGTCACCACTTTTTCACCCCATCCTCACCATACAACATCAAGGAAATAACAGTGCTTCCTGCCTAATGGCAGAACGATTATCAGAAACAGACAGGTCCATTAACAAGTTCAGACAATATGATTTTCAAGATGCAGTGGGACCTTCTTGAGTAAGAGATTAGAGATAACAGAAAATATGAGGCACGGTTGGAGCTTTAAGAATGATGTAGGCTGAAGAGATCACAACCTGTAAGTCACCGACCTCAAGGTCACAGTCCAAACTGTGAGAGTAAAAGAAACCTACTAAGGAGACTCCCTTTCCTTTCCATCGTTCTTCCCTGTTCCAATAATCTTCCTTCAAAATTAGGTTAAAATAAAGGAGGCTGGTGACTCATTTCCTGTAAAATTAGCATCTGAAGTTGGGATGAGGAGGGGAAATGCTGGGTGCACTACTCTCGCTCTCCATCACAGTAAAGGAACAATACCAGCAGGGCAAGGAGCTTTCCGGGTGCCTCTGAACCCCGGTCATCTCACGCCGTGGGTCTCTCCGTACACTGGGCATTTCCCCCAGTACATACCAAGACATTCCTTTGCTTTCAAGAAGGTGGAAGCAAATCTTCAGGCATTAAAGATGTGAGGCTTCGTAGGGCACTCCATTTGAAGCACGAACTCAAGAGTCAGCCTGCCAGGGTTTGAATCTTATTCTACTTACTGACTTGTTACCCCAGGCAGGTAATTTTGACCTCTCTGGGCCTGTACCTATCTTAGCTTTACCTGTCCAAGTTATTATTAGCCAGAAACACACACAAACCTTACCCAAACAAGGACTTTACCCTGCAATCAGAAATGTGTCCCCACGGGAACTGTTGTTGTCGTTAGGCACTCAGTCGTGTTCGAGTCTTTGTGACCCCATGGACTGTAGCCGGCCAGGTTCCTCTGTCCATGGGATTCTCCAGGCAAGAATACTGGAGTGGGTTGCCATTTCCTTCTCCAGATCTTTCCAAACTAGGGATTAAACCCTGGTCTCCTGCATTGCAGGCAGATTCTTTACAATCTGAGCCACCAGAGAAGACTAGAGGAGGGGGGACTTTAAATAGTATTTATTACACTGGTTTTCAACTTGTGCATAAAATATTATAATATTTTAGTTCAAAATTTGGGCAAGTTCAAGCAACATAAAATTATTTTCTAAGATTTATACTAACCCATTTGCTACACACCAGAAACAAACAACATTGTAAATGAACTATAGTACAATTTGGGGCTTCCCTGGTGGCTCAGACAGTAAAGAATCTGCCTGCAATGTGGGAGACCCAGGTTCAATACCTGGGTTGGCAAGATCCCTTGGAGAAGGAATGACTACCCACTCCAGTATTCTTGCCTGGAGAATTCCATGGATAGCGGAGCCTGGCGAGCTATATAGAGTCCATGGGGTTGCAAAGAGTCGGACACAACTGAGCAACTAACACAGTATTTTTTAAAGAAAGACTTATACTAACCCAGACTTTCCCAAGATGAAGCACGTCTAAGTTTTTGGTGTATTTAATGGCATTCTTCAGTTCCTCAAGTCCATTCCAGACTACCTTTAGCACACAGTCCTTGCCAGCTTTGTGACTATGGTCTGGGCTAACCTGTTTTTGATCTAGAGGCTCTGACATCTGCTTCTCTTTTTCAGGTGACAGGACATTTTGCTTTGTTCTACTTTGCTGTTGCTTTGGAGAAAGCAGTTTCACTAGCTTTCCATAGGTCACAGTGAAGCTGGGCTCCACATCAAAATATTCCTGGTCCCATGGAAATACATGAATGGCATAATGTTTGTGAAACACAGAAGTTGCTGATGCCTTACACATGCTGGGAGGCTGGGATTTGCATACTCTGAAAATATTGTCCAGAGGAACAACTGCTGACTGCATGTTTTTGAAAGCATTGACTTCAGTTAACCCCCAGGATGTGTCTCGTTTCTTCTCAGACCCAGAAGAGAAAATGCTTCCTATCATAGTCCATAAGCTTGGGATAAATGATGAATCAATTCTACCCTCTGATTCTCTTTCTTTAGACCCAGCAACTCCTACAGTATTTGACTGAAGTTGCTTGGTTTGAAGTTCTTTTGTCAATCCTTTTTGGTCTCTTCCATAATGATGAAATTTCCCAGGTATATCCTCTGCTTCTGAAAATGTACTCTCTTTGGCTTGGCGGGTCTTTGGCTGAATCAGGAGTCTGCTGTCGGTTTCTAGCCTTCCATAAGGAGCATCTGGTATCAGTGCAGCTGTACAGAAAACAAGGGTCATTAGTGTGCACTGACCTCTGCTTTGGAGTCAATGCGACAGTGAAGAGTATGACAGAAAGTGTTACAACAGCACCTACCAATCTGGATAAATATGTAAGTCTGCTGATCAACCCAGACCGGAAAAATGGCTTTTGGAAAAACTATTCGAATCTGATCTAGAAGGTGCTGTTCAAGGGAAGCAGCATGCAGCTCCTAGAAATAAACAAAAAGGTCAGTTCCCTTTACATTTTGTCTATTTCATGTTTAGAAAGGAAACCGCAACTCTTTCTTATAAAGCAAACCTACTTGGTTTAGAACACCACTCAGAGAAGAGAAATCTAAAGACACCAATGTTTTGGGGGATCAGATCGAGATGGAGGAAGAGTAGGATGGGGAGTTCCCCTTCTCCCACAAATGTATCAAAAATACATCTGCATGTGCAATTGTTCTCACAGAACATCTAGTGAACATTGGTAGAACATTTCCTAGATTTCCAAGGGGCAAAACATCTCCATTTAACTGTGAAGGACAAAACAAAGAAAAAAAGAGACAGAGAGAAAGGAATTTGGACAGGAGCTAAGAGAGGGGAAAGGTTTCTCCTCGCTTGGAAGCCCTGTCACAGGCGGAGCGATCAGTGCGGACAGAGGAGAGGGGCTCTGGAGTCTCAGAAAGCATAGCAACTGGTTTACAGAGGGCAATGTAGAGACAGACCCGCACAGATGGTCAGTACTGCCACCAGGCCCTGCCCAGTCTCAGATGCTCATCCACGGAGGCAGGTGGGGGCCGAGGCTCAGGCTTCAGAGGCAGAACTGGGGAGAGGACTGGGGTTGGCAGTATGGACAGCCCAAGGGGACTAGCATGTCACGTGCCCCAATCAAGGGAATATGGGGATAAGCCTGGGCCCACCAGAGAGGTAGGGTGATATTGTTAGGGGGCATGCAAGGAGAGGCGCAGGATCTCCACAGAACTCCTCTCCCTCTGTGTGTTCTCAGATGACAGGGCACCACCTACACGAGCTCCGGGGTAGGCACAAGCGGCCGCTACCACCTCAGACTCGAGGCAGCTGCAGACCACAGCAGGCGGCAGGCACTGCCACCACCAAGGGTCCCATGACTGAGCACCGACTGCTGCCCTTGCCTTTTTGGGACTGTGCATGGGCCAAGCACCTGCACACCCCTTATCAAGTGGATAATGGACAGCACATGCAGAGAAAAGAGACAGCAAGCATTCAAACCGAAAACAACCCTCAAAGAAGTGTTATATCCACACAAGCTATGCAGGGACGCCCTCACATATAAACAGTCCTCCAAGGCTACAGTAGATGACTGTTTCTCCTAAACTCACAGACTAAGAGAAATATAAGTAAAATGAAGCAGCAGAGGAACTACTCCCAACTAAAAGCCCAAGAGAATTCCCCTAAAGGAACAGTGAAACAGACCTCGTCAGTCTAATAGACACCAACTTCAAAGAGAGGTAATGAAAATGCTAAGGGGATTAAGAAAGGCTATCATCAGAAATGCAAACTGCTATAAAAAGGAACTAGGGCCTATAAGGAGCCAAGAAAAGTTAGAAAATTCATTTGCCAAGACGAAAGTTGAGCTTAAGGTAATGAATACCAGAATAAATAATGCAAAAGAAGGAATAAGTGATCTGGAAGACAGAACAAAGGAAATTACACGAAATAGCAGACAGAAAGCCAAATGAAAAAAATTAAAGCAATATGAGACCCACTGGATAATAATATAAAGTATATTGATCTATGTGTAATATGTTTTCCATGAGAAGAGAAAAGGGGATTGAAAGTGTATTTGAAGAAATTACGACTAAAAACTTCCCAAACCTAAAGAACCAAACAGATGTCCAGATATAGGAAGTGCAGAGGATCCTAAACAATATGAATCCTAACAGACCTACCCCGAGACATACTATAATACAAATGGCAAGAGTTAGAGAGGATTCTAAAGGCAGCAAGACAAAAACAAAGAGTTAATTACAAGGGAACCCCCATAAGCCTATCAGCTGATTTCTCTGCAGAAACACTGCAGGCCAAAAGGGAGCAGCAAAATATATTCAAAGTCTTGAAAGGGAAAATTCTGCAATCTAGAATATTCTATCCAGCAAGATTATTGTTTAGAATAAGAAGAAAAATACAGAATTTCTCAGGCAAGCAAAAACTAAATGAATACACCAATAGTAAAACTATGGAAATATTAAAAGATCTCTAAATAGAAAAGAAGCAAGGAGATATAGAAAGGGAGAAATCATGACTGGAAAGTAAATCATTTAAGCTGGCTAGTATAAATATCCAAAAAAAAGGAAAAAATCTATTTGTGAAAGTGATGATAAATACAAGCAACAGCAAAAAGATAAACATGAAGATGTAAAAAAGGACATCAAAATCATAAAATGTGGGGAAGGACAGTAAGAAAATGCACATTCTTTTTTTTTTTTAGAATATGTTTGAGCAGATATGACTATCAGTTTAAAGCAAGCAGATATACAAAAGGGTTAACATACTTAAAAAACAGGGCAGTCACAAATCAAAAACATAAAATAAAGGCACAAAACCCAAAAAGAAGCATAAAGTAAGCCATCAAACCACAAAAAGAAAGAGGAAGAAAAACAAAGAATCAACTGGAAAACAAGGTTTAATATGGCAATACATACATATGTATCAATAATTACCTTAAATGTCAATGGACTGAATGCTCCAATCAAAAGACAGAGTGGCAGACTGGATTAAAAAAAAAAAAAGACCCTACAGTATGCAGCCTATATGAGACCCACCTTATGGCAAAGGACACAGATTAGAAGTGAGGGGACAGAAAAAGATATCTCATGTATTGGAAATAAAAGGAAAGCAGAAATTACAATACTTAACATCAGACAAAACAGACTTAAAAACAAATGCCATAAAGAAAGATAAAGGACAACATATAATGGTAGAGGGAGCAATACGAGAAGATGTTATACTTGTCCACATACATGCACCTAATCCAGGAGCACCCAAATATATAAAACACATACTGACAGACATGAGGGCTTCCTTGGTGGTTCAGTGATAAAGAATCTGCCTCTAATTCAGGAGACGTGGGTTCAATCCTTAGGTTGGGAAGATCCCCTGGAGAAGAAAATGGCAACCCACTCCAGTATTCTGCCTGGGAAATCCCATGGACAGAAGGAGCCTGGATGACTACAGTCCACCGGGTCAGAAAGAGTTGGACACGACTTAGTGACTAAACAACAACAGACATAAAGGGAGAAACTGACAGCAAGACAATAATAGCAGGAGACTTTGACAGCCCACTCACATCAAAGAACAGATCTAGACAAAAAATCAATAAGGCAACAGGAATCCTAAATGACCCAACAGAACAGTTACACATGCCCCCAAAGTAGAATATACGGAGAAGGCAATGGCACCCCACTCCAGTACTCTTGCCTGGAAAATCCCATGGACGAAGGAGCCTGGTAGGCTGCAGTCCATGGGGTCGCTACGAGTCGGACACGAGTGAGCGACTTCACTTTAACTTTTCACTTTCCTGCATCGGAGAAGGAAATGGCAACCCACTCCAGTACTCTTGCCTGGAAAATCCAGGGACGGGGGAGCCTAGTGGGCTGCCGTCTCTGGGGTTGCACAGAGTCGGACACGACTGAAGCGACTTAGCAGCAGCAGCAGCAGCAAAGTAGAATATACATTCTTTTCAAGTGCACATGGAACATTTTCTAGGACTGACCACACAGTAGGGCATAAACTAACCTCTACAAATTCAAGAGTATAGAAAGTATTTTAGGCATCTTTTCCAACCACAATGGCACAAAATTACCAATCAACCACAGGATAAGGAATGAGGAAAAGATTACGTAGAGACTAAACAACATGCTACTAAAAAACCAATGAGGAAATCAAAAGGAAGTTAAAAAATGCCTTGAGACAAGTACAGTCAGAACACAATACAAAATCTATGGCCGGTAGCAAAGGCAGTTCTTAGAGGGAAGTTCATAACAATAAAGGTCTTCCTCAAAAAACAAGAAGAATCTCAAACAACTTAATCTACCACATAAAAGAATTAGAAAAAGAACAAACAAAACCTAAAGTTAGTAGAAGGAAGGAAGTAATAAAGAGCAGGGAGGACATAAATCAAGATTAAAAAAAAAATAGAAAAAAAATTATTAAAACCAAGAGCTTGGTCTTTGAAAGGGTAAACAACATTGACAAACCTCTGAGCAGGCTCATTAAGAACAGAGAAAGAACCTATATAAAGACAGTAAGAAATGAAGAAGGAGAAATCAACAAATCCTGCAGAAATACAGAAACCCATAAGAGAATACTGTGAACAATTAAACGCGGGGAACTCCCTGATGATCCAGTGGTTAGGACTTGCAGCTCCTCACTGCCATGGCCCTGGTTCAATCCCTGGCTGGGGAACTGAGATCCTGAAAGCTGCACAACATGTCCAAAATACAAAAACAAATTATATGCCAACAAATTTCACAACCTGGAAGAAATTGACAACTTTCTAGAAACATACAGCCCACTGAAATTGAATCAAGAAATAGATCAGTTGAACAGACCAATCACTGAAAGTGAAATAGAATCTGCAGCGATAAACCTCCCTACAAACAAAAGCTATGACAGACCTAGATGGCATATTAAAAAGCAGAGATAGCACTTTGCCAACAAAGGTCCATGTAGCTAACGCTATGGTTTTTCCAATTGTCATGTATGGATATGAGAAAAGTGAAAGTGAAAGTTGCTCAGTTGTGTCCAACTCTTTGAGACTCCATGGACTATGTACAGTCCATGGAATTCTCCAGGCCAGAATACTGGCATGGGTAGCCCTTCCCTTCTGCAGGGGGTCTTCCCAATGACTCTACCAGCTGAGCCACAAGGAAAGCCTAAGAATACTGGAGTGGGTACCCTATCCCTTCTCCAGTGGATCTTCCTGACCCAGGAATTGAACCAGGGTCTCCTGCATTGCAAGCAGATTCTTTACCAACTGAGCTATCAGGGAAGACCTATGGATATGAGAGTTGGACCATAAAGAAGTCTGAGCACCAAAGAATTGAGGCTTTTGAACTGTGGTGCTGGAGCAGACTCTTGAGAGTCTCTTGGACAGCAAGATCAAATCAGTCCATCCTAAAGGAAATCACCCCTGAATATTCACTGAAAGCACTGATGCTCTCTTCACATCTGGCCCCCTGATGTGAAGAGCCGACTCATTGGAAAAGACTCTGATACTGAGAAAGACTGAAGACAGGAGGAGAAGGAAGTGACAGAGGATGAGATGGTTGGATGCCATCACTGATTCAGTGGACATGAACTTAGGCAAACTCTGGGAGATGGTGAGGGACAGGGAAGCCTGGTGAGCTGCAGTCCATGGGGTCACAGAGAGTCGGACATGACTTAGCAACTGAACAAGAAAGAACAAACCAAAGTCCAGGACCAGCTGGCTTCACAGGTGAATTCTACAAACATACAAGAATAATTTATACTGGGCCTTTTCAAACTCTTCTAAAAGACGGAGAAGGAGGGTACACTCCAAAAGATATTCTACACAGCCACCATCATCCTGATACCAAAACCAGACAAAGATACATCAGAAAAGAAAGGCACAGGCCAGTATCTCTGTTGACTACAGATGCAAAAATTCTCAACAGAATATTAGCAAACTGAATCCAAGAACACATAAGAGATCATACACCACTACTAACTGAGATGCATCCCAAATTCACAAGGATGGTTTAACACATGGAAATCAGTCAATGTAACACAGCACAGAAACAAAAGAAAAGTCAAAAGAACACATGATCATCTCAACAGACCCAGAAAAAGAATCTGACAAAGTTTAACACTCCTTCACAGATCACAGCCTTGTCATAGTGAAGGGACTTGAATAACTCAATGAAGTTAAGAGTCCTGCCATGCAGGGCCACCCAAGACAGATGGGTCACAGTGGAGAGTGCTGACAAAAAGTGGTCCAATGGAGAAGCGAATGGCAAACCACTGGAGTATTCTTGCTGTGAGACCCCCATGAACAGCATGAATAGGCAAAAAGACGTGACACAGTCTGGAAGGTGTCCAGTATGCTACTAGGCAAAGAGCAGAGGGCAATTATTAATAGCTCCAGAAAGAATGAAGCAGCTGGACCAAAGTGGAAACAACACTCCAGTTGTAGATGTGTCTCGTGGTGAAAGTAAAGTCCAATGCTTAAGGAGCGATACTGCATAGGATCTGGAGTGTTAGGTCCATGAAACAAGGTTAATTGCATATGGTCAAGCGGGAGATTGTAAGAGTGAACATCAACATTTTAGGAATCAGTGAATTAAAATGGATGGGAATGGGAGAATTTAATGCAGATGACCACTACATCTACTACTGTGGGCAAGAATCCCTTAGAAGAAATGAAGGAGCTGTCATAGTCAACAAGAGTCTGAAACATAGTACTTGGGTGTACTCTTAAAAATGACAGAATGATCTCAGTTCATTTCAAGGCAAACCATTCAACATTACAGTAATCCAAGTCTATGCCCCAACCACTGATACTAAAGAGGTTGAAGTTGACCAGTTCTGTGAAGACCTACAACATCTTCTAGAACACACACACACACACACACACACACACACACACACACACAAATGTTCTTTTCATCATAGGGGACTGGAATGCAAAAGTAGAAAGCCAAGAGATACCTGGAATAGCAGGCAACTTTGGCCTTGAAGTACAAAATGAAACAGGGCATATGCTAACAGAATTTCATCCAGAGAACATACTGGTCATAGCAAAGCCCCTCTTTCAACAACACAGAAAGACAGCTCTACACATGGACGTCACCAGACAGTCAATACCGAAATCAGATTGATTATATTCTTTTCAACTAAAAATGGGGAAGCTCTATACAGTCGGCAAAAACAAGACCTGGAGCTGACTGTGGCTCGGATCATCAACTTCTCATTGCATAAAAGTTCAGACTTAAATTGAATAAAGTAGGGAAAATGACTAGGCCATTCAGCTATGACCTAAATCAAATCCCTTATGGTTATACAGTGGAGGTCTTGAATAGATTCAAGTAATTAGATCTGGTAGACAGAGTGCCTGAAGAACTATGGATGGAGGTCTGTGACACTGTACACGACGCATGACCAAAATCATCCCAAAGAAAAAGAAATGCGAGAAGGCAAGGATGTTGTCTGAGGAGGCTTTATAAGAGTTGAGGAAAGAAGAGAAGCAAAAAGTAAAGGAGAAAGGGAAAGAGCCCCAACTGAATGCAGAGTTCCAGAAAATAGCCAAGAGAGATAAGAAGGCCTTCTTAAACCAACAGTGCAAAGAAATAGAGGAAAACAATAGAATGGAAAAGACTAGAGATCTCTTCAAGAAAACTGGAGATATCAAGGGAACATTTCCTGCAAGGATGGGCACAATAAAGGACAGAACGGGTAAGGACCTAACAGAAGCAGAAGAGATTAAGAGATTAAGACAAGGTGGCAAGAATACACAGAACAACAATACAAAAGAGTTTTTAATGACCCAGACAACCACGATGGTGTGATCACTCACCTAGAGTCTGATATCCTGGAGTGTGATGTCAAGTGGGCCTTAGGAAGCTTTACTAACAACAAAGCTAGGGGAGGTGATGGAATTCCAGCTGAGCTATTTCAAATCCTGAAAGGTGATGCTGTGAAAGTGCTGCACTCAGTATGCCAGCAAATTTGGAAAACTCAGCAGCGCCCATAGGACTGGAAAAGGTCAGTTTTCATTCCAATCCCAAAGAAAGACAATGCTGAAGAACGTTCAAATCATTGTACAATTGCACTCATCTCACATGCTGTTAAGGTTATGGTCACAATACTTCAAGCTTAGGCTTCAACAGTACGTGAACTGAGAACTTCCAGGTGTACAAGATGGGTTTAGAAAAGGCAGAGGGACCAGAGATCAAATTGCCAACATTTGTTGAATCATAGAGAAAGCAAGGGAATTCCAGAAAAACATCTACTTCTGCTTTATTAACTAGGGCTTCCCTGGTGACTCAGCTGGTAAAGAATCCACCTGCAATGCAGGAGACCTGGGTTCAATCCCTGGGTTGGGAAGATCCCCTAGAGAGGAGAACGGCTACCCACTCCAGTATTTTGGTCTGGAGAATTCCTTGGATTTGCAAAAAGTCAGACACACAGCTGAGCAACTTTCAGTTTTTTTCACTTTCATTAACTATGTTAAAGCCTTTGACTGTGTAGATCACAACAAACCGGAAAATTCTTAGAGATGGGAATACCAGACCACCTCACCTGCCTCCTGAGAAACCTTTAATGTAGGTCAAGAAGCAACAGTTAGAATTGGATGTGGAACAACAGAGTGGTTAAAAATTTGGAAAGGAGTATGACAAGGATGTATATTGTCACTCTGCCTATTTAACTTATATGCAGAGTGCTGCTGGCTGTGCTTAGTCACTCAGTTGTTTCCAACTCTTAGTGACCCCACGGACTGCAGCCCACCAGGCTCCTCTGTCTTGGGGATTCTCCAGGCAAGAATACTGGTGTGGGTTGCCATGCCCTCTTCAGGTGATCTTCCCAACCCAGGAATTGAACCCAGGTCTCTCACATTGCAAGCAGATTCTTTACTGACTGAGTCACCAGCCCAAGAATACTGAAGTAGGTAGCCTCTCTCTTTTCCAGGGGATCTTCCCAACCCAGGAATCAAACCAGGGTTTCCTACATTGCAGCTGAGCTACAAGCTCAACTACGAGGGAAGCCCTATATGCAGAGTACATCGTGCTAAATGTTGGACTGGATGAATCACAAGCTGGAATCAAGATTGCTGGAAGAAATATCAACAACCTCAGAGTATGTAGATGATATTCCTTTAATTGCAGAAAGTTAGGGTGAAAAAGCTGGCTTAAAACTCAACATTACAAAAACTTAAGGTTGTGACATCCAGTCCCATCAGTTCACGGCAAGCAGAAGGGGAAAAAGCAGAAGCAGTGACAGATTTTATTTTCTTGGGCTCCAAAATCACTGCAGATGGTGAGTGCAGCCATGAAATTAAAAGATGCTTGTTCTTGGGAAGGAAAGCTGTGACAAAACTAGACAGCAGAGTAAAAAGCAGTGACATCACTTTGCTGCAAAGGTCAGTATAGGCAAAACTATGGTTTTTCCAGTAGTCATGTATGGATGTGAGAGTTGGACCATAAAGAAGGCTGGGCACGAAAGAATTTATGCTTTTGAATTGTGGTGCTGGAGAAGACTCTTAAGACTACCCTTAAGACTACCAGAGATCAAACCAGTCAATCCTAAAAGAAATTAATCCTGAATATTCATTGGAAAGACCAATGCTGAACCTCCAATACTTTGGCCACCTGATGCGAAGAGCTGACTCACTGGAAAAGACCCTGATAGGAAAGATTAAAGCCAAAAGGAGAAGCAGGCAGCAGAGAATGAGATGGTTAGACAGCATCACTGACTTGGACAAGAATTTGAGCAAACTCCAGGAGATAGTGAAGGACAGGGAAGTCTGGTGTGCTACAGTCCACGGGGTTGCAAAGAGTCAGACCCAACTTCACGACTGAACAGCAACAACGTGATAAAAACTCTTTCAAAAGAGGGTACTGAGAGAACATATCTCAATATAATAAAAGCCTTTTACAACAAACCCACAGCCAATGTAACCCTGAACAGTAAAAAGCCAAAAGCATTCCTGCTAAAATCCAGAACAAAACAAGGATGCCTACTCATTGCTTTTCTTCACCATAATATTGGAAGTCCTAGCCACAGCACTCAGACAGAAAAAGAAATAAAAGGTATTCAGATTGGAAGGGAAGAGGTTGAATTGTCATTATATGCAAATGCATCCCTACTCAGTCACTCAGTTGTGTCCAGCTCTTTGTGACCCCAGGGACTGTAGCCCTCCAGGCTCCTCTGGTCATGGGATTCTCCAGGCAAGAATACAGGAGTGGGTTGCCATGTCCTCCTCCAGGGGATCTTCCTGACCCAGGGATCGAACCCTAGTCTCCTGTGTCTCCTGCACTGCAGGCGGATGCTTTATCACCAGGGAAGCCCATGTGCGGATGACATGATACTATATACAGAACACCCTAAGGTCTCCATACAAAAACTACTAGATCTAATGAATGAACTCAGCAAAGTAGCAGCATACAGGATTAACACTCAAAAATCAAGTTCTACCTTACTTAGTAATTTGGAATACGATAACATGGCAATGGATGAAGCATTACTTTGGAAATATGAAAAACTCAGCATTGTTATAGTTGTGGTCAAGAAATGAATAAATTAAAGATAAAAAAAAAATCAGTTGCATTTGTTTTATATTAACAGTGAAGTATCAGAAAGGAAATGTAAGAAAACAATACTTTTAAACTTGGACCAAAATAAAATACCTAGGAATAAACCTGACCAAGGAGGTGAAAGACTTAGACGCGGAGAACTATGAAGTATTAATATAGGAAATTAAAGAGAATTCAAAGATATGGAAAGACATCCCATGCTCTTGGACTGGAAGAATTAATATTGTTAAATGGCAATACCACCCAAAACAATCTACAAACTTCACGGAATCCGTACCAAATTACCCATGACATTTTTCACAGAACTGGAACAAATAATCCAAAAATTTATATGGAACCATAAAGACCCAGAAGTGCCACAGCAATCCTGAGGGAAAAAAACAAAGCAGAAGGCGTAAGCCTCCCAGATTTCAGACAATACTACCATAAACAAAACAATGCGTGTTGGTACAAAACCTGACATGTGGATCAGTGGAACAGAATGGACAGCCAAGATATAAACCCACACACCTATGGTCCATTAATCCATTCATCTTCAACAAGAATATAGGACAATCAAATGGGAGAAAGTCTCTTCAGCAAGTGGTGCTAGGACAGTTAGACAGCTGCATGTGAATCAGTGAAGTTAGAACACACCCTCACATCATGCACAGAGATAAACTCAAAATGGCTTAAATACCTAAACACAAAATATGACATCATGAAACTCCTAGAAGAGAATACAAGCAAAGCATTCTCTAACATAAACTGTGCCAATGTTTTATTAGATCAGTCTTCCAAGGCAATAGAAATAAAAACAAAATAAACAAATGGGACCTAATCAAACTTACAAACTTTTGCACAGGGAAAAAAAAAAAAAGGATAAAAAGACAACCTAAGGAATGGGAGAAAATATTTGCAAAATGATATAACTGACAAGGGCTTAATCTCAAAAATATATAAACTGCTCATATAATTCAAGAAAACAGCCAATCAAAAAAAAAAAGCAGAAGACCTAAGTAGACATTTCTCCAAAAAAGACATACAGATGGCCAGTAGGTACACGAAAAGATGTTCAACATTACTAATTATTAGAGAAACCAAAACCAAAACTACAATGAGGTATCACTTCACCCCAGTCAGAATGGCCATCATTAAAAAGTCTACAAGTAACAAGCACTGGAGAGGGTGTGGAGAAAAGGAAACCGCCCTACACTGTTGGGAGGAACCTAAGTTGGTGCAGTCAACAAGACAGTATGGAGTTTCCCCAGAAATCTAGAAATAGAACTACTAAATGATCCAGCAATCCCACTCCTGGGTATATATCCAGACAAAACTATAATCCAAAAAGATACACGCACCCCTATGTTCAGAGCAGCACCGTTCACAACGGCCAAGACATGGAGACAAGCTGAACACCCATCAACTGATGGATGGATAAAGATGCGGTGTGCATATACAGCAGGATACTTTCATTCTTTTGTAAAAAAGAACAAAACAATGCCATGTGCAGCAACATGGATGCAACTAGCTATGGGATACGAAGTGAAGTAAATCGGGAAGAGAAAGACAAACACCATACGATATCATTTACACGTGGAATCTAAAATATGGCACAAAATGAACATATGTACTAAACAAAAACAGACTCACAGACAGAAAAGACCTGTGGTTGCTCAAGGGGCAGCGGAGGGCAAGGGAAGGACTGGGGATCTGGGACTAACAGATGCAAATTACGTACAGAATGGATAAACAGCAAGGCCCTACTGTTCGGCACGGGGGACTGTATCCAATCTCCTAGGGGTAAATCATAAGGGACGGGAACAAAAAGAAATGTATACATGTGCATCATTGAGTTACTTTGCTGCACAGCAGAAATTAGCACAGCACTGTAAATAACTATACTCCAAAAAAACATACAAGACACTGATATTTTGAAGCAGTTTGACCTTAAACTTGGATAGTGCTCATTTTGTTTTCTTTACCAGTATCTCCCAATCATCTGCTGACAGGGGTTCCACCTCAACTTGCTGACAAGACACCACATGGGAACAAGGCTTGAGAAACACCTGGAAAAAAATTAAAGGATAAAACTACCATTAAAAGACTTTTTAATATCCCTGGAAAATAGGAACTTCTCTCTTTCAGCTCTGTAGTCACGTGTGTGTGTAGTCCTTTATTTGACAAATATTTATCAAGCTCTTCTTAGGTAGGTGCTGATATACTCAGCATTTTAGAAAAAAAATTTCACAACTATAAAATAAAGGGAAATACATCCTAGCACAATACACGTTTTAAAAAATAATATAAACATAACCATTTAAAGAAAAAAATGTAAGTTAAAAAATAGAAGAAAAACAATGATGTCATCAAGTCAAGGCTTGATCTAGTATATAAATACTATTGTTTCTAGATGTTCCGCAACAAACTTCAAGCCATGGTGCTTCTGGAAAAGTTAGTCACACACTGAAATAGAGATCAGAACCAATCATTTAGAATTATTCAAAAGTATAATCATTCACAGCTAAAATATAGTGAAATAAATACTCTGTCACTCCAGTCTACAGAGACACAGGAAGGTTAGTGTCTCTCAGGAATCTGGAATCCACTCACTTTCTTTCCACTTCTATGGGCATTTCTGGGGATTAGAGGAGTAAGAGCCCCCGAGGAGTAAATGCTCCCTCTCGCTTTTGTGGGTTGGAGCAGAATTTCCCCGAGCGTCTTGCCCGCTCCCCAGTTGTTCCCCTCGGCGCCTCCCACAAACACTACTCGAAAGGCGGGACTCTGAGGAGGCATAAAGCGAGAAGCTGGTGTCCGGTCAAGCCAGTCCACTTCCTGCCCCCATCAATGACGGGGGCACAGCGCCTTAGTGGAGCCGCTGCAGTCCATACAGAGAACGTGCAGCAAATTAGACAGCAAATTCACTTTAGAGCAGATGGGAATTAAAAACAAGCAGGCCTGTTCAGGGTTCGGATATTTCCCAAAGAGAAGTGCCATGTACACAGAGAGCAGAATTATGTTAGTTATTTCCATAACTTGCTATGGAAACCTGGGCAAAACAGTCCATTTCCCTAGGTTTGTAGAACAAGGCAGCAAAGTCAGTGATTTGTAAGGCTACTCTGGTGCTAAAGTTTGAAGATTCCAGCAAAAATTTAAGGTAAGCAAGAGACTACTGCTAGGCCAATGGATTTCTCATCAGTGGCTTATTCTCATTATCAGAAATGCACGTGAACAAAACTAACCTGTGTTCAAAATAAGTTAAAACTTATTTTGAGAAACTGGTGTGTGCATGCTAAGTCGCTTCAGTCATGTCCGACTCCGTGCGACCCTATGGACAGTATAGCCGCTAGGCTCCTCTGTCCATGGGATTTTCCAGTCAAGAATACTGGAGTGGGGTGCCATGCCCTCCTCTAGGGGATCTTCTGGGCCCACGGACTGAACCGGAGTCTCCTGCATTGGCAGGTGGGTTCTTTACCACTAGCGCCACCTGGGAAGCCTCATGAGAAACTGGTAATAGAAAGCAATTTAGCCCCATCTATCAAATTTGTATATGTGTGGCACCCTAGACTTGGCGATTCAGTTTTGAACATCTATTTCATTTCTGGGAATTCCCTGGCAGTCCAGTGGTTAGGGCTCCATGCTTGCACTGCAGGTGCCACACATCTGACCCCTGGTAGAGAAACTAAGGTCCCACGTGCTCCACTGTGGCCCCCCCACCAGAAAAAAAGTTTTTCATTTCATACATATACAGAGATGCTCAATGCATATTATCTTAACATATGGAAAGGATCTCTGATACAGTTTGTGGGGGGAAAATTGCAGAAAATATGTATGATCTCCTTCTTTAACTCCTAACGGTCTAGTGAGACCCCACAGTACACACTCATTCCGAGGCTGGGGTTAGAGAAAGGGAAAAACATTTTTTACTTTCGATTGTAAAATATTTGTACTGAATATGTGTTACTTCTGCAGTTTAAAATATTTAAAAACATAAACTGGTGAATATGATAAAGTAGAGACAGACATGAGTCCTTAAGCTTTGGAGTTTACAATTTAAGCATAGTAAGTAAAACTGAATAATTCATAAAGAATAACTGAACAAATTCAGGA
Source organism: Bos indicus x Bos taurus (assembly GCF_003369695.1). Lineage (NCBI taxonomy): Eukaryota > Metazoa > Chordata > Mammalia > Artiodactyla > Bovidae > Bos > Bos indicus x Bos taurus. The sequence continues at coordinate 109,879,630 of NC_040079.1, read as the reverse complement.
ACCTGGAAACTGAGTACAATAAAAGGTAGACTAGAAAATCAGCTAGTGAGCATGGGAGACTATTAGATGCTGACTTAACAGAGCACGTGACAGGTAGTATGCATAACTTGGATATCTTATGCTGGTTGCAGTAGCTCACAAGTTAGGTGTCATCTTACCTCCCTAAGACATACATCTGAACTTTTACTTCTTTTGCTATATAACATTTTAAACAGTCACTGTCATCACAGTTTGTGCTTACCTGTGCCCCATTTGAGAGTCCAAGTTTCTGACCAACTTGTCTGTTAATTTCAGCCACATTTTCACCTTCATCACTAAAATGTCTGCCTTCCACCCAGCTCAAGAATGCAGGCTGGTGACCCCAGGCTACTTCTATAGCTTGATTCTATTTATTCAAGAAATAAGAAATGGGGGAGAAAGGTTTTGAAAGTTTTTATACGCTTCTCTGGATTCACAGAAAAGATAAACTACAACTGCAATGCACATGTACAAAAAGAGTTCTATAGATAGTTGATAGCTCTCTGTGACCACCTTCATCACAGCATTTAAAGCTGTAATCATTTCCAGTTCCTAATGTGACGATACTATGGGTGAAACCAATACCTGTATATCCTTAATGGCAGGATAAACTGATTCAGCCACTCCAGAGCTCACAGCGGCAACAGCAGCAGGGAGCCAGAAAACTGAGATAGCCTTTGACTTATTTAGGATTAATGAGTCAAAGAAAAAACCACACCAGAACATATCCCTGCAGTATTTTCTGTAATTATGAAAACTCAGGGCTATCTTTATATGTCTAGCAATATGGAAACAAGCTATAAATTTACTACTTTAGTAAAGAATAGGTAAATAAGTAGAAACACGTAATCAATAAAAAGCGTTAGCATTTATTTATTAGATGAGTAATAAAAGCACATGGTAAAAGCACAGAAAGTATAAAGACATAAAATGTGAGGGCTGATTCCTGTTCCTGAGATTACTGTTAATAGCTTCTTTTATGCATTGTAGAAATTTTGTATTATTCAGCTTAAGTAATTTTAAGCCTTGAACTATGGAAACATGTTTATAAGTCAAAAAAGCAAAGTATAAAATTTATTCTCATTAATAGCAATTATATGTTATTAATAGCAATTATATAAAATACGTAAGTGTATGTCTAAGGATTAAAAGCCATTTTCTATGATTAAAAAAATTACAAACTTATTACAGAAATATTAGAAAGTACATAAACCTTGGAAAATATATAAAAGGAATTACTGATCTTCCCATGTGAATTATCAACCATGTGATATAATTTGGTCTTTCCTGGCTAACCCTTTTCTCTACGCACAAGTTAACTGTTGTATTACAGTTATGATTTAGTCTCCTTTTCCCCCACTTATACTTGTTATTCTAAGTATTTTCACATACAGATCATTTTTAATAAAAAGTAAGGGCTTCACTAACAGCCATTAACACTCAACATCTCAGGAAGTTTCAGTACTGTTGTGCTGTGCTAAGTCGCTTCAGTCGTGTCCAACTCTTCGCAACCCCACGGACTGTAGCCTGCCAGGCTCTTCTGTCCATGGAATTTTCCAGGCAAGAATACTGGAGTGGCCATGCCTTCCTCCAGTGTATCTTCCCGACCCAGGGATCAAACCTTTGTCTCTTACATCTCCTACATTGGCAGGTGGGTTCTTTACCACTACTGCCACCTATTAAATTCACTTAAATCAAAATAAATTTATTAAGTTTAAATTATTAAATTCATTTATTTACATCAAATTTTACTATCTCAAAACGAGCTATGGACTGCTTATTGTATTTCTTTTAGTAGGAGAAATTTCAAAGAATGTTGGGGCCACTTCCAAGACAATATAAGGTACTTTAAATTTATTAAAACTTTGTTTTTAAGAAATCATCATTTATCACTTAGTTGTGTAATTTTTCTCGCAATTCTCCACAGGAGAGTCCAACCTGTCTGGCTGACAAAATCTTTCCACTGAGAACAGTGTGATATGGCAGAAAGAGCCCCAGATCTGGAGTCAAGTCTTCAGTTACTGAGTCAGCTGTTACTACATGAGCTGAGAGGATGAGAGTCTGGGATATCAGAGTCAGTGACTTTTAATCCAGATCAATTCTCCTACTTCATATGAAGAAACTTTTAAAATCACAGACGTTAAATAAGGAAACATGCCCTGCAATATTGGAAAAAACAACAACAACTCACCAACTCCCTGGAAAAGGGAAAAATCAACTTTGTGAAATATGAAAAATACTTCACTTATTCCTTTGGTCAAAAGGTAGTCACCAGGGACTTACCTGGTAGTCCAGTGGTTAAGAATCTGCCTTGCAATGCAGGGGACATGGGTTTGATCCCTGGTTAGGGAACCAAGACGCCAACTAAGCCTGCAGCCCCAACTACTGAGCCCTTGTGCTCTGAGCCGACACATCACAACTAGAGAGTCAGTGCACCACCGTGAAGATCCTGCGTGACCCAAGCAAGACCCACGTGCCACCACTGAGACCCGATGCCGCCAAATCAATACATATATATATATATTTTTAAAGTGGTAAGCAGACCCATATGTTCAGCTGCATTTAGTAAACTTTGCAGACTAATGTTCTGAGTCCATTTTTATGTCAAAAATCTTTCACTTGGACCACAGAGCCCCTGGGCACTCAGGAAGAGAGAAGAAAAAGACACACTGTAGAGAAAGGAGCCCCTTTTCCAAGAGTTCAGTCAAATTAACAAATGACCGACCATCCGCTGTTCCTGCCGCTAAGTCGCTTCAGTCGTGTCCGACTCTGTGCGACCCCAAAGACAGCAGCCCACCAGGCTCCCCTGTCCCTGGGATTCTCCAGGCAAGAATACTGGAGTGAGTTGCCATTTCCTTCTCCAATGCATGAAAGTGAAAAGTGAAAATGAAGTCGCTCAGTCGTGTCCGACTTAGCGACCCCATGGACTGCAGCCTACCAGGCTCCTCCGTCCCTGGGATTTTCCAAGCAAGAGTATTGGAGTGGAGTGCCATCGCCTTCTCTGGACTGACCATCTAGTTTTGCCCAAACCCATGGTATCAGTATCACTTGAAGGGAACTGCTGGGTAAAACCACAGGCTGCAATGCCTTAGTTCAGCCAGGTCCCAGGCCTGGCTCATCTCTGGCTAACACAAAGGAAATGCAAAACTGTACCTGGTTATTTTTGGAGGGCTATTTACGTTCATTTGGTTGCACTCAGTGTGGATTTGAATCCACTCCCCTGCTTCAGCAGTGCAGACAAAGTAACTGAGTTCCAGTAGTGGTTCTCAGCTGAGGGTATCTGAGCCCCAGGAGACATTCAGCTATGTCTTGAGACACTCTGGGTCACGACGGGGAGGAGGGGTGTTGCTGGCTCTAGTTGGGCAGAGGCCAAGTTGCTGTTAAATAATATTCTACACTACACTACCCAGGACAGAGCCCCACAACAACAAATTTTCCAGCCCAAAATGTCAATAGTGCCAAGGTTAAGAAATCCTGAGTTAAAGCATACTCTGGGTACCGAGTCTTGAAACACGGACTTGGACAATAAGATAATATTTGAAACACAGAACAGAGTATAACAAGTGAGCTGTTACCACACAAACACAGCAGTGAAGTTCTGAAAAGGAGACAAATATGGGCAGGAGAGAATCTGAAACTACATGGGGGAGGTAGGATTATGCTGTTTTTAGTAGCGTCAGATGCAGAAAAATGTTTTCGGGAAGAATAGCTTGAGGAAGAGTACAGAGGTGGGAAGGAGCTGGGTTATGGAGGAAACAGTGAGAAGGTGAGCATGGGAGAGGTAGGTGAGTTATTGTTGTTCAGTCGCTCAGTCGTGTCCAACTCTGTTGAGACCCCATGGATGGAATCTGCCAGGGTCCTCTGTCCATGGGATGTTCCAGGCAAGAATACTGGAGTGGGTTGTCATTTCCTTCTCCAGGGGATCTTTCTGACCCAGGGATTGAACCCACGTCTCCTGAACTGGCAGGCAGATTCTTTACCACTGAGCCACCTGGGAAGCCAGGTGAGTTTTAGACGAGGGCAAATTAACTGCATGGAAATGTACTGGCTGATTTCCTTACACATTAAAGCACAGACATGACCTAGATATAGATAGTCTCTTTGACTGTGAATATTGTATGATTCTGGAGTAGTGGGTCTTGACTCGGTGCATCCAAGAAGCCTTAAGATACTTTTTTAATAAAACTACAGATGCCTGAAGTCCACTTACCCCAAGATTCAGATTCAGCAGTCCATCAAAACACCAAAATGTCTATTTTTAAAGCGTTTAGCAACACAGTAAATACAATTACCACTGCTGCATTAATACATGAAAGTGGTTGGAAGTAAACGCTGAGTTCTCATCACAAAGGAAAACATTTTTTTTCCTTTTTATAATTTTGTATCTATAGGAGATGACGGATGTTCACTAAATATTTTGATAATCATTTCATGATGCAAGTCAAATCATTACGTGCTGTACACTTTAAACTGACACAGGGAGACTTCCCCGGTGGTCAGGTGGCTAAGACCCTGCACGCCAATACAGGGGCCCGGGTCTGATTCCTGGTTGGGGAACAAGATCCTGCAAGACGCAACAAAGATCAAAGGTCATGAGAGCAGCAACTAAAGACCCAGCAGGACCAAATAAAGAAATAAATATTAGGAAAGAAATGTACACAGAGCTGTATGTCAATTATATCTCAATAAAACTGAAAGGGGGAAAAAAAAAAGGTAAGTCTGATACAGTTCAGAAAATCATTCTAACTTTTTTTCCTTTACAGTATCATCTGTATTATGTATTCGATGCTTCAGCTGATGTAAAATAATTCAACTTATTAACTCCTAATTCATGCCTTTCTGCCTTAATAATTACTCATGGGGGCTTCCGTGGTGGTCCAGTAGTTAAGACTCCACCTGCCAATGCAGGGGACACGGGCTCCCTCCCTGGTCTGGGTAGACCCAGGTGCTATGGGGCAGCTAGGCCCACGCGCCCCGGAGCCTGTGCTCCACAGGAGAGGAGAGAAGCCACCTAGATGCCAAGTCTCGAACCACATAGAGTAGCCCTTGCACGCCACAACTAGAGAAAGCCCACGGGCAGCAATGAAGTCCCAGCACAGCCAAAAATAAATAAACAATGTAAAAATTATGCTTTCTAACTCAGTAATTTCTGAAAGCCTATTTTAACCAGAAAATAAAACAATGTTTTATTATATATTACACAAAGATATGTTACTTTTAACTTTTTCTTAAAATATAATTATAGTATCATTTTTAATGTCTAAAAATTGAATACAATATAAACGTTCAACCAGTGAACAATTAAATTATGGCAAACTTATGACAGAACACTAATCAACCTAAAATTAATCAATGTCCCTTGTGGTTCAGCTGGTAAAGAATCCGCCTGCAATGCAGGAGACTGGGTTTGATCCCTGGGTTGGGAAGATCCCCTGGAGAAGGGATGGGCTACCCCACTCCAGTATTCTGGCCTGGAGAATTCCATGGACTCCATAATCCATGGGGTGGCAAAGAGTTGGACACAACTGAGCAACTTTAAAAAAAAAAAATGACAATTACCTTTTAATAAAATAAAACACTCATAAGACTGTAAGAAAACATCAGTATACAAAACTACCAGTGTGTGCAGGCCTTGATTTCTGTTAAAAATAGAGATCTGAAATAAAACAAAGATTTGAAACAAAACTGGAAGATTTGATCCAAACTGTTAACGTTTGTTATCTCTAGGTTTGGGAGTTATGGGTACCTTTTATTCTCGTTTATAGTTTTCCATGCTTCCCAAATTTTCTACATAACATGTATTACTTTTATAATTAGGGAGAAGAGTTGGCCTAGTCTTCTGACACAGGCTAGACAGAAACAACAGTTTGTTCCAAGGCTAAGGGAGTTTAAGTTTCAAAAAGATATCCATGAATTAATTCTTGCAAATACTTATCAAAGGCTTAAAATTTAAAACAAAGATGAAGACCGTTAAACCTCATACAGCACCCACATTCTAGGAGCAAATTAGTTACTATAAGGAAGCACTCCTATAAACTCACCAGGTGAGGAGTGTTTCCAATAAACTCCTGAGGTGATGATTTAAATTTCCATCAGAGCTGACTGAGAGCACGGGGGCGGCAGGATCTACCTAGGGCTTGGTGACAAAACTAACTTATCTCCTGCCATGAGGGATAGCTCATTAGAGCCTAGAGACTGTCTGCTGCTCAGATGCTCAGTGACTCTTTGCCACTCCACCGACTGTAGCCCGCCAGGTTCCTCTGTTCCTGGAATTCTCCAGGCAAGACTACTGGACTGGGTTGCCATTTTCTCCTTCAGGGGATCTTCCCCACCCAGGAATCGAACCACCGTCTCTTACATCCCCTACCTTAGCCAGAGGATTCTTTACAGCTGTCACCCGGGAAGCTCCAAGAGACTCTCTATAGTAAAAGCAATAATGGCAGGATCCACTGAAATTAACATGCTTTGAAAGATTGGGGGAAAACAATCTAGAAGAGTGGTTAAAGGGAAGTAGCTAAAATGGAGAGGTGGGATATTTAAAATTTTTGCAAACTCCTAAATATTTCCTGCAAGGATCAGCCCGTAATGGGTTCTATGCATACAGGATTTTCAAAGATTTCAAGTATCTTTTTGTCCTCATAGCACACTCAAACTGGTAGACCAGGTGCCTCTATTTTATAATTACGAAACTAGGGATGTGGTTAGAACTATGAACAACCACAATCACAATGTCCAGAGGGCAACTAGCTGCAGAAGTCCAAGTATGCATAATCCCACTGCACGTTCCGGGCACACCTCGGCGGTATTCTGAGCAGCGGAGACGCAGCGAGAACCTTCATCTTATTAATCTCTCTCGCAGCTCAGTCTCTATTAATTTACAGGAACTCTTGGGCCACAGTCAGGCAGGCGCACCTGGAAATCACTGGCAGCAAAAACGTTTTTTACGATCGAAACAAAACACAACCCGCAAAGACAAACCCGACTTCTCCAGAGCTTTTCCAACCTGGAGTGAGGAATAGCTGAATTCAGAGATAGAATTATCAGAACGTTTGAAAGCCCAGTTTCACCGAGTAAAGACCTGGAATACGTACGGCAAGTTAACGCAAAGGCCCGGGGCTGCACCCGACATGGTAGGGCTGCAAAGACCGCCCGGACCAATCCTGCTCCAGAGCGGCCCACGTTCTGGCTGCTGAACAGGTCGGCGGCGCGGGGAGAGCAGCCCGCGTCCCGCCGTCGGGAGACACCCGAGCGGCCGCTGCGTCCCGAAAAGGCCCGGGTCCTGGGCGACCGCAGAAGGCCCCCTAGGAGTCCCGAGTCCGGGCTGGGGAGTCCGTGGGGCGGGCGCGTTACCTGGAGCAAGTGCAGCTGGGCCACTAGGCGCCGCGGCAAGTGAAGGAAGCAGTCGCGCGCGTTGGTGAAGGCCACGGTCACGGCCGCCCCGCCACCAGAACCCGCCAGCCGACCGCTGCCCCACATACTCCGCAAGCCAGGGCCCCGCCGGAGGCCCACCCCAGCGGACCGGGCTAACTGCGGACCGAGGGCGTGCGGGCCAGATACGCTTGATCGGCTCCGCCCCCAGGTCCCGCCCCTCGCGCCCGTCGCGCCTCGGTATCGGGAGCGTCAAGCAAGTCCACTCCGGCTCGCCGGGCCTCTCCGCCGCGCCGCTGGAGGGCGGCAGCTCGCTCGCCGCCTACTTGCTCACAGGAAACGATGGCCAACCCTGTCGCTCCTTCAGCCAATCTCGGCGCGCCTTGACCCATCCCTCTCTCTGATTGGATAATCAGAAGGGCAACAGGCGGATGTTGTCGTCTCTGCGAGGGCCAAAGCCGGCAAGATGGCGTCGAGTGGAGGGCAAATTGGGGGCGTATTGGATCACCACGTCCAAAGGGCTGTGTGTGACTCGAGAGCCAAGTATCGGGAGGGCCGACGGCCTCGCGCTGTGAAGGTAAAGTGATTTTGGTTTCATTCGTTGTCGTCGGTAGCTTTATGTGAGCTGTAGCTTCACACGCCTAGTTAATGTAAATAAAGTCTTGAAAGGCTGCGGTCACACCCATTTGCTGGAGATGAGTGTGAGGAACGCCGGTACTCAGGTAGCAGATACTCTCGCGGCCTCTTTGGTCAACTGTTGGAGCTCCCTGAAAACGGGGTATGTGTTTTAGTCGTATCTTCCGGGTTTACAGTAGTGAATATTTAACTCTTTCCTGTAACATTTACCGAGGCAGCTTCTGAAGACATGTCGATTGGAGGCAGTCTATTATGTGCTTTAGCTCGAAGCCCTCACATGTAGGGTGAATTATTGTTTCTACAAAGAGAGGGGCAAAAAAAAAAAAAAAACTTTTCTACAGACCTGAACAGAGTAGTTTTTGTTTTCAGTCCTTTTTTTTTTTTTTTTTTTAAATAGTAACAGCTTGTCTTAGGCTTGTTTGTGAAATACATTTAATGTGTCTGCATCTCTTTTAGGTATATACAATCAATTTGGAGTCTTGGTACTTATTAATACAAGGAGTTCCTGCAGTGGGAGCAATGAAGGAATTAGTTGAGCGATTTGCTTTATATGGTACAATTGAACAGTATAATGCTCTAGATGAATACCCAGCAGAAGACTTTACAGAAGTTTATCTTATTAAATTTCTCAATTTACAAAGCGCAAGGTAATATGCAAGTTAAGCAGTGTCTCATTTCCTCTGTTCCCATTGCTATCATTTTGGCCTCCCTTATTCTTTCATGAATTACCCAGTAATCTAACATGGCTTTTAATTTTTTCCCAATATTCTTAATGTAAGTGTTAGCTTTATCAAAAGTCTGTCCATCAGGTCATCTCCATGGTTAACCATTTTCTGTCTTGTAGTGTGGTAGAGTAAAAACTGGGTTTGGACTAAGTTTTCAGGTTCCACTGCTTACTAACATCATGACCTTGGACAAGTTATTTAATCCCATTAAACCTGTTTTCCTGTTCTATAAAATGTGTATGGTAAAAAAGGGTCTACTTACTGAAGTTGTATGAGGATGAAATGAGATAATCCACGTAGAGGGCTTAGCAGATGCGATGCCTCCTGTTCAGAATGCAGTAAACAACATGAGCTTGAATTGACCCCATCTTTTTTTTCTTCTCTATAGCATAAATCCTCTGCTGTAATAAGGGAAATATGAGATGCCTTATCTTATATTCTTGTCACTAATATGCTTCAAGCCCATCCTTCCCTGGCTGTTACAATTCACAGTTTCTGTGCTACAAATAGTACTGGGGTATATGGGTCATGTATTGTTCTCCAGTTGCTCTTATGTGTAATCTCACTGCCCTAACCAACTTGTCAGCTCCTCATGGTTAGGGAAGCATATTTTCTTATTGTGCATTCATTCCATGAAGCTTTTGCATCTCCCACACCCCTTTTACGATGAGCCAGACAGTGTGACATGTGGATTTGAATCCTGGCTCCACAAACCAAGGTGAGCTTGGACAAATGATCTCCCCATGCCTCAGAGTCATCATAGGGATGTTGAGAAGCGTGATTTCAAGTGAAGCATTTAAGCATTTAGGCCACTGCCTGGCACATGGTAAAATCTCAGTGAGTATTTCTTACCATTTTCCCTGGACACAGAAGTACTTAATTTTGTAGTAATTCCTGGCCGGTCATAGATGTTTAGTAAGTATACATTAAATGAATACAATCCTCTCCTTTTCTCGTTTACTGTTACATATTTGTGTCTCCTCCATTATTAATAATTGTAATATTTTTATTAATTTCTTATCTTTGAACCCCATTATAGGAACACATTGTGCTAAAAAGGCTAAGCTGGGCATGAGCTAATTCTTGAGGGCCTTTTAACACAGAATCTCTATTTCATGACCACAGATTGTGTACCTCAGGCCAACCAGCTGAATCCTATGTTGGTTAAAAGGAGTCTGGATATTTTTGGAAAACTTAGCTTAAAACCTATGAAGACTCTTGGGAGAGGGGAAGAAAGGCTCTGAAAGAATATGCAGTGGATCAGTAGGGTCAATACCATTCACGTGCAGAGCATCTTAACTCCCAAGACATAGGATTTATGTACACAACAAAATCTGGACTCTGCTTTTTAGATCAAAGCATTGTATACTAGTTAAGCTTTCACCCTAAGTAAACCATGATATTGTGAATTTCTGTTTAGGATAGCCAAGAGAAAAATGGATGAGCAGAGTTTCTTTGGTGGGTTGCTTCATGTGTGCTATGCTCCAGAATTTGAAACAGTTGAAGAAACCAGAAAAAAATTACGAGAGAGGAATGCTTATGTAGCAAGAATGACTAAAAATAAAGGTATGTAAAGCCTACTACTAAACACCTCCTATGTGTCAGGCATTTTGCTGAGTTTATCCTCCTAGAGTTTTCCCAGTCTAGTGAGTATAAGCTACGAAGTTTTTTCTTTACAGAATGTTATGTAATCTGGCCTGGGAAGGGATAGATGTTATTTCATGGAAGACTCCTGCAGGATGAGAAAGGTGGCTGAGTTCTGAAGGGAAAGTAGACATTACTGAGAATGGGAGAGGGAGAGGAACAGATGGAAAGATGGGCCAGAGGAATAAATGAGCATCATGCATTTTCAGGAACTGTGAGTAATATATGATAAACACAGCACAGTAGCTTATGTGTGAATCTGAGATTAGAAAAGGGGACAGTAAGTGAATCCTGAAAGGCCTGTGTCCATGCTGAGGAATTAAGGCTTTGACCCCAAGACAGTGAGAAACAGCTTCGGATGTGCAGACCAGTTTGAACTGTGAATCTAAAACTGAAAACAGTGGGGAAATTCCACTGTTGATCAACACGAGCTGGCCAGATGCCCTGTGTTTCTAATCAAGTTGCCCTGGACACAAAATCCCAGTGCACAGAATGGAGTCATAGGATCTAGTTCATGGATTGTAGAACTAGAGGAGTCAGCACTGGACTATGATAGTGTGTGTGGTCTGAAATCCGAATAATTCTAGAGGCTCAAATTACCACATTTTCACCCTTTAGTTAAAAAGACAGTGTCTAAAAAGCTGTTGAAAATGATGAGTTTCTGGCTGGTTGGGTAAGGGGCACCTGGCAGTGTGAGGAGAGATGTGGGAAACTTACCTGAAACTTTGGCAAGAGCTGTTGGGAGCCTTTGGTCATTCGTAGGCACTGAACTATAATCTGTGTAAATGTGTAAAGAACTGGCTCCAGGAAAAACCTGTCCGTGTGGCAAAAGAAATGATAAACTATGGACCCAGCATATTGTTTCCTTTAAAAACTACAAACACAAACTAAGAACAATACGTTCAAATAGTAAAAATACTTTGAAGATATAAAACGTTTTCTGTGTAATGACATGGAAAAACTCCCTAAGATGTAGAGTTAACTGGAAAGCAGAGAGATACAGAGAAGTGGGTATTATAGGAGAACAAGAGGGCTAAGTGGGAGGGAGAAGACTGGACAGATACCCTTTTTAGCTTTTAAACCATGTAAATACAGTACTTGTTCAAGAATAAATTTTTTAGGGTAGCATTCATTAACATCTTAATGTTTCTTTTTAAAGTTACGTGTTTCTACATGGTGAAAACAGTAAATGAACCATTTCTGTTTCCCTTTCCCTGCCTTTTAAATTGTAACATACAGATCATTACATGACAAAGAAGCATAAAGATGCAAAAGATTTTAGAGGGGCCTTCCATTCAAAGACATCTGGATTTCCTGCAGCCTCTCTGAACACTTCTACTGGGAACTCAGATCTTTGTCTTCCTTATTCTTCTGAGTTGCCTTTGTGTTATTTCTCCCCCAAGTGTAAATGTTCATCAGGAGAACGTGTAGACAGACCATCAAACTCCTCTCAGGATGGTAGAAACTTTGATGAAACACTGGGGCGTTGTGACCACTGTGACTCTCTGCAGAAAATGCAGATGAAAACTTTACAAAATTCACTGGCCCGCCCTGGCACACAGAAGGCTCTCACTCCTTCAGAGGCAGTTGACAGGTTTATGCCTAGGACAACACAGCTGCAGGAGCGGAAAAGGAGAAGAGAAGATGACTGCAAGCGTGAGACTCTTGCTGAAGCATGCACAAGTAGCAAGGAGGTTATGATTGGCCCCCAGTTACCAGGCATCCCTAAAGTGGACACGCATGATGGCTCCTGGAATACAACAGCGAGTTTAATTCGGGAGAAACTTAAAGAGGTAAGATCGCTTAACAAAGAAACTTTTAAGAGACAGTTTGGTTATAAGGACTGACAGCTAAGTGGAGAATTATTTGTAGGAACTTCAGTATTGTCATCTTTTTTTTTTAGTGTTGTCATTCTTTTTTTTCCATTTTTAGTTTTTAGATGTATTTTCCTACAATTCTGTGTTGAAGTAACTGAATTTGACTTACAGATACGTATTTGTTTTGATACCTTTAATCCTTTCTTTAAGTATATTTTATGTTACTCTAGGTAGAAAATATAAAAGCAGTAGTTTCAGTCAGATCAGTCTATGAGAATGGAGCCCAGGCCCTCCCTTTTTAAACAAAACTATCCCTCTCCAGATAGTTGTAATATGAGCCAACGTGGAGAACTACTGCATTGAGGGGAAATTATTATAATTTATTTCTCAAGTTCACAATTATAAATTTAAAAATTCAAATGCTTATTTTGCTTCTTTGATAATCATAGAAGAAGGTGAGATTTCTAAAGATTAGGCCTGAAGGTCTGCATTTTAATTTCATATTTCTTAAGTAGACTAGACCTATTGATAAATTGTCCTCCTTAAGTAGTAGTTTTTTACTGTTATTTACATTATCATTTTCCATTTTCTAAGCACAAATAAAAGTTGATATTTGAGATAGCTTTTGAAAGATACCTTACTATGGGGCAAGTCTTTAGAAATCATCTGAAGGAGAAAGACCATTCTCTTGTACTTGAACTCAGGTTCAGAAAATGCTTCTCACATAGTGGTACATATATTTCACAAATGTGAGTAAGAAAGGCTAAGGGAGATTATTTTATGTACCTTTTCTTAACATCAAAGTTATATCCAGTTAAGGACGAGGAATTATTTTATAATAAAAACTGAGGGACCCAGTTTTTATGCTTAAACTTCTGTAGCATTGTTTTCGCTCGTGCTGGCGCCCAGCCTGCGGGTGTGATAGACTGAGACACAGACACACCTTACCAGAGCCGACTGTTTTCAAGAAAAAGTTAGGTCCACGTCCTAGATTTAGAAATTGTAGAAGAAAAATACTAAATACAGTTATGTCAGATTCTAGTAATTTTCCATTTTAAGTGAAGACTGTTGTATGTCCTTTAACTTAGATTGTCTACTTTGTTCTGATGTATTTGGTTTCATTTTTCCTTGAGAAATTGAGGATTCTAGCATTTTTGCTTATTTCTCTACATTTTTCTTCCACCATCCTGGCTGGACCCTCCTTGTCTCTGAATATATCAAACATTATCGTGTTTCAAGTTAACACAAAACCAGGGTATCTCTCTGTATTCATAAAATTACAAGTGACTTCAGAAAATAACAGCTCTATAAAGGAATGTTAAAGTAGAGCATACATTTACTTTTCTCCCCTCAAAATTTTTCTTGGCTTTAAAAATTTTACTCCCATCAGTATTTGGACAGAAAACTTTGCTCTGTGCCTAGACTGTAGGCTGCACCTTGAACCTGGGCTGACTGCCTTAAGTGTGGTGATGGCAAAGATTAAACTCCTGGGTGTACATCTTACCTCTTCTAATAATTTATTACTCTTCTACTATAAAAATTAAACTGTTGGTGGTTCTCTTTAAAACTAGGTAATTTCATCTGTACCAAAGCCTCCAGAGGACAAAGTGGAAGACGTGCATAGAAGTCGTCCTTTAAAACAAAGAAGAAGGATATAAATTGCCTGCAGTAAATTAATATTTTTAGAGGACTACTTTTTAGGCTGTCACTTGGATTCTTGAAGAGATTTTTACTGCTGGTATTTTTTTTTTTTTAATGCACTCTCTTCTTTGTAGTTTCATTCAAGCTACTTGTCTAATTTAGTTTCATCTTTTAAAATTAGTTTATCGTGAACAAAGAACATGCCAACCAATTATGTCCCTTTAAAAAAAATAAAACTTTTCCAGATCCTCCACTCCGTGATTTTGGTTACATCCTATTGGCTGGAATTGGGCCCACTGCTGTTCCTAACAGAAGAGTGTAGAATGTCAGATGTTTAGGTTTTCTATTTGTTTTTGAGGAAGCAGGAGAAAAGAGGATTGTGAATGGCTAATTCACAACATTTGCTCCAAGATCTAAGGTTGTTGGCTTAACTTAACAAATTAATTAGTTTATCATTACTTATTATATCAATTGATGTTATTTTGATCCATACTTAATATTATAGAAATCATTCATTACAACATTATTTCTCATGTTGCAATCACTATATGTAAACCAATTGAAGGAACTATAGGTACTTTACAATATAAAGACAGGCGACCAGGATCTGTTTCTGATTTTAATAATTTTGGGTGAGTAACATTCAAAAACTAGAAGTCAGGATATGTTGGAATGCCAGGGCTTCAAAATCAAGACAACTCTGTAAAGCAAAAAAGTTAATAAACTGTTAGCACAAAGCTGAAATGAGAAGCATATATGCTTTAGTTAACTTCAAAGATAATTTACTTCGTCTGAGGCAGAAACAAATCTGTATTTGTAAATGGTAGACTTTCACCACCACTTCCCACATTTTTTCCCTGTCAGTGGGCCACATAATTGGAGGTCCAAGTATGTCCAGGCTGTTTGCTGTTTTCTTTTTTTGCTGATAACAGTAACCAGAAGAGGCCCATACCAGATGGTGTCCCTTCTTTTTCTCTCCCCATCCTAAGGGTATCTTGCCTAATGGACTGAATTTGAACATAAAGGTTAGAAAGTTTCACTGTCGTTTATGACGTTATGCGAGCTTGCTAGGATGGCACTGCGTGGTGGATGGTATTAAAAGAAGCTGCAGGCAAGGGGACTGGCCTTACTTCCTTGTGAAATAATTACATACAGTTGACCCTTGAACAATGTGGCGTTAGGGTTGCTGACCCTCCATGCAAAAATCCACATGTAACTTTACAGTCTGCCTTCCGTATCTGTTGTTTTGTATCCTCAGATTCAACCAACCGTGAATCATATAGTATGTATTTATTAATAGAAAAAAATTCCACATACAAGTGGACGCTCCCAGTTCAAACCTGTATCATTCAAGGGTCAACTGTACTTTCTGTGCACTTAGTCAAAAAATACATTAGCAACTTCAACATAGACTTAGAGCAAGTTGCTGTCTAGATCAGGCTTTTCAGACTTTTAGGTGTTCTGAGTCTCTTCCTTGGGGTCTTATTAAAATGCAGATTTGGATGGTGGTGGCGGGGGCTGGTGGGTGATGGGACTGGGAAGTTGTTTAATGGGTATAGAGTTTCAGTTTGGCGAGATGAGCAGAGTTCTGGAGATTGGTTGCAAAATAGCATCAATGTACTTATCACTATTGAACTGTACACTTAAAACTGGTTAAGATAAATTTTATGACAGGTGTATTTTATGTCAATTAAAATTTTCTCTGATAGTCCTGAAAGGAGGAGCTGCTATGTGGGTTCTGTGTCCCTGACCTTTTCCATGACTGTGGAGGCCAGCACTCCTCCCCATCCCTGGCCACAGACACAAGATGGACCATGACACGGGAGAGAAAATGAACCTGAATTGTGTCACACACTAAAGAAAAAAAGATTCTGATTCAGCTGGTTTGAGGAGGGGTCTGAGAGTGCAGTTCTCACAAGTTTCTAGGTGATGCCAGTGGTGCACAGATTATACTTGGAGCAGTAAGACTCTAGATAACTGGGCTACGGATGGACTCTAGGGGAGCAGCTGAAGAACCTTGGTGGTTCCATCTGAACCTAAGTACTTACTCCAGCCTGTTATTCTATACTGTTTAACCCATCAGTCCTCTTAAAAAGTTTGCCTTTTACACATTGATTTTTAATACAGGTTTCCAGACAGTTAAAATGTGGGGATAAACTACAGCAGGACAAGCTGAGATGACTTAAGGATAGCTTGAAAGGGAAAGTGTCAGTTGCTCAGCCATGTCTGACTTTGCGACGCCATGGATTGTACCCTGCCAAGCTGCTCTTTCCAGGAATTCTCTAGGCAAGAATACTGGAGTGGGTTGCCATTCCCTTCTTCAGGGGATCTTCCCAACCCAGGGATCAAACTGGGGTCTCCTGCATTCCAGGCGGATTATTTACCAACTGAGCTATGAAGGATAGCTTAACATTATGCAAATTCATCCACAAAAATCACCCATCTAAATTACTGCAGAGAATAAAAAGTTTCTTCCTATATCATGTGTTTGCATGTGTTTCTTCCTATATCATGTGTTGCTCAAAGGAAGAATTAAGAAAGGAAATAGTGAAGTCAATTATCAGGCCGGCTCTTCTGGCACAGAAAACATTTGTCAAATTCAATACTTTTTGAGCACAAATAAAATACTATACTATGCATGTGTCCAAAATTTTTGAAAGTGTATTCTCATTGACAACAAATGAGAAAGAAATCAAGTTTTCTCCTAGCAGTTGATGGTAGGTTCTTGCTGAATCCACCCTGTATTTGCTGTTGTATCTCAAGCAAGCCAGTATACCTTGGGTTTAGAGGGAGAAAATATGAACATCCAGAATATTAGGAATTGTGTATGATTAAGGTGGTTAAAAGCTGAGAGTCTTGGGTCCCAAATGCTAAGATGGGGCAGAGACCTTGATTGCTTGAACTTCAGCAGTAGGTTGGAACCCTATAGAGGTAAGTGTCTAGCAAGGATTTCTTTTCAGATCTTTGAAAATTTCCCCCAAGCCAATTCGCTGCTGCCACTGCACCTTTGCATCCGGTAAACATGGCCCAAACACTTCCAACAAAAGTCTGTCTTCTTTCACTGCTTTTTCAAAATCTGCAAAAGATATCCTGCCATCGTTGTCATAATCCTAGAGAGGAAGATGATTTCTTGGTAAATGACAGAGTAGTTAATTTTAATTCTGCATGGAAAATAACTGTAGAATAAAAGATTTTACCAAATCAAACAAGTTCACACTTACGTAGGCACTACTTGCACACATCAAAAGATGCTTACTTATGGAGGCAACTTACTTTGTTCCTTTTAATCTAATACCTGATATTATGAATAGAATGTTTGTCTCTCCACATCTCCCAAATTAAAGCTCTAACCACTGCAATGGGATCATATTTGAAGGTGGGGGTCTTTGGGAGGTAAGTTTGGTTTAGATGAGGTCATGAAGGTCCCTGTGAGTAAAAGGAAGGCCAAAGCTCCGTCTCTCTGCCATGTGAGGACCCACTGAGGAGGTGGCTGTCAGCAAGGCAAGAAAAGAGCTCTCAGCCAGGAAGTGAACCTGCTGGCACTTTCATCTTGGACTTCTCAGACTCCCCGAATTGTGAGAAATAAACTCCAGTTGTTTACCCAGAGTATGATACTTTGTCATAGCAGCCCCAGCGTTACCTTAGACATATAAAACCCTGTCCCTCAGGCGGCTTCCCTGGTGGGCCGGCAGCTAGCATCCCGCACACCACAACTAAGACCTGGTGCGGCCAAATAAATAATAATAAAAATCCTTAAAGGACTTCTATGCAAGTTGGGGAAATGAAACAGAAAATTAGAGGAAGCCCGTTACCATACTGCTACTTTTGTGATGGAAATAGTGCCAAAGATTCTTAAGGTTAGTCTTGTTTCACAAAGCATCTCTTAAACTTGAGACAAGGATATAACGTAAAATGTGTAAAAGTGAAGCTGCTTAATAAGGAGCAGGCACTGAGAGAGCAAGAAGGACTAGGATCAGAAGAAGCTAGCAGACTTCTGCTAGGCCCTTAAAGATGGTTGGGGTGTAGATAGGTGGCGAGGAAAAGCAGAGGAATGGCTCCGCATGGATTATGACAGTAAGCCGGAATGCAAGTCAGGAAGCAGGCAGACCAGGCTGGAATGCAGTGTTCATGACAGGGACTATGAGAAAGTAACTAAATCGTGTGTGTAGATTATGAATAGTTTTAACTGCTTAATTCAATTTGGATTTGACTTGATGAGTCCTTATTTTTTCACTTCTGGGCATAACTAAATCAAGGTTGCTGGGGGGCTCTTGATTTAAAGAAAGGTTTGAATAATTTTCCAGAAAAAGATTCACTCCATAACATTTTCTTTCCAAAAGAAGGGGCTGGGGGACTTCCCTTGTGGTCCAGTGGTTAACACTCCATGCTCCCAACACAGGGAGCCTGGCCAGGTTCAGTCGCCCTCTAGGGAACCAGATCCTGCATTCTGCAACTAAAGATCCCATGTGCTGCAGCTGAGACCCAGAGCAGCCAAGTAAATTTTTTTTTTAAAGTATTTTAATAAAAGGGGGCATGGGTGTGGTACTGGGAAGGATACTGTCACTCAAGAAGTCTGCCCTCCCGCCTCTCAGTGGCTACTGAGCATTTCCAATGGAAGAGGATACCCTCTGGTCTGTTAGCTGAATCTGAGACTTGGCAGACCCCTCATTGCTTACTTCCTCAACTCCAAAGAGGTAGTGAGCTGGACCCTGGCGGCCTCAGAGTCTTAAACCATTGGTATCCAGTTTAGGGTCACAGGAAGAAGAAAAAGAAGTCACTATGGCCATAATCAAGAGGTGTTACTGGTTTCATTGAAAGATAAACTTTGCACCTCATTTTCCATCATGACCTTACATAAACCTATCTGCACTTCAGTTTTCTTACTTGCAAAATAGAGATAATATTTTCTACTTCATACTGTTGTTTTGAAGATAAAACATGTTTAAATATTAAGCTTCTGTGAAGGGCCCAGCATGTAGTAAGCAGTTTATATGGGTTATTTCATTATAATGTGTTGAGATGGATGAGAAAGCAAAGGTCATGAAGAGAGACTACAGTGGCATTCAATTTTAAAAGAACTACGTCTATCACCCTCCTTCCCAGATAAGGAGGATTTACTGATAGTACAGTAATAAATGAAATTAACATTCATTTAGTGTAGTGATTCATTTAATCACCCAGCCATCCCATAAATATTTATGAAGTAACCACTGTCAGCCAGGCACTGTTTTAGGCAATGGATAGAGCAGAGAACAAACAAGAACTCCTGCCCTCACGAAGGTTACATTCACCACGTAGGGAACCAAATCATTTCTTTAGCTTCCTCACATCCACTTGACTGGATATAACGAACTACAGCTTGTTTATTCTTACCATTTTCTTCAGGGCTATATCTACCAACTCTCTTATTCCTTCATCAGTCTCTTCTCCGGGTGACTGTTGGTGTAGACTGTTCTTCAACATGTCGTATATTCTCTCTCGAGAAATGTAACCATCACCATTGAAATAATAAACTTCAAAACAAACTTTTCAAAGCACAAGAAGTTTATAGATACGGATAAAAATAGTTAAAATGTCATTAGTCTTCTCAGTTATTTCAGTATGTAATTAAAGAAGGATAAAAACAGTTTATACAATCTACAGTCCAGACTCAATGGACTCAGTGGACATGAATTTGAGCAAATCCTGGGAGACAATGGAGGACAGAGGAGCCTGGCGTGCTGCAGTCCACGGGGTCACAAAGAGCCAGACGTGACGTAGTGACTGAACAACAACATTCTACACAGGAGAGAATTTTATAAATCTTTCCACAAGACTAAATATCCTTTGTGAGATACACACACACACACACACACACACATATGTGTATAAATTCTTTCTTTTCATTTATACACATATAAATATGTATGTGTATCTTGCTGCTATAATTTCCTTCTTGCTGCTGCTGCTGCTGCTAAGTCGATTCAGTCGTGTCCGACTCTGTGTGACCCCATAGACGGCAGTCCGCCAGGCTCCCCCGTCCCTGGGATTCTCTAGGCAATAACACTGGAGTGGGTTGCCATTTCCTTCTCCAATACATGAAAGTGAAAAGTAAAAGTGAAGTCACTCAGTTGTGTCCGACCCTCAGCGACCCCATGGACTGCAGCCTTCCAGGCTCCTCCATCCATGGGATTTTCCAGGCAATTTCCTTCTTACTCAGATTTAAAAAGCTAGTGTATACACATCACTATATCACTGACAAAAAACATATTTCAATATATTTGGGTAGTGGGTAGTGAGTCTGTCATCTCCTTGGAGACTGCCCATTTCATTATCCCAAATGATCCATCTCTCACTGGAGAACGATTTCCATGATTTCCACTGCACTATGTAAGCACTGCTACAGTTTCTCATAACTTCATCCCACACATGACCTTATTCAGGTCCTGGGCATATAGCAGTGAAGTAGTTCTTGAGTTAGTAATCTAGTTAAATGTTTTTGGAAAGAAAGGAAAGGAGCAGGGAGGGGAGATAGACAAGGAAAGAATGAAGAGCAAGATAGGAAGAAAAGAAGGAAGGGAGGAAGGGAGGGAGTGAGGGAGGAAGAAAAAGAACCAGGTATTAAATTCCAGAGTATCAGATTAGCTCTTTTGTTGCATTTTTCTAATATATAGCATATATGAGCTTGTGACACAACCCTACTAGAAATAGTATTTTCCCCAAAGTACCATATCTTGAAATATATAATACATGAAGTATTTTTAGGCAGTGGGATAAGAAAAGGGAAAAAAATTGATAGTGTGGTGCTATTCATTATATGCTGGCTTCCCTTCTGGCTCAGTGGTAAAGAATCCACCTGCCAATGCAGGGGACATGGGTTTGATCCCTGGTTTGGGAAGATCCCTGGAGAAGAAAATGGCAACCCACTCCAGTATTCTTGCCTGGGAAATCCCATGGACAGAGAGCCTAACAGACAACAGTCCATGGGGTGGCAAATGAGTCGGACACGACTTAAAGACTAAACAACAGCAGTTCATCATGTCCAGCTGCACTTCGTCACAAACCCTTTCACAAGAATTTACATTCATGAAACTTCACTTTTCATTTCTCAGTGAGACTTCTGTATAAGAATTCTGCAATTATAAGGAACAAGTGACTACTATACTTAATGGTATCCTGTGAAAATTAGACTGGAGAAAAGTGGGGGAAAAAACATGTAAGTGAAAAAAGGAATTATACAATGTTGTATGTCAATTGGAGAAGGCACTGGCACTCCACTCCAGTCCTCTTGCCTGGAGAGTCCCATGGATGGAGGAGCCTGGTGGGCTGCAGTCCATGGGGTCGCAGAGTCGGACACGACTGAGTGACTTCACTTTCACTTTTCACTTTCATGCATTAGAGAAGGAAACGGCAACCCACTCCAGTGTTCTTGCCTGGAGAATCCCAGGGACGGGGGAGCCTGGTGGGCTGCCGTCTATGGGGTCGCACAGAGTCGGACATGACTGAAGCGACTCAGCAGCAGCAGCAGCAGCATGTAAATTATACTTCAATTTTTTAAGTATTAAAAAAAAGGGAAAAAAAAGACCTCCCTCAAATAAAACATAGAAACAAAAGTCATAAATGTCAAATACAGTTGGTGAGTCTTTAAAATGTTACTATCATTTTTAAAACATGTATTTAACTTAGAGATTTTCTTTTGAACATCCCAAATCCAGAATCAAGTGGCAGAAGGGATAAAAATTTGCTTGCACACTCAGAACTCTGCAGTTTTTCCTAAGTAATTTGATATCTGTTCCCTTGAACACTGTTGTTTAAAATTGTTCCTATTCTCTTTCTAGGTTTCACACCCTGGCACAGGAGGTGTCAAACAGAAAACATGCATCACAGCAGTGGGACAGGTGAGGTGAGCCACAGCTAGCTCTACAAAATTGTGAACTGGGAGCCTTTCGTCTTTGGAAGTCCTGATGATGCTTTTCTGTAGGAAGCTCCTTCCTTTGGGACTGCGTTGCCTCAGTCTCACTCCCTCTCTATCCGCCTGCACTCACTCTAACAGTAGAGTGTTGGTGTCTGACAGTTGTGTGCTTTGCCTTGTTGCGTGTTCATCCCTCATACTTTCTCTGAGGAAAAGGCAAGCAGTAGTCCCGCTGTGAACTGCACGGCTGCCCATATTCAAGGCCCATTTCCTGCTGAGCCCAGACACAGCCCCAGAGTGCTCAGCCTTGCCTATGATCATAGTTGGCACCTGTCCTGACCTGTAGCTGCTGTTATTTGCCCAGGCCTTGAGCCAAAGAGCCATCCTGGTGGTATCTGATTGTTACAGAACTAGTAAAGTAAGTGTCCTGGGTCTGGGGACTCTCCTATGAAATAGGTCACCCATTTCATCTGCCTTTTTTTTTAAACTCTCATGAACTAACTTTTGCAAGAGTGCTATAGAGAATAACACTGAGTTTATGTTTTTTAAAAAATAATTTATGGATTAAATATAAAGTTGACAATATATATGTTAAAATTTATATAGAAATCTTACACTTCAGCTTTTCTTCAAAAGTCCCTCGAAGAAACACTGATAGTCCTTTAACCCACTCTTTCACATTTATATAGTTATCATTGTCTTTGTCAAATGCAAAAAATACTGAAAGAAAAAGAATGTGTTAGTGTATTGTAATTTATAGCTATTATTCAAGAGTAGTATGAATAGAGAAAAAAAAAAGTATTTCCTCCCAAAAAGAGGGGGACAAAAGAGGGGCACAATCTTTCTTGAAAGAATCAAAAATAACTGGAAGTATATTTCCAACAGATTTTACAGAAAGAAGCCATTCTCCTCCCCATGGTTAATGATGAGCGTCACTTGTGATGTTTTGTATGGCTATTTTGAGGAACAAAGACCAACAATGTAGATAATCAATGTGATAATTTTTTCTACTCTGAAAAGAGTGGTAAAATCCTGTTCTAAAGAATTTGTATTATACCTAAAGATCAATTAGTAAAATAATACATTATTTTTGAAATTACCAATGAAATCTTGGTATTTCCCTATGGAAAATACAATACTGTTTACTCTTTTGGGGGTAATGGAAACATTAGTTATTTTGACTATGGACTTCCCAGGTGGCTCAGTGGTAAAGAACCCACCTGCCAAGCAGTAGATGCAAGAGATGAGGGTTCAGTCCCTGGGTTAGGAAGATCCCCTGGAGAAGGAAATGGCAACCCACTCCAGTACTCTTGCCTGGAAAGTTTCATGGACAGAGGAGCCTGGCAGGCTACAGTCCATGGGGGCTGCAAAGAGTCGGATATAACTGCGGACCACCACATGACGTGATAAAGTTTTCATGGTGTCTACACACATCAAGACATCAAATTGAACCTAAAAGTTTGTTATCGAAATTGACTGGATCACGTTATACAGTTTCCTATTTTAAATATAAAATTAATTTTTTCAATATAGTCAGCAATTTTCTTTTTGTGTGTGTTGAAGAAGTCAACATGACTTGACATGTTTTACGTGTCTACAGCATATGAATCCAAAGACAATGGAAACCACAAACTTACCTTTCAAAAAGAATACTGCTAGCTTCTTTAGTTCATTACTGGTTCTTTCTCAAAGTACTACAGCTATGAGACAACTTGAGTGAGTTTATAATAAAATCCATCCTCATGATCAAATCAAATTTACTGTTCTAAATCAGTAGCACTACCAGAATTATATTTATAGTTTTTGCATTAAAAAATTTCAGTCTTTGGTGAAAACTGAATATATGTGTGTATATATATATATGTGTGTGTGTGTACACACACCCACACACACCTGCCATCTCAGCTTGGCCCATTTCAGTCTCCATGACTCCTTACCCCTATTCATTAGCACATCATCAGTCATTCCAAATATGCTGTGCAGGATCACTCGAAATGTGTTACGATCTAGTCCAACGTTAGCAAGTTTCACATCACCTCGTCCCACCACGTTGTGAAAAATTCTTATGAGACACTCTATTTCACTCTTTTTGACTGTAAAATTAAAATACAAATACAATTTAGATTTAACCTTTGAGTTCTTCAACCCAATAAAATATATTTTACTAATTAGCTATTTTGTTTTTCTAAAGTACTAGTGGTTTAAAAACTGTGACATGGACTTGTTACTTAAGAGCTCACACAATCAAGATAGATGCCACTCAGATGTCTCATTAAGACAGTATATAAATGTTAAATTATGTCATTTGACACTCACCACTATACTATACACTATACCACTCACACTCACTCACTTCACTATGTGAAGAGAAATCTGTATGAGAAAGAGTTGTGCTATTTTCATGAGAGTAGACTTTGAACTGAGCCTTGAAGGATGCAGAGCATTTATCCAGAAAGGAATCTGTTCAGGGTGGTAAAGAAGTGGAGAATTCCAGGAAGAGTAGGAATAACATGAGTAAAGGAAAGAATTGAGATTGAGGTTGAATATGTTTTGCTGGGAGCACAGCAAGTTGGAAAGAAGTGAAAAACAAGACTGAATTGGACAGGCTGTTGAAAGAGAGCCTTGAATGCCTGGTCAGGAGATTAACATTTATTTTACTGGAGCAGGCTTTCTTGTGGTATCATCTTTGCACCCCTCTGTATGAAAATCATCCACCTCTCATTGCTTGTCAAAGGCCTTGCCCCACACCTACTAAGTCACAGTTGCTAACAGTGGGTCCAGGAGCTACCTTTGAAACAAAAGCTCAGCTAATTCTTCTATGTTGTAAGGGTTGAGAAGTGGTTTAAGAAAACCCACCTGGCAAAGTTGTATTGAAGGGGAAAACTGGAAGCCTAGAAGCCTGGCTGGAGCAATAAACTTTGGTTGCTGCTGCTGCCAAGTCACTTCAGTCGTGTCCGACTCTTTGCGACCCCATAGAGGGCAGCCCACCAGGCTCCCCCATCCATGGGATTTTCCAGGCAAGAGTACTGGAGTGGGGTGCCATTGCCTTCTCCGAAGCTTTGGTTAGGACCACAGAAATGAGGTCAGAAAGCAGGTAGGGAGCCTGATAACGCTGTTTAAGAAGCACGTAGGTGACTCTAATGCCCTGTCTGATGGGTTGGGGTACTGGACTTAAGTATCTGGGTTCCCCTTCCATTTCTTATCCTACATAGCTGACTTAACACAATTCAACTTCTTTATGCCTCAGAGTCCTCACCTGTAAAATTTGAGTATTATTCTAGATGATCTCTGAGATTCCCTCAGTTTCTAAAAGTCTGATTCTATGAATGAAAGATAATTTGAGAGAACTAAGAGTTAGGAGGGAAGCTGGTTACTAGTTCTATTTCTTTCTTCCTTCTGCTCTCTCCCTCTTTTGGGGACGGTGGAGGGAGAAATATTTTCTAGATTTTGTCTTTGAGATGATTTCAAGTTACCCAACAAAAACCAATGAGAACTGACAGCAAATATGCAGTTTACATTAGGGTTTCTAACATGGTCAGAATGACTTGGCTCTTAGGGTAAAGGTTGATAAATCTACAGAATAAACAATTAAGATACCTAATATTATTTATCAACTGAATTAGATTCTCAGTCTTCATACATAGCCCCCAAATTTGACATAAAGGTCATTTTTATCCATCTAATAAGCATTTATTAAGGGACTCCCATGAACCTAGGCAATGAATACACCATCATTTCTGCTCTTAATTTATTACACTTTGGTCAAGAGACAAAGAAGTGAAATAAAAGTGTTACAAACACTATGATTAAAGTGTTTGGTAGTGATCCAAAGAAAGGAATCATTAAGTGGGGAAAGGCAGTAAGTGAATAAGAAGGGGCTCCAGGAAGAGGTGTCACTTGAGCTAAAGCAATCACAGGAGTAAGCATTTACGAGAGGAGGCAGTTTGAAGGCAGGGTGGCATATTCTCAGAGCCACAGATGGTTTGGTGCAGCTAGGTGGCAGAACCGTTTGACTTTACAGAGGGGCTCATTGAAACTTTTGGCTGCCAGGTTAACAGGATCAGATTCGCATTTAAGGAGGATCACTTTGGCAGTGGATTCTTGGAACTGCTTTATGAATGGTCAATCTAGATGTGACAGGTCATCTTTTCCCAGATACTTTTAAATTCTTTCGTACTCATATGCTCTTCTTACAATGAGACTTCTGATACTTCTCCCTTAGAAAGATGGGGCTTGTGTCTCCTTCACTTAAAACTAGGGGGATTTTTTGACCACCATTTCAACCAAGAGTACAATAGAAATAAAGCAACGTGACTTTTCAAGATTTGGTCACAGAAGGGGCTGCAGGTGCTCTGAGGACAAAAACCATCTTTTTCCCCCCTCCTTTTATGGAATATGAGGAGAAACACAGCTCAGGTGTGTGGACACACTATATGGTGTACATATTACACTAATGTTTGCCTGAAACTAGCCCTGCTCAACTCTGATGGAGAATTAACATTTGAGTAATATGGTGTACATATTACACTGTTTGCCTGAAACTAGCCCTGCTCAACTGTGATGGAGAATTAACGTTTGAGTGTTACAGCGACGTGAAATGGCCATCTGAAGAAAGTGAGTCAGGAGGCAGGAACTGCTCTGAATCAAATACTAACAAGTTATCCAGCAAAATAATCAAGGATTTTAAACAATCTGCAGCAGGTAGTAACTTTCTCTGAGTTTTATCTATGCAGCTCATTATATCTAAAGACCTTACATGTGTGGTCAAAGAACCCCTGTAAATGATACTTGAGAAATTCTGGGTAATGAGAATGGTGTTCATAAACTAGAGATTGACCCATTATTTATTAAACTTTTTAGTTTGGAATAGTTGTATTTTATGTAAGAGATGCACCCAGAGTAAGATTCCCATAAAACTCTTCACTGTTTCTTCCTGCTGACATCTTACATAACCATGGGGCATTTGTCAAAACTAATGCACTGACATCGGCACATTATTACTAACTAAATTATAGATTTCACCCATTTTCCCACCAATTTCCTTTTTATTCTAGGATCCCATGTGGGATCCATTTGGCTGTCATGTCTCCTCCAATCCTGCAAGTTTTCAGTCTTAGTCCTTTTCATAACCTTGACAGTTTTTATTTTGCAGAATGTCCCTCAATTTAGGTTTGCCTAATGCTTTCCTCATAATTAAATTGTGGTTATGTTTTGGGGAAAAATACTAGAGGGATAAAGTGCTGTTCTTGTCACATATCAGATACATGACACTAACATAATGTATCACTGCTGCTAAGCAGGATCACACAAGTCAGTCTAGTTTCTCCACTGAATCTACTTCCCCTTTCTCTAATCTATTCCTTAGAAGCCAGACTCTCATGATAAAGGTTTAATTAAACTCCACTCCAGTACTCTTGCCTGGAGAATCCCATGGATGGAGGAGCCTGGTGGGCTGTAGTCCATGAGGTCGCTAGGAGTCCAACAGGCCTGAGCGACTTCACTTTCACTTTTCACTTCCATTCATTGGAGAAGGAAATGGCAACCCACTCCAGTGTTCTTGCCTGGAGAATCCCAGGGACGGGGGAGCCTGGTGGGCTGCCGTCTATGGGGTCGCACAGAGTCGGACATGACTGACGTGACTTAGCAGCAGCAGCAAACTCCACTTCACAGGGAAAGGGTATTTATACTATTAAGATCTTCAAAGGAAGATTTGTCTCTTTTCCATTTATTGAATCATTTACATCTGTATGAAGTCACATATACGTATTTTAGGCCGGTACTGTGTCACTTATCAATAATTTTGCTGCCCAAGTTGTTTCAGCCTTTGGCCACTGGGAGCTTTCAAGTTGGCTTTTCTGTCTCTTTCACATGCCCTCACCCTTTTGCAACACTTCCTTGATTTCTGGCACTACTTGCCAGTCCCATTTTGTATTATCCGTGTGAAATAACGGGCAGGAAAAAAAAAAAAAAAATTGGTCTCTCTCCTTGGTTTCTGTCACAGAGCTCCTAAATCCCTTAGCATTTCCTTGTTTACAGGAATGTCTTTAGTTCTAATGAGGTGACTGTTGGTTCTTCCTAGGTGGGAGCTTGTCACCAGAAAAACCAAGTCATGTTTAAAAGCGTGGAAATTCTAGTTCCACCTCCATCCTTCTCCAGAGGGGGGCTGAAAATTGAGTTAATGATCTATCATGGCTGTGTAATAAAACCTCCATAAAATCACCCAAAAGTGGAGCTTCTGGGTTGGTGAACACACAAAGGTGTCCAGAGAGAGCCTGGAAACTCCACACCACTTACCACATACCTTGCTCTATGTATCTTTTCCATCCAGCTACTCAATCATATCCTTTAATAATAAATCGGTAATCTGGAGAGTAAGCTGCAGCCTGAGTTCTGTGAGGTGCTCTAGCAGATTAACTGAACACAGGAGGGGTCATGATTTGTAGCCAGTTGGTCACAAGCATAATCATCTGGACTTGTGACTGGCATCTGGTGGGGTACTGTCTTGTAGGAACGAACTCTTAACCTGTAGAATCTGATGCTCCCCCGGTAGTGTTAAACTATAGGGACACTCAGCTAATGTCACAGAGAACTGTTTGTTGGGGGAAACCTCCACACAGTTGGGAGACCACAAGTATGAGTACGGTGGTGGTGCTAGAGTAAAGCCTGTTCAGCAGCCACAGCTAGGAAATATGCACGTACACAAACCTATGTATGCACACATATTGGCTCCTGTTACTACGTACCACAGACATAGGAAAAGCCACATACTGGACTAGTGGGCCCTTAGGCGGTCCTGGTCTAAGTCCTAAAAAAGATAATCAATTGTATTAAAAACTCCTATGTGCCCAGAAAAGACAGGCTCATGAGTTTACAAAGTCAAACCATACTACATTTAACTATTTCCTCCATCTGGTAGGAGTGGATCAGGGAAATTTAGTTCACTAAATACTTGGGATTTTAGCAAAATCTTGTTACTATCTATTCAGTAACAAGTAGAGCCTAGGACCGGAGAAGGCGATGGCACCCCACTCCAGTACTCTTGCCTGGAAAATCCCATGGACGGAGGAGCCTGGTGGGCTGCAGTCCATGGGGTCGCTAGGAGTCGGACATGACTGAGCGACTTCACTTTCACTTTTCACTTTCATGCATTGGAGAAGGAAATGGAAACCCACTCCAGTGTTCTTACCTGGAGAATCCCAGGGACAGGGGAGCCTGGTGGGCTGCCGTCTCTGGGGTCCGCACAGAGTCAGACACGACTGAAGCAACTTAGCAGCAGCAGCAGCAGAGCCTAGGACAATGGTAATCTCGCAATACATGTTTGCTAAATACATGATAATCAATCACTTGTAAACTGGAAAAGCTAAGGAATATGCTCGATGAGAGTCAAGATCCAGAGTAGGTCTGAGATGCCAAAATGACCAGTTGAATGAAACCACATGACACTACTAAGAATAATTTTAAAATTCTTCATTTATCTTTAAAAAAGTTTGCTAATGTACGTAAGTATAAAAATGACAATCTGTGTGAAAACGACTAGGTCAATTCCCAACTCACTGTCAAAATGGGATTGATATTAGGCTACGGAATTGAAGTCTGAAGAAAAGACAATTCAGATCAGGATCCTCAAACTTTATAGTGTCTAAGAATACATGAAGTGAACACTCTGGAGGCTTGGCACCACTGATAAGAGATTTTTAAAAATACACTAAGGGTGGTACTCAGGGATCTATATTTTCAGTATTAACCTTTAGGTGATGCTGATGGGGGAGCTACTCCTACCATACTACAAATACGAGGTCATGGCCACTGTCAACTACAGAATGTGTGGGCCCAATGCAAAATGAAAATGCAGGTCTCTAATTTAAAATGAATTTTCGGACTAGATCTGGTGGTCCAGTGGTTAAGACTCTGTGCACGCAATGCACGGGGCCCTCATCAGATCCCTGGCCAGGGAACTAGATCCTGCATGCTGCAAGAAAGAGCAAAGACTCAGCATGCCACAACTAAGACCTGGCACAGCCAAATAAATACAAGGGAGAATAAAAAAAAAAATTATTTAAGTCAGTGTTAGCAAAGCCTTAAACTTAGCATGGGGCCCTATAAGAACACACAGGTTACACACCCATGAAGCCATTTACTATATACCATGAGATAATTATCTGCCTCCCCCATCAGATTAAAGGGCCATTATCTGGAAGAGGGAATAACTTCTTTGCATGACTCTACAGCAGCAATGTCTAATAGAACTTCCTGAGATGATGGAAATGTTCTGTATCTGTGCTGTTCAATTTGGTAGCCACAACTCAGTTGCTGCTATTAAACCCTGAAAAGAGGCTCATGTGACCAAAACTGGATTTTAAGTTCTACATATTTTATTTAAATAGCCACATGAAGCTAGTGGTTACTATAATGAACAATGTAGCTCTAGAGAGCAGTATTCATGAAGACAGAAGTCATATTAGCTCTAGAACACAGAACAGTCTAGATCTGTTAGGGAAAAAAAGGAAACAGCTGTTTAGCAAGGTAGTGAATTTCCTTTGTGAGGTCACTGGAGGTGACTGGCTGACGATCTGAGCAGAGTCACACAATGGTAATGGCTGGATGGCCATGTGGCACTTGAGGGGCCTAGCAAATTATGAAGGCTCCCTCCTAAGAAGCTCTAAAGCAAAGCCCAGGAAAAATCGCTTCAACTTTCTGTCACACAATTAGAACACCAAGAGAAATAATACAGTCCCTTCTTGGGATGGCCAAAGCAGCAATACCCATCATCAACCAAATTCTAGTCATGAGAGCACCTTGTCTATCCTGGTCTCAACTGGAAGGACTCAAGAACGAGAACTGATTTCAACAACCTTTCATTGTGCCTTTACTATGGTACAACAGGATACAGAAGGACCATCAGGGACTAGTATAATGCTGACTTATTTGAAAAAATAAAGATTGAGTATACATCAGACTAGCTCAGCCCCCACAAATAGTCCACTAACTGGGTGACTTTACACAAACAACTTAATCTAAGATGCAGTTTCCTCACCTAAGAACATGGATAACATCACCTACCTCAATGCGTCTGTTTCAAGTAAAGACAATGGACATAAACCATTTTGCAGTATCTTGCCAATGAAGAGCTCAACAAACATCAGCTGTTAATAATCTGGTTATCCTGGTCACTAGCTGTTCAAGTATTTAGGGTCTGAACTGTTAACAGTAACTTAAGAATTATCAAGTGTCAAAAACTTTGGAATAAGGAAGGAATGCAACTTCTTTTTTTTCTAAACAGCTGTATCTTTTTTGTAGAAGACTATATGGGATATGGGGCTCATTAATTTTTTTTTTCTCATTAAGTTTTACACACTTGTATTTACTGATTATTTCAGAGAATTGCTTTCAAATATTAGTAACAAATAATGGTTTTAAACACACATATGGGTAGCAGACACCTCTAAAAATTTCATCAGGAAGGGAAGGGAAGTCAGATTTTCAAAGTAAGCATAATTCCCTTTTGAATGCTCTAAAACTCAGGCTATTAACAGCAGGCATGTCTTACTACATTCAACACTAGGTAAATCTGCTGAATGGATTTTTCGGTAGTAGGACAACTACTGGTGGACTGATGTCTATGGGGTCACGCAGAGTCGGACACGACTGCAGTGACTCAGCAGCAGCAGCAGCAGGACAACAGGAGTAAAACAGGGCCCAGGAGTGCTTGAGGAGCTTAGATCATTTAAAATCCAACTAAGAAAAGAGAAAACTGAATTACATCCACAATGAGAGGCTTAAACAAGGTAGTGACCATCCTGCCAAAGTCACACAAGGAAAACTGGAAGTGCCCAATAATGAGGTCGTAAAGCTGGCTGAAATAAAAGTACTTCTCAAAGTCTAGAAATAAATTCTTAGAAATCAGTCAGGATTGCTTGTGGTCAGGCTTTAGAAACAAAGATTTACAAGATTACTTTTTAAAATCTGGCAGGGCAAGGAATTCTAAAAAAAAAATCTATTAGTTTTAATAAACACTTGCCATGTGCAAAAGTAACAAGATATTTAACATCTAAAATACCTTATGTATCTCTATCAATCTTGTGAAGTACAGCAGTCATCTGCTGCTATGGCTTTTGTGCCAGAGAACTCAGGGAAGTTGTCACAGTAAACCTTTATACTTTGAAATCTCTTATTAAATTTCAGACTATAATAAAATCAGAACTCCGTAGGCACATAATCCTTTAGCATTTACACTGTCACATAAATTCTCAAGCTAGGCTTCCCACATATGTAACGTATTTTAGGACACCTGATGACTGAAATATTTTCTGTGTAAGTGCAGGGATTTTCATTCACTTACTACCTATATTTTTTAAATGACCAAAATATTAGATAGAAAATAGGAGAACTCTACTTTGGGGTTATAAAGCACTTGCTCATGGCCAACTACCCAAGGTTTTTATTTGACTGAAGATGTTCAGGCAGTGCTGGGTATCTGGTCAGTACTTACAGCTATTGACACTCTTACTGATGGATTCCACCAGTCTCTTCAGAACCTTCTGGTCCATGTCAAGTGTGGCTTCAAAACAATGAAGACTTCTCAGACAGCCTACTTCCACGCCTGGACGTCCTGAGTTGCCAATGATTCCACAACTCACCACTCCACACCAACACAGAATGTGACCATGGCAATATCCCAGCAACCAAACATAGAAGGTTCTCAAGTAATTGGAAAAATATGCAATAATGGCAGTGATTTCATTAAAGTTATTGTGATCTGAAATATTACAGCTAATCCAATTTTGATTTTTGTGGTTCAACACCACTTAAAGTGGTATCTAAAAGTATTGCCACTTATATTTCCTGAGAACAAATTCTACAGTTGAAAATGTTTATGGATGAACACATAACAATAAAGACCTTATCTTTAAGTAGAAATAAAATAACTTCCTAGGCTATAAAGAGCTCCTTCAAAGGTTATATATAACCTCCTCTGAAAACTCTAACCAAGTACCTTCTCATGATAAGCAAACAGAGGCCTCAAAATGGGAACTTTAGAGAAACATAAAATCCTCACATTTACCCCTCCAACTTATCTGACTGACTGGTGGGAAAACATAGTATGATTATTGCAAAGCTGGCCAAGACAGTAACTGTTCTCATGTCTACTGTCGAATCCTGGTATAAAAAACAAATATCTTTTTGTGTATGTCTGCTGGTCTTCACTGTGGTAAGGCAAGGAAAAAAAAGTACTAAAATGACTTTCAGAATCTAGAACAATGTATTCTTACTAAATTTTAAATAACATATAAAAACAAATTAGGCAAATACAACTGGGAAAAAAGCAAAACTCGCAAAACTTTTCTTAAGGAAATGCCAAATGTTCACTGATTTTAAGTTGAAAACTGGCAAGTTTTAATAACTGTTCTTAGTGGCTAGTCAATTGTTCTCCATGAAATTAAAAGAAAATTAGGCTCTTAGCACATCTTGACTGGAGGAATATGAATCCATACTCTGGATAAAATAAATACAGAATAATCTGAGGGTATTTTAAATACCTAAATATACTAAGGGCAACCAAAGGAATTCAAAACAATCAGAAAAAGGTAGCACCAGGTATAAATTCAATTTCTCAGCCCAGACACTCATCAATTTTGTTGCAGTTACCTTGGCATCAGTATCCAAATAACATGTTTTATGTTTATAAAATTAGTATATAATTATTTAAGAAAAATGAGTTTGGTGGAGGGAGAAAGATATTATTAACTTGCACATAATATCACCTGTTCAAATTTTCTTGTATACCTTTTAGAAGACTGTTAAGGCTACCACAAGAAGACCAATGAAAAAGTAGTTTCCTAGACAGTCAGCACAACTTGGAAAGAATACAATTTTTGCCAAATCACCTTCTCCTCCAGTCTAATAAAATGAACTGCTGCTTTTAGTGGTACGTAATCATCCTATACTGGACCAGTCTGTAAAGGTATACTTTTATGTTCAAAGCAAATCTGATCAACAAGTAACTTGATACATTTGTCCTATCCTTTAGCACTCCATGAACAATTCTGAGAAACTTCTTTTAGGATAAAAAATGTCTCCCCAACTTGCTGTGTACTTAAACCTTGTAGATTTCTTTAAAAAGGAAAGATTATGAAAATTCAAGCATAAAATTTAGGGAAATTTGCTAAAAATCTGGGGATATGTCTTATCCATCTACCACTTCATACTTAATAGTGTTTCTTAATGTTTATAACTTGTGACTCAAAGGGAGCTGATAAGAACACAGCTATTTTTAAGTAAAATAGCTATTTATTCAGCTTCTTGTCATGCCAAAATGTTTTGTGCATATGCCACTATAATTAGCACACCCTCTGTAACAGGCAAAATTGTACATCAAATTATATTTCATGTTACCTGATTATATAAAAATGTAAAGTGAAAATGATTTTCAATTCTCTTTAACATTACTAGTAAACAGTTCAGCAGGAGATATGAGGCACAAAATCTTAGTAAAATGTGACACAGGAAAAGCAATAATGTAATTCTCACTTAAATTTAACTTGTCATAATCTGTTGTGAATATACAAAGACAAACTTTTAAAACGTTATATTTACTAAGATTCTGGCAAGAGTTTTATGTAACAAGACACAGCATACCAGGCCTGCCACTCAACTTATTAATGGTAAGTCTCAGCTTCAATATGAAGCTGTTAAAAAAAAAAAATCAAAAACCTGCTTTTTACATGCTAAATAGCTTGGCAAGTATGCTGTTAAACACAGTAAGGAATTTAAGATAGCAAGAATAAGAAGTTAATAAAAAGCTAAACATTACAGCCTAAACAAAATTCATACAAAAAATAAAAGAACTATCACTGGTTACATAAAATTTTCCTGACTGGTGAAAACTTAACAGTATAAAACATGCATTTTAGAATCTTTAGCTATCAAGTTCAAAAAGTACCAGTGTCTATCTGAAATGATTTCTTTTCAAAGCCAAAGTGTAGTCAAAATTAGTTCAAATGTTATAACACATTCTAATGCTAAAAAACATTCAGTATTATCGAAGTGGAGGTAAATCCCAGAGCTTTTGGGGCATTCTCATGCTGCAAAAGGCTATTTCTCTGGTTCACTCAAAGTAGCATGGGACAGAGTCCAAGGATGTGACTAAGCTCAGTAAAGGGCAAGACTGCCATACCTGGCTCTGACCTCCCCATGAAGCATGGCTCCTGTGTCCACAAAAATAAGATGTGTGAGGATAAAGGCACGCTATTCTGCTAGCTAAAGTGATAGCAAACCACCCCCCACCCCTAAAAGCTCCTTCCCCAGGTAAATAAAAAGGGGAAAAATTTAAAATACACTTATCTACAAGAGTAAGGATTTTGAAATATCAACGTAATCCCTACTTCAAAAAAGGTTAACTAGAGTCATCTGGTCATCTCTGATTACATCTTAATGATGTGTAACAGATTCAGTTTTTGTTGATTTATCATTAGATATTTCTAGTCAAAATATTAACTTTATTCCCAAATATCTTAAACCACTAGTATGACTGCAGTGTATTACCTCCCAGAGTTACTGGAAGAGGGAAAAAAACAGATGTTCAAGCAGCAGGCAACAGTTATGGCCCTTCACACAGTGGCATCTGAGTGGCTACTGACAGTCCAGGAATAATTTAAAAACAAGATAATTCATGCATTTTAGTAAATATGTCATAATTTTCACAGTTGAAATTTCCTTAGACATTGCACTTTCTTTATAAGTGAATCCTGCTTCTTCTTAATGTTATGGTGAGTCAGGACTTGAACTAGCAGCCTTCTTTTTCTTCTTCTTACTGTGTTTCTTATGCTTCTTTTTCTTTTTTGTTTTTTCCTGAAAAGATAGTTCCGTGTTAGATATAGCTACATGAAAACCTGCAAATTAAAAACAACTTCACTATGATACTAAGTTACTACGCAGTCATTTCAAACAATCCACACAAACAAGTAAGTTACTCAAAACATTTCTCAAAAAGTCTCAATAATACTGTATTGAGAGGAAAGAAAGTACTTGTCAATTTTCAAAGGATAAGGAAAAACTCTATGTCAGTAGCACATTAATGTAGCTTCTAACAACATTTCCTATAGGAAATAAATTCAATTGAATTATGGTATCAACTGCTATACTTTCTGTTATCTAATTTTTAAAGCTGTAATAATTATAGTTACTGCAAAGGAAATGTCACATCGCAGTAAAACAATTGTAAAATGGTAGCATTCAAAGGAAAAATACACTAAACCTATTTTTAAGTAAAAAGGAACAGATATTATGTACTGCTTAGGCTGGTAGGACTACTTCATTAACTTAACAACTAACTGGTACAAAATACTGATGCAAAGTTGAAAAGTCTATTTAGCACTTGATTTTTAGAGGAAAAGGCCATTGTAAAAGTAGTCATATTGTGACTAGACAAAGGAGGCTAAAACTTTGCTACACCCTGACTTTCTGATGTAAAAGAGAAAGGCAGACCTTTTAGAAACAGGTATGTGGAAATGGGGTATCAAGTAATACACTAGTGTTGATATTCAGGAGAAGAAAGTAAAAAGGCAAGAAGCACACAGAGGTGGCAAAAGCAAAGCTTCCAGTCCATCTCCTAATCTAGGAGAACTTTCCACCCCTTGCTCCCAATAAGGCCTTTTACCTACTTTGTGGCTCTTAAAACAACTTCCATTGTTCTTCTCATTACAAGTCCAAGTATACAAGGACTGTTACAGAGTCCAAATCTTGTATTTGGACTTCTGAAGGTAAGTTTTGGGTACAGATTACTTTTTCATAAAAGGACTGTTGGCCACTCTGTTCCTAAAAACACTTTTCTTCTTGGCTTCCAGGACACCTCATTGCTGCTTTTCTTCTATCACAAAGACCTCAGTTCCTTTGCTGGTTCCTCCTCTGCTCAACCTTTGTGGGCTTCCTTCTTTTCCACATGCTTTCCCAGTCACAGGCTTTAAATACCACTTACAAACCAATCTTTATATCCAGTCCTAGGCTCTGAAGACTGCAAGCGCCTCATTAATAGCTCTACCACACATATTTAAAACTACCATTAAAAATGCCTAATTTTTCTCTCAAGATTCTTTCTCAACCATTTTAGTAAATGGCACCACTAATTAATTCGTCATTTTAGTTAAGCCAAACAATCTAAGCTTCTTTGACTCTACTCTTTTAACTCCACTCTCCACCCCTGAGGCACCAAGCAAGGCCTACCACCTAAGCCCAAAACATACCTCAAATCTACCAGGCCGGGCCATCTCCACCACTACCACTGCAATACAGATAACAGCATTTCTCGTTTTTGTCTACTCATCGCCTCCATTTTACAAAGGTGAGGTTGACTCAGGCCACCTGTTTGCTTTGATAAAAGCCCGGTGTGCTCTGTCTCAGGGCCTCGGCTTCCTTTCCAACCCCACCGCGCACTCTTCCTCTTTGTCTTCCATGGAGGAGCCAAGCCTACTTTTTTTCATTTCTTCCAGTGTACCAAGCTCACTCCCACCACAGGTCCTGAGCTCTTCTCTTTGTCTTGGACAGTCTTCCTTTCATCTACTGGTTGGCTCTTTTTTGTGAATCAGATTTCAGCTGAATTTTTACTTCTTAAAGAGGCCTTCCCTCCCTCAGCCTCTCATTTATCACCCTCTTATCTATCTTGAACTTCATTATAACAGCTATACCAAGACAGAACCGTGCCTGCCTAGAGAAGCTTAATAAATACATGGAACTAAATGTATCAAACAGTGAAGTATGCAATTATCCCAAATTAATTAACTTTATGTCTTAATAATCTAACCAAAGATGAAAGCAGTCTTTACCCAAATTATTTTCCCACTCAGGAAAAAAGTCTCTTAAATGTTTCCTTGATCTCGGAGCATATAAAACGTTATGAATCATACATTATCAGGTGAACCTTCTTTCCAGAGGACTTTCATTTTAAGAGCTAAAGACATTTTGAGGAGAGGGTAGTTACTTTCAAACCTACAAATGATGCTGTTCATGTTTCTTTTACTTCTCCCTAAGAAAATGCCTTCAAAGGCCACAGCCCATACTTATGTGAGTGCTCCTAAATTAGTCTGGTGGTATGACCTCCATTTCTCTTTGGTAATTTGTTATACACTTTCTCTAGGCTGGTTTGCTTCTCACTGGATACCAAGTCTGTTTTCCTTATTCTCTTCTTCCACCTTCTCAACCTGCACAGCAGTAGAGCTGGCTTTAGAAATGACAAGAGTTATCTTTATTTATGAATCATTTATGATGTCACATTCCTGCTTATTTTGCACTGAAGCTTGTGCTTCAGGAGCTTTTTTCTGTTAGTATCAGGTTTGGTAGCTCTGGGAATAACTACTCTCGAAGATGGAGGGAATCACCATACTTTAGTTTCATGTTTCCTAGTATCGTTCGTTTAAGGAAGTCAAACAAAAGTTTAAGCTTACAGTTTTAACAGTGAAATACTGAAATGCTACCAGGATATGCTTCCTTTTATTCTAAGCGAATTTAACTTTCTCCAACTCATTAAGTGAAGCTGCTGAACACCACACCTTTCTCAATAAATATTTAGTTCTAGTAAATGCAATCACGCTTTATCATGAGGTTTATATTAAACAAAACAGCTATACTGTTATCACGTAAAAACATAAGTGATACTTGCTGTTGTTTTTTCTCGTTCTTCACTGCTTTTCTTCTTTTTTGCTCGTACCTACAGAATTACAATTTTTGTGGAGAAAAGTTAAATATGTAACTTATACCCAAGGCATTTTTTTTCATTCACTAATATAACTTGCATTTTTAGAATTTTTATGTAAAAAACATTTTTTTGACAATGAAATAACATTTTAAGTTGCTTTGTTGTTCCTTAAACCTATGTTAAATCACAGGGAGGATTCAATGAAAAACCTTTCAAGGAAAGTGAAAGGGTTAGTCGCTCAGTCGTGTTTGATTCTTTGCGACCCCATGGACTGTAGTTCACCAGGCACCTCTGTCCATGGGATTCTCCAAGCAAGAATACTGGAGTGGGTTGCCATTCCCTTCTCCAGGGGATCTTCCTAACCCAGGAATTGAACCTGGGTCTCCAGCATTGCAGACAGATTCTTTACCACTGAGCCACTCTTTCAGCACCTAAAAACAGCAGTAGAGGTACAGCAGATAAAAAATTTGAGCTGAAAGAAAACAGACTAAGCTCTGAATCCTACTTCTGCTATGTATTACTCTCATTGTAGCCTCTTGGTGAAATGTAGGTAAAAACCACCCTCAAGGCAGCGGGCTGGAATATGGTAGGTGTTTTTCTTACCTATGGTGTTGGTAATAAATAGTAGCTTTATATGTGTATATACATGTATAAAAAAATGTATATAGTATACTTGGTATCAATGAACCGATTAAAATCTTTTTAAGTAACAATTATTAACCCAATAATGTTTTATTTAAATATTTTAAAGTGTGATACACTGGATTTACATTATATTCAAGGTGCTAAAGCTGATGTGTATTAATGTTAAATCCAAGTATAACATTTTATATTAAGAAATACATAATTAATACAACATATTATAATAGTGAAGGGCAGAAATTGCCAAAATGTTGAATTGTTTGGTTTATCTGCTAGGTTACTATATGTCAAATATATGAAAGGTAACTAACAATAGAACAAACAAACTAAAACAGACTAAAGGAATAGAACAAATAAACATGAGAGACTATTAGCTTTCAACAGGGGTGGAAGTTCTCTCATGAAAACACTTGGAAAATAAAAATATTGTTTCTGCTGGTATTCTTGTCATCACAATGACTGAGTGGGGAGGGCCAGGTTAATACAGGGGCGGGCTGTCATGCAATAGGATAGCCCTGACATAAATTTATAATAGCCTGCTTGACATTCATATAATGGACCCAATTATAAAAAGTAAAAAATCCTAAAAGATATTGTTGTTTAAGTTCTGCACTCAATATGCCAACAAATTTGGAAAACTCAGCAGCGGCTTTGGGACTGGAAAAGGTCAGTTTTCATTCCAATCCCAAAGAGGGCAATGCCAAAGAATGCTCAAACTACCGCAAAATTGTGCTTATTTCACATGCTAGTAGGGTTATGCTCAAAATCCTTCAAGCTAGGCTTCAGTAGTATGTGAACAGAGAACTTCCAGATAGACAAGCTGGATTTAGAAAAGGCAGAGGAACCACATATCAAATTGCCAACATCCACCGGAACACAGAAAAAGAAAGGGAATTCCAGAAAAAAATCTGCTTCTGCTTCATTGACTACACTAAAGCCTTTGACTGTGCAGATCACAGCAAACTGTGCAAAATTCTAAGAGACAGCAATACCAGACCTGGTATTGCTGAGAAACCTGTATGCAGGTCAAGAAGCAACGGTTAGAACCGAACATCGAACTGGTTCAAAATTGGGAAAGGAGTACGTTAAGAGTGTATGTACACTGTCACCCTATTTATTTAACTTATATGCAGAGTACATCATGCTTGAAATGCCAGGCTGGATGAATCACAAGCTGAAATCAATATTGCTGAGAGAAGTATCAATAACCTCATGTGCAGGTAACACCACCCTAATGGCAAAAAGCAAAGAGGAACTAAAGAGCCTCTTGATGACAGTGAAAGAAGAGAGTGAAAAAGCTGGCTTAAAACTCACCATTCAAAGAACTAAAGCCATGGCCTCCAGTCTCATTACTTCATGGCAAATACATGGGGAAAAATGGTGACTGCAACCACAAGATTAAAAGATGCTTGCCCCTCGGAAGGAAAGCAACGACACACCTAGACAGCGTGTTAAAAAGCAGAGACATTACTTTGCCAACAAGGTCCATATAGTCAAAGCTATGGTTTTTCCAGTAGTCATATATATGGATGTGAGTTGGACCATAATGAAGGCTGAGCGCCTAAGAATTGATGCTTTCAAACTGTGGTGCTGGAGAAGACTTTTGAGAGTTCCTTGGACAGCAAGAAGATCAAACTAGTCAATTCACAAGGAAATCAACCCTGAGTATTCATTGAAGGACTGATGCTGAAGCTGAATTTGGCCACCTGATGTGAAGAGCCGACTCATTGGAAAATATCCTGATGCTCGGGAAGATTGAGGGCAGGAGCAAAGGGGATGACAGAGGATGAAATGGTTGGATGTCATCATTGACTCAATGGACAAGAGCATGAGCAAACTTCAGGAGATAGTGAAGGAAGATTGGTGTGCTGCAGTCCATGGGGTCGCAGAGTGGGACATGACTGAGTGACTGAACAAGTTTATTAAAATATGAACACAAGTATTTTGTACTGGGTTTTAACATACAGTTGGCCCTCCATATTCACGGGTCCAGCACCCATGGATTCAATCAACCACAGATCAAAAATATTTGGGAAGGGGATTCCCTGGTGGCTCAGTGGTAAAGAATCCACCTGCAATACCAGAGATGAGGGTTCAATCCCTGCATCGGGGAAGATCCCACACGCCGCGGATCAACTGTGCCCATGTGTCACATCTCCTGAGCCTATGCTCTAGGGCCCGGGAGCCCCAACTACTGAGCCCACGTGCCACAACTACTGAAGCCCTCACACCCTAGGGCCCGTGCTCCACAGGAGAAGCTGCTGCAGTGAGAAGCTTGCATGTAGCAACTAGAGAATATCCTCTGCTCACTGCAAGGAGAGAAAAGCCCACCCAGCAACAAAGATTCAGCACAGCCAGAAGTAAACAATTTTTTTTTTTGGGGGGGGGGGGAAAATGGCAGAAAGTTTCAAAAAGCAAAACTTGAATTGGCCACATGCCAGCAACTATTTATACAGCATTTACATTGTATTAGGTAATTATATGTCGGAGAAGGCAATGGCACCCCACTCCAGTACTCTTGCCTGGAAAATCCCATGGACGGAGGGGCCTGGTGGGCTGCAGACCATGGGGTCGCCAAGAGTCAGACACGACTGAACAACTTCACTTTCCCTTTTCACTTTCATGCACTGGAGAAGGAAATGGCAACCCACTCCAGTGTTCTTGCCTGGAGAATTCCAGGGACGGGGGAGCCTGGTGGGCTGCCCTCTATGGGGTCGCAGAGAGTCGGACACGAATGAAGTGACTTAGCAGCAGCAGCAGGTATTATATGTACTCTACAGATAACTTAAAAGTATATGGGAGGATGTGCATAGGTTATACACAAGTATTTACTATGCCATTTTATGTAAGAGACAACACCTGTGGATTTTTATATCCACTGGGGTCCTGGAACCAACTCCCTGCAGACAGGGAAGAATGACAGGATAGTAAATGTCCCACAAGAGCGATATCATGTAAATGGAGGGAAGACTGTATTTTGTTTCATTCGGAGGTTTACTGGGAATTATCTACCATTTTCGAAAATGTCACCGACGACAATGCTATTGTATGGCTTTTTAAGGGCGTAGGTCAATTTGCCTGCTATAGCCTGAATTTTGCTGCAGCTCAATATTTTAAGTCTTCTAGTGTTATTATGCTCAAATACTTATATACCGAAATAAAATTTTATAAAATTATATATTATTTTTTCTATTCATTTTTATTTCTTTAAGGGATACTATCAATAATATAAAAATGTATACAGGTAAGCTATACTACCTACAAATTTCATTAAACGAACAGTGTGAAATATTGCTACATAAATTGCTATAAAATTGCTACAGGTTTTATTTTTCAAATGAGGAATGCAAGTCTAAGCAGAGGACTACATCAAAGATGATAACTTAGAAACCTAAAATGAACCAAGAAAGGACTCTAACTCCAATAGAGTACAAAATCTAAGATATGGATATTATAGCTGAAAAGGATGGTCTAGATTACCTAATCGTAGTCCCTCATTTTATGGATAGGAAAACTGAGGTCCTGTCAACATTTCTGCTTTACCTTATAATCTTTCTGCTTCCTAAAGAGCAGCTCAAAACCAAAACAAGGGAATGCTGGGTTTTAATGTGCTACATACTATACAGTATTTTTCATGTCATCAAAATGGTAGTAAAATTTAAAGAAAATATTAGTAGAGTAAAAATAAAAGTTCTCAGATTGGAAAGGTATGTGGGAATATAATTATCAAAATAAAAATTGTATTTCTATCTTCTGTAAAAATACAGAATTTCTTCTTAAATGGCATTTCTTTAACATGTTAGAAAAGTGAGTCAAATACTTATGAAAAATTATTTTTTAATAATTCACATTTATTAAGTCAAATAACTAGATATTTTAAGGTAAAGAAAATGGATTTAATTATATACTTACCTCCTCAGTATACTCTGATTCTGACTCTGACT
Organism: Bos indicus x Bos taurus; assembly: GCF_003369695.1. Lineage (NCBI taxonomy): Eukaryota > Metazoa > Chordata > Mammalia > Artiodactyla > Bovidae > Bos > Bos indicus x Bos taurus. The sequence continues at coordinate 109,836,617 of NC_040079.1, read as the reverse complement.
CAGATGATAATGGTTTATCTTCTGGATACATCTTTCTTTTTTTGCTGAGCCCTTTAATGTCCTATGAAAAATAAATGCATGTATGCTGACTCAGATGTAATAGTATGCCGCAAGAATTTTACGTTTCGAAGTTCTACTTAAAAATTTTTCCTATTATCACAAAAACTACCCATTTTCATTTTAGAACTGTCTAAAATTGGTGACAATTATCAGGAATCAGTTTCCAATTTCAATAAAAGTTACTTTTATTAAGTAACTTGAAAAGAAATAACTATACATCGACTTAGATGTAATATCCTCTTTATTTTCTCTAATTAAACATGATAGAATCTTAAAGAGTTAATGAAAACATAGTATAAGATTTGGGTCCTCTGCATTCTAACTCTTTTGTTTCAATCCAGGGTTGGATCAGACAGGCCTAGTGCTATAGAAAAGAATCTAAAAAGATCACTGCATTTTAATGCATTTAAAGTGTTAAATTCACATTAAAAAACAAAACAAAACAAAAAACCCAAACTTAATCCCTAAGCATTTCATGATGAGAAAATGTATAACTCGGGGGAAGAAAAGGAGAATAAGACTGGGAGAAGGGAGAAGTACTCTGAAAACATCTGAAGCAAAACGACAAAACATGAAGATGTATTCAAGCTGCATTCTGGATATGCCAGTTGTCATTTTATATTTTCTATATACTTTGTATGTATGAAGTAGTTCATAACAAAAACAAAACCACATTAAGGAAAAAATGCTTACCACCTAATCTTACACAGAAAAAAATGACCATTTTTTCTATAGCATGAACCCAATTTTGAAGATGTAAACAAGAAAATAAACTAAAAGTGATGATACACGTTAGATTACATGTGATTTGTTTCTGTAAACAGCTTTATTATTTTGGTAGAAATAATTCATTATAAGAAAATGCACCCAAATCCCACAACAGGGATTTTGGAAAACATCTATGTGTGTATGTATGCCTGTACATAAATACCTGTTTATGTAACCCACTCTTCTCACCCAACAGTATCTTTCCATGCCAAATACACCATCATTTGTGGCCACTTTTGATATACATTGAAAATACGTATCACTTAGAGCATATCCCACAACCTACTTAACCCATCTCCTTCTGGAGGGCAGTCATATAGGTTTTTGCTATTAAAGTTGAAACAGAGTAAAGGGTATGTGAGGGCAAAATCTTTATCTAACAATAAAGACTAAATCAAAAACCAAAGTAGCCTTCATCCAAATGATTGTCTCCCTTTCCCACAATCCTCAAAATTGTGAAAGAAGAATGGAAATACAAATTGTGGTGCATTAAAATAATGGAATATTAGAAGCAGAAGAAACAAACTTGAGAGTATCAAGAAGGATAAATGTCAACAGCAATGTTGTGTGAAAAAAAGGAAGTTTCAGAAGAAAACACAATGATACCATTTTGAAAATATGTGTGAACACACACTTATATAAAGGTGGATGGGAAGGATACACAGTAATTTCAAAAACAGCTGCCTATAGTGAAGGAGAATGTGACAGAGACTTCTGCCAATAAAACAAGACATGACAAAATTTAAACCATTTGTTAATTCTGCTGGGTACGTATATGTTATTTATTATATGTGTATGTACTGCTCTTTATTTTGCATATTTTGAAGTACTTCAAAATCATACTGCAGATGTTTTATTAGTTATTTCATGTTTGTAAACTGCCAGTTTTCAGTTTTACATTTTTTTTAAACACAGGAAAATAACCGCTTATTATTTTGTAATGGTTTTGAAAATCAGGAATTTCTGTTGAAATTATATCACACCCTATTGGAACTATGAAAATAATCACAGTTTCCTTCCTTTGAGCAGTTAATATGGCTGCTGCTGCTAAGTCACTTCAGTCGTGTCCAACTCTGTGCAACCCCACAGACAGCAGCCCACCAGGCTTCCCCGTCCCTGGGATTCTCCAGGCAAGAACACTGGAGTGGGTTGCCATTTCCTTCTCCAATGCATGAAAGCGAAAAGTGAAAGAGAAGTCGCTCAGTCGTGAACGACTCTTAGCGACCCCATGGACTGCAGCCTACCAGGTCCTCCGTCCATGGGATTCTCCAGGCAAGAGTACTCGAGTGGGGTGCCAATGCCTTCTCCAGTTAATATGGTGAGTTATATTAATAAATTTTAAATGCTTGAATCCTTGGAATTAACGAAACCAACTTTGTCAATATGGTTTCTTTTTTAGTGTATTTATTTGCAAACTGGGAAAAAAAAAAAAGAAAGAAAGAAACCTCTTCTCCATATATACCCAAAAGAAAACATTATAGACTAAGGGAAAGAAGCCAGTCACAAAAGGTCATATACAGTATAACTGCTTTTATATGATATAGCCAGAACACATAAATTCATAGAGACATAAGCAGACTGGAGGCTAACACAGGATGAGGAGAAAGAAATTGAGTACTTAATGAGTATGGGTATTTTTAATGTAATTATGAAAAAGTCTTGAAACTAAAGAGCAGATCAATGCCCAGCATTGTACATAAACAAAGTATCACCAAATTATAATTTAAAGATGGTTCATAGCATATTACGTGAATTTCATCTCAATTTTTGTTGTTGTTCAGTCACTAAGTTGTGTCTGACTCTTTGCAACCCCATGAACTGCAGCACACCAGGCCTCCCTGTCCCTCGCCATCTCCCAGAATTTGCCCAACTTCATGTCCATTGGAATGATATAAAAAGACTGAATAAAACTTGGTGACACTGGTATTTAGTTTTCTTTTATTAGTAATGCTTTCTTTAGGCTTTTATTTTTAATAATCAGAAAGACTGCATATGTGCTCAGTTGCTAAGTTGTGTTCGACTCTTTGTGACACCATGGACTGTAGCCTGCCAGCCTCCTCTGTCTATGGGATTTCCCAGGTAAGAACACCGGAGTGGGTTGCCATTTCCTCTCCAGGGAATCAAAAAGACTAGAAATTATAAATTAGAAACTTAGGCATAAATTTAGCATTAAGCATAGATAAGCTATAAATGAAGACAAAACATCTACTTACAGTAGAAAAAACATTTTTAAAATTATCTATGGTATACTCAATTTGAAAGAGAAATCCATGTTCTTTCATTAAAAGGACCTTTTTTAAAATGAAGTGAGGAAACAAATGGAATGTTTAAAACTTCATTATTTCAATTTTGAGATAATACATTACATCTACACAAATTCTCTGCAGGAATACTCTTCTGATCTTTTCCTTTCAATAATGAACCCAATAAGCAAAAGAAATCTCTTAAGTTAAAAAGGGAATGCTTTATTGTTGATTGCTTGAAACAATTCTTAAAGGAAATGAAGAATCTTAAATTAAAACAATGTAGGGATTTCCCTGGTGGCTCAGTGGGAAGAATACACCTGTCAGTGCGAGGGACATGGGTTCAATCCCTGGTCCGGGAACATTCCACATGCCACAGAGCAACTAAGCCCATGTACTATAATTACTGATCCTGTGCACCACAACTCCTGAAGCCCGCATGCCTGAGAGCCTATAACAAGTGAAGCAACGGCAATGAGAAGTCCATGCAGTGCAACAAAGAGTAGCTTCCACTCGCTGCAACTAGAGAAAATCCACACAAAGCAATGAAGACCCAGCGCAGTTAAAAATGAATAAATAATATTAAATATATATATATATATAAATATAAAAAAGGCAACATAAAATATACATTACCTTTTCTTTCTCAGTTGCATCTTTTGACTTCTTTTTCTTTTTTAAACTATCCTAAACAAACATATATGTATATTAATTTTACATGTGAAAGATAGAGCACTATACCATAATGAACAAAAATATCAAAAAGGTGATTATGATTGAAAGAAATTTACTTCCAGGCAAGAATTTCTACTTTTGAAACCCTCTGAGCTAGCTATTAACCTCTCTGAGCCTTCATTATCCATCAAATGGGATAAACAAGTATCTACTTCATAGAGTTGCGAGAGGACTGAGTTAAAAGTCAAGTGCTTAGAACTAGGCCTAATACATAGCAGGCATCCAATAAACGTTAGCTATCAGTATCATTAAACTGGCTCTTCTGCTTTAAGAACAAAACTACCATCTACTGAGTACTTTCTAGACGCCACGAATTTTATCAGAAGAAATCTCAGTAGGTCAAGTAGATATCCGCTATAAAGCCATTTAGTGGTTTTGTTCTCCTTGACCCCCAGGACAGTGCTTGTCAAACTGTAAAACGCCACGTCAGAATCACAGAGACTATTTGTTAAAAATGTAGACTTCTGATCCTAATCAGCCTCACTAAATCAGACTGTGGAGATGGGGCCCAGAAATCTACATTTTTACTACAACCTGCATGTATTTCTTATGACCACTAATGTTTGAGAGTTAACTGTACCTGATAATTCTGGATAGTACAGAACAGATGAGGTATAGTACCATAAAAAGGACACTGGATCAGATATCAAGACAGATTCAACTTCCAATTCTAATACTATTTGTATGAATTGAAGCAAGATGCTTTTTATCTGCACTATAAATGGTTTATGAAGATGGGAAAAACAATGTCAGCCATGTTTATCATAAAGTTACCATGAAAATTTTGAGACACGGAGACTTGTATGTCAGAGCATTTAGAGAACAATTAAATGCCCTATGGACAACATTAAGTGCATCAATTAAGTGGCACAGAGCATCGAAGTACAAAAAACAGTATCATTTCAACACTGAGAACTATTTAAGATAGTTCTATTTAAGAGAGAACTATTTAAGAACTAAAAGAAAAATCTAATTAAATGTCTGCTATACAAAACATTGCTCATTTAAACAGTTTTACCTTATTGTCTGATTCAGTTTCTGACATGGAACTTTCAGAAGATTTATGTGAACGACTCTTCTTTTTCTTTTTCCTTTTTCCTTGTCTCTTATCCTACATGAAACATAAATAATTTGCTTTGTTTTGTTGCATATATTCATTGCATTTAATTGACATCAAAACTTTATCAATGAACAAAACTTAATGAAAATATCAGCTTGTAAATGTTTTATTTAAAAATATTTAAAATATACATCACTTTTTTAAAAATTAAAAAACGTTAAGTGATTTGAGTCACATGTAATTCTTAGCTAAAATGGACTTTCTGATTTTTAAATCCATTTCTTCTACTAACATTCTTAAATGAACAAGACAAATTTAGGAATCTAAAAAATACATTTACCAATATTTAAGTATCTAGTTATTTATTCATGTCAGTGCTCTCAGAGATAATCAATCAAAACTTGAAGTAAACATTTCCAACAGATTCTTCATAATAGGTTTCCCCTTGTTATGAAAGATATCAGAGATGCTATTTCATGTATTTCATATTTCATCACGACAGCAAACATTACCTCATCTTCAGAATCTGAAGAACTGCTGGAAGAATCAGAGCTTGATGAAGAAGAAGATGAATACTTGACCAAGCACAAAACAATTAAAGCTTGTGAGATGCAGGAACTTTTCTTTTACTAAGTCTCTCAAATACTTAATGAGATCAATCTAGTTTCTGAGAAACGGATGCCATATGACTTAAATATTAAATGTCAAATTTCACCCCCTGCCCCCCATCCCCCCACAAAGTAACAAAAGATGTGGTCAATTTTCCCTCTTTAATTGTGGTGAAGGAGTCACGAAGTTATAAGCAGGTCAGCATCTTCCTTTTATTATCATTAACAGAACAAACCCACCCATAACTACCAAAGGACCTCCAGACTCTGACTTAGCTCGAGTTAGCATACAGGTTGTACCAATTACTCCTACTTTTTGTTCTGTAGGCTCTTGATTATAACATTTAGAAAAATGGAAAACTTTTGCTCACCCTACCAGATTTCTTCTTTTCTTTTTTCTTTCTCTAAAAGCAAACAAATACAAGTACAAATCTAAATAAGGTAGTGTTTTCCAATGGACCTACTAACAGCAGTACACAGCAGTATTATGTAAACCCAACTCTGAGACTAAGAGTAGCAATAAAATAAAAATGGCACTACCTGTCTTTTTTTGGATGAGCTCTCACTTCCACTTAACAATTTCTCCCTGTGTTTTTCTAGTTCTTTCTTCCAGTTCTGCAGAAAAATTGTAAACACATCAGAAGTCGTCTCTCCCCTCCTAATATATCTAAATGTTGTTGTCCTTTGTTGTTCAGTCGCTAAGTTGTGACCGACTCTTTGTGACCCCATGAACTGCAGCACGCCAGGCTTCCCTGTCCTTTGTTATCTCCCTGAGTTTGCTCAAACTCACGTCCATTGAATCAGTGATGCCATCCAACCATCTCATCCTGTTGCCCCCTTCTCCTTTTATACCGAAATGTACAGACAACTACTTCCTTCCTTCCATCCTCTACTATCTGGCTTCCATCTCAGCCTCTAATTACAGTCAAAAGATGCTGCAGGTTTAAGAATCCTCTTCCCTGTCACCAAAGGAGCCTCTACCGAGCTCTTTTCCAAGAGGATATTATGAAGTGGAAATTCCACACTGTATACTGAAAGGAGGAGTAGGTTGTTATTACTGAAACTGAGAAGTTTTTTCTTTTTAAGAAAGGTGGTTAAATTCTCTTTCCAGACAATAAAAGTTCAATTAATCTATACTGTGGCTGAAATACTACATGTAGATTTGTAATCAAAACAAGCAAACATCATTGTGGAAATCTCAGGGTAAGATGGGGGCCTGGGGACTAGGGGAGAGAAGGGAAGAACCTAACATTTAGAAGACTTAAGATGATTTAAATTACAGTAAGATGTTTTTTCTCTTTTTTAAAGACATCAAATATTTAAATACAAACCATATTCAATGTAACAAAAACATTTCTAAAATACAGAGCCCCCTTAAAGAGCTAGGCCCAAACTCTTGGCTTATTAAAAATTATCTCATTTTTTATTAAAAAAAAAAAAAAAGATTAGTCTCTTTTTCTAAAGGCACAATTTACAAACCTCATTCATTTTTTCTTCAAATTCAGCCAATGCCTTGGAGCCTTTCTTTTTCTTTTCTAGTTGTTCTTTCAGTTCTTCCCTTAAAAAATAGAGTGTACAATAAATTTTCAAGCAATTCAAATTAGAGATGGATGCTGACAAACAACAAAAATTTCATAATTTTTAAATATCCTAATAAGCCTCCATTCCAGCTCCAGTGTTGCTACATTTAAAATTTCTTTGCTCATGTCCTTGTATATTAATTATCATAATAAATCCTATTAGATAACATAATCATTCCTCACCAGAACATGGGTTTATAAGAACTAATATTTTATATAAATTTATATTTATTTAAATTTATATATCTATAAGTTTATATAAACAGGTTCAACCCCTGGGTTGGGAAGATGCCCTGGAGGAAATGGTAAGCCACTGCAGTATTCCTGCATGGAGACTCCCATGGACAGAGGAGCCTGGTGGGCTACAGTCCACGGGGTCACAGGGAGTTGGAAATGACTCAGCAAGTGAGCGCACATGCTCACAACAGGTACTGTTTTAAATACATCTTCCTTTCATCCTCACAACAATCCCGTGAGAAAAGGTAGCTTTATTACTCCCATTATATGGGAGAGAAAGAGGCTGCAGCTTAGGGAAGGTCACAAAGCTGGCAGTTGCAGTGTTAGGGTGAGTTAAGGCCTGTATGACTGAACTACTATAGTCTACTACTAAGTCACCCACTTTATAATGTACCTGCTTACAAGAAAGAGTGGCCCTGGCTGGTATCTGGGAACTTAGATCTTGGCACCGTGCCCTGATAAGAGTGCTCACTATGCCTATCTATACACACACGATAGTTTATATGAACATCTGCATTCCTTCTGGAAGTCTGAAATTTTGGCAGCTGATAGGCAGAGGCTGGTCAATCTCCAATAAAAAAGCTGGACATACTGAATCACACTAGCTGGCCACATCTCACACGTGTTATCGCAACTCATTGCTGGGGGAATTAAAGGCAGCATCCTGTATGACTCCGCAGAAGCAGCGCTAGAAGCTGCCCCAATCTCCCCTGGACTTCTCCCCACGCGCCCTTCTCCTCTGCTGACTGTGCCTGGTATCCTCCCACTATGATAAATCTTGCCCATGAGCACAACTATCTGTGAATCCTTCTAGCAATTACCCAACCTGAGGGTTGTCTTGGCAATGGCTGACCACATATGTAATCCACTAGCTCAGGCACTTCCCCTTTCCCTTCTCAAAAAAAAAAGTACTCATCCCTTCTCCCCAATCTTAAAGATAAAATACACTTTGTTTTGCAATAATTTATTTCCCTGTATGCTGCAACAATAAACAACGGCACTGAGGAAGGGGCAGACACAGCTTACTTCCTATTTAAGGATTCCCTGTGGTGTGTAAGCACAAGTTTCAACTCTAGCTGCCCAGCTCTCGGGGGCCCTTAGAAGGAATAAAAAGCTAACAGCTCTGAATCTTCTCTTATGTCACTTCAGGAGTATGGGTATTTAATAATAAGACATATTGAAAAATAATAATGTTAGAGCTACAACGCTTTATTTAGCAAAGATCAGAGCCACTCAATGATATGCAAAACAACAAACTTTAACACACAACTTAGACAATGGGAAATCCTAACACATTATAAAGCCAGCAGATAAAACCAGAAACAAGGCCTAACATTTTCTTTCTCAACACTTACGGTTACACCTCAAAGGTTAAATTATTCAAACCTACCATTTTAAATAGCTTGGAATACTGCAAGGTTAAGGTCTCTTTTAGGAGCCAGGGATGTTTTTGGTATGCAAGATTCTCTGGCAGTGCTTCAGCTTTAGCTGTACTAGGTGGTGGGTTCCTAAATGCTTGCTTTACATTCATGCATGTGCTTTATACGTTCAAAAGTAAGCACATATTAAATACTACTTCAAACAATGATGCATCCAGTAACTGCTTGGCAATCAGTAGAAGCTGTAAAATGACCTTTAAAACATTTATGAAAACCTTATATATATTTATATAGGTAAATTGTTTCACAAATACCAGGTAGGCCTTGGTCGATTCAAATAATCTTGGATCGTTGGACCTGAAGACTGGATTGGACCCCTTGATCTGGCCATTGCTATTGGGTTCATATAGGCCTTGAGGAAAAAAAAAACAAAAATTAACTCCATTAAAATAATCATTTTCTTACTCATAAAGCAATCTTTACTATAAACGCATACTAGGTCAAACTATGCCAAAGAACTGAGTTCAACCTCCCACACAGTTGCACTCATTTCACACGCTAGCAAAATAATGCTCAAAATCCGTCAAGCAAGGCGTCAACAGTGGACCCGAGAACTTCCAGATGTACAAGCTGGATTTAGAAAAAGCACAGGAATAGGACATCAAATTGCCAACATCTGCTGGATCACAGAAAAAACTAGAGAATTCCAGAAAAACATCTACTTCTGCTTCACTGACTATGCTAAAGGCTTTGACTGTGTAGGTCACAGTCAAAGTGTAGATTCCACAAACTGTGGAAAATTCTTAAAGAGATGGGAATACCAGATGATTTTACCTGCCTCCTGGGAAACCTGTATGCAGGTCAAGAAGCAACGGTTAGAACTGGACATGGAACAATCAACTGGTTCAAAATTGGGAAAGGAGAATGTCAAGGCTGCATACTGTCACCCTGCTTATTTAACTTATATGTAGAGTATATCATGAGAAACGCTGGGCTGGATGAAGCACAGGATGGAATCAAGACTGCTGGGAGAAATATCAGTAACCTCAGATATGCAAATGACACCACCCTTACAGCAGAAAGCAAAGAAGAACTAAAGAGCCTCTTGATGAAGGTGAAAGAGGAGAGAGAAAAAGCTGTCTTAAAACTCAACATTCAGAAAATGAAGATCATGGCATCTGGTCCCATCACTTCATGGCAAATGGATGGAGGAAATATGCAAACATTGGTGACAAATTTCATTTTCTTGGTCTCCAAAATGAATGTGGATGGTGACTGCAGCCATGAAATTAAAAAGATGCTTGTTCCTTTGAAAAACAGCTATGACCAGTCTAGATGGTGTATTGGAAAGCAGACATATCACTTTGCCCACAAAAGTCCATATAGTCAAAGCTGTGGTTTTTCCAGTAGTCACGTATGGATGTGAGAGTTGGACTATAAAGAAGGATGAGGGCCGAAGAATTGATGCTTTTGAACTGTGGTGTTGGAGAAGACTCTTGAGGGTTCCTTAGACTGCAAGGGGATCCAATCAGTCCATCCTAAAGGAAATCAGTCCTGAATATTCATTGGAAGGACTGGTGCTGAAACTGAAGCTCCAATATTTTGGCCACCTGATGTGAAGAACTGACTCATTAGAAAAGACCCTGATTCTGGGAAAGACTGAGGGCAAGAGGAGAAGGGGGCAACTGAGGATGAGATGGCTGGATGACTGACCCAATGGACATGAGTTTAAGCAAGCCAGGGAGATAGTAAAGGACAGGGAAGCCTGGGGTGCTGTAATTCATGGGGTCGCAAAGAGTTGGACACAACTTAGCAACTGCACAACATTAAGCCTCAGAGGTTTGGGAGATAAGTAATACCACTATTTCACATAAAATGTTATCTTCACCAGAAATTTGATGAAAATAATATTGATACCTCTTCTTTTACTCTGAGGTGGCTTTGTAGTACTTTCTCCAAAAGCCCAACAAAGCTCTAAGGGTAATAATACTATCCTCAATGGTAAATGAAGAAACTTGGTTTCAAAGATGGAAGACCTAACACTAAGTTCATTGTTTATTCTACTTTATCTTTTATCTCAGGAAATACTGTGTCATCCTGATAGCAATTTTATACACAGATTAACTATCAAAAATTAAATTATGCAAGGCACCAAAAGAAAAAATAAACAAGAGTTCAGCAAAATTAAAAACATTTGTGCATCAAAGAATACTATCAAAAGACTGAAAAGACAATCCACAGAATGGAAGAAAATATTTGCAAATCATATATCTGACAAGGTTTAATATGCAGAATGAATAAGTCCTACAACTCAACAACAAAAAACCCCAAAACCTCATTCAAAAATGTGCAAAGGACTTTAGACATTTCTTCAAAGAAGACAAACAAATGTCCAGTATGCACATGAAAACATGTTCGCTGTTACTTGTCATTGTTGTCGACTCCCTGAAACCACGCGTGCCAAGCTCCTCTGTCTTCCCTTATCTCCTGGAGTTTTTAGTCATGAGGGAAATGCAAATCAAAACAACGAGACACCATCTCACACCAGTTGAATGGCTACTGTCAAAAACAGAAAATAAAAAGTGTCGTCCAGGATGTGAAGAAATTGGAACCGTTAAGCACTGCAGGTGAGAATAAAAAATGGTGCGGCTGTTTTGGAAAAGTTTGACGATTCCTCAAAAAGTTAAACACAGAATTACCATATGATTCAGGATCCAAGAACTGAAAGGAGGGGCTCAAACAGATACACGTATACCCATGTTCACAGCAGCGCTATTCACAACAGCCAAAAGGTGGGAACAGTCCACACATCCACCCATGGATGAACGGATAAGCGAAATGTACCACGTATTGGGTTGGTCAAAAAGTTTGTGGGGGTTTTTCCATACCATCTTACAGGAAAATCCAGATGAGCATTTTGGCCAATTCAGTACATACAATGGAATATTATTCAGCCTCAGAAAAGAGTGAAATTCTGATACATGCTACAACACAGATGAACCTTGGAAGCATACTAAGTGAAATAAAGCAGACACCAAAGGACAAATATTATATGATTCAACTTACTTGGGGTACCTAGAATAAGTGAACTCAGAGACAAAAAAGGGAGTTTACCAGGGGCTGAGAGTGGTGGAATGGGTACAAAGCTTCTTGTTTGAGATAATGAAAAACTTCTGGAAATGGACAGTGGTGATAGCTGTATAACACCGTCAATGTACCTAATGAACTATACCCTTAAAAATGGTTAAAAAGGTGAACTTTATGTTATATATATTTCTGTACAATAAAAACCCACAAAATTATGATGATATTATGCTCTGTAAACTACACTTACTAGAGCAGAAATACATATTTTTATACACTTTGCCCAAACACATACTGAGACAAAATAAAGCAAAATATTTGTTAATGACAGTGTCTAGCAGACACTGTTTTATTAGAATTCACTTTAGAACAGATACAAAATCTAGTCTTTAATTCAGTCTCAATTTCTTGATCCTATGATTAAGTTTTCCAACTTAATTCAAGTCAACAAACATTTATTAAAAAACTCTTTCACTTTTTATTTTATCACAAATTATGCTTTTAACTATTTAGCTTCTTACAGCACTCATAACAGAAACTGCCAAATCCATGTTGCTGTCCTTTAGTTGCTAAGTCATGTCTGACTCTTTACAACCCCATGGACTGTAGCCCGCCAGGCTCTTCTGTCCATGGGATTTCCCAGGCAAGAACGCTGGAGTGAGCTGCCATTTCCTTCTCCATTTTCTACTCTTTAAATAAAAAGAACTTTGGTTGAAAATGACTATCACAAAGATTTTAAGGCCTGAAACTTAGTACTTAACATTCCACAAAAAAGTGAAAAGGGACTTTCATCTATTGCATTTTACTTAAAATCTTTAAAAATGACAAAATTTCCACCTTCATAACAAATGTAAGTTACATACGTCTAGATTTCTCTGGCAGAGTAAACAATACACAACCATTATAAACAACACATACCGAGAATTATTTCCATTCAACTGGATACTGTCTAATTACTTGAGATGAAAACAGTTAAACCTTTAATATAATTTTCTTACAGCTAGAGTTCCTAAGGTCAGAGACATTTACAGGATGGGGGCTACATGTGGCTGTCAATGCAATGTTGAAGACTGAGGCATAAAAGTCATATTTTTAATATCAAATGTTATGCCCTCAAATGTCATTCAACTGTCTCTACTGAGATTTTTAATCAGTTTATGTGGAAATGACAACCAACAAAGGCCACAACAGAGCAGTTGTTGGCCCAACCAATGACACTGACCATCTTAACAATCAAAAGTGTAATGTACAAACTAAGATCATCACTTTAAACCAGGAGTATAGTATCTATCACCTTCTTACTTCTTAGGTATCATGTCATAATTTTAGCAGTACTTAATGATAAACCATTTTAAGTTTGAAACTGTAAAAACTTTATTTTCAAAGTTATAAATATATACACGGATGTTAAAACTATATCACCAAAAGAGGAAAAACTGAAAATACCCAAAGAGCCATCAACCTGAGATTCATCAAATACACTATATTCCCCAAATGAAATACCAGCTTGGTGCAAATGTAACTGCAGTTTTTCCATTGTTGAAATTCGCCATTTGACATTGGAATACAGTCATAATAAATGTGGTCATGTTATACATAATTTTAATGCACATTTCTCACTTTACGGCTTTTTGCTAATGACTTATTACTTGTTTATTTTATACTTACTTTGGACTATGGAAATGATGTTAGACAAAAAGCAAATTTGAGCGGATTTTCCTGTTAGAGTTTAAAATGGGCCGTAAACGAGTGGAGACAACTCCCAATACCAACAATGCATTTGGCCCAAGAACTGCTATTGAAATGTACAAAGCAGTGGTAGTTCAAGAAGTTTTGCAAAGGAAACAAGAAGAGCCTTGAAGATGAGGAGCACAGTGGCCAGTCATTGGAAGTTTGCAATGACCATCTGAGAGCAATCATCGAAGCTGATCCTCTTACAATTACATGAGAAGTTGCCTAAGAACTCAACAGCAACCATTCTATAGTTGCAACCATTCTATATTTGGCATTTGAAGTGAACTGTAAAGATGAAAAAGCTCGGCAAGTCAGTACTTCATGAGCTGCCCACGAATCAAAACGGCTGGCATTCTGAAGTGTCGCCTTTTGTGCAACAATGAACCATTTCTCAATCAGATTGTGCTGTGCCATGAAAACTGGGTCTTAGTTACAGGCGCTGTAGTCGTGGTGCGCAGGCTCAGTTGCCCCATGGCAGGTGGGATCCTAGTTCCCGGACCAGGGATCAGACCCACATCCCCTGTACTAGAGAGCAGATTCCCAACCACTGGATCACCAGGGAAGTGCCAAGAAAACATTTTTTAATATTATAGCACATTACCTCCAAGAGTACAGTAGTAACAGCTACATCACCACCGCTTTTATGCTTGCTTCTGGACACTCAGGACTTGCCGTAAACACACCGTGCGACTGCATTCTACTGTACAGTACACAAAAGCACAACCACTTGAAGAGGATGCACACACACGACAAAATTACGTGGCTATACATGCGAAAGCGTGTTTGCATCTTTGAGATGCAACTTGAAGGTTCGTATGCAGAGGACTTAGTATAGCGGCAATTTTCCACTGTAGTTTTAAATAATCTAAACACAACATTTACTGTTTTACAGCCTTTAAATTTTCTAGCATATATTTAATGTCTACTGTGAAACTGCATCTTCAAAGTATGTATCAACCTATCTTACTGCTTACTTTGCAGCGGAATATAAAATAGTACATTCATATGCTAAGAGTCCATGTCAATCATGGACAAGTTATGGCACAATTACACGAGCTATTACTGAGTATGTAATAAGGTTAAGTATGTAAAGCTATTACATACTGAGTATGTAATAAGTTAAGTATGTAAAGCTTAACTTTCAAGCTTTTGATAAACTCTATGCCCAGTCTGCTTAAGTACACTCTAAATAGCTCCATTATTTATTTCAATTATAATGGTAATACTTATGAAGTGCATCTTAAAAACTCCTTGCAAAACACTTGATCATGAGTCTGTGCTCATAATCATTAAGCAACAGTGCTCCTCTTTATGATGCACAACAAAAAGGTTTTAAAAACCAAAACCATTTCACAAAGGTAAAGCTCTTTCAACTTACTATGCCTAAGTGTGAAAAATAATGCTTCTAACATTAGCGCATTATACATAGCATATATAATGGCTGAGTATAAATCAAAATAAAGAAATTGTGCCATTTCTTAAAATGGCTATGACTTAATCATTTTAAATACTGTGACCTTTTAAATCAAACACCCATACTTAATATGTAGAATTGTCTGTGGCTCCAAACTGTTCCATGAGCTTGGGTAACAGAAAACGGGTTGGTTTTCTGGAAGTCAGGATGGCAAAACAGGCTCAAGGGAATATGTAAGTGGGCAGCTAGGAAAAGAGCAACTGCAGTGTAGTTGTTGAGGACAAAATGTGCAGAACTTCATTCGTTACTTTGATTACCTATTTTTATCTAGAGGATACATCTGTTTTAGTAAAAACAGAAAAGAACAGGAAAGAAACTTCTGGAAAATAATGGGCACAAAGGGTGACCAGTGGCTCAGACGGTATAAAGAATCTTCTGCAATGTGGGAGACCAGGTTCGATCCTTGGGTCAGGAAGATCCTCTGGAGAAGGGAATGGCTGCCCACTCCAGTGTTGTTGTCTGGAGAATTCCACGGACAAAGGAGCCTGGCCGGCCACATGGGGTTGCCAAGAGTCGGATACGACTGAGAGACTAACACTCTCATGCTTTACAAATCTCAAGGGTTAAAATATTCAGTGGGAAAAAAAAGTTGCTTAAGAATGTACAATATCTAAATAAATAAATAAATAAAAAAGAGTGTACAATATCAAGAGGGAACTCTAATCTTTCAACCCGGGGACTGAACCTAAATTAAGGACCTCAGATGAAAATGATGCGCCAATGTATGCTCATTGCCCATAACAAACATACTGCTCAGGCGTGGGAGTTGAAGATAGGGGAGGCAGAGCATGTCTATGGGCAGGGAGCGTATAGGAACTCTCTGTACTTTCTGCCCAATATTGCCTTGAGACCAAAAGAGCTCCAAAAAGTAAAGCCTATTTTTAAAAAAACTTCAACCGGAAAATTACGGCTTTTTAGAAAGCAGTTCTGTCATCTCTAAAACCATGACTTTTATCATCAATGTAAAAAGAAAAAAATGCCATTATTTTCAGATGCAAATGTTTATTTTATTTAAAGTCAAAAGTTATGATGTACTGAACTGAGTTGCCAGATGACCCATGGTGCTTTTTGGGGGGAGTCCCAGTTTTAATAGTTCGGGGGTTTCCCTGGTGGCTCAGAGGGTAAAGAATCTGCCTGCAATGCTGGAGACCTGGGTTCGATCCCTGGGTTGGAAGATCCCCTGGAGAAGGGAATGGCTACCCACTCCAGTATTCCTGCCTGGAGAATTCCATGGACAAAGGAGCCTGGCAGGCTACAGTCCATGGGGTTGCAAAGAAGTCGGACACGACTGAGAGATTAACACTTTAATAGTTCCACCTCCTCCACTGCAGCGAGGAGGCTGAATTGTGTAACCTGTGTCTTCTATCTCTTAATGTCCTGTTTCCCTTTCTATAACCTTTCAAGCGCATACAAAATGTTACCAGAACTACCTATGCCGAGACACATACCAAGGAATCAGCAGAGCCCAGAGTTGTCAAAAATGCTCTAGTAAATGAAACTAACTTGAAAAGTTTTTCAAATGCTTTAAAAGAATGTCTAACACCTTCTGCCAGTAAAACAAAACATCTTAGGCTTTTGCATGAAAACTGTACCCAAGGTCCAGTGATTTCTAAACATTTAAGGCCTAAGGTCATTAAACAGCCAAAACACTCAATACCTTAAGCCTAAGGTGTTCTCCATGAGAACACCATTTCAACTCTACGAGAATCAATACCATAAGGTCTGACCTACAGAAAGGAAGGCATGAAAAAAAGAACATAAAAAAAACCTCGAATAGCCAAAGCGATCTTGAGAAAGAAAAATGGAACTGGAGGAATCAACCTACCTGACTTCAGGCTCTACTACAAAGCCACAGTTATCAAGACAGTATGGTACTGGTACAAAGACAGAAATATAGATCAATGGAACAAAATAGAAAGCCCAGAGATAAATCCACGCACATATGGACACCTTATCTTTGACAAAGGAGGCAAGAATATACAATGGATTAAAGACAATCTCTTTAACAAGTGGTGCTGGGAAATCTGGTCAACCACTTGTAAAAGAATGAAATTAGAACACTTTCTAATACCATATACAAAAATAAACTCAAAATGGATTAAAGATCTCAACGTAAGACCAGAAACTATAAAACTCCTAGAGGAGAACATAGGCAAAACACTCTCTGACATACATCACAGCAGGATCCTCTATGACCCACCTCCCAGAATATTGGAAATAAAAGCAAAAATAAACAAATGAGACCTAATTAACCTTAAAAGCTTCTGCACATCAAAGGAAACTATTAGCAAGGTGAAAAGGCAGCCTTCAGAATGGGAGAAAATAATAGCAAATGAAGCAACCGACAAACAACTAATCTCAAAAATATACAAGCAACTCCTACAGCTCAACTCTAGAAAAATAAATGACCCAATCAAAAAATGGGCCAAAGATCTAAATAGACATTTCTCCAAAGAAGACATACAGATGGCTAACAAACACATGAAAAGATGCTCAACATCACTCATTATCAGAGAAATGCAAATCAAAACCACTATGAGATACCATTTCCCGCCAGTCAGAATGGCTGCGATCCAAAAGTCTACAAATAATAAATGCTGGAGAGGGTGTGGAGAAAAGGGAACCCTCTTACACTGTTGGTGGGAATGCAAACTAGTACAGCCACTATGGAGAACAGTGTGGAGATTCCTTAAAAAACTGGAAATAGAACTGCTTTATGATCCAGCAATCCCACTGCTGGGTATACACACTGAGGAAACCAGAAGGGAAAGAGACACGTGTACCCCAATGTTCATCGCAGCACTGTTTATAATAGCCAGGACATGGAAACAACCTAGATGTCCATCAGCAGATGAATGGATAAGAAAGCTGTGGTACATATACACAATGGAGTATTACTCAGCCATTAAAAAGAATACATTTGAATCAGTTCTAATGAGGTGGATGAATCTGGAGCCTATTATACAGAGTGAAGTAAGCCAGAAGGACAAACACCAATACAGTATACTAACGCATATATATGGAATTTAGAAAGATGGTAACGATAACCCTGTATACGAGACAGCAAAAGAGACACTGATGTATAGAACAGGCTTATGGACTCTGTGGGAGAGGGAGAGGGTGGGAAGATTTGGGAGAATGGCATTGAAACATGTGAAATGTCATGTATGAAACGAGATGCCAGTCCAGGTTCAATGCACGATGCTGGATGCTTGGGGCTGGTGCACTGGGACGACCCAGAGGGATGGTATGGGGAGGGAGGAGGGAGGAGGGTTCAGGATGGGGAACACATGTATAATTTTTTTTTAATTAAAATTGAATACAAAAAAAAAGAAAAAAAGAACATTCCTCAACCTTGTAATCAAACTTCACCACGGTGGTTCCTAGACATCTTTGATTATGAAGACTATATAAAACTAAGATAAGAGTTTTGAACATATTAAGTATTTCAGAGAAGTAAAGCTCTTTGAGCACCTCTCCCTCCCCCAAACAGCAAAGGAAATTAATCGCTTAATTTTTAAAAAGCTAGTTCATTAAATTTAGTACGTTAACTTCAACAGCATTTTTTTTTTTTGCGCTGCACATTCGTTTAAAACTCTATCATGGCCAAGCCTAGCAAAGTGTAACCTAAGCTTATCGCAAATTCCTTATGTTTATGGCCCATGCAATCTGATTCACAACCTGGGCTTTCCAAACCAAGCTAGTGGACACCTAGAATTCCTCCCACGTCTGCCTGTGAAAATGGAGAACCTCAGAACCTCGAATTCTCATCAGCCATTTCTTACTTTGTTATTAGCTACTTCTGTATCTCTTTCATCTCAGTTACAGAGTAACAACTTGCAGACCAAACATTCGCCCGCCCACCTTGCCTTGTGCGGTCTCAACTATTCTGCCAAGTTACGGGCTGCACTGATCCCACTTTACAGATGAGAACAGCGACGTATCCTAGGTCATCCAACTCCAGAGAGCCCAAAACTGACATTTCAGCCTGGGTCTGAGTCCAGAGTCAACAATCAAGCCATTTATTCCTTCTCGGGGCCTACTAAAAGTGCCAGGTGGGCTTCCCAGGTAGCTAAAACGGTAAAGCATCCTCCTGCAATGCAGGAGACCCGGGTTTGATCCCTGTGTTGGGAAGATCCCCTGGAGGAGGGAATGGCAACCCACTCCAGTATTCTTGCCTGGAAAATCCCATGGACAGAGGAGCCTGGCGGGCTGTAGTCCATGGGGTCACAAAAGAGTCGGACACGACACAGCGACTCACACACACATGCGTAGTGGTGGGCTCTGGGGCCGGATCAAATTGATCCTGGTTCTTAAACCAGGGAGTACGCTTGCCTCTAGAACCGGGCGCCCTGCAGGCCCCCGGGTGTAGGGACAGCGTCCCAGACCTCCGCGCCTCCGTCCCACCCGAATGCGCGAGAGCGGCGGAGATGGGGCGGGCGATACCGGTCAGGGTGGCGGGGGCGAGTTCCGGCGCCTTTCCGGGCCTCAGACTTCGCACTTATTTACAGGAGGGGTCAGAGGACCCTTGGCGGCTCTACACAGTGGGCACTGCTGGCCCGAATGCGGGGGAGAAGGATGCCACAGAGCACTGCCAGAGGGTGCGGCAGGGCTGACCGGATGTAAAGAAAAGGGGGGCGAGAGAGAAGAGGGAAAGGAGTGGGGGGCCAACAGGCGCCAACTGCGTGCGCGGCGCAAGCGCGTCCGGGGCCGGCCCCGCTGTGGGGGGAGCCGGGTCTCCAGTCTCAAGGTCCGAGCGCCGCTGCTGACTCGCAGGCCCAGCCGCGAAGGGCGAGCGGTCCCGCTCTCCCGCCGCCGCGCCCCGCGTCGCCCCACTGTTTTCCCCGCCCAGTACTCACCACTCTATTGTCCCGCTTCCCCATGGTGCCGGACTGAGAGCTCAGCGAGCCCTCAGCGGAGAGACCAGGCCAGCGCGGCTAACGAAAAGGCCCCGAAGCAGGTCCCTCGGCCAAGTCCCCACCCCATTGAGAGAGCGGCGCCTCGCGGACCCAGCGGCCGCGGTAGCCCACAGCGCCACCTGTCGCCTCGGAGGAGAGGAAGGCGCCCGCGGTCACTTGAGGTTCCCAGGGGTCGCATGTGGATTCCTGTCCTTTGCCACTCACCCAGTACAGCAGCATGGGAGAAGGAAGTGGCAACTCGCTCTAGTGTTCTTGCCTGGAGAATCCCAGGGATGGGGAAGCCTGTTTGCTGCCGTCTATGGGGTCGCGCAGAGTCGGACACGACTGAAGCGACTTAGCAGCAGCAGCAGTTCAGCAGCATGGCCCAGGCAGCTGCTTTCTGTTTGGCCTTGGATTGTTTTTCTTTCTGCCATTCCTGATGTACTGAAATCCTCATTCCAGAGGATACAATGATTATTCCAAGGCCTGTTGTGTTCCACTATTATTCCACTATGCCTGTGTGCTTGGCATAGTGCGGATGCTGGGTATAGATAAAGTGAGGGCTAGGACGGAGGTAGTCCCTCAGAATCCATCAAGTGGTGGCGGAGAAGTCAGTGTTCTCATAGATATTGCTAAAGACATTGCTTTTTAAGTTCAATCCCGTTCATCTATCGCTCATGTATCCATTTCACACTAATTTTTTAACCCCCGTGCTTGTGCTTAGTCGCTCAGTTGTGTCCTACTCTTTGTGACCCCATAGACTGCAGCCTGCCAGGCTCCTCCGTCCATGGGATTCTCCAGGCAAGAATACTGGAGTGGGCTGCCATGCCCTCCTCCAGGGGATCTTGCCGACCCAAGAATCGAACCCAGGTCTCCCGCACTGAAGGAGGATTTTTTTTTTTTTTTTTTTTTTTACCGTTTGAGCCACCAGGAAAGCCCTTTGAACACCTGCTTGGTGTAATTCTTGGAGTGACTGGAAGCTGGATACGAGCAAGACGCAAAGATGAGATTAAGACACAAGTGCTCCCTTCAAAGGGCCTGTTTATAAGCTAGTTAGGGAGACAGATAAACGCAGGGTCAACTTTACTACATGGCATGCCGTAATAATGTCAGTAAAACACTAAAACTTCAAGGGAGGTGTTCCGGGGCTTCAGAGAAGGTGCCATTACATTCATGTAGAATTAATAGATCTGGATAAACCTGGATCCATCTCAGCACAACATCATTAGACATTGAAAATCAACTTGGATCTTTTGTAGACTCTTGGAAAACGTCAAAATGGGCTTATATTCAGATATAAGAAAACTCCTTAAAACCATCTTCCCAGTTTGTCTCCCCCTCCTTCCCTTTCTTGTACTGTATCATACAACAAACGATGACAGCTCCCGTTCTCTCAGAACTTTCCCAGACTCTCAAATGTAGCCACTGGGGGTTCTGTTCCATACTGAAAGCTCATTCTCCTTAGTAACACCACTTTACTTCTTGCTGTAAATTGGGTCTCCAAGATTTCATTTCTCCTCCTCCTCCTCCCTTACCCCTGACTTAAGCTCGGGATCCTCTTAGCAAGGACAGGCTTCTCTGTCTGTCTGAGCAAGACAAAGTTTGTTTTCATGGCTTAACGATAGTCTTTTTTCATATCCCAGGAACTTTACAGATATTAACCCTGTCACAAGGATCTTTTTCTTTTCTTCAGCAAGTTTTATCGTTTCAGCTCCATGTTAGGTCCGTGATCCATTCTGAATTGTTTTTCATGGTGTAAAGTAAGGGTCAAGCTTCATTTTCTTTTACCCATATGGATAACCAGTTTCTCCGGAACCATTTGGTGGAAAGATTATCCTTTCTTCATTGAATTAACATATTAGTTTGCTAGGGCTGTTACAAATACGACTTCCTGGGGCCCATCACTGTCCCTAAAGAACTGGGAGTTGTAAACTGGGCTCACAGTCCAGTGGCAGGGGCCTATTGCGCTTTTAATGGACTGAGGTTCTAAGTAGCTAAACAGACACAGAGATAACTAACTAGCTTAAAGTCTTTTGTAAACCACTTTGAAAAAAATGGCCCAGCTAAACCTGGTTGTGGATGCCTGTGGTTTGTGGAAACAGGTAATTATGACTGATCTCTTAGTAAACAGCAAACCTTCCATTTCTTAATAAAGATCAAATTCCTAACTCTCTGTATCATCCCCTCTGAATATTCTGTGTAGATCCTAAAAATGTAGATGCAATTTAGGGCCTGTTAAAAAGTTAGAAGTCTTAATGAGAGCTCCCAAGGAATTCTGGAGGACTAATGTTAAAATACCTGATATTGGACACAAAGACGGGAATATAAGTACCGGACAGCGACTATAGTCCCACTTTTGCTTTGCCCGTAGCATCTCAGGAGCTGCTACATCTATCGCTCTGATCTAGTATGGAAGTCAAACAAAAATGGGCACACATTAGCAGAAATTGTCTCCCTCTTTAAAATCCTTCAGCGGTTCCAAACTCCTTTACATGGCATATTAAGCTCTTCTGGACCTCACTCCCCTCTCCCTTACAGTTTTAAATCATTGAGTCATGGCCTATCGGTGGAGTTGTATGAAGTGAATTTAGTGGCTTTCCACCAGTATTTTTTTCTTATTGTGGAGGATCATAAGAAAACCTGTGTGGGACACACAGTATCATTTTGTGGAATGTTTCCAGTGCATGTCTGTGTGTGTATACGTGTGTGAGTGCACACCAGCCATACTCTTCCATTATATTTCTTTCCATAGGTTATGATCCAAAAGCTTAAAAGCCACCGCTCCAGGTGCAGCCTCACCAATCTCCTGCCTTTTCCCATCTGCTATTTCATAACTGCAGGCCACTGCAGACACAAAATATTTCTCCTTGCGTGACTGACCAGCATTAACTTTTATTGTCAGTTCACTCAGGCACCATTTCTGCTTCCCAGGTGACTTGGTGGTAAAGAATCTGCCTGCCAATGCAGGAAATGTAGGTTTGATTCCTGGTCTGGGAAGATTCTCTGCAGGAGGAAATGGCAACCCACTTCAGTGTTTTTGCCTGGAAAATTCCATGGACAGAGGAGCCTGGCGGGCTACAGTCCATGGGGTTGCAGAGCTGGACAGGTCTGAGCGCACACGCACGCAGGTGCAAGCAACATTTCCAATGTGAAATATTTGTTCCTCCCCAGGTTATCAGCAGTTGGTTACACAAACCTTTTTCATAGTCTCAGTCTGGAAGTTTCAGAAAGGACTGCTCATGCTTTACTTATTTTTGGGTCTTCAGTGATTACCACAGTCGACTAGTAAGAGCTTACTAAGTATGTGTTATGGAAATTTTAAGTTCAATGAGTAGCTACTTTTTTCACATTTGAAGCCTAAAAAGGAGCCTCTTAAAAATTTGAAACATATTCGGCTAAAACTTCCAATTATGTTACCTTACTCACAAGGATTACATTTACATTTAAGCAAAAAGAAAAATAACTAGAATAATAATTCATCTCCCAGAAAGCAGGTCAAAATTGCTGTTTTTATTATTTTTATTTGCTACCAAGAGTTTTATTGTAAGAAATACAAAAGATATGACAAATATACAAACTATTGTCTCTTTTTGCCTCAATTCAGCTTGTGCATAAGTGAAAACAATGAACTGGACAATGACATTTCAACACCAATTCTTAAAAAACAATGAATTCCATTACCTGACAATAAATACCTAAATTTGCATTCTAGCACCCAGTAAGACATCCAGTTTCCAAAGGATTCTTGATCTGTAACCCTCTGAATTTTCCGACACATTCCATCGCTTCAGTCACCACTGGTAGTTCCTCTCCAAACAAGTCTTAAGAGTAAGAGCTAAGAGACCTACCTTTGCCCTCAGCAACCCGGGTCATCATGCACCACTTACTTGAGCTCATTTGGAACAGATTGCTAGCAACGGGGGTATTTAATGTAAGTTTTGGTGGTCCTTGGATTCCATATCTCACATGACACAAATACCTACTTTTCTATTTTCCTCTTCCGGAAGGAAGAGTCTAGTTAAACTGCCCTATATTTTCATCTAGCTAAAAGGAAGGAAGCAAAATCACTCAGCTCAGGGCACTAGGAGGAGGGTAATTTTACAGATTGGCTTTCTCTTTTTTTTCCTTTTCTTTCTTTTCTGTTTTTTTTTTTTTTTTTTGCCTCAGGAGGGCTTTCTACGAGGTTGGCCTATAGAGTGAGACGGCTCTTTCCATTCTCCTGTCTACACCCGAGGTCATTTCTCTTTGAGGACTAAGTGACCTGGGTATGTAGGCAGGCCCCTGCTTTTGGAGAGGTGCGCTGCACCCACACCTGGGGAGAGCACAGGGCTTGTGGACCCTGTGAGGAAGGCCACCCCGGTGAGCCTGCCTGACCAGTGTGGGAACTCTCCATCTTGTGGATAGAGAGAAGAGTGGAAGTCATATCTACCACAAAGCCACCTGCCAACATTCGTGTAAAACTGTGTCCCCAGCAGTGAGTTTCTGCACTGCTTCTCTGACCTGCTGAACCCAAAGCACCGAAACAGAGCATTCTGTAGCAACATGAGCAAACGGAATGAGAGTTGTTTTGCACCTTTAAGGAACATGCACCCTTATACGTCTGTACCTGATACTAAAATAGCAGAATGAGTTTCAAGTATGAAGAAATACAGTGAAAGGACAGCCTGTAGATGGACAGAAAACAGCAGCCTGGAATGTGCTTTATATTCTTGGGTTAGTTTTTCTATTTGCACCACAGCAGAAACGGAATGCTCTGTAGAATGACTGGGTTTAAAAATCAAGATCCATACGAAGAGGCTAGAAGGCATTTGTGATTGGTGTCCTGACTGTTCTCTGTGTTCAGCACCGGGAACTTTCTCTTGAGAACTATGGCCATAGGGATGGTGGCCAAGCCTGAACAGGCATACCTAGGATGCTTAAAACATCTCTCGTCACGTCCCTGACCCCAAAGTACAGCAGAGGAGGATGAGGGGCAGCAGATGGATAGGTCAGGAAGGGGGCAGGGAGCACTTCCCAGGGAGCGAGGAAAGGATACAAAAGCTGGTGGAGCCTCTGTTCTCCTGGGCTGGCGCACACAGCCTCAGTTAGTATCTGACATGCGCATGTGCAATCCCCACATCTCCAGAACCGTGATTTCAAACACAGAAACCAACAAGTCAGAAGCCCTAATTAAGATTTTCTTCTACTTTAAAAACATCTTCTATTTTAAAAATAAGTAAAAAAAAAAAAAAAAAAAAGCAAACAATAACTCCCTGGCTGCAACAGCCTTGCTGAAATCTAAAAGAAACTTTTAACTAGGCCCTATAGGAGTGCAGAAAC
This sequence comes from Bos indicus x Bos taurus, assembly GCF_003369695.1. Lineage (NCBI taxonomy): Eukaryota > Metazoa > Chordata > Mammalia > Artiodactyla > Bovidae > Bos > Bos indicus x Bos taurus. Next base: position 109,811,438 of record NC_040079.1, on the reverse strand, counting down.
ACCAATACATTTTAAGGTGAAAACGTGCTTTTTTTTTTTTTTTTAACACATCTCAGAAATGATAAGCCTATAAAATCCTCTAGTCCTACTCTGCACTCTATGGGAACCGACATTGTGCTTTTCTTAACACATACTGCTCTTCTATACAAAACACTTGCCTTGTAACCCTCAGGTCAAAACTTAAAATAGCAGACATGCAACACGCTTTTGATGTGTTAGAGACTGTTGGTGGTTAAGATCCCATTGTTGACAATGTACCCGCAGCCCTTCTTTGCTTCAGTGACCAGACTGCAGTGCTTCTCTACAAAACCACCTTGCTTGAAGCACACAACCTTGGACTTCTCCCATCTGGCACGTTCTGGAAGCCTCATGGCACAGGTTGGCAGTTCTGCTTCTACAGAAAACTCACACACTGGTCTCCTTTCAACAGGGCTACCTGTTCCCCCTACTGTACCCAACACCTACGAGGGCACAGATCTAGTTGGGGGGGGGGGAGGTGCTTCTTCTCTCTGCCAGCTAAGTGGAAGCGCCAACCAGGCATCTGTCTCTACCTGCCATCTATTATGATGACCACTTGGCACAGTTTCTAACTGAAGGCCTTATTTGATGCTTTGCTATCTGCAGTTTTAATTTTTGCTGTATTTCACACCATAATATATGCATACTTGACAAGAGAACAACTACAAAGTCCTTTGCTTTAATTCCTTTACACACTTATAAAACACCTAGACACAAAAAATACTATCTCTATAGACTTAAATTCTACTAATCATGTTAAAATGCATGCAGCTTACTTGGGGGCTTAGTCTTAATTTTAATTTTCTTAGTTCCATCAAGACCATGATAATGAGCATTAAATGCAAATCCTAATGCAGTCTGCCTTCTGTTGCACTTTCACAGGCCTAGTGTGACTGAAATAAATAATATACATGAACAATAATAGAAATAATTTATGCAAATGTAGAACAACTTGGAATAAAAATTTCCCACCGTGTTAAGTGCTGATCCTAGGAGTAGCTGATGCTATTCATTCCATGTGCTAACTAACAGACTTATCACTGGTCATAGAAAAATAAAATGAATACAAAGTAAGTTAAGGAATTAAAATATTCCCGTATACATTTCTTGCAAACACAGGACCAAAATGGCAAGATATACAATATACTTGGTGGGGGCAGAGGGTTCAAGGTATGTATTACTGCTGGGATCTATTTTCCTTATCCAGAGACTTCAAGGTCAAATTCAGAGTTGCTGGTGATCACACAAATATTGCTAGTTAATACATATTATTGCATTTAATAAAACTTAAGATTAGAAACTTTCAAGTAAGGGTATGAAGGGTCTCTTCAGGACTGTAACCTAAGCACTTCAATGGGTTTGGCTAGAAACCACAGAGTTAGAAATGATATAACTTGTGGCTTTACGCTTGCTGATTAGTGCTACAATCATAGTTCTTTACAGCATTATGCAGTTATGTGTCCCCTTTAAGAAAAACTACATTTGACAACCCAAACTCCTTAAATAGGGAAGGGGTTGTTTGACAAAACAATTCACATCAAAGGTTCCTCCAAACAGAAGAGTCTCCTTCCTACATAACATAATTTGCTCACATACCTTTATTTACCTGACAAAGAAAAAGGAGAAAGAAAAAGTTTGAAACTAAAGAGTTAGGAGCTTTTGCCAACCGAGGATGAAGCAGAAAATAAGTTTTCCAAACAAAACTTTTCCAGGCTTATCTTTTGCCATCATATATGTAGAATGATAGAAAATAAAAAAATAAAAAAATCTTTCCTGTAATTATACATCTTCTTTTAGGAAGGAAAAAAAAAAAAAAAAAGCAGAGCTTAGAGCTTGAGAGATGCCTGGTAGATAGCTTGATAGAGTAGCATCTCTTTATACCCGAACTTTCGGAGAATTGTGTTGTACTTATTTATGCACAGAAGACATCGTTTGCCTCTAGGGACATTTTACTTCCTAAGACTGCAGAACAGATGCCTCTGAGACAGCAGCAGGGCACACGGACCTCGGACAGTATCCTGCCGGGTCTGTACATCAACATCAGGTACGAATAGGTGAGCGGTGGGCGGGTCTCGGTCAGCCCCGCCCACTGACACTCTACGGCCAAAGGGGCGGGGCGACGGTGCAGCGCACGGGAAGGCTTTTTCGGTGGGAGGGAGGTTTTGAACAGAAGTAAATAGGGTTCGGACTGGCCCAAATGATAACAGACTGGAGGTTTGAATTCGGCCTTCCACTGAGGGACTTAAACTGGAATCTTCTTCAATGGGATTTTAAGAAGATGGACAGGCCGAAGATTTGACAGCACCTAATGAGTGTGGTATTTTGATTCAGTATAAATTACTGAGACTAGCCAGCTGGCTGCTCCGGAGAAAAGTGAAGCAGGGACTATGGAGTTTCTGCCACTCAGAAGGAACTAACGGCCTTCCGCTGGGTTCTGCTAAGGGAAGGCTGGAAAAATAATGTAATTTCCTTCCTTCTAAATTTCAGTGACACTACAGAAGAAAATGACTTCTCAAATTGACTAAAATCATCAGGTGGATAATGGTGTCTGAGCAGATCTGTGAGTTAAAACAAAAGTCTATGAAAACATATATTTTTATAACATGAAGTTGCCAAGGCACTTCACAAACGGAGACATCACTTAATGTAGATATACTCCTAAGTTATTAGCTCTTAGGCTTAAAGAAAATGTTTAAAAATTAGAATATCTTGTGAATTTACACTTGTGACTATACAAATTTGCAGGTCTTTTAGTATTTTAGGGCTCTGTTTCAGCATAGCAGATCTTTGAAAAAATAATTTGGTCTATTTAGTAGCTGATGTGTCACTTAAACAGTGTCTTCATCTGATTTTTTTAGTTAGGGTTTTTAAATTGGATGGTGTAATGGCCACCAGGGCAATGGGAAAGCAGCTGACATGGGATATACATATTGTGCCTGACGCCTCTGGAGGAGTCTTACACTCCTAACAACACTATCCTATTCACAGATGAGTGTTGCCTGTTGAGTAATAAGCCTGTCCAACTTTCTAATTTCTGGACGTGGAAATGTGAGGTAATGAGTTACCTCAAAAAATGTTTCATGAACAAATGAACAACTAGGCTTTCATCATACACTTAAATAATCAAAATGGGTGTCTTATGCATCCTCAAGAACAATGTACTTGCAGACAACTGTTCAGAACTTAGCTGACAGTTAAAATATCTAAGTTATAGAACATTGTGAGGACTATGAATCATCCTGAAAAACAAGTGCTAGGCAAAAGTTAAACATATGCAGAAAAATAAAGTTAGAGGCGTCACTCAGATTCCATACCCCCCTTCAAAGTGCCACCTTGTGGAATATACTAGAATAAAACAAGAAAGGCCATCCCTTAGGACAATGTGAATTTAAAAACAGACATGTGAAAGAAAAATCACTTCCCTTTCCTAACATTTTGACTTCAAATTGCTGTGCTAGTATTTAACTAGATAGTTGGAAACAAAACTGTGTTTATTTTCAGTAGAGTCTTGTTATATTCTCAAAGGCCAGAGCACCAGTTATTAAGAAAACATAAAATATATTGATGGATGTCCATCCTTTTATCTCAATTAACTCTCAGGGAATGCTAAGAAATAGAACACATTTAAAAAGCTGGCTTGCACTTCATTTAAAAAACAAAAACAACTGAGGAAAACACTTGAAAAATCAGACCCCTCCTCTTTCTCCATTTTTTGTTGTTAACAAAGGTCAAAAGATGGATAAGGCCAAAGGAATATTTTTGGTTTATTTTCTGAAAAAGGACAAACTAGAAATGCTTGAGATATAGGTGTGTAATAAAACCAGGTTGAAAATTACATTGAGAAAAAAGTGGAAATACTATCTGCTTATGCCTTTGAGGGAGACACCACTGCCAGTTATCTGGGGACTTGCTTGGCAGGTTTATGGGAGCCTGAAGTTTTTCCACTGTAGGGAAGGAACATGTAATTATCTTCCTCATCATGTGTCTGTATGTACTGAACGCACATGATAAACGGTTTAGGTTTCACAAGTTTTCAAAAATCTTGGTGGCATAGGAAACACGTACCTTTACAAAATTTATTGTTTTTAACAACGAACATTTTCAGGCTTGCACAAGAGTAGCTTCACGTGGCTGCTTCTTCCCATGAAATGTGGAAGGAATAGGGGTGGTTTAGCTTGCTTAGCTCAACCTTTGAAATGATAACTGTTTGGAATGGCTTTTCCATAATATTTGTTTTTGACCATATCACGTTCATAGCCGCCAGGTGACTTTAAATAAAATACACATAACTTTGAAACTATCCTTCTTTGAATACCTTCATTTTCTCCAGAATTTCCTCTAGCCACTGCCTAGTATCTTCTGGTTTTTAAAAAATTTAGAAATAATCGCATCTTTATTTTTATAAACACACTATTTTATGTCTTTAAGCATTCTTTTGAATTCTATCATATCTGGAATATATAATATTCAATTATTTCCGTTCCAAGAAATTGCACTAACACAATTAAGTAACTACAGTGGCTTATTAACTTTCAACATTATTCTTTCCTACACCTACCTATGCAACATTGGCCTGTTTTTGGAAAATGAGACACTCTCATGTGCTTATCATAAAAATTATAGTAAAGTCACTTAAAAAGAGAAGCAATTCTTTAGAGAAGAATTTTGGTATGTTTATGATATTAGGAAGCATACATGATTTAATTTCTATTAAGGAATAAGAATTGTCATTACTGACTTTTATAGGTACCCCTGTTTAAGAGAAGTAGCCATAGTTAGTTAAAAACTCAATTTAAATCCACTATTTAAGACTCAAAAGTTTGGTCATATTTAAGTTTTTTTCTCACCAGGATGGATAGTATCACATTCTAGAGTCATATCATAAATTTCTCCATTAAAAGATCTGTGCTTTATTTAAGATAGTAACATCCCATGCATTCTGAAATTTTCATTTTTACTCAAAATGAAGAGGCTGAGAATCAGGTGAATATTTTGAACTATTTTTAGTATAAGTCACCTGAGGCTAAGTGAAAAGTCAGTCATTCAAAATGTGTGTTTCCTGAAAGAAAAGCATGAGAACACAGGGGGCTAAAATGGCCTGGAGCTTCCTTCCAAAACAGGTTCTCCGCTCCTTGAGTTCCCATCCACTTCAAAGGGGGAGGCCAAGTGGGAGGCTCCAGTGCACTGGGTTCTGACAAGCTCTTGGGGATTGTGCTTTTAAGATTATAAGGGTACAGCCTTATTACCTTTGCCAGGTGAGAGCTTATGATGCTTAAATGGACTCTTTACATGTAGGTTGTTACAAGTCCACCCTGGCACAGCAGTTTCCCATGCGTGGGCCGCTAGATCGAAATACACAGAAACGATCGGGCAAATATTCTTGTCCCAATCCTAGTAAGAAATTCAAATGTGATTTCAAGTCTGTCATCCTGTTTCTTAGTGCTATAAGCGGCTTCAGTGTAACCCTGGAGCAATATGACCTTTTCAGCTAATCACTGCCTAGCTTTTGGCAAAGACGTCTGAAACCATATGTCACAGAAGAATAAGCCGCATTCAGTAAGCTTGTGTTCTGCTCTATGATTCAAAGTGCCCTAATGGCAAAGGTGCATGTGTGGGATCTGTGTCTCAGAAGTGGTGAGCCGGATGTGAGAGACAGAAAACAAAAAAGTAATCACTCAAGTGCAACAGCCACCAGGATGGAGGAGCTGGGGACAGACTCTTTAACGAGTTCACAGAGGACGAAAAGCCCTCTCACTCTGCCTCTCACAGGGTAATTTGGCAAGTATCTAAATGTTCGTGCTTGAAGTTTTCTTGATAAACGCCACCAATAAATGAATCAGGAGCATATGTTGGAAATAAAAATTGAACTTTCTACGTGTTTAAAATGCTAAAGAATGCTGAAAAATTCCAGTTTAGAACAGCTGCATTTTTCTTGAGTGAATTTATGAAAAATTTTTGCAAAAGCCAAAACCCAAGTTATGTTCACTCTAACCATGGATACTCACTGAAAAACTCCTGATGGATCAGTGCAGTGTTTTAAAATTCAATTTCCAGGCCCCTGGTCTTTATTATTTTGACCCCCAAAGGAAAGGCAGAACTCATTTATCTGTGGTCTCCCCCACTTATCTGGAGGGACCACAAGTGCATTTGCCTCGAATGTTCTGGGTCCATTATATCTCAAGCATTTACAGTGATGACAAAACATAATTGATGCTGTCACAGGGAAGACTGGAAAAAGCATTCTTATGGCCCATCTCCTCATTCGTAGCTTGCTTTAGCAAAAATTTTCCTGCTTTTAAAGTTATTGAATTAGAACAATATTAAACAATACATATATATTAGAAAAGAATGGGTCCCGACCCAGAAATCTCTCAAAGAGAAAAGTCTCCTAATTTTTCTCTTGTTCAAGATAGTTGTATACAATATTAAGTAATGGAGAACTCGGAAAGGCCTGATTATGCATGAACAGCATATAGAACATTTCCTTCTGAGAGAAGCAACGTCCATTCTTTGAAGACCCTAATGCTAAACATGGCCTAACTGTTGCATACACGCAAAACATGAATTGGAAAGCCAAGGGAGCTAAAACTTACCAAAGGATACTTCATCTCTGTGTCTTCTGGTTACTAGAGCCAACTGAGCACTACCTATGCAGACGGCAGAGATGGCATGGGATATAAAGTACTGCAGAGAAAAATGGCAAGAGGAACGGTAAAGCTGTTCACAATGCCCAGGTCAGGCTGGCTCTGCAGGGAGCGGGGAATGTGCGTAGGGCACTAGAAGCAAGCACAGCCTGGTGGATGGAGAATAGGTAATTTTACAGAGTAAATACACATTCCTAAAAAATAGTTCAGGACGTTCCCTCAGATACTACACTGACAATATAGTCTATAACAGTGCAAAACACTAAGGAACACTTTAAAGCAATCTACATCTCAGTGGTGGAGAAGAACCAGTCTCCTGCTCACTGCCTAGGTAACAACAGTAAACGCCAGGAAGATTGCAGTAGGGGGAGAACACATGAGATTCTGTTAGGATCGTGGAATTGGAGCCAAAAGCCATCATCGGAATCAAACTACTGATGAAAGGTTCATTGAAGAAGAAAGGAGGAGATGCATGAGAACAGCCTGCGCGGTCGGTCATGAACTGTGTAAGGCTAGTGGAATACATTAGACACGCTGAGGGACAGATAAAGATGTACACTTTGCAAATCAGGCAGTGCACTGCAGGAGTACAGTGTAAAAGGTGGAGGAGAACTTCCATGGCATTCCTGCCTCTAGTCAGAGAACTATCCTCCCAACTCAAAAAGCAAACAGTTCCTGAAAATTCCTAAAATCAAAACCAAAACAAAGTAACAACAAAAACCAAAAAAAGAAATAAATTCCAAACCAGGAAATAAAGGCTTTCTCTACTTTTTTTTTTTGACAATTTTACCTTGCTGAGGTACACTCCCTAAATCTACAGCAAGCTTATAAGGGTATTCTTTAAAAGAAACAATCAAGCATACTATACAGGTTAAAATGACAAGGAGTAAATGCAGCTTTTTGAAGAGTAAATAGAACATGTGCTTTCAGAAACAGGTTTCTTAAAAGATACTAGAATTATTTTTTCTTTTTGTTGTGTGTATAAAACTTCACCTAGATGGTGAACCCTTTACTACTAGTGAATTGACTGCTTTTGACCAGAAAAGAAATGCTAAGGACACAGGCTCAATTTTCTAATTTGAGAAGCCCATTTTGGTGGATCTCCTTTAGTCAACAGACACCTGTTATTTAGCGGTCACTTTTGAGTCTTTAAAATTTAACTCTTCTTCTTGTTTACAGAAAGTAACACTTTTTAAGAGATCAAGAATCACACACGCGCGCGCATGCACACACACTCCCTCAGAAGTACCAGATCAGGCCCCAGCAGCTACAGAGAGATCACATGTACAATCTCACTCAGCTGTGCCCAGGTTGCTCACTTCACACTGGCAGCATTCAAGATCAGAAAAAAAATGAAACGGCAGCACAATGGGTCAGCAGCTTCTCTTCTGGAATTTTTCCAGGTTCTTGAAACAAACAGACAAACAAACAAACGAATGGACATAAAGCTGCAATCACTCTTGCATTGATTTCAAAACAGTAAACGAGGTGGTTTCCTCGGAGAAGCAGAGCCCATCCGGAAGACAGCAGCTAGAAGGTCTCCAGCCAGTGATCCTCAACAGCTCTGCAAGGCTTCCTCGGGGGACCCCTCAGCCACCAAGGAGGTTCTCCGGATGATCAGCTCAAGGCAGGTTAAGCGGTATTCATTTCCGAGCTGTTCTGGCTGGGCGGCAGGTGGGAATCCAGGTTTTCCTTGCGCCTCTCCAGATCGTGGAAGTATGGGTGAGACAGGGCACTGTATGCTGATATTCTTTTGGCTGGATTAAATGTCAAGCACTTCTGTGATGGAGAAAAAATAACAGTGACATAAAACTCGTCCATGTGCTTACATAGTTACGTATCTATTCACTGTCATGTATTACGAGGAGGGCTTGGCAACCCACTCCAGTATTCCTGACTGGAGAACCCCATGGACAGAGGAGTCTGGCAGGCTACAGGCCCCAGCGTCTCAGAGGGTCGGGCACAACTGAAGCAACCTAGCATGTATAATGAGAATGGATATCTACTTTCAGGGACACTAAATACGACGACGTAGAGAGCACTCATCTTACGTTGTTGTGGAGTTGATAAGTTGTGTCCGACTCTGCGACCCATGGACTGTAGCACACCAGGCTTCCCTGTCCTTCACTATCTCCTGGAGCTTGCTCAGATTCATGTCCATTGAGTCGGTGATGCTATCCAACCATTTCATCCTCTGCTGCCCTCTTCTCCTTTGCTTCAAAAGGCAACACCTTTGGGGTTGCTTGTGGACTGTTAGCTACCCAGATTTCTTTCCAACTCAATCATATTATTATTACAGCACGTGGTGGTGCTGGTGTAGTTGCTAAGTTCTGTGTGACTCTGTGTGACTGTAGCCCGCCAAGCTCCTCAGTCCATGGGATTTCCTGGGAAGGATACTGGAGTGGGTTGCCATTCCCTTCTCCAGGGGATCTTCTCAACCCAGGGATGGGGATCTTCCCGAACCAGGGATTGAACCCAGGTCTCCTGCTTGGCAGCCAGATTCTTTACCACTGAGCCACCTGGGAAGCCCTTATTACAGTATACATATAACCTAAGTTAGGGAAGTGATTTTTCTGATGCTAGCAAACTTGGTGCCATAGTCAGTCTTCACCCTGACTTTTCACTCTGCTCAAGTTTTATCCATGAGCGGGAAATGGAAAGGGGTTGCCTTGTTCAGGTGTAAGGCTAATTACTGAACACAGGGCCAGTGGAGGGGGCAACACGTAAGGGCTGAACCTAGACCCTGATTATCCCGATCCACTAGCAAGTCATGTACCCCACCCTAGGGCTGTGCTTTCCTTCTAATTCATGTCAAGGTGCCATAGGGGCTAGCAGTGGCCGTGCAGGGAGACCATTACATTCAATTCAAGTCACTAAACCCTATTTCAGGCTGCTGACCAAGTGCAGGTAGAAGGTGAAAGGAGGAAAGCAGCTATCTGTCTTCCTAAGCTGCTAGTACACAATCAATTAGTTATTAACATTCCTCTAATTTCAGTTCCATTTGCACTCCAACGCCAGGCAATCCTGTTCTTCAGATCCTCCTCCTCTCCTTCTAGCAACTCCTCCAGCATGCCCAGCAGGTGGTCAGCACTAACTAGCGATGAGTAACACCCCACCTGTCCACACCACCGCCCCAGGAGCTCCCAGGAGCAGAGAAGCTATGCCAGCTCCTCCATCCTTGTGGCAGTGTCCGCTGAAGTGGGCTGGGGTCTGAAATGCCTCTGAATTTCAGTCTTCCACGTCAGTGGTCCTCAACCTTTTTGGCACCAGGGACTGGTTTCGTGGAAGACAGTTTTTCCATGGACGGGGGTGGGGTGGGATGGTTTGGGGACAATTCAAGGGAATTACATTTATGGTGCACTTTATTTTTAATCTTGGAGAAGGAAATGGCAATCCACTCCAGCACTCTTGCCTGGAAAATCCCATGGATGGAGGAGCCTGATAGGCTACAGTCCATGGGGTCACAAAGAGTTGGACATGACTGAGTGACTTCAGTTTCACTTTATTTTTAATCTAATGCTACCATTGACCTGACAGCAGGTACTGGTCCGTGGCCCAGAGGCTGGGGACCCCTGCTGTATGTAATCTAGCTTTAACATCATCACAATTATGTAGACCTCTTCCATTTAATCTGAGCCCTTGAGTCTTTCACAGTCCTGATTGGATTAGCGACTCCTAAAACTCTGCTGAATACAACTGACCTAGAAAAGTACAAACAGAAAATTCTACACTTAACGTCAAGCGAATTTTTGGGTCCCCCAAAATCTTATTTATCCTGAGCTCCCTACCAGTCCATGGATGCCAACCTGTCTTCTGAAAATTAGGTCCAAACAACAAGCAGAGGAAGGAGCTTGTTCTACTGTCTCTAATAGCAATAAACATCTTGAGAAAAGCTTTACAAGGGCTGAATTCTCAAAGGACAGGAAAGCAGGGGCAAAATTCTTGAGCCGGAGTTCTCTCTTCCCAGAGTCCAAGAAGGAGAAAATTACGTAGTGGCACTAGAAAAGGAAGTTGCTAGTTTAATTCCCAGGACATAGGAAAGAAGGAAAAAAAAAGTTGTGGAAATATGTCCAAGATAGAGACATCCCTAGAGGATCATCTGGGAGGAAGCCCTGTTCCCACACGACACTGATGGCTTAGAGCTGGGAGCGTGGCAGAGAGGAGAAATCCTTAGCCTACAGCGGGGCCTGTGTGTGAGAATCTCAAGCTGGAGGTTGTAACACACTTTGTCCTACAGAAATATTGTTAGAAAAAGTGCTTGAGTCTTGTTATTGCTCTACTTCAACAGAGCAACTGGCTATTTTGAGAATTAATTTCAAACTCTTGCGTAATAGTGTTGTTTCTGCAAAAAAACATAATTTGCTTGCCAAATAATTGACTTAAAACGAGCTTTTGGAATTGCTACTTGACTACTACAGTGGATCTGGATCATTTTCCAACACAAATTTCCTTTCTTTCCTTCTCTGCCTCCATTGGGGGAGTGTTTGTTCTATTAAAGTTGGCCTTGGCCGTGTAATTTTCATCAGTGAATGGAACACGGACAGAAATAGCAGGGTACCTTTGCCAAGCCTACCTAGGCCGTTAGGGGCATTGTATGTTTCTGCTTGCCCTTCTGGGAGGACCCACCTTCCTCCTATGATGAGAAAAACACGCCCCAGGGAGCCAAAGTCCCTTTGGTCTGGGTCCCAGAATGCGACACGTGGGGAAGACCAGCACTTGACCCACTGGCTGAAGAAGAGTTGTTTCAGATGATTCACAGAGCTGTCTCTGCCAGTGTGCAGACCCACGAGCAAGAGACAAAGGCTGACTGCTGATTGCTAGTGAGATATTTATTTTGGTTGTTTGTTACGCAGCAGAAGCAGACGAATACAAGTATCAAAAGAAAAAAAAAAAAAAAAGTACTACCTCAGGCTCTGAAAGCAGTTAGATAGCAAGAACTCCAAAACTTCTTTTCTACAAGAGCATCATGTCTGGAGGACGTACCCAGCCTCCAAAGTTAATCACGATGAACGGGACAAAACTTGTAAAGATATATAGGTTTGGGTTGCTAAAAATAATTCTCCCCCTGAACTGTCTTGTTACTGCAGACTACTTTCCTTATAGATTTACATAAGAGTATTTACAAATGTTGATGTATATATCCATACACATATGACTGAAGCATTGTATAAAGTCGACTTCTTTTCAGATAGAAATGGAAAAGCGTTAAACTTTAACATGTTAATTGTCAACAATTTTCCTTTCCCTTGCCCTCCTCAGTAAAACATTTTCAATAGAGGAACAGTACTCTGAGGGTGGCAGGGGCCTCTCTCGTACTGAATGGGCTGCTTTCTCAGCTTTACAGTTCTGGCTCTGTCCCTCTAAGATGAAACGGTGAGGGCTTTTAGATAGTTCTGAGGTTTAAGGTATTGGACTGTCCTTTCCCTGAATATCTGTGCATATTATGCTTCACGCTTAACCCTCAACTGGTCACGATGTTACTGGCTCTGCTTTTTAAATTTTTAAAAATCTATTGCTGGCTGTGCTGGGTCTTTGCTGCCGCACGCGGGCGTTCTCCAGCTGCAGTGCACAGGCTTCTCATTGCGGTGACCTCTCCTGTTGTGCAGCATGGGCCCTAAGGCATGCAGGCTTCCGTAGTCGTGGCACACGGGCTTAGTTGCTCTGTGGCTTGAGGGATCTTTCCAGACTAGGGATCGAACCTGCGTCCCCCTGAATTGATGGCCGGATTCTTAACCACTGGACCACCAGGGGAGTCTGAGCTCTGCTTTTTATTCCTCTCCTCTGCTCTTCTAATCTCTGCTGCCACTCCTTATCTACCGACTTCCTTCTCTCTTTGGTAGGTTTCTTTGCTCCTTTTTCATCTCCTGCTACTTCTTCAGATTAGCACGTGTAGTCTGACTTTGAAAGCCACCACCGCTATCAGGGGACCTTGAATGAACACACGGGATTGTCTGTTATCTTTAAATTTTAAGTTCTTCTTGGTGATTCCTACTGATGTTGGGGCCAGGAAATCTTTGGGGCTGTCTTTGGATGTTCCAGTAGCTGAAACAGTGGGTTACTTTAAAGTTGTTCATCATTGTGACTCTCTACCCAGAACCCTCTACTAAGAGAAACATTTCATTCAAAGTTCCTGCTGAAAAGGAAAGCCTATGGTGGCTGTATTTTATATCAGGTAGTCCTCACCCTCTCCCAGCATAGCTGATTGGGCTAGGAGTGCAGCTTGGCCTTAGGTACCAACCCATACCATGGTTTGGCAGCAAAAGGGTGAGGTGTGCCAGCCAGATTCCTCTCTGTAAGAATCCGATGGAGGAAACAGAGGCAGGAAAATTGCTCGCAGAGGGACTGGAGAGGAAAGGATCCGTGAATTAGTGAGTTCTGGTAGTCAAGGGACCAGCTGATGTTCAGGGGAACAGACAGCAGGACTGAAAAGAAGCAACGAGGTGGAGTGAAGGGCAGGGAAAAGCAGAATTGGTAAGAGAAGGCGATGCACAGAACAGTGACATACTCTGGATGGCTCTCCATCTGCAGCCACCAGAAGCGATCCATCAAATCTCCTTTTCTTAAGGTAATGCAAATACATGCTTGGTTGCATTCTGGGTTAAAGAACGATTCCCCAAACAATAATTACGTAAGATTAGAATCACACCCCCCCTCCCCACCAAATGAGCTGTGAAATGTAAGAGAAATCAAGGAAGAAATTTCCTCGATAGCATGTAAACCACTGGGTATGTATGCGGTATACAGTGAGCCCTTGTCTAGGTGAATGTTCTCTCTAATTAACCTATCTCAAAGGATGCGGGCCAGGTCCTCAGTGAGTGTCTTACAAACAGCAGGGAGGGAATAGGGCAGTGGAGGGAACTTTTGCCTAACCATCAAATGAGCCACCATGAGGTGAAGATGGAGTTAGGGCTTTCACTGGGAAAAATCCATGGTTCTGCAAACGGGCCAGTCAATGGCTGTGTCCATAGAGAGCTGAAGCATAACATTTCTCCTCGGACTTATAGACTCTTAGGTCTGTATCTAAAATTTGTAATACGCTGACAGAATGGGAGCACTGGCTCCTCTGAGTCTAGGAGCACTTTCTTGGCTAGATATCAAAGGTTGTTCATTTGGCTGGTAAAGAATACACTCATTACTACTCATTGGGTTCCAGACAGCAGGAGTAGTCCAGGGGGTACATTGCCCTGGTCTCCAAGTACAGGGAATTATGTACAAAGCCAAGTACATGAGTTTGAGTCTCAAACAGGGCATAGACCTTTGTTTTTGGTGAGGTATTTTATATGGCAGGGCACGTTCAATACTTCTTAAATAAATCAGTAACTGGAAGGAGTCTTGCTATTTGGTTCCTTTGGAAAAACATCTTCCTAAAGATGTGCCTGTTTTAAGAAAAGACACATTTAGAATGCCAAACAAGCTGCTTAAAGTAGCAGGAAAGTGTAAACAAGGAAACATAATATTTACTTCTACTGAAGCATATGTTTAGACGAATCCAGAGGATTCTAAGGCTGCATTCAAAAGAACATTAAAAAATGGCAGAATGAAAGGGTGTGAATCAGACTCTTTCCCTTTCTATAGGACCTGAAGACACTGCAGAATCCAAAGTCACTAGCTGCCATGGGGGTGGAAATGAAAGCTGCAGAGAGATTTCAGCTCTGTCCTGTGAGGCTGCGGCATGTGAGGCTGAACTGATGCTGTGGCCAGCGCCCAGTGTGGACACAGGACTTCTCAATAGCAGTAACAATTCATTGCGTATCAATGCAATATCAACGTGTATCAATATCAATGCATTACCCATTATCATCAAAAGAGGGAAGTAACGTCATTAATCTAAAATGGGTAGGCAATGCATCACCAGCACACTAAAAATATTAGCTGACGAGTTCTATTCATGAGCGCAGAGAAGACCAGCTCTGCATCGTGTGAACTTACCAGAAGCAGGTCTTTGCCTTGTTCATCAATGTCTGTTACAAACTTCTCAATTGGTTGAGGGGATTTTGAGTGAAAAGCCAGCCTGGGTAGGGCAACATCTCTAGGCCAGTCCTCTTCTCCCGGGAGTCCAATTACGCTACAAAAGAACCACAGGTGAATGGAAGCATGAGCTACTGTGCTGAAGCGATTTTTCTACCAATTCCAGAAGGAGGTGAAGCCTAAGGGAGGGGCCCGGGGAACACAGAGCCCAGGAGTCCCCCACTTGTGTGACCGGCAGGGCTCTTCTCTGTGCTAGTGCAGTATGGTGACCCTGGGGGGAGGGCAATCTCACAGGAGAATTATAAAGGCCACTGGGGAGAGAGAGACGCAATCACTCTGGCAGCAGCTGTGAGATGTAAGAGATCACGCAGAAATGGAAACTTACCAATAAGCCCTGAAACACTGCCGGACCAGGATCTAAATACTCAAAGGAGACCCGCATGGACGCATCATGTTTTCCCTTATGCCCCAGACGGCTTTTTGTGTCCTGATCAAACACTCCTGTGTTGACACACTTTTAGGATGCTCATCTAACATGATGTGTTGACACGTAAACCTGGTTGCATTTTGGGTTAAAGAATGAGTCCCCAAACAGAAATTACATAGATTAGAGTCAGACCTCCCAAATGAGGCTAAAAGGTATGTTAGTTCTGTGTAACACAAACACTATTTTATCATTTAATATCAAATTTAACTTATTTATTACATATTACATATTTACATATTACAAATTTAACTTATTTACATATTTTATAGAATTACTTTTTGGTATTGCAAAGTGAGCAAACAATCCATTGTTTAAAAACCCTGTTATCTTCTGTCTCCTCTGAGACTCATCCTAGGATCAGAGATGCAGAGAAAGAACTGAGCAATGTAAAAGCAGCACAAGCTTTGGAAACAGGCAGAACTGGGTTCACATCCTGAACTTGCCTTATCGGTAGGTAAGAACAAATTATTTAACTTCTGTGAGTCTCAGTGAGTCTTTATTTATATGACAAGGGTAATAATCTGTGGTGTTAAGGATCAGCAATGATTTCTGTAAAATGCACAGCACAGTGCCTGGCCCACAGGATCTGTCAACATCAATATCAATGTACTGCGTATCAATGCATATCAATATCAATGCACTACCCATTAGTATCATAAGAGGGAAATAACATTATTAATCTAAAATGTGCAGGCAATGCGTCACCAACACACTGAAAATACCAACTGATGAGTTCTATGGGTGTGTGACTTAAGGTTCTTCAGAACTATTAGTAGGTCTGTGGCCTTATACAACTTATACATTATATAGATGTTCCTTACAACTTATATACAGGTAGTAAGTAGGGTTGAACAAGGAAATTCAGGGGAAGCAAGAACTTATATCTCATATAGACTCTGATTAATTCTGAACCCTGGTTGGTGCAGTGGTAAAGAATCTGCCTGCCAATGGCAGGAGACGCAAGAGATGCAATTCAATCCCTGGGTTGGGAAGATCCCCTGGAGAAAGAAATGGCAACCTGCTCCAGTATTCTTCCCTGGGAAATCTCATGGACAGAGGAGCCTGGTGGGCTATAGTCCACGGGGTCACAAAGAGTCGGATACAACTTAGCGACTAAACAACAACCACAAGAAAAATTAGAATTTAGTGGACAGAATATATGGCTATTGAAATACTGAGCAAACTTTCTGACTACAGTTAGAAATGGCGCTGCCCTGCATTATAGTCTTCTTGGCCAGTACTTGCTGGGCCTGAGAGGCCGGGGTGGTGGTGTGGTTGGGGAGTTCTCCTGAATGGGTCTCCAGGATGTAGGAACAGGTAGTGGTAAATTCCACAAGATTTCTGCAGGACTTTGTTCCCCTTCTCTTACCTTGACAGAGCCCAGGCCACAGGTCTCGCCTGGGAAGAGCAGACGCCTGCCACAGGGTGCCTGGTGAAAGTCACTGTTACCCCACCCGTGTCAGACATGCAGGGAGAGCCAGGTTACTGAGGCAGAGAGAGAGACTCACACAGTTACTGAAACAGATGAAGGGAAATGACAACTTGAGCAACAAACAAATTTAATAGCAAGATCCAGAATAAGAATAAAAAGAAGACAGCGAGAACGTTACCATTAATTATTTTTAAAAAATGTGTGTGTGTTTGGATAGAATGGGACAGGCAGAGGAAGAACAGAAGAATGTTTACTAAATGACTTTAAAACATTGCCTTTCTTTCATTTTTGGCTTTTTGGCCATTTTTATATCAATATTTTTGTGTACTGTTACCAGTTACCTAGAAATCAATTCTAACAACTCTTAGTACAAATTGAAAATCTTTTTTTATGTGCAGTTTTGAATATATTTATGTCGAGTTAAATCTGGCAATGTTGGCAGCTGAATGCCAAAAGTTCTCAGAAAAACAGTGTCCCTACATGTATATAAATAACTTTTAAAAGTGTTTTAAAATCTACCACCTCCTGAGACATATAGTTTAGATATATTATTATTTTCATTATATAGGCGGGGAAACTTAAGATGGGGAATAAAATGAATGGTTAAAGCCACACAGAGAAGAGTTCAGCCCAGAGGCTGGATAGAACTTACTCCAAATTCAGTATTTTATTTCCATTTTACTATGACTCTGCTCTTAAAAATGCTCTAGAATGTCACAGATTAAAAGCACTCAGTTTCACTTTCAAAGTACTTGCTGTCCTTTGAAAGTATAAATCTTCCTAAACACAGAAAGGTTTTCCCCCTTAAGAGAATGTGAATATGGCTTCCCTTTCAAATATATTCACTTTAATATCTATTATGAACTTTTATGGTCCATACATGAGTGTTGTGAAATTCTAAGAGGTCCATTCAAAAGGGCTTTCAGTATTTGGATCAAGCTGAATATAAGGCTTAAAAGTTGACATTTGTATTGGAAAGACTGACAGAGCAGGTTGTAACCTGCAAAAGTGAAAGTCACTCAGTTGGTCCCAACTCCTTGCGACCCCATGGACTATACAGCCCATGGAACTCTCCAGGCCAGAATACTGGAGTGAGGAGCCTTTCCCTTCTCCAGGGGATCTTTCCAACCCAGGGATCAAACCCAGGTCTCCCTCATTGCAGGTGGATCCTTTACCGGCTGAGCCACCAGGCAAGCCCACAAAACCTATAAATGGCATGAACGGCTGGGACAGAAATGACTTTTCAAGTGCTTCCAAGGGCCGCTAGGGTGCAGCACTGCCCTTTCTCTACGCCAAAGTGAAGAAAGCCTTCGGAGGAAACTGAACAGCATGACCCGACACAAGGCCAGAAGTCAAGAAGGAAAACCTAAAGGCACAAAACGTATCGCGCGTCACGGCTTCTTTTCTGCGGACAACCTAGATCTCAGGCCCTGGCCAGAAGTGGAACTGGCTTCCCTTGGAAGCAAGTCAAGTGTGTTTGTCAGAGGTTCCTTCTGGTCCATCTCATGGGCTTCAAGCACTCGGGGCACCAGCAGTAAGAAGGGCGCTGGAGGCAGGCAGAACACCCAAATGGGGTCAGCTAGGAAAAGCAGGTGAAGGACTTCGGTGTCTGGCAAGCTGGCTTCAGTCAAGAGTGTTCTTGCTTTTAACAAGAGGGTCACGGGTAGGCCTGACTCTCACGGTTCCCTCTTCACGATCACATGCACACAAAACATACTCA
The DNA here is from genome assembly GCF_003369695.1 of Bos indicus x Bos taurus. Taxonomy (NCBI): domain Eukaryota; kingdom Metazoa; phylum Chordata; class Mammalia; order Artiodactyla; family Bovidae; genus Bos; species Bos indicus x Bos taurus. The sequence goes on along the minus strand of NC_040079.1, from coordinate 109,793,169 downwards.
ACAGGGACAGGCAAGAACAGATGGGAGTTCATCCCTGAATGACCGGAGAAGCGGACATCCAGAAGCAGAGTCACGTGCAAGTTTGGTCCTGAGCTGGTCCCTCCGACCCAGTGGACAGTAGCAGCGGCAGGAGCAGTCACTGTGGCACCTGTCCTAGACCTGGGAAGCCCCCAGACAGTAAAAGGTGCACATGTGTTTTTCAGGCCTGAAAGCCACTGGGTCTGACACTCAGCAGTGATGTTGGCGCTCACAGAAGCCTGCTGCAGCTGCTTCTAGTCGCCAAAAGAACAAACTCAGGTTCCCGTTTTATCCCAACTGTCTTCAGCAGCTATGCATGAGAAGACAATGTTAAAATATAATGTTTTTCTTTAGGGGGACTTTTCATCAGTTTTACAGCCTGAATATCATAATAATCATGGGGATTCCTATCAAATGGTACAGACCAATGTACCATTTTTGGCTCTAGAACTCCCATTTCTTTTCTTGCCACTCCAATCCTGATGGAGCTTGGCAAAGGATGCCCTATTGCATGCTCTGTGAGAAGAAAAGCCTCTTCTTCACATTCTGGACACACAGAAGCATCCACAGCCTCACATGCACAAACACGCAAACACTTCACGCACTCTGAAAATCTTCAAGGAGCTACGTCACAGACGACTGGAACCAAGGAATTCGAGCACAAGGAAGGACCTCTAAGTCACTTCTCAGGCGAAGAACAAAAAGATGAAGCAACTAATGATGAATTACAGGAAGAGCTGGCATTCTTACAAGCGCTTATTATGTGACACGGGGCACCAGGTGAGTCCTCTACACAGTGTTCGGAGTGACCTTCTCAAGGCTGCATAGCTCTTTAGCCACAGACAGAGGGATGGAACCTAGGATTCTCATTTCCTTTTTCAGTGTTCCAAAGAGAAGTCAATTGAGTAGCAGACCATCCTTTGCCCAGGAACACAAAACCAAACAATGCAAAGCCAACCTGGCTGATTACAGGATGTTCAACGGGGACATGAAGCCCAGTGAATAAGGATGGGTTACCAGGCCACTGAGCACCCCGCCCTCTGATGGTGGAAGCATCTGAAAAGACCCCAAGCAGACAACACAACAGAACTAAAGAACGGGAGCTCAGCCAAGCAAAGGGGAGCTGCCAAAGGAGCCACACGAGCAACACACAGGCTTCCAGGGCAGAGCAGTCAGGCCACACGTCGTGACGGGCTCTGCACGAAACGGCACGTCTACCACATCCCCACTCACCACACAAATAGTAACACTGTCTGCAGCAGCAGCTTGGGGTAGGAGAGACAAGAGATAAACGTGTTATATGAACGTCAGAGGAAGGTCAACGTAAATGTTCTAATGCTACAGACACGGATGTAAAATCACAGGTACTACTTACTCCAAGATTTTTCCTAGTTGGTCGACATCTGAACTTCCACGAAAAAGCGGCCTGAAAGAAAGACACACATTAAACAAGGAAATTTCTCCAGTTACATTTCAGTCCAGTTTGTCCTGATGATTATTTAACAGAAATCAACATATTCTTTGGGTGGGGAATAAGTAACCTTTCGTAAATGAAGGTTTTTCTTGCATTCTCCTTACGGTAAGGATTGCTCCGGAATATCCGGTGGTGCCTCACTCCCATGCTGGGTATCCTTTTCTCTTTTTAATTTTTTACTTGTTTATTTTTAGTTTTGGTTGTGCTGGGTCTTTGTTAATGCGTGTGGGCTTTCTCTAGCTGCGGTGAGCAAGGGCCACTCTCTAGTTGCGGTGCTCAGGCTTCTCTTGTTGCGGAGCACGGGCTCTAGGCTGAGGGGGCTTCAGTACTTGCAGCACGTGGGCTCCGCAGCTGCAGTGCACAGGCTTAGCTGCTCTGTGGCATGTGGGAGCTTCCCGGACTAGGGATTGAATGCATATCCCCTGGCTTGGCAGGTGGATTCTTAACCACTGGGCCACCAGGGAAGCCCATCCTGAGTATCCTAGTCTTAGTCACTGTAACAACACTGCCACCATCATATACAGGCCCTGGCTTCAAAGTCCTGTCTAACTTTGGGATCGGATGGAACCCATCACTATCTTAGTCTCAAAGCAGAGGTATGTGGAATTCTTTGAAATTATTTGGGTCAGATCCTTCTCAGAGCACCCTTCCTTTTTCTGTAACTGAAGTATGCTGCTGTTGGTGCTGCTAAGTCGCTTCAGTCGTGTCCGACTCTGTGTGACCCCATAGGCGGTAGCCCACCAGGCTCCCCTGTCCCTGGGATTCTCCAGGCAAGAACACTGGAGTGGGTTGCCATTTCCTTCTCCAGTGCATGAAAGTGAAAAGTGAAAGTGAAGTCGCTCAGTCGTATCCGACTATTCGAGACCCCATGGACTGCAGCCTACCAGGTTCCTCCATCCATGGGATTTTCCAGGCAAGAGTACTGGAGTGGGGTGCCATTGCCTTCTCCGAACTGAAGTATAGTTGATTTATAATATTAGTTTCAAGCATACAGCAAAATTTTCCAACTCTCTCTCTCTATATATATATACATGTATGAACGTATATATGTGTGCATGTGTGCATGCTCAGTCGCTTCAGTCATGCCTGACCTTCTGTGACCCCAAGGACTGTAGCCCTCCAGGCTCCTCTGTCCATAGGATTCTCCAAGTAAAAATACTGGAGTGGGTTGCCATTTCCTTCTCCAGGGGATCTTCCCAACCCACGGATTGAACCCGGGTCTCCTGCATTGCAGGCAGATTCTTTTTTTAAATTTCATTTATTTAATTGGAGGATAACTTCTTGACAACATTGTGGTGTTTTTGCCATACACCGATATGAATCACACTTGGGTGCACATGTGTCCCCCCATCCTGAACCCCTCTCCCACTTCCCTTCCCTACTCCATCCCTCTGGGTTGTCCCAGAGCACCGGCTTTGAGTGCCCTGCTTCATGGATCAAACTTGCACTGGTCATCTATTTCACATATGGTAATATACACGTTTCAATGCTATTCTCTCAAATCATCCCACCCTTGCCTTCTCCCACAGAGTCCAAAAGTCTGTTCTTTACATCTGTGTCTCTTTTGCTGTCTTGCATATAGGATCGATGTTACTGTTTTCCTAAATTCCATATATATGCATTAATATACTGTATTGGTGTTTCTTTTTCTGACTTACTTCACTCAGTTTAATAGGCTCCAGTTTCATCCACCTCATTAGAATTGACTCAAATACGTTCTTTTTTATAGCTGAGTGATATTCCATTGTGTATATGTACCACAACATCCTTATCCATTTGTCTGCCGATGGACATCTAGGTTGCTTCCACGTCCTAGCTATTGTAAACAGTGTGCAGGTGGGTTCTTTCTCGCTGAGCAACTGGGGAAGCTCATATAAAAATATATAAACATATTTTAAAATTATTTTCCATTATAGGTTATTACAAGACATTGACTATAGTTCCCTGTGGTATACAGTAGGTCCACATCTCTTTTATGTATAGTCGCTTGTATCTGCTAAACGCATACTCCTGATGTATCCCTTCCTCCTCACTTTTCCCTTTGGTAACTGTAAGTTAGTTTTCTGGTGGAGCGCCTTTCCTTAATATCACTCTGCTATCACAGTACTTCTTCATGGGTCTCTCTCCTTCCACTTGTCTGGAATGCTGCAGTGAGCTACCTATGGGGCTGTTTTTTCTGATCATACCACATCCCTTTCTCCCAGTTTTATGACAGCTAACTATGACAAGTTCAAAATCCTAACTCTGGGCTTCAGAGGCAATCGTGAACACGCAAGCCTTATTATCTACACCGAGCATTTAACTGACAACTTACCTGGGGACAAGTGAACTCACTTGGGGACATTTCTGGCACTTTCTTAAGCAGAGAGCAGGGAGTTTTCTAGGTTTGTCCCCTAACCTTTGACCTAGCGCTTTACCTGAACCGGTGTCCAGTTAATACATATCTTATTTTACATATCCCATGGTACACACATAAAAGTTCCCTAACTCCTGATTCAATGAACGACACCAAAAGGTATTTTTCAACAGCCATGTGTTTTTAAAAATACGTGCTGCCTATTATCAGAGATCTTTTAAAAATATTACATATCAATTATAAGGCCTTAAACTGGACCTCTTAAATATTTTTACAGACAATAAATTAACTTGCTATATAAGCTATATATGGAGACCCCTGCAAACTCACTGCAGTTTAGTAGCTAGAAGACACCTTAAAATTCCTCAACCATCTTTTCCATCCAGGCCATTTTTCTTGAAAATCATTCTTTTCATTTGTTTTATTTTTAGCCACACCACAACTTGCGGGATCTTAATTCCCAGACCAGGGATCAAACCGGTGGCCCCTTCTGTGGACATGTGGAGTCCTAAACACTGGGCACTAGGGAATTCTCAAAAATGGTTATTTTCAAATGCAGTGGAAGATAATTTATTTGTGACGTCATGGGTTAGATAGTGTTCGCTCCCCTCCGACCCCCAATTCATGGTGAAGCTCAACCCCAGTGCCTCAGAATGAGACTGTATTTAGGTATAGTCTTTAAAGTGTCACTCAGTTGTGTCTGACTCTTTGTGACCCCATGGACAGTGGCCTGCCAAGCTCCTCTGTCCATGGAGCTTTCCAGGTAAGAATACTGCAGTAGGTTGCCATTCCTTCTCTAGGGGATCTTCCTGACCCAGGCATTGAACCCGGGTCTCCTGCACTGCAGGCGGATTCTTCACCATCTGAGCCACCAGGGAAGTCCAATTTAAAGTGATAGGTAAGTTCAAATGAGGTCACAAAGATGGGCTCCAATCCGGCCTGAGTGGAGTCCTTCTGAGATGAGGAATCCAGAGGCACACGTGCCCACAGAGAAGTGATAACATGAGCACACAGCAGAAGGTGAGCCAAGGAGAGCGCTCGCAGAGAAACCCAACTGTCTGACACCTTGATCCTGGGCTTTCAGCCTCCAGAACTGTCAGAAAACAAACTTCTGTCGTCGAAGCCATGCAAGTCTTCAGCATTTTGTTGCAGCAACCCTAGCGAACTAACACAGACACCACTAATGCAGCCAAATTAGTAAAGAATTTTGGAGTTGGCGGGATTCCCTGGTCGCCCAGTGATTGAGATGCCATGCTCCCAGGGCAGTCGGCCTGGGTTCGATCCCTAGTTAGGGAATTAGATCTCACACGACGCAACAAAGAGTTTGCTTCCCACAACTAAAAACTGCAACTAAGACCTGGCACTGCCAAATAAATAAACATTAAAGAAGTTATGGGTTGGGTTCTAAAAGACATCCAGAGAGGTCTTAAAAGATAGCAAGGTGAGAAGTGAAAGTTTCTGAAAAGCTCAATAATGGACTCTTAACAGCTATGATTTATACAGTACTGGTGTCGTATCTGACATAGTGCCACGGGCTGCCCTAACATCATCTCATTTAATTCTCACAAAAACTTTAGGAGCAAGACAGTATTACTATCATCCCTATTTTCTGATGAGGAAACTGAGGACTGGAGAAGTTTCATGACTTACCTAAGCACTTATAACAAATTGCAGACTTAAAATTTTAAACCAGGTCTGCTCTGCCCCAAAGCCCGGATGCTTCATTACTACGTTGTAATATTTTGATTTTGGTTACTTATGTTCTCTGCAATCACAGACAGTCACTTTAGCTGAGCCTCTGGGGTGAAGCAGCTCAGGGGCCCCTGACGAGCACTTTGTAGAGAACCTGATGTCTTGTAAGTGAGTGCCTATGAGTTTTTATAAAAGATTATTTGTTTGTTTATTAATGGCTGTTTTGGGTCTTCGCTGCTGCACATTGGCTTTCTCTACTTGCAGTGCTAGGGCTTCTCACTGTGGGGGCTTCTCTTGTGGAGCTCGGGCTCTAGGGCACGTGGACTCACGCAGTAGCTGGGGGCTTCTCACTGTGCGGGCTTCTCTTGTTGCGGAGCTTGGGCTCTAGGGCACGTGGACTCATGCAGTACTTGTGGCGTGAAGGTTTAGTTGCCCCTTGGCATGTGGAATCGTCCTGGACCAGGGATTGAACCCATGTCCCCTGCGTTGGCAGGTGGATTCTTAACCACTAGACTACCAGGGAAGTCTGTCTATGGGATTCTTACATTGCTTTGCAAGCGTCCAACTACCTTTAAATTCTTGCTCTACCTGAACAAGGAACAAAGCAATTCACCAGATCAAGGCTTTCTATCCTCTTCATAAAAACGTACTGATTGATGGCCCTTCTAGATCTTTAAATTCTTCCTATAGCCCAATCTTTTATAGCTGTTTAGCTCACACATCTTCGTGGATACATCATCTTTTAATTCTCTGGAAAGCACAGAACTCAAGTCACACAGAATCAACAGGTCTCTTTCTTTTCACACTCACCTATTTCCTTAATATTAAAAGTATAAATATATAAAGCTAAGTATGGCTGGCACTAGGTTTGGGAACAGGAACAAAAGTCCCCTCCTTGTTAAGCAAGTATCTGAGATGGCTGGAGAGGTGAGGGTGCCAGGTCAGCAAGCTCAGAGGCACCGGGAGCATCAGTCTAATCTGCTGAGCTGGTTAAGTTGCTATGTCAACAGGCCAAGCCCCTCACCCTTCATGAAAAAGACTGGTACCCACAAGCATGAGTGAGATTACTTGTGAGGATTATGGAGCAGTTTAAAATAAGTATGTTGGCATAGCTATTGGGAAACAAACAAAGCAGATTAACTTGAACGGATGTTTCCAGGCAAAGGCGTAAGAACGTCTGCTTCGTAGAGGTGGGTTCCGAGACCTCAGCCTGAAGCTCGGCTGTAACGGTAGTGGCTCTTGTCCTTACTGTTTTGGTTCTTAGCTCGCCTCTTGTTTTTGTCCCTTGGCAATATTCTAACTTTTTTTTTTTTTTTTTTTTGCTGGTTCCACTATGTACTTGAGCTCGCTCTATCTTATCTTACATTTGCTACGTGTTTTAACAGAGGACTTTCAAGGCAGGTCGTCTACCATATTGTAAGAACTTGTAGTCTTATCTCTATTGGTTGGACTTGGCCCATGAAGTGAAAAGTGCCCTGCATTGTTGCGTTAGGACTGGCTCATCACTTTGGCTTCCTTTAATGAGGGTAGCAAGCAGAAGGGCTGGATCATAACCAATCTTCTGTGAGTACTCAGAAAAACAGGCTAAACAGGGCATACTAGAAACTCAGGGGCTACAAAACGGTGTAGAACTCAAATTGCCCTTGCCATCTTAGGAAGTCTTGGTGTGCGATTCGGAGGTCTATTAACTTGTCTTTGCAGCAGATGTGGGTTGGCTTGAGTTATACGGAGCAACTGACTCTGACTGCTGGCAATTTAGCTTCTATAAATCGGATCTATGGATCTTCATATGCAAAGAAATAGTCACAAGACAAGAGAAGGGGCATTAGGCCTAACTGGAACTGGTACTCTCAGCTGGCCAAGAGGTTGGTCATGTGATCAAATTCTTAAAATCACCTATTCAGTTTTTGGCTGAAAATTTGGAATAGTCTGTATGAGCTGGTTTTATGATAAAGGATGCTACGTACATCAGGATCATGGAGAAGGACAATGGGTTTAGAGGAGAGATGAAACTTTTCATCATGATGAACTCCTGGCTGTGCTACAGTGGCGTATGGAGATGTGAGAATAAGATCTCCCTAAGGACTTTCCCTGGTGTTTCCCTGGTGGCTCAGATGGTAAAGAATCCGTCTGCAATGCAGGAGACCCAGGTTCAATCCTTGGGTCGAGAAGATCCCCTGGAGAAGGGAATGGCAACACACTCCAGTATTCCTGCCTGGATAAACCCATGGACAGAGAAGCCTGGTGGGCTTCAGTTCATGGGTTCTCAAGGAGTCAGATGTGACTGAGTGACTAACAAGGACCTTATTCTATCTTTAAATACGGCTCTTTGGTAAGTGTTAGCCGTATTCAGTATGCATGCACCACGAACTGAAGAAACATACAGGACTGATATTTTCATAGAGATTATTTTGAATATTTCTTCCTCCTTCAGATTAGCTGAGATAAATAGGCTTCAATTCATATAATTTATGGCATATTTTAGGTGGACAAATATGAACATAATCTTTGATCATAATCTTTGGTTTAGTGATTACTGCCTTGAACAGTTGCTAACACACACACATGTATGAGTCAGACTGGTTGGTTCTTTATTACCATAAACTAGAGTTAAGTGGGAAGGAAGTAAAGGGTTGAAGGAGCAAGACAGGGGAGAATAAAAGACACAGGAAGACTGGAAGACTGAGACTAAGATAGAGGTGGGCAGATAGAGACAACCTGAGGAGGGCCACAGGAATTTTAAACGCTGCTTCTTCCCACTGCCTCTTGTGGAAATCCCAGGGTGTACTTATGGAGGCTCCCCTTGAAGAATGAAAATGGAAAAGGAACGCTCTCTTATATTCATGAGACAGAGCCTCATCAAAGATGAAATCATACGGGGACTTCCCTGGTGGCCCAGTGGCTAAGGCTCCACTCTCCCAATGCAGGGGACTGGGCTTGATCCCTGCTTAGGGAACTAGATCCCATATGCCACAACTAAGAGTTCGAATGTTACAACTTAAGACCCAGCACAGCTATATAAGTAAATTAGATAAATAGTTTTTTTTTAAGATAGTCATACATTAAAAAAAAATCACTGTGGGAGCAGGGAGAGACCCACAAAGCTATCCTATTTTGTCCGATTTTGGACATAAGACTCTCAGGTGACATATGAATTATTTTGGACTAATTACTTAAAAACATAGTTATCAACAGAGATATTCTGTTGAAGGTAGGAAATCTGAAGCCTGTCTTTATATTTTAAAAAAGAATTCCCATTTACATATTTTGGGGTGGGAGGTTAATTAATGAAATAGAAAGATTATTATTACCAAAAAAGTCCAAAAATAAAGAGTGCAGTTGCTTTACTGGATTAACATGTTAAAAAATCCTTTTATTATACAGAACATTACTTAAGGTAACTTTTACGCTTTTTACTATATAAAAACCTACAGTTCCTTTTAATGGCTGAGTAATATTCCATTGTATATATGTACCACCTCTTCTTTATCCATTTCTATGTCGATGGACAGTTAGGTTGCTTCTGTGTCTTGGCTAATGTAAAGAGTGCTCCTGTGAACACTGGGGTACATGTATGTTTTTGAAGTAGGGTTTGCTTTGGGTATCTGACCAGTAGTGGGATTGCTAGTCATAATACTTTTCAGTAGTTTAACCAAGTGGTTGGGGAACAGTGGAAATGTTATTTAAGGACCTTTGTTCAATCTAAGTTTTATGAATCCATTTCCAATTTTATGCCTACATCCCTTTTCTCTTCCTCTCGTTTATGAGCCTCCTTTTTCTCCAAAAGATTTTCTCCACAGTCTTTGGAACTTTTACGGTCTATTGCATAAACTCTCCTTCTGTTTCTCATGCCCCTGAGCCTCCTTCTATTTTGAATTCCCAGATAAACTTCCAGAAGGACTTTGCCCATGCTACCGTTTGAAGCCAACTTATTTGACAAGACACGTAATATCTGGAGGAAAACATCTGAAACTGAACATGGCTATGTTTTTATAAAAGAGGATTTTACATGATTTCTGAGTATTTGAATATCTTTCTTCATCATTATACTTGATAATAGTTAATGCTGATAAAATAAATTCTATGTAAGGCATACATTTTCATTTATACATATACATTTTTTTCTCTTTTTCCCAACCAAAGGGAGATTACTACAAAATACAATGGCAAATTGCATTTATTTCAAACCATAGCAGTCATTTTCCTTTCCATAAAATCACCGTTGTGCCAAAATAAATGTAGACCTTGGGTTTTTTTTTTAAACCAAGGATTTCTCTAAGGCTTTCTTAAATTTGTGAGAGGTTAAGCCTTAACATGGGCTTCCAAGTGGTGCTAGTGGTAAAGAACCTGCCTGCCAGTGCAGGAGACCTAAGAGATGAGAGTTTGATCCCTGAGTCAGGAAGAGCCCCTTGAGGAGGACATGGTAATCCATTCCAGGTTCTTGCCTGGAGAATCCCCATGGACAGAGGAAGCTGGTGGGCTATAGCCCATGGGGTCACAAAGTTGGACACGACTCAGCATGCACACATGCAAGCCTTAATACTCCCCCCAGCCCTTTACCATGTTGATTTCTCAGAATATATGCTGACTGGAGAAAGGGCATAGACTTTGGCGATAGACTGTTTTGGGTGTGAACCCCTACTCAGCCACTTCTCCCTGTAAGGCCTTAGCAAAGTCATTGAGCCTCTTTAAACCTTGATTGCTTCATCTGTAAAAATGTCCAGCTTATAGTAGACCCATAATGAAGAGTGGCTAAATACGCAGCTTTCTCAGACTTACTCACAGATGATAAGGTAAAATATTTAGCATGATGTGTAAGAAAGGAAGAGGAAGTCTGTCAGTGTGGTGGTTGCCCAAGTCAAACCTAACAGTCCTTCCTCTGGAGTCACTATATATTCTCTGCATCTGTAATGGGGCTTCCAGGTGGTACTAGTGGTAAAGAACCTGCCTCCCAGTGCAGAAGACGCAAGAGACACGGGTTGGATCTCTGGGTCGAGAAGGTCCCCTGGAGAAGGAAATGGCAGCCCACTCCAGTATTCTTGCCTGGAGAATCCCATGAACAGAGGAGCCTGGCGGGCTACAGTCCCTGGGGTCAAAAAGAGTCGGACACGACTGAAGCGACTTAGCAGGCACATCTGTTAAAACGCTGAACACTTTTATCATCAAGAAAATAAAAAGCGAATGTCAAATTTTCCTAGTGCAGATTAACTCATTTTGAATTGGCAATATCCTTTCCTCTTCTGAATGTAAGTTTAGCAAAAAACTTGCTCACCATTATCAGTGAAGTGAATTTTCTTGGGTCAAATTACAAAAGGGGAGCGAGTTTCAGACTACATGCCTTTTAAAACAAACAACTAAAAGAACATGTAAATATTATTCATAATCTCAATGGACGGTGCAAAGTAATGTTTAGAAGTAGGATATGTTTTCTAGCAGACAAGACATGTATGGTGATATGTCTGTTATAGGAAGGAAATGATTCATGCATAATGGAAGATCAAAGTATTATTAGTTACAATACTTTCATCGTACTAAAAAGACGAGCATGTCATGGATCACCCTACAGAACACCTCTGTAACCTGCATTTGACCTGCAGTTATGCTTTAACTGCTATCTTTCTTGACTAGTAGAGGAATTTTCCATGTTCATAAAATGACCTTTCGGAAAATATTACCCAGAAGAATGTCTGCTCTTTTATACTTGTAACTCATGTTCAGTTTTAAAGCTGTTATCAGTGAAGTTAAAAATGACACCTAGACATACACCCAAGAGTACTGAAATGTCCTTACAAAAAACTGTAAGGACACATGTCCTTACAAAAAAATTGTACATGAATGTACAAAGCATATTCATATTCATAATAACCAAAAAGAAGAAAGTACCCAGATGTCCATCAACTGATAAAGGGCTAAACAGAATGTGATACTGCCATACACTGGAGTATCATTCAGTCATAAAAAGGAATGAAATGCTGCTATAATGTGGCTGACCCTTGAAAACATTATGCCGAATAAAGGAAGTGAGTCACGGAATACGACGTGCTGTGTGATTCCATTTATATAGAAGAGACACATCTAGAGAGTCAGAAAGTAGACCAGTGGTTGCCTAGGACAGGGCCCTGTGGGGAAAGGAGAAGCGACTGCTAATAAGTATGGGGCTTCTTTTTAGTGATGAAGATACTCCTAACACTCACTGCGGTGACAGTTGCACAGCTCTCTGGATACCCTGCACTAAAAACCACTGAACTATAAAATTGTTATTGGTGAATTGCATGGTATGTGAGTTATAGGTCAATAAAGCTGTTTTTAAAAAGTGGTTAAATTATATTTCCAAGCAAACATTACAGATTCAGGACCGAAAAAGAAAAACTGCTAAGAAAACTGCTTTAGGGCTAAATATATGGAAAGTACATGGTATTAAAGTTCAGTGATAGACATTTCTTCTCCCATATATTCAATCATGTACTCGTTTGGAGAGAAGTGCTTTAGAAGTTCTGAATAATCTACTAGTATCTGAATCTCCCCAAATACCAGATTTATCAGATTAGGGTTATATAATAAACCCCCCAAATGTCTATGGATTAAAAAAGACACTCAGAAAACTATCTAATGCTTTCCTATGGATGGTGATATTATGGGTGATTTTTCGCCCCTGCATTTTTCTATTATTTTGTACTAAGCATTTATGAGCATGTGTATGTGCTCGGTCACTCAGTCATGTCTGACTCTTTGCAACCCCGTGGACTACAGTCCACCAGGCTCTTGTCCATGGGATTTTTCAGGCAAGAATACTGGAGTGGGCTGCCATTTCCTTCTCCAGGGGATCTTCCCAAACCAGGGATTGTACCCATGTCTCCTGCTTGGTAGGTGGATTCTTTACCACTGGGCCATGTGGTAAGCCTTATTTCATGAACATCAGTTACTTAAACATTTTTTACATTTATTTTTATTTGACTGTGCTGGGTCTTATTTTGGCCTGTGGGAGTTAGTCCTCTGATCAGACATCGAACCTGCTGCTGCTGCTAAGTCGCTTCAGTTGTGTCCAACTCTGTGCGACCCCATAGACGGCAGCCCACCAGGCTCCCCCGGCCCTGGGATTCTCCAGGCAAGAACACTGGAGTGGGTTGCCATTTCCTTCCCCAATGCATGAAAGTGAAAAGTGAAAGTGAAGTCGCTCATTCATGTCCGACTCCTAGAGACCCCATGGACTGCAGCCTAACAGGCTCCTCTGTCCACGGGATTTTCCAGGCAAGAGTACTGGAGTGGGGTGCCACTGCCTTCTCTGTATTGAACCTGGGGCACCCTATATTGGAATGTTGAGTCTTAGCCACTGGACCACCAGTGAAGTCCTGAGCATCAGTTATTTTTTAAAATCGGAAGGAAAAGTCGCCAACATGGCTTGCCATATACTTGCCATATATTGTGCGTACTTAATCTGTTCATCTCATTTCTTCATTCCCCACTCCTGGGCTAACCACTTCTACCTCATTTACTTGTTGGTCTCTACAGCCAAACCAGAAGCTCCCCGAGGACAGGATCAACCTCTACTTGCTTCTATATCTAGGGCACATAACTTTCTGTCCATAATTGGCACTCATTAAATACATACTGAATGGTTACTGTTTCTTCTATCAAGAAGGCTTTCCTCTCTAGTCTTTCCATAAGGTGCAGTCTCGCACGTCTCCAAATTCACTTCCTTGGTTCATCTCTGGGTAATTCAAGTGTGAGCATGTGTGTTTGCACAGATACGTATGTGTGAATAGATGTATACACAGTCAGAGCCGAAACCAGATTTGATTTCTACCGCGGTATCCATTTATGCTTTACCTGCTCTGTGGGGCTAGGCAGTATCTGCAAACAGTGGGTGTTTAAAAACCACGCGGCCTGCCAAAACCAGCAGAGAAGCAGCAGAGGCCTGTGGGGGGAGAACTTTTGCCCTAGCGGGCTTACTTCATCAAGGCATGCAGGACAGGGATGGGCTCCTTGGAAGACAAAGAAAGGGGAAAGTGCAGAAAGGGAAGCAAAGGCGAAACAGAGAGTGAGGGATTAACGAGGGTGTGGAGGGGGAAGAGGAGCTTGAAGAAAGCCAGCCCAGAGAGGAAGAAGGGTTGGAGGAAAAAAAAATGAAAAGGCCAAGTAATAAAAAAGGAAGGACTGGGGCAAAAAGAAGCTGAGATGAAGTTGTGTGGGTAAGGGAGGTACTCCTGACAGCAAAAACCAGATGAGCACAAGGTACAGGGTGCTGCCGTGTCTGTGCACAGCAGGGGACACGCAGCCTGGTCATTTCCTTACAAGTGAATAGCTGAATTCATTTTCACTAGTTACCAGCTGTGAATAATTTATTTCTCCACAGAGGGCTCATATTTAGTGGACTGTGAGTAACTTCCTTGAGAGAAAAAGAGAGGGGGGGAGAGAGAGGAAAACTCCAATGGTTTTCGATTCAAAATGGCCAATTAAACTAGAGCTCACCCAAACACTTGAGATTTCTGAAACATTACAAAACTTACGAATTAATATTTTTACTGACTTGGTCAATTTTATACATGACTAAGAAAGCCTAAGCAGTCATTAAGATGTAAAAAAGTCATGTCTAATCATCTGAACAAATGTTGAGTATCTATCACTTGCCAGAAACTATTATTTCTCATATACACTTATTTAATGAAAGAATTGTCTTTCTCTTCTCCTAGTCTTAGGGTACGTGGGCTGATATAACAAAATTGTAGGCTGGGTGGCTTAAATGACTGAAGTTGATAACCTGCAGCTCTGGAGACTGAGAAGTCCTAGAAGAAAGTGCCAACATGATCGATTTCTGATGAGGACCCTCTTCCTGGTTTGCAGACCACTTTCTCATTGCATGACTCATTTGATGGAGAGAGAGACCAAGTTCTCTGGTGTCTCTTTTTAGAAGGGCACTAATCTCCTCATGGGTGCTTCACCCTCATGACCTCATCTAACTCTAATTAACTCCTAAAGGCCCCATCTCCAAATCACATCAAATTAGGGGTTACAGCCTAATCTGAATTTTGAAACGGACACAAACATTCAGTCCATAAGACTTCCTTCCTCAAGTTATTAAATACAACACCTCTCCTACCTTTAAAATTAGAAGGCTGGGCTGGCATGTTTTGGTCCAATAGGAACAACAAACAAAATTTGTCTCATTCTGTGTCTGGGATTCAAGTATTTATTTCATGTAATTTCCAAGACTTTTTCTTGCCAAATAACATGTTAGTTACTCACCCGGTGCCTCTCTTATCTCTTGCTGTCTAATCACTCTGCTCATCAGGGAAGGTTTTTTAAAAAAACTAATTTACTAGTCATTTATTTTTAGTGGCACTGGGTCTGTGACGCTGCGCACGGGCTTTCTCTAGTTGCAGAGAGCACGTGCTACTCTCGAGTTGCAGCGCGTGGGTTTCTCACTGTGCTGGCCTCTCTCGTTGCAGAGCCTGGGCTCTAAGGCGTGTGGGCTCCAGTAGGGCCAGTACATGAGCTCAGTTGCCTTGTGGCACGTGGGATCTTCCCAGACCAGGGACTGAACCCAAGTCCCCTGCATTGGCAGGGGAATTCTTAACCACTGGACCACCAGGGCAGTCCATCAGGGGAGTTCTTAAGGCAGGAGAGAGATGATCAGTAACTGAGCATTTCTAAAGGCTAGGCTACTCCCTGCATTACTGCATTTTCATCCTCAGTCTAACCTGAAGTCAGACAACTAGCAAGTACTACTACAACTTTGCATTTGAAACAAAGCTTGAGAACCAGGAAAAGAGGTCTGAGTCAAAGCTGAGATGTGCTAACTTGCAAGGGTAAAGCGTTTGTATTAGTATTACTAATTACTAGGAACCTGGAGGCGAGTCCAGGATCTGGGACTTCCCATGGAATCACCTCTCTCACCATGAACAATAAGCTGCTTTTATAGGCAGACATCTCAGGTTCAGTGCCCTGGGGAAGGCGGTCTTCTGTCTCTTCATATAACTACAGAGCCTGTGTCATTCTCTTCCTCCCTTATGGAAATTCGAGCTGTAATATGCACTGTATTTTAAGTTGGGCTTGGTATTGAAAAACTTTAATGACGACATGCTGGAAGATCATTTGGGGCAAGGGTGATCGGTGGCATGTGGAGACACAGAAAGGATTATCAGAGATTACCAGGAACACTTGGCAAAAGCAGTGCCAGAGATTGATTGGTGATGGTTTAGTTGCTAAGTCATGTCTGACTCTTGCTACCCCATAGACTGTAGTCTACCAGGCTTTAATTACTAACTAGGCTCAGTCAGTTCAGTCGCTCAGTCGTGTCCGACTCTTTTCGACCCCATGAACCACAGCACGCCAAGGCCTCCCTGTCCATCACCAGCTCCTGGAGTTTACCCAAACTCATGTCCATCGAGTCGGTGATGCCATCCAACCATCTCCTCTGTCTTCCCCTTCTCTTCCTGCCCTCAATCCTTCCCAGCATCAGGGTCTTTTCAAATGAGTCACTTCTTTGCATCAGGTGGCCAAAGTATTGGAGTTTCAGCCTCAGCATCAGTCCTTCCAGTGAACACCCAGGACTGATCTCCTTTAGGATGGACTGGTTGGATCTCCTTGCAGTCCAAGGGACTCTCATGAGTCTTCTTCAACACCACAGTTCAAAAGCATCAATTCTTTGGCGCTCAGCTTTCCTCACAGTCCAACTTTCACATCCATACATGACCACTGGAAAAACCATAGCCTTGAGTAGACGGACCTTTGTTGGCAAAGTAATGTCTCTGCTCTTTAACGTGCTTTCTAGGTTGGTCATAACTTTCCTTCCAAGGAATAAGCGTCTTTTAATTTCCTGGCTGCAATCACCATCTGCAGTGATTTTGGAGCCCCCAAAGATAAAGTCTGACACTGTTTCCACTGTTTCCCCATCTATTTCCCATGACGTGATGGGACCAGATGCCAGGGCTTACCAATTACCTTCATTCTGCAGAAATGTGAACTAGAACCATCACTTACCCAAACTAGAAACTCATCATATCACATAATAAAATCATTCTGTCCCACAGATTTTTTATACTGTGCCTTCCTGGGAGAGAAAGAAAACCTACATGAGGGAGCTGGCTGGGTGGGAATCTTGGTACCTCTGTTCCTCAATACTGGCCATGTGGGGGGGCACCCACGAACAGGGTGATCAAGTGACCCAGTATGCCCAGGATGGTTCCACTTTTAGCACTAAAGATCCTGTATCCAGGGAAACCTCTTTGTCCCAGGCAAACCAGGGTGGCTGGTGACCCTACCCAGGAGACCCAGTACAAGAAGTTATAGTAAAAGGAAAAAAAAAAAAAAAGACTAATTTTTTAAAAAGTATCTTTGTTATTTCAGAGGTCTTTTGTAAACAAACGAGATCTCTCAAAACAGTAAGAATGAAAGTGGTCCAAAGAGACGAGTTCATGCTTGTTTTCCTAGTAACTCACTGTTTCTAGACAATAAGGGACTAGACACTCAGTAGCTCCCTCCTCACACCTAAATTCAATTTGCTATTACTCCGTTTTAGCAAAAGACTTTGTAAAACTGTATACCTCTCGCTCAGGGAAAGAGCATCGCCTGTGGTTTAATCTGCCCGGTCAACTTAACTGGCTGAGGGAAGTGCATATCTGAGTGCTGGTCTCTCAATCCTGTAGTCCTCCAGGCTCCTTGTCCATGGGATTCTCCAGGCAAGAGTACTGAGTGGGTTGCCGTTCCCTTCTCCGGGGGATCTTCCCAACCCAGGGATCGAAGCTGGGTCTCTTGAATTGCAGGCAGATTCTTCACCACCTGAGCCACCAGGGAAGCCCTGCATAATCTAAAGAGGAGACCACCAGTAGAGACTGGGATGGAGCTACTGCACATCTAGGAAGGCAAAGAGAGTGCGTCTTGTCCAGTGTGACTGATGACAGTAACAGGCTGTGAGCCCGGCTGAGAATGCCTCTGGAATGCTACCTAGGTGCAGTGGGCTTTCTCGGTGTCTCAGTGGTAAAGAGTCTGCCTTCAATCCAGGAGATGCAGGTGTGATCCCCTGGAGAAGGAAATAGCAACCCACTCCAGTATTCCTGTCTGGAGAACTCGATGGACAGAGGAGCCTGGAGGGCTACAGTGCATGGGGTCGCCAAGAGTCAGATACAACTAAGCGACTAACACTTGGACTAACAGTGACTAAACAACGGCAGCCTAGGTGCAGTAGGAGAGGTGCTGTGATTAAGCAGCGACATATACCACGGAAAACAAACTACCTGTGTGAGCCAAGGCGGCCCGCGTGAGTCAAGTTTTCTCTGTCTGATAGGCACACATCAAAGCAATACACAATGAGCTTAAGGCAGAAAATGCTAAAGTAAGCCCACTGAATAGTGACATAGTCCAATAGCAAATATTACTTAAAGTTATGGTAAGAAAAATGTAGCTTTCCAAACCACTCTTCCTTTTAGTCTTCGAATCCACTGGTCTTGTCTTTGACACAACAAATTCTGCCAAAGAGAGTTTTATGGGCTCTCATGTGGGTGTGTCTCTGAGCAGATAATTATGATTACCTCTATGCTCATATGCACATGCTCTCTCTTGCAAACACTCTAATACTGACATCAGCCAGCTGTCAGCAAAATGATGCATACTCCAAGGCTGCAAGTTTTAATGTTGATTTTGGGGTAACATAATCACTAGAAAATTTCTGCAAAAGATGTGTGTCTACTGGTTGAAGTGGCTTATTAAAAAAAAAAAAAAAAGGAGTTTTTCTCAAAAGGGAACCAAAAGTATCACTCATACAGTATTACAAATGATCCAAAAATACCCTCAAATTGGATTCAATCATTAGTTAAAAATACTCTCCAAATGGTGGAAAACCGATTTTCTCATTTTTTCCTTAAAAAAAAAAAAAAAATCTGCTTAGCATACAAATATGGGCACTGGCCACAGGATGTCAGTGAGGTTTATCTATATGTCTCTAGTACTGAGAGATTAATGTGATCAGTCAACAAAAGTTAGCATTTCTTTTCTCAGGATAAATTTCTGCTGACCTCAGAGCCAGGTGAATTTTTTAAAAAGGCTTACTTTTTGTGTTTATATGTTTAATGATGGGCAGCTACTTTAAAAATAAATTTTTTTCTGATTATGAAATATACATGTATTGTAGAAAAATTGGAAAATACAGCAAACTAATTAGAAGAAATCAAACTATCATTTCTTTTCTCTTTTTATATGGAAGCAGTTAAGATGGGATCTCTAAAGGTCTCTTTCAAACAAACTTAGATGGCATCATACTTCAGACCAGGATCGGAATCCTGGCTGTACAGTCCTTGGTTTGAACAAGAATAAAAAGACAAGACAGTGGTTGGCCGTCAAAACAAAGCTGAGACTGAGTATGATTCAAGCCTCTATGAAGAAAAGAATCAAGGACATATTAAAAAAAATATTATTTGTAGACACATTTCTACCTACCCTTTTAGAGTTGCTGTTTTACGACAAGGAACAGTTCAAATCCTTTCCCTTTATTCCTTTCTAAATGGTCAAGACAACTAGTATCCTGTATGAATATAATATTCCTATCCAGAATATTTTGGTTGGAATCCAATAATGTGTGATAATTTAACAATTTAGCACAGGAAGCAAAGCCCACAACATTCCTTAGTAATTTCACAGACTATCTTGACAGAACAGAAGCATTTGAACAGGATTTTTTTTTCAGTGATATTTGAAGAATGCAATTTTTCATGGTGGACACAGTGGGTTTGTGACGGATGCAAATTCAGATAGGAATAAAACACAATTAAATGATTCATACTCTTGTATTATGGTTCCACAGACTTTTATTTCTGCTCGGGTCAAACAAAGGAAAGTTGGTGTTTGACAACTGTGGGTGACTCATCAGAGGAAGTTCTTACCATATGGATGTGCTTGTTGAAATAACGCTGGTTAACAAAGCTCGCCTTTTTTCTCCCTGTGGCCCAGCGAGGGTTTCGTTTTAGGAAATGGAAGTGTCAATGTGGACAAACCGTCCTGAAGTATTTATGGCATAATGTGCCGTTTCCTTCAACTGCCTTTGAACGAAGACTATGTGAATGGAAAATGAGATCTGAATTTCTTTCACTCATGTCATCTGAATGGTATTCTGTCTACAAAAAGCTATGCTGCACTCTGACATGTATTAATATATAATGTGATAGGAAGTCGTGCAGTGCCAGTGGAGTGTGCTGTGGCTTCCCAATTAATTTTTAGAGCCCTTTATTCATTAAGGATGTTAGGCCTTTGTCATACTCCTTGCAAACATTTTCTCCAAGTGTACCATATGCTCTGAAACTTTGCAGCATCTTTATTTTTTTGATGAACAGAAGCTTTCAATTTTTATATAGTCAAATATGTTAACATTTTTCTTTGTTTTTAATGCTTTGAAAGTCTAGCTCCATTTTAGAGGCATCCGTATTATCTATAGCTTCTTTATACTTTTACAGTTTCATTTTTAATATATAAATCTTTAAGCCATCTGTTACTTGCTCTGTGGTAAAGAACAGAGAGAATCTAATCAGATTACCATTTTCCCCTGCAGTGAGTTGGTCAGTTACTGTACCTCATTTGTTGAACCAGCTATTCTGCCTCCCAGGATTTGTGATTTATGATGAATTATAACACTTTCTGGATTGGAGTTTTTCTGGGGGGCTGTCTATTCTGTTCCATTAATGTCTGTCATTTCTTCTGCTGGAACCAAATTGTTTTTATTATTCTGGCTGCATAACACATACATTTTACTGATTGGTGGTAGAAGTTTCCTTTTTAACTTTTTTTTGATAAACAATTCTTGGCTACTTTCATCAGTGTAGCTCTTCCAAATATATTTTAGAAAATCCCACTGGACTTCTGACTGAAGCTGCATAAACCTATAAATTAATTTGGAAAGTCCTTGCATCCTTTTGAACATTCAACCTTCTCATTCAGGAAAATGTAGTATCTTTCCAATATTCAAATCTCTACATGGAGGTACATCTTTTGTATCTCTCGATCAAGTGCTATAGTTTTCTTGACCTGGGTCGCACATATTTATTTATATTAATTTACATTCTTGATTATTACTGGGTGTGAGACAGAGCTACTTCTAGCTGGAGAAAACTGTTGCTCTTTTATTTGAGGTCATGATCCTGACTGTTCTCTTGAGTCAGGGGTTACCTTCGATTTCAAAAGTGGAAGCAGAAGAAAAAGAGGGTCATGTGGGGATAGTTTATATTCATAGCATGAAGACTGTGAACCTTCCAGAAAGGCTCTAAAGGTTAAAAAACATGTAACCAAAAGCATCAGGGGTTAGTGAAAAAGAGAAATAATGTGCTAATATGCTCAGAGTGATGACTCATTGCATTGGATCATCTCTGGGAAACCACCTACTAAGTAGAATTTAGCAGTTAAGGCGTTATTTTTGGTGCACCATTATGGCTACTTCCTCTTGGGAAAAAAAAAATGATTAAACCCCAGCCTTCTAAAAAAGGTAACAGTGGTCCTCCTGGCAGACCAGCCTGTCAGGTAACGATGCTGTTTCAGGAGCAGGACAGGGCTGTGTCCCCTGTAGCGTCTTCTTTAGAACAAGACAGAAGCACTGAGCCACGTGTAATGGAAAAGGAATACAACCCCGGAGCCAGAGACCCAGCTCCTAGCAGGCTCTGTAACTGATTAACAAATCACTGAGTGTAGGCAGGTGGCCACTTAACCTCTGCTCATCTGCTCAAGAATCCACATCACAGCTCCTGTCCCACTCGATACCACAGATGGGCTGCAGAAATAACAAACTGGACGAATCGGAACTGCTGGCAAGTAAGATTAGCTGCTTGGTAAAAGTCATACTATTAATCAAGTAGCAAACACATTGGGAATTTGGGACTAGCAGATGCAAACTGTTACACACGGGATGGATAAACATCAAGATCCTGCCGTACAGCACAGGGAACTACATTCAACATCCTGTAATAAACCGTAGGGAAAAGAAGATGAAAAATACACATATGCAGAACCGAGTCAGGCAGCTATACATCAGGAACCAACAACACCGTAAGTCAACTATACCTCAAAATAAAAACGTAGCAAATATAATAAACACTCTTGTACTACAAAGTCACTTGTTTTGGCTTCCTACTGTATTTCCTTCTATCCTAGCCTCTGCCCCGCCCCTTTCCCTGCTGGCCATTTCTTTGCCTGGTTTCATTCTGGCTAAGTACGCAAAGAAAATTCAATGCTCTTGTTTTGGCCCCATCTTTGAGTTTAACGTACCTATGATATTCTGCTGTGCTACTTACGAATATCACTGGCTCAGAAAACTTTAAAGATGATATGGTTAGGATAATGACAAATAGGGAGATAAAATGTGTTTTCTTATTCAATATCCATGGCAGTTGGACTAGTTTTAGAGTATTCCTCTTTCTACTTCCATCAACATAGTTTAAATATGGTCTTTTCCTTATATTAATGAAGAAACTGAGGTCCTGCAAAATTCAATGACTTGCTCAACATTTGATATTTTGTTCATTCACTTCTTCATTCCTTCTTTCAGAGGATACTTCAGAGAATGAGTGTCAGATGATGTTCTGGATGCTAGCAATATAGTAGTAAATGAACCCCACCCCCCCAGCCCCAAGTGCATTCATAAACTGTTAATAGAATGTGTATTCCCCTGATTAGTGGTGAGCCTGAACACTTCCATACTTACGCATATTCACAACTGATAATAATTCTATGAATTTCTACTTCTCAGTTTCCAACAAAGCCAGATAATTTTGCCTAATGAAATGGGATAGGAACGACAGGTAAGACCTATTTTTCTAATCCTTACAAACAACCCTGAAGCGCAGGCAATACTCTCCTCATTTTACAGATGAGGAAGCTGGGACTCAGAGGAGGGTTTTGTAACTGAAACAGACAGTCAGATATGTGGTAAGTGCAAATGCTGGAATCAACACTGTTATTCATAATTTCTTATTGATGCTATTATATCATACATTTAAATGCAATCTACCATAGAACATTAAAGGGCTTCCCTGACGGCCTGGACAGTAAAGAATCTGCCTGCAATGCAGGAGACCAGCGTGTGATTCCTGGGTGGGGAAGGTCTCCTGGAGAAGGGAATGGTTACCCACTTCAGTTTTCTTACCTGGAGAATTACAAGGACAGAGGAGCCTGGAGACCTACAGTCCACGGGGTTGCAAAGAGTTGGACACTACTGAGCAACTAACACAGGACATTAAAAATATGTTACAAATGAGTTATTTAGGGAAATATTTGGCCCCAGTGCACAGTACTTATTTATGAAACAAATGAACATATTCAGGATCTGATTGGCTTACACATTCTCTAGAGACATATGACTCAATCCACCATGCACTTGACTTTACAATTATAAGAGAAGGACATTATAGGCATAAAGTTGTGTCAGTCATACAAATGAAACAACTGGTAAAAAATATGTACAGTAATAATTACTGTAAATTTATATACTGAAATTACATATTAAAAAACTGGAAATATAGGTCAAATGTATACATAATATAAAATATATTCATAGCGTATAATATATATATATATATAAAAAGACTACAAAGACGCCTATAATGAAAATTTTAAGATATATGTTTTCTATCTATGCGTTGTAGGCAATTTTCACCCTCCCTTTTTTGCTTCTCTGCATTTTCCAAAATCAGACTTTCTAAAATTTTGCTAATGTATTACTTTCTAAGAAGAAAAATACAATAAAAGTTGTTAAAAAAGAGTCCAGTCATGTTTTGCTATCTCTAAATTGATGGTCTTAGGAAAAGATGAATATATCGATATTAAAAAACTTTGGGAGGCATTTTTTTTTTAATGTAGTTAAGACTATGTGGTCCAAGGGGCTGGCGGGTTACAGTAGGTGTCACACACTTCCCAACTAGATTCAAGATTTAAACTGTGGCTGAACATTTATTCAAAAACTGGTTCTCAGTTCAGAAAACAGTCTGGTCCAATTTTAGGTTTTAAGTAACTGTCTACTTTCTGATTATAAAGTATAATTATGCATTGACCTTTGGGACTTCTTGATCATCACTGGTAGGCTTGGTACTGTAACTGAGGGATGCATTTTCCTGGAAAGTGAAATTTAGAGTCTTTCAACCTACCAACAAGCTTCTGACGACATTTGGCAAATTAAAACTCTGAGAGGAACTTTAAGAAAGTACAAAAGAAACCTTAGCCTTAAGACCATTGCGTTAGAGAAATTATGTAGATAAAAACCAGTGCCACCTAAAAGATGTTGAGTAGGTCACTTTTCTTCACCACCGATGGCTATTAATTACAGATGCAACTTACCAAGCACATGTGGCAGGCCAGGGACAGCTTTACTCTATTCTACATGTATTATCTCATTTAATTCTAAGAGCATTCTGCTAAGTACATAATATTATCCTCATTTTAAAAGGAGGAACTGAGGCTTAGATCAAATATCAAGTCTAACATCTACTATTAATCCGTAATAAACAGCAGACAGCACCTCCCAGTGGTACAAATACAGGGTGATTACCATATTTTGAGAAAGTACTCAAAAAAGTGATGCTCAAAATAAATTTTAAAACTTGAAAGCTTGTATTGTGTTCATCTCAGCTAACTGATTAGAGCCATTTAAAGCTTAGAACAGCTTCCCTAGTGGCTCAGGGGTAAACCATCTGCCCGCAATGCGGGAGATGCAGGAGACATGGGTTTGATCCCTGGGCCAGGAAGATCCCCTGGAGAAGGAAATGGCAACCCACTCCAGTATTCTTGCCTGGACAATTCCATGGACAGAGGAGCCTCGCAGGCTACAGTCAATGGGGTCGCAAAGAGTCAGACATGACTGAACACGTGCGTGTACACACACACACACGGCTTTTAATGCATTATAAATGGAAGTATCTAATATAGTTAAAATAAAATATTGATATAGCCTGGTAGTGCACACTGCGTGCCTTGCTCATTAAACGGACTTTCAAATTGTGTATCTTTAGCACAAAACTAATATGCACTTTAGATTCCTTTGGTTTTGCATGCTAAAAAGTCTTAAAGACATTTCTGAACTGCTATTCTTTTTTTTTTTTTTTAGTAGTCAATTTTTAAAATTTTTTTTTTAAACTTTAAAATATTGTATTGGTTTTGCCAAATATCGAAATGAATCTGCCACAGGTATACATGTGTTCCCCATCCTGAACCCTCCTCCCTCCTCCCTCCCCATACCCTCCCTCTGGGTCGTCCCAGTGCACCAGCCCCAAGCATCCACTATCGTGCATCGAACCTGGACTGGCGACCCGTTTCATATATGATATTATATGTATTTCAATGCCATTCTCTTTTTAATAAAAGAAGCACTTTATTTCTTTATTTGGGTCGTACCAAGTTTTGCTGCACGGCGTGTGGGATCTGCTTCCCGACCAGGGATGGAACCCGTGTCCCCTGCACTGAAGCACAAGGGCCTCAGCACTGCACCCAGGAAGTCCTGCCCTGCTTTATTAATTTACCAAGTTATGCTGCACATTTAGTATATCTTTGGTGTTTTTATCTTACTGTATTATTTTATTAGCATCAGCACTACTTTCAAAACAAACAATTTATGTTGAAAGATAAATGGGGTTCCTGAAAGCAGGAAGACCTTGACACAGGGAAGTGTCTGCATGGTGAGTCTGGCGTGGCTGGGGAGCGCAGCCACACAGGTCCCACAGCCCCTCATGGAACAATGTCCTACTGTCTGATGTTTAACTGATCCGCTCATCTGAGGATGAACTTTCCTGGTGCCTTTCCCCACTTGTTTGGGAGTTCTGCCAATGCCCAGATAGAAGGACGCTTCAGAGCAAATGTGGGGTTTGCCTCAGAGGCCTGCTGTGGAGGCACAGGCTCTGGCGGGCGGCAGGACAGCACGCCCTGTGTGGACCGCCCGGGCCGGACACGCCAGGGCCCACCCTGCCACTGGCCGGCAGTGACCCCCGAGGGCAACACCAACTCTCAGCCTCAGGCTCTTTGGGCTCTTCCTTGAATGCTCTATGGAACATCACTTACTTAGTAAATTAAAAATACACATATGCTCCAACTATCCCACTTCCGGGTATTCATCTGAAGAAAATGAGAACACTAATTTGAAAAAATATATGTATGCTTATGTTCATTGTAGCATTATTTACAATCGGAAGGACTGATGCTGAAGCTCCAATACCCTGGCCACCTGATGCGAAGAGCCAATGCACTGGAAAAGACCCTCATGGTGGAAAAGATTGAAGGCAGGAGGAGAAGGGGCCGACAGAGGATGAGATGGTTGGATGGCATCACCGACTCAATGGACATGAGTTTGAGCAAACTCCAGGAGATGGTGAAGGACAGAGAAGCCTGGCAGTGATGCAGTCTATGGGGTCACAAAGAACTGGACACAACTTAGCGACTGAACAACAAGACATTGAGGCAAACCTACGTGCCCATTGATAGAAAAATGGATAAAGAAGCTGTCCACAACAACCACAGTGACACTATAAAAAAAGAAGTTGTCGACATACACAGTATAGCTACAGTACACACACACACACACACACACACACACACAGAGCAATATCAGTCAGCCATAAAAAAGGATGGAATCTTGCCATTTGCTACAACATAAATGGACCTAGAGGGTATTATACCACGTGAAATAAGTCAGAAAGAGTAAGACAAATAACATATGATTTCCCTTATACGCGGAACAAATGAACTCAAAGATACAGAGAATAAACAGGTAGTTGCCAGAGGAATAGGGGTTGGGGGAGCAGAGAAATTTCATTTCTCTCTCTATAAAGAGAAATGAAATGAAAGAAATGAAAAGGTACAAACTTTCAGTCATGGAGTCTGGGGTATGAAATGTAAAGTGTGGGGAATACAGTCAACAATTACATAATATCTTTGTATGGGGACAGATGGCACCGAGACTTATCACGGTGACCAGTTTGAAACGCAGAGACATACAAGTCATGGCGCTGTGTACCAGGGACTAACATAGTGTTGCAAGTCAATTATACTCAAAAGACAAATTCATAGAAAAAGAGATCAGATTTGGGCTTACCAGAGGCAGGGGTGGGGCTGAGGCGGAGTGGGAAGTAGACTGAAGGTGGTCAAAGGTACAAACTTCCAGTTATAAGATACTTAAGTACTAGGTATGTAATGTACAACATGATAAATATAAGTATCATTACTGTACATTATATATGAGGGCTTCCCAGGTGGCGCTAGTGGTAAAGAACCCACCTGCCAATGCTGGAGAAGTAAGAGATGTGGGTTCAATCCCTGGGTCAGGAAGATCCCCTGGAGGAGGGCATGGCAACCCACTCCAGTATTCTTGCCTGGAGAATCCCATGGACAGAGGAGCCTGGCGGGCTACAGTCCCTGGGGTTGCAAAGAGTCGGACACAACTGAAGTGACTTAGCACCACCTTTCATTAAATCTAAGGTGCTACCAACTGATTCCAATGTACATCCTGATTCTAAAAATAATAAAAAAAGGAAAAAAGGTATAATATGTGAAACATGGTAGCTGCTGCTGCTAAGTCGCTTCAGTCGTGTCTAACCCTGTGTGACCCCATAAACAGCAGCCCACCAGGCTCCACCGTCCCTGGGATTCTCCAGGCAAGAACACCGGAGTGGGTTGCCATTTCCTTCTCCAATGCATGAGAGGGAAAAGTGAAAGTGAAGTCGCTCAGTCGTGTCCGACTCTTAGCGACTCCATGGACTGCAACCCACCAGGCTCCTCTATCCATGGGATTTTCCAGGCAAGAGTACTGGAGTGGGGTGCCATTGCCTTCTCTGGAAACACGGTAGAATAGCTGGTAAAACTGCTATTTTCTTGTTGGGAGACAGCAAAATGCTTTAGGCATACAGTGTTCAGATTCTTCTCGATGTTACTCTGGAAGTTGTACCTTCAGTTCCTTTATAGAACCATTTAACTTTTCAGTTCACTGAATACATATTTACTGACAGTGTTTTTTCACTTTTTAAAGTTAAAACAAACAACAAATGCATCTCTGAGCTTTGGTGAACACACATGGCGAGCTGCCAGTCTAAAGTTCTCGAAATAAAAACAGCAAATAGAAGACATTGACTGCTAAAGCCCTTCTCAGTTACAATGAGCGTTTCTTGAAAACTCAACAATGGTGCAACATTATGAACCATTTGTTCTAGAAAATTCAGTCAAGAGGATTACGGGGTAAGCTCTTTTGACATAATTTGGTGACTGGACTCCTAGCTTCCTTTGTGTATCCGTGGTCTGAGAAGCATGTTAGGAAGCTGATAAAAATAGCTTCAGTTAAACTCCAGGCTTTCTCTTCCCTCAAGAAAAGCTTTCCTGCTCAGCACTGTTACTTGGTACTTATAGTCTTCCTGTTCTCACTGGAAAATTGGAGTCAGTGCCTGAGGCAGCACCACGCTAGCCTCCTGCCTCTTGATCACATCAGACTGCAGGCTGAAACTGCTCTGTACCATTTCCTTTGTCTCCCCCTCTCTTCTGCAATCTTTTTGTTGTTGTTTCGTTGTTATGGGTAGTGACAGTTTCTGGTTTCTTTCGTTTATCAACGGTTTCCTTTACCACAGCCTCTATTCCTCCCACTGGAAGGCTGGCATGACTGGAAGCTGGAAGAAAAACCACAACTGAATAGCCTGGCACTTTCTTTAACAGTCATTTCCAACCACAGATTAATACTATTACTGGATTTGACTAACGGCTCTCAATCAGCCCAACTGTCATCACTTGAGAACATGTGAGCTGGTGGAAGTCAAAAAAGGAAAATATAAGTAAAGCCATATCATGGTTACAGCTTTAATGATTTCTCATCTTTGGGATCCAAAGATGCTTCTCTGAATATCCCCTTCTTGGTTCTCCTTAATCATCAGTATCACACATGGATCCGGAGAATATGCAGACAGACCTCGGCTCCAGCTAGCTGGGGGCTTACGTCAGCTGGTGAGAGTTGCCATGGGGACCATGGAGCTTCTAAGGGCAGCCTGCTCAGTTGCAGTGAGGGCGGGTGCAACCTGCACTCTGCCCTGTCACCTCTGGAAACTGCACTGGTTGCTAGTGTTCAAGGGTCTTAAGGACCCAGCATCCAAGTCCAATGAAGAGGCCCTTTTGGAGGTTCTGTGTTGATAACAGTGGTGCCTGATGCCAGCCTATCATCATGAGAAATGAGGTTTTTCTTTTCATCCTTGACCTTGACATAGCAGACTCCAGGTCTAGCACAGGTGGTAGGGTTTATTTTTATTTAATAAAAAATGTTTTATTGGAATAAACTGGACTTACAATGTTGTGTTGCTATAGGTAAACAGAATCTTGTTCAGTTACATCCATACCTATATCGACTCATGTTTATTTATCTTTGGTTGTGCTGGGTCTTCATTGCCCCAGGCTTTCTCTGGTTGCGGGATCGGGGTCTAGTCTCCAGCTGCGGCTTGCAGGCTTCTCCTGTTGTGGAGCACAGGCTCTAGGCCCACGGGCTTCAGCAGTTTCAGCACATAGGCTTAGCTGCTCTGCGGCATGTGGAATCTTCCCGGACCAGGGATCAAACTCGTGTCCCCGGTGTTGGCAGCAGGATTTGTATCCACTGCACCATGGAAGTCCAGAGTTTTCTGATAAAGACTAGGAGATGAGGGTCTGGTCTGTGAGTGGCTCAACTAAAATCAGGTTCTATCCCAACTCGGAGCTTTCTGCATTAACAAAAACCCCATCTGATACGAGGGAAGGTTTTGCAAAACAGTGATCCCCAGCTTTTAGTCCTCACAGAACCTAACCTACAGAGAGAAGAGGATGTGAATGACTATTATTTTCTGATTCAATGACTTGGGTCCTACTCTGGGTGTTTCACACACATTAATCCCAGTCTTCTTCTTTAAAATGTATTGAAAGGTGTGTGTTTAATACATCACTGCTGCTGCTAAGTCGCTTCAGTCGTCTCCGACTCTGTGTAACTCCATAGACGGCAGCCCACCAGGCTCCCCCGTCCCTGGGATTCTCCAGCCAAGAACACTGGAGTGGGTTGCCATTTCCCTCTCCAACGCATGAAAGGGAAAAGTGAAAGTGAAGTCGCTCAGTCATGTCCGACTCTTCGTGACCCCATGGTCTGCAGCCTACCAGGCTCCTCCGTCCATAAGATTTTCCAGGCAAGAATACTGGAGTGGGGTGCCATTGCCTTCTCCATAATACATCACTAGTGGGAAAATAAGGTAGAAGAATCTTTCTGGAGGGTGATTTGGCTCCATATATCAAAGGCCATGGGGTTCTAAATATTCTTTACCTCACTATTTCACTTCTAGGAATTAGTACTAAGGAAAAAATCTTGGGAGTGCAGAAGAGTTATAAGAGCATATACCACAACCTTGCTTTTAAAGGCTTGTGAATTTCATTCACTCAATAAATACTCAGTATGTGCCTAGTAATATTGAAATACAAGTAAATAAGATCATGATATATTTTTATATAAGAAAAAAGGTTAAAAAAAGCATGAGCTCATTTTTATAAGACATTAAAAACATTATAACATTAGAAAAAAATTGAAAGACACTTGTTAAGTTACTAATAATGGTCAACTCTTGGTTATTGGTGTACAGTTTATTTTTCTTTCTCCTCTCGACTCATCTTAAAAAAATAAGTGTTTTATAGAGCTATTTTGAGATCATATAAATTTCTCGATCTTTATCACATAAATTCACTCAGAACTTTAGCATCCATTGATGCTGTTCTATCATTCTATTTGTATAGTTGGCATTTATTGTAAGAAGGGCTTCCCAGGTGGCACTAGCAGTAAAGAATCTGCCTGCCAATGCAGAAGACATGGCAACCTGCTCCAGTATTCTTGTCTGGAAAATTCTATGGACAGAGAAGTCTGGCAGGCTACAGTCCATGGAGCTGCAGAGAGTCTGAGCACAATGTAAGAAACAGCTTTCTCTTCTCTCCTGTCTTAAAGTATGGACTCATGGATTTTTGTTTTATTCAATGTATTGAATCCATTACTGTAATTATATATTTTAATGCTTCAGATTGTTTTAGAATTGTCTAGTGGTCTCTCTACACTAGACTCTGTGCCCTTTTAACATATTACCAGGTTTTTTTTTTATTAGCATTTTCTTATTTTCTGAAACAGCAAGATGCTCTCATTCAGTTCAGCTCAGTCATGTCCGACTCTTTGTGACCCCATGGACTGCAGCATGCCAGGCCTCCCTGTCCATCACCAACTCCCGGAGTCCACCCAAACCCATGTCAGTTGAGTTGGTGATGCCATCCAACCATCTCATCCTCTGTCATCCCCTTCTCCTCCCACATTCAATCTTTCCCAGCATCAGAGTCCTTTCAAATAACCCAGTTCTTCGCATCAGGTGGCCAAAGTATTGGAGTTTCAGCTTCAGCATCAGTCCTTCCAATGAATATTCAGGACCGATTTCCTTTAGGATGGATTGGTTGGATCTCCTTGCAGTCCAAGGGACTCTCAAGAGTTTTCTCCAACAACACAGTTCAAAAGCATCAATTCTTCAGCACTCAGCTTTCTTTATAGTCCAACTGTCACGTCCATACACAACCACTGGAAAAATCATAGCTTTGACTACATGGACCTTTGTTGGCAAAGTAATGTCTCTGCTTTTTAATATGCTGAATAGGTTGGTCATAACTTTTCTTCCAGGGAGTTAAGTGTCTTTTAATTTCATGGCTGCAGTCACCATCTGCAGTGATTTTGAAGCCCCCCAAAATAACACCTGTCACTGTTTCCACTGTTTCCCCATCTATCTGCCATGAAGTGATGGGACCCGATGCCATGATCTTAGTTTTCTGAATGTTGAGTTTTAAGTCAACTTTTTCACTCTCCTCTTTCATTTTCATCAAGAGGCTCTTTAGATCTTCTTTGCTTTCTGCCATAATGGTGGTGTCATTTGCATATCTGAGGTTATTGATATTTCTCTCCCGGCAATCTTGACTCCAGCTTGTGCTTCATTCAGCCCAGCATTTCTCATGATGTACTCTGCATATATAAGTTAGATAAGCAGGGTAACATTATAAAGCCTTGATGTACTCCTTTCCCTATTTGGAACCAGTCTGCTGTTCCATGTCCAGTTCTAACTGTGTAATCCTAACCTGCATACAGATTTCTCAAGAGGCAGGTCAGGTGGTCTGGTATTCCCATCTCTTTCAGAATTTTCCACAGTTTATTGTGATCCACACACAGACTTTGGCATAGTCCATAAAGCAGAAATAGATGTTTTTCTGGAACTCTCTTGCTTTTTCAATGATCCAGCAGATGTGGGCCATTTAATCTCTGGTTCCTGCCTTTTCTATATCCAGCTTCAACATCTGGAAGTTCATGGTTCACGTACTGTTGAAGGCTGGCTTGGAGAATTTTGAGGATTACTTGACTAGCGTGTGAGATGAGTGCAATTGTGCGGTACTTTGAGAATTCTTTGGCATTGCCTTTCTTTGGAATTGGAATGAAAACAGACCTTTTCCAGTCCTGTGGCCACTGCTGAGTTTTCCAAATTTGCTGGCATATTGAGTGCAGCACTTTCACGGCCTCATCTTTTAGGATTTAAAACAGCTCAACTGGAATTCCATCACCTCCACTAGTTTTGTTCACTACGAACAACGCTTATCTTAAAGAGCTTCCCTGGCGGCTCAGACATCTATAGTCCACAGGATCACAAAGAATCACAAGGATCACATGACCGAGTGACTAACATGCACAGGCTTATCTTATATTCTTTACTCATATTTTAACATATATTTTACAATAGCCATGTATTATTTTTGTTACATGAAAGAACACAACCAACAATGAAAGATTTATTTTAATGTCCAGATTGCTGACCCTACATGCTTGCAAAATATTAAAGCCAATGGGCTCCTCTTTTGAGTTCCAAGTGAGATAGGAGAGGGAAGTATCTGCCTTACAAATCAGTGTGAAAGGGAATTCTGTCCAATAAGATCATTAAATGAGGCTTCCCTGATGGCTCAGATGGTAAAGAATCTGTCTGCTGTGCAGGAGACCCGGGTTCAATCCTTAGGTCGGGGAGAACTGCTGAAGAAGGGAGTGGCTACCCACTCCAGTATTCTTGCCTGTACAATTCCATGGACAGAGGAGCCCGCAGGCTACACTGCTCCACAGGGTCACAAAGTTAAATGTGTAAGTCATTGCTCTTTTCTTGATGGAGACCAGTGAGCCAGGCACACAACCACAGACATGAAAAAGAACAAAGTACATTCTGTTCAACGAATGTCTCGTTTTCCCCCTCAGATTCCTGCACAGACACACGGTGAGACAAAATCATTTTCATCTGTGATTGAGTTTCTTCCTGCTGACTGTTTGGAGTTTCCCTATGAGCTGGTATGAGGCGCTCCTTCCTGTGCCTCAGAACAAGACTCTCTGGTGGCCAGTATACACTGGAGACTGCGCTCCGGATTCTGTGAAGCACACAGGAAACAGGACAGGGACCACCAGTTCCTCTCGGTCCCAGAGGCAGCTGATCCCTCACCCCGGAGTGCCCCACCTGGCTTCTCTAATCCCACTGGATGGGTTTGCTGAGACTCACTGTATGCTCAGCCAGACTCCAGGATCAGTTCTAGCCTTGTGGTGACTGTGGTGGGGCGGAGGGGAAGAGACACGAGGAGCCCTGCGACGATTAGTCATTACTTCAATATTGAGTCATTTGGCCATACCGCCCAGTGCCCTCAGGCAGGAGGCTCTGTGGGATCCAGTACTCCAGGTCCTAGGCTTTCTGACCTTGAATACTCCTAATGTCCAGGGTTACCTCTGACAGGAAGCCACCCCTTATCCTGTTCTAGAAAAAATGATACACCCAGGCCCTTTAACAATATGAACAAAATGACAGGGGTTAAAGTTTACTATGCATATGCAACGTGAAACAGAAAGCTCACTGCTTTACATGTGCTGTTTAATTTAACCTCAGGTCCACACTAGGTGAGAACTCTATATTAATATCATCACTTTGCAGGTGAGGAAACTGAGGTGGGAGAGATGGTTAATAATGAGTCACCACGACCCAGCCAAGAAGCGATAGAGACAAATTAAATGTTCCAAAACTGCTTCCTGCAACCCCTTCACTACATTGCACTCTTCAGATATGGGACTGCTACTGGACCTGAGACTCCGACTGAACAAAAATTCTAGGTTTTTTTTTTTTTTTAAAAGAAAAATTAATGAATGGAACCAACCCTGATAAGCTGGATGTTGAGATCAAGTAGCATTCTTTAGTTGAATCTGAGAAAAGAAAAGAGGAGATCCCCAAGAGCTGGGAGCTCACCAAGAACATGAAGCCAGCTTGCCATACTTCCATAGCTTATTCATTCCTTCAGCACTCCTGGGGGTCTGGGACGTGTGTGCTTCACTGTGCCAGACGAAGGGAATTCAGGAGGGCATGAATGCTATGGGCCCTGACCTTGATGTGGTCCCTTGGATTTCAGGGAGGAAGAAAGAGAAATGGCCATTAAATAATTGAGTGCAAAAGAGAAAATAAAATGCTCTGATGAAGAAGAGAAGAGTGGTCAGAAAAGGCCTCTCTGAGGTGCTGACATTTAACCTAGAGGATGACACAGAAGAAGCAGTTGATGAGATCTGTTCACTTCCCCTTCATCTTTGGTAATAACTGGAATTTTTGAGTACTTTTCAAGGGTATTTACAATTTGGGTTCCTTAAAGCAGGCCAACCACTATCTTATAATCTGTATGTGCCCGTGTGCTCAGCTATGTTCATCTCTTTGCAGCCCCATGGACTGTAGCCTACCAGGCACCTCTATCCATGGAATTTTCCGGGCAAGAATACTGGAATGGGTTGCCATTTCCTTTTTTCAGGGGATCTTCCTGACCCAGGGATTGAACCTGAGTTTCCTGCACTTCTTGCATTGGCAGACAGATTCTTTACCTAGGAAGCCCAACAATCTGTATGCTTTCTCTGCCCAGTTTAAAATATCACCAATATGATATAAACAATATGGAACCGTTCAGACCAGAACTATCCTCATTTCTTTTTTCTTAAATACAGAAAATCACTTCAGAATCAGGAAGAAGCGGAAAATTCTTTTGAGTTTTGTCGAGTTCATCCAAGTGTACTGTTTGCTTCTTCCCCGCGGAATTGTCATATCAGCTTTAGGAAAGATGATGAAAGACAAGGATTGGGCCCAGAGGATGCTAAGGAAACAAGGCCAAATTTGCTTTCCACGTGGGCCCTTAGGGGGAAGAGTGGAAGGCAAAAGCAGTGAACTGGGTCCAGATTTTTTCTATCAATGCTGTGTAGTGGTTAGATGAGGAACTCGAAACCAAAAGGCTTCTTTCCTTCACATTTCTGGAAGTGGTAATTTTATTATCTCACCAGTAGAGATTCGGCAGAGTCTGCTGAAGCCAACAGCACAGAGGACCCAGGGTTCTTTTCTCACGACAATCCAACTGTATTTCCTCTGGGAGAAGGATGCTCCCTACGAATATGTGGGGTTGGAACCGGAGGCCGTTTAGAGCTAAGGAGGGGATGTTTTTGATGTCTGGAGAGTTCCAACCATGATTAGATTTTTGGGTGCAAAGACTGCACTGCGCATTCTCTTCACGGAGCAATGTGAAGTTATAAGGCCCTCTGCTTCCTGGCTTCCAGAAGTTGGTTTTTTTCTCCATCACGGTTTCCTCTAACTACTGAATAATTAACCCTAATGACTAATCTAGTCTCCTAGGAAAAAGGCTTGTGAAATCTGTTCCTGATGCATATCATAAGTGCGGAAGGCTGTATTAGGTAATGGGGGAATTCTCCGGTGCTCCAGTCTTAGGACTCTGTGCTCTCACGGCCAAGGGCCTGGGTTCAGTCCCTGGTCAGGGAAATAAAATCCCACAAGCCAAAATAATAACAATAAGCATGGTCTGAGAAGGTCCAAATTCCTTTCCCAGTGCCTGGCCCATCCTGGGACAGAGGGAGGAAGGGACAGCCGTGTTCTGTTTCAGAGATCTCTTCCTATCACACAGAAGCGCTGGAGGGCAGCTGCGCTCCTGCTCTCTGTTGTCAGTCAGGGGAACTCCGCACGAACTAACCGAAGCTGTCACCATCTGAGGCTGCCCACGGGGTCAGACATGTGGCCTGGCGCTGCTCCGTCACAGGGCCACGTATCCAGAGGGGGCCAAAGCCCTCTCTCTGTAACAGCTTGGCCACCTGTCTGCGATGGAAGACAAATCCCATTTCATGAGGCTTGGCGCAGAAAGCAGACGCCCCCATCCCCAGGTCCAAAAGCACTGAAGTGGCGGAAGGAAAAGAGGAGAGAAGGGTAGACTCCAAGGTGGAGGTAAAAAGTGGATCTTTTCAGAGAGGGCCCTCTGGTCAATCGGCTTTGGATTTGATGGTGTTTTGACCCAGCTCTCAACAATCTTAATCTGCATTTCGCAGGCTTTCAAGATAGTTCTCTTACTGAAGCAATGCAGTGCCAAAGACATGGTGTCACGGGGCTTTGCCTTTTCCTGCTTTTAAAGGCCATCAGAACCATCATTCCCTAACATACCGACACAGGAAAAGAAAGATGAGGCTTATCTCACAGTTCAGCTATTGTGTGACCAGCATGTCAGCGGCACAAGAAAGATAGGCAAGATAGGCAGAGGCTTGCAAAATAAGGTCTGACCCAAGCCTCACCTGATTCCGTTTCTATCTTGCTGAAAGCGCATGATAATAAGATTTCAAACTCATTAGAAACCATGGTTGTTCACGGTTTTAGAAGTGAGCTTGTACGACCCAGGGGAGCGCTCCTGATCACTTTGCAGTGAAGTCACCGTCACAAACAGGATTTCCTAAGGAGGTCTCAGGGCGAGGAAGCTTCGTTCTCGCGTTGGCCCTGCCATCTGGGCAGCCCCGCTGCTCCTCCTCTGCTGTAAACAGGCGGTCAGAAGGTCCCAGGGAACACCCCTGCCTATTGTTCCCGGTCCTCTCACTTCCCTTTCATCTCTGGGAATAGCTGGAATTTATGAGTACACGGGCTGGCGTTCCAAGCTTTTCCTTCGGAGTTTATTTACTTCATGGATCCTCCTTAGAAGGGCCCCGTCTTCTGCCTGCCCCACCCCCCCAATCCCAGCTGTAGTTGCCCAAAGGTGTGGCTTCCTCACTACGCACACACGGCTAAACTGAATGGAAGAGGAGACAGAAAGGCTGCGGCCCCGTGGTGAGCGTGCATGGAACACACGCTTTCCCATTTGATGCCTACTGCTCCAGCCAGCTCTCACGTTTCCAAGGGCACGCTGCAACTTCTGTGGCCTGCCTAATGAACTTCTGGTTAAAGATTCAATCTAAGAGCTTCAAAATCCAGCCCAGAGCGAACTTCATGAAATCTCTAGTATTGTAGTCCAGTTCAGAGTAATGTCAAACTCCCATGTGGTATTTAAATCTGTACCACGTAGCTTAGCACTGACACATGCCTCATGAGATTCTAATGCAGCTTGCTTACCATGATTACGTGCGAACACACCAAGTCTGTGTTATTCGCTCATACAAACTCTAACCTCTTTGAGGTCCTGGCCACAGACCTTGGTATGTATGTGTAAGTGAGAAGTGCTGTTTCACTTTGCCATCTTCCACAGTGCCCAGAATAATCTTAACCATCTAGGTTTGCAAAAGATAACTGAAACACCATCTGAGTCCCAGCTTTCAGCACCTTTCATTTCCTTATGATGCAAGTCAGTTAAATGGAAACATCAGAATTACCCAAATGGACAATGCTAGCAGGAGTATCTAGGACTGGTACCATGTAATATGTCTACATCATTTCAATTAGTAAAATGATGTAACATCTCTAAATTAAAATTTAAGTGCTTCCTGCGAATAGGCTTCCCAGGGGTGCTAGTAGAAAGAACTCGCCTGCCAGTGCATGAGCTGTAAGAGACACAGGTTCAATCCGTGGGTTAAGAAGATCCTCTGGAGAAGGAAATCGCAACCCAGTCCAGTGTGCTTGCCTGGGACATTCCAGAGACAGAGGAGCCTAGTGGGCTATGGTCCATAGGGTCGCAGGGTTGGACACGACCGAAATGATAGCACACATGCACGGGAATATGAAATAAAAAATGATCAAACCGCAGTAAAGACAAATTTTGAGGTTGTGAGAACAGGGAGAAACACAACAAAACTGTTCAGAGGAAGGCATGGACCCAAATAATGCATTTGGCCCATTCTGCGACTCAGAATGACAGATAGGCTCTGAGCTAGAGAGACGGTACTCTGTTCATGCATTCATTATTTATTTACTCGGTGCCCGCTCTGCACCATGCCATGTGAGCTGTTAGGGATACGGTGGTGAGAAAAACAGAGATGGTCCAGAGTTGCATGAGTGACGGGACAGGCAGGTTTTAAACCAGGAACTCTAATAAATATGTAATTAGCTACTACCATTGCAGTGAGTAATAAAGTAGCCTTTGTCTCTAACCCAGGAGTCTTCTGTCTTCTGCCAGCATCCATGAAACTGTGGCAGGCTAATTTGTTAGCCTGCAATAGTGTAGTATCTTCACAGTCAACTGAAAGCCTGAAGAATGAGGACTTTTTACTTTAGAAAGGAAAACACCAAGAAGGTGAGAAGGCTGAAGCCTACAAAATCGGTAAGAAGCAACTTGGTTGTGTTCACTTCTCTTGAATACCAAATCAAAGAAGCATTTGGGAGAGGTAAGTTCAGAACAAAAGGAAGGAACTTCTTCACAGAGGGGGTAACCTTATAGAAGTTACCACCTCAATAAGCGGTGCTGGCTGAAAGTACAAGCTGTTTTATTTTTTAAGTATTTTTTTAAGTCTTCTAAAAATTATTTTAAAATTTATTTGTAATTGGAGGAAAATTGCTTTACAATGTTGTGCTGGTTTCTGTTGTACAACAACATGAGTCAGCCATAAGTATCCATGTGTCCCCTCCCTCTTGAGCCTCCCCTCCACCCCACACACATTCCGCCCCCCGGTCGTCACAGAGAGCACCACTGTGAGCTCCCCGAGGTATGCAACAACTTCCCACTGGCTATTTTACATATGGTAGTGTGTATGTTTCTATGCTACTCTCCCAATTTGCCCACACTCTCCTTTCCCCGCTTTTAAAAACCTTTATTGAATTTGTTACAATATTGCTTCTGTTTTATGTTTTCGTTTTTTGGTCATGAGGTACCTGGGATCTTCCCCAGGGATCAAACCTGCGCCCTCTGCACTGGAAGACAAAGTCTTAGCCACTGGACCGCCTGGGAAGGCCCCTACAAGCTGTTTTTTAAAAAGGCCACGCTAACTTTATGGATGACACGTGGACTGCCCAATTCAACATGCATTTGATGACCCAGTCTTTGCCAAGTAGAGGATCATGTCCTTGTACAATGACATCTTCATTATCTATCTCAGAGAAGGACTACTGGGAAAAGTCATTAACCTGCCCTAACAAGGGCCGTTTTTAACCTAAAAAATAAGAATTAGGCTCTCCCTTGCTTTATCTAAGTCGAATCTGGGTAAACGTACATTTCTGTTGTTTAGTCGCAAGAAGACTGGAGTGGGTTGCCATTTCCTTCTCCAGGGGATCTTTCCAACCCAGTGCTTGAAGCCCACCTTCTGTATTGGCAGGCAGATTCTTTAC
The DNA here is from genome assembly GCF_003369695.1 of Bos indicus x Bos taurus. Lineage (NCBI taxonomy): Eukaryota > Metazoa > Chordata > Mammalia > Artiodactyla > Bovidae > Bos > Bos indicus x Bos taurus. The sequence continues at coordinate 109,754,057 of NC_040079.1, read as the reverse complement.
CACTGAGCCACCGGGGAAACTTGTAAACAGACATAGATACATATATTTGGAACTATAAAATCTTTTAGAACACTTCTAGGAAATTCGAAGAGGCATATCTTGGAAAATATGTTCCATGGTCAAAAATGTTTGCAGAGAAATGCACTATATATCCTTGGACATTGAAAATTCATATTAATAATAAAGGCTCTGACAAATCCTGAGCAAGGAAACTAAACCTATCATTTCCAAAGTTATTCTAATATTATTCTGCTATACCACAGCATGCCTATTATCTTATGAAACATCATTTCATAAAAGAACAGATAGGGAATGTTCTTTTAAGGTGTTAAAAAATGAAGATTTATCTGGTAATTAATATAAGGCCACATTATCGGTAAAGCTCCACCAATGTGAAGTGGAAAATAACAGTAAGAAGCGACAGAAAGGGATGCCAGGTAACTGGACCTCCTGGTGTGGCCTGCTGGCACACAACAGGTAGGTGATCTGCAGTTAGAGATCCTTGGGCTCAACTGGTTTTCACGTACAAGGAGTCAGAAAGACCCAGTTTCAGGAATGTTTGCATGTTTAGGGACAGCATAACAAACATAATTATAGATAACACTTGTTGCTGCCGATCAAGGTGCTAGGTGGTAGTTTGAGCACATAAAGTTCTCACAGTACATTACGAGAGAGGCCCTCTTATCATCCATTTTCACAGAAAAGGAAACTGAGGTATAGGGAAGTTCCGTAACTGGCCCAAGACTACACAGCTAGTCAGTGAAAGAGCTGGGATTTAAACCCAGGCAGGCTGGCTCCAGAGTGCCAACCTCTATGGAATTCCAGCATGTATTAGCAAACTTCCATGTCACCAGCGTAATCCATGGCACAAAGCAACTCGCTGGACCTTTAAGTCGAGTTGAAGCCTGATGTAAGCAGCTTTCATAAATAACACCCAGAACTCTGCTAATACATCTTGAAAAGCTTGTCAAAGTTTTACAGTTGTACCAGAAGAAATTACACACAAATGGGACAGCATGGACCTACTGTCAAAACAATCTCCCCTTTGTATAATTTCTTCTTCTCACCAATTTCTTACTATACACAACAGTAACCTTAGGAAAACAAACAAGAATCTACAAATACGCTCACTCTCTTTGAATCACAGCAGTGCACAAGGCCACTTTGTTAAGATTTTTTTTTTTTTTTTTACTGTTTTAGTCGCTAAGTTGTGTCCAACTCTTTTAAGACCCCAAGGACTGTAGCCCACTAGGCTTCTCTGTCCATGGGATTCTCCAGGCAAGAATACTGGAGTGGGTTGCCATTTCTTTCTCCAGGGGATCCTCCCAACCCAGGGATCAAACCCGAGTCTCCTGCACTGGCAGGAGGATTCTTAACCACTGAGCCACCAGAGAAGCCCCTTTGTTAAAACAGCCCATCTCTAAAACAACTTTTCTTACACAGAATGATACATCCGTTTTTCCCCCAGACACCCAATCCTATGTAAACTCTTAGCCGAGTGCTGAGTACAGACTCGCTCTGGGTCCTCCTGGCCTTCAGAACTAGTGGCTCACCGTGGAGAGAATCCCAGACTGAAAACACTTCCCCAGCCATGATGAACAGTGTGTTCTGCAGCATTTACCACTGCTTCCATCCCATCCTGCCGGGTGTATTTGTTGTTGTGTTGTTATTATTTTATGTATCGGTGTGTTGGCCTGCTGCTGCTGCTGTATCGGATTACCACCAATTTTGTGGCTTAAAGCAACAGTCAGGATTCATCTCAAAGTTCTGCAGATCACACGTCCAGGTATGGCTTGGCTTAACTGGTTCTCTGCTTAGAGTCTCACGAAGGGCTGCATTCCACTCTGGAGGTTTGGATCTGCTTCTCGTCTCACTTGGGTTGTTGGCTGAACCCAGTTCCATGTGGCTGTTTTATGGAGGTTCCTGATTTCTTGCTGGCTGTCAGTGGCCCTCCGCCCCCTCCAGAGGCCTCTCTCTGGTTCTAATCTCAGAGGCTGTGACAGTGGGTCAAATCCTTCTCACGCTTGGAATCTGACTTCCTCTTCTGTCCCATCTCTTTTGCCTCCAGCCTGAGAAAGTTCTCTTTTAAAGAGCTTATGAACAGAAACAGACTCACAGACTTAGAAAACAAACTTGGTTTTAGTCACTCAGTCGTGTCTGACTCTGCTGCGACCCCATAGACTGTAGCCCGCCAGGATCCTCTGTCCATGGGATTTCCCAGGCAAGAATACTGGAGTGGGTTGCCATTTCCTTCTTCAATATATGAAATAGATAACCAACAAGGACCTACTGTACAGCACAGGGACCTCTACTTAATACTCTGTTATAACCTGTATGGGAAATAAAATTTAGAAAAGAACAGATTCATGTATGAAAATGAAAGTGTTAGTCACTCAGTCGTGTCCAACTCTTCGCGACCCCATGGACTGCAGCCTGCCAGGCTCCTCTGTCCATGGGATTCTCTGGGAAAGGATACTGGAGTGCGTCGTCATTCCCTTTCCCAGGGGATCTTTCTGGCCCAGGGATTGAATCTGGGTCTCCTGCATTGCTGGCAGATTCTCTACCGTCTGAGCATATGTATAACTAAATTACTTTGCTGTACACCTGAAACTAACTTTTTTCATGAAAGTGAAAGAGGAGAGTGAAAAAGTTGGCTTAAAGCTCAACATTCAGAAAACTAAGATCATGGCATCTGGTCCCATCACTTCATGGCAAATAGATGGAGAAACAGTGGAAACATTGGCTGACTTTATTTTTCTGGGCTCCAAAATTACTGCAGATGGTGATTGCAGCCATGAAATTAAAAGACGCTTACTCCTTGGAAGGAAAGTTACGACCAACCTAGACAACATATTCAAAAGCAGAGACTTTGCCAACAAAGGTCCGTCTAGTCAAGGTTATGGTTTTTCCAGTGGTCGTGTATGGATGTGAGAGCTGGACTGTGAAAAAAGCTGAGTGCCGAAGAATTGATGCTTTTGAACTGTGGTGTTGGAGAAGACTCTTGAGAATCCCTTGGACTGCAAGGAGATCCAACCAGTCCATTCTAAAGGAGATCAGTCCTGGGTGTTCACTGAAGGATTGATGCTGAAGCTGAAACTCCAGTACTTTGGCCACCTGATGTGAAGAGCTCACTCATTTGAAAAGACCCTGATACTGGGAAAGATTGAGGGCAGGAAGAGAAGGGGATAACAGAGGATGAGATGGGTGGATGGCATCACCGACTCAATGGACATGGGTTTGGGTGGAGTCCAGGAGTTGGTGATGGACAGGGAGGCCTGGCATGCTGCGGTTCATGGGGTCGCAAAGAGTTGGACATGACTGAGCGACTGAACTGAACTGAACTTTAATTAACACAACATTGTAAATCAACTATTCTCCAAACTAAAATAAAATTTTTAAAAAATTAAGAAAAAAATTTTCATATCATTAGATGGGGCCTATCCAGATAATCCAGAATAACTTATTGTAAGGTTCACTTTATTTTATAAGCAGTTTTTTAATTTATTTTTGGTTCTGCTGGGTCTTCACCACCGTGTGCTGGCTTCTCTAGTTGTGGTGAGCAGGGGCTACGTTCTAGCTGCCGTGTACAGGCTTCTCATGTGGTGGCTTTTCTTACCGTGGAGCACGGGCTCTAGAGCACGGGCTCAACAGTTGTGGCACATGGGCTTAGCTGCTCTGTGGCATGTGGGATCTTCCCAGAACAAGGATAGAACCCGTGTCCCCTTCATTGGCAGGTGGACTCTTATCCACTGTACCTCCGTAAGTTTCAGGTTCATTATCTTAATTACAGTGCAAAATCCCGTGACCCATTATAACAAAACAAATTAGGTGCATATTTAAACATGTTTAGGGGCCATTCTGGGTACCACGCTTGGTGGACATTTCTGTGCCAAGATGGCTAACAGGTGAATGATATGCTAACCACTTGGCTGAAAAAACAAAACCAAAGCAAAGGAAGAGTTTCACAGCAAAGATGTTCAATTCCTAGTTTTAACTCATTTCCGGGAGCCTGCAAGCCCTGGGAAATAGGATAAAAATCAACAGCCAGTTGGGAACTGGTAGAAGGCCTCTGGTATAAAGAGAAAAATGATCTTCCTGACATCGGCAAAGGGTAGCTGGAAGGATCCACCGCCAGAGCAGAGGATGGCTTCCGGGGACTGAAGAGAGTACAGGAGTTGATACAAACGGATGTTGTTAGGAAAGCATCTCCATAGCCTGCGATAGTATTTAGAAACTTTTTTGTTTTAAACATGAAAGGGCTGGAGCATGATTCTGGATAACCCTGATATGCTAGCCAGTAACCCTTCAGTACCTGCGGTGTTGGAGAAGACTCTTGAGAGTCCCTTGGACAGCAATGAGATCGAAGCAATCAGTCCTAAAGGAAATCAACCCTGAATATTCACTGGAAGGGCTGATGCTGAAGCTCCAATACTTAGGCCACCTGAGGCAAAGAGCCAACTCATTAGACTGGGAAAGATTGAAGGCAGGAGGAGAAGGGGACCACGGAGGATGAGATGGTTGGATGGCATCACCGACTCAATGGACATGGGTTTGAGTAAACTCTGGGAGCTGGTGATGGACAGGGAAGCCTGGCGTGCTGCAGTCCACGTGGTCGCAAAGAGTTGGACATGACTGAGTGACAACAACCCTTCAGCTGGATCCTAGGGAAGCCCTGGTGATCTGCGGAGAGAGAGGCAGGGGCACGTAGGAAACTGGGCTTCTCGGGGCAGTGGGTCTTTTAGCACCGGGAAAACTGGAAGTGTGTCAATATCTTAACAACGAGTAGCAGAGGCAGTGATATTAACAACACAGTGACATCCAGCAACACAAGTAACATGCCGGTGGGCACTCTCACTTCTAAGAGCTGCACAGCACGCACTTTCCTATTTCCACCCTCCTCATAAATCGTACTGATAGCGGTTATTTATAAAGCAATTTCACTCATGTGGAACATGTTGATTGACTCCAGTTTTTTTTTTGTATTAATATATATAATCTTTAAATAGAACATTTCAGGATTAAAAGAAAAATGGGAAAATGTCAGGAATTACATAGAAAGGTATGTATCCCACTTGAAAGTTTACCCAAATTTGCCTTTTGTATCATTTCCTCAGTCCTCCTAAGTGTCAGTTCTCCCTTTGTGCCTCCGAAGGGGGCTGTAATTTGGCTACTCCATTTTACATCTTTATAATTGTTCCTTATCCCATTCATCTCCCTTTCTATTTCATCTTTCCTTTGACTGACTCCTCTTCTTTATTTAAAGGCCTTTGGAAACCATTTCTTTCTAGTCATAGGTGGCCTAAAATGAAACATAATTTTAGACCCATTTAATTAGACTTTTAAATCTGATGGTACACTCTGCCTGAAGCTTCTTCAGGGGAATTTCTGAAGTCCAATTATAGGGCTATTCTCATAATAAGGACCATTAATTTATAATGGAATTATTTGCTTTTAAGCTTCATCCAGATGCTGTTGTGAAAAATATACTAGTTCGACCACATTCCTACCGGGTCATTAGATGGCCAGTACCAACAGGTGAGGGCTGCTGAAGCCACGGTTCTCAGAACCTCTGTGAAGAGCTGGGTGTCTGTAGATATTGTGTCCCACAGGGAATCTCATTAGTCCTTTCGTGCTGTGGTCACCCATTCTTTTCTTAAAATAAAAAATTTATTGAAGTATAGTTGAGTTACAATGCTGTGTTCATTTCTGCTGTACAGCAAACTGCCTCAGTTGATACAAATACACTCTTTTTCCTATTCTTTTCCATTCCTGGTTTATCACATGATACTGAATATAGCTCCCCATGCTATCCAGCAGGACCTTGCTGTTGACCCATCCGATATATAACAGTTTGCATCTGCTAATCCCAAACTCCCAGTACTTCCCTCCCCACCCCCACCTTTGGCAACAAGTGGGTCCTCTATGTCTCTAAGTCTCTTTCTGTTTTGTGTGTATGCTCATTTGTGTTGTATTTTAGATTCTGTAGAAGGTCTATCGTATGGTATCTGTCCTTCTCTTTATGACTTAATTGGCTTGGTATGATTTTCTTCAGCTCCATCCATTTGTTGCTGCAAATGGCATTATTCTTTTCAACGGCTACTATCCCAGTGTATACACCACATATATCTTCTTTATCCATTCATCTGTCAGTGGACACTGAGGTTGTTTCGATGTCTTGGCTATTGTAAATAGTCATCCTATGAACACAGGGGTGTGTGTACCTCTTTGAACTATAGTTCTGTCTGGGTATATCCCAGGCGTGCAACTGGCGGATCACATGGGAACTTTATTTTTAGTTTTTTGAGGAACCTCCACACTGTATTCCATAGTGGCTGCACCAATTTACAATCTGTGGTCACCTATTCTTGATGTGCTAATTTTGATATCCCTCTCAGTCAAATCAAGCATGCCCAATTGGTATTTAACAAACAAACAAGACAGTAATGGAATCCTTACATATTGGAACCTCTATGTTCTGGGGTCACAGACTTTCCCTCACAAATCTAGCCATTTCTTTATTCTCTTCTGACTTGTAGAATAAAAGAGAAGTCTGAGGTCAGCCTGATTTCCTTTCTTCTTGTATGGCTTTCAAATAAGTTTATTGGTCTTCACAGGCTTTTTTCTTTCTCTATGCAATTCTAACACGTCCCAGTGTGAGCTTTATGTCGGTCTGATGTTCTTCAGACCACCATCTGATCAGCAAATCTTCTCTGGTCTCATTCCTTGGTTTAAATGTAGGCATGTGTCATAACAGTTCTGAGGATGAATCTCAGTACACCTATTTGGAACTCTGGGACAAAAGAATGTGTTCTTTGTCCAAAACCTGGAACTACCAGAACCACTTGGCCATGAGGGAAGACAGTCTTCAAAGATGCCACCACAATGAAGAGAGTCTCAGCAAAATGGAGCTGCAGCTTATACATCAAGCCAACTCTGAAGCTCATCTATCTCTGGAATCACCATTTATGTGAGCTAACAAATTCCTTAGTCTTTAGCTTATCTAAGTTGATTTGAGTTCTGTACCCATAGCCCTGAGCATCCCAAACTACTGGTTTTTCTCTTCTGTAATGATTTTCGTCAAAATATTGTGAGATCTTTCAATCCATATACTCAAGTCATGTCTTAGTCTATGTTTTTGATTATCGCATGTCAAGACCATTGATTTCTTATGCCAGATTCCCATTCTCTAGTCTTCATATTTGTCCTTTTCTTACCGTTTAAACCACGAACAATTTTGTTCATCAGTGTTCTGTGAGAACTTCTCAATACTGTCCTTCACATCAAAGATTCCATTTCCTATATTAATTCTTTTTACTGCCTATTCTCAGATTTCAATTGTGCTACTGTACTTGATTTCTTTATAATTTCACATTTTATGTATCTCCCTTTCCATTTCAGTTACTGTTTCTACATTTCAGGATGTTCAGTTCTTGTTGCCTCTTGTTTCTCTCTTATTTTTATTTCTCTTTTCTTATTTCTTATTTTCTCTCTTATTTTTCTCTTACGAAAATTAAGTATAGTTGATTTACAATGTTGTCCTATTTTTAGGTGTACAGCAAAGTGATTCAGTAATATATATATATATTCTTTTCCATATCCTTTTCTATTACAGGTTATTATAAGGTATTGAATATAGCTCCCTGTGCTATACAGTAGGTCATTGCTTTCCTTTTTATAAAAATCTATTTTATATATAGTAGAGTATATCTGTTAATCCCAAGATCTAGTTTATCCCTCCCTCCCCTTCCCCTATGGTAACCATAAGTTTGTTTTCTATGTCTGTGAGTCTATTTCTGTTTTGTAAATAAGTTCTTTTGCATGATTTTTTTTAGGTTCCACAAATAAATGATATCATATGATACTTGTATTTCTCTGTCTGATTAACTTCACTTAGTATGATAATCTCTAGACCCATCCATGTTGCTGCAAATGGTATTATTTCATTCTTTTTTATGGCTGAGGAATATTCCGTTGTGCGTATCTCACACACACACACACACACACACACACACACACACACACCCTCTTTAACCATTCATCTGTCGATGGACACTTGTGTTGATTCCACTGTTTCTCTTTTAGAGAGTATGTCGTCTAGCACTGTCTTGAGTTAGTCTACTGATTTTTAGAAATTTCTTCTGGTTTTGCTAGTTAATCATTTTCAGAGTTTTATATCATTTTTTAGGCTTCTAGAGACTGTTGCTTTGTAGTATTTTTTTCAAAAGTAACAAGAATTTTATTCCTTTAGTTTATCTCATTCTTCTAAGAAGGACAGTCTCCCCAGACAGACAATGTGTAGTTAACAAAATGCAGACATTACTTTGGCCCATTCTGTAAGCGTTTAACAGCCTCTGAGTAGCTCTTAGATCAATCTTAGTGTCTTGCATGTTTCCCCGCACACTGCTCTCATGCCTCTGTCTCCACCCACTAAATACCCTGTTCTCCTCACCTCCCCTGATCTCTTTTGGTACATATGTTTTCCTGGTATTTGTACCCATACCCAGGAGAGAAAGAGCTGTAACACTGATGGCAGAGGGGAGTCAGTCCACTGTGGAGATCTCACTAGGATCTGTGGTGGAAACAGCTGACTATTTTTTGAACTACGATCAGCTCGGTGTTTCTAAACAAGGGACTGAGGGAGGGGCAGCAAGGTCTGTTTATTTCCAGGTGCACACGAGAGCTGAATCACCAAACGGGGTTTTAAATCTGGTTCTGGCTAAATGGGGTCCTTTCACATAATTCAGATAATTATTTCATTGCCAGTTATAAGTGCTGGGGGTTTCACCTTTTTAGTAAGAAACAGAGAAGGGCAGTAGGTATCATTTTAAACTAAAAGCTTCTAATATTTTTACTGCGTTCTGATTGAGGGCTCACATATGTAATACAACAAGAAACTGTTTTTACTCAATATATAAAAAACGTATCAGTTTAGATAAAAATGAGAAATGTCTGTGTATTTCAGTTCAGTGCCACTTCTAACTGGGGCTGTACCCCATTCACCTGAGTGCCTCTAAAATTAACTTTATTTTATGCTGATATCCGGAGAATTCAGTAAGACTCTGACCAGCAAAATGGACACAGCATTTGGCTTCCAAACTCCTTCTTATATTGAAATATTAGTATGTAAAGTTTTACCAGTTAAACAGTTGGACAACATAGCACAAACACATTTGGCAGGCTCCTGACCCCTAATTTCCGAAGTTTTGGATCTTCTCCCAGATCTGGACTGAGAGTGTCCAGCAAACTCTAATTGTGCCAGTGATAAGAACAAGAGCTAGTAATATCCAGTTTAGCTCGTAGTAAAATCTAATTTCCACCGGAAACCTGCCATTCTGAATTGTCCTTTGCAATATTTCAATTTGTGAGTAAACACAGCCCACATGTCTGTAGCTGTCTCTGCCACATTTTTTTCCCCTCATATTAAAACTCTAAAATGTTTATAAGAAAACTAGAAGATTTAGAAATACATTTGGCCAGATAATTGGTTTTATAGATGTGCACGCACGCATGCACACACACCCCCCAAGCAGCCGACAGCTCTTAAGCCTATCACTGAGTAAATTCGGATCCCTGCAAATTTAATTTATCCAGCAAAATTGAAGCAGTAAATCAGAAACTCAATACTACCATGTATTATTAGGGAAGGAATATACAGGAGGCCATGTTGAGTGCTCTGTACTTCCCAGTTAAATTGGGAGGAGGAAGGGAAAGAAGAACAGAGTGGGAGTGGACGAGAGACAGGGAGGAGGGACAGAAGAGGGAGAGAAAGTCTGCAGCAAGGGTTGAGAAGAGGAGATGAAAGGAGGAAAAGAAAGAACCAGGTAATATCTTGTATTTTTACGAGAAAATTCCCAGTGCTTCTCAGCTAAGCCAAGCACTGAGTATATCAGACATCAGCTCCTCCAGCCACTACGGGAAGGCCAGATGGGAGGCAGGAACGCAGTATTCAACAGTGGAGCATGGGTATCAGACAGACCCAGATCCCACAGCAGCGGCCACATGGAGCTACAACAGACTGTCATTGTAACCTATCGCTCCAGGACAAGACCAAGTAGAATTTTTTGTCACACCTGACCATTTGTTGTAATTTAGCTATTCAGCACCATTCTGTGGGAAATTACCTAGGCATACAATGAAATCCCATCAAATTTACATTTACCTGAAATACCCTGTACAGTAAGTTTCCTGTACACAAACGAGTCCTGTCCTGAGAATCTGTTTGTAGGTCCAATTTGTTCCTAAGTCCAACAAAGTTAGCCTAGGTACCCAACTAACACATCGGCTATATAGTACTCTACTGTGATAAGTTTATAATACTTTTCCCACAAGAATGTCATATCTGCTGAAATAAATATATGTACTAAGGATCCAATGAAATCCTAAAGACCACACACAAAATTGAACTCAGTTTTAACAAATGTGGTCACAGTGAAGTCACTGGAAATCTGATTTTTAATCTAAAATCCAGTATCTGTAATAGCTAATGCACATTCCCATTCAAAATTCTCCAGAGTGAAGTTATTTTATAGACTTGAGATATAATGTTTAAAGAAGTATTTGAATCTAAGGTTGCATATTCTAAGAAGTTCTTGAACTAGTACCAAATAAAGGAACACTTGTATTTTGCACTAGCACGGTACTACTGTACTCTGCAGTACTGTAAGGTACACAAAAACACAGCACGTGGGGGGGGGGGGGGGCGCATGCACACGACAACGCGTGCCAGACAGGTGAACTCACTCAGGTGATGGGACATGTGAAAGCGTGTGTGCAGCTCTGCTCATGTGCAACCTGAAGGTTCCCATCCGGGGACTTACCGTGCTATTCACTGTATCTATTGTCTTGCCAATACAGCTGCATGGTTGCTGTAAAGCAACAGATGGAACGTAACATCACGCTTTACAGGCTCTACCAGGGCCGGGCTCAGCTCAGATCAGAGGCCCATGCTCTGGCTGAAATCACTTTGTGTAGGCCTGGTACTTTTTATTTTGTACTGCTGGGAAGCGACTCATGTTCGTAAGAGCCAGGAACAGCAATGAGAAGTCTGCCTTTGACGGAGGAAAGATCAGACTAGTAACAGCTGGCTATCAATGTACAATACAGCTACTTTCTCTGCCAGTGTTTTATATTTTAATAATGGGCCGCTTCTTGCCTCAAATCAAATTTTTTTTTTTATCCAAATCAAGGGTTGAGAGATGCAACCAGCAAGACCTAAGACTTTGACTGATGTAGAACTGAGACCATTAGATTCATTTTCTCTTTCAAGGTCAGGGCTGATGCAGGGGCTTCCAGAGTTATTTCCACGAATAGACTCAGAAGGCAAATAAAGTGAAAAGAAAGTGAAAGTCGCTCGGTCATGTCTGACTCTTTGCAACCTTGGGGACTATACAGTCCATGGAATTCTCCAGGCCAGAATACTGGAGTGGGTAGCTGTTCCCTTCACTAGGGGATCTTCCAACCCAGGGATCGAGCCCAGGTCTCCTGCATTACAGGAGCAGCTGAGCCACGAGGGAAGCCCAAGAATACTGGAGTGGGTAGCCTATCCCTTCTCCAGTGGATCTGCTTGACCCAGAAATTGAACCAGGGTCTCCTGCGTTGCAGGTGGATTCTTTACTAACTGAGCTACCAGGGAAGTCCCCTAGAAGGCAAAATCTGAAGGAAAGATGCATGAGGTCTGGCGACTAAGGAAGAAGAGTACCCACGTCTACATCCAGGCTGGAAGGAAGATCAAAACTCGGTATACATTACTCTCCAAGCTTCCACACTACGGAACTCTATAGAATGATCTTCATATGCTGTCTGCGCACTGGAAAAAACTAGTCTGAAAAGCTGCTTGGGTCTTTATCTTACGATAATTTTTTTTAACTGACAAAATGAGGTTGATTTCTTCCCTATCACTACACAACTGATAAAAAGGAAACCCGCAGTCAACTTTACAGTTGAAAGAGGTCCCTCAGGCTTCAAACCAACTTAACAGCAGTTTTTATAATTACCATATTCACTCAGGTTTTCCTCTTGACATTATTTTTAAAAAGGCGTAGAAGCAGCAGGAGGAAGCCAGGGCTTACGTAAGAGTCCTTGTCTTGTTTTATTTTTGACAATCTTTCTTCATTTTTGAGACTCTCAATCCTATTTCCCACCTTAAGGTAAAAACAGAGTTTACTTGCTGGAGAGCAATTTGGTTTAGCTAGCAGAATTTTAAATAGGCATGTTATTTGACCCTATAATTTCGCTTCTGGAATTTACCCATACAGAAATACTTGGGCAAATGTTCCACAAAATAAGCACAGGATTTAACTGCAATACTGTCTGTAATAAGACCAAATGCAACCAGCCAACCAATCCATAAATGCTCATCAATGGGAAATTAAATTATGAAATAAATGAGCTGACAATGATTCAGCAGTTTAAAAATGAGTTTGATTTCTATGAAATGACCTAATATATTGTGATAAAATAAAATGAATAAGGCAACATATGTACAGCATAAGCCCATTTCTGTGAGATAAACTGACAGAGGTGTGCATGTGTTTATCTATTTATCTATACATATACATATGTAGATGTTTGCAAACACACACTTTCGAATGTGCAATAAAGATCTGGAAATATATCCAGGGATTGTCTTTGGGAATGGATTTTGGATAGGAGAATAGGAAAGACATTTTCATTTCTCAAACTTTTTTTTTTTAAATAAAGCTAACCGGCATCTGCATCCCCTAAGTCGTTCCTTCCCACACAATTCCTGTTTCTGAAAATGGCCTGCAGAGTCAGAGACTGTGGAGACGGAGGCTCCAGGTGCACGTGCTTTTGAAGAGGACACAGTGGGGAAGACTGATCAGCCAGGGCTGATAACACTGTATTTACAGGCTGCCCCTTAAGTGTCACTGATTCAGGGACAAAGGCCAGGCGCTGCATCAACATCAGCTGGTTTTACAAGGATCCCAACTTCTCGGGCCTCAACCCAAACTAGAGAAGATGGCAATGTAGGAGACAAAAGACTGAGAAATCAATAAGCCTAGGGTAGAAGGGCATGGCGGAGAAGGCAATGGCACCCCACTCCAGTACTCTTGCCTGGAAAACCCCATGGATGTCGAAGCCTGGTAAGGCTGTAGTCCATGAGGTCGCTAAGAGTCGGACACGACTGAGCGACTTCCCTTTCACTTTTCACTTTCCTGCACTGGAGGAGGAAATGGCAACCCACTCCAGCGTTCTTGCCTGGAGAATCCCAGGGATGAGGGAGCCTGGTGGGCTGCCGTCTATGGGGTCACACAGAGTCGGACACGACTGAAGTGACTTAGCAGCAGCAGCAGAAGGGCACGAACTCATTCTCTCACCCCTTCCCAACAAACAGTGAGCTGTCTGTTTCTTCTTTATCTTTTCATTTGATGGTTTAAACCTGTGGCTCAGGTAAAGAATCCATCTGCCAGTGCAGCAGACGTGGGTTTCACGTCTGGGTCAGAAAGATCCCCTAGCGGAGGAAACGGCTACCCACTCCAGTAACTGAACACCAATGTAAAACACAGTACCTATGTCTATGAGCCCTTGAAATGTGGCTAGTCTGAACTGAGATGTGCTGTCAGCATAAAATATATACTGCAGTTTAACAATTTAGTGTTGAAATAGAGTATGATCCATATTCTTATAGTTATTGCACATTTAAATAATAACATTTTGGATGTGTGTGTATGTTAGTTGCTCAGTCATGTCCGACTCTTTGTAACCCCATGGACAGGATCCCACCAAGCTCCTCTGTCCATGGAATTCTCTAGGCAAGAATACTGGAGTGGGTCGCCACGCCCTTCTTCAGGGGATCTTCCCAACCCAGGGACTGAACCCGGGTCTCCTGCAGTGCAAGCAGAGTCTTTACATCTGAGCCAGGGAAGCCCTATTCCATGTTTACATTTTGTATATATTGTGTTAAAAAATCAATTTTACTTGTTTCTTTTTACTTTTAATGTGACTTCTAGAGAACTTAAAATGACATGGTTCACATTCTCTTTTCTATTGGACAGAACTGGTTTAGACTTTCATAGACATTCCATGTGAATTATCTATATATTTAAATGTGTGAAAAAAGGAACCGTAGAGAGGGAGGCATGTACACACACGCACACACCACTACCCCCTGCCCCCGCCGCTGTGCACATCTGTAACTGCTGCCCTATATATTTATATGCCCACCCGACTTCCCAGTGTAGCTCATTACACTTCAGTGTACCTGTCACAGGTCATACAGCTCTGAGTTCAAGCTCTGCAACAACCAGATGTGGGATCCTGGGGCAAGCTGCCTGGGAGGATTAAATTGTATAATGTATGTCGAGTTCTCAGAACCACGACAAGCATGTGTCATAAGAACCCCTGTCAGCAAGGGTGAGCTCTGCATGACGTGTTAAGAATTCTAGAAATGACCAAGCCACAATTTCGCCCCGAAGCAAAGAATATCAGAGTTAGAGTGAATCTTGGACGACATCTACTCCCGTGTTGTAAAACCCTTTTAGATTCCAGAAGCCCAGTAAATAAAAAAGATGAAATCAAACTGCTCTGAACAAAGCTGAGTAGGGGAACGAAAAGGGCTGGGCACTCTTAGACTGTAGAAGGATACGAATACCTCTGTGAAGGTCAGAATGCCATGGATGTAGTAGCTTATCCCGGCCTCTCCATTTTACAGATAAAGACACTCAGCTCCATGGTGGGCTACGGTCCATGGGGGTCACACAGAGCCGACTGAGTGAGCATGCATGCACTGATACAGGACATCTTTTTGTATGCCTATTTGATATCCTTGTATCTTCTTTGGTGATGTGAATGTTTAAATCTTTTGCCCATTTTGAACTGGGGTGTTTGTCTCATTATTGAGGGTTTGTTTTTTTTAGGCACCATACACTCAGAATGTGGGGGCGGGAGGTGGGGGGGCGTCTCTGGGGAGAGGGCGGTTCTCCTCCCTGAAGAGACATCTTCCAGGTTTAGCTCTGGAAGATTTAGAGAGGGCAAGGGGCCACCTAGGATAAAAGAACTGAAAGGATTCTAAGGAGGAAAACCTCAAGACACGTTTTGGGGCCACAGGGTAGGCCCCCTTCACGAACATACATTTACATCTTGGAGAATAAGATGTGACATGGGCAGAATGCAGTTGGGGCTTCTTCTTCAGAAGGTCTCGAGGGTCAAGGATCCTACACCAGTTTTAACAAGTTTTGGAAAAAGGGCGACAATGGAAAGATTAATGTATTGGAAGGAGGCAGGAAATAGGCAAGAAACAGGAAAACAGGCTGGCAGGCAGACCCAGGGAGTCAGACCCAAGGGGTGGGAAGCTGGGCAGCTGTTGGGGTGCCCTGACAGGGAAAGGCTGGCCTGATGGGGGCATCTCAGCACACACCATGAAAACAAACACATTCCTGTTAAAGTAATACTGTGGTTGCTCAGTCGATAAGCCACGTCCGACTCTTCACGATCTCACGTACTGCAGCACTCCAGGCTTCCTTGCCCTTCACCATTTCCCGGAGCTTGCTCAAACTCATGTGCATCGAGTCGGTGATGCCATCCAACCATCTCATCCTCTGTCACCCCCTTCTCCTCCTGCCCTCAATCGTTCCCCGCATCAGGGACATCAAGAGTAAGAAAAAAACCACTGATTACGATTGAAAAGTAGTACTCCTTGTTCTTAGAACTCCCCTGTGTGCACTGTTTAACAAGATCAGTTCTTTTCCTGGGTACCACCACCTTGGGTATTTCCTCACTCAAGTAAATGCTTCTTTGGAGTTTTTCCCATCTGGTGGCCTCTCTGAAGAAGGAAAAAAAGAGATCCAAGAAAACATCCAAGAAGAGACAAGAAACCTTAGGGTCCAGGGAGTGCCCTGGTTTCCACTTAAATGTTCTGACCTAAGCTGGGGTGATGGGTCTCCTCTCAGTGGCTGGGGCCTGCCTGGGTACCTTGGTGTTCAGAGCCTCTGGTCAAGGACCTCATTTCCCTGACGTCACTGAGTAAAGTGCTCAAGTATGGGGAACGCCAACACAGTACCCAGTAGGACAGTTGGCAGGGCACTCAGTGACATTTTAAAGATGTTTGCTCCCAGACCGCTCAGCCACAAAGGACGGTTTCACTGTTAGTTTCTCAGCTACTGGGTGTTCAATTCATAGAAATCAATTATGGCAAGCTGAGAGAGGCCACCATCTGAGGCGGGGTAAAATCATGAAGCCTTGTTTGTTTCTTTCTAACAGGGACTGTATTTGTTATGTTCTTCTTGGTGGCATCTGGCATTTTTTAGCTAGGGATCAACAGAGCTGGCAACTTTAGCTGGCAACTTGGGACTTCTAAGAACTACTATCTGTTTACCACAATCTCCATATTCAAAGAATTAGTAGCACGTTTTATTTTTTTTAATGTGCGTTTTCTTTTTATGACTTTGCCATCACTTGGAAAACCCCATAACCTTCAAACCACAGAAAACAGTTCAGACTGTGATCACAGGGCAGCAGACAGATACCTGGAGAGTTAACAGTTGTGAATCTATCTTTCTATGAAGTTAAAAATCAATCTCTATCATTCCTCGGTCCATCCCTCTATCCATCTCATCCCAATCTTCAAGCTGAATAGTTGTCTACTCACCCAATTTGCAGCAATGTTTTTTAGTCTTAAAATATGACTCAGTGTGGGGTAAAGACGGATCACCCATTGATGAAGAGTTAAAGGAGGAAGATAAAAAGATCCAGGGGCTTCCCTGATGGCTCAGCTGGTAAAGAACCCACCTGCCACTTCAGGAGACGCAAGAGACACGAGTTCAATCCCTGAGTCGGGAAGATCCCCTGGAGAAGGAAATGGCAACCAGCTCCAGTATTCTTGCCTGGAGAATTCCATGGACAGAGGAGCCTGGCAGGTTACAGTCCATGAGGTCCCAAAGAATCAGACATGATTGAGTGCATGCACACACACGGAAGGTCAGTGTAGCAATTATTAAGTTCATATAATAATGACAGGTGGTATTCAAACTCTCTCGCTCTTTGTCAACCATCTGCCCTAAGCTTCTTTTTACTGAGTTCATATTTCTTAGGTATCCCATTCTAGAATAAAAGGCAGGCACCTCTCAGAAAACTGGTCAGCCTTTCCACTATAGGAGAGACTAGAAGTCAAAGCTATTAGATGCATGGTTTGCTTCTTCACCTCCTTAAAATATTATTGCTGCTACACTGTAATCATGCATAAATTAATGCAGAAAAAAATGTGGCCTCACAGGTAAAACCACAGCCAAGGCAGAAACATGGCAGAGTGGAAAAATCAAAGATTAGAGAGTCAGACAGACTAGGGTTCAAATTTGGTTCTCCTATAGAAGAGCTGTATGTCCACGGACAAGTTATTCACACTCCTTGTAGAAGGCTGTGGTTCATCATCTACAAACTGAGTTAACAGTCCTCAGAATGTGGGTTTAGCGAGATAACACTAATTAATTTAAGATAGTAGAAAAACTAAGTATAGTTATCTTAAGAGTATGGCAAAAATGATGAAGGTGTTAAAAGAGATGACACAATTTGGGAACTACTGCCATAGCAACAAGGAGGAAGCCAGAGGGAGGGGACACATGCCAGGATTCCCTGATGTAGGGTCAGCTAAGGCAATGAGAGTCTGCTTCCAGAAGGCATGGCCTGTGTGCTCTCAGCTGGACACCACAAACAGGTGGGTCTGCACTGAATCAGGAGTCAAGCTGGAAGCAGGTCAAGCTGGTGGCTGGACCCCAGAATTCAGCTGGCATGACTGAGAAGCCTGCACATTCAGATATCTGGGTGTTATCGCAGGAAATACCAAAACGTGAACCGAGCAGGAAGAGGGGTCAGATGCCATGGCTGTTTTCAAGGTCGCATCCAAACCGGCAGGAACTACCCAGGAGACAGAGCACCCGCCCCAGGAAGGGCGTGTATGGCAGGCCCAGATGGATTCATTGTCCTTCAGCCTTAAAGGCACATGGGTCTGGATTCTGATATGGCTTCCTGCTGCCTGCAATTATTTCTCCGTTTGCTCTCCCAGTATAAGGCTCCTAGAGAGGGGCTACTTTCTTCTGTGCACATCTGAAGAGCCAGGGGGTCTCTACCCAGCAGCTTGCTATCCCAGAACTGTGAAGCAGACTGTTGCTGTTGACGTCAGAGGAGGCTCTCTTTATGCCTCCATCAGAGTCCCTTCTCAGATCCAGTGCTGGGTGAAGAGATGGGTACTCCTGTCTCCTGGACTGAACACAGAATGGATTTTCCCATAGAAGAAACTGTTGTTAAGCAGAAAATTTTCATAAATAACGTTTTGTATATGTTCCAGGTTGTTACAGGATTCTCTGCAAGCTAGTCTGGGAACCAGACTACCAACTATACCACCGCATCAGTGGCAAAATGAAAATATGGCTGTAAAAATGAAAAGTGGCTGTAAAATGAAAATGTGGGTAGCAATTGTCCCATAAGTGGTGGCTATCTACACTTAAAAATATAACACATTCCTTACTAGAGAACATGTAACACTACATATCTTAAATTTCATCTTTCTTTTAACATCTTCCAGAAAAAGACTGGTTTTATCATCAATTATGGCTGGTATTCAAGTTTTATACTGTTGAAAAATAACTGATCCCCCTCCTCTCATAACAAAAGAAGGACCCAATCTTAACATTTGAGGATAATTCTAGCTAGACACATCGGGGCTTCCCAGGTGGCTGGCGCTGGTGGTAAAAAATCTGCCTGACAGTACAAGAGACATGGATTTGACCTCTGGGTCAAGAAGGTCCTCTGGAGTAGGAAATAGCTACCCGCTCCAGTATTTTTGCCTGGAAAATTGCAAGGACAGAGGAGCCTGGCGGGCTACAGTTCATAGGGTTGCCAGGGAGCTGGACGCAACTGAGCGACCGAGCGCAGCACTAGATGTCAAAGTAATTCCAAACTCTAACCATCTCTCATCGGCACCAAATGGTTCATGGGATGAACTGAAATGACTGTCTTGACTCCCACACTGCAATATTGTCAGTAAATTATTCCTGATTCTGACCATAAGTGTTTAACCCAATATTTTCCACATTTGTTTGAAGAAAAGAACTACATGAGGCACTTTTAATTAAAGACAAGAATGCCAGGCCCTAGCCCAATAAGAAGTCAGAATTTCAAGAGAGAGGTCTGGTAGTCGTACATTTAAAGATTGCTATCCCCTGGTGAGACTTCCCTGGTGGCTCAGTATCCGCCTGCCAAAGCAGGAGATGTGGGTTTGATCCCTGGGTGTAGTAGAATCCCATAGATAGAGGAATCATGGTGGGCTACAGTCGATGGAGTTGCAAAAGAGTCAGATGTGACTTAGTGACTAAACCACACCACCACTGATGAATCTCCACTCCAGTGGCTCCTACCCTGGATGGTGAGTTAGGATCACTTGGAGGGCTTGTGAAAACACAGACTGTTGAACCCCAGCCCAAGAGCTTCTGATCCAGTGGGTCTGGGGTGAGGCCCAAGAATTTGCATTTCCAAAAGGTCCCCCAAGTGCTGCTGGTCCAAGAACCACACTTTCAGAGCCACTTATTTAGCCTATTTAGCAAACATTGCAGCTGAATGCGGTCTTTTTTTCCCCTTCCCTCCTTGGTAGAAAAACACCACCAGACTCACAAGACTTCCTTTGGAGTAATAGCCCTCGTACTTTTTATTTGATGTCAGACAAATAAATTTACCACTGCATCTCAGCTATCTCTTATTGTGAGAAATAAGAAGGTACGCATGAAAAGAGGTTTGGTCCTGTGACTGGCACACAATAGGCCTGCCTTAAACACCTGTGTACTTTGATACCCCTCTGTGAGCTATGCATGAATCTACTGAGGTCTAGAAGCAGGTCCCCAGATTTGTTACAGGAACAAAATTTCCTTTGGTTAAAACAAACAAATGAGCAAGCAAACAAGGGCTGACTGCATTTCTTTCTTGTGAGCTATTGTGGAGTTACATTTTGAATATAACATGTCCAACTTGGGAGAATACTCAGCTTCCAAACTCACATTTTCCCATGGAAATAAAAACAGAAGACAAAGAGAGATTAGATTCTGATTAGCCTCTCTGTTTAATTTTAACCAGGCTGAGTTTAGTACCAAGGTGTGGGTTCTTTTCCTGGCAGATCTTTATTATATTGTTTTGGCTATTTCTTGTGATATGAAAATCACACACAGGAACCGCAGACTTTCAGAGTCAAAGGTGCCCTGGAGGCCGTCGAGCCCACCCACCCACTCTAGGAATACCGCTGTAAACATCTCAGTGTGCAGCGGCCTGTTCTCTTCTTCGATAGCCAGTGAGAACAAGCCCTGATCTGCTCTTCAGATAACGCTAATCATTAGATTTTTTTCACCTTCTAAGCAAAAATCTTTATTTCTGTAATTTTAATATCTCTGGTTCTAGTTCCACCCTCTATAGTGCCTGAGTCTGTCTAATCTCTCCTCCAATTGACAGCATTTAAAGTATTCTGAAATGGCTCAGATGTCTGTCTATTCCTTTTCTGTCTAAATATTCTGTTTTGTCAACCCATCATCAAAATTTCCACATACATAATATCCCTGGTCTTCCTCCTGTGGAAAAGGCCACCTTGAGGATATTTCTCACTAAAAAAAAATTCCATAACATGCTTCACATTTACCATGTCTTAGTATCACCAAGAGAAACAATAAATTGTTAAGAACAGTGGAGTGTTCTTTTCCAAACAGAGCTTCCAAGAGCCAGAAGCGACAACGACACCCAGTGACCCTGCAAGGACTGCGAAGGCAGTTTCTGGACAGACTTGGAAGTGAGAGCCGGAGGCATATGGATGTGGATACCATGATCCCACTTGAAAGAGAGATACTAGACTGCTACTTAAATTTTCCAAGACCCCAAACATTTCTTTCCAAGGGAGACAGAGAGAAACAAAAAGTATTTCTTACTTTCTACGAAACATCTCTGCAAAGATGCAGCCAACGCTCCAGAGATCCACAGGGGTGGCGTAGCTGGACTGAAGCAGGACTTCCGGAGCTCGGTACCACAGCGTGACGACCTGCAAGGACAAGCGGATCCGAGCGTTACTGCGGGCGACGGCCGTCTGCTTCACGCCTCATTCTGAGCGGTTTCATGCCGAGACTCGGTGTGGAAAGAGCTCCTAAAATCTTACGGGGACACTGAGATTGGAGCAGTAAGTAACGTGGGCTCATGGCTCACAGGTCAGGAAATTACATCATCCCCACAACCTGGGTTCCCACCTCAGACTCTGGGTGTCTTACTAGGATGGCAAAATAACTGAATTTCAGAAAGCAAAAGCAAGGACTTTAAAAAACAAGCAAATGAACAAATCCTTACCTTAAAACTATGGTTTCTTTCTTAAGGGGCTTAAAAAAAAAAAACAATACGTGGAAAACAGGTGATGGCAATGTGTTCAGCTCAATTCCCAGTTCAGCCATTTGGGGAAATTAGAAGATGACTCCAGGGGCTGTTGGATGGTGACCCTGAAGCCTGCAGAGCACCCAGGACAAGTCAAAACTACTCTTATCACGAGACTGTGGGGAATCAAAACAAAGCCCCCTTCAATGCCACTCTTGTCAGAAAACAAAACATGAAGAACCTGAGGGAGAACGTGCAACCCAACCGCTTACACCGCGTGGAGAACGCCGTCCAAAGGGAGGGACTCCTGCGTGGGAAGAGCCCTGCTTTAAACCGAGCAGTGTGATAACAGATAAACCAAGCACAACCAACTATTTCTGCAACACTGAAAGGTGAGGAAATCATATCACTCAGGTTCTAGATTTATAAGAGCAAATGGGGGTTTGAGTGCTTCTTTTTAGCAGAAATTCTATGGATGTCTGAATTGAAGATACATACTTTCTTGTCAGGTAAGGAATTCAATACCGCATCTATTACATAGCATTTTACATTATTCAGATTCCTTCTCTCATTACTCTGTTTTACCTAATTGCACTTTCACTGATGTCTATCTAGATTTCCTGAAGTTCTGTTTATCTGCGTTGATGCTATAGAACTTAATGCATCAGGACTGCAGTAGAAATTTTTTGGGAAAAAAAAAATGGTTGCCATCAATTGCCTTCTTTCCTTATATACACACTCCTCTCATTAAAGACTGGAGTTTAATTCACCTTCCCTTCTATCTGAGGTGCCCTTAGTGACTTGCTTGACCAACAGAATATGGTGGAAGTGACATCTGAGACTACCTAAGCTCAGAGAAGGCAGTGGCACCCCACTCCCAGTACTCTTGCCTGGAAAATCCCATGGATGGAGCGGCCTGGTAGGCTGCAGTCCACGGGGTCGCGAAGAGTCAGACACGACTGAGCGACTTCACTTTCACTTTTCACTTTCACGCATTGGAGGAGGAAATGGCAACCCACTCCAGTGTTCTTGCCTGGAGAATCCCAGGGACGGGGGAGCCTGGTGGGCTGCCATCTCTGGGGTTGCACAGAGTCCGACACGACTGAAGTGACTTAGCAGCAAGCTAGGTTATAGGATTACCTGAGCCTTTCTGAATGTTTGCTCTGAAGATGCTTCCTTTTGGAAACCAGCTGCTGTGCAATGAGCAGCCCACAGAAATGTCCCAGCCGACAGCCTCATCTGAGCTCTCGGCTGAAAGACCATGTGAGTGAGCCATCTTGGACACTGCAGCCTGACCAGTCACCCCAACAGATGACTGTGGCTCCTGGCAGCATGACATGGAGCAGAAACCTGCCCACTTGAGTCCCACCAACTCACAGGATTCTGACTGATAATGAAACACGTGGCCTAGTCACACGTGAGACCACATCACTGGCTTTCAACCCTGACTGTGCACCAGGATTGGGGCGTCTAGAAAAACACATGTGTCTGGGCCTTATCCTGCCCCTAACTTACTTAGATATCCATGGGTGGGGGCCCTGCAGTTCTTCTTTTTTTTTTTTTTTTTTCTCTTCCTCCTCCTTTTTTTTTTCTTTTGGTTAAACTTCATTAGGTAACCCTAACCCTTGGCCAGGTTTGAGCAGCACTCATTTATACAAACGTATCTTCCAGCTCCTGCCTCCATGGTTTTTGATGACACTGTTCTAGTCTGACAAACTCTACTTTCTCCTCCACAGGTTGAAATTCTGCTTCTCCTACAAAGTTCAGCTTTGATATCATCACCTTTCCGGACCCACTGCCACCGAAAAATCATATCTTGTAATGGAGTTCTCGCAGAGTGGGACACAACTGAAGCGACTTAGCAAATAATGTAGTTCATAATATGGGTCATTACTGGGGCCATGGATCTGCTTTCGCCCATCATTATGTCTATAATTGCCCATCATAGTACTGAGCATGTCGCAACTGTGTTTCAACAAATACCAAATTGATGATTTTAAGGCAATCATTCCTTAATAATAAGTGATAAGTGATAATAAGAAGATAAGTGGGAAAAATTCAATCCCCGAAGAGAAGGTACTTGCTACTTTTGTTAAGAAAAGTGATTCTGGGCTCCAGTGTCTAGTTACGTAATTTATTTCTGTATTACTAATATTTCTAGCTGGAGGAACACTTCCTTGTTTCTCTAACACACTGTGAACCAAGTTGCAGGGGCAAACGGACCTTAAACTCCAGTGGTTTACAGATATACACAGATATTGTGAGATTACAGATTTATCTTCTCACTTCAGTTTGAAATAGAGTCAAACGCATGAGATGAAAAGTTTAATCTGAATACAGCATTATTTAATGCTGTTTAAAGAGGCTGTGATTTCTGACTGATCACCCATTCTAAAACATTTTAGTATAACTATCTTCACTTCTGGTACTTTAACCAGTGATACTTATTATGATCATCAAATAAATGTTTAGACAGCTAAAATAATAAGAAAAATATTGATACATTTAAGAAGTTCCTTTTGTTTCCTTTTAAAATTTAGTTACCACACAAAATGGGTAATGCATTTTTATCAAAAGCTTTAAAAAATGTCTAACTTCCCTGGTGGTACAGTGGTTAAGATGCCACACTTCCAATGTAGGGGGTGCAGGTTCAAACCCTGGTCATAGAACTAAGATCTCACATGCTGGGAGGCCAAAAAAAAAAAAAAGTCTATTAATAATAACCATTTGGCCTTCTCTTTTATTCTATTAATGCTAGGTTAATAGATTTCCCAATATTGTACCACCCTTCTATTCTTGGAATAAATCATTCCTAGTCATGGTTTATTATTCTTTTATTTGACTTGGATTCTATTTGCTACTATTTACTTAGGGCACTAACTTACACTGATGAATGAGACTAATCTACAGTTTTCTGTTTTGTGTGTAATTTTTCATGTTTGCTGTTAGGGATATATGCAAACTGTCCATCCTTTTCTATATTCTGGAATATTATAAACAGCATACGAGTAATCAGTTCCTTGATAGGACGCACTTGTAAAACCACCTGGATCTGGATCTTTCCAAGCAGTATGTTTTTAACAGTCTCATGACTTTCTTCTTGGTAATTAGTCTGTTCAGGTCTCAATGTTGTTTTGAGTCAATTTTGGTAATGATAAGGAATTTCCCTATGAAAATCCTTAGTCTAGATTTTAAAATATATTGGCTTAAATTTATACAATATTTCTTGCAATTATTTTCATCTCATTTATTTTTTTGGTTTTCTGAGAAAGGAAATCTAATTTTTTTCCTCTTTATATCAGTCAGGGTTATTGACAGTTTAGCTACATTATTAAAAAACTGACTTCAAAATGTCTTCTCATTTTGGGAGGCCTTACTGTTTTCTAATTTATTGACTTCTACTTTTATCTTTTTAAATCCTCCCTCCTAATTGCTTTCTAAAATTTATTTCTGAGTTGAAACTTGGATAATTTATTTTCACTTTTGATTAATGATAGAACATTTAGTTATATATTATTAAATAAACCTTCCTCATTTTTGTTCAGCTTTAAATAATACATAATTTATCTTTAATTTTCTCTTTAAGAATAAACTAGCATGAAGAATTATTTAGAAAAGAGTTTTAAAATTTCCATATTATCAGATATTTATGGTTAACTTTTAATTGCTGGATTATTTAATTGCTAGTGCTATTACATCACAGCCAGAGAATGCAACCTGTGGAATGTCTACCCTTTATGACTATGCATTTTACTGGCTTTTGTTTCATAGGATATAAGAAGAGTACTCTCTTTTAAGTGTAAAGTTCTTTATTAATTAGTTCGCCTCACACAGATCCTTACTTATATTCTTCTATACTGTGTCAAACTGAAAGATAATTGAGTCTGTGCTTTCCTTCCCCCAGAATCTCCTTGTCCTTCTAAGGGTTTCTGCCTTATACACACTGGCTTTATGTTTTAATATGTGAAATTAATTACAACAAAATATTATTCAGATAATAAAAATTTGGGTGACAGTAGACATAAAGCACAAAACAAACACACAAGTGCTTCTAAGTCAGCTACAAAACATAATGGAAAAGGACCGCATTCACACAGTAACAAAAAAATGTGAAACACCGAGGAATTGAAAAAAGCAAGATCTGTATTAAAAAAATGACACACTGTTATTGAAGAATATAAAATAAAAACTAAATAAATGGTGAGACAGACTATGACTAAGATGGGAAAAAGCCATATCATAAAGATAATTATCGTTCCTGCATTTAACACAAAAATGTAAGACAATCCAATGATGTGGGGGAGTAACTTAACTTTGATAGTTAGGTGCCTCTGGCGGAATAACACTTAAGAAGAGCTGAAAACAGTTTGAGAAATTAGGATGAGGGGGATTTGTTCTTTGTCACCAAAATACACTCTGAAGTGAAATGAAAGTCGCTCAGTTGGGTCCGACTCTTTGCAACCCCATGGACTATACACTCCATGGAATTCTCTAGGCCAGAATACTGGCGTGGGTTTCCAGTCCCTTCTCCAGGGGAATCTTCCCAACCCAGGGATCGAAGCCAGGTCTCCCGAATTACAGGTGGATTCTTTACTGTCTGAGCCACTAGGGAAGCAGGTACAGCAAATAAAACAGTAGGTGCTAACAGATTAAAAAATGAATAAAGTTCAGAAAGAGAATGAGATATTTATAAGGTGATATTTACAAGATATTTTATAAGATATTCTGATAGGCTGAGTTTCATTTTAGAGAGAGAGAGAGAGAGAGAATACACTTCAATAGGTGAAAGCAAGACAACTGGCCATTCATTTGGAAGAAAAATAAATTTGATCCCTACTTTATACCATGTATAAGAAGAAAGAAACAGAGCTAGAAAAATGTATTAGAAGAAAACAGAAGAGGATCTTGGGATGTGGAGGCCTTTCTCAGCATGATGGGTAATCTAGAAGCCTGAAATGAAAAGATTCACAGATCCAGCTATTTAAAACTGAAATCCTCTTCAGCAAACACTGTAAATAAATGCAAAGGGTGAATGACAACCTGGGAGAGAACATCTAAAACAAATTATATCAATAAGACAATACAAAAGAAAAATGGATAAAAAATATGAAAAAATTCAAAATAAAAAACTAGAAAAGATACTCAATCTCATTGAAAGAAAGAAAAGAAAGAAAGGAAAAAGAATGAAAGAAAAGGGAGCAAGGAGAGAGAGGAAGGAAGGCTAACACAATAAGATAATACAACAATATACAATAAAGTAATACAATCAGAGAGCATCGTTTTTGCCTGATGGGCAGAAAGGACAGAATACCACTATTATAGAGCTGGCCATGGTATGGAAGGAAGGAAGGAAGGAACCCTGTATGTTTTAAATGGCAAACTTGCACAACCTCTTTAAAGGACAATCTGACAGTATCTATAAAATTAATAGTACCTATGTCTCTGAACCAGAGTTCCATCTGTGGGAATTTATCCTATAGAAATACTCACACTAGTATACAAAGAGGTATTTGCAAGGATGTTTACTCCACAATAATTCCCAATAGGAGAATATTATTCAGTCATCAAGAAAGATGAGTTAGCTGTCATCGTGCCCATTCCTGTTCACATGAAAAGATATTCATGATACACTGTTAAGTGAACAGGTAAGTCTTGAAGCAGCGCAAAATTTTTTTCCATTTTTATTAAAGATTATGTGTGGGTGTAAATAGTCACTTATGCATACAAAAATGCCTGCCAGGATTCTATACACAGACACCTAGCTTTAAGAGGGCAGCTGTCATGGAGACGTGGCAGTGCGGGAGGCGGAAAGTGGGAGAGAGAGGAGCGGCTGGATGGCAGTCTCAGAAGCACAAGGCCAGTCAGCTGCTGTTGGTAAGCACATTTTATAGCTGAGACAACAATCAGAGAGGCTGGGTAATTTAGCCAGAGTCAGGGAGCTGCCACGTGGGATTCTCCTGGGCACTGATTTCAACCCCATACTTCCTCCTCAGCATCCAACCCAGCCCCCTTCTTTCAGCACTCCAAACACCCACACATCAGCAGGCAAACATACAGGTTGCAATTAAAGAACTGAAAGAAAAGGATTTTAAATGTTCTTTGAAATATTTTAACATGAACTTAAAAAAAAATCTCAAAAATGCAGCTATCCTTTGGGGTTAAGTGATTTCCTCTAAAAAAAGGTTAAAGAAAAAGGCTTCATTTTTGGTTCGAAACCACAACAGTGCTCTGCATGGTACAAATGTATTCACCAAATTCCCATTTGATAACTTCAGTGAAAGTTAAGATTTAAAAAACTCTCTATTATGTCTTAGAGATTTTTAATTGGGCTATGTTTAAATCATTGTAACAAGGTGAGAGGAATTAGATTCATTCACTGGGTTTATGTTTATAGTCTTTTTGAACCATCAACATTTATCTAAAGAGCTATCTTTTTGGTTAATCCTTATAAAATTCAAATGCATGAATGTCAAAAAGTATGAACTATACATTTCTAGTTGATTCTCCAGGAAAATAACCCTAATGCTGTCCAGCTACTGCTAAGCCACTTCAGTTGTGTCCGACTCTGTGTGACTCCATAGACGGCAGCCCACCAGGCTCCCCCGTCCCTGGGCTTCTCCAGTCAAGAACACTGGAGTGAGTTGCCATTTCCTTCTCCAATGCATGAAAGTGAAAAGTGAAAGGAAAGTTGCTCAGTCACGTCCAACTCTTCGCGACCCCATGGACTGCAGCCTACCAGGCTCCTCCATCATGGGATTTTCCAGGCAAGAGTACCGGAGCGGGGTGCCATCGCCTTCTCTGATGTTATTCAGAACTTACATTTAAAATAATAAATGACTGCCTTTTGCAATAGATATAAATCTAACAATTATTCCCTATTTATGTAACATTAGCTCATGTATCAAGTAAGCTTCCCTAGTTTTAATTTGCGAATACATGTGGCCATTCCATTTTCTGACCCATAGTCCTTCAATCCTCACTGCTGCTGCTAAGTCATGTCAGTCATGTCCGACTCTGTGCAACCCCATAGACGGCAGCCCACCAGGCTCCCCCGTCCCTGGGATTCTCCAGGCAAGAACACTGGAGTGGGTTGCCATTTCCTTCTCCAGTGCATGAAGGTGAAAAGTGAAAGTGAAGTCGCTCAGTCGTGTCTGATTCCTAGCGACCCCATGGACTGCAGCCCACCAGGCTCCTCTGTCCATGGGAGTTTCCAGGCAAGAGTACTGGCATGGGTTGCCAGTGCCTTCTCCCAATCCTCACTTTAAGTCACTGTAATTTTAAAATATCTGAAATGATGACAACTTCTGTAATTTCATAGGATTTCAAATACATAACTTCCAAGCTTCTGAGAACAAATTGTAACAAATTTCCCTGACATTAAAGTATAAATTCTGTTTCCTAAGGAACTACTACAGTTCTGTACCTCTAAAAATTTCTGATGGAAGACTGCCTCACTTAAAACCAGTTTAAGTCACAGGAAAGCAGATTTACTAATTTTTAATAGAAAGTTTTATAAAGAATGAACAAAACATTAAAAAAATCCGTTTTGTTCAAGGTTTTAATGCATGAAGTAACATAGAAAACTTTCAACAATATAATCAATTAATTTCTACCCACATATTCTCTCAGTTTAATAATTCTACATACCCTTAAAAACAAAACATAATGGTCAGTTAAAAGACATGCTGTGTAAACAATCAGTACAATGTATAAAGATCAACATTTAGAAATCTAAGACAAAGGTGGCTTCTAAGGGTAACAATGACGTTGTCTACTAAGCAAAGATAACAATAGGAACTATGGACAGAGTTTGGTGGTTGCAGCCAGCTGGAACCCAAGCAAATATGATGTTTATTACAATCACTGCATGTATTAACAGCCTCTAGAGGTGCTGGATGGATTTGGCAATAGGAGGGGGAGCCAAAGACAAGGGGAGTTCAAGGATATTTACACAAGTGGATGTATCTGTTTAAACTGCTTTGATCTCTATTCACAATTTTGTGAAACAGTTCAGTACAGTATAAGATAAAGTAGAGCCAAGGCCAACTCTGACTCAAAATACATGTCAGAGTAAAGCATTCTTACTTAATATTAGATTTTGCAGTCTTTAATTCATGTACCCTTTCACCAAGATCCCGAAAACCTTAGCAGATATTCTCTGAGTCATCCTTAATCTATGGCTACGTGCTTAAAGAGCACTGAAGCACGGTAAGTACATCGTGCTGGGCCAGCTTCCCTTTGCCTCTCTGCACAGGGGCCCCATTCTTGGGAGGTGGACTTGTGTCGACCATTTGCCTTCAGCCTCTTATTGGGTTTGGCCAATGGGAAGCCAAGGCAGGAGTTCAGAGAGAAGGAGAACAGTGAAGCTGAGTTTTTAACCCCTTGATTTCCTCCCAGCAAGGTGGTGCAGAGCTGGCAGGGCTGTCACCACAAAGTCAATGTCCTTCCCAGGCAGCCCACTCCACCCAACTCCAGTTAACTGCTCCCCATCACCCTTCAAGCCTGGGAATGAATGGTAACAGCTTGATGCAAGTGAGACTCACGTTCATACCATCCACTGGGCTTCCCCTAAACCCACTTCTTTGTCAATCTTCTCTCTGTAAACAAACCTTCCTTGAATTGTCTTATTTTGAGTCTGCCATCTATTTCCTGCTGGAACCTGACTAATGCATCCAGTTTGCTGATGAAGAAACTACGGTGGGTGCTGACTTTTTCTCAGCTTTCTTATCCGTCATAGAGGACATTTAGACTGGATGACTTGTACAGGGACCTCTGTTAGCATTCTAAGAGGTCTTAAATGATGTAGCAATGGTAATGACTTAAAAAATCCATATACTGTATAGAACCAATACATCCTTGCCTGCTCTTTGCTTTAGTAAGTACTTGTCAGGGGGAACAGTGTGGTGATTCTTCTGGGGCCAATTTCAGTAAGTCTCAAATGTAAACTTCTGTAGCGATATCTGAGAAATAAGGATAAAATTCTTAGAATAACTCAGGATTTTTATACTGTCCAAGTGAAGGCTTTCTAAGTTGTTCTCTAAGCCGTTTATTTTCTTCACACCAGTATAAAACCTTCTGTTGTGAAGTTGTTGTTTAGTCGCTAAGTCGGGTCCGACTCTTTGTGACCCCATGGACTGCAGCCCATCAGGCTCCTCTGTCCATGGAATTCTCCAAGCAAGAATACTGAAGTGGGCTGCCATACCCTTCTCCAGGGAATTTTCCCAATAAAGGGACTGAACCAATGTCTCCTGCACTGGCAGGTGCATTCTTTACCACTGAGTCTCCAGAGAAGCCCATAAAACTCTCTAGTATGTCTGTTTCTTCCCTCCAGAAGACATCCAGGCTTTTGCAAAGTGAACATCAAAATGAGTGGTAATTTCACTGACTTTTCCAAAGGGTCTCAAAATTCAGTTCTTTAAAATCATACAATTAAGAGACTATAAACCATCAGAATTTTAATTCTTTCTGGCCCAGTCTTGTCATTATAAGGCCAATTAAATGGAAAGCATTAAAAGAGGACAATGCCAATAAAAGTTAACATACAAAGTACTTTCAACAAATAATAATAACAGAATCATCTCAACTAGACACATTTATAACCTAAGGGCCAGAAAAAGATGTTCTGGCGTATGACAAAAAAATGGCTGAAGTCTACACAAAAATGTCTTCAGATTTTGGGAGTTGAGCCAACGACAATCATGGCCTCTGCTGTGCATCTGCTACCCGCAGGAAGGCTGCCTATCCTTCCAGAACCCCAGCTGTCCAGAATCACTGGGGACCAGCCAGTGGGGACCACCTCTGGCTCCCGTGTAGATGTACTGGCTTCCAACTACCTGGTCACTGCTTCTGTGGTTCTCTCTGTGGCATATTCTTTCCTTGAGTCTCTGCTGGTCTGAATGTTCACAGATCACTTGCTCCAGGAAGCCTTTCCTGATCTCTTAGCTGGGGGTGGTTGCTCTCCCCTGAGTTTGCATTGCACCGTCATAGCTCCTATTTTCCATTAGAGTCATTCCATTCATCGGCCACAGTGTACACAGAGTGTCAATGCATGGAAGGTGCTCACTTACTATCTGATGACTGGACACATGAAAGAACCACAGGCAACTAACTCCTGGGGTCAGCGCTGATGGTAGAGAGAGGCAGTCCTCTACCCTGGAGAATACAGGGCCAACAATGTCTAAAATAACTGAGGACCTCTGAGTAATTCTGCATTTTTATTTATTTATTAAATTAAAAAAAAATTTTTTGGCTGCATCATGCAGCATGTGGGATCTTAGTTACCTGATCAGGGATCAAACCTGCATTCCATCCCCCCCGCCCCCCTGCATCAGATACATGCAGTCGTAACCACGGGGAAGCCCCACTAACCGTGTATTTTTAAAAAAGGAACTGTATCTGTGGAGGGAGGCGGGCTGAACCTCATTTGATTCTGAGAATGTGTCAGAAAACTCAAAGCACAATGGCACAGGGCAAAGAGCTGAGCCCAAGGTGAAGGGAATCTTTGGAGAAGAGGCACTCTGTAGATAGAGACCTGTGTCCTGTGTCCGAGGGGGACAGTGACCCACTGAAGGATGAATGAAGGGGAGTTCAAGGATCCGGGCTCTGACCTTTCATGATATCAGTGAAAGTGAAGTTGCTCAGTCGTGTCCGACTCTTTACGACCCCATAGTCTGTACCCTACCATGCTCCTCCGTCCATGGGATTTTCTAGACTAGAGTACTGGAGTAGGGTGCCATTTCCTGGGCACTGACCATCTCTTTCTAAGCCTTACGCCTTTCTCCCATTTTGCTCATGTCTAAGCAAATTTACTTTATAAAGGTATTATTCTAGACATCTAGTCTTTAAAGGTGCAAGTGAACTTCAGTTTATCATTGAGTGTGCACTCTAGGAGAGCTACCCTGTTATCCTAGACAGGGTGGGTCACAACCAGAAGAGCAGCAAGTCAAATTAGCTGGCTGAAGGAGAACTTGGGGTGGGGTCCCAGGGACTTTCCAGTAACCCCTTGGCCACCTCTTTCCCAATCAGTCCCTTAAACAATTGTTTTCTGGACAGGGAAACTTGGCGTGCTGCAGTCCACGGGATCACAATCAGACACGACTGAGCAACAACAAGGATATTCTTGAGCAACTGCTTTCCTAATGTGCTGCACAACTCCTGGGAAGCATCATAATGGATGACCCTCAAGTCCACATGGTATCCAGAATTCTGATGTGCACGTCCAGCTGTCTCCTGGACATCACCACTTGGTGCTCCCATGTTAAGTCACTTCAGCCGTGTCCAACTCTTTGCGACTCCATGGACTGTAGCTTGCCAAGCTCCTCTGTCCGTGGGATTCTCCAGGCAAGAATACTGGAGTGGGTTGCTGTGGCCCGCTCCAGGGGATCTTCGCAACCCAGGGATCAAACCCGCCTCTCTTAAGTCTCCTGCATTGGCAGGTGGGTTCTTTACCCCTAGCACCACCTGGGAAGCCCTGGTACTCCCATAGGTACTTGAATTCCAAAATGCACACAGTCTTTCCTCTTAGATTCCCTCTCTCTGCAAGTCAAGTCACCAGCCGCGCAGGTTCCTTCCCACACAACCCCATTCTCAATCAAGTCACCAGACCCTGACAGTCCCCCCATTAACTGCTACAGGTCACAGCAGCTTCCTCAGGGGTCTTCTTTCACTAGATTTTCTCCCACTCTGGCTCTTCTTCTGTATCTACAGCTGTGCTCACTCCATTCCTCCTTAAAATCCTTCCACCGTTCTTGAGAGCTTTCAGGGTCAAGTTCAAGTTCAACTCATGATCTGGCTCCCACCCTCTCTCTGGCTTTATCGCCTGCTCCTCCTTCATGGGAAAGCGTCCTCCACCCGTTCAGAGGCTTTATGGTTGTACAAACATACGTGCTATGTCATGCGTGCCTCGTGGCCTTCTCATAGATTGAAATCCTTTCTCTGGAAAGTTCTCTCTCTCATGACTCCACTCTTAATTCCTGTGAGTCTTGCCCTGCCTGATCCTGCCCAGTTACATGGAAATGCAGCGCTTATCACACTGTATTCCATTCACCGTGTACTCACTGCCTGTGCTGTGTTTAGTCACTCAGTCATGTCAGACTCTGCGACCCCATGGACTGTAGCCGACCAGGCTTCTCTGTCCGTGCGGATTCTCCAGGCAAGAATACAGGAGTGGGTGGCCATACCCTCCTCCAGGGGATCTTCCCAACCCAGGGATCGAACCCAGGTCTCCCATACTGCAGGCGAATTCTTTACCATCTGAGGGTAGAGGCTGTTCCTAAGTGGACTTTTCATCCTCAGGACCTGACAAAGCATTGTGCATGTGAGGTTTTTTTTTTTTTAAATGTATGTTCCACTTGTCTGGTGCTTCTGATTTAAATGTATTTCCCCCTTCAACCTACCCCCACACCAACAGGAATGCTAAGACAACTACTCTCTTTCTTTCATTCACTCATTTTTTTTGGGAAAAAATGTTTTTTTCCTATTTGACTTTTCAAATATGAAAAATAGTATGTACTGTATATTTAAAGCATAAAGAATAATAAACTAAAAACCTAAGGAAGTACCAAAAAAAAAATGTATGTTTCAAAAATGCAAGGGTAGCCAGAAGACAGCAGAATGAATGCAGGGTTCCAGGGTTAGTAGGGATACCTAGGGCAGACGAAGGGCTTTCTAATATAGTAGAAATTTATAGGGCTTTCCTGGTGGCTCACTAGCAAACAATCCTCCTGCCAATGCAGGAGACGCAGGTTTGATCCCTGATCCGGGGAGATCCCACATGCGGAGAAGCAACTTAGCCCGTGGGCCGCAACTGTTGAGCCTGTGCTCCAGAGCCCACAAACAGCAACTGCTGAGTCTACAAGCTGCAGCTACTGAAGCCCGAGCACCCTAGAGGAGCCCGTGCTCTGCAGTAAGAGACGCCGAGCACCACAGCCAGAGAGTGGCCCTGCCTGCCACAACCAGAGAAAGCCTGCATAAAGCAAAGACCCAGCACAGTCAAAAATAAATAAATAAACTTATTAAAAAAAAAAAAAAAGAATTTTACAGACTGTGGTCATGTCCCCATGCCCACAACAAGGCATCCTTAGAGTCCACCAACATTATCTCTAATCAACAGATGACTTTTTAATAAAGTGTGAGGACCATTTTATTTTTGGAAAATGAAGTTTTAACATGCCTGAAGGGCCCATGTTTTCCTTCAGGCCGTATTGTTTAAATTTCATCCTGAACTTGTGAAACTTAAAATAGTTACTACTCGCTAAATGTCTTATTATGTTTCAAGCAACAAACGCACTCTCTTTTTAGAAGTACAGTATAGTGTAGTTTTGATTTTGACACTGAACAATCACACACTTGATCTCTCTCTGCCTTCACCATAGAAACCAAGCAAATATTTGTAGACATTCCTTCAACCTTCACAGATAAGTAGAAACGAAAATTATTCTGCACACAGGATATGGCAGGCTGTAGAGCTCATCGTTTCCTTTTAAAGGTTGTTTTAACACTTAAGAAAATCTATATGCTTTGGGAAGCCTCATCACCACTCAGACCTGGAAGTAAATTTACAAACTGACTTTTTATGATGAAAACAGCTGCATGTCTCTTTAAGTCCACGCCTCTTCCTCCTTGGTGACTATGTTCATCCTTAATACGGGCTGCATGTAAAACTATCACGTGAACACTTGTAGGTTATTTGGTCAGTGCAAGTGGCGGAAATGGATGCACAGTTTGAGGACCTAAGTTTAGGCTCAAACATTCTTCAACATCTTAAAATCTGTGGGCTCTCCTTTCCTTAAATGGGAAGGGTGTGGAGTTTCTGAGCTGGAAGGAACTATCAAGGTACAGCCCATTCTGAAAAAACCACTCTCCCCGAAGTTCGTAAGCACACACCTTCATCTAGAAGGTTCACAGAGATGCATGCTAGCTAACTAGTCGGGGCAACCGGCAATAAACGTAAGGTCTCCAGAGGACTCCAGAGTTCCCACTAATGTGCTTTCGCTATTAAAGGCAAGAACTAAAGAAAACATGCTCCCAGAGATTAGGATGTTTCATGCCGTTCGTTTAGCAAGATTAAAACTGCAAACAAAAAAGGAGAAGGCCACAGTGCAGAGGACTTAGAGTGCACCATTAGGAATTCTGGTTAGAAGGAAGGAAGTATGCTCTGACAAGAAGAACTGTTGAACAGCAGATGGATTATTGTGGGATCTTGTGTTATTTTGTGATCTCTTCTCCTAAAAGCTTTCACTTGTATCCCATCTGGGGGGTAAAGAAGCAGGTTAGGGAAGGAGGGAACGAAAACATTTGCAGAGCACAGAAGATGTAAAGTCCTGTGCCAGATGGACCTCACCTGTCTGCGTGGAGCATCTGCAGGTTAGTGGTATGAAGTCAGTATCCATGACTCTATCTCTAAAGATAAGGAAGCTGAGACTTCAGAAATTAAGCAACTTGTCCAAGACCCAATCAACTAGTAAATGGTACAAGCAAGATTTGAAACAAGGTTTATCTGATTCAGGTTGACTCTCCTCAGTGTAGAGACCTTTCTTTGTTGGCTTTTTGGTCTTATGCCTTATTATGACTATAAATGTCTGTATTTGTAAAACAATCATTTCTGGGAATTCCTGGGTGGTCCAGTGGTTAGGACATGGTGCCTTCTACTGCCATGGGCCAACTTCATCCCTGGTCAGGGAACTAAGATCCCGTAAGCCACGCTGGACAGCCAGAAACAAAAGCAATAAGCACAAAAGCAAAACAAAACACCCCCTCCCCAAACAATCATCTCCATAACAATGTGAGTTAACAGGAAAGCTGACTAGAACAAAAGGCATCCCCCCATCATGGACCCCCCTCCCCAGGTTCATGATATCCCAAGAACAAAAGAAATGTTTCCCATCCTCCTGTCCCTCCCCCTACCCAGGGAAATGCTGTCCCAAAGGATTTCACAGTTGGGGGTTCAGGATCGTGGATGGAGGGTCGGGAAGGTGTCCCTACCCACAATGCTCTGGTGCGGTGTGATCACCAAAGACAAGTTCGCTATGTCCTCCCAGAACACTCCTTCTCTGGGGACCACAGCAAAAGACCTTCCCCTGAAACTTGTTCTCCTTCTGCATTCCCTGTCTCTGCAAATGAAACCCCCATCTAACCAGTTCCCCAAGCTAGACTCTGTGGCAGACTCACCCTCATCCATTTATGCTGACACAGCTAACAGGGTGCCTTCTTAACTTGATAACACAGCGAAATGCACAGAGCGCTAGGGCTGTGGAAACCAGAGAATGGAAAATACAGTTTGGACAGCCTGGATACTACCACCCACTGTTTCATTCACATCCCTGGGCATACAATATTTTCAGATTTGAAGGTTCAGTGTAACTGTATGGACATAACATTGTTCTGGATTTTATGGTCTGATTTCCAAATTATTAAAAAAGAGCAAAGACGGATGGGTAACATGTGCCCTCTATTTTCCCTTTCTTTCCTATGCTTAGAGAATTTTTAGTATCTTTGTATCTTCTCTGCGAGGAGGGGAAGGAAAGGATTACCAAAAGGGAGGACAGTTCTGCTCTTTAAATACTTATAAAATACAGAATTTATTTGCTCTTGATGAGCTGCAAGGCTTCTCTTAAAATTGTCTCAGTTTCTAGGAGAAACCACACTAATACCAAGGACTCACCAGTATTTCTAGGTACATCCGCCATCAGGAGAGAGAGACATATGTGAACATAAAAACCAGCGGAAGGCTTCTCACCTATGCTCAGGAGCTCAGGCTGCACATGTGTTCGGGGCAGTGTGGTTGCTGCATGCAAAGACGACTTGAAAGGAAAAGTAACTCTCCAGTCTGGGTATAACTTGGCTTTTACCTCAGAGCTAATTCAAAGAAAGATGACTTTTCCATTTATAAACATTTCAAAGAATGTTGCTGCTTTCTAGAAATCTGTGGCAGGTAAGCTTCTTTTATCCTTGAAACTGTCAGGGCTTTGATAAATGGCCTAAGAAGTGATAACAGTGATATCTAAGGAAACATGCAGATTACATAAAAACTTTAATTATTCTTTAGCCATTGAAAGGTAGTCTTAAAGCACCATTTTAGCCGCTTAATATATTGAGGACCCTGATATACGGCAAAAAGAAAAGCAGGGCCATAAATTTCAGAGTTTTATTGAGATGTATCAATTACTTCTACGTTTCGGTTTATAGTTTACGGGCTGATGTTCCAAGTCGGTGTCATCCCTTGGCATCTACTTAAAGCTGGAACAACATATACTAGATTTATGTAAGATGAATATGCTGTATATATGGACTCTAGAAAGATGGTTCTGATGGACCTGCTGGAAGGGCAGCAATGGAGATGCAGACACAGAGGAGACTCGTGGACACAGAGGAGGAGGGAGAGGGTGGGACAGACTGAGAGAGCAGCCTGGAGATACACACTGTATCACGTGTGAAATGGACAGCCGGTGGGAATTTGCTGTATGACTCAGGGAGCTCAAATCAGCCTCTGTGACAACCTACATGGGTGGGATGGCGTGGGAGATGGGAGGGAGGTTCAAGAGGGAGGGGGCAGATGTATACCTATGGCTGATTCACATTGATGTACAGCAGAAACTATAACACAGTACTGTAACGCAATTATCCCCCAAGTAAAAATACATGAATTAAAAAAAGAAATATATGCTGGTTTTCCAAAGGTTGTTAATGGGTGAAGTTTCTGTGCAAAAAAAGAGGGTAAGATATAAACTCAAGGAAGAAACAAAGTTGATAGCTGAAAGGTAGAGTGTCTTTGATATAATTCAATTTGTTTTATGTTGAAATGTATTTGTCTTCCCCAGAAAGCCTCAGAATAATTTCTATAATAAAGTTAATTTCATTAAAAAAAAAAAAAGATGCCTTTGGTAAAGCCTTCCAGAACATTCTGAGAGGCTACTAGCTCTATATCCCACACCTCTTACAGCCCCGGCTGAGGTGTGATATGACCACAAGAAACTGTTTGCATCTCCATCATCCCAACAAGACTCACTGGCAGCATTAGACCTTAATTACCTTTGGATCTCCAAAGCCTGGCCCAGTGTCTGGCATACACCAGGCATTCAATGACTGTGTTACATGTGAGACCAAGAGAGAGGTTCTTGCAAATTTTTTCCCAAACTACAAAAACAAGATAAGACCAGGGGGAAAAAAAGATAATACATCTGCTTTAGATTATTCTGAAGATACAAAAGGTGTTTCACATTCATAAATAAGGAAGCAGAATGGCACATTTATACATTGTACCTTAGAGGAAATTTCTTGTAAAGAGCAAATAAGCTTTAGCCACCTATTGCCAGCTCTCTCTTTCTCTCTGTCCCTCTAACCCTTACATATGTACACACCTAGGTAACCACCACTCAGATGGAGATACAGAACATTTACCTCTCCATGGAAAGTGCTCTCTGTCTCTTTCTTAGTCAATACCATTCTATCATCATGGATGAGTACTGCTGGGTCTTCTTGCACTTCATATAAAAGGAATCATGCGGTTTGTGTGTCTGGCTTTTTTCTTTTTTTACTCAACTTAATATGTAAGTTGTTTTATTAACAACTTGCTGACAATATCAGTAGTTTGTTCCCTGTCCTTGCTGTGTAGTATTCCATTGTGTTGACATGCCAGAATGTATTTAGCCATTTTTTTTTTCTTTTGATGAGTGTTTTAGTTCTTGGTTATAGTGATTAACACACATGGTGAATGAACATTCTGTTATGAGCATTTTTGTGCATGTCTCTTATTGGACATAGGCACTCATTTCTCTTGAATACATGTATATATCTACTTGTCTGTCTATCTACTGAGAGAGGGAAGGCATATGGTCAGCAAATACTACAAAACTGTTTTTCCAAGTATAGCTGAACCATCTTATACTCCCACTAGGAATGCATCAGAGTTCCAGTGTCTCCACTTTTTTGCCACCATTTGATGTTCCCAACCAGTCAAGTTAGCCTGTAGTGGAGCCTCTTACACTTTGATAAATTTATAAGAACATAAATTTCCAAAACATTATAATATAGTCTGTATTTACTAAAGCCCTAACTTGAGTCTTTGAAATGGCAGAATCAATAATGATAACTATCATTTGTGTGGCTCAATAGATTAAAAATGTTTTTTCACTTTTGCTCTTGCTAACTGACTTTCAGCAAATTTCTAACTCTTTAAGCATCTGCTTGTCCTTCTCTGGAGGCATATAACTATTTATACAAAGTTCTTAGATACTGTGGGTACTGAGTAGGGAAACTACACAGAGAAGTAGTTTGCAATGTCTCTGCCAAGATTCTAAGTTAAAATATTAATAACGTAGAAGCTGTAGAAGTTGGTGGAGGTGGTTTTTACTAGATTTCCTCTATGAACAAAATGCTGAAGCATCATTATAAAGTCCAGAGTCGTACCTGTCAGTACATGGTCCTGTAGCCTAGGCAAGAGGCAAACGCTCGGCTACTGGCCCCTGCTGCCACACTTCCCTCTGAAGAGGTCATGTAGCCACTTTTCCTTCTGTGGTGAGCCTGCGTTCACATTCACTCTGGCGTGAAATTTAAACACGGGGAACCATGACAACTATTCTGGGGGCGAGGGGTGCACTGCAGGACAATAATCAGTATACATGTGGTACCATTTTCCTTTGTTTAGAAACCTGAACAACTGGAAAAATTATTTTCTTCATTTGCTAGATAAACATTTGCAGAGTGCTACTGGATGGCGGGCACTCCGTGATGGTGAATGCACCTCAGTTCCTGCACTTACAGGGCTTTAGCGTCTGACTGATTTCAAAAGTGCAGTGAGAAGCACAGGAAGGAATACTGTGACTCAGGCTAGAAAGACACACACAGCATCTGGGGGACTTTACATTCGGCTTCAAAAACAGGCTGAAGCCATTCCATCAATATTTCCTATCAACTAAAACATTTCCAGTAAGAGATGAATATTGACAGTATCTTGGAGAAAATGAGGAAGGAACCTATTTGGTTATACTGTTAAGTCCTGACTGTCTATACTCCTGTTTCCCAAAGGGAATTTAGAAGACAATAATGCCAAAATATGTTTCATCAAAAAGATCCTGCATGCCACAACAAGGAGTGGAGATCCCGCGCCATGACTAAGACCTGACATAGACAAATAAAGAAATACATAAAAATATTTTTAAAAACAGCTCTAAATAAAACAAATTTGGGAATATGCTGAATCCACTCTCCTGAAATTCACATTTTTAACCCCGGAATATTAGAGGATCTGAGAAGTTTTACATTTAAAAAGGAAATCTATTTAATTCAACATTTACTAAGTATTACTGAAATGTGCCTCGCCCCCTCCCCGCCCACACATATAATACCTCTCACTATCCTATACAATTAGAGGTCCTTGGAAAATGCTTTGAAAGCAATGGTCCAAGACAACATCCGGTGTTAGGAGCACAAACAACCCAAAATAAGTGTGGAACGTATGCTGCACGCAACTTAGCCTTCTTAACTAATGCCATCTTGAAAAAATTAGAGCTGGTGTAGCTTGCTTTAAGCAAGCAATGTAAATGACAAGCTGGTTTTGCATTGAAAATGAAGGTATAAAAAGAAAATATAAGTTGCAAAAAGATCCTTCAGGGCTCTGGTATAACCATCATAGCACTAACCGCTACTATATAATATACAAGCGGAGACGGTGGGGCGGTCTTGCTACGTCTGTATTAACTATACTAACTATATTCTGTAGTACACACGTGCTCACATTTAGAAAGCGGGTATTTCAAATAAGTTATTTACCTTCAATTACCTTTTTATGGTAAAAGTAGAATGGAGAAAACAGTTCTGGTTAATTAAACTTTCTGGCTCTTGGACACCATTTGGGAAGAAGCTTTTAGTTGTGTAATATGTTGAAGTTCACCAACAGGGTCTGAGACTCTAAAGACAAATAACAGACAGTGCCTGTTCTGGAGGGCTTCACAGTCTAGCAAGGCAAATATAAAAAGAAATACTGTATTACAGTGTGGCTGGAACTACAGTAAGAACTACGTGGAACTACATGGAGAAAGCTCTATGGAAACACCAATGACTTCATCAAAAAGAATCAGTGATTTATTACTCCTGCATTAAAGCATGCACAATCTGTATACAATAAAAATACAGCTGCAATCAAGAAATTGATAAATATTTATTAAGCATCTATTATATTATATACTATAAATATGCATGCCAGACTTAAGTGTCAAATTACTACAAGTCTCATAGAATTTCATATTGTTCTCAAAAGAAATATAAAAAATCCTCTCAGATTCCTGGGCGATTTTATATCCAGAATTTGAGGGAGTCAAACAAAAGTAGAAGTTTACACTTTGGAGAAAGTCTAAGGCAAAGAACACCACAGGCAAGCAACCCCTGGGATCTGTCATCAGAAATATACTTATCACATGCGTTCATTCATTTCATAGTTAAAACCAGCAGAGGGAGTAAACCTCTTCAAAGGAAAACCTCAAGTATATACAAAGAAATAGAAGACCTGAGAGGTAAAGAAAGCCTTTGACATTTTTAAAGTTTCTGAAACGTAATACAAGAGAACAATAAGCCGTCACTGAAAAAACTGAGGGATGTCAAACTCTTGCTCCCATGAGACTTATGGGACTGAAAGTCTGAACCATCCCATCTGAAAGCCTTGGCGATAGGAAACACATTTTGCAGCAAAATGGAACTCATCGACACTAATAGGAAGGACCTTCAGCAGTGCATTTGCCAATGAGTCAGAGGTAAATGTGTGCTGAGTCTCACTCCCAAGATAAGTCTATATAAACCAACCAACCAAGGCAGTACCGTTCTGCCTCAATTGCCAAGACTGAGAAGCTGCTACTTGTGAAGAGAATGGAAGCTTACCTTGAGATACCTGAATCCTTTGTGACTGTTACAATAAATTCATTTTTTCATGGAGCTATACAAGGCATTCCATGATTTTTTCTCATGGGGAGTATTGTGAGAAAAAGTGTCTATTAATGAAAACCAGGCATTTTTATGCGCTGGTACCTCCATGATATTTTTTGTCCTTGC
This sequence comes from Bos indicus x Bos taurus, assembly GCF_003369695.1. Lineage (NCBI taxonomy): Eukaryota > Metazoa > Chordata > Mammalia > Artiodactyla > Bovidae > Bos > Bos indicus x Bos taurus. The sequence goes on along the minus strand of NC_040079.1, from coordinate 109,711,676 downwards.
TCTTTACAGGGTACCTCATTGATTGGAACTTTTATCACACTTACCATATTACACCAGACTATAAACCTCTCAAGCATAATCTTTCTCCTAATACTGCATACCCCCACCACTCAGCACTTAATTTCTTACACAGAGGTCATGGACTAACAGGGTCTGATGAGAACGACTTATAGGAGTTTTGAAAATAATAAGAGCAATCTGTTTTGCTCAGTCCCAAACTTTTTGTTGTTGTTGTTACAGGATATATTTTCTCTGTTCTGTTGCTTGCATGAGAACCTAAAACATACAGAGATAGGTGACATCTGTTTTTCTTACCTAGGTTACTGAACAGAGTCACACAGAGAGAGACAAGGGGAGCCTAGGCTTAAGACCGGGAAGGCACGCAGTCAGAGGAGGCACCCTGATGTTCCAGGTTTCCTGATCAGCACTGCACCCTATTCTATCTGTTCAGTCTCACATGCCACCAAGTTTTCAAAAGGCCTACTAGCCAGTAGCAAAGGTCACTGATGTGTTCCGTAATAGCACTCTCTTTTTTCTCGAGCAGCTTTGCCAGAAGTAACTTCCCTGGTGGCTCAGATGGTAAAGAATCTGCCTGCAGTGCAGGAGACCCAGGTTCAACCCCTGGGTCAGGCTGAATCCCCTGGAGGAGGCCATGGCAGCCCACTCCAGTATTCTGACCTGAAGAATCCCATGGACAGAGGAGCCTGGGGGGCTACAGTCCATGGGGTCACAAAGAGTTGGACATGACTGAGTGACTAACACACACTTCTCTTTGCCAGAAGATTGTCTTTGCTATTAGTCTTTAGGAAGGACCAACTCTGGTTTCTTTTTCCATTTTACACTTTTTTCCCCCTAATTCATTCATTTGTATGTCAAATATTATTTACTCCTGCCTCCTGATTTAGATAGACATTTTTCTAATTAATTAATCATTATGCACTTCAACAATGTTTCTGTTTTTCATGATGGGTACATTCATCTTTAGAAAACAGTAAATGCAATAGATGCCTATTGAAAAGACTTCCTTTTCTTTTATGGTCCTTGGATTGATGCTTTCGCAGTTAGAGTCAGTCTTTCTTATCTAGTAATAAAAGCATTTAGTGCTCTCAGTTAGCCTCCGTGTACAGCTTTGGTCATATTGTCAGCTTTGATGGAGAGTTCACTGTAGTATGGTAGAGTCAGTCTTTAATATGAGACATGTTAAACAGGCAAGAGAAAAAGAGAATGCTATAGGAATTGAGAGAAACTTATCACAGTAAAACTGAGGCATGACAAGCCGATGAGCTAAAGAGTTGAAATGCCAGTCACTAGACACCTTGGGGATAAGTAGGGACCAAGACTTGATGCTACTTCCTGCTCAGGGTACAAAAGACCTGCTCATAATCACTTCTGCCAATTTCAGCCTATGGAGGCACACCCACGGTGTGAAGAGCAGCATCGGTGAACCTCATGCCCACCTCTGGTTGTCAGGGAGCTCATCATGCAGTACAGGGGCTACAAGGCTAGATGGAGTAAGAGAAACAGTCCTGGACTGAAATCTAGAGACCTGGTTTTAGCTCCAGATATATCAGTAAATAATATCTGTGTTTTGTCTCAAAAAAAAAGTAATTTGGTATCAATGGGCCCCAGGTTCCTCTCCTATAGGGGTTTCCCTGGTGGCTCAGACAATAAAGAATATCTGCCTGCACTGCAGAAGACCCAGGTTTGATACCTGGGTCGAGAAGATCCCTTGGAGAAGGGAAAGGCAACCCACACTAGCAGTCTTGCCTGGAGAATCCCATGGACAGAGGAACCTGGAGGGCTACAGTCCATGGGGATGCAAAAAGTTGGACATGACTGAGCATCCTCAATTATAAAATCCAGAGGTCACATGAGATTATTTCTAAAGTCCTTCCAAGCCTAGACTCCAATAATCAAGAATAAATACATTCTACCTGCTTGGTGAAGCTACCTGGACGTGGTGCTGTCAACCCATACAACACATCCAGGTCAGGGGTGCTGATCACAGAACCGTCACACTTTGAGAAAGGGAACTCTGATCAAGAGGAAAACGTAAAGGACCTTTATAAGTACACAACGGACTCTGTGATTCCATACAGCAACACTGGAATTCCAGAAGAGTTGGTGAAGAACCTCTAAGAGTCATTTCAGCTGAGAGGCAGAAGGCAAAGTCACACATCTGTCATCAACTGCAGCTAGAGGCTAGAGCAGAGCCTGTCTGCATGTCTGTGCGATGTGGCAGGGGCTGATGTCGGGCTTTTCAGAATCAAGCATCGTTACTCAAACAGGAATGTTTAGTGACTGACCTTTCTGTAGGCAAGCATCCAAATTTATTCCAAAATGGGCTCATAGTAGCCATTTCAGAAGAAACGGGTACGCTATTATATGCCTGCCTCTGAAATACACTTTTAAAAAAATGTCATGGGGTATGATTTTTTCTGCCCTGAGCTACTATTATAACGTATGGATTGATTACCATGAATTTTTCAGCTGTGTCTTTAGAAATCACTGAAGAGAAAAAAACTATTATATTAAATGACTGAAATGACATAAAATTACTTAAAATAGGTGAAAGGATATTAACCCCCCTACAAAATATTAAAACACTGAGGAAGGAGAAATTTAAGCTACGTATAATATTTCTGGAAATTCCACTTTTTCATGTGACTGAATTCATAAAGGTTATTTACAAGTTGTGTGGATAACAGACTTTTATAGAGGCAGGTATCAATGGCAGCGTAAGTATATGAATCATCTCAGTTTCTTTTCCACATCACCGAACAACCATGGTCCCAGGACTAAGACAACTTTATTTAAGTAAAAAAAAAAAAAATCCCTTCAACTTCTTAGATGGTGATTAAAGAACTCTGAAGTTTTAAAAAAGAAAAACAAGAAGCAAACGCTCAAGGTAATAAGTGCTTTCTTGTTACCAGTGCTCATATCCCAGGGCACTGGCTGGAGCTAAAGGACAAAGAGATAAGGGCAATATTGCTAGTTACTAACAAATGGCAGATAAAAGAGCTCTTCTGGGTTCTGATTAAGTGACAGCATTCTACACATTCTTTTGACTTGAGAAAGACAGGCTAAGAGCAGCGGCTAAGTTCCATGTGAAGCACCGCTAAATAAGCATATCTGCATGCTTCCACATTCCAGCAGGATGGGATCTCTTTCCTTTCCCCGAACAGAAACACGTTCTCTGTGCTCCCAGCAAGAACGCGCCTTTGCTTCAGCTTCCATTAAAAAAAAAAAAGAGCATAAGTGTATATGCTGAAAGCACAGAGAAGTTTTGTGCTGTGGGACGTGGTGGCCGGGAGCCAATGTTTACAATCCCCTGGGTGGGAAAGGCAGGGTGAAAGGCTCAGGACGGCAGGCTTTAAAAGTCTTTGCTGTTGCCGCCGGTGACCTTCGCCTCCGTTCTCAAAGCAGCTCTCAGGTTAACCCCTTGGATACTGTGTGTGCTGGGGCCGCACAAAGGAAATACCTTTCTTTGGAGGATACCACTCTCAGGCACATCGGTTTCTGATTTTGGCTGAGGCAGCTCAGAAACACTGGGCTGACAAGCATGCATTCAGTCCGCTTTCAGACCCATAGCATGTTGGGGCTCTGGGGTCTGGGTTTCGACATGGGCTGTGTTCTACAAAGTGAAAGTTTCCAGCTTCAGGCGACGGACTCAGGCTTACAAACCAGGGGATTGTGAAACATGAGCATATTTGGTCTCCTGGGGAGAAGGAAGCATCCAATTTATGCAGAAATGCTCTTTTCCCAGCAAGCCAATGAGAGGGCGCGGCTGGGAGAGTGGGGCTTCCTATAGGGATCTCCGGACTGGAAGAATGGTGCTTACAATTAAAGACATGCTAAATTGCTAACAGCCCGACTTAAAAAGCAGCTGAAGAGAAAAAGCCAACTGGAGAAATGAAAAGCGAGTCTTCCAGTTTTAAGTTAAAGCTGACCGCATTCCATTTATTATTAGTTGTTACCGTTTCGGTGGAAGAGAATTAATAAAGCTTTTATTCCTACTGTTAAGATGTAAAGATCCCACTAGAAAAAAACTTCCCATATATATGTATGTCTTTCCTAAATGACTCAAAAGATGTTATTCAACAGTAATATTATTTAAGACCTCAAAATGTTTTCAGGACACAAGATTTAGCTTTGAGAAAAACTGGTCTGATGTCAAGGACTTGTGTCTATTTTAACAGATGCTTTGCTCTACAAGAAGTTTTGTGGATTTAAAAATGTTTGGTACCTGTATATTGATCATCATGAATAATGTCGTCCCTTTATTTGAATGGACAGCACACAGAATTCCTGGGGTGTTGAAATGAATTGTGCAATTCTAATATCCAGAGTCTATGAATCCTTAACATGTGTTTAAGGTTAAGGGTTAAGACTTCTGGAGATGAAAGTGAAAAACACCAAACACTAGAAAATGTAACTGAAATGCACAAAAGTTATTAAAATAAGTTCTTATGAAAACCATTCAATCAAATATGAGACAGTAATAAGAGAGGATTTTCTCTCAGCATTTGGAGATGAAGTCATGGCCTTTGTGTTACCAGGCAGCCGTCTATAACATCATCAAGTATGCGTATCCTGTGGTTAGAAGTCCATCTCTAGAAGAATGGCGCTATTTGAGAATACTAGTCTTCAGCTTTTCTCAACTCAAATTGGTCTTAATAAGGGCTTCTGAAAACAGGTATTAAAATTTCAGCTTCTCCAAGAATGTTTAAGAGTAAACAAAACCACTATCTTGGCTTTCATTACAGACAAAACAACCTGTTCGACGGTAGAAGTCAATGGTGATTAAGTAAATATATTCAAGTCTAATGCAGACGCTAACTAGAAACAATTATTTTGAGAAGCGAAAAGAAACATCAGAGCTCCACACAATAGAAAAGATGTAATGACAGGCAAAGTTTACCGTGAGTTTTCCTTATGTCTGGCACTTCACTAAGAACGTTGCAAATTTGGTTGTTTAAATCCTATGTTGACTTGTGATGTAGGCACTGAATGTCTTGCCCATATTCTCGGGAGAAAACTGATGTGCAGAACACGCTAATAACTATAGGGAGCCACATGCTGGAGTCAGAACTTAAAGGCAGCATAACCCCGGGGGCTGCAGGTATGACCACTGGACCTGAGGGCCACACACACACACAGATCAGTAACACCACAACAGACGCCCCTACCAAACATACTTCACAGCTCTAACGGTTCAGTGCATGTTGTCATCTTCATGGTTACTGGGGACCCCCAAGGCTGACCAGTCTTTCAAGAAGGGAGTTGTGTTCAGCTGGAGATGTTCCATTTTATTACTCAATTAAACCAGTAACATGATTTCTAATCGAGGTCACAAAACTGCCATACTCTGTTTCTGCAACAGATTTACGAATATGTATGTATTAGTTTTGCATTTTTAAATGGATTTAAAGCATAGCAAAGGGGACTGTCCCTGTCAAAGATTTTCATGTTTTACAAACCAGTTGGGGAAGATTTTATTTGCAGGCTACATGATCTCATTAATCCTCTGCCCCCCATCCTCGTACCCCAAGTTTTTAAGACATTGTCTCTCTTTTGTTTCCATCAATGAATCTTGTCTTTTAAAAAGACTGTTGGTAAATCAAAGAAATAATTATAGCCATCTTTTAGACAGAAATGAAAGGTCGCTTAAAAGAAGTCTTTGGCTTTGACTTGGTTTTTGAAGCAGTTTCTCAATGACCAAGAACCTAACAGCTATCCATGAATTTTAATTATTGCAATATAATTATTAAGAACAACCAGTTACAACTGAGCTTCTCCACACAGAGCATAAAGTTAAAACTGTACAAATGAAGCCAAAATATGCACAGCTAAAAGGAATGTTACAGGGGGGCCTCTCGTAGCGAACAAAGAAAGCTCAGTTTGGCTCTTTTTCACATCCGCACATCGTTAGTTGGAAAATTCCTGATATATGCTGTAATTTTTGTGTGTGTACTCCCCCCACCCCCCAGTACACTTGGGACTTTAATGTCCAGATGCCATTTTCCTCCTTATCTGTCCCTGTTTGGTGCTCTGCCAGCCATGGTCAACAATTAATATAGCCGAACAAAAAAATACAGTGCACTCCCTGGCAACTGGTACAGCCTCGCAGGAAATACCAAATAAAAACTTGATTATGCATTGTTTAACCATTTTGTTTGCCTGTGGGCCACCCTGTCGTCAGTGTAACGCAGACGTGCAGGCTTCGTGTGGACGGCCTGTGCGCCGCACCAGCGCTCCCTGGGCCCGGCACGCAAGCCACTGCCTTCAGCCTGCGGTCCTCCAAATGAAAGCAGCAGGCCTGTGGCAGCTTTCCAAACTGCATTCCTTTTAATTAGTCAACTTGGGGCCCAACGTTATAATAGATACGTAACCTCTTAATATTCATGCAATTAATTCATTTTTTCCCTCATTCAGTTGTCAGCCTTGGCATGGTGGCGGCAGAAAAAGCTTTTTGGCTACATGGGTCCTGGTTCATGACATAAACATGTTACTATTACAAAGCACACTAGAGACCATGTTTCCATGACTCTCCATGAGGGCAGCTCCAGAAACTGCAGGGCACCCGTATCTATCTTTTAAGCATACTGTTTTTGCATTGAAAATAGGAACTGAGGCCATTTTTATGTATACATTCGATATAGGCAAGATGAATAATCTTGCCAATTTCAACTGGGCTGGGAAGCCTCCCTTCCATTTTAACTGATAAACTAGTTGATGATCGGAAGATGGGAAGCTTAACACTTGTATAAGATCCCTTGCAAAGCAAGGCTGACATTTAAAGTGTCCAGCAGTTTTCAAAATACTAGGAAGTCTGTCTGCTCTAGATCTAGAATAAGTCAATAATTAAACCACTGATGCCATTAGCTGTCAGCACACGATGAACCCTTAACAAGATAGGTTGCTTCCTATAAATATGAATAATGTCCGTCAGTATCAGGAATAAGAGCAGCTTTTAATGCTCAATATTTAAGTTCTTTCACCTATTTAAGTTTCTCAGTTAAAGGCAGGAATAACATTTCTACTTCTGTGAGATCCTCAGGACAAAACACACGTGGGTGAAATACGGATATATGTGTATTACTCCCAGATACTCTTGGTATCACATCTCATGCAGTTTATGAGACATTTACAAAATTACTTCAATGACTGATTGATTCATTCATTCATATATACACTAATGTACCAATGTGTAACAAGTACTGGATCCTGGCTATAAAGATGACGTGGAGATTACTGAAGACACTGAATGTGCTCGCAAAAGTTCACAGTTGAGCAGAGGAGGCAGACTCATAAGCGCCTGTGCCAGTATAGGTATGTGATTTAAGAGCCTGGGTTCAAATCCTGGTCCTCTTTTTGCAGGTTTTCTCACCTGCAAAATGGGAAATCCATAGTACCTATTTCACAGGACAACTGTAGAATCACATGAGGAAAGGTCTAAAAACTACTTTGCAGCTGCTGGTTTTTATAAGAGTAAATCTTGGCTATTGGCATATGTTATATATACATCGACTCTACAAGGCAGGGCAGGTGCAAGGCGGAGGTGTACGGTGTTACCCTGCTTAGAGAGGAGGTGCGAAGGTATGCCTGGCAGGGACAGTAGCTTGAACAGAAGGTTGCTGAGCAGCTCATAAAGGACCTTAAGCATCATATGATTGAGCCCAGACTTCATCCTCCAGGGAGTGGGAGGCATGGAAGAGTTTTATGCAGGGGATACACATTAGATCTGCATTTTTGAGTGAATACTGTGGTAACTGCCTAGGATAAAACTGGAGAAGCTCCTTGAGGCTGAGAAAGAGCTCAATCAAAAGGCTGCCAATGATCTGGCTGCCTTGGGACAAGGACCTACCAACCTACAGCAGTGAGGGGATGAGAAGCAGGAGGAATAATTTTAAACCAGTCAAATGGAGCAGAAGGGGAGAAAAAAGAAATGTGGGTTAAGTCCCAGGTTTCTGGCCTGGGTGACAGGGTGGATGGTGGGACCATCGATCTGAATGGGGACCCAGAAGGGAAATGTCATGCAGGCTTGCTACTGGTGAAGCCGTCCACTTGCATATGCAGGTTTGGGGATCAAGGGAGTGGACCAAGTTGGAAAGACTATGAGCCCTCTCTTCCTACAGGAAGCAGAGGAGATTGTTGAGCAAGAGAGCGTATGTAGCACTGAAGGCGGAGGAAGACAGAGGAGGGTAGTCTGTAAACAGGAGTGAGACAGGTAGGGTATAACGCAGGAAACTGTGTCACAGAAGCCAAGGTGGATATTTATAAGAAGTAAAGAAGAGAGGAAAGTCCATACAGTCAAAGCTATGGTCTTTGCAGTAGCCATGTATGGATGAAAGTTGAACCATAAAGAAGGCTGAATGCTGAAGAATTGATGCTTTGGAACCGTGGTGTTACAGAAGACCATGTAGAGTCCCTTGGACTGCAGTGAGAGCAAACCAGTCCATCCTAAGGGAAACCAACCCGTAACACTCACTGGAAGGACTGATGCTGAAGCTGAAGTCCTCCTATACTTTGGCCATGTGTGATGTGAACAGCTGACTCACTAGAAAAGACCCTGATGCTGGGAAAGATTGAGGGCAGGAGGAGAAGGGGGCAAAAGAGGATGAGATGGTTGCATGGTATCACCTATTCAATGGATGTGAACTGGGTGAACTCTGGAAGATGGTGAGGGACAGGTGCTGCAGCCCATGGGGTTGCAAAGAGTCGGACACAACTTAGTGACTGAACAACAAAAACAAAGACGAGGGAAGCAGAGGCATACCAGATGACGCTAAGCAAGATGGGGGCTTTAAAATACATACGCAGTAACATGGGGAGAGGCTGCCTGTATAAAATTGCAGGGTTAACAGCACTCCAACGACAGCCAAGTACTCTAGTGCTACCTGAGGTGAAGGAAGCTAAGATGGGACAGAGGAACAAAAGGTTAGTTAACTGCATTTAGAACAGCTTACTTGTGCAATTAAAAAAAAAAAAAAAAAAGACCATATGCACACATTGTTGGGGCCTTTCCCATGGCCTTGGTGTGTGTGTGTGTGTGTGTGCGTGTGTGTGTGTACACGTGCGCACGTACGTGCATGCAACTGAGGGACTCTGGAGCTGAAAACCCATTAGGCACAGTAAATCCACTTCTGATCATAATAATCTCAGCTGAACTTCATTTAGTAACAAGTAATAACATTTTTTTAACAGGTCTCTTTTTATACTGCATAATACTTAATGATACTACTACTTATTCCACACACATTCTGCAAATCCCAGGATGGGCAAAGACACATTTTAAATGCCCTTAACTGTTACAATATGACCTAAGGTTAAATTATTAAAGCACAAAACAAGTTATTTTCAATACTCTGAATAAAAATGTCCTACTTTTATGACATGAATATGCTACGAAAAAGTATGTGTTGAGTGTGTGAGTATGTATACAAGTAACTAATATTTTAGCATGTGACTTATCTGGGAACAGAAACGAAGACTTAAGTATAACAAAATTTCCCAGATTACTTAAGTTTTTCTCTTCACGCTCTGAAAGTGTATTACTTTAATCATTTCAGCTTTTGCATGCTTCTGTCCCTTTATCAATTGTTTTCTTTCCTATTGGTATCACTGCCTGTGTCTTTCAGCCTAATTCCTTTCAGAATTTCTGCTTCTAATATGGACTACGCTCCTTATTCAAAGCCCTTAGTTGGCTTCCTATTAAACTTAAAAAAAAAACACATTCAAACACTTTACGTGGACCTCCGAGAAGGGACCCAGGACTCCCTCCCTGATCTCAGCCTTGATCCCTCACTGGCCACTCACTCTGCACCAGCCAGTCTGCTTTTCTTGGACAGTCCAAACTCCTGCCTGTGAATGCAACACCTCTGTTGCCTGGTATGCTCTAGGATCTCAGCCTGGTTCTGCCCCTTCCTCAATAAGAGACTTTCTCTGACCACCCTCCTTGTAAATATCCATATATGCCTGGTCTGTCACACTCGAGCCCTTCATGGTGTCTTGGAGAACTTGAAATTACAGTCGGGCTTCCATATCTTCTCAGGTGGCTCAGTGGTAAAAAGAATTGTCTGCCAATGCAGGAGACGAGGGTTCGATCCCTGGGTCGGAAAGATCCCCTGGAGTAGAAAATGGTAACCCACCCCAGTATTCTTGCCTGGAGAATTCCATGGCTATAGTCCATGGGGTTGCAAAGAGTCGGACGTGACTGAGCGACTAAGCACTTTCCATCTCTGCGGGTTCTGCAGCCCTGCACACCGAAGATAAGTGTACTACATGTCTTATACAAGAGACTCTGCAGATTTTGGTGCGTGCGGCGGTGGGGTGGGGGTGGGGGGGACCGGTTTCCTGAAACCCATTCTCACAAGAATACCGAGGGATGACTGTGTATAACTGTTTACTTGTTTATCCCATCCATCTTCCCCACAAGACTGAGATTTTATCTGTCTCATCAATTTCTGCACTCTCAATTCAGTGCCCGAGCAGTGGAAATCAGATGGCGAAAATTTAAGAAATCATGTTAAATAAAGGTATGTGTCTAAAAAAGTCCTTAGAGGTGATTGCAAGGCTCTGAAGATTTTACAGCTATTTGGGTGCTCAAGCCCTTCTCCCTCCTGGTGTTTTTAACATTCCTCACTGCTCGTAATTCTAGTCTCTTGCCTCCTTATCCTTCTGTGTCCCCAGAGTTTCGCATTTCCATGCTGTCAAGAAATATTGGTTTATCACATAAATATGCCTAAATAATGTATTTAGTAATTACTTGTTTCTGAAGTTTATAATATTTCATATACTTTATAATTTTAAAATATTTAAAAATTTCATATATGTTATCGTTTTTTTTTTTCACTCAGTACTGCTTCTAAGATTCATCCGTGTTATTGTCTACAGTGATCGTTCATTCATTTTCCTTTTCACTGCTGGATAATTTTACTGCGTGAATATACCTGAGAGACTGAGCCATCCTTTTTTCTGTGAACACTTTGGTTTTCTCAGGTTTCGCTATTACATACAATGTTGCTATGAATATTCCTGAATATTGGTGCACACATGTATGAATTTCTGTAAAGTATGTAACTAGGAGTGGAATTACAAGATCTCATGGTATGAATACGCTGAAGTACACAGTAATGTCATTCTTGAAAGCAGTGTACCATTTTATGTTCCCAACAGCAGAGGATCAAATTTGAGATGTTTCTTGGAAAAGCACTAGTTGGTATTACATAAAATATTAAAAAAATCCAACCTAACATTCTCTATCTTTTAACTGACGAGTTTTGTACATTTACTGTGATTAACAATTTATATGGACGTGTTTACCAATGTATGTATCCATTCTTTCTTGCATCTCAGACATTCCTTTTAAGATAGTTTCAGTCTTTTTGAAACTATGTCCTTTAGAAGTTATGCCCCTTAGAAGTTTCGTTAGTGAAAAGGTGAAAGGAAGCTCTCTTGATTTTTGTTTATCTAAAAATGTCTTTGTCTTGTGAAGGTATTCTGTACTTAGAACGTCAGTCAGTCAGTCAGTCAGTTCAGTCGCTCAGTTGTGTCCGACTCTTTGCGACCCCATGAATTGCAGCACACCAGGCCTCCTTGTCCATCACCAACTCCTGGAGTTCACTCAGACTCATGTTCATCAAGTCGGTGATGCCATCCAGCCATCTCATCCTCTGTCGTCCCCTTCTCCTCTTGCCCCCAATCCCTCCAAGCCTCAGAGTCTTTTCCAGTGAGTCAACTCTTCGCATGAGGTGGCCAAAGTACTGGAATTTCAGCTTTAGCATCATTCCTTCCAAAGAAATCCCAGGGCTGATCTTCTTCAGAATGGACTGGTTGGGTCTCCTTGCAGTCCAAGGGACTCTCAAGAGTCTTATCCAACACCACAGTCCAAAAGCATCAATTCTTCGGCGCTCAGCTTTCTTCACAGTCCAACTCTCACATCCATACATGACCACAGGAAAAACCATAGCCTTGACTAGACGGACCTTTGTTGGGAAAATAATGTTTCTACTTTTCAATATGCTATCTAGGTTGGTCATAACTTTTCTTCCAAGGAGTAAGCGTCTTTTAATTTCATACACATTTCATTGTGTTGTTCAGCCGCTCAGTTGTGCTCAACTTTTGAGACCCCATGGACTGTAGTCCAGGCTCCTCTGATCATGGAATTCTCCAGGCAAGAATACTGGAGTGGGTTGACATTTCCTTCTTCAGGGGATCTTCCCAACCCAGCTATCAAACCCGTCTCTCTTGCATTGGCAAGTGGATTCTTTATCACTGAGCCACCAGGGAAGCCATTAGTAGTAATAAAAAATCTGCAAAAGCAGCAGCATTGACAAGGTCCTATCGACCCCAAGAGCAGGACAGTACATTCACCAAGCAAGCCACCATCTCCACCGTGTCTGGCCCCTCCAATGATGCGAGGCACGCTTGGCAAAGAGTCATTGTTACTAATCTGAAGGAGCTCGCAGCAGCAGGAAAAAAGGTGTAAGTCCCATGAAACGTAAATAGAGAGTGAAAGGCTTCGTGTGAAGCCTGAAGCGGGTGGCTTCAGAAGGGCGGTCAGAGTTCAGAGCAGGAAGTGTCTAAAGAGAGCTAGATCCCACTAAGATCGGGTTGCAGAAGCTCCTGAATCATATTTCCACACAATGCTGCTTCTGTGGCCAAACCACACCTTTCCTTTGAATCTAAGAAAAGCCAGAGTACGTTTTCTTCAGAAATAGTATCATGGCTTAATCTGAATCCTGAGTCAGGCATGAGGCAGATGAGAGCAATACTGAGACAAATGTTCTTTTAAAAAAAAAAAAAAAAAACCAAGTTAGAGAGAGAGCAACTGTGTAAAATGCCACACACACATTCCATGAATGGCAGACTGAGCGTGCCATCGAGTTGCTCGCTCAGGTGCCCGCTCCGGTTGTGAACGGTGGGGCATTCCTGCGTGGTTTTGTGAAACAGAACAAGACAGTGCAGGTTATACACGGGCTGGGCCGAAAGCCTCAGGAATTTCTTTCAACTGGTTTTTTTGGAAAGGTTAACAGCTGGCAGAGTTCTGGTGTGACACACATCTTAAGCAGACTATGGGAAAGAAGCGTATGTTATTTGTGACATTAATTACTAATCTGTGGTTGGTACCAACGAGTCACTTACTGACCGGGGAAGAATCTAACCTATTTGGAAAATGAAACTTTCTGAATATTAACTACTGAGCACCTACCCCCAAGAGACAGTGATAACCGGAATACAAAATGGTCTGGTGTAGAAATAAGATGAAAAGGCCCATTTTGATGACAGTTAGGAATTTAGTTTCATAATTTAGGAATTGCTGGTTTGCAGTCATCCACTTCCTCTCTATAGAGATTAAGTATAGAACATGCCCTTCCTGAGCAATTTGTTTCTTATCTTTCTGCAGGCTGCCCTAAGGGTGGTAAAGAAGAAAAGGAACAGCAAGCAGGTTTGTGCTTCGGGGTCAAAACTCAGTTTCTCTCCTTTACCCTCAATTATCTGCCTGGCAGGTGAAAGTGAGCAGCTTATAAAATCCGAAAGAATAACACTGGGTTTCTGGGACTCTCTGACCTCACACTGAGAGACAGAGAATGCCTGGGACCTAGATGGTCTTCTCTGTCTCTGCAGTTAATTCACAGTGACATGGGCACCCATGCTGAGTCAGTATCTTGGTGAAAACCCCGTAACTGTTGGATTTGCATATTCAACTTCTTGTATTCCAAGACCAGGTGCCTGTATACTCTTAGAAAGAACATATTTAATTTGTTCCCAAACTTCAGCACCGTTCAAAGAATACTGATAGTGGAAAGAAGATTTCCTCAACAGAGTCATTTCAGGAGTCCCAGAAACATCCTCCCCTTCGAGAAACAAATAGTAAGGAAAAAGGAGAGAAGGGTCTCCCTCAGACGTCAGCAAGGTAAACTGTAATATGAGCGGCCCTAGTAGTAACTGGCTAGAAGTGAGCACACGGTGTAATTAGTTACACTCATTCCTGTATCTGTCTTCGCGATTCGGTGCAAAGATGACTGTTACTACTGTGCATTTCCATTATAGTACTGTACTGAGTACTTATTCTTTTCTTGTATGGACTGATTTAATTCCCACAACAATCTTAAAAAGTGGGTACATTTATATTATTCATTTTAACAAACAGGACACCAAGAGGAGGCCGTGTGAAGTTAAGTTCACACGGCTTGTTAAGTAGCAAGATAAACCCCACGTAAAAGTCCTGGCTTCAGAATCCGTCCCTTTAGTCAATGGGCTGGGCCATACAGCTTCTTGAATAAAGCAAGACTTTTGGGGAAAAAAAATCTTGCTGCCTATAGTTGAAAATGGTGGAAGAGAAAAAGGAGTATTCCAGGAACACTGTGAATCAATTTAAGGCTTCAAAAACAAGGTTGCCAAGAAGGAAGAATGAAACAAGGGAAGAAATTCTGAAACGGGATCAATGGAGTCACTGTTTAGAGAAAAGAAAGACCTTATTCTCTTGGGAGGGTGTGAACTATTTATTCACCAATACCTGGTGAGATATAGAAAACACACACATGATAAACCAATGCAATATAAGAAAGAACAGTGGGGCATACAGTGCTTACATTCCAAAGTTCTGCTATCTGCTCAAATTCTTCTGACTTACCATCGAGCCTCAAGGAAATGACACTGGTCTTTCTAAGAGAAACGGCCATTTTCAAGTGTATAGTATTTGGAGGAAGCGGGGGCATGTGGTGCTGAAATTTTTATTTAAAGTTTGAAAATAATTCTCAAACTTGACAGACTCTTGGTGGAATGACATCCAATATCTAACTTCTAAACCTGCTATTCCACAGGAGTAGTGAAGGAAGAAGGCTGAAGCTGAGCGTCCAAAGAGGAGAACTAGCTAACAAAAGGCTGAAAAAACATTTTACCCCTTATTTATTAGCCTCATTCTTCTTTGACTTTCTGGCATTGGAAACTGCAAAATAAATCCATGGTACCATTTTTTTTTTTTTTTTTAGTGGATGAACAAGCTGGACCAAGAGAATGGAGAGGGAGATAAAACGAGACCACACAAATTTGCCCGTAATGAGGATGTATTACTTTTATAATGGACATAAACATCTTAAAAGCATATCGGTACCAATTACTGTTCCATGAGCATAATATGTGTGATGCCTGGTTTTTCCCCTCAAGGTGCTTGTTGTCTAATGAAAAGAGTAAATTATGGGCATTTTGTGGCTGTTTACATAACATAACCCTCATTAGGGTTTAGTCATATCATGACCACATGTGAAGTATGTAATTTGCCAACTTCAGCAAAAACTGGATTATGGGAATGGAAAAGGTGAAACAGAAAGACAGGTGACTAATTAGATACAATATAACTATGTACTGGGTCTTTAAGGCCCAATAAGCTAAAGCAGGTATCACTTAAGTCCTGATGAAAAGACAAAGTTTCAGTAAAAGGCTCTGTTTGTAAATTTAAAAAAAAAAAAAAAAAGTCATTTTATGATAGATTCATCTAAATGACAATTGGGAGATACATTAAACCATTAGAAAACTTCTGATTCACACAATTACTAGTGAGATGTCTTATGCAGGTCCTCCACGGCATGGTCTAGTCCACTTTGAATGGAAATGCTCATCACATCCAGAGAAACTACATATGGTACATATTTATACCATTGCCAATAACAATGGCAATGACTACACTGATATTGGCTGCTACGTCATTAAGCGTGTGTCTACATTATTATCGACAACAGTATACTACGAAGAGAATTATGACCACGGATAGTTTTCAATTTAAAGGAGTATTCCTTTTTATTTTTTTTCTCATAAGTTAAGTTTCATACCAGGGGCTTTCCAGGTGGCTCGCCTGTCAATGCAGGAGATGTGGATCCCTTCCCTGGGTTGGGAAGATCCCCTGGAGCAAGACATGGCAACCCGCTTCAGTATTCTTGCCCGGGAAATCCCATGGACAGAGGGGCCTGGCGGGCGACAGTCTATGAGCTTGCAAAGAGCTGGACACGACTGAGCACTGCACTCCTACTTTTCATATCAGACTTCGGCATGTGATGTGTTTTCCCTAGTTTTCTCTGTATCTACATTTACAGTTTCTATCTCCTTTTTTTCTTGCCTTCCCTCAGCCTCTCATCATATATCTCTCCTAAAACAGCCTCCACACTGGTCTCTCTGCCAGAAATTTCTTAATGTATGCCAAAGCTTCTTATCAATTCATTCATCACATTGCATTAGAGTGATCTTTAGAGAGAAAAACAAAACAACGAAACCCAAAAACAAAGAAGCAGTTTGATCATGTTCTCCCAAGACACCCCGCTCACCAACCCACATACTTTTCACTTTTTTGTACACATGCTCTGCTGTGTGGTATGGTATGGTACCTAGACAAAACCTTTCTCTTTTGTCTGCCGGGCAAACTCCTGCTTATTCTTCAAGACTTGACTCAAAAATCACCTCCCCTGTGCAGCATTCCCTAACTCTTCCACATCTATCAATACCTGCTTCCTGATTCCCCTGGGTTTCTTTGGTTAGAATAGAGACACGAAGGCAACTTCAGATTTACGTGTACATATGCTTTAAAAAGTAGTATAATTTAAAAATCTATATAATTATATTAATAACTAATGAACACATTAACTAGGTACAGGCATTACTTCGTTTTCTTGTGCTTCACAGATACTGTTTATTGTTTATTTTTTGCAAATTAAAGGTTTGTGGCAACCCTCAGTAAAACACGTCTTATTGATACCATTTTCCCAACAGTATTTGCTCACTTCATGTCTCTGTGTCATATTTTGGTAATTCTCAAAATATTTCAAACTTCTACATTTTATTACATAGCATTTGTTATGGTGATCAGTGATCTTTGATGTTACTACTGAAAAAGATTATGACTCACTGAAGGCCTAGGTGATGGTCAGCATTATTTAGCAATGAGGTATTTTTTAATTAAGGTATGTACATTTTTACTTGTTTATTTAGTTTTGGCTGCACTGGGTCTTCACTGCTGCACCCAGGCTTTCTCTAGTTGTGGCACGTGGGGGCCACTCCTCGCCGCGGTGTGCAGGCTTCTCACTGCGGGGGCTCCCTTGTTGCGGAGCACAGGTTCTAGGCTCAGAGGCCTCAGCAGCTGCAGTACGTGGACTCAGTAGTTGCGGCTCGAGGGTTCTGGAGTGCAGGCTCGGAAGCTGTAAAGCACGGGCTTAGTTGCTTCACTGCATGCAGAATCTTCCCAGACCAGGGATCAAACCTGTGTCCCCTGAATTAGCAGTGGATTATTATCCACTGTGCTGCCAGGGAAGTCCAAGGTACGTATATTTTTTGAAACATAATGCTACTGCATACTTCACGGACTATAGTGTAAACATAACTTTTATACATATTGGGAAACCAAAAAAGACTAGCTTTCACATGAATTCATTGTGATATTTGCCTTATGGCTGTAGTCTGGAACCAAACCCATAATACCTGAGAGATGCTTATAACATAGATATTTATATATTACAATAATATATCTAAGTAATATATTAATGAAATTAATGAAATAAATATCCTTTAGAAGTGATAAGTTTAACTAAATATTTCTTGCTGCTTCACTGTTTTAAAAACTATCCTTAGCTTCTGACACAGCCAATCAAGTCTGCATGCAGAGATGTCACTTGTAGATTATTTCCAGATTGCTATTGCCCCCTCAAGTGTTTGTTAATTCTTTTATTAAAGAACCTAAAGTATCATAGTCCTGGTGAGAGTGGTAAGCATTCATTCTTAGCCTAATCAACATTCTCATGAAATTCTAAAGCTTTCTGCTTTTAACATATATGGAGCACTAAGGGATAAAAGCACTGTACTAGATAAACTATTTTACTAGAGATCACTGAATATATCTGTGACCTCTGATAAAGAGCCAGGAGCATAAGTTTCTACCTATACAGCTGCCCCAATGCCGTGGGGAGTTTCCTAGATCAATGAAGGCCTGGTACCGTTGGTTGCAGAGGAACAGACATTCCCCCTCTCCCTGACTAACACAACCTGATTTTCCTTAGGTAGCAAAAAAAAAAAAAAAAAAAAGCAAGCTTAACTTGCAGTGTGATTGGGCTGTGGGGAGGTATATGATCCAGTTTTGGGAGGTGAAAAGTAAGCGAAACTCTGAATAGAGCTTTTGGAACTGACTGTTTTCCCTGATCAAGAAGCAGTAAAAACCTTCTCTGGCCCCTGCTTCCTTACTCACTGCGTGTGTGTGTGCACTCAGGCGCTTCAGTTGCGTCTGACTCTTTGCGACCCCATGGGCTGTAGCCCATCAGGCTCCTCTGTCCATGGGATTCTCCAGGCAAGGACACAGGATTGGATTCCTGTGCCCTCCTCCAGGGGATCTTCCCAATCCAGGGACTGAACCCGTGTCTCCTGCATCTCCTGCAATTGCAAGTGGAATCTGTACCCACTGAGCTACCTGGGAAGCCCGAACCCTGCTATATGAGGGTGTGATGTCTGAGGATGCAACAGTCACCTTGAGACCACAAGGGAAACCATCCTTCACTGAGGAGAGCAGAATGGAATCTGTTCCTAATCATTGGTTATAGGACTCCAGATGACACGGTCGAGCAGTTAACTAGCTGCAGAATTATTTATCTCCAGACTTCTTGGGTCAGATTTAAAAACTACTATTATTCAAGATAAAACTGGTTGCATATTCTGAACCTGTAATCAAATGCACGTTGACACAACTGAATCCAGAAAAAAACCCTAAGGATTTCAGTTTTGGAGACTGTGCATGTGTGCCAAGTTGCTTCAGTCATGTCTGACACTTTGTGACCCCATGGAGTATAGCTCGACAGGCTCCTCAGTCCATGGGCTTCCCCAGGCAAGAACACTGGAGTGGGTTGCCATGCCCTTTTCCAGGGGATCTTCCCCACCCAGGCAATGAACCCGTGTCTCTTAAGTCTCCTGTATCAGCAGGTGGGTTCTTTACCACTAGCACTGCCCGGGAAGCCCCTTGGTGATTACAAGTAATAAAATTAAAGAAAGGAAGATGAAGCAGAACTGCCGGGGACAGGAGACGCTCACGAGTGGCAGTTCAGTCATGTTGCTTTTCTGTTGTACACGGGACACCAGGTGGAGACATGAAGGGAAAAGCGGGCTTGAGGGTCTGATGCACAGAGGGGACCCCGGCAGAGCTGATGGCTGGGCTGCCTCTGCACAGACATGAGCGTTAAGGCTGTAGCCCTGGGTGAGATCTGTGAAAAGCTGAGGTGGGAACACTCAGGATGCTTTCTTAGTGGGGAGGAGGAACAGGAAGGGTCAACAAAGGTGATCACCAGAGACACTCAGGAAAGAGGCGGCAGAGAGCACAATCGTATTCTGATAAGAGGAGTGGAGGAAGAGGGAAATCCTGTGGGATAGCAATTTGACATTACCAGAATTTGAAATGTGCATACATGTGAGAGTTGGACCATAAAGAAGGCTGAACACCAAAGAACTGATCCTTTTGAACTGTGGTGTCGGAGAAGACTCTTGTGAGTCCTTTGGACTGCAAGATCAAACCAGTCCATCCTAGAGGAAATCAACCTTGATTATTCACTAGAAGAAATGATGCTGAAGCTGAAACTCCAATACTTCGGCCACCTGATGCAAAAAGTCGACTCATTAGAAAAGACTCTGATGCTAGGAAAGATTGAGGGCAGGAGGAGAAGGGGACGACAGAGGATGAGATGGTTGGATGGCATCACTGACTTAATGGACATGAGTCTGAGTGAACTCCGGGAGATGGTGGACAGGGAAGCCTGGTGCGCTGCAGCCCACGGGGTCACAAAGAGTTCGACATGACTAAGCAACTGAACAGCAGCAACACTCATTAAAACAACAATGAAACACCACTACACTCTTACTGGACAGGCCAGGATCAACGCTGACAACACGAAGTGCTGCTGAGGGTGTGGAGCAATAGGAACCCTCTCACTGCTGAGGGTGGGAATGTGAGATAGTACAGCCACTTTGGAAAACAAGTTTGGGAGTTTCTTATAAAACTAAACATAAAGACAGAAGAAAACTGCACACGTTATCTTTTGTCTTGGTGATGTCACTTCTTGAAACCTATCCTACAAAAGTATTGTATTTGGGGGAAAAGGTGTAAGTCCAGGATGTTCACTGTAGCCTTCCAAAAAGACTATCCAAAGGTCCATCTTAGGAGACTGGGTAAAATGAACTACTATGTATATTCACACAGTGAAGGTAAGCTATATGTTAGATATGGAAAACTGTGTAAGATGAATGGACATAATTAAATGACCGCCCCCCCGCCAAAAAAAATTAACTTGTATGGATACTATGTAATACATGTTTACATGTACACAGACAGATGGTTGCATATAAATAGGAAAGGATATGAACATTCATTTCAGTTCAGTTCAGTCACTCAGTCATTTCCAACTCTTTGTGACCCCATGGACTGCAGCGTGCCAGGCCTCCCTCTCCATCACCAATTCCCAGAGTTCACTCAAACTCTTGTCGATTGAGTCGGTGATGCCATCCAGCCATGTCATCCTGTTGTCCCCTTCTCCTCCTGCCCCCAATCCCTCCCAGCATCAGAGTCTTTTCCAATGAGTCAACTCTTCAATGGCATGAGGTGGCCAAAGTACTGGAGTTTCAGCTTAAGCATCAGTCCTTCCAATGAACACCCAGGACTGATCTCCTTTAGGACGGACTGGTTGGATCTCCTTGCAGTCCAAGGGACTCTCAAGAGTCTTCTCCAACACCACAGTTCAAAAGCATCAATTCAAAAAAAAAAAACAAAAAACAAACAAAAGCATCAATTCTTCGGCACTCAGCTTTCTTCACAGTCCAACTCTCACATCCATACATGACCACAGGAAAAAGCATAGCCTTGACTAGATGGACCTTTGTTGGCAAAGTAATATCTCTGCTTTTTAATATGCTGTCTAGGTTGATCATAACTTTCCTTCCAAGGAGTAAGCGTCTTTTAATTTCATGGCTGCAGTCACCATCTGCAGTGATTTTGGAGCCGCCCCAAAAAAGTCAGCCAGCCACTGTTTCCACTGCTTCCCCATCTATTTCCCATGAAGTGATGGGACCAGATGCCATGATCTTCGTTTTCTGAATGTTGAGCTTTAAGCCAACTTTTTCACTCTCCTCTTTCACTTTCAACAAGAGGCTTTTTAGTTCCTCTTCACTTTCTGCCATAAGGGTGGTGTCATCTGCATATCTGAGGTTATTGATATTTCTCCTGGCAATCTTGATTCCAGCTTGTGTTTCTTCCAGTCCAGCGTTTCTCATGATGCACTCTGCATATAAGTTAAATAAGCAGGATGACAATGTACAGCCTTGACGTACTCCTTTTCCTATTTGGAACTGATCTGTTGTTCCATGTCCAGTTCTGTTGCTTCCTGACCTGCATACAGGTTTCTCAAGAGGCAGGTCAGGTGGTCTGGTATTCCCATCTCTTTAAAAATTTTCCACAGTTTATTGTGATCCACACAGTCAAAGGCTTTGGTATAGTCAATAAAGCAGAAATAGATGTTTTTCTGGAACTCTCTTGCTTTTTCAAAGATCCAGCAGACGTTGGCAATTTGATCTCTGGTTCCTCTACCTTTTCTGAAACCAGCTTGAACATGTGGAAGTTCACAGTTCATGTATTGGTAAAGCCTGGCTGGGAGAATTTTGAACATTACTTTACTAGCGTGTGAGATGAGTGCAATTGTGCAGTAGTTTGAGTATTCTTTGGCATTGTCTTTCTTTGGGACTGGAATGAAAACTGACCTTTCCCAGTCTTGGGGCCACTGCTGAGTTTTCCAAATTTGCTGGCATATTGAGTGCAGCACTTTCACAGCTTCATCTTTCAGGATTTGAAATAGCTCAACTGGAATTCCATCACCTCCACTAGCTTTGTCCGTAGTGATGCTTTCCAAGGCCCACTTGACTTCACATTCCAGGATGTCTGGCTCTAGGTGAGTGATCACACCATCATGATTATCTGGGTCGTGAAGACCTTTTTTTGTACAGTTCTTCTGTGTATTCTTGCCACCTCTTCTTAATATCTTCTGCTTCTGTTAGGTCCCTACCATTTCTGACCTTTATCGAGCCCATCTTTGCATGAAATGTTTCCTTGGTATCTCTGATTTTCTTGAAGAGATTGCTAGTCTTTCCCATTCTGTTGTTTTCCTCTATTTCTTTGCATTGATCGCTGAGGAAGGCTTTCTTATCTCTCCTTGCTATTCTTTGGAACTCTGCATTCAGATGCTTATATCTTTCCTTTTCTCCTTTTCTTTTAGCTTCTCTTCTTTTCACAGCTATTTGTAAGGCCTCCTCAGGCAGCCATTTTGCTTTTTTGCATTTCTTTTTCTTGGGGATGGTCTTGATCCTTGTCTCCTGTACAATGTCATGAATCTCCATCCATAGTTTTACCAAACTGTTAATAGTGTTTTTTTATGAGAAGAAAGATAACTGAGAAATTTCTCTTTTCATTTTTTTAACCTATCTGGAATGTCTGCATTTTTAAATAATTTTAGCAATTAAAAAAGGATGCAATATGATCATCTCAATAGATACAGAAAAAGCCTTTGACAAAATTCAGCACCTATTTATGATTAAAACTCTACAAAAAATGGGCATAGAAGGAACCTATTTCAACATAGAAAAGGCAATATACGGTACGCCTACAGCAAACATTATTCTCAGTGGTGAAAAACTCAAAGCATTCCCCCTAAGATCAGGAACAAGACAAGGGCGCCCACTTTCACCACTATTATTCAACATACTTCTGGAAATCCTAGCTACAGCAATCAGAGAAGAAAAAATAAATAAATAAAAGGAATCCAGATCAGAAAAGAAGTAAAGCTCTCACTGTTTGCAGATGACATGATACCGTACATAGAAAATCCTAAAGATAGTATTAGAAAATTACTAGAGCTAATCAGCGAATTTAGCAAAGTTGCAGGATACAAAATCAGTACACAGAAATCACTTGCATTTCTATATACTAATAATGAAAAATCAGAAAGGGCAATTAAGGAATCAATCCCATTCACCACTGCAACAAAAAGAATTAAATATCTAGGAATAAACTTACCTAAGGAGATGAAAGAACTGTACACAGAAAATTATGACACTAATGAAAGAAATCAAAGATGACATAAACAGATGGACAGATATTCCATGTTCCTGGGTAGGAAGAATCAATATTGTGAAAATGACTCTCCTACCAAATATAATCTACAGATTCAATGTGATCCCTATCAAATTACCAATGGCATTTTTCACAGTACTAGAACAAAAAATTTCACAATTCATATGGAAACACAAAAGACCCTGAATAGCCAAAGCAGTCTTGAGAAAGAAGAATGGAGCTGGAAGATCAAACTTCTTGACTTCAGGTTATACTACAAAGCTACAGTCAGCAAGACAGTATGGTACTGGCACAAAAACAGAAATACAGACCAATGGAACAAGATAGAAAGCCCAGAAATAAACCCATGCACCTATGGGTACCTTATTTTTGACAAAGGAGGCAAGAATATACAATGGGGCAAAGACAGCCTCTTCAATAAATGGAAAACTGGACAGCTACATGTAAAAGAATGAAATTAGATCACTTCCTAACACCATACACAAAGATAAACGCAAAATGGATTAAAGACCTAAATGTAAGACCAGAAACTATAAAACTCTTAGAGGAAAATATAGGATGACATAAATCAAGGCAAGATCCTCTATGACCCACCTGCTAGAGTAAAGGAAATAAAAACAAAAGTAAACAAGTGGGACTTGATTAAACTTAAAAGCTTTTGCACAGCAAAGGAAACTATAAGCAAGATGAAAAGAAAACCCTCAGAATGGGAGAAAATAATAGCAAATGAAACAACTGACAAAGGATTAATTTCCAAAATATACAAGCAGCGCATACAACTCAATACCAAGAAAACAAACAATCCCATCAAAAAGTGGGAAAAAGACCTAAACAGACATTTCTCCAAAGAAGACATACAGATGGCTAACAAACACATGAAAAGAAGCTCAACATCACTCATCATTAGAGAAATGCAAATCAAAACCACAATGAGATTATCACCTCACACCGGTCAGAATGGCCAGCATTAAGAAGTCTACAAACAATAAATGCTGGAGAGGGTGTGAGTAGAAGGAAAGCTTTTGCACTGTTGGTGGGAATGTAAATTGATACAGCCACTATGGAAGACAGTACGGAGATTCGTTAAAAAACTAGGAATAAAACCACCATCAGATCAGATCAGATTCGTCGCTCAGTCATGTCCGACTCTTTGCGACCCCATGAATCGCAGCACGCCAGGCCTCCCTGTCCATCACCAACTCCCGGAGTTCACTCAGACTCATGTCCATCGAGTCAGCGATGCCATCCAGCCATCTCATCCTCTGTCGTCCCCTTCTCCTCCTGCCCTCAATCCCTCCCAGCAGCAGAGTCTTTTCCAATGACCCAGCAATCCCACTCCTAGGTATATACCCCGAGGAAACCAGGGTTGAAAAAGACACATGTATCTCATTCTTCATTGCAACACTATTTACAATAGCTAGAACAACTAGATGTCCACCAACAGATAAAAAGAAGTTGTGGTACATATACACAATGGAATATTACTCAGCCATAAAAAGGAATGCATTTGAGTCAGTTCTGATGAGGTGGGTGAAACTAGAGCCTATTATACAGAGTGAAGTGAGTCAGAAAGGGAAAGATAAATATTGTATTCTAACGCACATATACGGAATCTAGAAAAATGGTACTGAAGAGTTTACTTACAGGGCAGCAATGGAGAAACAGACATAGAGAATAGACTTATGGACATGGGGAGAGGGGAGGAAAGGGTGAGATGTATGGAAAGAGTAAAATGGAAACTTACATTACCATATGTGAAATAGGCAGCCAACAGGAATGTGCTGTATGGCTCAGCAAACTCAAACAGGGGCTCTATATCAACCTAGAGGGGTGGGATGGGGAGGAAGATGGGAGGGAGGGTCAAAAGGGAGGGGATATATGTATACCTATGGCTGATTCATGTTGAGGTTTGACAGAAAACAGCAAAATTCTGTAAAGCAATTATCCTTCAATAAAAAGTAAATTAATTAAAAACAGAATGTAGATTAAAAAAACTGATTATAGAAAGATTAGAGTTTTAAAGAAGGGACTGAATCACGTATACAAATGCTACAAATGGACATGCAGAAGAAATTGGAGAAAATGTCTGCAGAAAACCTAGTGAACGGTATCATACAAGTAGTGTCAAATTTCTAAAAACTGCAGAGCAAATTTAAAGCAATCCATGAATATCATATTTTTCTTAAATACAACAGAACTAATAATACTTGGGAACTATAATAAATATAAAGAAAATTTGATTCCTTTAAAAATAGGAGCCATAACCACCAAAGAGAAAGAAACCTGATGAAAAATACAATTTGGATTATGCTATATGTATGATAGCAGCAATATGGCATTTAAAGGTGGTATTTCAGTCCCTGATCCTAAAAACTAAGGAATTATTCTAGAAATAAAATGAAAATAATAGCCATAAAGAAAAGACAAAGATTATATTTTGACTTTGAGTTCAGTTCAGTTCAGTCGCTCAGTTGTCTCCAATTCTTTGCGACCCCATGGAATGCAGCATGCCAGGCCTCCCTGTCCATCACCAGCTCCCAGAGTTCACTCAAATTCATGTCCATTGAGTTGGTGATGCCATCCAACCATCTCATCCTCTGTCATCCCCTTCTCCTCCCACATTCAATCTTTCCCAGCATCAGGGTCTTTTCAAATGAGTCAGCTCTTCACATCAAATGGCCAAAGTATTGGAGTTTCAGCTTCAGCATCAGTCCTTCCAATTAATATTCAGGACTGATCTCCTTTAGGATGGACTGGTTGGATCTCCTTGCAGTCCAAGGGACTCTCAAGAGTCTTCTCCAACACAACAGTTCAAAAGCATCAGTTCTTCGGTGCTCAGCTTTCTTTATGGTCCAACTCTCACATCCATACAGGACTACTGGAAAAACCATAGTTTTAACTAGATGGACCTTTGTTGGCAAAGTAATGTCTCTGCTTTTTAATATGTTGTCTAGGTTGGTCATAGCTCTTCTTCCAAGAAGCAAGCATCTTTTAATTTAATGGCTGCAGTCACCATCTGCAGTGATTTTGGAGCCCCCAAAAATAAAAGTCTGCCACTGTTTCCACTGTTTCCCTGTCTATTTGCCATGAAGTGATGGGACCAGATGCCATGATCTTAGTTTTCTGACTGTTGAATTTTAAGTCACATTTTCACTCTCCTTTTTCACTTTCATCAAGAGGCTCTTTGGTTCCTCTTCACTTTTTGCCATAAGGGTGGTGTCAGCTGCATATCTGAGGTTACTGATATTTTTCCCGGCCATCTTGATTCCAGCTTGTGCTTCGTCCAGCCTAGCATTTCTCATGATGTACTCTGCATATAAGTTAAATAAGCAGGGTGACAATATACAGCCTTGACGTACTCCTTTCCCGATTTGGAATTGGCCTGTTGTTCCATGTCCAGTTCTAACTGTTCTTCTTGTCCTGCATACAGATTTCTTAGGAGGCAGGTCAGATGGTCTGGTATTCCCATCTCTTTAAGAATTTTCCACAGTTTGTTGTGTTTTGACTTACTATACCATTATTAAGGAAAGTTCAAACTTGAAGATGCTTTTCTTATTTCAAATGCATTATTTACTCAATCTTGTCAAAATCCTAAATGTTTTGCTACATTTTAAATTTCAACTTGCAAGTAATAGTCATGATGATAGTAGCCTATGTGTGTCCAGGTATAAAAGGAACATGTAAGTCTCTCTCTCTCTCTCTTTTTTTTTTCCTGGACAGTTAACACTTTTAAATTCACAAGGGATTAAAAAAAATTTTTTTTTGTATGTAAGAACCACTGAAAATTAGAGTGGTCAGATAGAGTAGGTAGTTTTTCATGATATATATAATTCTGGAAAGGCTTAAGAAAATGAACTTTAACCTATTAACTTTATGTTAGATTGCAGAAGCTACTTTTGAAAAACCTTGCCATAAACTCATCTGCAAAGTACCTGATTATTTATCTATTTTACACATTAGGGTTGTTTTTTTTTTTTTTTTGACTTACACAGTTTTCTGAAAGCTGTATCAATTTTTTAAAAAACATAAGATCTAGTTTCTTCTGTAACTCGTGAAAAATTTTCCTCAATTTAATTCATTACTGATAAATCAACTGTTTAACATTGAAAGGGGCTATGTACTGTAGAGCACAGGGAACCCTGCTCAGTGTTATGCAGCAGCCTGGATGGGAGGGGAGTTTGGGGGAAAATGGATACATGCCTATGTATGGCCGAGTCCCTTCGCTGTTTACCTGAAACTATCACAACACTGTCAATCAGGTATACCCGAATACAAAATAAAGGTTTAAAAAAAAAACCAAACAGTGGTTGTGACTAGATCTAGCCCGCTATGACAATAACTAACCAAACCACCTACTTGATGGCCATGCCTCTGAGTAAAAGCAGTCAAATCCTGTTTTTCCAGAATATCATTTAAAAATAAACACAAGATTTAGCAGTGAAACTGATTACTAAAACAAGTTTCATTCCTGATGCTGAAATTTCAAAATGGATGCAGACAGAGACTCTGGTGACACCTTTCAGGAAAGCTGATGTTTGGGGGGGCAGCTTCCCTGTCTTGATCTCACTCAGCACCCCCACCCAAGCCAGCCTCCCTACACCTCTGCTCCCTAGAAACCTCTAACTGGAATGGCCAAAAAATAAAAATGCATTCAGAATTTTCCATAAGCTGGTACGGAAAAACCCCAATGAACTTTTTGGCAAACCCAGTATTTCATCCCTCTCTCTCTCTCTCTCTCTCTCTCTCTCTCTCTCTCTCTCACACACACACACACACACACACATACACACTCACAGACCAATACCTCGGTGCCTGTGTCCCATTACCTCAATGGATATTTTACAGTTATTCTTTTTAAAATGGAAGGCAAACCAATGGGGGCGTTATCATATGATGGCTAGTCTCTCAAAATCAACAGTATACAAAAGAAGGGCCTAACTTTGTCCTAGAGAATCTTTCAGATTTCAGTGAGGGGGTGGCCTTTCTTGAAGACTAAGTAGTACAAGTTTGCTAGGCTGAAAAAGGGAAGAGCAGTTTAAGCAGAGGGAAGATCTAATGTCTGGAGGCACACAGTCTAATGGCCTGTCCTCGCAAAAGAGAGGAAAGAGGTCTGGAGTGGCAAGATCACGGGGGTGGGCTTGAGGTAGGTGGGAAAAGGGGGTGGAGAAAAAGGTGAGGGCTTCTTTGGTGGCTCAACGGTAAAGAACTCGCCTGCAGTGCAGGAGACCTGGGTTCGATCCCTGGGTCGGGAAGATCCCCTGGAGAAGGAACTGACAACCCACTCCAGTATCCTTGCCTGGGAAATCCCACGGACAGAGAAGCCTGGTGGGCTACAGTCCACGGGGTCGCAAAGAGTCGGACGCAGACTGAGAGCCTAAACAACAACAAGAGAAATGGGAGGGACAGACTGCTTCACTCCACCTTTTAACCCGTGGGCAGTGGGCAGCCCGTGGCAATCCGGGCTCCTCCTCCGGCTCCCCAAGCCGGCTGCTTTCCCACGGTTGGTCCATGCTGCATGGCCCCTCCCACAGCTCCTTTCAATAAGCCAGTCTTGTCTTTCCAGGAAAAAGAAAATCTGGTTTTCTGGTGAACTGGAGTCCTCGTTTTTCTATCCGCTCTGGAAAAGTGGGATTTTACAGTTCAGTCAAGACCTTTTCATGAATATAGATGAAGACCCTCATTTCAGGAACTTACCTCATATACTTTGTAAGAATCTTTTCTATTCTTTAGATAGCTTTTGCGGTAACGTTTCTCATCTGCTTTTTCTAAACTAGTAAAAGCTAGTTTTTTGGAACTAGGTTACAGACCGACTTTGGCCCATTTAACAAGGTCAGACTGTTTATTCTTGACAGAATTCTTTCCCACTGTAAAAAGGTACTTTTAAATGCCACATTCCAAGACCAGTGCCAGTAAACCACTGAAGCATATTTTCCCACAAGAACAGATACCATGTGCGGTCCACACCTCACTGAAATCACCCTGCGTTACATAAGGTGCAGGGAGGCGTCAGCGTCACCGAGGAATCTACCAGCCTCTCTCAGAAAACACGTCCCCACATCTAGAAGCATGCTGACCTTTAAAGAGGAATTCATCAAAATAAAAATGGGAAAGAAGAAAGGGAAGGATGGGTTAGAAATTAAACAAACAAACAAAAAAAAGTTATATAGCAGAAGAGAAATCTTGAAACTTTAGTATCCAAACCTAGAAGCAGGAGAAATTTTTAATCCCTTATTTTGGGCTTTTTATGGTTGAGTGGCTAAATTTATGGCCCCCACTTTTAGATTCTGCCAGCCTTCAAAATAAATATATGAGCAGTGCTAAAGTAAATTCTCCTACGCGTTCCCCTCCTTTCTGTTGGATGTTTCCCTGAGACCTGACGGTAGACTATTCCTCCACAGCCAACTGTAAGCTTTAGCATTCAAATTTATGAGGGGCTTAAAAATCGCCAGTGTCCTTATGATGTTGGGTGTCACAACGTCACTCTCCTTGTGCTCCAATCTGCAGAGAAAAGGAAAACAGAAAGTGGGAGCAGCAAGAGGCACTGTTCAGCAGCCCAGCGAGCATCGGTGATAAACACATTTGAAATATTAGCAATAAAGTCAATACAACAGGAAAGAAAATCCAGCATAACAGAGCGACCGCACACAAGTCTGAGCTGAACTTCTGGAGACAGCTATACAGATCAGG
Organism: Bos indicus x Bos taurus; assembly: GCF_003369695.1. NCBI lineage: Eukaryota > Metazoa > Chordata > Mammalia > Artiodactyla > Bovidae > Bos > Bos indicus x Bos taurus. Next base: position 109,681,852 of record NC_040079.1, on the reverse strand, counting down.
GTTTCCCCGGTGGTTCAATGGTAAAGAACCCGCCTGCCAATGCGGGAGACACAGGAGACCTGAGTTCGCTCCCTGGGTCAGGAAGATCCCCTGCTGAAGGGCATGGCATCCCACTCCAGTAGTCTTGCCTGGAGACTCCTATGGACAGAGGAGCCAGGTGGGCTGCAGTCCACAGGCTCACAAAGAGTTGGGCACAGCTGAAGCAACTTGAACAGGCACACATCCACATAGAGATTAACAGAAACACGTACTTATACTTCTCAAGAACCCAAGTGGACTAAATAAAATGACTAAAGGAAACAGTAACACAGACATTTTCTACCTTTTCCTACAACATTACGGTTCCTTTAAGGATCCCCAAAGACCTTAAATCTTAATTTAAACACACTATACAGTAAATGTACCTGCACAAGTAGGGGAGGAGTAGGAAGGCTTGGGAATCTCAAATAAGGAGGATGAAGCATGGTAATTATTTGAAGGTTAGGACTGGCTGCCTCAACAGATACTCAAAGTGTAACTGCCACTCCCTCAGAGCTCCAGTGACTGTCAGGGAGTGACGCAGTGGGCAACTGGGAAGATTAGCTGAAAGCTGGGTTTAAAATAAACAACAAATCTTTAGATGCTTATCAATGAAGAAGAACTAAAGAGCCTCTTGATGAAAGTAAAAGAGGAAGAGTTAAAGAGTTGGCTTAAAACTCAACAATCAGAAAACTAAGATCATGGCATCTGGTCCCATCTCTTCATGGCAAATAGATGGGGAAACAATGGAAACCGTGACAGACTTTATTTTGGGGGGCTCCAAAATCACTGCAGATGGTGTGATTAAAATACACACAAAATTAAAAGATGCTTGCTCCTTGGAAGAAAAGCTATGACCAACCTAGACAACATATTAAAAAGCAGACATTACTTTGCCAACAAAGGTCTGTCTAGTTAAAGCTATGGTTTTTCCAGTAGTCACATATGGATGTGAGAATAGGACCATAAAGAAAGCTGAGCGCCGAAGAACTGATGCTTTTGAACTGTGGTGTTGGAGAAGACTCTTGAGAATTCCTTGGACAGCAAGGAGATCCAACCAGTCCATCCTAAAGGAAGTCAGTCCTGAATATTCACTGGAAGGACTGATGCTAAAACTGAAACTCCAATACTTTGGCCATCTGATGCAAAGAATTGACTCATCTGAAAAGACCCTGATGCTGGGAAAGATTGAATGTGGGAGGAGAAGGGGATAACAGAGGATGAGATGGTTGGATGGTATCACCAACTCAATGGACATGAATTTGAGTAAACTCTGGGAGCTGGTGATGGACAGGGAGGCCTGGCATGCTGCAGTCCATGCAGTTGCAAAGAGTCAGACAGGACTGAGTGACTGAACTGAACTGAATGATGATGCAATGGTCCCACCAGCAACACGGAAAAAGTAGAGTTGGAAATTTATTCACCGATTCATCTGTAAAAAGAGGGAGTTGTGAAAGAACTTATATTTAAAGAGTAGTGAGAAATGATGGTGTTCAACAATAAGGAATATGTATTTATGAGCATGGGGGTGATTTGCAGGTGGGAAGGAGAGGATGGAGGGGTTGGTGATGGACAGAGAGGCCTGGTGTGCTGCAGTCCATGGGGTCACAAAGAGTTGGACATGACGGAGTCACTGAATTGAACTGAACACAGAAAAAACAAAAAACAACCCTCTGCGTGCCATGCTACCGAGTTGGAATTAATTCTTTAGACAATGGAGAATCATGAGGATTTGTTTCATTCATTCATCACGTGTTTATCAAGTGACTACCATGGGCCAAGAGGGCACTGTAGGAAACTCTAAAATAGTGCAACACCGCAGGCGAGTGAATAAAAACGGCAGTGTTCAACGTAACAGAATTTCAGTGACACTTCTCAACTCAGGAACTTGTACTAGGAGACGAGCCAAGCCCAAGCAAACTGAAGATATTCCTATCTTTCCCCGCCTTACAAGGGAGCAAGCAGCGGTATCTGCAAAACACCAGAAGTGACATATCCTAAGAATTAGAGAGGATGTGAAAATCCAAGTTATAGAGACATTGTTTTCTACTCAATTCTAAGGACCGCGTCTCATACTCTGCTGAAGGGACATGACAGGACAGTTGTGTTAAGGGAATTTAGGGGCGATGGGATAATCATTCCCATACGAATATTAAATGGAAGAGGCAACGAAATGTTTCCAGCTTCTGGATCCCTAAGAAACCCTCTGTTTGCAAAACCTCTCTAAAGCACTTGGACTCCAAAACGTTAGAACAATGGTTGGTCTTTACACTCAAACCTGGCCTCGAGCTTCTGAGATTTGGGCATCCCCTGTGGCTCAGACAGTAAAAAATCTGCCTGTAATGCAGAAGACCAGGCTTTGATCCTTGGGTCGGGAAGATCTCCCAGAAAAGGGAAGGGCAACCCATTCCAGTATTCCTGTCTGGAGAACTCCATGGATAGAGGAGCCTGGCGGGCTACAGTCCATGAGGTCACAGAGTCAGACTCGACTGAGTGACTCACCTTTAAGCCATCATTCAACTTACTTCTGAGACCTGAATGGCCTCACACAGGGTAGACACGGGCAGGATGAATGTAGATAACCAGGTGACAAGCAGACCCTGTCTATATCATACCTTGATGAGGGGGCCGAACAGATGTATGGAGGAAGCAAAACAGCTTCCAGGCAGTAGCATTACAGTTAAACTGTTTTTGTCCAGAACTAATTTTCAGCAGTGATCGCTTACGAAGGAGCTGCAATCAAATGAACGTCTATCTTTTACAAACAAGGAAAGCAGTCATTTGATGGACTGAGCAAGAAGAGTCGGTGCGATGCGATAGGCACCCACAGGCACGCCACGGCGGCATCCTGTACGGTGAGGAATACAGGCTCTTTCTTCAGGGAAGGTGCTCACCGTGGTCAACAGCATCTGCCTTTACCCCACAGGCAGAGACTACCCATCAGATGGTAACTGGAAATGTGTTTGATTGCCACTGAGAAAGCGTAACGGAGGATCTGGCTGGCTTCGCGTGTTTGTCTTGGCTCTGGCCTTTTCCACGTCCCCAGCCCTGGGAACCCTAAGGAAAAACGTGTCCTGTTCCCAAGCCGTGGGTACTGCCCCATTGTGCTCCGCTTCCCTCGCTGGTGAAAGTGAAAACGAAGGCGGCACAAGCGCTCCATTGTGAGCTGGGAAACACGCACTGGCGACTGGAGGCGTTCACAACAGACCTGGCTGTCTCTCGGCGAGCGGAGGTCGAACGGGGCGGGAGCCACGGGAGCCTGGCGAGGTGCGTCCTGCCCTTTCGCCGAGGTGCCCTGGCGACAGGCTTTGGGTTTTTTCCATTATACTCGGTTCACGCCTTTGCCCTGATTTACTCAGTATGCACTGGCAGGCTTTGCAGGCTTCTGTGGGAGCAACTCGGCTGCCCGAGGAGGCACAGACCCTGCCAGGTCTCCATAGTAAATACAACACGCACGGAGAGGAAACAAGCATAAACAATTTATTTTCTCCTGTAAAAGATGACATTGTTCTCTGATCTTGGGTCTGGCTTCCCTTTGCCGGCTTCGTGGTGCCAGCTGTCGAGTGAGCTATCCCAAACAGAAACGGACAAAATGAGCACAGAGTGCAGGACGGGCACCTCCATGGGGCCTGCACCCAGGGAGGATGCTGGCGGCCTCTCAGCATCTCCCATCCTGGAGGGCGTGAGCGGGGAGGGCTTCCCTGACCCAAGGGCTTTGCAGCATTCTGCCCTTCTCCCTTGTTGCACTTTTCTCTGTTTCTAACTCTACACTTCTTGGCATGACTAACTGATTAAGATCTGCCTCCCCATTTTGAGCTCCATGAGAGCAAGACCTCGTCCACTTCTGCTCCCCACGGTCCCTCGGATTCACCGACAGTGCTTGGCACGTGGAAAGCGATCAGGATCTGCTGACTGAATGTCACAACTCCATTAACTTTCTACCCTCGGGTTATCAAAGACTTTCTGAATCCACAAGGTTTCTTTCGTGTTTACTAAGCGCTACCCACAGGCTTCCGAGGAGGCGCAAAGGACCTGCCTGACAAAGGAGAAGATGTAAGAGACTCAGAGTCGATCCCTAGGTCGGGAAGACCCCCGGAGGAGAGTGTGGCAACCCACCCTAGTATTCTTGCCCAGAGAATCCCATGGTCAGAGGAGTCTGGTGGACTATACAGCCCAAGGGGTCACGAAGAGTTGGATATGACTGAAGTGACCTGGCACTCATGCTCGCATGCAATTGCTACCCATGTGGGCACCGGAAGAGGAAAACACCAGAGGCGTAAGGAGATGATGTAAGCAATTGGGATTTTTTCTAATTCTTGTGGAGTGATTTTAAATATGGAAATTTTGGGAGTCTTATCAGTTTCATATAAAAAAAAATCCCCAAGTGAATTTTTGTAATCCATATAATTATCAAAACAGTCTTCCCATGTTTCCTATTTAGTTGTTATCTTTTACTTCTACAGAGAGGAAGGTGCTTTCATATGCTTACATATGTCCTTTAATAGGAAAGATAATACAGAAAAAAGGAACTTTTGAGAAGGAGAATGTGATTCACTTAGTAAGAATTTTTATTAAGTCACTGAAGACAGAATATTCTCATTCTTCCATATGATACAAAGTGGATTTTTTCCCTCCAAACTGTGTGGTAGGCACAGGCATTTGGAGGAAAAATGCGAATTCTCCCATTTGTCTAATGATTGGATAAAGGTGCCCCCAAAACACTGAAAAGGCACTGTAATACTTATTGTTCACCGAAGAACAGAAATTCGTTTATGGCAGGGCGATTCTGGACTTCATCCCAGCATGAGAAGTTACTGATGCCCCAAAAGGAACGAGCTCATTTTAGGCTGTAGCCTTCTCTCTACCCACAGGTGGCATCATGGTGACTGCCCTGAGGAGTGACTCACTCTAACTGCATAGATGTGGCCATTACATCTGGATATAAAAACATCAACCCTGGCACCGCCAAAGTACTGGAGTTTCAGCTTTAGCATCATTCCTTCCAAAGAAATCCCAGGGCTGATCTCCTTCAGAATGGACTGGTTGGATCTCCTTGCAGTCCAAGGGACTCTCAAGAGTCTTCTCCAACACCACAGTTCAAAAGCATCAATTCTTCGGTGCTCAGCTTTCTTCACAGTCCAACTCTCACATCCATACATGACCACAGGAAAAACCATAGCCTTGACTAGACGAACCTTTGTTGGCAAAGTAATGTCTCTGCTTTTGAATATGCTATCTAGGGTGGTCATAACTTTCCTTCCAAGGAGTAAGCATCTTTTAATTTCATGGCTGCAGTCACCATCTGTAGTGATTTTGGAGCCCAGAAAAATAAAGTCTGACACTGTTTCCACTGTTTCCCCATCTATTTCCCATGAAGTGATGGGACCAGATGCCATGATCTTAGTTTTCTGAATGTTGAGCTTTAAGCCAACTTTTTCACTCTCCACTTTCACTTTCATCAAGAGGCTTTTTAGTTCCTCTTCACTTTCTGCCATAAGGGTGGTGTCACCTGCATATCTAAGGTTATTGGTATTTCTCCCGGCAATCTTGATTCCAGCTTGTGTTTCTTCCAGTCCAGCATTTCTCATAAAGGCTGTATATTGTCACCCTGTTTATTTAACTTATATGCAGAGAACTGCCATATGACCCAGCAATTCCACTGCTGGGCATACACACCGAGGAAACCAGAATTGAAAGAGACGTGTATCCCAATGTTCATCACAGCACTGTTTACAACAGCCAGGACATGGAAGCAACCTAGATGTCCATTGGCAGACAAATGGATAAGAAAGCTGTGGTACATATACACAATGGAATATTACTCAGCTATTAAAACGAATGCATATGAATCAGTTCTAATGAGGTAGATGAAACTGGAGCCTATTATACAGAGTGAAGTAAGTCAGACAGAAAAACACCAACACAGTATATTAACACATATATATGGAATTTAGAAAGATGGTAACGATGACCCTGTATGCGAGACAGCAAAAGAGACACAGATGTAAAGAACAGACTTTCGGACTCAGTGAGAGAAGGTGAGGGTGGGATGATTTGAGAGAACTGCACTGAAACGTGTATTACCATATGTAAAACAGATGGCCAATCTGAGTTTGTGCATGAAGCACGGCACCCAAAGCTGGTGCTCTAGGACAACCCAGAGGCGTAGGGTGGGGATGCAGGTGGGAGGGGAGTTCAGGATGGTGGGGGGAGGGGAGGGGAACACATGTATACCTGTGGCCGATTGATGTTGATGTACGGGAAACCCACCAAAATAAAGTAATTCTCTTCCAATTAAAACAAATTAATTAAAAAACAAACAAAACAAAAAGTCCATGTGTGCGTGTTTGCTCAGTGTTGTATGACCCTTTGAGACCCCACGAACTACAGCCCGCTAGGCTCCTCTGCCCATGGAATTCTCCAGGCAAGAATACCGGAGTGGGCTGCCATGCCCTGCTCCAGTGGAATCTTCCCGACCCGGGGATCGAACCCACGTCTCCTGTGTCTCCTGCATTGGCAGGCAGATTCTTTACCACTATGACACCTGGGAAGCCCTGAAAATGTACATGCTTTAATTAAAAAATAATTATTGCTAAGAAATCCTGCCTTCTGCAGCACATAATGTTTTTGAAATAGTAACATCACAGATCACCAAAACAAATATTCAATTTAAGACTGAAACAGCTGGAAAATATTGCCAGAGTTACAAAAAAGTGACACAGAGACATTAACTGAACAAACGCTGTTGGAAAACGGTGCTATAATGCAGGATCACCACAAAGCGCCCATTTGTAAAACATGCAACATCTGCTAAACGCAATAGAGCGAGGCGAATAAAATGAGGTATGCCTGTATTCTTGAAATCCATCTGCCACAAGATTATATATAACCGCATGGGGCATGATTTGTACAGGTCCCTTACGTACAATGGAAAGAAGCTCCCTTGGACCTGTTCTCTGGTTTTCCACAAATGTAGTTATTTCATTACAGGTCGCAGAATTTGATTTTCAGGGTTTCAGAAACAGTTCTTCACCAGGCTCTGAGTATAATGGGCCCCACTTCTCTTCACCTTCCCAGCTCCTCCCTGCAGAACAAGAGGCCTCATGTACGTGCTTACGGCCACCCCCATCTGCATGTCCCCATCCTGCCCAACGTCTGCAAGCTACTGCCCCTTAGGCGTGTGGCGAGCACACAGGTGGCCCGATGTGCTTTTAGGAAGAAGAGAAGAGCTTGTGCGATTCCCATTCGGTCAGGGAACTCCAAAGCCTTGCGTTTAGCTGGCTGAGCGTGGGGGTCTCAGACTCTGAGAGGTATCTGGATTCTGTCCTCATCAAGAGAGGCGTGGCTAGAGCAGGGCCAGTGCTGGCTCCTCCAAATTGTGAAACCCAGGCCACGGGACCCTCCTGCCTGGTTCTAAGGTCTTCACTGTAGCCATCCACATGTTGATTCTGTACAATTTACAGAAACAAGTATAAACCACTTTTCCCTTTGAGGTTACATGTACATACCTGATTGTATACTGAATAGCAAAACCCCAATTCTTCCTAAGACACCTTTGTGTCATGGGGAAGGCACCCAGTTAAGGGCACTTAATTGTTGTTGAGTTACTAAGTCGTGTCTGACTCTGCAACCCCTTGGACTGTAGCCCACCACGCTCCTTCCTCTGTCCATGGGATTTCCCAGGCAAGAATACTGAAGTGGGTTGCCATTTCCATCTCCAGGGGACCCTTCCTGACCCAAGAATTGAATTCGAGTCTCCTGCATTGGCAGGCGGATTCTTTACCACTGAACCACCAGGGAAGCCCTAAAGGCACATAAGCCTCCTCCTTATCAGATGAAGACAAGCCAAACCAGATCGTTTGCCCCTATGTTACACCAACTTCAGCCACAACTAGAGTCTAGACTTATGACTGTCCTAAATTAATTTCTACCCCAAAGGCCCACTCCTTTAAGGAACTTACAGCTTGATAAACAAAATCCCTAAATAATTACAAACAAGACAGAAAAGTCTTACGAAAGGCATTAATGTTTCTCTGGAAATAATGCGGGAGGAAGGTGGGATTAATTGCTGAGGGGGTACCAAAAGGGGAAATCTGAGTCCGGCTTTGGAACAGAAGTAGTGTATTAGTGTTTCTCATGGTTGTAAAATGTCAGTTTCCAATCAGTTAACTTGAAATTTCTTTAACATTCCACAAATCAAGTTGATTCCCAGTTCCTGTATGACATAACCCACTAAAATATGCATATTTCCAGGAAGTGGAATGTAGTCTTTTTCTCTTTGAGAAATGCAAAAAAAACACAAACAAACAAACAAAAAAACCCCAAAATATCAGTTCATTCTGAAAAAAACAATTCCAAGTCTAGTGTCACCATGTGTATGCAAACCAATGTATCACTACAGAAATGGATTTTCCCTTAAAAAGAAAAATATCGAACAGTGGGAAAAAATTTAATGCAGCATTCTACAGGAATCATACTCTTTATTCTTAACATTAAATTTCAGCTACTACTGTTTCAAGTAAAATCTCAATTTGTTCCAGTGTCTTTTCTGATTGCTAATCCTTTTTAGTTCATGTCACATAAGAATTATTTTATGTCACATAAGAAGTATAGAGTATACAGTACAAGCTAGATACTGAAAAATCAGGTATTTATGACTGCCTTTCCCCTTTTCTGTACGAAATCATTTGTCTCCATTTTCCTGTCTGAACATATCAACTTTCAGGGAGAATGGAATGTTAATTGGTGTTACGCACAAGCTGGGCTATCATTCCTCAAATTTAAGAAGAAGAAAAAAAAAAAATCAAAACAAACCCAACTGGGTTTCCTGTTTTTATTTACGGTTTTCAGTGCCCCGTTGAGGGGGGATTAAAATAAAGTGGCTCAGTTATGGCTCATCCTTCCTTCAATTAATCTACCCTAGGAGACCAGTTCCTTCTATCATCTGTCCAGATCGCAAAGCCTATTCAAGCTTCTCCCCAGGGCCCCGAAACAACATACAAAACTACTTCCTAGGGAAGCCGCAGCCACCTCACCCTTCCCACTGGGCAAACACACAGACTCAGCCCTTTGTGGTGTGATTATATAAGCATACAAGGGCTCCCTTGACACCACCCAAATCGGAGATGTGTCCTTTAAACACCATTTTGTGCCCACTCTTCTCAAAAGTGACAGTGTGTGTTGGGCCAACAGGAAACAAGAATGCTTCTCTCTCAACAGTGGTGACGCATTCAAAGGAATCTTCTGTAAAAAAAAACTCTCTTGCCCTAGGTACAGTGTAGAACACTGGGAACCACGCGATCTGACATGTACCAGGTTCCAGCATCTGTATTTCGGGGATGAGGAAGCAGAATACTTTTGCAAATTGAGTGTTTTTTATAAGGCAAGTTCTCTCCGAGAATTTCCAACTCCCCTCCTGAATGTCTACTTCTCAGCTGGGGCATTACTGGAATTTGTGGAGGCAATTCTTTGTTAAGCAGAATATTAGCTACCTTGCAGCTGCCTCCACCCCCCAAGTTATGATGACCAAAGATGCTGTCATACATTTCTCAACCACGTTTCCCCTCCCCCCTCCCTCCAGCGCCACCCTTGACTGAGAAACACTTTGAGGCTAAAAGACGGACGATACAGTAATATACATGTTTCAATGCTATTCTCTCAAATCATCCCACCCTCACCTTCTCCCACAGAGTCCAAAAGAGACTTTATATCTGCATTTCTTTTGCTGTCTCGCATATAGGGTCGTCGTGACCATCTTGAAACATGTATGTTACCATATGTGAAATAGATCACCAGTCCAAGTTTGATGCATGAAATGGGGCACTCAAAGCTGGTGCACTGGGACAACCCAGAGGGATGGGATGGGGAGGGAGGTGGGAGGGGGGATTCAGGACGGGGGACACATGCACACCCATGGCCGATTCATGTCAATATACGGCAAAAACCACCACAATACTGTACAGTTATTAGCCTCCAATTAAAATAAATTAATTCATTTAAAAAAAGATGGATAATACGTAGACAATGGCCTATTGACTCATGAAGATTCTTTTACTTAAGGCTTAATCTAAAGCTTTAGGGGCAATGTTAGTAGCGTTCATGGAATCAAAAGGATTCTCCGAGTCCACATCCAAACGTCCATGTCCTGCCCCGAATACATAGCCCAGCAAAGGGACATTCCCTGGCTTTAAAAAAAAAAAAAAAAAAAATCTATGCATGAATTCACTGTATGTAAAACAGGCCCTTCAAAGACAAGGATTTATTAGTGCTTACTTCCAGACTCCTGTTGTATATTTTGGGTGCATTTTCACCAAAATTCATCTCGGAAACAATGAACTACATTAGGAGAAACAGAAGCTAACCAAAGTCAGCGGATTATGGTTTTATGAGACAAAAAATCCAGATTACAACTGTCCTTCTTCGCCAAAATAGAGCCTGTGGGTCTGCGCTTGTGTTTCGGCTTGGAGGAAGGCGTCCCGTGGAGGGGTGGTGCTGCCTGTTCCTGGATCACCCAAGTTCACCGTGAATTCAATCTCTTCTTCACAGTCGACACCACAGCCTCACAGGAGTGCTTTCGCACACGTGTGCAGGTACCTGACTGTTTCTCAGGCTAGGATAGGGATATGTTCTTGGTGCTGTCTTCTCCCTGACCTCGAGCTGTGTCTCCCCAGACACGACATATGCAGCTCTGAAAACAGTGGTTATGGCAAAAAGCCATATGGCAAAACCATTGGGAAACTTGTAACTGATTCCTTTCTAGTGGCTAAGAAGCAACGGTCTATTTCTGCAATGGGTTCTGTCCACAACAAGCCCAGCCCGGATGTGTCTGCAGTGGTAAGCAGAACACTCTCTTCCTACAGCCCGCCATATAAAAAGTGCAAAGACATTCTGTCCACAAACTGACCACGGGCAGTAATAACATTAGGGGCCTGGAATGGGGGCAGTCTGTCATTCCAAAGAGGAAAATGAAGTTGAAGGAAAGAACAGTGCTTTCTCACTCACCACTGAGGTAAGAGCCATCTGAAAACTGTAGATGCGAGCAAGGCCGAAGTCAGCCAGCTTTATTTGTCCACTGCTGGTCACCAGAATGTTCTGTGGTTTTAGATCACGATGCACCACTCGGTGAGAATGAAGAAAGTCCAGGCCTCGGAGAAGCTGAAACATCATATCCTAAATAAAACCAAGAAACAAAATCAATCATTTGCCAAAAGAGAAATTCAACATGCTGAATTCTCAGTACTTAGAATAGTATTTGGCACATATAAAGCATTTGATAAACACCTGCTGAATGAATGAATCTGTCTCCCTTTCTACCGCTCCACTCTCCCATGCTCAACATTACTACAAAAAGTGCCACTCTCCACCCATATTTTATTAATGAAAGGATGATTTAAAAATAATTTCAGGGACTTCCCTGGTGGTCCAGTGGCTAAGACTGTACTCCCAGTGCAGGGAGCTCAGGTTTGATCCCTGGTCAGGGAACTAGATCCCACATGCCACAATTAAAAAGTTCAAATGCCTCAACTAAAGATCCCATGTGCTGCAACTAAGGCCTGGTGAAGCCAAAAAAAAAAAAAAAAGTTCCAGATGACATAGGAAATATTCTGGAAGGATACATACTAAACTGGTGTCCAGGGTTAATGGCGGGGAGAGAAAGTAGTTGGCAAGAGAGGGACATTTTTCACTTCACATACTTTTTTATGATTTAACACATGATTTCAACAATTAAAATCCAGTAAACGATGATAACAGCAATGGTAGTTCCTAATATTTTTATAGCACCTATTATTCAGCAGTCACTATGTGTCAAGTCCTGCTTTAGTAATTCACTTAATCCATACCACAACACTGAGGTAAATAATATTATCAACCCATTTCACAGGTCAAGAAGCTGATACATAGTAGGTGTATGTAATCAGCCCGAAGTAACACCACTAGCAAAAAAAAAAACCAGAGTGTTGATTTGAACCAGAGTCCAGGAAAACTGGATTCTAACTCCCGAGGCACTCCTTTATTAGATCAAAGATCATACGAGTATGGAAAACCAGGTAAGCAGTTTTACCTCACCAAGCCTCACTTTTTCTGTCCATAAAACAGGAAAGTGACAAAACCTGCAGCACAGGATCACTGCTCGTAAAGCATCCACCGCAGTGAGCACTTGCTGCTGGCAGAGTCAGGCAGCACGGAGGCATCTGGACCAACGTCGCACCTTCTTCTCATTTTAGAACTTACAAAAGCAGGTACAATGTTTTAAACTCAGAGGCAGTGTCGGATGGCAGGAATTTAAGATAGTGAACGTGATATGACCCTTGGAAATCTGGAGGCTCACAAGACTGACCTACCCCACGTAACACTGTGAGAATGCGGTAAAGGGAGGATGGAATTAATTAGGCTCTCGTAAGGGCTAGAAAAATGCTTAGGCAGCATCAGGGGCTTCAGAGCCGGGAGGGGCGGTGAGCACACACTTGTTCATCAGTTGGGCTCTATTTGGTTACTGGCTTATAGTTCTGGTATTTTCTTCAGGGGAGTTCTACCTTCCTGGCTTATTCTAAACCAAAGCCTGAGTTTTCCACCTATAAAAAGGAGAAAATGGGGCTTACTTTTCATAATACGAGATTTAAACGAAGTAATGCATGTGAAGAGGTTGTGTAGTTTGCAGGAAACAAATGATCATCGGTGAAGTGTCTCGTTTCCTAGGGGAGACCGAGTCAGAAATGACCAGAGGAAACGTGGCCACTGTCACAAGGCCAGCGGACAAAGCACCAAGTGGGGATGACACAGGTGAACTGGAATTCTTTCTGAGAGCCACCTAAACGGGCCTGATGAACTGGCCGGGGTCACCTTCTAAGTTTCCAAAGACGAAAAGATCAGACCGCACTGCTGAGGGACAGTGGTCCAGGACTTAAGAACCACTGAGGGTAAAGCAACTTGCAACGAATAAACGAGAGTGTGAAAGTGAAGCACAAAATGTTAATGAAAGCAATCTTCTGTGGCACACAAGTCGTTATTGGAAACACATGCACACGACTTGCAAGCAGTGGATTTTAAACAGCATGACTAAACTAAAGTAATGCCATCCTGGCTTGCCATCTTTAGCTTCTTATACACTAAGCACCAACCCTTTCAAACAGTACCAAGAATAAATGTGCTTGATTCATGTTTCAGTGTTCAAACAGTGTAAGCAGCCAATGAGTAGAATAAATACGTAAAAATCTGAACCAAGTAATTACTAACAAGGCCCATCTAAATTTATATGTTGGAGAAGGCAATAGCACCCCACTCCAGTACTCTTGCCTGGAAAATCCCATGGATGGAGGAGCCTGGTAGGCTGAAGTCCATGGGGTCGCTAAGAGTCGGACATGACTGAGCGACTTCACTTTCACTTTTCACTTTCATGCATTGGAGAAGGAAATGGCAACCCACTCCAGTGTTCTTGCCTGAAGAATTCCAGGGACGGGGGAGCCTGGTGGGCCGCTGTGTATGGGGTCGCACAGAGTTGGACACGACTGAAGCGACTTAGCAGCAGCAGCAGCAAATTTATATGTTGGAGAAGACTCTTGAGAGTCCCTTGGACTTCAAGGAGATCCAACCAGTCCATCCTAAAGGAGATCAGTCCTGGGTGTTCATTGGAAAGACTGATGTTGAAGCTGAAACTCCAATACTTTGGCCACCTGATTCGAAGAGCTGACTCATTTGAAAAGACCCTGATGTTGGGAAAGATTGAGGGCAGGAGAAGGAGATGATAAGGGATGAGATGGTTGGATGGCTTTACCGACTCCATGGACATGGGTGTGGGTAGACTCCGGCAGTTGATGATGGACAGGGAGGCCTGGTGTGCTGCGGTCCATGGGGTTGCAAAGAGTCAGACACAACTGAGTGACTGAACTGAAATGAAATTTATAAAAAGCCTGAACTGTGTGCTGCGCTTAGTCACTCCGTCATGTCCGACTCTGCAGCTCTACGGACTGCAGCCCACCAGTCTCCTCTGTCTATGGGGATTCTCCAGGCAAGAATACTGGAGTGGGTTGCCAAGCCCTCCTCCAAGGAGATCTTCCCAGCCCAGGGATTGAACCCAGGTCCCCCACATTGGAGGCGGATTCTTTACTGACTGAGCCACCTAAGTTTAAATACATGTATACTGCTTTCATTTGTGTATTTATACAGCCCTGGTGGCTCAGCTGGTAAAGAATCCGCCTGCAGCACAGAAGACCCCGGTTTGACTCCTGGATTGTGAAGATCCCCTGGAGAAGGAAACAGCTGCCCACTCTAGTATTCTGGCCTGGAGAATTCCAGGACTATATAGTCCATGAGGTCACAAAGAGTCAGACACGACTAAGAGACTTTCACTTCACAGCACATACTATATTTTTCTTAGTTATAAAATTGGTCCATGCTTAATGCATGTAGAAATATTTTTTAAAAATTCATTAAAAGTCCAGAGGAAGAAAAAAATCATGCAAAACACCACCACTCAGAAAACAGAGAAAACTCTACTGTTAAATAACTTTGTCTTTCATGTCTTTTAAACAGATACTGGTATATCTGCAGGTGTAAATATATTATAATTCTATTTAATACTGAAGCATTATATATAAAATATATCATATATACTACATATCAATATATATAACATTAATATAGAAATATAACACATTTTAAAATAGAAATTGTTATTATTCAGTACACATTTTATAGTTGCTTTATAAAGATTTAACAATTCATTTTGAATATTTTGCCACTTCAACAAAATTCCTCTAAAATCTAACTCTTTTATACAATATGATTTTTAGTGGCTGCATAGTTTTCCTTCTATGCCATAATCACTATTATTTGGTTTTAGGTTGTGTTATTTTGCTACTTATTCTAAGAGTGTAGGTCTCCTCTATTTAAAGGCAAATGTAGATAAAAATGACTTGTTAACATCATACGAAAGCACAGTTTAGGCAGTGAGAACATGTACACTGGTCTAACGTTTGATTCCATGTAAATGACACCTATGTATAAAGAGTTGGTTCTATGTAAGAATCACCACTCTTTAGATTTTATCAGGCTACTTAATTTTTTTTGGTTAGCAAACTGGGTTTTCTTTTAAACCCAAAACATCCAGCTACAATTACAGTTTCGAACTAGCGAACTTTGAGTTAATGATTTTTTTTTTTTAATTGCCAAAAATCTTGTTTCCTTCACTAATTCCAATGCATCGATGCACTGGAGCATGACAGACTTGCAACTCTGGTCACAAATAAGAATAAGAACTCTGGTCCCAATTTCTGAGAATTATATGAATGAATGAACTGTAACACTAAACAAAGAAAGGAAAAAAAACACCTTTCCTTCAGCATCGCAAGTGCTTTGATCAAAGACATCTGAAAGGACTCTCTACTTAGGCTTATTATCTGTTCCATCTCAATTTATAGTATCGTGAGACATACTTTTAAATTAGCTCCTCAAGATTTTAATCTAAATTAATCTGTCTTATACAAGACTCAAATATTTCACAGTAATCCCAGTGATGCAATGCAATGAGACTACGGATACTGCCAATTAAGTTAAACACAGGTTTAAAGCCTTTTAATGTTACAGTGCCCAGTTCTGGCATAAAAGGTTTGAATGTCTAGTCCCACTGACGATAAACAGTCACTGGGGGCCCCCATTCTGTCTTTCTGAAACATGTGACGTGGGCGCCTGTTTCAACAGGACACCATCCTGGAATGAAGTCTGGCTCCTAGAGACTTCAGATGGGGTTTCGTCCTTGGCAACTCCCTTAAAAAGACTCCGGACTTCAGTCTGAACACCAGAAGTCTTCAAAGCCTTGTAACAACCATTAGTTTCTCTTAGGCGTTCTAGAGCTCTAATTCTCTTATTTCTTGAAAACAAGCAAACTGAAAATCTACCTCAAGCTTTTTTAATGGGAAAAAGTTTTATCATTGGGTCTTTTTTTCCCAGCGGTGAAAAAAGTAGTTTCAAAAGACACTTAAAACACCAACTTACATACCATAAAGTAAATCACAGAAATGACAGCTCTCAATAGACAATTCTGGACTTTTGGATAGATCTACTTAAACCTAAGCAATGTATTCACACCCTCGGGTTTCAGCAACAAAAATACGTCAGTAGTTCATTGATTTAAACAGTTAAGACATATACAGCTTGTACAAAGTTAATTACTTTTTTCTCCTATTCTAAACCCCAGTCTTTTCAAATTTGTTATCCACGTTTTAACAGAGGTGTCTTTATAAACGATTTGTTGTTTCGTACAAAGATCTATCTAGTTTGTTTCTTACGAAGGATGTTAGAGGAATCGCACAGACCAACACAACAAAGGTTTTTGTGTTTTTTTTTTTTTAACAACACTAAACCAATAACATGTTGACTTGCCTGCAGTGCAGGAGAGTCGGGTTCAACTCGTGGGTCGGGAAGATCCCCTGGAGGAGGGCACGGCAACCCACTCCAGTATCCTTGCCTAGGAGATTCCAGGGACAGAGGAGCCTGGCGGGCCACAGAGAGGCAGACCCGACTGAGCGACTAACACCACACACTACACTACAATTATAAGAACAGACTTAGACCCCATGACGACAAAATCATAAAGCAGAGGACTATCGGCAACGCGGAGGGCCAGTCTCAGGATCTCTTTTTCCTCTTTTTGTTGATTACAAGTATATATATTGTTAAGCTATATATATTGTGGTATATATATTATGGTATAAGTATATATATTGTGGTAAGCTATACATAAAATTTCCCACCTTAACCAATGTCAAGTGTATAGTTTAGTAGTAAGTATATTCAAACTGCTGTATAACCAATCTCCTGAACTTATCTATCTTGCAAAACTCAAACTCTACTCTATACCCACTAAACAACTCTTTATTGCTCCCTTCCTCCCAGACCCTGGCAACCACTCCTCTACTCTCTGTTTCCACGAATCCGGCCACTCTAGATACCTCATGTAAGTGGCATCATAACGTATTTGTTCTTGTGACTGGCTTATTTCATTTAGTGTAATGTCCTCAAAGTTCATCCGTGTTGTAGCGTGCGTCAGAGTTTTCTTCCTTTTAAAGCTGAATGATATTCCACTGTCTGGATTGATGACATTTTGCTTATCCATTCATCTGCTGAAGGATGAACTTGTATTATTTTGGTTGCTGTAAGAATATGCTACGAATGTAGGTATATAAATGTAAGTATCTCTTTGTGACCCTGCTTTCAATAATTTCGGGTATACAGGCCCACAAGTGGACTGCTGAGTCTAGTCCTAGGATCACGGTTCTCCTGTAAAATGTGGTACAATATTTCTGCATAAGCAATGAAGCCATGGGTAACAAAGGCTGGTCCTGGGCAGTCTATCAGGTGGCTTCATTCACTCACAGGCGATCTCACTCACTCCTTCCACTTCTGTGCTTAAGCAGAATCTGCCTGAAGTCACTGTATGAAGCTTGGTGTACGTCGACACTGTACCCTACTCCAAAACCTGAGAGTGGCTTCTCCGGCTTTCACTGATCGAGTCACAGAGTTAACAACGGGCTGCAAACCCTGGGCCTCAGGAGAACCCACAGAATGCTTCACCTCAAATCACAAAGGGCAAAACAAATCCCCAAAAAAGCAAGAGGAGGGTTAAAGCGGGCTCCTTAGAGCTTCAGATCAGCTGGACAGTAAAACTGGTAAATTGGAAGTAAGGAATAAATGGGAGGCCCTGAAGATTAGCCTCGAGTCATGCGCCATTGGCTTCCAATGGGAGGAGGCGAGATGGCTGAGGAAAGGGACGCCTGGCCTGGGGGTTCTTCAGCAGAAACAAAGGCGAAGCCCCTCACCGCAGCTGCTGGCTCTCCTACTTCCACTGCTTCGAGGCAACTGGATGAAAGCATAGTAAAAGTCATTTCCTGCATAAGTTTTATTAACAAAATACGTATTCTGAAAAGAGCATAAAAAGGAGCTATATAGACTATTCAATCCTGGAACTGATGATAATGCTGAGTAAGAAAAGGATCAGTCCCAACTAAGTGGAAATTAGAAAATCGCAACTGATGTTCACCAAACCTGGAAATGTTGTGGGTGTTCGAGGGACGATGCAATGGCTAAACAGACCATCTAAAAGAAGTAATCATTACCTCATCATGATGGCTATTTCTAGCCCACAATGGAAAGTCACTGGGAACTGAAACTGCAGACAGCAATGTCAGGTATAACTTCCTCAGATCGGGATACAAAAATTGACATTGCAAAAATAAGAAAATACAAAGTATAAATGCTTAGGTTGCTGGCTAATGACTCAAAATGGTTTTTGTTCTAGACAAAACAGAGATCACACTGTTTTGTGATCCTTTTAAAATCATTTAACAACATACTGTGGCTATTTCCCCATTTCAAAACATATTCTTCATAATAAAAAAATTTAACAGTATGCTTTTCTTAAAAAGTTTTTTTTTTTTTAATTAATTCATTTCACTGTGTTGGGTCTTAGTTGTGCGGGATCTTTCGTGGTGGCCCACGGACTCTCTAGTTGTGGCCCACGGGCTCAGGAGTGTGTGGGCTCACCTGCTCAGCAGCACCTAGCATCTTAGTTCCCTGACCAAGGATCGAACCCTACATTGCAAGGTGGATTCTTAACCACCCAACCACCAGGGAAGTCCCCAACAGTATGCTTTTTAATGGCTGCATCTGGACAAAATATCTTGTCTTCCTGCATTTTCCCTCTCTCTTCCCTCATCTGAAAACTTGTCTCTCACTCCATACTTGCCTCCTCTCCAAATGAGATACTAAGACACTGCTTTTCCAAAGAGTGAAGCATATGATTGTTTGCCTACGTTGTCGGGTGCCAGTCAGGAAGGACTGATCCCTGGCAGTCATATTCCTTTTTGCTAGGAGTGGATCCAGAGACCCAGTCCTAGCTACTGAGACATATAGGCACATTTCAGAAAGTATTTTTCCCCTAGTAAGACCACTGCAGAAAACTCTCTGCTGTACTGCTTCCTCATCCCCCAGCCCTAACTAACTCTCCACCTGTGCTTGAGGGCATGAACTTGAGACTGTAGCAACCACCTTGACATGGAAAGGGAGATTTCATCTGCACACAGGCAATGCCAGAGTGTAATAAGGGAAAGAGTCTGGTCTCTGAGGACATCCCTGAATAGCAGGATGGACTTTGGGGCTGCCCACTGGCCTCGTAGTTAGGGCAATAATGCTCTCGAGTACGTGCTTGCTAAGTCGCTTGTTGTGTCCAACTCTTTGCAACCCTGTGAACTGGGGCCCGCCAGGCTCCTCTGTCCATGGGATTCTCCAGACAAGAATACTGGAGTGATTTGTTATTCCCTTCTCCAGGGGATCTTCCCAATCCAGAGACGGGAAACCGAGTCTCCGAAGTCTCCTACACGGGCAGGTGGGTTATTCACCACTAGCGTCACCTGGGCAGCCCAGGAATGCTCTTGAAAGTGAAAGTCGCTCAGTCTCGTCTGACTCTTTGCAACCCCATGGACTATACAGTCCATGGAATTCTCCAGGCTAGAATCCTGGAGTGGGTAGCTGTTTCCTCCTCCAGGGGATCTTCCCAACCCAGGGATTGAATCCAGGTTTCCCACATTGCAGGCAGATTCTTCACCAGCTGAGCTACCAGGGAAGCCCAAAAATTGGCTTTGTGGGATCTTAGTTCCCTGACCAGGGGTTGAACCTGGGTCCCCTGAAGTGGAAGCACAGCCTCCTAACCACTGGACTGCCAGGGAATTCCCCCCAAAATAATGCTCTTACTTCAAGACCTTTCTTCATCAAGTGTTCTACAACTTGCCATCAACTGTTCTTACAACTTGTAAGAACAATTGTAACCTGTTCTATAACTGAAAATTATTCTAACAACTCAAATTATATTAACTAAAACCTGTTAAGGTCACTACCTTTCATTTAACCCCTGCTCCCCAATGAAACACGCCCCCCACCAACTCCCTTAGCTTCAGGAAACTTGGACTTCTTCAAGCCATTCCATTCTGTGTCATCTACTCCCATGGCTAAAATCAGGAACATGTTATTACTTAACTTTGATCCTTTTTTTTTTAATTAAAAATTTAAAAGTCACTTTAATTACATTTATTTGAATGTCAAAATACCACTTAAATTCACATAAACTTCTTAGCATAATTAATTAAAAGTGGAAAGCAACTTCTTCAAACATCATTCATTAAATCTGTCAATTCCCTCACCTCTTTGGTTCTGAGGTCATTCTATCTCATCCTCTATGCAAAGATTAACCTCAGTTAGCGCAAATGCTGTCTTTCTCAGCTGTTCTACCTGTGCTTCACAGAGCTGTTAAGTGGGGAAGTGGCCACATACGTGTCTACTATTAATACGAAGTCAGTCTCTAACCCTGACGACGACGCTGCTGCCAGCAATCATACAGGTCCCTAGTTAGCTCTCGTGGTGTCCCTGTAGGTGAAATTCTCACCGCTGTCCCTCTACTTTATCAGCTCTCTTCCTCTCCAAACACACTAGAGTGCACTCCACTTGGGAGAGAAAAACAGGCCACCAAGGGATGCTACCAACGTCCTGGGCGCAACCCACCCGTTGATGAGCACTGGCAATCTACCTGTCTCCCTCACCTCCTCGTGGGAAAACCTTCCTGCTTTCCCTGCAGTGTTCCTCTTCCTCCTATGCTCTGAATTGCCTGCATTCCAGCTTCCTCAAGTCCTGCCCTCACTCTACCATTGCCCTTCCTACTGTATCTGGGACTTCCCCTTCTCTTGTCCCTTGACCATGAACAACCAAAGCAACCCCCTTCCTTCCTTGGCCACCGGTCTTCAGGGTGCACACTTTCTCATTCCCCACCCACACCACATCCAAACGGTGAATGGGAACACAACGGCTCTTGCAAGATCACCAATAAGCACTTGACTCGCCACAACCAAGAAGTTCCACTCCTAACTGAGTCCTGCCTCGGCATTTCACATGGGATCCCTCCTTCCTCTTCACTGTTCTTCAAAAAGGAAAGATATTCTAAGTGTCTGATTAGAAGTGTCACGCATATTCACTGTTAAATGTGGAAAAATCAAAACACAAGGGGGAAAAAAGACGTAAGACATGAGATAACAGGAATCTGAACCAGAACACTAAAGAAGAAAAGAGGGGAAAGACAATCCAAGAGACGAATGCAATCTGTTAATGCTTATTTCCAGAGGTCAACTTTACAGAGCCATCTTCTGAGGACTCTGCTACATCTCCCAGTTAGACAATGGGTGTACTTGGGCCTGCTACTTAACGCCTACCTTCCCTTCCCTCGCATCCAGCCTTGGTTTCCTCATCTGTAAAATGGGGATAACACTCTCTTGAGGGTGGCTGTGAGAACGAAAAACACTGAATTTCCTGGCTTGTCCACTGGGTTCAGAACTGGTGCCATGGAATCAAGAGAGGACCTGCCATTAGCAGTGGTGTCCGGCAACACCCTAGGTTTAGACTCATCTAGTTTCTCCAGCTGGGACATGAACAATCTCCAACTTTCCAAACAGCCATTCTGGTGGTGGCGCTCAGTTGCTCAGGTGTGTTCGACTCTGGAGCCTGCAGCCCGCTGGGCTCCTCTGCCTATGGGATGTCCCAGGCAAGAATACTGGAGGGAGTTATCATTTCCTTCTCCAGGGGATCCTCCCAATCCAGGGCTCAAAGCCACGTCTCTTGTGTCTCCTGCATTGGCAGGCGGTCTCTTTACCACTCAGCCACCAAGGTCAACAAACACCACCACGTGCATCCTAGAGGATGCGTCTTTAAAGCACTTATTACTTTATTTACATCAAGTGTTATGTTGCCTGTTCTTAATTTTGCAAGACTAAAGATTGCTAGCATTTTAGGTCCTGAAGCGTCCTCAGAAATCATCTGTTACTGTTCACTGAATGTTTTGCATGTCCCTTTTTTGTATAAGACCCAACTTTCTAAGGTGGCTTCAGGTTGCTTTTTAGCCTGTTCCCGGGGACTGTTTTCTGTTGACATTCTCTCAAAAGGGTGTTTCCATGAGATAATAACAATATGCTATAAAATGCAATATAGCTTTTTACTCAATCAACATATTTGTTCAGAAGCTACTACTAAGTAGGGAAACACATTCCTAATGGATTTTCTTACATAATTAACTTTGGTTGCTTTCCCAGCTTAAATAAGAATGAGAATTTGTGATATTGTTCCCTTATGTTATGCATTAATGCTGAACTGCGTGCATTTCAATACAGAGAGGCGGAGAGGAGTGAAAAGAACACTTAGCTTCTCTGGGTCCAAAAAATGGTCTTTACAAGGGTTTTTATTATAGGTCATAAAACACTGCTTACCACAATGTACCTCTTCCTTGAAAAAGAGAAGAAATCCCTGCAGTGGTGAGAAGCCGAAAACAACACCCTGAGAGTGTTCGTGCCTCCTTCCCATAAACACATCTGTGTGTGTTATCTGTTCTGGGTCAAGCCGCGTGCACAGCTGTTTAAGGGGGCTCAGAAGAGGCGGCGCTTCAGCAGTTGCTAGTTCGTGTTGTTTTAAGGACTGAGTTTTTAAGCTGGCAGCCTGTTAGGAGAGAGGCGGCAAATGCATCTCCAGGGGAAGGAGGAACAAACGCTCCTGGCTAGTAAGTTCGTCCACGGACAGGAAGAAGAGACTCGGGGTGGTCATATCTAGACACGAAAAGCAGGGAGGCCAAGAGAAAACAGGGGATCTTTAGGCTAGAGGGAACAGAAGAGCATTCGCCAAGGCAAAAGTAAACAAAACACCCAGAATCTAACGACTATCTTACTGTACAAAGAATTCAGCAAGTTAGTGTTAAAGTAGCCAATGCAATAGGAATTGTCTAGGGAAAGATGGGTGGCACCAAGGCTAGGAAGCTTAGTCTTGGGAGCAGCCAGGTAATAAGCACAGGTAAATTTTATACAGCAAGTGTTGTTCTGGTTTAAGGATGCCTCTCCCCTAAATGCAGGATCATGGTCTTTTATTTTTTTATTATTATTTTTAGGAAAAAAAAAAAGTAATTGGAGGATAATTGTTTTACACTGTTGTGCTGGTTTCGGCTGTACAACGCAAGGTGGTGATTTAGCCGCTCAGTCGTGTCCAACCCTTGTGACCCCATGGACTGCAGCCCACCAGGCTTCTCTGTCCGTGCAATTCTTCAGGCAAGAATACCCAAGTGTTTTGCCATTTCCTTCTCCAGGGGATCTTTCTGACCCATAGATTGAACCCGAATCTCCTGCTTGGCAGGCAGATTCTCTACCACTGAGCCACAACCAAGTGAATCAGCTCTAAGTATGTACATGTCCCCTGCCTCTTGAATCTCATGCCCCCACCCCCAGCCTGCCCCACCCCTCTAAGTCATCAGAGAATGCTATGCCGAGCTCCCTGGGCTATACAGCAACTCCCCAACTTCCCACACTTTACCCAAGGCAGCGCACACACGTCAGTGCTGCGCTCTCAATTCATCCCATCCTCTCCCTCCCTCACTGTGAGGATGCCAGTCTTGAACATACCCCTCTAGTCTTTAAATTTTTTTCCTGGCCCACCTAAAATTCCCAGTTAGCCTTCTGGATCATTCTCTTTCCAGGAACCACAAAAATTATCTTCCACTGATCCTCCAAGGCCTCACCTTAGTAAACACCTGCCCATCCCGACTTCTACGATTAAGACTGGGAACGGTCACCTGTCCTGGTCTCCAATTCCACCTGAGCTTTCAGCACCACCTTCTCTGGGTCTCTGGCAAGCTCCCTTTTGCTGTCCACAACAGTGACCACAAACATGCAGCATTTGTGTGTGTTTGCAGTCATGTGTCTCAAAAGAATCTTAAATTCTAAATTCTGCCTTCACCTCCTCAATTCACTCATTCCTGGCTCCAACAGTTATATTCTGAGCATCCAAAGTCATACTGGCAGATGGGACCTCTCCCCAGAGGGTCAGACATGCTTCCTGCTCAGCTTTTCTAGAATATTCCACACCAACTGATCTCAGTATGTCCTCAGATAGCAACACAGTTTCATCACCGTGATCAAACTTTGCAGTCTGCACTTATCTTAAATACCGGCACCACTGTCCACCCGAATGATCGATCCACAAATTGGACAGACATTTTAGATGCCTTCTCTCCACCCAGCCAGTCCTAGTAATGTGACTCCTAAATTTCCTTTCAAATCCTATCTCTACATTCCTTCTCGAGTTGCCAGTACCTCTTCCCTGTATGACTGCAATGTGTCCCAACACAGCCCCTGTCCTTAGATTTAAGCATGCATTTTAAATCTCTCTTCCTCATAATGTTAACTAAATGATATTTCTGAAATGGAAATCTTCTTCGTACAGAAGTCACCTACTGTTCATTAGAAGACAAAGGTAGAACCTGGCTGTTTCCTAAAGCACTTTCATGTCTGATCTTGATCTGCCTCTGGTCGCATTTCCAGCTGTTTCTATGCCCTGAAGATGATTAGCTCTGTGCTATCTTTGCCCCTCTGCAATGCTACTCCCTGTGCCTGGGAAGTCCCTCCACCATCCTGCTCCACAATGCATACATCTTGTCCATCCGATTCTTTGCCATCTGTCTTCCAAGACTTACTTTAAGAAGATGTTGGCCAAGTCCTGAGCAAACCTCCTCACACCCACAGGCTAAGCCTGGCGCCCCCTTCTATCGTCCCATAGCACTCAGGGGTAGTTCTGTTAGGGATTATACCCTCCTTTTCTGTAATCAGGATGTCTTCCTCCCCACACTAGAGCCCCTCGATGCTAAGGAAGAACCTAGAAATGCAAGTGGAGTGAGAAAAACAAAGGAGCATTTTACAGGTGTGTTTTTTAACCCAGGCGCTCCACATACACTATTTCTTTAATTTCACAGCCACCCCTTGAGTAAACTCATAGTCACTACTCTAAGTTTGTGTCCCAGGCCAGCTCTGGAGGCAGGCGCTGTGCTCGGCCGGAGAACCACAGTGCCTGGTCTCACGGCCCTCCTGGTGGAGCAGAAAGGAAGCCGATTCTGGAGGTCAGGAAGGAGCCTCCCACCCAGGGCTGGCTCCACCCGACCAGGCACCCCGCGTGCACGTGGCCGCCTCAGCCGTTCAGTGAACAGTCTGAAGGTAATGAACAAACCATGTTTTGACAATGTGCTATGACCCAGCGATTCCACTTCTAGGAATTCACCCAACAGGACCAACAGCACAGTTCAGAGTAAGTCAATACAAGTGGGTCAACGCTATTTTGTCTGAAAGAGTAAAAAAAAAACAACAAAAAAACCCCACTTACAATGTCTACCAATAAGGGAATAGTTTAATAAATTGTGATGAGTCTACAATGTAATAACAAGCAGCCGTTAGAAAGAACCTGGGTAATTCTAACACGCTAACTAGATAAATTAATAAGTAAAAGAACATGCCTTAGGGTAACACATACAGTTTGATTCACTTTGATAAAAGGAAAAGTGTACATATCTATGTATGTGTGAACATGTCTGCATTATGGTGGCCAGATCAGACACAGGACACCGGGTTACGGTGCAGTTTCAGATGACCAACAGGTACATTTTTAGTTTAAACATGTCCCTTGCAATATAAAGGACATATTTATATGAACAAATTTTTTGTGGTTTGTTGAAATTCAAATTTAACTGAAAGTCCAGTTCCAGTCCAGTTCAGTCGCTCAGTCGTGTCCGACTCTTTGCGACCCCATTAATCGCAGCACACCAGGCCTCCCTGTCCATCACCAACTCCTGGAGTTCACTCAGACTCATGTCCATCGAGTTCGTGATGCCATCCAGCCATCTCATCCTCTGTCGTCCCCTTCTTCTCCTGCCCCCAATCCCTCCCAGCATCAGAGTCTTTTCCAATGAGTCAACTCTTCGCATAAGGTGGCCAAAGTATGGAGTTTCAGCTTCAGCATCAGTCCTTCCAATGAACACCCAGGGCTGATCTCCTTTACGATGGACTGGTTGGATCTCCTTGCAGTCCAAGGGACTCTCAAGAGTCTTCTCCAACACCACAGTTCAAAAGCATCAATTCTTCAGTGCTCAGCTTTCTTCACAGTCCAACCCTCACATCCATACATGACCACTGGAAAAACCATAGCCTTGACTAGATGGACCTTTGTTGGCAAAGAAATGTCTCTGCTTTTCAATATGCTATCTAGGTTGGTCATAACCTTCCTTTCAAGGAGTAAGCGTCTTTTAATTTCATGGCTGCAGTCACCATCTGCAGTGATTTTGGAGCCGGCAAAATAAAGTCTGACACTGTTTCCACGGTTTCCCCATCTATTTCCCATGAAGTGATGGGACCAAATGCCATGATCTTAGTTTTCTGAATGTTGAGCTTTAAGCCAACTTTTTCACTCTCCTCTTTCACTTTCATCAAGAGGCTTTTTAGTCCCTCCTCACCTTCTGCCATAAGAGTGGTGTTTCTGCATATCTGAGGTTACTGATATTTTTCCCAGCAATCTTGATTCCAGCTTGTGCTTCTTCCAGGCCAGTGTTTCTCATGATGCACTCTGCATATAAGTTAAATAAGCAGGGTGACAATATACAGCCTTGACGTACTCCTTTTCCTATTTGGAACCAGTCTGTTGTTCCATGTCCAGTTCTAACTGTTGCTTCCTGACCTGCATACAAGTTTCTCAAGAGCTAGGTCAGGTGGTCTGGTATTCCCATCTCTTTCAGAATTTTCCACACTTTATTGTGATCCACACAGTCAAAGGCTTTGGCATAGTCAATAAAGCAGTCTTTATCTCATAAATCTACCAACCCAGCCTGTTGAGTTGCTTCAGTCGCAACCAAGACTTTGTCGCAACTTCAGACTCTTTGTGACCCTATGGACTGTAGCTCACCAGGTCTCTGCGCAGGAGATTCTCCAGGCAAGAATACTGGAATGGGTTGCCATGTCCTCCTACAGGGGAACTTCCTGACCCAGGGATGGAACCATATTTCTTACGTCTCCTGGCAGGTAGGTTCTTTACCACTAGTGCCACCTGGGAAACCACCAACCCCATGTGAACACACATAAAAATGTACAGAAGCCCAGAAGGAGGTACAGGTACAGTTAAAGGGTATAACCTGTGGACGTAGGTGTAAAAAGGAGGAACAAAGAGAGGAGACTTCTGCTTTGTTATGTCAAGTTCTTAAAGTGGTCGAATTATAGGTGTTTTTACTTTTCTGTTCTCTTTTAAAGTTACCAGTTAAAATTACACATACAGATGCATGTAAGCCGCCCCCCCCGCCCCTTTTTAGGTTGCACTGGGTCTGTTGCGGTGTGCGAGCTTCCTATTGAGGTAGCTTCTCCTCCTGGGGTCACAAGCTCCAGGGGCTCGGGCTTCAGTGGTTGCAGCACAGCCTCAGCAGTTACGGAGTGTGGCTCTCGATGCCTGGGCTGCAGTACTTGTGGTGCAGGAGCTTAGCTGCTCTGCAGCATGTGGAATCTCTCCAGACCAGAGAGAGGACCCGTGTCCCCTGCATTGGCAGGCGGATTCCTATCCACTGTGTTACCAGAAAAATCCCAAATGTCCCTTTTACTAATGACAATTTTTAACTTACTAGCCAGAAATGTTATACTGTTGAAAATAAAAAATTTAGTGTCTCTGATAAAGTTTATGAAACAAGAATAATCCTACAAGGATCATTTATAAAATATACCACAGAAACAAAAATCAGAAAGCTTCAGAATTTTCTAAGAAATGATAGCTCCTTTTCTACTTACAGTTAACAGTGTTGCTTTATGTCTTCAACAGACTACTGCTGCTTAAAAATTATGAGTACAGCTTACTCAGGTGTTTTTTTTAACCTCCACTTCCTTACACAGATCCTACAGAAGAACTGGCGCTCAATAAATAAAAGTTTTACTAATTAAGAGAAAGAGATGGTTCAGAAATACAGTAAAGTAATCCATTTAAGGGAAGAGCTAATGATACGAACAGATTGTCTTTTAGACTCTTATTTAGTCTAACTATTGGAATATTTATCTATTCACATGGCTCTAGTGGTAAAGAACCTGCCTGCCAATGCAGGAAACATAAGAGACACAGGTTCAATCCCTGGGTTGCGAAGATTCCCTGCAGGAGGGTATGGCAACCTACTCCAGTATTCTTGCCTGGAGAATTACATGGACAGAGGTGCCTGACAGGCTGCAGTCCATAGGGTCACAAAGAGTCAGACATGACCGAAATGGCTTAGCACACGCACACTGAAATATTTTATCAACAGAATGAAAGCTAAATCAACAATGCCCTCTTGGAACAACCCCAAACTTTCTTTAGGCTGAGAATCAAAAGCTTAAAAGTTTTCAGGAAAAACAACTAGCATGAAATATCCCAAGTAGCACCCATCATGGGGGCTTCCCTTGTGGCTCAGTGGAAAAAACCTGCTTCCCAGTGCAGAAGACATGGGTTCGGTTGCTGGTTTGGGACATTTCCCTGCAGGAGGGCATGGCAACCCACTCCAGTATTCTTGCCTGGGGAATTCCATGGACAGAGCAGCCTGGTGGGCTACAGTCCACAGGGCCACAAAGAGCTGGACACGACTTGGCAACTAAACAACCACAGCAGACCCGTCACAACCAGACTTCATCTGCCTTGATTATTTCTAGTCTCTGTTTCTTTCCTGTTCTTTGTTGGAATCGGCATACATGATCTTTCAAAATGGTTTCTGAAGTGTTTTAACTGGCCTGTAACGCTGAGAGCCAGTTTCTAGAGAGATTTTAGGGTCACCACAGACTCTGTCAGACCTGTGTCTAACAGTGCTTACTGGTGTTTTCTTACTAGCTTATACTTCAATATAGTTTACTTTTATTTTATATCTATAGTACTTTTAAGAAGGATATGGTATTTGCACCCCCCAGCGCGCGGGCGCGCGCACACACACACACGCATGCGCGCACACACACACGCACTGTAGTAAAATGGATAAGCTAAAAAGAATTGCTTTTCATCCTTAAAGTTCATAAAATTCTTCTCTTCTGGCACCGTATTTTCAGTAATTTTTTGGTAGACAAGATGCAGACTGGAAGTGAAAGTTTCTAACAGTTAAAAGCCTAGCTATGAGGCTTCACTACCTGTCCCATCTATTTAGTTCATAGTTAAAAACACTTTATTGGAAACTTAAAATGTGCCAATATTTGAATGCCATATCATGAGTTGTCAAAATAGGCTAAAAAGGCATTAAGCAAGATTTTGTCTCTGCATTTTTGCAGCGATCAGTAGTGAGAGAGTTCCACTTTTCCCCCATCTATTTGCCATGAAGTGATGGGACAGGATGACATGATGTTAGTTTTCTGAATGTTGAGTTCAGATGGGGAAAAAGTGGAAAGAGTGACAGATTTTTATTTTCCTGGGCTCCAAAATCACTGTGAACGGTGACTGCAGTCACAAAATTAAAAGATGCTTGCTCCTTGTTAGAAAAGCTACAATAAACCTAGACAGCATATTAAAAAGCAGAGACATCATTTTGCTTACAAAAGTCCCTATATTCCGTAGTCAGATACGGATGGCAGAGTTGGACCATAAAGAAGACTGGGCACTGCAGAACTGATGCTTTTGAGCATCAGTTGTTGGAGAAGACTCTTGAGAATCCCTTGGACAGCAAGGAGATCAAACTAGTCAATCCTAAAGGAAATTAGTCCTGAATATTCATTGGAAGGATAGCTGCTGAAGCTGAAGCTCCAATACTTTGGCCACCTGATGCAAAGAGCTGACTCACTAGAAAAGGCCCTGATGCTGGGAAAGACTGAGGGCAAGAGGAGAAGAGGGCAACAGAAGATAAGATGGTTGGATGGCATCACTGACTCAATGGACAAACGGTCATTAGTTAGAGCAAACTGCGGGAGATACTGCAGGACAGGGAAGCCTGGCATGCTGCAGTGCACGGGGTCACAAAGAGTTGGACACATCTGAGAGACTAAACGACAACATAAGAGAGGTCCAGGAGATGATTAAATTATGCCTGATGCTCTGAGTCAAAAGAGACAGGAAAGGGTCCATTCAAATTCCTACTCACTGGGAGACTTTAGCATTACCCACAATGTATAAAGAACTCCTAAAAATCAATTAGAAAAGGACACATGACCAGTGTTTAAAAATGGTGAAAAGTTAAGAACCCGCATTTCACAAAAGAAGAATCTCAAATGTCCAGAGCTTATGAAAACGTTTTTACCCGTATTAGTCTTCACAGCATTGAATATTAGAAGCATAACAAGATACCACTACAATGGTTTAAGTTGACAACACCAAGTGTTGATAAAGATATGCAGCAAATGACTCTCCCATAGCAGTGATGCAAAAACAAAACAGTTTAAACCACTTGAGAAACTGTTTGGCAGGACTACTGGTACACAGAAGAAAAAAGATTTATCTCACAGATAGGATATTGAGTAAGAGAAGCTACATACAAAACAGTACACACTTTCATATGATATAAGCCAGTGAGTGATTATCTTCAGGGAAGGGCTTGTAGACTGGGGATGGTCAGGAAGAAGCCTTTGGAAATATTCTTCTTCTTGATCTGGATAGTTATTATATTAGCAAAAAAGAAAAAAAAAATCAAGTTGTGTGCACAGTTGAGATCAGTGCATCAACTTTTATTATGTCTCCTATACCTCAATTAGAAAAAAATCCCTATCTTTCCAGTATTCATCCAAATCTGGGAATTTTTCCAGTTGAGGCATGCTTTGCAGGGACCTCTCCAGTAGACTAATCATTAGAGGCCTTATGGACTAGAGAGAGATCTACGTCTTCCTTTGGAAACTACTTCTTCTTACGCCTGAGTAGTATAATGTGTGCTACGTTGCTTCAGGCATGTCTGACTCTTTGCGACCCCATGGACTGTAGCCACTGTAGACTTCTCTCTCCATGGGATTCTCCAGATAAGAACACTGGACTGAGTTGCCATGCTCTCCTCCAGGGGATCTTCCTGACCCAGAGGTTGAACCCATGTCTTTTATGTCTCCTGCATTGGCAGGTGGGTTCTTTACCACAAGTGCCACCTGGAAAGCCAAGCAGAAAAATAGCTTCACCTACTTTCTACCTGTATGAGTTTCTTCATTAGTATTTGGGAGGATGAAACATGTTTTTCACATCCTATTATAATAATCAGGTAATAGACAGGTGGATAAGTGCTTTGAATAGCATTAAGTGTTCAATATTTGGAAGAATTGATGTTTCTTTTTCCTCATTCAACGTGTGTGCATGCGTGGTCAGTCATGTCTGACTCTTTGCAACCCCAAGGACTGTAGCCCACCAGGCTCCTCTATCCATGGGATTTTACAGGCAAGAATACTGGAGTGGGTTGCATTTCCTCCCCTAGGGGATCTTCTCGACCCAGGGATTGAACCTGTGTCCCCTTTGACACCTGCACTGGCAGTCAGATTCTTACCACTGAGCCACCTGTGAAGCCCTTCTCATTCAACACTATGTTTTAAAGGTAATTTCTTACAGATGTATGCCATTCAACTGTCACATACTAGTCCATACTATCAAGGTCTGTCTGGTCACCCCCTACTGATGAACACTTTGTTATTTCCATGTTTTCCACTATTAGCAGAAAGTTTCTTAGTTATAACTCCTTTGCACTAACTAATACCAGGGTTTCTCTGAGAAATGAAAATGCCTGGTCACTGAATATATGTGTTTTCAGTTTTAATAAACACAGTCAAACTGCTTCCAAAATGCTGTACCAACTGATACTCCCTCTAGACGTATCTGAGACTATCCATGTCTCAATGGTCTCAACACCACCCGGCATTACCAAACTTTTCTTGGTTTGTTTTGCTTGCCTCAAATTTGATGGAAGAAGGATTTCAGTATTGTGTGGCTTTTCATTTCTGATCATAGTGATGCTTGGACAGCTTTTCATACTGATTAACCGGTTATTTTTCTACACGTTCACAACTCATCATTTTAATAACCAAAGAACAGCAACAATCTCACTGCACTGTATTGGGAAGAATCCATGTTTTTCCTGTCTTTAAACACACACACACACAAACACACAGACACACATACACACGCACACAACTGGCCATTTTCCATTCCCAGTATTTTAGCACCTCTCCTAAATTCCATGAATCCTCAAAGGTTACCTGGGGCTCAGCTATTGCAGCCACAAGTTCTTGCAATGCCCTCAGATATAATTTCTCACTCTGGGACAAATTCAACAAGACTAAAGTAAACAACCACTTTCTTCTCCAAACTGATAACTGCTCTCTACTTATTTATTTCAGCTTCTCCTTTTCTGCTCTCAATGAGTAACCAAGTCCTCTCATTCTTTCTTCACAATTTCTCCTTACTTGCTGTTTAACCACCATGCTCCTTCTGTACTATGGCCCTGGTTATCTCATTCCCAAACTACTGGAGCAGCGGCCCCTCTGACTGACGCCAAGTCGTGGCCGACTCTTCGAGACCCCGTGCACCACGGGCGCCAGGCTTCCCTGTCCCTCGCCGTCTCCCAGAGTGGCGCCTGCAGTCTGCACATCGCCAGCAGAACTTAATCCCCTACAGTGGTGACGTCAGCCACCACCCGAAAGCCTGCCATACTTCCTAGACCCTATGTGACCAAGGCCATTTATCTCCTGATCAACCAGCTTCTTGTCATCTCTTTGTTTCTTCTGCTGTGTGTAACTCGTCTCAGAGTAGCACCTTCAAAATACTATACAACTGCTACTTTCCTCAAGAAGTGAGTCCTGGGTCTTCCCTCTGAATTCCTGCAGCCTTTGTCATTTTGTGACACAGGACACTGTCATACACTGCCTTATGTGATGACTACTCAGATATTTTATTTCCTCTTTCTAGATTTTAAACTATTAGTTATGTTTATATAACATCCACATTATTCAGCATAGTGGCTCCCACATTCTGCTGCACAAGTACTTATAGAATAAATTAGATACAAAACTATATTTCTTTAGTAGACAGGTCTTCTTGTTCCCATTTAAAGCATGCCAGTAAAAGTTGATGCATTTGAAGTACATCAAATATTAGACTAGTTTAAAAAATACCATTTCATTTTGGTCAGCTGCCATCAGGAAACCATGACTAAAAATTGAGGGAAAATGCACAGATGTTAAATATGCTATATTATTTCTAGGGCTTTCACTTCTCAGCTGCACCAGTACACATTGGAAAACTAGTAAAATCAACTCCTTAAACTATGATGACACATTGTGTGTTCTATACTTAGAAATTTCAGAGATAAAAGTTGATAGATTTGACTTTCCAGAGAATCTGAAGTTTTTTTTTTTTTTATAGTAATTAAGGAGATAACTTATAAATATCATCAGCAAGAGACAGAAGGAAGTGCAAAAGGAGTTTTATGGTCAACAAAGCGCAAAGCAGAAGGTACGGCTTTAGAGATACCGATGCTCCATGTTATGCGGCAGCTTGGATGGGAGGGGAGTCTGGGGGAGAATGGAGCCATATGCATGTATGGCTGAGTCTCCTAGCTGCCCACCTAAAACTGTCACATTGTTAACTGGCTATACCCCAATGCAAAATGAAACGTTTTTAAAACTAGAATAGTATACATGAGAGTAACTGGAAAGTACACAGGTGAACAGTTACATCCTTTATGTCTTTAGGATGGTGGACTGCTTATAAAATATACATTTTTAACTCATTTGATTTGCACATTTTAATCTTTGTTTTTTACAGATAAGGAAATGGAGGCTCAAAGAAACTAAGTGTCTTGCTCAGGTCACCTGGCTCAGGTCACCAGGAATCTTGATGCCACGGACTCTCTCCACAACAATTAAATAAAATGAAATAAGCAGACAGTGTCTCCTGAACTGTAAGATCTTTCAGTATGTTAGCACTTCCCCAAATCCACTGAGGCGCTGCTTCCTAAGGCTCCATACAAAGCAAATACATAATTATGTGCGTTCCCCTCCTCCATGTCCCCAGCCACACCTGTGTGATTAATGAATGAAAACATGAAGTCTGCAAGGTGATTTTGGTCATGTAAGATCAGCTCATAAAGTACAAGCCAAGGACCAAAGCCGAACCTCAAATCCTTCAGGCCGGGGTTGCTAAGCTCTCATTCCTTTAATCCTGTGTGCATCTGTGACCCTTGGAGCCCCTCCTGCACCTCCTTCACCTCCTTTATATATCTCACAGGAAAGGTCTGACTGGGACAGGAAAAGGGCAGGGCACAACCTTTAACAGACTGGCGTAGTCCAAGGACAGGACATAAACTGATAAGAACCGACTGGGGCCAAGATGGCAGACTCAACTTCCACTTGACCTCGAGCCTCAGTATATGCTCAATGTAACACACCCCAGGGCCATGACGGTTCCAAGGATGACCACAAAAGGTCAAAAAGTGGGCAGTGACCCAGTTCCTGGAAATCCCCACCCCATCCCCCAAGTAGCTGGAAAGTTCCTCCTCCTCATTAGCCTACGTAATTACCCAGCCTAGCCTATAAAAACTGACAACCCCACACCCTTGGGCCTCTTGTGCCTCTCTTACCTTCCAAGATGGCCTGTATTCTCTCCATGGAGTGTGCTTCCTTCCTGAATAAACCTTCTTTCTCTTTACTAGGGCTCACTCTTGAATTCTTTCCTGAGTGAAGCCAAGAACCCACACTGGGCAGCCATCCTAGGGACTTGGACGTGACCATGCTCTCGCACCTCACTCTCTTCCCTACAATATGACTGTTCGCAGCACATGACCTGGGTGTCCCGTAAGTTTCTGAAGGTATTCTTCTTTGCCTATTTTTAGTTCTCTCTAGTCCTGAGATGGCACAGAGCTTTGCATACAGAAGGTGTGCAATAAACGTTTATTGGATTGAATAGCTTAGTTGACATATATCCTTACTTGACAAATATGTAAGTAGTTGCGCAAGAAGCTACCAGGAAAATAGAATAAGGGACAAGGATTTTGACAGCACATGAACATGACTGAAATGAAATAGGTAGACAAATTCCAACTCTCCGTAGAGGAAAAAAAAAAAAAATACATGTGGAATGAGGCTGTATTTAAAGAGAATAAAATGTTAAGAATGAAAGTTCTAGCAAAGAAAGCATTCCAGGATTCTGGGGTTAGGTAAGTAAAAACAAGGGCAAAGTTCAAACTAACACTGCTTTTAGAGGAATGTGCAAGTAAGTACAGTAACTTATCCAAACCAACAACAAAATGTTTTAAGTATAGGTCTTTAAAATAGTGAATAATTAGAAATAAGAACAAAACCACAGTTATATGGTTTTTGGAAAGCCCCCTGGACCAGAATACCAGGGCTTGGGATACAGTTCTAGGACTAGTCCAAATTGCATGACTGTCAGCACATTACTCATCTTTTTTTTTTAACTCACATCCTTAAACGTAATGTCCAATGTCTAGACGACATTCCAAGGTATTTTCTAATTTTGAAAATTTTACCATTTCCCTAATTTGTATATAAGTGATACCTTCAAGCTATTATAAATGGCTGCTCAAGTAGGTTAAAAATGATTCTTCTGGTTTTGGACACTTCAAACTAGGTAAACCTAGTTTAGATTCTACTAGGTAAACCTTGTCAACTTCTCAAGATTTCAAGTTGAACTGGCTCTAAATGGAGTCCCTTGAACTGCGAGATGAAACCAGTCAATTCTAAATGAAATCAACCCTGAATATTCATTGGAGGGACTCACACTGAAGCTGAAGCTCCAATACTTTGGCCACCTGATTCAAAGAGCCGATGACTCACTGGAAAAGACCCCGATGCTGGCAAAGACTGAAGGCAAAAGGAGAAAAGGGAGGCAGATGATGAGATGGTTAGACAGCATCATCGACTCAACAGGTATGAATCTGAGCAAATTCCGGGAGACAGTGAAGGACAGAAGGGCCTGGTATGCTGCAGTCCATGGGGTCGCAGAGAGTTGGACACAACTTGGCAACTGAACAAGAAAGGGCAAAGTGGGAATAGGATGGATGCACATGATCTACTATAGAGTCATGGTGACAAAACCCTACTACAGTAAGCCATTTCTGAAGAGAAACGAAACAAAGCGACGGACTTATGTCACACTCTGGACAACGTCCTAGCCACCTTTAGGGACCTAATGGAACAGCTAGAATGTTGGTTTTAAAAATCTGTCCTGTTATTCTTGCAATGCAAATTTCGAGTGTCTTCTGATAGGTTTCTGCAAGCTCTGTTTTGGTTCAATCCAGCTTTCACAACATAAAAATACCTGGCATAAATGAAGTTTAAAAAAAAGGACTTAATGATATTTAATGATAGTTTATAATGGTTTATTAAAACTATTCCTAGGTTTTAAAGTAGAGTATGGATTACCACTTAAACAACTATAAGGTTTATCTTCTATATGGGTGTCATATTTGATTCTTACAGAAGTTGATATTAAAAATTACAGCCTGGGAGGTCACTCTAATTTTTACAAAGGAAGAAGACACAGGTTCTAAAACCTATAGAACACTAAATAAACAAAAAGAAATTCCAGGGGTAGTTTCTAAATTGCTTGGAGGAACAATATAATACAATAACTCCTTCAAAATGCTAAAATTTTATTTTCAGTGGTCTCTAACAATCATTATTTGTTCTCAAATAAAGGCATGAGATACTAAGTCACAAAAAAACTGCTAAGAAGTCTAAAGTAACAGTGAATCTCCTATGTCAGATGCTGGATTATTAATGATATTTTAAGAAGAAAAAGGGTATTGGGATAGATTTGTGTTATAAACTAAGCTGGGTTCTTATTCACAACTGCTTTAAAGTTTCTCTGTCATTCTCCCAAAATTAAAAAAAAAAAAAAAAAAGCAGCGGGGGTGGGGGGGTGTGGGGTGGGGTGGGAAGAAGGGGCAGGATCTTTTCACTGCAGAGAAGAAAATTTAACTAGAGACTATCCTAATGTGGAATTCTTTCTCAGTGACAATTCGGCAACAACAATCACAGCCGGTGATGATTTACAGATCCGTGAGGAAAATCAGAAAAAGCACTGATCACATGGGCAGTCCTCTTCACTTTCTATAGACTGTTACATTCGAGAATCAACCTGTAGCTTTGAAAACACACTATATTCCTGAATGGTCTAAAAGTAAACCTGCAGAAATAAGAATATATGCTCTTTAACTCTGAATATAATTTTAGAGGTGTTAAACAAAACACAATATATGTACTGAGCAGCCAATATCTAGTGAACAGTTTTCTTTCTGCATCCTATCATTGACACCATGGGATTTAACAATAATAAAATTACACGTACCTGTCTTCATTTTGATTCTGATTTTATACACTTAGAGGCTTATAATAATTAAAATTATAAAAATGAATTGCCTAATGGCCTGGAGGGCATGGAAATGCTAAAACATTTATGTAAATAGGACTTACTCATTAAATAGCACTGACAAAGATATATAAATTATATTTAATTCCATTACGATGACTTAGATGAAAACAGTCTAATGGATTGTGCAAGAGTCCCGAATCTAGCTCCTGTGAACTTCGGCAAGTCACTCATGAGCTGGTGGTGCCAGCTGCCTCCATCTGTAAAACGAGGACAGGGCTACTTCTCAACTCTGAGACAATGTCTCAGGCTCAGTTTTGACAAGTCTCCCCCAGAATTTAATCTTTTTAAAAAAACCCAAATTCAACCAAGAGATAAAGGTATAAGAAATGTTCATTTTTCTGAAACGTGCACATTGGATAATGTCTTCCGATGGCGTTGCAGGTGCTGAACTATACGACTGTTCATGAAAATAGTCATGCTTATTGATTCACTAGGCTTGTGTCTACATGAGAGAGAGCGCTGAGGGTAAACAGGGGATAAGTCCTGGGGAAAAGAATGCAGTGAGTCATTAAGACTAGAAGTGAAACGAAATGCTATACCAAATCCCATCGAAACTTCGGGACTTAAAATGAGAAACTACTTTTTCCCATGAGAACTCGGCAATTACAAATTCTAACGAATGCTAGGAAAATGTTTTCAAGTTCTTAGCTGATGTGTTTACATGCAAGTGTCTTCAATGAAATATGCCATTTCATGAAATATGGCCACTATTAATTAATGCCAAAACCAAGAGAATTTTTACGGAATTCCATATTATGAACACATGACTACCACAGTGGTTCGTCGTGACTGGTGTTATGATTCTGAATACCATAGGAGTTAGTAATGACCCGGCGCCTTCCCATGAAATTCGAGCCAATGTTTTTGGACTAATTGGCTCATTGTTGTTCACTAAATTGGTATTTTCTCTGCTATTCTGTCTCCAATCATCGGATATTCCTCCAGAGCCTGCATTGTCTTCAGGTATGTGCTCCTACTGAGGCCCGACATTGTACGTTAGATCTTGAAATCAGGCCTAAGAAACAGTAGAACAGTTCTAAGCAACCAAAAGCTACAATTTAGTTTCTCTATGTTCTTGTTTTTAACTTACCTAAGAATCTACTTTATGGTGAATACATCCACTCCTGAATATCAAATTGTGACTTTTAACGACTTAATAAAATTATGTACTTCAATATTCAGCTAAGCTCCAAGACCATCACTGATTACCCCCTAAATCAGGGCTCAGTAGTCTGAGGAATAGAAAAACTTAAATGTAGTCTACATTTACAAGAGAAAAAGAGATTTCAGAGTTAGGGACTACTGCACCTTTACGTATACTTCACTGACTCTTCTTTGCGATCTAATATTTATAAAGTTATAAATACCTAAAGGAGTTATTTTCTCTAAATCTAATTATCTTGAAATTAACATTCAGAAATACTTTAAGGTATTTCTACATATACTTAAAACTGGACAAGAAGACCATTTTTTAACACTGGAATCTCTTGCTGTAACAGGGCCAACGAAAACTGGTACATCAAATTCACAGCCTGACGTCGTGGCAAAAGCTGACTGCGGCCCTTGTTGAAGAAAGTGATCTCCAGCCCAGATTGGTGGTGGTTCCTTCCTACTCCCTGCTGTCAACCAGACCAGGGAACCTATCTGTTGCTGCTGAGATTGGCTCTACTGAGTCAGCCCATCGAATGATATGAACAGTTCACCTGGGAAGGAGAGACTGGAGTTCTGCCTCTGCTTCACTGTGAGGTTTTGGACCGGTCCCGGTGGTTCCGTTACCTAATCTAGAAAATTAAGGTCTCAGACTAATGATGCCTTAGGACTGAAATAGCTCTAACATTCATGGCTGACAACACTTCCAAGCTCTCCTTGGTGATCACACCACCTCTTCTTCCATACAGGATGAGATGAAGTCTAGATAATACGACAGTATTACTTCTACTATTACTCTGATGGGAGCTTCTAGCCCTCACTTACAGTTCTTTTAAATGGTGCCAGAATTTTCTGTAGTAATGTTAAGGACTCAGGACAATCCAAGGATGATTTTTCCCTTCACTGCCTTGTCTGTGTGCAATCACACAGGTGAGCATCACCTCAGATCTCCTATCTTCATCCTGGTTGACCACTGTCAGAACTCAAGTCTGAGAGAGAAATACTCAGGTCCTCAAGCAAAATGGAATCCTTTTCAGAAAAGTCCTAAGTACACAAATACGGACCCAATAGCTGTTGGGGTTAAAACACGGTAACGAACCGTTCTCTCCTCCCCACCCCCCAGTTTTAATGATGAGCCCAAATGAGTAAGTTTTAATAAACAAAATTTCACATGCAACTGTCTCATTCACCCTTCCCTCCATGCTGGCAATCAGATTTTCACCAGACAAATCTACCCCAAAGCACAGAATGTGCTTACAAAGGTTAGTCAGGACTCTATTTGCATCACAGCAGCTTAATCATTTCAATCTTTAAAAAAACAAAACAGAACAGTTTTTGGAAGCCTCTAATTTATTTTTGAGTTTCTTTTCTCATCTTGGACTGCCCTTCTCCTCAGAAACTGGTTCTCATTTCCCAAAAGCTCTTGCTTGTGTTCTAAAAGCCGCCATCACTCTTCGGAGAAGACGGCTTGACAAAAGTCAGTCAGCAAGATGGATCTCTTTGGAAATGGAAGCCGTCTGGAGTCCACCGATTTTAATGACTCCGGTTTGAACCGAAGAAGAGTTTATTGCCACTCTAGTCCCCTTCCCTGTGGGCAGTAAATTACCAATGATTAAAGAGCCAGTTTCCCCTCACCCTCTCTGCCCCCACCACCCTGCTCTGCTCCCGGCAAAAACAAAAACGAAAAAAGAAAAAAACACTGCCCGGGAGGACAAAACCTGCCACCAAGGCAGCAGCGCTGCGGTAATTTCCCCAGGCATTATGATTGATGATGATCAGCAGAGCGTGGGATAATGGCTCCCCTTAATTTACCGGTCCCTTTGAAGGGTTAAAATATGGCAGATGTTGATAGCTGACACTCCTTGCTAACAGGAAAGACGCATCGCTGGGGGCCCCCTTCTAGGCTTTCCCTTCCCCGCAGCTGTCTGTGTAGAGCAAATTGTATCCACTTGTTTAACCTCGGGGAACGTCTGGAGGGGACCCAGTGCCACAAGGGTACCTTTTTTTTTTTAACGGTCATTTCCTCTCTGGTGTAACTTGCATGACAGTATGTGACAAGCAGAAATTAATGGGGACACTGCTGTGCCAATTCCTCCTGAATTGCTGACACTGGCTACAGGCTGCCTGTTTGCCACCCAGCCAAGACCTCACATGAAACATGGCGAGGGGCCCACAGCTCTATTCACCAACAAGCCAGCTGGTCAGTGATGAGAGGAGCCGAAACAATGTGGAGCGCACAAACCAGGAAGAAAACGCTTTACAAACCGCTTCCAACCAAGGAGGTGAGGTTTGCTGTGAGTTCATATGCCGGTTTATTTCCCTGAGTGGCAAACTGCAGAACCCCAGTCTCCACAGTACTTTGGGTAGAAGAAGGATTCCTCTCCCAAAGCCTTCTCAGGTACAAGCTCGGGGAAGAACATCCTTCAGGCACAAGGAAGCCACGTGAGATCTGTCTCCAAGGATGCTTTTCCAATAGGCCCACGAGCCAGAAGGGTATCTCTTGCCTCTAGCGAACTACCATGGGGCTGCCCAGTTTAAAAATTCTATGCATGGGGTATTCTTTCCCCTCTTTCTCACATATACAAGTACATGCACAAAAGAATCTCCAGTTCAAGCCCGTTAATCCTCTGCAACGTTTTGCAAGGTTGGGGAATCTGCCCCCATCTTGGCAAGATTTGCTTTCTCCTCTTTCTGTAATCAGGATTCAAGCTCAGTCGGTGGGCACTTAAATGGTGTCTCTGTTACAGACTTGGCCATGCTGATTTCGGCCCAGAAGAACAAATCAAGGCACATACTTTTTTTTTTTTTTAAAGGGA
The DNA here is from genome assembly GCF_003369695.1 of Bos indicus x Bos taurus. Classification (NCBI taxonomy): domain Eukaryota; kingdom Metazoa; phylum Chordata; class Mammalia; order Artiodactyla; family Bovidae; genus Bos; species Bos indicus x Bos taurus. Next base: position 109,640,645 of record NC_040079.1, on the reverse strand, counting down.
GGGAAGGGCAAGCAGAAACATCACCTAACTGACATTGTGTATGACTCAAAAGTTGAAGGTGAGAGATGGAACGCTGGAATGGGAAAACTGTACTGGTAAGTGTTTTTTAATAAACTGGGAGGCCTTCAGGGCATGTGCCTCAGAAAGGCACAACAAAGGGCGCCTCAATTTTGGGTTTGGGCACAGCATGGAGTGAGACTGGGGTGCTCTGAAGGAGCAGATACTCATAAAAACAACGATCTGAGGACTTTCCTGGTGGTCCGGGTGCTGACTCCACACTCCCAATGCAGGAGTCCTGGGTTCTATCCCTGTTCGGGGGAAGCACATCCCAGAACATTCCACAAATAAAGCTGCAATGAAGATCGAAGATCCTGCGTGCAGCAACTAAGACCTGGGACGGACAAATTATAAATATTTAAAAGCAAACAAACTAGAATCTGTTCAATTCACTTTCTCTTTCATCCCCAGTTTTACAGTGTCCTAACCAAACTGAAGATGTAGGCAGTTTCTGAGAACATAGGGGATACTTGCAGCAAACACGAAATTCAGCAAGTGAACAATGCAGAGGTTTTGATCTAAGTTGAACAGGCCTCCTGTTTTGGGGGGAAGGAAGAATGGGAGGAGAAGCGGAAATAACCTGCAGTGTTACCAGGTTGGCCCAGGGGGAGAAAGACACTGTTTTCACTTCTGAGAGGACTTTTCAAAGCCAGCATTAGATTGGCAGCCTCAGGAACATCATTCTTTAGCCATCTCGCTTTCTACAAATAAATGGAATGAACAAAGGTCTCCAAGTCACTCAGGCAGGAAGTACAAGACTGGAGACAAAGAATGAAACAGCCTGCAAGCCCACCTCTAGTACATAAAGGCTACGGGAATAACTCCCGGGGATGGGCTGTTGTTTCCATAAGTATAATTTAGGAAAGGTTTACAATGTTTCCAACTCAGAACTGGAATGCAGGCCTGGAAAAAATACAGAGGAAGAAGTCATGGAAGTGGAAACCCTAATCTCTTAAACAAACACATTTCCAAAATATACTATATAAGGCTACCTGTGCGGGGAGCCGGTGAGGCATTCCACTCATGACAAAGGTCATGAGGAAGGAGGCTCGGCCGGCTGATCCAGGGTATACCTGAGTCTGTTTTTCGTGTTCACTGCCCATGCTTTCTAACAACAAAGTAGTACCTTAATGAAAATTCAAACAGTGCTGAGAACCTACGGCCTAAATAACGGGTCCCCTTTTGCCAAGATCAATGTGGAAACCTCAATAAACAGGAATCCCAAACAAATTCAGACATTCCCTCTCATGTGACAACTGCCTGCTGAGTCTGAATCTCTCAGGGCTTCCTGAAAACAAATGCACATGAAATCTTGGGCTTGCAATGTGATGCCCACAGCTCTCTGCAGCCTTACGTGAAAGTGGGCAGGAGGTGTGCTTGGGGGCAGGGGGTGCCTCTCACAGTGTTTCTTATTAGTTAAAATATTATTTGCGTTTACAAATTTAGGCCTAGTTTTCATTTCTGAGCTCCTAAGTTTTTCCAGCCTATAAATAGCCAATTTAATAATGCCAGATGGAGTAAAAGAATGCTACATATGGAATCTGATTGCACAGATATATTTTGAAATGCGTATTTCTAGGTTAAACAGGGGTGATACCTGTACTTATTAAAACAGACTCTCTCAGCTCAAAGGCCACAGTGTAATGGTCAAAAAAGCTGCATGGTGTGTCAAAGGCTATCGAACTGCATACATGTTCCATCTGTGAGTTAGGGAACTGTGAGTCGGATTTTAAGAGGCAGAGGGATGTAACACACTTCCAGGCTTCATGACCTTTCCTGATGCTTCGTTAGGCGTCTTATCAGAAGGAGAAGAATAGAGATCTCTGTTATGGCTTTCCTGTGGCAAGTAAAAGACAAGGCGATGATTTTCCAGTCCATTGCCCCTGGCAACATGCTCATCAATCATCAGGGTCTAGGACTTTGTTATTCCGCTGCAGGAAAGAAAGCTCAGTGGTTTCTCTCCAAGTGAAATGGGACTCCCTCCTACCCAATATTTAAGGTTATCATCAACAATTGCTGTGTCTTTGCCTTCAGAGAAGGTGCTTTAGGGGCTCACAGGGCTCAGCTGAAACACAGCAATTTTACCTACTGTACCAAGGATTCAGGTATGGGGTCCAAGCTATTCTGAGCGTGTCAGGGGATGCTGTTTTCTAAACCCCACAAGGGGTTCATCTTTCTATAAACATCTTATCCTCAACAGTTTTCATTTCTATCATCTAGCCCGGTCTGTTTTCTTCCTCACATGCTCAAAAGGCCACAATGTGCCAAGACAATAAAAAATAGTAATAATAAACATATATTCAAATTCCCTTTGTTTGGCATCACTGTACCCCTTTAATTTTGAAAAAATGTAGGGCTGTCTTGGAGTGGATGCAATAAAAAATAGTAATAATAAACATATATTCAAATTCCCTTTGTTTGGCATCACTGTACCCCTTTAATTTTGAAAAAATGTAGGGCTGTCTTGGAGTGGATGCAATAAAAAATAGTAATAATAAACATATATTCAAATTCCCTTTGTTTGGCATCACTGTACCCCTTTAATTTTGAAAAAATGTAGGGCTGTCTTGGAGTGGATGGTGGAGTTATTCACATTATTTTAAGGCAAGTGCATGTTACCAAGACTGCTGTTGGCATTTTGAGTCTCAAATAATTTACTTCGAGAAAAACTGGAAAGACATCTGACACTTGTTCATTAAACTAATTCTGCATTCACAGCATCTTATCTATTTGTGAGCAATCTCCTGGTACATGTCGATTCACGGTTTAAAAAGAAATGTTCCTTTTTTAGCAGGCACAATAACGCATAGTCCTAAAAATTCTTTGCTGAACTATATACTGGGCTTCCACTGTAAGTGTTATGAGCTCATTTTAACAAGAGGACTGAAAGTTGATTTCATGTAAAAAACACTGAAAAACAGTTAATGACCTAGAGATCATTAAAGAAACCCACACTAGTACCTGCTACTGTAGTAAAAACAGGCTCGTAACTTTACTTTATTCTAAGGGCAGATATTAATTCTAAAAGTTTACGACTCACCAGCAATTGCTTCCATTTACAACTGAATGAAACTCCTCCATTGCCTATTTATACTATTTAACAATAAAATGCCGGAAAGATTAAAGGGGATAGTAACAATAGTGTCACATCATTTTTTCCCCAGTCTTTTAACATCTATGCCTTTATCCATATCACCATCATCAATAATCACGTACTACATGTTTTCAATACACACACACTGACTATTTTACAAATCTGCTCCATTGTGTGGCCTAACAACAAATGACATGATATTATGTTGCTAATTCTTACGCTGGGCTCAGAAAAAGATTCAGACAAAAGAACTTCAAAGTGGGGAATAACAGAGGGCATTCCCCACTAAAGCACAAGTTATAACGCCCTTTTGTCCGATGATAAAAATACTAGGTTGAAATATATGAAACTGCCATTTTTACTGGGCAAAAGCAGTCAACCACCGACAACTTCATATGGCTTAATGTACATGCTCATAAAAAAAAAACCACCCCATAATACCTTAACAAAGACACTTCAGCATTTTGCCTTCTAGTTTTCTATACGTATATTTGAAATACATTTCAAAGCTGGGATATTATATACACAGATAATAAAGATGAATATCATCTTTCTTTAGGCAATTCTTAAAAAATAAGCGTCTCTGAAACATTATTCTCTTAAATGCATTTTCATAATTCATTTAATCATCTCCTATTATGGTACCTTCTGATTTAAATGTACATTTCACTGATTATTTGTGCAGTAGAATATACTTCTACCAGCCATTCTGGGTCTATGTATCATTTCTTTGTGATCTGTCTGTTAATGGTCTTTATTTATATCTAAATTAGATAATTTTCTTTTTCTTATTGGTTTCTAAGGGGTTTTTGTATGTTAAGGATATGAAACCTCTGCTGTACTTTTGGCAAATATTTTATTTGCCTTTTAGTTCTATTTGTAATATTTTAAGTTTAAAATTTTAGGGTCTAATCTATGAATTGTTTCCTTTGTGATCATTTCCACTGTTTTATGCTTAGAATACTCTCTGATAGTTGATATATTATTCTAGTCATTAAAAAATTAATACTGTCACCCCCCATATACACATACCTTTTAAAACTATAAAGTGTTTATAGAGTTTATGCAAAACCACAAGAGAATGCTTGCTCAGTGTCCAAAGCTGAAAGGCTGTCTTCAGCCTCCTAACCAGCACTAAATGTTACTAAATCAGGACTGTTTCTAGCAAAATTTACAAGCAAACTCAGCTGTCTCTTTTCTAAGGAAAATTTCCTGCCACACAAAGGGTTACCTCTGAACAGTATCTCCATTATTTCACCCATGACTCCATTCCTAATTTTCTGTTTTCTGGCAGCTGCTCTCTAACTTACAAATAATGCATGTCTTTGTTTAGAGTTCCTTAAAAAAACTGTACATTCTAAATGTGGAAGAAAGCTCAATTTATTTTACTTTGAAACCTGAGAAATCAATAACATGAACCATATGTTAATTATGGAACCTGGTGATAAATAAAGTAAGAAGTCCTATGAAACTGTGGTGGTGAAAGTGATGGAGTTGAGACAGAAAAGGAAAGAAGTCCTTTCTCTTGGTGTGTGATGCTTTCATAAATCTCCCTGCTTGGTAGAACACCAAAATGCAACTCTTTTCTTAATTCATTCTAATGTAATTTATATTTCACTTTCTTCCCAACTCCTGTTTTTTATCAGGATGTTACAGCAATGACGAGATACATATCAATGGCGGTTAATACAGTGGCAACATTTAGAACAGATGATGCCAAAGACAAAGTTTAACCAATATTTATGTCTTTGATTTTCATTTATTTGGATTCATGGAGTTTTGCACTGAAGACATGAATCAAGCTATCTTTATCTGGTTGAAACACTCAAGGACTTCAGGCCTACAAGATAAATTGCCACGACTAGAGTAAGAATCATAATGAGGAAAACAAAAGTCAGTTATGTAATGTTTTAGGTATTTACATGTGGTATCACATACTTCTAAAAAAGAGTTAACTTTAGGGTATTTACTGAGGGTACATATATTTCTCTTTTCCCCCTGGAGCCCATTAAATCAATTTGGCTCTTGTTACCACAAACCTACATCTTCCCTCTTCTTGTACCCTCACCCTCCTGATTTGGAATCTATTTTTAAAGAGGGAAGGGACAGAGGGAAGCAGAGCCCTCACCTGCAGCTTTTACACCACTTCTGTCTCAGTAACACTTCAGGTCTTCAGCTATGGGTGATGGTGAGTTCCAGATTTAAATGATAAAATGTGATAGTGAGACTAAAATATTCATTAAGTGTTCAGTAATTGTTCCAACCATCAACAGAACTACACATTCATAGAACAACTTCAATTAAGGATATGTTTCCAGATCAATCAGTATCTGATCACTCAGGGTAGCCCTAAACTTAAAAAATTTTTTTTTTACATCTGGAATTCATCATTTTTACTCTTTTGGCCTCACCACGTGGCATGTGGGGTCTTACTTTCCCAACCAGGGATCAAACCCACGCCCCCTGTATTGGCAGCATGGAGCCTTAACCACTGGACCACCTGTGAAGTCCCTAGACTTAAACCTTTTAACGCTGCAGTTTCTAAACTTAATTCAGATTGAAACCTCCTATGCCCTCTGGTCCCCAATCCTCTGCTATGTTCTATTTTAGCTTTCCAATCTAAAAGTGCTGTGACTATACTAGAGTAGAATGATAAATATTTCTTTGGTTTTGTCCAAGAAAGGAAAAATGAACAAGTATGGTCAGGGACAGCAGAGAGCAATAGTAAATATAAAAACCAACAAAGCTACTAGCTTATATTTGCTAAAGGCTTAGAACCACAAGTGGAAGAAACTCTGAGCACTCATATCTTCTAATACATGAGCCTCAAGGTAAGCACCTGAACACTCTGGCCACATTAGCGTCAGCACTAGAAATCTCCACCTATGATCCCGTTAGGTTTCACGTAGTCTTGGTTCCTCATCAATAGAACAGGGTTAGGAATTCTGATCAGTTACATGTGCAGATCTGGTAATGGTTTACTAATTTAGGACCCCAGAGAACTGTGAGAACATTAAGCAAAAGGAAACAAAAAACATCTTTCAAAGGTCAAATTATGATGTGTCATAAACTTTTTTAAAGAGTAGCTTTCATGAACTTTTTTTTCTAAAGAGTAGCTTTCTGGGTGGCTTAAGAATTTCTCGTTAGAATTCTCATGTTTCTAAGCATCTTCTCGCTAATTCATATTAATGAGTTAGCACATTCCAATAGACCATCTTTAAGGAATAAAATATCAGCGGTAAGTATATTCGGCCGAAGAATTGATGCTTGTGAACTGTGGTGTTGGAGAAGACTCTTGAGAGTCCCTTGGACTGCAAGGAGATCCAACCAGTGCATTCTGAAGGAGATCAGCCCCGGGATTTCTTTGGAAGGAATGATGCTCAAGCTGCAACTCCAGTACTTTGGCCACCTCATGTGAAGAGCTGACTCATTGGAAAAGACTCTGATGCTGGGAGGGGTTGGGGGCAAGAGGAGAAGGGGACAACAGAGGATGAGATGGCTGGATGGCATCACTGACTCTATGGACGTGAGTCTGGGTGAACTCCGGGAGTTGGTGATGGACAGGGAGGCCTGGCGTACTGTGATTCATGGGGTCGCAAAGAGTCGGACACGACTGAGCAACTGAACTGAACTGAACTGAACTGAACGGACGACTTTAGTTAAAATGCCACACCTGATTCACCTGGGCTTAGAGTCCTCTGAAAGGCTGGGGCCACCTACGCACAAGCAAGCAGATATTCCAAAGGTCTGAGTCATCTCAAGACATTTTCCATTCCCAAGTAGGGTCATATGTCAACCTGTAAGAGACTATTTCTTAAACAGTAATGTCTTTAGGCATCATCAGTGGGTACTTATTGGAAACTCCCTTCTCAGACTATGTTTAGGGCAAGGCTGTAGATTTAAATGAGCACCCCAGGTGGTGATTATACAGGTGATTCACTGGCCACGCCTGGAGAAAGAGCATTACATTTAACTTCATTAACCCCTTACTAGATGGTGATACCACCATCTAGGGGCTTCCCTGGTAGCTCAGTTGGTAAAGAATCCTCCTGCAATGCAGGAGATCTGGGTTCAATCCCTGGGTTGGGGAGATCTGCTGGTGAAGGGACAGGCTACCCACTCCAGTATTCTTGGGCTTCCCTTGTGGCTCACAGGCCACACCTGGAGAAAAAGCATTACATTTAACTTCATTAATCCCTTAGCAGATGGTGACACCACCATCTAGGGGCTTCCCTCATAGCTCAGCTGGTGAAGAATCTGCCTGCAATGCAGGAGACCTGGGTTCGATCCCTGGGTTGGGAAGATCCCCTGGAGAAGGGAAAGGCTACCCACTCCAGTATTCTGGCCTGGAGAATTCCATGGATGGTATAGTCCATGGGGTGGCAAAGAGTTGGACATGACTGAGTGACTCACTTTCAGATGGTGACACATTTCTGCAAACTTTGTTAGTTTAGTCTATTTTTCAGGCATCCAAATCAGGCTTCCACTACACAGTAGTAGCTAGAGTTTTTGAAGATTAGATTTATACTTGGTCATTTCTAATATCCACAGAATTCTCTTTTACTTCCTAAGATGTCAATAGTCACAGATGGCACTTCCCTGGTAGTCCATTAGTTAAGAATCTGCCTTGCAGTGCAGGGGATGTGGGTTCAAACCCTGTTTGGGGAACTAAGATCCCACATTCCGAGGAGCAACTAAGCCTGCATGCTGCAACTAGGGAACCTGGCTGCCACAACTGGAGAGTCCATAAAGATCTCAGGTGCTGCAGCCAAGAGCGGACATAGCCTAATAAAGAACTAAAAACAAAGAAAGAGTCGCAGTGTCCAGATGCATGCATCAAAGCCCTGATTTAGATATATGAATCCAGAATCAGGTCAAACTCTCCTCATCTGATTTTTCCACTGGAATCGATCTTTGTGGACAAATTTGCTCTTTGAGAGCAATGAGAAGAAAGAGGAAGTACAGAACGAGAGTATTTGCAAACAATATTTTATTTCCTGGAGATAGTTGGTTCTCATGACTACCATTATGGGGTTTGCATTATGGGCTTCATCGCACAAGTGTTTGTGAAAGCCCTTGTTCCTCTCAACAAATATGTAATAGAACCAATGATTTTAACTGCAGTGAAACGATCGATTCAGCCTTTCCACCTTCCTTAGGAATGAGGGAAAAGTTACAATCTTAGATAACTGGTGGATATTTTCTCTAGCTGCCTTTCACTAATGTAAAATTTAGTGACTATAAATTATTAGCAACTGCTCTTATAGAATGTGCTTTCTTAACTTCCAAACTCCACAATCACATGGGTATCTGAAATTTCTGGATAAGAATGATAAAAATCCAAATGATTAGGAGAGTATTTCCAATTAGATTTTTTAAAAGTAACTTCACTCTTTGAAGCTGCCACTGCTTATGGTGGGAATGACAAAGAACTTTGCACACAACAGTTAACATGTGGAAACTTACCTTTACATTTTTAAAAATGTGTCAATACCAAATTATCTGTTAGCTACACCCTTGAGAAATGAGAACGGGCTCTGAGATTCACAGCATCAATCACTTTACTGGACTCAGTTTCCCATCCATAGTACAAAACACACTTAGCAAACATTGAAAGAGAACGACTTCTGGAATTTAGTTAAGTCAGTATTAATACTAAAGGAGAAAATGCACTATAGTTCTAGTGGACATCAGTTACTGGTTTTAGACTGTACCTAAGCCAAGCCAACCAAGCAAATCCTTAGTTGATATGGGTAATTCCACAATCTCTGCCCAGCATGAAGAAAGAACCAAGTAGATATGTTACAATATGGCATATTCTCTGCTTACTTTTCTATTATATGTATATGCATATATATGTTTGTATGTTTTATTGTTTAGTTGCTAAGTCGTGTCCAACTCTTTTGTGATCCATGGACTATATAGCCTGCCAGGCTCCTCTGTCCATGGGATTCTCCAGGCAAGGGGGTTGCCATGCCCTCCTCCAGGGGATCATCCCTGCCAGGGATCAAACTCATGTCTTCTACAGCTCCTGCACTGGCAGGTCAGTTCTCTACCACTAGGGCCACCTGGGAAGCCAGGCATATGCATACATACAATTTATTCTATTATATATGCACATGGATAGATAATAATATGCATATAATAGGAAAGTAAATATATATAAATATATACAAATCTATCCCTGAAAAAGTACAACTTTCTCACTTATACAATGGGAAAGCAGGCGCTGATGTAATCAACCCTCTGAAAGTGAAAGTGAAAGTGAAGTCGTGTCCGACTCTCTGGGACCCCGTGGACTGTAGTCTACCAGGCTCCTCTGTCCATGGGATTTTCCAGGCAATAGTCCTGGAGTGGGTTGCCATTTCCTTCTCCAGGGGATCTTCCCAACCCAGAGCTCAAACCCGGGTCTCCCGCACTGTAGACACATGCTTTACCATCTGAGCCACCAGGGAAGCCAATCAACCCTCTAATTAACGTTGAAATACAGGCATCGGTATATTGTTACTAACCAGTTTACTGAAGGTCTTCTGTACATTCCAGACAGTACTAGAGACAGCACAATAAACTAGGTTCAGACTTCAAAGCTCTTATCTTCCAGTTGGGAAAGATGAACAACAAACATAAAAAAATTAATGAGATCATTTTGGCCAAGGGTAGTGAAGAAGATAAAATGCGGCACCATGTGTAACGTGGTCAACTGTGAGTAGAGGTGGAGTGGTAGGGGAGGTGATCACAGAAGAAGTCATTAGGCTGTGACCTGAGCTGGTATTACGAAGACGAGAAATAGGCACCCTTCCCGTGGGGCTGGGGAGGGAGAGGCATGGAGCATTCCAAACAGAATGAACAATACGTACCCACGCTGAGCTGGAGGCATGCTGGAAGAACAGAGGGAAGGCAGGTGTGGTTGAAGGACAGTGAGCCACAGAAGCAGAACGGGGTCTGGGGGGCGGGGAGGAGAGGAAAAGGGCACTAGGCAGGGCAGGACTTTTGACTTTCTTCTACAGGTCACAGGAAACCACTGGAGAAAAGTGGTTTTTATCAGAGGAGTAATACCTCTTAATTTTCTTTTCTCCATTTTTGTTTATTTATTTTTTGCTGGGCTGGGCCTTCAGTGCTGCACACGGGCTTTCTCTAGCTGCAAGGAGCAGGGGCTACTGTCCAGTTGCAGGGTGCATGCTTCTCACTGCAGTGGTTTCTCTCACTTAAGAGCACAGGCTGTAGGGCAAGCGGTCTTCAGCAGCGGTGGTGCACGGGCTTAGCTGCCCCGCAGTATGTGGGATCCTCCTGGAACAGAGATCAAACCCATGCTCCCTGTATTGGCAGGTGGATTCCCAACCACTGGACCACCAGGGAAGTCTGAGTGATTAATTTATGCTTCAATAAGGTGCCTCTGGTTGTCACAGGAAGGGGGTGCTATATAGGGACAGGAGTGACAACAGCATATTGAATTAGAAAGCTGGTCTGATGGGTCAGACTAGGGGTTTAGCAGTAAAGATGCTGAGAAGCAAGCAGTCAGACTGGGGTTATCTTTTGGGGATAAAATCAAAAGTACTTGCTGAGGGATTAGATGAAGATTGTGAAGGAAAGAAAGAAACCTAGAGGGATCCTTAGGTTTGGGGATCAAACAACTGGGCAGATGGGGAAGGCCTGAGTTGCGGAGAGGATTCTTGGGTAATGTTTTGGTCCCAAGATATCAGACAGCTGGTTGATTATAATGCATTCAGAGCAAGAGGGAAAGGTCAGGCTAAAGAATAATGATACCTGAAGGTTCAGGACTGAATGATATCACCTGGCCAGAAAGCATAGACAGGGACGAGAAGACAGCTGAGGATGAAGAAGCCTCCACTGTTCCAACATTTAGAGGAAGACAGCCAGGAAAGAAACTGTAACCAGGCAGCTCAGGCGCACTCTAAACTTGGGTGAGGAATATCCCTCTACTATGTGGAGCATCTCTCCACCATCTGTTACCATAGCGACACACACTGGGTATACACTGCCCGCGACTTCTTCATGGGCTCTATAAACAGACTCAATGCCCAAGGTGAGGAAGTGCTTTCTAAAGAGATTCCAGCTAACCTATTATTAGCTTGATCAAAGTGTCACTTGTTTATTTTAGTGAGTCAGTATTTATTTTAATGAGTCAGTCTTACAGTACCTTTAGAAAGACACCAGTTTTTTGTTTTATTTTTTAACCCATATTTCCTGTTAGGGAAAAAAACAAACCCACCCACTAAATAACTCCATTATAATTTACTATACTGTTATATGTTTATATAATCATATTATCTAAATATTATATATAGTATATAGATTATATATATAAAACAGCATCATCTGTTATACTTTGAGATAATCATGTATTCACATAATTCTGTCCTCTTTCTGATATTTTCAACTACTACAAGGGCCTGGGAAATTGCTTAAGGATTTGTTTCTGGGAGAGTCCTCAAAATCTAGACTATCTGAAATGCTCTCCCTGAAGAGCTACTGAAAGTTACTACAGATGTAGCTCACTCACCCTAGGTTACCCCCTAAATCTGAGGTGAACTCAGGGCTGACTCGCTTCCTTCCGATCATCTCTCCTGTTAGAGTTGACGGTGGCCAATGGCTGGAGCCACTTTGATTTAGCCCTCAAGCAACTCCCAGGCTGGCTGCCTAACTTTCACTTAGCATTATGGCTGACGTTCCTGTTTTTAAAATCCCCCCAAATTCTGTGCGTGTATATGCGTAGGGGGTAAGGTGGGCACCTACCCAGCTAAGGGTGTGGGCCAGGGTGTGGTTTGTTCAGAGAAGGCATTTTTTTTTTGAGTCAGAAGTCTACATTCCAAGCTGACTTCCCACAAAGAAAAACTATGACATACATAGGTTACATTCCTGATGAAAGTTCAGACACCTGGTTTTTAAAAGCAGAATGCCTCTAAGTATGATCATTAATGTACAGGTGACGCACTTTTTAAAAGGCATACTAAGGGTCCAGAATGGGCAGAAGGGGCTTCCCAGATGGTGCTAGTGGTAAAGAACCCGCCTGCCAATGCAATGAAGAACGTGCACAAGTTGTTTGGATAAAGCATTACAATCAGCAATCCTCTAAAATGTTACCTTAATGTGGAAGGGCAGGGAAATGTAAAGGAGAGGTTCTTAGGACTCAGGCTGGAGACAGCCTAAGGCCCAGAACCGAGGAGGAAGCTCTGGGGCAGAGCTCCGGAGACCTTGGGAAAGCCAAGTGTGTCTGTGTGCACTGGCGAGGAGGGAAAAGAGTGGGGCATGGGGACAGTGCAGGGCAGGGGAGGCAGAGGGTAGAGAGAACACAGGATCCTGAGTGCCAAGAAGCAAATCAGCTGTCTGGGCTACCGTGCTGGCAAGTCACAAAGCCCTGAGAAATCCAACTGTACCACAGGCGTGAACTGCTTTAAGGCAGACTGCTGTAGGTTGAGGCCCATCTTAGAGTAAAAACCAACACCGGCCAGTGAGGTCCTTGCACCAGAACTAGTGTTACTGTTACATTCCACTGTTTAATCTTATTAAACAGTCCTCTCAGGCATCCTTCCTGGACGCACTTTCTTCAAAAAATTATTTCATGTGACTCTGAAAAGCAGTTTGCTTTAAACACCAGGAGAGATGTGTGTGCACATGCCTGTGTGTGTTTGAAAAACCCACAGTCTATTCAGCAAAGTCCAGCCTTGATATCAGATTGAAACAAATGTCCTTCCAGGACCCTCATCGTCATTGTGGAGTATTTGTTCACTGAGTTGCTCGTCTTGTTTTTGGGATCACTTTATTATGCAACATCTGCTCTGAATTTCAAATGTGACAAACAGGGTATGAGTGTCGGTGGCAGATGGCTAATGACCGCCAGCGACAGGGCATTCAAGTCTGCCTTGTTTTCTGGGAAGCGATATTTTCATGTTAATTTGCTCTGTGTCCTGCAAAGATGAGACAAATCACCTGCTCATAATTCAGGCAAAGTGGAGACCACCAGGAGCTGAGAGGGGCCATGGCTTGATTCCTTTGGGGGTGAGAGGAGAGGCGGCTCTGGGGGGCTTTCCTCATCAGAGTAACGGGACCGGGCAGTCACTTCGCATTATGTCAGATGGAGAAAGATGAATCAGTCCCGGCCACCCCATCCTGACACCAGGGCCACTGTTTACTGCAAGCAGATATTATTCATGAAAACAGATCTTTCCCAGAGGCAGAAAACAGGTGCTATTAAGAGTGTGTGTCAGTCTCTGAAGCCTGGGTTTTGTAACATAAACTTAATAGGACATTTTATCTCCTATTGAAAATGTTACAACCAACAGAAATCTCCAAGAAACATTCAATCGAAGATAAAACGAAATCTAATTCGCAGAGAAAATGAGCCGCACAGACTCATAAACCTCGAGGTCTTTCGGCCTTCTCGAGCCCGGTAGAATTTGTCTGTTACAGAGATACATGCACAAAATATAATTTTTATTCCAAGACTGAGTCATCCAAAGAGGCCATGTGGTCTTGAGCTGAAAGAACCGTGCTCTGTTTTGGAGAGTCAGCTGGTGTTCTGTGTGATCTCTCAGTGCCTTTGAATTGCTGCTTGTGAAAGACACGTTACATGTACAGAATGTCCAAAGAATGACACAGGGACTTCAGAGAGCTTAAAAGATAGTTGAGAAGCCGGGTCAGACACCAGGAGAGAGAATGTACCAGAGAGGCAAGTCTGAGGACCAACTGACAGTTTAATAAAAGAGGGTATTACATTTTGCAGGCATGTAAAGTGTGAGATTTTTACACAGGAGTTTCTTCATATATATATATATATATATATATATATATATAGGCTTTCCTGGTAGCTCAGCTGGTAAAGAATCCACCTGTAATGAAGGAGACCTCAGTTTGATTCCTGGGTTGGGAGAATCCCCCAGAGAAGGGATAGGCTACCCACTCCAGTATTCATGGGGTTCCCCGGTGGCTCAGGTGGTTAAGAATCTGCCTGCAAGGCGGGAGACCTGGGTCCGACCCCTGGGTTGGGAAGATACCTTGGAGAAGGGCACGGCAACCCATTCCAGTATGCTTGCCTGGAGAACCCCATGGACTGAGGAGCCTGGCAGGCTACAGTCCACGGGGTCATTAAGAGTCGGACATGACTGAAGCAACTTAGCATGTATGTATCCTGCCATACAGTTCTTTTTCTGGGTAGCAGTTACATATGACAAAGGAGCAAAGTGAGGGAATTTGTTTACAGTTCTTTCTGATTCTTTCTCACAGAGTGGCAGATAAAGGCACGAAAGAAAAAACCCAACAATCTGGAAGCTGCTGTTTTTCCTTTCCTTATAAAGCACCGCCCCCCTGCAACAAGTGAAAGGTGCCACGTAAACACATATACTCAAAACATATTATGAACTCCCAAAGAAAAGAATAAGACAATCATAAGGTGTCAGTTATTGCCTCATAAGTTTAAGCAATGAAGTCTCAGAAGATGATATTGAATCTCAAATGATCAAATTAAACAGATGCACTGAATTCCTCCACAGTTAAGGAGATCAGAAAACATTCTGAACTACAAAGAGGAAAACAAGACACAGCAATGATTAGCCTATGAGGCAAAGTCTGAGTATTTGTTTACGTCACAGCGTAGCAGTCAAGAGGGTTCTTTATGCAAATATCACCATCAGCATGAATGACCGTGTCTTAGGACATCAAGAAAAGAGATTAAAGAATGCGACGAAAATTTCAAGATCAAGAGTGAATACAATAAGATGTGATTATTCATTTTTAGGAGAAGAGCATTTTAAAATGTTGGAAAGAACCACCTATAATTTTATTGTATTCTCATCATTCTCTCAATGACAATGTTCAGTCCAGACCACATGATAATGACAAAGGAAAAGTGAAAGTGTTAGTCTCTGTCGTGTCCGAATCTTTTTGATCTGATGGACAGCCCACCAGGCTCCTCTGTCCGTGGAATTCTCCAGGCAAGAACATTGGAGTAGGTTGCCATTTCCTTCTCCAGGGGATCTTCCCGACCCAGGGATTGAACCTGCGTCTCTTGGACTGCAGGAAGATCCTTTACCGTCTAAGCCACCAGGAAAGCCCTATGATAATGTCCGGATTTCCTCTAATGAGTTCACCAACTATCAACCATCACAAATACTTAGGGCTTCAGGGGTAGTCTTTTGCCTTTTACAAACAAATGGTATTTAAATGCATTTTAAAATTGCTATGTGATGTATGTATACTGAGAAGATAAGCCCAGCTTCTAGATTTAACAATGTGTTCTTTTTTTTTTTTTTTTTAACAGACAGACTGACAACGGACCTGAACAGAAAGATTTTACCTCTGCAACAGTTAGTCAGAGACCATGCAACATCCTAGGTTTACCAAATACAGCTCACCTAATGCAATATATGTCCTGAATGTGCACTCAGGAGACGCGAAATTGAGGAGGGCCAACAGGTAAACAGTGTCAAAGACGACACAGAGGGGGACGGGTGCTGGAGGACGATTCTCGCAGCTCACGTCGTGGTAATAAGGGGTCTCTCTCCTTGGTTTTCTGTCCTATGCCTATTTCACGTTAAAATATTTAACCTATTTACCTATTCTGAAACATGGCATGTTCTGATATATGCAAGACAATAATATTTATGATTTTGAAGCACATTTTAGAAAGTTTTTTGCTACCATAATGCAAGAATCAGCTACAAACTGCGTTTATTTATAAATAAGTGGGTTTTTTAAAACTTGAAAACACCAACTGAGCTACTTATATAACTATAGCGAAGTATCCTACAGGCTTCTGTGTGCTCGTATATTCTAAAGCCCCTGAGCAAAGATTCATGACTCATTCAGTTTTCTGTCCTCAAAGTGCCTAGCATAGAACTTGCCCCGTAAAATTTTAATTAATGTTTGTACAAGTATACTCAGAAAAACTCTTACTATGAGAAAGCATTCTGTATGAACAGTTCAATCCATGTTCCCAATAGGTCCCTCATAATAATAATGATATAGTTACTAAGACTTCTCACAAGTGAGTTATACAACAACAAAATATTTCTGTTCTCTGGCTGCAGGTTCGAAAAATTCAACTAGCCAGAACTGTCTACTTAGCAGCTATTTATCCTGCATACTAATGCTTAAAAAGACAACAGCTTACAAACAAAAGATACAAGTATTCATTAAAAATAAATTTATATCAATCATATATTGAACTTAAAACGATCTGTTTCCAAAAAAACCACTATCCACTTGATGGTATTACAGCACTTATAAATGATAACTCAGGTTTTTGATAATGACCTTAAAGAATCTCAAACACTCAAATTCTAAAAAAAAAAAAAACCCAAACCCTTATATTCTTATATTTAATAAGAAAGAAAAGTAGATCTGCACAGTTCAACAACAGTTTTTAAAATTAAGGATGAATGGGCATTTATCTGGATAAAATTCTAATTTGAAAAGATACCTGTAGCCCAGTGTCCATCACAGCACTATTTACAATAGCCAAGACAGGGAAACAACCTGTCACACAGTGGAATATTACTCAGTCGTAACAAAGAATAAATACCGCCGTTTGCAGCGACAAGGATGGGATCCAGAGATTATCACAGTAAATGAAGTCAGGTAGAGAAAGACAAGTATCATATGATACCACTTGTTGGTGGAATCTAAAAAAAAATGATACTAGTGGGCTTATTTACAAAACGGTTACCAAAGGGAAATGGGGTACGAAGGGATAAATTAGGAGCCTGGAGTTAGCAGATACAAACTACTATATATAAAATAAACAACAAGGTCCTACAGTTTAGCACAGGGATATTATAGGATATTCAATATTCTATAATAAAGCTTAGTGGAAAAAGTATGAAAACGAATAATATATATATATATATACACACACACGTGTGTAACTGAATCACTTTACTGTATACCAGAAACGAACACAACACTGTAAGTCAACTTTAATTAAAAAAAAATTAAGGATGAAAACGAAAAGTGTCTTGTGACTATCTTTTAAGTTATCGAAAGATGTTCAATTAGCCATTAACATATAAATTAGCTGCCTGAAATACTGCCTGACTATAGTTTGGTTTTATTATGAAAACATCAACACACAATTAACCACAAACCTTGAATAACCACAGTCCTTGCCCCCGCCTCCATCTCTGTGAGAATGGCGTTGACCCTGACTGAAGACATTTAACAGCCGCCAGGAGAATCTTCTGTTCAACAGAATGGAGCGACACGTCCTTTCCGTGGATAGGTGAAGAACTCAGAAATACTTCCAACAAGCTGCCTTATGAAAAGCTTCTGCTGATAAGCACCAATCCTCTGCTCCCGAAGCCTGGCTCGGTCACTCCCCTACTCCACTTCTCTCTTTCCTCCTCGCCTTGGTGACTGCCTTTCTGCCTGTGCCTCATTTAATCCAGCTTACCTCTCTACCCCCACCCTTCAGGAGAAGTGGAATTTTCCCCACTCTACATTATTTTCTACTCTTGCCTGACCAAGCCTTAGTTTAAGCACATCATTTTAGTTTATCAGCTGTTCTAACTACTGATACTGCTGCAAATGGGAAGCCCCAGTAGCTCAGCTCGGAGAAGGCAATGGCACCCTACTCCAGTACTTTTGCCTGGAAAATCCCATGGACCGAGGAGCCTGGTAGGCTGCAGTCCATGGGGTTGCTAGAGTCGGACACGACTGAGCAACTTCACTTTCACTCTTCACTTTCATGCATTGGAAAAGGAAATGGCAACCCACTCCAGTATTCTTGCCTGGAGAATCCCAGGGACAGCGGAGCCTGGTGGGCTGCTGTCTATGGGGTCGCACAGAGTCGGACACGACTGAAGCGACTTAGCAGTAGCTCAGCTGGTAGGTAAAGAATCTGCCTGCCACGCAGGAGACCCCGGTTTGATTCCTGGGTCAGGAAGATCCCCTGGAGAACGGATAGGCTACCCACTCCAGTGCTCTTAGACTCCCCTGGTGGCTAAGATGGTAAAGAATCTGCCTGCAATGCGGGAGACCTGGGTTCAATCCCTGGGTTGGGAAGATCCCCTGAAAAAGAGAACAGCAACCCACTCCAGTATTTTTGCCTGGAAAACCCCATGGGCAGAGGAGCCTGGTGGGCTAAAGTCCACGGAGTCGAAAAGAGTCAAACATGACTGAGCGATTTTCACTTTCACTTTTGCAAATGATTCCACTTGGCAGCCTCTAACATCCTAGGAGAATTTAACATGAAGTTCAAAAGACCTATGTAGCTGGAAATGCAGGGTGTAAACAAATGATTACCTTGTCTCGCTGTTTAAAAAATTGACCTCTCCCGGTGTTCTTTGGAAGGACTGATGCTAAAGCTGAAATTCCAATACTTTGGCCACCTCATGCGAAGAATTGACTCATTGGAAAAGACTCTGATGCTGGGAGGGATTGGGGGCAGGAGGAGAAGGGGACAACAGAGGATCAGATGGCTGGATGGTATCACCAACTCGATGGACATGAGTTTGGGTAAACTCCAGGAGCTGGTGATGGACAGGGAGGCCTGGCGTGCTGCAATTCATGGGGCTGCAAAGAGTTGGACACGACTGAGTGACTGAACTGAAATGAAATGAAATTTTTGAACACAGAAATAGATCAGAAGAAGCCAATCCTTGTGTTGACAGTCTATGTTTAAGCTATTGGAAGTCATTTAAAAAAACAATAATTTTCAATTATATCTGAAGCATGGTTGACAACGTGTCTTACTGTACCTATGTGTATAAATTTCTGAGTATGGACTGTCAGGACACAAAGACGAATAAGTAAGATATGGACACAAATAATCACAAATGAACAAAATATGATAAAGAGGAAGAGAGGTGTAGAACAAGTGCTAAAAGACAAATGAGATCACATCCAGCTGTAAAAGTTAGCCAAATGGTATCTGGGGTCAGCCCTGAAATATGTGAGCAGATAGCTATTAGTGGGGGGAGCAAAGAAATGGCAGTGAGAGGAAGGCCTCGGAGGGAGGAAGCTGTGAGCCACACTAAGAGGATGCGGATTAGTCCAATTTGGCCTGAAAGCAGAGTACAGAATGGGGCTATGTTCTGCCCTGCATGCTGAACATAGTATTTTGGACACACTCATAAAGGAGAGAACTGAAGTCACAAGACTGGAAAAGAATTCTGAAGGAAAGAGGATGCAGAGATAGAAGAGAAAATGACCAAGAACATGGAAGGAGGACTGTGCGTGTGTTAGCTGCTCAGTCACATCCGAGTCTTTGCAAGCCCATGGACTGTAGCCCACCAGGCTCCTCTGTCCATGGAGTTCTCCAGGCAAGAATACTGGAATGGGTTGCCATTTCTTCCTCCAAGGGATCTTCCCAACCCAGACCCACATCTCTTGTGTCTTCTGCAATGGCCGGCAGATTCTTATGAAAGGCAGATGGGAGAAAATAAATTCTATATATTAGTCTAAAACCAAATAAATAAATCATTCAATATGTCAAGTTCTAAATGTACCCAAACTGGGAACCTACCTAGCTGTCACTAAAAGATCTTTCTTACTCTGTTCAGAATATAAACTATTTTTAGGTATTCACTCTTATCTAAAATGCTGATTTTGCCATACATCAACATGAATCTGCCATGGATGTACACATGTTCCCCATCCTGCTGATGTATGGCAAAACAATACAATATTGTAAAGTAAGTAGCCTCCAACTAAAATAAATTTATATTAAAATAAAATAAAATGATACTGAATTCTAGAAGTCATTTCTACACAATGAATGATAAGGTAAAGAGTCTGTTTCACCTAATTCACAAAACCAAACAGATCTCCATGAACACCTGCACATATGTGCAGAGATCTAAAAGATCAACTGGGGAGTTCAATTAAGCAGAACAAAGTAAACCAATAAAGCTTTATAAGCAGCTCTTCCCTTTAGACTTAAAGGCAGAAAAGATTTGGAGTCAATATACTGCATCGAGCTTGCTGACCTCCAAGGAGTCTTAAGTCATCTTTCAATCCCAAGAGTTTGGGATGGTACCTGACACTTCTGGGCTTCCTATAAATGTTTTATGAGCGAGGAAAAAACGCCGAGTTCACAAACCATCAGAAAATGGCTGAGCTATTAACATACTTACTAAACTATACTTCGTAGACGCAGGGCCAGATAACGTACGAGCAGGTATTTCCTAATAATTTTAATATATATTAGAACCAAAGGGTTTTTTCCACTGAGTTCTAAAATTAGTGAACTAGAATATACCCCATTCTTTAAACATCTACTTAGTCATACTAGTTATATTTAACTATATATTGAGTTCCAAAGGCTCTACTTCTGGCAATTTTCGTAAGGAAAGAATGCCACTGTTTAAATAACAGTGCGACTGTTTGACCAGGCAGAGAGAGGACTCTTAGTACCTTTATGGTTTCAGTGGGCACTCCAGGTTCTGGCACTTTATCCAAATAAGTGGTCAAGTCTTGATCAACGTGTTCAAACACTAACGTTAGTTTGGTTTCTCTGTCTGTTCGTGACACTGTACACACGTCAAACAACCTAAAAGGAAAAAGAAATAAGTATTAGGTAGGTGGTAATACGAAAAGAAGTAAGTCTGACACATATCCTTTGATCACAAAATTAAGGCGGAGGGAAAGACTAGATTGGATCGTTCCTTGTGATAATATGGAAGGATACCTGTTAGTGCTCAGTCCCTCAGTTGCGTCCTGCTCTTTGGGACCCCATGGACTGTCACCTGCCAGGCCCCTCTGCCCTTGGGATTATCCAGGCAAGAATACTGGAGTAGGCAGCCATCCCCTACTCCGGGCAATCTTCCCAACCCAGTGACTGAACCCACGTCTCTTGTGTCTCCTGCGTCAGTAGGCAGATTCCGTATCACTAACGCCACCTGGGTCTGACCCTTTAACGTGAAAGCTCAGGAGAGGAGCACTTGGTTCCCTGGTGACAAAAGTGACCACGGCGAAAGGAAAGCCGCGCGAGAAGGTCTGCTTGCAGAGTCCTTACCTAAGGTCTTAGGGAGAACATGCTGCTGGACAGAGTTTCAAAAACTGCAGCCTCCATAAAAAACACGGTTCTTAGCTCATAGGTCAAGAATTATTGAAGAGACAGAGACTAAGCATACTTTAAGGACACTGGACTCTGCAATTTAGATTTTCCTGGAATTTAAGGTCTTCAAATCATGTCTATGAAAGTAATTAAAATGGAATACGGAAAAATCTGGTTTATTTCTAAGAAAGTGTTCTCATCCTGGTCAATCCAGTCATCTCCCTGGAAAGGGCATGAATTCTTTGTTTTAAAACTCCAAATATCATGCTAATAAAAATTGTGAATTTTTCATTTTTTTTGAGGGGGATGCAGACATTGCATTGGCAAACTAATTCTGCCCTAAGATGATAAAGGCAGACTGACAAACTTTATAATTATGTTTTGATGGGAGAATTCAATTTATCCCATAAAATCCTACAACTAATTCCAAATTTAAGTTTTAAAAACAAAGCCTTCAGTAATCAAAAGAATTTTCAAGCCAAAGGACTGATCCTCCTTTAGTTTCAACAGTCAAAGGACATCATTGTGGGGGGGGGGGCAGGGGAGGACATGAGATGCTCACCAAACATATAAAGAATTAAACACACCACACATAAACAAGCTGGAAATAAATTTCAGGACAAGAATGTATATAAATACTAAGAAAAGGCTAATAAAAATTCTATTCTATTATTTTCTTTCAAGTTTTAAAATGAAACAACACTTTCTTCAAAGAAATTAACTATAAATGTGTGTGTAACCCAAGTACTATAATGCAGAGTTGACTCACAATTAGCCACTTTGTACATTACCACTTAAATTTTTAATGCCTAGCTGGTTCACCATGCCACTCTACTGCATTTCAGCAATCGATGGGCTCCACAATCTTTGGTACTTCTCTCTAAATCTAAAGTAAACTTTAAACACTATAATTAAGTTAAATCAGATGGAGTGAGCACCACCAACAACCACAC
Source organism: Bos indicus x Bos taurus (assembly GCF_003369695.1). Taxonomy (NCBI): domain Eukaryota; kingdom Metazoa; phylum Chordata; class Mammalia; order Artiodactyla; family Bovidae; genus Bos; species Bos indicus x Bos taurus. Next base: position 109,618,531 of record NC_040079.1, on the reverse strand, counting down.
ATATACTTCATAGCCAGATCCAAACTACTTTTTAATTCTGGGTAGCCTGGGGTGAGTTCTCTAACTCCAGTAAAATCAATTAAGATCAACCAAATTTCTTCCCTACTTTGTCTACTTTCAAACATTCTAAGTTTTTTAATCATTTACTTATAAAATTAACTTCTAAATTTCTAAAGTGTTTGAATATCATGACACCACCCTTATGGCAGAAAGTGAAGAGGAACTAAAAAACCTCTTGATGAAAGTGAAAGAGGAGAGTGAAAAAGTTGGCTTAAAGATCAACATTCAAAAGACAAAGATCATGGCATCTGGTCCCATCACTTTATGGGAAATAGATGTGGAAACAGTGGCTGACCTTATTTTTCTGGGCTCCAAAAATCACTGCAGATGGTGATTGCAGCCATGAAATTAAAAGATGCTTATTCCTTGGAAGGAAAGTTATGACCAACCTAGATAGCATATTCAAAAGCAGAGACGTTACTTTGCCAACAAAGGTCCGTCTAGTCAAGGCTATGGTTTTTCCGGTGGTCATGTATGGATGTGAAAGTTGGACTGTGAAGAAAGCTGAGCACCGAAGAATTGAAGGTTTTGAACTGTGGTGTTGGAGAAGACTCTTGAGAGTCCCTTGGACTGCAAGGAGATCCAACCAGTCCATTCTAAAGGAGATTAGTCCTGGGTGTTCACTGGAAGGACTGATGCTAAAGCTGAAACTCCAATACTTTGGCCACCTCATGCAAACAGTTGACTCATTGGAAAAGACTCTGATGCTGGGAGGGATTGGGGTCAGGACAAGAAGGGGACAACAGAGGATGAGATGGCTGGATGGCATTACCGACTCGATGGACATGAATTTGGGTGAACTCTGGGAGTTGGTGATGGACAGGGAGGCCTGGCGTGCTGCAATTCATGGGGTCGCAAAGAGTCGGACACGACTGAGCAACTGACCTGAACTGAACTGAATGTGACTTATCCTGAAAAAATGATTCTGATAAAGTAAAAACCCCTAATTAACAAATGTATTACAAATAGTGCCATAAATCATATGCATGCCGTACTGTGAAAAATATGATTGCTATCATTCATGAATCAAACCAGTCGACCTTAAAGGAAATCTACTCTGAACATTCATTGGAAGGACAGATGCCAAAGCTGAAGCTCCAATACTTTGGCCACCTGATGCGAAGAGTCGACTCCCTGGAAAAGACCCTGAGGATGGGAAAGATTGAGGACAGGAGGAGAAAGGGGTGACAGAAGATGAGATGGTTGGATGGCATCACCAATTCGATGGACATCAGTTTGAGCAAACTCTGGAAGATAGTGAAGGACAGGGAATCCTGGCGTGTTGTAATCCATTGGGTCACCAAGAGTCAGACGCTGAACAATGAATCTGACCTGGGAAGTTTATGAAAACACTTCTTTGAATATGGTAATTTGAGGTAACTACCACTTATTCACAGGCTCTTTTGAATCATCTTCTTCCCATTAAACCCATATTCTTTGACAGCTTTACTTTTTTGTTCCACAATCACCAAGCTTCTTTATGTTAGTTGCTTCTATTTTTGTGATAAAATAAAACAGCAGTGAACCAAAAATGGCCTGTATTAAAATCAGATACAAACATGAGAACTGCATCATTACAGCTATGCTTCTTACACATTACTTTCAAAATGCTTTCTATCATCAATAATACTTTTCCTTAATAAAAATACATTGCTTATCACTGCCTCCAGTCAGTAAAGATCTAGTAACTAACTTCAGTTCTTACTGCATTTATGCTCTATATACATCAGACATTTTAGTAATTTTCAAAAGAAAAAAAAAATTGACAGGGACATAACTAGAGAATGAAGTGATCATAAAACACTGCAAAACCAAAGGGTCACCTGCTCCCAAACCGTTGTTAGTTACCTAACACCCCTGGCTATATGCTACGTTGCTTCATCGCACTGAAACCGTTTTTAAACACTCCGTGTGTCACAATGCAAGAATAACATCTAACCCACCCAAGTTATTTTTCTCAAAGTTATAGCACTCTGCAATTTCTCAAGATTCACTCTTGCTGCCTGAGGCACCTGTGATATCCAAGTGTGAGCTCCCTAGGGTCGCTGCTAACTGCCCCTAATGATAAGCCATGGAGAAAAGGCGCTAATTTTCACTGGCAATATTTTTAAAAGTGGAGTTTTAAAAGAGACATATTTAAAGAGACACAGAGTAGAATATGATTCTATAACTTTTAATGTATATACTTATGTATCTTCTAGGCTATGAAAAGAAGGGTGCTCAGTAGAAGTGGCTCATGCTGGTTCAAGGAGACAGTTATTTTTATTTTTTAAGATAAATTTCACTTGATACTATGAATAATAATAATAATAATAATATACTAATTTCACTTGGGAAATGGAGCCTATTACTGTTTCCTTAGAGCTTCCAAGGTGGCATCGAGAGCAGTAAAAGTCCTAGAAGAACCTGTAAGCTTTGCACTCCAGTGCTGGCCACCAACATCCTGCAGACTCAGTAATCCACAGAAGGTATTTGGGAAATATTACTCTCTATATATATTCTCCAAGCCAGGCTTCAGCAATACGTGAACCGTGAACTTCCAGATGTTCAAGCTGGTTTTAGAAAAGGCAGAGGAACCAGAGATCAAATTGCGAACATCTGCTGGATCATCAAAAAAGCAAGAGAGTTCCAGAAAAACATCGATTTTTGTTTTATTGACTATACCAAAGCTTTTGACTGTGTAGATCACAATAAACTGTTGAAAATTCTGAAAGAGATTGGAATACCAGACCACCTCACCTGCCTCTTGAGAAACCTGTATGCAGGTCAGGAAGCAACAGTTAGAACTGGACATGGAACAACAGACTGGTTCCAAATAGGAAAAGGAGTACGTCAAGGCTGTATATTGTCACCCTGCTGATTTAACTTCTATGCAGAGTACATCATGAGAAACGCTGGGCTGGAAGAAGCACAAGCTGGAATCAAGATTGCCGGGAGAAATATCAATAACCTCAGATATGCAGATGACACCACCCTTATGGCAGAAAGTGAAGAAGAACTAGAGCCTCTTGATGAAAGTGAAAGAGGAGAGTGAAAAAGTTGGCTTAAAGCTCAACATTCAGAAAACTAAGATCATGGCATCCGGTCCCATCACTTCATGGCAAATAGATGGGGAAACAGTGGAAACAGTGTCTGACTTTATCTTTCTGGGCTCCAAAATCACAATCATTGCAGATGGTGACTGCAGCCATGAAATTAAAAGATGCTTACTCCTTGGAAGGAAAGTTATGACCAACCTAGACTACATATTGAAAAGCAGAGACATTACTTTGCCAACGAAGGTCCGTCTAGTCAAGGCTATGGTTTTTCCAGTGGTCACGTATGGACGTGAGAGTTGGACTATAAAGAAAGCTGAGCGCCGAAGAATTGATGCTTTTGAACTGTGGTGTTGGAGAAGACTCTTGAGAGTCCCTTGGACTGCAAGGAGATCCAACCTGTCCATCCTAAAGGAGATCAGTCCTAGGTGTTCATTGGAAGGACTGATGTTGAAGCTGAAACTCCAATACTTTGGCCACCTGATGCGAAGAGCTGACTCATTGGAAAAGACCCTGATGCGGGGAAAGATTGAGGGCAGGAGGAGAAGGGGACGACAGAGGATGAGATGGTTGAATGGCATCACCAACTTGATCGACATGGGTTTGGGTGAACTCCGGGAGTTGGTGATGTACAGGGAGGCCTGGCATGCTGCAGTTCATGGGGTCGCAGAGTCAGACACGAATGAGCGACTGAACGGAACTAACTCTATATTAAATGTGAAATTTAGTCTGACTTAATTGTTTGAGTGCTTGAGTGCTCAGTCACTTTGGTTTTGTCAGACTGTTTGTGACCCTGTGGACTGTAGCCCGCCAGGCTCCTCTGTCCATGGGGTTCTCCAGGCAAGGTTACTGCAGTGGGTGGCCGTGCCCTACTGCAGGTGAACTCCCCAACCCAGGGACTGAACCCACATCTCTTATGTCTCCTGCATTGTCAGGCGGGTTCTTTACCACTAGCACCAGCTGGGAAGCCTGACTTGATTGTTTAGTAAACACTACCATAGTAAAATTAAGTTACATTAGTGATGTTATGTTATGTGTTAAGTCGCTTCAGTCTTGTCTGACTCTTTGTGACCCTATGGACTACAGCTTGCCAGTCTCCTCTGTCCATGGGATTCTCCAGGCAAGAACACTGGAGTGGGTTGCCGTTTCCTCCTTCAGTACATTAGTGATAACGGGTAGAAAATGCGCTTTGAATCAACAGTTATAAATACTAATCTTAGGAATTTTAGAACATAATATTTTGGATGCTTTCTCATCTACAATGACTCTATCTGGAATCAGCCCAAAGCAAATAGTAATCACTTTGGTGAGCAATAAAGAGAAGATAGATGCTTTAATATAACAGATCAGACTCACATAAAGCAACTGAGCTAAACAAGAACTGAAATCCCTGGTATTTGGCAGGAGGTTAACAATCTGTAATATATTTATATAAATCAATAAGGAATGTGGCCAGGCTGCCTAGAGCCCCTAACACTTGCAAAACAAAAGGGCCAGACAGGTCTGAACACTTGAACATACAGCCTGGGAAACAACTTCAGCTGTCTGATTTCTTGTGTTGATCAACATCTCAAGGCTTTCTAAACCTTTAAAAAAAAAATCTCTTTGCTATTCAGTAAACTGACAAAAATACCATTTCAGCGATTGCATAACTACAGGGCTGTAAGAGAAATATAATCACACTGTGTCGAAGATGAACAAACTATCTCAGATGACTTCTAGAGGAAATGAGAACTACCATTCAAAAGTTATCCATTAGGGTTTAGCTTAATGTGATCCAAGTGAATATTCAAAAAACAGAAATGGAAAGTGGTTCTTGAGCCCTCACTGAGTCTATGAATGCAATTTAGCTGCAGGAAACATGATCCAAAAAAAGGCAGAGAGGTCATTATCATTTCACATTTAAGTCAGACAAGCCCCTAACCATCCCATAAAGCAATCCTCTCCCTGTCTCTGCTGTCCTGACACCCCAGCTGCAGGGCAGGGAGCAAGCACTGCGGTCCAGCGCCGCACTCAGCTGTCCAGCTGCCCTAGTGATGTAATCATCTCACAACAAAATATCTCCACGAATTAACTCTGCTTCCTACCCACTGGAATTCGGAGCGACTGCTTCCTGTTCGTGTTCTCCACTTAACTCTCTATTCTGGATCTACTGCATAGGCAAGTTGTCTTCGTCTAATGGATGGGATTATGTCCAATAGGTCTGGGATTTCCAAAGATTAACAATTTACAAAGGTCTCCCAAACAACATGTTCTGTAAACACATTCCCTGCCTTTCTATTGTGGTTATAATTAAAGGGAAATCTGCATTATTTGCTGTGATTAAAACTCTGACCTGTCACAGGAAGTTCTGTGAGGACTTTTTTCCTGTCACTTTTTTTTCCATACTCTTGAACGTTTGGACATCAAACAATTTAAGAGCTGTGAGATGTCTGGCGCAACTGCCTAAAAGTGCTAAATACAATTTTACTGAGCTATTGGCAGTCTTCAGAACTGAGAAATTTAAAAAAAATCTCTACTCTCTTCCTCTATGGTCCACAGAGCACCTTCTGTGGTTATAGCTTGCATGCACCAAATTTATGTTCACACATTCCACCAGCGCTACACTACGGGATACTGGCCAGGGTATTCTCCTTTTGCTCATTAAATATAGACTACGTGTGCTTATTCTCAACCAGCACTGAATGGTGTAATTCCAGAAGTATTTGCTGCCAGCAATAATGAGCATACTGCTAGAAGGAAAGCACCATTTCAGCAGCATCTGTAAACATTTATCAGTACCTGCCATGTGCAGGCACTGTACTTGGTTTTAGAGATTCCAAGAGATCTAAGACGGGTCCCGTTTTTAAGAGTGTCATACCCAGTTTCGGGGAAGACAACCAACATGTAAACTTGTAAACCTTCAAGTAGTGGTATATGGCTATGTATTAGTTCTACAAATACTATGTGAAACTTTAACATCAACATCAGAGTAAATTCATTCTACATCCCACTACAGAGAGACGTCTGTGATGTCTCAATTTCCAATATCCATTATCTCTTCTGGAAACCATACCGTCACTTTTTGCTGAGGAACCATCTCTAGCCCACACTCAGGCAACAGAGCTGTGGGGCGCCTGCATAGGATGGCACATACCCTACCCTGGACACAGTGATGATGACTGATTCAGGGATGGACAGGACCATGAGAATTGGTCCAAGGAATTTTACTAGAACTTCTGGGAAAGTAGAGCTCTCTTTATTCTGGGATTACCAAACTGGCAAGTGATTAGCCTGCAGCTGCTGGTGGCCGTCTCTGCCACCACTTCAGGGCACCCACCGTGGAATGCAGCCAACACTGAAGAAAGCCTGAGCGGGGAGATAACAGGCAAGAGATCCTGGATGACGTCGGTGAAGCACCTAGATCCATTTGTGCCCAGCCTGGGCATTACTTACGTGAGCTAGTAATGTTGTTTTGGAGCTTATCCCGTGTGAGTTGGGTTTTATACGACTTTAAAAAGTCCTAAGACATCTATAAACATTCTGAAACAATTAAATGACTTTAATCATCAATATCTGACCTTAAATACATCTTATACATTAGACAAAATGAATTAAGCTCAAGATGCTGGGGAAGAATGAAAGCAGGAGGCAAAGGGGGTGACAGAGGATGAGATGATCGGATGGCATCATCAACTCAATGGACATGAGTTTGAACAAACTCCAGGAGACAGTGAAGGACAGGGAAGACTGGCGTGCTGCAGTCCATGGGGTCACAGAGAGTCAGACACGACCGAGGGACTGAACAGCAACATAGCGGTAGGGTGACTGCCCCAGTTCACTGATTTGCTGGGAGACGATTTGCCTTAGGAGGGTCCTCCACGAGGGTGCCCTCCAGGCGAGAGTAATTGACAGCAGCAGAGTTGACTAAGTAATGGCTCCTTGGGAGCTTCTCCCCAGGATTCCTCCTATGGTTCCTTGTCTGCCCACAGGGGCATTTTATGGAGGAAAAAATAAAGGAGGAAAGACAGATAAGCTCATAGCAAACAGGAATATGGAACCTAGAATCAGAAAGGCCTCAGCTGGTTAAGAGGAAGTGAAGTAATAATACAAGGATACTGAGTTTAGTTCATTTAAAGAATGAGTCCAATGCTCAGAGATATGTACTCCTAAAACCCTTAGTTAAGCAACCCCCCTTCCACTAGCTCTTGCTGAAAGTGGAAATGCACAGGGACGCCGTATCAGTAGTAACCCCATTGAGGGAAACCCCTTTGTGATTATACAGTTACACTGAAGGCTCCCACTATCTGTTAAGGGGATGCAAAGAAAACACTTTTCACTTACTAAATCATTTTTATTCTTTATAGCCTTAAAAAGCGTGTTCATAAGAAAGCCTCACCGTTCATTTTCTTCCCGTTCATCTTTAGTTTCTGCTTCTATCTACGTACACTGGCAGCGTGGATCTATGAGTTTATAGTTTTGCATACACTAATCAAAAAGTGTTTTACAAATAAAATGGGGATCCCCCAGACTGAGCAAGTTTACAAGATGTGACTTGCAGTACAGTGAATACTTCAACTAGAGCAAAAGTGAAACGTGTGTATATAGAGACACACTGCTATCATCCAGTAGTGCAACACTGGTGTGCGACAAGCTGGGCCCCAAATCAGCTATTCGGGCTGTCTCAGTGGGTATATCGGAGAAGGCGATGGCACCCCACTCCAGTATTCTTGCCTGGAAAATCCCATGGATGGAGGGAGCCTGGTGGGCTGCAGTCCCTGGGGTTGCTAAGAGTCAGGCACGACTGAACGACTTCACTTTCACTTTTCACTCTCATGCATTGGAAAAGGAAATGGCAACCCACTCCAGTATTCTTGCCTGGAGAATCCCAGGGATGGGGGAGCCTGGTGGGCTGCAGTCCATGGGGTCACAAAGAGTTGGACACGACTGAAATGACTTAGCAGCAGCAGTGGGTATATGGGATACCGTATACTGCTTTGCTCACATTCAAGATGAATTCCTGAAATGGACATAAAATAACAGAATTCAGACTTCTTTCATAGTCCTCTAGCAAGCACTCTGTGTGCTGTTCTGTGCTTAGTCGTTTCAGTCGTATCTGACTCTTTGCGACCCCGTGGAGTGTCACCCATCAGCCTCCTCTGTCCATGGGATTCTCCAGGCAAGAATACTGGAGTGGGTTGCCATGCCCTCCTCCAAGGGATCTTCCTGACCCAGGGATCGAACTCGCGTCTCTTACGTCTCCTGCACTGGCAGGTGGGTTCTTTACTACTAGCACCACCTGGGAAGCCCATAGCAAACAGCAGAGGCACTCATATTTCAAGCACAATCCTTCAAACCTAACGCATTTTATGTAGTGAAAGGCATACAGAAGAATGAAGGAGTAACATCACTGTTATGCTCACTATATGCTATTAAGGGAAACAAGCTAAGACACACGGGGAAATCATAGAAACCTATTTTATATCTCTTAAAGGGAAGAGAATGGTAGCAGAGGCAAAATATTCTGAGTCACCATGCATCACCATCTCCCCAGAGTCAAGAGAAAGAAAAACAGAGGCGGCTAGATAATAATGACTTTCACACTTTTGCTTCAGCCAGCTCCAATACAAAAGAGTTTCCTGCGGTCAACAACAGCATAAAGTCAACTCTGTAAAAAGAAGAAGCCTGCTGACTAAGAAAATTAGGGACCATTATGTCTTGATTCAGTTCAGTTCAGTCGCTCAGTCGTGTCCGACTCTTTGCGACCCCATGGACTGCAGCACATCAGGCTTCCCTGTCCATCACCAACTCCCGGAGCTTACGTCTTGATTACTAATAGAATAAACACCATTGGACCTTCCCTGGTGGTCCAGCGGCTAAGATTCTGTGCTCCCAACGCAAGGGGCCTGGGTTTCACCCCTGGTCAGGGAACTAGATCCCACCGGCTGCAAGTCAAGATCCCACATACCGCAACTGCGATCCAAGTCCTGAGTACAGCAACTAAGATCCCGCACAGCCAAATAAAGTAATAAATACATTAAAAAAAAAAAAAAAGAAATTAACACCATTTACCAACCCATGGACAGAGGAGCCCGGCCGGCGACAGTCCATGCATGGGGATGCAGAGTCAGATACGAATGAGCAGTGACTAAGCATAGCACTGCACACACTCAGCTTGCTAGAGGACTGTGAAAGGAGTCTGAATTCTATTATTTTATGTTCATTTTGAATGTGAACAGAGCAGTATACAGTATCCCATTTACCGTTAAGATAGCCCAAATTGCTGTTAGTTTGCTCCTCACTAGTCACTTCTACATATTTTCACTTTTTTTGTTCCTCATAACAACTCTATGAAATGGTACTCATTTTTATAGGTGAAGAGACAGACGTATGTACACAAATGTTCACTGCAGCATCTAACAGCCCCAAACAGAAACAACCCAAGTGTCTATCGATTGCTAAATGGATAAATATAACATGGTATCATCCATAGAGTAGAATATTATTTAGTAATAAAAGGAATGAAGTACAGATACACGCTGTGACATGAATCAACAAGATTATGCTCACTGAAGGGTACCGATCACAAAAGGCCAAATATTTCATAATTTCTTTTATGTGAAACCTCCAAAAGAGGCAGATCCGTAGAGACAGAGAGGAGATGAGTGGCTGCCTAGGGCTGGGGGTTGCCAGGTGGCACTAGTGGTAAAGAACCCACCTGCCAACGCAGGAGACACAAGAGACGCGAGTTGGATCCCTAGATCGGGAAGAACTCCTAGAAGAGGGCATGGCAACCCACGCCACTATTCTTGCCTGGAGAATTCCATGGACAGAGGAGCCTGGAGGGCTACAGTCCATGGGGTCACAAAGAGTTGGATACAACCGAAGCAACTTAGCACACAGGGCTGGGGGTGGTGGAGGTGGAGGAGTGGAAGGAATGAAGAATGACTTCTGTTTCTTTTTAGGGTAATAAAATGTTCTAAAACTACAACATGGTGATGGCTGCAGAACTCAGTAAACATCCTAAAGAACCACCAAACTGTATTTATGTCTGTGGGTGAATTTGATGGTATGCATAGTCTATCTCTGGGCTTCCCAGGTGGCTCTATGGTAATGCATCTGCTAGCCAAAGAAAGATGCAGGTTTGACAGCTGAGTTGGGAAGGAGGAGGGCATGGCAACCCACTCCAGTATTCTTGCCTGGAGAATCCCACGGACAGAGGAGCCTGGTGGGCTATAGTCCGTGGGGTCGGACACGACTGAGTGACTGAGCACGCACACAGAGGCTATCTCAAGAAACAGTCATAGAGAGGTTTAGAGTCTTGTCTAAGGCCCAGACACTCCAAGTGGTGGAGATGGGATTGGAAATCAGGTTGCCTGGTTTCCAAGTCTGATCTGCTGACCACCAGGCAAGCCTACCTCTGTATGGAACACACCTTTGGGGGCAGACACTTCCTTATGGTAAATGAGACCCATTGCTGACAGATACAGCGGTAATGCCAGCTCTCAAGGGTCCTTGCTTAGCTTGGCCATATGTTACCTCCTGGGCTGAAAAAACAAAAACGTGTCGGAAAATTAAAATAAAGCTGAAGACTGTTCATCTCCTAGACTCTCATCTCTTGAGTCCTTCCCTTGTCTAGTTAGAAAATGACACACTGTAATTCACCCAACAGAGCCCGAAAAATATATTTCGATCTCAAAATATAGGAGTGCAGCGATCATTTTGAAAGCAAAGTGAGCAGCTCTGGCCCGAGTCACAAGGAGAGCAGGAACACTCTGGCCAGCTTTCAACATTCAGTTCTGTCTCCGTTTCTGACCTGTAAAAGCCCTGTTCTTCAGCTCTGGGCCTCTCTTGAGGAAAAACGAGGAATCAGCCAAAACTAGGCAGCCGTCTGTGATGAAGACTGTCTGCTGGGTTTTAGGGAAAAAACAACAACAACAACAACCAAATTTTACCTATACCATAAGCCAAATATCTTTCCTAATCACATCCTTACTAGGTGAGTAAATCTCTCCCAGCACTAATTCACTCAGATACTGATGATTGGGTTATTATCCCATAAAACCACCACTGAAGTCAGTTCCTTTTAAGGAAACATAAAGGAACAGAAACACAGGAGAAAATGGTAAATTAGTAATAAAGAAACATAAATGGTACCATCAGTGATACACTATTTATAAGCCCCTCAAACTGGGCAACAAAAATGTTTAAATGATAAAAGGGCACAGCATTTGTGAGGGTTTGTGAAAATGGACCCACATGACTATGGGAGTAAAAATTGATTTTAAAAACCTTTTAAGAAGAGTAATCTGGATACACACACAGACACAGATATCACGTGGTCCTTAAAATGATGATACAGATTCATATTTTTGAACATGGAAGGTGTCAGTCACTCAGCTGTATCCAGCTCTTTGTGATCCCATGGACCGTAGCCCACCAGGCTCCTCTCTCCATGGGATTCTCCAGGCAAGGATACTGGAGTGGGTTGCCATGCCTTTCTCCAGGGGATCTTCCCAACCCAGGGATGGAGAATGGTGTTATTAAAAACAAATTCAGGCTTCAAAAGAATACATACAGTATGACTCTACATATATAAACAAAATAGTAGAAAGACAAATCACGATGCTATTAATAACATGGCTAGCTCTCTAGGTGGTAAAATTACAGAATTGTGTTTTCTATTTGTCAATACAATGGTAATTATCAGTTTTTACATACAATGAGAATATCATTGTATTTTTATTACCAATACAATGAGAATTACCAATTTTTAACACGAAAAAAAAATCACCATTTTAAAAACAAGAATTATAAGTTTTTTTCTTGACCAAGTTTTTTTCCTTCCATCAGTTATATTTTTCTTTCCATCTGCTCCACTACATTAATAAGGCAATCCTGATCATCAATTCTGAAAAGGTAGTTTTAAAACTTAAATATGTTAAATTCTTAATTTTGCTGTAGGGGAAAAAAACCCAATATGCATCATTACTGCCTCACTAAAGGTATGTGATTTTCAATCTTCCCTATTATGGATGGATTAACTCTACAAAAAAGAAGTTAGGAAAAATAAAACTACTTTTCTGATATCTGGCTAACAGGTCAAAAGTAAGAGTTACCATGAAATAAAAGGGAAACAACAATAACTCAAAATATCTTAAAATTACTCCAATGCTCATTATACTGGCCAAAAAAGAAAAAAGTCCTGCAAGGCAGAATAATGTAGTTTTTAAGTACGGTGAGCTTTGGAGATTATCTGGTTCTATACAGTCATTTCTGGAGAAGGCAATGGCACCCCACTCCAGCACTCTTGCCTGGAAAATCTCATGGATGGAGGAGCCTGGTGGGCTGCAGTCCATGGGGTTGCTAAGAGTCAGACAAGACTCAGAGACTTCACTTTCACTTTCTACTTTCATGCACTGGAGAAGGAAATGGCAACCCACTCCAGTGTTCTTGCCTGGAGAATCCCAGGGACAGGGGAGCCTGGTGGGCTGCCGTCTATGGGGTGGCACAGAGTCGGACACGACTGAAGCAACTTAGCAGCAGCAGGAGCAGCAGCAGCAGCCGTATACAGTCATTTCACAGATGAGGCAACACAGGCCAAGAGAATGCAGACAAAACTAACGAAGGAATAAGATACTTGTGTCTGAGGACAGAATTTAGTGTCCATATTAATATAATATGGTATAAGCAACCAAAATACCTAAAGCATAACTTTAAAAAAGGCATTAAGAATGAACACCTAACATCCTACGTTTTGAAATTAGGTCTATCCCAACAAAATTTCCAGGAATGATTTTTTTAAGAACTGAGAAAAATTCTATATATATATTTTAAGAACACCATCAAGAAATTGTATTAGAAGGTTAGAAAACAGGACACAGTTGGAAAAGTTGAAAGAGCTGGTATCTCTATCAACTACTACCCTTAGGATATGAAATCAGGTTTTGTTCAAATGTAAAAATGTGTAAATATTAAGTTATTATTTAATATATTTTTACTTCAAATTTATTTTAGAGTTTGATTTTTGTTTTAGGACTATTTCAGATAATAAGGTAAATATTCCATAGCGTCAAGAGGAATTAAAAACTAAAATAGGTAAGAATTTGTAATGAAACTGTAACTGTCTTTCCTCCAAGGCATCCTTTTTCTTTTGCAGAGAACCAGAGGAACAACTGGCCCTGGGAGTTAACAAGGCACCTGGGTGCTGCTGTTTAGTCACTGAATCATGTCTGACTCTGTGCGACCCCGTGGACTGCAGCCCGCCAGGCTCCTCTGTCCATGGGATTTTCCAGGCAAGAAAACCGGAGTAGGCTGCCATTTCCTTCTCCAACTGGGTGTTCCACCTAAGTAATTATTTTGGATAACTGATTTTTATTCATCTTAAGCACCTAAATTTTTAATTAAAAATTTTAATGGAGTTCTTTGAGATAAGCATGGAACATTTTCTTGACTTCTCAAGCACAGTGTACTGATTGTGTTCTACTGATGAAGGACTCATGGTCATTATTATTAATATTAAATTATAATCATTTAATTCAGCATCAATTTTTATGATCCTTTATCTGAACGCACATGAACACGAAGCAAGGAGATTGAGACGTATTATAAATCAAGCTGTCAAAAAGCAAAGAAAACCACCAGAGATAAGTAACTCATCACTTACAAGGAAAACTCAGTAAGATCAACAGCCAACTTCTCATCAGAAACCATGGAGGGCAGAAGGCAGTGGGAGAACAAATTTAAAGTGCAACTCTTAACCAGGAATTCTAAATCCAGAAAAGCTATGCTTTAAAAAGAAAAACGACTTCGCTGGTAGTACAGTGGATAAGAACAGGACACAGGTTCGAGCCCTGGTGCAGGAGGATCCCGCCTGCCGCCAAGCCTGGGCACCACAAGGAAGAATAGCACCTGCCTGCCACAACCAGAAGACGCCTGTACACAGCAAATGAAGACCTCGTCACAACCCGATATAAATACATAATACGTACTTTTTGTAATAAAGAAGGCTGTTGCCATTAGATACATCGTAGAAGAAATGCTAAAGGGAGTCCTTCTGGTTGAAATGAAAGGACGCTAGGCAATGAAAGACACATGAAGAATAAAGATCACTGACAAAGGTAAACCACTGCTTAGGTAAATAGAAAAGCCAATATTACTGTGTTTTGAACTTTTTTCTTAATACGATTAAAAGGACAAATGCATATGAAAATAATTATAAATCTACAGTTAATCGGTAGACCATGAATAAAGATATAATTTGTGACAACAGAGATATAGAGCTCTAAAGGAAAAAAGTTTTTATATACCATAGAATGTAAGTGAGTATTATTTCAAGCTAAATTTTTCTAAGTTTAAGATATCAACTGGGCTTCCCAGGTGGTGCTAGTGGTAAAGAGCCTGCCTGCCAAAGTAAGAGACATAAGAGACGTGGGTTTGATCCCTGGGTCGGGAAGATCCCCTGGAGAAGGGCATGGCAATGCACTTCAGTCTTCTTGCTGGAGAATCCCATAGACGGGGAGCCTGGTGGGCTACAGTCCATGGGGTCGCCAAGAGTCAGACACGACGGAGAGACTGAGCACACGCGCATGCATGGGTGTGCGTCGGTGCTGGGGACAGAAAAATCAAAGGATAAAACAGATTTGCTTACACTGTTCAGAGCCTAGTGTGGTGGCAGACGTAAGTGGATGAACATTAACTAACCTGGAGATGCTGAGGCAGAGATAAACACTGGGTATTTTAAGAGGTGCAGAGAGACACAACTCACTGAGACTTGTCGGAAAAGGTTTGTAGCGATGACAACTGAACTTAGGCCGTCAGGTGTTGCCTAAACAAGTGGCAAAGAAAGGGCACTGGAGACCAGGAGAAGGCCTTCCCTGGTGGCTCCATGGTAAACAATCTGCCTGCCAATGCAGGGGACACAGGTTCGACTCCTGGTCCGGGAAGATCCCCCATGCTGAGGAGCAGCTAAGCCTGTGGGCCACAGCTACTGACCTTGTGCTCTAGAGCCGGGGCGCCCAACCACTGAGTCCACGTGCCGCGACTACTGAAGCCGGTGCGTCTGCAGCCTGGGTTTCACAACAAGAGAAGCCACAGCGATGAGAAGCCCGGACACTGCAACTGGAGGGTACAGCTTCCACCTGCTGCAACCAGAGAAAAAAATCCTGTGCAGCAACAAAGACCCGGCACAGTCAAAAACAGATAAGTAAATCCAATTATTATTTAAAAAAAAAGAAAAAGAGGTGTGAGCAAAGAGACAGCAAGAAGTCCCACTGGAGGGACTGCCCTGCTGGTCCAGCGGCTAAGCCTCCGTGCTCCCGATGCAGGGGGCCTGCATTTGATCTGATCCCTGATTGGGGAACGAGATCCCAAGCGTTGCAATGAGGAGTTTGCATGCTGCAACTAAAGATCCTGCAGGCCACACTGAAGACTGAAGACTTGGCGTGCTGCAACCCAGACTGGGCACAGCCAAAACACTAAAAAAAAAAAAAAAAAAAGAGTTCCATTGGAGAGAAGTTTTGTATGCCGCAAGAAACTTGTATCCTGTGGAAAACAGGTATCTTCTTTCGATTTTTGAAACAGCTCATTCTGATTAGCAGGAATAAAAGAGGAACAGTGGCAAGAAGACCAGTATAAGGAGCCTGCTGCCACAGTTGTACAGGAAAATAAAGAGGGCCTGTCCTAAGGAATTGGCAGCAAGGATGGAGAGGAGAGCACAGATTCCAGAAATATTTAGGAGGTTGAATTGGCAGGGCTTGCTAATGTGGCGGGGGCGGAGGGATGAGGAAGGAGGACAAGCCAAGGATGACTCATGGGCTTTTGACTTTGGGGACTTGGTGCCACCCCATGAGATACAGTGTTCCCAGACCTTTGGTTTCCAGGGACCTGTAGCATTTCCAACAAGTTTAGGGCTTTGACATCCAGCTGCCAACTAAAGACATAAATACACCCTCCCATCTACTATCAATATCATCTCATTAAGAGAGTACATTTTAACACCCAAAATGTAAATAGATTTAGCTTTCCGAAAAATTCACCACAGGGCCCTTATTTTTCTAATTTCGTCACAGACGTTGGAAAATTGGTACCAGGCCTCAGACCAACACTGAGAAACCCTGAGATGGAGATATAGAAGAAGCTGCCTGCTCAGCAGTAACCTGATGAGTGGAAGGCAGAGGAACACGTAGTCCCTGCCTTCGCTAACTCTCTGTTCTGATAGGGACGTCCATCACGTATGTATTAAGGGACGTCTATCCCATATATGTTAAGGGTTGGAAAAGAGTTCAAGAGGTTATGGAAACCCTGAAGAAGAGGAACTCAAATGAGGGAAAGTGGCTGGGGAGCCAAGTCTCCCAAGATGATCTGGAATTTGCCAGATAAACAAAGGCTGTTTCGCATGGTCCAGGCAGAAGGAACAGCATGTCCAAAGGTATGTAGGTATGTAGGAAAATTCCTACTGGGGGAACTGTGGATAGTTTGGCATGACTTGGTGATTATCTTGGAAGATGGCAAGAGAAGAGCTGGAAAAGTACACAGAAGCAAAATTACGAAGAGTTCGGTAATCCAGGCTAAGAAGTCTGGAAATTATCTTATGGGCATTGGGAAAGAATCAAAAGACTTTACAGTGGGCAATGCTATGGCCAGATTTACCACTTGGAAATAACCACTCTGACTGCAGAATAGAAGTTGGACTGTAGGGGAAGCAAAATGGAAGTGCCTGCAAAAGTCCAGGTAAGAAATGCAGATCAATTAGAGAAACAAGAGTAGCAGAGCGAAAACAATACAACCAACAAATATTTACAGAGCACCTCCTCTCTTCAAGGGGTACCAAGGTCAATGAAACAAGATTCTTGCTCTTTTAGAGCTTATTTTCTATTGTTGTTAAAATAAGAATCATAGAATTACGTAATGCAATTTAAAAAAACTAACAATGTAGCAAATGCTTTCACAAGTCTCTTTCTTTATACGTACATATCTATGAAACCATGTTTAAATTGCCCTAAGTTACATTATATTTGTGATTTATTTAATTATTTCTCTATTCTCATAACATTGGCTCATTAAGGTAAGTTCCAGTGGTCATGGATGGATGTGAGAGTTGGACTGTGAAGAAAGCTGAGCACCGAAGAATTGATGCTTTTGAACTGTGGTGCTGGAGAAGACTCTTGCAAGCCCCTTGGACAGCAAGGAGATCCAACTAGTCCATCCTAAAGGAGATCAGTCCTGGATGTTCACTGGAAGGACTGATGCTGAAGCTGAAACTCCAATATTTTGGCCACCTGATGCGAACAGCTGACTCACTGGAAAAGACTCTGATGCTGGAGGGATTGGGGGCAGGAGGAGAAGGGGACGACAGAGGATGAGATGGCTGGATGGCATCACCGACTCGATGGACGTGAGTTTGGGTGAACTCCGGGAGTTGGTGATGGACAGGGAGGCCTGGCGTGCTGCAATTCTTGGGGTCACAAAGAGTCGGACACGACTGAGCAACTGAACTGAACTGAACTTCCTTTAAGTGGTCCTGCAAAAATCAAAAGGTATATACCTTTTCTGAATCAAAATATACACACTTTTTAGAAATTCTTGCTCCAAATTGCCTTACAGAAGATCACATCAATTTATATTCCCATAATCTAAGGAGGCAGAATACATAGGGTTGTGTGACCAACTAGGATGACTATGCCAAAGCCTTTGACTGTGTGCATCATAATAAACTGTGGAAAATTCTGAAAGAGATGAGACCGCTTGACCTGCCTCTTGAGAAGCCCGTGAGGCTCCTCTGTCCGTGGAATCCTGCAGGCAAGAATACTGGAGGTGGCTGGGTTGCCATGACCTCCTCCAGAGGATCTTCCCCACACAAGGATCGAGCCCGCATCTCTTCTGTCTCCTGCACCGGCAGGCGGGTTCTTTATTGCTATTGCCAACGGGGAAGACCGAACGTTCTCTGTGTTTCTGCATTTAAACCTCCTAAGCCTTTAATTTGACTGTGTGGATCACAATAAACTGTGGAAAATTCTGAAAGAGATGGGAATACCAGACCACCTGACCTGCCTCTTGAGAAACCTATATGCAGGTCAGGAAGCAACAGTTGGAACTGGACATGGAACAACAGACTGGTTCCAAATAGGAAAAGGAGTACGTCAAGGCTGTATATTGTCACCCTGCTGATTTAACTTCTATGCAGAGTACATGAGAAACGCTGGGCTGGAAGAAGCACAAGCTGGAATCAAGATTGCCGGGAGAAATATCAATAACCTCAGATATGCAGATGACACCCCCATTATGGCAGAAAGTGAAGAGGAACTAAAAAGCCTCTTGATGAAAGTGAAAGAGGAGAGTGAAAAAGTAGGCTTAAAGCTCAACATTCAGAAGATGAAGATCATGGCATCTGGTCCCATCACTTCATGGGAAATAGATGGGGAAAACAGTGGAAACAATGTCAGACTTTATTTTTTTGGGCTCCAAACTCACTGCAGATGGTGATTGCAGCCATGATACATAAAAGATGCTTACTTCTTGGAAGGAAAGTTATGACCAACCTAGATAGCATATTAAAAAGCAGAGACATTACTTTGCCAACAAAGGTCCATCTAGTCAAGGCTATGCTTTTTCCAGTGGTCATGTACGGATGTGAGAGTTGGATTGTGAAGAAAGCTGAGTGCCGAAGAATTAATGCTTTTGAACTGTGGTGTTGGAGAAGACTCTTGAGAGTCCCTTGGACTGCAAGGAGATCCAACCAGTCCATTCTGAAGGAGATCAGCCCTGGGATTTCTTTGGAAGGAATGATGCTAATACTGAAACTCTAGTACTTTGGCTACCTCATGTGAAGAGTTGACTCATTGGAAAAGACTCTGATGATGGGAGGGATTAGGGGCAGGAGGAGAAGGGGACGACAGAGGATGAGATGGTTGGATGGCATCACTGACTCGATGGACGTCTCACTCGTGAGTCTGAGTGAACTCCGGGAGTTGGTGATGGACAGGGAGGCCTGGCATGCTGCGATTCATGGGGTCGCAAAGAGTCGGACACGACTGAGGGACTGAACTGAACTGAACTCAACTGAAGCCTTTAATGCAGGTATCATCATCTCTTTTACAGATGAAAAAAATCAAGGTACAGAAGGTGACTAGACTGCCCAGCATCACAAAGCTTGTAAATGAAGGAACCAGGATTTGAGCTCAGATAACCAGGCTAAGAAGAGCACAACACAAGCAGGCATGAGAAGTCTCAGTCTCCACCACTGTATGCTCCATTCCATGGCTTCCAGGACCCTCATGACCCCACCCCTAAGAACCACTCCATTCTTATCTTTTAACTGAGATTATGTCCACCCTGAAATTACAGCATTTCTTCCATGAAATGTGCATGGCTTTTGTGCTGTGCTTTGACACAGCTGTTACCTCTGCCTAGAAAGTTTTCCTTTTCTCTGGGCATCTGGGGACCTCCTGCTGCTGCTGCTGCTAAGTCACTTCAGTCGAGTCCGACTCTGTGTGACCCCATAGACGCCAGCCCACCAGGCTCCCCCGTCCCTGGGATTCTCCAGGCAAGAACACTGGAGTGGGTTGCCATTTCCTTCTCTAATGCATGAAAGTGAAAAGTGAAAGGGAAGTCACTCAGTCGTGTCTGACTCTTTGCGACCCCATGGACTGCAGCCTACCAGGCTCCTCTGTCCATGGGATTTTCCAGGCAAGAGTACTGGAGTGGGGCACCATACTCATTTGCAAAGACTGCACAGGGCTAACAGCCCCTGGGATCCTCACCTGTCTTTGTTCCCACTCCCAGAGCCAGGCCCCTTTTGTGTAATGACCACACACCTGACTCAGCAGTGGCACTCAGTCCCCATGTGCGAATGAATAAATAAATGAATGAGAATATTCAATTGTCCTGTAAAAGAGTACACTCTATTTTTTGGGAAAGAGCCTGAGCCAAGTCTGATAAATTCAGTGGGGGATCAGGCTGAGTCATAGTCTTTTGTTTCCAAAAAGAGGTGTGATAATAAAAGTAAAGATGCTGATTTTGGAGTTTGGCTCATAAAACAGTTCTGAAGACAATTCCAAAAGAGTCTGAAAATGTTTTGCTCAATTAGGACCGAGCTAGAAAAATTGGACTGCCTGCCATGGGACAAGATTTATTTGGTCATGTAAGTTCTAGTACCTGTTGTTTTTTTTTTCCCTTGGTCTCATTATTTTCAAGTCACATAGTATAAGACTTCGTTTTTATGAAAAATGTTCCATGTCCTAAAGAGCAAGCCACTAAATAAGTTATCCCCACTTTTTTCCCTGCGTGTTTTCTTTCCTCAGTAACCGTCCTGACATGTTAAAGAAATACTTTATTATCACAGGGTGATTTCGCTTATTTCCAAAGAGGAAAGCAATTTGCTACTCTTTAATTTAAACCTACCCTTAAATCCAAGGAATGTCTGGCTCATGAAAGGAAAAATAAGGTCCAGAATCTATTAACTTGTGATCCACAGCCTTCAAAGCAATTTACATGCAGTATACATTTGAGTTCATTTAGCTGTTAGAGCTTAAACCCCCTGTGTATCTTGCCAGGATGAAAGTATACTGAGGCCAAAACTAGGTCACAAAACGTGTTCGCACCCGTGTTTCACTTGTCCAGCATTTTGAGAAGTATCCAAGGAACTGCAAGAAGGAAGCTTCCAGAAAGGAACAACTTCATACCCTAAATCACATCCGAGAAAAGCCCCATCTGGATTTAGGGCCCAATCAAAGCCATAGACGAGCGCTCCTCTGCGCCACAGCACACATCCACCCTCATTGTTCCTCCCAAGTAGATGTGGACACGCCACCAAGCCCATCCATGTGTAACTGCCCTGCAACGATCTCGCCCAATTCTCTAGGTAGGGCGACTCATATATTTTAATCTAACCCGTTTTTCTCATGCCAGACTTTATTTACATTATGTATTTGGAATTAGTATACACAAAGGTTAGAGCCAAGTGTCAGCCCAGTAAGCACAGCTCGGCATATGAGAGTAAATGTCAGTTACTAGTCTAAGCTGCTGATAGAATTTCATTCTGCTAAAGCCACCCTCTTATCATCTTGGATATAGGAAGTTACTTGAGTCTACAAGCACTGCCTAAGACGGCTGTCTGCAGAATACCCACTGGACCTAAGGTGAGAAACAGCAAAGGCAGCAGTGTTATCAAATACAGACTCAGGTAACGTCACTGGCCGCAGAAATTAACTGGAAAAAGAAATCCTATCCTAAGGGGATGGAGGAGAATTTCACTTAGAATATTTCAGTTTTGTTAGACAGTAAACAAGAGTTTTGAAAAATATAACCTTAGGAATGAACGTAGTTATACAGCTTTTTAAAAGTTATAGGACTTTCCTGGCAGTCCAGTGGTTAAGACTCTGTGCTTTCAACTAAGATCCCACATGCTGCAGAGCAAGACCAAAAATTTTTTAAACTGAATACAAATAAAATAAGAAACTAATTGGGTTTTTTTTTTGAAGTTTTAGACATATGTATATTTAATCACTGCCCTTTTGGCTGGTATTTCTTTGTCAGAAGTAAAACCAAAAAGTCAAATCAGCTATATATCCCTCTTTAACAGAGCAATGAGCTCACAGTTTTTACTGACCTTTTTCAGATGCTAAAACAATAATAAAACTGATAGTTTACAGTCTCTTTTTAGTCTCTCTAATCATTCTCATAGAATCCTCTGAGAGGAGGTTATATTTTACAAGTTGCAAATGTAAAAGTATTAACTGCTATAACATATTGTTAGACCTTTTTCTTTGATGTTTCTCTTTTCTTTTTCATACAGAGAGTACATTTCCCTTTCAGAATCAGAATAGCAGTTTCTTTTTCAAAAACTGAGTAGTAAGAGTAAGGCATTTTCCTCCTTAAATACATGCATATTATCTTTTAGATATTCCAAAAAAAAAAAAAAAACTATGTACGAAAATTCTAAAACCTGACATATACAATTTATAGTTCAGTTCAGTTCAGTCGATCAGTCATGTCCGACTCTCTGCAATCCCATGGACTGCAGCACTCCAGGCCTCCCTGTCCACAGTCAACTCCCAGAGATTACTCAAGCTCATGTCCATCGAGTGGGTGATGCCATCCAGCCATCTCATCCTCTATCGCCCCCTTCTCCTCCTGCCTTCAATCTTACCCAGCATCAGGGTCTTTTCAGATGAGTCAGTTCTTCGAATCAGGTGGCTAAAGTATTGGAGTTTCAGCTTCAGCATAAGTCCTTCCTATGAATATTCAGGACTGATTTCCCTTAGGAAGGACTGGTTGGATCTCCTTGCAGTCCAAGGGACTCTCAAGGGTCTTCTCCAACACCACAGTTCAAAAGCATCAATTCTTCAGCACTCAGCTTTCTTTATAGTCCAACTCTCACATCCATACATGACTACTGGAAAAACCATAGCTTTGATTAGACAGACCTTTGTTGGCAAAGTAATGTCTCTACTTTTTAATATGTTGTCTAGGTTGGTCATAGCTTTCCTTCCAAGGAAAAAGCGTCTTTTAATTTCATGGCTGCAGTCACCATCTGCAGTGATTTTGGAGCCCCCAAAAATAAAGTCTGACACTGTTTCCACGGTTTCCCCATCTATTTCCCATGAAGTGATGGGACCAAATGCCATGATCTTCGTCTTCTGAATGTTGAACTTTAAGTCAACTTTTTCACTCTCTTCTTTCACTTTCATCAAGAAGCTCTTTAGTTCTTCTTCACTTTCTGCCATAAAGGTGGTGTCATCTGCATATCTGAGGTTATTGATATTTCTCCTGGCAATCTTGATTCCCAGCTTGTGCTTCATCCAGCCCAGCGTTTCTCATGATGTACTTTGCATAGAAGTTAAATAAGCAAGGTGACAATATACAGCCTTGACGTACTCCTTTTCCTATTTGGAACTGATCTGTTGTTCCGTGTCCAGTTCTAACTGTTGCTTCCTGACCTGCATACAGATTCTCAAGAGGCAGGTCAGGCAGTCTGGTATTCCCATCTCTTTCAGAATTTTCCACAGTTTGTTGTGATTCACAAAGGCAAAGGCTTTGGCATAGTCATAAAGCAAAAATAGATGTTTTTCTGGAACTCTCTTGATTTTTCGATGATCCAGAGGATGTTGGCAATTTGATCTCTGGTTCCTTTGCCTTTTCTAAAACCAGCTTGAACATCTGGAAGTTCACGGTTCACGTACTGCTGAAGCCTGGCTTGGAGAATTTTGAGGGTTACTTTGCTAGCGTGTGAGATGAGTGCAATTGTGCGGTAGTTTGAGCATTCTTTGCCATTGCCTTTCTCTGGGATTGGAATGAAACCTGACCTTTTCTGGCCCTTTGGCCACTGCCGAATTTTCCAAATTTGCTGGCATATTGAGTGCAGCGCTTTCACAGCATCATCTTTTAGGATTTAAAATAGCTCAACTAGAATTCCATCGCCTCCACTAGCTTTGTTCATAGTGATGCTTCTTAAGGCCCACTTGACTTCACATTCCAGGATGTCCAGCTCTAGGTGAGTGGGAGTGATCACACTTTCGTGATTATCTGGGTCGTGAAGATCTTTTTTGTACAGTTCTTCTGTGTATTCTTGCCACCTCTTCTTAATATCTTCTGCTTCTGTTAGGTCCATACCATTTCTGTCCTTTATTGAGCCCTCTTTGTGAGAAATGTTCAGTACTTGTTAACTACAAATGTAAATAAAATACCAGGGAACTCTAAAATATTCCACTTCTACATCACTTACCTTTTTTCAAATACCGCTATCAAATGATGTGAAAAAGTTATCTTTAGAAGGTTACTTTTAGTCAGGGAAATTATTTCAATGAACAGACACAAAAGTACTCATAAGTAGGACCATGGGACAGAAAACACGTTAAGCGTCTGAACTAAACTGAAGTGAAAACTCTAAGATGGAAGGAGGGAAAATTAAAATGTAAGTGAGGAGGCTGAGCTACCAGTAAAAAGGGCCAAGAGACTCCAGCCACTCCGAATCTAAGGGATCAGGCTGCGATGCAACTAACACAGCACAAAGTAATCAATCCAACTTACTTTTACAAGAATTTCATATTTTATCTCTATAAAAGCAATCTCTGCGGGCTTCCCTGGTGGCTCAGTGGTAAATAATCTACCTGCCAATGCAGGGGACACGGGTTTGATCCCTATTCCAGGAAGATTTCACACCCTGTGGAGCAACTAAGCCTGTGTACCACAAACGCTGAACCTGTGCTCCAGAGCCCAGGAGCCTCAACTACTGAGCCCAGCGAGTGAAGCCCGCGCACCTAAAGCCTGTGCTCCACAACAAGAGACATCTCTGCAAAGAGAAGCCCGTACAGCACCATGAAGAGCAGCCTCTGCTCACCGTCACCAGAGAAAAACCCGCACAGCAACAAAGACACATCACAGCCAAAAAGAAAGAAAGAAAATTGTTTTTTTTTTTAAAAAACCCATGTCTGGAAAGACACAGTCTGGCAATGGGGTGCCGACTCTGCACAGGCTGGGGAGCTTTCGTGACAAGCAGAACTTCCCTCCCTACAGTCAAAATGATGCACTGGACATGGAGTTTGAGGCCGACAGACATGAAGATTATCTTCCAACTCCCTTCCTGGGCTCTGCACTCTGTGCAACTGTCCTCTGTAATCTGGCTTTCCCACAGATAAGCACACAAGAAAGGCAATGCCCCGGTTGGCAGATCAGAGTACCCTTGAAAAAGCACAGCTTTTACTGGAAAAGAGTAAATTAACATTTTGGTTCAAACCTCGGTTTCTTGTGAGGTTGGCATGAGTCCATCATCCCTGGACTCTCAATCCCTCTAGGTATACTAATAAAATCAGCCTTCCAGCCTTCAATGCCAGGCAGATCCTGGAACATGGCAACCGCACCAGAGAACTGGTTCCCTGTGTATGGGCAGCGAGCCATAATTCTGACTGCCTCCTGAAAAGGCAACGCTGGTTACCTTGACCTTGAGACATACCTTTTCTTCACACTGTAAGAGAACTGTTTCTGCATTTTGACTTTTAATTCATGCAACCTTTAACTGGAGGAATAACTGCCTCCGGATGTACTTACCCAGGTTTGCCAGAAGAGCTTCTATAGAGGAAGAAGAGCTCATTTGAGAAGGCTCATTTTTAGACTTCGTTTAGACTGAGTTGTTTTTATTATGAATTGCCTCCTGGGTGAGAAATGCTAGAGGGTGAGAGAGGAGCAGATAATATAAAAACCCCTATTGGGCCTTGTCAAATACTTTTTCCTTACTGTCCACTGAGCATCAGCCAATGACTCGAAAGTGGGCTTCTGGAACTTTCC
This sequence comes from Bos indicus x Bos taurus, assembly GCF_003369695.1. Classification (NCBI taxonomy): domain Eukaryota; kingdom Metazoa; phylum Chordata; class Mammalia; order Artiodactyla; family Bovidae; genus Bos; species Bos indicus x Bos taurus. The sequence continues at coordinate 109,593,176 of NC_040079.1, read as the reverse complement.
ATGTACCAATGCTGGAGATACGGCAATTAACAAAACTGTCCCCTCAGGAAGTGACTGGTATTGCTGTCCTGCCGAGCCACTGGCACTGATACGTCTACTTCCTGTCTCAGGTGCGCTGGTACACAAATAAGGCTGAAAAGGACTCACCTTGATTGACATTTAATGAGTCTTTTCAAGTGAATTTTGTCAACACAGTTACAGCGAATTCTATTTTTGCCTTGAGCTATTCACAACACAAATCTGTTCTATTCATCTGATGGAAGACTAAACAAAAGCATTCATTAAGAAAAAGCAGAGAAAATAGAGCGCCAAAAGCTTTGTATATTTTAGCACATAATACATTTACCTTCTTCCTGGCAAACAGTATGCAACTTGTTTCTAATTCAAAGACAGATAATGGAAAAAACTGTTTACAGTAGAACAATCTTCAATAATTCAAAGCTTGATGATCTAATGAAATTACTTTAAAATGCCAAACGTCAAAACACTGTATCAAATCTTTCCCATTTCAACTCTGAGTTAACATTTCTGTAAAAAAGGAATTCAACAAATAGTAACTGTTTCATGGAAGACTCATCCAACTTTTACCAAGCATTCATTTTGATAGATTGGCTGCCATGTAAAAGAGGTCTTCCTTTTATAAACATGTCACCTTAACAATTTTAAGTGTCTACACATAAGTTAATTAATCATCTTTAGCATAAACCAAGAAGTTACCTATCTATCAAATCTTTGAAACAATAAACACAAAGCAAGGAAACTACCTACTTTAAGTTACACTGACCAATAATACCCAGGACTGATTTCAGGAAATAGGTCCTGGGTGTTTATTAGAAGGACTGACGTTAAAGCTGAAATTCCAATACTTTGGCCACCTTATGCAAAGAGCTGACTCATCTGAAAAGACCCTGATGCTGGGAAAGATTGAAGGCAGAAGGAGAAGGGGACGACAAAGGACGAGATGGCTGGATGGCATCGCTGACATGATCCATCATCAATGGACATGAGTTTGGGTAAACTCCGGGAGTTGGTGATGGACAGGGAGGCCTGGCATGCTGTGTTTCATGGGGTTGCAAAGAGTCGGACATGACTGAGCGACTGAACTGACTGACTGACTGACCAATAATACAATAGGGTGGCTGGAAAGGGCTTGGGACATGCTAAGTGTTCAATTAAAAGGTTAGGTGTGAGATGAAGAGGATGAAGATGAAATGACTTATTCTTAAGAATTTTGGCTTTTATTTCATTTATTAGAGCTATTTTTAAAAGCATAAGGCTTCTTCTGATGCAAGCCTTTAGCACATTATAAAGCCTCCACTGACTGAGTCACAAGGGACAGTGTCTGGGGCTGAGGGACTCCAAGAATACTGACCACTTTAGACTCTTCTACGCAGTCAAGTCCCTCCTCTCAGGACAGCCCCTTCCTCCACTTCTGGTCATCAAATTGTGGCTGGCCCTCACCACCCAATTCTCAAGAATTACACCTTCAGCCTTGACTGAAGAGAGGTGACTATTTCTCACCTCTCTCTGCAAATGGCCTTTTCTTGGAAAGGAAGAAAATCCAAGCCATGCAGCTCATCAACAGATCTTCTGTCCCTCCTGTGTTCACAGGAGAGTATTCTCCTCTCCAAGGAGAAGTGCTCCCCCACCAACGGTGCCCTCCACCTTCTAAGTCCTCCTTTCATCAGTCTTTACTCCCTACCATTCCTCCCCAACCTCTCCTCTGCACACCTACACACACTCATATTTACTTTCTATAATAACAAAAAAAAATTACATCAATTTTACATCAACCGGGGTGTCCTTCTACCAACAACGTCCCACTCCCTGATGGCTCAGACAGTTAAGACTCTGCCTGCAACATGGGAAACCCAGGTTCGATTCTTGGGCCAGGAAGATCTCCTGGAGAAGGGAATGGCAACCCGTTTCAGTAGTCTTGCCTGGAACATTCCATGGACAGAGAAGCCTGAAGGGCTACAGTCCCTGGGGTCTCAGAGAGTCAGACACGACTGAGTGACAAACGCCGTCTGTCTTTGTGCTACAGCTTCTCACTCTGTTATCTGTTAACTGGCTTCCTTTCTTCCAGTAAAATCTCAGACATGGAACCGGACCGCTTCCCACCACTAAATGCAGCCTTCCATCTCTCCCACCAGTGGGCAGCACCTGAGATGATGGAGTGAAACGCCTCATTTTCCTTGAAATGCTCCCCTCCTGTGGCTTCCCCGGTTTTCTTCTGTTTTTCTCCCCCTACTTCCCTGGTCTCTGACTTCCTCTCTGACCCCTTTCCCCGTCAATCCTAAATGCAACATACAGGACAACTGTCTGGATACCAAGGGGGAAAGCGGGGCATGGCATGGACTGAGAGATTGGAGTTGACATGTATACACTACTGTGTATAAAACAGATAACTAAAGAGAAACTTCTGTACAGCACAGGGAACCCTACTCAGTGTACTGTGGTGACATAAACGGGACCGGAAATCCAAAAAAGAGGGGATATACATGTAATTAACATGGCAAGAGCAACTAACAAACTAAAGCAACTATACTCCAAAAAAAAAAAAAAGCTAAATGTACATAATCTCAAGGTTCCATTCTTAGTCTTATCTTTCCCGTCAAAATATGGCAGTTCTTCTTCACTATGTGACATGTAGGGTCATATTTGACAGCGACCTTCAGGGTTTACTGTGCGTCTACTATGTGTGTTAAGTCACTTCAGTCGTGTCCCACTCTGTGCAACCCTACGGACCGTAGCCCACGAGGCTCCTCTGTCCGTGGCATTCTCCAGGCAAGAAAACTGGAGTGGGTTGCCAAGCCCTCCTCCAGGGGATCTTCCCAGCCCAGGGATCGAACCCACGTCTCTTATGTCAGTTATTTACCACTAGTGCCTGGGAAGCCCGCGTATCTACTATGCTCTACCCTTCCCTGGTGGCTCAGACAGTAGAGCGTCTGCCTGCAATGCAGGAGGCCTGGGTTCAATCCCTGGGTCGGGAAGATCCTCTGGAGAAGGAAATGGCAACCCACTCCAGTACGCTTGCTTGGAAAATCCCATGGGAAGCCTGTATATCTACTATAGTCTACAGTATATGCATATACTGTAGATCTACTATATAACCTACCGTATAGACAGCAATTATGTCTGGGCACAATTTGAACCCCCTGTGCTGTAAAGGCTGACGGCTGTAGACAAGTCACTCAGCTGGTGACACAAAGCGAGTCACGTGCTCAGCTTCCACACTGGGGCACTCGTGGGCTGCTCCCTGAGGTGGGACACAGGACGTGCTCCACGTGTGGAGCTCACAAAGATCTACGTCTCCTTTAAGACTGTCTCAGGTTTTCTGAACTCCTCTCTGGAGCTCTCAGTTTTCCGCGTTTCAATCCTAACTCTGCCTTTGGCTATTTCCTGAGAGCCCATACACTCAACACGTTCAAAACGGAGCTCATCAAGGTCCCACCAAACCCACTCCTTCTCTCTCGATTCTTGTTTCTAGCTGCAGCACCACCATCTGGCTTAAAACTGCAATTTAGGACTTCCCTGGCGGTCCAGTGGTAAGAACCCACGCTTTCACTGCAGGAGGCACCAATTCAATCCCTGGTCAGGGAACTAAGATCCCACATGCCTCGAGGTGCAACCCCCCCCCCCCCAAAAAAAAAAGCAATTTATCTGGTTGACTCTAGAGCCCTGTCCCCTAACACACCCACCCAGCCACTTAGACTGGCTGATTCCTGCACTCGGCTTCTCTCTCTCAGTTTAAGGGAACGGCGCCAATGTAGGCCACCAGTTTTTCCTCACGTCCCAGGAAACGGCCCATCTCCTACCGGGTTTGCGCACCTCTAGATTCTATTTCAGCCTGGTTAGCTCTCTGCTCGCACTCTGACCCCCACCCCCGACCTGGGCACATCTCCACCTCTCCCCACCCCTCACACCCCTGTCGCGGCCACACCTCAGGCTTGTCTGCCTTGCAGGCGTCATTCCTCTCCACAACTCTGATTCTGTTCGCGTGGGTCACCGCTTCCACGGAGGCACGTTTTTGCTCCCACAGATTATTTCTTCTTCTGTAGTAGCCTTGATTTTATCTGTATCTGGGGATGGTCCTTACCCCTACAATCTTTGTATGACAGCAGTCTGCATAGAGTCCAAGCTTTCTCTCCTCCCACTGGGTTACAATCTCATTGAAAGCAGGGACTGAGCGATCCCTATGGTTTCACACTCTGCACACAGGCTCTAGTATCCACGCTCCTTGCATCCAGGAGGTGCTAGCTAACCTCTGCTCCCTGCGGCACCATCTCCGGCACTATTTTATGAACATCTCCCATGTCACACACTGCTATTTCCTGTAGGGAACACTGACTCTGGAAATGAGATCCAAACTGTAGCTGGATGCCCTTAGCATCTGGATCTATGCTGAAAGCATCTTCTATTCAGGCAATCCCACTACCAAAGTTCTAGAATAGGTCCTGGGCAAATGAGAATATGCCAAAACCAATCTCTCAGTTTCTGCAGAATAGAGAGAGTACATAAGCCATTTCATTTCTTGGGATACTACAATATCCCCAGCCTTGTGAATATCTTGAACTGTCAACTTTAAGAATGAATAAAGGAGAAAATTATTAAGGTTCTGTTTAACTGCCCATCTAACAAATAGGAAAGCTTCATCGCTTGGTTCAGAGCTCAATAACTTACTAAGTGGTAGGCTGAAAAACCTTAATAGAGCTTCTAAATGCATTCTGGCTCTAGGTGAGTAATCACACCATTGTGATTATCTGGGTTGTGATCTTTTTTGTACAGTTCTTCTTGCATTCTTGCCACCTCTTCTTAGTATCTTCTGCTTCTGTTAGGTCCCTACCATTTCTGTCCTTTATTGAGCCCATCTTTGCATGAAATGTTCCCTTGGTATCTCTAATTTTCTTGAAGAGATCTCTAGTCTTTCCCATTCTATTGTTTTCCTCTATTTCTTTGCATTGACCGCTGAGGAAGGCTTTCTTATGTCTCCTTACTCCTTGGAAGAAAAGTTATGACCAACCTAGACAGCATATTAAAAAGCAGAGACAATCCTTTGTCAACAAAGGTCTGTCTAGTCAAGGTTATGGTTTTTCCAGTGGTCATGTATGGATGTGAGAGTTGGATTATAAAGAAAGCTGAGCAGCGAAGAATTGATGCTTTTGAACTGTGGTGTTGGAGAAGACTCTTGAGAGTCCCTTGGACTGCAAGGAGATCCAACCAGTCCATCCTAAAGGACATCAGTCCTGGGTGTTCATTGGAAGGACTGATGCTGAAGCTGAAACTCCAATACTTTGGCCATCTGATGCGAACAGCTGACTCATTGGAAAAGACCCTGATGCTGGGAAAGATTGAGGGCAGAAGGAGAAGGGGACGACAGAGGATGAGATGGTTGGATGGCATCACCGACTCAATGAACGTGAGTTTGGGTGGACTCCGGGAGTTGGTGATGGACAGGGAGGCATGGCGTGCTGCGGTTCATGAGGTTGCAAAGAGTGGGACACGACTGAGCGACTGAACTGAACTGAATGCATTCTACCTTTACAAACAGGAAATTTCTCAGATCTGGATGCATTGAGCTTAACATGAGATGTGTGAAAATTTCAGTATTATTAGTACTATTAACATGTTTTTTTATACCTAAGATATTTTCTTTACACATCAGAAAAAATGGACAAAATTTTTCTTTACACATCAGAAAAAAAGGACAAAATTAGCTACCGATGACATTTTAAAATCAGCTGTAAGTTTCATTTGACTCTTTATTTTGCTTGGGGGTGGGGACAACTTTTAACTTATAACAGGAATTCCTTTCTTTCTTTACACATTGGAGTTGAGCCTTTATAGAAAGGGATGTTTCCAAGGGTTCTAAGGAACGAACTAGAATAATTAACGCCTTCAAAGTTTCTTTCATAAACTACTTTGTATAAACAATCTTTTGTTTTTTTACTACTTGAAACTGAAATTACAGGAGCATAGAATTTTAAAGTTAGAGGTCATCAAATCTTAGTCCTTCCTTTTGAAAATAATTAGTCCTTAGTCTAAGTCCTTCTTTTTGAAATGAGGAAACTGAGCTGGAGAATGACTAAGATGTCCTACCCGGGACCTCTCTGAGAACTGCCTGGTGTCTCCACTGCACCATTCTGCCCCTGCATACAGCAAAAATGAACCTCCCAAACTCATTTTCGGGAGGACGACCATTAAAAATTACCAAGGGTTCTTCAAGGAAGCTTTCAAAATATTTGGAAAAGTAAAAGGTTGTAAGCTTCAATCTTCTAACACAACTATCAATCACTTCAAAGGAATTTCACCTTATTAAAAACGTGACCAAATATTCTAACACATCCTTCTGGGATAGCAAATGCCCGTCATTCTCTAAAACCATGAGACATGTGGACTCAGCTTTAAGAGAATTCTCTCTACATACTGTCCTCTCCTGCCAAAGGCACGGCCTAAGACATAAAGTGCCCTTTTATTACACAAGCAGCTATCAACTCTCTGTTATTCTGGTCTCTGTACATAGCTGCAGTTTCCACCATTTAGGAATTTACAGCATATGATCACTCCCTCCACATAAAATGGCATCAGTGTTTGAACATTCTCTTTCCTTTAGGTGATAAAAAATGTCAACTGTGGTGTCCACACCATGCCGCAGACTGGGGTTTCGGTCCCTGCCACTACTGACATTTGAGGCCATCTAACTCTTTGCTCTGGGGGATCATCCTGTGCATTGGATGACGTTTCATCACATCCCTAGCCTCTAACCACTAGGTGTTTGGCTGTTTAGTCGCTCAGTTATGTCTGACTCTTTTGCTAACCCAGGGACTGTAGCCCGCCACGCTCCACTTGGGATTCTCCAGGCAAGAGTACTAGAGTGGGTTGCCACTTCTTCTCTAGGGGATCTTTCTGACTCAAGGACCAAACCCATGTCTCCTGTAGAGCAGGCAGATTCTTCACTCCTGAGCCACCAGGCAAGACTGCCTGCCCACTAGACTGCAATACTATCCTTCCATTTGTTAACGAAAAAAACATCTGCCATATTCCCCTGGGGGTAAAGCTACCCTCAGGTGAGAACTGCTAATATTGAGGGAGGAGAGTCCACACTGCATTACGTTCTAATAAAATTTCTGAAACACACCCTTCCCATGTAATCCCAGGAAGACTGGTGGCAGTTCAAGTGTTCTTATATATAAAAATTGTTACTGGTTTTGTGCACCTTATTTTGATGTAATTTTTAAAGAGAGAGAATATCTCACACAATCAACCAAGCAAGCATTTATTAAGCACCTGCAGTATGACCAGCATTATGCTAACCACCAAAGAGAGATACAGTGACAGATTTTCTTTTCTTGGTCTCCAAAATTACTGTGGATGGTGACTGCAGCCACAAAATTAAAAGATGCTTGCTCCTTGGAAGAAAAGCTATGGCAGACCTAGACAATGTATTAAAAATCAGAGACATCACTTTGCCAAAAAAGGTCTGTCCAGTCAAAGCTATGATTTTTCCAGTAGTCATATATGGATGTGAGAGTTGGACCATAAAGAAGGCTGAGTGCAAGAATTGATGCTTTTGAACTGTGGTGTTGGAGAAGACTCTTGAGAGTCCCTTGGACAACAAAGAGATCAAACCAGTCAATCCTAAAGGAAATCAACCCTGAATATCCATTGGAAGGACTGATGCTGAAGCTAAAGCTCCAATACTTTCACTACCTGATGCGAAGAGTGAACTCACTGGAAAAGACCCTGATGCTGGGAAAGACTGAAGGCAGGAGAAGGGAATGACAGAGAATGAGATGGTTGGATGGCATCACCAAATGGATGGACATGAGTTTGAGCAAGCTCTAGGAAGTAGCGATGGACAGGGAAGCCTGGCACGCTTCAGTCCATGGGGTTGCAGAGAGTTGGACACGACTGAGCGACTGAACAACAAGGAAAAAAGATGAAAGTTGTGGACACTTTTCACAAAGAGCTTTCATTACAGTTGAGGAAAAGGAACATGCATGTGTGAAGCAGCCACGGGCACTGCAGGACCAGACAGAACACAGAGCTAAGCAGGTGAAAAAAACTGCTTAGGGCCAACATGGTCAATGGGAGTGCTCAAGTCTCCAGAAACACCCTCATGGAGTTGATGAGATCTAGCTCAACCTTTGAAGATGTGTGCAAAGCAAACAGATTAGAAGAGAAGGCAAGCCAGACAAGGGAGCCACATGAGCAAGGCTTGCTGGAAGAAGCCAGCAGGCTCTGCCTGAGAGCCACATAAGCAAGAGTTCGTTTAGAGGACAGTGGAGCGTGAATACGTAAGACAGGTCCAGACTGTAGTGGGCTCCGAGAGATAAAATCTGGACTTGACGCGGTAGGCATTTGAGGTCATTTTGGGCATGAAGTTTCATTGGAAGAGGGCATGGTGTGAACTAGAAGATGGTTACACAGAAGGCAGGGGAAAAAAGTTATATGGCTCTATATTGATGGAGCCCTGGAATAGTAACCATGACAATGGAGAGGGGGAAGTCAGCACTGGGGGCATTCCGGAGGGAACACCTACTGGCCTTGGATGATACCAGATTGCGTCAAGAAAAAAAGACATGAATCTTCAAGGTTCAAGTCTGAACAACTCAGGTAACAAAGAGGTCTCAACCTATCGATGTGTCTATCATATCCACAGACTTCAATATCACACACCCTAATTAATCTCAGGAGTTCTCCACTGATTATTTTATTGAATCACCTCATATGAAATAATGACATTTTATAAATGGAGGCACTGGAACGAAAACCATAAAACATGACACGCAATCGCTGTGGCAGGCCCTAAGACATGAGGAAGAGGGATGCTGCAAGTCCCCGTGGATCTGTGCCCTCAAGGGAGACACACAAGAGAGGCACAGCTCGATGCGGGATGGGCTGAAAATTGAATAATGCAGACTGCTCCTCCACCACCAGGTCACCAGTCCCCTGAGCTTAAGTCATTTGGGGTCAAAATGAGGCTGCTCCTCATTGGCTGGTTGATAAAGGCCAAAGCTAGTGAGTTAGTTATACAGAAGGTGTCTTTTAAAACCACGAAGCCAAGCAGCCCTTCTGCTCAGTGGTTTAAAATCCATTATCTGTAAGATATTCCCACCTTTCCATCTGAGGAGCATGATTTTCCCACGCAAACGAGTAAGTGGGAGACACCTCTGTGGCCCGGGACGGGTCATGCTCATCCACGCAACCTAGGACCTCCTTCAGGGTTCTCAGGGCCTGCTACAGCTCAAATGTCTCCACGTTTTTCTGACGGAACACTTACTGTTGAGTCTTTGCATGCAACTTCAAATCTGTCTAGTGACACACAGATGGTTTTTGGAAATGCTTCGTCAAACTTCAAAATGATTTAAGAATTATCCTCAAGCTGTGTTTTCGTGACAAACACGGGATTTTGCTTCTTAAAGACTCAGACCTTAGCTAGAACAACAAAGAATCAAATGTGAACCCATTTTCTTAACCATAGGAAACTGAGACCAACATCCAGTCTTTCCTAGGCTGGGGCTTTCAGTCCCCACACCAGATCTTAAGACTCTCTGGAATCCAGGGCGTCAGCCTCGTTTGGCACCAGCGCTGAGAAGACCACGAAGGCTCACGGCAGTGGAGTGTGAGGCAGCCCCGAGCGTGGAGACAGACTGGAAACAGTGAGGGCCGAAGGCAGAGGCGATCACTCCTGCGTGCAAGGCGAACCAGGGCACTCCTTGGGGACTCCCGGAGTCCAGAAGCCATTCCAGGAGACCACGTGTGTGAGGAGAGGGCCCGGTTCCCTTAGATAAAGCCCCTCCTTCTTGAGCTGGCTTCAGGGGGTCTCTATTCCTCCCAACCCTAATACTAAGCCGCTACAGGTTCCCATCTCCTGGCCATAAAATGTCATTTAAAAATCTATCTTCTTGGGAGGGACAGGGGAATGGGGAGTTAGCATTTTAATTACTACAGAGTTTCAGCATAGGATGACAAAAAATGTTTTGGAGATGGATAGTGGTAATGACTATACAACAGTGTGGATGTACTTAATGACACTGAATTATAGACTTGAAAATGCTTAAAATGGTAAATTTTATGTTATGTATATTTGACCACTGAGGGGGAAAAAGTTAAAAAAAAAAGTATCTTCTCAAAAAAAGTATGACTGAAACATTCTGTCTATAGATGATTCTAATCCTCAACATTAAGACTGGACAGCTGGGGATTTTCCCCCTAAAAGAATATTTACAAAAGTATGTTTCATATTCTCCCAAGTTTAGCAATGTATTTGAGAATGTATTGAGGACTTCAAAATGTCTTTTTCAAAAAGTAAATAATTGAAGACTATGAAGTGACTCCTCCCTCCTTTGTTTTAATGATTTCTGGTCCATCAGCATTCCTGTTTTTGTCACTGCTTACCACTTTATTGGCATCTTTATAAATATATGCAATGAAATGCAAATGGATATGCACATTTATCCATATGAAAAAGAAGACAGGGAGGGGAGGGGTGGGACTGTGAGTGAGAAAAGAAGAACCCAATGTCCTAAATTGATTACCACTTATCTAGCATATATGTTTAAAGAAGTCAGTTCATACTTTAACACCACAAGGCAAGAGTTTCTCTGGAACCAGATAATGGGCATAGCATACTGGGTATCATAAGGTCAACGAGAAAAACCAACAGGAACTTTACAACGTATGGGACAGACCAAAACCTTGTTTGCATGTCAGGTATAACAACTCTTTTACTCCTATTTTTCTACTGTAAGACCAAAAGCTGGATGAATACAGGATGAATGTACCTTCTGTTTCCCACAAGAGACATAAGATGAAAAGAACAAACAAATGTATGTTTGTTTAGGTTTTGGGCAAGAGGTCAACAATGTAAGATTAAGCATATTGATTTTGTTCATTTTGGAGCCAAACTCATTTTAATTCTCTGACTCCTTTGTATTTCTAGGTGTGTTTTTTATTTTCCCCCTTTAACTTCATTTCTTGTGTCTAGTCTAGAGACACCCACTCAGAATCAGTTTTTTTCCATTCTTATTTTGACCTTTCAGAACTTCAGGACACAATTTCCTTAATTTGATCTCTTTTAAATTTGGGGGTTCTTTTTTTATTTTATTTATTCACACTCTCTCAGAATTTCCTTCTTCCTCTATATTTTTCATTATTTTATTCTCCATCTAAACTTCCTGCATGTCTCTCACTACTACTACCTCAACATCTCAACTTTTCCCTTCGTAATCTACAAGTTTAAAGAGTAAAATTTTATTATCTAATCAAAGCACAATACCATAGTAACTTTCTTCAACAGACATGATACAAGGCCTTTTCTTGCCTGTCATGAATAGCCAAACTGTATAACCAAGTAAACATTTTATTACCTATAATTCCTTACAGTAGGCACAGTGTTCATCATAACTGTAGTTCATAAAGATTACAATAAAGGATAAATCTTAAAATATTTCCTCAAATATCAACAAAGTAATAAATTATTAGTTTTACTGTTCAATGTAGTTTGTCATATTCTAATTCTTAGAAAATGAAACAGTGCTCAGAAGAGATGATAACCTTCTATTCACTAGGTTTTCTTATTAACTGGAGCACTTGATTCATCAATAAATTATGCAAGTTAACAAAAAGACTCCCTGCTGAAAGTTAAAAAAAACAGTTTAAAAAATCAGAAATCTCAGAAGGTATTTTTCATTTTCAGTGATTATCATGTAGAATTTCCCACTATAGCTCAATACGCAAAACACTCACTGAATCAGCAAAGGATGAGAAAATGCAGAAGAAATCAAAATGTGAGTTTCTGTACTGTGGTGGGCAGGACCAGAAAAGTGGAGTCTTAAGTATATGCCATCCATTCTCTGAGTTCTAGAGCACCATCTCAGAAAATGCACAAGAAAAGACAGGGTTTCCTTTGCTTCTGCCTGTACTGGTCATTATTCTCATATTCTCTGTAATGATTTGTGACGCTTTCTAACACTGTATACCCTAAAGTTGAGTTGGCCAAATAGTTTGGTAGAAATGCTTAGACATGTCTCAAATGATTCACATTAAGCACCTTCTAGAAAGTAAATGTTCTGTAAGTTAAATTTACAATTGACTGGACAGATGTTCTGACTGGCAAAAACTGGGTTTGTCAATTCTGTTTCTCTTCTTCCATTATTTACTTATTTTAGTCATCATCAGAGTGAAATTCCACTTTCAATTTTCCAGTGGCCTGAAACTTTCTGAAAAGCTCATGCTTTGAAACGAAGCTCTTCATGTAATTTCTCAAGTACCTTGAGGCCGGTGGTTAGATGAACAACCAGAACACAACCCGTTTTCAGCTGGTAGGATAGTCAAGAAAACAAAAGTATGTTTCTGGATGAAAGATATTCAAAGGGATACATATTACTGCATATTTTCAGTATGATTATGTAACAAGACGCCACTTCAAAGCTAACTTTTCATTTGGATTACATGTGCAAAAAGGTCAGGGCTGTGTTTTCTGTAGGAGTTTTCACTTTTGCTTATTTGGAAGCAGTTAAAGGGCTAGAAAATCTTGCTGTTTAGAAGCCTCTGTAAAGATGGAAATACATAAAGAAACATTTAACAATAAATATTTGTGTCTTAAATACAACATTATTCTTGCTGTGATATAGGTATTACTTCGCTAAAAACCACTTTAATATTGTCCCAAATTCAAGTTTTAGAGAACTTTGTTTATAAACTCTATTATAAATAATAAAAATAGTTTGAAATATTTTTCATAATTTTAAACCAGCTGGTTGTTAACAAGGATAAACTCTCAACCAGGTCCTATTAACTAATGTAACAACACCTCAGGAAAACAGGTAGAAAATGTATTCTAAAATTTTTAAGGTTTTCTGAAATAGTTCATCTTCAGATGTCTTGATATTAATAACTTTGCATGTGTCCGTGTGTGCTCAGTCATGTCGGATGCTGCAACCCCATGGACTGAAGACTGCCAGGCTCCTCTGTCCATGGGATTTCTCAGTTAAGAATAGTGGAGTGGGTTGCCATTCCCTTCTCCAAGGGATTTTCCCAACCCAGGAATCGAACCCACGTCTCCTGCATAGGTGGGCGGATTCTTTACCACTGAGACACCTAGGAAGCCCAAGAATGACGTTAGGGTGTAACAATTTTGCTTAGTTCTAAATATAAAACTAATTAATAAAAACAATTCCTTTTCACTCACATAGTGGGTCTGTTGTGGACTATTCAGAAACTGATGAGGTGCCAATGAACAGATCTATGATTTCTCTCCCTCTCTTGGCCTCTTGGGTCACTAAACCTTTCCAAAGATCGAACTTAACAAATACACAGCAACTGTAGTTTGAACTTCACTTCCTTCCATTCCTGCCCCAGTTACTGGACTGAATACAAGTAATACAAAGACCAAATGAATGATAACATGGCTGCCTTCACTTGAGAAGTAAGGATATATTTATTTACAGCTCAGGGCCAAAGCTACTTCCAATTCAGAACAAAAAAGCATGTAAACCAGTGTAGAGACTAAGGGCTCACACCTAATACCCTAAATTCAGTAAAAACAGAAAGGAAGGCAAGATTTTTTTGATTTCAAAGTTTTGACAGTGAGGAAACCAAAGGTTCCCTGAAACCCTCAGCTGGGACCAAGGTCATTTGATATTATTAGCCGCAGCGAGGCTGCAGAGAGCAACCAGGAAGTGCTGAGTCATCCTGAGCCTGAGTGACACCTCGTCAGCACTTCTGGTGCCAGATTCAGAGGTGAGCCGACTTCCTTTGACCTCTAGCTCTTCCTCCCTTTGCTCACCGGCCTTGGGGATGGAAAACTGACTGCCATCAAGTGGAGCAGCATGAACCCTAACAAACAACACTATTGAACAGTCCCAATTCCATGGCCACTTGCCTCCACATACGTTATTAAAACAACTAGTTGAAAAAAAAAAAAGTTTTTAATCTAAAAACATGGATATGTTATATATACAGCATTTAATATCTGTCATAATTAAGCAATTATACCTCTAGTTTCTGGTTATAAGAAGATAATCTTCTCCCAAAAATAAAGTCCAGCCTCTATCAGCATGCAGTATATGTCTGCTTCATTTCCCAAAGAGGCCTTTAGCCAAAAAGAGTCCTATGTCCAAATGATTTTTGCGTGACCAAAATACTTGGGGCTCAGTGGCAAAGAATCCGCCTGCCAACACAGGAGATGCAAGAGATGCAGGTTCGATCCCTGGGTCAGGAAGATCCCCTGGAGGAGGGCATGGCGATCCACTCCAATACCCTTGCCTGGAGAATCCCATGGACAGAGGGGCCTGGTGGGCTACAGTCAATGGGGTCGGGAAGAGTAGGACACGACTGAGCAACTAAAACACTTTGTAGTACTACACAAAAACCCTAAGGGGAAATAACACCTGGAGTCAAGGTGACCTTGAACAGATCCTGCAGAAGTTATGAGTCTGTTTCTTTACCTGCACAATGGGACTAACAATCCTCCCCTACCCTCTGTTACAGTAAGAATGAATCTACTAACAGCGCTTAAGAAGTAGACAACTGCCATACAAAAAGGAATAACACATTCTTTACCTATTTAAAAACAAACCAAAACAAAATAAGACCTTGGTCTCAGGCTAGTTTCTATACGTTTGTCAGAAACATTCAATAATTTCATTGCATTTCAACAGCTGGCACCCCAAACTGAGAAGCCACAGAAGATAAACCTGACACCTCCAATAGTAGTTCCTGGGCAATGTTCTGTATGTAGTACTGGGCAATGCAAAAGCATACTTTTAAAAAGGCAATTATATATGAGAAATATTATAACAATACTCTATTGAGAGAGAAAGTCTGAAGTTGATATTAAAGAATCAGTATTAAGCAGTTTCCTCCAGAATCTCCGTTAGGTCTCCAAATACCTTATTCATATTAAACCAACTTTTCCTCAATCATCAGTATTTTATTTCTCAAATGCTACTGAATGTTATACTTGTAGAATATGAACAAAACAAGAAAAGCAAGCATTACTTTTTGCAATATTTGATTGCACTGTAGTATATTATTCGGGTTTCCCCGATGGCTCAGTGGGTAAAGAATCTGCCTGCAATGCAGGAGACAGAGGAGACTGGGCTTTGATCCTTGGGTCAGGAAGAACCCCTAGAGGAGGAAATGGCAACCCACTCCAGTATTCTTGCCTGAAAAATCGCATGGATAGAAGCAGCTAGGCTATACTGGAACAAATAAGCTTTGTGAGCTAGCCAGGGTGGGGTTCAACTGCATTTACAAAGCTGTTTCCACCAAAATCCGTGAGCCCCCAAACCCCGGCTTAGCAGTGGCCTCTGGGCGGTCATCTTTGCAGTCCCTTTACCACCTTCATATGCTTTGATGATGCAGACATGCCTAAAGGGAGATTCACACTCTCCCTACTGCGTGTAAAAACAGAACTGGAAGACTGCACTGCTTCTTGGCCCTTGACTCTCAAAGGAAGAACAAGACTCGGGTGACTACAAGTCTTGAGATTAAAGGCAGAAATGACTCCAGCACTTGAAAATGGCAGAAGACGGAGAAGAACGCACAGTGACAACACAGCTCTGTCAAACAGCAAACATTTATTTGCTGTTGTTCAGTCACTCAGTCATGCCCCTTTGTGAGACATCTGTTGGACAGTCCTTAGTATTAATACATCCACTCAATCATTTGGAGTGTTCTGTTTTTTTTTTTAAGGAGAGTGATTTTGTTCAGGAAATAAGAGACTGAACTCGATCAAGTCCTCTTCAAATTCTACTATTATGTGCATCTCTCTTTCTCTCAGAATGATTAAGTCTTGCAGGAATCTCTCAGGTCTGCCTAGTTTTCATGCAGACAGCAAGCCCCAGGCAAATATCATTGTGGTGGTGGTTTAGTTGCTCAGTTGGGTCCGACTCTTATGACCCTATACACTGTATCCCAGCAGGCTTCTCAGTCCATGGGATTCTCCAGGCAAGAATACTGGAGTGAGTTTGCCACTTCCTTCTCCAGGGGATCTTCCCGACCCAGGGATCAAACCCGCAGATATCCTATCAGATATTAATAGTAGCTTCAAGACATGAACTGTTTAATGATGCTTTTGAACTGTGGTGTTGGAGAAGACTCTTGAGAGTCCCTTGGACTGCAAGGAGATTCAACCAGTCCACTCTGAAGGAGATCAGCCCTGGGATTTCTTTGGAAGGAATGATGCTAAAGCTCAAACTCCAGTACTTTGGCCACCTCATGCGAAGACTTGACTCATTGGAAAAGACCCTGATGCTGGGAGGAATTGGGGGCAGGAGGAGAAGGGGACGACAGAGGATGAGACGGCTGGATGGCATCACCGACTCTATGGACGTGAGTCTGAGTGAACTCCGGGAGTTGGTGATGGACAGGGAGGCCTGGCGTGCTGCAGTTCATGGGGTCGCAAAGAGTGGGACACGACTGAGAGACTGAACTGATCTGAATGTAATTGTGTCTCCAAGGGCCCATGTGTACTCTGAAACTTATATTTAAAATGTCAGACTCTAACTTTTAAATGTAAGATGCCCACATAGTATCTTTCCCCCAAAGACTATATATTACTGAACTGTGGTTCATGAATTTGTTCATGGTTTACCTGATAGACATTAAGCCCCTGCTCGAGCATTTTCAATAACATCTATGAAGTTGATGCCAACCCACAATCTGCAGAATATATTTTCAACTGTCACACTAGCCAGGTGATCAGATGTTCTATCTCAGAATCGAAGGACGCACGTGTGAGATAACTGCCTAGGGCTGGAGCTGCAGGCTTCTGACGGGGAGTAATTTTCTTCCATGAAAGCCACAGGTAAATTCCAAACCTTGGTCTGCATTTTTGCTGTTGTTTAGACTCTCAGTTGTATCCATGGTCTGAACACTTCTTTGGCCATTCCCTATAGTGGCCAAGAAAGCATATGCCATTCACAGTCATTTATGATTTGGGGTTTTATTTCCATATAAAAACGAGGTAATTTTTAAGGATTTAAAAGTCCTTTGGATCGTGTTAGGGTAGTAATTTATCCCTGCCAGAATTAGTTTACTGGAATTCTTAAGTAAATAACCGTGAAGAGGAGATGGAGGTGAAAACCATGGTTGTAGAAAATTTGGGAGAGAAGAGAAGCAATCCTATGTAACACTGCTTGCCTTAAGAAGAGAGAGAGAAAAAAAATTGCACCAGAGCTTTCTCCATTTGAGCAGTCGGTTTTGTTCCCTGACTAGGCTCCCCACATATCTAAGTGCACTGAGTACATTCCCAACTCCGACTGCCAAGTTAAAATGAAAACGTTCTCAGTCTAGAAATGATTGAGGTGGTTTTCTTTAATCAAATTAGAGCGGCCAAATGTTCCTTTCAAAGGTAACTGTCTACTCTGCAGCTGTATGCAAACTACCACATCAAATGAGAGAGGGGGAAAAAAAAAATAGCGATAGAATTGTGTCCTTACAGTACAGTGCTGGAGGCAAGGGTGGAGAAACAAAAGCCTGAGTACAGCGAAGAATTACACTCACAGTGAGCTTCCAGAAATATGCTGACTTCACAAACTGCGAAAAACTTACTGAAACTTCCAGTGTATAATTAATTATTTTGGGGAGGGGAGAAACACGGTGGGGGAAATTCCCCCTTAAAAACTGCTAAGCAGCAATAGATACCTTGAGTCATTTACCCTAGTGACCAAAGCCTCAATGAGAAACATTAAACGACTTCACAGACACAAAAATCTCATAGACCTTGCTTTTTCACTTCCTGCCTCCATCAAAAAACACACTACAGTGAGTAATCTGGAGTATCCAACAAGCTTCAGTCAAGCTCATAATGATTCATTTAAATGCAAAATAGATTCTTTTAAATCATCAAGACATGGGAAATTCCTGCAAAGAAATTAATTCGTCTTGAGTTTTATTTTTCTCAGTTTGTTTCTCATAAGAAAAACCAGTTGGTTAAAAATCAATATGACATCAAACTAGTTATTGCATGATATGGGCTTTATACTGTCTGTTGGCTTCAGGGAGGAATACGGCATGAAAATCTAGAATGATGATGGATTTAGATAGCCAGATGAGACAGGTAATGGAAGAAAGATGATGTTCTTTCTACATTTATCACTCCTTTCTAGATGATTAATTACACTGTCCTCCAAATTAGGGAGTGCAACAATAAACAGCCATACTAGCTACCCAGTTTTTTTTTTTTTTTTTTACAAAAACTAATGGGTATTTAGGGCTACAAGAAAGCAAGAGGGCTGACTTATCCACCTGACACAAACAACTAGGAATTGAACAAACATATGAAACCACCGTTTTCAGATACTGGAGTACAGGAAGCACAGGACTGTGATCCTGGAGACCAGGGAAACAAATCAGGTGCCCTGGACCACCCTGCCTTTACGCCTGGAGGCAGTTTCCAAACCATGGGCACAGGCAAGAGAAACATCCCATGAGGTGCATCGTCTGGATTGAGCAGGTTGAAATCAGAGCTGAGAAGACAAGGCAGCTAAAGTGACTAAAATCCGTGAGACAGAGAACTGAAGAAAAAACTACCTAGAAAAAGAGCTTCTGAAATCTACAAGGGATCTCCTGAGTTCTTGCCTAAATCTGCGCCTGAGGCCAAGCGAAAAACTGCTTCTGAGAAAGAACAATTACCAGGAAGCTGTAAACTGAAAGATTCCTAGAGCTCACACAAAGCAAGAAATCTTTCTAGTTCCCACTAACCAGAAGAGTGGAGACCACAAAAGGGTAACGTGGCCTTGGTGGCGGGCCTTACCTAGCCCTCAAGTAAAGTCTACAGCAGAGCAGCTCCCCTCCGCCTTTTGCTGCTGTTGTTCAGTCGCTA
Organism: Bos indicus x Bos taurus; assembly: GCF_003369695.1. Classification (NCBI taxonomy): domain Eukaryota; kingdom Metazoa; phylum Chordata; class Mammalia; order Artiodactyla; family Bovidae; genus Bos; species Bos indicus x Bos taurus. The sequence goes on along the minus strand of NC_040079.1, from coordinate 109,574,341 downwards.
AGTTGTGTCCCGCTCTTTGCAACCCCATGGACTACATTTTCCAAAAACTAAAAGTAAGCCTTGGAAGGATCAAACTCAACTGCAAGTAACTTACTGACCCTCAGAACAAAAGTTCAGCATTCTTCAAAAGAATGGAACAAAATCAAGCAGTCAACAATGAAATATTCATAATGTTTGGCATTCAATAAAAAAGTATCAGACATGCATACATATAGGAGAAAAATCAGTCAATAGGAATAGACCCAGAAATAACACAGATTATGGAATAGCAGACAAAGAGCAACTATTATAAAAGTTCTTAAAGATTTAAAGGAAAACATGAACACATGAGAGGAAAATGGGAAATATTTTTTAAAGAGTCAAATAGAACAAGTACCAAGATACACTTTATCTACATTTATTAACACGTCTTAATCAATTTAAAAAGGATAAAATCATATAGCATTGTTCTCTGATCACAACAGAATTTAATTAGACAGGCATTTAAAAAATTCTGTATATATCTGGAAACTTAAAAACACAAATCTAAATAACCCACAAGTCAAAAATTCATCACCAAAACAGGGCTAAAATATTTTGTATCACACGAAAATGGAATCACACTATGTCAATATTTGTGGGAAGCAAATAAAACAACATAAATGCTTATATTAGAAGAGAAGAAAATTCTGAAAACAATGAACAAGGCTACTATTTCAAGAAGCTAAAAAATAAGAACAAATTAAACTCAAAGTAAGTAGGAAAAGGAAATAAAACTAAAAGTAAATATCAGTGGAATAGACAATAGACAAATTACAAAGAAAATTAATGAAGCCAAAAACTGGTTTATCATCAATAGAGTTAACAAAAATCTACCTGTATTATCAAGAAAAACAGGGAGAACATACAAATTACTAACACCAGAAATGAAAGGGGAAGACATCACTACAGATTCTAGACATTAAAAAGATAAGAAAATAAAAGAATCCATGCCAGTAAACCCCAAAGGCTAGATGAAACATACAATTCCTTGAAAAACAAGTTACAAAGTGATTCAACCTATATGGCTCCATGTCCACTACAGAAATAAAATCTGAAGTTAAAAGCCGTCCCATGAGGAAAATCCTTGGCTCAGATGATGTCATGGGTAAGTTCTGTTAACTATGTAAGAAGATAAAACTAACGTTACATGAAGTCTTTCAGAGGAGCTAGAAGCACTTAGAAAACTCACTATATGATAACAGGATTACCTCCAAACCAACACCTGAGACGTTATTTAAGAAAGAAAATTAGATAACAATATCCTTCATGAACACAGTTGCAAAAATTCTTAGCAAAATTTCAGCAGACAAAATTGCAAAAGCAACTTTCAAAAAGAAGAAGAAAATAGTTGGAAAACTTACACTACCTGATTTCAGGACTTACTATAAGACTGCTGCTAAGTCACTTCAGTCGTGTCCAACTCTGTGCGATCCCATAGACGGCAGCCCACCAGGCTCCCCCGTCCCTGAGATTCTCCAGGCAAGAACACTGGAGTGGGTTGCCAGTAATCAAAACATCATGGCACTGGCGAAAGTATAAATATATAAATCAATGGAACAGAGCAGAGAGTCCACAAATGGACCTAAATTTATATGGTCAACTCATTTGTGATCAAAGTGCCAAGGTAATTCAAAATGAAGAAGGCGTGGTCTTTTTTAACAAATGGCGCTAGAACAGATGGATAATCCATACAAGAAAAAAATTAAACCAGACTCTTCCCTCAAGCCACACACAGATTTAACCTGAATGTACCACAGACTTGACATAAAAGCAATAACTATAAAATTCTAGAAGAAAACAAGAAAAAATCTATGTGCCTTTGGGGTAAGCAAAGATAGGATACTAAAAAAAACAAAATCCATCAAAGAAAAAAATTATAAACATTGGAAAAATCAAAATGTCCTCTTTGACAGACACCATTAAGAAAATGAAAAGGTAAGCCGGAGACCTGGAGAAAATATCTGCAACACACACACCTGACAAAAGAGTGTTCCACAATACATAAAAAACTCACAATACAATCGGATCATCCAGTTTTTTAGTGGTCAAAATATTTGAATAGATAGTTCCCAAAAGAAGCTAAGAGAATGACCAATAAGCAAATGAAAAGATGGTCAATAATATTAGTCATCAGGTAAATGCAAATTAAAACCACAATGTAGTATCAGTTCGCACTCAACATAGAATGGTTAACAGTAAAAGGATTGACAATACCAAATGTTGAGTAGAAAGCAAATCAAGTGGAACCTTTATACACTGCTGGTGGAAATACAAAATGGTACAACCAGTTTGGAAAAGTTTGGTAGTTTCTTTGAAAATTAAACATATTAATACATTTGCCATACAAGTCAGCAGACCACTTCTAGATACTCGGTTTTAGTCACTAAGTTGTGTCCAACTCTTGCAACCTCCTGAACTGTGGCCTGCCAGGCTCCTCTGTTCATGGGATTCTCCAGGCAAGAATACTGGAGTGGGTTGCCATTTCCTTCTCCAGGGGATTTATCCAGACCCAGGAATCAAACCCGGGCCTCCTGCATTGCAGCAAATTCTTTACCGACTGAGCTACGAGGGAGGCGCTCTAGATATTTACTCAAATGAAACGAAAGCATGTGTCATATCCACACAAAGACCTGTACACGAATGTTCATAGCAGCATGATTCATAATAACTGCAAACTGGAAGCAACACAATTAACCATCAACAGGTGAGTGAATAAATAACGCAAATTACGGCAAATTCATATGAGAAAGAATGTACTACTAATACAGTCAACATGAACCTCAAAAATACCCGTGCAAGTCAGATATCAAAAAACACAATACTGTTTGATACCATGTATGAAACTCTAGAAAGGACAAATAGAATCTATAATGACAAAAAGACAATTAGGGTTGCCAGGGGTTCAGGTAGAGGAAGGAGACTGAATGCAAAGGGGCCTAAGGGACCTTCTGGAGTAATGGAAATGTCTTAGATCTTGACTCTGATGGTAGTTCATATGAAGAGTATAAACTTGTCAGACTTCATTAAAAAACACACTCAAAATGGATATCTTTTACTGTTTGTAAATTATATCTCAATAAACTTGATTTTTTGAAAAAAAGCAAAATAATATCCAAATACTGAAGTGAAGTGATAGTCGCTCAGTCGTGTCCAACTCTGTGCGACCCATAGACTGGAGCCTGCCAGGCTCCTCTGTCCATGGGATTCTCCAGGCAAGAATACTGGAGTGGGCTGCTATTCCCTCCTACAGGGGAGCTTCCCGATCCAGAGACTAAACCCGGGACTCCTGCAATGCAGGTGAATTCTTTACCGTCTGAACCGCCAGGGAAGCCCATTCAAATACTACTCAGCATTTAAGGAATCCAGCAACAGGGAAAACAAAAAAGTTAGGAACAAAATACTGACTAAAACAGATAATACGGAGAACTTTTTCAAAATTTAGAGCAATTCACAGACATAGTACAACTATAAAACCAGAATAGAATGTTTATTAAAAAAAAAAAAAACAAGCAAAGAACAACAACAAAAAAGATAGTTTGAGGTTAAAAATATAACTGCGCAAAGAGTAAATTCAATAGATGTTTGGAAAATAGCACAGATTTCTTTAGAATAAAGCAAAACAAGCCCAAAGGAAAGAAAATAATTAGAAAGTAGAGGAAAAGATGGTAAGAAACATAAAGGCCAATCTGTAAAACTGAACCTTAAGAGACTTAGAAGTCCCAATTGAAAGACTGAATATCTGACGAACAAGAGGGATTCATGAAGAAAGAACAGAACAAATAGGAAAAAGTAACTTTTAAAAACAAAATAAATATGTACAGAAAGATCTCCAGGAATGCCCAGCAAATTCGACTTAAAAAAGCACCACACCCAGTCACATATTTCTGAAGAACACATCCTAGCAGCTTTCAGAGAAAAAAAAAAAAGTCACTAAAAACTAATTAGAAAATCATATCAGTAGATGATTTTTTATTAGTAACACTGAATACAGAGAAAGCAATGTTTTGTGGCAAAAATTGTTCATCCTAGATTTCTACAATCAAGTCATAATCAATTGCGAGAGACAATAAAGATGTTTTCAAACAGGTGAGGATTCAGAAAAGTGTATCTCTCATACACAGTTTCTTAGGGAGTTTCTCACAAACCTACACTAGCAAAAGAAGGGTGTGAACCACTGAAGAGGAAGAGTCAGGATGCAGGAATGAGTAGCTCCAAGTCAGAGGAGCAGTGAAAAAGTCCCAGGAAGACAACGGTTCATCAATCCAAGTAAATAACCAATTCTCAGTAAACCAAAACTTCAGAGAAACTTCAGGAAATCGGGCAATTCAATAGAAATAGATGATATGATGAAATGATTGAAAAGAAAACATTCTGGCTGTGATAAAGGCAAATAGTGTAAGAAAAATAAAAAGGCAATCATAAACTCCAGGAAAAACAAAGTCATGGTCTGAAAAAGCAGTACACTAAAATAGGTGTAATTTTTTTAAAGTGATGTAGAATAAGAAAAGAGAATCCAGATGTCTGTATTTAAGAAAGAAGGACTCTCTCAGCCTCACAGGGTTTTAACATTGGACCTATACCTGAGGTTGCAAAACAGAATGCAAATATTTAACAACTTTAGCAAAGTAGCTGATGGAAGTTGTGAGGAAAAGTTAGGGAAATAAAGAATTCCTCTCTTACTAAATGTAGACTCAAGAGACACTGCCAAAAGAGAAAGAACAAAAAAAATTATGTTTAAAGATATTATTTTAAATCATCATAAAAAATAAAAATGTCCCTATCAAACCAAAGAGGAAGGAGATTAACAAGGAGTAGTACTGATGAGCTAAATCTTCATCTTTCAGAATAGGAAGTCAATAGTTATTACCTGAAGTTTAGATATTAAGAAATAGAGCATAGCATATTATCTAGATTCACAGAGGAACAACCAGAAGCACCAAACACAGAATTAAAAGAAGTTGTATCTGGGTACTGGGCACAGGGATAGTTGGGACAGGAGCCTTGCTTTTTTATCATATACTCTGCTATAGTAATCACCAAGCATGTATGTCATGATTATCAAGGGGGGAGGCACAAATTCTTTAATACTTTCTAGTAAGAGATGGTGGGCTGCCGTCTATGGGGTCGCACAGAGTTGGACACGACTGAAGCGACTTAGCAGCAGCAGCAGCAGCAGCAGTAAGAGATGGTAGATGTGCCCTCCCCTGAATCTGTGGGGCTTTGAACTCACTTATAACCAACAGAACGTGGCAGAAGTAACCCCACCTGTTCCTAAGGATACTGACTGGCTTGTGGAGCCATGCAGGGCCACAGGAGTCCAGTTACTCTGCAGCCTTGACGCTGAGAGGAAGCTCAGGATACATGGAGTGCATGCTTTGGTCCACAGGCCCCCTGCTCAGGTCTTAGCGTATGTCAACCAGCCTGAGTGAACACTAGACTTGTGAATGAAGACATCCTCTCCAAATGAATCAACTCCCTAGCAGCTGTGTCATCACAGGGCATCACTCAGACATCACAGGGCAGAGATCCTACTCTCACTGTGCTGTTTCCCAGCCACCCAATCCTTGAGCCTAAGAAAAAGGTTGTCTCCAGCCCCTAAATTCTGGGGTAACTGACTACACAGCCATATTAATCAGAACAACGTCTTTAAGAGAAAACATAATTACTTTAAGTTAAAAACTACAAATAACCCCCTTGGTATCCTACTTCAGTTACAAGTCCTTGCAATGTATCTGACAGCAGCAGGCTGGGAACACCGCACGCTTTCACTCTACTCTAGTCTATTCCACACCATTCCACTGCACGCTTTCACTCTACTCTAGTCTATTCCACACCATTCCATTCCTCCCCTTCTCCTTCCTCTTCCGCTTTTTCCTCCTTTTTCTTTTCATCATTACTATTAGCCACAACCAAGTAAGGTCAGATCCCTTGGGTGATCACAGTCAATTGATCTAAGCAGAGAAGAAAGGTGTTTGGAGCAGCAGCAATGCCAAACAGCAGTACTGGGCCAAGGTTCACGGTGAGATGGGCCTGCGATAAGCACAGCTGTAGGGGCTTACACCAGGACTTTACAGCTCACGCCAGACTCTTCAGGAAACTGATTGTCAATCCTCTCTATAAAATTTCATGACCGGGAGAATCGGAAACTATATCCTAAAATTCCCACCAAAATATCTAAATCAACTCTGCCACAAATCATATGACCATTTAAAATATCAGTTAATACTGTTTATGTAAAATTAAGTTCATAACTGAATGAAAATATCAGTGGAAAAATTAGTTTAGAGGGAATATATCTTAGTGTCCAGTCTACTTGCTAATTACTAAATTATTCAATAACTCCTAATTACTGTCATAATCCAATTTACTAATATAATTATTAGACTATATAACCTTAAGAGTTTTAAATGCAATACTAATGAGTGAATAGAAAAATAACACAGCTGCTGAATTTGGTGTTAATTTACACTTTTACTGTCATAAAAACTCCTGTAAAAGAGTAATCTTTGCTCACTGCTTAGCTCTTCGGTAAGTCACTCAACAAGTATTTATGTGCCAGATACTGTTCTAGACACTGGGGATAAAAGCAGTGAACAAAAGGGGCAAAAATTCATGTCTTCATGGAGCTTATGTTCTAATGAGAAGCATACATTCTATATTAATTCATGCATTACTTCAAGACATGTGCATGCTAGGCATGATGGACAATGCAATATGGCTAAAATAAGGTGAAGGTGAAGTCACTCCGTCGTGTCCAACTCTCTGCGACCCCGTGGACTGTAGCCCACAAGGCTTCTCGGTCCATGGGATTCTCCAGGCAAGAATACTGCAGTGGTTTACCATTTCCTTCTCCAGGGGGTCTTCCCGACCCAGGGATCGAACCGGAGTCTCCTGCATTGGAGGCAGACGCTTTAACCTCTGAGCCACCAGGAAAGCCCTGGCTAAAATAAGGTACCCAAGAAAAAGGAATCAGACAACTATGCCATTTTATCATTATGGAATTAAAAAGCATGATAGCCTGAGTTCACTTATTCAACAAACACTGATTATGGTCTTTCTAAACGTACCAGAACTTTAGGCTTCACTAGGTTTCAAAGCTTGAACTCTTAAGAAAATTCAGATTTACGTAAGCATTGCCAGATTCTGTCACTATTTTACAACTCCACCATACAGTATCTCTCACTTCTACCTCAACTTAGCTCACCTTCTGCCATGTTCTTCCCTCCTTTTAATGAGTCTGTGGTCCTTTCAGTTCATAAGGTACATCTCTTAACCATTCTCTGTTGGCCTAATGATGGTTTCACCTCTCAACTTTATCACCTAAGATGGGGAAAAAATTATACCATTTTTCATAAACAAAGATGCTACTCTTGACTCATCTCAAAAGTCCTATTTTTCTCGCATCAGGAATGGGTACCACCAAATCAACCAAGCTTTTTTATAGTTCTCCTGGAGACCAACTCTCCCGTCTAAGTCAACCTTTTGCTCTTTGCAAAACTAACTGGTGTAGTTGAGGACCCAAGAGGCACCATCAATCCTACACGCTAGCCTAATGAGCTTTTGGTTAGAGAAATTACCACTGATTAAATCTCATGGGCTTAAAGGAATTTGTAACAACTAGCAGGATGTCTCAACTTTTCATTTCATCTTAATATGTAAGAGGTATGTTATTTCAAAGGAGGGATGCTGTCCCTGTTCTTTAAGGGGACTTCCATAACTTAAATGTACTTCAGTCCTGATCAGCAACAGGAGTCCTTTCCAGCCCAATCTCTAAATCTTGTCTCTGGGTTTCTTATGGCTCAACAAGAAAACATCCCGTTTTTATCCAAGGCTATTTAATAGCTCCTTTAAGTGATTCTACATGGTTGGAATGTAGACGACATCATCTAAAACTCCCAACTTGAAACCACTCAGCTAGCTTCCTGGTTTCCACCAAAAAGTTTTAAAATATATTGGTCAGAGCCAATAGCCTAACATTTAAAATGCAAAGACATATTCTGTTTTTCTTGTTCTGTTGGTGAATAGGGCTAAGAGTTAATGTTTCCAACTTTACACATTCATACCTTACCTTCTAAAAAGAAAACATTAGGAAAAATACATGTTTTACACTAATTTTTAGGAATACCTAACACAGAAATTATGAGATTACTTAACAAAGAAAGCAAAATAAAAAAGAGACTTCATTAGAGATTAGTGTCCCTGAAAGAGAACTACCTCTTTTCTGTGGATAGATCTTAATGACTTACACACAGAGTATAAGGAACGAAATTTAAAATGTCCTAAGGTGGTCATGCCTTAAGAGGAGCCTTGGAAAATTCCAGTGTGTGCCATAAAAAGGAATAATTCTGTTTGAGATTTTGAAATAAAAAGAGAAAGAACAAATAATTCCATTCCTCCTTGAGTTAAATTGAACAGTGAACTAAAGTAGATAGCACCACGCTTGCAAAAGTTCTGACAACGTGTTCCTGGGGGCGCTGTGTCCTCAGACCTGCCGACAATAAACCCATTAAAGGACAGGATATTGGGGAAAGGTGATTCCCTGGCGGTCAGTGGTAAAGAACCTGCCTGCCAGTACAGGAGACGTAAGGGACAAGGCTTCGATCCCTTGGTCGGGAGGATCCCCTGGGGGAGGAAATGGCAAACCACTCCAGTATTTTTGCCTGGAGAATCCCATGGACAGAGGAGCCTGGCGTGCTACCACAGGGTTGCAAAGAGTCAGACACAACTGAATGACTTAGCACACAGAAAGATTTCACTTAATTCCATTCCTCCGAAGAGTTCTTCCAGCACAGAAAGCCACATTAGTGGTAAAAAGAAAAGTAAAAGAATTCAAGCAATTAAAATGTATTCAGAGTAACTTACATTCTTATATTTAAAAATGTGCAAATCATTTTCAACTTTTACTGAATGTGTGCACATTTCCTGATGTTAATGTCTTCTCTATAGTATGTAAATTAAGCCCAAGACTGTTAACCATGGGAATTACTTAAATTTTAAAACTCACTTGACTATAAACTATATATGCTGGAGTGAAAAAAATGAAAATTCCTCTTTTCAATATTTATTATTCCCGGGAAACCAAATAAGTATAACCCAATATACAGATCTATTTTCCCTCTTTATTTGACACTCCTTTGTATTAACATTCCTGTGATGGAAATAACCCATATGATCCCTTACTTAATACCTACATCCCCTTTTCATTATTTCATTCATTTGTTCATTCATTCATTTTATTTCCACTGGATGTAGAATGTAAATGGACGTGACCCAATACACACTTTCTGCCTCAAGGAGCTCACCACTGGGGTGTGGAAAGTTAAAAGGGTCAGAAACAGTGGGAGGAGGGGAGATTGGTATTATACCTTACATAATAAGCATAGTAATATACAGGGCAGACAGACATATACTAAGCACCATAAAGGAGGGCTGAGGTTGTTAAGATTCAAAGGAAGCAGAAATTTTATCCAAATGAAGGTATTAAGGACACACACAAGTCAGGAAGCACATGACTAACGGAGGAGAAACAGGGTCTGAAACACATGAAGACAGAATCTGGAGGGTGGAAAATTCTCCCAACCCTCCGACGTATAAAATTTTAAGTGAAGAAACTGGTTTTCATCAGTGTTTGCTCAAAATGGAAATTCACCCGTGTCACAGATAACTTTGATAATTCAACATATGCAATCGTGAACATTGTGCACTAATTTTTTCTTTTAGGATAAGAAAGGTGTGAAATCGAACTTATCAGAATTCCTTTGTTTGTAAGGCACAACCCAACAGCAATACTACAAACAATAAAGAGGACGGTATGTACCCTCCCCCCAAAAAACAGTGGCATTAGAGCTTGGTTCTGAAGGATGCATACACAGTATTTCAACAGGTGCCGGCAGGTGGTACAGGGAGGAGAGCGTACCCTGAGACCAGCTCCCATTAAACACAGCGGGGGCAGCAAGGAGCCCAGGGAGAGGAAATGGACTAGTCAATATCAGTGTAGGATGCAAGCAGGGAACGCGCACAAAGAATACAAGAAAATCCCATCAAAGTTGAAGCTAGGACTAAAGATGAAAAAAACAGACAGTCACAGGGAAAATTTTAAACATCAGTAAAGTATTTGAGTGTTCTTACTAAATAGCTTGGCGTACAGATACAGTCAAAACCAATAATCTGCCAGCATGTATCTTGAGATATCAGTCACTTCAGCATGGGGTCTCTTTGCGACCCCATGGACTGTGGCCCTCCAAGCTCCTCTGTCCATGCGATTCTCCAGGCAAGAGTACTGGAGTGGGTTGCCATGCCCTCCTCCAGGGGATCTTCCCAACCCAGCGATCAAACCAGTGTCTGCTGCATCTCCTGCACTTCAGGCAGATTCTTTACCACTGAGCCACCAAGGAAGTCCTACTAATGTTACATGCAACTCTAAAACGATGAAAAGTTCTCATGTGAGGGGCTTATAATTTAATTTACTCTACTTCATTCAGGACACATATTGGGCAACTAACAGTATGGACCCTGTTATTTATGGATATAAAAGATACAGCCGACCCTTGTCTTCAAGTCAGCAAACATAAAAGCATTAAACTGAAAATACTTTTCTCATTCAAGGGAATGTTTTCTGATACGCAATGCCCATCAGTCATCCTGTTCTGTTAACACTAGATATAAACCTGTTTTTGAGCCTTAGTTATCCTCAGTTTGTATCTACAACTCATGTAACTGAGGAATAAAGTAACTGATTAAAAATCAGGCAATTTTTTAATGCATTTACACAACAGTTCCTACACAGGTCAAAGAGGGTTGAATCAAGTTAAATCTAAAACCCTTTTCAATGAAAAAAAACTCCTGTACTGTGATTCTAATTCTACTGAACTAAAATCCTTTAGGAAGGCTAAATAGGACTCAGTAATTAAAATGGCTACTTGAATGACAAAGTAAGTAGCTGTCCAAATTCAGGTAAACTACTAACTGTTTAATACTGATTCCATCCTAAATGGGCTTCCAGGCGACTGCTGTGTGCGCAAACATACAGATTCCTGCCACATGCTTTAAGCTGCCTTTATTTTGTGATACATAACATACAATGGATTATTATTCAGCCATAAAAAGGAACGAATCTGAGTTGGCTGCACTGAGGTGGATGAGCCTAGAGTCTGTTATACAGAGTGAACTAAGTCAGAAAGAGAAAAACAAATATCATATATTAATGCATATACATGGAATCTAGGAAAAGCGTACTGATGAACCTCTTTGCAGGGCAGGAACAGAGAGGCAGATGTAGGAATGGGCTCGCGGGCACAGCGAGGTAAGGCGAGGGGGCAGTGCGCTGACAGAGTAGCACTGACACGTATCATTCCCACGGGCAACACAGGCAGCTGGCGGGAAGCACCTACACGGCACAGGGAGCTCAGCTGAGAGCTCTGTGACGCCCTGAAGGGGTGGGCTGGGGGTGGGAAGAGGGCTCAAGAGGAAGGGAATATACGGATACTTACGGCTGATTCAAGCTGCTGTATGGCAGAAACTAACACAACACTGTGAAGCAATTATTGTCCGATTAAAAATAATATTAAAAAAAAAATGTTCTTGGGATTTTTCTTGTGGTCCAGTGGCTAAGACTCCAAGCTCTCAAGACAGGGGGGCCCAGGTTTGATCCCTTCTCAGGGAACTGGATCTCACATGCTGATAAATAATATGTGTGTGTGTGTGTGTATATATATATATATATATATATATATATTTTAAAGGTGCCTTTATTTCACCTTAATGGGGAGCAGTTACATAAGTAGTTGGTAAAACAAAATCAAGCATGGCAACACACAGGTGACACTCAGAACAACTGCCCAGCAGCTCTTACAAAACTCCTCCCTCTGACTGCTCACCCGCCTGCCCCAGTACACTTGGCATCTATAGATCACCAATCAAATGGTAACCTTTATGTAGGCAGGCTTGTCACCAACCACCTGTGTCTATTTTCCATGCGCCTGGAAAAGGCCCCACTTCCAAACACTACCTTCTTGTACTCCCACTCCTCCTGTGCCCAGATTTCATCTCTGCTGTGTTCTAGAACACCAGGAAGCTCATGATTAATTTCCTTCCTAAGAAAACTGAGGAGGACTCCTCTGGGGGTCCAGTGGTTAAGAATTCACCTATCAATGCAAGGGACACAGGTTCGATCCCTGGTCCAGGAAGATTCCATACGCCACAGAGCAACTTAAGCCTGTGCGCCGTAACTCCTGAGTTGGTGCTCTAGAGCCCCTGAGCTGTAACTCCGGGAACCCACATGCCTAGAGCCTGGGCTCCCCAAGAGAAGCCACTGCAGTGAGAAGCCTGCATACAACAATCAGAGAGAAGTTCCCACTCGGAAACTAGAGAAAGCCTGAGCACAGCGATCAAGATCCAGCGCAGACAAAAACAAATAAATAAACCTTAAAAAAGAAGACTGAGAAGCTTATCTGAGCCTCATGAGAACTAGAAATGGTGTGATTAGTTCAAGAAGCATGGGCAACACATATTTACTTAGGTGTCTAGAAGTTGCTATCCTACCTAATTTTCAAGTATTATAGTGTTTATTTCACTAACTGGGAATTAGATGCCAGGGCCACATTATGAAATAGTTCATAAGCATTTAGATTTTTTTTAACTGTTCTTTGTCTCAAATGAATTTAGTATTATTACTTACTTAACTACATTATTTACCTCTATTTTTACTTAACTATAGCTATTTAAATGATCATAGTTATTACCCAATTTCCTTAAAAGCAGAATGTAATGGATAATCACACTTTTTTACAGATTTACTTCAGTAAGGCATACTGCAAGAATTCAGGAATTTCCCGAGTTGATATGTCATTTATTCCTGGCAAACCATCACCTTTGTCTACATATAGTTCATTTTTTTCCAAACTAGAAATGTACTCACTGGAGTTAACTCTTCCTTCAAACGAAAGAAATTATTTTAAAATTGCTACTGAGATTTTAGAGTACGTCAACAAATTTCAAATGGCATGGCAGGCAAGATGCTTACCTCTGGACTTTAGTTTATCTATAGTACCAAAGGGCTGAAAGGCCTCCAAAGTGTCTTCCAATCCTACTATTAATGAGTTTCCCATCACACAGAGTATTGGATGTTTTATTCTTAAAAAACATTCTTAGGAAATCATTAATAGTGAGACATGATTTTTTTTTTAAGATAATTTTTTTTTAAATTTTATTTTTAATTGGGAGGATAATTGCTTTACAAGTTATGTTGGTTTCTGCCATACAACAATGTGAATCAGCTATTAAGTATGTGTGTGTGTGTGTGTGTGTGTGTGTGTACACCCTTCCTCTTGAGCCTTCTTCCCAACCCTCATCCCTCTCAGTCGTCACAGATGGCCAGGTCGTGCTCCCTGTGTTATATAGCAACTTCCCACTAGCTATCTGTTTTACACGGGGTAATATATATGTTTCAATGCTACTCTCTCCTCCCTAAAGGTAATTTACTTTTAATAAGGAGTCTGTTTTCACAGATTTCCACTTACCTTTGTTCTAAACATAGGAAAATACCCTAAAAGATACTCAAGTTTAAACAAGTCTTCCTCTTAAGAGCTACTTCCTCATTGATAAAGAAATTCTAATAGTTCAATAGTGATAACAGTTGTGTGAAAAGGATACAGCGCAATCCATGGCAACAATTCAGCACTACCAAGTTCTTCTGCGGCAACAAGGAACGGAAGAACATCACTATGAAAATGTGTATTTACTAAAGTTCAATAACTTGGGAACTTCTCAAGGAGCTCTCAGAGAATGAAAGACAAAGCCTACTTTTCACATAAAAACACATTTTAAATTCGTGCTTCTCCTGCCTTCCCTGAAACAAGTCCTAATAAATATATTATTCACCCACAAAATAACAGTTTATTCAGAAGGATTCCCATAAACTAACCCACCAGAGGATTCATGTTTATGCAGCAACCAATCATGTATCTTTCTACTCTGTTAATAGGTTTTCCCAGAGAAATCACATTTTTATTCTTTTTATGATATTACTGAGATCATTAAAAAGAGGAAATGGGAAAACTCTCCTTGAATAATAATCGGTGAGCTATATGCATTTTTCCTGGTTTTCTTAAAGCAGTGATTAAATTTGTTAATAGTGATAATTTAACATATTCAGACATCACCAGTTTATTCACTGAAATACTGAGAGTTTTAGATTACTGAACTAGTACTTGAACTTGAATTACTTCTCCTGCTACCCTAACAAATTTCATCCCCGGAGACAACACTGATAACACTAACCAGTATCTCTGTAATGACATGATATTCATGTCTCCAGGTTACGGTGACCATACTATTCCTTCAAAACCAGGGAGAATTATTATTTAAAATCCCCTTGGTTTTTAAACAGTAAGTCCTTCCTAAATCCTTGTTGAGTAAGTGGAGCTCAGATGTTCATATCTATCAATTGCACACCAATGTTGTCTTATACAGATCTCTGTGTATGTCCCTAAAGTGAAATTTAATCCCGCCAAAGCATTTGATTCTGATTAGTGTTTCAGTTATCTAATTATTCAATCAGCAAATTCACAGTAACCAAATTATCACAAATATTAGCTGCTCTAAAAAAAAAAAAAGGTTAGGTGAGATATAGCAAAAAGTCAATGGAAATAAAGAGAAATGAATTATTAAAAAGATCTAAGAATTGTTCATCCCATGACAAGGTTAAGTTCTGTAAATGTAGAGACTTTTTCAACTTGTTCACTGATGTATCCCCAGCTTCTAATAGTGTCTGGCAAATACTGGGCCCTTGATAAATATTTGGTGAATGGATAGATTGCTGATAAAACATGTTATTTTATCCACTCTGCATACTTAGTTCAGAAGGTAAAACGGGATTCATTTGTGGAGTGCAGAAGCTCTAATATAGGTTCATACTGAAGTCTGATTCTGGCGAAGGCTCCCAGATTTGGAATTACTAACTGTAAAATACAAATAAATTTATATCCCAGACACTGACTGGCTGATCAAGCCTGGGCCGGGGATACATCAAGCCACAGGTAAGCAAGAATTTCAAGTCATTATCCCTGCGCATGCCGGCAGTCCCAGAGCCAGCAACAAGGCAGCTTTTCAGGCAAATCCATCAACTATCTCAAACTTTTGAAAAACTAATGTGTTTATTATGCGTCTTCAAGCTTTGAGGCTTAACTATCTGTGGGAAGGGCCTATAATTATGATCAATTACTTGTGACTTGAAGGCATTTATACAGGCACCTATCTGCCCTTTTAAGAAACCTTTAAAGAACCAGCCACAGGACTGTAAAATGGATCCTCTGGGGCAACAATAAATCACAAGTTTGGGGGCCCAATTCTGACAACTCTCCCTTAGAAGGAAAGAATTTGTCACCTGTCCTTGATTTCCTAATCCTGCCTGAACAATTATCGCCATCATCTAAAATGTGAATTCCTAGTCAAGCTCAGCAAGTCATGGGGACCAGTAATTGCCCCAGGCAGAAGCAGAAGGGAAGAAACAGGAAGGAAACAAATGGAATGGAGATCTGCAGCTCGTGAGGATGACATCATCGATGATTTTCTCAAGTGTCATTGAACTTCATGGCATATGACTGATGGTTTTTTCTGACAAACTATAGGCTCATTATATTCCGAGTAGCTTAATGGTTCCGGAGCTTGTAACGTCTAGGCTTGAGTATGATTCGTCCCTACAGGAAAGGACAGGTGAGCTAATGCCTTACTGGGAACTTCTACCAAGGCAAGCCCCCTGTCCATCCCTCCCCACCCCCCCATCCCCACCGTCAATCTTCTTGAACACAAATAATACTTGGACATCTGAAGCGCTCTTAAATTTACAAACTGTTCATATACACTATCTCAGTTTCTCCTCACGATTCTTAAGAGGTAGATGTCATCTTTACCACTTAACATGTGAAATAGTTTTAGAAAATGATGCCTTTGTCTTCCAACATATCAGTACAATTTCGACTTATCAATGCAATCTCCTAAAATTTCTCAGTACAGAATCCAAGACATGTGGCTTGGTTAGAAATGTGTAAAGACACACCAAGCTCAAGAAGATAAATCAAGAGAATAAGTTGGATTTGCCGGCACAAGGGCAAAAACAACTTCCCTCTGTTATGAGAGTAAACTGTGCTTTAGGGAAAGGACGGTGTTACACAGGGGTGCCTCCGGAATACCTCGACGATTGGAAGGCCATGATTTTATTCATATACATGATAATCATCCTTAACTGGACACTATCCATAGGTAACAGACAAAATAAAACAAGAATTTTGGACTTAAATTCTAGCGGTGGAATTCACCCTTTGGGAAGTGACTGGGTGGTTCCGCTAGGAAGATAACTAAGTTACAGGGGACAAATGTACCCTTCACTTTCCTCTCCAGTATCACAAAGACGACCCAAAAGGGTTTCTGTTGTTTTTTCAACAACAACAAAAAAATACACAGGTTATAAAAACCTACTGCTTTTATATATAATCTCATCTTCCTAAATCACTGATTCTTTCAGTCCCTCTCTTCGCTATTGGCTGAAACAGAGGTATATTGGTTCCAAGCTTTACAGCCATTTATTACCTTGTTTGTGTAGTTACGATTCTTTGCTGCCTTCTAGCCTGAGTCCTAACTGTGGCAGGAACAAAGTACCATACAAGTCATCCGGCCTGGGATGAGAGGAGACAAGTCGAAACCTCCCAGGAAGACTCTGTAGACACATGGGCTTCCTGAGTCTATAGAGGGCTTGGTATTTCAAAGGTCAGTCTTGGGTCTCTCCACTTTGGTGACTAATGTTAAATTGTTTGACTTTTCACAAAAATATTTAGCTATGCTTATTTACATAATCTCGTCCACAGCACACATACAGTAGTAGATATATATCTGTTGAAAAGAGCCCCTCGACGGATAAGGAGACAGGAAGAAGACCTCAAGACCTCCTTTTTCCAACTTATTATCTTAGACGTTGGTTGAGAAAGGTAAAATCACACCCTAATTTGTAGAAGTTTCCGGGCATTCCTTTTCAGCTTAAAACTATGCACCTCTGTTTAAAAAAGAAAAGGATGACACACCACACAATGTCAAACACACAATGGGGAAATTCCAGGATCACTAAGAAAACACCATTATCCAAAGTCACACACACTTTGGTTTAATACTGGTTCCCACACAAGAAACGCGGTAAAAACTGCTGCCTCCCCACCCGGCAGCACAGCCCACCCAGGAAAATCCTGGGCAGGACGTTTAGAATCTAAATATTTCATAACCTGGACTGACTGACTGGAGAAGAAGCCTAAGGACTATGCTCTCTTAGACACACAAAATAATACAAACAGGTAACATATTTGGAAGACATTTTTAAAAGGACACAAACTGGGCGTTGGCACTGAAGTCCTTCATCAGGCATCCTTATCAATATGCAATGTTAGCGAAAAGAAACTGTAGGTGTAATTGACAAAATTATTCTCAAGTGTTTCTGCACTTTCAAACCTCATTTATACTAGGCTATGGCAGAAGACTTTTCTTCCTACTAATTACCACCATACCCTGTTACCTCTCATTCATTCTCTCAAAAACTCCCCTAATGGCCAAGGAAACTACACGGGTGGGCTGGGGGTGGGGGGTGGGGGGCGCCCGTCTCAGGTTGCCTTGTTCTAGCCCCTAAAAGACATCCATCTTTCAGGACCTCTTTCAGGACGAACCGGAGAAAAACACTTAGAACTGGCACAGCAGCGAGGAAGGCTGCGCAGGTCATATTTTCTGACTGGTCTTTTTGCTCGCTGTCTGGCAAGATCACCAGCTCTGGCTCGTGGCTCTGTCGACAAAACTCACTCTCACCCAGTAAGGTCGACGGATGGCGCCATGCCTCCCCCGCCGTCCCCCCACCCTCCCGCACGCGCAGCATCTTCGTGGGGCCGGGGATCCCAGCCCCTCCCCCAGCGCACTGCCCCCGACGGCACGGGCGCCGATCCACCGCTCACCTGACCACGTTGGGGTGCTCGAAGGTCTCCAGGTGCCTCAGCACCGCCACCTCGCGGATGGTGGAGAGCGGCATGCCCTCCTCGCCAGTCTGCACTCGCACGCGCTTCAGCGCCACGAAACGGCCTCCGTTCTTCAGGTCCCGGGCCTTGAACACCTTCCCGTAGGCGCCCTCCCCGATCTCCGCCACGCACTCATACTGCTGGTCGGCACGGCTCAGGCCGTCCTTCTCCATGCCGCCCGGCGCGGTGCCGCTGGGGCGGGCGGGGGGCGCGCTCGGCTCGCTGGTGGCCGCCGCTCGCCTCCTCCCGGACTCCCCGGCTGGCTCCCTCGGGCCCCGGAGTTCGGTCTCGCTTTCTCTCTCACCCCCCGCCGACTACCGCGCCCGGGCGCTCGGACTCTCGCGGCCGCCGGGGCTGGATGGAGCGACCTCCCCGCGGGCGGGCGCAACCCTGGTGCCGCCGCTGCGAAACTCCGCCTGCTGAGTCGCCGAGGAGCGAGCCGATCCCTCCTCTTCCCTCCCCGAAGCGCAGTCCTCTGCAGACACCGAGGCGATTACATAGTCTCAGTCTCAGCCCGGGCGCGTCTCAGTCCACGGTCATTCCACCTAAAAGAGGAGACGGGAGGACAAGAAAAAAGTGTAATTAGACATCCCAGGCGCCTTCTCCGGGGTTCCTACAGGGACCCCTCCTCCTCCTTTACGCAGCCCCCATCGCTACCCTCTGCGAGCTCCTGCCCTCTCCCAGGCCGCTTAATCCTTCCTGGTTCCTCCGAGAAAAACGAAGTTACTTTTCTTTCCCTGCAGAGCTGGAGCCGTCTTCGCGCGGAGAGGTTGCAGGGGCCCCTCTGGGATGAGCGCAGGGCGCGGGACGCAGTGGAACGAGAGGGGGCGTGCCAAGCAGCCCAGAGTGTGCCGGGAGCGCGGGGGAGGGGAGGCGCCGGGCACGTCAATGTCACGGCTTAATATTTCCCTGTATCATTGTGTTGCGCTGCTACCCTCCCTGCCTACCGGGCCTGGACGTCAGGGGACAGGGGCTCCATGGGTGCCGTGGGGGCGTTCTGGGGTCTTGCGCAGCCTGGTGTGGAGAGACCTCGGGTCCGCCCGAGTGCGGCCGTAGAATGTGGGTGGGGGCTCCCAGGACCTTTGTAACCCGATGCTGGGAGTGTGCGAGAAGGGGTGGTCAGACATCTGCTCGGAAATTGCTTCCTTTCTTTCTACTTTCAGTTTTTCTACGAGGAGACATTTAAAAACGACACACAAATGGTCTTTTTAAGGTAAAAGAGTCTGGGTTGGAAACGGAATCCTTCCTCTGACTTGGGAAGACCTCCCTGGTGGAAACCCATCAGATCCGAGAGGGCGGGAGCTCCCGCTACTCGGGAGTGGGTGAGAGATGCCTCCCCCCGCGGTGTGGCGGCGGGGGCGGGAGGGGGGGCGGGTGAAGTCGCCTACCGAACCCTAAGAATGGGATAAAGAGGTGCTCGCCGCACTTCAGCTTGTCGTCTCCTTGGAGAACAACTTCAGAAGCAAGGCGGCATAATCGTGACTCGCCTTTAATTTTTCAACCGATTGCAACCTGAGCAAAACTCAGCCTCCCCTTAAAAAGGGTAAGGGTGGGGGGAGTAAAAGCTGAGCCTCCAGGGGAAAGCGAAAAGGGGTTGCGCCCCCGCGGCCAGGACTCGCGAACCTTTCCCCACTACCCGGGTTGTTCCCTAAGTAGGCAGCAGAGGTGGTTGCTCCACTCCCCTTTCAGCTTAAGGTCGGGTCCGAATAGCAGTCAGTGACCCCCGGAGCCCACCCCCAACACACACAACAAAACAGGGAAGGGGGGGGTCGCACCCTTCTTTCCCATTCAAACTGCAATCCAGGACCCAGGGGACCTCCGCTCCACCAACGCTGTGGCCTCCGCCGGACATTCACCGCTCCGACTGCGTGTCCGAAATTCCCGGAGCTCCTCGGAATTACCTGCCCCGCAACCTCTGGCTCTCTCGCCTTCCGCCAGGAATTAAAGATACAGACTGCGCGACCCCCGCGGTCTGCGGGCGGAGGGGACCGCGGAGAGCACCGGGCCCCTCACATTCTCTCCATTCAAAATTCTCCTTAAAAGGTGAAGGCTAGTCCTGGGGGCGGGGGGAGGGCGAGGAACGAGCCCCCCGAGCCGAGGAACCAGCGGTCGGAGCCAGGCCGAGGGCCACACAGGTAGCGGAGGAGCCGCGGCGAGCCGCGCCGCCCGCCCCCTCCCGCGGGCCCCCTCCCCGCCCCAGTCCTGCCCGCCGCCCGGCGGCGAAGGAAGCGGCGGGGACGTCCCACCCCCGCAGGGAGCTGCGCCCGCCGCCCCCGCTGGGCCCCGCACCGCCCGCCCCGGCTCTCCCCGCCTTGCTCCCCGGACTGTCGGCTCCGGCGGAGAGAAACGGGAGCAGCCGTGCCTCCCCCCTGTCCCCCGCCCCGTCCACTTTTTTTGTTGTTGTTGTTGCTTTCCCACGCTGGCTGAATGTGACTTGACCCCATTTCAAAAAAGTTTGACAGAGTGCTTCAACATTTCCGCATTCCTCCGCGACTACAAAGGCTGCAGCCGCCTCCTTCTGCTTTCTGTCTCTGCTCTCTGTCTTCACACTCAATGAAATCCTTCATGTGCCTCTCCCGAAGCCTGCCAAGCACCGCAAGGGTCGCCACCACCGCGGCGACCTGAGGCCGCCCCGGGGACCACGACTCCCGCGTGTACACACACGCAGATGCGCCCACGTGCACACTGACGGATGCGGGGTCGGGCCCGGAGGTGTTCACCCATGGGGCGTGCGTTTTAACGATATTTTAAATTAGGAAAGTAAACTAGGAAACTAAAGCAAGCGTCCATCCTTGCGGGGGGACTCCCAGCCTGGGCACTGGCCGCCGGCGTGCACTCCTAAGTGCAGAACACGCCCGTGGGGGCTGCCAGCAAAAAGTCTGCGTTAACATTTATCTCGCGGTGGGGAAGGTGGAGCTCACACCCACACCTCGGCGAGATGGAGGGGGAGCTTTCGTGGGGAAATAAATACAAGGTACCGAAACACATTCTCTCCCGCGTGAGGTCCCCAAAAGCAGTGCATTTTAAACCCTGAATGTAAATTGCTCGGTGAGTTTCCCAGTGGAGCCTAAGTTCCGTTTGAAAGACTGGAGAAGAAGTGTTTGTGTGGGTGTTTGTGCGCAAGACTGTGTGCGAGCAGGCACAGGAGCTCGGCGTTGGGGGGAGTCCCTCGTGTGGGATGTTCCCCTCTAGTCAGATTAGGAGAAACTCCTGTAGCTCCCCCGAAACTGGCCCCTGTAACCACCCCTCCTGGATCGTAAGGGGTTAACCACAGCCGATTCCGAGAACCTACCGCCCCCCACCCGCCCCAGTCACCCCCACCCACCCTCCCCTCCGACCCGGGCCAAGCCCCCAAGTCTTCCCCAAGGACCACCCCCCCACCCCGCACCCTGCCGCCCACCCATCAGCGCGCACAGCGCCTCACCTGAGGGGCCCGGCCGCGGCGGGCCTCGCGAGGGGGCTGCGGGGACCGGTCGACCTTCGCACGTGTCCGCCGCGGCGCGGAGCAGGTAAACCGGCTCGAGGAAGGAGTTAGCGGCGCTCGCTCGGGCGAGGGGGTGGGCACTGCAGCGGAGGGCGGAGGGACGGCGGAGGGCGCCGCCCGCGCGGCGCGCTGGGGGCGGACGGAGGCCGCGGGGCTCCGGCCGGGGCTCGGGGCCCGAGCCGGGGAGGCGGCGGGGGCGGGGTGGGGGGCCCTGGAGGCCGACGGCCCGCGACCCTCCCGGCGGCCGGGTGGGGGGCTCGCCGCTCAGTGGCCAGCGAGTGTGCAAATTAAAGCCTTCCGGAGAGAGGGGAGGCGGCCGAGCCCCGGCTGTGCTCTGAGCCTCCGGCTCTCCGGCTCTCCGCTCCGAGTGGGGGGCGAGAAAGAGGGGGGAGCTAAATGAAAATTTCCGGCTTTCGCTGCAACTGGAGTGGGGCGACTAAAATAGGAGGCGTGAGAGGGAGAGTGGGATGTGTGGTCGGCAGTCGGCTGAGTTATCAAACCCAGGGTCGCCCAGAGTTGGGGTTTTTGACAGAGTGAGGCGGGCGGGGGGTTTCAGCAGTCACTGATGTAGACGGATGGGGAAAACACAAAACGACCAATAATAATCATGAGGGGCCGGTGGGGATGGTAAATACTAACACTTTCCAAGAAACTGAAAAATCAGACCAAAAAAATAACTTTATTAAAAAAAAATTGGCAGGACGCCTTGCAGAAAAGAAAATACTAATCTGTCCAAGCACTTTTCACTTTCAGCATGAGCTACATTTGTTTTGTTTTCCTTCGCTTCCTTTCGGCCTCACAAAGCCCTATCTTTTCCTTCTGGACAGAGGATATGATTTGGAAATTGTCTGGCACTCTTGTGGTTAACGATCTACTTGAAGGGGCTGGCCGGTTCACAGTTATTAAGTGATTAGTAACTGCTGAGGGTTCACTAAGGTATTTCTGTGGAGGTAAAAAGCCTAAAATTGACTTTAAATAACAGAACAGCAAGATAATAGACACACGCACACACACACAAAGAAGGGAGAGCACGATTCGATGGGTGCTTCCTTTAAATGCATTACTGGACTTCTGAAATTTGAAACTTTGTAAGAATGTATACTTTACCTGCTGAGAAAACCTCAATATTTCAGGTGAAAATTAGATTTTGGAGAAAAAGAAAAGTCTTCTAGACTTCTATGATGAAGTAAAACAAAACTTAAAATGACTATTTTTTTGAAAGAATTCAATATTATCCAAAATCTCTATCTGTAAAATACTTGAAACCCTTTGAAATATCTTAATGCAAACCCTAAAAAAAGTTACTTATTTCAGGACTCTGTGTAAAAATTTAAACCCAGAAAAATTCTGTTTGAATGAAAAATACTACCTCTATAAATCTTTTGACATTTTGAATTAAACTATTTTGCTAATTTCACAGTAGATCAAAATTTGGCTTTATAAAATTGATTCTATAGTATAATGTGAAGTAACAGGTTAGGTAAATAAAAATTGTTGCATTTACATTAGCAAATATTTTGCAAGGCATTATAATACTTCTTAAAAAATAAAAAGTGTGTTTTATGCTTAAGATAATTCATAAAATACATTTTTTGTGTTTAGAAGCATATCTTCTAAAATGAAATCCAATTTCTGAACAAAATTTATATTTGTAAAGATAGCTATAATCTCATATACCTTACAAACTTAAGAAAACAAAGTGTTGGAATTTGTATTTCTATAAAATATTGGATCATTACAAATCACTAATTAGACTTTAAACCAGAGACACAAATGGGAATCCTCCATTTTGATAATTGCTCACACTATCAATGCTTTTTTTTAAAAAAAGATTTATTTGTTGGTAATTAACACATTTATGTAACTCAGAAATAATTGTCAATAGTCATAGGAACCAGCAAATGATTATAAGAATTTGAGTAAATAATTTGTTTAAAAATAGTAAGCTGTAAATATCTTTTAAATTAACAGAAAAATATCTTTTCTACACTGGGTTGCATTTTTCATTCCTGAATTGGATAACAACCATAAATGAATTAGAAACTCCATGATTTAGCTTACTAGATCACTTGGGCAATGTCAAAAACAATGAAACTTTATTTAATTACATACACTAATACTGAGTGTTAGCTCTCTTTATGTCATCTGCTTTCTCTGATACTGTTAATTTGTCTTGTTCACTCTCCTTGGTTATGGTTCATTCAAACTCCAGGTTGGTTAAAGCTTCAGATCAGGAAGTTTTACAATGGATTGTATAAAATTAGTATATACCAGATTGTTTTTGTTTATGGATACCTTCCTTTGTGGGTAACAGGTTATCATACCAAAATTTGTGCCAAGTTTACAAACTGTGAACAAAATTCCGACTCCTTTGTTTAGGAGTCCTCCATGAATGAGTACATCATTCCAAAATAATTATTTGTACCAGTATTTTCACACTACATCTCAGATATTCTAAAGTTGCAAATCACCTTAGTTTTTAAAAAATTGGAATTCATGGATTTCCAAATACACTGTTGTAGCTTACCCTAAAAGTTTTCTGAGTGTCACGTAAGAGATACATTCCCTGTGTGAACATTTTATACCAAATATCTGTAAGTTTTTGTTTTTCCTAAAATAAAAATGAAAATTTTAATTCTGGTCTATACTTTTATAACACTGTTTAAGAAATCAGAAATGTGTTTAAAATTAGTAATTGTATAATGTACATCTAATTCTAAATGATCTCTGATTTATATTAGCCATTTGAGTTTATAAAGTACATTTTCCAGAAACTCAGAAATGAAGTTTTGTTAGAATCTACTATACAATAAGTTTAATTAGAGGTCATGTAAATTTATACTTTTTGTCTACAAAGTTCTGTTTATCATCTTGATAAAAAACTTCTCTGGTTTAATAACTTTGAAATTAGTTACCCTCAATTTTAATTTGAGTTATATGTGTATATGAACATTACCTTTATTAAGTAATTACCACAAAAAACTGTTATTTCAACAGAAAAGGCATAATATAATTCAGTGCATTTGAATGCATTTTCTCCCCTCCCTCAGGCATTTCTAAACTGGGTTTTTTTTGGAGGATTGGCCTTTAAAATATAATATTGAAAATCTGCTAAATATCTTGGAAAAAGTCAACTGTACCACCAAATTTTTCAATTGTAAATTTTTGGACTTTAAGTTCAACCTTCTAAATAAATTGCTTCCCGTCAATTTGGAAATGATCTGGATTTTTCTCTTCCTGCTGTTGCATGTGCTCTAGTACACTGCATTTGAGCAGTGGAACTTGAAATGGTTTTGATACTGCCATGAGGGGAAAAAAAATAAATTAGTAGCTTATAAAATTAAAGGAGAAAAGCCAAATAATATTATCTATTGAAAACATTCCATTTTCATGGGATGAAATTACAATTATCCCCATGCAACATGTCAGCACTATGTTCATATCTGTATAATTATCATCATCTTTTCAGTTTTTTCCCTTTTGATAGATACTCCTATCTTCTGTTCCCTTTGTGTGTGAGTGTGAATACCTTTATGTTCCTGGCATATTGTTGTGACTCGTTTGAAACATGTTCTTAAGATTCTTTCATCAACTACATTAGAATTCTGAGCTATCAGAAAAATAACTGTGGAAATACACTTAAAAAGATGGTGACAGTCACACTGAAATACCTCCATTTACTTTTCCGTTTAGAGTGTCCCATCCTATTCAGTGACTTCCTACATTTCTTTTCCAAGAGAATACTTGTATTCTGCACACGTGGCCTAACAGTTGCGTCGTCATAGCTGCCTGTGGTTGAGCTAAAAGGTGTATACGTGTTTCAGATAGATTGTTCAGATGAAGCAGTGTAGGTCCAACACGATGGAGGTGAACGATGGTAAAGCGGGATCCGGGAGATGGGAAGAAAGAGAGAGAAGGTCACCCGGGAGAACCTCCTGTGAATGGCTTGGTAGTAGGGATATGTGAAGAAGGCATATGCTAAGGTCCCGGGACCAAGAGATGTTCCTCAGTGCTCTAAGTATAGCATGTCCAGACAACGGATTCTTTCTGAATGAACGGCATTCTGTGTCTCTCCTATTATGTAGTGAATGAGACTGCATAGTGTATGGGTCCATATTCATGTAACTCTCTTATGTTGTCTCATGATGGATTTCCCCTGAAAATAATACAGAATGGAATTCTTGGCAGAATTCTCTGAATGTCTAGAAGAAAGTATGTAATAGCATAGCTCTGTGGGTCAAACATTTTACCATGAATTGAAGACAGGATCCAATTTTTAATGCCCACTTTAATTTTGTTCAAGGTTTCTCAAAGTTTTGTATTCCTGATACCCAGCGCAGTATCTGGCAAGTATTTTGGGTCCAATAAATGTTTGTCAATGGGAAAGTTGACTTCGTATCCTTTATTTCTTCTTTGGGGACAATCTATTGATTTCCTTCAGAGCGATGTATCAGGATAATTTTTTAAATATAATCCAACCAAACTTTAAGGATCAGTTTGCTGACTTCAGGACCCTAGAAAGGAGTCTCTTCTGTCTTCTGCTCCATTTCCTTTTAGCCCTCTTCACTAAATTCTACAGTCCTTTTAAGGCCCAGCTCTTCCTTAAAACCTGGGCGAGTCCCTCAGCCGAACCTCTTTGCTCTAACTCCTAGAGCCCATCTGCTTCTTGCCTTCCTCAAAGCTCGGTGCTCTGCTCTGCTCCACCCCGAGCTCCCCGTGAGCATCCACTGTGCCTAGCTCCCTTCTACAATGTCCCAGCCCCTGGCAGTGCCGTCTGGCCATAGTAGGTGGTCAATGAACACAGCAATGGCGCTTGTCTCTCTGAGGCAAACAGGCACAAAGCAGCCTGGGATCGTGAGACATAATTAGGATAACATCTCAAAGTGGAGGGTGGTGTTCCACTTTTCTTAAACAGGAAAGAACAAGGGCATCCTGCTACTTTGTGTGGATTTCTTAGTGTTTTCTCTTGTGTTGCAGAGATTAGTCATTTACAACATTTCTGTCTGAAAGAAAATGCGTTCACATACATTTCTGAATTTGTCTGAAAGACGAATTCTAAAATCTTACCAGAAGGAAACTGCATTTAGGTAATTGTCTGTATTCTCTAACCCTAAAAATCCCGATTAAATTATTTTTCTCTGAAAAGAACAAATACTAAAACTCCGAGGTAAGTTAGATACTGTAGAGTCCAGAACCTGTAAAGATTATTCATTTTATTTGCCAATATCCTTAACGTCTATATACCCTAAAGGGCAGAACCCTTGATTTCTGAGTCGGGAGTTTGTGTTTTATTCCTCTCTCAGCAATGTTCACTGTACCCTCAGGGAACAGATATTTAACCTTTCTGACCTTCAGTGTCTGTGCCTATTAAATGGGTTTGCTAATTATTCAGGAAGATGTTACAAAAATAGTTTGGAGAGAAGCAGTAAAGAGTTTTACCTTCGCTGGAGAAGATATGGGAGTATCATGGAGGCTGCTGGTCCACGTGAAATTTAAGATGAAGTTGCCTACAAACTACCTGTGTGACTTTGGGCAACTCAGCGAAGGCCCTGGGTCTTAAGGTCCTTGTCCGTAGAAGATGATGAGACTGGACGGTTTCTATGGCGGCTGCACCTTGAAAGTGCTATGGTCCAGTCTAGCATGCCAAGCCTGGCACCATCATGATACATCCATTTTTTATAAATGCCCTAAATTAGAGTAGTGACAGAAGATGGGACTCTGACATCAGCACCCAGAGAGGGGTCTGGACTTCAAATGTGAATTACTGGGATCTCTGTAACTTAACTCTCTGGATTTTCAAGACTGAATAGAAATGAGGACTTCAGAAAAACATTAGGAGAATTCACTAGCATTTTCCTTAGAAATGGGGAGGGAGGAGCCAGGTTTTAACTTTTTTGGTTGAAAGTAAATATGATGAGTGAATGAATCAACCCTCATTAATAAAATTTGATCAGTAAATTATAATAGTACATATAGAACTAGGATACTTAAGATTAGAAATCATGGATGAAAACAGAAATTCTTCAAAGGTATCATGAAAAAAATAAGCTATCATGAATCCTAACTTTGGAAGATGTGACATATCTGTAAACTATTGTAAACATCTGGGGCCGCTGGCCCCCTGTGAGGCAGTGCAAAGTGGGGGGCCCGAGGGTTAAAAGCAGTACGCAGCGAATCTGAGGGGCTCCAGTGGAAACCAGCAATTCTGAGAGCTGTTTATCCAAAGCCATTATGATAACGTGCAGAGAAAAGCAGACTCTGTGCTTTTGTTTTCTACCACATCAGCCCTTGTGCGTGGTTGTAAGGTCCTCCCTAGAGGCACAGGGTAAAAAACGTTTAGGCAGTTGGACCCAGAGAGTCCTGGGTTAGAAGCCTGGCTCCACCACGTGGCCCTGGACTAGGTTCTTAAACTTTCAGATCTCTGGTTTCCCTCACTCATAAAGTAGGGATGCTATCTTCCGCCACATTAGGTTGGTGTGAGAACTAAATAAATGCATTTAGCAGACCCTTAACCAGTATTAGGACTGGTTAGTATCTCTTTCATGAAAGCACGTTTCCTAGTCTTTCTGTTTTTATGGACAGCTAACCCTCTGACTGGCAGGTCATTCTTTTTAACTGGGTTGAAACATCCACCTGTTGCAGAAGGAGCAGCCTGAAACAGAGCACCTAAAAGGATAGTGGACTGTAACGAAGCCACGGCTGCCTCTGGGCATGTGGGCTATCTCCTCGGAGGCCGCTCGTCTTGTCCAGATCTTGTCCCAGGGCTGCTCCATCTCCTCTGTCTGCTCCTCCCTGTCCTCTGCACTCTCTTCCCTACAAGCGGCTCTGTTCTTCCTTTCTCCACTGCTTTGGTGTGGGGGCACCTCGTTCTGCCCCTTTGATCTGTACCCCAGATTTGCTGACACTTGTCTCCAGAGCCCTGTGCGTGGCTGCCCCCGCAAGAGCGCCTCTGTTGATCACGCCTCCGCAGCCGCTGGCTCCTACTTCTCTTGTTTGCAGTGCAGACTGTAGTTATCCTGTCATCCTCTCCACCTCCTCACTCCACTCAGACCTGATCTTCTTGGCTTAGCAGAAGTTGCCTTAGATGACACTGCGTTTCCCACCCCATATGCTCTCTTTAGAAACTCTTGAGTAGTTACTCTGTAGTTTCTTTCTTTTTTTCTTTCTTTAATTAATTAATTTTTATTTTTGACTGTGCTGTCTTTGTTGCTGCACAGGCTTTCTCTAGTTGCCACGAGCCGGGGCTGCTGTCCATTGCCGTGCTCGGGCTCATTGCAGCGGCTTCTCCTGTTGCGGAGCACAGGCTCTGGAGCACACGGGCTTTAGTGGTTGCGGTGCAGGGGCTTAGTTCCTCCATGATCTGTGAGATCTTCCCGGACCAAGGATCAAATTTGTGTCCCCTCCATTGGCAGGCAGATTCTTATCCACTGTGTCACCAGGGAAGTCCTCCCCTGCCCTTTTCAGTTTTTATTTTATGTTTTGAACTTCCCAGGGATATCTCCTCAGCTTTCTGTCCTTTGATACTCCAGGGCTTCCTTGTGAGCCATTTTCCTCATAGCTTTCACCTCCTTACCATCAGACAGATGCACCCCCAGTTCCTGGAGTTCTGTTCTGCCTCCTACTGAGGTCCCCCGGGATGATAAGACTCCTTCAGTGTGGGATCTGCAGCTTTTATTGCTTTATCTCTAAATCCTGGCCCAGAGTAGGGAGCCACAGGTGCTGGCTAGACGAAAGCTACGGGACCGCAGGAAACACAGGGGCCGGCAAATGGTCCTCCATCCGAGCACCGACTGCCCTGTGGACCACCAGGCTCTCCTGTTTCCTCCCCACTCTGGCTTCCGCACTGTCTTTAGGAGTGATCTCTGAAGCAGGGTAGGTAAAGGTCTCCTCCTCTGGGTTGCACCATCCCCACCTCCCCTGACACAGGAAAACACAGAATGGTTGATACAAAGCTCGTGGAGCTGCATTGATCCTACCTGTGGGTTCATGGTGGTCAGAAAGAGCCATGAGATCCAGGCAGGGCCGCTTAAGCTTGATTTCCAGGCAAAACACAAAACTGATTTAAGATTTTTTTGAGCCGAGAATGTGGCTCTTGGAGCAGTAATAGCATAAAAGTTGTGTACTTGGTACTAGCAGGGTCAAGAGGCTGAAATCAGGGAGGCCAAGCTCCTGCCAGTGGTGAAAAGACCAAGATGATAAGAATGGATATATATAGAGACAGAGAATGGCTATAAGAGAGAATTCAGAGGAAATATCTAACAGGATTTGTTTAATAACAAGATAAGCAGAATTATAGGAAGAGTTAACATGTATATAGCCTGCCAAGACGGAGAAGGCAATGGCACCCCACTCCAGTACTCTTGCCTGGAAAATCCCATGGACGGAGGAGCCTGGTGGGCTGCAGTCCATGGGGTCACTAAAAGTCGGACACGACTGAGCGACTTCACTTTCACTTTTCACTTTCCTGCATTGGAGAAGGAAATGGCAACCCACTCCAGGGTTCTTGCCTGGAGAATCCCAGGGACGGGGGAGCCTGGTGAGCTGCCGTCTATGGGGTCACGCAGAGTTGGACACGACTGAAGCGACTTAGCAGCAGCAGCCTGCCAAGATAGCTCAGGCACTGTATATAAACTAACCCATTTAAACCTCCTCATTATCTCCACTTTGCAGACAACGAAATGGAGGCACAGGACCAAACTTCTAACCAGGCTTTGGGTCCAAGGTATCAAAATAATTAATAATAATAATAGTGATAATAATATAGTCCATAATAGATAAAAAGAAAGATGGCAAAAGGAGATGGCCTGAAGTTTTTTTTTTAATATTTTTTTGATGTGGACTATTTCTTTTTTGTTCAAGGGATGCTTTTATTATTTATTTAAAAATGAATTTATTTATTTCAATTGGAGGCTAATTACTTTACAATATTGTGGTGTTTTTTGCCATACGTCGACATGAATCAGCCATTGGTGTACGTGTGTCCCCCATCCTGAACCCCCCTCCCATCTCTCTTTCCACCCCATTCCTCTGGGTTGTCCCAGAGCACCGGCTTTGAGTGTCCTGCTTCATGCATTGAACTTGCCCTGGTCATCTATTTACATATGGTAATATACATGTTTCAATGCTGTTCTCTTATATCGTCCCACCCTTGCCTTTTCCCACATAGTACAAAAGTCTGTTCTTTACATCTGTGTCTCTTTTGCCGTCTTGTATATAGGGTTGTCATTACCATCTTTCTAAATTCCGTACATACACATTAATATATTGTATCGGTGTTTCTCTTTCTGACTTACTTCATTCTGTATAATAGGCTCCAGTTTCATCGACCGCATTTGAGCTGACTCAAATGCATTCTTTTTTATAGCTGAATAATATTCCATTGTGTATACGTACCACAACTTCCTTATCCACTCGTCTGTCGATGGACATCTGGGTTGCTTCTGTGTCCCAGCTATTGTAAACAATGCTGCAATGAACATTGGGGTACACGTGTCTCTTTCAGTTCTGGTTTCCTCAGTGTGTATGCCCAGCAGTGGGATTGCTGGGTTGAATGGCAGTTCTATTTCCAGTTTTTTCTTTTTTAAGATTTGTTTTGACGTGGACTATTTTTAAAGTCTTTATCGAATTTGTTACAATACTGCTTCTGTTTTATGTTTTGGGTTTTTTGGCCATGAGGCACGTGGAATCTTGACTCTCTGACCAGGGACTGAACCTGAACCCCCTGCACTGGAAGGGGAAGTCTTAGCCATTGGATCACCAGGGAAGTCCCCTTGGTGAAGGTTTAGGATTTCCACTTTGGAATTTGAGATGACAGCCAAATGAAAATATCCAGTGGCCACATGGAGTATAGAGACCTTCCCCTTTGCCTGTGTGTGTGCTCAGTTGTGTGTGACTCTGCTACCCTGTGGACTGTAGCCCACCAGGCTCCTCTGTCCATGGGATTCTTCAGGCAAGAATACTGGAGTGGGTTGCCATGCCCTCCTTCAAGGGAACTTCCCATCCCAGGGATCAAACTCAGGTCTCTTACATCTCCTGCAATAGCAGGCGGATTCTTTACCATTCGGGCCACCTGGGAAGCCCCTTTTGGCTAGTTCCGCCTTTAAATACACCCAGATCCACCATTCTGCAGTTTTCCACTGCTGGTTTCAAATGATTCTGCTATTTTTCCCCCTTTGCCATCTGCAGGGCCACTTGCATGAGTTACATAGAAGAGCCCCGTGCTGGGTAGAATCCTCTGCTGTGGCCGCTATAGTAATTTTTGAGCAAGGTGTCTATATATCCACTTGGACTGAGCCTGCGAATTTTGTAGAGGG
Organism: Bos indicus x Bos taurus; assembly: GCF_003369695.1. NCBI lineage: Eukaryota > Metazoa > Chordata > Mammalia > Artiodactyla > Bovidae > Bos > Bos indicus x Bos taurus. The sequence goes on along the minus strand of NC_040079.1, from coordinate 109,542,482 downwards.
CCTGCCTTTCTGCTGAGCATCTGGGATGGACGTTCCAGGTGTGGGCATTCCCGCCACTGTTCAGGCTTCCTTCACCTTCACGGGGTGTGTGCTCCTCTCACTGCTTCTGTAAAACTGTTCTTTCCCACATCATCACTGACGCAATCAGTGCTAGCTTTTTCTTAGTTGTTAGGCTCAGCACTTATCACATGCTCATTTTCATCTTTTCCAAAAATTCTCTCCTGTCTTAGCTGTCACAAGCCATGACTTCTGCCGCTTCTTGATTTGATGTTCTTTTCTTTGTACGATGTAAGAGTTGGACCATAAAGAAGGCTGAGCACTGAAGAAATAATGCTTTTGAACTGTGGTGCTGGAGAAGACTCTTGAGAGTCCCTCGGACTGCAAGAAGATAAAACTAGTCAATCCTAAAGGAAATCAACCCTAAATATTCACTGGAAGAACTGATGCTGAAGCTGAAGCTCCAATACCTTGGTCACCTGATGCAAAGAGGTGACTCACTGGAAAAGACCCTGATGCTGGGAAAGATTGAAGGCTAAGGAGAAGAGGGCAGTAGAGGATGAGATGGTTAGATAGCATCACAGACTCAACGGACATGAATTTGAGCAAATTCTGGGAGACAGTGAAGGACAGGGCAGCCTGGCATGCTGCAGTTCATGGGGTTGCAGTCAGACATGACTTAGTGACTGAACAGCAACAATGCTTTGCACCACCAGCTCTTCCTCTGGGTCCTGCCCCACATCTGGAGGTATCTTCTAAGACTCAACAGTCATGGGTTGAACTGTTCCTCTGCAAGTTCACTGACTCCCATTTAACCTATCAGAACATCCCCTGTGGTATGCATATAAAAATGGATTCCCATCATCCTTTTCTTGATAGTTGTCACTGCCTGGACCCTAGCCACAAACCCAACCTGATTCACTCTCTTTTTCTATACCTGTTCTTAGTATTTCTGTCTGGTTGACTTCATAACTCTTCAAATTTATGATCTCTTCTTACTCTGTTGGTCTTCACTTTTGCTGTCTCTACTCAACCACTAGTCCATCGTAGGGTGTCCTCCAATTCCAAGTATTTTAGGCCACCCTGGGAAATTCTTGGCTTAATCCAGCCCTGTTCCCTGGCCTTTCATCCTGACCAGGGGCTGGAAGGTGATGCTCCTGCTGAGTCTGTCTTAGCTCTGTTAATGTCCTCTCCCTTCCCTCTGCACATTTAACCCTGAAGCTGAACAAGCCTGACACTGAACTCTGCACCGCAGAGCCACCACAGCCAACCTGCTCTGGCCCGTGAGTATGTTTACCAAATAACCAGCTTTCAAGAGAGCCCACCCACCTAGGCAGTGCTACTGCATGTCCCTAGTCCATTCTTGATCTTGGTTTCCCAAAGATTATCTCCTATATTCTGTCTTCTCAGATCTCCAGCACTTTCTTCCTAGTCTCGTTTCATGATGCCCTACTTTTGATTTCACTGAGAAAATAGAAGAAATGAAGGGAGAAATTCCATCCACTTGCATGCTTACCCTTCTTGAACTGCTTTCTTTGCTGTCTCCAGCACCCCACTCTCTTGCTTTTCTTCTTCTCTCATGGCCACATCTATTCACTTGTTGGTCATTTTTCTTCTTCCAAGCCTCTAGGTTGGTGTATAGCCTTCAGTTTGGGCTGCCATAACAAAAATACCATAAATTGGGTGGTGTAAGCAACAAACATTTATTTCTCATAGTTCTAGAGGCTGGGAGGCACAAGAATAGGGTGCCACCATGACGACCCTCTTCCTGGCTTATGGACAGTCATCTCCTCACAAGGCAGAGAGCAGAGACTCTTCTTATAAGGGCACCAATTTCTTCATGAGGGCTCCATTCTTCTGATCTAATTACTTCCCAGCAACCCCCATCTCCACACACCCCACATTGGGGATTAGGCTTACAATGTATCAATTTGGGGAGGACACAAACATGGAGACCATATGATGTGTTTTAAGGGTTAATCCTTATAGCTCCTTTCCCCACTCTTCAATCTCACTCTCTGAGTAACTTCATCTAGTGCCATGACTTTAAATAAATATCATTGCATACTGATCCTCCAAGATTTATACCTTCACCTGGATACTCCTTTTGAATTCCAGATATATATCCAACTGCCTACATGATATTTGATGCATGTGTGAGTGTATGCTAGGTCGCTGCAGTCATGTCCGACTCTGTGACCCCATGGACTGTAGCCCACCAGTCTCCTCTGTCCATGGGATTCTCCAGGCAAGAATACTGGAGTGGGTTGCCGTGACTTCCTCCAGAGGATCTTCCTGACCCAGGGATCAAACCCACATCTCTTATGGCTCCTGAGTTGGCAGGGAGCACAAATGTCCAATAGGCATCTCAAATTTAACCCATCCAAAACTGAACTCTTCATTTTCCTCCCCAAACTTCTCCCACAGTTGTTTCCACCTTAGTAAATAAAATCTGTATTTGTCTGGTAGCTTAGTCCAAAATGTAGCAACTCAGCCTGACTCTGCTCTCTTTTTCAAGCCTTGTAGTCACTCCATTGGTAAAATCCTGCCAGCCATACAGTCGCACTCCACACCACTAGAGCAGTCATCCTCATCCATCACCGGGTCTCTTGCAATAGCCTCCTAACTGGTCTTCCTGCTTCTGTCCTTGCCCCTTCGCCTTCTCCACACAGCAGTCAACGTGATGCTTGCTAAAACCGAAGTGAGATCGTATCATTCCTGTTCAGTGTCAAAGACTCTCCAGGGTCGTCCCGTTTCTCTCAGATTTCCTTTCCAGGGTTTCCAAGCCTTCCAGTCATGCCCTACTCCCTCTCTGTGCTGGTTCTTCTTGCTGCTCCCCCTCCTGCTTCTTCTGCACAGCTGCATTGGCCTCCTTGCTGTTCCTCACGTCCACCAAGCACGTTCATGCCCCTGAGCCTTTCCACTGGCTGTGCCCTCTGGCTGAAATGCTCTTCACCTACGCATCGGCATGGCTGTCTGCCTCATCGCCCTCAGGTCTCATTCAGAAGTCAGTAGAGGGATCTTCTTTGACAACTCTGCCTGAGTTGCACTCACTCCAGTTTCTCTATCCATCTTATTTCACCTTATCATTCTTTTTTGGCATTACTGTCATCTGACACATTATATTAATGTTTCTTTGTTTAGTATCAGTCTCCACTCTACCTCCCAGAATGTAACCTACAGAAGAGCTTTACTTTGTATACTCTTGTATTAACTAAAATAGTCTCTCAGAGTGGTTACTGAATAAATATTTGTTGAATGAAAAAATGAACTCTCTTCCTATTACCCAGGCTTACAACTAGTCAGTCCTGGGCTGGGTTCATTAACTTTACTCATTAAGAGTAACTATCTATAATACATACCTTAGACACACTTCAGTTGTGTCTGACTCTTTGTAACCCCAATGGACTGTAACCCGCCAGGTTCCTCTGTCCATGGGATTCTCTAGGCAAGAACACTGGAGTGGGTTGCCATGCCCTCCTCCAGGGGATCTTCCCGACCCAGGGATGGAACCTGTGACTCCTGTGTCTCCTGCACTGGCAGGCAGATCCTTTAGCAATAGCGCCACCTGGGAAACCCACATACATTAGTGCAGTCTTCCTAAATTTAGGTTATTTCACGACTAACCAACATTCTGTTAGGGGGCTTCAGCTGGGATTGTTCACAAAGGTGCCAATTAAGGGTAATTTGATTCATGCACCATAGGTTAAATTATATCTAAAATCACTAAGACTATAAAATCAGGATATTCAATTGTAATTATCTCTTACACTGAAATGTGTGTGTAACAAGTGTTTGTTTTGTTTAAAATATTTGTCTCTCCTCACATAAAGAGAGGGGAGCAGTTTGAAAACCAGAAATGCCCCGATTCAGATTCACATCCCAATCCACCACACTTCCTTTCTGCCGTCTTATTACAGCAGGTTCTTGCAAGTCCAATGAGCAGCAGTCATGGTGCTTCAGAGTAGAGGCGCTGAAGGCCAGCTATGTTGGTTCAAATCCAAGCTCTGCCACTTGTCAGCTTTGTCTCCTTGGATAAGTTACTTAACTGCTCTGAGTTTCTTTATCCGGGTTAAGGCTCTCTGCCTCTAGGGTTGTCCTGAGGATCTAATGAGATAATTCATGTAAAGCACTTACAGGATTGGCACACAGAAAGTGCAAGTAGCTACGATTTTTGCTAATATTCCTCCTGATAAAACAGCTGTCGCTTCTTAAGTGTTTTACTGTCCTTGCTCCTGGGACCCGGCCCGGGACTGACTCCACAGTACTGTGTGTCCAACGGGTACGGCCACCACGCCCTTGGAGGCCTTGCTACTTGTGCTCCACAAAAGCTCGGTCTTTTCCCTCCCCTCCTCTCTCCTCCCGTCCTTCCTTCCTTCCTCCCGCCCGCCCTCCCTTTGTCCCTTCCTTCCTCGTCCCCTCACTCCGCAGCCCTCCTTTCCTCTTTCTGCTAAGCTCCGCCTTTCCTCACTCTCTCCTCTACTTCTCGCTCACATACCGCAGGATCTGTTTTGCATTAGTCTCTCTTTCCTCTCCTCCATTCTTCTGCTGTTTCTCTCTGCTCTCATTCACAGAGGAAGAGCTCTAGAGGGAAAGGACCTGTTATGTCACCAGGAAGAGTCCCCAGAAGCAAATGTCTTAGACTGCTCACTTCCTGAAGAGTTTTGCTCTTTCAAGCAGGCCCTGCTTTAGAAATCAGAGGCCTTTTATCAAAGACTGTTGGCTGCTCAGGTTAATCAGAAATGCCATCTCAGCATTTCTAACCCATATGTGGGTTATGCCAGCAGCATTCACGAAATGCTTTAGAAAACACTGTCATGTCTTCTCAACAGTCACAGGCAAACCATGAAATCAACCATAACCAACTGTATTGCTTGCTGCTTCTAAGGAACATCAATGAAGTAATGTGGTCACTGTGGTGCTTAATAATGTTCAATTCCAGTGATGGTGAGAATGTAGAAAGGAATGAAAGACATGTTCAGTGGAAACATGTTTGTTTTTTTTTTCCCCTTTTCCCTATTAGATTAGGAGCTCCATGAGTGAAGGGACAGTGCCTGCTGTAGTCCTGAGGTACACGACTAGCAGCTAGCTTAGACCTTACTCACAATATGTGTTCAGTAAATAAACATGCCCTGAATTTTTACTTCTCAAGAATTAGACAAATGTGGTCAAAAAGTCTGAGTATACAAAGACAACAAGAAGAAAACCATGAATAAGGATGGTGCTTTATGGGACAATCAGGTAGCTTTGTAACATAAAAGTCTAAGAACTAATTAGAAAACATCACTGAAAACATCACAATTCTCTACAGTTCTATGAATTTTTATACCATCTCTTTTGTGACAATTACTACTGAAAATTATAGTGATATGGAAGTATATCTCAATTCTTCCTATTATTGATTATTTATTATTCTATTACTTGGGGAACTAGTTCCTACTGTTTCACATACACATCATATACTTCAGTACCTGTTTGCTAAATAAATGATTAAATGAAGTTACATGCATGCTTGCTAAGTCGTAACTTCACCATTTAATCATTTGAATATTGTGCTAAATCACTTCAGGCATGTCTGACTCTTTGCAAGCCTATGGACCATCACCTGCCAGGCTCCTCTGTCCACGGGATTCTCCAGGCAAGAATACTGGAGTGGGTTGTCACACCCTCCTTCAGGGAATCTTCCTGACCCAGGGATTGAACCCATGTCTCTCGAGTCTCTTATGTCTCCTGCAATGGTGGGCAAGTTCTTTACCACTCAGTGCCACCTGGGAAGCCCAATTTCTGGTCATTCAGAATATTTGAAAAGGTTTCACAAAATTGGATGGCCTTATTAAGCAAAAATTACTACCTATATAATCTGTATGGATTGATATTAGAACATAAAATTTAAAAAGTCACAATTATGTTAAACATATGTTATCTCTTTTGATTCAAAAAACACTTCATGATCTTTAAGTTATAAAATTAGGTCCCTTTCTCCATCAGTCTGAAAGGATGTCATTGTTGGGCCATCAAGGAGAAAAACTACCATATCCAGTTCTTCGACAAAACCTCAGATGCATGGCTTTCTGGCCAAGCATCTGCAATTTCATATTGTTGGAACATTCATTGTCTCCCTGGGAACTGCAACTTTCTGTAACTTTGCTATAGCTGAACCAGGAAAGAAAGCATATGCAGATTTCTATAGAAATTATGACTCCATGAAAGATTTTGAGGTGAAGAGGAAGGCTGGTATCTTTCAGAGTGCAAAGTGATTTGAAATATAAAGAATTTCTTTGCTTGAGTTCCATGGAAGTTTGACACTTACCTGTGTTCCTGAAGCATGAAACTATGAATATCTGGGCTGAAGAATAGTTTCTCAACAAATAAATGATGAGCAAATACTGTGGGCACTAAAAAAAATGTAAAAGAAACCAATTAGGCACCCCAAAACGTAACTTAATCTATTTTTGGTCTACCTGTATTTTACCAAGACTTTAAAATAAACCTGCTTTTTCAAGTTGTTTAGTTGAATGGATTCTGAATAAAAAGCGATTTTATATTCTGGTTGGAAAGATTTAAAGAGGCTGAATTACCTGAGAAAGACAGTATAACCCTAAACCAAAGTGATAGAACTGTCCTTTAATTTTTCTTTAATACATTTGTATCTCATCATATTACATTTCTAGACCAAAATGGTTTGTACATTTCTGTTGGTCGAGCAGGAGGAAATCATTATAATGAAAAGAAGTTATTGAAAATGGTCCATGTTGTGTAATTCCCAGGATAAATGGGCTGAGTAGCAAATATTTCTGTTGTGAACTGTTTTACACTGAAATGTGCATTATTAAACCCATTTGTTGAACACATTGAAAGATCGAATATCTTCCTAACCCGACACTGGAAAATGTTTTTTTGCTAGTCCTCTCCTTCCTCTGCTGCTTGGATCTTGATAGATATTGTTTCTGGGTTTTCTGGAATCCATTCACATGAGAGGGGAAAAAAAAATCATAGATGAAGAAACCAGAAAAACAGAATTTACGATTTATAAACACATACTTTAAACAAGATCATAAGAAATTTAAAATAGTATACCTAATAGAAACAGCATGTGGAAAAGCATATAGAACAATGGTGGGTGGTGGGTGACTAATTTTTTTATACTATCATGAAGCTCCTACATGTTTGAAGAACACAAAAAACCAGCCATCCAGCTATAAGAATCTGAGTACAGCAGAAGAATGCTAGAGATCAAGATGGTTCGGGGGTGATGTTATGCTCCTTTGATTTTATAACTATGTTACTTTATGTATACCGTGTATTTAAGTAATATGATTTTACTGCCCTTTAAAACACTGTGTGTGCAATCAATCGTTTTTATTTCATTTAGAGTAATTAAATGTGGGTTTGATTCCATGTGCCAATTATCTCCCAAAAAAGCCTCTGCTGAAAAAACAACAGAACCTTCAGAGACTTAGAGTTGGAGTTTATAGCATCTGGAGTGGAAGGAGCAGAAACTAGTCTTCTTTTTTGACCATCCTTTTCTTTCTTCTCCAGTAACTCCACTTAATCTAGAGTTGAATTGGAAGTAGGACATCTAGGTGTAGATTTATTTATTTACTCATTCAATCAATAAACATCTATTAAGTGGCTACCGTGTGCCAGCTTGGTACTAAGGATGTAAGAAGTTGTTAATGTGGCACCGAACTTCTGGAGAGATTTTAAGGTTAAACATCTAGAATTGTAAGTCAGATAAATGGGAGTAAAAATGTCTTTGAAGCAGATGAAAACTGCAGGAAGTGGAGAGACAGGTTTATGCTGAGGAGGTGTGGAAGAGGTATGAATTATATTTGATTCTTTAGGGCTTCCCAAGTGGCTCAGTGGTAAAAAATCCACCGGCCAATGCAGGAGACACAGGAGTGGCAGGTTCAATCCCTGGGTCAGGAAGAGCCCCTGGAGGAGGAAATGGCAACCCACTTTAGTATTTTTGCCTAGGAAATTCCATGGACAGAGGAGCCTGGTGGGCTACAGTCCATAGGGTTGCAAAGAGTCAGACATGACTGAGCATACACACATATATAGGAAGTCTTTGTCATGAATGATAGGGGGAAGATACATGAGATTTTGAGGTACATAGATAAAAATTAGGTGCATAGAATTATTGGGGGAATATTCCCTGCAATGAATCAGGGGATTTTTGCTGGCATTCCTGGCACTGTTGTAGCCAGCATGTGTTATAGGGAGCCGGAGAATTCCCAGGTTCTTTCCAACAATGTTCCTGGGCATAAATAGAAAAACTGGACGGTGTGCATGGTGTGGGTTTCCCAGTGACAGGGTGAGTCCCAAGAACATGATAGGGGCCTTGTTGTTAGAGAAGGTAGTAACGGGCTGAGTTGAGGGTTCCTAGGTAGGTCAAACAGAAGGATTTAGTGTTCATTGAACTCGGTGAGCAGAAAGCAGGGAGGGACAGAAGGGGCAGAGGTACAGTGGTAGATATGGGACTGTCTATAAAAATCAAACAGTCCAGGTACCTCTAATGGTTAAATTCAGAGATTGATTCTGCTGGTACATGGCTAAAGTAGGGTGGAACTGGAAGACTGCAGTGAACAAGATCGTGTGACCCTACAGTTACAGTGACTGATGGATCTCTAGTATGAGTTTTAAAGATGTCAGGAGTGATGACGAGCTGTTGAGGATGTGGAGGAAAATTAGCCAGGTGCTGTGTTCATCTAGAAAGGTGGAAGTGGGTCTCACAGGAGTTCAGTAAATAACAGCTATGGTGTCTTTAAGAGAGTGGAACAGAGAACTGATGTCAATTTTATATAAAGAGGAAAAAGAAGTGGACAGTGAGTAGTCCAAAAGTTTAAAGTCTTGGTTTGTAAATTACTGGGGGGAAAACTCCAAGGAGGCCAGAAATTGTTTTGAAGGCATCTATGATACGTCTAGTCAAGGCTATGGTTTTTCCAGGGTCATGTATGGATGTGAGAGTTGGACTGAGTGCCGAAGAATTGATGCTTTTGAACTGTGGTGTTGGAGAAGACTCTTGAGAGTCCCTTGGACTGCAAGGAGATCCAACCAGTCCATTCTGAAATAGATCAGCCCTGGGATTTCTTTGGAAGGAATGATGCTACAGCTGAAACTCCAGTACTTTGGCCACCTCATGTGAAGAGTGACTCATTGGAAAAGACTCTAATGCTGGGACAGATTGGAGGCAGGAGGAGAAGGGGATGACAGAGGATGAGATGGCTGGATGGCTATCACCGACTCGATGGACGTGAGTCTGAGTGAACTCCGGGAGTTGGTGATGGACAGGGAAGCCTGGCAGGCTGTGATTCATGGGGTTGAAAAGAGTTGGACACCACCAAGCGACTGAACTGAACTGAGGATGTAGAACAAGAAGGAAGGAAGGAAGGTTAGAATGAGTTTTCAGAGTTCTGGTTTAGGCAACAAGGTTGGTAGTGCTATTTTCAAATAGCAAAAATAATAAATAAAATAAGAGAAGATTGGAAGATTAATCAATGAGTTTCCTCCAGAAGAGATGAATTCAAGATGTCTGTGACTTTCAGGTGGTAATGTCCAGTGAGGAATTGTAAACGTAGAGGTGGGAGATTTGGACACAATTCAAGTAGCCGTTTGGGGAGTTATAAGCATACAAGTGAGACAATTTTGAGCAACAGGAAGAGGAGCATCCCTGCATAAACAAGAGATGTGGGCAAGAAACCAGGTGAAGAAAATGATGTCACAAAATAAAACAAGGGAATTAAGAAAACAATTCCATTTATAATGGCATCAAACCCAAAATACACTGGTATACATTTAACAAAAGATGTACACTGAAAACTATAAAACAATGTTATAAGAAATTAAAGATCTACGTAAGTAGAAAGATTTCCATATTTGTAGATCAGAAGGCCTTGATAATTTAAGAGGCTACTATCCCTAAAACTGATCTACAGCTTCAATGCAACCCACATTGAAATTCCAGACTGTTCAGCAGAAACTGACAAACTGATCCTAAATTTTTAAGGAAATGCAAGGGCAAATAATCTTGAGAAAATGGGAGGACTCACACTTCTTGATTTTAAACTTACCACAGCATGCTTTGGTATTCAAGACAGTGTGGTCCTACCATAAACATAAACATAGATCAATGGAATAGGATTGAGAACCCAGATAGTAACTCTCAGCTTTATGCTCCACTGATTTTTCAACAAGGGTACCCAGGCCATTGAATGGGGAAAGAATTGACTTTTCAACACACGATGTGAAGACCACTGAAAATCCACATGCAAAATAATGAAGGCGGACTCCGAGCCTACAACATACACAAAAATTAAATTCAAGATGGATCACAAACCTAAAAAAGGAGCTAAAAGTATAAAACTCTTAGAAAAAATATAGGACTAAATATTCATGAACTTGGGTTAGGCAATGCTATGCTATGACAGCAAAAGCACAAGCCATAGAACAAAGACGAGATAAACCAGATTCATCAAAAATAAAACAATTTGTGCTACAAGGGACACAATCAAAGAAATTAAAAGGCAACCCAAAGAATGGTAGAAACTATTTGCAAATTATATTTGATAAGAGACATAACTAGAATGTAAAAATTCTTTCAATTGAATAATAAAAAGACAACTCAATTTACAAAGGCTGTCAATTATGATTCAATCAAGCTGAAAATAAGAAAATAAAATAAGCAAAGCATCTGAATAGATAGTTCTCCAAAGATGATACAGCAAGGACCAAGAAGCATATGATAAGATGTTCATATTATTAGCCAGCAGAAAAATTCAAAAAAAAAATATGAGGTACTACTTCATACCTCTAAGTTGGTTAATAATAAATGCTGGCAAAGATGTAGAGAAAATGGAACCCCATATATCACAAGTGGGATTAAAATATGGTACAGATACTCTGGAAAACAGTTTGGCAGTTTTGGCAAAATGTTAAGCACATAGCTACTATATGAGTATATGACCCAGCAATTCCACTCCTTGCTGTATACCTGAAGGAAATGAAAACAAGGTCTATGAAAAAACTTGCACGGTAATGTTCAGAGCTGCATTATTTGTAATGATCAATCCAAACCTTTCATCAGCTGATGAATGGATAAATGAAAATATATGTACACAATAGAGTATTATTCAGCTACAAAAGAAAGAATGAAGTACGGACACATGCTAGAACATGGATGATTCTTAAAAATATTATGTTAAGTGAAAGAAACCAGTGACTAAAACCTACATCCTGTATTATTCCATTCACACTAGGTGGCTAGAACAGACAGATCTACAGAAGAACAAAGTAAATGAGTGGTTGCCTAGGATGCAGAGTAGTGGGGCTGGGGGGAAGTGAAGTCCCTGTGAATGGGTATCGGATTTCTTTCAGGGGGAATGGAAATGTTCTAAAATTAGATTGTGGTGAGGGTTGCACAAGCTTGTGCCAGGCACGGTGCTAAGAACGTTCTCTGCGTGCTGCATGTGTTAACTGCTTCAGTCGTGTCTGACTCTTTGGGACTTTGTGGACTGTAGCCGGCGAGGCTCCTCTGTCCGTGGGATCCTGTAGGCAAGAATCCTGGAGGTGGCTGGGTTGCCATGACCTCCTCCAGAGGACCTTCCCCACACAAGGATCGAACCCGCATCTCTTCTGTCTCCTGCACCGGCAGGCGGGTTCTTTATTGCTATTGCCAACGGGGAAGCCTGAACGTTCTCTGTGTTTCTGAATTTAAACCTCCTAAGCCTTTAATTTGACGGTGTGGATCACAATAAACAGTGGAAAATTTGGAAAGAGATGGGAATACCAGACCACCTGACCTGCCTCTTGAGAAACCTATATGCAGGTCAGGAAGCAACAGTTAGAACTGGACATGAACAACAGACTGGTTCCAAATAGGAAAAGGAGTACGTCAAGTATATTGTCACCCTGCTGATTTAACTTCTATGCAGAGTACATCATGAGAAAGAATGGGCTGGAAGAAGCACAAGCTGGAATCAAGATTGCCGGGAGAAATATCAAACACCTCAGATATGCAGATGACACCACCCTTATGGCAGAAAGGGAAGAGGAACTAAAAAGCCTCTTGATGAAAGTGAAAGTGGAGAGTGAAAAAGTAGGCTTAAAGCTCAACATTCAGAAGACAAAGATCATGGCATCTGGTCCCATCACTTCTTGGGAAATAAATGGGGAAAATCGTGGAAACGGTGTCAGACTTTATTTTTGGGGGCTCCAAAATCACTGCAGATGGTAACTGCAGCCATGAAATTAAAAGACCCTTACTACTTGGAAGGAAAGTTATGACCAACTTAGATAGCATATTCAAAAGCAGAGACATTACTTCACCCACAAAGGTCCATCTAGTCAAGGCTATGGTTTTACTAGTGGTCATGTATGGATGTGAGAGTTGGACTGTGAAGAAAGCTGAGTGCCGAAGAATTGATGCTTTTGAACTGTGGTGTTGGAGAAGACTCTTGAGAGTCCCTTGGACTGCAAGGAGATCCAACCAGTCCATTCTGAAGGAGATCAGCCCTGGGATTTCTTTGGAAGAAATGATGCTAAAGCTGAAAGTCCAGTACTTTAGCCACCGCATGCGAAGAGTTGACTCATTGGAAAAGACTGACGCTGGGAGGGATTGGGGGCAGGAGGAGAAGGGGACGACAGAGGATGAGATGGCTGGATGGCATCACCCACTCGATGGACGTGAGTCTGAGTGAACTCCGGGAGTTGGTGATGGACAGGGAGGCCTGGTGTGCTGCGATTCACGGGGTCGCAAAGAGTTGGACACCACCGAGCTACTGAACTGAACTGAGGATGTAGAACAAGAAGGAAGGAAGGAAGGTTAGAATGAGTTTTCAGAGTTCTGGTTTAGGCAACAAGGTTGGTAGTGCTATTTTCAAATAGCAAAAAAAAAAAAAGAGAGAAGAGAAGATTTGAAGATTAATCAATGAGTTCACTCCAGAAGAGATGATTAGAGCTGTCTGTGACTTTCAGGTGGTAATGTTCAGTAAGCAATTGTAAACGTAGACATGGGAGATTTGGACACAATTCAAGTAGCCGTTTGGGGAGTTATCAGCATACAAGTGAGACAATTTTGAGCAACAGGAAGAGGAGCATCCCTGCATAAACCAGAGATGTGGGCAAGAAAACTGCTGAAGAAAATGATGTCACAAAAGTTAAAAAAGGGAATTAAGAAAACAATTCCATTTATAATAGCATCAAACCCAAAATACATTGGTATACATTTAACAAAAGCTGTACACTGAAAACTATAAAACAATGTTATAAGAAATTAAAGATCTACGTAAGTAGAAAGATTTCCATATTTGTAGATCAGAAGGTCTTGATAATTTAAGAGGCTACTATCCCTAAAACTGATCTACAGCTTCAATGCAACCCACATTGAAATTCCAGACTGTTCAGCAGAAACTGACAAACTGATCCTAAAGTTTTTAAGGAAATGCAAGGGCAAATAATCTTGAGAAAATGGGAGGACTCACACTTCTTGATTTTAAACTTACCACAGTTTGCTTTGGTATTCAAGACAGTGTGGTCCTACCATAAAGATAAATATAGATCAATGGAATAGGATTGAGAACCCAGATAGTAACTCTCAGCTTTATGCTCCATTGATTTTTCAACAAGGGTACCCAGGCCATTGAATGGGGAAAGAATTGACTTTTCAACACACAATGTGAAGACCACTGAAAATCCACATGCAAAATAATGAAGGCGGACTCCGAGCCTACAACATACACAAAAATTAAATTCAAGATGGATCACAAACCTAAAAAAGGAGCTAAAAGTATAAAACTCTTAGAAAAAATATAGGACTAAATATTCATGAACTTGGGTTAGGCAATGCTATGCTATGACAGCAAAAGCACAAGCCATAGAACAAAGACGAGATAAACCAGATTCATCAAAAATAAAACAATTTGTGCTACAAGGGACACAATCAAAGAAATTAAAAGGCAACCCAAAGAATGGTAGAAACTATTTGCAAATTATATTTGATAAGAGACATAACTAGAATGAAAAAATTCTTTCAATTGAATAATAAGACAAACAACTCAATTTACAAAGGCTGTCAATTATGACTCAATCAAGCTGAAAATAAGAAAATAAAATAAGCAAAGCATCTAGATAGTTCTCCAAAGATGATACAGGAAGGACCAATAAGCATATGATAAGATGTTCATATTATTAGCCAGCAGAAAAATTCAAAAAAAAAATATGAGGTACTACTTCATACCTCTAATTTGGTTAATAACAAATGCTGGCAAAGATGTAAAGAAAATGGAACCCCATATATCACAAGTGGGATTAAAATATGGTACAGATACGCTGGAAAACAGTTTGGCAGTGGCTCAAAATGTTAAGCACATAGCTACTACATGAGTATATGACCCAGCAGTTCCACTCCTTGCTGTATACCTGAAACAAATGAAAATATAGGTCTATGAAAAAACTTGTACAGTAATGCTCAGAGCTGCATTATTTGTAATGATCAATCCAAACCTCCATCAGCTGATGAATGGATAAATGAAAATATATGTACACAATAGAGTATTATTTAGGTACAAAAGAAAGAATGATGTACGGACACATTCTACAACATGGATGATTCTTAAAAATATTATGTTATGTGAAAGAAACCAGTCACTAAAAATTACATACTGTATCATTCCATTCACACGAGATGGCTGGAACAGACAAATCTACAGAAGAACAAAGTATATGAGTGGTTGCCTAGGATGCAGAGAAGGAAATGGCAACCCACTCCAGTGTTCTTGCCTGGAGAATCCCAGGGACGGGGGAGCCTGATGGGCTGCCATCTATGGGGTCACACAGACTTGGACACAACTGAAGCGACTTAGCAGCAGTAGCAGCAGGATGCAGAGTAGTGGGGCTGGGGGGAAGTGAAGTCCCTGTGAATGGGTATCGGATTTCTTTCAGGGGGAATGGAAATGTTCTAAAATTAGATTGTGGTGAGGGTTGCACAAGCTTGTGCCAGGCACGGTGCTAAGAACGTTCTCTGCGTGCTGCATGTGTTAACTGCTTCAGTCGTGTCTGACTCTTTGGGACTTTGTGGACTGTAGCCGGCGAGGCTCCTCTGTCCGTGGGATCCTGTAGGCAAGAATCCTGGAGGTGGCTGGGTTGCCATGACCTCCTCCAGAGGACCTTCCCCACACAAGGATCGAACCCGCATCTCTTCTGTCTCCTGCACCGGCAGGCGGGTTCTTTATTGCTATTGCCAACGGAGAAGCCTGAACGTTCTCTGTGTTTTTGTATTTAAACCTCCTAAGCCTTTAATTTGACGGTGTGGATCACAATAAACAGTGGAAAATTTGGAAAGAGATGGGAATACCAGACCACCTGACCTGCCTCTTGAGAAACCTATATGCAGGTCAGGAAGCAACAGTTAGAACTGGACATGGAACAACAGACTGGTTCCAAATAGGAAAAGGAGTATGTCAAGGCTGTATATTGTCACCCTGCTGATTTAACTTCATGCAGAGTACATCATGAGAAACGCTGGGCTGGAAGAAGCACAAGCTGGAATCAAGATTGCCGGGAGAAATATCAAACACCTCAGATATGCAGATGACACCACCCTTATGGCAGAAAGGTAAGAGGAACTAAAAAGCCTCTTGATGAAAGTGAAAGTGGAGAATGAAAATGTAGGCTTAAAGCTCAACATTCAGAAGACAAAGAGCATGGCATCTGGTCCCATCACTTCATGGGAAATAGATAGGCAAACAGTGGAAACAGTGTCAGACTTTAGTTTTTGGGCTCCAAAATCACTGCAGATGGTTATTGCAGCCATGAAATTAAAAGACGCTTACTCCTTGTAAGGAAAGTTATGACAACCTAGATAGCATATTCAAAAGCAGAGACATTGCTTTGCCAACAAAGGTCCATCTAATCAAGGCTATGATTTTTCCTGTGGTCATGTATGGATGTGAGAGTTGGACTGTGAAGAAAGCTGAGTGCTGAAGAATTGATGCTTTTGAACTGTAGTGTTGGAGAAGACTCTTGAGAGTCCCTTGGACTGCAAGGAGATCCAACCAGTCCATACTGAAGGAGATCAGCCCTGGGATTTCTTTGGAAGAAATGATGCTAAAGCTGAAACTCCAGTACTTTGGCCACCTCATGCGAAGAGTTGACTCACTGGAAAAGACTCTGATGCTGGGAGGGATTGGAGGCAGGAGGAGAAGGGGATGACAGAGGATGAGATGGCTGGATGGCATCACTGACTCGATGGACGTGAGTCTGAGTGAAGTTCAGGAGTTGGTGATGGACAGGGAGGCCTGGTGTGCTGCGATTCATGGGGTCACGAAGAGTAGGACACGACCGAGCAACTGAACTAAACTGAGTATGTAGAACAAGTAAGGAAGGAAGGAAGGTTAGAATGAGTTTTCAGAGTTCTGGTTTAGGCAACAAGGTTGGTAGTGCTATTTTCAAATAGCAAAAAAAAAAAAAAAAAAGAGAGAGAGAGAGAAGATTTGAAGATTAATCAATGAATTCACTCCAGAACAGATGAATTTGAGATGTCTGTGAATTTCAGGTGGTAACGTCCAGTGAGCAATTGTAAACATAGACGTGGGAGTTTTGGACACAAATCAAGTAGCCGTTTGGGGAGTTATAAGCATACAAGTGAGACAGTTTTGAGAAACAGGAAGAAGAGCATCCCTGCATAAACCAGAGATGTGGGCAAGAAAACTGCTGAAGAAAATGATGTCACAAAAATAAAACAAGGGAATTAAGAAAACAATTCCATTTATAATAGCATCAAACCCAAAATACATTGGTATACATTTAACAAAAGCTGTACACTGAAAACTATAAAACAATGTTATAAGAAATTAAAGATCTATGTAAGTAGAAAGATATCCATATTTGTAGATCAGAGGTCTTGATAATTTAAGAGGCTACTATCCCTAAAACTGATCTACAGCTTCAATGCAACCCACATTGAAATTCCAGACTGTTCAGCAGAAACTGACAAACTGATCCTAAATTTTTAAGGAAATGCAAGGGCAAATAATCTTGAGAAAATGGGAGGACTCACACTTCTTGATTTTAAACTTACCACAGCATGCTTTGGTATTCAAGACAGTGTGGTCCTACCATAAAGATAAACATAGATCAATGGAGTAGGATTGAGAACCCAGATAGTAACTCTCAGCTTTATGCTCCACTGATTTTTCAACAAGGGTACCCAGGCCATTGAATGGGGAAAGAATTGACTTTTCAACACACGATGTGAAGACCACTGAAAATCCACATGCAAAATAATGAAGGCGGACTCCGAGCCTACAACATACACAAAAATTAAATTCAAGATGGATCACAAACCTAAAAAAGGAGCTAAAAGTATAAAACTCTTAGAAAAAATATAGGACTAAATATTCATGAACTTGGGTTAGGCCATGCTATGCTATGACAGCAAAAGCACAAGCCATAGAACAAAGACGAGATAAACCAGATTCATCAAAAATAAAACGATTTGTGCTACAAGGGACACAATCAAAGAAATTAAAAGGCAACCCAAAGAATGGTAGAAACTATTTGCAAATTATATATTTGATAAGATAAATAACAGGGTGACAATATACAGCCTTGACGAACTCCTTTTCCTATTTGGAATCAGTCTGTTGTTCCATGTCCAGTTCTAACTGTTGCATCCTGACCTGCATACAAATTTCTCAAGAGGCAGATCAGGTGGTCTGGTATTCCTATCTCTTTCAGAATTTTCCACAGTTTATTGTGATCCATACAGTCAAAGGCTTTCGTCAAGGCTGTATATTGTCACCCTGTTTATTTAACTTATATGCAGAGTACATCATGAGAAACGCTGCACTGGAAGAAACACAAGCCAGAATCAAGATTGCCGGGAGAAATATCAAACACCTCAGATATGCAGATGACACCACCCTTATGGCAGAAAGTGAAGAGGAACTAAAAAGCCTCTTGATGAAAGTGAAAGTGGAGAGTGAAAAAGTTGGCTTAAAGCTCAACATTCAGAAAACTAAGATAATGGCATCGGGTCCCATCACTTCATGGGAAATAGATGGGGAAACAGTGGAAATAGTGTCAGACTTTATTTTTCTGGGCTCCAAAATCACTGCAGATGGTGACTGCAGCCATGAAATTAAAAGATGCTTACTCCTTGGAAGGAAAATTATGACCAACCTAGATAGCATATTCAAAAGCAGAGCCATTACTT
Source organism: Bos indicus x Bos taurus (assembly GCF_003369695.1). NCBI lineage: Eukaryota > Metazoa > Chordata > Mammalia > Artiodactyla > Bovidae > Bos > Bos indicus x Bos taurus. The sequence continues at coordinate 109,524,271 of NC_040079.1, read as the reverse complement.
TGCCAACAAAGGTTCATCTAGTCAAGGCTATGGTTTTTCCAGTGCTCATGTATGGATGTGAGAGTCGGACTGTGAAGAAGGCTGAGCGCCGAAGAATTGATGCTTTTGAACTGTGGTGTTGGAGAAGACTCTTGAGAGTCCCTTGGACTGCAAGGAGATCCAACCAGTCCATTCTGAAGGAGATCAGCCCTGGGATTTCTTTGGAAGGAATGATGCTAAAGCTGAAACTCCAGTACTTTGGCCACCTCATGCGAAGAGTTGACTCATTGGAAAAGACTCTGATGCTGAGAGGGATTAGGGGCAAGAGGAGAAGGGGACAACAGAGGATGAGGATGGCTGGATGGCATCACTGACTCGATGGACGTGAGTCTGAATGAACTCCGGGAGTTGGTGATGGACAGGGAGGCCTGGCGTGCTGCGATTTATGGGGTCACAAAGAGTCGGACACTACTGAGTGACCGATCTGATGTGATCTGATCTGCTATTTGATAAGAGACATAACTAGAATGTAAAAAAATTTTCAATTAAATAATAAAAAGACAACTCAATTTACAAAGGCTGTCAATTATAACTCAATCAAGCTGAAAATAAGAAAATAAAATAAGCAAAGCATCTGAATAGATAGTTCTCCAAAGATGATACAGCAAGGACCAAGAAGCATATGATAAGATGTTCATATTATTAGCCAGCAGAAAAATTCAAATCAAAACTACGAGGCACTACCTCATACCTCTAAATTGGTTAAAAACAAATGCTGGCGAAGATGTAGAGAAAATGGAACCCCATATACCACAAGTGGGATTATAATATGGTATAGATACTGTGGAAATAGCTTGGCAATAGCTCAAAATGTTAAGCACGTAGCTACTATATGAGTATATGACACAGCAATTCCACTCCTTGCTGTATACCTGAAGGAAATGAAAACAAGGTCTATGAAAAAACTTGTACGGTAATGCTGAGAGCTGCATTATTTGTAATGATCAATCCAAACCTTTCATCAGCTGATGAATGGATAAATGAAAATATATGTACACAATAGAGTATTATTCAGCTACAAAAGAAAGAATGAAGTACAGACACATGCTACAACATGGATGATTCTTAAAAATATTATGTTAAGTGAAAGAAACCAGTGAGTAAAACCTACATCCTGTATTATTCCATTCACACGAGATGGCTGGAACAGACAGATCTACAGAAGAACAAAGTAGATGAGTGGTTGCCTAGGATGCAGAGTAGTGGGGCTGGGGGGAAGTGAAGTCCCTGTGAATGGGTATCAGATTTCTTTCAGGGGGAATGGAAATGTTCTAAAATTAGAGTGTGGTGAGGGTTGCACAAGCTTGTGCCAGGCACGGTGCTAAGAACGTTGTCTGTGTGCTGCATGTGTTAATTGCTTCAGTCGTGTCTGACTCTTTGCCACCTTGTGGACTGTAGCCCGGGAGGCTCCTCTGTCCATGGGATCCTGCAGGCAAGAATCCTGGAGGGGGCTGGGTTGCCATGACCTCCTCCAGAGGACCTTCCCCACACAAGGATCGAACCCGCATCTCTTCTGTCTCCTGCACCGGCAGGCGGGTTCTTTATTGCTATTGCCAACGGAGAAGCCTGAACGTTCTCTGTGTTTCTGTATTTAAACCTCCTAAGCCTTTAATTTGACGGTGTGGATCACAATAAACAGTGGAAAATTCGGAAAGAGATGGGAATACCAGACCACCTGACCTGCCTCTTGAGAAACCTATATGCAGGTCAGGAAGCAACAGTTAGAACTGGACATGGAACAACAGACTGGTTCCAAATAGGAAAAGGAGTATGTCAAGGCTGTATATTGTCACCCTGCTGATTTAACTTCTATGCAGAGTACATCATGAGAAAGAATGGGCTGGAAGAAGCACAAGCTGGAATCAAGATTGCTGGGAGAAATATCAAACACTTCAGATATGCAGATGACACCACCCTTATGGCAGAAAGGGAAGAGGAACTAAAAAGCCTCTTGATGAAAGTGAAAGTGGAGAGTGAAAAAGTAGGCTTAAAGCTCAACATTCAGAAGACAAAGATCATGGCATCTGGTCCCATCACTTCATGGGAAATAGATGGGGAAAACAGTGGAAACAGTGTCAGACTTTATTTTGGGGGGCTCCAAAATCACTGCAGATAGTTATTGCAGCCATGAAATTAAAAGACGCTTACTCCTTGGAAGGAAAGTTATGACCAACCTAGATAGCATATTCAAAAGCAGAGACATTACTTTGCCAATAAAGGTCCATCTAGTGAAGGCTATGGTTTTCGCAGGTCATGCGAAGAGTTGACTCATTGGAAAAGACTCTGAATATGGGAGGGATTGGGGCCAGGAGGAGAAGGGGATGACAGAGGATGAGATGGCTGGATGGCATCACTGACTTAATGGACATGAGTCTGAGTGAACTCCTGTAGTTGGTGATGGACTGGGAGGCCTGGCGTGCTGCGATTCATGGGCTTGCAAAGAGTCGGACACGACTGAGCGACTGAACTGAACTGAACTGATGATATGATATACAGTATATAATTAGACAATTGGATTTTTGCTGGTTTCAGTCAGTTCATTTCTGTTCAATCGTTTAGTCATGTCCGACTAACCCCAGCACGCTAGGCCTCCCTGTCCATCACCAACTCCCGGAGTTCACCCAAACCCATGTCCATTGAGTCGGTGATGGCATTCAACCATCTCATCCTCTGTCGTCCCCTTCTCCTCCCACCTTCAATCTTTCCCAGCAATCAGGTCTTTTCCAATGAGTCACCTCTTCGCATCAGGTTATCAAACTATTGGAGCTTCAGCTTCAACATCAGTCCTCAAATGAACGCTCAGGACTGATATCTTTTAGGATGGACTGGTTGGATCTCCTTGCAGTCCAAGTGTTAGTCCTTGAGAATTCAAGGACTCTCAAGAGTCTTCTCCAACACCATTCTTCAAAAGCATCAATTCTTCGGTGCTTAGCTTTCTTCACAGTCCAACTCTCACATCCATACATGACCACTGGAAAAACCATAGACTTGACTAGATGGACCTTTGTTGGCAAAGTAATGTCTCTGCTTTTGAATATGCTGTCTAGGTTGGTCATTACTTTCCTTCCAAGGAGTATGCATCTTTTAATTTCATGGCTGCAATCACCATCTTCAGTGATTTTGGAACCCCCAAAATAAAGTCAGTTACTGTTTCCACTGTTTCCCCGTCTATCTGCCATGATGTGATGGGACCTGATGCCATGATCTTCGTTTTCTGAATGTTGAGCTTTAAGCCAACTTTTTCACTTTCCTCTTTCACTTTCATCAAGAGGCTCTTTAGTTCTTCTTCACTTTCTGCCATAAGGGTGGTGTCATCTGCATATCTGAGGTTATTGACATTTCTCTTGGCAACTTGATTCCAGCTTGTGCTTCTTCCAGCCCAGTGTTTCTCATGATGTACTCTGCATAGAAGTTAAATAAGCAGGGTGACAATATACAGCCTTGACGTACTCCTTTTCCTATTTGGAACCAGTCTGTTGTTCCATGTCCAGTTCTACCTGTTGCTTCCTGACCTGCATACAAATTTCTCAAGAGGCAGGTCAGGTGGTCTGGTATTCCCATCTCTTGAAGAATTTTCCACCATTTATTGTGATCCATACAGTCAAAGGCTTTGGCATAGTCAATAAAACAGAAATAGATATTTTTCTGGAACTCTCTTGCTTTTTCAATGACCCAGCAGATGTTGGCAATTTGATCTCTGGTTCCTCTGCCTTTTGTAAAACCAGCTTGAACATCTGGAAGTTCACGGTTCACGTATTGGTGAAGCCTGGCTGGGAGAATTTTGAGCATTACTTTACTAGCGTGTGAATGAGTGCAATTGTGCAGTAGTTTGAGCATTCTTTGGCATTGCCTTTCTTTGGGATTGGAATGAAAACGGACCTTTTCCAGTCCTGTGGCCACTGCTGAGTTTTCCAAATTTGTCGGCATATTGAGTGCAGCACTTTCCCAGCATCATCTTTCAGGATTTGAAGTAGCTCAACTGGGATTCCATCACCTCCACCAGCTTTCTTTGTAGTGATGCTTCCTAAGGCTCACTTGACTTCACATTCCAGGATGTCTGACTCTAGGTGAGTGATCACAGCACGTGATTATCTGGGTCATGAAGATGTTTTTTGTACAGTTCTTCTGTGTATTCTTGCAACCTCTTCTTATTTATCTTCTGCTTCTGTTAGGTCCATACCATTTCTGTCCTTTATTGTGCCCATCTTTGCATGAAATGTTCCCTTGATTATTTCTAATTTTCTTGAAGAGATCTCTAGTCTTTCACATTGTATTGTTTTCTTCTATTTCTTTGCACTGAAAGCCGCTGAGGAAGGCTTTCTTATGTCTCCTTGCTCTTTTTTGGAACTCTGCATTCAAATGGGTATATCTTTCCTTTTCTCCTTTGCTTTTCATTTCTCTTCTTTTCCTAGCTATTTGTAAGGCTTCCTTAGACAGCCATTTTGCTGTTTTGCATTTCTTTTTCTTGGGGATGGTCTTGCTCCCTGTCTGCTATACAATGTCACAAACCTCAATCCATAGTTCATCAGGCACTCTGTCTATTAGATCTAGTCCCTAAATCTATTTCTCACTTCCACTGTATAACTTAAGTTTCCCTAGGCTTTTTACATATCTTAAGAATGAGAACCAGTTGGTAGAACCACTAAAGAGCATGTCGTTTTTTTCAAGATAATCCTCTGCATCTAAAAGAAACACACTATAATGTTCCTTTTTCCTCCCTATTAATGTTACTTATATAATCATGGCCCTAGATGAGTATTTTTATTTCGAAGTGATGAGTCCTATCCACTGGACAGCCAGGGAATTCCTTGGATTAGTTTTGAAACCACCGTTGTATTAAGTATGTAAAACACAATTGATGTGATTATCGCAAGGTGTACCTTTTGCATTTGAATAGAGAACACAAAGTTTCCTGACATACGAATAATGGTCTGATAACTTTACAGTTCGCACTAGTATCTTTGTGGACATCCTGACTTCTTCAAAGCCAGTTTTTTTTTTTGCATGGATGGTTCCCTTTTTATTTACAAAGCATCATGAATGCTATTTAAATTATAATAAAATCCCTTCTAGGGAAATTTAGTAGGGGCAGTATGTGGTTGACGTTGACCAACACCTGTCCTTTATAGTTATGTGCTAAAAAGCAGGTGTTCATACATTTATTGTGCTTCTGTTGGGCTTTTCATCTCTACCCTCTTATCTGAAAATGTTGATAATTCAAAAGATTTCATAGCAACAGTACAGTTTGTGCTTTATCACTTAGAGCAAACAAAACCTATTCCTTCATTGGGATGAATGTATTACTTTTTCAATCTTTATTTAAGCAAATTGAGTCCAAGGCATTCCAAAGTAACACATTACCACTTTCCCACTTGTCCTTCCTGCGGTGTTCACTCTCTCTTGGAAGACGGTCATCTTGCCTGCTGGATCCTTCTCTTAGTCTGGCTCTGTGTGATATGAGATCAAAGGGCTTTCATTTTCTGTATCAACTAGGCTGGCTGTCTTGTCTCAGTGAGATTAAGTAGCCTCTGGAGACTAGTGACACGAGAGCAGCAGCTGATGAGCTGATGGTTAGCATACAATTTGGTTGTCTTAATTCTTTCTAAGTGGTAGTTTGTATAGTCTGACATCTTTCTTTTATGATTGTGTCTGTGGCTCATTTGTTCAGGGCAACTGTGCAGCATACCCCAGACCTGATAATCAGTGATCCGAGTTTCTCAAAAGGCCAGTGAGGCACATCAGTTCTCTCCTAAGCTTCATGTATTTCTCATGCTAAGGGAAGGGCCAGAGTTTTTGTTCCTTTCTTTGATCTTTTTGGTACAATGTGAAGTACCAAACTATTCAACCCCAGATAAATTCTAAATCCTCTACCCAGAATTTACCCCAAAGTTGCTTAAAGGAAGTGTTATTAAAAGCCTTTGCTGATCCCCGGGAAAAGCTGTGTAAGGCTGGTGTGGGTCCTGCTACATGGACACTCTTCTGTATCTGGAAGTTTATGGTTCACATGTTCCACAGTCATACTGAACCACTTCTCTGGAGATAAGACTTGAACACCCTTGCAAAAGAAAGTGCAGTCGTGTTTTTAAGGGTAGAAACAAGACACTGGTATGTATTAACAACATTCTCTCTCAGAGTATTCGCCTTGACTTCACTTTCAGAGATTTCCTAGCCAGCTGCTTCTTCAAGAAAAAGGAGGTCATCAAGTAGAAACTCCCTGAGTTTGCCTTCTTCACCATCTTCAGACTTCTCTAGGCGTACACCGACTCTTTCCTTCTTCCTTCCTATGCCAGAAGAGAAAGTTCTACCTCTTTCTAAGTCTTTCTCTCAGTGTGTGCCCGAAACCTCTGGCCTCCTCCGTACCTCACCTCCTCTCACGTCTTGACCCCTCCTTTCTCCTCTGGGTACACATGTGCTCAAGACTCTGCCAGACATTAGAGAAAAAAAAAAAAAAACAGCGACAGAAACAACTACCCTTTCTTTAGCTCAACTTCCTTTTTTTTCTGGGCTGATGCCTTACATTTCACCTTTTCTTCATCATCAAATTCTTAAGAAAGACAACATGCCTTATTTTAGGTACTGGGTCTGATTCTCTTTTTCATCCCCTGTCCTCTGATTTCTGCCCCACCCTGCTGTTCTCGCCAATCAAGAAAAACCGTTCGGTTCTCCTCTTACTCGCCTCTCCTTTCCATTTGCCTCTCAGGATTAGTCTCTCCAGCAGGAGAGCATCTTCTGAGTTCTGTCTCATTTCCTTCTCTTGGTCCCCCTCGTATATCCTTCTAAACGTTGTGCCTCTTCTCTTTGTTTTCTGTCCCTCAGTTAGAGTTGGGGTTTTCTAAGGGTACTCATCCTTCTCTCCTCCCCTCGCTCCTCTTCCTCCTCATCCCTAGGCAATCTCATGACTTTCTTCCAGCCAGAAACTTGCATCACCAGCTACTCATAGGAATTCTCCTTGCGGCACCTCAGAATTCAGCGCACAGGAAAGAATGACACAGCAAACCCCTTCCATGGGAACTGCTCACACACACCTCTTCTCCTCCCTTGCTCCGTCAGGACCTCCTCATCCTCTCAGATGCCCCAGAGGGATCCGAGCCCTCTTATCTTGTCTTCTTACTTCCTCTCAGTTCTACTGTCTTCACTCTTCATTCCATTACCTCAGTCTAGATCGGCCCTCATCGCCTCACACGTGGAAGGCTGCACCTAGGCATTTCCTGCATTATATTTCTACAACTATATCTGATCCTATCACTGGCAGGAATAAAGACTTCCTTCCATTTCCAGCTGCCTACAAAATCTATTTGAGTCCAAACTCCTTAGTGTGGCATATGATCCGCTTCAGATTGTGATCAAGCCTAGTTTTCTAATTATTCTGGTCGCCCACCTCCATATTACACACTCCAGAATGTTCTCCATCTGTGCCTTCATAGACAGGGTCAGGGTGATCCTTTTCCCTGAAATGCTCTCTCTTTTATTTTTTGGTCCTCTCCTCTGCCTGGAAAATCTCAATTCCTCCTTTTACCTGGACTCCAGCATCACCTTCCTTCTAGTGCACTGGTCTTCACTGACCACAGCTCCTACCCCAGGCCCACAACTTTCACAACTTTAACTGTCCTGCCTTTGGTGTTCCCAGAGCATTTTATGCACATGCATGCTAAGTCACTTCAGTTGTGTCCAACTCTTTGCGACCCCATGGATTGATTGCAGCCCTCCAGGCTCTTCTGTCCATGGGATTCTCCAGGCAAGAACACTGGAGTAGGTTGCCATTTCCTGTTCCAGGTTATCTTCCTGGTCCAGGGATGGAACCCATGTCTCCTCCATTGGCGGGTGGGTTCTTTACCATTCAGCTACCAGCATGCTTCCCCTTAAAGTCCTGTCTCATCCTACTGCCCTTTGTCTGTTAGTCTGTCTTCCCCGCCAGGCTTCTCCAAAGCCACATTCATTTTTCTCCTATGCCTAGGATTCTCCCCCAGTTCCTATTTTGTTTTTGAGATGCAATAGAAAGCCTTAGCTGCCTGCCTCAGGAAACACTGGTAGTCCTCTGTCACCACGCCTACAATTTTCTATTCGTGTTTGCTATTACAGCACTTATTATATTGATGCTGTATGTTTACTTTTCTGTCTCTTCCTGCTAGACTGAGAGTATCTCAGGAGCAGGGAACCTTGTCTTATTCATCGTCATGGCCACCCAAGTGGTTAACACAGTGCCCAGAACACAGTAGGTACCAAATAAATGTTTGGCAAATAAACTGCCAAGCCCCTAAGCCTTTATTATTTATATCTGAGTTACTTTTAGATGTCAAATGGTGCTTTTTTTTTTTTTTTCGGTGCTTTTGTTTTGAATGGCTATATAAGATACATTTTATCAAGTGCTTATTAATTTACTATGAACGTTTCACCAACAGTGATCATCACCTGCACAGAAAATTTAAAATCCTCATTCCTTAGAGAAGGGTCATGTTAAGGGACTAGAAAACAACCCTGACTTGTGGGAAACTGAGCCTGAGAGAGTGCTGAATTAAAAGGAAAGGAGTGAACACATAAAGTGGCATACAGTGCTTGCTCAAGGCATTGGAATGCCAATAAATACATAACATCCCACACCCTGGAGTCTGTTTTCTTTAAAGGGAAAACAAAAAAGGTAACTGAAGTTACTTACCAAATTTATGCTAAAAACCAAGATTAAAAACTACACTGAAAATCCCCTTGGTCCCAAGAACCATAGTGTTTCTATGAAGTATCCTCCTACTGGTGTTTTTCTCATAATCACCAAATTACGGGACAGAAAAGAACGTGATTGTATGTATGTGTAATCAGTTGAGGTGGGCAAGTTGGGGGAAAGTTAGGGGGGAAGTGAAGATCAGAAGAATCAGCACTTCTCTTTTCCCTGGCTTCCTCTCCCCTTGTAGATTTGCACAGATAATATACATTCACTTTATAAAAATCAGTCAACAGGAAAAAGCTCCCTGGGCTATAAACTGAAACACTGATCTGAGGGAGTCTGGTTTCAGAGTTCCTATTTTCTATGGCTAACAACTGTGAGTTATTTTGTGAACTCTTCATTACCTGAAGAGCTTAGGTGCTTTAAATTATTAGTAATACAAATTAGTAATTATATTAAATGACCCCAGATTTTCTTTTAGCCTGGTGAGTCCTTTCAAAGCTGGGCTGTTTCAGCCAGCTACTATCACTGTATTTTCCCTTTTATTTTTTTCTTTCTTTTTTCCCCCTTGAGTTATGTTGTGCTGTGTGGTATTATGGGTATTTCCCAATATTATCAACCCATGTACATCCATTTTAACTTAGCCCATATCCTGCTTCCTACACTCTTCTAAACTTTTATCTATGAATCACTCAAAATTTTACATATTCTAGAAATTACACACTTACTTTTCAGAATATAGTAACCACTCTTCCTCCCTTATTTGAAACATTTTTAACATCTCTCCTAAAGGAACTCTCCATTGCTTATGCTAGTTTATACAATTATAGTTAGCACTTATGGTGAGCCAGGGGGAAAAGTAATTATCAAGGCCATTTTTTCCCTTTCTTTTCTCCTTGCTCATCTTTTTTATTCTTCGCAAAGCCTGGGGGTCTGGAGCACAGGTGGGGAGTTCTTCCACAGGAAGAAAGGTACCTGGCTGTGAGCACCTTCACACCTCATGATTATCTATTAGGTATTGGCTCATTTGAAAACTGTTAGGCAGGCTGGGATTGGAGGTTGGAGGAACCAGGGTAGAAAGCGATTTGTCCACGTTAGAAAAGAATCAATCGATATGGAGAGCCCCAAACTCAGAGAGATGACTCAGCCCTGCAAGAAAACTGTGGACTTGGGAGTTTTTCACAGCTGTTGAAGGATGAAGAAAGCACTCCTAGATTATTAGAATTAGGAAGCAGTGCTTCAAGTTTTAAAAGAATAAATTCAGTTTCACCCAAAGAGATGAAATCTGGGAATTTACATAAAGAAATAGTTCAGGCTAAAATTAAAAGACACTTTCTGGGACTGAAGACATAAGTGATTATATATTCAATATATAACACATATAAAAATATATGTATGATAAAGATATATTTAAACAGGAAATTTTAATTAGAAAAATTCAGACAATACAAAGGGGAGTACAATGAACAATGAGTCCCCCTCCTTGCTCACACTCTTCTCTGCCCACCTCCCCTGCCAGGTCCCCTTGCTGAACAAAATCCCTGCTACTTAGGTGTTATTTATCCTTTTAGAGAAATTCTATGCACTTAAAAACACGTATGTGTGCGAGGTTTTTTTTTTACCGCCTGCACCTTACTTTCTCCACTTATCAATGTGTCTTAAAAATCTTTCCGTATCAGTCCATATAGAGCTGTCTTATGCTTTATGACTGTGGCAGAATTTAATAAGCCATTCCTTTCTGATGGACATTGAGGCTGTCTGCTCTCTTCTGCTCTTACAAAACTGTACTGGATTACAACTGAACTAAAAGAATGACATGAAACCCTCATGATGGGAGGGTTGGAGGCAGGGTGGGACAGAATGAACTGCTGCTCTCACATGAGCCAAACCTCTTTAGGGTCTGATTCTCTGTGTGCCTCACTGCCATGCAAAACTAGGGGGGAAATGCAGAGGAATCCACGAGAGGGCCACATTCTGTGGTTTGCCCATTAGATTGGCAGGTTTCCATGGTGTGGAGTCATTATGTAACGGTATTCCAAGTCTTACATGGCAGTGGGGGAACATTTTAGAAACACACCTGAGTTCTTTGAGAAGAAGAATGTGGAAGGAGCACTGGGTTTGGGTCACAGGAACGTGGTTTGAGCCTCAGCTCTGCCCTTTACTTGTGTGTTCACTGAAGCCATCTTTGCACCTCTGAACCTTTTATTTTTTCTCCTGTAAAATGGGGATAATAGTACCAACGTTATGTTTTGAAGCTGTAATGAAGTCAGGCTTATGAAGTGATGGTGTAAGCCAGTGGTTTTCAAAGTTTAGACAGGTTCTGATTCAGAAGGTCTGGAGTGAAGCTTGGGAATTTACATTTCTAATAAATTCTCAGATGACGCTGATGTTGTTGGTCTGGGGACCAGAATTTGAGAAACGCTGGTATAAGCCATAAAGGACTGATAGGTGGTGTTACATTTTTTGTTATTACAGTTATTCTCCTAGAAAGAACACTATCTTTACATATCTCCTTAGAGAAATGAGAGAGGCCATGATAATCACCTTCAAATTAAAGTGAACATTCTTCCAGCCAATCAAGTACAATGAAAACCACAGAAATCTCTAAAGAGATTGAACTTGTTAGGGGAGGGTGGTATTAAACACATAATTTTGCACACTTTGAGTTTATTTAAATGTTCATGCACCTCTGAAGTCGATGGTAAACAGCACTTGACAGGAAGTGGAAGTATAAAAATAAACAAGAAAGGCTCACCTCGTGGCATTGCTGCCTTAACTGAACACAGGAAGCCCTGGAAATCTTGCAAGACTGTCTGTTCCTTCATGATGTCTAGCCCGATTTTAAGACCCCAAATTATTTTTGGTTTGTATTAGGGAAACAGAAACAATTGGAGGGGGAAAAATACATATGTGTGCACATGAGTGTATATATATATATATATATATATATATACACACACCACTCCAGTCCTCTTGCCTGGGAAATCCCACAGATGGAGGAGCCTGGTAGGCTGCAGTCTATGGGGTCGCGGAGAGTTGGACATGACTGAGCAACTTCACTTTCACTTTTCACTTTCATGCATTGGAGAAGGAAATGGCAGCCCACTCCAGTGTTCTTGCCTGGAGAATCCCAGGGACGGGGGAGCCTGGTGGGCTGCCGTCTATGGGGTCGCACAGAGTGGGACACGACTGAAGTGACTTAGCAGCAGCATATATATTTAAAAGAGATTTATGATAAGGTATTGGCTCCTACAACCTTGGAGGCTGAGAAATGCAGACCCAGAAAAGCCTATGGTATACTTTCAGTCTGAGTGCAAGAACCAGGAGCACCATTGATATAAGTTTCTTTCTGAATGTGAATACGGAGGCAGGAGAAGATCAATGTCCCAACGTAAAGACAGTCAGGCAGAGAGAGAGAATTCTTTCTTATTCAACCTTTTATTCCATTCAGGCCTTCAATAGATTGGACAAGGCCCAGTCACATTGGGAGGGCCATCTGCTTTACTCAGTCTCCCAATTCAAATATTAATCTCATCTAGAAAGATCCTCACAGACACCCTTGGAAATAACATGTGACCAAATATCTAGGCACCTCATGGCCCAGTGAAGTTGACACAGACCATTAACTATCATGGTATTGTTGATGAATATCTGAAATGAGCCACTTTCAGTTTGCTTATCAGTGGCTTTCCAGTCCACAAGCCTACATCAAAATGTTGGATGCTTCAAGGAAGACAAACTTCAGCTGCAGCTGTGTGTATAGTCAGCTTCACATTCTAGTTGTCACACATCGTACAGCAACATATTTCAGTGGCCGACTTACAGCTCAACCTCATAAAACTCACATTTTGGGTAATGATGGCCAGTGGCTGCCATCACCATTATCATATGTATGTAGGAGAGGTGCTGCCAGCAGGTCTGCCAGGATATAAATGCTGTTCAGTATTTAAATGTATGTTAAGAATGAGTCAGAATCATTGATTTATTTCTGTGTAGGAATCCACACATTTGGCTTTTAACACTGAAAGGCTATCTTCTGAAATCTGCCATACACTTTCTCCGCATCCCCATCCCAACCAATAAATTCAGCCTGTGGAACAATAGACATACCTCAGTACATTCCTGGGATCCCAAGAGATATTTTTAAAGACAAATATTAAAATGAATGAGACAGCTATAAGAGTTTGGATGTAAATTAGTATGAATGATGAAGCAAAATGTTCAAACCACAGCATGGTAAGAGGAAAACATTGGGGTTGTCTGTGAAGAATGCTTTTGTGAAGATGGCATCTTCTTCTGGTGGGTTTCCTTGCTTTCCATCTCCCTGATTTCCTTCTTGACACTGTACAGCTATTTCCTCTCTAATACAGAAACTCTCCCTTACAGAATCTTTTTCCATGGCTGGCTTTCATCACTTTTTGATAGGTACCTAAATATTTCAGTTTTTTCTACTTTATTTTCCCTTAACAATAACTGCTGCCCAATCAACTCATTCATCTTTCCCCCTGTTATAAAGTATTTGAGATATTGAATGAGTGTTTATCAAGCACCACTTGGAATCCTCTAGATTCTCTTGTTTGGTATTTTCTTAGAGTCCTGGTCTCAGTTTCACTTGGAAGTTTAAATTAGGTTTGTCTGATCATTTAAAATTTTTGAGTTCAAAATTCATTGTGGGCTTTCTCTTCTTGTCTTCTTGTTCTTGTCTTGCCTGATGGATATTTTTGTGTGTGTAAATGAAGGACAGATCTTAAAATCTAAGACTTGTTTAATAGATCATGCACATTTTTCAACAATATTCAGACATATGATACAGAAAAGCAAATACTATGCTTTGAAATCTCCACAAATGATTACAGCTAATATTTATTTGCTATTTGCTATGAAGTAGGTCCATGGCAAAGTTCAACCTAGGAGTTAGGGATCTTTTTTTTGGGGGGGGCATGCCACACAGCATGCAGAATCTTGGTTCTCCGACCAGGAATCAAACCTGTGCCCCTTTCAGTGGAAGCGCAGAATCCTAACCATTGGACCACCAGGGAAGGCCCTAGGAATCTTATTAAGAGTTTCTTACCCTTGGTGTCCATAGTAGTGTATCAGTAGTGTTAGTCACTCAGTTGTGTCCGACTCTTTGCAATCCCACAGACTGTAGCCTGCCAGGCTCCTTGGTCTATGGAATTCTCCAGGCAAGAATACTGGAGTGGATTACCATTCCCTTCTCCAGAGGACCTTCCTGACCCGGGGATCGAACCCGGGTCTCCTGCATTGCAGGCAGATTCTTTACCATTTGAACTATAGGGAAGACCTATTGGTGTCCACAGGTAATCTCATTAGTTCAGTTCAGTTGTCCAACTCTTTGTGACTCCATGGACTGCAGCATGCCAGTCTTCCCTGTCCATCACCAACTCCCAGAGCTTGCTCAAACTCATTTCCATTGAGTGGGTGATGCCATTCAACCATCTCATCCTCTGTCATCCCCTTCTCCCCGCTTTCAATCCTTCCCGGCATCAGGGTCTTTCCTAGGGAGTCAGTTCTTCGTAACAGGTGGCCAAAGTATTGGAATTTCAGCTTCAACATAGTCCTTCCAATGAATATTCAGGACTGATCTCCTTTAGGATGGACTGGTTGGATCTCCTTGCAGTCCAAGGGATGCTCAAGAGTCTTCTCTAACACCACAGTTCAAAAGCATCAATTCTTCTGTGCTCAGCTTTCCTTATAGTCCAACTCTCATATCTATATATGACTACTGGAAAAACCATAGCTTTGACTAGATGGCCCTTTGTCAGCACTCTCATAGGCAATCTCAAAATTATTATAGTTATTTGAGTTGAATTTCTGGTATTTGTAACTCAAAGAGAATTAATTTATGTAAATATGATACATGTTATTATATACACATTTGTCTTTGTGGGTGTGTAAAACAAAGTTCCATATCCTGAGCAAGGGGAGATCAAGGAGAAAAGGTCTGTGTTCTCTTGCTCTCACACCCATTTACACTGACTGAATCTACAAATCCCTAGAAGAACCTCCTGAGAGAAAACAACAAGGATTGGGGCCAGGAAGCTAACGTGCAAGGATTTCATGTGCATGGCTCCATGAGAAGGACCTGACCTTAAAGACAGGAAAATCTGAAGACTGAATAGGTAAAACATAAATATGGTTTAAAGATCAAAGAATATAGAAAGATACAGCATGTGGTGCAGTGGTAGAGAAAGTAAAGAATCTGCCTGCCAATGCAGGAGACACAGGAGATACAGGTTCCATCCCTGGGTTGGGAAGATCCCCCGGAGGAGGGCATGGCAACCCACTCCAGTGTTCTTGCCTGGAGAATCCCATGGACAGAGGGGACTAGTGGGCTAGTATTCTTGCCTGGAGAATTCCATAGACCGAGGAGCCTGGCAGGCTACAGTCTGTGGGGTTGCAAAGAGTCGGACACAACTGAAGCAACTTAGCACGCATACACACACACATACAATAAAGGGTCTCTCTCCTGTCCTACTATTTGGCCCTCTATTTGATGAAATCTCAGCCAGTTCCTAGACTGGTAACTGTCCTTCATTTCCTGTGTCAATTTCCATAGTTTCTTCAAGCAAATACAAGCAAAGCCAAACATAGATTCTTATTGTTCTTCAACTGTTGACAAAAGTAGCATATTTTACATATCATTCTGCACCTCTCTTTTTGTTTCTTCGTTTATTTTGGGCTTCTTTCCCTGTTGGTATAAAGAAAGTTTCCTCATTCTTTTTTAACTGCTGCTTAATGTTCTATGGTGTAGATGTATCGTTATTTAACCTTTTGGACAGACATGAGTTGTTTCTAACCTCTGGCTAGAAATCTCTGGCTATTACAAAAAATGCTATCAAGAATGACTGCACAAAAGTCATTTCTCACCTGTGCATGAATATCTGCATGATTAATTCCTCCATAAGTAGTTCTGAGTCTATATTTATTAATTTGGCTGCCTCAGGGGTTATTACAGCATGAGGGATCTTGTTTCCTGAACAGGGATTGAACTTGGGACCCCTGCATGGGGAGCAGGGAGTCTTAGCCACTGGCAGGGAAGTCCAGTAATTCTGAGTCTTTAGTGGCTTTTGTTATTTGAAAGTGACCACCTAGCTATCCTGTCTATGAAGATATACTTGTGGGAGAAGGGATGTGTGTCTGTAGAGCTAGAAAGGGCTATAACACCTTAGGGCCCAGTCCACTCTGCTTTTAGAACCCCTAAGAGAGTCCAACCTACGAAGAAGAGTCACATTCCTGCCCACTTTCAGAAGAAGGATGAGTGTGGGTCCTCAAGGTTGCCAAAGAGGTGACACTGGAGAGGAAACAGTGGCCTGAGTGAGGCATAGGGCTGTGGTTCAAATGTGAAGCCAGGATTGTGTTGTAAGCTTCTGGGGCTTAAGCAGCACTTTGTAAGGATTGGTGACCCCAGCAGTGCAAGTGGCCCTGGCAAAGGATGGCACAAAGACAAGCGTTTTCCATGTTTTTACATTTTCTCACTTGGAACTAACACTCTAACAAAAGCCATAGTACTGTGAAACCTGGTGATATTTGGGTAATATATGCTTAAGAAAGGTCCTGAATAATTGAAAGATATTAATAGAGGTTTTGGCTCAGAAGGTAAAGCATCTGCCTACAATGCGGGAGACCTGGGTTCAGTCCCTGGGTCGGGAAGATCTCCTGGAAAAGGAAATGACAACCCACTCCAGTATTCTTGCCTGGAGAATCCCATGGACAGAGAAGCCTGGTGGGCTATAGCCCATGGGGTTGCAAAGAGTCGGACACGACTGAGCAACTTCACTTCAAAGGGTGAAAGGTGCTTCCCAGGTGGTTCACTGGTAAAGAATCCGCCTGTCAATGCGGGAGACGCAAGAATCTCGGGTTCAATCCCTGGCTTGGGAAGATGCCCTGGAGTAGGAAATGACAACCCACTTCAGTATTCTTACCTGGAAAATTTAATGAATAGAGGAGCCTGGCAGGCTACAGACATGGGGTTGCAAAGAGTCAGAAATGCCCGAGCACAAACACACACATAGGGTGAGAAGTTAAGAGTCCTACTTCACCCATCTCTTGATGTTAATAAATGGGAATCGACTCTGTTGAGAGTTGCTGTGTATCCTTCTTAATTTTTCAATATATATATATCTGTATTTACCAATGTAAATAATTTTTGTTATATAAATAGGATATCTCTACACATATTATTTTGTACTTGTTTTTATTTTAAATATGTATTTTGGAGATTTTCCAAGTCAAAAATATAAAGATCTACTTCAATATCTCTAAATGCTGCATAGATGTCTACCATAATTGACCTGACCAATCCTGATATTTGGCTATTAGAAAAAATGCTATAGAAAACACCTTTGTACTTGTCTCTGGGCATATATGTGAGTGCTTCTCAAGAACTGAAGCCTAGACGATGAAATACTGGACTGAAAGGTACGCATATTTAAAATTCTGATGGATACTACCACGTTATCTTCTCTTAAAAAGGTTTTGCTAGTTGACTCTCTTGCCAAGAGTATAGGAAAAAGACTGCCCACAATCTTACTAATAATGGATCTTATCCATCCTTTAAATTTTTGTCAATTATATTTTTAAAATCATGTTACATTGTAAACATAACTTATATTTCTTAGATTACCAGTGAGGTTGAACTCCTTTCATAAAATTCGTTTATATTACTTCCATAAGTTGCCTGTTCATTTCTTTTGCCCATTTTTCTCTTAGGTAGCTGTTTTAATTAATTTGAAGAATTATTTTATGTTCTGTTTTCTGTTACTTACGTAGCAAGTATTTTTTGTCTGTTCTCTCATTTAACTCTTAACTTGAATGTAACTATTAAGACTCTTTTAGTTGTGTCTTAATTTATAAGACTACTATAACAAAATACCATGTGCTAGGTAGCTTATAAACAAGGGAAATTTATTTCTCACAGTTCTAAAAGCTGGACCATCCAAGATCAAGGTGGAGACATGGTTGGGTAAGGGCCCACTTCCTGGTTTGTAGCTGGCACCTTCTCACTCTGCCCTTATGTGGTGTAAAGGGCAAAGGGTCTTTCTGGATCATCTCTTGAATTGGCATGAATAGCATTAATGAGGGCTTTGCACTGGTGACTTAATCACCTCCCAAAGGCCCAACAGTCATCTTTGGGGATTAGGATTTCTACATATGAATTTGGGGAGGACCCAAGCATTCAGAGTACTTAACATTCCATACCTGGCTCTCCAAAATTCATGTCCTCCTCACATGCAGAATACATTCATTCCATTTCAGCAACCCAGAAATCTTGTCTCAACCTCAACTCAGAAGTCTAAGTCCAGGGACTTCCCTGGAATGCAAGCTGTTTTTAAAATCCTAAAAGATGATATTGTTAAAGTGCTGCACTCAATATAAGAGGAAATTTGGAACACTCAGCATGGCCTGGAACTGGAAAAGAACTGGAAAAGGTCAGTTTTCATTTCAATCCCAAAGCCGGGCAATGCCAAAGAATATTCAAACTACCATACAATTGCACTCATTTCACATGCTAGCAAGCTTATGCTCAAAATCCTTCAAGGTAGGCTTCAGCAGTATGTGAGCCAAGAAATTCTAGATGTACAAGCTGGATTTAGAAAAGGCACAGGAACCAGAGATCAAATTGCCTGTATGCACTGGATCACAGAAAAGCAAAGGAATTCCAGAAAAACATCTACTTCTGCTTCATTGACTATGCTAAAGCCTTTGACTGTGTGGATCACAACAAACTGGAAAATTCTTAAAGAGATGGGAATACAAGACCACTTATTTGTCTCCTGAGAAACCTGTATGCAGGTCAAGAAGCAACAGTTAGAACTAAACATGGAACAATGGACTGCTTCAAAATTGGGAAGTAGTAATCAAGGTTCTATATTGTCACCTATTTAACTTCCATGCAGAGTATATCATGTAAAATGCCAAGCTGCCTGAAACACAAGCTGGAATCAAGATTGCCAGGAGAAATATCAATAACCTCAGATATGCAGATAACACCACTCTAATGTCAGAAAGAAGACCTACAAGACCTTTTAGAACTAACACCCAAAAAAGATGTCCTTTTCATTACAGGGGAATAGAATGCAAAAGTAGGAAGTGAAGAAACACCTGGAGTAACAGGCAAATTTGGCCTTGGAGTATAGAATGAAGCAGGGCAAAGGCTAATAGAGTTTTGCCAAGAGAACGCACTGGTCATAGCAAGCACCCTCTTCCAACAACACAAGAGAAGGTGCTACACATGGACATCACCACATAGTCAACACTGAAATCAGATTGATTATATTCTTTGCAGCCAAAGATGGAGAACCTCTATACAGTCAGCAAAAACAAGACCAGGAGCTGACTGTGGCTCAGATCATGAACTCCTTCTTGCCAAATTCAGACTGAAATTGAAGAAAGTAGGGAAAACCACTAGACCATTCAGGTGTGACCTAAATCAAATCCCTTATGACTATACAGTGGAAGTGAGAAATAAGATTTAAGGGACTAGATCTGATAGACAGAGTGCCTGATGAACTATGGATGGAGGTTCATGACATTGTACAGGAGACAGGGAGCAAGACCATCCCCAAGAAAAAGAAATGCAAAAAAGCAAAATGGCTGTCTGAGAGCCCTTACAAATAGCTCTCAAAAGAAGAGAAGCAAAAAGCAAAGGAGAAAAGGAAAGATATACCCATTTGAATGCAGAGTTCCAAAGAATAGCAAGGAGAGATAAGAAAGCCTTCCTCAGCAATCAGTGCAAAGAAATAGAGCAAAACAATAGAACGGGCAAGACTAGAGATCTCTTCAAGAAAATCAGGGATACCAAGGGAATATTTTATGCAAAAATGGGCTCAATAAAGACCAGAAATGGTATGGACCTAACAGAAGCAGAACATATTAAGAAGTGGCAAGAACACAGAGAAGAACTATACAAAAAATATCTTCACTACCCAGATAATCACGATGGTGTGATCACTCACCTACAGCCAGACATCCTGGAATGTGAAATCAAGTGGTCCTTAGGAAGTATCACTACAAACAAAGCTAGTGGAGGTGATGGAATTCCAGTTGAGTTATTTCAAATCCTAAAAGATGATGCTGTGAAAGTGCTGCTCTCAATATGCCAGCAAATTTGGAAAACTCAGCAGTGGCTACAGGACTGGAAAAGGTCCGTTTTCATTCCAATCCCAAAGAAAGGCAATGCCAAAGAATGCTCAAACTACTGCACAATTGCACTCATCTCACACGCTCATAAAGTAATGCTCAAAATTCTCCAAGCCAGGCTTTAGCAATACATGAACTGTGAACTTCCAGATGTTCAAACTGGTTTTCAGTTCAGTTCAGTCGCTCAGTTGTGTCCAACTCTTTGCGACCCCATGAATTGCAGCATGCCAGGCCTCCCTGTCCATCACCAACTCGCGGAGTTCACTCAAACTCACATCCATCGAGTTGGTGATGCCATCCAGTCATCTCATCCTGTCGTTCCCTTCTCCTCCTGCCCGCAATCCCTCCCAGCATCAAGGTCTTTTCCAATGAGTCAACTCTTCACATGAGGTGGCCAACTGTTTTTAGAAAAGGTCAAATTGCCAACATCTGCTGGATCATCAAAAAAGCCAGAGAGTTCCAGAAAAACATCTATTTCTGCTTTATTGACTAAATGCCAAAGCCTTTGACTGTGCAGATCATGATAAACTGTGGAAAATTCTGAAAGAGATGGGAATACAAGACCACCTCACCTGCCTCTTGAGAAACCTGTATGCAGGTCAGGAAGCAACAGTTAGAACTGGACATGGAACAACAAACTGGTTCCAAATAGGAAAAGGAGTACGTCAAGGCTGTATGTTGTCACCCTGCTTATTTAACTTCTATGCAGAGTACATCATGAGAAATGATGGGCTGGATGTAGCACAAGCTGGAATCAAGATTGCTGGGAGAAATATCAATAACCTCAGATATGCAGATGACACCACCCTTATGGCAGAAAGTGAAGAAGAACTAAAGAGGCTCTTAATGAAAGTGAAACAGAATAGTGAAAAAGTTAGCTTAAAGCTTAACATTCAGAAAACTAAGATCATGGCATCCGGTCCTATCACTTCATGGCAAGTAGATGGGGAAAGAATGGAAACAGTGGCTGACTTTATTTTGGGGGGCTCCCAAATCACTGCAGATGGTGACTGCAGCCATGAAATTAAAAGATGCTTACTGCTTTGAAGGAAAGTTATGACCAACCTAGATAGCATATTTAAAAGCAGAGACCTTACTTTGCCAACAAAGGTCCGTCTAGTCAAGGCTATGGTTTTTCCAGTAGTCATGTATGGATTTGAGAGTTGGACTATAAAGAAAGCTGAGTGCCAAAGAATTGATGCTTTTGAACTATGGTGTTGGAGAACACTCTTGAGAGTCCCTTGGACTGCAAAGAGATCCAACCAGTCCATCCTAAAGGAGCTCAGTCCTGGGTGTTCATTGGAAGGACTGGTGTTGAAGCTGAAACTCCAAAACTTTGGCCACCTGATGTGAAGAGGTGACTCATTGGAAAAGACCCTGATGCTGGGAAAAATTGAGGGCAGGTGAAGAAGGGGATGACAGAGGATGAGATGGACTCAATGGACTCAATGGACATGAGTTTGGGTAAACTCCAGGAATTGGCAATGGACAGGAAGGCCTGGTGTGCTGCAACCCATGGGGTTGCAAAGAGTCAGACACGACTGAGTGACTAAACTGAATGTCAGAAAGCAAAGAGAAACTAAAGATCCTCTTGATGAGGGTGAAAGAGGAGAGTGAAAAGCTGGCTTAAAACTCAACATTCAAAATACTAAGATCATGGCAGACAGTCCTATCACTTCATGGCAAATAGAAGGGGAAAAAGTAGAAACAGTGACAGATTTTATTTTCTTTGGATCCAAAATCACTGTGGACAATGACTGCAGCCATGGAATTAGAAGATGCTTGCTTGTTGCAAGAAAAGTTATGACAAACAGCATATTTAAAAGCAGAGACATGACTTTTCCAACAAAGGTATGTATAGTCAAATCTATGGTTTGTCCAGTAGTCAGGTATGTATGTAAGAGTTGGACTATAACAAAGGCTGAGCACCAAAGAATTGATACTTTCAAACTGTGGTATTGGAGAAGACTCTTGAGAGTTCCTTGGACCACAAGGGAATCAAACCAGTCAATCCTAAAGGAAATCATAATAATAACTGGAAGGACTGATGCTGAAGCCAAAGCTCTAATTCTTTGGTCGCCTGATGTGAAGAGCAGACTCACTGGAAAAGACCTTGATGCTTAGAAAGATTGAAGGCAGGAGGAGAAGGAGACAAAAGAGAATGAGATGGTTGGATGGCATCACTGATTCAATTGACAAGAGTTTGGGCAAACTCTGGGAGATGGTAAAGGATGGGGAAGCCTGGCGTGCTTTGGCCACCTCATGTGAAGAGTTGACTCATCGGAAAAGATTCTGATGCTGGGAGGGATTGGGGACAGGAGGAGAAGAGGATGACAGAGGATGAGATGGCTGGATGGCATCACTGACTTGATGGACATGAATTTGAGTAAACTCTGGGAGTTGGTGATGGACAGGGAGGCCTGGCATGCTGTGATTCATGGGGTTGCAAAGAGTCGGACACGACTGAGCGACTGAACTGAACTGAACTGAATGCATACATATGGAAGCTAGAAAAATGGTACTGGGAATTTACTTACAGGACAGCAATGGAGAAACAGACATAGAGAATAGACTTACGCATGTGGGGAGAGGAGAGGAGAGGGTGAGATGTATGGAAAGAGTAACATGGAAACTCTCATTACCATATGTAAAAATAGATAGCCAACGGGAATTTGCTGTATGGCTAAGGAAACTCAAACAGGGGCTCTGTATCAACCTAGAGGGGTGGGATGGGGAGGAAGATGGGAGGGAAGTTCAAAGGGGTGGAGATATATGTATACCTATGGTTGATTCATGTTGAGGTTTGACAGAAAACAATAAAAGTCTGTAAAGCAATTATCCTTCAATAAAAAAATGTTTGATAGAATTCTCCTATGAAGCCGTCTGGTCCTGAGCTTTTGTTTATTGGGAGATTTTTGATCACAGCTTCAATTTCAGTGCTTGTAACTGGGTTGTTCATAATTTCTATTTTTTCCTGGTTAAATCTTGGAGGACTGAACTTTTCTAAGAATTTTCCATTTCTTCCAGGTTATCCATTTTATTGCCATAGAGTTGTTGTTAATAACAGTCTTATAATCCTTTGTATTTCTGCATTGTCTATTGTAACCTCTCCTTTTTCATTTCTAATTTTGTTGACTTGATTATTCTCTTTTTTCTTGATGAGTCTGGCCAAAGGTTTGTTAATTTTGTTTATCTTCTCAAAGAACCAGCTTTTAGTTTTATTAATCTTCACTATTGTTTCTTTCATTCCTTTTTCATTTATTTCTGCTCAGATCCTTATGATTTATTTCCTTCTACCAATTTTGGGGTTTTGGTTTTTTTTTTTTTTGGTTGTTGTTGTTGTTGTTCTTTTTCCAGTTGTTTTAGGTATAAAGTTAGGTTGTCTATTCGATGTTTTTCTTGTTTCTTGAGGTAGGATTGTATTGCTATAAACTTCCCTCTTAGAACTGCTTTTGCTGCATCCCATAGGTTTTGAGTTCTTGTGTTTTCATTGTCATTTGTTTCTAGAAATTTTTTGATTTCTTCAGTAACCTGTTGGTTATTTAGAAACACAGCTTAATCTCCATGTGTTTGTGTTTCTTACAGTTGCTTTTTTTCCCCTTGTAATTGATATCTATTCTCATAGCATTGTGGTCAGAGAAGATGCTTGATACTATTTCAATTTTCTTAAATTTACTGAGGTTTTATTTGTGACTCAAGATGTGATCTATCCTGGAGAATGTTCCATGTGCTCTTGAGAATAAGGTGTATTCTTCTGCATTTGGATGGAATATTCTGAGGATATCAATGAGATCGTTTTCATCTAATGTATCATTTAAGACTTGTGTTTCCTTATTAATATTTTGTTTTGATGATCTGTCCATTGGTGTGAGTGGGGTGTCAGTCTCCTACTATTATTGTGTTACTGTCAATTTCTCCTTTTATGTCTGTCAGTGTTTGTCTTATGTATCGAGGTGCTCCTATGTTGGGTGCATAGATATTTACAATTGTTACGTCTTCCTCTTGGCTTGATCCCTTGATCATTATCCCTTGATCATTATCCCTTGATCATTCTTTAGTTTAAGGTCTCTACTCCAGCTTTATTTTGCTTCCCATTTGCATGGAATATATTTTTCCATCCTCTCACTTTCAGTCTATATGTGTCTTTAGGTCTGAAGTAGGTTTCTTGTAGACAGCATATATATATATATGGGTCTTGTTTTTGTATCCATTCAGCCAGTCTGTGTATTTTGGTTGGAGCATTTAATCCATTTACATTTAAAATAACTATTGATATATATGTTCCTATTGCCATTTTATTAATTGTTTTCAGTGGATTTTGCAGATCATTTTCCTTCTCTTGTATTTCTTGACTATATAAGTTCCTTTAACATTTGTTGTAAAGCTGGTTTGGTTGTACTGAATTCTCTTAACTTTTGCTTGTCTGAAAAGCTTTCTATTTCTCCATCAATTTTGAATGAGATCCTAGCTGGGTACAGTAATCTTGGTTGTAGATTTTCCCCTTTCAGTACTTTGAATATATCCTGCCATTCCCTTCTGGCCTGCAGAGTTTCTGCTGAAAGATCAGCTCTTAAGCATTTTGGATTTCCCTTGTATGTTACTTGCTGCTTTTCCCTGCTGCTTTTAATATTCTTTCTTTGTGTTTAGTCTTTGTTAGTTTGATTAGTATGTGTCTTGGCATATTTCTCCTTGGGTTTATCCTGATGGGACTCTTTGTGCCTCTTGGATTTGATTTACTATTTCCTTAGCTGTGCTTGGGAAATTTTCAACTATAATCTCTTCTAAAATTTCCTCATACTCTTTCTTTTCCTCTTCTTCTTCTGGGACCCCTATAATCCAAATGTTGGTGTTGTTTGATATTGTCCTACAGTTTCTGAGAATATCCTCAGTTCTTTTCATTCTTATTTATTCTGCTCTTCTGAAGTTATTTCCACCATTTTATCTTCCAGCTCACTGATTTGTTCTTCTGCTTCAGATATCCTGCTATTGATTCCTTCCAGAGTATTTTTAATTTCAATAATTGTGTTGTTTGTCTCTGTATGTTTATTCTTCAATTCTTCTAGGTCTTTGTTAATTGATTCTTGCATTTTCTCCATTTTGTTTTCAAGGTTTCGATCATCTTTACTATCACTATTCTGAATTGTTTTTCAGGTACTTTGCGTATTTCCTCTTCATTTATCTGGACTTCTGTGTTTCTAATTTGTTCCTTCATTTGTGTAGTATTTCTCTGCCTTTTTATTATTATTTTTTTTTAACTTATTGTGTTTGAGGTCTCCTTTTCCCAGTCTTCAAGGTTGAATTCTTTCTTCCTTTTGGTTTCTGCCCTCCTCAGGTTGATGCAGTGGTTTGTGTAAGCTTTGTATAGGGTGAAATTTGTGCTGAGTTTTTTTGTTTGTTTGGTTTTCCTCTGAGGGGCAGGGCTGAGTGAGGTGGGAATCCTGTCTGCTGATGATTTGGTTTGTATTTTTGTTTTGTTTGTTGTTTAGATGAGGCGTCCTGCACAGGGTGCTACTGATTGTTGGGTGATGCCAGGTATTGTATTCCAGTGGTGTCCTCTGTGTGAGTTCTCACTATGTGATACCCCCTAGGGTTAGTTCTCTGGTAGTCTTGATCTTGGAGTCAGCGCTCCCATTCCAGAAGCTCAGGGCTTGATCTCTGATTGTGGAAGCTTTCAGTCTTTGGTGTCTCAAATCTTTAATCTGGCAGGCTGGAGACCAGGGAATAGTTGCAGTCTGAGTCCAAAGGCAGTGTTTTGGCAGAATTCCTCCTTGGTGAGGGAGGTCAGTCTTTGTTCTATTAAGGCCTTCAACTGACTGGATGAGGCTGACCTACTTCTGGAAGCAGTTCTTTCCCTAAGGCTCTAAAGAGTGACTTATATATTGGTCATCAAAACAGCCACAATAGGTATTTCAGACTATGCAGAAGGAAATACTGACCCTTTTTTCCCTTTGTGCTTACTGTAGTTTCAGGTGCTCATGAGGTGCTGCACGCAGAGGCCTTGCCCTGAGAACTTTGGGCTGGAGCTCCTAGTGTGAAAAAGACGCCCACTACACCTCAGTTCAAGATGGCAGCCCACACTGTGTTTTTTCAAACAAACTTTCTTATTCCTTTCAAAATGGATAGGGTGAGAGTTTTCCAAATGTTAAAGTTCTGCTTTGTTTTTGATGAACAATTCCACCCAACTCCTACATCCATGAAATTTTCCAGGCAAGAACACTGTAGTGGGTTATAATTTTCTCCTCCAGGGGATCTTCCCAATCTAGGGATCAAGCCTGCATCTCTTGTGTCTCCTGCATTGGCAGACAGATTCTTTACCACTGTGCCACCTGGAAGCCCATAGAGTCAATTATCAATAAAGTGTCAAAGAACATACAATGGAGAAAGGATAGCCTCTTCAATAAGCGGCGTTGGAAAATGGGATAGCCATGTGCCAAAGAATGAAACTAAACCACTATCTTCTACCATTCACAAAAATAACTCAAAATGAATTAAAGACTTGAATGTAAGACCTGATTTTTGGATTTGACACCAAGAGCAAAGGCAACAAAAGCAAAAATAAGCAAGCTAAAAAGCTTCTTCACAGGAAAGGCAATCATCAAATGAAAAAACAACCTACTAAATGTAAAAAGATATTTGTAAATCACATACCTGATAATGGGTTAATATCCAAAATACATGGGTTTCCTAGGTTGTGCTAATGGTAAAGAACGCACCTGCTGATTTAGGGGATGTAAGAGACACGGGTTTAGTCCTGGGTCTGGAAGATCTTCTGGAGGAGGGCATGGCAACCCATTCTAGTATTCTTGCCTGGAGAATCCCATGGACAGAGGAGCTTGGAGGACTATGGTCCATGGGGTTGCAGAGTTGGACATGACTGAAGTGATTTAGCATGCATACATCCAAAACATATAAAGAACTGATATGGTTCAATAGTGAAAAACCAAACAATCGGACTTAAAAATGAGCAGAGGATCTAAAGAGACATTTTCCCAAAGAAGACATATAGATGGTCGACAGGCATATGAAAGATGCTCAACATCACTGATCATCAGAGAAATGCAAATCAAAACCACAGTGAGATACCACCTCACACCTGTTAGGATGGCTATCATCAAAATGACAAGAACTAAGTGTTGGGGAGGATGTGGAGAAAAGGGAACCCTTATGCACTGTTGGTGGGAATGTAAATTGGGGCAGCCACTATAAAAAAACAGTATTGATGTTTCCCCCCAAATTACAAATAAAACTGCCTTATGACCCAGCAATACCACTTTTGGGTATTTGTTTGAATAAAATGAAAACCCTAACTCAAAAAGACATATGCACCCTCATGTTCACTGCAGTATTGTTGTTATTTTTTTTTTAATTATTTTCCTAAGATAGTCTCAATTTATTTCTATTACCACTTGTCAAAACAAA
Organism: Bos indicus x Bos taurus; assembly: GCF_003369695.1. Classification (NCBI taxonomy): domain Eukaryota; kingdom Metazoa; phylum Chordata; class Mammalia; order Artiodactyla; family Bovidae; genus Bos; species Bos indicus x Bos taurus. Next base: position 109,496,997 of record NC_040079.1, on the reverse strand, counting down.
TGAGACTCTTCTGCTCAAAAATTTACAGTATGCTCTCTTGTTTGACAAATAAAATAAAAACCTCTTTGCTTTTTAAAACAGATACTAACATGCAAACAGTTTAGTGTGATCAGAAAGTTGTTAGGAGGTTTCCTCTCAAGAAACCGATTTATACCTCATTAATTTGTAGGGATCCCTTTCACTACCTTCTTCTACTTTTTTTTTTTTTAGCATTTATTTTCATGAAAGATATATATGCCTCTAAAGAGAAAATGGTTATTGTATTATTTACAATAGCCAAGACATGGAAACAACCTCAGTTTCAACAGATGGGTGAACGGATAAAGAAAAACATGGTATTGCTGTTCAGTCACTAAATCGTGTCTGACTCTGTGACCCCATAGACTGCAGCATGCCAGGCTTCCCTGTCCTTCACCAACTCCCAGAGTTTGCTCAGTCTCATGTCCATTGAGCTGGTGATGCCATCCAACCATCTCATCCTCTGTCATCCCCTTCTCCTCCTGTCCTCAATCTTTCCCAGCTTCAGGGTCTTTTCCAGTGAGTCTGCTCTTCACATCAGGTGGCCAAAGTATTGAAGCTTCAGCTTCAGCATCAGTTCTTCCAATAAATATTCAGGGGTAATTTCCTTTAGGATTGACTGGTTTGTCTCCTTGCTGTCCAAGGGACTCTCAAGAGTCTTCTCCAGCATCACAGCTCAGAAGCATCAGTTCTTCAGTGCTCAGCCTTCTTTATAGTCTAGCGCTCACATCCATACATGACTACTGGAAAACCATAGCTTTGATTATACAGACCTTTATTGGCAAAGTGATGTCTCTGCTTTCTAATATGTTGTCTAGGTTTGTCATAGTCTTTCTTCCAAGAAGCAAGTGTCTTTTAATTTCATGGCTGCAGTCACTGTCCACAGTGATTTTGGAGCCCAAGAAAATAAATGTCTATCACTAATATATACATATATATAAAATAGAATATTATTCAGCCATAAATAAGAATTAAATCTTGTCATTTGTGATAATATGGATGGGCTTTGAGGGCATTATACTAAGTGAAATAAAATACTGTATGATCTCACTTTTATGTGGAGTCTTAAACAAACAAAAATACTGGAGCTCATGGATATGGAGAACAGACTGTGGTTGCCTGAGGTAAGGGGGCCGAAACAGGTGAAGGGGTTAAAAAGGTTCATATTTCTAGTTGTGAAATGGGATATAAATATAGCCCAGTGATAACAGTTATATACATCATAGTTAATAACCTTGTATTACATATTTGTATTATAAAGTGTTTTTTTTTGTATTGCAAATATATATTACATATTTGAAAGTAGCTAGGAGAGTGGACTTCACTTTCACTTTTCACTTTCTTGCATTGGAGAAGGAAATGGCAACCCACTCCAGTGTTCTTGCCTGGAGAATCCCAGGGACGGGGGAGCCTGGTGGGCCGCCGTCTATGGGGTCACACAGAGTCGGACACGACTGAAGTGACTTAGCAGCAGCAGCAGCAGGAAAGTGGATCTTGAAAGTTCTCATGAGAAAAAGAATTGGAACTCTGTAGGCTGATGAATGTTATTGGACTTATTATGGTGATCATTTTGCAACATATGAAAGTATTGAAATGAATATCATGTTATGTTAGTTATAACAATAAAAAATGATGAAATAAGAAATATGGGAGGCAGCGTGAAAATGTCTAACTTCCAGAAGGGGAACAGAAAGAGAATGGGGCAGAAGCAAGAAGCAAACAGGGAAAAAATGATGGCTGACAAGGTTCAGAATCAGTGAAAGTTATTCAAGAGGTTCTCAGAATGACTGCAGGATAAATGCTCAGAAACTATACCTAGGTCCTTCTTAGTAAAACTGCTGAAAATAAAAGGCAATTATAAACAAACTTAGAAGTCAAAGATGAGGGAAAGTATGTACTGCCTTTAAAGGAACAAAAAATACAGTGACAGCTGTATTCTCAATGGAAACACTAACTACAGAAAAAATATGGAATGATGGCTTCAAAGCATTGGGGTAAAATGACAATCTTAAAATTCTATGTACAGTGAAAATACCCTTTAAAAACAGAAGTGAAATCATTTTCAGATAAAAATTATGAGAACTTGCCACCAGTTACCTTATAAGAAGAAAAAAAAGAGGAAAAATAATAACAGATAGAAGCATAGATGCAGAAAAGACAAAAAAAGAGCAATGGGAAGAGTAAATATTAATATATGGGTAAATCTAGGTTGATACTGAGTGTTTAAAAGAGCAATGAAAAATGGAACCTCTTTTACAAAAGCACTATACCACTCTCTTGACCAAATCACCTCCCAGCAGCCACACTTACTAATATCATCACTTTTGGAGGCTAGCACTTCAACATATGTGTTTGGGGGGGGGACACAATTATACAGACCATAGCAAGCTGCAAATGAGAGAAAAGTCAAATTAAAACTGCATTAAGTAAAAACAGAAATTCATTATGCATCTAAAAAGTCCAAGCTTGGACTAGTGGCAAGTGCACCTGGAACCAGGGTTTAACTCATGTCATTAAGATGTACTTTTTTTTCTCTCTCCATTAATTAACAAATATTTAAGTGCCTACTCTGTACCAGGCAATGTTCTGGGAAACAAAATTCATTGTTGAGTGAACCAAACAGACAAAAACTCCTGTTTGTGGAGTTTACATTCTGCCTGTAACTGTGATGACTTCACTCTCGGGATCTTCTTTGCAGTTCCTAGCTCATTTCGGGCAACACCAAGTCCAGTAGAAGATGGAAAATCACCTGCCCCAACAGGTCAAACCAAAGCCAATGATGAGGTCTGATTCTAATGTTTCTGCCTTAGATTTTGTGCTCATTTCTCAAACAATCACTGCCTCCACTAAAGGAGGCAGATCTCCTTACCTCCTGGGAATCAGAAGAGGCGTCAACTGTCCAGGTATAGCAGTAGCTGCGAGTTGGGGAGGAGTGGACGGACAAACAGGAGTCAGCTGTGACTTAAAGGAAGATTCTGGGCCCCATAATCCAACCAGTGTCCAATGACTGGCCTGTGCTGGTGTGCTAAGTCGTTTCAGTCGTGTCCAACTCTTTGCGACCCTATGGACTGTAGCCCCCCAGGCTCCTCTGTCCATGGGATTTCCCAGGCAAGAATACTGAAGTAGGTTGTCATGCCCGCCTCCCGGGGATCTTCCCGGCCCAGGGATCAAACCCACATCCCTTGCATCTCCTGCTTTGGCAGGCAGATTCTTTAGCACTGTGCCACCTGGGAAGCCCCACTTGAGTTGTCACTGGGGGCTCATCTGTTTGTAGGGGGACAAAGATTTTTCTTGGCAGTGCTGAATTGGTTTGGGAATCATAATTTCTCTCTATGGCCAACAGTGAGTGGAAACTGTTCTCTAAAAATTCCAAAGGGATTCCTGTTCCTAGCCTCCCTTTCTTGGAAATGTGAAGAATCAAACTCCACAACAAATGCATGCATGCATGCTAAGTTGCTTCAGTCGTGGCTGACTCTGTGTGACGCTATGGACTGTAGCCTGCCAGGTTCCCCTGTCCATGGAATTCTCCAGGCAAAATACTGGAGTGGGTTGCCATTTCCTCCTCCAGGGGATCTTCCCGACCCAGGGATCTACCCTGAATCTCCTGCATTCCCAGCACTGGCAGGCAGGTTCTTTACCACTAGCGCCACAACTGTGTGTTTCATCAAATAGAGTTTTAAATTTTTCTGTAGTTATATCTGTCTATCCTTTCCTTTACTGCATCTGGAATTTATGTCTTCTCAACTATTAAATTTAGGGCTTCCCTGGTGGCTCAGATGGTAAAGAATCTGCCCCTGGAGAAGGGAATACCCACTCGAGTATTCATGCCTGGAGAATTCCAGGTTTTACAAATACCTTTCCAATATTACCTCCCACATTTTATATATATTTAAAATATTTAGCTCTTAATTCATCTTGACTTTATTTTTGAGACTGGTGTGATGTTAGGATTGAGTCTTTTAAAAGTATGTGCTTAGCGGAAATTGAAACTGTAATCAAAAATCTTCCAGCAAGCAAAAGCCCAGGTCCAGACGGCTTCACAGCTGAATTCTACCAAAAATTTAGAGAAGAGCTAACACGTATCCTGCTCAAACTCTTCCATAAAATTGCAGAGGAAGGTAAACTTCCAAACTCATTTTATGAGGCCACCATCACCCTAATACCAAAACCTGACAAAGATGCCACAAAAAAAGAAAACTACAGGCCAATATCACTGATGAACATAGATGCAAAAATCCTTAACAAAATTCTAGCAATCAGAATCCAACAACACATTAAAAAGATCATACACCATGACCAAGTGGTCCTTTATCCCAGGGATGCAAGGATTCTTCAATATCCGCAAATCAATCAATGTAATACACCACATTAACAAACTGAAAAATAAAAACCATATGATTATCTCAATAGATGCAGAGAAAGCCTTTGACAAAATTCAACACCCATTTATGATAAAAACTCTCCAGAAAGCAGGAATAGAAGGAACATACCTCAACATAATAAAAGCTATATATGACAAACCCACAGCAAACATTATCCTCAATGGTGAAAAATTGAAAGCATTTCCTCTAAAGTCAGGAACAAGACAAGGGTGCCCACTTTCACCATTACTATTCAACATAGTTTTGGAAGTTTTGGCCACAGCAATCAGAGCAGAAAAAGAAATAAAAGGAATCCAAATTGGAAAAGAAGAAGTAAAACTCTCACTATTTGCAGATGACATGATCCTCTACATAGAAAACCCTAAAGACTCCACCAGAAAATTACTAGAGCTAATCAATGACTATAGTAAAGTTGCAGGATATAAAATCAACACACAGAAATCCCTTGCATTCCTATATACTAATAATGAGAAAACAGAAAGAGAAATTAAGGAAACAATTCCATTCACCATTGCAACAGAAAGAATAAAATACTTAGGAATATATCTACCTAAAGAAACTAAAGACCTATATATAGAAAACTATAAAACACTGGTGAAAGAAATCAAAGAGGACACTAATAGATGGAGAAATATACCATGTTCATGGATTGGAAGAATCAATATAGTGAAAATGAGTATACTACCCAAAGCAATTCATAGATTCAATGCAATCCCTATCAAGCTACCAACAGTATTCTTCACAGAGGTAGAACAAATAATTTCACAATTTGTATGGAAATACAAAAAACCTCGAATAGCCAAAGCGATCTTGAGAAAGAAGAATGGAACTGGAGGAATCAACCTACCTGACTTCAGGCTCTACTACAAAGCCACAGTTATCAAGACAATATGGTACTGGCACAAAGACAGACATATAGATCAATGGAACAAAATAGAAAGCCCAGAGATAAATCCATGCACATATGGACACCTTATCTTTGACAAAGGAGGCAAGAATATACAATGGATTAAAGACAATCTCTTTAACAAGTGGTGCTGGGAAATCTGGTCAACCACTTGTAAAAGAATGAAACTAGACCACTTTCTAACACCATACACAAAAATAAACTCAAAATGGATTAAAGATCTCAACGTAAGACCAGAAACTATAAAACTCCTAGAGGAGAACATAGGCAAAACACTCTCTGACATACATCACAGCAGGATCCTCTATGACCCACCTCCCAGAATATTGGAAATAAAAGCAAAAATAAACAAATGGGACCTAATTAACCTTAAAAGCTTCTTCACATCAAAGGAAACTATTAGCAAGGTGAAAAGACAGCCTTCAGAATGGGAGAAAATAATAGCAAATGAAGCAACTGACAAACAACTAATCTCAAAAATATACAAGCAACTCCTACAGCTCAACTCCAGAAAAATAAATGACCCAATCAAAAAATGGGCCAAAGAACTAAATAGACATTTCTCCAAAGAAGACATACAGATGGCTAACAAACACATGAAAAGATGCTCAACATCACTCATTATCAGAGAAATGCAAATCAAAACCACTATGAGGTACCATTTCACACGAGTCAGAATGGCTGCGATCCAAAAGTCTACAAATAATAAATGCTGGAGAGGGTGCGGAGAAAAGGGAACCCTCTTACACTGTTGGTGGGAATGCAAACTAGTACAGCCACTATGGAGAACAGTGTGGAGATTCCTTAAAAAATTGGAAATAGAACTGCCTTATGACCCAGCAATCCCACTGCTGGGCATACACACTGAGGAAACCAGAAGGGAAAGAGACACGTGTACCCCAATGTTCATCGCAGCACTGTTTATAATAGCCAGGACATGGAAGCAACCTAGATGTCCATCAGCAGATGAATGGATAAGAACGCAATGGTACATATACACCATGGAGTATTACTCAGCCATTAAAAAGAATACATTTGAATCAGTTCTAATGAGGTGGATGAAACTGGAGCCTATTATCCAGAGTGAAGTAAGCCAGAAGAAAAAACACCAATACAGTATACTAACGCATATATATGGAATTTAGAAAGATGGTAACAGTAACCCTGTGTACGAGACAGCAAAAGAGACACTGATGTATAGAACAGTCTTATGGACTCTATGGGAGAGGGAGAGGGTGGGAAGATTTGGGAGGATGGCATTGAAACATGTAAAATATCATGTATGAAACGAGATGCCAGTCCAGGTTCGATGCACGATACTGGATGCTTGGGGCTAGTGCACTGGGACGACCCAGAGGGATGGTATGGGGAGGGAGGAGGGAGGAGGGTTCAGGATGGGGAACACATGTATACCAGTGGTGGATTCATTTTGATATTTGGCAAAACTAATACAATTATGTAAAGTTTAAAAAAAAAAAAAGTATGTGCTTAGCTGATAGTTCTGATTGTCTACAATGAAAAAGAGGTGGGATCTTGTGTGATCAACGGTGTCCTAAAAGATTGACCTGATAGTCATGTATGTGCTATGCTGTTTATCACATCATTTAGAGGTGCAGAACAGACAGGTGATTCGGAGCACACATGCTGGAGTGAGGTGGCCCGAGCCTTCTGCTCTGCCCAGTTAGCTCTACATGCAGAGCAAGTCTCTGAACCTCAATTTTCTCTCCTGTCGAATGGCGATAACCTCATTTCCTCATTGGATTGTTGTGATAAATAATAAAGCCACCTTTGCAAGACATAGATAGTTCTTGGCAGGTAATGAATATGGATAAAGCATAGCTAGTATACTTAATAGTAAAAAAACAGGAACAGTTTCATTAATAGGAAATTGTTTAAACAAATTATGAAAAATTCATATAATAGAATAGTATACAGGCACTGAAAATCTTATTTTAGAAGAATGTTTAATGACAGGGAATGATAGGGGAAAAATGTTCACTGTGTTTGAAAAAGAGCAGGAAACAAAAGTATATAAAATTTAATTCCAATGATGAAAAGTGATACATATTTGTGTGTAAAAATTATATATAATTTTTTATTATACCCTTAGAAAAAAGACCAAACTGCTAAATCTGGACATCTCTGAATTCTAGGTTTATAAGTTTTTACTTTTATCTTTATACTTTCTTATTTAAAATATTTTCTATAGCAAGAATTACTTACATAATAAGAAAAATGTTACAAGATGCAATGAAATTTGTGCTACAATATAATACCTACAGCTATGTGCACAGAGAGGAGAAAGACATGAAACGCATAAAAAGAAGCTAAAGCAGCAAGCTCTGGAGTTTGCGGAGAGGGAGCCGTACAAAACACCTGTCAACTCCATGGACTTTGGCACCAACTGAGAGAGGTAAATGGAGATCAAAACAATCACTTTTAATTCTAATAAAGGTTAGAGAATGTGACTTTAGGTGTGTTAGCTAAACAGGTCAATGACAGCCTCCCAACTGCCTTACAGTAAGGAGAGGCAAGGAAGGACTTGCAAGGAAGAAGCTGAGGAAGCAGTATTCAGGGGTTAAGACTCAGCACTTCAGCGAGGAGCTGCGGGTTTGAGCCCTGGTTTGGGAACCGAGATCCCAAACACTGTACGGCACAGTCAGAAAGTAAAAATTAAAAAAAAAGAAAAATGAAAATTCATTCCTACCACGTAGATGACAAAGAAAGTGCTACTCTCATGGCCTTTGCTGCACTTGGAAGCATAAAGCCAGAAAAAAATGGAGCTACCCTCTTAAACAGTGACAAGTGTTCAACCATGTTAAATACCACAGAAATACAGAGGAAGAGGACCAAAATAATCTCTGTAGAATGGTGAGGAAGAAATCAGATTTGCAGAATTCACTGGAAGTAGGACAGCAGAGTCTGTATGGATTAATCCTATGAAGAAATACGTCGGTTTAAAAAATTGAGAGGAAAGATTGTAGATTGGGAGAGAGTACATAGAAGAAGCAAGGTTTCCTTTTTATTTTATTTCTATGTATTCAAAGAAGTTTTAGAACCGGAGAAACTTGAGTTTGTTTACAGCCTCCAGGGAGGCAACAAGGAGGGGGAATCTGAAGAGAGGAGAGTAACTGATGGCACAGAGGTCTGGAGTTGGTTGCAGGCCACGTGAAGCGTATTTTTTTTTCTGAAGCAGGAGGTTCCACCATTAGTTGAGTCCCAGACAACTGCCCTGGCAGATAACTGGGGGCTGACTAAAGATCCCAGAAGTACATTCATTTAAGTGTGACGGTCCCAACAAGTTTTCAGTTGGACCAATTAATACAGTTATTTCATTTAGTTTTTCTAGAAGCACAGAGGTACATTTGGTGTCATGAACTGGCAAGGCAGAAATGGCTTTTAAGGACTGAGCAAAAAAAGTTTAAATAAATAAATTGAACAGATCAATACATATATATATATATATATATATATATATATATTTTTTTTTTTCTGAAAAGAAACTTGTTCCAGAGGATAAAATTCAAAAGGAATTTCAGGAAGCACAAAGTTTTAGGGTATGGTAAGCTTGAAAAATAAAGGTTTATTTTGTTGAGCAACCTTCTAAAAATTCCGCTTTATTGTTAAATCCAGCTCCACTGAAAACAAGTGTATCTAATAAAGTAAGGTAATGTGTAAAATACATTAGAAAAGCACAAGTGACATCAGGGTCCTGAATGATCTACTGAACTGAGAAAGCCTGCTGTCACACTGCCGGACCTGGACAGCATATGCAGATTTGGACATGTTCAGTGAGACAAAGCAGGCACATATACACACGCGTTGGTTTTATCTAGTTACTATGATCATTAAATCCTTTGCTCTCATAGAACTTCAAAATTGGCAAAAGAACAAAGTTAGAACTTTACAGTGCTGCTATTTTTAATCAGCCATGTGTTCCAAATACATTAATTGCATACCAACTCTTTAAAATAAGTGTGCTTGGCTAAGAGACAGGACATTGTGTTGTAGAAATACAGCATTTCCCAATGTATGTCATTCCAGTGAAGGTTTTTTTTTGTTTTTGTTTTTTTTTTTTTTTACTGTGGATTGATCATGGATGTGATAGACTACAACAGGAAGGGAGAAAATACAAAACTGAGCATTTGACCTTCTCCACACTTGATCCTGTTTGCACTGATAGGCTCTTTTCATTGGAGGACTGTTTGATGTGTATGAAGGGGCTCATCCCTCTCTCCTAAATCAAGTAACAAAGAAAGTAACAGAAGTTCAGGGTCAAGTTACTAGGCTGGACTAAAAAGATGGATGGGAGAATCTAGGAAAGATGGGGAGCAGAGCAGGTTGCCATTTTTAATTCAGGACTTAAAAAAAACAAAGCCAGATTTGCCAACTCAAGGTCAGAAGCACATATTAATAGTAATCAGTAAAGCAGGAAAAGGTAGCAGAAACATTGCAAAAAAGGATATGCAGATGGCTGGAGAGAGGGTTTTAAGTAGTTTAATATTTCTTCTAAATCCCAACAGATCTCACCTGTAAGATAAACCCCTATTTGGTCACCTCATGTGTTTCCCTGAATATGTTCAGTCGTGTCTGACTCTTTGCGACCCCATGCAATGTAGCTTGCCAGGCTCATCCGTCCATGGGATTCTCCAGGCAAGAATATTGGAGCGGGTTGCCATTTCCTATTCCAAGGGATCTTCACACAGGGATCAAACCTGCGTCTCTTGCATTGCAGGTGATTCTTTACCTTCTGAGCCACAGGGTGCTGTGCTTAGTCTCTCTGTCATGTCCAACTCTTTGCAGCCCCATAGACTGCAGCCTGCCAGGCTCTTCTGTCCATGGGGATTCTCCAGGCAAGAATACTGGAATGGGTTGCCATGCCCTCCTCCAAACCCAGGTCTCTGGCATTGTAGGTGGATTCTTTACCGATTGAGCCACCAGGGAAGCCCACACAAACAGTACGGTCCATGAAAACAGCTCCTCTAGCACAGGTAAACAGGATGTTTCTGAATCACCATATGGTATATTTCTTGATTGATTCTATCAGTGGTGATGATAAATTCTGAAGGGTCAAAGTGTCACTTGGCACAGCACCATGAGTCCTTGCATACCTTGTGAAGGAGCCAACTGGAAATAGCTATTGATCAATATTCAAGGTCACTGTACAGGATCTTGTAGAGTGACATCAGTGCCCAGTTATGAGCCAAAGTCTTGAGGTCAGTTTCACTAGCAACTCTCTCTAACCTACTGAACTAACTTGCTATAGACAGACTGCAATCAAAGTAGGACATAAGAGGGGATTTTCTGGCTCTTCATTTCTAAAATTCAACTTTGAAATCTTATGTCAGATTTCTTTTTTTCAGTTCAGTTCAGTTCAGTCACTCAGTCGTGTCCGACTCTTTGTGACCCCATGAACTGCAGCACACCAGGCCTCCCTGTCTATCACCAACTCCCGGAGTTCACCCAAACCCATGTCCATTGAGTCGGTGATGCCATCCAGCCATCTTATCCTCTGTCGTCCCCTTCTCCTCCTGCCCTCAATCTTTCCCAGCATCAGGATCTTTTCAAATGAGTCAGTTCTTCGCATCAGGTGGCAAAAGTATTGGAGTTTCAGCTTCAACACCAGTCCTTCCAATGAACAGCCAGGACTGATCTCCTTTAGGATGGACTGGTTGGATCTCCTTGCTGTCCAAGGGACTCTCAAGAGTGTTCTCCAACACCATAGTTCAAAAGCATCAATTCTTCGGCACTCAGCTTTCTTTATAGTCCAACTCTCACATCCATACACGACTACTGGAAAAACCATAGCCTTGACTAGACGGACCTTTGTTGGCAAAGTAATGTCTCTGCTTTTGAATATGCTGTCTAGGTTGGTCATAACTTTCTTTCCAAGGAGTAAGTGTCTTTTAATTTCATGGCTGCAATCACCATCTGCAATGATTTTGGAGCCCCCCAAAATAAAGTTTCTATTGTTTCCCCATCTATTTGCCATGGCAAAATTTTTTTTAAAGGCGATGAAGGAATATGGACAGAGAAGATCCTTTATGCCTGTTTCTGAACATTGTGTAATGAGTGCTAAGATTCTTTGGGGAAAAAGTCAAATATTATGTATTGTAAAAGGGTATCTTGGAGAAGGAAATGGCAACCCACTCCAGTATTCTTGCCTGGAAAATCCCATTAACAGAGGAGCCTGCTGGGCTACAGTCCATGGGGTTGCAAAGAGTAGAGACATGACTGAGCATGCACATATACATGCAAGAGGGTATCTATTCTGTGAATGCAAAGCAGTTTCATATAATCTCTTTCAAGTTATCACCTTCAGGTTCTAAATGAGCGGTTGTTACTCTGTTTACAAAAAGATAAGGATATTTATATACTTTGTCTATATTTACAAAAAATATATATTTTTTAGTTTTGTACCTCTCTGTGCCAACTATGCACCTTTTCAGAGCAAATGTAGTCAGAGACAGTTTGTAAATGACTGGGTGTGGTTGTGTTCCAAAAAAACTTTATTTACAAAACAGGCAACAGACTGGATTTGGCTTTGTTTGCTGACCCCTGCTCTAAATTCATGAAGAATTCCTGAAGCTTATTGTATTTAGGAACCTGAGCATATCAATTTGCTTTTAATGATGCTAATAGCATTCATATGACCCTATGTACTGTCCTGAAATTTTTAGTAATGTAATCTCAGTGCTAATTTTCTTCTTATAGGTTAAGCAACCTAAAAACCTCATATACTCAGCAAATGGTGAAGCAACTTAAGGTTAAGTGAATTTGCACCTTAACAGTTTAACTTTAGATCTGAACTTTTTCCCCCTATCTCTTCCTCCCATTCTTCCCCACTTGGCAACCATAAGTTTGTAGAGTCTGAACTTTTAACCATGAAAAGTAAATATCACCCAGGAGACAGCTGCCCACATTCCAGTGTCATCATTTTGCACTTGGGGAAGACTGGCTGGTGGGCTTACCTCAGGATACCTGAGTTGTCCACTTCATGGCTCTCTGACTTCAGGAGAGGCTGGCCCCCGGTCCCCAGGCTGCAGTTTCCCCATGTGGACAGACACTGGAGAAAGGACGTGGGTCACGCCACACTGCTTTGTACTGCCCTGCCTCTCTGTGCCTCACAGCACGCCGCGTGAAACGGCAGCGGGGCATCGGAACCACCAGGAAGTCTCAGCGTGAGTAATGGCATTCCTGACTGAAGGGCGAAACGTGGAACCACACACTGTGTGGGTCTGTCTAGGCCAGAGGAAAAGCCCCCAAAGAGACAAACCTTTCACACGGGAGCCCGGATAGAAATACCCCTGTTTCCAATCTTTTAGAGTCCTCTAATTCTTAGGCTCCTAATTTTGAGGCTTCCCTGGTGGCTCAGATGGTAAAGAATCTGCCTGCAATCAAAGAGACCCAGGTTCGATCCCTGCGTCAGGAAGATCCCCTGGAGGCGGGCGTGGCAACCCACTCCAGTACTCTTGCCTGGAGAATCCCCATGGACAGAGGAGCCTGGCGGGCTACAGTCCACAGGGTTGCAAGGAGTCAGACACAACTGAGCAACTAACAGTCAATTTTGAGGCTGTTCTCTTCAAAACGACTAAATCTGATCCTCATTCATCTTACTGGAGAAATTTCAATCCAACCCATAGAGTGTGGTCCAAGCTTGGTTCCACCTCCTTCCTTCACACTCTAGGTAACGTCTGGAGTTCAGGAACCTTAAGGACTCCATCAATAGATTCTGCCTCTGACTACTGGTAGAGTCTGGCCAATGGAGAAGCCAAAGAGTAAGGTCAGGATGTACATTTTCTGGCTTCCTTTCCTTCACATGAACTGAGATGACCAATTTTATGTGTCAACTTAGCTCAACTAAACTTTCAAGTTGTTCAATCAAATACTAATCTGAGTATTTCTGTGCAAGTATTCAATAGATATGGAAAATTATGAAGCTCTGCATTGATAGTTCATGGAGAGTCTGAGGACACTGATCAAAGAAAAGTGTTATTATTATAGATGAGAAATTAGAATGTCTGAATTAGAATTAAATTAGAATAAGCTACGTCAGTACATCCTCCTTCTTTCAATGGTGAATTACATGTTTAAAAACTGAAGGGCTTCCCAGGGGCACAGTGGTAAAGAATCCGCCTGCCAATTCAGGAGACATGGGTTTGATCCCTGGTCCAGGAAGCTTCCACATGTAGCAGAGCAGCTAAGCCTGTGCAACACTGCCATTGAAGCTTGCATGCCCAGAGCCTGTGTTCCACAACAAGAGATGCCGCTGCAACGAGAAGCCCACATGCTGCAACTAGAGAGTGGACCCCACTCTCTGCAACTAGAGAAATGGCTGCACAGCATGAAAACACAGTGCAACCAAATACACAAAATTATTTTTTAAAATGTAAATGGTCTTCTTATGACTTAAACTTTATTTTATTGTAGCTTCTATACCCCTGAATAAAAGACATTAAAATGTCTTAAAGCAAAAAGAAAGAAAGAAAGTATTCCACAGAGGTGATCAAAATCAATAAATAATTGACTCTCCGTAAGGAAGATTGCTCTAAGGAACCTGGGTGGGCTTAACTCAACCTGTTGACAGGCTTCAAAGAGCAGAACCAAGGCTTCCCAGAAGAGCAAATCCTGCCTGGGGATAGGAGCTTCATCCCGTGCCTGAGAGTCCCCACCCTGCCCTTCCTGATGGTCTGCTCCCATAGCCGGCCCCCAACAATTACATAAGCCAGTTCCTTGTAATAAATCCCTTAATCTTTATCTCCTACTAGTTATGTTTCTTTGGTTGAACCTGGCTGTAGCCTTGAGCTGATGGTCTCTTATCCAAAGGCCAGTGGTCCTCTCGAGTGTCTAACTGTATATGACTCTCTCCTTCCTGTTCTGCAATAGCTTCTGGCCTAAGGGTGGTTACTGTAACTGTATCATTACTAGTGGTTCTTCTCTATGCCATTTTTGTATATAATCCCTTTGTAAGTCACCTGCCCCTGAATTATCCTATTTTGGGTGTGCTGTTGTCTCTTGGGACTTAAGTAAAGTGTCCACAAACAGGACACTTAAAATCAAATCAATCATCAACCGCATTAATTTTTTTTATTCAAAATATTGTCGAGTGTCTATTATGAGCCCGCCAAGTGCCAGGGTCAAGGGATATGATGGTTAATAAAAACAACAGAGTCCATGTCTTCCTGAGCTTACAGTTTGGTGTAGGAGATAGACAAATAAACAAATAATTATTGTTTTGTGTATGAAATTCTACAGTAGGGAAAGGATAGCATTCTATGTGTGCAGAGGTGGGGGGTGGTCCTGCATTAAGTTGAAGCATCTAGGAAAGTTTCCTGGAGAAAGAGGGATCTACAGTGAGGCCTAAAATAAGAGGGAAATAGGTCTATGGGGTCACACAGAGTCAGACACGACTGAAGCGACTTAGCAGCAGCAGCAGTAGCCAGTTGGGTAAAGGGAGGTGTGTGGTGGATGGTATATGTATGTAGTGAGAAGTGTTTCAGACAAGGGAGTAACGTGTGCAAAGGCTTAGAATCCTAAAAGACTGCGGCTTCTTTAAGACCTAAGAGTCAAGACTTCCCTGGTGGTACAATGGATAGGAATCTGCCTGCCAATGCAGGGGACTTGCGTTCAATCTCTGATGCAGGAAGATCCCACATGCCACAGAGCCCATGTACCATTGAGTACTGAGCCAGTGCTCTAGAGCCCAGGAGCTGTAACTACTGAGCCTACACATTCCAACTACTGAGTCTGCGCTGCAACTGCTGAAGTCCACGTGCCTAGAGCCTGCGCTCCACACCAAGAGAAGCCACAGCAACGAGAAGCCCGCACTGCAGCTAGAGAGGAGGCCCGCTCACGGCGACTAGAGAAAGCCCGTGTGCAGCAACAAAGACCCACTGCAACCGAAAATAAATACGTAAATTTTAAAACAAGAAAGAGTCATTGGGTGTGGAAAGAAGACAACAGAGGCCTCAGAAGCAAGCATGGGCCAGATCAGGAAGGACTCTGCCATCACATTAAAGGGTTTGAATAGGGGAAGCCATTGAAGGGCATCAGGGGTGTTGTAGTCAGATCTGAGAAGAAGGACCACTCTGCAGAGTGGAGAACATACTGAAGGGGTGATGCTGGAGTTCTCGTTATATGGTCCAGAGGTGACGGTAACTTACAGAAGAGCAGGGGCTAGTCCGGGAAAAGAGAAAACGACAGATGTTTATTTTTTATTTTTTTTTCCGGCCAGCGGCAGGGAAGAGGCCGCGTCCTCCAACGCAGCCCCCCGCCGCCGCCACCACGTTCCCGCGCGGCTCCTACCCGCGCCCTTGGCCCGAGCCCGTGTCCCCGACCCGCGCATGGCGCGACGCCTCCTGCCGGCCGCTCAATGGACCGACAGATGTTTAGAGATGTTTGGAAGGTTCACTTGACTGAGCTCCAGGGAAAATGGGAAGGAGAAATGTCCGTCAGCTGTCAGCACTGAGTGTCTGGATGGCGGCACAGTGTCTGAGATAGGAAGCGCCGGCTCTGGGAGAAGTTATGAACACGGGGCGACTGAGGAACCTGTGGGATACGCAGGGGAGAAGGAGGAGGAGGATGTAAGTCTGAAGCCCAGAAGAGTTTTGGACCAGAGGTAAAAATCTGAGACTCATTAGCAAATAGATGGTAATTGATACTATAGGATTGGGCTTCCCTGGTGGCTTAGATGGTAAAGAATCTGCATGCAATGCAGGAGATAGGGGTATGATTCCTGGGTCGGGAAGATCCCCTGGAGGAGGAAATGGCAGCCCACTCCAGTATTCTTGCCTGGGAAATCCCATGAACAGAGGAGCCTGGCGGGCTACAGTCCATGGGGTGGCAAAGAGTTGGACGTGACTGACCGACAAAGACTTTTACTTTCACTATGGAATTGGATGAGACATTTTAGGGAAAGAGTATCAAGTGAAAGAGAGTAGGGTCCAAACCAAGGAATGCCGCGTGTGAAGGGCTGGTGAGGGAAGGGCACTCTGAAGGGATCTAAGAAACAAGGGAGCCAGGAGGAAACCAGGAGCAGGGAGTACTCCCAAAGTCTGAGAGGAGAGGGTTTCGAGCAGTTTGTATACACAAGTGGAGCAAGAAGGGTCTGGAAGTTGTACTGGGGAATAAAGAAGACACTGGCCCCTCCTAACCCTGATGGAGTTGGGGGAGTTGAGAGACTGCAAGCGAGAATCGTGTCTTAATTAGGGCAAGGTGGTATACATTCAGAGAGTCTGAGAGAAGAGAGGGTGTTCATTCATTACAGGAGGGATTTCCAGAGGATATAGCTGTGAGTTTGAAGAAGATGCCCAGAGAAGCATGGAGATGTGTTTACAGGGCAGCGGTATCCCTGCAGTGGCGTATCCACTGCCACGGGGTTCCTAACACACCAGCAAGATACAAGCACCGTCTCGGGCTTCCCTTAGGCTCAGTGGTGAAGAGTCCATCTGCCAATTCAGGGCACGTGGGTTTGACCTGATCTGGGAAGACCCCACATGCCATGGAGCAACTGGGCCCATTCGCCACGACTACTGAGCCTGTGCTGTAGAGCCTGGGAGCCATAACTACTGAGCCCAGAGGCTGCAACTACTGAAGCCTGAATGCCCTAGAGCCTGTGCTCTGCAACTAGAGAAGACGCCACAGTGAAAAGCACGTGCACCGCAACCAGAGCGTAGCCGCCACTTGCCACAGCTAGAGAACAGCCCGTGCAGCGTGAAGACCCAGCACAGCCAAAATAAATAAATAAAATTGTTTTTTTTTAAAGTATCATATCTCTGCATGATGATAATATCCAGACATATATGAGATAGCCACCCAGACATGTAGGACTCTGTAACAGTGACCAGTGGGGCCAATAAATAAGAAAGCAGCAATCCTTGGCAAAATAAAACATATCTGAAATACTCGGGGTTAATTTGACAAGTTCCATGTGCTGCTGTAAACATCAGTGATTCTCAGATAACAGACCAAGAGTAAGTTTTCCCTGATACAAGGCAAAAGGACAAAAACGCAAATAAGTTAGTGAATTCTTATTATAGCTAGATATATTCAATTTCGATAACTGTCCTTTACTCTTAAATTATTCCTTCACTTTTTGCTTATGTCAGTGATCTTTCTTGGCAAGATGAAATTGTGGCAACCTATTGATTTTAGTGGGGCTTCCCCAATGGCTCAATGGGTAAAGAATCTCCCTGCAATACAGGAGACATAGGAGATATGGGTTCAATCTCTGGGTCAGAAAGATCCCCTGGAGAAGGAAATGGAAACCCACTTCAGTATTCTTGTCTGGGAAATCCCATGCACAGAGGCACCTGGTGGGCTACAGTCCAAAGGGTCACAAAGAGTAGGACACGACTAAGCGCGAGCACAGTTGATTTTACTGGTCTTTGAAGTCTCTGAATCTAGAAACCACACATTGATTTCCACACTTTCAGAGTTTTGTTTCCAGTGCGATATGGCTTGTTCATACTGGTTAGGAATTAGGAAGGCATGACTTCAATGTTACTTGACCGTAATAGTCTTTCTGTCAGTTGCCAAGTAGCAAGCATCCCCTTGGGAACACAGTTTGGGGAAGGTGGTGAATGTACCAGAACTCTAAGAACAAAGGGTCTGCACTCAATTACACTTGATAAACCATGCATAGCAAAGCTCTCTCCTGGGTTTCATAAAGCACATATCATCTGAAAGACTAAGAAGTTCTGGATTCAAGAAATCAATTACATTTTGTTTAATGGAGGAACAAACAAATTTGTCTGCTGCAGGAAAAAAAAAAGTTCTGGGCACCTCATAAACATCTTCTGGAATAAACTTGTGTTAAGACCAGTTTGAGAAGTGTGTGAATAATTGCTCTCAAACAATAATCAAATATGTGCTGCATGCTGTAATATAGCCAGCAATCTAAAGAAATCCTATTTAAGTGTATTTTATTTGTTTTTAGTTATATCAGACTGACTTTTAGATACCTATATTTTAGACATCTATTTTGGCCTTGCTTAAAAAATAACAATAGCAAATATTTTTGTGGCATTTAAAATGTATTTTAGGCACTATTCTAAGCGCTTATATTAACTCACTCATTCTTTAAAACCACTCACCTATGAGGTAAGTACTATTATTATGCCCATTTTATGGATGAGGGTACTGAGGCTCAGAGAGGTTAGGTCATTTGCCCATGAACATACAATTGGGTCTAGAGCTCTACCCCTCGGTCAGTCTGCCATGATGCTCTCTGATGGGCTCCTCATGGCCAGCATGGTCTGCAAAACTCAATTTCCCACTGCACAGTTGGACAAGCCACCTATAAACTTGTCTAAAGAATGGATGATGGATCAAGGTGTTCTAAAACTGTTCAGGATGAGTCCACCTGAATTGACAATTTCTTAGGTTTCAGTTCAGTTAAGTCGCTCAGTCGTGTCTGACTCTTTGCAACCCCATGAGGCGCAGCACGCCAGGCCTCCCTGTCCATCACCAACTCACAAAGTCCACCCAAACCCGTGTCTATCGAGTTGGTGATGCCATCCAACCATCTTGTCCTCTGTTGTCCCCTTCTCCTCCTGCCCTCAATCTTTCCCAGCATCAGGGTCCTTTCCAATCAGTCAGCTCTTCACATCAGGTAGCCAAAGTATTAGAGTTTCAGCTTCAACATCACTCCTTCCAATGAACACCCAGGACTGATCTCCTTTAGGATGGACTGGTTGGATCTCCTCGCAGTCCAAGAGACTCTCAAGACTCTTCTCCAACACCACAGTTCAAAAGCATCAATTCTTCTGCACTCAGCTTTGTTTATAATCCAACTCTCATATCCACACATAACCACTGGAAAAACCATAGCTTTGACTAGACGGACCTTTGTTGGCAAAGTAATGTCTCTGCTTTTGAATATGCTATCTAGGTTGGTCATAACTTTCCTTCTAAGGAGTAAGCGTCTTTTAATTTCATGGCTGCAGTCACCATCTGTAGTGATTTTGGAGCCCAGAAAAATAAAGTCAGCCACTGTTTCCACTGTTTCCCCATCTATTTCCCATGAAGTGATGGGACCAGATGCCATGATCTTCGTCTTCTGAATGTTGAGCTTTAAGCCAACTTTTTCACTCTCCACTTTAACTTTCATCAAGAGGCTTTTTAGTTCCTCTTCACTTTCTGCCATAAGGGTGGTGTCATCTGCATATCTGAGGTTATTGATATTTCACCCAGCAATCTTGATTCCAGCTTGTGCGTCTTCCAGTCCAGCATTTCTCATGATGTACTCTGAATATAAGTTAAATAAACAGGGTGACAATATACAGCCTTGACGTACTCCTTTTCCTATTTGGAACCAGTCTGTTGTTCCATGTCCAGTTCTAACTGTTGCTTCCTGACCTGCATACAGGTTTCTCAAGAGGCAGGTCAGGTGGTCTGGTATTCCCATCTCTTTCAGAATTTTCCACAGTTTATTGTGATCCACACAGTCAAAGGCTTTGGCATAGTCAATAAAGCAGAAATAGATGTTTTTCTGGAACTCTCTTGCTTTTTCCATGATCCAGCGGATGTTGGCAATTTGATCTCTGGTTTCTCTGCCTTTTCTAAAACCAGCTTGAACATCCGGAAGTTCACGGTTCACATATTGCTGAAGCCTGGCTTGGAGAATTTTGAGCATTACTTTACTAGTGTGTGAGATGAGTGCAATTGTGTGGTAGTTTGAGCATTGTTTGGCATTGCCTTTCTTTGGGATTGGAATGAAAACGGACCTTTTCCAGTCCTGTGGCCACTGCTGAGTTTTCCAAATTTGCTGGCATATTGAGTATAGCACTTTTCCAGCATCATCTTTCAGGATTTGAAATAGCTCAACTGGAATTCCATCACCTCCACTAGCTTTGTTCGTAGTGATCCTTTCTAAGGCCCACTTGACTTCACATTCCAGGATGTCTGGCTCTAGGTCAGTGATCACACCATTGTGATTATCTGGGTCGTGAAGATCTTTTTTGTACAGTTCTTCTGTGTATTCTTGCCACCTCTTCTTAATATCTTCTTCTTCTGTTAGGTCCATACCATTTCTGTCCTTTATCAAGCACACCTTTGCATGAAATGTCCCCTTGGTATCTCTAATTTTCTTGAAGAGATCTCTAGTCTTTCCCATTCTGTTGTTTTCCTCTATTTCTTTGCATTGATCACTGAGGAAGGCTTTCTTATCTCTCCTTGCTATTCTTTGGAACTCTGCATTCAGATGCTTATATCTTTCCTTTTCTCCTTTGCTTTTTGCTTCTCTTCTTTTCACAGCTATTTGTAAGGCCTCCCCAGACAGCCATTTTGCTTTTTTGCATTTCTTTTCCATGGGGATGGTCTTGATCCCTGTCTCCTGTACAATGTCACGAATCTCATTCCATAGTTCATCAGGCACTCTATCAGATCTAGTCCCTTAAATCTATTTCTCACTTCCACTGTGTAATCATAAGGGATTTGATTTAGGTCATACCTGAATGGTCTAGTGGTTTTCCCTACTTTCTTCTATTTCAGTCTGTATTTGGCAAGAAGGAGTTCATGATCTGAGCCACAGTCAGCTCCTGGTCTTATTTTTGTTGACAGTCAGTAAACTCTAAATTTTCAGTACTAACTTAAGCCTAAGATTGTTCTGATCCCATTTTGTGGCAAAATTATATTGGGGAAAACACAAGAATCTCTGGATACTTCAAAATTCATCCTACATTTCAATGATATGGAGGGGGTTTTTTTTGTTGTTGTTTTTAGCATAACAAAGCCTATCCTCTTGGAGGGAGTAGATGTTGAAACAGATTAAAGGAATTAAAGCAAGGACTAAATCTTAAGAAAGTACATGGAAGAAACCAACAAGGGATTAATCTCCAAAATATACAAACAGCTCAGGAAGCTCGGAGAAGGCAATGGCACCCCACTCCAGTACTCTTGCCTGGAGAATCCCATGGACGGAGGAGCCTGGTAGGCTGCAGTCCATGGGGTTGCTGAGAGTCAGACACAACTGAGCAACTTCACTTTGACTTTTCACTTTCATGCATTGGAGAAGGAAATGGCAACCCACTCCAATGTTCTTGCCTGGAGAATCCCAGGGACAGGGGAGCCTGGTGGGCTGCTGTCTATGGGGTCGCACAGAGTTGGACACGACTGAAGCGACTTAGCAGCAGCAGCAGGAAGCTCAATATCAAAAAAACAAACAATTCAATTGAAAAATGGGCAGAAGATCTAAACAGACATTTCTCCAAAGAAGATATATAGATGGCCAAAAAGCACATGAAAAGATGCTCAACATCACTAATTATTAGAGAAATGAAAATCAAAACTACAATGAGGGATCAGCTCACACTAGTCAGAATGGCCATCACCAAAAAGTCTCCAAACAATAAATGCTAGAGAGGATGTGGAGAAGAAGGGAAAGAGGGGAGAGATGGGAGAGAGAAAAGGGAGCCCTCATACACTGTTAGTGGGAATGTAAATTGGTATAACCACTATGCAGAATAGTATGGAGGTCCCTTAAAAAACTAAATATAGAACTATCATATGATCCAGCAATCCCACTCTTGAGCATATATCAAGAGAAAACCATACTTCAAAAAGATACACATGCACCCCAATATTCATAACAGTACTATTTACAATATCCAAGACCCAGAAGCAACCTAAATGTCCACTGACATATGAACAGATAAGGAAGCTGTGGTATACGTATACAATGGAATATTACTCAGCCATAAAAAGGAGGCAATAATGCCATTTTCAGCAACAGGGATGAACCTAGAGATTGTCATACTGAGTAAAGTCAGACAAATTATCAAATGATATTGCTTATATGCAGACTCTAAAACAATGGTACAAATGAAATTATTCACAAAACAGAAATAGAGTCACTATTGTAGAAAACAATCTATGGTTACCAGAGGGGAAAGGGGGGGAGGAATCAATTGGGAGATAGGGATTGACACAAACACCCTACTATATATAAAGTAGATAACTAATAAAGACCTATTTATAGCACAGGGAACGCTACTCAATACTCTGTAATGAACTATATGGGAAAGAATCTAAGAAAGAGTAGATATGTGTATATGTATATACACGTTACTGCACACCTTAAATGAACACAACATTGAACACAAATTAACTATATTCCAATAAAAAATTCTAAAAACTGTAAAGTCATGCTTAATGAACAGCAAACAAAATCTGTCACACTGTTAGCTACACAAAAACACAGAATCCACACACATAAGTAGTAAATCTATTTGGCTAATTTAAAGTGTAACCAGGTAGGGGTGTGTGTGTGTGTGTGCGTGCGTGCATGCATACGCTCAATCGTGTCCGAATCTTTTGCAACCCCACAGATTGTAGCCTGCCCGGCTTCTCCATCCATGGAAGTTTCCAGGCAAGAATACTGAAGTGGGTTACTCCTCCTTACTCCAGGGGATCTTCCCCACCCAGGGATTGAACCTGTGTCTCCTGCACTGGCAGGTGGGTTCTTTACCACTGTGCCATCTGGGAAGCCCCGTAACCAGGCATAGTAGGTGAGAAAGAGTGTCTGTCGACTGCTAGGACATTTGCAATAAAGACCAAGAATGGAATAAAAACTCTCTTTCGTGAGGGGAGAGTTTTTTATTTTTTACTAAAGTAAAACTTTTCTTCCTGATATCATGATTCTGCCCTTTTTCCACCCAACTGACAGCAAAAATTGCAGTTTTAACACAGTGGGAGATGGCAGCCTGGAAATCAAATGGTAGGGTGTCTTTGTAATTGCTTGACAAATATTGAGATAAAAGCCCTTTGCTCATTCAGAGATGGAGTATTTAAAATATTTGAGGGCCAAAATGAGTACACAGGCCATTTGCTGATAAGCTCCAATTTCAGAGGAATTCAAGCTTTTGAGAAATCCCATCCCCGTAGCTTTTGAGTATTCTTTGGGGTTGCCGGTTTGTTTTCATTTGTAATTGCACATTAAAACTCCACTCTGTTTCACTTAGCAGCTGACAGCTGAGACCACAGATGACAGAAGATAGATGATGAGGGAGAGTTGTGGAAAATCCTTCTAAACTATTTTAAGAAAAGAAACAACTTAAACCAGGAGTAATTAAACCCAGCCAGGCCTACACTTGAGATGCACTGGAGTTGCTTCTGTTTCTACAATGAAGTGATTTTATGGTTCAGCCCAGTCTTTCGTACAGAAATGAGTCTGTTGTTTGATAAAGCAAAACAGAGCAGAAAAGCCTTAATGATTAGCAGATAAATTTAGGTCGACAGTAGATGATTTTGTTAATTATCTGTGTTCTTATTTAAAAAATGCAGGATAAAGAATGCCTGTAAATGCCTCAAACCACATACACGTGTCTATTATTCTCTGAATAGCTTTTTGGAGTATTTAGTGCCTTTTTGGTATTTATTTGGTTCTGCTTCATTGTTAGATAATGGTATATATAAACACTGTATAATAGCATAACAAGAATTTTATATGCATAAAAATGCCTAGAGGGCACTGCAGGCATTTTCTGTTCATTTCCCAGGACCCAGCAGGTAGGTCACCTTCACAAAAATTTTTCTCAGCTTCGCTCCTCCCGGCCGCTGTGCCCCTGCTCTGCTCCCACTGCACTTGGTGCACACCTCTGTTAGAGCATTTATCTGTTAATTATTTGTTTTCGTTTCGCTGGGAACTTCCCAGAAGCAGAGAACTTGCCTTGCTCACTGTTTCATCTCCAGCACTGAGCACAGTGTGTGGCCCACAGTCGGCACACCGTCATTACTACTGACGGGCAGTCTTTTCAGTGGGAAGCCAGTGTGGAAGCTGTCTGGCTTGCAGGTACAGCTGCAATTCAGAGATTGCAACTGTTTGTGATTTCTTGCCTTTTAGCTTGTCTAGCGCCTCTGTCCAAAAAACTAGCCCATCCCTGATTTTTAGGCATGATCAGTCTGCCAAAACTCCCAGAGAATGATCCAAAGCTTTGGTTATACTGAATTGTGCTCTATTAAATTCAATATGAGGCTTGGGGGCTATAGGAGAGAAATTTGGAAATCTTTGAGCTTTATACAATAAAGACTTGACTGTCAGAGTTAACCAGTTTCCACTTACCCAACAACAGAGCATCTTTATTGTTATCCCATTCCATTTCCCGTAGAGGTATGGCTAGGTATTATTTCTGCCATCCAGTCTTTCACTTAATTTTAATAACAACTTTGTTGCAACATGCTGCTAAGTCGCTTCAGTCATGTCGGACTCTGCGCGACCCCATAGATGGCAGCCCACCAGGCTCCCACCATCCATGGGATTCTCCAGGCAAGAACACTGGAGTGGATTGCCATTTCCTTCTCCAATGCATGAAAGTGAAAAGGGAAAGTGAAGTCGCTCAGTCGTATCCGACCCTTAGCGACCCCATGGACTGCAGCCCACCAGGCTCCTCCGTCCATGGGTTTTCCAGGCAAGAGGACTGGAGTGGGGTGCCATCGCCTTCTCCTTGTTGCGACATAGTTCATATTCATACACTTCCCCTATTTAAAGTATACTAGTCAGTGGTTTTCAGGGTATTCACAGAGTAGCACAACCAACACTACTAATTCCAAAACATTTCATTATTCCCCCCAATATTTTGGATATTACCCCTTATCAGACATGGCATTTGCAAATATATTCTCCCATTCAGTAGGTTGATTTGGTTCCATTTGTTTATTTTTGCTTTTGTTGCCCTTGCCTGAGAAGTCAGATCCAAAATACACTGTTAAGATTAATATCAAAGAGATATTAAGAAAACTCACAGATTTCTTCTGTGAGTTTTAGTTGTTTGAGGTCTTACATTTACATCTTTCATCCATTTTGAGCTTATTTTTGTACATGGTCTGAGGAATGGTCTAGTTTCATTCTTTTACATGTAGCTATCCAGTTTTTCCAACACCAAGTATTGAAGAGGCTATCTTTTTTACCCATTTTATATGCCTGCCTCCTGTGTCACAGATTAATCGACCATGTGTGTAACTTTTTTTTCTTGGGCTCTCCATTCTGGGTTCTCCTGATCTCTGTGTCTCTTTTTTGTGTTGGTACCATACTGCTATTACTGTAGCTTCCTCGTATAATTTGAAGTCTGGAAATGTGACGATACTTCTAGCTTTGTTCTTCTTTCTCAAGATTGCTTTGGTTATTCAGGATCTTTGTGGATCCATAAAAATTAAAAAAATTTTTTACTCTAGTTATGGGGGAAATGCCATTGATATTTTGATAGGGATTGCATCGAATCTATTCATGGCTTTGGGAATTATGGACATTTTAACAACATTAATTCTTCTTATCCCCAAGCATGGTATGTCTTTCCATTGATTTGTGTCATCTTCACTTTTTTCCATTAACATCTTATAGTTTTCAGAGTACAGATCTTTCACTTCTTTGGTGAAATATATATTCCCAGGTATTTTATTTTTAATATAATTTTAATGGAATTGTTTTTCTCTTTCTGATAGCTCTTCACTAGTGTATCAAAATGCAACAGATTTCTGAATACTAATTTTGGATTCTGCATCTTTACTGAGTTCATTCATTAATTTAAACAGTTTGCTGGTGGCTCTTAAGGATTTTTCAGTATACAGAATTGTGTTATCTGAAAATAGTGACAATTTTACATCTTCTTTTCTAATCTGGATACCTTTCCTTTCTTTTTCTTGTCTGATTGCTATGGTCAGGACTTCCAATACTATGTTGAATAAAATTAGTGAGTGGGCTTTGCTATCTTGTTCCTGATCTTAGAGGTAAAACTTTCAGCTCTTCATCATTAAGTATGATGTTAGCTGTGGGTTTGCCGTAAACAGACTTTATTATATTGAGCTATATTCCCTCTACACCAACTTTGTTGATAGCTTTTATCATGAACGAATGTTGAATTTTGTTAAGCGTTTCTTCTGCATCTGCTGTGACAACCATGTGATTTTAATCTTTTATTAATGTGTTGTGGGATATTAGTTTTTTACATAAAAAGGAGGCTGCAAAATACACCTCCAACTTATTGACAGTGGGTACCTCTAGAATGGCAGAGAGGAGTAAAGAAGGACTTTTCAGTTTTTAGCCATTGCTACCAATGCTGCCTGAACATTATTTACACACATCTTAGTATGAAGCCTATCTCAGTAAGATATGAAACCTGAATGCTATAAATGAAATGAACAGCATGTAAAAGTTTTACACTGGATCAGTCAGAGTTCAACCTGAAAAGTGGGAAAGCATGAATGTGTGTGTGTGTATAATTTGGGGTGTTGACTAAGCAAATTTGAAATCAGTAAAACAGATCTTCAGGAACAGAATATCACAAGTAGATTGGAACTATATTTTCTCCTTCTGAAAAAAGCCTCTGTTCTGCTTTTAAGGCTTTTCAACTTATTGAATCAGCAACACCCTCCCTCAACCCCACTCCCACCAACTGTCCACGATAATCTCCTTTACTTAAAGTCAACTAATTAAGGGCTTTAATACATCTTAAATACCTTTACAGCAAAACCAAGATTAGCATATGATTGAATAACTGGATACTGTTGACAGCTCAAAGCCATCATATATACAAATTAAAAATTTATGTTCAGCAAAAGACTGTGAACAAAGAGAGACAACGGACAGGTAAAATATATCTACAATAGAGATAATAAAGGGATTAATACTAAAAATTTATTGAGTTCTCCCCATCAAGAAAAAAGTCATGAAACAGCTGATAGAAAAATGAGCAAAGGATATGAATAGGTAATACACACACAAATAGTGGAAGTGACAAATAGATTCAAGGGATTAGATCTGATAGACAGAGTGCCTGAAGAACAATGGATGAAGGTCTGTAACACTGTACAGGAGGCAGTGATCAAAACCATCTCCAAGAAAAAGAAATGCAAAAGGGCAAAATGGCTGTCTGAGGAGGCCTCACAAACATCTGAGAAAAGAAGAGAAGCGAAAAGCAGAGGAGAAAAGGAAAGATATATCCATCTGAATGCAGAGTTCCAAAGAATAGCAAGGAGAGATAAGAAAGCCTTCCTGTGTGACCAATGCAAAGAAATAGAGGAAAACACGGAGAAGGAAATGGCAACCCACTCCAGTATTCATGCCTGGAAAATTCCATGGACCGAGGAGCCTGGTGGGCTACCATCCATGGGGTCGCAAAGAGTCAGACATGACTGAGCGACTTCTGTGTTTTTGAAGCTCAAAGGGATATGGGTCACTGAAAAGGATATAAACCAGGGCAGAATTTCTTAAAGAAGCAACAGATTAGTTAGTTACAACATCAAGATAAATGGAATTGAAACAGAGATGCTACCAAGAGAGTCGGGCAGTACTGCTTAAATAATGCTCAAGAGTTTCTATTCTTAAGTTGTTTCCTCTTGAGAGAAGAAGAAGAAGAGCCCTGGGCCCACTCAGCTCTGCCTTTTCTGTTCCCCACTTTGGTCATGTGTTGTCACTTTCAGAATTGCACTTTTTTCACCTTGTCATAGTAGCTGCCAAAGTGTGTTTTTATAAACATGGGGTTCTAGAGCGCTGGCTTCCTGGGGCAGAGGAGAGAAAGAAATGCGTGTTGTACAAAATCAGTACGTTCATATGTTTAATAAAATAGTTCTATTATTGAAAAAAAAAAAAAGAAATAGAGGAAAACAATGGAATGGGAAAGACCAGAGATTTCTTCAAGAATATTACAGATACCAAGGGAACATTTCATGCAAAGATGGAACAGAATAATAAAGAACAGAAGTTGTATGGACCTAACAGAAGCAGAAGTTATTAAGAAGAGGTGACAAGAATACACAGAAGAACTATACAAAAAAAGATCTTAATGACCTAGATAAACACGATGGTGTGATCACTTACCTAGAACCAGTCATCCTGGAGTATGAAGTCAAGTGGGCCTTAAGAAGCATCACTAGGAAAAAAGCTAGTGGAAGTGATTGGAATTCCAGCTGAGCTATTTCAAATGTTAAAAGATGATGCTGTGAAAGTGCTACATTCAATATGCCAGCAAATTTGGAAAACTCAGCAGTGGCCATGGGACTGGAAAAGGTCCGTTTTCATTCCAATCCCAAAGAAAGGCAGTGCCAGAGAATGTTCAAACTACCACACAATTGCACTCATTTCACATGCTAGCAAAGTAACGCTCAAAATTCTCCAAGCGACGCTTCAACAGTACGTGAAATGAGAACTTCCAGATGTACAAACTGGATTTAGAGAAGGCAGAGGAACCAGAGCTCAAATTGCCAATATCGGTTGGATCATAGAAAAAGCAAGAAAATTCCAGAAAAACATCTACTTATGCTTCACTGATTATGCTAAAGCCTTTCCCTGTGTGGATCACAACAAACTGTGGAAAATTCTTAAAGAGATGGGAATGCCAGACCATCTCACATGCCTCCTGAGAAACCTGTATGCAAGTCAAGAAGCAACAGTTAGAACTGGACATGGAACAACAGACTGGTTCAAAATTGGGAAAGGAATTTGTCAAGGCTGTATATTGTCACCCTGCTTATTTAACTTATATTCAGGGTACATCACGTGAAATGCCAGACTGCATAAAGTACAAGCAAGCATCAAGATTTCTGGGAGAAATATCAATAACCTCAGATGCACAGATAATACTACCCTTATGGCAGAAAATGAAGAGGAACTAAAGAGCCTCTAGATGAAGGTGAAAGAGGAGAGTGAAAAACCTGGCTTAAAGCTCAACATTCAGAAAACTAAGATCATGGCATCCAGTCCCATCACTTCATGGCAAATAGATGGGGAAAATGTAGAAACAGTGGTAGATTTTATTTTCTTGGGCTTCAAAATCATGGTGGATGGTGACTGTATCCATGAAATAAAAGAAACTTGCTCCTTGGAAGAAAAGCTATGGAAGCTATCTATAGGAAGAAAATCCTATAGATAGGATATTAAAAAACAGAGACATCACTTTACTGATAAAAGTCTATATAGTCAGAGCTATTTTTACCAGTAGTCATATATGGATGTGAAAGTTGGACAATAAAGAAGGCTGAGTGCCAAAGAAATTATGCTTTTGAATTGTGGTGCTGGAGAAGACTCTTGAGAATCTCTTGGACTGCAAGGATATCGAACCAGTCAATCTTAAAGGAAATCAACCCTGAATATTCATTGGAAGGACTGATGCTGAAACTGAAGCTCCAATACTTTGGCCACCTGATGTGAAGAGCTGATTCACTGGGAAAGACCCTGATGCTGGGAAAGATAGAAGGCAGGGCAAAAAGGGGATGACACAGGATGAGATGGTTGCATGGTATCACTGACTCAATCAACATGAATTTGAGCAAACTCCGGGAGATGGTAAAGGGCAGGGAAGCCTGGCATACTGCAGTCCATGGGGTCACAAAGATGTGGACACGACTGAGCCAGGCTTCAGCAATACGTTAACTGTGAACTTCCAGATGTTCAAGCTGGTTTGAGAAAAGGCAGAGGAACCAGAGATCAAATTGCCAACATCCGCTGGATCATCGAAAAAGCAAGAGTTCCAGAAAAACATCTATTTCTGCTTTATTGACTATGCCAAAGCCTTTGACTGTGTGGATCACAATAAACTGTGGAAAATTCTGAAAGAGATGGGAATACCAGACCACCTCACCTGCCTCTTGAGAAATCTGCATGCAGGTCAGGAAGCAACAGTTAGAACTGGACACGGAACAACAGACTGGTTCCAAATAGGAAAAGGAGTACGTCAAGGCTGTATATTGTCACCCTACTTACTTAACTCATATGCAGAGTACATATTGAGAAACGCTGGGCTGGAGGAAGCACAAGCTGGAATCAAGATTGCCGGGAAAAATATCAATAACCTCAGATATGCAGATGACACCACCCTTATGGCAGAAAGTGAAGAGGAACTAAAAAGCCTCTTGATGAAAGTGAAAGAGGAAAGTGAAAAAGTTGGCTTAAAGCTCAACATTCAGAAAACGAAGATCATGGCATCTGATCCCATCACTTCATGGGAAATAGATGGGGAAACAGTGGAAACAGTGTCAGACTTTATTTTTCTGGGCTCCAAAATCACCACAGATGGTGACTGCAGCCATGAAATTAAAAGACGCTTACTCCTTGGAAGGAAAGTTATGACCAATCTAGATAGCATATTCAAAAGCAGAGACATTACTTTGCCAACAAAGGTCCGTTTAGTCAAGGCTATGGTTTTTCCAGTGGTCATGTATGGATGTGAGAGTTGGACTGTGAAGAAAGCTGAGTGCAGAAGAATTGATGCTTTTGAACTGTGGTGTTGGAGAAGACTCTTGAGAGTCCCTTGGACTGCAAGGAGATCCAACCAGTCCATCCTAAAGGAGATCAGTCCTGGGTGTTCACTGGAAGGACTGATGCTGAAGCTGAAACTCCAATACTTTGGCCACCTCATGGGAAGAGCTGATTCCTTGGAAAAGACCCTGATGCTGGGAGGGATTGGGGGCAGGAGGAGAAAGGGACGACAGAGGATGAGATGGCTGGATGGCATCACCGACTGGATGGAGTGAGTCTGAGTGAACTCTGGGAGCTGGTGATGGACAGGGAGGTCTAGCGTGCTGCGATTCAAGGGGTCGCAAAGATCAGACACTTTGAGCGACTGAACTGAACTGAACTGAGTGACTGAAGAACAACAAGAACACAAAATACAACAGTGTGATGAAAAATGTATATGAAAATGTTCAAACTCATTAGTAATTAAGAAAACAAAATTTGAGATTTTTAACTTTTTCTGATAATTTTGGATACTATTAAAAGTTAGCAAAAATAAAGAGGAATGGGCATTCTTATTCATACAGAAAGTCGTTGGTAAGAGTGTACACTGACAAAGGATTTTAAAAAGGAAATTTAATAGTATCTCTGAAAATTGTAAATGAACATACTTCTACTTGTGAACTGCTAGGGATCTATTGTCTCTTACTCCTTTTGTTAATCACCAAGTTCAAATATTAAATATTATACAATTGAGCTTCCAACTAACTCTCCCTCCCTCTTAATTCTTCTCTTATTGACTTCAGCTTTATACTATGAATACTTACAGACAGATCTCCCTAATTCTCTTTTCTATTATACACAGACATAGATATACCCATACACACATACAGCTATGCCACAGCACTGTAACAGCCCCAAGCTGGAAACAACCCAGTTGTGTAACAACTATAGCATGAATAAAGAATTTATTCACAATAAAGAAAGCAAAGGACTATTAAACACAAATATCAACATAGATGACCCTAAAAAAATACTGCGGGTAAAAGAAGCAAAAAACCAAGAAAACAAAAAGTATGATTCTATTTAAACTATGTTCAAAATAGGCAAAACTATACTACCTTATTTAGGGATGCATAGGACTTCCCTGGTGGCTCAGATGGTAAAGCATTTGTCTACAACGTGAGAGACCTGGGTTCGATCCCTGGGTTGGGAAGATTCCCTGGAGAAGGAAATGGCAGCCCACTCCAGTACTGTTGCCTTGAAAATCCCATGGACAGAGGAGCTTGGTGCAGGCTACCATCCATGGGGTCACAAAGAGTCGGGCATGACTAAGCAAGCGACTTCACTTTCACGTTCATCTAGGGGGTAAAACCATAAAGAAAAGCAAGAAAATAAAATGATTTCCGTAAATGTTAGGCTAGTGATTATGATGGGTGGGGGAGGAGGAAGGGAGTTGTGATTGGGGGGGTGAATTCAAGGAGACTTTAGGATGTGATTGACCTTAGACTTCTTGACAGACTTTTTGACCTTGATGGTACTGACATGTTAAACCGAATGTAAGTGTTTTATGCTTTTCTGTATTCTCATAATTATAAAAAAAAAGTCACTGAGAAACTTTCTGAGGTGCTGGCAGTCTTCTATTATTCTTTTCTTATTTCCAGCTTTGTTGAGATGTAACTGACTTATACCATTGTATAAGTTGAACATGTATAATCCGTTGATTTGATACATTTGTAAATCACAAAATGATGGCAACTATAATGTTAGCTACCACGTCCATCCTGTCACATATGCCGGTTGCACAAATTTTGCCTTATCATTTTGTAAACTAAATTTGCATCTGACTTCCACATTTTTTGATTTGTTGTATTTGACTTAAAAATAAAATTTAAAAACTTCTATGGATTACTTGCTGCCTACAGAGTAAAGTTCTGAGTCCTTCATCTGAACTTTCAAATGCCTCCATCTACTGATGACTTTTCAGCCTCTCTAATCCTAACTCCCACTACTACCTTCAGTGGAAACCCAAAAAACCCCAAACAAAACAAAACCAAAAAAGCCCCAACAGATACTAATTTTAGTAAAATGCCTTTACAGAAAAAAGAAAAGACAAACAGAAAATTGCCCTTTCCTCTTACTCTGTATTTGAAAGTAAATGGGCAAGGATTATGAATTGCCTACCACATGTTTTTCTAAAATGAATCAGAGCAGGATGAGATGCCTGGTTAGTCTTTGGCTATAATGAATGTGTGTCTGTGACAGCATTCTCAAAAAGAACGTATTTCTCCCAAGTTACTATCTAGCTGGCATTCTGATTAAGACTTTTCTTTTAGGCCAAATAAGCAATAAAAAATGGTTGAAGGCAAGTATATGTGATGTTACATGCTGGTGTGTGTCCACCAAAACACAGTGGAAACTAAATAAATGACCTGAATTGAGCCCTGAGTCTTCACGCACAGACTATCAGTTTCACACTTAGTCATAGTTAACTTCACACATAGATGCCACTGAGACAACCAGGGCCAAATGTTCCTGGAAAATGGGACTTCTTAGACATTCACAGACATTTGGTGCAAATACCTGCACCCCATGCTTTGGGTGGAGATCTCAGCAAGAAAACTGATGGGCAGCTTCCAGGGGAAAAAATGAGGGAGGGGCAGGAT
Source organism: Bos indicus x Bos taurus (assembly GCF_003369695.1). Lineage (NCBI taxonomy): Eukaryota > Metazoa > Chordata > Mammalia > Artiodactyla > Bovidae > Bos > Bos indicus x Bos taurus. The sequence goes on along the minus strand of NC_040079.1, from coordinate 109,463,862 downwards.
GTGGTCTTGATGATTCAGAGGCGCCCCCCCTGCCCTCCCCCACCAGTTTGAGTCAGCATGCAGCCACATGGCCCCACATGGGGCAGCGACAGCTCCTGATGAGTTGTCATACGAGGTCCTCCCAACCTGCCTTCATTAAAGCACTTGGTGATTTCAGAAGCCCACATCACATATGAGTAGTTTTACCCTTTCTAAATTGGTCAAGCAGCAAGTGGTTGACGCTTTCTGATCTACAGGGTATGGTGGCACGGGGTGCTGCTGGCCATTTTGATACTTGCTTGCCTTCCCTTGTCCTTAAAATGATAAACTTCCATCACTCATTTGGAGGCAGCTTAGCATGGCTTCCCTGGTGGCTCAGACGGTAAAGCGTCTGCCTGCAATGCAGGAGGCCCGGGTTCAATTCCTGGGTCGGGAAGGTCCCCTGGAGAAGGAAATGGCAATCCACTCCAGCACTCTTACCTGGAAAATCCCATGGACGGAGGAGCCTGATAGGCTACAGTTCATGGGGTCGCAAAGAGTTGGCCACAACTTCACTTTCACCTTCACTTAGCATGGCAGTTGAGCCCCTGGATGTTGGTGCCAAGCTGGCTGGGCTCAAATCCCTGCTCACCACCCCTGGACTTGTGATTTTAAAAGTGTGCATAAATCCCTCCTCTTTGCCCCAGGGCATGAATTGTGTGCTCTTCACATGATTGGTGCAGGAGGAGCAGAGGGTCATCCTTCTGGTTCAACACTGGCAGCAGTCAGAGCAAGCTCCAGCAGGGCGGTCCTACTGCTGGCTGCGTCCGGGTTCCAGGGCACGCAGAGTCGGTCACACTGTCCAGAGCTGACCGTCAACTATCCACGTCTTGGATCTGGAGTACTGTCCACGACTGCATCGTCCTCAACCCGTCCATGCTGGCAACTCCGGGAGTTATCCAGTCACCTTTTAACACCTTCTTTTCTGCTTCAACTTTGGCTTTTTTAAAATATAACTAAGATTACTGACTGATACGATGACCTTGGAAATTTTTATTACGTTTTTCTCAGCTTCTTTTCTCATCTGTAAAGTAGCTTAGTAGTATCTATCTCTTAGGGTTAGTAGGAGACTTATAAATATGTTACTGCATGCAAGTGTTCATTATGGTACTGGTGCACAGTAAGGATCCCTAAAATATTAGCTATTATTATTAATTTGTGGGGCACAAGAAGTACATAGGACTGCTTAAGTAAGAGTAAAACGTGGTACGAGAAAGTCCTTGTCATTTATCTTAGAGTTAAGAACTGTAGCTTGGAGTCTTAGAAATTAGAGCTCATTCATTATATGTTAGCTTCAAGATTCAAGTACTGTGACCCCATCTGACTGGTTATGTTGAAGAAATAACTCCATCTTTATTACAAAGATAGGATGAAAATTAACCTAGGAACTTTTGTGGCTTTAATTTATGGTTGGCTGATTTAGGCAACCACAAGTATTTTGTTTTCCTTATCTAAATTTGACACGTAGATCAAAAAGGGCACACATCTAAGTTTATACTTGATTATCATACAAAGCAAAGTGTTGAACATTACCAATACTACAGAGGCTTACCCTGTGTTCCCATCCTCAGAGGCATCACTACACAGATTTCTTTTACCATAAATTTAGGTTGCCTGTTTTTGAACTTTACATAAATGAGATTCTATAGTACGTAATCTTTTTGTTGCTAAATGTTACATCTTTTGAGATACATCCATGTTGCACACAGAAATAGTTCTTTACATTGCTACATAGAATACATGCCACACTTTATTTGTCCATTCTACTGTTAATAGACATTTGGGTTGCTTCCAGTTTGGTGCTATTAAGAATAATGTACTGAGAATATTCTTGTAATTATCTTTCATGCTCATATGTATGCATTTCTTTTGGATTTACACCTAGGGGTTGAATTGCTTAACCACAGGGTAGACATATGCTTAATTTAACTGGCCACAAAATTTCAAAAGTAGTTTTACCAGATCACACTCTCAAGAATTCCAGGAGTTTCTGTTGCTCTATATTCTAAAATCTGTATCATCAACCTCTTAAATTTTAGCCTTTCTGGGATGTGTGTAGAGATATTCTGTTATGTTTTCAACTTGAATTTTCCTGACAACTAATGATGTTGAACACATTTTCATGTTCACTGACCATTTGCATATACTCTTTCATAATTCTGTTCATATCGTTGAGCCTTTCTTTAAAAAAAAACGGAGTCAATTTTTTTTTTATTGAGTTACAAGAAATCTTTATACACTCTGGAAATGAGTTCTCAGTGTGATTTATAGACATAAAATACCTTTTCCGACTTTGTGTCTTGCCTTTTCATTCTCTTAATAATTTCTTTTGATGAATAGAAGTTTTAAAGTTACAATACATCCAAATGATGACTTTTCCCTATTATGGTGTTTTTCCAAAAGAAAATAGACTTCATTGTTTAAAGCAGTCTTAGGATCATGGAAAAATGAGCAGAAGGAAAGAGTTTTTATTCCCATATACTCACCCCTACTCACCGAGTTTCCCCTGTTATTAACATCATGCATTGGTGTGGCACATTCCTGAACACTGATGAGCAAATATTGATACATTATTATTAACTAAAGTTCATAGCTTACATTTACATTTCACTCTTTATGTTGTACACTTTTTTGGTTTTGACAAATGAATCATGGTATTTATCCCCCATTATAGTATCATACAGTATATAGCATATAGTATCATACAGCCCTAAAAATCTCTTGTCTTTCTCTTCATCTTCCCTCTCAACCCTTGATAACCATTGATCTTTTCACTGTATCCATAGTTTCTGCTCCAGAATGTCATATATTTGGAATCATACAGGATGTAGCCTTTTCAGACTGACTTCTTTCACTTATCAATACACATTTAAGGTTCCCCCATGGCTTCATATCTCATTATTTTATACTGAATAATATTCCATTGACTGGATATACTAGAGTTTATTTATCCATTTACCTACTAAAAGACACCTTGGTGGCTTCCATGTTTTGGCAATAATAAACAAAGCTCTTATAAACATCTATGTACAGGTATTTGTGTGAACTTAAGTTATCCTTTTCTCTGGGTAAATGCCAGGAAGTATGACTGCTGGCCACCCAAGATAGATGGATCATGGTGGAGAGTTCTGACAAAATGTGATCCATTGGAGAAGAGAATGGCAAACCACTTCAGTATTCTTGCCTTGAGAACCCCATGAACAATATGAAAAGGCAAAAAGATATGACACTAAAAGATGAACGCCCCAGGTTGGTAAGTGTCCAATATGCTACCAGAGAAGAGTAGAGAAATAGCTCCAGAAAGAATGAAGAGGCTGAGCCTAAGTGAAAACAGCACCCAGTTGTGGATGTGACTGGTGATGGAAGTAAACTCTGATGCTGTAAAGAGCAATACTGCACAGGAACCTGGAATGTCAGGTCCATGAATCAAGGTAAGTTGAAAGTGGTCAAACAGGAGATGGCAAGAGTGAACAGTGACATTTTAGGAATCAGTGAACTGAAATGGACCAGAATGGGTGAATTTAATTCAGATGACCATTATATCTACTAGTGTGGGCAAGAATCCCTTAGAAGAAATGGTGTAGCCCTCATAGTCAACAGAAGAGTCCAAAATGCAGTACTTGGGTACAATCTCAAAAACGACAGAATTATATCTGTTCTTTTCCAAGGCAAACCATTCAATATCATAGTAATCCAAGTCTATGCCCCAACCAGTAATGCTGAAGAAGGTGAAGTTGAATGGTTCTATGAAGACCTACAAGACCTCCTAGAACTAACACTAAAAAAAAGATGTCCTTTTCACCATAGGGGACTGGAATGCAAAAGTAGGAAGTCAAGAGATACCTGGAATAACAGGCAAGTTTGGCCTTGGAGTACAAAATGAACAGGGCAAACGCTATCAGGGTTTTGCCAAGAGAACGCACTGGTCATAGCAAACACCCTCTTCCAACAACACAGACAGGACTCTACACATGAACATCACCAGATGGTCAATACCAAAATCAGATTGATTATGAAGATGGAGAAACTCTACACAGTCAGCAAAAACAAGACGGGGAGCTGACTGTGGCTCGGATCATGAACTCCTTACTGCAAAAACCAGACTTAAATTGAAGAAAGTAGGGAAAACCACTAGACTATTGAGATATGACCTAAATCAAATCTCTTGTGATTATAGAGTGAAAGTGACATAAATTCAAGGGATTAGACCAGATAGATAGAGTATCTGAAGAACTGTGGACGGAGGTTCGTTAACATTGTATAGGAAGCGATGATCAAGACCATCCCCAAGAATAAGAAATGCAAAAGGCAAAATGGCTGTCTGAGGAGGCCTTACAAATAGCTGAGAAAAGAAGAGACGTGAAAGACAAAGGAGGAAAGGAAAGATATATCCATCTGAATGCAGAGTTCCAAAGAATAGCAAGGAGAGATAAGAAAGCCTTCCTGTGTGACCAATGCAAAGAAATAGAGGAAAACAATAGAACGGAAAAGACTAGAGATCTCTTCAAGAATATTACAGATACCAAGGGAACATTTCATGCAAAGATGGAACAGAATAATAAAGAACAATAAAGAACACAAATGGTATGGACATAACAGAAGCAGAAGATATTAAGAAGAGGTGACAAGAATACACAGAAGAACTATACAAAAAAGATCTTATTGACCTAGATAACCACGATGGTGTGATCACTTACCTAGAACCAGTCATCCTGGAGTATGAAGTCAAGTGGGCCGTAGGAAGCATCACTAGGAAAAAAGCTAGTGGAGGTGATGGAATTCCAGCTGAGCTATTTCAAATCCTAAAAGATGATTCTGTGAAAGTGCTGCACTCAATTTGCCAGCAAATTTGGAAAACTCAGCAGTGGCCATGGGACTGGAAAAGGTCCGTTTTCATTCCAATCCCATAGAAAGGCAATGCCAAATAATGTTCAAACTACCGCACAATTGCACTCATCTCACATGCTAGCAAAGTAATGTTCAAAATTCTCCAAGCGAGGCTTCAACAGTACGTGAAATGAGAACTTCCAGATGTACAAGCTGGATTTAGAGAAGGCAGAGGAACGAGAGCTCCAATTGTCAATATCTGTTGGATCATAGAAAAAGCAAGAGAATTCCAGAAATACATCTATTTCTGCTTCACTGACTATGCTAAATCCTTTGCCTGTGTGGATCACAACAAACTGTGGAAAATTCTTAAAGAGAAGGGAATACCAGACCACCTCACCTGCCTCCTAAGAAACCTGTATGCAGGTCAAGAAGCAACAGAACTGGACATGGAACAACGGACCGGTTCAAAATTGGGAAAGGAATACGTCAAGGCTGTATATTGTCACCCTGCTTATTTAACTTATATTCAGAGTACATCACGTGAAATGCCAGACTGCATAAAGTACAAGCAAGCATCAAGATTTCTGGGAGAAATATCAATAACCTCAGATGCACGGATAATATCACCCTTATGGCAGAAAATGAAGAGGAACTAAAGAGCCTCTAGATGAAGGTGAAAGAGAAGAGTGAAAAACCTGGCTTAAAGCTCAACATTCAGAAAACTAAGATCATGGCATCTGGTCCCATCACTTCATGGCAAATAGATGGGGAAAATGTGGAAACAGTGACAGACTTTATTTTCTTGGGCTCATTGGAAAAGACCCTGATGCTGGGAAAGACTGAAGGCAGGAGAAAGGGATGACAGAGGATGAGATGGTTGGATGGCATCCCTGACTGGATGGACATGAGTCTGAGAAAGCTTCGGGAGTTGGTGATGGACAGGGAAGCCTGGTGTGCTTCAGTCCATGGCGTTGCAAAGAGTTGGACACAACTGAGCGACTCAACTGATGATTGTTAGATCAGATGGTAAAATTACATTTAGTTTTGTAAGAAACTGCGTAATTGTCTTTCAAAGTGCACCATTTTGCATTCTCATCAGCAACGAAGAAAAATTCCTCACCAGCTTTTGCTGGTGTCAGTGTTCTGGATTTCGGTCATTCTAATAGTGGTGTAGTGGTATCTTGTTTTAATTTGTACTTTCTTTCCTGGTGACGTACATCGTGGAGCTTCTTTTCTTATGCTCTTCTTCAATCTGTACATTTTCTTGGGTGAGGTGTCTGTTATGATCTTTGGCCCACTTTATAATCTGATTGTTTGTTTTCTTATTGTTGATTTTAAGACTTCTTAGTATATTTAGAATAACAATCCATTATCAGGGATGTCTTTTACACGTGCTTTCTTCCAGTCTATGGCTGGTCTTATCATCCTCCTGATATTTTGCAGAGCAGAAATTTTTAATTTCAGTGAAGTTCAGTTTATCCATTCTTTTTTTCATGGATCATTCCTTTACTGTTGTGTGGAAAAAGTCAGTGCCATAATCACTTAGGTTTTCTTCTGTTATCTTCTAGGAGTTTATAGTTTTAGGTTTTACATTTAGCTATACGATTCATCTTACGTCAGCTTTTGTGAAGGGTGTAAGGTTCTTGTCTAGATCCTTTCTTTTTTTCTTTTAGCGTGTGGACGTTGTTCCAACATCATTTGTTGAAAAGACTATCTTTGCTCTACTGTTTTGCCTTCGTTCTTTTGTCAAAAATCAGTTTATTTATGGGGGTCTATTTCTGGGTTCTCTACTCTGTTACCTTGATTTACTCGCCTCTCCTTTGACCAATATCACACTGTCCTGACTACCATTCCCTAGATACCTCCAGTGTGAAACTCAGAGCTCATTATACACAGGATGGAACTATGGTCTAAGTGGCTACTTGGACTTGTGGTCTGTAGAAGCAGAGACAGTTCATATGACCAGTTTAAAATGTACTAGTCTGTCCCCTTTCAGTGGCAAGTGACAGAAAGCCAGTTGCAACTTAAGCAAAGGAAGGAATGTTTTGGCTCTCAAGAATGAGGAGGATCTGAAGTGGAACTGGGATCAGATATATCCCAAATCAACATCAATTTCTCCCTTTTTGTCTCAATCTCTTCACTTCTCTTCCTCATTTAGTGGATTTGAAACAAAAAGAAAAATAAAAAGCCCCAAATCCCCACATCGTATGCCTTCAAGAAAACTTCATTTCCTTCAAGTGTTTGCTCAGATCTCCCTTCTTCAGTGAGGCTGACCAATTCTCACTTTATTCAGCCAAAACTGTTCCCTCTATCCCAGCAGTCCTGATTCATTTCACCATGCTCTATTTTTACATTTCCTTGCTTACCACTTCCCAAGATGGTGTAGTATTTTCTTATTTATGTTTTTAATTTACCTCTCTCAGCTGGAACGTTACTTCTACCAGAGTAGGGCTCTTGTGTGCTTTATTTATCAACATATTCCAAATCCTTGCTTCTCAGGTAGTTCAAATAGTAAAGAATCTGCCTGCAACGCAGGAGACCTCAGTTTGATCCCTAGGTCAAGAAGATCCCTTGGAGAAGGGCATGGCAACTCACTCCAGTATTCTTCCCTGGAAAACCCCATGGACAGAGGAGCCTGGCAGGCAATAGTTCATGGAGTCACAGAGAATTGGACACAACTGAGCAACGAACACTTCCTTTTTCCGATCACCTATAATAGGGTACCTAGAGCATCCTCTCATGGTAGGTGCTCAATACTGTTGAGTGAATGAAAGGGAATTTATTATATCACATAAGAAGAAGTCTCAAGTTGGGTGCTCCCAGGATTTTCCGTTCTGTAGCTCAGTGGCCTAATTAAGAACCATGTTCTTTTCATCTTCTCTGCCTGCCATCCTCAGCTTGTCAGGCTGGTCTCTCAGGTTAGCTCCTGGCACGGTTGCAGGATGGCTACTGCAGTTCCAGACATCACATCTCAGACACATCTAGCAGAAGCAGAATGATGACTATAAGTTGCTTTCTTACTTATCCCCTTTTATTTTTAATCAATGAGGAAACATAGTATTTTTTTTTAAACACCCTTGCATATGCAATATGTGTGTGTTAGTCACTCAGTCATGTCTGACTCTTTGTGACCCTGTGAACCGTAGCCCACCAAGCTCCTCTGTCCATGGAATTCTTTATGCAAGAATACTGGAGTGGGTTGCCATTTCCTACTCCAGGGGATCTTCCCGACCCAGGGAAGATCCTCAGGTCTCTTGAATTGCAGGCAGATTCTTTACTGTCTGAGCCACCAGGGAAATACCTGAAATTAAAATAAATGCATATAATTGCATTAGTTTCTAAGCTAACCCTTATTGATGAGAATGTATATTCTTGGGACCTCCCTGGTGGTCCAGTGGTTGACTCTGCACTCTCAGTGCAGGAGGTACAGGTTCAATCCCTGGTCAGGGAACTAAGATCCTACATGCTGTAGGTATGCCCCCCACAAAAAAGTATTTATTCTTAGCATAAACTACTTAATTGCAACAATAGTATTTTAGGAAGAAGCATGTCAATGTAAATTTATGAAACATTAAGGCACTTTGGATTTAGAAAGTGTAATAATTTGGACACTGTGCTTAAAAAGTTTAATAGCTAGAAAAATATTTTAAAATTCATATCAGTTACTTGTTTTGATAAAATTCTGAGAAAAAAACACACGTAGAAATATGCCGTAAGGATGAGTAAGGGGAGAGGCATCTTGAGTATATTAAAGACAAAGTATCTTTAAAGACAATGAAAATGTACTTAAAAATACAAAATTTGTACAAAAGCATGATACAGCCAAAAACACATGGAAAACAATTTTAATATATTTTTTGGTCTGATTCATTGAATACATATTTTATGTAACTTAGGTTACAGGTCAAATGGATTAAGAAATTCACTTTTGCTAGGAAAATAAGATATTGGTAAGGGAACTGTCGAGCTCATTTAATAGTACTGTTCTGAAAAAATGAAGAATAATTAATCTGAACTGTTTAACACACGGACTTTATTGGTTACAATTTTGCTTAACATATGTAATATGGCTCCTGCTTATAAAATCTGAAGAGAAACTAACCACCAGTCACCCTGCTAATCCATGGGGCACTTCTGGCTGAATTAAGTTTGTCCTTGTTAAAGAAATTATCTTCGTTTTCTTCCCCTCTCAGGAATGCATGTAAAACAGTTCCTGTCTCGATGCATGCCTAAGGCAAAAAGTTCAGTGCTCAATTACCTGCTGTCTGCAGTCTCGTATTTTGCAGTGAGCCAGTGAAACAGCATTTTAATCAGACGTCTTGACCCATGCTCTTCTGTTTTCCTTTGCAGCCTTGCAAGCTATTTGGCATATGAAGGTCCTGACCTGAGAAAACCATCTTGGATAACCGTGGCAAGGAGAAGGAAAAATGCAACAGCTAGGAGATTTCGGTAAACAGTAGAATCATGCCAACCTAATCTGTGTTAAAATGCTTGGAATGTGGGAGCCGCTGATGATGCCTGTTGTCTGTGTGTCTGACTGAATCCTTTCTTTTCTCAGAGCAGCAAAGCAAAGCCTGGGAACCAGGCCAAATGCCTGCCACTTACCTTAAATTGATCAGCTACTTTGAGATTAAAACCCCTGAGAGCTGCCACACCGTGAAAACAAGGCCTCCTTCACATTAAAGGCAAATTGCGACTTTGGGTTTGCTGTGATCTTTTTTTCCATTTTATCCAGTTTTTCACAGTGCGCACTTTTTTTTTTTTTTCCTTTCCATTTATGCTCCAATGTAGAAGCCAATAGTTACAGCATCTTGGCCAAGCATTCATTAAGGTTTATAAGAACAAAATTTATGGTTATTTAGCAGTTGGCACAAAGACAGACTTGCTGAAGAAAGAAAAAGGAATACAGGTGGGAAATATAAGCCCCAACAAAGGCCCATACTAAACTGCAGGGCTGTAGTGTGCAAGCTGCTCAGAACTGGTCTGGGAGAAAAATTATATCATATTCAAAAGCAGTCACTTCTCTATTCTGAATCCATCCCATTTTATGGCTCTGTGGATGACTGAAGCAAGTCTGCAGATCATTCCAAGAGATCTTTCTGTCTTGTGTAACTGCTACCATTTACAGGAGCTGGCAGTTGTAGAGATAAATAGATTCGTGTTAATCTGGGTGATAATCTGTCAGTTTGGTTAATAGATGAGGTACATATAAAAATATGTATGTTATGGATCAGAAGAAGGGCTCTCCCATGAAGAGGAGAGTCATGTTAGCCTTGTGAGTAGACCTTACATAATGGCAAGGCCTATGTTCCCAAAAATGTAGGGTGTGGGCAAAACACACCCTTAATCTTTGAATTCAGGCAGTAATGTGGAATTCTGGCACCATCTGGAAGTCTATATTCTTCCTCAGGAAACACTGTTAATGAATCTTGGGTTTTGTGTGGTGTGTGTGTGTGTGTGTGTGTGTGTGTGTGTGTGTTTAATATTCTCTGATTTCTTGACCGAGGGGGATAAGAAAGCATCGTCTTCTGTCATTTGCACTACTTGTAAAACAAATATTTTACGAATATATTTCAGTTTTTTACTTGTTGTTTAGGGAGTATCTGGGAGTACTTGCATGCATTGAAAAATATACAGCTTCAGTGTTTCATGATGTAGACTGTTTCCAAAATATCATTTGTTTTAGCTATGCCAGTAACTTGCTGTATGACTTAGGGAAAGTTAATTTAAATGTCTGTTGCTGCTGCTGCTGCTAAGTCGCTTCAGTCGTGTCCAACTCTGTGCGACCCCATAGACCGCAGCCCACCAGGCTCCCCTGCCCCTGGGATTCTCCAGGCAAGAACACTGGAATGGGTTGCCATTTCCTTCTCCAATGCATGAAAGTGAAAAGTGAAAGTGAAAGTGAAGTCGTGTCCAACTCTTCGCAACCCCATGGACTCAGCGCACCAGGCTCTTTCACCCATGGGATTTTCCAGGCAAGAGTGCTGGAGTGGGGTGCCATTGCCTTCTCCAATCTCCTATTATCAAATGGGAACATTAATACTGTTACAGGGTCCAAGCTTACCATACAACCGGGCAATGAATCAGAGACAGGTGTTGAGGCAAGGAATAGGACTTCATTAAGAGAGCTGGCAGGCCCAGAAGATGGCAAACTAATGTCTCAAAATAACTGTCTTGTCAGGGTTGGATGTCAGGTTATCTTATGGATTGGAGATGGGGAGAGGTGAGGAAACAATGTAAGAAGGCCGTTAATCTTGCAAATATCTCCTAGAATGGCAAGCCTCAGGTAGGGGATATGTTTCTTCCTTCCTGCCATCTACAGGTGGACAGGGTCCTGAATAAAGGCACTTTAGTTCAAGAGTCAGGCAGATGAGCAGGATTCTCTGAGGCAGGCCATTATGTACGATTATCGCAACAAAAACAACGAAAAGCAAGTCAAAGAAACAGTTTCAACATGCAGTCAGAATTGACTTCTGCAGCAATACTAACACCATATTCTCTACTGGGTGAATTGTGATAATGTATGTGTTTCCGCTTCCAATACCTTGCAGACATTACACCGTTTTTCCCCTTCTTTTACATGAAATGAAGTATATATTTCTTACTGACTTTGTTTTGGAAATCTTCCACTTAATTGTTTGTATCAGTGTTACCTCCGATAACCTCCAGTATATCCATACCTCTAGTATGGAAATACATAAATACTAATGTAAGTTATGTGAACTTACATTAGTTCACACATTGCTCTGCAAAGGACCAATTTACTTGTGCATAAATATGAGTACTTTCTCCTAACTACACACACTTCCACTCCCCAAGGGCAAGGGGAATGTTCCTCTTGATATCTCTACATATATGAGATGCTCATTAAGTTTGGAAAATTGAATATGCACACAAACTTTTGCATCAGTTCGTAACATGCTGAATACAACTTTGGCTGCATGAGAACACAAAATGATCATCATTTGCAGACTAATACTACTTATTTCTGAGCATGGGGGAGCCTATTTGTTAAGTAGTGATTAGAAGTCACTTCCTTTGTTTTGCAGAATGCCAGAAATCCAGAGCCATCAGAGAAGGAACAGAAAAAGCTGTTTCAATCTGGTGCTGATCTCTGTTTCTGCATCTTTTTAACCAGCTTGCCTTATGCGTTTGTCATTTAAATTTTCTATCACGGCTTAGGGGATTTTATCGTGACTACTGATTTTTCTAACTTCCAAGCCTTCATACTTTGTATTGCCTATTAATTCTGATCCCTTCATATTTCGTCAGTATGTTTCATGTTTTATCAAGTATCTTTCATATTTTATGAAGTATGTTTAGTGTTAGTCTAAGGATAACTGGAAGATCCCTATATAAAAAGAAGTAGTTGGTTAAAAAAAAAAAAAAGGCAAACAAACAACCGTGCAGTGATCTACTCTGCATTTTGTTGCATAGGGTAACACTTTGAGGACATCAAGAGAATGTGCAATAGAGTCATATTTCATGATGAAATATCCAATGTGGCAGTTCAGAAAGTGTTCCCTGGGGCAATCACAGAATATATAAGACTTACTGCTACTGCTAAGTCACTTCAGTCGTGTCCGACTCTGTGCCACCCCATAGACGGCAGCCCACCAGGCTCCCCGGTCCTTGGGATTCTCCAGGCAGGAACACTGGAGTGGGTTGCCATTTCCTTCTCCAATGCATGAAAGTGAAAAGTGAAAGTGAAGTCGCTCAGTCATATCCGACTCTTAGCAACCCCATGGACTGCAGCCTACCAGGCTCCTCCATCCATGGATTTTCCAGGCAAGAGGACTGGAGTGGGGTGCCAAACTGGGCCTAAAAAGATGGTGGAGAAAGAAGGGAAATTTCTCTAAGAGAGGGGAATGGCATGAACAAAGCACAGAGGTGGGAAAGAACTTAGTGAACTCACAAATCAGACAAGATGTGTCCTGGGTGGAGAGGTTAGAGTGTGGCTAAGAAGGTGATAGGAAAGAGGATTGAGAGAGAAAAAAGAGTTACTAATGAAAGTCCTTGAAAGTCAAAAAGAAGAATAGTGATGGTCTTGGGGAGACAAACGTGACCCTCTGAAGATCTGAGTTGAGAATGAAAGATTTCAGATGATTATCAATTCTTTTTCACTCAAAGAGCCCTAGACTCGGAATCAGAACACCCAGGCTCTGGTTTCCATTTCACCGCTTTAAAGATGTACAGTCTTGAGCAGGTCAGTGAATTTGTCTGAGCCTTAGTCCTTGCACTGATAAAACAGGAATGCTAATACCTGCCTTGCCGGTCTGCTTCAGCATGCCATGGTCAGTCACTGGAGCCACACAGGTGTGATGGAATCAGGGTCTGCAGGACAGCAGGGGCTGCAGGAATTGAGTGAAACGAACAAATCAGAGAGGTTGCAGGTGCTGATGCTTTATCACAGAGGTGACTCTGGTCTGCTGGTCTTCAGAAAAAAAAAATACTGTTTCAATTGACTTCTTTTTTGGAAACTCAGTGTCCTTATCTCCCCATGTCAGTGGGGTTTCTCTTCCCCTCACATTATTCCCTGGTGGCTCCAAGGGTAAAGAATCTGTCTGCAAAGCAGGAGACCAGGGTTCTATCTCTGGGTCGGGAAGATCTCCTGGAGAAGGAAATGGCAACCTACTCCAGTATTCTTGCCTGGAGAATTCCATGGACAGCGGAGCCTGGTGGGCTACAGTCCTTGGGGTCACAAAGAGTTGGACGTGACTGAGCAACTAACACTTTCACAGTTCCACCTTATACACGCCCTCTGTTAACGTTATTCCTTAGTTTTGTGACATCTTATTTTCTGTAAATCCCCAGACCTTCCAGTGAGTCAGACTCTATAAACGATCTTTTTCTTCCCACCTAAAATAATTCACATTCCTCCATTTTCCTAAATCTGCCACTTATTATTTTCCTCATGGAGGTCAGCTGACCCCCTGATCACTCCACCAGCACCCCTCTCTTTCCTCCCAGTAGCCTAGCTCATTCTTGGATCTTCTTGAATTTGAAAAGAGTAAGGAAGTCACAGTGCTAAATGCCAAGCCCTGGTGAGGATGTGGGGAACAAACTAAGATAATGCTGGTGAGCTGGTGATACTGTTGCAACAAACTGAAAATCAATTTGGGATTACCTAGTAAAGCCACAGATGCTTAGAACTGCTCCTAATAATAACGACTGCTATCATACACTGAATGCTTCCTCTCATAGCTTTATTTTCTTGAAGGAGGTGTTATCATTATTCTAATTTTACTGAAGAGGAAACAGGGCATGGAGAAATTAAGTAACACACCCAGGATCACACTGTTGTGACTGTGGTGGAACACAGATTTGGAACGGGCAACTGGTTTCAGAGCCTAAGGTGTTGTCTACACAATTCTGCCTGGAGAAGTTCATGCCCTAGAAACCGTGTTTATCAGATCAGATCAGATCAGTTGCTCAGTCATGTCTGACTCTTTGTGACCCCATGAATCGCAGCACGCCAGGTCTCCCTGTCCATCACCAACTCCCGGAGTTCACTGAGACTCACGTCCATCGAGTCAGTGATGCCATCCAGCCATCTCATCCTCTGTCGTCCCCTTCTCCTCCTGCCCCCAATCCCTCCCAGCATCAGAGTCTTTTCCAGTGAGTCAACTCTTAGCATAGGTGGCCAAAGTACTGGAGTCTCAGCTTTAGCATCATTCCTTCCAAAGAAATCTCAGGGCTGATCTCCTTCAGAATGGACTGGTTAAATCTCCTTGTAGTCCAAGGGACTCTCAAGAGTCTTCTCCAACACCACAGTTCAAAAGCATCAATTCTTCGGCGCTCAGCCTTCTTCGCAGTCCAACTCTCACATCCATACATGACCACAGGAAAAACCATAGCCTTGACTAGATGAAACCATGTTTATAAATATTCACAAATGTTCACTGCAGTACTGCTTAGAACAGCAAAAAGGCATTGTTAGGTAGTTAGAATAGGGAAAAGGAGTCTAGAATGGTGGTGGCTAAAAGATAAGGAATAGAAAAGCCCGCAAAAATAGAACAAAGGAAGGTCTGAGGACCAGAGTGAGGACCTCAGGTAGAACAAACAACACTCCTGGCTGGCCCAATTTACGTAGGGCAGGCCCAGGGTAGGGGGAAAAACATATAAAAAGAGGAGCCAAAGGGCTGGGGGTCACTCGCTCTCACTCCCGCACGCTGGGGCGCTCTTCTCTTACATCTTTGGATCAACGTGCCCTCACACCTCAAGGATGGATTTTCCTGCTATCTTCTAAATAAAATAGAGCTGTAACACTGATTTGTCTAAGAGCTATGACATAGTCCGTTTGAGACCTGAGAGCTATAACACGGTCTGTCCAAGAGCCGAGAGCTGTGACATGCCGAGGGCTTTAATGTCCGTCACTCCAAATCTTTGTTGTGATGAGACAGAACTGAGGAGAATATACTCGCCTGACAGCATGAATGGTCGAACTGCCCCTCCAAAGGTGAATGGGTGGCTATAACCATGGACTACTATTTCAGGAGCTAAAAGGAATAAACTAAATCCACACATGTCAACACAGATGAATCTCAAAAATAGAATATGGTAAGAAAAAGCAAGGTACAGCAAGATATATACAATTACACCAGGGATGATATAAATTTTTAAAATATTTGAGGGATAAATTAGGAGTTTGGGGTTAAAATATGCACTGCTGCTGCTGCTAAGTCACTTCAGTCGTGTCTGACTCTGTGTGACCCCACAGACAGCAGCCCACCAGGCTACTCTGTCCCTGGGATTCTCCAGGAAAGAATAGTGGAGTGGGTTACCACTTCCTTCTCCAGTGCATGAAAGTAAAACGTGAAAGTGAAGTCGCTCAGTCGTGCCTGACTCTTAGCGACCCCATGGACTGCAGCCTACCAGGCTCCTCTGTCCATAGGATTTTCCAGGCAAGAGTACCGGAGTGGGTTGCCATTGCCTTCTCCAAAATACGCACACTACTATACATAAAACATAACCAGCGAGGACCTATTGTATAGCACAGGGAACTATACTCAACATCTTGTGATAACATAGCAAGGAAAAGAATTTTTAAAAGTTTATATATATAAAAAACTGAATCACTTTGCTGTTTACCTGAAGCTAACAAAACATAGCAAATCAATTATATTTTAATAAACATTTTAAAAAGAAGTAAAGCACTTGCAACATAATACATGGTGTGGTTTAGTTGCTAAGTTGTATCCGACTCTTTGCAGCCTCATGGACTGTACCCTGCCAGGTTCCTCTGTCCATGGGATTTCCCAGGCAAGAAATCTGGAGTGGGTTGCCATTTCCTTCTCCAGGATATCTTCCTGACCCAGGGATCGAATCAGCATCTCCTGTTTGATAGGCAGATTCTTTACCACTGAGCCACCTGAGAAGCTCAAATATTTAAATAAGAAGTAAAACACTTGTAACATAATACAAAGCATATAGATAATTTCATGCGTAGTAGATAAAAACCTTAGATGTGAATGAGCTAGACCAACTGAAAGAAACCTTGAGGGATGGAGGGACAAAGTAGGAATGGTGATTTTCTCTGTGTTTGTAGCATTTAAAAACAAAAGAAAGGGTTGATGAAAACATGGGAAAATATTAACATTTTTTAAATCTAGGTACTGGGTACATAGGTATCATATTATCTTTTGGTTCTTTTCTATATGTTGGAAATATTTTATACACACAATTTGAAAACATTTTAAAAAGAAATGACAAGTCAGCCAAAACTTTACGAAAGGGACCATCAGTTTTATGCCTCTTCAAGTCAAAACAAGTAAGGAAAAGGCAATTTCTAGGAGCCTTGAGATTCTCTTGGACTTCAAGGAGATCAAATCAGTCCATCCTAAAGGAAATCAGTCCTGAATATTCATTGGAAGGACTGATGCTGAAGCTGAAGCTCCAATACTTTGGCCACCTGATGTGAAGAACTGACTCACTGGAAAAGACCCTGATGCTGGGAAAGGTTGAAGGTGGGAGGAGAAAGGGGTGACAAAGGATGAGATGGTTGGATGGCATCTCCATCTTGATGGACATGAACTTGGGCAAACTCCAGGAGATAGTGAGGGACAGGGAAGCCTGGCAGGCTGCAGTCCACAGGGTCGCAAAGAGTTGGTCATGACTTAGTGACTGAACAACACAAATACACAAAGGCAAGCAGTTGTGAAGCACGACCTTCTTGTACTAGAGAAACTGCTCTTGGGGGTTTCAGCAGCCCAGCCGTGGCTGATGCTGCAGAAGATGCACTGGGCTCGTCTTTGGATGCTGGGTAGCCTTCTGAGTATGACCCCTAGTGTGATAGCTGAGGCTCTGCTCTTAGAAAGTGAGCAGGGTAGGACATACCTTGGCTACCCATCCACTGATAGCCTGTTACTGATGCAGAGCAGCCAAAACCATAATTTTATTGTTTTGTAGCCAGGCCTCTCTTTATACATCTCATGTCCATAGGGTTGGTATAATTAGAACAAAGAGGTAGCACCTAAGGTATCTATTAAATGCGTAAGGCATTCTGACTGTATTATATTTGTTATATATTGAGCTCATCTCTATGTGCACACGATGCTTGACAAATATGTAGAAAAACAAGTTTTCTGCCCTGGGGTGCTTATGTTCCAATGTGGACAAACAGACAGAGGGGATAGGATCTCTATGTGGGGAAGACTTGGCAGATCGGGAGAGGGTGCCAAGGGAGAAGAGAAGGAAGGCTGAAATCTCTGGGAAAGTGGGGGTGGGGTGGGGAGGGGATAGAGGACCTTTTAAGAAATCTTTTAAAAGTAAATATGAGGTTTAGTCAGTAAAATACTTTTTAAAGAAAACTTTTTTTTTTTTTTTTGAGCGAGAGAGCAGGGGAAAAGATTAAGAAAAACGAATCTCATTGTGACAATAATTATATATGTAGTGAAGCAGCATTAATAGTTTAGCATGGCTGGTGGCTCAGTGGCAAAGAATCTGCTTGCCAATGCAGGAGATGTGGGTACGACCCCTGGGTCAGGAAGATCCCCTGGAGGAGGGCACAGCAACCCACTCTAGTTATCCTTGCCTGGAGAATCCCATGGACAGAGAAGTCTGGCGAGCTACAGTCCATGGGGTCGCAAGAGTCAGCTTAGCTACTCTTGACTAAGTATGTTAGTGTACTTTAGTATGACTTAGCTACTAAAACAGCAACACAATGTATTGAAGCTACCACAGCCAGACAACCTGCTAGATCCCCATGTATATATTACTTCACCAACTTTGAAAGGCTGATTTAATGTCATCACTTTATGCAAGTGGAAACTGAGGTTCAGAGGCTAGGGAACTCAGCAGAATGACACAGCTAGTAAGTGAGTGAGCATGAATTCAAAGTTAGATCTGACTTCAAAGTCCAGGCTTTTACTCCATGCTCCCCTCAAAGGAAAGAGATTGTCAAGGAGTGAGGAACAGACAGGAGGGTTAGAGCACAGTAGGGTTAACTGTATACCCGGGGCAACAATGCAATACAGCCAACTCAGCATTTCAGGGGGTGCATGCGTGTGAGATAACTCGCTTTGGTCATGTCCGACTCCTTGCGACCCCATGGACCATAGCCCACCAGGCTCCTCTGTCCATGGGATTCTCTAGGCAAGAATACTGAATGGGGTTGCCATGCCCTCCTCCAGGGGATCTTCCCGACCCAGGGATCCGACCTGCTTCTCCTGCACTGGCAGGCGGGTTCTTTACCACTAGCGCCACCTGGGAAGCCCAATTTAAGGGGGTACATTTTCTTACGTGAGAAAAAGTAGAATCAATGATGATAGGTTAAAAGACTGAACTGAACTGCATTTATCACTAGTAAATAAAATCTGCTGAGACGTATGCTCACATCCTGGGAGAGCAGTCAGAGAGGACGGCATAGGGTGTGACCATGGAGAAAAAGAGCAATGAGGAGAGATGGACAGGACGGGGTGGGGACGAGCCCTGGATGTGCAAGTCTTTTTTTAAATTTATTTTTAATTAGATGATAATTGCTTTACAATATTGTCTTGGCTTCTGCAGTACAACAACGTGAATCAACCGTAAATAGACATATACTCCCTCCCTCTTGAATCTCCCTCCCACTCCCTCATCCCACCCTTCCCTCTAGGTCGTGACAGAGCACTGATCTGAGCTCCCTGTGTTATACGGCAACTTTGAGTCTGTACACTCAGGCTTTGCTCAGCTGTGTGCCTCTATTTTGCCCCAAATGCATAAGAACCCACTGGCACGATAATCTGCCAGTCTATCTATTCTATCCTTTTCCATCTCTTTCTGAGACAGATTTTTATCAAAATATATTTACTCAGTACGGTTAATAAAATTTAAAAAGGAGAGACATCACTTTGCCAACGGAGGTCCATATAGTCAAAGCTATGATTTATTCAGTAGTCCTGTATGGATGTGAAAGTTGGACCATAAAGAAGGCTGAATGCAGAAGAATGGATGCTTGCAAATTGTGGTGCTGGAGAAGACGCCTGAGAGTCCCTTGGACAGCAAGATCAAACTAGTCAATCCTAAAGGAAACAACATATCACTGAACGTGTAACAACGGACTCGTCCAAAATTGTGGAAGGGGTACGTCAAGTTGTGTTTTGTTACCCTTCTTATTTAACTTATCAGAGGACATCACGTGAAATGCTGGGCTGTATGAAACAGAAGCTGAAATTAAGATTGCCAGGAGAAATATCTACAACCTCAGATATGCTGATGACACCCGTCTAATGGCAGAAAGTGAAGAGGAACAAAAGAGCCTCTTGATGAGTGTGAAAGAGGAGAGTGAAAAAGCTGGCTTAAAACTCAACATTCAAAAAACTAAGATCATGGCATCTGGTCCCATCGTGCAGGCATGCTTACTAAGTTGCTTCAGTCGTGTCCGATTCTTTGCGACGCTATGGACCGTAGCAGGTCAGGCTCCTCTGTCCATGGGACTCTCCAGGCAAGAATACTGGAGTGGCTTGCTGTGCCCTCCTCCAGGGGATCTTCTCAACCCAGGGATCGAACCCAGGTCTCTCACGTCTCCTGCTTTGGCAGGCAGGTTCTTTACCACTGGTGTCACCTGGGAAGCCTCCAGTCCTATCACTTCATGGCAAAAAGGTGGGGGAAAAGTAGGAACAGTGACAGATTTTATTTTCTTGGGCTCCAAAATCGCTGTGGACTGTGACTGTAGCCACAAAATTAAAAGACGCTTGCTCCTTGGAAGAAAAGCTGTGACAAACCTAGAGAGCGTAGTAAAAAGCAGAGACATCACTTGCCAACAAAGGTCTGTACTGTCAAAGCTATGTTTTTTCCAGTAGTCATGTATGGCTGTGAGGGTTAGACCATAAAGATGGCTGAGCGCCAAAGAAATGATGCTTTCGAATTGTGGTGCTGGAGAAGATTCTTGAGAGTCCCTTGGACAGCAAGAAGATGAAACCAGTCAATCCTAAAAGAAATCAACCCTGAATATTCACCGGAAGGACTGAAGCTCCAGTACTTTGGCCACCTGATCTGAACAGCTGACTCACTGGAAAAGACCCTGATGCAGGGAAAGACTGAAGGCAGCAGCAGAAGGGGGCGACAGAGGATGAGACGGTTGGATGGCATTATTGACTCGATGGACATGCGTGCATTCTAAGTCACTTCAGTCACGTCCAACTCTTTGTGACCCCATAGACTGTAGCCTGCCAGGCTCCTTTTGTCACAAAGAATCGGATATGACTTAGCAACTGAACAACAAACAATAACAACAAGGCTATTAAAAAGCAAAATGATTATAAACTTACTTGCCATGCTCTTTCTCAACCCCTGACCCTCAGTCAACCCTCCATCCATCACACAGTCTCATACTTTGAGATCTAACTCAAAACCCCTCACCAATCTGACTCTTCTATCTTGTCCTTCTATTATTTCATGTGTATAAATTTATTATAGAATTTATCATGGTATCTTGTCTCCAGTGTACTTGACAAAGCATCTGACATGTGTTAGGTACTCAAATAGGTACTGAATGAGTGAAAAATTAAATGAAAATCAGAATCAAGGGAAATAACAGAAACCTAGAATTCTAAATATACAGACTGAGATAGATTTTTGTGTTGAGCATCAGATTTGGCTCTGAAAGTCAGGGTCAAAAGAAACACAGAAAAATCACATTATCATTACCAAAAGGAAAAGGAAAACATATTCATGGGGAAGCAGTGCTTATACCTAATTATACATAATTAACCTTTGGGGGCACTTTAAGTAATATGTTTTAAACTGATTTTTCCAAGAAGTAGTTTCATATTAAATAAAGAATACTGTACTTATCTACAAAGTGGTGACAAGGTTGTCAAAGAGTTATAACCAGAATTTCCCAGTACCACTGACACAAGAAGAACTCTAAATTTATGTTTTAAATGTGACAGTAGTACCAGGGAAAAGGTTTTGGCTCTGTTGCTGCCAAGTAATCACCCATCACTGTAATTCACAGTGGTACTATTTTTCAGTCATTAGTCAAGCACCTTCTCTTTCAGCACATTTGTTTTGAGATGCTGTGCTTCAGTATACTGAGCATGCACTTGGAACTGGGGATCCTTAGGCTCAATCCCTAGTTCTGCCATTTATTCACTATGTGATAAATCATAGAACCTCTCAGAGCTTCAGTTCCTCATGTGTAAAAATGATGTAAACAGTATATGATGCACTATGTGGGTGCCTTCTTTACCACTAGCTTGACCTCAGAAGCCCGAGGCTGTGTTAAGTACCTAATAAAGTGGCCCCCATTGAGTAGCCAATCAATCAGTGATGCTTATTATTCAGGGCAAAAATCCAATCATCCCCTGGTTGCCCTTAATCAGAACACTTATAACTACTCCACACATTTTGGGGGCAATAGTGAGGAAGGAACTCCTTTCAGATCGTGGGCCTGGGGCTTGCTGCCTTTGACTGCTGCTCTGATGATTTACTGGCTTCCCCAGTGGTTCAGTGGTAAAAGAATCTGCCTGCCAATGCAAGAGACACAGGAGACACGAGTTCAACTCCTGGGTTGGAAAGGTCCCCCAGAGAAGGAAATAGCAACTTACTCCAGTGTTCTTGACTGGGAAATCCCATGGACAGAGAAGCGTGGCAGGCTGCAGTCTGTGGGGTGGCAAAGAGTCGGACACAACTGAGTGACCAAACAACAAACAATACTACTGATCGTTGCCAAAATCATTATCTCACCTGGAGGATGTCACCCCATGTTGCAGAAGGGGAGCTGGAAGGTTTTCCTGCCTGAAGCCCTCTGCTTCCAGTGGTATGCACCCCCTCTCACCCCCCGGCCCCAGCATCCATCATTGACACCCCGCTGGATAAGACAGCAGATTTTTCTTAGATTTATGCTTTCCCTTTATCTCCACAGCCTGCATTCTGGTCTTTATCACTGATCTTCACTCACTTTGTTCCAGTTCTTTCTACACAAATGACCAGGACAATCTTCCTCAAACTCTGAGTTCAGTGTTTAATGATCCCTTTTAGGAATTTTAGAGATAAAATGTGCTAACCTGTCAGATTATGGGTCTACCCATATCAGTATTTTATTTCTACACCAAAATTTTGTGGGGAGTCTCCAAAGGTTTTGAAGATATTGATCAATATCTTATTTGGTATTTACAATACCCTATTTATCATTAACAGCTTCCTCAGATCAGTTCAGTTCAGTTGTTCAGTCATGTCCGATGCTTCGAGACCCCATGGACTGTAGCACACCAGACTTGCCTGTCTATCACCAACCCCCGAAGCTTGCTCAAACTCATGTCCATCGAGTTGGTGATGCCATCCAACCATCTCATCCTCTGTTTTCCCCTTCTCCTCCTGCCTTCAATCTTTCCCAGCATCAGGGTCTTTTCCAATGAGTCAGTTCTTCACATCAGGTGGCCACAGTATTGGAGCTTCAGCTTCAACATCAGTCCTTCCAATGAATATTCAGGATTGATTTCCTTTAGGATTGACTGGTTTGATCTCCTTGCAGTCCAAGGGACTCTCAAAAGAGTTTTCTCCAACACCACAGTTCAAAAGCATCAATTCTTTGGTGCTCAGCTTTCTTTACAGTCCAACTCTCACATCCATACATGACCACTGGAAAAACCATAGTTTTGACTAGATGTACCTTTGTTGGCAAAGTAATATCTCTGTTTTTTTTTGTTTTTTTTTTTATCAACTATTATGCATGGTATGATAAATGAGCAGTGAGTCATCTGAAACCTTGCTTACTCACAAACATCTTTCACCCTGACAGGCCTTATGGGGGTGGGGGTGGGGTTTGTGGTCTTCTGTTTCTTTTTTTTTAATTTATTTTATTTTATTTTTAAACTTTACAATATTGTATTAGTTTTGCCAAATATCAAAATGAATCCGCCACAGGTATACCCGAGTTCCCCATCCTGAACCCTCCTCCCTCCTCCCTCCCCTACCCTCCCTCTGGGTCATCCCAGTGCACCAGCCCCAAGCATCCAGTACCGTGCATCGAACCTGGACTGGCGACTCGTTTCATACATGATATTATACATGTTTCAATGCCATTCTCCCAAATCTCCCCACCCTCTCCCTCTCCCACAGAGTCCATAAGACTGATCTATACATTGGTGTCTCTTTTGCTGTCTCGTACACAGGGTTATTGTTACCATCTTTCTAAATTCCATATATATGTGTTAGTATACTGTATTGGTGTTTTTCTTTCTGGCTTACTTCACTCTGTATAATAGGTTCCAGTTTTATCCATCTCATTAGAACTGATTCAAATGTATTCTTTTTAATGGCTGAGTAATACTCCATTGTGTATATGTACCACAGCTTTCTTATCCATTCATCTGCTGATGGGCATCTAGGTTGCTTCCATGTCCTGGCTAAAAAACTGGGAATAGAACTGCCTTATGATCCAGCAATCCCACTGCTGGGCATACACTCTGCTGTTTTTAATATGCTGTCTAAGTTGGTCACAGCTTTTCTTCCAAGGAGCAAGTGTCTTTTAATTTCATGGCTGCAGTCACCATCTGCAGTGATTTGGGAGCCCAAGAAAATAAAGTCTGTCACTGTGTCCATTCTTTCCCCATCTATTTGCCATGAAATGATGGGACTAGATGCCATGATCTTAGTTTTTTGAATGTTGAGTTTTAAGCCACCTTTTTCACTCTCCTCTTTCACTTTCATCAAGAGACTCATTAGTTCTTCACTTTCTGCCATAAGGGTGGTGTCATCTGCATATCTGAGGTTACTGGTATTTCTCCCAGCAATCTTGACTCCAGCTTGTGCTTCTTCCAGCCCAGCGTTTCTCGTGATGTACTCTGCATAGAAGTTAAATAAGCAGGGTGACAATATACAGCCTTGATGTACTCCTTTCCCAATTTGGAACCAGTTCGTTGTTCCATGTCTGGTTTTAACTGTTGCTGCATACAGATTTCTCAGGAGGTGGGTGGCAGATAAGATGATCTGGTATTCCCATCTCTAAGAATCTGCCACAGTTTGTTATGATCCACACAGTCAAAGTCAAACAACACAAAGTCAAACAACTTGCTAAACAACCTATTATCTGTTCACCTAGAATTTCTTTGTCTCCTTAGGATTGGTTTCTTGAAATAGATAATGATATACTGCATGGTAGAGAGAGAGTCAAAGAAGAAATGGATCTTTTTAGGTTTAGTCTCATACTTTCTGCAGGACTTCCCATATGGCTTAGTGGTAAAGAATCTGCCTGCCAGTGAAGGAGAGGCAGGTTGGATCTCTGGGTCAAGAATATCCATCCCCTGGAGAAGGAAATGGCAACCCACTCCAGTATTCTTGCCTGGGAAATCCCATGGACAGAGGAGCCTGGCAGGCTACATTTCATGGGGTTGCAAAAGAGTCAGACATGACTTAACGACTGAACAGCAACAATAACAAGCTTTCTTCAGAGACTGGGAAACACTCACCTAAGGCATGTAAGCTAGAGATGCTTCAGCTGGGGTGATAACAGAGATCATGTGTTCATTTCAGCAAAGAAAAGTGAAAGTGAAGTCGCTCAGTCATGTCCAAGTCTTTGGGACCCCATGGACTGTAGCCTACCAGGCTCTTCAGTCCATGGAATTCTCCAGGCAAGAATACTGGAGTGGGTTGCCATTTCCTTCTCCAAGGGATCTTCCCAACCCAGGGATCAAACCCGGGTCTCCAGCACTGCAGGCAGACGCTTTACCGTCTGAGCCACCAGGGAAGCCACAAAGAAGTGGAGAGAAGAACGCTTTGATCTGGTACTTTCCGTTTGTCCCAGAAAATGGGACTTCAGAAGGAAGAAAAAAAGAGAGAGAGCTCTAGGCCCATATAGAAATGGTTAAGCTCTACTTATGAGGTAGTATAGGAATAACTATCTCAATAGGCACCACTGACATAAGACTTTCTGTTCCTAAGTTTCATTCCCCTTTAAATTGTGATATGTGCTCATTAGAAACAGACTTAGTGTTTAGGAGCTGAATTCTGCAGCTTCCCATTTATGTCCTACATAGTTAAACTTCTTAGCTCTTCATCAATAACAAATCATTTTTCATTGACCTCTGCAAGAAAACACTATAACCAGGCACTGTAACACAGGTAGGCTTGTGCTACATATGACTAAATACACATATGACTGCATACATATATAACTGCAGTGAACATCTGTAGGATTTTTAATTTTTAAAGATTGTTGGCTGCCTAGCATCCAAGATGTTTCCTATCTGCAAGAAAATCCATTGTGTGGTACTGGAGTGTTGAAAGGAGTGTGAGACAGAAGTCCCTTTTCCCATCCCTCTTGTGCCTGGGGTGTGCACACTCCATATGCTGCTGCTGCTGCTGCTAAGTCGCTTCAGTTGTGTCCGACTCTGTGCGACCCCATAGACGGCAGCCCACCAGGCTCCCCCGTCCCTGGGATTCTCCAGGCAAGAACACTGGAGTGGGTTGCCATTTCCTTCTCCAATGCATGAAAGTGAAAAGTGAGAGTGAAGTCGCTCAGTCATGTCCAACTCTTAGCGACCCCATGGACTGCAGCCTACCAGGCTCCTCTGTCCATGGGATTTTCCAGGCAAGAGTACTGGAGTGGGTTGCCATTGCCTTCTCCGCACATTCCATATAGGCTAAGATAATTTCTTCCCTTGGTATTTTTATCCTGAAAGCAGACACAAAGACACAGGGATCATTTTGACATCTCTTGTGACTCAGGCAGATGGTAAAGAATCTGCCTGCATGCAGGAGACCCAGGTTCAATCCTTAGGTTGGGAAGATCCCCTGGAGGAGGGCATGGCAACCCACTCCCATATTCTTGCCTAGAGAATCCCATGGACAGAGAAGCCTGGTGAGCTACAGTCCATGGGATCACACGACTGAGACTGAGTGACTAACACTTTCATTTCACTTTCATGGCAGCAAAGAGAGTCCACAGTAGTGTCCATGGGGCAGGGAGGATGTGCTTGGCCAGTAGCTCCCATGGCTGCACCTTGAGTATGATTTTTACTGTCAAGTCTCTGGTTCCTACATACTTTCTGAATCTGCTTCTCCAGCCGCCCTTTCTAGCTTGCTGGAGTTAGTTAGATAAGACTTCTATTGCTTGGTGGGTCACTAACAGAAGTCTGACTGACAAAAAGTAAATACAGCTCCTCTCCATACACACTGTCTCAGGACTTCCATCCACCTCCCTGTGGCCCTTCTATCTCAGTAGAGCTCCCAGGATTGCGGCAGCAGAGAAAGAGTGTGAGAACTTACACTGGCTCTTACACGTTCTGGACCAGAAGCACACGGAGTACTTCCTCCTGTGACCATTAGCCAACACCAGTCGCATCACCTGTATGCCCGCACGGAGGCGGGAGTGGAACCTTCCTGCGTGCCCAGGAGGGAGAGGAGAGTCAAGTACAAGAGACACTAGACGCCTGTGCATTGAGAGTACGGACCAAGTTCTGCTCAACGTTCACCAAAGCAGAAAACGAGGGAAACCTGGAGAGTCAGAGGACGTGTATGAGAAATGCACTAGTGCTCTGCAGGGTCACTCGGTACCAGCGTCTCCCGAGCCTCAGCCACCTCCCCTGGCTTGGTCTCAGCCGCAGCATCCAGGTGGTTCCAGCATCTGCTGCTTACCAGTCCCGGGAGGGCTGGCTGGTGCAGCGTTGCCTGTCTTCTCTGGACATGAATGAAACACTACACGGCAAGGTGTGGAGTCCCGCTTTCCCAGAGGATGCCAAAGGAGCAGAAGGTGGCAATCTGAAAGGGCTCCGAAACTCATGGCCTGGGGGTCAGACTTCGACTAACAGGAGGTGGGGATGGGGACAGAAGGTGGCAGATCTGTTCTCTTCTCTTCCTCCTTCCCTCGAGGCGCAGTTTCTCCACACAGTCTGTCAGGAGATGTGCTGTGTCTGGCGCATGGCAGACAGTGGCCAGCGTGGAGATCATTCACCTTTCTGGCTTCCCTGCTTTTCCTGCTTCATCGTCTTTTTCTCCTACTCTTGCCTGCTTGGGCTTACACTCCCTAATATAACATTGTAAGAAAAACCTCACTCACAGGGCTTCCCGGGTGGCTCAGCGGTAAAGAACTTGCCTGCCAATGCAGGAAATACCGGAGACATGGGTTTGATCCCTGGGTCAGGAAGATCCCCTGGAGTGAGAAATGGCAATGCACTACAGTATTATTGCCTGGGAAATCCCATGGACAGAGGAGCCTGGTGGGCTGCAGTTCGTGGGGTCACAAAGAGTCAGACACAACAGAGCACCCACGCACCACACTTGTGTTCCTAGCTACCAAACGTGTAGGGTTTCCCCACACGCTGAGAATTTCTTCCGTTGCTGGTGGACACCTAGACACAATCTACCTCAGGTTATCGCTGGATCCCACAAGGTAACGGCTCAGTCTCATTAAACTGTCCCCACGTCAGAAGCTGGTCAAAACCATAGGCTGCCCTCTTTACTTCTGAGCGACTGGCTCGAGGCTCCCAGGACCCACTTCTCAAGTTCAACAGTTTGCTAGTTCACAGAACTCAGGGAGATGCTTATATTGACTGGTTTGGCTCATAATAAAGGCTATGATAAAGGATCCGGATGAATAGTCAGGTGAAGAAATACGTGCAGCCAGGTTCAGAGGGCTCCTTCTTACAACTATAGATGTGTTTCCACGGCCCTTTGCCTAGAGGGTGTTGATGCAACGTCGGGGAAAAAGAAAACAACGTTCTTCACAAACATACACACACGCCCCAGATTTATTGGTTCATTTTGTGCTTGGTAGATCAGACTTCAGACCCTGCTGCTGTTATCCCTGCTGCGGCTGCTATAGGGCCCACTGGCTTTCCTACCGGGAGGTGCCAGCCTTCTGTCGCCTCGGCACGGCACAGCTCTGTTCCTGCTGGTCCCAGCGCGGGTGGTGGAAGCAGGGCCAGAGACTGCACTGTACGGGCCCCACGTCCCCTTGTGTTTGGGCTGCTGCCACCGAATCCCATGGCATTTGAAATGCCATAAGGAAAGTACTCTGCTTGTGGTGGCTGTGGTGTCTGGCTCTGGGAGAGCAATTCTCCTCCTGAGTCATGGGCAAGGCTGGCTCATGAGCTGAGGCCAGGGCTGGGACAGAGATAAAAGCTTTTCTCTCCTCTGCCGAACCCAGTTAGAACCAGACTTGCTGAGCCAGACCCAGCACTACAAATATTGTATTCACATGTAGCTTGATATAGTCATTTAGTTTCAGGGAACACCAGGGTTTTCTTGGCAATGGTTTCTATTTGCCCCTGAAGACTGTGATTTTTTTTTTTTTTTCTTGGCTACCAGTTCACATATGAACTGTTGCCTCTTACATTGTAATGGCCTTTCTCTTGCCATTTTTAAAGGACTTGTTTAGATTTTTATTTACCCATTTGTTTTTGGCTGCACTGGGTCTCAGCTGCTACACTGGGGTTTCTCTGGCTGTGGTGCTTCTCTTGTTTTGGAGCACAGGCCCCAAGGCTCAGTAGTTGTGGTGCGAGGGCCTTGCTGTCCCTCGGCATGTGGGATCTTAGTTCCTGGACCAGGGGTCAAATCCATGTCCCTTGCATTGCAAGGTAGATTCTTAACCACTAGACCACCAGGGAACTTCCTCTCTTTCTATTTAATTTGATAAATCCTTATTCAGCACCTTCCATATGGCTCTAGAGAATATAAAATTGGGGCGGGGAGGATGAACTGAGTGAGGAGCACTGACATGTATACTCCACCATGTATAACACAGAGAGCTAGTGGGAAGCTGCCAGATAGCACAGGGAGCTCAGCTTGGTGCTCTGTGAGGACCTAGAGGGGTAGGATGCTGGTGGGGTGGCGGGGTCGGGGGGGTACGAGGGAGGCTCAAGAGGGAGGGGATATACGTATATGTCTAGCTGATTCACACTGTTGAACAGCAGAAACCAACACATTGTAAAGCAATTATACTTGTATTAAAAAAACCCAATATACAAATGAATGGAGTATAGCTCTGATCTTAAGAAGTATATAATCTAGAAGGAGTGTCAGACATGTACATAAGTAACTGGGCATCACTCGTCAGCACCTCAACGCCGGGCACTGTTGTTCAGTCGCTAAGTCACGTCCAGCTCCCTGCGATTCCATGCATTGCAGCACGCCAGGCTTCCCTGTCTTTCACCAACTCCCAGAGTTTGCTCAAACTCATGTCTATCAAGTCGGTGATGCCATCTAGCCATCTCATCCTCTGTTACCTGCTTTCTTCGCCTGCCCTCAATCTTTCCCAGCATCAGGGTCTGTTCCAAGGAGTCGGCTCTTTGCATCAGGTGCCCAGAGTATTACAGCTTCAGCTTTAGCATCAATCCTTTCAATGAATATTCAAGGCTGATTAAGCCGCATGTTGATAAACGCTATGAATGTGCTGAAAGGATGGTGTTCAAAGGATAATGATCTATTTAATGAGTGCCTTTAACGTGCACTTACTGAACCAATGACCTTTACCTGGCTATCTCCCTTGATCCTCAGAAGAACCCTTAGAGCCAGACACTGTTACCACTCCATTCTGCAGGTGAGACAGCTGTGGTCATGGTGCAGCTTGCTGAGATCCCAGGGCTAGTTAAGTACTGGACTCAAACCCAGACAGCCTGCCTCTGGGTCTGTGCCCTTCCCAAATACAACGTGTGTTTTTGTTATTCTTTTGGTCTACAGTTTTCCTTTTTTTTTTTTAGGATGTTGTTGATCTCTGAGAACTGCTTTTGGGGAATCAGAAAAATTATAAGGCAACCAGCAACCAGACCTTTTCAGAGGTGTCTGAAAATTTTCCCTGCCGTTGCTTCACGTGGGGATACACGTGACTGCGTCGGCACTGAAACAGCGCCTGGAGTCTGAGGCGCTGACTGTACTCCCGTTGTTCTATGCATTCTGTACAGTCTTGGGAGGTTATTTTTAATGCAACATGCCAGAGTGGCATGTTGAAAGATCCATAGTAACCAGCTAACAGTAACAGTAGGGCCTGCCAAGTAAAAGTTCCGTAAATCAGTCATAAACGCAGTTACAAAATCCGGCCAGCATCGTGTGCATGAGGGAGTGTCCTTGGAGGAGGTACAATCCACGCACAGTTTCACGGGATCTCCTCGAAATTCCAGGGTAGTAAAGAGCTCTTGTGGTAAGTTTTTGTTTTGTTTTTAGGGGAAAAGAGTGAAAAAGAGGCTTCCTGGAACTTTATTCTAATAAGGAACTTTCCCCCATGTGATCAGGTAGCTTAGAGAAGCTGAGGAAAAGACATACAGAGAGACGAATGTTTCAGATACCAAGGGCCCTCCTTTCTCGTGTTTTTAATATTTTTGGACTCTTTCCTTTCCCACTACTACACTCCACATTCAGGCCTCATAACGCGGTGTCTTGAGAAGCCTCATCGCTTATATCTGTCTATCCACCCTCAAGTCTACGGAATTCACAACGGTGAAAATTGCCCCAGGCAGGATTTTGGACTTCTTACCCTTGGAGTGGGAATTTTACGAGGAGCTCCGAAGTGCTACCAGACCAAATAAAAGCTCACACTTTGCAACATGAGGGGCTTTCTCTATGATAGGTGGACAGCAAACCCTGGGAGGGAGCAAGACACTTTACATGGGGTTTGAGAATTACGAGGAAGACTTTCCTCACAGGCAGTGGGCACATCATCAACAAACACTGAGTCATGTGTTACTTCGGAAACATTGGAGAAATCATCTTCATGTATTTGGCTTCCTGCTGTCACAGAAAACTTGGGCATGGGGAGCAGGCTATTCATCATCAACACAAGAGTACCTGCCGCGTGGATGCTCAGTCCTTCAGTCGGGTCCGACTCTGTGCGACCCCACGGACTGTAGCCGCCAGGCTCCTCTCTCCATGGGATTTCCGGGGCAAGAATACTGGAATAGATTGCCATTTCCTCCTCCAGGGGATCTTCCCAACCCAGGGATTGAACCCAGGTCTCCTGCATGGCAGGAGGATTATTTACCAATGAGGCACCAGAGAAGCCTGCGTCATACAGAGTATGACACAAGTATAAACACACCACAGGCTGGAAACTGAAGCACCGATAATTTGATAACTTAATGCTCAAGAAAAGACTGAATCTGGGCCTGCAGGAGTAGATTTCGAGGCCCTTCCCCAATCGCCCTCATCACCATTCACACCATTCCTACTTTTTTCCCTTGACTGTGCAAGCGGTCGGTTCCATCCTTGCTTACAAAGCACCTGTTCACAAACCACTGTCCTCTTGGGAGAGGGAAGTGTGGGGTCAAGGTAGAAGAGGACTGAAGGAAACCGAAAGGAAAACTTTCGAGCAGTGCCACCTGAAGAGCAGTTAGAAATGAGATAACCCCCTCTACCTATTAGAACCTATGTTATTGGGAAGATGTGATTTAGCTCCTAATGTCACAGAAACAGTTGTTACTGGTAAAACAAGGTGTGGCTGTGTAACCCCAAAGGCTAGAGATAAGCTGAAGCAGAAGGCTCTTTCCAAGGTGCCTCTCAAGACGCCTACCTGGGAATTTCCCAGGGCTGATTTCTTCCCCCAGAAAGATATTCTTGTTGAACAGAGGGGAGTTACGAAACTGACTTTTCTGTTTACTGTGAAGGTTTTCATTTCAGGGACTTTGATACTTTGGACGCATTCTCTCTGCACCCCCGCCCCCCACCGCCGTTACAATGATACTTCACATGAAATGGATCATTTTAACCATTATTTTTCTTAAGTATTTATTTATTTGGCTGTGCTGGGTCTTAGTTGCAGCATGCGGGATCTACAGTTGCAGTACAGGTGATCTAGTTCCCTGACCAGGGATCGAACCCGGGTCTCCCTCACTGGGAGAGTGCAGTCTTAGTCACTGGATCCCCAGGGAAGTCCCTAACTATTTTTAAAGCGTACAATTCAGTGGCATTGAATACATTCACAATATTCTGCAACCATTCATTTCCAGTACTTTTTCATCCTCCTAAACAAACTCTGTGCCCATCAAATAACAACTCCTCATTTCTGCTTCCCCCAGGCTCTGGTAACCTCTATTCTGCTTTCTGTCTCTATGAGTTTGCCTATTCTAGGTGCCTCACATAAGTGGAGTCATGCAATATTGTCCTCACAAAGCGTCTCTGGCTTATTTTCTCAGCACAATGTCTTCAACGTTCGTCCCATGTCTTTATATATATGTGTGTGTATATATATATATAGTTTTATTTATTTTGACTGCACTGGATCTCTATTGCTGTGCAGGCTTTTCTCTAGCTGCGGTACGCAGGCTTCTCAGTGCACTGGCTTTTCTGTTGTATATGGGCCCCGGTAGTTGCAGTTCCCGGGCTCTGAAGCATAGGCTCAGTAGCTGTGACGCACAGGCTCAGTTGCTCTACAACACGTGGGATCTTCCTGGGTCAGGGATTGAACCTCTGTCTCTCGCATTAGCAGGAGGATTCCCTCCCACTGATCCACCACAGAAGCCCTCATCCCATGTTTTCACACGTTTCAGGCTTTCATTCCTTTCTAAGGATGAATAATATTCCACTGTATGCATAAACCACATTTTGCTTATCCATTCATTGCTGAGGGACATTTGGGTTGTTTTTATCCTTTGGCTACCGTGAATAAGACTGCCGTGAACATCAGTGTACAATTATCTGTGTGTGTCCTTGTTTTCAATTCCTTTGGGTACACACTTAGAAGTGAAACTGCTGGATCAAATGGCAATTCTATGTTAAAGTTTCCAAGGAAGTTTGGGCACTTTTAGAGAGAGTATAAATCACAGCTGCTGCTGCTGCTAAATCGCTTCAGTCGTGTCCAACTCTGTGCGACCCCACAGACGGCAGCCCACCAGGCCCCTCCGTCCCTGGGATTCTCCAGGCAAGAACACTGGAGTGGGTTGCCATTTCCTTCTCCAATGCATGAAAGTGAAAAGTGAAAGTGAATTTGCTCAGTCGTGTCCGACTCTTTGCAACCCCATGGACTGCAGCCAGGCTGCTCCGTCCATGGGATTTTCCAGGCAAGAGTACTGGAGTGGGTTGCCATTGCCTTCTCCATAAATCACAGAGGCAAGCCCAAATGAGGAGTGTCAATTGGGTTTAGGAAAAAAATAAAAAAGTGATTGGTAACCCTGATATGAGCAGGGTGGAGGTGAGGAGACAGAAGCCAGATTAGAGTGGATTGGCAAGTGAATGGGAGAGAAGCAGAGATAGCTATTTGTTCAAGTCCTGTGAAGATCTGAACCATGAACAATGGGAAAAAGGCAAGGTGGTAGCTGGAGGAACAAAGTTGAGAACCGGCTTTTTTAAGTAGGAGAATCTTGAGCATTTTGAGTGCTCGTGGGAGATAGGAGCCAGGGTGGTGACAGTCAGCAGAGGTCTCTGAGAAGGCAAGAAAGGGCAGTGGTTGGAGCTGCTCTGCCCTGCACCAAGGATGCATTTCTGTATAATGACAGAGAGGACAGGACAACTTCCAGTGCAACCAAATTTAATCTTTCAAAGGTATTTTTTGAGTTTGGCATTGAGGGTGAAGACAAAGTGAAACACTACCTGGCTTTCACTCTAATGGTATGGTAGAGGAGGGAAGGATTGAACCCCCAAACGAAAAACAGGGCAGAAAACACTCGTGTCCCAAGGGAAAGACACAGACATGGTATTATCACTTTCAGTAGAGGAAGTACTTCCAGCCTTGGAGGAGGACCGATGATAAGGGAGCCTCCACTACAGCGCAAATCATTCAGGACAGCATTTGAGATCTAGACGGACTTTCCTGGTGGCTCAGACTGTAGACAGTCCGCCTGCAGTGCAGGAGACCTGGGTTTGATTCCTGGGTTGGGAAGATCCCCTGGAGAAGGGAATGGCAACCCACTCCAGTATTCTGGCCTGTAGAATTCCATGGGCTGAGGAGCCTGGCGGGCTACAGTACATGGGGTCTCAAAGAGTCAGAGACGACTAAACAACAGATAGGAAAACCATGAGACATTTATAAACCGAAAAGAGACAATGTTAATTATGCCAGGACAACAGGTGTATACTGGGACTGTCCCAGGCAGACTGGGATGAATGGTTACCCTCATTCTATACCAGAATCCCCATCTGAAGATTAGGATTTTAAAGGCTCTGAAAAGTACTCTAGTAAAGAAATTTGTTTTATACTGGTTAACTCAACACTTCCCAAATTTATCTCACTATGGCATCCTGACCCTGCTTTTTTCCCCTCAGAGAAGCACATACTAACACCTAATAAGTGCTTCCAGAGCAGAAAAGTGAAAGAGGTGTGGGAGTCTGGAGGATTTGGTCTGGCACACAGACAGCAGTGGAAGGTGAGATTAGAAAGTGAACTGAGCCACATCCTAGAGGACTTAGAGGGCCAGAGTTGCAACTTGTACTTGCTGATCAAAGTGATTAATGCCATTTCTCACAGCAGCACACAGAGTAGGCACCTGAAATTCGAAAAGAATTCCAAAGAATGCTTCTCAGAAGGGCAAAATGGTGCACTTTTCTTTCCTTTCCTATTTCTGTTCCTTCCTTAACCTCTGTGACGAGGAGAGACAAAAAACTCCGCTGCAGGGACCTTCTTCAGTTAAGAGATAAACTCCCGAGTTGTTCAACTCCTGTCCCAACTCTATCTTCTCCTCTCACTCTCGTTTCCTGTGTGAGGTCTAAAGGATAAAGAGATGGAAGAATGCTGGGTCTTGAAGAGAAGAGGCATCTCAGTTCTGTTTGTTACTGTGGGTGCTACACTCTAAGACGTGGATTTGAATACACAGAGTCTGCTGGCTAGGGCGGAGTGGGAAGAAAACAGACCAGTGTTTATCATTGCTTGGTCACAGCTAAGACTTTTCTTAACCAGGGGCCATGTATCTGGCAACCTGATTTACAGGACAAAACAGATACGAAGCGGGAATCATTCAAAATAAACTCCTGGAGAGGCTAAAACTTACCAGAGCAGACTCAACACACCTTAGGAACCACAAGACAATTCTCAGAAACTCCCCATACCCATTTGCACAAACTTCCAGTAAGTTTAGTAACCCAGATTTCTAGCATGTAGTAAATTTAATAGCAAGTTACAAGGGAAGGAAAAATTAACAGGGGTCGGTACATTTAAGTGAAAAGGGAAAGTGTAAGACTATAAAAATTCACTAACATGACTAACATGGAGCAAAGTTTTGAAGGCATTTTTTTAGAGGTTAAAAACTATTTGGTTATACCATAGAGACATGCTTATTTATAAGGATTATTTTGATTCATCAAAGGATGTTTAAGAATGTTCCACTGTTTAAAGTGGTAAGAAAGCACGTAAGACATTTTAGAAACATTTCAATCCAAAATGTTGCCATTTTACAAGTTTGGTCAATACAGTTATCTGTTATCTAGGGGAGTCACTGTGTAAATCTGGTATTCCTCCAGGTGCTGCTTCCTTTAGAAAGAAGTTCATTGTCAATTTTTTTTCCCATCCATATTTCAACATCAATTATTAATCCTGTGGGTTGAAAAGAGATCACATGGCAACAAAATATTTTGAAAACAGTCTCGCAATTTGAAGATTAAAGAAATCATTAAATTAAATTACTCCACCATCAAATGTTTATGACTGTTTAAAGTCGGCCAGCCAGTGGCACTCTGTAAAGGAACACCAACTGAATTACGTCATAAAATACAGCAGCTAAACCCTATCTTATCACTTAAAAGCCACTTGCGGTTCTCAAATGGAGATGCTGGCTGCTCGGAGGCACAGAGGACGATCCGGTGTGTAACAAAGCAGCTGTAGGCACCGTATCAGCCGCCCTGCAGGAAGGAGAGGGCCAAAGGTGCAATCCGTAGGGACCTATTTCTTCTCCTTAATATTTGACTTTGGAGTGCTTTTGCCTAAAGACAGCAATTTGACCTCATCAGAAGGTGGGGGTGAAAAACAGATAAAGGTGCCCTGCAAGGTAGATATGAGAAGAGTTCAGAAGTTTTGAAAAATTAACATTATTTAACACCATGTTTGCCACTGTTACATTATATGGTCATTGTCCTTATTTCTTGGCAAACAATAGCATTTCCACTTTTCAATTCAAATTGAGCTAGATGGCTGAAGAGTGAATCACTGTTAGAAAACTACGTTTCCTCTCGGATAATGTGAATGTGCTAATAAGATTTATCAGTTTCTTGTCTCATAATTTAAGGAGGTTTGCTTTTATTCATTCTTTATCAGAAATAAATATGGATTTCTTAAAAAAATACAACTGTCTCTAATATATGAGCTAACCTTGGGAATTCAAAAGAACTATGAACATCTGCTTTAAAAGATGTGGTACACTCTGCTGACTGCTAAATAGGAAACACAGACAAGCCTCACTGTATGGCTTAGGGGCATTATGGCTGCCATTCCTTGAGAGAGGTTGTGCAGAACACATAATTTGTCTACTTTGTAGAGTACGACTTTTTAAAAGTAACAAAATTTTAGAGTTTGAAGAAATCCCTGTGTGTGATGTTAGACCAGAAGCACTGGCACTACCCAGAAGCCTGACAGAAATGCAAACTCACGAATCTCACCAGCCCACCTGAATGTGCATCTCTAAGGGTGAACACAGGAAACTGCTCTATGAAGCTCTCCCAGGCGACTCCAATGCGTACTGAAGCCTGAGATTTCTCAGACATCACAGAGCACCACCAAACCTACATGAAGTGTGCAGAGGGACATCTGCTATCTTCCAAGGGACAATTTTTTTTTTTTTTTTGAGAGAAAACTTTTGAGTATTGAGCTGATATCTGTGTCCCTGAATCTCTCTTCTAATTCTACCTGTCTGGAGTCACACAAACAAGTCCAGTCTGTTCTCCCTTGTTGAGATGTGAGATAGTCTGTACGAAGGCTAAGGCACAGACAGATCCTGGATTTGAGTTGCTAATTCTAGCATTAATGCATGTGTGACTGTGGGCAAGTTATCTGACCTCTCTGAGTAGGCCTATACCAAACTAAAAAGCTTCCACATGTCAAAAGAGACAATGAACAAGGTGCAAAGGCAACATGTGGGTGGGAGAAAATAGTAGCATATCATCTGATAGTATTTAGGTTAATATTCAAAATATATAAAGAACTAATACAATCCAACAGAAAAAGAACAAATAATCCAATTAAATTATGGGCAGAAGATCTGAACAGACATTTTTCCAAAGAAAAAGATATCCACATGGTCATCAGGTACATGAAGAGATGCTCAACATCGCTAATCATCAGGGAAATGCAAATCAAAATCACAGTGAGATATCACTTTGTATCTGTTAGTTTTGATAATATTCATTATCAAAAAGACAAGAGATTAAGTATTGGCAAGAATGTAGAGAAAGGCAGCCCTTGTGCACTGATGGCGGGGATGTAAATTTGTAGAGCACTATGAAAAGCAGTATGGCGGTTCCTCAAAAAATTACGAATGTAACTACCACATGGTCCAGCAATCCCACTTCTGGGTGCATGTCTGAAGAAATGAGATCAGGGCCTCAAAGAGGTATCTGCACCCCTGTGCTCACTGCGGCATTATTCACAACAGCCAAGACACGGAGACAACCTCACGGCACATCAGTGAATAAATGGATACAGAAAGTGTGAAATGGATGAGTGAAGAAAGAACACGGAATGTCATTCGGCCATAAAAAAGGAAACCCTGCTTTTTGTGACAACACGGAAGGACCTTGAGAGCATCATGCTAAGTGAAGGAAGTCAGACAGCAAAACACAAATACTGTGTTTTCTCTTACACGTGGAATCTAAAAGAGCCAACCACACAGAAATAGAGTGGAATGGTGGTTGTGGGGAAATGGTAAAATGTTGGTCAAAGGGTACACACTTCCAGTTACAGATGAGTAAGTTCTGAGGATCTAACATACATCATGGTGACTATAGTCAGTACTGTATTATAACCTTGAAAGTTGTTAAGAGTAAATCTTAAGTGTTATCACCACAAAAAAAGAAAAAATAAAGGTCGTTATATGAAATGAGGTGACATGTTAAATAATGTTAATGAGGTAACAATTCCACAATTGTATCAGATCATCTATTTGCACACCTTAATTATGCATTATGTCAATAATATTTCAGTAAAGCTGGAAAAAATAAATGCTATGGTTAATGCTCTAGTAGCTAAACACTTACGTGTATCCTTAATTATTTAAGAGAAATTTCTGAAACTATAATTCTTAGGATAAAAAGTCTGCATGGTTTTATGATTTCCAATACATATTGCCAAACTGTTGCAGAAGGACTTAACAATTCACACTTTGACATGAAGTATATGAGAATGCCTATTTCTTCAAATTCTTGTCAGCACTGAGAATTACCTTTCTTCCTACCTTTATCAATTTGGTAGATTGAGGGATTACTATTTCAACTTAAATCTCTTGGAATGATAATGAAGATAAACCATTTTGTTTATGAATCATTTATATTTCTTCTTTGCATGGTTGCCAGTTCAAGTCTGACTCTAAAACACACACACACGGTTCCATGCCTCTCCCATCCTGTATTTGTACACAGTGGTTTTTTCTTTTTTCTTTTTATGGGCCAGAATGCAAGAACTTCCATTTTTCCCTTTGCAATCATCTTGTTAAAGCCAACAGTTTCAGCTTTTCAGATCCTGATTCTCTAATCCTGTGTTTGCCATCCTTTTCTGGTTTGTTTTTAACTGCAAATCTGAAATATTTGCAAAATATCATTGTATTTTCATCTTTTACAAAGGTTGTCTGCAGGACAGGGCTGGTGCCCCTTCAGGAACTGGCCCTGTCCTGACATAGACCGGTTCACTAGACGGGCTACAGGATGACGTCCCGTCACCACCGTGGATGGTGCTGGCATCCTCAGCGTTCAGACGCTCTCTCAGCCTTAGGGCTGGTCACTGTAGCTGCGCCTCGAGGCCCACTGAAGCCACAGGATTACAAAGTTTTGACTTCTCCTTTGGCTGTAAACCTCTAAGACATTTGTAATAGTATCTCACTCATCTCTTTACGTGTCTCCAGATCCTTCCTCAGTTTCTTGTTCAGAGTAGTCATTCAATGGAAGTGTGTAAAACTGAACATAAACTTTCCCGGCTGCTTTGCCTACAGGGACAAATGACTCACCTCCTCCTCAACTCTGTAGGCTGATCAATCCTACATCTAAGTAGCAATATATATATTGCTATACACACACACACACACACACACAGAGAAAAGCTTCATGGATAAAACTCATGTTATATACTCCATTGCTGAAACAGGATAGAAATTGAAAACTCTGATGTGCTACATTTTTAAAAGAGTAATTTCTTTTTTTTGTTTTCTGCAATTATGGATCTATAGTAAGAATTTATTGCTGAAAAGTGAACCTGAGGCACTGTCAGTTTCTAGGTCATAAAATAAAGATTAAATTCAAGGAGGCTTGAAAACTTAAAAAATAAATATCTGGTTATTCAAAGAGGAGTAGTCTCAAACATTCTAGTTAATGTTCTCTTTTCTCTGATGTCCATCTTCACTCAGTTTCAGATCATGAGAATTTTGATCATTAGTTCTGTCCAAGTCTAAAGTCTTCATTTCTTGCCTAAGCACTTTACAGACTGTCTCACTGAACCCTCACAAGAAAGAAATGCACAGAACCTTTTTAGAAGAAAATAATATACATAGATTTATAATCCTGAGGTTATTTTTAATTTTATACTTATATAATATGTACATTGATAATACCAGATTTAAATTTATAATACTTAGAGCTTTTACTAAAATTAAAAAAGAGAAATTTAGGAATCTAATACAAATAAAACCGCAAAACAATGTAATTCAGATGAACAGCATAAGCTTGATGTGATGAATGGTCTTGTTTGAACTTTGGGTTAGATATGGAAAAAATACCTATGTTAACTTGATTCCCAGCACTATGAACCATGGTTTGAGTCATTATCGTTAGGCTTCCCCTTAATCAGTGATCTTGTATTCATGCTAATAATTTGAGTAATGCACCCTAAAAATAATACTAAAAAATTGTTTTCTAACAAATCCTTCACTGTGGGTTTGCCATTACTCTTATTGCTGTTACCACACAAGATGGTGGGTACCAACAGGACCTATGATACTCTGATATACTTACCCTTTTAAATGCGGTCCTGACTGCTGTGGGTCAGCTCTTCAAGTCTGGCTTCCCCTTTATTACCATACACTGTGTGATGGCCGGGTTTTCCCACTACTTCTATTTCAATGACTTTGAACCTCTGATTTGTGCTATTAACCTCAGAGTCTTTTGGCTTTTCATGTGGTAAGAATGAGACTGTACATGTGAACAGAGCATGCGCACTGATGTTATCCGGGGTGGCTAGTCATCTAGATAATCTCATAATATATTTATATTACACTCATACGTTTCACTGAAGTGAAAATTCCAAATTAAGAATTTCTAAACAAACTTTACAAGAGTTTATCTTCTGAGAAACACTTCAACAAATTTATTAAGAGGTATAATTCAGCAATTTCCCTGGTGGTCTGGTGGTTAAGAATCTGCCTTGCAATGCAAGGGACACCAGTTCAGCTCCTGGCCAGGGAAGATGCCACATGTGGCGGAGCAACGAAGCCTGAGTGCCACAACTACCGAAGCCTGCACAGCTAGAGCCCGAGCTGGGCAACAGAGAAGCCATTGCAATGAGCAGCCTGAAAACCATTACTGGAGAGTAGCCTCTGCTCCCTGCAGCTAGAGAAAGCCCTCGTACAGCAACGAAGACTCAGCACAATCAGAAAATAAATCAATATCTTTTGCATAGAGTCAGGCACTAGGAGTAACTGCAATCAGGCAAGTCAAGCACTGAGCAGAGTCCAGGACATACTGGTTAGGATCCCCATCACTATTGCTATGAGTCTGTGTAAAGCTTCAAGGAGGCAGCCGTCCTGGACTGGTCTGGTCTAGGAGGGGTGCGAACAAAGTGAATTCTTTACACTGATATTGAAGAATAAGTAGGGGTTTAAGAGGGACAGAGAAAAAGCCTTGTACAGAGGCCGATGAAGACAACATTGCTGTGAGTTACAAGGAACCATGAGGAGGGAAGGTCAGGTGAAAGTTGAGGGTGTGTGCAGCAGGGGACCACGTGCAGGAAGCTTGCTGGGGCCTGAAGCAAGAAGTCAGGGCTTTCTTTATTTCACAGGTACTGGGAAACAAGGGAAGATTTTGGATTGAAAAATAACATGACTGAGGTAGAACGGCTTATAGAGAAACAACGCTTCTATAGGCAGAGGAGATGCCAGCCATCATCCCGTGTGCTCCTTCGCTGTAACCTCTTGATGACTTATATCCCGAACGCAAAGCCAAAGCACACATGCAGGAAATGGTCTGGGAACATGAAGCAGGAAAACATTGTCCTCAGTCCCCAAAGGACTCAGAGCCCATGTTTCACGGTCTTGTATACTAACCAAGCCAGCTTTTCTTTATCTCTGAGCCATGTACCCTGAGTGTGGGTATGTGTGTCTGTATACAGTCAGGTATGTGTTTTCAGCAGAGTATACATTTGTATAAAATTACATTTTTCATGTGATTTGTACAGAATCACATGGTGATTTTAATGATTTATGAATTTGTTCTAGTGGTTGTGTTCACATCCCTTTTACTATTCTTTCCTTAAATAAATAGATCATTGTTGGGACTCCAGCAAGATGCAAGCAAATGAAACCTAGCTTCCTTTGAAATACCTGAAGATGTGGCACCAAATGATTAGACTGGAGCTGTAACTGTTCCCTTTCAAGAAAAAAAAAAAAAGTGTTCCTCACTTTGCTACAGTTGTCATTACTCCCTTTTATTTCCCAACCCTGAGCCTGTGTGTCAGTGGTATTTATCGTCACAATAGTGCTCTTGTTTGGCTTCTAGTTGCTTCCACACATTGATTTTCATTCCCTACTTGGCATCTATGTGCATTTTAGCTTGTGACTCATGGATAAAACCAATTTTGATTTTCCTGTCTGAAG
Source organism: Bos indicus x Bos taurus (assembly GCF_003369695.1). Taxonomy (NCBI): domain Eukaryota; kingdom Metazoa; phylum Chordata; class Mammalia; order Artiodactyla; family Bovidae; genus Bos; species Bos indicus x Bos taurus. The sequence goes on along the minus strand of NC_040079.1, from coordinate 109,421,671 downwards.
TTGAATTTTTATAGGTATTTCTTCTAAATATTCTTAGACAAGCTAAATGCAGCATTGACTATCATAAATGCTGAACAGCTGAGGTCAGGCCAACTCGTGGCTGTAACTCATGTATACCACGTTTCTTGGCCTGGCTAATTCTGTGCATTCATTGACAAAGAGAATCTGCCAGAAGTTGTTTTCTATTTGACGGCAGGCCAACAGATGCTGTGAAATCATGCCACCACGTGCCAAGTTGTCACCTCGGTATCCCTGTTATCAGAGACTTCATTGTACAAATCCCTTGCCCACCGCTATGTCATATTTACTTGTTCAGACAGATAAAGGCCCATGTCCAGATGACTGAACTCTTAGGAGGGTTCTATTTTTAACTGATTCCCTAAAAGCAATATACGAGTGACAAATATTTCCATAGGATTAATGAATAGATGTTTAAGTCTCCTCTGCTCTTATTAAATACTAGCTTTTTCTTTTATACTTGGAACTCTGTTGAATTTGTGGATGAGAAACATTTTCCATATATAATGAATCCAGGGACTTTTTAACCTATTCAGTTTTGTTATATATATTGGTCACTGTTTTAAGGAATTGTTCCCAATCTAACCAAGCATCAAATAACCTAAGAATTTGGTACTCCTTCATTTAGAATATTTTCATATTTTTGAATAATATATGTACAGAATATTTCTTGATAAGATCAAGAAATGACCAAGGGGATCATGTAGCTTTAGCCATCCTTGTTTTTATCATTTGCCAAAAAATTTCCTTAGCTTCATGGAAACCACATAGAAACCAAATGACTTGGTTTTCTTTCCACTTCTCTAGGCAACAAACCAATTTTTTTTTTAGTTTCCATGGACACCCACTTGAGCAACAGTAGTTAGATCTGTAAAAACTGCTATCTGACCTGGAGTCTGATGGTGACCTACACACCGGCACTGGTAATGCAAGCTTGGCTCTCTAAGGGACCCACATGTGTGAGACTGTTGTTAGCATCTGGGATAGTACCCAGTTACTGTCCCTGGTGCTTTTCCAGTTTCTTAATTTGTGGAGGTTCACAAATCATTATGGATCTTGTCTTGATATCTGGCTAGTCAGAAAGCTTCAAAATAAGGAGTGGGAATGGTAATAAAACAGGTCTAGTTGAAATAGATTTACTTTCTTTCCACTTGGTTAAGAAAAAGGCTGCTATTTTAACTCAGTTAAGAAGTAGTACTTATTTGGAAATCCTTGTGGGAAGCCCAAAATGTACTTGAAATGAGAGAAGTCATAAACTTATTTAGCACATATGAAGCATAGCTTTGACTCTAGGCAGTAACTGAAAGTCCATCTGTACAGGCCCTGGAGAAACGTAAGAAAAGACTGAACTGCATTATCGTGTAACATACACAAATTCTCCAGGGCCTGTTCCCTTCTAACTTAGGATAGAACAAACAATTAATTGAAAAGATCAATCTGGTTTCCAGGTTTTGAAAATGTTGTTCTTTGCTTTTACTTGCATTGTGTAAAAATTTTCCATTTCTCAGCTGCCCCAAAATTAAGAGTTTAAAAACTGAATCTTTCAGACCATTGATCAGTGTTGGAAATGTTGACAAAGAAAGGCTTTGAAAAAGTAGTGGAAATGATACTTTAACTGGAATTAGGGGACTCAACTTTGCCATAAATATGCAAGACCATTGTAGTAGGTATGTAATTTCTCTTTTCTCAATCTCTATCTCATCTATAAAACTCTAGCTCTTCACAGGAATAAAACTTTCAAGTTCATGGCTGCAGAGATTTGACCTTGTATTTTCATAAAATCCTCTAATTGCTTCTGTTTCTCTTTGTACTATGGAACTTTTCCATGAACACCATACAAAGTGGATTCCTGAGGAAAAAGTGGGTCTTTCTCAGAGATTTTCATTTTTGGTTTGTTTCTAGTAATTTTAGATAGACAAATAGAAGTGGAATTTTTAAATGTAATTTTTTTCTTTTAAAAAAAGAAGAGATAGTAATAGATGGTAGCTGGCTATCAGAAATCAGCCAAAGTTTCATGGGTGTATACTGAATTGATGATTTGAAGTGATATATTTTGTCATTAGTACATCAGGAATAGGAGAAAGATTTAGGAGAAACATTACAGAGAAACTTGTACCTTTACAAACCTAGGGACTGACACATACCACAGTTCCCTGGCAGCTCCTTTAATATATGCAAAGTTTCCCATCTCACTAAAGCACCCTGGGCAAATCAAAAGGAAAAGGCATTGCAGGTAAAAGAACACCATGATCAGAGACTGGGAAGTAAGAGACAGCATGCTGTGTGGAGGCAGTGCAAAGAGCTGGTTTACTCCTTTAGGAGGATAAAGTATAGAAGGACACTAGATCATTCAGAGTTCAGGTGCAGATAACAGAAACCATTTTGTTGATTTTAAAAGAATCGTGAAACAGAAACCAACGGAGGGGAGTTACTCAAGAGGGTCAAACACTGCTGTCTGGTCAAGAAAGATCAGGGCTGAGGAGTGCCCAGCAGCTTTGACTGTCAGGAAACCTTTGACATTCTTAGCAAACACTGACCGGGAGGTAAACTGGGTCACACTGCAGGGATTACGGTGTGAACAGGAGACGAGGAAGAGGAAGTAGAGGCATCTGTTCTGAATGCTTGGCTCTGAAGGGAAGGAAAGCTCTATCTGAAGAAAAACATCAGATGGAGGGAGATTTTGATCTTAAGCTGTAAAAATCTTAAACAGGTTTGGATGCAGAAGGAAAGAAGTCAATGGTTTGATAAGACTTCAAGGAGAGAGGCAGATACATGATACTAGACGCCCTCAGATTTGGAGGAGAAAGACGGAGGCTGGAGGAGGCAGTGCTGGCCTTAGGGAAGAAGAGAATTGTGTGTTTCTCTTACATGAGGCAGAGGAGGGAAGCCTGAGTGAAAAAGCACACGTGTTTGTAAACTGGGGAAAAGAAGGGAGTAGAAATCACACCCAATAGATTATCTTCTTGATAAGAAACAGACCATTTGCTGAGAGAGGAGAGAATGGAAGGGGAGGTGAAACAGGGTGGGGTAGAAAGTGTGAAGAAGAAATGGGTGGGAGAAAAGAGCCAGAAGTGATCAGAACTGCTAAACAGGACTGACTTTGAAGAAGTAGGGAGATTTCTGAGGAAAGGCTTAGAGTAATATCGTAATTGTCATGACCTTGGGAACTTTGGGTCTTTCAGAAAGTGCTGGTGGGTAGTTTGAATGGTGATGTTCCTCTTTAAAATACATTTGTTTTTGAAGCTGTCCACATGATGACTGGGTGAGACTTTTAAATTATCATCATCACCTGTTAGTCATCTATTCATATGACCAATCTTTCATATGACCAATCTTTTATTTCTAAGACCATCTTCAGTGCTTTGCATAGGAGTGAGACAAAATGGCAGAAATGTATCATTAACAAAAGAACGTTCTAAGAACTTACATTTTGAAGCACTCTTCTGTGAATTCCCTGGTGGTCCAGTGGTTAGAACTCAACACTCTCATTGCCTGAGCTCCGGGTTTGATTCCTTTCCAGCAACTAAGATTCTGAAAGTTGCGTGGCGCAGCCAAAAAAGTAAAATAAAATAAAATTTGAAGTACTCTTCTGTGACTGAAACTCACTTTAGGTTAAACCTGATTGAAGATTTGACAAATTTGCCCAATAGACTGAGTAATGATACAATAAGATGCTCAAAATTATTACTCATCAAGGATACACAAAATACAAGGTAATACCACCATATACCTATTCAGTTCAGTTCAGTCACTCAGTCCTGTCTGACTCTTTGCGACCCCATGAATTGCAGCGCGCCAGGCCTCCCTGTCCATCACCAACTCCCGGAGTTCACTCAGAGTCACATCCATCAAGTCAGTGATGCCATCCAGCCATCTCATCCTCTGTCGTCCCCTTCTCCTCCTGCCCCCAATCCCTCCCAACATCAGAGTCTTTTCCAATGAGTCAACTCTTCGCATGAGGTGGCCAAAGTACTGGAGTTTCAGCTTTAGCATCATTCCTTCCAAAGAACATCCAGGACTATCTTCAGAATGGACTGGTTGGATCTCCTTGCAGTCTAAGGGACCCTCAAGAGCCTTCTTCAACACCACAGTTCAAAAGCATCAATTCTTCAGCGCTTTGCTTTCTTCACAGTCCAACTCTCACATCCATACATGACCACTGGAAAAACCATAGCTTTGACTACACGGACCTTTGTTGGCAAAGTAATGTCTCTGCTTTTGAATATGCTATCTAGGTTGGTCATAACTTTCCTTCCAAGGAGTGAGCGTCTTTTAATTTCATGGCTGCAGTCACCATCTTCAGTGATTTTGGAGCCCCTAAAAATAAAGTCTGACACTATTTCCACTGTTTCCCCATCTATTTCCCATGAAGTGATGGGACCAGATGCCATGATCTTCGTTTTCTGAATGTTGAGCTTTAAGCCAACTTTTTCACTCTCCTCTTTCACTTTCATCAAAAGGCTTTTTAGTTCCTCTTCACTTTCTGTCATAAGGGTGGTGTCATCTGCATATCTGAGGTTATTGATATTTCTCCCAGCAATCTTGATTCCAGCTTGTGCTTCTTCCAGCCCAGCGTTTCTCATGATGTACTCTGCATATAAGTTAAATAAGCAGGGTGACAATATACAGCCTTGACGGACTCCTTTTCCAATTGGAACCAGTCTGTTGTTCCATGTCCAGTTCTAATTGTTGCTTCCTGACCTGCATATAGGTTTCTCAAAAGGCAGGTCAGGTGGTCTGGTATTCTCAAAATTGCAAACACTGAACATACCAGGTGTTGGCAAGGATCTGGAACAAGGAGGACTCTTATGAACTGTTGATGGGAATGAAAATGGTTCAACGACTTTGGAAAACACTCTGGCAGTTTCTTAAAAACATGCACATCTACATCCATATCATGTGACAAAGACACTTCATCCTCAGAATCAAAAATATTTGTGTGTAAGTCTTTGTACAGACTTCGCTTTCTGTATGGCAGAAAGTGACGAAGAACTAAAAAAATCTCTTGATGAAAGTGAAGGAGGAGAGTGAAAAAGTTGGCTTAAAACTCAACATTTGGAAAACTAAGATCATGGCATCTGGTCCCATCACTTCATGGCAAATAGATGGGGAAACAGTGGAAACAGTGAGACTTTATTTTGGGGGGCTCCAAAATCACTGCAGATGGTGACTACAGCCATGAAATTAAAAGACACTTGCTCCTTGGAAGAAAAACTATGACCAACCTAGACAGCATATTAAAAAGCAGAGATATTGCCAACAAAGGTCCGTGTAGTCAAAGCTATGGTTTTTCCAGTGGTCATGTATGAATGTGAGAGTTGGACTATAAAGAAAGCTGAGTGCTGATGAATTGATGCTTTGAACTGTGATGTTGGAGAAGACTCTTGAGGGTCTCTTGGACTTCAAAGAGATCCAACTAGTCCATCCTAAGGGAAATCAGTCCTGAATATTTATTGGAAGGACTGATGTTGAAGTTGAAATTTCAATACTTTGAACTGGGTCAATACTTTGGTTGGACGGCATCACTGACTTGATGGACATGAATTTGAGTAAGCTCCGAGAGTTAGTGATAGACAGGGTAGCCTGGCATGCTGCAGTCCATGGGGTCACAAAGAGTCAGACATGACTGTGTGACTGAACTGAACTTTGTATAGACTATCCAAGAGAAAAAGAAATTTATGGCTATAAAAAGACACATGCAATATTCACAGAAGTTTCATTTGTAATAATCTTTTAAAAAAGGAAGCAACAAAAATGCCCATCAACAGGTGAGTGGATAAATAAATTGTGGTATATCCATACAATGGACTACTACTTGGCAATAAAAGTAAACAAACTGCTGCCTGTACAACATAGATGTATCTCAAATAAATATGATTAGTGAAAGAAGTCAGACAAAAGAGAGGACACATTCTATTGTTCCATTCATAAAATAGTCTAAAAATCCAAACTAACCTATAGCAACAGAAAACAGATCAGAGGTTCCCTGGAGATAGGGGTTGGCGCTGGGGGAGGCAGGTGGAAGGATTACAGTGGAGCACAAGAAAACTCTTGTGGGTGAAGCATATGTTCATTATCTCAATTGTGATAATGGTTTCATAGGTACATTCACTAGTCATAACTTAGCAAACGACACTTTAAATATGAGCTTCCCTGGTGGCTCAGACAGTAAGAATCCACTTGCAATGCAGCAGACTCAGGTTCAATCTCTGGGTCAGGAAGATCCCCTGGAGAAGGGAATGGCAACCCACTCCAGTATTCTTGCCTGGAGAATCCCATGGACAGAGGAGCCTGGTGGGCTACAGTCCATGGGGTCACAAAGAGTTGGACTCGACTGAGTGACACATACACACACTGTAAATATGAACAGATAATTACATTTTAATAAAGGTGTTAAAACAAAAGAAATAGTGCACACGTCAAAAGTTGGAGAATGATTTAATTATGCTGCTGCTGCTGCTACTTCTAAGTCACTTCAGTAGTGTCCAACCAGGCTCTCCCGTCCCTGGGATTCTCCAGGCAAGAACACTGGAGTGGGTTGCCATTTCCTTCTCCAATGTGTAAAAGTGAAAACTGAAAGTGAAGTCGCTCAGTCGTGTCTGACTCCTAGCGACCCCATGGATTGCAGCCTACCAGGCTCTTCCGACCATGGGATTTTCCAGGCAAGAGTACTGGAGTGGGGTGCCATTGCCTTCTCTGTTAATTATGCTATAGAACAGTAAATATTTGGAATACTGTATCTTTTAAAAATCATGTTTTTTTTTGAAGAGCATTTAATAGTCAGAAAATGCTCATAGTATTCAGAGACACGTGTTGTTCTGATTGATAGTGATCCATTAACATTTGACGAATATGAAATGAATGATGTAGTGTTACATGAAAAGAGCAAGGCACAAAAATGCATCCATAAACAAGTAATATCCCAATTTTGGTAATTCTCTCTCATCTCTCATGGCTGAAAGGAAATCTCTCAAAATGTTAACAGTGGTTGTCTCTGTGAAGTGGAAGACAATTTTAATTTTCCTTCTTATGCTTTTGGGGCTTTTCTGTACTTGATCTTCCATTACTTTCACAAATAGATGAAAACCTACCCAATGCTCTTTGAAAAGATTCTTTCCCACAAAGGGAACTCACTGGTGCAAATATTTTTAGAAAATCTATCAATCTGACGTCTTTTCCTGCACTTTTTCATGGTAACCTGCTGCTGAACACTGAGGGAGTTTAGTGGAATGGCAATGAGCTGGAAAGACCAGCTTCAGCCTGCAGTTAGCTTGCAATGAGATATAGTCTAAAAATGCATGTTTTTAAGTTATGCTTTATGTAGCCTCAGGTAGTCACTTACCTTTATCACTTCACTGCTAGCCGTCCCTTGATAAAACCAGGTCAAACACATGGAGAATCAATTCCCCAGATTATGTCTGGTACAGATCTGTCAGGAAATGTTCACTAAGGATGTCCTGATGAGAAAAGGAGAGCAGTTGTGTATCAAATGTAGAAAACTCCTCAGGCTTTCGTCCAATCCATGGTGAGCATGTCTTTTCTCTATGAGTCAAAAAGACAAGCAGGGGAGGGCAAGCCATGGAGTGAGAGCTGAGGAAGGCTAGTGAAAGTGAGGGCCATAGGTGAGGAGGAGTTAGGAGAGCTCTCATGCACAAAGATGTGCCTTGGGGGACATTTGTACAGTGAGACTTCCATTCTGCTTTTCTGTCCCCTGGAGAGTTGCAATGATTGATGCTGTCCTCACTGTGGGGGGTGCCGTGGCAGGAGGGGACAGGGCTAGGGCCTGAAGCAAAGACGATGGTGAGACCCACAGGGAGCCCTCGCACTCCTACCCAACTCTGCAGGGTAGCTGGGGTTGTATATTCACCCAACACATGAGAATTAAAGGGAACTCGAGCTTGAGGCTTTCAGGACTGGAGATGAGGGACACCTGGGGCAGCGCGAAGGTGGGGAATGATAGCTCTTCCAGTTTGCAATAAAAATAGCCTCCAATAAAACTGCATTGCAAAGCATGGGAAAGAAACAGAATGGAAAGACTAAAAGTCGGAAAGAACAGCCTGAAGAATTGTGATGGAAAAAGACAGAACTGACTTGTAGTGAAAGGGTAGGGGATGGTATTTCCTCAAGTAAAAAGGAACTATAGATGTTGATGATATTGGGACTCTGAAGGAAACTCAGATTACCCAGAGTTAATTGAAACACTTCTTAATTCTCCAACAGCTAGTACAGAAAAAGGTGGTACAAAAAGAAAATCTTTATCAGGCAGTGAATCTGATGCCAGGAAATCAAAGAAAGAGATGCTGCTATCAAATCAACAGGCTGTGTCAGGGGTGATCCTGAATGAATAACTGGTGCACAGACAGCAGTGGAGAATTCATGTTTCTCATGCAACGGGCAGGAAGATTCAGATGAGGCAGACTTGGTGCTGGTAGAAGCAGCAAAGATGAGGTGTACTCAGATTGTAACTGCTACTTATGCACAGACTAACTTGACATTCTCGTCCAGAAAATGAAGCTCAATAATGGCCTACATTGCCATACATATAATTTCATATATACATAAACTGATGTATATAAACGGTGGGTCTTGGTTTTTGGTTTATTAGTGTGAAGAAATAACTAGATTCTAAAGAAAATAAAGTTTCATATATTCATTTTGAAGTTGTATTAGAGGCGCTGGTTTTTGTTTTTTATTTATTTATTTTTTGAGTCTATAGATCATGGCATCTGATCCCATCACTTCATGGCAAACAGATGGGGAAACAGTGGCTGACTTTATTTTATTTGGGCTCCAAAATCACTGCAGATGGTGATTGCAGCCATGAAATTAAAAGATGCTTACTCCCTGGAAGGAAAGTTATGACCAACCTAGATAGCATATTAAAAAGCAGAGACATTACTTTGCCAAAAAAGGTCCACCTAGTCAAGGCTATGGTTTTTCCAGTGGTCATGTATGGATGTGAGAGTTGGACTGTGAAGAAAGCAAAGCGCCGAAGAACTGCTGTTTCTGAACTGTGGTGTTGGAGAAGACTCTTGAGAGTTCCTTGGACTGCAAGGAGATCCAGCCAATCCATCCTAAAGGAGATCAGTCCTGGGTGTTCATTGGAAGGACTGATGTTGAAGGTGAAACTCCAATACTTTGGCCACCTCATGCGAAGAGCTGACTCATTGGAAAAGACCCTGATGCTGGGAAAGATTGAAGGCGGGAGGAGAAGCGGACAACAGAGGATGAGATGGTTGGATGGCATCACCGACTCAATGGACATGGGTTTGGGTGAACTCTGGGAGTTGGTGATGGACAGGGAGGCCTGGCGTGCCGTGGCTCATGGGGTCGCAAAGGGTTGGACACGACTGAGTGACTGAGCTGAACTGAACTGAGTCTATAGTTCTGGTCACTTTGAACAAATAAATAAAGCTTTCTTAGTTGCTTCCTTTATCATAAAAAACCATTCGCTAACATGATACATTATTTCCTCTGCATTAGGGAACGTATTTTCTAAATGTTGGAGGAAATCTTCACAGTCATTACTCAATCTGATTTTGTTTTTAACTCATATATGCCTACAGACCATTCTGGGTTTTTTGTTTATTTGCTGTTTTTTTTTGTGTGTGTATACATAAAACACATGTAAATGATTTTCACTTCTTTATTTTTATTTTTTAAAAACATTTGCCAAAAAAAATGCCAATTCATAATCATGGATAAGCCCACATTTCTGGGATGCTCTTACTCTGAGCAGCCTAAGAAATAAATCAATTCAAGTAAAATGGAAATTTTCCTGAAACCTTATCCTTTCAAATTAGGTAGTTGATTCTGTGATTATCTGTAAAATTTAAATATAATATAAATAAGTTAAATTGGACAATACAAGCAGTTGTATTTGAATCCATATCTATAACTACATATAAAAGGAAGTTTATTTGCAAAACTCCTGACAGGAAAAATTTCATCACTAACAAGAATCTGCCCACCCAGATGAGAAAACTAGAAAAATCCTAATGTGTTTTAATTAGCTAAGCAAGACTGAGTTAAATGGACATTGACAGGTTTCTTCTAGTGAAGCTCTTCTTTCCTAGAGTTGAAATCCCTGTGCTGTGTCAACTAAGAGCTCAATGTCTAAGACTTTGCTCATGAAAACCTAACTGGGTGGTTAGCGACATCAGTTTAGGACCTGCTAGAATAAATGGGTGAATAAGCTTTTGTAATCTAAACTATTGATCTACATGTTTTTCTTTATCTCAACTGATTCTTCACATATAGGTTCAATCTTTTCAGTATCTGGATTATTGGTTCAGCAGAAGCATGGAAAACCAAGAACATCGTAGTAATCAGAATGTTACCCAGTTAATTATGGCTCCTCTTAGTGTAGAAATTATACTATAAAATTATAGAACAAATTTCCTGTATCACCCCTTACACACAAATCAGTTCAGTTCAGTTTAGTAGCTCAGTCATGTCCAACTCTTTGCGACCCCATGCCCTGAAACACGCCAGGCTTCCCTGTCCATCACCAACTCCCGGAGCTTACACAAACTCATGTCCATAGAGTCAGTGGTACCATCCAACCATCTCATTCTCTGTTATCCCCTTCTCCTCCTTCCTTCAATCTTTCCCAGCATCAGTGTCTTTTCAAATGAGTCAGTTCTTCGCATCAGGTGGCCAAAGTATTGGAGCTTCAGCTTCAGCATCAGTTCTTCGAATAAATATTCAGGACTGATTTCCTTTAGGATCTGGTTGGATCTCCTTGCAGTCCAAGGGACTCTCAAAGTGTTCTCCAGCATCACAGTTTAAGAGCATCAATTCTTCGGTGCTCAGCTTTCTTTATAGTCCAACTCTCACATCCATACATGACTATTGGAAAAACCATAGCTTTGACTAGATGGACCTTTGTTGGCAAAATAATGTCTCTGCTTTTTAATATGCTGTCTAAGTTGGTCTTTTCCTCCTCCTTGTTCCTTTTCTTCCAAGGAACAAGCATCTTTTAATTTTATGACTAGAGTCACCATCTGCAGTGATTTGGGAGCCCCCAAAATAAAGTCTCTCACTGTTTCCATTGTTTCCCCATCTATTTGCCATGAAAATGGGACCGGATGCCTTGATCTTAGTTTTCTGAATGTTGAGTTTTAAGCCACCTTTTTGACTCTCCTCTTTCATTTTCATCAAGAGGCTCTTTAGTTCTTCTTCACTTTCCTCCATAAGGGTGGTATCATCTACACATCTGAGATTATTGATATTTCTCCTGGCAATCTTGATACCAGCTTGTGCTTCCTCCAGCCCAGCGTTTCTCATGATGTAGTCTCCATATAAGTTAAATAAGCAGGGTGACAATATATAGCCTTGACATACTCCTTTCAGATCTGGAACCAGTCCGTGGTTCCATGTCAAGTTCTAACTGTTGCTTCTTGACCTGCATACAGATTTCTCAGGAGGCAGGTCAGGTGGTCTGGTATTCCCATCTCTTTCAGAATTTTCCAGTTTGCTGTGATCCACACAGTCAAAGGCTTTGGCATAGTCAAAAAGCAGAAGCAGATGTTTTTCTGATATTCTCTTGCTTTTTCGATGATCCAACGAATGTTGGCAATTTGATCTCTGGTTCCTCTAATTTTTCTAAATCCAGCTTGAACATCTGGAAGTTCATGGTTCATATACTGTTGAAGCCTGGCTTGGAGAATTTTGACCATTACTTTGCTAGCGTGTGAGATGAGTACAATTGTGCAGTAGTTTGAGCATTCTTTGGCATGGCTTTTCTTTGGGATTGGAATGAAAACTGACCTTTTCCAGTCCTGTGACCACTGCTGAGTTTTCCAAATTTGCTGGCATATTGAGTGCAGCACTTTCACAGCATCATCTTTCAGGATTTGAAATAGCTCAACTGGAATTCCATCACCTCCACTAGCTTTGTTCGTAGTGATGCTTCCTAAGGCCCACTTGACTTCACAATCCAGGATGTCTGGTTATAGGTGAGTGATCACACCATCGTGGTTACCTGGGTCATGAAGATCTTTTTTGTATAGTTCTTCTGTGTATTCTTGCCACCTCTTCTTAATATCTTCTGCTTCTGTTAGGTCCATACCATTTCTTTCCTTTATTGAGCCCATCTTTGCATGAAATGTTCCCTTGGTATCTCTAATTTTCTTGAAGTGATCTTTAGTTTTTTCCATTCTATTGTTTTGCTCTATTTCTTTGCACTGATCGCTGAGGAAGGCTTTCTTATCTCTCCTTGCTATTCTTTGGATCTCTGCATTCAAATGGGTATATCTTTCCTCTTCTCCTTTGCCGTTCGCTTCGCTTCTTTTCTCAGCTTTTTGTAATGCCTCCTCAGACAACCATTTTGCCTTTTTACATTTCTTTTTCTTGGGGATGGTCTTGATTCCTGCCTCCTTTACAATGTCATGAATCTCTGTCCATAGTTCATCAGGCACTCCTAAAACTGGAAAAGACTGATGCTGGGAGGGATTGGGGACAGGAGGAGAAGGGGATGACAGAGCATGAGATGGCTGGATGGCATCACCAACTCGATGGACATGAGTTTGAGTGAACTCCAGGAGATGGTAATGGACAGGGAAGCCTGGCGTGCTGCAATTCATGGGGTCGCAAAGAGTCAGACACAACTGAGTGACTGGAATGAACTGAACTGAATGATAGTGACCATCTTTTACGTGATTATTTAACTTCTCTTTATCTACTTTGGTAAAATATCTATTTAAGAGTTTTGCATACTTGAAAAATAAAAAGAATGTTTTCCAACTGTATATTGTTTACCTTCTATAAACACTGGTGAACAATAGTCAATAGTTTTATATTAAAAAATAAAATGGATATGCAAATTTGCACTTTTGCAAATCATCAGTAGCTATAACATTTTAGCTAATTTCTGCCCTTGTTAATTATCTAGAGTTATATTTCATAACACTTGAAAATGTGTTTCTTCAAATGTCTCTGGGACACACTGTCATCCTTTTACTCTGTAAATAATTGCACCCTTTATCAGGTTGAAAATTTATCTTCAGGTTCTTAAGTATTCCATCCTCCCTGACCCAGATTTCCTTAGAATTTTAAAGAAGACCTCTGGTCACTCCAATATAGCTTTTCAGTCTTCTGGAGTTTACCTTCAGCGTCTGCACATCCTCAAATGATCATCTGGCTTTAGAGGCTACCATCACTGGGTAGAAATGTGGGAATCCAGTTCCTATTGCCTGTTGAAGGGTCAAAGATGGCAAGTGGAGCAGGGAGTAATGATAGTCCTCTAGGAACAAAGTTCTAGACACAATGGGCAGGAATTACATATGCCTTTTTCCTTAGAGACACTGTCGTACCTGTGAATTAAGTTCTAGAATGTGATGATGGCAGTGTTTAACCACTTATTTTTGGTTAAATAAGCTTTAGTGGCATACTTAGGCATTGAAATTCTTCCAAATTTGGTACACATGTATGGTGGTGGTGTAATATGTGTTGGGTGGTGGTGTTATTTAATCGCTAAGTTGTGTCCGACTCTTTATGAGCCCATGGACTGTAGCCCACCAGGCCCCTGTGTCCAAGGGATTACCCAGGCAAGAATTCTGGCATGGGTTGCCATTTCCTTCTCTAATACATTTGTCTAGATATTTTATAATCTATTATCCTATATGTATTATGTATTTCTATATATAATTTTAAGCCATTTATTTAACCTGAACCTTGATTAAGTAGAATATACTTCCCAATTAACCTTGATAACAGAAGTTACCACATTTAAGCTTGAAAGAATGAAATGATGTAGGAGTTCTATACTTATAGATTAAAAAAAACAAACAAACATGTCACTATAGTATAAAATTTGGTCACAGAGATTAACTATCTCATTTTGTAAACTGTCCATAGCATTCAGTTGAACAACAGCTGACCTTCTACCTGACTGTTACGGAATCATTCAATTTTGTATTTAAGTCTTTTCATTATTTTAACAAATTTTAATGAAATAAATTATTTTAATGAAATACAAAGACTTTTGTATTTAAGTCTTTTCATTATTTTAAAAATTGTTATTTTCAGTTCAGTTCAGTTGCTCAGTCGTGTTCAACTCTTTGCAACCCCATGAACTGCAGTACGCCAGGCCTCCCTGTTCATCACCAACACCCAGAGTTCACTCAAACTTACGTCCATTGAGTCAGTGATGCCATCCAGCCATCTCATCCTCTGTCATCCCCTTCTCCTCCTGCCCCCAATCCCTCCCAGCATCAGTCTTTTCCAATGAGTCAACTCTTTGCATGAGGTAGCCAAAGTACTGGAGTTTCAGCTTTAGCATCATTCCTTCCAAAGAACACCCAGGACTGATCTCCTTTAGAATGGACTGGTTGGATCTCCTTGCAGTCCATGGGACTCTCAAGAGTCTTCTCCAACACCACAGTTCAAAAGCATCAATTCCTCAATGCTCAGTTTTCTTCACAGTCCAACTCTCACATCCATACATGACCACTGGAAAAACCATAGCCTTGACTAGTCGGACCTTTGTTGGCAAAGTAATGTCTCTGCTTTTGAATCTGCTATCTAGATTGGTCATAACTTTCCTTCCAAGGAGTAAGCGTCTTTTAATTTCATGGCTGCAGTCACCATCTGCAGTGATTTGGGAGCCCAAGAAAATAAAGTCTGACACTGTTTCCACTGTTTCTTCATCTATGTCCCATGAAGTGATGGGACCAGATGCCATGATCTTCGTTTTCTGAATGATGAGTTTTAAGCCAACTTTTTCACTCTCTTCTTTCACTTTCATCAAAAGGCTTTTTAGTTCCTCTTCACTTTCTGCCATAATGGTTGTGTCATCTGCATATCTGAGGTTATTGATATTTTTCCTGGCAATCTTGATTCCAGCTTGTGTTTCTTCCAGTCCAGCGTTTCTCATGATGCACTCTGCATATAAGTTAAATAAGCAGCGTGACAGTATACAGCCTTGATGTACTCCTTTTCCTATTTGGAACCAGTCTGTTGTTCCATGTCCAGTTCTAACTGTTGCTTCCTGACCTGCATATAGGTCTCTCAAGAGGCAGGTTATTTTACTCTAGTGAATTCTACACATTTGTGAATAATTAGTGAAATTCTGAATATGCTGTTGATTAAAATATGTTTTTAAGACACTCTCAGAATTTAAATAATGACCATGGTATATTCCAGTACTTAAAAATAAGATATCATAATTACTTTGAGGAGGAAAACTTTTTAAATTCTACAATAAAAGCATTTAGGAACTCTGGAATGAAGTGATCTCTATACTGTTCTCCATAGTGGTTTTATCAATTTACATTCCCACCAACTGTGAAAGAAGGCTCCCTTCTCTCCACACCCTCTCCAGCATTAATTGTTTGTAGACTTTTTGGTGATGGCCATTCTGACTGCTGTGAGGTGATGCCTCACTGTAGTTTTGATTTGCATTTCTCTGTGGCTTAGCTGGTAAAGAATCCACCTGCAATGCAGGAGACCTGGGTTGGATCCCTGGGTTGGGAAGATCCCCTGGAGAAGGGAAAGGCTATCCAATCTAGTATTCTGGCCTAGAGAATTCCATGGGGTTGAAAAGTGTCGGACATGACTAAGTGACTTTCATTTTCACTAATTATTGATGTTGAGCATCTTTTCATGTGTCTACTGGCCATCAGTATGTCTTCTCTGGTGAAATGTCTATTTTGGTTTTCTGCCCATTTTCTGACTGGGTTGTTTTTGTTGTTCTTGACTTGTATGAGCTGTTTGTGTATTTTGGAAATTAAGCCTCTGTCTGTCAAATCATTTGCAAATACTTTCTCCCAGTCTGCTGGCTGTCTTTTCATTTTGTTTATGGTTTCCTTCGCTGTGCAAAAGCTTGTAAGTTTTATTAGGTTCAACTTATTTATTTTTGTTTTTATTTCTACTGCTTTGGGAGACCAACCTTAAGAAAACAGTGCTGCAATTTATGTCAGAGAATGTTTTGCCTATGTTCTCTTCTAGGAGGTTTATGGTATCCTGTCTTATATTTAAGCCTTTAAGCAATTCTGAGTTTATTTTTGTGTATGGTGTGAGGAAATGTTTTGATCTCATTGATTTACATAAGGCAGTCTTCCCGCCATCACTTGCTAAAGAGATGATCTTACCTCCACTGTTCCTCCATTCATTCTTGCCTTGTCTAAGATTAATTTCCCAGTAGGAATGTGGGTTTATTTCTGGTCTCTCTATTTTGCTCCATGGATACATACACCTGTTTTTGTGCCAATATCCTGCTGTTTTGATTACTATAGCTTTGTAGTGTTGTTTGAAGTCTGGGAGAGCTTCCAGCTTTGTTGTTTTTCCTCAGGATTGCTTTGGCAATTATGGGTCTTTTATGATACAATACAAACTTTAGCATTATTTGTTCTAGTTCTATGGAAAATGTCATAAATTATTTGATAGGGATCACATTAAACCTGTAGATTGTTTAGGGGTAGTATGGGCATGTTAACAATATTAATTCTTTCAATCCAAGAGCATGGACTATCTTGCCATGTCTTTAAATCATATTTAGTTTCCTTTATCAATGTCTTATTGTTTTCAGCATCAAAGTTTTTCACCTCTTTGGTCAAGTTTACTACTAAGTTTTTTTAATGTGAATTTAAAGTGGATTTAAAAAAAACTTTTTCTTTTTGATGTTTCATTGTTAGTATGAATATATGCAAGTGATTTTTGTATGTTAATGCTGTATACTGCTACCTTGCTGAATTTGTTTATCAGTTCTAGCAGTTTTTGTGGGGAGTCTTTCTACTTTCTCTATATATTATCATGTCATCTCCATATAAAGACAATTTTACCTCTTTTCTTTCAATTTGGATACCTTTCATTTCTTTTTCTTGTCTAATTGCCATGCTGTGCTGTGCTTAGTCATTTAGTCATGTCTGACTCTTTGCGACCCTATGGACTGTAGCCCACCAGGCTCCTCTGTCCATGGGGATTCTCCAGGCAAGAATACTGGAGTGGGTTGAAATGCCCTCCTCCAGAGGATCTTCCCAATCCAGGGATTGAACACAGGTCTCCCACAATGCAGGCAGATTCTTTACCATCTGAACCACCAGGGAAGCCCATGAAAACTGGAATGGGTAGCCTATCCCTTCTCTAGGGGATCTTCCCAACTCAGGAATCAAACTGGGGTCTCCTGCATTGCAGGTTGATTCTTTATCAGCTGAGCTATCAGGGAAGCCCAACTGCCATGGCTAGGACTTCCAATACGATGTTGAATAGAAGCAGTGAGAGTGGGCACCCTTGTCTTATTCCAGGTTTTAACAGGAAGGCTTTCAGCTTTTTACCATTGAGTATTATGTTGCTGTGGGTTTGTCACAAATAACTTTTATTATGTTGAGATATGTTCCCTCTATACCCAGTTTGGCAAGAGTTTCTTTTTTTTTTTAAATCACAAATGGATGTTGACTTTTTCAATGACAGAATCAAAGAGGAAATAAAAAAAATACCTAGAGATAAATGACAATAAAAATACAACTAATACAAAACTGCGGTAAAAGCAGTCATAAGAGAGAAGTTCACAGCAATACAGACCTTTCTCAAAAAACAAGAAAAATCCCAAATAAACAACTTAAAGGAATTAGAAAAACAAAACCTGAAGTTATCAAAAGGAGGAAAAGAAAAACAAACAAAACCTAAAGTCATCAGAAGGAAAGAAAGAATAAACATTAGTGAGGAAGTAAATAAATTAGAGATTTAAAAAAATAGGGGAAAAAAACACAATCAAACCAACACCTGTGTTTTTGAAAGGGTAAACAAAAATCAACAAACCTCTGGCCAGGCTCACCAAGAAAAGAAACAGGACCCAAATAACCTAAATAAGAAATGAAAAAGAAGAAATAATGGCCAATACTTCAGAAATATTAAAAAAAAACCTTAAGAGAATACTATGAACAATTGTATGCCATGAAACTGGACATCCTGGAAGATACAGACAAGTTTCTAGAAACATACAATCCATCAAAACGAATCAAGAAGATATAGACCTATGAATAGACTGATCAGTAGCAGTGAAGCAGAATCTGTAATAAAATAATCCCCTGCAAACAAAAGTCTAGGACTAGATGGCTTCACTAGGAAATTCTACCAAACATACAAAGAACTTATACCAATCCTTCTCAAACTCTTCCAAAAGACTGAAGAGGAAGGAACACTCCTAAGGTCACTCTGTGAAGTCACCATCACTGTGATACCAAAACCAGACAAAGACACAACCAAAAAAGGAAATTATAGGTCAATATCTTTGGTGAGTACAGATGCAGAAATTCTCAACCGAGTATTAGCAAACTGAATCCAATAACACATGAAAAAGATGACTGTACACCATGATCAAGTTGGATTCATCCCAGGGTCACAAGGATGGTTCAACACACAAATCAAGGAGCTACACCACATCAACAAAAGAAAGGACAAAAACCACATGATCAATCCAACAGATGCAGAAAAAGCATTTGCTAAAACTCACTGTTCTTTTTAAACATAGTTTAGCCCAGTGAGAAGCTGACTGTTGCATTAGCTTTTTAGTTCTGAGGATTATAGATATGTGATATTTATACTGTCTTGAACACACAGAGAAAAAAAGTCATTTTGAAACAGAAAACTGCTTCATTCCATAAGCATGCCATTAATGCATGACTCAAGATGTCATAGTTTGGATGAGATAGTGAAATTCCTTAGATGAATCAACTGAAAGCAGCTGCTTCATTTTGGAAAGATTTTGGAAAGATTTAGAGATATGTAAATTGAAGATAGTAGACTGCAAGGGAGGAAAAAAGAGATAAGTGAAAAGATATCATTAAAAATACAAAATGATTAAAAATAGTCATTATGACTACTGGGCCAATTGAAAAAATTCACACCCATTCATCTTGCAAGGAATACCTCCAAACGAAAATACAACTCTAGTTCTACTAGTACATATTTGATATTGACAGATATTTTGAGATTATGAACTTGAAACCCTTGGGAGTCATCATAGAACAAATGAACTAATATTCTTTGAAAATCCCAGTCCAAGAAAGTTTGTTCTCAATAATAACAATTCATGTTTATAAGGTGTCTTTCATTCAACTCTTAAGACTCTGTGCACAGATACATTTAAATATGCACGGTCATATATCACTGTCTTCATACATCACAGGCCAAATGTTTCAATTCCTTGGACATAAAGCAAGTCTTTATTTCATATATGAAAATACAATCTCTACCCCCACCATACAAATTCTCTATAAATAGCACCTTCTCATTTATGCTCCTATATTGCTTGTGTTGAAGGATTGTTAATGCAATCTTTTCTTAAAGAAATGTTTAAAAAATTCTTTAAAAACAAAACACCTGTGTTTTCTGGCAGGACAACAATGTATCAGCCAAAATAGCTTTATTTAATGACTGACTGTGGTTAGCTAGCGCCCCATAATTCATTTCATAATTGGAAAAAAATGTAACATTTGCTGACATCATCTGAGTGCTGATCTGGACCCACTGAACAGGGAGTTTTCCAACAAAAACGATTTAACTTTCCACTTCACAATTCAGGAAGAATTTAGGATTATGGCATTCATGGAGTCTAGAAATGGTTTTCATTTTCAGCATTTTAGCTCAAAGTTTGAACAGGATGGAAAACAGGACATAGTTTAATTTCCAAGGCAAAATTTCACCTGTACAATCGTACTTCCTCTTATGCATGTTGATACCAAACTGAGATAAAACATATTAAGTTCTGAAGAGAAAACAGCCTTTTAGAAGTGAAAAATTAAATGGAAGTTCTAATTAGTAAGGTCAGACAGAGTTACTGTAAGTTCTATTCTGAGTTTCTTCAACAAATATGTACTCACCTGATTCTTGATTACTTAGCTCTCCAGTCTATTTGAATGTCTGCAGTGCAAAAATATCAATATATATGGATTACTTCAACAATTATTCTAAAGTAATACACTACCAGTTGCAGTGGCATTATTTGATAGTGATAGATAATAGATACATACTTTACTGTAAATATGGGTAAAGAACATCTACCCTAACCTTTCTTAACAAAGCTCATCTTTGTATCAGACAGGAGACAGAGAAACTTATTTTTAAAGCTGCCACCTTCCATATTTTTATCTCTTATTTAAACGCCCTTATGAATACCCCTAATTCTCTAGGCTGGAGTTAATTCCAAAGTCATAACCTAGGTTTAAATCCATCTGTCTGCTTACCCTGCGCTGGCATCTGAACAGTTGAAATGACTGAAAATCAAAACGCATAACTGTGTGTCTTGCTCCCTCTTTAAGTTTCACAGCAGCAAATCTCAGATGGGCACACAACATGCCCAGAATACTACTAAGATTGAATAACATCTTCACTATCTTACTTTCCTACCTTAGTCTGCTCAACCTGTCGTAACAGGATACGAGGCTATGTGGCTTAAGCAACAGAAATCACTCTTACAATTCCAAAGGTAGAGAAGTCCAGTATCGGTGTTGGCAATTCCACTTTCTCGTGAGGGCCCTCTTCCTGGCTTGTGGATGGCTGTGTTTTCACAGTGCAGAGATAGATTCATTCTTTCTTTTTCTCAAGATCCCTGCTCCTTTCCTCTCTTCTTCCCTCCTTCCCTCTTCATATAATGCCACACTCCTATCAGGTTAGAGCTCCCCCTTTATGGGTTCATTTAATCTCAACTCAGGTGGCACTAGTGGTAAAGAACCCACTTGCTAAGGCAGGAGACAAAAGAGATGCGGGTTTGACCCCTGGGTCAGGAAGATTCCCTGGAGGAGGGTATGGCAACCCACTCCATTACTTTTGCCTGGAGAATTCCATGGACAGAGGAGTCTGGCAGGCTACAGTCCACGGAGTCGCAAATAGTCGGACACGTCTGAGCACACACACACACACACACACACAAATATATATATATTAATATACTGCCTCCTAAAGACCCTATCTATAGATAAAGACACAGACACATTGGGAGTTAGGGCTTCAACATATAAGCTTTAGGGAGATACAACTCAGTTCATAGCAATTCTCAAATAATCATTTCACTCAGCTCTGAAACTCATTCAGCTTCTTCCCTACCCCACTACTTAACATATAGTGAAAGTGTGAAAGTTGCTCTGTTGAGTCTGACTCTTTGCATCCTCATGGACTATTCCCTGCCAGGCTCCTCTGTCCATGAAATTCTCCAGGCAAGAATACTGGAGTGGGTAGCAGGCAAATGAATTCTTTACTGTCTGAGCCACCAGGAAAGCCCAAGAATACTGCAGCCCTTCTCCAGGGATCTTCCCAACCCAGGAATTAAACCTGGGTTTTCTTCATTACAGGCAGATTCTTTATCAGCTGAGCCACCAGAGAAGCCCCACTACTTAACATATGCTTATCATAAATTTATCAGGAAAGTAGAAGCAGCTAGACAGAAATCCCTCTGAAAACTACCAGTCTACTTGCAACATTACTCCTCTTCTGCTTCCTTCTCATTACTACAGATGACGTAGCTAGGCTCAGGTCAAAGGACAACCTGATCAGGTCATCCCCTGTGTTCCAGATCTTTTCTAGTGACTTAATTTCTATAATTATCTCTAATATCTCAGATCTGTATGTCCTGTGAATTGTTCCTTTTTTCTGCTGCTCCTCATAAAAATTCTCTTCAAAGAGTTATCCAGAGTTGCTGCTCTTACTTTTTCAATTCACATTCTCTCCTAACCTACCTCAATTGGACACCTGTCCCTACAACTCCAAGGACTCTGCCATTCCTCTCTTGCTTGCCCTCTTAGCAGTATTCAAGAAAGTTGACCATTCTTTCCTTCTTTGAAAAAATTTAATTTTTTTACTGTGATAAGAATACAGCATGAAATATACTCTCAGATTTTCAAGTGTACAATATAGTATAATCTATAAGCACAATTTTGTAGAGCAGATCCCTAGTACTTATGAACTTTCCATCTTGAAACAGTTACTTTTCTTGGAATCCATGATCCCATACTCTCCTGGTTTCTCTCTATTTCATTGGCCTTTGCTTCTCAAGTCTTCTACATGGGCTCTGCCTTCTCCTCTATCTGAATGCTAAAGGTATGAGCACTCCAGGGCTCTGCTTTGGTCTCCCTTCTTTTCTCTATGTATGCAGTTTTCCCAATTAACCTCATTCAGTACCATGGCTTTAAATACGATCTGTATGCTGATGATTTCCAAATCTCTATGTTCAGCTCTGATGTCTCTTTTAAGCTCCAGACTAAACATCCAGGTTCCTATTTGACATATCCACACCGATTTTAAATAGGTTTGCTGCTGCTGCTGCTGCTAAGTCACTTCAGTCGTGTACAACTCTGTGCAACACCATAGAGGGCAGCCCACCAGGCTCCCCCGTCCCTGGGATTCTCCAGGCAAGAACACCAGAGTGGGTTGCTATCTCCTTCTCCAATGCATGAAAGGGAAAAGTGAAAGTGAAGTTGCTCAGTCATTTCCAACTCTTAGCGACCTCATGGACTGCAGCCTACCAGGCTCCTCCATCCATGGGATTTTCCAGGCAAGAGTACTGGAGTGGGTCGCCAGTGCCTTCTCCGTTAAATAGGTTTCAGTTCAGTTCAATCGCTCAGTCGTGTCTGACTCTTTGTGACCCCATGAATTGCAGCACACTAGGCCTCCCTGTCCATCACCAACTCCTGGTGTTCACTCAAACTCACGTCCATTGAGTCGGTGATGCCATCCAGCCATCTCATCCTCTGTCGTCCCCTCCTGCTCCTGCCCCCAATCCCTCCCAGCATCAGAGTCTTTTCCAATGAGTCAACTCTTCGCATGAGGTGGCCAAAGTACTGGAGTTTCAGCTTTAGCATCATTCCTTCCAAAGAATACACAGGGCTGATCTCCTTTAGGATGGACTGGTTGGATCTCTTTGCAGTCCAAGGGACTCTCAAGAGTCTTCTCCAACACCACAGTTCAAAAGCATCAATTCTTCAGCACTCAGCTTTCTTCACAGTCCAACTCTCACATCCATACATAACCACTGGAAAAACCATAGCCTTGACTAGATGGACCTTTGTTGACAAAGTAATGTCTTTGCTAACTTTCCTTCCAAGGAGTAAGCGTCTTTTAATTTCATGGCTGCAATCACCATCTGCAGTGATTTTGGAGCCCAAGAAAACAAAGTCTGACACTGTTTCCACTGTTTCCCCATCTATTTCCCATGAAGTGATGGGACCAGATGCCATGATCTTTGTTTTCTGAATGTTGAGCTTTAAGCCAACCTTTTCACTCTCCTCTTTCACTTTCATCAAGAGGTTTTTTAGTTCCTCTTCACTTTCTGCCATAAGGGTGGTGTCATCTGCATATCTGAGATTATTGATATTTCTCCCACAATCTTGATTCCAGCTTGTGCTTCTTCCAGCCCAGCATTTCTCATGATGTACTCTGCATATAAGTTAAATAAGCAGGATGACAGTATACAGCCTTGGTTTAGGTATCTCTAATTTAAGGCACCCAAGATAAAACTTTCCTTTGTCATTCCCAAGTCCAACCCTAATGGGTCTTTTCCTCAGTATATAACATCATCTTGGCTTCAACATTGATTCCTCTCCTTTCCTCATTCATCCTCACATCTAAACCCGTAGTAAGGCCGCTAACTTAACCTGCAAAAGTATTCTGAAAACTTCTACTTCTGTTTCTACTACTACCTTCTCCTCTGGACTATTTCCATAATCTGCTAGGTCTACCAGGGTTCCCTCCTGTTCCACACTCCCAGTATAAATGGAATCCCAATGGATGACTATATGGCAGCCAAAGTGTTTTTTAAAAATAAACATCAAATCATGACTCACTCTTGCTTGAAGTTCCTCTAATGACTTCTCATCAAGATCAGAGGAAAACCCAAAGCTTTGACCTAGAAAATTCTAGGGCTTATAGCATTTTCAATGTAGTCTATGAGGGAATTAAAGTATGAAGAACAATTTCACCATTAATGATGATGTTAGGTGTGGGTTTTTCATAGATGCCTTTCATCTGGTTGGGGATGTTTTCTATTTCTAGCTTGAATGTTTTTATCCTGAAAGAGTGTTGCATTTTGCCAAATACTTTTTTTTGTATCATTTGAGATAATCATGTGATTTTTGTCCTTTATTCTATTAATACAGTATATTACACTGAACTAAATTAGCTGGGTTACATTCTACTTGATTATGGTTTATAATCTTTTTTATATGTTGCTGGATTTGCTTTGCTGGTATTTTGTTGAGGAATTTTTGTTTTCTCAATAAGTCCTTGCCTGGTTTGTGGAGCAGAGTAATACTGACCTCAGAATGAATTTGGAAATGTTTCCTCCTTTAGTATTTTCTGTAAGAGACTGTGAGAGATTGATGATTATCTTACATTTGGTAGAATTCCCAGTGAAGCTATTTGGGCATATGCTTTTCTTTATGGGATTTTTTTTTGATTACTAGTTCAACCTCTTTATTTGTTCTAGGCTGATTCAGATTTTCTATTTCCATTTGAGTCAGTTCTGGTAGTTAGTATCCTTCCAGGCATTTGTCCATTTCAACTGGGTTATCTAATTTGTTGGCATATGATAATTCATGATATTCTCTTATAATTCTTATTTCTATAAGATCAGAAACTTATTATTTCAAAATACTATTTATTTTAGTAATTTGAGTCTTCTCTCTCTTATTGGTACTGAAGCTAAAGGTGTGTCAGTTTTGGTGACATTTTCAAAGAACCAACTTTCATTGATTATTTACTGATTTTCTGTTCTCTATTTCATTTTTTTCTATCTAAGCATTCATTTTCCCTCCACTTCTTTTTCCTTTAGTTTTATCATCTTTTTCTAGTTTCTTAAAGTAGAAGGTTAGGTTATTGATTTGAGACTTTTCTTCCCTTTCAATGGGCATTTGTTGATATAAATTTCTCTTGAAGCACTGCTCTAGCTGCATTTCATAAATTTTGGTATGCCCTGTATTCACTTTCATTCAACTCAAAGTATTTTTTAATTCTGCTCCTGGTTTAGCTTTTAACTTGTTGATCATTTAGTAGTGTGTTGTTTAATTTACACATACTTGTGAACTCCCCAAATTTCCTTCTGTTTTGCATTTCTATTTGTGATCCATTGTGGTTGGAGGTCATACTTTGTATTATTTCAGTCCTTCTGAATTTACTATGGCTTGTTTTATGGCCTAACGTATGGTCTATTTTGAAAACTGTTCCATGTGTACTTGAGAAGAATGTATATTCTTTTGCTATGTAGAATGTTCTATAGATGTCTATTAGGTCTATTTGGTTTATAGTGTTAAGTCTTCTATTTCCTTGTTGATCTTCTATCTAGTTATTTTATTCATTATTTAAAGTAAGTATTAAAATCTTCAATTATTATTGTTGAATTGTGCATTTCTACCTGTTTTGCTTCGTGTATTGGGGATTTGGGGATTCTGATACTATTGCTCTCTCTCACTATATAAAGTACGAGATATATATATGTGTGTTGTATATATATACACACACACTGTGCCATATGGCTTGTGGGATTTAGTTCCTGACCAGGGACTGAACCTGGGCCCATGGCAGTGTAAATACCAAGTCCTAACCATTGGACGACCAAGGAATTCCCATACATGTATTTTAAGCATAGTTATACTTGAAATATGCCATTTTAGGTAAAGATGATTAGCCATTTCATGTTAAATGCAATTATAAAGTTTGAAAAATTCTATAAAAATCACAATATACCCTTGTTCTTATGATGTATCTCTGATCACCATAGTTTCCTATGCCTCATTTAATAAACTCTCAGAAAACAGTTATTACTAGGTAATACAGATTAAGTTATTTCCATATGAATTTGTAAACTTTTAGTTATGTTTCCATTGAATTTCTTTTATTGCTGTCATTATGAGCTCAGTTTTTACAATAAAAAAATTTACCCGGGTCTAAGAATCTAAACAATGTCATCTAAATTAATTTTCTCTCTCCTTTCTCCATTTATTCCATCTTTGTGTTAGCTTCTTTCTTTCATATGGATCAGTTCAGTTCAGTTCAGTTGCTCAGTTGTGTCCAACTCTTTGCGACCCCATGGACTGCAGCATGCCAGGCCTCCATGCCCATCACCAACTCCTGGACCTTACTCAAACTCATGTCCATTGAGTCAGTGATGCCATCCAACCATCTCATCCTCTGTTGTTCCCGTCTCCTCCCACCTTTAATCATTCCCAGCATCAGTCTTTTCAAATGAGTCAGTTCTTCACATCAGGTGGCCAAAGTACTGGAGTTTCAGGTTCAGAATCAGTGCTTCCAATGAATATTCAGGACTGATTTCCTTTAGAATGGACTGGTTGGATCTCTTTGCAGTCCAAGGGACTCTCAAGAGTCTTCGCCAACACCAGTTCAAAACCATCAATTCTTTGGCACTCAGCTTTCTTTATAGTCCAACTCTCACATCCATACATGACCACTGGAAAAACCAAAGCTCTGACTAGAAGGACCTTTTTTGGCAAAGTAATGTCTCTGCTTTTTAATATGATGTCTATGTTGGTCATAGCTTTTCTTCCAAGGAACAACTGTCTTTTAATTTCATGGCTGCAGTCACCATCTGCAGTGATTTGGGAGCCCCCAAAATAAAGTATCTCACTGTTTCCATCTGTTTGCCATGAAATGATGGGACCAGATGCCATGATCTTAGTTTTCTGAATGTTGCTTTTTAAGCCAACTTTTTCACTCTCTTCTTTCACTTTGATCAAGAGGATCTTTAGTTCTTCTTCACTTTCTGCCATAAGGGTGGTATCATCTGCATATCTGAGGATATTGATATTTCTCCTGGCAGTCTTGATTCCAGCTTGTGCTTCATCCAGTCCAGCATTTCTCATGATGTACTCTGCATTTAAGTTAAATAAGCAGAGTGACAATATACAGCCTTGACATACTCCTTTCCGATTTGGAACCAGTCTGTGATTCCATGTCCGGTTCTAACTGTTGCTTCTTGACCTGCATACAGATTTCTCAGGAGGCAGGTCAAGTGGTATGGTATTCCCATCTCTTTCAGAATTTTCCAGTTTGCTGTGATCCACACAGTCAAAGGCTTTGGCATAGTCAATAAAGCAGAAGTGGATGTTTTCTGGAACTCTCTTACTTTTTCGATGATTCAACAGTTGTTGGCAATTTGATCTCTGGTTCCTCTGCCTTTTCAAAATCCAGCTTGAACATCTGGAATTTCACGGTTTATGTACTGTTGAAGCCTGGCTTGGCGATGGATAGAGCTTCCTAAACACAGAAGAAAGAGAGAGCTCCTCTTTCCAATGGTTTCACCATTTCAGGATTGAGTTTCACACTCAACCAGAAATACTGAATGTTTGATACAATGACTGAACAGGCCTGGGATCTAGACTCCCTTTAGAAGCTGGTGGTGGAATGAGCACCAACCATCCACAGGGTCTGAGAGTTGGGGAGGAGGATTTTATCAAAAGAAAATTAAGGTGCTCTTATCAAAAGAAGGAAGAGAGTCGGCCAAGCAAAAACAACAGAGGACCAATGTTCCCAATGTGTCAGATCACAGGAATCACTGAAATGAGTGTTAAAAAACAGAGATCCTCGCACCCTTCCCCATTCTTATTGAATCAGGATCGCTTAGAGGAGTTGTTCAGGAATTGGTGTTCTTAATAGATTAATGACTGTTCCATGTTAGTCACTGCTTCTGCTAAAATGTAAAGAAGTATTTGCAATATTCTCATTTTCCATCCATCTTAAGATATACTTCTTAGGTTATACATCCAAGCTAAAGAGAAGTGAAGAATCATTGACCACATTTAAGTTGTGCAGATACGCACTTGCAGTTGGTATGGGGAATGATCTGAAATAGATACTGCTACTTCTCTAAAACATCAGGAATTATTTACCCATTTTTTTGACTAGTGCAGTATACAACTAATGACATGTTTTATTTTAAAAAGAAAGGAAAAATGAAAACAAAACAGAAAACTCTTCTAATTCAACATTGTTTTTCTCTCCAAAGGCAAAAATAGATAAATAGCCATTTATAACCATTTAATAGCTGCATTCTAGATTTGTTGAAAGAGGAGACCATGTTTTTCGTGTCTTGAATTATATCCACACTCCTCATTTCTAAACACTCATATAAGTTTTGTCATTGGAAGAGAAGAGGTCCTCAGCAGATTAGAAAGTCACTGTGAGCACCAGTAAGTTACTTCCTGCTTATATTCAGCTGTTTTGGCTGATATAAGTGTGTGATGTATGAAGTTGCTCTGAGAATGGAGGTATCCTAACTCCTTTGTATTTTCATGAAGGTGTGTTGGCTTCTTCTACGTACCTTGTGGATCTAAGTTTTAATACCAATATGTACCAATGCTAAAGGAATTTAAGCTATAACTCATACTTACATATAATTAGCCACTATGAAATTCATGTTTTGAAATGTTCAATAAAAACAATTTTTTGTTGTTCAGTTGCTAAGTCATGTCTGACTCTTTGTGACCCCATGGACTGCAGTACACCAGGCTTCCCTGTCCTTCACTATCTCCCAGAGTTTGCTTAAACTCATGTCCATTGAGTCAGTGATGCCATCCAAACCATCTCATCCTCTGTTCGTCCCCTTCTATTTCTGCCCTTAATCTTTCCCAATATCAGGGTCTTTTCCAATGAGTTGCCTCTTTGTATCAGGTGGCCAAAGTATCGGAGCTTCAGCATCAGTCCTTCCAATGAATGTTCAGGGTTGATTTCCTTTAGGATTGACTGGTTTGGTCTTCCTGCTGTCCACAGGACTCTCCAGCACCAGAAGACTCCAGCACCACATTTCAAAAGCATCAATTCTTTGGTGCTCAGCCTTCTTTATGGTCCAACTCTCACATCCATATATGACTAATGGAAAAACCATAGCTTTGATTATACAGACCTTTGTTGGCAAAGTGATGCCTCTTCTTTTTAATATGCTATCTAGGTTTGTCATAGTTTTTATTCCAAGGAGCAAGTGTCTTTCTTGTGTCTGCAGTCACCATCTGCAGTGATTTTGGAGCCCAAGAAAATAAAGTCTCTGTTTACATTTTTTCCCGTCTATTTGCCATCAAGTGATGGAACTGGATGCCATGATCTTAGTTTTTGAATGCTGGGTTTTAAGCCAGCTTTTCAGCAAAAAATGAACTAAAAATACCATTTATTGAGTATTCTCTATGTACCTACTTTTCCATGTAATGTGCTTAACAAAAAAGTAGGTACATAGAGAATACTCAATAAATGGTATTTTTAGTTCATTTTTTGCTGAAAAGCTGGCTTAAAACCCAGCATTCAAAAACTAAGATCATGGCATCCAGTTCCATCACTTGATGGCAAATAGACGGGGAAAAAATGTAAACAGAGACTTTATTTTCTTGGGCTCCAAAATCACTGCAGAATCTCATTAAATATTTATAACAATTCTATGAAGTCTTTTCTATTATTATCCCATTTCATGATAAAGAAATGGAAACACCAAGTAAACTACCTAAATTCACAAAGCTATGAAATGGCTGAGACAGTTTAGTACAGTCTGTTTCCATCTATATATACCTATTATCTACTCTTTTTGACTAATGGATACAATGCCAGTGGGGATGTGTACAGTAGTCATGTGTTCAGCTGACAGAGAGGACAAAATCAGCAAGTTCCTCTTATGCACAACTGAATCAATGACCTAGACTTCATTAACTTGGTATTGCATGGAGCTAAATGAGCTTAGTGCAGACTTGGGCGTTTCAGAACACTCAGCAGCAATTAAAGCCTTGCATCTAGGTTGAGGGCTCCTAGACAGAGAAAAAGCAGGCTTCAGGAGACCTTGCTGTCTGTTGGTGTAGACTAGACAGATTAGATTCACAGAATAAAGACAAATGAACATGCAAGTAGGAACTCACACCCTTCGAGTGCAGTGAAAGCAAGAACTGAACTCATTCATTTATAGCTATCACTAAGAAGTCCTCATTTTTTCAATCCATGTCTCCAAGGAAAATTTTTCTTTTCAAAAAAAGTCATCTCTGTATTATCTCTCTAAAAATGAGGTAGACTGTTCAAAAACTTTTGTTTTCTTTTTTTTTTTTTTATTAGCCTCTCAGAAAGTTAGAAGTTGCTCTGTGATCTTCAAAATTGCTTTGAATTAGGTGCACACTTATGAATCCATGAAGTTGGAGAAAGAGCTGAACTTTCCAACACCAGTTTATCAGTTTAACCATTTTTTTAAATATAAAACAGGTATCAATAGAAGAAAAGGGGAAAGTCTGCCTTAACATGCAAAGAGGCTCTCAGTTTGTTTTTTCTTTAATTATTATCTGAGAAATGAAAGTATCTGTTGCAATAAGCAGGAGTTGTGGCATGTTCTGTGAAGACAGGGGAAACCTCCTGCAGGACTGTGTGAATGGAATTCAGTATACATTGCAGCCTAAAAATATTGTAAGAGCATTCCATTCTTCTCATGTGACTTTTCTTTCTTTCTTATTCAGCTGTACTCAGATCTCTGTGGGGAGCAAGCGAGTCTGTGGATTCAATGAAATGTAAAGGCAGTGGAGACTTCCAGAGAGGCTTCTTTCTGTCCTTTAAGGTCTTCAATTGTTTACAACACTTGATAGATCAGTTTAGTCCAGAATTCACCGATACAGGGGAGATATTGACTTGCCCTTTTGTGTAAACACAGAAAGCCGCAAATCAAAACCCCTGCCAGTGACCCCAAGCCCCAAGCTCTACGAACTATGGGATTGAGACAAGAAATTGTGAGAGTCAATAATGGCACTGAAGCCATACGTTATTGACTCAGAGTGATTAGAAATTAAAGCACCAACCCCAGAGGAAATTTTGCAAAGAAAGCAGGGAATGCTTGGGTGCTCTGTATTTTCAAGCTCTTATTCTTGCCTTGACTGGATCATTATTAGCAAACACCGGTAGAAAAAATGCAAGATACTTCTGTAAGCGCTCCTTCCTTTAAAAGGAAAAAAAAAAGTTGTCATTGACTAAGGTTCCATATGAAAAGCTGAGATGGGGCTTGAATGGTTTGTATTAAATTTTGCCTTTACCTCTGAACTTATGTTACTTTAAGAAATCCATACCACCACTGGATGTTTCTATTTTGAAAATCTACCCAAAAATGAGGTAATCATATCTTCTTCCTTCTTAATCTTCCAAGATAGGGTATCGATCAGGCTGTGGACAATGTGTTTAATTCTGAGGAAAGGTGGCTCTGATGAAATTCAGGAGAATCCTTTTTTCTCTAATTGCTGTTTTTTTCCCCTTTGTTAAGACTCAATGTAGTTCTTCTGCATCCAACAGACAATAGAGTCACACAGTCCGGTCTTATTCCTGGCATCTTCTTCTCTCCAAAACATTATCAGTGATTTCACCAACAGAAAAGCAGAGTATGGAAGATTGTATTTGTCAGTTAACCTGCACTCCCTCTGCTGGTTGTATGACTGGTATTTCTCTTCCCATGACTTCTCCCAAGATCTCAGATTTAATTAATAATTAGCTTATTTATTTTCAGTAAAGTTGGAAAGTATATATTTTGGGGGGAGAATAATCAGTTTAGGATGAACTTGTGATAGGCAAGTTTCATAAAACTAGTTTTATCAAGGTGATGTTATCAAGGATTAGCTGCTGCTAAGTCACTTCAGTCATGTCTGACTCTGTGCGACCCCATAGATGGCAGTCTGCCAGGCTCCCCCATCCCTGAGATTCTCCAGGCAAGAACACTGGAGTGGGTTGCCATTTCCTTCTTCAATGCATGAAAGTGAAAAGTGAAGTTGCTCAGTCGCGTCCAACTCTTAGCGACCCCATGGACGGCAGCCCACCAGGCTCCTCCATCCATGGGATTTTCCAGGCAAGAGTACTGGAGTGGGGTGCCAATGCCTTCTCCAAGGATTAGCAAATCTATTCAACTCTAATTTTCTGATGGTACATACAAAAAAAGGCATAAGAAATAAATACTTGGCATCACGTACCAACATGACTGATAAAAGCAAGCAAAGCTGTTGAATATGTTTAAATTCATGGGTTCAAAATAATACAAAAAAAGCCCCAGTCACCTTCAAATGATGATAAAGAATTAATTTATTATTTTGAAAGCTGCTAAATAAAAGGAAAGAATCAAGCAATTATCCTGTCTTTTCAGCTGCATTATACTACTGCATAATCTAAAGTAGATGAAAGAAATATATCTTTATATAAGTGTTCCAGCTAGTGAATATAACACAAATGACAGAGTATTACCATTTTACAGTCCCTAGCCAATGAACCTATTAAGGCATCAAGCGTCAAAGGTTACTGCTGCTGCTGCTGCTGCTAAGTTGCTCCAGTCGTGTCCAACTCTGTGCGACCCCATAGACAGCAGCCCATGAGGCTCCCCCGTCCCTGGGATTCTCCAGGCAAGAACACTGGAGTGGGCTGCCATTTCCTTCTCCAATGCATGAAAGTGAAAAGTGAAAGTGAAGTTGCTCAGTCGTGTGCGATGCTTAGCGACCTCATGGACTGCGGCCTACCAGGTTCCTCCATCCATGGGATTTTCCAGGCAAGAGTGCTGGAGTGGGGTGCCATTGCCTTCTCCATCAAAGGTAACTAACACCTAAAGAGCTACATCCTGTGCCTCCTAATGAAAAAACACGCCACAACCTATGAACTTGACAAACCCAAGTCTGACCAAGCCTCTGGCTCCGGCTGCCAATTTGCCAGAAACAGAGAGGACAGGAGAGATGTTAACTCCGTGTGACCTGCACAATCCAGACTATGGGAATCTCTCCAGGTCAAACGCCCTGGGTTCTTCAACAGATCAACTGCAAAGAAAAGAAACAGGGAGGAACTCTTTAGAATAAAGACAACTTAAAAATAATGTTTTTAAATTAGGGAAGTCTTCGTCAGAGTGACTGAGGTGCCTCCTGGGGGTGGTAAAAATAAAGAAACAGAAGAGATGATTACAATGCTTGTCAGGTTGGTGTGTGTTTCTGGGATGAGGGAAGGTGTTAAATCTGGATGGGACACACAGAGGTGCTTCGCGGACGTTACCAAAGTTCTGTTTCTTGACTGGGTGGTGGTTACGGGGTGCTCCCCTTATAATAATTCGTTAAGCTATGATTTTGTGTGGTTTTGGGTTTCTATGTTTTACTCTGCCATAACAAGTCTGTGAAACAGGCATTCAGAATGAGCAAGGTGCCTGTGGCTCCGTGAGTACCCTCCTTTCCTCTCCCTCTCCTCCTTCTCTGTCTCTCTCATTATCATAGTCATTCTTCTCAGCTCTCAGCCCTAAGCCACTCCTTGGACTGAAGCTTTTCGTACCTCCCTCATGTGGTTATTCTAGATCCAAGGTGAAATTCTCATCTGCTTGTTGGTTTTGGTAACTGCCTGTGCCTACTCTCATGTCACAGCCAAGTGGGACAGCTGCGAAGAGAAGAGAGAGTCCAAGAATCTACTTCTTTTTTGTTGGCTTTCAAGCTCTGCTGCTAAACTGAATTTCATCAGAGCTCATGTCCTATTAAGGATTTCCCACCACATATTTTTATAAGTTTACATGATTTTCTGTTTCTCTTCATCTGCTTTAATTTCAGTTATCTGTAAATTTAACAGACTTGCATGGCAGATTCAAAAAGCATGAGTAAGTATTTTAGACAAATGTGTTTAAGAAACAACTATTATTTTTGTGGAGTACCTTTCTAAAGGCCATAGGCCAGGTTACTTTTCTTTACAAGAGTTGTAAAAACAAAAGTAGCTACATATTTTAGTCCTAATCCTGCAAAGGACAGATCATCTCTACAAAGCAGGTATCATTATCTTTACTGTGTGTGTGTGCATTAGTCGCTCAATCATGTCTGACTCTTTGCGACCCCATGGACTGTAGCCCGCTAGGCTCGTTTGTCCATGGAATTCTCCAGGCAAGAATACTGGAGTGGGTTGTCATTTCCTCCTCCAGAGGATCTTCCAGACCCAGGGATCGAACCCACATCTCATGCATTGCAAGTGAATTCTTTACCATCTGAGTTAGCAGGGTAAGGCTGCATTATTTCCATATTTATGAAAGTGTGACTATTGCTGATACTGTCTTTTTTTTTTTTTAAAGAATCCAAATCTCTCTCTCGCTCTTCTGCCACCCCACCCCAAACCACCATGGCTGTGGTTTTCTTTTTGAGTTTCTTGAAGAGAAAAAGCTCCCTAATATATGGGAACAAGTCTTGGCTACTTTTATTTTTCATGCAACTAATGATAAATTTTTTAAAGTGTTAAACATGGCCCAGAGAACTATTTGTATGTTAACACTTGGACTTACTGAATTGTTTTCAAAGCAATCAAATTACATATCTTTCTTTTACAGAGGGTAGCTACCATCTGAGAAACTCCACAGACACTGTAATGGTATGTATATCCAAATATCACTTAAAAAGCAAGAGCTCCAGGTCTCTGACATACCACACAAAAGTGAAGGTTACTTGACCAAGTGATGCCTCCATTAGTGGGCTCCAATAAACAAAACTCCATAATAATTAAAACACAAATTTCTAAACATCAGCCA
The DNA here is from genome assembly GCF_003369695.1 of Bos indicus x Bos taurus. Taxonomy (NCBI): domain Eukaryota; kingdom Metazoa; phylum Chordata; class Mammalia; order Artiodactyla; family Bovidae; genus Bos; species Bos indicus x Bos taurus. Next base: position 109,387,191 of record NC_040079.1, on the reverse strand, counting down.
TTCTTCCACAGCCAGTGGTTCTTGACCTGGCTGTCTATTAGAATACAGTCCCATATAAAGGGACTGTATATGAATGCTTTGACTGTGTGTGAATGCTTTTGATAAACACGGATGTCCAGTCCTTTCCCAGGTCTCTAGGTGTGGATCACAGGCATCAGTGTTTTTAAAAGCTCCCCAGACAATCTCTACATGCAGCCAGTGTTGAGAACCATACTCTGCATGATAATTTCTAAATACATTGCAATTTCTGGGGACATGTGGAATTATTTATTCCTTGATCAGAAGGTCTGATTTAAATATGGGAGGCAGTCATCAAAGTGTGTTCGCTGGCAATTTCTTTCTTTCATTTAGAAGGCACTGCTGTGTGGGGGAATCATGTGAAAGTTCCAAAACTATCCTGCCAGATATCTGTGGCAACTTTGCAGGCCGCAGATTTATTCACTCAGGGAAGAGTGAAACAAGTGTTTTTCTGGGGTCTGGGAGAGGTTTTTAAATAAGGGCATTTAGGGGAAGTGAGCCAGAAGAGCTGTCTCCCTTCTCTTCATTTCTATTTTCTCAAATGTGTCAGTGGTATCTGGGCTGATCAAGCTATAATGATGGTCACCTTAAGGACCCAGAGTGACGCTTCTTTGAATGAAGGGAAGTTTGGCAGAAGCCCAAAGATCAAACCTTACATCAAAACCCTTATCTTCGTGTTCTGCAAAGCCACTCTCACCCACTGACACAACTTCCAGTTTCTCTTGTACAGTGGGCATTTTGCTATGTTGGTAGGCGTTTTGCAATGTTTGCTCAGTTTATCTGAAACAAGAGTAGTGTGTGAGGAGGATTTGCTTTCCAGACACTGTGGCATTTTAGTGAAAAAAGGCCAGCCTGTGTGGCTCATTCGAATTTATCAAAAGCTGCCAGGCTTGGCTACATTGCAGATCTAGCAATCTACTTCAATGTAAACATTTTAATTACTATTTCTAACATTTGGCTTTCATTAAAAGTTAAAGAAAAACTTCATATTTTTTTTTCATAAAGTAAATACTGGAAAACCCCTTTAAACAGCCATTCCACCAGTCCCTCTCTTCCTCTACTTCATTCTTTTTCCCTCTCCTCCTCCCATTAGACACAGACACACACACACACAGTTTTGATTTAAAAAGAAAAAGCTATAAATAAAAGGAGCTTCCCAGGGTGCCAGTGGTTAAGAAACCACCTGCCAGTGCAGGAGACATAAAAGATGGGAGTTTGATCCCTGGGTTGGGAGGATCCCCTAAAGAAGGGAAAGGCTACCCACTTCAGTATTCTTACCTGGAGAATCTCATGGACAGAGGAGCCTGGCAGGCTACAGTCCATGGGGTCACAAAGAGTTGGACATGACTGAAGCGACTTGGCACACACGCATTTTAAAAAGAGGAAAACCAAGAAGATGAAGAAGAATGAGAGAGACAGAGAGAAGAAAGAAGGAAGAAAAGAAGGAAGGATTGATAACAGAAAAAAGAAGAATGAACTCCTCTTATACCACTCACAAAAATTAACTCAAGATGAATTAAAACTTAAACAGAAGACCTGATACCATAAAACTCCTAGAAGAAAACATAGGGAGGAAGCTCCCTGACATTCATTTTGGCAATAGTTTTTTGCATATGACATCAAAAGCACAAACAACAAAAGAAAAAATCAACATGTGGCATCAGCTCAAACTAAAAAGCTTCTGCACAGCAAAAGAACCAATCAAAATGAAAAGTAAACTATGAATGAGAGAAAATATTTGCAACCTGTATATCTGATAAGAGGTGAATATCCAAAATATAGAAAGAAATCATACAACTCAATTACAGGAAAAACCAAATAATCCAATTAAAAATGGGCAGAGGACTTGAATAGACATTTTTTAAAAGAAGACATCCAAATAGCCAACAGGTATATGAAAAGATGATCAACATCACTAACCTTCAAGGAAATGCAAATCAAAACTACAATGAAATATCAACTCACACCTGTTAGAATGGCTACCATCAAAAAACAAGAGATAGCTAGTTGCTATATGAAGGGTGTGGAGAAAATGGAACCCCTGTCTGCTGTTGGTGGGAGTGAAAATTGGTTCAACCCCTTTGGAAAACTAATGTGGAGGTTTTACAAAAATACTAAAATACAACTGTCATATGATCTAACTGACCCTCTTCTGGATATACAACCAAAGGAAATGAGAACAAGACACTGAATAGATATCTACACTCCCATGTATACTGCAGCATTATTCACAATAACCAAGATATGGAAACAATCTAACTTTCTGCCAAGGGATGAAAGGATAAAGATGTGGTATATTACAACTAAATATTATTTGGCCATGAGAAAAAAGGCTGAAAGAAGTCCTGCCATTACAGGTGGGCAACAGCCAGAGCTGGAAGGCAAGGGGCAAACTTGGCCCTAGAGATGGCATCCTCTACCAAACTGCAAGCAGGCTCCCAGTTTCTAACCAAGTCTTCCTGGGATCCTGGATGGTTGACATCTGCCAGGAGGGTCACAGCCAGAGATCAGTTCCCCAGAGGAGACACATGGCACACCTGAGATGGCGCTCCCACTGCACCCGGGACCAGGGAGGTGATAAGACGCACAGCCCACCTGGGGAGAGTGTGCTCGCCAAGCACCTGGTCGCCTGAATGCTTGGACCTGGGAAGGGCACAAAATGCAGGCCCAACCGAGTCTGTGCCTTTGTACCCAAGAACCTGAGTACCCGAGAACCTGAACCTGAGCGGCTTAGACCTGTGAAGTACACACAACCCAGGGCCCGCTTTACTGTTTCCCGCAGAGCAACCTGGAGCCTGAGCAGTGTAGACCGGGAAAGCACACACGCCGTGAGTGGGGGCAAACCCAGTGCGGCCCAGGTACTGCGAGCGCTCCCCACACACGCCAGTGATATTTGTTTGCAGTGTTCTTCCCTCCCCGCAGCAAAACTGAACAAGTGAACCTAAATAAATGACCACCTTCACCTGCTTGTGTCAGGGCGGAAGTTAGATACTGAAGAGACTTGCAAACAGAGGAAGCCAAAATAAACAAAGAAGAGGGAACCGCTTTGGAAGTGACAGGTGCAACAGATTAAAACCCTGTAGTTAGCATTGACTACATTGGAACGGACCTATAGACCTTGAGAAAAAGTATAAGCTGGAACAAGGAACTATCTGAAACTGAACTGACCCCACACTGCTCTCAACAGCTCCAGAGAAATTACTAGATATATTTTACTATTATCATTTTTAAATTAAAATTTTTTTTATTTTTAAGTTCTTTATTACTCCTTTGATTTTCATCTTTAAAACCTCTACTACCTTGCAAAAAAAAAGACCCTATTTTTAAAGCAAATTTCTTATATATTTTTAAATAACTTTTGCAATTTTGTTTTGTTTTGTTTTTAATATTGTATTTTTGAGAGTATAACCTCTACTCTAGATTTTTAATCTTTGCTTTTTGGTATTTGTTATCAATTTCACACCTTTAAGAATCCAATCTTCAGTACCCATTTTTACTTAGGAGTATGATTACTGGCTTGATTGCACTCTCCCCTTTTGACTCTCCTTTTTCTCCCCCAGGTCACCTCTATCTCCTCCCTCCGCCTTCTCTTCTCTACTTAATCCTATGAATCTCTTTGGGTATTCCAGTCTGTGGAGAACACTTAGGGAACTGATCACTGGCTAGATTGGTCTCCCTCCTTTTGACTCCCCCTCCTCTCCTCCTAGTCACTTCAATCTCCTTCCTCCCTCTTCTCTTCTCTATGTAACTCCATGAACCTCTCTGGGTATTCCAGACTGGAGAGCAAATAGGGAATTGATTACTGGCTAAATTTCTCTCTCCCCTTTTGACTCCCTCTCCTCTCCTCCTGGTCATCTCAATCTCCTTCCTCCCTCTTCTCTTCTCTGTGGAACTCCGTGAACATCTCTGAGGGGTCCAGACTGTGGAGAGCACATAGGGAATTGATTACTGGCTAGATTGCTCTCTCCTTTTTTGATTCCCCCTCTTCTCCTCCTGGTCACCTCTATCTCCCTCCTCCCTCTTCTCTTCTCCATGTAACTCTGTGAACCTCTCTGGGTGTGCCTTACTATGGAGAATCTTTTCATCATTAACCTAGATGTTTTATCATTGGTGCTGTATGAATGAAGAAGCTTGAGGCTACTGTAAGAATAAGACTGAAAGCCAGAGGCAGGAGGCTTAAATCCAAAACTTGAGAACACCAGAAAACTCCTGACTCCAGGGAACATTAATCAACAAGAGCTCACTCAAAAGCCTCCATACCTACACTGAAACTAAGCTGCACCCAAGAGCAAGACATACCACGCTAATTCTCCCACAACACAGGAACATAACCCTGAACACAAAAGTCACACCAAACCCATAGATACCTCAAAACTCACTACTGGACACGTCATTGCACTCCAGAAAGAAGAGATCCAGCTCCACTCATTAGAACACTGACTCAAGCTTCCCTAACCAGGAAACCATTTGTCCAACCCCAAGAAGCCACTCGTCCAACCCCACCCACAGGGAGGAACCTCCACAATAAAGAGGAATAACAAACTTCCAGCAGACAGAAAGGCCACCCCAAACACAGCAACCTAAACAAGATGAAAAGGCAGAGAAATACTCAGCAGATAAAGGAACATGATAAAAGCCCACCAAACCAAACAAAAGAGGAGATAGGGAGTCTATCTGAAAAAGAATTCAGAATCATGATAGTAAAAATGATCCAAAATCTTGAAAACAAAATGGAGTTACAGCTAAACAGTCTGGAGACAAGGACTGAGAACATGCAAGAAAAGTTTAACTAGGACCAGAAGAAATAAAAGGAGAAGGCAATGGCAAACCCCTTCCAATACTCTTGCCTGGAAAATCCCATGGATGGAGGAGCCTGGTAGGCTGCAGTCCATGGGGTCGCAGAGACTCAGACACGACTGAGTGACTACACTTTCACTTTTCAGTTTCATGCATTGGAGAAGGAAATGGCGACCCACTCCACTGTTCTTGCCTGGAGAATCCCAGGGATGGCGGAGCCTGGTGGGCTGCCGTCTGTGGGGTCACACAGAGTCGGACATGATTGATGCAACTTAGCAGCAGCGGAAGAAGAAATAAAAACGAGTCAATCAATAATGAATAATGCAGTAATTGAGATCAAAAGCACTCTAGAGGGAACCAACAATAGAATAACTGAGGCAGAAGATAGGATAAGTGAGGTGTAAGATATAATGGTGGAAATAAATGAAGCAGAGAGGAAAAAAGAAAAAAAAATTAAAAGAAATGAGGACCACCTCAGAGACCTCTGGGATAATGTTAAATGCCCCAACATTCAAATCATACGAGTACCAGAAGAAGAAGACAAAAAGAAAGGCCATGAGAAAATACTTGAGGAGATAATAATTGAAAACTTCCCTAAAATGGGGAAGGAAATAGCCACGAAGTCTAAGGATACACCCAAGGTGAAACACCCCAAGACATATATTAATCAAATTAACAAAGATCAAACACAAAGAACAAATATTAAAAGCAGCAAGAGAAAAACAACAAATAATTCACAAGGGGATTCCCATAAGGATAACAGCTGATCTTTCAATAGAAACTCTTCAAGCCAGAAGGGAATGGCAGGACATACTTAAAGTGATGAAAGAGAAAAACCTACAACCCAGATTACTATACCCAGCAGGGATATCATTCAAATATGAAGGAGAAATCAAAAGCTTTACAGACAAGCAAAAGCTCAGAGAACTCAGCACCACCAAACTAGCTCTCCAACAAATACTAAAGGATCTTCTCTAGATAGGAAACACATAAAAAGTTTATAAACACTAACCCAAAACAACAAAGTAAATGGCAACAGGATCATACTTATCAATAATTACCTTAAATGTAAATGGGTTGAATGCCCCAACCAAAAGACAAAAACTGGCTGAATGGATACAAAAACAAGACCCCTATATATGCTGTCTGCAAGAGACCCACCTCAAACCTAGGGACACATACAGACTGAAAGTGAAGGGCTGGAAAAAGATATTTCATGCAAATGGAGACCAAAAGAAAGCAGGAGTAGCAATACTCATAACAGATAAAATAGACTTTGAAATAAAGGCCATGAAAAGAGACAAAGAAGAACACTACATAATGATCAAAGGATCAATCCAAGAAGATATAACAGTTATAAATATATACGCACCCAACATAGGAGCACCGCAGTATGTAAGGCAAATGCTAACAAGTATGAAAGGGGAAATTAACAGTAACACAATAATAGTGGGAGACTTTAATACCCCACTCACAGCTATGGATAGATCAACTAAACAGAAAATTAGCAAGGAAACACAAATTTTAAATGATACAATGGACTGCTGCTGCTGCTGCTGCTAAGTCGCTTCAGTCGTGTCCGACTCTGTGTGACCCCATAGACGGCAGCCCACTAGGCTCCTCTGTCCCTGGGATTCTCCAGGCAAGAATACTGGAGTGGGTTGCTATTTCCTTCTCCAATGCATGAAAGTGAAAAGTGAAAGTGAAGTCGCTCAGTTGTGCCCGACTCTTAGAGACCCCATGGACTGCAGCGTACCAGGCTCCTCCATCCATGGGATTTTCCAGGCAAGAGTACTGGAGTGGGTTGCCATTGCCGTCTCCGTATAATGGACTAGTTAGACCTAACTGATATCTATAGGACATTTCACCCTAAAACAATGAATTTCACCTTTTTCTCAAGTGCACACGGAACCTCCTCCAGGATAAATCACATCCTAGGCCATAAATCTAGCCTTGGTAAATTAAAAAAAAATTGAAATCATCTCAAGAATCTTTTCTGATCACAGTGCAGTAAGATTAGATGTCAACTACAGGGAAAAAAACTATTAAAAATACAAACATATGGAGACTAAAATAACACACTTCCAACAAATCACAGAAGAAATAAAAAAAGAAATCAAAATATGCATAGAAATGAATGAAAATGAAAACACAACAACCCAAAACCTATGGGATTCAGTAAAAGCAGTACTAAGGGGAAGGTTCATAGCAATACAAGCCTACCTCAAGAAATAGGAGAAAAATCAAATAAATAACCTAACTCTACACCTAAAGCAACTAGAAAAAGAAGAAATTAAGCACCCCAGGGTTAATAGAAGGAAAGAAATCATGAAAATTAGGGCAGAAATAAATGCAAAAGAAACAAAGCAGACCATAGCCAAAATCAACAAAGCTAAAGGCTGGTTCTTTGAGAAGATAAATAAAGTAGACAAACCATTAGCTAGACTCATCAAGAAAAAAGGGAGAAGAATCAAATCAACAAAATTAGAAATGAAAGTGGAGACAGACAACAGACAACAGACAGAAATACAAAGGATCATAAGAGACTACTATCAACAACTATATGCCAATAAAATGGACAACTTGGAAGAAATGGACAAATTCTTAGAAAAGTATAACTTTCCAAAACTGAACCAGGAAGAAATAGAAAATCTTAACAGACCCATCACAAGCACAGAAATCGAAACTGTAATCAGAAATCCTCCAACAAACAAAAGCCCAGGACCAAATGGCTTCACAGCTGAATTCTACCAAAAATTTAGAGAAGAGCTAACACCTATCCTACTCAAACTCTTCCATAAAATTGCAGAGGAAGGTAAACTTCTGAACTCATTCTACGAGGCCACCATCACCCTAATAGCAAAACCAGACAAAGATGCCACAAAAAAAGAAAACTACAAGCCAATATCACTGATGAACACAGATGCAAAAATCCTTAACAAAATTCTAGCAATCAGAATCCAGCAACATAGTAAAAAGATCATACATCATGACCAAGTGGGCTTTATCCCAGGGATGCAAGGATTCTTCAATATTCTCAAATTAACCAATATGATATACCACATTAACAAATTGAAAGATAAAAACCATATAATTATCTCAATAGATGCAGAGAAAGCCTTTGACAAAATTCAACATCCATTTATGATAAAAAACCCTCCAGAAAGCAGGCATAGAAGGAACATACCTCAACAGAATAAAAGCCATATATGATAAACCCACAGCAAACATTATCTTCAATGGTGAAAATTGAAAGCATTTCCCCTAAAGTCAGGAACAAGACAAGGATGCCCACTCTCAGCACTACTATTCCACATAGTTTTGGAAGTTTTAGGCACAGCAATCAGAGAAGAAAAAGAAATAAAAGGAATCCAGATTGGAAAAGAAGAAGTAAAGCTCTCAGTGTTTGCAGATGACATGATCTTCTACATATAAAACCCTAAAGACACCACCAGAAAATTACTAAAGTTAATCAATGAATATAGTAAAGTTGCAGGTTATAAAATTAACACACAGAAATCCCTTGCATTCCTATACACTAACAAAGAGAAAACAGAAAAACAAATTAAGGAAACAATTCCATTCACCATTGCAATGAAAAGAATAAAATATTTAGAAATAAATCTACCTAAAAAAACAAAAGACCTATATATAGAAAACTATAAAACACTGATGAAAGAAATCAAAGATGACACAAATAAATGGAGAAATATACTGTGTTCATGGATCAGAAGAATCAATATACTGAAAATGAGTATACTACCCAGAGCAATCTATAGATTCAATGCAATCCCTATCAAGCTACCAACAGTATTTTTCAGAGAACTAGAACAAATAATTTCACAATTTGTATGGAAATATAAAAAACCTCGAATAGCCCAAGCAATCTTGAGAAACAAGAATGGAACTGGAGGAATCAACCTACCTGACTTAAGGCTCTACTACAAAGCTACAGTCATCAGGACAGTATGGTACTGGCACAAAGACAGAAATACAGATCAATGGAACAAAATAGAAAGCCCAGAGATAAATCCACACACCTATGGACACCTTATCTTTGACAAAGGAAGCAAGAATATACAATGGAGAAAAGACAATCTCTTTAACAAGTGGTGCTGGGAAAACTGGTCAACCACTTGTAAAGGAATTTAACTAGAACACTTTCTAACACCATACACAAAAATAAACTCAAAATGGATTAAAGATCTAAATGTAAGACCAGAAACTATAAAACTCTTAGAGGAAGACATAGGCAAAATACTTTTTGACATAAATCATGGCAGGACCCTCTATGATCCATTCCCCAGAATAATAGAAATAAAAGCAAAATAAACAAATGGGACCTAATTAAAATTAAGAGCTTTTGAACAATGAAGGGAACTATAAGCAAGGTGAAAAGACAGCCTTCAGAATGGGAGAAAATAGCAAATGAAGCAGCTGACAAAGAATTAATCTAAAAAATATACAACCAACTCCTTCAGCTCAATCCCAGAAAAATAAAAGACCAATCAAAAAATGGGCCAAAGAACTAAACAGACATTTCTCCAAAGAAGATATACATATGGCTAACAAACACATGAAAAGATGCTCAACATCACTCATTATCAGAGAAATGCAAATCAAAACCACAATGAGGTACCATCTCACGCCAGTCAGAATGGCTGCTAGCATAAAGTCTACAAATAATAAATGTTGGAGAGGGTACAGAGAAAAAGGAATCCTCTTACATTGTTGGTGGGAATGCAAACTAGTACAGCCACTATGGAGAACAGTGTGGAGATTCCTTTAAAAACTGGAAATAGAATTGCCATACAACCCAGCAATCCTACCCTACCTGGTGTGGTGGGCATACACACTGAGGAAACCAGAACTGAAAGAGACGCGTGTACCCCAACGTTCATTGCAGCACTGTTTACAATAGCCAGGATGTGGAAGCAACTTAAACGTCCATTGGCAGACAAATGGATGAGAAAGCTGTGGTACATATACACGATGGAATATTACTCAGCTATTAAAAAGAATGCATTTGAATCAGTTCTAATGAGGTGGATGAAACTGGAACCTATTATACAAAGTGAAGTAAGTCATAAACAGAAACACTAATACACTATATTAATGCATATATATGGAATTTAGAAAGATGGTAACGTGACCCTATATGTGAGACAGCGAAAGAGACACAGATGTATCAAATCAACAGGTTGTATGTACATTTCAACTTGCCCAAGTTCAGTTCAGTTCAGTTCAGTCGCTCAGTGGTGTCCGACTCTTTGCAACCCCATGAATCACAGCATGCCAGGCCTCCCTGTCCATCACCAACTCTGGGAGTTTACCCAAACTCATGTCCATCAAGTTGGTGATGCCTTCCAGCCATCTCATCCTCTGTCATCCCCTTCTCCTCCTGCCCCCAATCCCTCCCAGCATCAGAGTCTTTGCCAATGAATCAAGTCTTCGCATGAGGTGGCCAAAGTATTGGAGTTTCAGCTTCAGCATCAGTGCTTCCAATGAACACCCAGGACTGATCTACTTCAGGATGGACTGGTTGGATCTCCTTGCAGTCCAAGGGACTCTCAAGAGTCTTTTCCAACACCACAGTTCAAAAGCATCAATTCTTCGGTGCTCAGCTTTCTTCACAGTCCAACTCTCACATCCATACATGACCACTGGAAAAACCATAGACTTGACTAGATGGACCTTTGTTGGCAAAGTAATGTCTCTGCTTTTGAATATGCTACCTAGGTTGGTCATAATTTTCTTCCAAGGAGTAAGCATCTTTTAATTTCATGGCTGCAATCACTATCTGCAGTGATTTTGGAGCCCCAAAAAATAAAGTTTGACACTGTTTCCACTGTTTCCCCATCTATGTCCCATGAAGTGATGGAACCAGATGCCATGATCTTAGTTTTCTGAATGTTGAGCTTTAAGCCAACTTTTTCACTCTCCTCTTTCACTTTCATCAAAAGGCTTTTTAGTTCCTCTTCACTTTCTACCATAAGGGTGGTGTCATCTGCATATCTGAGGTTACTGATATTTCTCCTGGCAATCTTGATTCCAGCTTGTGCTTCTTCCAGCCCAGCGTTTCTCATGATGTACTCTGCATATAAGTTAAATAAGCAGGGTGACAATATACAGCCTTGACGAACTCCTTTTCCAATTTGGAACCAGTCTGTTGTTCCATGTCCAGTTCTAATTGTTGCTTCCTGACCTGCATATAGGTTTCTCAAGAGGCAGGTCAGGTGGTCTGGTATTCCCATCTCCTTCAGAATTTTCCACAGCGATCAATGCAAAGAAATAGAGGAAAACAACAGAATGGGAAAGACTAGAGATCTCTTCAAGAAAATTAGAGATACCAAGGGAACATTTCATGCAAAGATGGGCACAATAAAGGACAGAAATACTAGGGACCTAACAGAAGCAGAAGATATTAAGAAGAGGTGGCAAGAATACACAGAAGAACTGTACAAAAAAGATCTTCATGACCCAGATAATCACGATGGTGTGATCACTCACCTAGAGCCAGAAACATCCTGGAATGTGAAGTCAAGTGGGCCTTAGAAAGCATCACTATGAACAAAGCTAGTGGAGGTGATGGAATTCCAGTTGAGCTATTTCAAATCCTGAAAGATGAAGCTGTGAAAGTGCTGCACTCAATATGCCGGCAAATTTGGAAAACTCAGCAGTGGCCACAGGACTGGAAAAAGTCCGTTTCATTCCATTCCAAAAGAAAGGCAATGCCAAAGAATGCTCAAACTACCACACAGTTGCACTCATCTCACACGCTAGTAAAGTAATGCTTAAAATTCTCCAAGCAAGGCTTCAGCAATACATGAACCATGAACTTCCAGATACTCAAGCTGGTTTTAGAAAAGGCAGAAGAACCAGAGATCAAATTGCCAACATCCACTGGATCATTGAAAAAGCAAGAGAGTTCCAAAAAAACACCTATTTCTGCTTTACTGATTATGCCAAAGCCTTTGACTGTGTGGATCACAATAAACTTGCCCAAAGTTACAAGTAAATTATATCTCAAAAAATAAATGAAAAGTAAAGTTAGCATTAATATAAAAAGACCCTAGCAATCCGATAACCCAAAGTGTTACCTGCTCAGTCGTCTTTGACTCCTTGCCACTCCATGAACTAGAGCTGGGCTTCCCTGGTAGCTCATCTGGTAAAGAATAAGCCTGCAATGCAGGAGATCCCAGTTTGATTCCTGTGTTGGGAAGATCCCCTGGGGAACGGATAGGATACCCACTCCAGTATTCTTGAGCTTCCCTGGTGGCTCAGATGGTAAAGAATATGACTACAATGTGAGAGACTCCGGTTCAATCTCTGGGTTGGGAAGATCCTTTGGAGGAGTACATGGCAATGCACTCCAATATTCTTGCTTGGAGAATCCCCATGGACACAGGAGCCTGGCAGGCTACAGTCCATGGGGTCTCAAAGAGTCGGACATGACTGAGCGACTAAGCACACACAGCAGAGGACTACAGCTTGCCAGGCTTCTCTGTCTATGGAATTCTCCAGGCAAGAATACTGGAGAGGGTTGCCATGCCCTTCTCCAAGGGCATATTCTTTACTATCTCAGCCACTAGGGAAGTCTCAAACCTGAAGGCAAGAGTTAGATTCCAAGAGCATAAATAGAAAGGAGGAAATCTTGGACTGATTCTGAAATTCAGAATTATAGTTTTGGTAAAGGACTTTAAAAAATATGATTCACAGTGAAGTTTTAAAATATCAGGGAGGTGCATTTTCCTGCCCACTTTCAAAAAAATCTATGGTAGGAACTTTCCTGGCAGTCCAGTAGTTAAGACTTCGCCTTCCAATGCAAGGGGTATGGGTTTGATTCCTGCTGGGGGAGCTAAGATGGTAGGCCTAGCAGCCAAAAACTAGAACATAAACAATAGAAGCAATATTGTAACAAATTCAGTGAAGACTTTAAAAAACAAACAAACAAACAAAAACAAACCCCAAAAAGATCTACGGTAGTTTACAAGGTGTACTATGGTATAAAACAGTACTGCTGCTGCTGCTAAGTCAGTCGTGTCCGACTCTGTGTGACCCCATAGACGGCAGCCCACCAGGCTCCCCCGTCCCTGGGATTCTCCAGGCAAGAACACTGGAGTGCGTTGCCATTTCCTTCTCCAATGCATGAAACTGAAAAGTGAAAGTGAAGTTGCTCAGTCATGTCCGACCCTCAGCGACCCCATGGACTGCAGCCCACCAGGCTCCTCCTCCATGGGATTTTCCAGGCAGGAGTACTGGAGTGGGGTGCCATTGCCTTACAGTTAACATTAAAACAGAACCTGGGCTACCCAATAGAAATTGAGGAAAGGATATTACTAGGAATTTCGGATGAGTCGCTTATGTCATCTGGGAAATGGATTTGCCTTTAATTTTCTTGGAAATCAAGCGATAAAAGAAACATGTCTTCTTTTTTTTTTAATAGTTTCTTTCCTTCTCTTCTCTTGCCAAAAAACAACATATAAAGCTGTCTTATAGATGAAATTGTTATAGACTACACAATTAGTTGCTAATGTAAATGTTTTCAATGGTGAGATTCTTTTTAATTAATTTTTAAGGTCATTATATCATCACAACAATCTTCACTTTTGGTTTTGGTTTTGAAGAAATATATATATATATATATATATATTTAAGGAGATGATAGTGTTAAAAAATAAAATTAAAATGTGTCATATATTTTGATGAGTTCTTCCTATCAAGCTCCAGAGGTCACCATAAGGTTTGACTGGACAGGATGTACATGAAACACTAGTGGACAACACAAGCTACAACTTCATTTACACACCTATACCAGGAGTGTTGGTTTCAGTTGATAAGTGCTCCCTGTTGTGATATGCAATTCCATGCTACATGGCTAGTCTTAGTCGAAAGACTAACTTTATACTCTAGTACATAGTGTATAGTAGCACAGTGAAGCGCCGAGGTCTTAGTGGTTCTTCAAAAGGCAGAGAATGGGAGTGAAAAAGGCTAGAGAGACAGCTGAGGGGAGGTCACGGCAGGCTGTGGCAAAGACTGACTATTACCTTGAGTAATATGGAAAGCCATTGGAGGGGTTGGTGTAGAGAAGTGACATCACCTTGATTATTGGGTTAAGAACAGATTGTAGGAGACAAGGGCAGAGCAGGAAGATCAGATTGCGTATTCAATAGTTAAAAGGGATTATGTACCTCGGACCAGGCTGATAATGGTGGACCTGGAGAGAGGTCACAGAATCATGGATATCTTTGAAATTTAGATGTGACAGGATTTGGTGATGAATTGGACATCTGAAAGAAAGAGAGGAAGGAGTCAAGAGTATAAGGTTTTAGATTTGGAACAACCAAAATAACAGCAGCCATTAGCTGAGGTGAGTGATCACACTTTAAAAGTTTCATTCGTTTATCCATTTTAGTTGCTCAGTCATGTCTGACTCTTTGCGACCCCCAGGGACTACAGCACACCAGGCTTCCCTGTCCATCACCAACTCCCAGAGCTTACTCAAACTCATGTCCATTGAGTCGGTGATGCCATCCAACCATCTCATCCTCTGTTGTCCCCTTCTCCTCCAGCATTCAATCTTTGAAAAGCATCAGGGTCTATTCAAATGAGTTAGTTCTTTGTATCAGGTGACCAAAGTATTGGAGCTTCAGCTTCAGCATCAGTCTTTCCAATGAATATTCAGGACTGATTTCCTTTAGTTGGAAAGGAACTAAAGGAAAGGAACCAGTTGGACTGGTTGGATCTCCTTGCAGTCCAAAGGACTCTCAAGAGTCTTCTCCAACACCAGAGTTCAAAAGCATCAGTTCTTCGGCGTTCAGCTTTCTTTATAGTCCAACCCTCACATTCATACACGAGTACTGAAAAAACCATAGCTTTGACTAGATGGACCTTTGTTGGCGAAGTAATGTCTCTGCTTTTGAATATGCTGTCTAGGTTTGTCATAGCTTTTCTTCCGAGGAGCAAGCGTCTTTTAATTTCATGGCTGCAGTCACCATCTGCAGTGATTTTGGAGCCCAGAAAAATAAAGTCTGTCACTGTTTCCATTGTTTCCCCATCTATTTCCCATGAAGTGATGGGACCAGATGCCATGATCTTAGTTTTCTGAATGCTGAGTTTTAAGCCAACTTTTTCACTCTCCTCTTTCACTTTCATCAAGAAGCTCTTTAGTTCTTCACTTTCTGCCATAAGGGTGGTGTCATCTGCATATCTGAGGTTATTGATATTTCTCCCAGCAATCTTGATTCCAGCTTGTGCTTCATCCAGCCTAGTGTTTCTCATGATGTACTCTGCATATAAGTTAACTAAGCAGGGTGACAATATACAGCCTTGATGTACTCCTTTCCTGATTTGGAACCAGTCCACTTCTAACTGTTGCTTCTTGACCTGCATACAGATTTCTCAGGAGGCAGATCAGGTGGTCTGGTAATTCCCATCTCTTTAAGAATTTTCCGCAGTTTGTTGTGATCCACACAGTCAAAGGCTTTGCTGTAGATCCACATAGTCAAAGGCTGTGGCGTATTCTCCTTTAAAAGTTTTCAGTGTTTTAATTCTTTTTAAAAAGTTAAATTGGAGGATAATCGCTTTACAATGTTGTGTTGGTTTCTGCCATACAGCAACATGAATCAACCATAAGTATACATATATCCACCCCTCTTGAACTTCCCTCCTGCCCCACTCCCATCCCACCTTATAGGTCATCACAGAGCACCAAACTGAGCTTCCTGTGCTATACAACAATTTCCATTAGCTATCTATTTTACACAGGTTAGTGTATATATTTCAATGCAACTCTCTCAATCACTGTTTTTATTTAATCTTTAATACTTACTATTACTTGTTACAAGTATCTATGCTCTAAGTATTTCCATATGGACTCTATTCTCAGTGTCTAGCTCAGAGAAGCATTTAATACATATTTGGCCACTGCATAAATAGTATGACTTTATGTTATCTTTAAAATGGAATCTAAAAGTTTCTCTCTATTGTTAAGAATGGTTTGTGAATATTTTAAATCTTAAAGTTATATAATTTCTCACATTCTATGAAAGGTATTGGGAAAATACAATTCAGGAACTCAAGGATTCTATCATGTGAGGAAAACTAATGCCAGAGACCAGTACTGAATCTTCCTTCCACCCTGGTCTAGACACCAGTCGTGACCTAAAGCAGGACCAAGGTCCTGCTAATGTTTCAGATGGAAATGGGCCTAAAACTTCTGGCCAACACTAACCACATGAATGCTCCAGGGGTTGGAACCATCACAGCACATCTGGGGACAGATGCTAGCAGGTAATGGCTTTACAACTTCTGGGTCAATCAAAAGAACAAGTGAAGTGACTACATCATTTGACTGACCATCCCAGGTAAGGTTTGCAATAGTTCTTCCCTTTTCTTCTGGAATGAAGGAGATTTAGGGTTTGGTGGTTTTCTCAGGTCTGTGGAACTAGTATCTTCTGAGAGAGACTGAGTAATGGAAGGGAAATGGTACTTTCTTAGATGACTTTTTAGCATCCTGTATCTGACACCCCTGAAACCATGGAAGTCAGAAGGAATATGGAATTTAAAGGAAAATAGAAAGGTTCTAACTTTACCTCTTAGATTCAAGCTTTCTGTGTACCATTCCACTCAGAAATGGCTTATTGAACACCTGCTCTATGTTGGGGGCTGTGACTAACAAGTTTGTTATTATTTTGTTAAGTACAGTGTATTTTTTAAATTTAGTGTATTTTTACATTTAGAAATTTAAAATTAGAAATAATTCTTAATTATGGCTACTATCAAGACTTCAAAGCAGCCAACATCAATAATAGAACTTTGGTAGAATTTAACTTCAGATAAAATTTTCACAAAGATATAAAACTGTCTACTGAAATAGGATACTAAAAGTTAATCAATATATCGGAAGACAAGTTTTGCGCCTAAATATGACAAGCAAATGGGTCTTCCTTATAGCAAAATATCTTATGCACTGCTTCTAAAAAGCACTGTAAAAATAGAAAAAGATAAAAGAATTAAATTATTCAAATGAAATATAAGTGGCTGATAAAAAAGAAAAACTTGAATGTTATTAGTAATAAAAATGTTTGCAACTACAAACGATGTCAAAATACAATTTTTCCTGTTAACTTTTTATGAATTGGGTTTTGAAGACTGCGTTAGGAGTTCTATCCATCCATCTATCAGATGGGTTGAATGTAAATTAATCAAGTGGACAAGAGGGTAAGGGTCTGAGAGAAGGGCACTCTAGAGGTGTGAGGCTGTACTCTTGTGTTCAGAGATGTGAAAAGTTCAGCACTGCTAGAGATGTGTATGCAAGGGGGAGGAGAGTGAAGAGTGAGGCAAGATAAGTAGGAAGGTCAGGATTATGGAGGATATTGAGTAGGGAACGGTAAAGACCTTTGTATCCTGAGGATGATCAGGATCCAGTACGGACTTTCTACAGGGAAAATTCCAATTGAATTCGAGTTTTAGGAAAATCACTTTGACCCCGCAGGTAGGGTGAGGCTGAAGACAGGATGATCACTCAAGCACAACAGGTGGCTCAGTGAGATGGGGAAGCCTGAACCTAGCCAAGAAAGAAAGGCTGAGAGGAGAGCAACAAGCACCTTCTGTGGCACCCTTCCTGAGTCTAAGGGCTTAACCTGTGAGCTACAATTACACTCAGGAAAACACCAGCAAGGACACACTTGGCTTCTTTTCCATTTTAGCACAGCTTCACCTTCAAAGCTAAGATGTCCCCAAGGTTTGTTTTCACTGATGTGACTCTGGGGGTCAAGGGTGGAGAGGCTGTTAGCCCAGAGCTGGGCGTAGCTTGTGGTCAGTAAATTTGTGGGCAGCTTTCTGCGTGTCCTCACACTGGCTGGAGGGTTCTGATAATGCAAGGATTTGGGCCCAAGCTGTAGGGAACTCCTATCTCAAGGCTCCTGCCCACACCCTAGGGGGGTTTCCTGGAAGCCTGAGCTCTTCGTTATATGTTAATCAGCTCTACCCAAAATGGCAACCAGGGAGAGACCCAAGCTCTGAGAAGAAAAGAACCCGACAAGTCTCAGGAAAGATGGAGAGGGTCTTCAAATTCTCATCTGGAATTTATTTTTTGCCTTTCCAGGAACATAATATATCTGGTTACTGCTCTTCTAATTCATGAGGGTAGCAAACGTTGTTTATAGTTAACCCTCCTCCAGCAACCCCCACTTTTTTTTTTTAAGAAAAAGAGGAGAGAATTTCACAACTTGACTAGGATATGTACAATTTCACTTTTAAACTATAAATTCATGTTATGGTTTAGGGAAAACTGATATGACTTAATATTTTAATATTACAGAATATTAATAGAACTACTATTAGTAGTTCTAATTATAGTTAGGTTGGTGGGTCTATATGGGGAAATGATATAAATAAATCATTGAAGTGCTTTATGTTGGGTTTTAGTTGAGCCACTTGGAGCTAGTAAAATAGCACAGTCATTCAGTAAAAACTTAGAAGTAAATGGGCTTCCCTGGTGGCTCAGCAGTAAAGAATCCACCTGCAATGCAGGAGACAGCTTCGATCCCTGGTCAGAAGATTTCCTGGAGAAGGAAATGGCAACCCACTCTAGTATTCTTGCCTGGGAAATCTCATGGACAGAGGAGCATGGCGAGCTACACACATGGGTTTGCAAGAAGTTGAATATAACCTACAACTAAACAACAGAAGTCAAAACTGTAATAAAATAAAAACAGTTCTTTGCTGGGTGGTTGGGAATGAATAGGAAATCCCATAGATGTCACTTCAGAGGTGAAGGTGTACAAAGCTCAAATCTTAAGGGAAAAGTGTGTATTCTCTAGAATACAAAGATTCTTTTCTAGATAAAAGAATCTGAAACCGAAAGCAATTAACTGACAACCTGGCAAAGACACATAGCTAGTTAGTGCAGAGCCTGGAAGAAAACTAACCTCCCTTGACTCAAAGTTCATTTTTTCCCCACTATCCCATGTTATTCTATGATTAACTACGGAATTGGAGATTTCACTGACTATGGTGTCACACACAGAGAAGGACACCAGAATAGGAAGAGTGGTAAGATTATATAAAAAAATAACACACAACAGAGTTGCAAAACAAAAATAGTAAGTCCAAATAACTTTCTAGGTTGTAACAAACAACAGCTATGTCTCCAAGCATGGAGAGAGAAGGAAGAGGGGCTGTCATTGGCTAAAAGATTCTGTGGGCACTCCTTTGGCATTTAATTCAGGAAACTGTGTAAGAATCGCACTTTCAGAAAAACCTTTCAGTGATATTTTTCACACAGACACACACAAATGGCAAAGGATGAAAAGGTCCAATTAAGGAGCTTATTCGATAGAAGACACATTGTAAAATAATTATATTGCCCTTCTAATTGCCAGGGAAGAGGGTGGAGACCTGTTAAAAGTGTACAATAGACACCGGCACTAAAAGGAATCCAGATAACAGCTAACAGAACTGGTTATAAAAAGATTAGAAGCACTTGAAGCTGACCAAACAGAAGGCACAGATAACACACATCTGCAGGTTCGCAAGGCCTCACTGGGAGAACCGGTGAACCTTAGAACTGCAGCCTACACGGCGTGAAGTGGAAGGCTGAGCGAGAGTCTGACTCGCTCAGGTGTCAACTGTCTAAGATATTTTGGTAAAACAATTTTCTAAACAAAGTTGGTTTGAGCAACTGGTCCTCAATTTTGGACAGTCTTCTGAAACTGAGTCACAAGATTTTTGTGATAAGTGTGAGAAAGAGCACTCCAGGGACCTATGTATGATTCATAAAGTTTAAGTATAGTGTTCTAACCCAAGCAGAAAATAAAAACCCAGATATGGAGCACATCCTATAACCAGACATTCTGCCACACTCTTAATTCTCAGACCCTACCATTTTAGGTGATCTTATCCCTATCGTATGGATCACAAAAGGGGCTGGTTAATTTGGAGAAGGCCGCTCCAACTGAGGGCAGGAGGAGAACGGGCAACAGAGGATGAGATGGTTGGATGGCATCACTGACTCAATGGACATGAGTTTGAGCAGACTCCAGGAGATAGTGAAGGACAGGGAAGCCTGGCGTGCTGCGGTCCACGGGCTTGCGGACACAACACAGTGACTGAACAACATCGACACTAAGAAACAAGTGCCAAAGCAGGAATTACTTCTGACTGGACCGTGCCCATTTTTCATGCCCCACAAAGTAGATCGATGGGAAGAGTTATGACTTCTCATTTTCTTCTCTGTCAAGGCTGGACCTAAGGAACTGAAGAAGATGCCTAGAGAAGGCAGGTCAGTTCATTCTATGTTGGTTAATGCATACCTGACCCAGTAGGAAATGATATGCTACCAAATTTCCCAGGTAGTTTTTAGGGGAACTTAGAGAAAGGCTGTCTGACTGTAAGGCCCCACACACTGTCTGGGTAACCATGGTTCCCCTACAAACTACAGAATAAAATTTAGCATTCAAACTCTACATCCCAGCACTTGCTTAAGACCCTCACAGTCTTCTCCTTGTCGTTCAGTTGCTCGGTCATGTCCGACTCTTTGCCACCCCATGGAATGTAGCACTCTAGGCTTCCACGTCCTTTATCATCTCCCAGT
Source organism: Bos indicus x Bos taurus (assembly GCF_003369695.1). Taxonomy (NCBI): domain Eukaryota; kingdom Metazoa; phylum Chordata; class Mammalia; order Artiodactyla; family Bovidae; genus Bos; species Bos indicus x Bos taurus. The sequence continues at coordinate 109,366,778 of NC_040079.1, read as the reverse complement.
TTGCTCAAACTCATGTTCATTGAATCAATGATGCCCTCCAACCATCTCGTCCTCTGTCACCCCCTTTTCCTCCTGCCCTCAATCTTTCCCAGCATCAGGCAGTTTTGCTTAAACAATCAAACAATCTTCATTGTGATATACACAGAAAAGCATGCAAAACTTTATGGTTTAAAAAATGACAGACTATAAGAGTAGCTATTATATTCCAAGCACAGTGGTCAGAGCTTTCTTCCTGTTATCATATTTGATCTTCACTAAAACGAAAGGTATCCTTATTTTATAGGAAAAAAAAAAAAAAGCAGAATCCAAAGGTAGATGGGTACAGGAGAGTGTAAGCAACTTATTCAAAGCCATACAGTCACGAGTTAGTGAGAGAGAAGGATCTGAATTTCAGTCCCTCTGCTTAGAATTTGTACACTTCCTGTTTGGCAAAGCATGTCTTTGCTTCGGGCTGCTTGGGCACATCATTGACTTCCTCCTATCCCATCACCGTCTTCATCAGCCTTAGCTTTGGTCACAGAAGCTGTTCACAACAGCTGTCCTGATCTCAGGTGAGGAAAACATGGTCATGGGGAAGAAAATGGTTAGTCAAGATTTATGCAAACAATCTTCCATTGTTTACTTGTTTTAGGGTAAAAAGAAATTTTAATAGTTGGGAACTACCTACTGTTAGGTCCACGGTAAGGTGCACAGATAAAGTGCCAATATAAGTATGTTCCAAATCTGTCATTAGACTAAAGAATTATGTTGTTCATCTAAAATGCAAATCTATTTGTGTGCCCTGTATTTTATTTGCTAAATCTGGCAATCGTAGTCTCTGAACAGAAGGCTTCTCAGTAACTTTCATTCTTGGAATTAAAAAAAGAAAATGAAAATAGCTAAAATGAACACAGAACCAGAAACAAAGAGTCCATGGATCCCTCAATATACAGATCAAAACTCTCCTCTCTCTTAAAATTTCCTCAGGCCCTGCACCAAGGTGCATCACAGTTGAAGGCAGATGCTTCAGGAAAAAGATCTATGAGAACTGAAAGTTGGACTCCTAACTCTGTGTGAGCTTGAGCAATACCCTTAATTTCACTGAACTTAGTTTTGTTATTTGTGAAATTAAAACACTGAAAAAGATAACTTCCAAGTTCTTTTCAGTTCTAAAAATATTCTCCTTCCATAAAGAAAGTGAAGGAAAATAAAAATTTGGTGAATATATATTGAGTCCTGTAGAAGATACTTTAATACCTTATTTAATTCTCAGAATAATTTAGAGAATCCAATTATATTAGCCTTGCAATCTGTACCTGGCTACTTCTTTGTGGCAACCCTTATTTCCCTCTACTCATATTCTGAAGGAAGACCAAGTTCTTAGGTGTCGTGTAGAAATGGGTTAAATTGCACAATACGTTAAACAGAAATGTATAGTTTACTGAAGGTTTGGTAGGGGGCTAGGTACCAGGACCCCAAATAAGACCTCTCAGTTCTTAATTGTGAGGTTCCACCTGGGGACCAGCTACCATCTTTCTGTTCAGTTTCTAAGTTCCTTTCCTCCAGATCCTTACCAGTCATATTCTCCCCAGTCTCTTTTTTTTCAGTATGAGTAGACTCAGAAATAAGGTAGAATTGAGGGCACTTTCAAAGTGTGGTAAAGCTGTTTTAAACCGGCCAAGCGTCACCAAGAACTATCTTTCAAACACTGAACATCTGATGGTAAAAAGCTTCTGCCTGACTTTCAAGAAAAGCTCTTTAACCTCTACTTAGTAAGGAGTTAAAGGGGGAATAACTACGAATTTAATCAAATAGAAAATGCACATGAAAACTCTATTCTGTAATGTCCCTCTGTGTTGGCTACAATCTTAGCTGCATTAAAGAGGTTAAGTTTATGAGCCATGAAATCAAATAGTAGTAGAAAGCCTTTTGAAATTGGTTTCTTTCAGTCAGCACAACGTTCTTGAGATTCACTACACCTGTTGTGTGTATTGGTAGTTTGCTACTTTTTGTTACTGAGTCGTATTCTATCCTATGCATGTACCACAATTTATTTATCCATTCACCAGCTGTTGACCATTTAGGTTGTTTCCAGCTTTTGGTGCCTATGAATAAAGATGTCATAAACATAAACATTTGTATATAGGTTTTTGTGTAGAAGTCAGTCTTTATTTCTCTTCCCAGAAATAGAATTGCTACACTGTATGGTCAATTTATATTTGATGTTTAACTGCTAAACTCACTTAAGTGTGGTTGTGCCATTTTACATTCCCTTGGCAACGTACAAGAGTTTCAAGGGACTCCGTATCCTGATCAACAACTGCAATAATATTTTAAAATTTTAGCCACTCTGATGAGTGTGTAATTGTATCACATCAGGGTTCCAATTCGTATTTCCACAATGATTAATGATATTGAGCATCTTTTCATGTGCTTATTTGCCATTTATATCTTCTTTAGTGAACTATTTTAAACTGTTTACCTGTTTAAAAAAAAAATTGGGTGGTTTGCTTTCCTATGAGTTTTGAGATTTCTTTTATATACTGTGGATACAAGATCTTTATCAGACATGTGACATTAAACCATTTTTTTCCCCAGTCTATGTCTTGCTTTTAATTTTCTTAACATTATGTTTCAAAGAGCAGGCATTTTTAACTTAATGAAGTCCAATTTACCAATTTTTCTTTCATGGTTCATGATTTCTGTGTCCTAAGAAATCTCTGCCTAACTCAAGGTAACAAAGATTTTCTCTTGTTCTTTAGTTTTTCTGAAAGTTTTACAGTTCTAGCATTTATGCTTAATTCTGTAGGCCATTTTGAATAAATTTTTGCATATGATGGCAAAGACCCAAGTTCATACTTCGTCCATTTTTTCCAGTGCCATTTATTGAAAACACTATTTTGCCCCACTGAATAACCTTGGCATTTTTGTCAAACATTCATCAGCTATTCATCATTCAACAGATTCATCATGTGAATCTATTTCTGACTCTCTTTTATGTTTATCCTTATGCAAACACCACATTGCTTTAATTACTGTAGCTCTCTACTAAATCTTGAAATCAGGTGGTAGGAGACCTCCAGCTTTCACTACATGATTTATAGATGCTCAAATTTGGAAATACTCGGAGAAGATATTTCTTTTTCTCACGTAAGCACACTGACCGCTTGTACATATTTTGGAAGCATCTCTTTGTTTCCTGTAATAGTTTACATCAGCGGCTGTAAGTCTTAAGTATTTTAAGAGTTCATTATAAAGCCTAGCTTTCATGTTCTCTTGCACATGAACCCCTTGAACGGATCACTTCGTGTCCATGAAGTGTGTTATCTGTCATTGGGGGCAGGAAGGCCAGGTCTCCAGCACCACGGGGGGCAAGGGGGGCAGTGATACTGAACAGCTCTACTTTGCTGTCAAGTTATCTTGCTCTCCCATGGTTCCCTGCTTCTTGGAGGCTTTGAAAACAGGTTGTGCAGGTTGCACTCAAAATAGCAAACAGCTGGCTTTTAAGTCTTGGGAATTCCAGGGAAAGTAAATCTTTCCCCAATTCAGTCCGTGGAAATGGGAAATCAACAACATTAGTCATGTGAACTGTTATGTCACAAATCAAGGGGATTTATGCTGAAGACAAAGTCCTGTTCTTGTCTTTGAAATGTAGAGACCCTCTCTTCTGTCACCAAAGGGAGTTTGGGGACAGAAATATTGTTATTTTCACAGAGGAAGAAGTGTGCATTATATCACACTCACCATTCTATAATTAGTTTCCTACTTGTAATTTTTTCTTCCCAAACTAGTGGAGAGAGAGACAAGTGTCTTTGCATAATAGCAGCTCGTGTGTTTAGCAATATTATTGAAGAAATGTAACAAAGTATGACCTTAAAACTAAAATATTTTTCTAAAATGAGCTGTACATTCCTTGTATTGATAATGGAACGTGCTGAACCGATTTAACCTGGCATCTCAGAGACTATTGAGGATGTAGTGTTGTTTGCCCCAGTATGAAATGGTTCTAAATTATTGCATTTCCTTTGTTCATTTAATAGCTTCCCTCCACTCTTGCTGGTATGCCTTTTGTTTTGCAATGACATTACTGAACCACTACATTAGAAATGATAATTTAGCTTCCTGGAATTGTGAGAAAAGCAAGTGAATGGGAACACAGGCTTCTCCTGTTTATGTGTGTGTGAGTGTGTGTGTGGGTGTGTGACAGAGAGAGAGGGGAGGGGGTCTGGTGTGGCGTCTATGTGCCAAGTATGTAAGAAGTAAATATTGATGCATGTATACACGTATCATATATATTTTAAGTTCCAGAAGAGTTTCTCTATATACCTGGGACTGGTATAAATTAAGCTCTCAATAAATGTTTGTTGAATTCCTGGGGTGGAAAAGCACATAGACTTTGTGTTTATTGATACAGGATAGCCATAGCAACTCTGACAATTTTATAATTCATGCTGCACTGTGGGAAATGGGTCACGTCCACTGGAATGACCCCCAATCCTTTTAGAAGAGATAGTTATTCTGATAGCATCACTAGGATGCTGGCCACTCCAGCTTTTGGGACTAAACTCCCAGGCAACCAGTTTTGTTTAGAAGAATGTTAACTCCTGTGCTCACTCAACTCAAAACCCCTTTCTAGGGACTAGGGGCACCCCCAGTTTAATTTTCCTCAAAAAAGAGCCATTTTCTAGTTATTAATAGAAAAATGCTATCTGGAATATTGATATTAATATCACCAAGATATTCACACTGCTTTGGGGCTGAAGGGAAGTACATTCTTTCACTGCTAATGCTTTTGAGAATCAAGTAAATAAAGTAGAATTTAATGGTTTAGAAGCATTAACTGCATTTTCCTCTTGGGAGTCAATCAGTTAACCAGCTGATCTGAGAGTGGAGAAAAGGATATTGAACTCAACATCTCACAGATTTTATTTGATATAAAAAAATTAGGACTAATAAGATTGGGTTGTCTCTACTATGAAGATATTCTATTCGATAGTTGCTTTAAAAATGGTTTTAACTTTAAAGTCTGTTTTTAATGATGTTTGGGGTCTAGATCCATGAAGGACCAGTTACTTCTAATAGTAATTGTAATAGTCTTCATTTCAATGTTTATTAGGTTGGTTTTACATTCACTTGCTCCGTGCTCAGTTATATCCAACTCTTTTGCTACCCACTGGACTGTAGCCCACCAGGCTCCTCTGTCCATGGGATTCTTCAGGCAAAAATATTGGAGTGTGTTGCCATTTCCTCCTCCGGGGGGTCTTCCCAACCCAGGGATCAAACCTGTGTCTCCTGCCTTGGCAGGTGGCTTCTTTTACCACTGAGTCACCTGGGAAGCCTCCATTTTAGTGTCATGGATCTCTATTACCACAGGATTTCTGAGGTTAGACTGGGAAGGCAAAAGCTTGAAAATTCAGGATACACTGTTTTATTATGACAGAAAGTCAGCCTTTAAAAAAAATAAAAGTGAATGTGCTCTTTCCTGAACTTGCCAATCCATCTTTCTTGGATAACTTTTCAAAAGCCTGGGGGGCACTGGGAGCTAAGTAAATATTTGAAAATGGCATCACCTTGCCTGAATTTTAATGTATTTGTCCAGTTGTACGGGCACTGGTAAGATCTGTTCATAACTGAGGTGCCCACGGCTTACACACACACTCTCCTGCCTACCTGATGGCCAGTTTCTAGACGGAGGCAAGGACTCACTCCCACATCGCTTGGGCTCAGCACCCCTACAGCTGACTTTTCAGTGTGCAGTTGAATGGAACACACTGTGGGAAAAGCACCATCCCGTGCCCAATTCCGGAGCCATTAGAAATGGATGGAGTCCCTCTCCTGGATCTGTAGGCTGGACAACAACTTCCTTCTCACCCAGGCAATCAGTAAAGCCAATGACTTTGAAGAACAGCCCTCTGGTTACAAACTCTAGGCAGTTACTTGGAAGTTCTAAATATGCTTTCTCATTAGAGGGTCTGTCTCTGCTGTCCATTCTTAGACATAATGTCTCTTGACTTCAGTGGATGTCCTGTATGTGGGAGGACTCTGGGATTCACTTTGAAAGAAGTTTACTGTTTCAAATGGGTAAAGCTGGGGAGTATCCACATACTCATTGACTGGCTTCTTTTCTTTTCAGGCTTCTATGAAAATTGGATGCCTATTCTGACCTAAGGGCTTCCGAGGTGGCGCTAGTGGTAAAGAATCCACCTGCCAATGCAGAAGACCTAAGAGACACAGGTTTGATCCCTGGGTCAGGACAATCCCCTGGAGGAGGGCATGGCAGCTCACTCCAGTATTCTTATCTGGACAATCCCATGAACAGAGGAGCCTGGCGGGCTACAGTCCATGGGGTCTCAAAGAGTCAGACACAACTGAAGTGACTTAGCACAATTCTGACCTAAGGATGAGGCAGTCAGTAATCATGAAAATAAACCGTTTCATATAGGGAAGAATAAGTTTTTTCCTTCCATGTATTTCAAACTCTTTCTGAGTCTCCATGGAACATCCTAAAGCTCTTCTCTAAGGAAGATTAAGAATTAAGTCCCTTACTCTTTCTATCTGTTCCTTGTTCTTAAAAATGTTCTCAGGCTTTCTTCCTGTCATTTTGCCTGAGATCATGGCAGATGTACACAGATGAAGCCTGACTTCAAAACAAGCATGTCAGCGCAAAGAAGTGAATAAAGAAAAAAGAATGGTGGCCTAAAAGAATGCAGAGGTTTACAGAAATGATGTACCTCCTGTAAAAATCTTAACTGCTCAGAGACTCTCGGTTTCATGGAATGCCTCTTTGGAATGATCTTTTTTTCCCCCCCAGTGGCTGCGATACATAAAGGCCACTGAAATCTTGCCGTTACCCTCCCCCTGCTTTTTATAACCCCTGAAGTTCGGGTCAGTTTTCATGCATCGAAGCCCGGGTGGCAACTCTGGTTTAAATGCCATTTCATGCCTGATAAAATTTCATTAGGCATTTTAACTTTTAATTTCTTTTATTGACTTATCGTGCAGATGGAGAGAAATGTTTAGAAAGGGGAAAAAATTTAAACAGGGATTTACTGAAGTCATGTTTCAGTAAGGAAGGAAATACCATCGACTTTATTACAGCTGCCTAATGTTTTCCACAAACTGTAGAAATAATGCGTTGTATCTTGGTGACCTACAATAGCAGCTGACTGCTTGCACATGATGGAAATGCAATTTGGGTTTGCTAAAAATTAACTATTTAATGCCCTGGTCTCCGGGGCTCACGGTGTCTTGGGTCTGGTTTGCTCTATATGATGCTCTTTTCAAGTCGTGGATGGTCATTTGCTATAGGTTTGAATGTGGCTGCGCGGCTTCCTGAAAGGCGGCCGGGCTCCAATGGGGACCAGCTATACCATATATCCATGTGCCTGTGTTTGCTGTCCCTATACATTTCTAAGAACTGGTGGGAAGGTTTCATCTGCCCCCTTCACCTGCCCCCCACCCCCCTACCAGCCCAACCCTGTCGAGACCCCTGCTTCCCTCCCTCTCTCCCTCAGCTGGGCCTTATCTGGCCTGTTCAGTGATGCGATAAAACAAAAAGGGAAGTTTCTGATTGCACGAACACACCCTTTGGAGAGATTCCAGCTAGAGAAGAGTCCGTTAAGGAAAGTGAGAGCGGTGGCGGGAGGCCTGAGTGCCAGGAGCGAGGAAAACGGCAAGCTGAGGAGGAAAAAATAATAACATGCCAGAATGGCGGTGGTGATTTCAAGAGGTCTGTGGGTGGAGGGAGTTCAAAAAGGAACTTGCCTAATGAGGCCTCTCTGAAGATTTACTGCAGTGGCTGCTGCTGAGAAGAGGATCCGGAGAAAAGATGTTCTGCCCTGACTAGCTTCACAGGAAGTCAGGCAGGGCTTGTAGTCTCTGGCAGGCAGAGGAGGGAGACTGCTCAGCCAGCAGCAGCCAGGGCTTCTCAGTTTAATTGTTTTTAAAGAGCCCCCTTCCACACAGCATTTGTGACCCTATAACACATACAGTTCTCAAGGCAGGAAAACCAAACAGAGAAACCACTCTGGACGAGAGCCGTCCCCTAGCTAGTCCTAAGGATGACCACATCAGCTCCTGGGGAGGGCGGGGGGAGCCCATTTCCTTCCCTACTAGCACCTCTCCTGGAGTTCCGGGCTCATCCTGCAGCCATCAGCTTTTCTTGGCTGAAAGGATGCGCCAGACCATCCACAGAGCTCAGAACGCTGTCGGTCCTTTGCCCAGCGGAGCGGGGTCTGGCCACTCCCCGGTTCCCCCCGCAGGACCCTGAGCCCCGCTCACTTCCAGGGACCGGAAGTGAAACTCTGCAGTGCAAGTATTAGCATCGCAGGCGGCTAGCACTCAAATAGGGATGTTCTCTCGGTGCTGAAGGAGTTAAGAGGGCAAAATCACTGGCGATAGCACTACCTTTCAGGTGAAAGAGCTTGTCTGTCCAAGTCTGAGGAAGTTACAGTCACTGCCATTTGACTTCTGTGACCACGCAGGTTTAGTGAGCAGAAGTTACTGGGGCAAGGACACAAAAAGACCTGGCCTTAGAACAGGGGTCCCAACCCCGCCCCCACAGGGGCCAGGGACTGGGACTGGTCCATGGCCTGTTAGGAACCGGCCGGCACTGCAGGTGGTGAGCGGGGAACCGAACTATCCACTCCCCCAGGCCACCCCACTGTCCGGGGAAAAACTGTCTTCCATGAAATCGGTCTCTGGTGCCGAAGAGGCTGGGGACGACTGCCTTAGAACACTCCTATTCCATCTGACCACGGGAGGACACAGGCACACGGCTCCGGTGGACCTGCTGAGGTCCCTCTGAGAACTCATGCTGGGTAATAAGTCAGAATCCTTTTCAGGAAAGAAAGACAAATGCGGTTATGGGTGTTTTTTCACGTCAGACAGGAAAGCTGCCCGTCGGGCTCATCGTGTAAATCACAGGAAGGGAGGTAGAATATGGACAAGGATCCAGAGCTCGGGATTCCGACCTCCACTCTACAAACAGTGAACTGGACTCGAATAAAGAGAACCCGACTCACCAGAAAGGCTCAGGTAGATGCCCGGAAGGGCAGCGCGCAGCCACGGCGTGGGGAGAAAAGCAAAGGAGTTCTGGATGGAGAGACAGGTTCTTTGCTCATTCTTCTCAAAGACGGAGAGAGAAATAGAGCAGTGGGAAGAGGAGGGTCCCCCTTGTTCTCTCCCAGGTATGTGCGCCACCAGGTAGATGCCACGTGAGGCAAGGAAGCATGGGACAGGTGAACACGGCCACCAGGCCAGAGTCGGTCAGTGGCTCCTTTAAGGACTTTCACGTGTGCTGGCCGGGAGGGCGCATGCGTGCACGTGCGCGTGCGTTCGCGAGATCCACTCACTTGCAGAGCAGTGTGCTTCATAGACTTGCTTCTGATTTGTTGAAGGAGTAGCTGTTACAAAGAACGTCTTCCCAAGGACCCATAGGCAGAAGATAACGTCATTAATACTTGTTTTCATAAAAGATAGAAAGGACTGCTAGTTGCCTACTGAATATGTTTTCCATTTCTTCTTTCCTAACAAAAACCTAATTTGAGGACGGGGGCTGTGGGAGGTAAGTTGCCTATCTAGGCTTTTATGTCGCAGTCTCTCTTGTTGCTAAGTTCTGGCCAGTTGTATATAAAGTAAATTTTATTTGGGGAAACATACAGGAAAGGTCCTTGAAAAATAGACAGATGGCAGCTCTCTTGTCGTAAAATGCAAAGCTAGGGACTGAGGATGTCAAAATGGAAAGATGGAAGGAGCGGATGTCTCTAATGGCATCTTGTTGGCTGTATAAAGACTCTGGATTTCCTTTCCCGGATTTCTTTTACAAGAAAATCTAGTTTGTTTAAGCCACTGTGACAGGGTCTGTGTTACCAGCAGGCAAAGCCAATTCCGAACTGATGCAGAAGGCAAGCTGCTTACTTTTTTCTCAGTACGTGGGTAGTCCTCATGACACAAAGAAGGGGCTGCTCAAATAGTAAAGTAAGTCATAGTAAACACTAGAGGTAGCTTCCAACCCACCTCTATTACATTCAGCCTTTAGATGTGACTGGCATACCTTTAAATGTCACAGACCCTTTTGAGAAACCGGAGGATGCTGTAGACAAACTCTTTAGGGAAATGCACATACACATTTACACAGGAAATCCTTACAGACTATCTCATTTTATGGAATCAGGGAAGTCCGACCAGGGAACCCTTGTTAAGGATTTCTGTGTTTGGTTACAATTACTTCAAAATGTAGAAAAGAAGGCACTAAATCTAGCTTGGCTCTGTATTCAGTCTTTTTCTTAGAGAAGTTTAGGACAAGGCTGGGTTTCCTGGCTAGTCACATGTATTTCCGGGAAGCTTCCAGGAAAGCAACCTAAATTTTCTCGATTTGGTACTAGGCTGGTGAGACCATTTGGTGAGGGAGAAATCAGATGCCGCTCTGAGGCCTGGCAGACCCAGGGATAGGACAGGCCATCACAGGAGCTTCAAGAGGCATCTGAAGCTAGCTGTAGCCCACGGTAAAATAAATTAGCTAATTTACTCTGCAAACCTGAACAAAGGATGTTGAGAAGGGCTTTGTGACTGAATGTGAACTGTCTTTGGAGAACTATCCATTCTTGTTCGTTGGATTTTAGTAGATTTTGGATAGTTTTACAGCACTGTGTATGTTTGTGTGATAGCACTGATAACACATTCTGAAAAGTTGGTTGGTTAATGAAGCTGTAACAAGATATTTTACTTAAAGAGCAGCTGTTCCAGTGTTGGGGCATTCCACTTCAAGCTGCTATGAGCTGATCTAGTCCAAAGAGGCTTTACTAAAAGTATGTTGTAATAAACAGGGTCCACCGGGTGAATTTGCCTAAATAGTTTTTTTGTACTTTATGTCTGTGAGAAAAGACATATGATATTTGGGAAGCTGTTTTGCTTTGATTTCCCAGGAAAGTAATCCTCTCACAAATTCTAATTGTATGATGCCATAGAACAGGCTTAACCCAGGTTGTAAAAATGCATAGGTTGTACTGTCTTAATTCCCCTTTGGAAGATATGTATAAGTCATTTCCTTAAATCTTTATCATGCATGCTTTCCTCTTGAACTATTTGCATATCTTTCATTCCTTTTAAGCAAAACGTCACAAACAAAACAACAAACATCCTGGTTTTATTCATTTTGGCTTCTGAGAGTACCTGGAGAACGTGACATAGTGTATGTGGAGCAGTTTCTCAGATTTTTAGAGCAAACTAGAATATTCTGGGTTAGTTCTCCAATTTCAGTGTGCAAAAGATACCTGCATGCTAGGTCGCTTCAGTCATGTCAGACTCTGCTACCCTCTGGACCGTAGCTCACCAGGCTCCTCTCTCTGTGGGATTCTCTAGACCAGAATATGGGACTGGGTTGCCAAGCCCTCCTCCAGGGGATCTTCCCCACCCAGGGATTGAATCTGCGTATCTTATGCATTGGCAGGTGGGTTCTTTACCCCTAGCGCCACCTGGAAAGCCCCAAAAGTACCCATAGAGTATATTAAAATGCAGGTTCCAAGGCTCCCCAGGGCTCTCACTCAGGGGGCGTACAGTTGACTGTTGTGCTTTGAGACAACCGCAACTTGCATTATAGAGCCAAAGTCTCTTTTAATAAAAGGGTGAGGTTATTTGTTCCCTTTATTTGATTCTTTCCATTTGAAGACCTTGAAATGCTATGCAAAACTTTTAAGGCAGTCTTGTGCTAGACAGTAATGGGACTAATGACATCAGGGAGAAATCAGGAAAGAAAAGAAAAAGTGTGGTTTTCACAGCTGTTTTTCTCTTGGTAGGATACAGAGTTACATTTGATGACATGATGTATCAATGTATGCCAGGAACATAGTGGATGCTTAATCACTGGGGTGAATTCTGAGGCACCCCATCATTTCTACAGTGCCGCCTACAAATTGTGTCAGTTTGGGATTTGGAAATACCCTTCTCAGACTATTCCAGTCGTAACTGAATTGATGACATCAGGAAGAGAAACGGTTAAGCACCTCTCAGATGCTAGTCCATCTGCTTCATGTCATAAACCCACAGATGTTCTCTTCTTTCTTTAGGGGACTTCTGACATTCTTGTTTTACAATGTTAGGAATTATAATATATACAATATGCTTCCCTGAAAGTGTCATTTATGTTTGTAATATATTGTCCTTTAACCTAGAAGCATGTATCCTGTAAACTACAGATGTCTATTTTTTTGTTATGTGGAGGGTCTCAATTACTTGCTGTCTGCTTTCACTAAACCCATAGTGTGCAAAGAGTTTTTCTCTATGTATTTGACTACACTTGTGAGAGGCATGGCAAAGCTGGGCGGATGAATGAGGCTCCTCCTGAGAAGGCCCTACTTTGAGGAGGGGTGGGGTAACCCATAGTAAGCAGTGTTCAGGAAAGAGAAGGTCAGGTCAGGAGAAGCCCAATGCATCCATCATCAGAGAAAATGCAGTGTGGACAGCCAGGAACAAGAAGAAAGGCCAGGACGATACGAGTAGGCAGGAGCTGACCAGAAAGCTAAGAAAGAATTGAGAGGGTCCAAGCCATTGCTCCACGAGTGGGTCTGGGATTCTCAGAACTCATTTTTAGAGATATGAAATTCCATTTTCTGGACAACGAAAGCCTTTGTGGGTCACATTTTAAGAAACTATTCAAAGCATCTTGTTCTTCTGACTACCTCCAAACACAGAAGCTAGCACAGGCTTGGAATCTTACCTGTTGATTCACAGGAGACCTTGGGTTTCTAAAGGAAACTCTCACCCAATGTCCTCAAGTGATTTTTGCTACAGCTTCTCTTTTGGTTTCAGCCACCCCTGACGGCATTAAATGGTACCACCATCCCATGGACGCTCTTGTCTGGGATAAAGGTCCCATGATGCCTTCTAAAGTACATGTCCTTACCATGCTGGGACAGGGCAGCGTCCCCCAGAGCCCTGGTGAGAATGCTGCTGCGTCCAACCCCAGCATGGGGACCACAGTTCTTGCTATTTGGCTGTTGTACCTGGTCTCCAGGCCCCAAGCAGTGAGGTTCATATTTCCTGCCTTGCAGAGTTCCTCAGGAAAACTCTTCCTTCAGTTTCTGTCTCCACAGGGCTCAGACATGAGGCCGTGGGGCTGAGGTGAGGAACCAGAACCCGTAACGCAGAGTACATCATTCTCTGCGATCTCCTTCACCTGAAAGCCTGCTCTCTCCTTTGGTTCTTCAGACACAAACCCTCTTACAAACCAGTCCTAGGACCAGCTCCCTTGGTTCACTGGACGTGCCTGGTATGGCTGCATCCCATGGAGCAGAAGGTCACACCTCTGCTGCTGAGGTTCCCTTCCCTATGTAGACATCGGTTGGCTTGGTCTGAAGCCTCGGAATTTGTGCTGCAGCATGGAACACCTTGCACTCACTGTCCAGTGCACAAGTAGCTTACTAGCACCTGCTGTTGCTTTCTCAGAAGACGGGGAAGCAGCCAAGGTCAGCAGCCCCAGTTAACTTTGGAGGTAGGGAATGTTACGAGTCTCATACTATGAGTGATATGTGTTTGCTGAGACAGTTCTACATCTCAGGATCTGTGGCATTTCCTGCACATATTCCAGGGTTTAGTTATGAGCCTCCAAGGATGAACATGTTGTCTAACATCCTGGGTTGTCCCAAGGGACTTTCAGTTGGAAGGAGTAAAGTTGGATGATTAAACTCTATGAGTATTACTTGGACTTCCCCAGTGGCTCAGTGGTAAAGAATTCCCCTGCAATGCAGGAGACACAGGAAACATGGGTTCGATCCCTGAGTCAAGAAGATCCCCTGAAGAAGGAAATGGCAATTCACTCCAGTATTCTTGCCTGGAGCATCCTATGGACAGAGGAACCTGGCGGGCTGAAGTCTGCTGCTGCTAAGTTGCTTCAGTCGTGTCCGACTCTGTGTGACCCCATAGATGGCAGCCCACCAGGCTCCTGTATCCCTGGGATTCTCCAGGCAAGAACACTGGAGTGGGTTCCCATTTCCTTCTCCGATGCATGAAAGTGAAAAGTGAAAGTGAATTCGCTCAGTTGTGTCCGACTCTTAGCGACCCCATGGACTGCAGCCTACCAGGCTCCTCCATCCATGGGATTTTCCAGGCAAGAGTACTGGAGTGGGGTGCCATTGCCTTCTCCGGGCTGAAGTCTACAGGGTCACAAAGAGTCAGACATGACTGAATGACTGAACAACCACCACCGCACTAGGAGCATTCTCAGTATTAAGATGTGTGGGGCCTTCAGGAGCCTATGCTAAGCAGGTAACCAGGTCCTGAAGGACTGAGCATGCGTCTCTCCCTCATTCATTTGCAAGTTCCTGATGAGAAAGAATCAGAGTCTGGTGTTCCTTGCTCCTGTGCCAAAAGGTGATGCCAAGTCCCTTCAGGGCCAGACTACTTGCTTCCATGGAATAACTCAATCCACATCCTTTGTAGATTGTAAGTCAGAGAATAGACTATACGCCCACCATTATAAACTATAAATAGTTTAATAAGGGAAGCCTGGTGTACTGCAGTCCATGGGGTCCCAATGAGTTGGACACAACTGAGCAACAGCAACGAAGTCTGCCGTGTTGGATCTCAGTCAAGAAACCGTTTGAAATTAAGGCTGCTTGTGTGATTATTTTCACCCGTTAAAATGATCTTTTTCTTGGAATTTAAATTGTTCATTTAATTTATTATTCCCCATCATTCTTCTTCATCTCCTAATGCCCCTAAAACTCTCTTCTCCATCATGCTCACTAAACTATAAAATAAAGTATAGTGGATTGTGATTAGGAGGATACCTGAAATTTACTTCCCACCTTACACAGTCACCAGTATTTGAAATCCAGCTATTACTTATGTTTTGGTTTGTTAGAGTCAAAGTTCTACAAATGTAGTACATTATCAGCTTGGAATACTACTATACATGTAACAAGTATCTAGCACAGTGCCTGAAACTCAGTATGAGTGCTCTGTAATTGTTGAATGAATGAAATGTTTTTTCTTATGATTTAATAAGGCAGATACTTTTAGTAATATCAATTGCTAAAATTGACTCAAAATATTTAGATGGCTGCTATACGCCAAAACCATACTAGTCACCTCTGCAAAATGCACTTAGCAGTAATGGTTTTTAGAAAATAATTTTTCTGATCTTCTTCTGAGATCAGGGGGAAAGGAAAGCATATCTCTGGGGATATGCTTTGGGGACACAGGGCATTTTGGGAAGGATAATCATACAAGGGAAATCCAATAATAATAATGACTTCACTGAGTCCTAACTACAGGATAGACATTTAACCTTCACACCACTAGATAAAGAGGTTATTTCCATTTGACAGATAAAGAAACTGAGGCTTATAGACTTTAAGGAACTGCTGCAAGATCATGCAGCTAGTCAGTGGCAAGGCTAAGCTTTCAAACAGTTTGCTGACCCCAAAGCCCTGCCTCTGGTCACCATGCTTCTGGCCATGCTTCTGACATGGGTTCAATTTCTGGGTCAGGAAGATCCCCTGAAGGAGGGCATGGCAACCCACTCCAGTATTCTTGCCAGGAGAATCACATGGACAGAGGAGCCAGTGGGTTACAGTCTAGTCTATGGGTTGCAAAGAGTCAGACGCAACTGAAGCAACTGAGCATGCGTGCATAGCAGACAACAATTTGTTAATTTCCATTTCTATCCAATGCTTTCTGCAAAGTATTGTGATGGGCCAGTTTTATCTTAGCTATATGTTCCAGACCTGAATTGCATTTTGATAATGCCAAACTCAATAAGAACCAGGAATAATGATACATTAAAATTTATAAAAAGAGGTATTTGAAATCTGGAATAAGTATTTACAGTGTGGATATGATCCAGGCTCCCACATAACAATCAATGGACAGTCGAATTTTAAAGACAGTGCCCATTTTGAGCATCAGTTAAGTTCAGTTCAGTCGCTCAGTCGTGTCCGACTCTCTGTGACTCCATGATTCGCAGCACGCCAGGCCTCCATGTCCATCACCATCTCCCGGAGTTTACTCAGACTCACATCTATCGAGTCGGTGATGCCAACCAGCCATCTCATCCTCTGTCGTCCCCTTTTCTTCCTTCCCCCAATCCCTCCCAGCATCAGAGTCTTTTCCAATGAATCAAGTCTTTGCATGAGGTGGCCAAAGTACTGGAGTTTCAGCTTTAGTATCATTCCTTCCAAAGAACACCCTGGGCTGATCTCCTTCAGGATGGACTGGTTGGATCTCCTTGCAGTCCAAGGGACTCAAGGGTCTTCTCCAACACCACAGTTCAAAAGCATCAATTCTTCGGCGCTAAGCTTTCTTCACAGTCCAACTCTTGCATCCATACATGACCACTGGAAAAACCATAGCCTTGACTAAACGGACCTTTGTTGGCAAAGTAATGTCTCTGCTTTTCAATATGCTATCTGGGTTGGTCATAACTTTCCTTCCAAGGAGTAAGTGTCTTTTAATTTCATGGCTACAGTCACCATCTGCAGTGATTTTGGAGCCCCCCAAAATAAAGTCTGACACTGTTTCCACTGTTTCCCCATCTATGTCCCATGAAGTGATGGGACCAGATGCTATGATCTTCGTTTTCTGAATGTTGAGCTTTAAGCCAACTTTTTCACTTTCCTCTTTCACTTTCATCAAGAGGCTTTTTAGTTCCTCCTCACTTTCTGCCATAAGGGTGGTGTCATCTGCATATCTGAGGTTATTGATATTTCTCCCAGAAATCTTGATTCCAGCTTGTGCTTCTTACAGCTCAGCATTTCTCATGATGTACTCTGCATAAAAGTTAAATAAGTAGGGTGACAATATACAGCCTTGACGTACTCCTTTTCCTATTTGGAACCAGTCTGTTGTTCCATGTCCAGTTCTAACTGTTGCTTCCTGGCCTGCATACAGGTTTCTCAAGAGGCAGGTCAGGTGGTCTGGTATTCCCATCTCTTTCAGAATTTTCCACAGTTTATTGTGATCCACACAGTCAAAGGCTTTGGCATAGTCAATAAAGCAGAAGTAGATGTTTTTCTGGAACTCTCTTGCTTTTTCCATGATACAGCAGATGTCGGCAATTTGATCTCTGGTTCCTCTGCCTTTTCTAAAACCAGCTTGAACATCAGGAAGTTCACGGTTCACATATTGCTGAATCCTGACATGGAGAATTTTGAGCATTACTTTACTAGCGTGTGAGATGAGTGCAATTGTGCGGTAGTTTGAGCATTGTTTGGCATTGCCTTTCTTTGGGATTGGAATGAAAACTGACCTTTTCCAGTCCTGTGGCCACTGCTGAGTTCTCCAAACTTGCTGGCTTACTGAGTGCAGCACTTTCACAGCATCATCCTTCAGGACTTGAAATAGGTCAACTGGAATTCCATCACCTCCACTAGCTTTGTTCGTAGTGATGCTTCCTAAGGCCCACTTGACTTCACATTCCAGGATGTCTGGCTCTAGGTGAGTGATCATAGCATCATGATTATCTTGGTCGTGAAGATCTTTTTTGTACAGTTCTTCTGTGTATTCTTGCCACCTCTTCTTAATATCTTCTGCTTCTGTTAGGTCCATACCATTTCTGACCTATTTCGAGCCCATCTTTGCATGAAATATTCCCTTGGTATCTCTAATTTTCTTGAAGAGATCGCTAGTCTTTCCCATTCTGTTGTTTTCCTCTATTTCTTTGCAGTGATTGCTGAGGAAGGCTTTCGTATCTCTTCTTGCTATTCTTTGGAACACTGCATTCAGATGCTTATATCTTTCCTTTTCTCCTTTGCTTTTCGCTTCTCTTCTTTTCACAGCTATTTGTAGGGCCTCCCCAGACAGCCATTTTGCTTTTTTTGCATTTCTTTTCCATGGGGATGGTTTTGATCCCTGTCTCCTGTACAATGTCATGAACTTCAGTCCATAGTTCATCAGGCACTCTATCTATCAGATCTAGTCCCTTAAATCTATTTCTCACTTCCACTGTATAATCATAAGGGATTTGATTTAGGTCATACCTGAATAGTCTAGTGGTTTTCCCTACTTTCTTCAATTTTGGGCATAGACACCTTCAAAACCAGGAAAGTATGGAATGTAAATTTGAATTTATTATGTTTAAGTTCTTATCACTTCTAACAAAATCATTTTAACTATCCTGTTATTTCTAGAAATTATTCATAAAATGACTTAAAAATATAAAACATAAATTAATAAAAAGGACTCATTGGCCCAGCTGGTTAAGTTGTGATGACTTTGTCCTGGAACACTGAAGATTATTGAGCTCTATTATGTTCTAATCTATATCAATAATTGAATGGATAAAGGAATGAATCTAGACTCAATTAATACAGATGTTGGGGGGGATCTTAAAAACATATAAAAGAAACTGTACAATGGAGAGATCAAACTGAAGGAAAAATAAATTTTAATGTTTAATTTCAGGCCTTGAGAAATAAGAGGAAAATGGCTATAGGTTGCAGTAACCTCTAAAGTCATTTTAGCTACAGAGAACCTTACAACTATTCCTGTCCTCATGATTATTATGGCAGATGGGATTCCATACCCACTTTAGTTACAAAGTTGGAGACAGAGTTTCATATATCTACAGGTGTGATATAGGAAAGAAGAGTTTACGAAAATAGTCTCATGACTGTAGAAAATCATACCTTTCAAACCCTAGGGCAACTGCTGGTGAGCGTACTCGGTTTCTCTAAGCCCCTTGTAACTCACTGCTTTGCAACGTGCAGCCTCACGCTTGATACAACACCTGTGCTTCACCTGCTGCCTCTGTCTGCTCGATCGATAGCTTCAGGCAACTGAATCTAAATAAGACATGCTTGAATTCCCTGGTGGTCTGGGGCCCGGGTTTAATCCTGGGTAGGGGATTCCCAAGGGGAATTCCAAGGGGCTTCCCAGGTAGCACTAGTGGTAAAGAACCCACCTGCCGATGCATGAGACATAGAGATGCAGGTTCGATCCCTGAATCCAGAAGATGGAGGGCATGGCAACCCACTGCAGTATTCTTTCCTGGAGAATCCCATGGACAGAGGAGCCTGGTGGGCTACAGTCCATAGGGTCTCAAAGAATTGGACACGAATGAAGTGACTTAGCATGTACGCATGCAGGGGAACTAAGATTCTGCAAGCTGCATGGCAAAAAGTAAGACATTATAGTAAATACAATAGCTTAAAATTTATGGTGTACATGTAAGGATATTTATGGCAGCTTTATTTGTATCACTGAAAACTTGGGGACAACTTTAATGGCCATAAGTCATTTTGGAAGGACTAAACACACCACCATATATTGGTATTGTGAAATATTACAGACCTCTAAAAAAATATCTATACTGGGGAAAAAAAAAGAATGTATATATTGGCATGCAGGGTTGTCCATGATAGATACTTTTGAGTAAAAAGAAGGACATTATGGAACAATTTAAGCTGAATTTAAAATTATTTTGTGGGGACAATTCCGTGCCCCTCCACTTCCATCAAGGAGTGCTTTTCTTGTTTGCTGGTTACTTTTTCATTTTATTAGGGCTTCCCTGGTGGCTCAGGTGGTAAAGCGTCTACCTGCAATGCCGGAGACCTGGGTTCGATCCGTGGGTCAGGAAGATCCCCTGGAGAAGGAAATAGCAACCCATTCCAGTACTCTTGCCTAGAAAATCCCATGGATGGAGGAGCCTGGTAGGCTACCGTCCACAGGGTTGCAAAGAGTCGGACATGACTGAGCGACTTTACTTACTTACTGACTGTAAGACATCTTTATGTAAACTCCCCAATAATGGAATCAAAGATAGATACACGTGACAACATATACAGGCCTGTGGCTCTTTCTCAGATATTTGCTTTTTTTTCAGAAATACATCCCTTCTTCCATGCTTTTTTAAAAAACCTCATTCACTCGTTCACCTATTCATTTGTTTCTGCAACAAGTGAGTGCCTCTATGTAAGAATATGAGCTCACATACCCACACGCACACAGGAATACCCGGGAGCTCAGAGGGTGCAGCAGGCCCATGCAGTCAGCCCTTCAGAGGAGCTCAGTGTACATCCTGCATGGACTTGGTGCAGACAAACCCTTCATGGAGGGGTGAAGGCTCATCTGTAAAGGGATCTAACAGCAGCTCCCCTGCTGGCCCAGCCCGGCAAGGCCAGGGAGCCGCCTTCCCCGAGGCCGCCAGGCAGAGACTTGGGAACATGAAACACATTCCAGCGGTTGGCATCTGGGCTCGCAGCTGCCAGACGCAGCCAGTGTGTGGCCGTGGGGCCGCAGGGCAGGGGCAGAGCAGGTCTGTGCAAAGTGGCCCGTGGGCCAGTTTGGTTCTGCAGCCTCATCCTGATTACTGAGAGCAACAGTTGTATCTAGAAAGTGTGCTTTGGGAGGTTGGCATCCGTGTGGGGTGGAGAGGAACTCTGGCACTGGAGTGGGGGTATGGGTGCGGGCAGTGCTCCCTGTACCTTTGTGCTCCCGACTCAGGCCAAAGGGAAACCCCAGAATTACCACCAAGCCACCCCAGTCCTGGCTTGGTGTCACCAATCAGCTAAAAGCAATTTTTGGAAGATGCTTTCATTTAGCACTTAGAAGTGCGTGCCTGTGCCCACTTTATGTGTGTGTAAATATAGGCATAATTTAAAGAATGAATTCTCCTCCCAATTTTCATCTTTGCACACAGATGGGGACTATTGGGAGGGGGGAGGTGATACTTATTAGGACTTCGAGGGATTGGTTTTCACGTGAAAAAGTTTCCTAAATGAGAAACTGCTGAAATTCTCTGGTAGCAACTTCTCAGAGACATTTACTGTGGATTCACTTTTTAAAATTGCAGTTCATTTGAAAGCAAGTATGGTTAAATTAACCAAAATCTAAATTTAAAAAAATTCCTCGATTCTTGCAGGCCTACTTCACATCATCAAACTAGGCCCCGCTGGAGGCCCCATTAAAATGGCAGCTCCCACTGAGAGAGAGACAAAAGCCCCCTCTCTGAATGGGGATGCTGAAACAGTGATGGATTCTCAGAACTGCTTTTTTTTTTTTTAATCCATTAAAAAAAAAAGTTACCTCTGCATTGACTGTGAGAGAGTATTTATTTAGCTCTCCACACTGTGGGAAACAGAGGCGTTCTCCCTTATAAGGACACCCAGACCTTCTTGGAAGGGAAGGGAAATATGAATCCATGACATGGCTGAACAAATTCCTCCTCGCAACTGAATTCATGGAATGTTTCGGACGTGGACAGCTTAATTTTGGTGTGGTCTGGGGCAAATGAATATGACTCAAATCCTACCTCACACGGGAAGAAATGGGATGAAATGGGTGGGGTGACCACACTCAACTTCCCTCAGAATTCTAACAGTCGTCGCTGTTACATTTAAATGGGCGCCCTTCCACCCTCTAGCAAGAAAACTTTTATGAAGGAATAGAGAAATAAAGAACTAAAAAGACATCTAAAAAGCTAACTGAGTACTGTTCAGCATCTGTGGTATTTTAGGCTACGGGAATGATTCGTAAGTTTTTACTCAACAAAATTAAGACTCCTAGAGGGTGTTCCAGCACCTTTGCATTTGGTGACGTGGATAAATATAATAAACACAATGATTGCTTCTCCAGTGTTTCTCGTGAAGCCCCCGGAACAGTTATTTCAACCACAAAGGCTTAGAGACTCGCAGGAAGTATCACCCTCTTCTTCCAGAAGATGGACAAGGCTTTCCCCTTAATACCTAACAGACACTTTGTTCTTTCAGAGAGCTCAGGTCTTCAGCAGTCAAGGACAATTATCCTGACTATTAAAATGAACCTTGATGTCATTCTCTCCAGGATTACCTTTCTTTACTTTTGCAAAGAGGGAGTAGAATTGTTACCACAGAAGGGGGTAGGTTTTGGAAGGGAAAACTCCTGTAAATATTGAATATATATTTTGTAGTTAGGAACCCACTTGTGGGTTATTCACACACATTAACGTCTTTAGTTGGGCTTCCTTGGTGGCACCGATGGTATAGAATCCACTTGTAATGCGGAAGACTCAGGGTCAATTCCTGGGTTGGGAAGATCTCTTGGAGAAGGGCATGGTTACCCTTGCTACTTGCTAGTGGCTCCAGGAGAGAATTCCTTGGACAGAGGAGCTTGGCGGGCTGCAGTCCATGGGGTCACAAAAGGTCAGACACAACTGAATGACTAACACTTTCACTTTAACACCTCTTTAGTTGCCTTGTATTTATAGAAGGTAGCAGTGAGAAAGATTACTTCTCAGTGATCAATAATAGAAATCATTTTTATTTGGCTTTGAAATGCATCATACACTTATTTCTGCAAATTTTTGCATGTAATTATGTTCAGCTTCAGTTAAAGTTAGATTTGTTGTTGTCGAGTTGCTAAGTCATGTCTGACTTTTTTGAGACCCCATGCCCTATAGCCCGCCAGGCTGCTTTCTGTCCATGGGATTTCCCAGGCAAGAATACTGGAGTGGGTTGCCATTTCCTTCTCCAGGGGATCTTCTTGACCCAGGAATCAAACCCGCTTCTCGTGCCTTTACCTGTAGAATTCTTTCTGCTGAGCCCCTGTAGGTTGATGTAATTTTCAGATAAGCGCAGTAGCACTGAGAGGCCATGAAATGCAGTCAGAGCCAGCTGACACCACCACCAATCTACGGGACTGTCTCTTTAGTGGGGAGGGGTGTGCGTGCAAGCTAGGACAATGTCCCCATTCTAGATCACGCCTCTCAGAACACGTGTGTCTTTCCGTATGTATCTGTAGTACATTATTTCTCTGTCAGAAGAGTATTTTGGTATTTTGGTTAAGAATCAATAGGAGTGATATGTCATTTAATATCTGATAGAAGCCTCTGAAAAAAGTATCAGTAAGAGATACACATTTATGCCTTCCTTTTTCATTACAAAAATTACAGGTCTTTGGAAATAGAAGAAACATCCTTGAGAATGGATTTTCAAATGCTTTTTCCTCCTACTAATGAACCTTTTTAAAAATAAAATAAAAAATACAAGCCTACATGCAATTCTAATATGTAAAATAATACTAGGGCAGGCATATTATTGAACTGAGGAAGCATTTAGGGTTCCAGGAACTTGTTTTGAAAATCACTGGGTTAACATGATTTTTAAACTTCCTGAACAAGAAGCTGTACGAATCATCTGAGACTGCAAGGGGACAGTAAAAACAGATATCCTAAGATACCAGGGAAATGGATCATTCTACTAGAAGAACACCTACTTGATATACAGATGAAGATATACAGATGAAGAATGGTGGTTTGTAGCAAGTAGTTCAAGGTTACACAGCTACTTCGTGATGAATTCAGGACCCAAATTCAATTATTTTCCCCCCTACTTGAAGCTGCTATATGATGCTGTCTCTGAAGTCTGGAATGCCTTTGAAATCAGGCTGTAGGATGCTCTAATCAATGTTAATGATGTAAAGCTTTTAGAACTTGATGAAAATTTTTATAGCGAACAGCAACTTTCTACGTTGTTCTGTGCTGCCATAAAACTGATCACAATTCTCAGGGATATTTTTATGTGGATAATAACCATTCCTTATATTTATTCAGTTTGATATGCATGGTTTAAACACCATCGTTTGCATTCTGGAGTTGGACATAGGACATGACACCCCTGACCAGTAAATCCCTTGAATGACTGCATTTTCCCCCCTCTGTGCATGTCTCCTTCTCACCCATTGTCTGTCTTCTTTTCATGCCTGTCAGGCGGTGGCCATGACTGTGCACTTATAAAGGTCAGTGACCCAGCAGAGAGGGCAGGCCCTGCAGAAGGCGTGTTGATGAAGCATTTCAATGCACACTGAATGTGTTAGCTCTCTGGCTTACTCCCGGGGCAGGCTACCATTGTTTCCTGTGTGGCATGGCACCCACCCGGAACTCTCATGGTATGGGCCATTCCAACCAGGAATCTATAAACCACATCCTACAAAATAAACACTCCACATTTCCCAGCACACTAAATTCTTTTACCTGGCTCTCTTTCCCTTAATTTGCCCAGTATACCCAATAAAACTATTTAAAACAGAGGTTTCCCTTATTTACATAAACGGTCGGTCATGAAGCTGTTTCCAAGGCACTATTTGTAAAATCACATCTTTCAGGCTGAAGAATTTTAGAAGGCTGAGGTCCTAAATCTCTATTATAGACACTGAATTATTCAAAAGCAGACATGGTACTTCATTTGAAATTGTCACAAGGAAGGCAAACGTGTTTCTTTGGCACGTCTACCTTTTAGTAAAGCAATGATGATGATCTAGAAGTGGAAGCCAGTGATTCAAAAATGAACGCTTCATCCCCAAATTGTAAGCAGTCTTTGCTGTGTGTGTAGAAGGCAGCTATCATTTCGGTGAAATCAAATGAATAAGTTACCTGTATATGTTCTGGTTCTAATCATGGTGGAGTAGCTTCTGTCAGACTGTCCTTCCTACAGATAGCAATTATAAACTCTGGTTAAAATATTAAAAGACAGCTATTTAAACATATTGGTCAGATACCAAAGTAGGCAGAAACTGCAGGGAATTTGATCCTTGAAATAAGAAACCACACTGGATAAGATCCATATGTTTACCCCAGTGTTCATCACACCACTATTTAGAACAGTCAGGACACGGAAGCAACCTGAATGTCCATTGACAGATGAACGGATAAAGAAGTTGTGGTACATGTATGCAATGAAATAAAAAGGAATGAATTTGAGTCAGTTCTAGTGAGGTGGATGAAACTAGAGCCTGTTATACAGACACTAGAACCTGTTATACAGACTGAAGTAAGTCAGAAAGAGAAAAACAAAATACCGTATATTAACACATATATATAGAATGAGGAAAATGGTACTGATGAACGTATTTGCAGGGCAGGAATTGAGGCTCAGACATAGAGAACAGACTTACGAACACAGTAGGGAAAGGAGAGGGTGGGACAAATTGAGAGAATAACATTGAAATATATACATTACCATATGCAAAATAGATGGCTAATGGGAAGATGTTATATAGAGCAGGCAGCTCAGCCTAGGATGCTGTGATAACCTAGAGTGGGGTGGGGGGTGGGAGGGAAGTTCAAGAGGGAGGGGACGTGTGTATATCTATGACTGATTCATGCTGATGAATGGTATGGCAGAAAGCAATACAACATCATAAAGCAATTAACCTCCAATTAAAAGCAAATTTTTTTAAAATGAAAAAAGAGATATAAAGAAAGATCCATATGTTTATCAATATGCTTATGGATTTTCCTGAGCGTACTCTAGGGTCCACCTATTACAGGACACCTGTAACTCAAGCAGAAAGCCGCACCATCTGAATTGGCCTGAGAATTCAGAGAATGGAATTTGGGTTTATTACAGTGACTGGAAATCGAGGGGTAAAAACCCCTTAAAGTGATACTGCAGAGGAATTAGGACAACCACAGCTGGAGGACTGAAAGAACAGAACAGAGATTTTAGCTCCTGTTCACTATGTGGAGACAGAGTCAAGATTCTGAGTCCTGCCAAGTATGGTAACTTTTCAAGATTTTGACTTAAACTCTAGAAAAGTTACACCCTGGGTACAAAGACTAGACATTGAGGTATTTGCCCTAAGACTAATCACAAAATGAAAATGGACCCTGTCAAAGCATCAAACCAAGCCTCTACACTTTCAAGGTGATCAGTCAGTAATTTAACTGGCAGATAGAACAAAATTAAATACTGTTCACAGGAAAATAACAGAACCTATAATGTATCTTCTACAATGTTCAATATAAAATTTAAAAATTACTAGACATATGAAGAAACCAGGAAAATGTGACCATACAGTAAATGACCTGAGATGTCCAAGATGTTACAAAGACTTTAATGCAGCTATAATATAATATTTATTTAAGGGGTAAAGAATAAGATAATTATAGTAAGCAGACAGATGGAGAATTACAGCAAAGAAATGGAAACTGCAAAAAATGAGCCAAATGGACATTTTAGAACTGAAAATTATAATGTTTAAAATAAAACTCACCAGCTAGTCTTAAGAGCAGTATAAAGGGTCAGAAAACTTGAATGCATCCATACCAACTATCCAAAGTAAAGAATAGGGAGGAAAACAGTTTTTTAAGTATGTGAAAAGAACTTCAGGGTCCTGTGGGAAAATACCAAACAGTGTAACATATATGGAATAGGCTTCTCAGGAGAAGAGGAGAGAAAAAAATGAAAGAGAAAAAACAATTGAAAAAATAATAAAAGAAAAATTCCCAAATTTGATGGAAAACATCAAATTACAGATCCAAGTAGATTAGCAAACCCCATACAAAGTATGAAGAAACCACATCTAGACACAGGTTAGCCAAATTTCTGAAAACCAATGATAAAGAGAAAATCCTGAAAAGTTCTCAGGAGGAAAGGACATCACATAAGGGGACAATGATACAGATAATAAGTGACTTTTCAACAGAAACAGTGGAGACAGAGGCCATAGAACAATATCACTGAAGTGCTAAATAATAAATTCAATCCATCCAGAATTCTACACCCAGCAAAAGTATCCTTCAAAAATGAAGGTAAAGGTTGATTTGCTAAAGATGGGTTAAAAGAAACTTTACAGGCTGAAAGGAAATGATAGCAGATACAAATTGATATCAATAGAAGTATAAAAGCACAAAAAGAGTTACCAAAGAAATGAGTCACTAGGGATGTAATGTACAACATGATAAATAGAATTAACACTGCTATACATTATATATTATATATGAAAGTCGTTAAGAGAGTAAATCCTAAGAGTTCTTATAACAAGGGGAAATTGTTTTCTAATTCTTTAATTTTTGTACATTTATGAGATGATGTTCACTAAACTTATTGTGGTAATACTTTCATGATGTATGTAAGTCAAGTCATTATGCTGAACACTTTAAACTTATACAGTGATGCATGCCAATTATATCTCATTAAAATTTCAAAACAAATCACTAAAGCAAAATTTATAATGTATTTTGGTATTTGTAACATAGTGATATACAATATGGGCATTAATGGAATTTAACTGTTGCTGTATTTTTAAATTTTACATGAAGGGGTAAAATATCCAATTTGAGTAGGCTGTGGTAAGTTAAGAATGCATTTTATAAAACTTGACAAATCACTTAAGTAATACAAAAAGGTACAGTTAAATCCATGGAGAAATTAAAGTTAATATTTTAAAAATATTATAAATCCAAAATAACGCAGGGAGGGAGAAACAAAAGAAAAAGATAGGAAAAATAGAAAACAAATAATAAAACAGTAAACCTAAATTCAACTGTATCAGTATTAAATAAGCTAAACACTAATTAAAAGATAGATCCTGCCAAATAGCATAAAAGGCCAGATTCTACCATATGCAGTCTTTAAGAGGTGCACTTTAAATACAAAGAGACAGCTTAAAAATAAAAAGTTATGTCATGCAGACTGTGAGCATAAGAAAGAAGATGTGGCTGTGTTACCCCAAGACGAACGGGACTTCACACAAAGGAGCACTGCTAGAACTTAAGGCATTGCATATGGATAGATGACCAAGTCAACAGAAAGACACACTAATCAACTATAAACACATATATAATTAATAACAGAGCTTCAAAAGATATGAAGAAAAATGGACAGAGCAAAAAGAGAAAGAAATATCCAGTCATAGTTAGAGACTTTGATATTAATTCCCCAGTACTTGATAGACCAACTAGATGAAAAATCAAGAGCACAGGAGATTTGAACATTACCAACCACCTTGACCTATTTGACATGTATAGAATGTTTTTACCTACACTTTCAGAATACATATTCTTTTCAAGTTCACATAGAGTATTCACCAAGATAAACCATATGCTGGGTCATAAAATAAGTCTCAAATTTCAAAGGAAATTTTACAAAGTTATTTTCTTACATAGTAGAGTTAAATTAGAAATTAATACTATATCTTGAAGACTGCTAAATGAACTGTGGGTCAAAGAAGAAAACACAGGGGAAATTAGAAACTACTTCAAAATGAATGACAATGAACATACAACATATTAAAATTTGTGGAATGTAGCTAAATCAGTTCTGAGAGTGAATAAACCTTAAATGATTATGTTTTAATAAAGAAAGATATTACATCAATGATATAAGTTTTTATTTTAAATGGCTATAGAAAAGAATAATTAATAAAAGGAAGGAAATAAAAATGATAAGAGCAGAAATCAATACGATAGAATACAATGTGTGAAATTACCAAAAATTGCTTTTTTGAAAAGATTTAATACAATGTATAAACTCCTAGCAAGGATGATTAAGAAAAAAAGAGAAGCACAAATGATAAATATCAGGAATAAAACAGAGATGATACTACAGATCCTACAGACATTAAAATGATAATAGAAGAAAATAAGAGAATATTATGCCTTTAGGTCAACAGATAGCATTCAGCAAATACATACTCAGTGAATGAGCTCACAGTTCCTATGTCACACCAGACACAGAAAGTGAGATGAATTTTATGTTTGAACCTAAAAGCTAAAACTCAGTAGTTTCTAGAAGAAAGCATAGGAGGATATCTTTGAGACCATGGACTGGCAAAGATTTCTTATGAGGAGACAAAAACACTAAACATAAAAGGAAAATTTGTAAATTGGGACTTTATAAAAATTTTAAGACTTCTGTTTATCTAAAGGCTCCATTAGTAAAATAAAATGATAAGCCACAGACCACTAGAAAATATAATATCCATATTTGAGAAAGGACTTACATACAGAATACATAGAGTCCTACAAATCAACAGTTAAAAACAAACAAGAATTTTTAAAATGGATGGAATGCTTGAACAGATACTTCAGAAAAGAAATGTACAAGAATAAAAGCTCAAACATCACTAGCTGTCAGAAAATTGCAGATTAAAATCATAATGACATTTTGGTTCATACCAAATGGTGAGACTCACCAATTGGTGAGACTGGAAGTGTAAAAATTCCATACAGTGTTATTGGCAAAACAGTACCACCTATATGGTAACTTCTTATGTATTTAACTATGCCATCGTTTAGCAATTCTACTTGTAGATACTTGCTCAAATGAAAAAAAAATTATGTCCATAAAAAGTTGTATATGAGAATATTTATGAGATTTGGGATTTACTGGACGTGAATATAAGGGAATCGTCTGAGGTGATATGGTGGTGGTGGTTTGTTTTATTTTTTTTGTGGTGGTGGTCTAGTCACTAAGTCGTGTCCAACTCTTGTGACCCCATGCACTGTTGCCTGCCAGGCTCCTCTGTCCATAGCATTTTCTAGGCAAGAATACGGAGTGGGTGCCATTCTCTCCTCCACTGAGGTGATATAAATAATCTCAATTACATTTACCAAAACTCACTGAATTGTACACTTTAGATATGTGAGCTTCATTCTATATGAGTTTTGCTTCATTTTTTTTTTTTTTAAAGCCAACAACATTGTTAAGATGTCAGATCTACCCAGTTTATCAATACAACCCCAGTGAAAGTTCCAGGAAGTTATTCCATGGATACTGAGAAGCTGATACTAAAGTTTATGTGGAAAGGCAAAAGACCCAGAATAGCCAACACAATACTGAAGAAGGGAAGATAGGAGAACAGATGTGTCCTGACTTCAAAATTTACCTTAAAGCACAATTAAAGGAAGCAAATGGCAACCCACTCCAGCATTCTTGCCTGGAGAATTCCATGGACAAAGGAGCCTGGTGGACTGCAGTCCGTAGGGCTGCAAAGAGTCAGACGTGACTGAGTGACTATCACTCACTCACTCACAGTTATCAAGACGGTGCAGTACTGGCAACAAAACAAACCAGTGTAATGGAACACACAGCCCAGAAGTAGACCACATGTGTGTGCCAAGTCACTTCAGATTCTTTGCAGCCTTATGGACTGCAGCCCACCAGGCTCCTCAGTCCGTGTGATTTCCCAGGCAAGAATACTGGAGTGGGTTGCCATGCCCTCCCCAGGGGATCTTGCTGAGCCAAGGATCGAACCTGCATCTCCTGCGTTGCAGGTGGATATTTTACCCTTGAGCCACCAGGGAAGCCCAGACCATGTGTCTACAGAGTTAAGTGATCTTTCACAAAGGAATAAAAGCAACACAATAGAAAAAAGACAGTCCCTCCAACTAATGATACTAGAACAACTGGACATCGATATGCAAAAACATGAATCTAGACAGAGACTTCATACCCTTTACAGAATTAACTCAGAATGGATCATAGACCTAAGGGTAAAATGCAAACTAAAAAAATGCTAGAAAATAATATAGGAGAAAACTTGGATGACCTTGGATAAGGCGATGACTTTTTACATTGAAAGCATGATGTGTTAAAAAGTGATATGTTGGACTTCATTAAAGCTAAAAACTTGTGTTCTGTGAAATATAATGTTAGGAGAATAAGAAAATCAGTCATAGACTGGGAGAAAATACTTGGAAAAGATAGTTCTGATAAAGGACAGTTATCCTAAATATACAAAGAACTCTTAAAACTCTGTAAGAAAGCAACCTGATTATAAAACAGGCCAAGACCTTAGCAGACACCTCACCAAAGAAGAGATATAGATGCAAATAAGCATATGGAAAGATGCTGCACATCATACAATATCATGGATGAGCTGTGTGTATGCTCAGTTGATCAGTCACGTCCAACTCTTTGTGACCCCACGGACTGTAGCCCGCAAGGCTCCTCTGTCCACAGCACTCTCCAGTCAAGAAAACTAAAGTGGGTTGCCATGCCCTCCTCCAGGGGACCTTCTTGACCCAGGGGTTGAACCCATGTCTCCTGCATTGCAGGTGGATCCTTTACCACTGAGTCACCAGGAAAGCCCATGGAGCAACAGAAACTCTAATTTATTGCTGGTGGGGATGCACAGTGTTACAGCAACTTCGGAAGACAGTCTGGTGCTTTCTTACAGGATTAACTTACTCTGACCATACAATCCAGTATCCAGACTGGATAGATATTTACCCAAAAGAGTTGAAAGCTTATGTCCCCCCCCCCCCCAAAAAAAAAACGTGCACACAGATGTTTCTAGCAGCTTTATGAATAATGGCCAAAACTTGAAGCAATCAAGGTGTTTTTCAGTAGGTGAATGGATAAATAAACTATGATACCCATTCAGCACAAAAAATAGGGGCTGGGGGCTATCAAACCAAGAAATGACACAGAGGAAACTTAAATGCATATTACTAAGCAAAAGAAGTCAGTCTGAAATGGATACAAATGGTATGATTCCAACTATATGATATTCAAGGAAAGGGAAAAATTATGGAGACAGGAAAATGATTAGTGATTGCCAGGGGCTGGAGAGGGAGGTGAATTGGTGGAGCACGGAGGATTTGCAGAGTAGTGAAAATACCCTGGGCTTCCCAGGTGTCTCGGTGGTGGAGAATCTGCCTGCCAGTGCAGGAGCCGCCGGAAATGTGGGTTCAGTCCCTGGTCTGGGAAGATTCGCCTGGAGAAGGAAATGGCAACCTGTTCCAGTGTTCTTGCTGGGATAATCCCATGGACAAAGGAGCAGGAAAATACTCTGGATGTTACTATCAATATAATGATGGACATGTCATTTTGCATGTGTCCAAATTCATGTAACAAATAACACCAGAGAGAACCCTAATGTAAACCATAGACGCTGGGTGATTATAACGTGTCAGTGTAGGTTGATCCATTGTAACAAACATGCTGCTGTGGTGGGGAATACTGATAATGGGGGAGCAGTGAGGGGAGAGGAATATGAGAGATCTCTGTACCTTTCCCTCAATTTTGCTTTGAACTTAAAACTGCTCTATTAAAAGTCTTAAAAAAAAAAAAAAAGCCAAGAAATCAACCAATCCCATGCTTACCTTCTCCAGGGGATCTTCCCAACCCAGGGATCAAACCCAGGTCTCCTTCATCACAGGCAGATTCTTTACCAGCTGAGCCACCAGGGAACCCCAAGAATGCTGGAGTGGGTAGCCTATCCCTTCTCCAGGGGATCTTGCCAAACCAGGAATTAAACTAGAGTCTCCTGCATTGCAGGCAGATTTTTTACCACTGAGCTACCAGGGAAGCCCTTAAAACTGCTCTAAAAAGTCTTTAAAAAGAAAGTAAAAAATCCAACCAGTCTCATGCTCATCGCTTTCCCCTCTAAAATAAAGCAATTGCACAAAATAATGTTAGAAAAATGTTGAAAGTATCCTTAAATAGTGGTCCTGAAGCCTCGGCATATTCTCTGTTCATCACTCCTATTTGCTTGTTCTGTGAAAGTTAGCTGCTGCCACTGCTAAGTAGCTTCAGTCGTGTCCGACTCTGTGCGACCTCTTAGACGGCAGCCCACCAGGCTCCCCCATCCCTGAGATTCTCCAGGCAAGAACACTGGAGTGGGTTGCCATTTCCTTCTCCAGTGCATGAAAGTGAAAAGTGAAAGTGAAGTCGCTCAGTTGTGTCTGACTCTTTGTGACCCCATGGACTACAGCCTACCAGGCTGCTCTGTCCATGGGATTTTCCAGGCAAGAGTACTGGAGTGAGGTGCCATTGCCTTCTCCACTGTGAAAGTTAGACTGGTTCCTAATTCATGTAAAGAGTTAAAAAGAAAAAGCTAAACTAATAATTGGTACATTATGTAACTTCTTAGTTATTATTGTAAGTATTATATACTTAAGTATATATTGTAAGTATTATATACTTCTTATTGTGTAACTTCTTAGAGGCTTTTAAGGACAACTTGACAGGGCCTATCAAACCTTGAATAGACTATCTTTGACTCAGAAATCCCTTTTGTAGAAACCTGCCCCTACTAATAATCATACTAAGTGGATAAATATAAGTGGGCTACGATTTCACTATAGCATGGTTTGGAATAGGAGCAAATTGGAGACACTTTACATGTCTATCGGTAGGGGAATGGTTACATAATTAAGGCACATCTACATTAACAAATATTGTGCAGCTGTTGAAAGTATAAAATTACGTGTCTCTGAGATAGTTGTGTGTGAAAGAAGCAGGCTACAGAACAATATGATCCCAGTTCTGTAAAAATAACTCCCTCCCTTCTCTCTCGGTTTCTCTCCTTCGTTTTTTTTTTTTTTGTAAATGCATAGAAAACGCCCTGATGGATACACATCAAACTATTATCAGTGGTTACCACCTGGAGAGAGGTGGGTGGAGAGACGGCAAGTGAGAACTTTCATCTTTTTAAAGCGAGAAAATGCAGAAAGGAAAACAGTCAAGGAAGACAAAATGATATTAGGTTAGCCATTAAACAAAGTCAAGGGCTATTGATAATGTTCTAAGCCATACCCTTTGAGCTGTTTTGCAGATACTGAAACCCCCACCAGGTGGAAGAAGTTACTACCACATGTAAAATAGCGGGAGGCAGGGAGCTCAGCTAAGTGCTCTGTGATGACCTAGGGGGTGGAATGGGGGTTGACGGGTGGAAGGGAGGCTCCAGAGGAAGGGGATATTTGTATGCTGCTGCTGCTGCTAAGTTGCTTCAGTCGTGTCCAACTCTTAGCGACCCCATGGACTGCAGCCCACCAGGCTGCTCCGTCCATGGGACTCTCCAGGCAAGAACACTGGAGTGGGTTGCCATTTTCCTTCTCCAATGCATGAAAATGGAAAGTGAAAGTGAAGTCGCTCAGTCGTGTCCGACTCTTAGCGACCCCATGGACTGCAGCCCACCAGGCTCCTCCATCCATGGGATTTTCCAGGCAACAGTACTGGAGTGGGGTGCCATTGCCTTCTCCAGATTCTAATTCTCTCTGTTGTACAACAGAAAGTAACACAATATTGTAAAGCAATTATACTCCAATTAAAAAATAAACTTTGTACAAGCCTTTCGGTGTATGTGTTTAGTGTCTGAGTTGTGCCAACTCTTTGTGACTCTTTGGACTGTAGCATGCCTAGTTTCCTCTGTCCATGGGGTTTTTCAGGCAAGAATACTGGAGTGGGTTGCCATTTCTTCCTCCAGGGAATCTTCCTGACCCAGAAATCGAACCTGTGTCTCCTGGGTCTCCTGCATTGCAAGCAGAATTTTTACCCATTAAGCCATCAGGGAAGCCCATACTGTTTAATTTTTTTCTCAATGAACGTATTGTTTTGTAATTAAAAATGTTTTTTCAGTTTTCTTGAGATGAAATTGGCACATACCATTGTACTAGTTAGATGGTTGGATGGCATCACTGACTCAATGGACATGAGTTTGAGCAAACTCTGGGAGACGGGGAAGCCACTGAACTGAACTGTACAACATAATGATTTGATATATGTTTGTACTGCAAAATGACCACAACAGTAAGTTTAGTTAACATCTACCACCTCCTATAGTTGCAAATTGTTCTCCTTGTGATGAGAACTTTTACAATTACTCTTTTAGCAACGTTCAAGTATACAATAGCATATTACTAAGTATAGTCACCATGCTCTACCTTACATCCCAAGGACTTACTTATTTCATAACTAAAAGTTTGTACCTTTTGACCCCCCCACCCATTTCTACTGTGTGGATCATGACAAACTGTGGAAAATCCTTAAGAGATGAGAATACCAGACTGTCCTCCTGAGAAATCTATATGCAGGTCAAGAAGAAACAGTTAGAACTGGACATGGAACAACGGACTGGTTCCAAATTGGGAAAGGAGTACGTCAAGGATGTATATTGTCATCCTGCTTATTTAACTTATATGCAGAGTACATAATGCGAAATGCTGGGCTGGATAAAGCACAAGCTGGAATCAAAATTGCTGGGAGAAATGTCAAAACCTCAGATACGCAGATGATACCACCCTTATGGCAGAAAGTGAGGAAGAACTAAAGAGCCTCTTGATGAAAGTGAAAGAGGAGAGTGAAAAGCTGACTTAAAACTCAGCATTCAGAAAACTAAGATCATGGCGTCTGGTCCCATCACTTCATGGCAGATAGATGGGGAAACAATAGAAACAGTGGCAGACTTTATTTTCTTGGGCTCCAAAATCAGTGCAGATGGTGACTGCAGCCATGAAATTAAAAGACACTTGTTCTTTGGAAGAAAAACTATGACCAACCTAGACAGCATATTAAAAACAGCAGAGACATTACTTTGCCAACAAAGGTCCATCTAGTCAAAGCTATGGTTTTTCCAGTAGTCCTGTATAGATGTGAGAGTTGGACCATAAAGCAAGCTGAGCACCGAATAATTGATGCTTTTGAACTGTGGTGTTGGAGAAGACTCTTGAGAGTCCCATGGACTTCAAGGAGATTAAACCAGTCCATCCTAAAGGAAATCAGTCCTAAATATTCATTGGAAGGACTGATGCTGAAGCTGAAGCTCTAATACTTTGGCCACCTGATGAAAAGAACTGACTCTTTAGAAAAGACCCTGATGCTGGGAAAGATTGAAGGCAGGAGGAGAAGGGAACAACAGAGGATGAGATGGTTGGATGGCATCACTGACTCAATGGTCGTAAGTTTGAGTAAGCTCCAGGAGTTGTTAGACAGGCAGTGCGTGGGGTTGCAAAGAGTTGGACACCACTGAGCGACTGAACTGACTGACCCATTTCTATCTCCCCACCCTACCCCTACCTCACCTCTGATTGTTTCAAGAAAGAAAGGAAGAGGAGAAAAGAAAGGCAAAAGGAAAGGAAGAAAAGGAAAAAAGGAGAGGAGGAAATGAAGAAGGAAGAGAAGGACAGAGGGAGAAAACAGGTGTCTGCACTGCAGAGGCAGAAACCACGTAATCAATGTTCAGAATTGGTCAGGACTTACTTGGAAGTTGGTAAATAACCCACCTGCCAATGCAGGAGATGGAAGAGACAGGAGTTTGATCCCTGGTTGGAAAGATACCCTAGAAGAGGGCATGGCAACCCACTCCAGTATTCTTGCCTGGAAAATCCCATGGACAGAGGAGCCTGCCGTGGTACAGCCCATGGGGCAGCAGAAAGTCAGACACGACTGAGTACGCACACATAGACATATTTGGAAGAATGATTCCTTCTAGTGCACTCTCTGAGTTCAGGTAGGGCCAGATTTGACACCCGAGACGATTATTTTTTACTTTTAAAGACAGAGCAGAAGATTCCTCAACTTCACTTGATTGAGAATGGACTGATGTTGAAGCTGAAACTCCAATGCTTTGGCCACATGATGCGAAGAGCTGACTCATTTGAAAAGACCCTGGTGCTGGGAAAGATTGAGGGCAGGAGGAGAAGGGGACAACAGAGGATGGGATGGTTGGATGGCATCACCGACTCAACGGACATGAGTTTGGGTGAACTCCGCGAGTTGGTGATGGACAAGGAGGCCTGGCGTGCTGCAGTTCATGGGGTCGCAAAGAGTCAGACACAATTGAGCGACTGAACTGAACGTGCTTCCCAGGTGGCTCAGTAGGAAAGAACCCGCCTGCCAATGCGGGAGACTCTAGAGACTCTGGTTCAATCCCTGAGTCACGAAGATCCTCTGAAGGAGGAAATGGCAACCCACTCCAGTATTCTTGCCTGGAGAATCCCATGGACAGAGGAGCCTTGTGGACTTCAGTCTGCAGGATTGCAAAGAGTTGGACATGACTGAAGCAACTGAGCATGCACGCATATCCCTAATGTAGAAACTGAACAGCTGATCATCGAATACTAACACACACGTTTTTAGCTTTCAATCACCCAACTTGAAGTTAAGAGAGGAGCAGTGGCTTGGATGGGGGATGCCCTTCTACACTCCTATTTCTATGATTCTGTTTTTAGAGCCCATCACTGTGAAGTTTAAGAACATGAAGAACAAGAGGTCTGTTCCCAGGCTGTACCTCCACGGCCTGGGAATCATATAGAACTCGAAGCTCAGCTCTGTCACCTACCAGCTTCTGGGCAATGTAATTAACCTTCCTGAGCCTCAGTTTCTTTCTTTGGAAATGGTTGTAATCATCCTACCTTGCAGGCCTGTTGTAAGGACTGTTTTAAGAATAGATGAAACCTGAAGAATTGATTAAAAACCTTGTTCCTAGCAGGTGCTCCATCATGATCGTATTTAATCCGACCTCCTAAAATAACCCAGAAAGCTAGTGGAGCCCAGTGGAGATAAGAACACCTATTGCTTTACTTCTAGGTCAGGCCTCTTTACATTACAAAAGGCTTTTTGTGAGTCTTTTAACACAATAACTTTGGGTCTATTAAGACTTTACCTGACTTTGCAATGCTGCTGCCTCCTCCCTTGTTGAGATCTACTTTGTAGCTCAGGAGAGACTTGTAGGCACAAATTCCAGGATGTGAAGGGTTATTCCCCACGTGAAGATTGTGGGCAGTTTATTCCTTCATCCTCAACTGGAAAGGGTCACGCTAGAGGAAATGGGATTACATTTCACCAGGAAGGAATTAGATTAGAGGGGAAGAAGAACTTCCTGACTGATGATTTCCTTCCCTGCAGTCTTTAAAAATAGAATAGTTCCCCATTTGTCAGTGTTTAAGATGCAGGAAGTTAGAATAGATAGCTTCTCGAGATCTTTTTCAATGTTAGCATTACTGCTGTCACAGGGCTGTATTGCTAAGAGGAATGTACAAATACGAATTGACGACAACTTAGAGGGATGTTCCCCCCCCACCAAAATAGGAAATGCTTACTCAAAAGGCTTCCCTTTGTCTCTCAAAAGGCTTAGAAAACTATACAAAACTGCTTTAGCAAGCTAAATTAATAATTCAGGGAAAATCACTGAAAGAGATCTAGGAAACTATTTTATGATATTTACATTTATATATAGCACATTAAAATTTGTCACTATAGGTATTATTATTTCTGTATTATTAGATACTTGAATCAAACCTAAAAGGGCTGGAACTGGGTCTGAGATCTAACTCGTTGGACTGGGTGGTCTTGGGTGTAATTCGACGTCAACATGTGGGCAAATAAGAATGAACGTAAAGTAATACTGACATCTAGTGGATATCTTGTGTTACTGCCACTATTTTAGGTAGAGCTTAAACTCAAAGAGCTAACTTTATTATTTTTTTTTCAGTTTAATGCTATTTTTTATTTGTCATAAAAATATAAACTGGACAGCTTTTTGGATCTTTTAAAAATCGAGATTAATATTTTTGTATGAGTAACTGAGTCATTTATATCTTTAAATTTATATCAACATAAAGAATTCAGACTGTCCTTTTAGAAAATCAAATGCCTCTTAAAGCTTTAAAATCAAGAGGTTTCTTATCTCACTTTGGCTAATAATATAGAAAAAGAAATATAAAAATATGGAACGCTACACGAATTTGCGTGTCATCCTTGTGCAGGGGCCATGCTAACCTTCTCTGTATCGTTCCAATTTTAGTATATGTATATGTGCTGCCAAGCAAGCACAGAGCTAACTTTAGTATTCTACAAATCAGAGAGGACAAACCTAAAAGCCCTTTCTCCTTATTTTAAGAGTATATATATATATATATATATATAAGTTTGCAAACATTTGTTACTACTTAAAATTATCATTTTATGTTTTCTAATTTAATTTTACTGTGGTAATGGAACATGATCTATGTGACCATTTGGAATTTATTGAGACTCGAAAGCTAACTAAACTGTGCTAGCTTTTTGTCTTTGTTTTATGTGCATTTCTAAAGAACATATACTCTCTATTTTTGTTCGTTTGTTTCGCTTTGCTTTTTGCAGGATTCTGTATATACCTGCGAAGTCTAAATCCTGACTTGTTTGTTCGAGTTACTCAATTTATCATATTCTGATACAGATTAGATAAAATCTTCCTCCATGACTGTGGTTTGTCAATACCATATTACATTTTAATGAGTTTTTTGCTTTTTGTATATACTTTAAATGCACACAAGTTCATGGCTGTTGAATCTTCTTAGTGAAATGTTCTTTTTAATTGTGCATTTCTCTTTTTATCCACATTGTTGTCTTTTGCCTTAAATTCTGTTTTATCTAACATTAATATTGCTATAATCACTTAGGAAAAAATTTGCTTGTATTTTTAAAATCTCTTTTAATGTCTCTAACCTTTTAGTGTCCTTTCGTTTGAAGTATGTCTCTCATAAACCATATATGGCTAACTTAAAAAAAAACTGAGGGTCTTTGTATTTTAATAGTGAGTTCATTCTCTTTACATATATTGTGATGGTTGATCTATTTAATCTTACTTCCAGTACATAATTTACAGTTATTTATTGTTTATTTTTTATAGTTTCTTTTTCCTTAAGATCTATTGGATTGATTGTTTTTTTTAGTTTTTTGAATGTTGAGTTTTTTAAAAATTTTATTTATTTATTTTAATTGGAGGCTAATTACTTTACAATATTGTAGTGGTTTTTGCCAAACATCGACATGAATCAGCCATGGGTGTACATGTGTTCCCCATCCTGGACCCCCCTCCCACTTCCTTCCCATCCCATCCCCTGGGGTCATCCCAGTGCACCAGCCCTGAGCACCCTGTCTCATGCATCGAACCTGGACTGGTGATCCACTTCACATATGATAATATACATGTTTCAACGCTACCCTCTCAAATCATCATACCCTCGCTTTCTCCCACAGAGTCCAAAAGTCTGTTCTTTACATCTGTGTCTTTTTTGCTGTCTTGCATATAGGGTCATGGGAAATAGATGGGGAAACAGTGGAAACAGTGTCAGACTTTATTTTTGGGGGCTCCCAAATCACTGCAGATGGTGACTGCAGCCATGAAATTAAAAGACGCTTACTCCTTGGAAGGAAAGTTTGACCAACCTAGATAGCATATTCAAAAGCTATTACTTTGACATTACTTTGCCAACAAAGGTCTGTTTAGTCAAGGCTATGGTTTTTCCAGTGGTCATGTATGGATGTGAGAGTCAGACTGAAGAAAGCTGAGTGCCAAAGAATTGATGCTTTTGAACTGTGGTGTTGGAGAAGATTCTTGAGAGTCCCTTGGACTGCAAGGAGATCCAACCAGTCCATCCTAAAGGAGATCAGCCCTGGGTGTTCATTGGAAGGACTGATTCTAAAGCTGAAACTCCAATACTTTGGCCACCTCATGCAAAGAGTTGACTCATTGGAAAAGACTCTGATGCTGGGAGAGATTGGGGGCAGAAGGAAAAGGGGACGACAGAGGATGAGATGGCTGGATGGCATCACCGACTCAATGGACGTGAGTTTGAGGGAACTCCGGGAGTTGGTGATGGACAGGGAGACCTGGTGTGTTGTGGTTCATGGGGTCTCAAAGAGTCGGACACCACTGAGCGACTGAACTGAACTGAACTGAAATAGGGTCATCGTTACCATCTTTCTAAATTCCATATATATGTGTTAGTATGCGGTATTGGTGTTTTTCTTTCTTACTTATTTCACTCTTA
Organism: Bos indicus x Bos taurus; assembly: GCF_003369695.1. Taxonomy (NCBI): domain Eukaryota; kingdom Metazoa; phylum Chordata; class Mammalia; order Artiodactyla; family Bovidae; genus Bos; species Bos indicus x Bos taurus. Next base: position 109,326,565 of record NC_040079.1, on the reverse strand, counting down.
TAATAGGCTCCAGTTTCATCGACCTCATTAGAACTGATTCAAATGCATTCTTTTTAACGGCTGAGTAATACTCCATTGTATATATGTACCACAGCTTTCTTATCCATTCGTCTGCTGATGGACATCTAGGTTGCTTCCATGTCCTGGCTATTATAAACAGTTCTGCGATGAACATTGGGGTGCATGTGTCTATTTCAATTCTGGTTTCCTCAGTGTGTATGCCCAGCAGTGGGGTTGCTGGGTCATATGGCAGTTCTATTTCCAGTTTTTTAAAGAATCTCCACACTGTTCTCCATAGTGGCTATACTAGTTTTCATTCCCACCAACAGTGTAAGAGGGTTCCCTTTTCTCCACACCCTCTCCAGCATTTATTGTTTGTAGAATTTTTGCTAGCAGCCATTCTGACTGGTGTGAGATGGTACCTCACTGTGGCTTTGATTTGCATTTCTCTGATAATGAGTGATGTTGAGCATCTTTTCAAGTGTTTGTTAGCCATCTGTTTGTCTTCTTTGGAGAAATGTCTGTTTAGTTCTTTGGCCCATTTTTTGATTGGGTCTTTTATTTTTCTGGAGTTGAGCTGCAGGAGCTGCTTGTGTATTTTTGAGATTAATTCTTTGTCAGTTGCTTCATTTGCTGTTATTTTCTCCCATTCTGAAGGCTGTCTTTTCACTTTGCTTATAGTTTCCTTCGTTGTGCAGAAGCTTTTAAGTTTAATTAGATCCCATTTGTTTATTTTTGCTTTTATTTCCATTACTCTGGGAGGTGGGTCATAGAGGATCCTGCTGTGATTTATGGGATTGACATATTTTTTAAATTCTTCTCTCTACCGTTTTAGGATACATTGTATTCCTGTTTTTCTTTTACAAATTGTCTTTTAGCTATTTTTTATTAGGGAAAATCATTCAAATATACAAATAAATAGATAATGATCTGTATGCCCACCTCCCAGTTTTAGGAAGTTTTAACAACCCTAACATTCAGCTGGAACTGCTTTGGATTTATTAAATAAGAAAGAAAATTATAGATTCAGGTGAGGCCCCAGTGTACCCCTCAACCTCATTTTACTCTCTCTCCCTCTTGACAGTAAATCTCTACCATGAATATTGGTATTTCATTTGATATTTATTAATTTGATATTTATTAATTCCACATATGTTTTAAAATTTTATTCTATATTTTCTGGCTAAACAATATAGTTCAATAGTTTTAAATGTTTTTCTGGTTAGAACGTTTATATAAATAATATTACTTTCTTATCAACATTATGCTTTTGACATTCATTCACACTGATTCATATATATCTGGTTCATCCTTTTAATTTCCGTATTCCATTGACATCTCTGTCTATTTTTTTCCTTTTTCCAACCCATTCTCCTATTGATGGATAGTAAATTTTTTCCTCAGTTTCCCTTATTTCAAGCAACATTAGAATAGTGTTCTTTTATATTCCTCCATGTGCATATAAGAATGTCTTCAAAGCAACTTTGAATTTTTGTTTTCATATCCAGTATTCTTGCCTGGAGAATCCTATGGACAGAGGAACCTTGTGGGCTACAGTCCATGGGGTTGCAAGAGTCAGACACGACTGAGTGACTTTCACTTTCGCATCCCCTAATACATTCTTGACAAATGATGTCATTCCTTGCACATTTGAAAGATAATATTTAATCAGAAATCAATATAACATTGTAAAACAATTCAGTTAAACATTAAAATAAAATTTTAAAAATATAACATTTTTTTCATTTTAAGTTTGAATAGTGACAAATTATGTGATTTCTGGTTCATTGTAAATATTATTTTAAAATGCAGCTACTTGTTCAGTTGAAGGAAAGAAGGGAATTCCAGACAGAAGTTGCTGGCACATGTTGATATTTCTTTTTGGATAAAGCCTAATATTCAAGTCGATTTTTGTGGGTTGAAACTAGTAAAGAAAGAAAACAAAATTGCCTGAAGCAAAAGACCAAAACAGTCTTTTGATGATCCCACATCCGGAGAGATCCTACTCTTCAGAGAATGCAGAATGTACAAATAAATGAAAAGTATCTCTGGACAGGTAGAAAGCTCACTGTTGTGAGAACTTCCTTCCAAACAGAGATGAGCTTGGAATCTTGGAGAACTAAAGCAAAATCAATGGGTTTCTACCCTTCTGCCCAGAATGCTCCCCACTCACAATGGGGAAGCCATTGAGAAGACAAAAGAAAGGAAATTATTGTGGAGATTCATCTTGATTCAAAGGTGGGTGCCTTATTTATAGATACAGTGCCCTTCTTGCAGCTGAGTGGTTTACTTTCTGACAAGACACATTTAGGATCATCATTTGCTCAAATTTACTAGCAGACATTATGCAGAAATTATTTCTGGCTATAAAAACATGCCTGATTTATGTACATAGCAGAGCCCCATAAGAATAACTATTACAATGGCGATAGACAGTGTTTAAGTTCTAATAGTCTCCCTATGAGCATTTATGAACATCATTCATTTTAAAACAGACAGAGAAGAATTAGTGAATTGGAAGATGTCAGATAGAAGAAGAATTTTTTTATTTTGCTTTCCACACCAAAGAGTTTGCTTATAACACATCTCATCAAACATTTCAGCATGGGAAGTGGAAGAGCTGTGACTTAGTGGCATTTGGATTCCAGTGGGCTTGAGGGGGCATTTGTTTTTGTCTCTTCCTTATCTTGGGGGCAGCTGTCATTCAGAGCCCCAGTGTTTTCATCAGAAAAATGTGGATGCTATTTTAAAGCTCAAATAAGATATTTTGGGTTGTGCTTTGTGAATGGTAAAGTTGACAGGCACCATCATCAATATAAAGAAACACACAAAGCTCTTATATAGTAGTCTGAAATTAGACATTGTTCTTTTTTTCTCCTTGAACTCATATTTCCATTCCACTCCACAGAAATTTATCCTAATACATTTTTGATGTTTGAAAAATATTTTCTCAATTGCCTTATCATATTTCTCTACAATAAAATATGTCTCAAAAATGTTAAACTTTTTTTTTTACTCTGGGACCAAAAGACTCAGAAAATTAGAACATTTTATTCTGAGTTATTACAGCTATCATTAGTAGTACACAATTGGCCAAGGCATATAATTATTTTGGCAAATAGTTATTAAGCATAAATGTTAAATTTTTATTAGAAATGTATTTGATAAAATATACTTGACTGTTTCTTCAGTTTATATAGCCATCAAAAAAGAATAGTTATTGCTAGAAATATGTGAATTCAGCCTCAATTTTGCCCCTGATTTTTATTGTTATGGGTCTCCCTTGTGGCTCAGCTGGTAAAGAGTCCGCCTGCAATGCGGGAGACTTGGGTTCGATCCCTGGGTTGAGAAGATCCCCTGGAGAAGGGAAAGGCTACCAGTATTCTGGCCTGGAGAATTCCATGGACTGTATAGTCCATAGGGTCTCAAAGAGTTGAACACGACTGAGCAACTTTCACTTCACTTTATTGTTATAGTTGAAGCTGCTGAAAAATCTTGTTCACATTTTAAAAATGAATGGCAATGGAGTATTTTGCTAAAACTATGTCAATTATTTGAACCTATGATGAGTTATACTATAAAAATAATGTAATCATCTATCATAAAAGTTAATGATCTGGCAACTTGATTATGTCTGTATTCAATTTTATTGAATGCAAAGACTTGGAAACGACTTGCAAAATATTTTTTTATATGATATTATATTATAGTCAGTCACTTTCTCAGTTACTGGGAAATGTACCAAAAAGGTTAGCAGTCCAATGGAAAAACTATTAATTTTATTTGTTGCTCTTTCACCTAGAAGCGTCTTATTTGACTCAATACAGTCAGAAAGTTTTGGGAAAATAAATAGATTGTTAATTTCAATACAGCTCTGCTAATTGTGATTTTAGATAAAAAGCTATACTCTTATGTTTTAAAGATTTTCATCAAAATTTTAGAACTATAGATTTATCTAATTCAATTCATTGAAAATGACAACCTGAAATTTAATTTGCAAATCTATCAGCGAAATTAAACTTTCTGTCAGAAAGTGTGACTTCAAATTTTAAAATCAAATATGTGTTAATACACATTTGAAGGTTTATTGTAAAAGCCAATGAAAAATTAAAATGTACCTTGCAAAACAAAGTAATAGAAGAAAAGACAGGGTTAATGTGATGTGGTTCTAATAAAAATTGTTCCTTTTGCATCATAATATAAAATAGGACAATAATGAAGCCTTTCATTCCTTAATTGGAACTAACACAACATAATATGCAGCCAAGCTACATGGTATGTGTGAAGCAAATATAAAGAAAGATGTGATATTTCTTTCAGTAAAAAAGTGTGAGTGTGTGTGTATGTGTATATTAAACTCTGGTTTTTACCTTCTGGAAATAATTAATAATCATGTAAAAAAAATCAGAACTAACTTTAGTAATCTCAATAAACATTTAAACTTTCCCCTCTTGATTTAATAAAAAGGGTATATTTGCTGTAAATATATTGGAGCACATTTTAACAAGAATTAGAAGTAAACATTTTATAAGGTGATATCAGATCATCTTATATAAGCATATATAATTTTTATTATATAATTATGTAAGTGGTATAAATATTCAGAATAGAATTTGCTAAATATGCTTTAGCTATCTCATGGAACATTTATTCACTAATTTCTTTATTGCTTAATAGAAAACAGCTTTTACTCTGGTCCAAGAGCTCAGCTGGTAAAGAATCTGCCTGCAATGCAGGAGACCTGAGTTTGATCCCTGGGTTGGGAAGATCCCCTGGAGAAGGGAAAGGCTCCCCACTCCAGTATTCTGGCCTGGAGAATTCCATGGGCTGTATAGTCCATGGGGTTGCAAAGAGTTGGACATGGCTGAATGACTTTCACTTCACTTTCACTAAGTGCTCTACAAATACGCACTGATTTATTTCCCTCAGAACAACTCTGTCAGGTAGCTACAGTAATTATCCCCATTTTACAGTCAAAGAAACCAGGGCCAGGAGAGGTACCCTGATAGCCACTAAATTGCCATCCCTAAGGTTCATGGAGTATATCTGAAACATTAGGTGGTCCTGAATATTTTCCCAGTTTCTCTTAAATGAAGAAGCATCATTAACTTGTCCTGCTTCAGCTGTTCAAAGACTCATTCTTTTCAGATGTGATGGTACTTCCTACAATTTTGAGACTAGCTTATATGAGTTAATTACACTAAAATATGTAGAAAAGCCTTTTTGGCATTATTTCCTTCTAATGTTCTCCTTGAATTACTCTTATGGGACGTTTTCGCAAGAAGAATTGTTTGGCAGTAGAACTGAAGAGATGAAGTCATTAAATGACTGTTATCTCTCCATCTTCCCTGGTATCTCAGCTGGTAAAGAATCTGCCTGCAATGCAGGAGACCCCAGTTCAATTCCTAGGTTGGGAAGATCTGCTGGAGAAGGGATAGGCTAACCACTCCAGTATTCTTGGGCTTCCCTGGTGGCTCAGCTGGTAAAGAATGCACCTGCAATGCAGGAGATATCTCGCCCATCTTTGTACACCACAATTTAAATTCACAACATCCCAACATGGGCAAAAATATCCTATTCCTAACACCTGGCTTCTCTGTCTTAAAAGAAATACATACAAGCCAGAAAAAAGACTTTGATTTATGGTGCATAGGTCAATCATTAAAGAAGAAACCAATATTTTAAACTGCATTTTTGTTTGGTGCTCTAGAGGCTTCTACACCAGAAGCAAGTCACCATAATAAAATTTAGAGTGAGCAGGGTCATGTCGCTCTATCACTCAGGATAGGCAATTCATGGTATAGTAACAAACAACCCCCAAATTTCAGTAGCTTAAAACAATGAGGGTTAATTATCTCTAACCCTACCTGCCATCTTGGATCAGCTGGGGTTCCGCTGAACATTGTCCCCGCTCTGGTACCCAGGTTGCTTCCACTGGGGTGTTGCTTCCACTGGGGTGTTTCTACCTATTGTAGCAAAGGGAAAAGAGCTCTAGAGTAGTTCCCTCTGGTGATTCAAACTTCTGAGCATTGTAAATTGGAAAGGGTGTTGCTAAAATGGAAGGATGAGCCTAAGAGTGAATGAAGTAGGCATTCTTTTAGGTAGATCGCTTTTAGGAAGAATAGATATAGAGATGGGAAGTCTAAAGCTGATTTCTTTCTCCGTACCCTGTTACACATTGGAAGGATTTCACACACCCTCAGAAAATACAAAGTCTCTGATTTGAAGATCCACAGTTCAACGGAATATAAAAAGTGGAATTTCAGGGTTAGAACATGTGTGCCTTTAACTTTTAATATACTGAGAAGTGACTTTATGAGTTCATTCCAGTTTTCATATCTATTGGCAGTGAATGAGTATTCCCTTTGTACTACATCCTTGCCAATATTTAAAAAAAATTTTTGCCAATCTGATGGGTGTGACTTGTTATCTCTTTATTATATTAAAATTCACATTTTCCTCTTTGCTACTGACCTTGAGCATCTTTTTATACATCTGTTGGCCATTCAGTTTTTCTCTTCTGCAAATCACATGTTGTTTATTTTGTCCTTTTTTCTACTGTTTCCTTATGTGTGTATATATATTTATGTATACACATATACAGACACATACTTTTATCTCTATTACAAATATTTTCTCTAATCCCTTGTTTATTGTCTTTGTTTAAGGTATATTTTTCCTTATTTAGAATCAATACAGTAAAAGCTTCCAAACTTATATCTGCAGCCTAGACATCTCCCGTAGACTCTGGACTCATTTGTCTTCTGTTTATTCAGCATCTTCATGTGGATGTCTAATATGTGTCTTAGACCTACATTAGCCAAAATGGAATACCCTGTCTTCCCTCCATACCACCTCCATTTGAAGTCTTTCCCATTCCAGTTACAGGCAGTTCCATCCTTCCAGTTAGGCTGAAACTCTTGGAGCCATCATTCATTATTCTCATTCTCTCCCAATCCATACTGAATCTGCCAGCAAATTCTGTTGACTATACTTTGAAAGTACACCAGAATCTGGGGACTCTTTGCCATCTCTGCTGTGTTCATTATTTTCAAAGTCACCATCATCTCTGGCCTGGATAATCACAATAGCCCATAGCCCACAGCTTCTCTCCCTGCCTCCTTCCCTGTTCCTGCACTGCCCACCTCCAACCCCAGTCTATTCTTAAAATAAACTTTTGGGACAATAGAAAGATGGTTCATTTCAATAAAGCTTTGTTAACATGATCCTTCATGATAAAAGCACTAGAGAGACACTATGGTCCCCATCTCCCCCTGAGTAGAATCCAGCGTCCTATAACAGCTTCTGAAAACTCAGCAGGTCTGGCCCTGGCTACCTTCTGTTTATGCCCTGTTCTTTCCCCCTTGATTACTCTGCTTCAGCTCTGCTGCTCTCCTTTCTGTACTTCAAATATGCCGATCCTGTACCCACGTTAAGGCCTTTGCATTTGCTGTATCCTTTGCTTGATCAATTCCGTGTGACCTGTTCTCAGGCTTGAGTTCAGAACACTTTAATCACCATTACTCCGAGGCCTTTCCTGAGCACTCTGTTTTAATTGACCCTCCTACTCTCACTCCCTGACATTCCTTGTGTCCCTTTTCTGCTTTATTTTTCCTCCATAGGCCTACACCAGAGATATACTAAGTAATTAGACTTCCACTATTAAAGTCCAAGCTCCAGGAGTGCAGAAAAATTTGTCTTTTGTTCACTGTTATATCTTTAGTATCTAGAATGCAGAGTAGGAACTCAATAATTTTGGTGAAATGGATGAATAAAAAAATCTTTTGCTTGGATATGGACAAATGTAGATAAATATTTATTTTTATGGCTTCCACTTAGAGTGCACTTTAGCCTCATAGATTTGGTTTCAACATTTTTATCATTTTGCAATCCATTTTTTATATATGCACTCAACATCAGAGCACTAAAATATATTGAGCCAATTTAGGGAGAAGTAGGCAACAGTATAGTGATAGTAGGGAATTTCAGTACACTACTTTTAACAACAGGTAATCCAGACAGAAAGTCAGTAGGGAGGCCTTGGTAGGACCTAACAGACATTTGCAGGACATTCTACCTAATAGCGGCAGAAGACACATTCTTCTAAAGTGCACATGGAACATTCTTGAGAATAGGTGATATGTTAGATCACAAAACAAGTCTTAACAAATTTAAGATGACTGAAATCATAACAAGAACCTTTTCCAACCACTATGGTATGAAAACTGGAAATCAATGACAGGAGGAAACTGGAAAATTTACCAGTATACAGAAATTAAACAAAACACCCCTGAACAACCAAGTCAAAGAAGAAATCAAAAAGGGAGATTAAAAAAAAATATCTTGAATGAAAATGGAAACATCTCAAAACTCTTGAGATGCAGCAAAAGCAGTTCTAAGCGGGAGGTTCATAGCAATAAACATCTACACTAATGAAGTAGAAAGAGCTCAAATAAACAATCTAACTTTACATGATTATATATCATGATTAAGTGAAAGTTATTCTTGGGATGCAAGAAAGTTTTGACGTTCACATTATCATTAATAGAATATATCACAATGTCAGAATGAAATAAATATCATATGACCATCTTAATAATAAAGAAAAAGCATCTGAAAGAGTTCAACATCCTTTCATGATAAATATTCTCAACTCATTAGGTATAGAAAGAATGTATCTTAGTATAATAAAGGCCATAATGACAAACCCACCGTGACATCATACTCAGTGTGAAAGGTTTTTCTTCTAAGATCAAGAACAAGAAGAGACGTGCCCACTCTCACTACTTCCGTTCAACACAGTACAGGAAGTTCTACCCTGCTCAATTAGGAAAAAAAAAAAAAAAAGAAGTAATGGCATTGCTATTTTTCTCTTCTGTGTCTCTGCAAATCCTTCCTATATTCATTTACATGTCTTCAAGCATGTAAACCATATTCTCCACTAGAATTTATTTTCCATGAGGGACATGTCTTAATCATCACTTTATCCTGAAGGCCTGGCATAATGTGTGACACAGAGAAAGTGCTCAGTTATATTTGATGAGGGAGTAAATGAATGAAAAGGCAGCATGACCAAGCAGAAAACATACAGGTTTTGATATAAAATCAAATCTCTGCTAAGCCACTTGTGTGATCCTTACAAAATACCAAACCTCTCTGAATGCAGTTTTTCTTGCCTGTAGACTAGGAAGAGAGTACCCACCTTGTGATATTTGAATTTAGATACAAATATAGGACAAGAGACACCCACCTTTGTTAAGGGTTCATGGGAAAAAGATGGGAGTGTTGTAGTTGATTCAGTTATGAGTCAGAATGATGATGATTCGTGTGTGTGTGTGTGTGTGTGTGTGTGTGTGTGTGCGTGCACGCGCGCTCAGTCATGTCTGACTCCAGGGACTATACCCTACCAGGCTCCTCTGTCCATGGAATTTTCCAGGCAAGAATACTGGAATGTGTTGTCATTTCCTCCTTCAGGGGATCTTCCCGACCCAGGGACCAAGTTCATGTCTCTTGCATTGGCAGGCGGGTTCTTCGCTACCAGCGTCATCTGGGAAGCCCTGATGGTGTGTAGTGACTGCCAAACAAGAAGGCAGATACAGACGTGGTGATGTTAATCAGTCTAATGTCTTTAGTAGAATAGCCAGTGGGCTCAACTGGTCAGAACATGTTTCCTGAATTGTGTTCTATAGCGAGCATAAATTTTAAGAATGAAGTGAAAACTGAAGCACAGTCATAAAAGGGCTTCAAGCATGGTGAGGAGTCTGGAAACTATTACATGTCCGCAGAGGAACGGTTTTAGATCTGGTAGTGATGGTTGATTTTTGTGGAGGAACTAAGTAAAAGCATGCATGCTAAGTTGCTTCAGTCGTCCAACTCTTTGCAACCCTATAGACTAGGACCCGCCAGGCTCCTCTGTCCATGGGATTCTCCAGGCAAGAATCCTGCATCCGGTTGCCGTGCCCTCCTCTAGGGGATCTTCCCGAACCAAGGACTGAACCCACATCTCTTATGTCTGCTGCATTAGCAGGTGGGTTCTCTACCACGAGTGCCATGTGGGAAGCCCAAAGACATGATTGCTGCTGCTGCTGCGAAGTCGCTTCAGTCGTGTCCATCTCTGTGCAACCCCAGAGATGGCAGCCCACCAGGCTCCCCCGTCCCTGGGATTCTCCAGGCAAGAACACTGGAGTGGGTTGCCATTGCCTTCTCCAATGCATGAAAGTGAAAAGTGAAAGTGAAGTCGCTCAGTTGTGTCCGACTCCTAGTGACTCCATGGACTGCAGCCTACCAGGCTCCTCCATCCATGGATTTTCCAGGCAAGAGGACTGGAGTGGGGTGCCATTGCCTTCTCCAAAGGCATGATTACTGTTGGCTAATATTTTAAGAACGTTTCTGTAAAAAAGGAGAACGATCCTCTTCTCTACAGGGAATGCTTGACACTAGTTGGTGCCATGCACAGAAACACGCATTTTGACTTAATAGAGGGAAAAACTCTTTTACAAGAGGAGTACCTCATAAAACAGGGCCTTACCTGTTACCTGAAAGCATTCAGATGGCTGAGGCATGACTAGTCAGGGAAAACAGAGCAGGACTTCAGGCAGGGAAGGAATACTAGACCAAGTGACCTTGACAACCCCAACTCTAAGTTTCTGTGATTCCATGACTCACAAATTGGAAGCCACTAAATAATACCAGATGGTAATTGCTGAAGGCTGATTACTGCTTAGCCTGGGAAGAGTTTGTGGAGGAAGATAAAAATAATTAGATAAAGATTGACTCAGCTGGAGATTGGAATTTGTAAATAATAAAGGATGTATCCACTTTGACAAAGAAACAGATCATCAGAGCTTTGGAGTGGCTATTCATAATAAGCAGGTTCTTTTATGGGGCTTAATTTGAAGCACCTCGGACTGGAGTAACCTGACTCTAAATCTGTAACACTGTTACCACTTCTACTTCTGCTGTTACCCGAAGTCCTACCAGTCAAGGTTGCTTTTTGAATCCTAAAGAGTTTTGATTTGTCAGTGGATAGCAAAGTGAATTAAACCAGTAGTCAAAAACTTTTTATTTGTCGGACTGAAATTGCCTTTCAAATAAAATTTCATATGGGACCACAGCATATAAATTTTAAAAATTAAATGAAATGGGTATCAGAAAGCTCTACTGACAGAGATGGTCTTCATTTTTGCTATATTTTCTTCCCCAAAGAACCTCCCAAAGACCTTCCATCAAAATCTGGGGTTCTGCAGGGCAAAGTTTAGAAAACAATCCATAAAATTAACAATCCAAATTAAGTTAAAATTAACAATCCAATCAGTTAAGGAGGAGCTATATGGAGTATCTGACCTGCGGAGCGGGGAGAGGAGAACGAAAAGGACCAGGTGAAAATTTTTATGTTTTCTCATTTTGTGAGGCTAAGGCTCTGGGCTTACTAGTACAGAGAATGAGATGTTTCTTCGAAGTTTGCATCCCTTCTGGAATTGGCTAAGGTCATTCCAAGTTAATCATATCCAGCCCCTAGGAGATGTTTCAGAGCAAAGCGCAGAATACGTACATCAGACAGATCCTAGCAGGGAACAGATTACACATGCAAATTAGAATACTTTGAGGAAGATTAATAAAGGAACACATACAACAGTATGAGTATTAGGGAAACCATAAGTGCTGTGTGGGAGTTAGTGGCAGCAGAGCTCCAACCTTCAACCCATGAAGAAATGAAGACAGGGAGAGGTTTTGGAACCCAAAAGGAAAGAGAGTCTTGTCAAGAAGTCGCACTAGAAAGAAGCTGTTACCGTTAGTCAGGAACACAGCTGGAAAGATGACTTTGCAAAGCAACCAGGCTAATAAATATCCTTACTTTTCTCCTTCCCTCCAGTTTCTTATTGAGACATCCTTAATGGCCACCCCCACCTGGAAGCCAGAGTTCAAAAGGAGGCCTATTAATGTGGTCTATGTAGGTGAGCATCTTGGGCAGAAGAGAGGGCTGGAAAGGGTGGAGAATAGACCCTATGGGGCAAGTGGAAGCTATCAGAACAATAAAAACCTTTGGAGAATGAAATATAATGACCAATAAACATGTTTCAAGCTTCCCCAATGGCTCAGCAGGTTAAGAATCCACCTGCAATGCAGAAGACACAGGAGATGCATGTTTGATTCCTGGGTTGGAAAGATCCCCTGGAAAAGGAAATGGCAACCCACTCTGTATTCTTGCTTGGGAAATCCCATGGACAGAGAAGCCTTGTGGGCTACAGTCCAAAGGGTTGCAAAGAGTCAGACATGACTGATGATTGAGCACAGCACAAACATGTTTCAAATGCTGGCTAATGCAAAATTATGTACTAGATATGGAGTGGAAGAGGAAATGAGTCTTCATTTTTCTAAAGTCTCCAGCAATGATTCAGATTAAATAACTGCCGAGCCTGGGGTGTTGAAACAGTAGAATCCAGCTTCTACAATTCTAGTATGATTTGAGCATGTCATTCTCTGTCTTTATTAATCAATAGAGCCTGGCAACCACCAACTAATTCCACATGCTTCATAGTTTCTATTTTCTGTGTAAACCTCAAAAAGTACAAGTATTGCACAGATTATCTTTCTACTGTATCCCATTCAAATTTACCACAGATGAAAGTCTTAGTAACTGCAGTGCTTTAGCATGTGAGGGGCTACTGATAGATTATTTCAACTCACATGTATTATAGTCTAGTCAAGGCTATGGTTTTTCCTGTGGTCATGTATGGATGTGAGAGTTGGACTGTGAAGAAGGCTGAGCACCGAAGAATTGATGCTTTTGAACTGTGGTGTTGGAGAAGACTCTTGAGAGTCCCTTGGACTGCAAGGAGATCCAACCAGTCCATTCTGAAGGAGATCAGCCCTGGGATTTCTTTGGAGGGAATGATGCTAAAGCTGAAGCTCCAGTACTTTGGCCACCTCATGCGAAGAGTTGACTCATTGGAAAAGACTCTGATGCTGGGAGGGATTGGGGGTAGGAGGAGAAGGGACGACAGAGGATGAGATGGCTGGATGGCATCACTGACTCGATGGATGTGAGTCTGAGTGAACTCCGGGAGTTGGTGATGGACAGGGAGGCCTGGCGTGCTGCGATTCATGGGGTCACAAAGAGTCGGACATGACTGAGTGACTGAACTGAACTGAAGTGTATAATTATTTATGCTATACATGCATATATACACATTTATTCATTTATCCAGTTTACTTAAGTTATAGAAAATTTACATAATTGGATTTAAATAAAAAATAAGTTTGGAAAAGTCCTATTACTATTATGGAAAATTAAACCATGGTTTTAAATCTTCTTACAAAGACAACATAAGTCAGATTATATGAAGAAATACAAATATATGTGAATAAATCTATAAATATGTTAATATGTATGAATTTATTACTTTGTTTTCAAAGTTGTAAGTTTTGGGGAGTATTCTTAACTTTAAAAAGTATTTATTTTTGGCTACTCTGGGTCTTTGTTGCTGTGTGTGGGCTTTTACTAGTTGCAGGAGTCAGGGCTACTACTCTCGAGTTGCAGCACACGGTCTCTAGAGGGAGGGCTCAGCAGCTGGGGGCACAGGCTTAGTTGACCCGTGGTATGTGGGATTTTCCCAGACCAGGATTAGAACCTGTGTGCAACTGCATTGGCAGTGGGTTCTTAACCACGGGACCACCGAGGAAGTCCATCGTATTAATTTTCTTTTTTACTTAAAAAACTCCGGAGGGGAAGATTGTAGATTCCACAAGCAGTTGTAAGAAATAATTCAGAGATTCAGTGTATGCTTTGCCTAGTTCCCCCCAATGGTAACATCTACAGGAGCTACACTATGAAATCACCAGCAGGATATTGACATTGATACAGACACAATACAGAAAATTCCATCCCTACAAGGATCACTTCTATTGCCCTTTTATAGTCATACCCATCTTTCTCCCAGACTTTCTTCTCCAGACTCCTGGCAACCAATAATCTGTTCTCCATTTCTATAATTTTGTTATTTCAAGATTGTGATATGAATGGAAACAGTATGTAAACTTGTGAGACTGGATTTTTTTTACTCAGCCAATTCCAAGTTGTTGAGTGTGTCAGCAGTTTATTTAATTTTATTGCAAAGTAATATGTCATAGCATGGGCATTCTATAGTTTGTTTGGCTATTTACCTTAAAGGACACCTGAGTTGTTTCTGGTTTGGGGATGTTATGAATAAAGGTATTTAAAACGTTATTGTATAAGACTTTGTGTAAACATATCTTTTCATTTCTCTGGGATAAATGCCCAGGGGTGCAACTGCTAGATCATATAATAGCTATCAGTTAGATTTTTAAGAAAATGCCAAACCATCTTCCAGAGCAGCTATATCATATTTTACATCCCATCTACAATGCATATGTTTCTCAGCTCCCTTCCAAAATTTAGTGATGGCACTACTTTTTTATGTTAGCCATTCTGGTAAGCATATACTAGGGCAGAGCATCTTTTCATGTTCTCATTTACCATCTATATATTCTCTTTGATGAAACATCTCAATGTTTTTTTCATGTCATTTGCCCATTTCTTTTTTTCTTAATCTTGCTGGTCTGGAGACCACATTTTTAATTCTTCGCTCACCTCCTTTCTTTTTCCTTTTTTTTTTTTTTTTTTTAACAATTTATCTATTTATTTATTTTTGGTTGTGCTGGCTCTTCTTTGCTGCTCTCAAGCTTTCTCTAGTTGCCCTGAGAGGGGACTTTTCTCCCGTGCAGTAAGCAGGTTTCCCATTGCAGTGACTTCTCCTCATTGCAGAGGACAGTCTCCAGGTACATGAGTTTCACGAGTTGCAGTTTGCAGGCTCCGTGGCCGTGGCTTATGGGCCCTAGAGCACGCCAGCTTCGGTAGTTGCCGCGTGCACCCTTGCCCATTTCTGATGGAGTTGAGTGATTTTAACAGTTGCAATTTTAGGGTTCTTTATATATTCAGAATAATAGTCTTTTGTCAAATATGTGGTTTGCAAATATTTTATTCAGTTCTATATCTGTCTTTTGATCCCCATAATAGGATCTTTGACAGAGCAAAAGTTTTTGTTTTGATTAAGTCCAATTTATTAACTTTTCTTCTATGATGCTTTTGGTGTCAAGTCTTAAGAATTCTTTGCCTAGCCCTGGACACCAAATACTTTCTTCCATGTTTTTTCCTAAACGTTTTATAATTTTATAAAATTGTAAAAACATAATTAAATCTAAACCTGTGATCCATTTTGAGTTAATTTTTGCATTAAACGTGAGGTTTAAGTTCATTTTTAAACCTGTGGATGATCAGTTGATTTAGCACCATTTGTTGAAAAGGCTATTATTCCTCCATTGAATTAATGTTACAACTTTGTAAAAAATCAGTTGAGCATATTTATGTGAGGCTATTTATAAGCTTTCTATTCTGTCCCATTGATCTATGTATCTATTTCTCTGTCATACAGCCTTGACCATTTTATGACTTGAAATCAGGTAAGTCAACTTCTCCCATTTCATTCCTTTAAAAGATTGCTTTAGCTATTCTTTTTTTTGCCTTTCTATATAAATTTTATAATAATTTTGTATATACAAAGAATCTTATTGAAATTTCAATAGGAATTTCACTAAAAATGTATCAGTTTGGGGAGAATGGATATGTTGAGTCTTCTAATCCTTTAACTGGTATATCTCTCCATTTAATCTTTGATTGCTTTCTTTTCATTCTGTAGTTTCCAATATAAGAGTTATGCACATGTTTTGTTAGACTTAAATTGAACTATTTCCCTTTTTTGAGTGATTATAAATAGTATTGATATTTTATATTAGTGTCCATGTGTTTATTGCTCAAATATAGAAAGAAAATTTTTTTTTTGTACGTTCATTTTGTCTACTGTGACCTTGCTGAATTCCCTTATTAATTCTAGGTGTTTTGGGTTTTTTTTTTGTAGATTCCTTAGGATTTTTTATGTAGAAAATTACATAATTTTCAGTTTTTATTTCTTACTTTCTGATCTGTATCTTTTAATTTCCTTTCTTGCTTTCTTACATTAGCTTGAACTTCTAGTACAATGTTGAATAAAAGTGATAAGAGCAGATATCTTAGCCTTGTTCTCATTCTTGGGGTAAAAAGCATTTAGTTTTTTACCATTAAGTATGATTTAATTGCATGTTTTTTTGTAGATGCTCTTTATTAAGTTAAGGAAGCCTCCCTCTATTCCTAGTTTTCTTTTTTTGTAAATTTTTAATTATTATTATTTTTTTTACTTTACAATATTGTATTGGTTTTGCTATACATCAAAATGCACTCGCCACTGGTGTACACGTGTTCCCCATCCTGAACCCCCCTCCCACCTCCCTCCCCATACCATCCCTCTGGGTCAGCCCAGTGCACCAGCCCCAAGCTTCCTGTGTCCTGCATCGAACCTGGACTGGCAATTCATTTCTCATATGATATTATACATGTTTTAATGCCATTCTCCCAAATCATCCCCTGCTCCCACAGAGTCCAAAAGACTGTTCTATACATCTGTGTCTCCTTTGCTGTCTCACATACAGGGTTGTCGTTACCATCTTTCTAAATTTCATATATATGCGTTAGTATACTGTATTGGTGTTTTTCTTTCTGGCTTACTTCGCTCTGTATAATAGGTTCCAGTTTCATCCACTAGATGAACATCCATTAGAACTGATTCAAATGTATTCTTTTTAATGGCTGAGTAATAGTCCATTGTGTATATGTACCACAGCTTTCTTATCCATTCATCTGCTGATGGACATCTAGGTTGCTTCCATGTCCTGGCTATTATAAACAGTGCTGCAATGAACATTGGGGTACACGTGTCTCTTTCAATTCTGATTTCCTCAGTGTGTATGCCCAGCAGTGGGATTGCTGGGTTGTATGGCAGTTCTATTTCCAGTTTTTTAAGGAATCTCCACACTGTTCTCCATAGTGGCTGTACTAGTTTGCATTCCCACCAACAGTGTAAGAGGGTTCCCTTTTCTCCACATCCTCTCCAGCATTTATTGCTTGTAGACTTTTGGATTGCAGCCATTCTGACTGGTGTGAAATGGTACCTCATAGTGGTTTTGATTTGCATTTCTCTGATAATGAGTGATGTTGAGCATCTTTTCATGTGTTTGTTAGCCATCTGTATGTGTTCTTTGGAGAAATGTCTATTTAGTTCTTTGGCCCATTTTTTGATTGGGTCATTTATTTTTCTGGAATTGAGCTGCAGGAGTTGCTTGTATATTTTTGAGATTAGGTGTTTGACAGTTGCTTCATTTGCTATTATTTTCTCCCATTCTGAAGGCTGTCTTTTCACCTTGCTTATAGTTTCTTTTGTTGTGCAGAAGCTCTTAATTTTAATTGGATCCCATTTGTTTATTTTTGCTTTTATTTCCAATATTCTGGGAGGTGGGTCATAGAGGATCCTGCTGTGATGATGTATGTTGGAGAGTGTTTTGCCTATGTTCTCTTCTAAGAGTTTTGTAGTTTCTGGTCTTATGTTTGGATCTTTAATCCATTTTGAGTTTATTTTTGTGTATGGTGTTAGAAAGTGTTCTAGTTTCATTCTTTTACAAGCGGTTGACCAGTTTTCCCAGCACCACTTGTTAAAGAGATTGTCTTTTCTCCATTGTATATTCTTGCCTCCTTTGTTAAAGATAAGGTGTCCATATGTGCGTGGGTTTATCTCTGGGCTTTCTATTTTGTTCCATTGATCTATATTTCTGTCTTTGTGCCAGTACCATACTGTCTTGATGACTGTGGCTTTGTAGTAGAGCCTGAAGTCAGGCAGGTTGATTCCTCCAGTTCCATTCTTCTTTCTCAAGATTGCTTTGGCTATTCGAGGCTTTCTGTATTTCCATACAAATTGTGAAATTATTTGTTCTAGCTCTGTGAAAAATACCGTTGGTAGCTTGATAGGGATTGCATTGAATCTATAGATTGCTTTGGGTAGTATACTCATTTTCACTATATTGATTCTTCCGATCCATGAACATGGTATATTTCTCCATCTATTAGTGTCCTCTTTGATTTCTTTCATCAGTGTTTTATAGTTTTCTATATATAGGTCTATAGTTTCTTCAGGTAGATATATTCCTAAGTATTTTATTCTTTCCGTTGCAATGGTGAATGGAATTGTTTCCTTAATTTCTCTTTCTATTTTCTCATTATTAGTGTATAGGAATGCAAAAGATTTCTGTGTGTTGATTTTATATCCTGCAACTTTCCTATATTCATTGATTAGATGTAGTAATTTTCTGGTGGAGTCTTTAGGGTTTTCTATGTAGAGGATCATGTCATCTGCAAACAGTGAGAGTTTTATTTCTTTTCCAATTTGGATTCCTTTTATTTCTTTTTCTGCTCTGATTGCTGTGGCCAAAACTTCCAAAACTATGTTGAATAGTAGTGGTGAGAGTGAGCACCCTTGTCTTGTTCCTGACTTTAGGGGAAATGCTTTCAATTTTTCACCATTGAGGATAATGTTTGCTGTGGGTTTGTCATATATAGTTTTTATTATGTTGAGGTATGTTCCTTCTATTCCTGCTTTCTGGAGAGTTTTTATCATAAATGGATGTTGAATTTTATCAAAGGCTTTCTATGCATCTACTGAGATAATCATATGGCTTTTATTTTTCAATTTGTTAATGTGGTGTATTACATTGATTGATTTGTGGATATTGAAGAATCCTTGCATCCCTGGGATAAAGCCCACTTGGTCATGGTGTATGATCTTTTTAATGTGTTGTTGGATTCTGATTGCTAGAATTTTATTAAGGATTTTTGCATCTATGTTCATCAGTGATATTGGCCTGTAGTTTTCTTTTTTTGTGGCATCTTTGTCAGGTTTTGGTATTAGGGTGATGGTGGCCTTGTAGAATAAGTTTGGAAGTTTACCTTCCTCTACAATTTTCTGGAAGGGTTTGAGTAGGATAGGTGTCAGGTTTTCTGTAAATTTTTGGTAGAATTCAGCTGTGAAGCCGTCTGGACCTGGGCATTTATTTGCTGGAAGATTTCTGAGTACAGTTTCTATTTCTGTGCTTGTGATGGGTCTGTTAAGATTTTCTATTTCTTCCTGGTTCAGTTTTGGAAAGTTGTACTTTTCTAAGAATTTGTCCATTTCTTCCACGTTGTCCATTTTATTGGCATATAATTGCTGATAGTAGTTTCTTATGATCCTTTGTATTTGTGTGTTGTCTGTTGTGATCTCTCCATTTTCATTTCTAATTTTGTTGATTTGATTTTTCTCCCTTTGTTCCTTGATGAGTTTGGCTAATGGTTTGTGAATTTTATTTATCCTTTCAAAGAACCAGCTTTTGGCTTTGTTGATTTTTGCTATGGTCTGCTTTGTTTCTTTTGCATTTATTTCTGCCCTAATTTTTAAGATTTCTTTCCTTCTACTAACCCTGGGGTTCTTCATTTCTTCCTTTTCTAGTTGCTTTAGGTGTAGAGTTAGGTTATTTATTTGACTTTTTTCTTGTTTCTTAAGGTATACCTATATTGCTATGAACTTTCCCCTTAGCACTGCTTTTACAGTGTCCCATAGGTTTTGGGTTGTTGTGTTTTCATTTTCATTCATTTCTATGCATATTTTGATTTCTTTTTTGATTTCTTCTGTGATTTGTTGGTTATTCAGCAGCGTGTTGTTCAGCCTCCATATGTTGCAATTTTTAGTATTTTTTCTCCTATATTTGAGATCTAATCTTACTGCATTGTGGTCAGAAAAGATGCTTGGAATGATTTCAATTTTTTTGAATTTACCAAGGCTAGATTTATGGCCCAGGATGTGATCTATCCTGGAGAAGGTTCCATGTGCGCTTGAGAAAAAGGTGAAATTCATTGTTTTGGGATGAAATGTCCTATAGATATCAATTAGGTCTAACTGGTCTATTGTATCATTTAAAGTTTGTGTTTCTTTGTTAATTTTCTGTTTAATTGATCAATCCATAGGTGTGAGTGGGGTATTAAAGTCTCCCACTATTATTGTGTTATTGTTAATTTCCCTTTCATACTTGTTAGCATCTGTCTTACATATTGCAGTGCTCCTATGTTGGGTGCATATATATTTATAATTGTTGTATCTTCTTGGATTGATCCTTTGATCAGTATGTAGTGTCCTTCTTTGTCTCTTTTTTCAGCCATTGTTTTAAAGTCTATTTTATTTGATATGAGTATTGCTACTCCTGCTTTCTTTTGATCTCTATTTGCATGGAATATCTTTTCCAAGCCCTTCACTTTCAGTCTGTATGTGTCCCCTGTTTTGAGGTGGGTCTCTTGTAGACAACATATATAGGGGTCTTGTTTTTGTATCCATTCAGCCAGTCTTTGTCTTTTGGTTGGGACATTCAACCCATTTACATTTAAGGTAATTATTGATAAGTATGATCCCATTGCCATTTACTTTATTGTTTTGGGTTCGAGTTTATACACCATTTTTGTGTCTCCTGTAGAGAATATCCTTTAGCATTTGTTGGAGAGCTGGTTTGGTGGTGCTGAATTCTCTCAGCTTTTGCTTGTCTATAAAGCTTTTGGTTTCTCCTTCATACTTGAATGAGATCCTTGCTGGGTACAGTAATCTGGACTGTAGGTTATTTTCTTTCATCATTTTAAGTAGGTCTTGCCATTCCCTCCTGGCCTGAAGTCTCTATTGAAAGATCAGCTGTTATCCTTATGGGAATCCCCTTGTGTGTTATTTGTTGTTTTTCCCTTGCTGCTTTTAATATTTGTTCCTTGTGTTTGATCTTTGTTAATTTGATTAATATGTGTCTTGGAGTGTTTCGCCTTGGGTTTATCCTGTTTGGGACTCTCTGGGTTTCTTGGACTTGGGTGATTATTTCCTTCCCCATTTTAGAGAAGTTTTCAACTGTTATCTCCACAAGTATTTTCTCACAGTCTTTCTTTTTGTTTTCTTCTTCTGGGACTCCTATGGTTCGAATGTTGTGGCGTTTAATATTGTCCTGGAGGTCTCTGAGATTGTCCTCATTTCTTTTAATTCGTTTTTCTTTTTTCTACTCTGATTCATTTATTTCTACCATTCTACCTTCTATTTCACTAATCCTATCTTCTGCCTCCGTTATTCTACTATTTGTTGCCTCCAGAGTGTTTTTGATCTTATTTATTGCATTATTCATTATATATTGACTCTTTTTTATTTCTTCTAGGTCCTTGTTAAACCTTTCTTGCATTTTCTCAATCCTTGCCTCCAGGCTATTTATCTGTGATTCCATTTTTATTTCAAGATTTTGGATCATTTTCACTATCATTATTCGGAATTCTTTATCAGGTAGATTCCTTATCTCTTCCTCTTTTGTTTGGTTTGGTGGGCATTTATCCTGTTCCTTTACCTTCTGGGTATTCCTCTGTCTCTTCATCTTATTTATATTGCTGAGTTTGGGGTGGCCTTTCTGTATTCTGGCACTTTGTGGAGTTCTCTTTATTATGGAGTTTCCTCGCTGTGGGTGGGGTTATATCGGTGACTTGTCAAGGTTTCTTGGTTAGGGAAGCTTGTGTCTGCGTTCTGGTGGGTGGAGCTGGATTTCTTCTCTCTGGAGTGCAATGAAGTGTCTAGTAACAAATTATGAGATGTCAATGGATTTGGAGTAACTTTGGGCAGCCTGTATATTGAAGCTCAGGGCTGTGTTCCTGTGTTGCTGGAGAATTTGCGTGGTATGTCTTGCTCTGGAACTTGTTGGCCCTTGGGTGGTCTTGGTTTCAGTGTGGGTATGGAGGCATTTGATGAGCTCCTATCGCTTAATGTTCCCTGGAGTCAGGTGTTCTATGATGTTCTCAGGATTTGGACTTAAGCCTCCTGCTTCTGGTTTTCAGTCTTATTTTTACAGTAGTCTCAAGACTTCTCCTATACAGCACCATTGATAAAACATCTAGGTTAAAGATGAAAAGTTTCTCCACAGTGAGGGACACCCAGAGAGGTTCACAAAGTTACATGAAGAAGAGAAGAGGGAGGAGGGAGTTAGAGGTGACCCAAATGAGATGAGGTGGGATCAAAAGAGGAGAGAGCAAGCTAGCCAGTAATCACTTCCTTATGTGCGCTCCACAGTCTGGACCGATCAGAGATGTTCATGGAGTTATACAGAGAAGAGAAGAGGGAGGAAGGAGGCAGAGGTGGCCAGGAGGATAAAAGGGGGAAATCAAAAGGAGAGAGACAGATCCAGCCAGTAATCAGTTCCCTAAGTGTCGTCCACCGTCTGGAATACAGAGATTCAGAGAGTTGGGTAGAGAAGAGAAGGGGGAGGGAGGAGACAGAGGCGACCTAGTGTAGAGAAAGGAGAGTCCAAAGGGGGAGAGAGCTGTCAAGCCAGTAATCTTGCTCCCAAGTAAAAATAGGTACTGAAGATTGGGTTCTTAAAGGTACAAAATTGATAACAAATACCAAAAAGCAAAGATTAAAATTCTAGAGTAGAGGTTGGATTTTCAAAAATACAATATTAAAGAAAAGAAGAAGAAAAAAAAACAAAGTCACAAAAATTATTAAAATATATATATATATATGAAGTTTGCTTTAAAAAAGTCTTTTTTTGAAAAGTAATAGTAGGTTATAAAAATGAAAATTAAAGGAGTAATAGAGGACTGAAAAAATTTTTTTAAAGTTATAAAAAAAGAAAAGAATGATCATAAAAATGGTAAAAAATATATCTAGGACTTTCTCTGGTGTGGCTGTGGACAGTGTGGGGTCAGTTCATTTTCGGATAGTTTCTTCGTCCAGCTTATATTTCCCAAGATCTATAGGCCCCTTCCTATGTAGTCAGTACTAACTACAGGGTTTTAATCTATTGCACCTGTCACTTCCAAGGCAGTTCCCTCGGTTTTAGCTTCTGTTTGCTGGTCTGTTCAGTGTCTGATTTCTACCCTGACACAAGGGGGCGGTGGTGGACACTTTTTTAGGCTCACTTGTTCAGTTGCGCTGTGGGGAGGGAGGGACGCTGCAAACAAATAACACTGGCGTGTGCTCACAGTGCCTCAGCCACACTGGGCCTACCCCCGCTCACAGCGCGTGCACCCTTCCTGCCCACACAGCTCAGGCTCTAGGTTGCTCCGCCGGGAACCATCCGGGAACCATCCGAGGCCGGCCCTGGGCTGCATGCACCTCCCAGGTCTAAGCCGCTCAGGTTCAGGCACTTGGGTAGTCCTCAGAGGCGCAGACTCTGTTGAGCCGGCCTTTTGTGCCCTTCCCAGCTCCGAGCAGCTTGGGTGATGAGGTGTTTGGCGAGTGTGATCACTGTGACTTATCGCCTCCCCGCCACTTGGTTTTCTAGGTGTACAACCGGCACACCTTCTCAGGCGGATGACTGTCCAGAACCCCAAGAAGTCTTAGTAAGCAAAGAAGCCTGCTTGCAGTTTGGTAGGTAATGTCTCTCTGGGGCTGCAATTGCCCCCTTCCGGCTCTGGCTGCCTGTCACTGGAGGGGGAAGGTCTGCAGCCGGCTAGTTCTGTTCACATAGCCCTTTGTTCTGTGCACGGGCCTGGTGGTGTCTTAGGGCTTTTCGCATGGTAGCTATCCGGCAGTCTGGTTTGCTAGCCCAAATGAGTTTGCTCTGATTACCCTCGGGGGCATTCAGGCCCGATCCTTACTCTAAGCGATGCAGCCCGCGCCTCCCTGCCTAGTCCCCGCTTGCTAGTTGGCGGGTGCAGGCTTCTGCGCTGCTTCTCCGCTGGGGGACTTACTGTTGGGCTCGTAATCTGTGGGTTTTAATTATTTACTTAGTTTTCCTCCCTATTATGTTGCCCTCTGTGCTTCGAAGGCTCAGCATAGACTCGGCAGTGAGAGTGTTTCCTGGTGTTTGGAAACGTCTCTCTTTTTAAGACTCCCTTCCTGGGACGGCCCTACGTCTTTTGTCTCTTTTTTTGTCTTTTATATTTTTCCTACCTCCTTTCGAAGACAATGGGCTGCTTTTCTGGGTGCCTGATGTTCTCTGCTGGCATTCAGAAGTTGTTTTGTGGATTTTACTCAGCGTTTAAATGTTCTTTTGATGAATTTTTGGGGGAGAAAGTGGTCTCCCCATCCTGTTCCTCCACCATCTTAGGACCGCCTCCCTATTCTTAGTTTTGTATGAGATTTTTATTTTTATCACAAATGAATGTTGAATATTGTCACATGATTTCTCTCTACAAGTTGACTTGTTTAATTTTCTATTTTAGCCTGTTAATATGGTAGTTGATTAATTTTTGAACATTGAATCACCCTTGTATTTTGGTATAAACTCCACTTGCCATGGTATATAATCCTTTCACATGTGAATTCTGTTTGCTTACATTTGTTAAGGATCTTTTGTGTTTATGTTCATGAGGGATATTGGTTTTTGTTTTTTTTTTAGGTGAGGCAGTCTGTCTGGTTTTTGCATGAGGGTAGTTCTAAATCTATAAAATCAATTAGGAGTGGTTCTTCTATTTTCTGGAAGAGACTGTATAGAAGTGACATTAATACTGCTTTTCTTGTTTTGGCAGAGTTCTCCAGTAAAACTATCTGAGCCTGGAGACTTCATTTTTGGGAATTTAAAAATTATATATTCAATTTCCTTAAGGGTTATAAGGTTTTTTGGGCTTCCCTGGTGGCTCAGCTGGTAAAGAATCCACCTGTACTGTGGGAGACCTGGGTTTGATCCCTGGTTTGGGAAGATCCCCTGGAGAAGGGAACGGCTACCCACTCCAGTATTCTGGCCATGACTGAGCTACTTTCATTTATAAGGTTATTCAAATGATCTGTTTCACACTGGATAAGATATAGCAGTTTATGCTTTTCTGAGAATTGGTCAACTTCATCTAAGTTGTAAAATTTTTGTGTGTAGGGATGTTCATGTGTGTGTTAAAGTTGCTCAGTCGTGTCCGACTCTTTGTGACCCCACAGACTATATACAGTCCATGGAATTCTCCAGGCCAGAATACTGGAGTGGGTAACCTTTCCCCTCTCCAGGGGAATCTTCCCAACCCAGGGGTTGAACCCAGGTCTCACACATAGTATTCCCTCTTCTTAATGTTTTTGGAGTCTGTAATGATACCCCTGTTTCTTGATATTGGTAATTCTTTTTTTTTTTTTTTTTCCTTTGTCAGTCTTACTAGAGGTTTGTCAATTTTCTTTTCTAATTACCAGCTTTTTAAAAGTTGATTTTTAAAAATATTTGTTGTTCTGAATTCAATTTCACTGAATTCTCCTCTCATCATTGACTCTAGTATATGTTGGTGTGTTTTTCTCTGGGTTTATTCAGGTAAGGTTTGCTTGGCTTTTTGAATCTGAAGATTTATATATTTTGCCAAATTTGGAAAGTTTGCAGCCATTATTTCTTCCAGTAATTTTTTCAATCTCACCCTCTTTCTCCACTCCTATGATTATTATTAAATAAAATACAGATTTTTTTTTAATGGACCCATGGTTCTTGAATCTCTGCATTTTTTTCAGATTGGTGATTTCTTTTACTCTAAGTTTAGTAATTCTTTCCTCTGTTCCCTGAATTCTGTTGAGTCAGTCCTTTGTGTTGTCTATTTTAATTATTGTGTTTTTAGTTCTAAAATTTCTATGTAGTTCTTCTTACATCTTCTTTTTGTTTGTTAAATTTATTTATTTGCTGAAACTCTCTTTTCATTGGTTTCAAGTACCTTCACATTTCTTCAGTCAAGGATTTTTACCATACTGTTTTAAAGTCTTTGTTAGAGAATTCAAATTTCTCTGTCACCTTGGTGCTGTCATCAATCAATTGTATAGTTTCATTCCTCTTGAGGTCTTTTCTTTAATTCTTGGTATGATGCTGTGACTTTATTTTATTGAAACCTGGACATTTGGGGTATTCTGTTATGAGGTTCCAAATCTTATGTAAAGTTTCTGTTTTAATTGACTTTTTGTGATACCACTCCATCAGGGAAAATGAGAGTGCACTTTGCCTGGTCCTCCCAGGTGGGGATAAAAGTACAGCTTCCGCACTTGATTTCCACTGACCCCTCAGGGGGCCTGACTGCTGAATGAGGACGAGAGTTCTGGTTTCCCATTCCGTGCTGATAACACCCTGCATCACGTTGTTTCTTTTGATAGCTAGGTCCCTAGTTAGTTTACTTTCCGTTGTCTACCTTTAAAAGCCATCTTTTGTATGTCGTTTGTACTTAGTGAAAAGAATAGGGAAAAGTGTGTCTAATCCATCTTCATAAAAGCTGAAATCTATTTTTAGCTTTGTCTGTAATTATGTTTCTTCTTTATTTTATGATCAATCATGCCATAAATCTGCATATTTTGTTAGGTTTTCCTAAGAGCCAGTTTTTGGTTTATCCAGCTTTTCAGTTTTCTTCTTTTCTGTATCATTGATTTCTGCTTTATCTTTATTGTAATATACCTTAACATTTTCTTTGAGATATTCTATTTTTTAATTTCATAAGTTTACAGCCAGTTGATTAATTTTCATTATGTTTCATTATCTGGAATCAGTAATTGAGGCTATATATTCCTCTCCATGTAACACCTTTGCCTTGTCTCACAAGTTTTAAAATGTAATGTTTTAATTTTTATTCAGTTAACAATTGCTTTAAAATTTCCTTTTTTATCTTATTGTTAGCTTATACATTTTCTGGTTTGTTTTTAAATTTCCAGATATATAGGGGTGTTTCTATGGGGTCGAGAAGAGTTGGACATGACTGAGCGACTTCACTTTCACTTTCACTTTCACTTTTTACTTGCATGCATTGAAGAAGGAAATGGCAACCCACTCCAGTATTCTTGCCTGGAGAATCCCAGGGACGGGGGAGCTTGGTGGGCTGCCATCTATGGGGTCGCACAGAGTCGGACATAATTGAAGCGACTTAGCAGCAGCAGCAGCAGCATGATCCACTTCAGACTTCCTTGCATTATAGTCCAAGAATATGCATCTCTTATGCTTATTGTTTGAAGTTGATAAGACCTTTTCTCTAGACAGTAAATACCACAGACTTAACCAACAGAAGCCCTAATTGCAATTTTGCTGACACTTGTGGCATCTTCCCCAGAGAAGATTAGAATGCTCCCAGGCGCATGATAGGAGGGCATTGTTTCTGACAATGCTTTATGGTCCAGCCTGATCGGAAATGGACAGCAGGATAGTCAGTAGCTTTGCCTGAAGACTGCATACATTCTAGGTCCCTCTGTCACGATATTAACATACATATCTGGACATCCTGCTGAACATCACTGGGATCCCTTATATCGATGACATCATGCTAATCAAGTCAGATGAGCAGGCCAGCGCACTAGAACACTTGGTAAGAAACAAGCGTTCTAGGGGATGCGAGATAAACACCCTGAAGACTTGGGGACTGGTCACATTGGTGTCTGAGTCTGTTTTCAGGAGAACATGAACTGCAACAGATTTTCTCATTAATTCTGAAGATCCTGAACTATTGATGTCATATTTAATGAGACTAAAAGAACATGCTACCTTTTCATTTGTCATTTTCTTATTGCTGATTTTGTGTTTGGAGCCAGTGAAATCCTAAAGCCTCCCTTCAGACTGCAGAATATAATACTGCATGAAACACGCTAAATGAATGAGCAGCCCATTTCTGTGAAATGGCTCCTTTTCCTTATTTTATATGATCCCTGTTACCCTATATCTGGCTTCCCTGGTAGCTCAGTTGGTAAAGAATCCGCCTGCAATGCAGGAGATCCTGGTTCGATTCCTGGGTCGGGAAGATCTGCTGGAGAAGGGACAGGCTACCCATTCCAGTATTCTTGGGCTTCTTTAATGGCTCAGCTGGCAAAGAATCTGCCTGCAGTGTGGGAGACCTGGGTTCGATCCCTGGGTCGGGAGGATCTCCTGGAGAAGGGAACAGCTACCCACGCCAGTGTTCTGGTCTGGAGAATTTCATGGATTGTGTCGTCCACGGGGTCCCAAAGAGTTGGACTGACTGAGCGGCTTTCACCTTCACCCTGTGTCTAGCCATTACCATGGACCAGTGAATCTGAACTACCTGCAGATCAAGTTCTTCTATCTACTTGTTTTTTTGGCTGCACTGGGTCTTTGTTGCTTTGCACAGGCTTTCTCTAGTTGCAGCAAGTGGGAGCTCCCTTCATTGTGGTGTGTGGGCTTCTCATCGTGGTGGCTTCTCTTACTGTGGAACACAGGCTCTAGGCATACAGCTTCAGTAGTTGCCGCAAATTGCAGCTTGTGGGATCTAGAGCATGGGCTCAGTTGTGGTGCATGGGTTAGTCGCTCCGTGGCATGTGGGATCTTCCTGTACCAGTGATCGAAATTGTGTCCTCTGCACTGACAGGCAGATTCTTATCCACTGCACCACCAGGGAAATTCTCAACTTCTTTCTTATCCAATAAACTAGCTATAATGTCTTTTTGTTCCTGTATCATGATTTTGAATTAATGCTAAATTATTCTTAAACACTTAGCTCACTTGGCGCTTTCTATAGAGATATTTATAGAGACATCTTTTTGTGTAGACATTCAGAAATCAGATTGTCTTAGTTTACCAAATGTAATCCATTTTTGTCTAGGACTTGGGACTACTTTAATTTTGTTTTATTTGAGCTTGGTGTTTGTGATAGCCATGAAAATGCACTTTAAAGATCTCTAACTGTAGGGAGCTTAATTGACCAAGTGCCTTTGTTGCTGGACTCTGAAATTCATTCCTGCATTTGCATCAAGGCAAATTCCATGGACCTCTCACAGCCAGTGACTGATCAAAGCAAGGATACTAAGGCTGGTTTCTGGTTTCTGGTTTCTGGTTTCTGGATGATCTGAGACTCTTGATGGCTAATTTTTGGTTTAAGTTCTCTAGAGAACTTTGGTGACAGTTCTCTAGAGAAACAGAACCAATAGGATGTGTACACATATGTGTGTATGTATATATATATATAGAAAGAGAGAGAGAGAGAGGTGAGTGTGTGTGGGGGGGTGGTTTCCCCGGGCTTCAGTGGTGAAGAATCTGCCTGCCAAGCAGGAGACATGAGTTCGATCCCTAGGTAGGGAAGATCCCCCGGAGGAGGACATGACAATCCACTCCAGTATTCTTGCCTGGAGAACCCCATGGACAGAGGAGCTGGTGGGCTAAAGTCCATGGGGTCACGAAGAGTAGGACAGGACTTAGTGACTAAACAACAACAACAATACAGAGAGAGATGTATACACACACACAAAATCCACACTCACAGGTAGTGTGTATATGTGTGTGGTGTGTGTATGTTTTGTAGCTGGAGTTTGGAGGCACTCTCTCTAGAACTTCTTCCTTGGAAGACTTCAGTCCTTTTTCTCTTATGGCCTTCAACTGATTGGATGAGGCTCACCCATATTGTGGAGGATAAACTGCTTCACTCACAATCTATGATTTAAATGCTAATATTATCTTAAAAATATCTTCACCACAACATCTAGATGGATGTTTGATATAACATGTGGGTGACCAAATATCTAGCCAAGTGACATAAAGTAAATCACTAAAATACAGGCTTTACCTATATTTTCAACAAATAGGATGAGATGATGATAGCATTTAACTAAAGGGTAAATTTCTGGATTTCAAACTGAACAATTTTCTCCTTCCACTAATGAAAGAAAATACAATTTAAATTTTTACTTCCTTTAAATGTATTCAGTGGAGACATAGGACTCTCAGGCTACAAAGCCTGCCCTAGAATTAGAAACTGGTCTACAATGTTATGATGATGGTGTACATACATATTTAAGTTTTAAAAGTACAGAAAGGAACAGAGAATAATAGTACACATGCTTTAATTGGTGCTGGGCTTCCTGACAGTAGGAAAAGAGAAGGTGAAAATCTATAGACATTTCAGTGCACAGGAGCTCTTTTTTTAGTATTTTCCAAGTTTCCAACAGAAAGACCTTTGGAGGAGCAAGAAATATAAAAACAAGTGAGGAAATAAAGTACAAATTTTTAAGAGAAATAACTTAGTCCATTTGAAAAGTGATCTTCCCTTTGATGTTACTGAGATTTCTTTGCTAATCTACATTCCAAATAACCAGAAGCAGAATGCCATTAAATTTCCAAAGTTCATTTGTGCCAGCCACCATTTGTTTGAGAGAGTTGATTAATATTTCTTTCTGAATGCTGAGTTGGGAAACTTCTTTATTTTTCAGTGGGGAAGTTGTACCAGATGGCTTGTGGGATATGAGTTCCCCGACCAGGGATTGAAACCAGGCCCAGGCAGTGAAAGCACTGAGTCTCAGATACTGAACTGCCAGGGGATTCCTGGGAAACGTGTATTACAATGACCTGATCAGCGATTTTCAAGTTAAAAAAATATATCTGATGCCTTCTCAGTCTAGGTTGACTCTGTCCGAATTGGGAGATAGAATAGGCAATTTGGAAACACCTTTCAGGAGATTCTGTTCAACTGAAAGTGCTGTCTTATGGAATAGTAAATAATTAATATTTAAATCTTACATTCCACATTTCTGTTTTTCAAGACCAGATTCCATGGACCTAGGGAAAATATAAAGCTAAATAGGTAAAGAGAATGATAGATCAATGTACTTGTCAAATTTGTCCAGCATAATTCAACTATTGTTTTAATTTGCAAAAAAGAAAAACAGACACACATTTATTACTCTGCTGTTCCTTGGCGAAGTGGCCTGGATGCTGATGATGATTATAATTATTATTATTATTTTGAGCAAGATAAGAAAGTGATCATGATCTTCTTGAGTTATAATGAAGGCCAATAATGAAGGTTGCTCAGTTGTGTCCGACTCTTTGCGACCCCATGGACTGTAGCCTACCAGGCTCCTCTGTCCATGGGATTTTCCAGGCAAGAATACTGGAATGGGTTGTCATTTCCTTCTCCAGGAGATTTTCCTGGCCCAGGGATTGAACCCGGGTCTCCCACAGTGTAGGCAAACACTTTACCATCTGAGCCACCAGGGAAGTCCCTCTTGAATTATACTATCATCTAAATTCCAAAGCTCTCACAAAATTGAGCAAACAGAGCCTGTACTTGCATACTAGGAAAAGGAAACATATTGCTGCTGGAAGCCACAGGCCAGGTCAAAAATAAATGTTTATATCACATGGTAAAATAAAAGAGGGATTCTACCCCAAGACCACCTTGATAAAGACCCACAGTTACTGCAGCTGCAAGGGAGAGTCCAGTCAAGGCAGCTCAGAATAAACAGCAGCCTAAAAAGCAAATGTGTTAGCACATTATCTCAAACCCTGCCCCACCTCATAGCCATCTGCTCGCCAGAGATGGTCTAGAATTTCTTGAAAGGGAGAGATACACTAGCAGGGCTGCCGGTCCCCCTCCCCTACAGATCCCCAAAAAGGGAGGGGCAGCAGCATGGGCCAGACTGGGACTCTGGCCTTCTTAGGATGAATAAGTAAGGCATACAGACAGAGTCCCCAAATAACGCATAATTAGATTTATCTGTGGAAAATGGATTTTGTGAGATAAAATTGTTCTTACATTTTAACTTTGGCCCTAAAATGACAGAACTCAGATACCAAAGTTGGATGATACACCAAGATGTGTATTTTCAAGGTAAATGTCCAAGAACCAGTTAGACAACTGACCTACAATAAAGATATAAAGAGTTAATAGCATGGAGCAGGGGTTGGCAACATTTTCCTGTAAAGAGCCAGATGGCTGTGCAAATATTTTAGGTTTGTGGGCTATATGGTCTCTGTTGCAACTATTCAACTCTGTTGCAACACAAAAGCAGCCAAAGCCAGTATTTAAACAAGTGAATGTGGCTGTGTTCCAATAA
This sequence comes from Bos indicus x Bos taurus, assembly GCF_003369695.1. Lineage (NCBI taxonomy): Eukaryota > Metazoa > Chordata > Mammalia > Artiodactyla > Bovidae > Bos > Bos indicus x Bos taurus. Next base: position 109,294,874 of record NC_040079.1, on the reverse strand, counting down.
AACTTTATTTAAAAGTAAAAGACAGGCTGGATTCAGCCCACGAGCTGTAGTTTGTCCACTGCTGGCATTGAGGAAGAGAGGGTTTATGAAGAGGTTCTTTTGGTGACAATTCTCCCAAGCACCATGAGAATCTCATCCTGAGCCTGGGAGGTGGGGAGGAGGCTTCAGGAGGACTATGTGGAGTGCTTGATGCATCCCTTGACTGTATGGGGCATGTTGTTCTCAAGACTGGACATTAGATGCACTCTATACCATCGGTAGAACAAACATCCATAAGTACTTCTCACATACCTGCCTAAGCTGGTCTGAGTTCAAAAGGATCACCTGGGAAGGTAAGAGGACTCCAACCGAGACTATTTCTCTTAGAGCAGAACAAAACCTGGAACAGTATGGGAAGTGGCCCCAGAGAAATTATTGTGACTTGACATTCTCATCTCTAAATTGAGACTGTATTTGAACAGAGGACTATTTTATGCCAAGAGTGAGCCAATAAGTTATGAAGCTGAAATTTCATGCAGTGGCAAAGGAAAAAACCTCCTCCAGTGGGAAAAAAAAAATTGAATGGGATTGTTGAGGCAAAAACAGACAGCATTTCTTATTTGTTTTACAAATATTTTATAACAGAAAACTTCAAAAGCACAGTCCAAAGAGAAGAGCAGAGTCTGATGACCTCTCAGGCCCTCATAATACAGCACTTGTTAACTCTGGTTCAATCTTGTTGCAGCTATAATGCCCATCTACTCTCTTTAATCCATCTCCGTATCCCATACACAGAATTACTTAGAAAAACATCCAATGTCTGTATTTCCTTTAAATTGAAAGTAAGATCCAGAGGTTTGATTTGATTCGGGTCCATTTATTTGGTGAGGACTGTCTCCGGGTTACAGTGAGCACTCCTATAGCGCTTCCAGGACAGTAATTTCTGCTTCTCTCTCAGCAATGTTAATATTGATCAGAATTTAGGACAGTTTGACTCATCTATTATAGTTCTTTATCAGCTTTTAAAAAAAATCAGTTTTAGCAACCATTGATGATTTCCCAGAGCCATAATTCTATTAGGGAAAATGACATTTTGAGTACCTCTCATTGGTTGTGCATTGGTTATATGTATACTTGCTAGAACAATGGGATCCCCTGGATTGGAGACTCATTAGTCTTTTCACAAGAGTCCTTTTTATTCCTTAGCTTTGGAATTTTGCTGTATTTTTGTTTGTTTGGAGGCCTATGAGCTTCTTAGCTATAGAAACAAAATTCACTTCTGCTCAATTGTCACCTACTTCATGAAAAGGAAGCCTGCTTCTCTAATCTACTTTGGTAAGATCTGCATACTTCTATAGGTATAACCTTCAGAGAACTGGTTGGTCCTCTGCTTTGAAAGATCCTTCAGTGCCAAGTACAGAGTACCTTCCCAGTCTGCCCGGTAAGATTACGTGTTGTTGTTGAGAGGTTTTCACCTTTTTTGTGAAATGGTTTTGCAGATAATGTAATGTCTTGGTACCATAACCACTGTCTTTTGATTCTGAAAAATTTTCACATTTGAGAAGAAAGTAGACAATCTTCCTCAATCCGTGCCTTGGTTGTTAATTGAGGGAATGGTGGGTTTCTGTGCATCTGAATGAGTGCATTCACTGCTTCTCATTCCTTCCGTGTTGTTGAGTCATTAAGTCGTGTCCTGCTCTTCTGCGACCCCATGGGATGTAGCCCGCCAGGTTCCTCTGTCCATGGGATTTCCCAGGCAAGAATATTGGGGTGGGTTGCTGTTTCTTTCTCCAGGGGATCTTCCTGACCCAGGGATTGAATGCGTGTCTCTTGTGTCCCTTGCTTGGCAGGCAGATTCTATACCACTGAGCCATCTGGGAAGCCCAATTCCATCCGGCTCCTTCTTATTCTGCCCTCAGTGGTGGTGTCCAAACCACGGAAGATATTTGATAGTTTTCACATCTCTTTTTCATCACAATCTATGTGGGACTTACAATGTGCTTACGAGGAAATATAAGTACTGTATGCACAGGGCCAAAAAACTAGAGGCTGTATCTATAAATTTGCCAACTTAAAGTATGGTGGGAGGAGAGGGTAGGACAAACAGAGAGTAGCAATGACATATATACAGTATCATGTGTGAAACAGGAGACTGGGGGAAACTGCTGTATAATAGAGGGAGTCCAGTTTGGTGCTCTGCGATGACCAAATGGATAAAATGGGTGGGGGCGGGGAAGAGGGAGACTGAAAAGGGAAGGGATAATTATGACTGATTCACAGAAGAGACCACCACAACACTGCAAAGCAATTATCCACCAATAAAAAAAAATAAGTATACATCTTGGGTCTAAAAAATTAAGTGGTATTTTGTCCATATTCCTGGAGGGAGAAGGCCAAACTCTTAAATAATCTCAATGTCGTAAGCAAGTGGGCCTCCAATGGAAAATCCCAGGTAAAAAGACACTTTTTCTATGCTTCTACCACTTCTGAGTTGACCCAGAAAAGCAGGTGTGATGGGTATTGTGATTTTTTCATTGATTCCATATTCTATGTGTAAACAATTATTTCCAACTCGTCCCTTTAACCGAAGCAAAAGCTTTTGGACTTTTTTCTCCTTCCATACATCTCCACTCTGCCACAAGAAATTAATATCAGCTGTCTTTTCAAAACATTGATCAATTTTTCCTTTGTGAACAAGTCTGTTCACACTGTACCTTTCCCAAGAAAGAAATAGGCAATTGGTTGCTTTGTACGATACATATGCTTATATTGTCCCCGAAAAGAATTTTCCAGTGACGAAGCATACTTTTCCATTAGTCTAGAATCTTGATCTAGTTGTTGGTTTTCCGGCCAGAATAAGAGGGAAGCTAGGAAATAAGGTTCTGGATACCGATACGACATTCCTGTTTGTTGTAAGAGTTCTCGAAGCTGATCTTTCAGTTTTTTAATTGGCTTCACTATTTTGGAGGTCGGTTTAATACAGTAGAGAATGATGTTGGCCAGGATGAAATTTTGCTTTTCCTTTATCAGGATTTTGACAGTGCATTGTTCAAAGAGAAAAGTATATTTGTCCATTATATCTTCCATGGTGTGTACAGCGTCTTCTTGAGCTTTGATAAGATATTCCAAGAGTCCAGAAAACTTGTCTGCTTTTAAAACTTCCAGGCTTCTCCGATACAGCTCTACCTGAAGCGGTACACTAAGCTTTGAACCAAAATCTTTGTTCTGTAATTCTTCTGAGGGGCCGAATATATCTGCATACTTCTTAAAATACCCAGCCACCTTTCTCCGAGTTTTGGCCTCTTCATTTTGTTTAATGTTGTTCCTAGGTTTTAGAAGGACAAAGTATTCATCAAAAAAATCAAAGGACTTTTTCAAAGAAAATTTCAAATTTGTTAGGTAAGAAATAAAGTTCTTGAGGACTAATTTAAATTCATTGTTTGCTTCTCCAGGAATATCTTTACTTCCTGATATAAAATTGATCATATCTCTTTTAGACAGTTCATTTTTATTGTCAAAAAAAGGAATGAACTGGAGAATCTGGATTGTGTAGAGCCCAACTTCTATCTCCCCTAGATAGCCAGCTGTATTGTAAGTATCATACCGCCTTTTTGACTTCTGATAAAATCTTTCCTTACCTTCATACTCTCTATCCTCACTTTGCTGTTGAGATTCCTTGAATGCATTTGAGGCCTGTACTGCTAAATCCAAAAGGTCAGATAGCTCCCCAACAGAAATGCTCCTGTTTCTTTCATTATCGTCCATCCACCATCTTATTTTACTTTTGAAGACTTGACCCAGTGTATCTGAGATATAAGAATTGTCAGGTTCTATCTTTTTTGCTTGATTTGCCCAGTGTAGAGCACTGTCAAAGTCCTTCTCTTTAATGTAGAAATGTCTTGTCAAGGCTTGGCAAATGAATGCATTTGGGTTGAACCGACGAATACCTCCACGTAATACATTTTTAACTGCCACGTTCCCTTCTTCTTTATGTAATGCTTCAATGAACGGGGAGAACAAAGTTCCCATTTCACCTTCATTTTCATTGCGCTGTCTTGTCAGCAGCAGTGTTTGCACATCTTCTAAAAATTGCTTCTTCCTATTCCAGTATCATAGAACAAATTTTCTGTTAGCATGTCCAGCGTAATTTGACTCTTATCCAAGTCATAGCTTATCTTCAATTCTTCCAGTGAACGAATGGCAATCAAAGGGTGAATAATGCGTACTCCACAGTAGTTCCCACATTCTACCACCTCTGTTTTTATTAGAATTGTAGAGTAGGTGCCCATTTTGTCTTCAAATTTTTCTGTTCCCCAGAAAGCTTTCTTGCTTGTGATTCCTAGGAACTTTTCACACTGTGATAGTGAAATGGTGGTATCTGGCACATATGAGTTAAGAAGGGCCAGAAAGGAAAAAAGCTTTGCTTCCTTGGTGGAAATATTTTGTTCTTTCAGGATATTCCTGACCACATCTTCTATGTACTTTTTATTAAAGTTGGTTTTCATAATCATGAAGGAATAAAAATCTTGAAAGTTTTTATGTTGGTCTTCAATTTCTTTCAATTTAAGCTCAAAAGCTCTCTGTTCTTTGGGAGACAGTTGTTGTATTAGGGCAATACTGTCTGAGATCTTTGCACTTTTTTCAGGATTCTGTGATCTCCTGCAATTTAGAATGATCACTAGAGGTTTCTCATATCGAATATACCTATTAGCTACAGCTGTATGAATAGAAGCTTGCAGAAGATAGACATTATCCTGTTCTTCAAAATCATCAACAAGCAGTAATATAGGTAAGTATTCCTGATTATTTGTTGTCCCATAGGTTATTAAATTAGTCACTTGTTCTCCAATTTCAGAAAAATCCACTGTCTTGTTTTTTAGCACAGCACATCTGAATTTCTTCCTTAGTTCCCAGAGAATATGCATAGCCAACGTAGTCCCACCACAGCCTGGATGATGATACAGATGAATAATTTTGACACATGTCGACTTAGAAGAATCTGCCCCTCTTTGAATCATTTCTTCAAGTTTTTCATATTTATCCCTTTTCACAAAAGGGGAAGAATAGTTTTCAGAAGAAAAGTAGAAATTCCACCATGTTACTTTGCCTCCTCGATAAAAATCTTCCTCTTTCAATGCTTTGAATTCAAGTAATTTTTTTTTGTCTTTCTCTAATATTGTATCTTCACATTCATTTTCACAGAGAATTTCCAGAGCAGTCATGATATCTTCTTCTTTTTTCAGAAGGACAGTAGATGAACCGATAGATGGTAAAAATCTCTTGGAAGATTGAGTCACAGATTTTAGCTTAAGAATAGTTCCATTTATCTCTTCAAGACTTAAAGAAGAAACACATTGGTTTGATAATTCATCTTGCTGTGTTGTTAATCTTGCTTCAAGTAGATCTTTCCATCCCTGACATATGCGTGAATCTACACAAATACACAATATATTTTCCATTCCTTTGAGATCTTGGTAGAAAGCACAGAAAGTCTCAATGAGGGGGTCTCTTGGGTCATCAACGGAGGAGAGTAATAGAAATACCACCAAAAACTTCCCTCTTGGCATTATGTCTTCTTGGGTAAGAAATGAAATCAGTTTCCTGACTTCAGATGCTTTTTCTCTTTGCCAGGAACTTGCATCTAAGGGTTTATACTCTTCACTGTCAAGATCTAACCGGCCATTGCAGAAAATCCAGCTGAGTTGTTGATAAAGATTCAGACTAGTAATCTTCTCAGTTGTGGTTTTCCCCTCCACATACAAACTTGGGAAGTGAAGATTTACTACTCGGGTTTCTTTGTATGCTTTGACCACACCCTTGCTCACAGATTCAGGATCAAACTCCAACACAGCAAACCATTTAATTTCCTTTAGGAAATCTAAGTGTTTGATTTGTGTAGGGTGGCATTTATTTATTACAAGAATGTACCAGTCGTAGTATGAATTATCTAACAAATCCTGATTTCCTGTCAACAATTTAACAAGCTTTGGCCCCTCGCTTTCTTTTTTATTTGTTTTCACTCTGCATTTCTCTTCTGCCTCTTTCCTAGATTCTGCAAGTCTTTTCAAATCTAATTTAAATGCTTTGAAATCCATATTACTTTTCATGATGTCCTTAGAACTGGCCCCATCTCGCACAAAGACTGAGAAGTTTGGACTTTGTTTCCATATTGTGTTGCTGCAATTTTGCATTTTAATCTGGAAATAATCAACTTCACATTCAGAATATTTTGGAACAACATCCACTTCAATAACAAATCTGTCAGATAGAGTACTGTTTGGCAGTAAAACTTCTACAAATCTTGGCTCTCGAATGCAGTTCTTTGCTTTTGGACCTGATGGTCTTCAAATATTGGTGGATCATCAGATTGAAGTGGTCAATGAGGGCTTCCTTGGTGATGGTGGTAAATTCCACGCCAACAATTGTTCCATGAGGTTTGTCCTTGACTCCAAAATGAATGGTGCCATTGGTACGTGAGTTCATACAAGCAGAAGCAAATCGGAACACCTCATTGCTAAATTTCATTTTAGCATCCTCTTCCGTGCCTGTTTCTGTGTTTGTGAAGGCTTTGAATTCATGTATTGGATCAATGAGATTGAGTGGTCCTGTTTCAGGCTGTAGTTTAAAATTCAATTTGTAACGATATGGATCACTGAATTCATCAAAAGGGTATGCCATGCATGTCGGTTCTGTGGATGGCTGCTTTTTCTTTGTGTCATCTATTTCATCTTCCATGAACTCATTTTTCAGTGACTTAGAACCTTTAGTAACTGTACTCACTGTAGAGTCATTAACCTTATCTGATTTCTTTTTATTCTTTTGTTTTGAAGTCCCTCCATCTTTCTGCTGTGTTTTAGGAACACTTTTACTGCCTTTTCCGCTCTTACATGTCTGGAAAGGATCTCCAGAGGATGTCTCCAGCAACTCTTTGAAGAGCTGTTCTATTTGGATAGCTGGTCCAAATGTTATGCCCATAGCAACAAGGTGATCTTTAGTTAAGTACTTCAAGATTGCACCACTCACATCTTGTGCAGTCAAAATTGCTCTGTGTTTTTGTTCAATTTTATGACTTTCTAACCACTGATTTACATCCTCTTTTGTCCAGTCATCTGTATTTTCTGGTAAGTTAAGTTGTGCTGCCATTCTGATACCTATGTATAGAAAAAGAAAAATTATTTAGTATTTTATAAAGAAATTTAAAAAATAATCAGTTTTTCAATTGACAATATGTGTGTGTCCTAGAAAATTGAAAATGGTGCAAAAGGATATACATGCCCTCTAATGACCCTATTGAGAGGAAATTACCATTATCAGTTTCTTCTATATCCTTCCAGAGAAATACTACCAAATAGAAATGCGTGAGCACTTTTTTCCATTCAAATGGCAACATACCATGCACAATTCTCTTTGCCTTGCTTTATTCATTAACTGCATCTTGGGGATACATATATACATACACACACATATATATGTGTATATATATGTGTGTGTGTGTGTGTGTGTGTGTGTGTGTGTATATATATATATAAAGAGAGAGAGAGAGAGAGAGAAGTTTCATCCTCCTTAATGGTTATTTTCTATAATGCGTGTTAGCTCTATTGTTTATAAATATTCAGTTCTGCTGTAGGAAATAAGAGAAACAAAAAAGGCTATATAAAACTAAAGAGAGATGGACATGTAAAATGAGAAGCATTTATGAAGCAAGATATAGAAGCAAGTAGTTTGTGAAACATGTTATAATAGACATAGATAAAGTAAATAGAGCTGCTGCTGCTGCTAAGTTGCTTTAGGCATGTCCGACTCTGTCCGACCCACAGACGGCAGCCCATGTGAGTGTTAAACATAGTTAGGAAGAGACTGAAGGGCCAAATAGGTATTAAATATTCATGAAGCACTTTATATGTTTAAAATTTTAATTGGGTCACCTACTGTTGACACCCATTCTGATCTTTTGTGTCCTGTAATTAAGAAACATAAACAAAATCCTGAGTGGTTTATCAGGCTGGTTGATGAGTTAGAGCTGCAGTCAGGCGTACATGCCCCTCTGCAGCTCTCTGATTGGTGCAAGTGGATGTCACTGACAAGGTATCTTGTATTTGTTGATTTCCCTTGGAAAGACCTTAACTTTCATTCTCAAAACCACACAGTGGAGAATGCTGACACTGCAGAGAGGGAGAGAGAGGATATATGAACTTGTATAACTCAGGTCATAAGACCCTTCCACTCTTCTTATATCGTATCCCAAGTGTGTTACCCATCTCTTCCCCCCTGCTTTTTGTTGTGTATTTAATTGATTTAATAAAGATGTGCCTCAAACACCTTAGATTGATCTGTGAGCCATTCAGTTTCATGACTTCTGGGATAGCTTGCTGGGCAGTGAATTTAGAGGTTACTATTACATTCATGTAAATTTTCACATAATAGTTGGTAATAGCTGATTCCTGGGCAGTAGCAAATGGCATTACTATTAAGTGGCATTACTATTCAGTATACAAATGGCAAGCTGCTATTTGGAAAACCATTGGCAATCCGGGTTACAGAAATATAGCAATGCTTAGGGGAAAAACAATTAGGCAATAGTAGTTAGCTTTAAGTACAACCCCAAAGGGCTCAAAAATGTGAGCTTTAAGTACAGCTTAAATAGTCAGCTTTAAGTACAATCCAAAAATGGCTCCAAAAATGTGAGCCATTCCTATAAAATCACTATGGGAGAATCAAATCAACAAAGAAGAAAAGTCTGGGGGATAGTGGAAAATAGACTATATAGGTACACTTCCATGAAATAATTAGTACACAGGCATATTGCCTACAAGAGGCAGATACAAACTCAGGTTAGTATTTACTTTCCCTTCCAGACATAAAGCTGCCAGACCAATGGCCCAAGGTTAAAGATATTATTCTCTGGTTAGCAATTCCTGTATTTGTATTCAGTGAATAAAAGATACACCTTATCTTTTGCTATATCAACACAAAACCCGCCAAAGATATGCACAATTGATGGAAATTCTTACAATATTATGACAACCAGAAACCACAGAGATGTAATGCCTTGTAAAAAAGGTTAATTAGGTGAAATTTCTTTCAGTAATTTGGCCTGCAGATACTGAGTAGCTCAAATTTAAAATAAGCTGGGGAAAGAGAGAAAGAGAAGAGGTGGGAAATTGTTTTAAGTGCACTAATTTTTAAAGTAAGCCCTTTTGTGGGACTATATCAAACTCAAAAACTATGCATCGAAGGACACAATGAATAGAATGAAAAAGTGACTTATGGAGTGGGAGAAAATATTTGTAAAGCATAGAGCTGATGAGGGGTTAATCTAGAATACGTTAAAAAAAATCTCCTACAACTCAACAACAACAAAACAAATAACCCAATTAAAAGTGAGCAAAAGACTGAAACATTTCTCCAAAGATGATATACAAATGACCAACAAGCACATGAAAAGATGTTCAACATCACTAATCGTTCATTTCAGTTCAGTTCAGTTCAGTCACTCAGTAATGAATCCCATGAATCGCAGCATGCCAGGCCTCTCTGTCCATCACCAACTCCTGGAGTTCACTCAAACTCATGTCCATTGAGTCAGTGATGCCATCCAACCATCTCATCCTCTGTCGTCCCTTTCTCCTCCTGCCCCCAATCCCTCCCAGCATCAGAGTCTTTGCCAATGAGTCAACTCTTCACGTGAGTTGGCCAAAGTACTGGAGTTTCAGCTTTAGCATCATTAGAGAAATACGAACCTAAAACACAATACTGTATCATTTCACATCTATTATGATGCTGCTGCTGCTGTTGCTAAGTTGCTTCAGTCGTGTCCGACTCTGTGCAACCCTATTATGATGACTATTAAAAACCTCCAGAAAATAACATGAATTAGTGAGGACAAGGTGGAGAAATTAAAGGAAACTTTGTGCACTACTGGTGGGAATATGAAAAGATGCAACCTACACAACCTACCTTAAGAGAATGGTGAAGGAAGTTCTCTAAACAGAAAATAATACGAGAAGGAACCTTGGTATATTAGGAAGGAGAAAAGAACATAGTAAGCAAAAAGCTAGTAAATATAATAGACTTCTCTTTGGTTTTTAAAACTTATGTTTGATTTTTAAACCACTGTCTGATATGGTTCTAAATGTATTTAGTGAAAATATTTAAGATCATTATACATGACAGGGTTAGGGGATACGAAGATTTCTATGCTTCACTCAAACTGGGAAAAAAAACCCACTATTGAACTATCATAAGTTATGTATACATAATGTAACATCTACAGAAACCAATAAAAAAGTTATATCAAGTTTCCGTCACACATACAAATTTGACAACTCAAATGAAATGGAACAATTCCTCAAAAAACAAACTTCTGTAGTCCATTTAATATGAAACAGATTATTTGAATGGTCCCATAACTTAAAAGAAAGCTAGATTTTTAATTTTAAAGATCTCCCTACAAAGAAAAATTTCCAGGTCTATATAGATTTACTGAAGAATTCTACCAAACATTTAAAGAATTAACACTGATTTTATATAATCTCTTCTAGAACACAGTAAAAGAGGGAATTCTTCTCAATTCAGTTTGTGAAGCTGGTAGTACCCTACTAGCTAAGCCTCTGCAAACCCAGCCTTGAGGTGAGCTTCAGTGAACCAAGACTCCTGCCTCACCCTAGTAACAAGAAGGTTACCGGAGACCCCAGGCTCAAGGTAGTCTCCTGCAGAATCAGGTTCCTGCCTTACTCCAGGACTGGGCCCGCTCCTATGAACCTAGGCTCTCTGTTTGCCCAGGTGCTGGGCTGGGCTCTATGAACACAGACTCCAGACTGGTTCCTTTGGAGTCAGGCTCCTGGCCTGCCCCAGATTCCAGACTGGCTCCTGAGGACCTAGGCACATGGCCAGCCCCAGTGTCAGGCTGCACCTCATGGACCCAACCTTCAGGCCAGTGTCAGCGGCCCCAGGCTATAGGCCAAATTCTCTTGCATCAGTCCATCACCAGGACTTCAGGGGCCAGGGTTACCCCATGGACCCAAATGCCAGCCCACCCTTATAAACCCAAGCACTAGTCTAGCCCAGCCACTGACCCGGGCACCAGGCCTGCCCACTTGAGGACGCCAGCATCAAGCTCATCTTCAGAATCTACCAGACAATTCACCTACAGTCTCTGGACAAGGTGACTGGAGAAGGCCTTTTCCTGCCTAAGCCCAATCTGTGAAGACTGGAAGAGGTGCTTACTTCTTCAAATGTGTAGACAATAATGCAAGGCCACAAGAATTAGGAATAATCAATGAAGCATGACACCATCAAAGGAAACTAATAAAGCTCCAATAAATGACCCTAAAGAAATGAAACTCAATGAACTACCTGATAAATACTTTCAAATAATCTTCATACAAAATCCTGTCAACTACAATAAAACACAGACAAACAAAATTAGTAAAACAATGAATGAACAAAATGAGAGGTTCAACAAAGAAACAGTGACCATTAAAAACAAACAGAAATCCTAGCATTGCAGAACACAATGATTAAATTGAAGAATTCAATAGAAAGCTTCAATAGCGGACTCATCCAAGCAAAAGAATCAGTGAACTTGTGAAGACAATACATTTGAAATTTTCCATTCAGAAGAGCAAAAAAAAAAGAAAAAGAAAAAAGAATGATAAAGTGAAAAAAAAGCCTATGTGCATTATCGGATACCATCAAATGTAACAATCCATTCATTGTTGGAATCCAAAGAGAAGAGAGGAAGAAAAAGGCAGAAGGTTTATTTAATGAAATCATGGCTGATATGACCCAGCAATCCCACTGCTGGGCATACACACTGAGGAAACCAGAATTGAAATAGACATGTGTACCCCAATGTTCATTGCAGCACTGTTTACAATAAGCTAGGACATGGAAGCAACCTAGATGTCCACTGGCAGATGAATGGATAAGAAACTTGTGCTACATATACACAATGGAGTATTACTCAACTATAAAAAAGAACGCATTTGAGTCAGTTCTAATGAGGTGGATGGAACTGGAGCCTACTACACAGAGTGAAGTAAGACAGAAAGAAAAACACCAATACAGAATATTAACACATATATATGGAATTTAGAAAGATGGTAATGACAACCCTATATGCAAGACAGTAAAAGAGACACAGATGTAAAGAACAGACTTTTGGACTCTGTGGGACTCTGAGGGTGGGATGATTTGAGAAAATAGCATTGAAACATGTATATTACCATATGTGAAATAGATCGCCAGTCCAATTTCAATGCATGAAACAGGGCACTGAAAGCCAGAGCACTGGGACAACCTGGAGGGATGGAGTGGGGAGAGAGACATGAGGGGGGGTTTGAGAAGGGGGGACACATGTACATCCATGGCTAATTCATGTCAATGTATGGCAAAAACCACCACAATATTGTAAAGTAATTAGCCTCCAATTAAAATTAAAAAAAAAAAAGTCATGTCTGTGAACTTCCCAATTGTTTGTGGGGGTGGTGGGGAGGGGTAGAGATTTGGACATTGAAGTTCCTGAAGCTCATAGATTTCCCCAAGAGTTCTGATACAAAAAGATCTTCTCTAAAACACATAATAAGACTAAATCAAAGACAAAGAATTTTAAATGCAGCAAGAGAAAAAAAATCCCACCTACATGGGAACCCACATAAGACTATCAACAGATTTCTCAGCAGAAATCTTACAGGCCAGTAGAGAGTGGGATGACATATTCAAAGTGCTAAAAGACAAGCGTTAACCATGAATACTTAAGAAACTTTCAAGTTGTCCTTCAGAAATGAAGGAGAGATAAGGACTTTCCCAGACCAAAACAAACAAACTGTAGAGTTAGTCACCACTAAACCTATCTTACAAGAAATGCTAAAGGGAGGCCTTTGAGTTGTAACAAAAATACGCTGACGAATGAAAAGAATATGGAAGTATGACACTTACTGTAATGGTGAAAATATAGTCAAATCCAGAACATGCTAGTACTGTAATGGTGGTAGATAAATCACTTTTAACTCTGATGTAAAAGTAAAAGACAAAAGTACTAAAAAATAACTGTGAGTAAAATAATGTGTTTATGGATACAATATGAATAAAAGATGTAAACTGTGGCATTAATAACACAAAATGTGGAGGGAGAAGTTAAAGTGTAGAGTTTTTGTATGTGGGTGAAGTTGTTATAAACTTAAAATAGACTGTTATATCTATAGGATAAATAATGTAAAGCTTCATGATTACTACAAGTAAAAAACCCATAGTAGATATACAAAGGGCTTCCCACGTGGTATTAGTGGTAAAGAACCTGTCTGCCAATGCAGGAGACTTAAGAGACTTGGGTTTGGTCCCTGGGTCAGGAAGATCCCTTGGAGGAGGGCATGGCAACCCACTCCAGTACTCTTGCCTGGAGAATCCCAGGGATGGGGGAACCTGGCAGGCTACAGTCCATAGGGTTGCAGAGTTGGACATGACTGAAGAACTTAGCACACAAGCATGCACAGATATACAAAACATAAAAAGAAAGGGGTCAAAGCATACCTCTACAACAAGTCATCAAATCACACAGGAGGACAGCAAGAGAGGAAGGAAGGAAGAAACAAAGGAATTACAAAACAGCCAGAAAACAACAAACAGAACGGCAACAGCAAATCCTGTGTGCATGTTTGCACAGTCACTCAGTCGTGTCTGACTCTTTGCAACCCCATGGGCTGTAGACCACTAGGCTCCTCTGTCCATGAGATATTCCAGGCAAGAATATTGGAGTAGGTTACCATTGCCTGCTCCAGGAGATCTTCCTGACCCTGGGATCAAATTCATGTCTCTTGCATCTCCTGGAGAGATTCTTTACCTCTTTACCTATCAATAATTACTTTTAAATATGAAAGAATTAAATTATCCAATCAAAAGATATAGTGTGTCTGAATGGATTAAAAAAAAAATCAGATCTGACAGTGATATGCTGTCTTTTCAAGAGACTCATTTTAGACTTAAGGACATACATGCAGTGAAAGTGAAGGGATGGAAAGACATATTCCAGGCAAATAGCAACAAGAAGAAGGCAGGAGTTGTTATAATTAGACAAGATGGACTTTAAGTCAAAATGGTCAAAAGAGACAAAGAAAGTTACTATATAATGATAAAGCAGTCAATTCATCAAGATGATAATATATAATGCACCAAAATTTAGGTACTTCAGTGTACCTAAAAATAAAGCAAGTATTAGTAAAACTAAATGGGAGGAATAGACATATACAATAATAGTAGGTGACTTCAATATCCCAGTTTTAACAATGGATAGATCATTCAGACAAAATATCTATCAGGAAACAGCATACCTAAACAACACCATAGGTCAGATGGATCTAACAGACATATTCAGTACATTCCATCCAAGAGCAACAGCATACACATTCTTTCAACGTACACATGGAACATTTTCCAGGATAGATCTTACATTAGTTCACATGAGAAGTCTTAACAAATTTAAGAAGCTTGAAGTCCACATCAAGTGTCTTTTCTGACCACAATGAAATGAAACTAGAAATCAATAATAGAAGGAAAATTGTATAATTCATAAATATGTGGAAGTTAAATAACATACTTCTGACCAACCATTTGGTCAAAGAATAAGTCAAAAGGGATATCAAAAAATATCTCGAGACAAATAAAAGTGGAAACACAACACACCAAAACTTATGAGATGCAGCACAAACAGTTCTAAGAGAATAGTTAATAGTGACAAAGGCCTACATTACGAAAGATCGCAAATAAGCAGCCCAATGTTATACCTCAAGGACAAACTCAACCTAAAGTTCACAGAAGGAATGAAATAATAAAATCAGAGAAGGAATAAGTGAAATAGAAACTAGAAGAACCATGGAAAAAGTCATATTTTCCCACTGCCAGACCTCTGGACTGGAAGGACTGATGTGGGGCTCAGAATCTCACTCCCATGAGAAAACCTGTGTAATATAATTATTCTCTTATCTGTGTGTCACCCACCTGGGGGGATAGGCTTTAGTTGTTATATCTTTAGTTGTAGAGGATCTTCTCTCGTAGGTTTCAGTGTTTTTCAATGACAGTTGTTCTGCAGATAGTTCTTCAGATGGTGATTTGGGTGTGTTCAGGAGGTGAGCTTAGGGTCCTTCTACTCCACTGTATTCAAAAGAAGATCTTTGCGTCAATACCAAGTTTCTTAAAAATAGTTTGTATCTCAAAGCAGCAGGGCATGAAGGAAATAACACTGCAAAGAGAAAAGAACCAGCCAAATCAGTGACGGAGCCATCAATCTTCTCTTGCTACTAAGAGCTATTGTTTTGTAACATAAACAAAATTGACAAACCTTGAGCTAGACTCAGAAACAAGTAGAGAAAACTCAAATATATAAAGTTACAAATGAAAGAGAGATGTTACAACTGATATCACAGAAATGCAGAGAATATTAAGAGACCACTGTGAACATTTATATGCCCCAAATTGGACAATGTAGAATAAACAAATAAATTCTTAGAAACATACAAACCATCAAGACTGAATCATGAATGAAGAATCTGAACAGACCAATGAGTAAGGAGTTTGAATTAGTAACTGAAACCTCCCAGACCAATAATGAGTAAGCAGTTTGGACTGGTAATTGAAACCTCACCAAAAAGGAAAAATCTCACACCTCATGGCTTCACCAGTGAATTCTGCCAAATATTTAAAGAAGAATTAATGTTAATTCTTCTTAAATTCTTCCAGAAAACGGAAAAGGAGGGAACAGTTATAAGTACGTTTTATGAGGCCAGCCTAATGATGATACCAAGGCCACTTAAGGACAATACAAGAAAAAGGAAATTACAGACCAATATCACTGATGAACATACATGTTAAGAATCATCAACAAAATACAAACAAATGTAACTCAACATTATAAGCATTATAAAGATCATATACCATAATCAAATGGGATTTATCTCTGGGATGGAAGAATGGTTCAAGATATGCAAATCAATAAATGCAACATACCACATTAAAAGAATGAAGGATAAAAACCATATGATCATCTCAATAGATCCAGAAAGAGTATTTGATGAAATTCTTTACTTGTACTATATGATAAAAATTCAACAAATTTGGTATAGAAGGGTTGGGGGTTATTACCTAAATGCAACAAAGGCCATATATGACAAGCGCATGGCTAACATCATACTCAGTAGTGAAAAACTGAATGCTTTTCCTCTAAGATCAAGACAAGAATTCCCACTCCCAGCACTTTCCTTCTATATAAAACTAAAAGTCCTAGCCAGAGCAATTAGCAGAAAAATAAATAAAGGCCTCCAAACAGGAAAAGGAAGCAGCAAAATTGTTTCTGTTTGCAAAGATATTATACACAGAAAACCTTGTGTGTGTGCTGAGCTGCTCAGCTGTGACTCTTTGAGACCCCATGGACTATAGGCCGCCAGACTCCTTTGTCTGTGGGCATTCTTCAAGCAAGAATAATGGAGTGGGTTGCCATGCTCTCCTCTAGGGGGTCTTCCTAACCCAGTGATTGGACCCAGGTCTCCTGCATTGGAGACGGATTCTTTACCATCTAAGCCTCCAGGGAAGCCCATAAAACCTTCAGTTCAGTTCAGTCACTCAGTCATGTCCGACTCTTTGCGACCCCATGAATCGCAGCATGCCAGGCCTCCCTGTCCATCCCCAACTCCTGGAGTTCACTCAGACTCACATCCATGGAGTCAGTGATGGCGTCCAGCCATCTCATCCTCTGTCGTCCCCTTCTCCTCCTGCCCCCAATCCCTCCCAGCATCAGAGTCTTTTCCAATGAGTCAACTCTTCGCATGAGGTGGCCAAAGTACTGCAGTTTCAGCTTTAGCATCATTCCTTCCAAAGAACACTCAGGACTGATCTCCTTCAGAATTGACTGGTTGGATCTCCTTGCAGTCCAAGGGACTCTCAAGAGTCTTCTCCAACGCCACAGTTCAAAAGCATCAATTCTTTGGTGCTCAGCTTTCTTCACAGTCCAACTCTCACACCCATACATGACCACTGGAAAAACCATAGCCTTGACTACACAGACCTTTGTTGGCAAAGTAGTGTCTCTGCTTTTCAATATGCTGTCTAGGTTGGTCATAACTTTCCTTCCAAGGAGTAAGTAAAACCTTAGAAGCTACCACCAAAAAAAAAGAGAAAGCCTTTAGAACAAAAAAAAAAAAAAAAAATTAGGAAAAGGTACAGGGTACAAAATCAGTATTAAAAAGCTACATTTCTATACACTAACACTAACTATAAACTATCTGAAAAAAATTAAAATGAGCTCACTTACAGTAGCACAAAAATTACTCAGGGATACATTTAAATAAGGAGGTGAAAGATCCATACACTGAACACTGTGAAACACTGATGAAAGAAACTGAAGAAGACACAAATAAATGGAAAGGTATCCTGTGTTACGAATTAGAAGAATATTAATAAAATGTTTATACTACCCAAATCAATTAGAGATTCAATGCAATAGTTATAAAATTTCCAATGAAATTTTTCACAAAAAGAAAAAAAAAGCCTAAAATTCATATGGAACTACAAAAGACCCATGAAAAAGTGATCTTGAGTAGAAAACACAAATTGCTTAAAGACTTAACTCTAAGACCTGAAACCAAAAAACTATAGATGAAAATAGAGGCAAATCTTCTTGACATCAGTCTGAGCAACAAGCTTTGGATATGACCCCAAAAACACAAACAATAGAAGCGGACACAGACAAATGGACTGCAAACTAAAAACTTCTGCACAGCAAAAGGAACAATGCACAGAAGGAAAAGGCCCCTATGGAATGAGAGAAAATACTGGCAAACCCTATCTCTTCAGTTCAGTTCAGTCGCTCAGTCATGTCCAGCTCTTTGCGATTCCATGGACTGCAGCACTTCAGGCTTCCCTGTCCTTCACCAACTCCTGGAGTTTGCTCAAACTCATGTCCATTGAGTCGGTGATGTCATCCAACCATCTCATTCTCTGTCGCCCCCTTCTCCTCCAAAATACACAAGGAGCTCAAACTACTCAATAGCAAGAAAACAAACAATCTAATTTGAAAAATAAACTAAGAACCCAAACAGACATTTCTCAAACGAAGACACGCAAATGGCCAACAGATATAGGAAAAAAGTGTTTAACATCACTAATCATCAGGGAAATCAAAATCACAATGAGGTAACCCCGTCACACTTATTAGATGGCTATTATTCAAAACAAAACTGATAGCGAGAGCTGGTGAGG
This sequence comes from Bos indicus x Bos taurus, assembly GCF_003369695.1. NCBI lineage: Eukaryota > Metazoa > Chordata > Mammalia > Artiodactyla > Bovidae > Bos > Bos indicus x Bos taurus. The sequence goes on along the minus strand of NC_040079.1, from coordinate 109,276,649 downwards.
ATGTGAAGAAAACACTTGTACATTGCTAGTGGCGATGTAAACTGGTACAGCCATTATGGAAAACAGTATGGAGATTCCTCAAAAAATTAAAAACAGAATTACTCTGTGATCCAGCAATCTCACTTCTGACTATATGTCAGAAAGAAATGAAATAAATATTTTGAAGGGACAGTTGCACGCCCACATGCACTGTAGCAAATAAACATATTTACAATAGCTATGAGAAAGAAGGAAATCCTTCTATTTGTGACAATATAGATGAAACTGAAGGACATTATGCTAAGCGAAATAAGACAGAAAGAGAAAGACAATTACTGTATGAGCTCACTTATATGTGGAATCTAAGAAAACAACCACTTCCCCTTCAAAGTTGAACTCAGACAACAGAGGTTACCAGGTGCTGGAGTGGGGAAGGGGATGGAAAAACTGAAAGTGAGGGGAAGGAAAACCATATTCTGCACAAATTGAAACAAGAAAAGCTGGAGTAGCAATACTTTTATCAGATAAAATATACTTTAAAAGAAAGACTATAACAAATGACAAGAAATAAAGAACAGTGCATAAAGATAAATCAATACAACAAGAAGAGGTAACAATTGAAAATATAGATACACCCAACATGAAAACAAAGTGTTAGTCGCTCAGTCATGTCTGACTCTTTGCAACTCCATGGACTGTAGCCTGCCAGGGTCCTCTGTCCGTGGAATTCTCCAGGCAAGAATACTGGAGTGGGTAGCCATTCCCTTTTCCAGGGCATCTTCCTGACCCAAGGATCGAACCTGGGTCTCCTACATTGTAGGTGGATTCTTTTGTCAGAGTCACTAGAAAGCATTCCCTCTAAGATCAGGAATAAGACAAGGATGCCTACTCTTGCTACTTTTATTTAACATAGCATTGGAAATACTAGTGACGGCAATTAAACAAGAAAAAGAAACAAAAGTCATCCAAACTGGATATGAAGAAGTAAGACTGTCCTTGGAATTCTACCCACGTAACACTATGTATAGAAGATAACAACACTATGTATAGAAGATAACATAACACTATGTATGCTGCTGCTGCTGCGGCTGCTAAGTCACCTCAGTCGTGTCCGACTCTGTGCGACCCCATAGACGGCAGCCCACCAGGCTCCCCCGTCCCTGGGATTCTCCAGGCAAGAACACTGGAGTGGGTTGCCATTTCCTTCTCCAATGCAGGAAAGTGAGAAGTGAAAGTGAAGTCGCTCAGTCGTGTCCAACTCTTAGCAACCCCATGGACTGCAGCCCACCAGGCTCCTCCGTCCATGGGATTTTCCAGGCAACAGTGCTGGAGTGGGGTGCCATTGCCTTCTCCAATACTATGTATAGAAGAACCTAAAATGCCACCAAAAAAACTATTAGAACTAATAAATGAATTCAGTAAAATTGCAGGATGTAAAATTAATATACGGAAATCTGTTGTGTTTCTATATATTAACAACAGACTATCAGAAGAGAAATAAAACAATCACATTTATACTTGCATCAAAAATAATAAATGGGTAGGAATAAATCTAAGGAGGTAAAAGACCTGTACTCTGGGAACCATGTGACACTGATCCAACAAAACGGATGGAGAGATAGAGCGTGTCCATGTGCTGGAAGAATTTATGTTGTTAAAATGGCCATATGACCCAAGGCAATCAACAGATTCAATGCAATCCCTATCAAAATAGCAAAGGCATTTTTCACAGAGCTAGAACAAATAGTTCTAAAATTTGTATGGAACCATAAAAGACCCTGAAGTATTTTTCTCTAATATAGTAAGTAGGAAGAAGAAAACACAGACATTTGAATGTTTCCTACACCGAAATACATGATTTTCCCGTTGCATATGCAGATGAAATTTGCAAAAATAATTTTTCAATTCTATATACTTTACTAAAACTGTCCCTAAAATTTGGTTCTGAGCTTTTTAGCAACTAGTATTTAAAAAAGGAACTTGTTAATTGATTGTTAGTTGATTGATCAAACACATATATATTTATCAGCTGTAGGGTTAACTTTAGGGCTGGTTCGTTTTTCTAAAGGAAAAGGAAATTGAAGAGTAGGGTTTTAATCAGAACTGTATTTCCCTCACCCTCTGGTACTACCTTGTTCCTTACTTTGGAGAAAATCAGACATGAACCCAAGATTTCTATCAGGAAAGAGGAAGGCTGTTATAATTTCAAGTAGTTTGTCTTCCTGTAGTCTGTCTACAACTCGAGCACTATTTCTGTCTCTGTCTGTTTATAATACATATCATCTGACACTAATATCTGAAGATTTATCAGGGAGTTTTATTTTCTGGCAACTCCTTAGAGTAGATTTGTAGAAAGTACATTTTTAAAATTTCATTATATGTTCTTTTTGAAGATGCTGCTAATGCCATGGGGGAGTTAATCAATAAAAATACCTCTAAAGGAAAAGTGCCTTTAGTTTTCAACTGCATCTTTTATGGAATGTTGTGACTCCTTTTCAATTAATATAAAGCACACAGTGTCACAACAGTGAACAGTCTAGGCTAAAAAAAATTAGGCTTAAAATATTATTTTTTGGAATATATTTCAATTTTCTAATTGAGAAGTAGATTCCTTCCTACTCAATAAAATGATGCTATAGATAGTAATAATACTGTTAATAAGCCCAATAAATATTGTACTCACCCAGATTTTTCTTGCAAAGTTCTTCTACATAAATGACAGGAAAAACATGTATTTCGGTGTAGGAGGCATTCAAATGTCTGTGTTTTCTTCTTACTGCTAGGTTACAGAAAAATACTTTTTTTTTCTAGTCAGGTTTTTTTGCACTTTTCTCCTCTGCTTCCACTTCAGTCTGAGCTCTTATTGGCTCAGAAATGGCAGTATTTCTCAGTATGGGTGTGCCGAAACTGGAAGGTGGGGAGAAGGAAGTCTGCAGATTTGATTTCAGTTTCGTTTCTTGAGATCTGCAGTTACTGTGACTTTTTTCTCTCTCTGAAAGGAGTCCTTCAGTAAACCATTACTCATCCACCTTTCTGGTGTGTGTGGTTAGAATTCAAAGGTTAAAATCTACTCTTTGCTTGAGACTTTTGAGGGCTGCCAAGAGCCCAGAGCTTGAGTAGGACTTTAAGCTGGCATTTCACTGGTTTTCTTGGGTGCACTATCCACCTGTCTCTGTTTTCCCAAAGAGAATGTAAAGGAGTGGCTTCCACGGCCTTTTTGGAGCTCCTAGGGACTTCCCAGGTGGTACTAGTGGTAAAGAACCCACCTACAAAGCAGGAGACAAGAGATGTGGTTAGATCCCTAAGTGGAGAAGATCCCTTGGAGGAGGAAATGGCAGCCCACTCCAGTATTCTTGCCTGGAGAAGCTCATGGACAGAAGAGCCTGGTCAGTTACAGTCCATGGAGTCGCAAAGAGCTGGACGTGAATAAGCGACTCAGCATGTTCATGTTCACATGAATGCCAAAGTCCTCCAGGTTAGTTCTGCAGAGCGGACCAGGGTAGGGCAGGGCCCCCAGTGGCCACCCTGCTGGGATTCATCTTTTCTAACGTCTGACTCAGTGACAGGCACAGAACTGCCTGAGAGTGGCAAAGATAGTTAGCCTTTAAAAAATTAAAAGCAAGTGGCACGGCTTTCTTGGAGGCTCAGTGGTAAAGAATCCACCTGTCAATGCAGGAGACACAGTTTTGACCCCTGGTCTGGGAAGATTCCCCACACTGCAGAGCAACTAAGCCCGTGAGCTACAACTACTGAGCCCACATTCTGCAACCGCTGAAGCCCGCGTGCCCCAGAGCCTGCGCTCCGCAACAAGAGAGGCCACCACAATGAGAAGCCGGAGAGCCTCAACTAGAGAGAGTAGCCCCGGCTCATGGTGACTAGAGAACAGGTGCACAGCAATGAAGACCCAGTGTAACCAAAGACAAATAAAAATTCTAAAAAGCAAAAAAAAAAAAAAAAAAAAAATTAATAGCAAGTGTTAACATGTATTATGTGAACTCAATTAGCTCTTGGCTTCCACAGACTGGCTTCATATGTTTTTTAAGCATTTATTGGGCATAATGTATGTACGGACACTGTTGTGCTTTCTACCACTTATTTCCTCTTCACCACAATCCTCTGAGGTAGATGCTATTATTATTTCCATTTTACAGCCGAAGAAACTGAGGCACAAACTGTTACATAATCTCTCTCTCCCCTCTTGCCTCCCTCCTCCTTTCTCTCCAATATGTGCTACTGGTTTTGCTTCTCTAGAGAACCTTGCCTAACACAAAGAGGTTGCAAAAATTAACTGACGCTCTGCTCTCCATACTCAGTTTTATTCCCCTGGCTTGTCTCATTGCTCAGATTCCCTGTGAGGCCAGGTTTCAGTTCTTCAGCAATCCTTCTCATCTATCCTGTGTCTCTCTCCTCATGCTGCCTCTCTGACTACCCAGACAGTGCTTCTCCAATTCTTTATTAGACTGTTTCCCCCTTAAGGAGGAGGATTTCAAAATAGTTGTCCTCACCCTTGAAATTGTACTATTACAGATATACTGCATGAATGTATGTATATCTGTGCCCTATACATAAACAAGGGCATCAAAGGTCATCAGGGAACTGCAAATTCAAACAATGAAATACACACCTATTAGAATGGCTGAAATCCGCTAACACCACCAAAGGCTAGTGAGGATGTTAGAGCAATAGGAACTCTCGTTTATTGCTGGTGGGAATGCAAAATGGTGCAGCCATTTTGGAAGACAGCTTAATGGTCTCTTACAAAACTAAACCTTCCTTTACCATATGATCCAGCAATAACATTCCTTGGTATTTGCCCAGAGGAGTTGAAAACTTGTGTCTACAAAAACACCTGTACACAAAAGCTTATAGCAGCTTTGTGTATAAATGCCAAAGCTTGGAAGCAACCAAGATATCCTTTAGTATGGTGAATGGATAAATAAACTGGTACAACCAGACAATGGAATCTTCATTCAGTGCTGAAAAGAAGTGAGCTGTCAAGCAATAAAAAGATATGAAGGAAACTTAAATGCATATTACTTAGTGAAAGTAGTTAATCTGAGCAGGCTACATACTATATGATTCCAACTATATTGTATTCTGGAAAAGGCAAAACTTTGGAGACAGCAAAAAGATCAGTGTTTGCCAGGAGTTTGGGAGGAGTGAGGAATAAATTGGTGGAGCATAGGGGATTTTTATGACAACTAAATTATTCTATATGACACTATAATGGTTGATATATGCCATTACATACGTATTTGCCAAAACCCATGGAAGATACAACAGCAAGACTGAACCATAAGCTGAACTACGGAGTGTGGGTGATGATGTGTTAATGTAAGTTCATCAATTGTAACAAATGGGCTACCCCGGTGAGGGATGGTGATAGTGGGGGACGTTGTATCAATATATATGTGAGGGCAGAGGGTAGTTGGGAAATCTCTGTATCTTCTCAATTTTGCTATGAACCAAAAACTGCTCTAAAAATGTGGTCTATTTTAAAGAAAGGCCTGATTTTTTTTAAATTAATTTCTTTTTTTTTTTGCTTCTAAGAAGCAGTTTTTACTCCTTGGAGGTAAGTTGAGAATGCATGACCTAGATGTGCATGTACTGTTTGCCTGGATTCCTCCTTACTTCACCCACCCTGTTGGTTCAGTCCTGCTATTGCATATGAATTTCTTGGGCCAACTGTTTCCTCAAGCAGTCCTGTAGAAAACGGAACCAGTTATGTCTGTCCACCTGAGGGGGTAGACTCTGCCAGTGAATTCTGATGTTTTCCAGCTCCTCCTCTTCTTCTGAGCTTTAAGATCTCAGTCTGGTTCTTCAACCATCAGCCCTTTCCTGCTGGGAGTCAGCCTCTGAATAATTCTGGGATGTGACCTGTCTCACTGGTGGTCATGATCTATATTTGAGAGGAATTCTTTGCTATAGATTGGGGGAAGTTCCTTCTCCCTTCCAGGCCTTCTTTTAAACTCTGTTGGAGTGAGATTTTGTTATCTTTAAAAAATTATTTCAATAATTCAAAGACTGAGGATCCCTTTAAGAGTGTTCAAAGTTAAGCTCCCTGGATACTATCTGATCAGGGTTTCTCTTTTAACTCATTTGGGGTGCTTATGCACTAATAAAATTATTATAATTGAGCAAGCACAGAAAAATTGGTCATGATCTAGAAATGCTCTATAGAATAGCTCATGCTTTAATTCCATGCTCTTGTTTTTATATAAAATTTCTCTTAGGAACAAAACCTCCAAAAGTTTTACATTTGATCATGTTCCTCTTTCTCTCAGATGAAGGAAGTATTACAATACCGAGAAGCCTCTTAGCTCATGAGACAGGATTTTTGCAAGCATCCAGAATACATTACCCTTGTTGTCACTGATTCAGAGTAATTAGGACTGAGAGTCATTTGGGGGTGGGGAGTGTTTTTTGTTATTGTTTAAAAAGTTTTAGGGCTTCCCTTGTGGCTCAGTTGGTAAAGAATCAGCCTGCAGTGCAGGAGACCTGGGTTCAATCCTTGGGTTGGGAAGATCCCCTGGAGAGGGGAACAGTTACTCACTCTAGTATTCTGGCCTGGAGAATTCCATGGACTAAGCAAGAGAGTTCCAGAAAAACATCTACTTCTGCTTTATTGACTATGCCAAAGCCTTTGATTGTGTGGATCACAATAAACTGTGGAAAATTCTGAAAGAGATGGGAATACCAGACCACCTGACCTGCCTCTTGAGAAACCTATATGCAGGTCAGGAAGCAACAGTTAGAACTGGACATGAAACAACAGACTGGTTCCAAATAGGAAAAGGAGTACGTCAAGGCTGTATGTTGTCACACTGCTGATTTAACTTGTATGCAGAGTACATCATGAGAAACGCTGGGCTGGAAGAAGCACAAGCTGGAATCAAGATTGCTGGGAGAAATATCAATAACCTCAGATATGCAGATGACACCATCCTTATGGAAGAAAGTGAAGAGGAACTAAAAAGCCTCTTGATGAAAGTGAAAGAGGAGAGTGAAAAAGTTGGCTTAAAGCTCAACACTCAGAAAACTAAGATCATGGCATCTGGTCCCATCACTTCATGGGACATAGATGGGGAAACAGTGGAAACAGTGTCAGACTTTATTTTTGGGGGCTCCAAAATCACTGCAGATGGTGACTGTAGCCATGAAATTAAAAGACGCTTACTCCTTGGAAGGAAAGTTATGACCAACCTAGATAGCATATTCAAAAGCAGAGACATTACTTTGCCAACAAAGGTCCATCTAGTCAAAGCTATGGTTTTTCCTGTGGTCATGTATGGATGTGAGAGTTGGATTGTGAAGAAAGCTGAGTGCTAAAGAATTGATGCTTTTGAACTGTGGTGTTGAAGAAGACTCTTGAGAGTCCCTTGGACTGCAAGGAGATCCAACCAGTCCATTCTGAGGGAGATCAGCCCTGGGATTTCTTTGGAAGGAATGATGCTAAAGCTGAAGCTCCAGTACTTTGGCCACCTCATGCGAAGAGTTGACTCATTGGCAAAGACTCTGATGCTGGGAGGGATTGGGGGCAGGAGGAGAAGGGGACGACAGAGGATGAGATGGCTGGATGGCATCACCGACTCAATGGACGTGAGTTTGGGTGAACTCCGGGAGTTGGTGATGGACAGGGAGGCCTGGCGTGCTGCGATTCATGGAGTCACAAAGAGTCAGACACGACTGAGCGACTGAACTGAACTGAAAAACTTTTAAAAACATATATTCGTTTGTTCTTGGCCGTGCTGAGTCTTTGCTGCGGCGCGTGGGCTTTCTTAGTCGTGGTGCGCAGGTTTCTCACTGCGTGGCTTCTCTTGTTGGGAGCATGGTCTCTAGGGCACGAGGGCCTAGCAGCTGTGTCTCGCCGGCTCTAGAGTGTGGGCTCAGTAGTTGCGGCGCACGGGCTTAGTTACCCCACGGCATGTGGAGTCTCCCTGGACCAGGGATCAAACCCGTGTTCCCTGCATTGGCAGGTAGATTCTTAACCACTGGACCACCAGGGAAGTCCTAGTATTTTTAAGACAGTAATATTTATAGTATATTTTTCTAATTAAAAGACTAATATGTGTCCAATTAAAAAATCAGAAACATCTAGGAAAAAAAAGATCTACCTGACTTCTATCCCTTGTTCACAGTTATTAACATTTTGGGTATACAAGCTCACTCTTTTATAATCTCTCAGCAAAATATTTGCCAACAGAAGCATGTCATAATATTTTGTTCTCCCACTCATCAAACTATAGCTTCTGTTTCCTCACATCATGAACTAGAGTTTCACAGCACAATTTCTTTGGAAAATTTTAAATACAGAGTCAACAGGACAGCATAATGAAAACGGTATCCGTCACTCAGCTTCAGAGCGATTGACTTTCTGCTGTTTTCTCTCTCTTTTTTTACATTCAGTTACTCTTATTTCAGCTATACTTGGTGAGTGAAGTTGCTCAGTCGTGTCTGACTCTTTGCGACCCCGTGGACTGTAGCCCACCAGGCTCCTCCGTCCATGGGATTCTCCAGGCAAGAATACTGGAGTGGGTTGCCATTTGCCCTGAGATAAAACTGGAGTGCACATATATTAAATGTAAAATTTTAACAAACCACCCCAATCTAGACACAGAACATTTCTGTCACCCCCTGTCCCTTCTCAGTCACTACTAACCCCCTCCAGAGTAAACCAGTCTTAGGTGGCGCTAGTGGTAAAGAACCCTCTTGCCAATGCAGAAGATATAAGAGACATGGGTTTGATCCCTGGGTCGGGAAGATCCCCTGGAGGAGGGCATGGCAACCCACTCTAGTTCTCTTGCCTGGAGAGTCCCATGGGCAGAGGAGCCTGGAAGGCTACAGTCCACAGGTCACAGAGTCAGACACTACTGAAGTGACTTGGCACACTCACACACACACACACACACACACAGAGATTAGCTTAACCTTATCTGAGAATTGAAATACTAGAATCATATAGAATATACTCCTCTGTGACTGGCTTCTTTATTCAGTATAATGTCATTGAGATTGGTCTGAATGTTGCCTGCCTCCATAGCTTCTTTCTTTTTATTGTTGAATAGTATTCTGTTTTATTAAAATGCCACATTTGTTTATCCAATTTTCTTTTAATAGACATTTGAGCTATTTCCATTTTTGGCAGTCACGCAGAAAGCTGCTATGACTATTTCTGCACAAGTCTTATGCAGACATGTATGTTCACTTCTCTTAGGTAAACAGCCCTGGCAAGGAATTGCTCGATCAAATATCAATAGCTGCGTGTTTAACTTTTTAAGAAACTGTCAAGCCTTCATCCAAACTCGTACCAGAAGCAATACTCTTCAAGGCATGGTGAGTCTTCACATCAGATCCCTCTCTCAGTCAAAGTGAAATCAGGAACTGGTGTAATCTCACCTGGTAAGTTTAGGAATAAAGAAATAATGATACTCAGCATATCTGTATCAAGAGTCTGAGACTGCCAAATATCACAATTTTACCCTACCACATCTGTGAGTAAAAAGTGTTTTAGTTTAACTGGTACCCAAACTATATGTACCCAACTATATATAACTGCCTAATATGTTCTCACTGTCTTGCTGCTGCTGCTGCTGCTATTGCTAAGTCGCTTCAGTCGTGTCCGACTCTGTGTGACCCCATAGATGGCAGCCCACCAGCCTCGCCATCCGTGGGATTCTCCAGGCAAGAACACTGGAGTGGGTTGCCATTTCCTTCTCCAATGTGTGAAAGTGAAGTCGCTCAATTGTGTCTGACTCTTTGCGACCCCATGGACTGCAGCCTACCAGGCTCCTAGGTCCATGGGGTTTTCCAGGCAAGAGTACTGGAGTGGGGTGCCATCGCCTTCTCCATCTCACTGTCTTAGGAAGGGTCAAATGTGACACTCAATGTTTATATTTTTACAATAGCTACAAGAAGCATCATTTCAGAACTTATAAGATGAGCCAGCAAAGTCAATCTGCTTTATATATATTGAGTGGACAGATGGAAAGTTAATACAAGTAGTTGAAAGAACAAAATAAAATGACATTATGGATATTATGTCCTACCAGGCAGCTCTTGCTCCTTTGCACACCATGAATATCTTTTAAATAATAGGAGACCATGTGGATATTTCCTATTAACTCTTTATTTCTTACTAATTTCTTCTTTGTGGATGGACTTATAAATTGTGTGCTTGTGTGCCATGACTCATTTGAATGCCGCTTTCCATCTTTCTAAGACTGTAAGAACAAAATTAATCTTCCCATGGCTATTTATATCCAATGCATGTGTTCAGTCTTTTGGACACATGAGGCTCCTTGAAGAGTCGACCGCATTTAGGAACTGGCTTATATCCTATGAGCAATAGATAATCATTGCCAACTGTCCACTGGAAATGCCCCGTTTTCCCACAGAGACTAGGTATGTTTGGACAACATACCTAGTTGTTGGAATAGAGACTGTTCCACATATTGTTAAAAAAAAAAAAAAAAAGAATGGTTAAACTCAGAGCGCACAGGTACACTTTATTTACTCAAGAGGCTTCCCTGGTGGCTCAGATGGTAAAGCATCTGCCTGTGATGCAGGAGACTCGGGTTCAATCCCTGGGTTGGGAAGATCCCCTGGAGAAGGAAATGGCAACCCACTCCAGTACTCTTGCCTGGAAAATTCCATGGACTGAAGAGCCTGGTAGGCTACAGTCCATGGGGTCGCAAAGAGTCGGACACGACTGAGAGACTTCACTTCACTCAGCTTTAAGCAGAGACCTCTGATGTCTCTTAAAAAATACCTCCCTGGCGGTCCGGTGGTTAGAACTCTGCACTTTCACTGGTGGGGTCTGGGTTCTATCCCTGGTCAGGGAGCTAAGATCTCCAAAGCTGCACGGTGCAGCCAAAAAAATTTTTTCTTCCCCTTTGTTCCATGTCTCTTTTTGGTAACTTAAAATACTATTCACATGATTTAAAATCCCACATTGGGTGTGCATTTCTTATCATAGTTATTTCCACACTAATATACCAGTTATTCCTTCAGAGTGATATCAAACTGACTGTAAGTTTTTGTCTAATCCAGTCTGTGTTTATTTAGTCAAGTGTTTTGAGGAAATATTGAGAGTATTGTTAATGCTGGGAAATAGAATGATTGTTTGCTAAAGAATTTGCTGATCCAAATAGTCTGTATTTACCTATCCTTCAGAGGTATTGTGATGTGGTTTCACAGTGATTAGTAGAAGCCAACCATGTTTAAAGATATTCTGGCTCTTAGATAGCTCATGCATATTTGGTATTCAGGAATGATATTTATTTTTTCAAATAAAAATGAAAAAATAAAACATTCAAATGGTTTGAAGAAACATTCTGGGGTATAATTTTTTTTTCAATTTATATTTAACTTAGGTATGAGTAATGAACTAAAAAAAAAAAAAAAAACAACTATCTATCCAGTTGTTCACTTCCTTGTTTCCAGTGTGATAATTAGTTTTCCAACTATTGGAAAAATATTGTTTCTACTTGAAATCATATAAACTGATGTACCTATAACATATCTAAATGTGAAGGTGAGTATTGGAAAAGGGGTAAACAATAGGGTTTGAGAAAACTAAGGTTATATGTTTAGGAGAAGGAGATTGAAATAGACTATTAGTGAATAAAGGACTTTAAACAAAGACTGAAATGGAGTGATAAAGATAGTAACTTAAATTCAAGAAGGTCTTGGCAAACTTGGTAAAACACACCCATCTTAGATCAACAAAGCAATATCCATTTAGTGCTTAACAAAAATAAATTGCCTTCATGACTGAATAAACAAAATGTGGTATATTCATACAATGGAATTTATGTGACAATAAAGAAATGAAATCATGATAACGTAACATGGATGAACCTCAAAAACATTATGCAAAACGAAAGGAGCCATTTACAAATGAACATACATTGTGTGATTCCAGTTATATGAAATGTCCAAAATGGGCAAATCCGTAGAGACAGAGAATAGATTGGTGGTTGCCAAGGGCTAGAGGATAGGGGAAATGGTGACTGACTGCTAACGGGTACAGGATTTTTAAGGGTGTGATGAGAATGTTCTAAAACTGTGCACAACTCTATGGATATACCAAAAACCACTGACCTGTATAACTTAAAAAGAATTTTATAGTATGTGAATGATCTCATTCTAATAAGAGCCTACTAAGTGCCAGATATGTATCAGTAACTTATACTATTCAATTTAATCCTTACCAGATGCTTGCAAACAAAGTTTATTCTCACTTAACAAATGAGAAGACAGAGTTCTAACTCACCTGGGTCACTCGCTCAGTGGAGGACTGGCACTGCTGGGCTTGCATGCTAAGCCTGTCTTCTAAGGACAAGCCTTTTCCATTGGCTGTCCTGCTTCACCCTGTTTCCAGAGTTTTCTACTTTAGATCCTCGGTGAGCTCAACTCAGGGGGTCTCTGCATTGTCCTCTGCTCTTTTAACTGCTCTGGCTGTTCCAGCCAGACAGACCTTACTCTGGAGATGCTCCTATCATTCTCCGCAGACCTGCCCTGCCCAGGCCTGAGGCACTATCTTCTCTTAGCCAGTGTCTCACAGTAAGCTCCTCTGGGTGCCCCCAAAGACTGTAAAGAAAAGTTCTAGGTTTTCTCTCCTGTTTGAGCCAATGATTATAGCATTTGCCTCTGGCCCAGAACACTACAAGAAACAGCCCATGAAGGATTTCCTGCTTACAGGCTATTACTTGCCCGGAGAACCGTGTATGCGCACACTGGCATGTGTATATGTGTCTGTAATGTGGGGATGGTGGGAGTGATCTTTTTTTTTTTTCATCACCTAACAGGGAGACAGGCTCTTTCTTGCTTTCTCCTTCATTGTTTGAATTCTCCCAGGAATTCTATCCAGGGAGATGGGATAGAGTGACTGACATCTGTTCTTCCCAAGCCAGTTTTTTTTTTTTTTTTTTAATTCTTTGAGTTATCTCAAAGCTTCCCCCATTATTCAAAAATGAAGACCCTTTATAACATCAACAAATTTCTCAACTGCCCACTCTTATGATGGGAGCTGAGAAGATACATACTGATTTGAAGCTACTGTATATTTGGTAATGCTTTCACATGAATTTTGCACTCTGTCAATTATATGAGCAACTTATATCACTGATCCATATTTGGTCTGGAGTGATATATTGTACTTAATTCAAGGTGACAATAATTTGAGCAAAAAGGTCTTACAGTGCTTTGATATAACTCCTTGGCCCATCACTGTCTTCAACCTTTTTTTCAGCGATGGTTTGTTAATGTTTATACAGAACTTTAGTCTAGTTCACTGTTCTGAGGCTTACAAAGTCTTTTCATGAACATTACCCGATCATATTTACGTTCTGGAGTGTTGGCATATTTTTTAAACATGAGAGAGCTTTATGTTTGGCAAGACCACACAGTGTAAGTAAAGGGGGTGGGGGGAGTTGTGATCAGGAAAACTATTTCATAATTGAATTATGTCTTCTCTCAGCTAATCTGTTTCACCGTTCATTGTGCGTATAGGGCAATCGGACCAGAACCAGTGTTGTCTTGTTTGTTGCTTGCTTTTGCTTTGCTTCTTCAAAAGAAATGCACTTGAAACACCCCTGTCTAAAGTGGGTCAAGGGGGAGCTGCTCCTGGAGCTGCGGAGAGAAATTACAGTTTACCTTCTTTATTCTGTTCTGGGAAAGTTTTGAACCCAGAGTTCTCTTTATGAGTACTTACTCTCAGGATCCATTGCCTAAAGTCTTTTATTTTTTCTCTTGGGGAGTGGTGAGCAGGAAGGATTAAACTAGCAGCTTCAGTGGTGAGAACCAGTGCCCACCCCCACCTTTAGGACACTGGGCCTCAGCAGCCTGAAGGTACTCATGCCTCCAGGAAAGGATGCTCCCAGGCTTGGCTGAGCCCAGCAGGCATATGCTTTGCTTTGATGTTCTTTCAGACTGAAACTACAAAGCTAGCTAGTATCATTTCCTAGGACTGTGTTTAACTACATTAAAATTATGTAATTCTTCTCATAGTCTTTATATAAGCTAATTGTAAAGGAAAGCCTTGAGTAAAATGTTGATTAAACTTTGGAGGTTTTCATCTTTAACCAGATGTAAACTTTTGATAGGGCTTCCCTGGCTCAATGGTAAAAAATCCAGGAGATTCGGGTTGATCCCTGGGTTGTGAAGATCCTCTGGAGAAGGAAATGGCAACCCACTCCAGCATTCTTGGCCTGGGAAATCCCATGGACAGAGGAGCCTGGGGAGTTACGGTCCATGGGGTTGCAAAAGAGTTGGACATGACTTAGCGACTAAACAACAGCAACAACAGAAACTTTTGATACCATCTTGAGTTATATCAGACAGAATTTTGCATAGCTGCATGAGTCACAATTTTCTAAACAGTTTGGATCTTTGATCTAAATTTTACTTAGGTCTTCCAGCCTCATCTCCAGAGCCTTCCACCATCAGAAACATTCTGCACCTTGCTTGCTGGAAGGTTTCTTTTTTTTTTTAAAAACAGTGGCATCTGGTGATGTGTATATGAAAACAATGAGATTTCTCAATAGTTTTCGAATCATTTTGTTAGAAATGGCTTATGTACACTTCAAAGTATATTCATTTCCAAAGTTATGCTTTAGTTTTTAGAATTAGTTTTTAAAGATAGCTTTTAAAGAAAGTTGATGAAACAGTTATCTCTAATTCTTAGAAACTTACCAGGGCTTATCTGAAAACTCCTCCTTTTCGTATCAGCAACTTGAAATAGGTCTTGAAGAGGTTCTTTGATCTCCCACTATTAGATGAGCTGCATTTTCTTGTGAATTTACAGGAGTTACATCCTAGAAGGCATCTATGAGGAAGCAGAGGTGTCATAAAAGATCTGGTCATTGCCCAACTTTACCTGGGATATATTTGTTGAGAATCTATTACATTAAAAAATCACAGCAAAATTAAAATGCAATTGATTGGACTGTTACTAGAAACTGTTTGTGGGACAGATTTTCCCCTTAACTTTTTACTAGAAAATTTTTCAAGTGTAGAAAATTTAAAAGCACATGCTTTTTTAAAAAAATTAATTTATTTATTTTAAGAAGGCTAATTACTTTACAATATTGTGGTGGTTTTTGCCATACATTGACATGAATCAGCCATGGGTATACATGTGTCCCCATCCTGAACCCCTCTCCCACCTCCCTCCCCATCCCATCTCTTGGGGTCATCCCAGTGCACCAGCCCTGAGAACCCTGTCTCAGGCATCAAACCTGGACTGATGATCTATTTCACATATGGTAATATACATGTTTCAATGCTATTCTCTCAAATCATCCCACCCTCGCCTTCTCCCACAGAGTCCAAAAGTCTGTTCTTTACATCTGTGTCTCTTTTGCTGTCTCGCATATAGGGTCATCGTTACCATCTTTCTAAATTCCATATATATGCGTTAATATACTGTATTGGTGTTTTTCTTTCTGACTTACTTCACTCTGTATAATAGGCTCCAGTTTTATCTACCTCATTAGAACTGATTCAAATGCATTCTTTTTAATAGCTGAGTAATATTCCATTGTGTATATATACTACAACTTTCTTATCCATTCGTTTGCTGATGGACATCTAGGTGCTTCCATGTCCTGGCTATTGTAAACAGTGCTGCGATGAACTTTGGGGTACACATGTCTCTTTCAATTCTGGTTTCCTCAGTGTGTATGCCCAGCAGTGGGATTGCTGGGTTGTATGGCAGTTCTGCATGGCATCTCTTTCTATATGTAAATACTTTTAATTAAATAAACATTCAAAATATGTTGCAGGCATACTTTCTCTTTCTCTTCTCCCACATTCTACATTCAGTGTGGAGCAAATGCTATAGGTCGCATCTTCAAAACAGGCATCTGATTACCAGCTACCCATTCCATTCCTGGTCCAGGTCCCATCATCTCTCTCCTAAATTAAGCAGTGGCTCTCTCACGAGTTTCACTCTTGCTGTAATTGATCCCTTTGGGGACATCTAAAAATCTCGGCTAGAATGACCCTTTCCAAATGTAAATAACATACTAATATTCTGTTCAGTTCCTCCAGTGGCTTCCCATTTGACTTGCAGTGAACGCCGAGCTCCTTATTATGAACTTTATGTGTGTGTGTTAGTTGCTCAGTCGTGTCTGAGTCTTTGTGGCCTCACGGACTGTAGACCACCAGCCTCCTCTGTCCATGCTATTTCCCAGGCTAGAATATTGGAGTAAGGGATCTTCTTGACCCAGGGATTGAACCCATGTCTCTTGGGTTTCCTGCATTGGCAGGTAGATTCTTTACCACTGTGCTGCATGGGAAGCCCAGGCCTCAGATGACCAGGCACCCTATTGCTGCTGCTGCTACTGCTACTGCTACTCACTTCAGTGGTGTCCGACTCTGTGCGACCCCATAGACAGCCTCCCACCAGGCTCCCCCCTCTGATATAACATCTTAGCTTTGTTTTTCTGTCTCTAAATCTGGTACAGCTCTCTGTTGCTCCTCACAGGTGGCATCTGCTCCTGCTTCCAGCACTTCACTTGTTTCCGCTCCCTGGAATATCCTTGGACACCAGTAGGGCTCACTCCTTCACTTCCTTCAGGTCATTATCAAACATCACCTTCTTACAGAGACACTGCTCTGGTAGCCTACTGAATACGATCCCATCTCCCGATGTCTCCTTTCCCTCATCTGGCTTTTAAAACAAGCTAGATCGGACTTATCACAATCCAGTATTCCATTCCATGTATTTTTACTTATTTACCTTTTTTGTTTTCTGTTCTCTCCATTATCCTGTGTCAAGAATTTTTGTGCGTTTTGTTCACTATTTTCCAGTGCCTGGCATGTGGTAGCTTCTTAACAAAAATTTGTTGAACGAATAACATATTTTCTAAGAGTAGTTAAAAATAATGAATTTTTGAAAATCATTGAGTTAGCAATGTCTGGTCAAGGAATTTTTGCTCATTATACTTGGGCACTTATTTTACTTGGCTTGAATCCCAGACTGAAATCTGGGGAACTGTCTTTACTCTGCTGCCTGTTAGGCCAGACCTAACTCTAGCTTCAATCATCTGGTCACAAAAGAAGAAAAAAAAAAAAGTTTTATCAAAAGGAAAAGAAAGTTAGTGTGTTTTCTCCCCCAGTCCTTCTAGGTACCCCAGTTCCATAATACCCCATAAAACTTTTCTGCTGTGTCACTCCCAGTCCCCAAATGAGGCCATTTCCCAAACCAGACTTCCCCCCGCATGGGTCCCTTTTTCTCCTCGGCCCTCAGGGTTGGCACCTCAGCACGTCTGCTGTTTTCCCCTGCTGCCTCTGCTCGGGGAAGCTGATCTCCAGGGGAGGCACCTGGCTCTTTCCACAGATGTACTCTGTTAGGGTCTGATGCAATACCTTCTCTTAGCCCAGGTCTGCTTTCAGTAATTTAAACCATCTCCCCTCTCTCTGCATATCCTAAGGACTCAGAGGACAGACTCCAAATTTTGTCTTTTGATTTAGCCAGTGACTACAATATTCCAATAAGGCCCAACATTCTGGAAATGAAGTAGCACATCAAGAATTTCCCTCTGGAGCTCAGCCCAGTGCTCTGTGGCAACCTGGATGGGCTGGATGGGTGGGGTGGGTGGGAGCTCAAGATGGAGGAGACATGTGTACACTTATGGCTGATTCATGTTATATGGCAGAAACCAACACAACATTGTAAAGCAATTATCCTCCGATTAAAAATAAATTAAAAAAAAGAAAGAATTTCCTTGATTTCCTTGTGTAATCCGTCCCTTATTTTGACAGTTCTCTCTTTGGCTTCTAAGCCGCCAGTGGCTCCCTGGGTGTGGTGTCTAACATCGGGGATGCTACAAAGGGAACTTTGTGCCATTTAACAGGCGACAGTTTTCTGTTTCATCTTTTTGTTCAGATTCAGCCTATAGATACCAGGGAAACAGAAATACTTTTCTCACATAAGGTCACTGACATTTAATGCTCAAGTATGGAGTCTTTTCTTCTGTTAAATGTAAACATCAACAATACCTGGTCTCAATCAAATATGCTAAACTCTTTAAAAATATCCGTGGACTGATTATAATTTCAAAAGTTTCTCAACTCCTCTCTCCCACATGACAGGAGTGGGGAAAAATAATGATTCTAACCTATTATATTCAGTAATGCTTTTAAAGTAGTTTATAGTTCATCAATTTTAAGACCATATGTATGCATGTATATATATATAGTTGGAAATATATAAAGGTCAAAATGACTGGTGTGAACAAATTTTGAGAATGCCTTGACACACTCTTGGTTTCCTAGGGGCCCTCATCTTCCTGTTTTGAAATAATCATGAACAAAATCTTATTAATAGTAATCATTGACAAAGGAGCTACAGGATGCCATTCTCAAGTGACTCCTCCAGTTACCTCTCTTGAGGATTAAGAGGTACCAAATCAGCAGAGCTCTTCAGGATGAGAACTGGGGCTCACCCACCTTCATCTCAAGGGATTCTCTGTTGTTGTTAGTTGCTCAGTCGTGTCCTATCTTTGGGACCCCATCGACTGTAGCCCGCCAGGCTCCTCTGAACATGGAATTCTCCAGGCAAGAATACTGAAGTGGGTGCCATTCCCTTCTCCAGGGGATCTTTCTGACCCAGGGATTGAACCCGAGTCTCCTGCATCGCAGGTGGATTCTTTACCACTGAGCCACCAGGGAAGACTAAGGTCCTCAGTAGCATCCCAGATATCATGCCCTGAGGAGTTGTTCTGCTTCACATGACTGAGAGCTGATTGGGGGAAAGACCATTCAGAATCCTGGCTGCTGCCCAGGAAGGCTACTCACACTGTCTTTTGATGGTCTGACAAACTGAAACCACACACAAGCCAAGCTTAGTTTTATTTTCCTAAGCATAAGTTTAAGTTTTCATTTTAATTTTTAAACCAAATTGCTGTATGAGATGGATGTGAAGGAAGCACTTAACCTAAAAAATAGCCTCTGGGGGATGTTATCTTTGATTAAATATTCTGTTGGACTTCTAATAACATCTTAAGTTCTGGAAGGCAGAATTGCACATGACCACAAATTCCTTTACAGTCTTTTATGTTAAACTTTCCAAAGGTCTTTGCATTGTTTCTGTATCATTTTTCCCCACTGCCCTACATGACCAGAAACCCGCTCACCACCTTAAGTACACTTAATGATCCATTTCTTTTTAGAAGAACATTTATAAAGATAGTCTTAGTTAAATATACCAATATAGAATTAAAACACTCATATTTCTACTTTCAATAGTTTTACAAGTAATGGCTTAGGTACAAACACATGTTTTTTTAATTAAAAACTACAGCTGGAGTTTATAAAAATAGCAGTTTCCTCATAAGCATAAAAAAATAAAAGTGTAATGATTGGGAAACTTACCAGCATTTTTCTGAAAACTTCTTCTTACATCAGAAACTTTAAATGGTTGATTTTAAATTTTTGCTTTCTTATTCTTCTTCTAATGGGAGGAGATACGTGGTTGTAAGAATCCTTTTTAAAAAATAAGGCTTTAAGTTGTGAAGTTTACTTGTCTCCTGAAGCCCTGACCCTGTGCAGAAGCAGAGCGAGGAAGTAGAAATGCAAACAGTTTCAGTTTTGCTTCTGAACATATTTCTTTAGGTTTCTAAAATATTAAATGTATATAAATATATGTTGCTGCTGCTGCTGCTGCTAAGTCACTTCAGTTGTGTCCGACTCTGTGCGACCCCATGGACGGCTGCCCTTGACATTACAGAAAATCAACAAAGCTGAACCATTGCTGAGAAACTGTTCACCAGACGGAGTTTCAAGTCACCCAGAGTTAAGAAATCGAGGTGGGAAAAAAAGAAAAAAAAAAACCTACAGAAAAAAAAAAAAAAAATACTGGGAAAACACTGAAAGCTCAGAGTAATCCAAATGTCTGTTACAGGCTGAATTGTTTCCCCAGATTCATAGGTTGAAGCCCTAACCCTCCTTATCTCAGAATGTGACTGTATTTGCAGAGAAGGTCTTTAAAGAGTTAATTAAGCTAAAATGAGGTCATAGGGTGGATCCTAATTCAGATATGACTGGTGTCCTTATAAGAAGAGATTGGTGTTACATGCTCACACAAACACACACACACGCACACACGACATGACCCTGTGAAGACATAGGGAGAAGACAGCCATCTACAAGTCAGAGATAGAGGCCTTAAAAGAAACCAACTCTGACAAATCCCTGATCTTGGACTTTAAGCCTCTGTGAGCAAATACATTTCTGATTTTTAACTCATCTTATCTGTAGAAATTTGTTATGGCAGTCCCAGTAAACTAATACTTATGTACATTGGGTCATCATGAATTTCATTATTTTTTAAAAACTAGAACATTAGTTTTTAAAATTATGAATATAATTGAAGTTCATTTTCAAACTTAAGAAATACAGAATATAGAAAGAAGGGGAGGAACCATATTCAAACATATCTGAATGTAATCTTTGTTTTCCATTATACTTTTTTCTATCCATATATTTTAAAAATATAAATTTAAGATTTGAGAAATTTTACCAGATAATCATGTATGGAAACATATAATTTCAAATAGGGAGTGAACAGTGAATCACATTTTATTTCCTGAATTATTCTGATATGAATATAAAAATTCAGAACCACTGGAATATGACAACTTTGGGGGTTGTGTATATAGTTTTTGTTCATTTGTTTGCATTTTAAAATTGGAGGAAAATTGCTTTGCAATGTTGCATTAGCTTCTGCTATTGCTTTTTAAAGAAACTGAAACTGCTACATCTGCTGGTAGAAGTGCTTTGTTTTGCTTTGAAGTTTTGAGATTGTTCAGGTATATCATGGTTCAAGGGCTTCCCAGCTGGCTCAGATGGTAAAGAATCTGCCTGCAGTATGGGGGAACCGGGTCAGTCCCTGGGTTGGGAAGATCCTCTGGAGACGGGCATGGCAATCCACTCTAGTATTATTGCCTGGAGAATCCCATGGACAGAGGAGCCTGGCAGGCCACAGTCCCTAAGGTCACAAAGAGTTGGACACAGCGACTAACACACACACACGGTGTTCATAGACTTATAAAGAATGCCACGAACTATATTTATTCTTACATGAAATCTACAAATTTGGGGAATGATAGTGGAAGTGGTGCCTCTTGCTATCTTCTGTAACACATTTGAATGTTTTCATCAATATTACCATCATCTGTTTAAATCTCCCAGTGTATTTTCTCAAAGTCTGTTTACTTAAAATTGTATGGAATGATATAATTAACAAACAATAAAATCTCAATAACACATACACCCCCACAACCTTGGTAAGCTTGTTAAGCAAAATTCTCTAAGGATATCATGAACATTTTTTCATTAGGTGAAGATCATTTTTATAGTTGTTTGAGCTATAATGTCTACTGATACTCCCAGGTGTTTTCCCAAACTGGCGGGCTATACTAAAACCCAAGTGAGTGTGGACTTTCAGAATGCACACGTTCCTGTGTTCCACAATATTCTAAAGATGAACAATCCACCCCAGTAGGACTCTTGCTACAGTTTTTGTTAAGTTCAGCATTATGTCCACAGTATTTTGTTCTTTATTATACTTTGTCTTCCTCTCTGAATAAGTATAGTTTCCTAGATTCTCCACTTCCCATCTCCTGAAAATTCTGACCCCCTCATTCTCACCTGGTGACATCTCTTTCTACCTAATGGACAAAATTGAAGGCTTCAGGTGGGCTTTCTCATACACTTCATTCTCCAGATCCCTAAACCCACCTGTGCCCCATCTACCCCTTCTTTGTACCTAATGGTGCAGTTCTGAACCCAGACTCCACAATAATATCATCTGGAGTTTTCAGTAAAAGCAGAAAATGCCCAGGACTGCTTTTGGGCAACCATATATCTCTAGGGACAAGTACATTTTTAAAAGCTGCCTAAGCAGTTCTAATATATAGACAGGGCAAGAATGTCTGGAATAAAATGAAGTCTTCATCTTCCCCTTTCTTTCCCTGACCTTCTTTTTATTTCTTTTCCATTTTCAAACAGTTCAGTCCTTAAATCATTATACGTGCAGAGAAAAGTAGATGTCTATGGTGGGAGAGTGGGAAGTCAGGGTCTAGGAAGGGTGACCTGGCAGGGTGGGGGTGCGGTCGAGGTGGGGCGGGTCAGAACCTGCATAGTGTGAAGGGAGTATCCATCTGTAGGAGTGACTCGGTGCTGGGAATCCGAGCCTGAGCGAGGTGTGGAGGTGTGGACTTTCAGGGGGCGGGGGCAGCTAGCACAGTGAGCAGAGTGTCTAAATGGAGGATTGATCTGGTGTGGGCTATTAGAGCCCAAGCAGAAAAGACAGTGTTCTTCTGGGAGAAGATGCTAAAATGAAGAGTGTCAAAAATTGCACTGAGGAAAGTTAAACAGGCAAGGAAGGCTTTATTCGAGAACTCATAGCTTAGTCAGTAAAGAATTAGCCTGCAATGCAGGAAACCAGGATTTGATTTCTGGTCAGGAAAATCCCTTGGAGAAGGAAGTGGCAACCCATTCCAGTGTTCTTGCTTGGGAAATCCCATGGACAGAGGAGCCTGGTGGGCTACAGTCCATGGGGTCACAAGAGTCAGACAAGACATACCAACTGAACCACCACTATGGTAATAGAGGGGAGAGAAAGAGACCGAGTTCAGCTCTTCTGAAGTAAAACATGGGAAGGTTTTTAAACCCTGGAATGAACTAGTGAAAAAAGCTGGACCACTGTGTGGTAGGTTGGTCAATGGGGTGCCTGAAGCGCACTGTGTGGCTTAGTTTGCAAATGTTTTTCTCTGTGATTAGGCCCCTGGGATAGCTGGTTGACATGCATCCAAGTCAGGTTTCCACCTTCTCACAGATACTGGGAAACAGGGGTGCTATCTCCTTTGATGTTTACATTTCAAATACCTCGTTCCTTGGTGCTTGAGAAGGACAACCCTGGGTTATAAAACTGGAACCAGGCTGGGAGAATATTTGCATACATTTTAAAGGGGCAGAGAAATAATTTGCAACTACAAATTTTCTAAAGTAAATGCTTTAAGGGAAGGGAGGCCTTTAGTCAGGGACCTATAATCTAGAAGATACCTGTCCCAAGTTTAGTAAAGCTTGCACGCTCAGTTGCTAAGTTGTATCTGACTCTTTGTGACCCCGTGGACTGTAGCCCACCAGGCTGCTATGTCCATGGGATTTCCCAGGTAAGAATACTGGAGTGGGTTGCCATATCCTTCTCCAGGGGATCTTCCTGACCCAGGGATTGAACTCACATCTCCTGCATTGGCAGGAGGATTCTTTACTACTGAGCCACCTGGGAAGATTAGAAATCATTAAAGTTCATTTTGGTTAAGAGCCAGAGCTGAGTTGAGAGAGGAGGGCACTTCTTCTGGGCAGGAGATAGCAGCATTGAGATAGAAGATTGATTACACAGAGGGATTATTCAAATAAGAAAATATATAAGGAAGTGAAAGCCATATTTTTCACTATTGGAGAAGTGGGTTACAGACATGAGAAGAGAATAATTTGCAGTATGGAACTACAGTTGGAGATATCTGTGTGAATTCATGTTTTTAAAGTATATTTAGATATGGAAATAAATATAGCTGTGAATATATTATCATCTCTCTGACTGAGAGTGAGGAGAGACACCTCCATAGCAATAAGCACAACTAGCACTCAAATGGTGCCTTCTAATTGCCATTTTTCTCTCTAAAAACCAGGGCCCCTTGGAAAGATAGCAGATTCCAGAGATGGGACAGGGAAGGTATAAGATAAGCTTGAATCTTTTTTTTTTTTTTTTTTGGTTCAGAAAGCAAGGAAGAGATCAAAGAAAGATACAGAAAGTACTAAAAGTTTAGTCAACTTGAATAGGTTCCTGATACTCAAATCTAGGACAACTGAAGGATCAAAATAAACAGTGTAGTAACAGATTATCCACTGAATAATCAGATAATTCACTGAATGATATAGAGAACCATGAGTTCAAATAGATATAAATAAGTAAATGAATAAGTGGAAAATTTGATGAGAAATAGTGTACTGACAGTTTCAATTTACCTTCCCACCAAATACTAATGACAATGAGAAAGACTAACTTTTCAGTGGAGAAGCCTGCAGGCCGTTTTGTTCAGTGGTATCTTCGAGTCCTCGAGGTGAATGACATCAATATGGGACAAATGAGAATGATGGACCCTAGTAGGACGGCGAGTACACAGCACCACTCCTGTGATATTCCTGCCAAGATGCATAACTTAAATCTACTAACCCTGAAACATCATGCAAATGTAAACTGATGGATGTTCTACAAAATAGCTGGCCTCTCATCTTGAAAATCGTCAAGGTCATAAATATGTAGAGGTTAAGGAAATGTTTCAGATTGGAGGAAATAAATGCAACTTATGCTGGGTCTTTTTGTTATAAAACACATTATTGAGATAATTGGTGAAACTTGAATGAAGTGTGAGGATTAAATAAAGGTAATCAACATCCAAGTAATCAACATCAGTGTCCACCCCAAGTTAGCTGTCCCGATTTGGATGGTTGTGTTGTGATTAGGTTTCCTTGTACTGTGGCTAGAATTTCCTTGTTTGTTGAAATTCACACTCAAGTATTGGAGGGTGATTCAATTTCTTACTCAAACTGCTCATTAAAAACTTTTGTCCTTGTACTTCCTATCAATCTGTAAGTTTTTGGTTGGTGGATTACAGGTTAGTAATTACTGAAATTACCACCTGTATAATATCACTCCTAACCATAATAAGAGAAAGAAGTAAAGTGACGTTCATTCTCTCCTTCATTCTCACGGACTTCAAATTAAAATTTCCCTCTTTAAATGGCATCTTTCTCAGCCGTACGCAAATAAGTTTAGGATTCCTGGATTTTCGCCAGAGAGTCTACCACCCATAAAAATATTCACAGGAAACACTGCTTGGTTTTGTCTACTGGAACTGGATTGTTACATATACATGCACTCGGCATTCATCCACATTGATGTAGCTGGAGTTATTTTTCATTGCTATTTAATATCCTACTGAGTTACTTTGCTATATCTGACTTATCCATGCTTCTGTTGATGAATATTAGAGTGGCATAATGTAGTTTTGGACATTCTTGTGTGTGTCTTCTGATGCACATGAACAAGGGCTATTCTAGAAAATGTTGCCTGCAGGGGAATCTTGGTTGATGTACATGATCAACATTCTTAAATAATACTTAAATGTTTCCCGAAGTTGTAGCAGTTTACATTCCTATTGTTGTTGTTTTAATCACGAAGTCATGTTCGACTCTTTTGTGACCTCCATGGACTATAGCCCACCAGGCTCCTTTCTAGGGATCTTCCTGACCCAGGGATCCAACTCTGGCTCCTACCTTGGAGTCAGATTCTTTACCACTGAGCCATTAGGGAAGCCCCACATTACTATAAGCAACAGATTAAGGGGTTTCCCTTAAACTCTACATCCGTGATAACGCTTGCTATTATGAGACTTTCTTTTATCATTCAAGTGGATGTGAAACTGCATCTTGCTGCAATTTTAATTTCCATTTGCCTCATTAGTAGTAGATTGAAAATCTTTTCATATGTTTAGTACTATTTATGCTTCCTCAGCTGTGAAATTCCTTTTTATTTAATTTGCATGTTTTAAAATCAGTTTGGTCATAATTTTTGTCGCTTGTTTTTGGATGTTTTAAGTCCTAATCCTTTATTTCCTGTGTGTATTGCAAATTTAATTCTAGCTCTTAGTTTCGATTCTCACTTCGTGGTGTTAAACAGAAGCTCTTAATTTCAATGTGGTTAAATTCATGAGCTTTTTCCTGTGGTTTATGCTTTTTGTGTCTTATTTAGAACATCTTCCCTACTTTGAGATCATATTTTCTCATGTCATTCTGTAAATGCTTTCTAGTTTTGCCTTCTACTAGGTATAAGGTAAGGGGCTCTAACCACATATAGACAAACCTCTAATCACATATAGACAAAGAAAAGGGTACACACTTATTCCATAAACTTAAAGTGTTAATAATGAATAGAAAGAGACAATTATGTAAGAATTGACATGTGGTATCTACTTTTAAAATTCAAAATGAGGGAAGAATGACTAAAAAAAAAATCTGGACAATTTCATTAGCCTATGGAGTAACCCACCAAATGTGTCAGTAGGCAACCAAGAGAAAGGATGCAAAAAAGCCACTTCCTATCATGTCAACGTCTTCATCCTCACCCCAACTAGAGAGCAGAAATACGGCAGAAAAATCAGATTTTCCTTCAGCGAAATATCTCCAGCAATCAAAAGTTGAAAAAGGAAAGAAATAAGTAAGACCAGTAGAGAGCATGACAGGCTGAAAAAAAGTGTGGTACTCGGAGGGCTTCCATTAAGTCTATCTTTTCACATACAGTTCAGATCAGCAATTATAATGTATAGATTTCACCTCTTTTTCTCTCTTTGTCTGTGAAGAGAATGAAAACAGTTCCTGAAGAGACAAGTGAAAAAAATGGTACTTAAAAGATGAGCCAATTCTTTGGAAAAAATTTAAAAAAAGAAAGAAATGTATATAAACTCAGAATACAGTAACCATGGGACCTATCTCAAGGTAGATGGGAGGCTTGTGGTCTCTCTTGGAATCAATGTTTTGGGGCTTAACCTGACTAAGAGAATGATGCTAAGGTACCCTGTCCACATGGTGTCCATTACAGAGCATACTCCCTGATACAGGACCAAGTAAAATTAGATAACTTCAATCATCTTACATTAAATTATATTGCAGATGGCTCAATGATTTAAACATAATAAATTCAATAATACACTATCAGAAAACATGACCAAGTTTTAAAAGTATTAAAGTGGGGAAAGGTATAGTAAAGGCCCTAAAAAACATACAGAGAAAAAGTTAATACATTTGAGTTGCATAAATATGTAATCACTTTGTAAAATATTTCATAAAGTAAGCCAAAAGAGCACCAATCAACCAGGAAAATTTTAACACTTATAATACTGTTAAAGAGCTAACGTTGTAATTTATAACGAATCTGTACAAATCAGTATGGAAAAAACGAAGACTTCAATTTAAAAAAATAAGCAGTTTTTAAAGTCTATCCATGTCTCTACAAATAAGCCAATTCCATTCCTGCAGAGACTAACACACATTGTAAAGCAATTATACCCTAATTAAAAACAATAAGCAAAGGATATGAAGAGGATTTTCAAGAAAATAAAAGATGAATAAATACAGTATTTTCAACCTCACTCATAAAAAAAGTATTAAAAACTACAAAATATCATCTCATATCACGTTGCCAACATGAAAAATTTAATAATACCTGGTGTTGGGGATGATATGGGGAAATAAGCTAGCTCATAATACTAAAGATAGAAATGTAAATGAGAATAATCGAGAGAAATTCAGCAGTATCTATGAAAACTATAAACATTCAAAAACAAAAGAAAAATTTGAAGACAAAACACAGGAGAATATGAAAGTAGGCAAAAATTTCTTAAGCAGGATATGAAAAGGGCTAATGATAAAGAAAAAACTGATAAGTTAAACTATATATATTACATATATATTATAAAAATTAAGATTAAGCAACTGGAATGCTCATATACTGATTATGGGAGTGTAAATGTATATATCCACCTTGGAAAACTGTTGGATTTTGTCTACTCAACCGGAACATTCTAGGTACATCCAAGAAAGGAGAATGCGTGTGTCCAGCAAAACACACGTACAAGAATGTTTGCAGCAGCTTTATTTATACGTGTCCACTATGCTGATAACATCTTGCCAATTGGACTCAGGGTGCAGGAAATACTCTGGATTCCTTAGTAAGAGAAACACATACCAGACAGCAAAGATACATGGTACAAATTCAGGGGTCTGTCACACAGATGAAGTTTTTAGGGATCTCATGGTCTGGGAAGGAAGGAAGAGCTCTGTAGGAGATGGTGCAAGCTGCTCTGCTTTTCAGCCCATGTGGCCTGGCAGAGCCCAAGATACTGGAGTGTCCTCTGTGGATGGAGTCTCTCAAAAGGCCTAATATTAGAGGCACGTTGCAGATTTTCCAGGATTCTTGTAACAGCAGGACTTTCTGGCAGAGAACTACTTATGTTTGAAAAAAAGGAAGCCCTAGAAGAGACTGAGTGCCTGACCACAGGATATCAAGTAACTGACTATGTGGCTGAGTTTCACAACACAAGCTACATGTGATCAGATTCGATGAGTCTTGAGGTCAAGCTGGGCAAGACACACAAATGCTAGACTGGCACCTTCAGATCACATCTCAGTAGGTCCAGAGGTCACACAAGTAATCACATAAAAGGTGTATCAGTCTCAGAACAGGACTAGAATTCCACATCATCTGTCTCAGTTGCACTGTTGCCTCTCCCTGAAATTATACTTATGATATCAAGGGAATTCCTCATGACTGATAGAGAGAAAAGCAGGAAATAAGGTTTGGTTCACAGATGAGTCAGCTCAGAATATCGGCGCTAACTGAAAATGGACTTTGCTGTGCTACAGCCACACTCAACAGTAACCTTGAGTGAAGGGAAATCTGTCCAGTGGGTCATTCTATGGAGGGGAAATGATCTGAAGTATGGACATTTGTGGATCCTTTGAACAGTGGCAGGTGGTTTAGACAGCTGTTCAGGATTTTGAGGAAGAGGCATATGGACAAATCTTCGGGAGTGCTCACAAGCTGTGTGCACCCTTTCGTCTTCTGTTATGCCTAGACAGCACCCACTGAAGCGGGGGCAGTAGACAACCGCCCTGTCTGGCCAGATGGGCGACTCATCCTGTAGACGCTACTGCCTCTGTTCCCAACCACCTCAGTGCTTGCACAACAGCTCCTCAGACGAGCTGGCCATAACGGCTTTCGAGACTATTCAGGTATCAAATAGCAAGGACTCCCTCTCACAAAACTGGACCTAGTTCTTGTCCCTGCATGTTGACCTGACTGCCCGCAGCATGGGCCAGTGCTGAACCTTCAGTGTGACGCCATCCTTCAAGGGTACTAGCCAGGCACTAGTGGTAGGTTGATTATATCAGATCCCTTCCACCCTCTACCAGTTTCTTCTTATTGGGGTTGATACCCACTCTGTGTGGTGTTTGTCTTCCTTCCTAGAGTGTCTCTGGAATCCAGACCATCTGAGCGATTAGAGAATGTATGGTTTACTTGCATGGGATTTCACATGAAAATACATCACACTCAGCGGATCCATTTTATAGCAAATGAAGATTTATTGTCCTGGAAGGATCTGGTAAGTCCTGACTCAACACTATCTTAGCCTAGTGATCTTGGCCAAGTCATTCAATCTCTGTCTCAGTTTCTCCATCTCTTAAGATGAGGATGACAGGGATCCTGTTAAGATCATGTGAGATGAAACAATATGTGATAAAGCCTTTTAGATGCCATCTGGTGTAGCGTTAAGAAGGAATTCTGGATGTGCAGCTGTAGCTTTCAGGTATATCTTTAGAGAGAAGGGGTATTACTTGTTACAGGGTTTCCCATCTGGTAAGGGAAAGAAATGTGCCTCCAGCAGCAACTGTGGCCCTGAGACTCTGGGGTTGCTTCTAGTGTTTGGGAGCAGATTCCAGATGGAGGCAGCTTTTTGCTTTCTTTTCTCAGGCAACTTTCACATATAGTAATCATTCCAAGCTGGTGTGTTCCTTTCATTTTTTTCCAAACACTTGGACCCTGTTCAGTTTGTGTTTTTTTTCCCCCCCCCAAAAGCACTATGTTGGAGGTTGTCTCTTTCTGGTATAAACTTTCCTAGAGATTCAAGACTTTTCAAGCTTGAAACTGATTGCCCAGGTCATAAGCCCATGAGAATCAGTGTTCCTAGTTGAAGTTCTGCTTAATCCAGGATGCACAGCAAGTGGGATTTCTGAGGGACCTGTCTTGTAAAGGGTAGAGTCTGTGAGCACCAGGGGTTTCTGAGTGACCTAAGAGTTGTGTTTCTCAGAGTCTGGAAGCTCTTTAAATATTCAAACATCGACCCATTTTTCTTGAGTTTTCCTTGAACATATTGAGCCAGAAAGTGTTTGGTTAGGTATGTACTTTGGGCTTCTCTGGTGGTTCAGAGGTTAAAAAAAATCTGCCTGAAAAGCGGGAGACACAGGAGACATGGGTTCAATCCCTGGGTCAGGAAGATCCCATGGAGGAGGAAATGGCAACCCATTCCTGTATTCTTGTTGGGGAAATCACATGGACAGAGGAGCCTGGCAGGCTACAGTCCATGGGGTCACAAAAGAGTTGAACACGACTTAGTGACTAAACAACAACAGCCACCAAAAGTACCAGCCATTTTAGCTTTAATATTCCGAAAAGTTCCATTTTCCTGTGTCAGACTTCAAAGGACAGTGCAGACTATTCAGAATTTAAAGCTAGATGGCATCAGGTCAAATCATTAAAAAAAATTACCCTGCTGTGGACTCAAGGATTTCTAGGAGTTGGATGGGAGAAGATAGAGAGGGTTTGGAGGAAAGCGCCTCCTGAGATAATCTCAGGAGGGAGAGTGAAGGACACAGGAAAGCTCCCTCCTACTCTCTGGGACAGTGTGAGTAGGGCTCAGGGCATGAGGGCTGATAGCCAGGAAAGAATAGGCTCTGGCCCCCTAAGGATCGTAATTTCAAGAGTTGTGAAGTGAGCAGGCAAAGGGTTCCACTGTGCCAGCACCGAGGTGACTTGGTAAAGTAAGAGGTGACGTTGGGGGATCAGTTTATATTGCCCACTCTTCAAGACCATTCCCTCCAGTGAGCTATGAGGAAATCCCACGGACCCTTCTCCAGCTAACCTAGAGTCACCCGTGCAAAGAGCAGGCCACAGGTAATCGCCCAGTCACAGTGCATAAGGCAGGGGCAGGATCAGTCTCTCTGGGAGGCTGGGCCTGCTCAGGGGACTGGGGGGACACTGTCTCATAAGCAGGAACCCACCAGGAACTGAACTAAGACAACTAGCCCAGGACTCCATCAGCGACAACTTCATCACCAGGTGGGAGTCCGGACGCGGGTGGAATCAACTGAAAGTCTGCCAAAGTGCTAATGATAAGCTGGTGAAGAAACAGATGGAGAGAATAAATTCACTTAAAAAATTCACAAACTGAGATTACAAAACAAACAAAGCAGCTAATGTCAAACAGACAACAAAATTAATTATAAATTCATTCCCCCCCAAATAATTAGACTTCTGATAAACATGTTTAGGGTTATCAAAGAGACATGAAGAGATATTATCCACAAATAAAATAAGAAACTATGAAAAATTTAGAAGTTAAATAAGAAAATATAGAGAAGAGTGAACTGAAAATCTTAGAAATTATACATATACACACACATATATATACATATAAATATATACATAAATATTATACATATATACTTTTGTTTTATGTGTATGTTGCATATATTATATACATGTTATACATGTAGTAATATATTACATATGTATATTCATCTTATATGTCTATATGCATATAGTCAATAAGAATGGTAAAATCTGATTATAGTAAAATAAGTTGTGTGTTGAAAGATACTTCTGAGCAATGTACCTACATTAAGCGCAAATAAAAAAATAAAAATATATGAAAGAACAATTAAAATATATAGTGAAGAGTTTGAGAGACTTCAACAAATGTCTGATGGCTGTTTCAAAAAAAGTGAAGACAGAAAATAATATTTACTGTGGTAATGACAGATACTTTTCAGAACTGAAAAAAGCTTGAATTCTTTGATTTAAAAAAGAGAAAAATAACAAATAAAAACAAAAGAAATAAAAATAAATCTATAGCTAGGTATGGAGGAGGCAATGGCACCCCACTCCAGTACTCTTGCCTGGAGAATCCCAGGGACGGGGGAGCCTGGGGGGCGGCCGTCTATGGGGTGGCACAGAGTCGGACACGACTGAAGCGACTTAGCAGCAGCAGCAGTATAGCTAGGTATAGCATGTGTGCATGCATGCTCAGCTGCTTCTGTCTTGTCTGAATCTTTGCAACCCTGTGAACTGTAGCCCACCAGGCTCCTCTGTCCATAGGATTCTCCAGGCAAGAATATTGGAGTGGGTTGCCATTCCCTTCTCCAGGGGATCTTCCTGACCCAAGGATGGAACCTGGGTGTCCTGAGTTGCAGGTGGATTCTTCACCACTGAGCCACCAAGGAAGCCCAGATATAGCATAATGAAACTGAAAAACAGTAAGTATGAATAAAAATTCAACCCCCAAAGAAAAAATCCCATATAATCTACAAAAAGTGAGGGGAGGGAACAGTATTCTCATTAGAAACAGCTGATGACAAAAGACAGTGGATAATATATTCAATATTTTGAGAGAAAATACACATTGGCCTAGAAACTTAAAATTAGGTAAACCATAATTCAAAAGTAAACATCTTTTAAGACATTTTCAGAGATGTAAATTTCTAGAGGATTTATTACTGATTCTAATTGAAAAAGTGATTACAGGATGAATTTTAACAAGAAAAGTGAGCTTCGAAGGAAGACACGTGGCTTAAAGAACTGGAGGCACATAAAGCAGTAAGGAAAACATGGAGACACGCAACTTGATAAATGTTCTGAAAACGTAATCCTCTAACTAAGACTACCCAGCAATAACAGAGTGTGTGTGTAGGTGTGTGTGTATGTTCTGATAACAGAATATTAAAGCACTATATATTTCAGAGAGGACTACAACGATATATATTAACTTCAGATTTTGAAATAAAAGTTATTTTAAAAATATAGTGTACTACTATGAAGGATAGAGGGATATATTCTAGAGCTTCCATGAGAGCAGGGGATATAAGAAAATGCAGATAATTTTATCAGTTTAATAGGAGGCAAGAAAACAGGAAAATAAAGAAAAATGATAATAAACAGAAAATATATGAAGGAAATACAAAGAGAATATAAATATATAGTAATCACAGCAAGTGTAAATGGATTAAACTCATTTACTGAAATTCAGTCTATCATGTTGAATATATGCAGTTACAAGAGACCCAACTAAAATTAAAAGAAAAAAACAACCTCAGATTTATTTAAAATAAAGTATTGAAAAATATATCAGGCAAATGACCAAAGGGTATATAAATGTTAATATAAAATGAAGTAAAATAGAATGTAAGATAAAAAGCTTTAATAGAGATAAAGAACATTGAACCAAGAAAATATAAAAATAAATTTGTGAGTATTTAATAACATAGCCTTGAACTATATAGAGCAAAAACTGAATTACATGGTGAAATTGATGAATTATAAATTAAAATGAAACAATATGGTGAATTAACCATTCATTTAAAAATTTAAAACTTAAAAAAATTCTATAAATTGATTATGATTATGTAAATGTATGGCACAGAAGAAATTACAGATGTTATGTTGTGCTTCTCTCTCCATGGACAGAGAAGCCTGGTGGGCTACAGTCCATAGGGTCAGATGTAGAGTTGGACACGACTGAAGTGACTGAGCATGCACGCACATGTTGTGCTTAAAAAAATAAATCTGGTGTCCATCAATAGGTAAATGGATAAAGAGGATATGGTATATGTAAGTACACACACACATACGCACACAGTGGAATATAACTCAGACATAAAGAATGAAATAATGCCAGTTTTAGCAACATGGACAGACCTAGAGATTGTCATACTGAGTGAATTCATTCAGAAAGAGAAAAGACAAATATCATATGATGTCACTTATATGTGGCATCTAAAAAAGATCATACAAATTTACAGAAGAGAAACAGACTCATAGACATAGCAAACAAATTTATGGTTACTGAAGTGGAATGGGGGCAGGGGATGATATGGATTGGGAACGAGGGATTAACAGATGCAAAGTATTATATATGAAATGGGTAAGCAGCAAGGTCCTGCTGTATAGCACAGGGAACTGTATTCAATGTTGCAGAATAACATTATCAAAAAGAATTTGAGAAGGGTTTACAATGGAAAGAATTTCAGAAAGGTATATATATAAGGTATATATATATATAAGGTCACTGAATCACTTTGCTGTACAGCTGAAACACTGTGAATCAACAGTACTTAGATTTAAAAAAAAAACCCTCTCACCCTAAATCTAGACCCTGAGTCCTGTATACTCAAGGGAAAGAGGCACACAGAGGGGCTGGAGAAGAAACCAAGCAGCAGCGTGGACAAGGACTACAACGCAGAGGAACAAGACTGGGCCTGCCTTACGAGCTCATTGTAGGCAATGCAGAGAGAGGAGTGTGAGGACCACAGAGAAGGGGGCCTGGGGGATTTAATCAGTGAGACACAGCCCCTGTGCAGAGGAGGGAATGCGGGGTAAAAAGAAAAAGAAATGCTGACAGTGTGTGTGTGTGTGTGTGTACACATGTGCATGGGTCAGAGGTGGAGGTGGAGGGTTCCTTCCATTATGTCTTATTACATGAGAGAAGGAACAAGTGTTTCTCTAATACTCAGATTTTAAAATCAAGGTTTCTCAATCTAATGTATATTGAATGCCTACAAAAGCAAAAACCACGTGGCTGGGTGCTCTATATGCCGCAAAGACGACAAACTCTCTTCTCATGGAGGAGCTGACAATCTGATGGGACAAAAGCAAGAACAGAATCTGAACTGGAAGGATGTTCATTATCCTTATGACAGTGCACTCAGCTGAGAGAACGTCAATGGATATAAATAGTTTTAAAACAAGTTCTTAAAGTTTTAAACACAAAGGTATTGTGATACTTCTAATACTGTACTTAAGAGTTCACTGACTCTGTAACTTGATCCTGCTAAGTCGCTTCAGTCGTGTCCCACTCTGTGTGACCCCATAGACAGCAGACCACCAGGCTCCCCCGTCCCTGGGATTCTCCAGGCAAGGACACTGGAGTGGGTTGCCATTTCCTTCTCCAATGCATGAAAGTGAAAAGTGAAAGTGAAGTTGCTCAGTTGTGTCCGACTCTTAGCGACCCCATGGACTGCAGCCTACCAGGCTCCTCCGTCGTATCTGAAATAAGGATATTGTGAAAGCAACTGATATGATTACTTGCGTTCATTAAAAAAAAAAAAAAAAAAACCAACAAGCTACCTTTTGAACTGCCTGTTACACAATCTAAAATCTTCCTATTATTTAAACACACATAAGCAAGGTGAAAAGACAGCCTTCAGAATGGGAGAAAATAATAGCAAATGAAGCAACTGACAAATAACTAATCTCAAAAATATACAAGCAACTCCTACAGCTCAATTCCAGAAAAATAAATGACCCAATCAAAAAATGGGCCAAAGAACTAAATAGACATTTCTCCAAAGAAGACATACAAAGGGCTAACGAACACATGAAAAGATGCTCAACATCACTCATTATCAGAGAAATGCAAGTCAAAACCACTATGAGGTACCATTTCACGCCAGTCAGAATGGCTGCGATCCAAAAGTCTACAAGCAATAAATGCTGGAGAGGGTGTGGAGAAAAGGAAACCCTCTTACACTGTTGGTGGGAATGCAAACTAGTACAGCCACTATGGAGAACAGTGTGGAGATTCCTTAAAAAACTGGAAATAGAACTGCCATACAACCCAGCAATCCCACTGCTGGGCATACACACTGAGGAAACCAGAATTGAAAGAGACACGTGTACCCCAATGTTCATCACAGCACTGTTTATAATAGCCAGGACATGGAAGCAACCTAGATGTCCATCAGCAGATGAATGGATAAGAAAGCAGTGGTACATATACACAATGGAGTACTATTCAGCCATTAAAAAGAATTCATTTGAATCAGTTCTAATGAGGTGGATGTAACTGGAGCCTATTATCCAGAGTGAAGTAAGCCAGAAAGAAAAACACCAATACAGTATAATAATGCATATATATGGAATTTAGAAAGATGGTAACAATAACCCTGTATACGAGACAGCAAAAGAGACACTGATGTATAGAACAGTCTTTTGGACTCTGTGGGAGAGGGAGAGGATGGGATGATTTGGGAGAATGGCATTGAAACATGTATAATATCACGTATGAAACGAGTCGCCAGTCCAGGTTCGATGCATGATACTGGATGCTTGGGGCTGGTGCACTGGGACGACCCAGAGGGATGGTATGGGGAGGGAGGAGGGAGGAGGGTTCAGGATGGGGAACAGGGAACATGCCTGTGGCAGATTCATTTCAATATATGGCAAAACCAATATAATATTGAAAAGTTAAAAAAAAATAAACACACATTATTTACATTTCAGTTAGGACAATACTGAAAGGAAACAATGGTTTTCAAATTTGGTCCCTGGATCAGTCACTTTAACATCACCTGAAACTTCTTAAAGACAAGTTCTCAGGTAACATGACCTACTGAATTAGGTACTCTAGGGGTGGAGTCCAAAATCTGCAGCTTGACAAGCCCTTCAGGTGATTCTAAAGTATGCTAAGATTTAGGCTGAATATATTTATATGTATATACACGTAACTGAATCACTATGCTATGCGCCAGAAACTAACACAACATTGTAAATCAGCTATATTTCAATTAAAAAAACAAAAACTGACTTCTGGTTTTGGCTTTGACTGAATGGTTGGATGGCATCACTGACATGAGTTTGAGCAAACTCTAGGAGATAGTGAAGGACAGGGAAGTCTGGCACGCTGTAGTCCATGGGGTTGCAAAGAATCGGACACCACTGAGCTTGGAAATAGTTGCTCTTCTCTTCTTACAACAAGAAAAATACTGAATGAAATGAAAGTCAGTGACTTTTCTTGGACCCATCAAAGAACTTACAAAGCAAACTTCATCCTGAAATCTGCATGTATAAGCAAATTTAAAAAATCATAGTTGAAATCCACTTATCTGAATGGTAATTTTGATAAAATGCTAGAAGGTGAGTATTAACTAGCATGAGAATGAGAAACTTTCAGTCTTAGAGGGGTCCCCACACTTACATGGGTTTAATCTCCAGGAAACTCTTGGTGAAGAACTAAGAAAATTCTGCCTTACAGCTGGGGCAAAGGGAGGAGCAAAGTAATCATTCTGAAATAAACTTTTAGACCTGTTCATAACAAAGGCCTACTTTCTAGGAGAAAAGGCTACCAGAGTCTTACTTCACCCACTGCAAATGGCATTTACCCAACTCAAGTTCCCTTCATCCTTTCTGTCTTACCTAAGGGTTAGGGTTAGGGCTTAAGGTTAGGGTTAGGGTTAGGGTTAGGGAGACCCCACACAGACGGAGACAGAACTGTGTTTGAGTGTCTCCTGAGGAGGTACGGGTCAGCAGTGGACTGGGTCAGAGGAGTGGGTTGGCGGTGGCGCGCTGCAGGGTTGGGGGTGCTGAGTAGCAGTGCCTGCATGGGACCTTTTGAAGGAGGTCACCATTATCTTCATTACCTCCACCATAGTTTGGCCTCAGGTCAAATAACAGGGAAGGAACATAGCCCCACCCATCAACAGAAAATTGGATTAAATATTTACTGAGCATGGACCCACCCGTCAGAACAAGACCCAGTTTCCCTCTCAGTCAGTCTCTCCCATCAGGAAACTTCCGTAAGCCTGTGATCCTTCTCCATAAGAGGGCAGACAGACTGAAACCACAATGGCAGAAAACTAACCAATCTGATCACATGGAACACAGCCTTGTGTAACTCAATGAAACTGAGCCGTGCCATGTAGGGCCACCCAAGATGGACAGGTCATGGTGGAGAGTTCTGACAAAACGTGGTCCACTGGAGAAGGGAATGGCAAACCACTTCAGTATTCTTGCCTTGAGAACCCCATAAACAGTATGAAAAGGCAAAAAGATAGGACACTGAAAGATTAACTCCCCAGGTCAGTAGGTGCCCAATATGCTACCGGAGGTCAGTGGAGAAATAACTACAGAAAGAATAAAGAGACGGAGCCAAAGCAAAACAAAACAAAACAAAAAAAACACAAAAACCCAGTTGTGGATGTGACTGGTGACGGAAGTAAAGTCTGATGCTATAAAGATCCATATTGCATAGGAACATGGAACGTTAGGTTCGTGAATCAAGGCAAATTGGAAGTGATCAAACGGGAGATGGCAAGAGTGAACATCGACATTTTAGGAATCAGCAAACTAAACTGGACTGGAAATGGTGAATTTAACTCAGATGACCATTATATCTACTACTGTGGGCAAGAATCCCTTAGAAGAAATGGAATAGCCATTGTAGTCAACAAGAAAGTCCGAAATACAGTACTTGGATTCAATCTCAAAAACGACAGAATGGTATCTGTTTGTTTCCAAGGCAAACCATTCAATATCATGTTAATTCAAGCCTATGCCCCTACCAGTAATGCTGAAGAAGCTGAAGTTGAACAGTTCTATGAAGACCTACAAGACCTTCTAGAACTAACACCTGAAAAAGATGTCCCTTTTCATTATAGGGGACTGGAATGCAAAAGTAGGAAGTCAAGAAATACCTGAAGTAACCAGCAAATTTGGCCTTGGAGTAAAGAATGAAGCAGGGCAAAGGCTAACAGAGTTTTGCCAAGAGAACGCACTGGTCATAGCAAACACCCTTTTCCGACAACACAAGAGAAGACTCTACACATGGATATCACCAGATGGTCGACATGAAACCAGATTATATTCTTTGTAGCCAAAGATGGAGAAGCTCTATACAGACAGCAAAAACAATACTAGGAGCTTATTGTGGCTCTGATCATGAATTCCTTATTGCCAAATTCAAACTGATATTGAACAAAGTATGGAAAACCACTAGACCATTTAGGTATGACCTAAATCAAATACCTTATGATTATAAAGTGGAAGTGACAAATAATTCAAGGGGTTAGATCTGATAGACAGAGTGCTTGAAGAACTATGGATGAAGGTTTGTGATATTGTATGAGAGGTAGTGATCAAGACCATCCCCAGGAAAAAGAAATGCAAAAAGGCAAAATGGTTGTCTGAGTAGGCCTTACAAATAGCTGTGAAGAGAAGAGAAGCAAAAGGCAAAGGAGAAAAGGAAAAATATACCCATTTGAATGCAGAGTTCCAAAGAATAGCAAGGAGAGATAAGAAAGCCTTCCTCAGTGATCAGTGCAAAGAAATAGAGGAAAACAATAGAATAGGAAAGACTAGAGCTCTCTTCAAGAAAATTAGAGATACCAAGGGAACATTTCATGCAAAGATGGGTGCAATAAAGGACAGAAATGGTCTGGACCTAACAGAAGCAGAAGATATTAAGAAGAGAAGAACTATACAAAAAAGATCTTCATGACCCAGATACTCATGATGGTGTGATTGCTCACCTAAAGCCAGACATCCTGGAATGCGAAGTCAAGTGGGCCTTAGGAAGCATCACTACAAACAAAGCTAGTGGAGGTGATGGAATTCCAGTTGAGCTATTTAAAAGTGCTGCACTCAATATGCCAGCAAATTTGGAAAACTCAGCAGTGGCCACAGGACTGCAAAAGGTCCATTTTCATTCCAATCCCAAAGAAAGGCAATGCCAAAGAATGCTTGAACTACTGCACAATTGCACTCATCTCACATGCTAGCAAAATAATGCTCAAAATTCTCCAAGCCAGGCTTCAACAGTATGTCAACTGTGAACTTCTGGATGTTCAAGCTGAATTTAGAAAAGGCAGAGGAACTGGAGATCAAATCGCCAACATCCACTGGATCATCGAAAAAGTGAAATTTCCAGAAAAACATCTACTTCTGCTTTATTGACTATGCCAAAGCCTTTGTGTGGATCACAGCAGACTGTGGAGAATTCTTCAAGAGATGGAAATACCAGACAACCTGATCTGCCTCCTGAGAAATCTGTATGCAGGTCAAGAAGCAACAGTTAGAACTGGACATGGAACAACAGACTGGTTCCAAATAGGAAAAGGAGTACGTCAAGGCTGTTTATTGTCACCCTGCTTATTTAACTTATATGCAGGGTACATCATGAGAAATATTGGCCTGGATGAAGCACAAGCTGGAATCAAGATTTCTGGGAAAAATATCAATAACCTCCGATATGCAGATGACACCACCCTTATGGCAGAAAGTGAAGAACTAAAGAGCCTCTGACGAAAGTGAAAGAGGAGAGTGAAAAAGTTGGCTTAAAGCTCAACATTCAGAAAATGAAGATCATGGCATTGGGTCCCATTACTTCATGGCAAATAGATGGGGAAACAGTGGAAACAGTGGCTGACTTTATTTTTTGGGGCTCCAAAATCAGTGTGGATGGTGACTGCAACTGTGAAATTAAAAGATGCTTGCTCCTTGGAAGAAAAGTTATGACCTACCTAGACAGCATATTAAAAAACAGAGACATTACTTTGCCAACAAAGGTCCATCTAGTCAAAGCTATGGTTTTTCTAGTAGTCATGTATAGATGTGAGAGTTGGACTATAAAGAAATCTGAGCACAGAAGAATTGATGCTTTTGAACTGTGGTGTTGGAGAAGACTCTTGAGAGTCCCTTGGACCACAAGGAGATCCAACCAGTCCATCCTAAAGGAAATCAGTCCTGAATATTCATTGGAAGGACTGAGGCTGAAGCTGAAACTCCAATACCTTGGCCATCTAATGCAAAGAACTGACTCATTGGAAAAGACCCTGATGCTCGGAAAGATTGAAGGTGGGAAGTGAAGGGGATGACATAGGATGAGATGGTTGGATGACATCACCGACTCTATGGACATGAATTTGAGCAAACTCTGGGAGTTGGTGATGGACAGGTAAGCCTGGCATGCTGCAGTCCATGGGGTCACAAAGAGTTGGGCACAACTGAGTGATTGAACTGACTGACTGAACACCTTTCATAATAAAAACTCTCAGCAATCTAAGAGTAGTGGGGAAATTTCTCTGCTTGGCGAAGAACATCTACCAAAAAACCAAGAACTAATACCATACTTGGGATTCCCTGGTGGCTCAGATGGTAAAGAATCCCTCTGCAAAGCAGGAGACCTGGGTTCAATTTTTGGGTCCGGAAGATCCCCCTGGAGAAGCGGTTTTCCCATGCCAGTATTCTTGCCTGAAGAATTCCACGGACAGAGGAGGCTGGTGTGCTGTAGTCCATGGGGTTGCAAAGAGTCGGACACAACTGAGCAACTAACACACACACAAAACCATACTTAATGGTAAGAAACTGGATGCTCTTCCCCTAAAATGAAGAAAAAGGCAAAGATGTCCTCTCTTACCATCACGTTTGTTTAAAACTGCATGGAGGTCCTGGCTAGTGAATTTAGACAAAAATTAAACCAATGGTGTACAAGTTAAGTAAAAAGAAATAACACTATTAAAACTAATAGGACTGTAATGTAGTAACACAGACAAGAGATAATGGTGACCTGGATTGACATGATGGTGGAGATAGAGAGATGATGGATTTAAGAAGTAGGAAGTAGAAGCCACAGAGCTTGAAGATGGATTAAATGTGCATAATGAAGGAGAGGGAAACATCAAAGACGACTTTCAGCATTTGCTGTGTGCAGCAAGGTTGGTGGTGGGCCATTTATAGAACTGAAAGAGGACAATGGAAGAGTAAGTTTGGAAGGAAAACTCATGAGTTAGGTTTTGCTTAAATAGAGATTGAGGTACCTACCTTTGAGATCTCTAAGAAGTGAAGAAATACATATTTTTTACATGTGTCCTTGGAGCTCAGAGAAAGTACTGGGCCAGAAATTAGGGTTTGTGAATCATCTGTATACAGGTGGTAATATAAATTATAGCTGTAGGGAATTTCCTAGGAAGATATTAAAGAGTGAGAAGAGAGTCAAAGACTGAGCTATGATACTGAATGGTCAGGAAGAGGAGGATGAGCAGCGAAAGAAACAAAGTGCCTAGAGAAGGCGGGTGGGGGTGGGGGGGAACCAAGAGTTGTGAGAGTTTCAGGAAGGAAGCGTTGGTCAAGGGTGTTGACTACTGTTGAGACACTACAATGAACAATGGAAAAAGTCCACGTTTAGCAATCTGGAGGTCACTAGTGATTTTACAGGGAGCTGTTTTAATAGAGTGATGGGGGCACAGACCAGACTGGAGTGAGTTTAAGACTGAGCAGGAGGTATGAAAATTGTAATAACAAATATATAAATTAAGAAGCTTGACTGTGAAGTGAGAGACAGAGATAGGATGATATTTTGCCAGAAGTGAGGAGGTAGAGGATGTGGGTTTGAGTGAGGAATTCTTATTATTAGTTTGGACATCACACATGACTGTACTTTAAAACTGGTGGGATACATCCCACTGATTGGAAATACAGAAGAGAAGGATAATGGATGGTATAAAGCTGGTGAGCAGGTAACAGGGGTAGATGCCAAAGCAGAGGTAAAGAGATTAATTTCCTCTATGATAGAGAAATGCAGACCAGGATGGAGGCCCCACGGAAGTGTGCATTTTTTATTTTAGAAAGAAGAAAGAGTTTCCACGTGGAAAGAAGTTATCCACTTCTGTTTTCTCTGCAAAGTACAAATTTTGTCTCATTAATCTTGATTGGTGCAGAAAAAGAAGAAAACAATTAGCACATTTATAAGTTCTATTTTTTAGGCACATAGCTTCTTAGTTTTGTGGGTTATCGATTTTGTTTTTGGCATGCTATTGCATACTGCAGTTAAATTATCTCTTTAGGGTTCTGACAGTTTCTGAAAGACTTGAAATCTTTCTAAAAGGATACAAATGATAGAAATTACAACTAAAGGTAATTTCCTCTTTTTTTTTTGATATTTTAAAATGGCTGCATCATATTCCATCTCATATATGACTTATAATTATTTGAACATTTAGTTACTTTAATACTGCACTAAATATTCTTATACATGTGTCTTTGTGTCTCATCATTTCTTAAACATGGATTACTGATTTTGTTGTTGTTCAGTCACTAAGTCATGTCTCACTCTTTGTGACCCCATGGACTTCAGGATGCCAGGCTCCTCTCTTCCACTATTTCCCTGAGTTTGCTCAGATTCATTCCACCGAGTCAGTGATGCTATCTAACCATCTCATCCTCTGTTGTCCCCTTACCCCTTTGCCTTCAATCTTTCCCAGCATCAGTGTCTTTTCCAATGAGCTAGCTCTTCAGGTAGCCAAAAGTATTGGAGCTTCACTTTCAGCATCAGTCTTTCCAATATTCAGGGTTGATTTCCTTTAGGATTGACTGGTTTAAAGAGTCTAAACTGGATTAAAGAGTATAAACATTTTAAAATCTCCTAATGAATATTGGGAGATTTGCCCTCCAGAAAGATATTCTATTCATTTAGTGAAACCCAGAGGGCAAAATATAGTAGAATGATAAATACTCTAATATAAAATCAGATTACTGTTCATAATGCATAGGTTTTATACTTTAACCTAACACTTCTAATTTGGAACCATAGGTGGCACTAACAGATCAAGGAATGGAGCCACTTTCAGAATCCCAGGTTGGAAAGGATTTGTATGGACATCTCAGCCGCCCACAAGCTATAAACAATTCTAGAAAAATAATCCTTCCTGTTCTTAACTTACCTATAAATCAACTTGATTGGACATTCTAACTTATAGTATTAACTGTCATATTTGAGACTGTGTAACAATGCAAGCCTCTTGGCATTTATCTTGTCTAGTCTGTGGACTAGGCCTCAGCATGCCATTTGCAAACTGTTCCTAAAAAGACCAATTGTCTCTGCAGAAGCTTTCATTCTTCTGTCACCATAGCTTTGTTTTCTCCAAAAAGAAAACATATAGTAAAGTGAAAGAAAGTCAAAGTATTAGTTGCTCTGTCATGTCTCTTTGTAAACCCCATGCACTGTAGACCACCAGGCTCCTTTGTTCATTGAATTCTCCAGGGAAGAATACTGGAGAGGGTTGCCATTTCCTTCTCCAGGGGATCTTCCCAACACAGGGATTGAACCCACGTCTTCTGCATTATAGGTGGATTCTTTACCACCTGAGCCACCCAGGAAGTCATAAACTGGGAAAAGAAATAGGCACCCAAGTCCAGGAAGCAAGGAAAAATGACTCTCCAATGTTATCAAGAGTTCTGAGCTTCAATCTCAAAGGATTGGATTATTATTGGAAACAGTTGCCTCCTAACCATGGTGTCTTCATTAAATATACAAAGCATGCTGCTGCTGCTAAGTCGCTTCAGTCGTGTCCAACTCTGTGCGACCCCGTAGACAGCAGCCCACCAGGCTCCACCGTCTCTGGGATTCTCCAGGGAAGAACAGTAGAGTGGGTTGCCATTTCCTTCTCCAATGCATGAAAGTGAAAATTGAAAGTGAAGTCGCTCAGTCCTGTCTGACTCTTAGTGACCCCATGGACTGCAGCCTACCAGGCTCCTCCATCCATGGGATTTTCCAGGCAAGAGGACTGGAGTGGGGAGCCATTGCCTTCTCCATACAAAGCATAGGTAATCCTATTCATTACAATTTGAAACCATATATTGTATGTCTTTTAAAGTGCATATAATGGAATGGAAGCCACAGGGGACACTCAGAAGAACTGGTTATCATGGGGGTGTGGTCTCTGAAGTTGCCACCACCTATGACAACTGATTTTTGTAGAATTTAAGGCATTGACTGTTTTGAAGCTTCAGAAAGCCTCTGCCATAAACCTAAAGTGGAATTTTGCTTCAGGGAAGAAACAATCTGCCGGTTTACGCCCATTGTGTGGCGAGCAAAAGAGTTGTCATCTCCGCTAGGAGTATATTCAAATGAGAAAGTTCTCAGACACAAACAAAAACCAAATGAATACTGTCAGCTATCCATATATGGGGGTTCTGCATCCTGAATCCAACCAATCATAGATTTAAAACGCTAAAGAAAAAAATCCCAGAAAGTTCCCCAAAGCAAAACTTCAATTTGCCTTGCAGACAACTATTTACACAGCACTAACATTGCATTTACAACTATTTACAAAGCATTTATGTTTTGTTAGGTATTGTAAGTCATCTAAAGAAGATTTACAGTATAGGGGAGGAACTGAGGTGGATGAACCTAAGCCTGGCATACAGAGTGAAGTAAGTCAGAAGGAGAAAAACAAATATCGTGTATTAACACATGTATATACGGTCGCAGAGT
Organism: Bos indicus x Bos taurus; assembly: GCF_003369695.1. Lineage (NCBI taxonomy): Eukaryota > Metazoa > Chordata > Mammalia > Artiodactyla > Bovidae > Bos > Bos indicus x Bos taurus. Next base: position 109,231,722 of record NC_040079.1, on the reverse strand, counting down.
CTGACATGACTGAGCGACTGAACTGAACTGAACTGATATGGAATCAAGATTGCTGGGAGAAAAATCAATAACCTCGGATATGCAGATGACACCACCCTTATGGCAGAAAGCGATGAGGAACAAAAGAGCCTCTTGAACAAAGTGGAGTGAAAAAGCTGGTTTAAAACTCAACATTCAAAAAACGAAGATCATGGCATCTGGTCCAATCACTTCATGGCAAATAGATGGGGAAACAATGGAAACAGTAACAGACTGTATTTTCTTTTTTATTTATTTTATTTTTTAAGTTTACAATATTGTATTGGTTTTGCCATATATCAACATGAATCTACCACAGGTATATACGTGTTCCTCATCCTGAACCCTCCTCCCTCCTCCCTCCCCATACCATCCCTCTGGGTCGTCCCAGTGCACCAGCCCCAAGCATCCAGTATCATGCATCGAACCTGGACTGGCAACTCGTTTCATGTATGATATTATACATGTTTCAATGCCATTCTTCCAAATCATCCATCCTCTCCCTCTCCCACAGAGTCCAAAAGACTGTTCTATACATCAGTGTCTCTTTTGCTGTCTCGTATACAGGGTTATTGTTACCATCTTTCTAAATTCCATATATATGTGTTAGTATACTGTATTGGTGTTTTTCTTTCTGGCTTACTTCACTCTGGATAATAGGCTCCAGTTTCATCCACCTCATTAGAACTGATTCAAATGTATTCTTTTTAATGGCTGAGTAATACTCCATTGTGTATATGTACTACGGCTTTCTTATCCATTCATCTGCTGATGGACATCTAGGTTGCTTCCATGTCCTCGCTATTATAAACAGTGCTGCGATGAATATTGGGGTACACGTGTCTCTTTCCCTTCTGGTTTCCTCAGTGTGTATGCCCAGCAGTGGGATTGCTGGGTCGTATGGCAGTTCTATTTCCAGTTTTTTAAGGAATCTCCACACTGTTCTCCATAGTGGCTGTACTAGTTTGCATTCCCACCAACAATTGTAAGAGGGTTCCCTTTTCTCCACACCCTCTCCAGCATTTATTGCTTGTAGACTTTTGGATCGCAGCTATTTTGACTGGCGTGAAATGGTACCTCATTGTGGTTTTGATCTGCATTTCTCTGATAATGAGTGATGTTGAGCATCTTTTCATGTGTTTGTTAGCCATCTGTATGTCTTCTTTGGAGAAATGTCTATTTAGTTCTTTGGCCCATTTTTTGATTGGGTCATTTATATTTTTCTGGAATTGAGCTGTAGGAGTTGCTTGTGTATTTTTGAGATTAGTTGTTTGTCAGTTGCTTCATTTGCTATTATTTTCTCCCATTCTGAAGGCTGTCTTTTCACCTTGCTTATAGTTTCCTTTGTTGTGCAGAAGCTTTTAAGGTTAATTAGGTCCCATTTGTTTATTTTTGCTTTTATTTCCAATATTCTGTGAGGTGGGTTAGTCGGAGAGTGTTTTTCCTATGTTCTCCTCTAGGAGTTCTCCTCCAGTTTCTGGTCTTACATTTAGATCTTTAATCCATTTTGAGTTTATTTTTGTGTATGGTGTTAGCAAGTGTTCTAGTTTCATTCTTTTACAAGTGGTTGACCAGTTTTCCCAGCACCACTTGTTAAAGAGATTGTCTTTTCTCCATTGTATATTCTTGCCTCCTTTGTCAAAGATAAAGTGTCCATAGGTGCATGGATTTATCTCTGGGCTTTCTATTTTGTTCCACTGAATGTTATACTTTAATTTAGTAATTTAACTGATGAGGAAGTTACCATAATACCTATTTTAACACTGAACAAATCTAACCACCTATTGGACATTAATGTAAAATCCTGACAGAATTTGATTTAAAACTTCTCAAAATAAATTCATTAAAGCAAGTTCCCTGTGAAAGTATGTAAGAACGAAAGCTAACATAATAGCAGGTGCAGTCTTTACATTTTATTAACCGTAGAAGATACTTTTTTCAACGAGTCTAACAGAGACATTAACTGTGCAAAAGCTGATGAGATTTACAGTCTTAAATACAAGCACCAATACAGAAACATATGTGTCAGTTCAGTTCAGTTCAGTCGCTTAGTCATGTCCGACTCTTTGTGACCCCATGAATAGCAGCATGCCAGGCCCCACTGTCCATCACCAACTCTCGGAGTTCAACCAAACTCACGTCCACTGAGTCGGTGATGCCATCCAGCCATCTCATCCTCTGTCATCCCCTTCTCCTCCTGCCCCCAATCCCTCCCAGCATCAGAGTCTTTTCCAATGAGTCAACTCTTCACTTGAAGTGGCCAAAGTACTGGAGTTTCAGCTTTAGCATCAGTCCTTCAAATGAACACTCAGGACTGATCTCCTTTAGGATGGACTGGTTGGATCTCCTTGCAGTCCAAGGGACTCACTCACTCTCAAGAGTCTTCTCTAACACCACAGCTCAAAAGCATCAATTCTTTAGCAGTCAGCTTTCTTCACAGTCCAACTTTCATATCCATACATGACAACTGAAAAAACCATAGCCTTGACTAGATGGGCCTTTGTTGGCAAAGTAATGTCTCTGCTTTTTAATACGCTATCTAGGTTGGTCATAACTTTCCTTCCAAGGAGTGTCTTTTAATTTCATGGCTGCAATCACAATCTGCAGTGATTTTGGAGCCCCAAAAAATAAAGTCTGACACTGTTTCCCCATCTATTTCCCATGAATTGATGGGATCAGATGCCATGATCTTAGTTTTCTGAATGGTGAGCTTTAAGCCAACTTTTTCACTCTCCTCTTTCACTTTCATCAAGAGGCTTTCTAGTTCCTCTTCACTTTCTGCTATAAGGGTGGTGTCATCTGCATATCTAAAAGTCCATTAATTCTACACTTAAGAGGATCATTTCTTTATGTAAGCACAATCTCATTTATGAATTACACATGATATGTAGTTTAGGATCCACCTACATTATGCTTATAACTGCGTGCTGCTGCTGCTAAGTCCCTTCAGTCGTGTCTGACTCTGTGCGACCCCATGGACTGCAGCCTACCAGGTTCCTCTGTCCATGGGATTTTCCAGGCAAGAGTACTAAGACTGTATTTTCTTGGGCTCCAAAATCACTGCAGAGGGTGACTGCAGCCATGAAATTAAAAGACACTTGCTCCTTGCAAGAAAAGCTATGTCCAACCTAGATGGCATATGAAAAAGCAGAGACATTACTTTGCTGACAAAGGTCCATCTAGTCAAGGCTATGGTTTTTCCAGTGGTCATGTATGGATGTGAGAGTGGACCATAAAGAAAGCTGAGTGCTAAAGAACTGATGCTTTTGAACTGTAGTGTTGGAGAAGACTTTTGAGAGTCCCCTGGACTACAAGAGATCAAACCAGTCAATTGTAAAGGAAATCAGTCCTGAATATTCACTGGAAGGACTGATGCTGAAGCTGAAGCCCCAGTACTTTGGCCAAGCCCCAGTACTTTGGCCACCTGATGTGAAGAAGTGACTCATTGGAAAAGACCCTGATGCTGGGAAAGATTGAAGGCAGGAGGAGAAGGGGACGACAGAAGATGAGATGGTTGGATGGCATCACTGACTTGATGACATGAGCCTGAGCAAGCTCCGGGAGTTGGTGATGGAGAGGGAAGCCTGGCATGCTGCAGTCCATGGGGTCACAAAGAGTCGGACATGACTGAGTGACTGAACTGAACTGATATGGAACCTAGAAAAATGGTACCGATGAACCTATTTGCAGGGCATGAATAGAGATATAGACGTAGAGACTGGGCTTGAGGACGCAGTGGGGGAAGGAGAGGGTGGGATGAATGGAGAGTAGCGTTCACATATGCAGATACCTCGTGGGAAGCTGCTATGTTACACAGGGAGCCCAGCCTGGCGCTCTGTGACGACCTAGAGGGGTAGGAAGGGGGCAGGGTGAGAGGGAGGTTCAAGAGGGAAGGGATATATGTACCTGTAAAGCTGATTCATGTTGTTGTACAGCAGAAATGAACACGACATTGTAAAGCACTTATCCTCCAATTAAAAAAAAATTTAATGCAATTCTGTAAAGCAATAATCCTTCAATTAAAAAATAAATAAAAAATGTATAGGGGAATATTGTGTAGGTTATGCACAAAATACATTTTATATAAGTGACTTGAGCAAGTCTTTTAACTTTCTTCATATTTGTTCTTTCATCTATAAAGCAGCCATGCTTTTTTCTAGCCCACAAGGTTCTTGGGAAGATCTATGCGGGTAATAGTTGTAAAAGTATTTGTAAACTTCAAGGTTAACATGATAATTCCATTAAGAAGTGTACGTGGTAAATGAGAAGAAAGGAGAGCATCAGTGTTACATCCAAGTGCTGTGTCTTATTTCCGTGTACTCATTAGAAAGAAATCTCTGTTTTCTTACTGCCTTATGAAACTAAAACAAACACATTCATATATATTTGAACATGAACTTTAGAAGAATATATAAAAATGACATATAAGTTCACAGGGATGATAGAAGCATACAGAAGCAGAAAAATTACAAGTTTCTGAAAATCAGTTAAATCTTTAAAAACATATAGTGAACTATATGCCATGCACTGTGCTATCAGACAATTTTATTAAACAGAACTTTCTAGGGTGTGTGGTTTTGTAAAATTCAGGCATCACATGAACCTTCTTGGAGTGTATGTGTGCAGTTCACGTTAACTGAAATTGTCTTATTAATATGGAAGTTCTCAAATGTCAGAAAAACAAGGAAAATTGTTCTATTCATAAGGATTTTAATTTTTTTGCTTAAAAGAGTATCAGTAGGATATACTCTTTCAAAATAATAAGCAGGAGGAATATGATTCTCTTCCAAGTTAGAAGCAGGAATATAAAGTTAAAAATTTTAACAACAGCCATGATTATGTTTAGTAATAAGGAAAGAACTTTAGGCTGTTTTCTAAATATTAATTTGTTAATTAGGTGAACATCTGGGTTGGTTCATCACTTCCCTTGATTAATTTATGAGATTTTCATCCCCATTTACTGAAAAAGCAGTGAGTCATCCGATGTTACACACCAGTGACAGCAAAAGTTAATTGGATTCTAGATCCTTTCACATTTCTCCCTTTAGCAATTCCTTGTCGCTTTGAGTGGAACCTCGCGCTCAGAGGGTCTGTCTGTTTTTGCGTGTGTGAGAGATACAAAAGTGAGAAGAATTACAAGTGATTGAAAAGTGAGTTTCAAAAAGATAAGAATATGTGCTTATATTTCCCTTGGTTGTGGCAAGAAAATCTGGAGGGATACACAGAAACAGCCAAACCAAAACCCAAAACCAAACACTAATAAAAAAAGTTTTCTTAATGCATACTTTTTATAGGATTTTGATTTGTGAATCATGGAAATGTATAATTACCTATTTAAGAAAAGGCTGTTTAATGTTTTATTTAAAATTCATAACCAATAAGGACCTACTGTATAGCACAGGAATTCTGCTCAATGTTATGTGGCAACCTGGATGGGAGAGGAGTTTGGGGACAAATCGATACATGTATAGGTATGGCTGAGTCCCTTCACTGCTCACTTGGAACCATCACAACATTGTCAATCAGCTATTAAAAAATAAATAAAAAATAAAAATGAAATAAGCTACAAGATATATTGTACATCACAGGGAATATAGCCAATATTTTATAACTATCAGTGGAATACAATCTTTAAAATTGTGAATCACTCTGTTGTACACCTAGAACTTACAATATTGTACATCCATTATACCTCAATAAAAAATTGTCATTTTGAAGCAAAAAAGAAAAAGGCTGTTTAAGACTGTCTATGTTTTAAAGTGTCCCAAAGTTTGATCTATGAACAGGAACACAGAGATGCAGCAGTAGCTTATTGTAGTTAGAATCTTGGTGTTGGAGAAGACTCTTGAGAGTCCCTTGGACTACAAGAGATCAAACCAGTCAATTGTAAAGGAAATCAGTCTTGAATATTCATTGGAAGGACGAATGTTGAAGCTGAAGCTCCAATACTTCAGCCACCTGATGAAAAGAACTGACTCATTGGAAAAGACCCTGATGCTGGGAAAGACTGAAGGCAGGGGGAGAAGGGAACAACGGAGGATGAGATGGTGGTTGGATGGCATCACCGACTCGATGGACATGAGCTTGAGCAAACTCTGGGAGATGCTGATGGACAGGGAGGCCTGGCGTGCTGCAGTCCATGGGGTCGCAAAGAGCCAGACTTGACTGAGTGACAGAACTGAATTCCAAGTGAGAAGAAACATGGTCTCTGGAAGGAAGAGCATTCAAGCTTGAGAAAGGAGGAGAGAGGCAGATGGACCCGGGGGTAACTGGGTGGCTGGGAAAGCTGATCTTCTCTCTCCTAGCCCTACAATAAGACTGCAACCTTTCTTCAGCTCTGACAACTACAGATTGCATTTGGTTTAGAGACCCCTCCTTAGACATCGTCCTGTATATGCCACATGATCTCAGGGATATAAAACTATTCTCAGATGAAGGGGAATTCATCATACTAGTTATTAACCTCATTTCTTTTTTCACATTGCCTTTGTAAACTCTCATTTTTCTTTCATCCTGTTTTCTTTATCACCTTTATTTTGAGGGGTATATTTTATCGTTATATTATGCATTTATATGAGCTACCATAAATCCTTTCTGGAACTGGAGGGAGTAGGAATAAATGTGTGCATGACTAACCTGAGAAAATTCTAACAGGTTATTTTTCTGGGAGTGAAATTACAAGTGTTTTCATATTTATTTTTTCCAGATTTATTGAGATATAATTGACATATAACATCGTGTACGTCTAAGGTGTGGTGATTTGGTACATGTATATATTGTAAAATAATTACCACAATAAGGTTAGTTAACAAACACATCCACCACCTCACATAATTACATTTTTTTCTTTTGTCATGAGAACGTTTCTGGTCTACTCTCTACAGGTGATTTTAATTGCTTTATGGTTAGCCTTCTGCATTTCCAAGTCTAGATACACTTTTAACAATGGGCATAGATTCCTTTTTTAATTACATAATATCTTTTTTTTTTAACCAAATGTAGAAGAAAATATTTGTGGTAGAACTGATGGACTTTTCTAGCAGAAAAATATATAAGGCTGGTAGAGAAAAAAGAGCAGGAAAGAATGGGTAAGTTGTAGGACTTAGTTTTCCTTTCACCATGTGCTTCTACAAAAATATAAGAGGTATAGTATAAATACAGTGGTTTATTTGAAATGCATTTTAAAAAGAAATGCTATTGTTTTTATTCTTCTTAAAAATTTTGTTTTTTATTGCAGTTAATTTACAATATTGTTAGTTTGAGGTGTACAACAAAGTGATTTTTTTTCAGTTTCTTTTCCCTTTTAGGTTATTACAAAATATTGAGTAGAGTTCCCTGTGCTATATAGTAGGTCCTTGTTGGTTATCTATTTTATATATAGTAGTATATATATGGAGAAGGCAATGGCAACCCACTACAGTACTCTTGCCTGGAAAATCCCATGGATGGAGGAGCCTGGTAGGCTGCAGTCCATGGGGTCTCAGGAGTCGGATACGACTGAGCGACTTCACTTTCACTTTTCACTTTTATGAACTGGAGAAGGAAATGGCAACCCACTCTAGTGTTCTTGCCTGGAGAATCCCAGGGACGGGGGAACCTGGTGGGCTGCCGTCTATGGGGTCGCACAGAGTCAGACCCGACTGAAGTGACTTAGCAGCAGCAGCAGCAGCAGAGTATATATGTTACTCCCAAACTCTTAATTTAGTCCTCCCCTCCCTTTCCTTTTAGGTAACCATAAGTTTGTTTTCTATGCCTGTAGGTCTATTTATGTTTTGTAAATTAGTTCATTTATATCATTTTTTTGATTCTATGTATAAGCAATATCGAATGATATTTGTCTTTCTCTGGCTTACTTCACTTAGAATGATAATCTCTAGGTTCATCCATGTTGCTGCAAATGACATTATTTCATTCTTTTTTCGTGGTCATCTAATATTCCATTGTATATAACTACTCCATCTTCTCTATCCATTCATCTGCTGATGGACATTCAGGTGCTTCTGTGTCTTGCCTATTGTATACGGTGCTGCAATGAACACTGGGGTGCATGTATCTTTCAGAATTAGCATTTTTCCAGATATAAGCCCAAGTGTGGTTATGCTGGGTCATACTGTAGCTCTATTTTTAGTTTTTTATGGAACCTCCATATTGTTCTTCATAATGGCTACAGCAATTTTCACTCCCACCAACAGCGTAGGAGTGTTCCTTTTTCTCCACATCCTCTCCAACATTTATTATTTATAGATGTTTTAATGATGGCCATTCTGATCTTTGTGAGGTAATACTTCATCATAGTTTTGATTTGCAGGAAATGCTCTTCTTTTCTTTCTTTTGTATAAAATAATAGGCCATGAGACATAGCTTGAAGTCGGAAAATTTTGTCATAGTTCTTTTTTAATAGTTGGAAGGTGAATCACTGCATGGACTTCATGTCACTGATGTCATTTTAAATTCCCCAGTGCTGTATATTTAGACTGCTTCTGCCTTTATTTAGCCAGAATGAAATCCTAAAGAGTGGCACTGGCAGGTCAGAGTATCTGTAGCCAAAGTCAATGGATATAAACATTTGTCTTTCATCTTCAAGATCTACAAGGCTTGGATGACTGTTCCGACCCCACTCCCCAGGCCTCACTGTGCCCTGCAGCTATCCGTGCTGCTCTGCAGACCTGCTTCTCTCTGGGCCGCGACCACCTTTCCTAAGCAGGGTTTCTACAACAGAATTCTTGGTAGTTTTATCTGGTAACTTTTATCTAGCAGTCTTGCCTAGTGCTAACTGGTATCTGAATCAGTTGTTTCATTTGGGAGTTATAAAATGGTGTTTTTAAATTCTACCATTTGGTTTATGTTTTTTTTTTTTTTTAATACAGCAATATACAAGGAGAATTCACAATGCAATAAAGTAAAAATTTCAAGCCTGAAAAGTAAATAGCCATGTGAGAGCAAGAGTCTTTTTTGGGTAGCTCTCCATGATGCACAGTGGGGAAAAGGGATCAAAAAAATCTAATTCTATAATGTGAATTTATGTAAGATTTTTACTCTACAAGACAAAGAATCAAGGCTATATACAAGCAAAAGCATAATAATTTATTTGAATCCACTGTTCCTTGAACAAAAGTAAAAATCAGACTTTAATAAGTCATTTCCTTCAGTGTTTTACAAGTCTTTTAAAAAACTCCACTGGTGACTGACAACCTAGGAGAAGGCACACTCTTGCTTTTGTGACAATCATCTTTATTATTCCATGGTACAAATAGCAAGAAGGAAATTTGGGAATGAAAATTTGAAAGTGTAGTAATTTAAAATTTAATAAAGCCTGCTGAAGATTTTACAAATAAAAGTTTCCACGCTTGTAGGTTAGATATGATACTGTCAGTGCTGAGGAAAGGGAAAGTATAGATTAGAACTAATTGAGCTTTGTAGGAAACATGATACAAAAAAGGTAATTGGAAAGTCCCGTCCTTTTCTGTCTTCTGTCGGCACGATAAAGACTGTCCAGTGGGAACTCCTGCCCCACCACGCTCCTCTGCAGCACAGTGCATTGTGGGTATGCCGGAAAACCTGCAGTCAGACTCTTATAAATGCCTTTATTCTGTGTTAAAAGGACCAGCGAGTAAGAGGCATCTGGCTTGATTTCTCCACTGATTCCAGATGAATATACATTTCCACCGCTTTCCTCAAAACGTGCGTTCCTTATTTCACTTAAATGCACTGCTTTGCCCGTGAATGCTTACCTAGTGAAGAGACATGCAAAATGTTCTACAGATTTCCAGGTCTACAGGTTGAAGAACCCTAAATTCGTTCATTCCCTTCTACAACTGCAAATAATGAGAGCTTTGAAGTAGTTCAAGAAAATTACATTTATAAGTCAATAAGTATAAAGAGTAAGCCATCACTCAATTCTGTAGATAATTTCTTTTTGAAACTAAAAGGTTGACTTAAGTGAATGTCCTATGAGCAAGTTGGGTTTAAAACAAACTGTGCCAAGAGTGTTTAATGAGGTCGACAGACAGCATTTAAATAAATGCAGCCATGAATTCAATAAACAAATGACCGAGTACTAGAATATGAACACAGGCCAACTTACCAATTTGTTAAACACCAGTTCAGTTAGGTGATAGACACGTGTAGTAATGAAAACAACACTGCTAGAATAATAGTCCAAGAGCCAAAGGAAAAGTATTTTGGCTGTGTTTCTATCTCAGAACCAACTGTCAAATAGAGGTAAAGAAAGCAGTAAATTACAGTTCTTTACTCCAAGCTGGGAATGCTGGAGATTCACTACCTGTAATACTGCATTATTCATGAAATGGATCTCTGAATTTAATTGGATCTAGAGAATAAAACCATAGATCATAAAGAAAGAAAAATGATTTATTCATTTCCTTTCCCTAAACATAGGGAATGTTTATTCTATTGAGGAATACTTGTTCTACTAAGGATTACTGATCTTCAGTTAAAACAAGCGAAGAGGAGCCCACTAAGCTATGAAACCTTTAAAAGACTATGTCTTATATTTAATCTCTATCCCTAGTACATAGTTAATGACCTGGAAATGTTTGTGGTTTGACTATAAAAAAAATACAAGTGAAAAACAGTTTCTGATGAAATAAAAAAATATTCTACCTGCTTGTTTTTTAAAATTTAGAATAGGTAGCCACATCTGTATTCAAGGAAAACAACAGTTTAAAAAAATGTTGGCTCCCCTTTAGGATGAGCTGGAAGAGAAAAAGAGGAGAAAATATTTAAAAGCGATACTAGAGAGGAGGGAGACAGCCTTACAGAGAAGGAGATAGAAAGAGAAGGCAGATTCAAAGAGGGAAGACATCTCAGGATGGAGGTCAAGACAAAGACACACAAAGGGAACGTCCTCAGAAGACGGGGAGGAACGAGGTGAGAAGAGAAAGGCCAAGGAGACGGGGAGTGGGTGAAGAGGAAAAGTTAAAATTTTACATAACCTCCTTCTCCTTCGGCCTCTGTAACTCAGCTTGCCCCTTGCAAAGTCGAGATCAGTAGGTCACTTAGTCTCAGAAAGTGGGAACTTGAAATACTAGGAACTGGAGTTTATCTCACTCACCCTTGTCCTGCTCTTTGCAATGGCCCAGCTCCTGCAGACCTGCTTCATCATGCCTGTCCAGGCAGGCATCCTCCTCCCCATCTTGGCTGCTGCTCCTGTGCACAAAACCCCTTCGTTTAAACCACCTATTAGCGGCTAGTGTTGCCCACTACAGTCTGTCTATAAAAACTCTGTAATCCCTTTGTTCAGGGCTCGGAGCTTAGAGTGTTAACTCCTCTGGGCCTGCTGGTGTGATAAACCTGAGTTCTCCAGCTCTCCGAGCCTGGTGCTTGGTTTCTTGAGTACTGGTTTCTGCAACATTGGAAGCACTGGGGCTGGGAGTGTGTGTGTGTGTGTGGGAGTCTTGAGTGCACTGCCCCTGGAAGGAGCATGTCCTCAACAGCAGTTAAATAGTCCTTAATGAGCTTGAAAAAGAGCTTTTCTGCTGTATCTTCAACCTTCAAAGTTTATTTCTGAAATAAAATTTTATACTCTCAAGAAATTCTAGCGATATTGTTCATGTCTGAAAGCAGTCTAATTTCAGAGGATGATTTTTTTTTAATTTGAGGAGTCATTTTTTTTTCAGCGAATCATTTTATTTGGTGTTCTGATATGACAGCTGCCATACTCCACAGTTGAAAATCAATATTTATTTCATTATTTAGAGACTTAAAAGATAAATCTCAAGTCTTCCTTTGGTTTGTTTGCAGGCTAACTGTCAAAATATAGAATAAAGGACATATAGAAAAACAAATGAATTTAAATAGGGCAAAATTTTTGCTTGGAAACCATCTTAAAATTAGGAAGCAGATAAAATCTTAAAATTAGGAGGAAGATCATACTCTCAAAATTCTATATATTCCTTATTTTTAACAAAGAAAAATATCCCTTCATTTTCTATTCCAGACAGTAAAGAGGGTTAGGTATCATTTTAGAGAGGTTTTGTTTAACTGTCCTGGAATAACATTCCACTATGGTGTCCTACCGGAGAAGGCAATGGCACCCCACTCCAGTACTCTTGCCTGGAAAATCCCATGGACGGAGGAGCCTGGTGGGCTGCAGTCCATGGGGTCGCTAAGTGTCGGACATGACTGAGAGACTTCCCTTTCACTTTTCTCTTTCATGTGTTGGAGAAGGAAATGGCAACCCACTCCAGTGTTCTTGCCTGGAGAATCCCAGGGACGGGGGAGCCTGGTGGGCTGCCGTCTATGGGGTCACACAGAGTGGAACACGACTGAGGCGACTTAGCAGCAGCAGCAGCATGGTGTCCTGTAAGATTAATAACATAATGCTACAAAGCAATTTTCTTTTCTTTCTAAACGCGAAGCTCCCAGCTCTGTCAGGGTCTGCTCCTGGTTACCTGACTCCCTTTTCTCCAGGCTCCTTGAGACAAGAAGCATGCACTGATGGGGTCCTCTGAGGTGCACCTGTCACTTCTTCAGCCCTTAACTGAATGCACAGGCCCCCCGGGCTGGGTCTCCTCCCTGGAAGACCGTTTCCCAGGCATTCATCCGCTGCTGCTGCTGCTGCTGCTGCTAAGTCACGTCAGTCGTGTCCGACTCTGTGAGACACCATGGACAGCAGCCCGCCAGGCTCCCCCGTCCCTGGGATTCTCCAGGCAAGAACACTGGAGTGGGTTGCCATTTCCTTCTCCAATGCATGAAACTGAAGAGTGAAAGTGAAGTCACTCAGTTGTGTCCGACTCTTAGCGACCCCATGGTCTGCAGCTCACCAGGCTCCTCTGTCCATGGGATTTTCCAGGCAAGAGTACTGGAGTGGGGTCATCCACTGCTGGCTGCTATTTTTGGTATTTACCCAGAGGTGTGCACGAATTACTTTGCTAGAACTGTTTTCTTTTGCCAAAGGGGAAGTTCCTGTGTATGGTTATTGATGTTCTTTTCAAAGTCAATAAATGACAAATAAAGAAATGATGGACGATGATTCGTGGCAGTTATGCCTGAAGGCAGTTACAGCCCTCAAAAAAAGGAAGTTCATTTCATTATTCCAAAAGGCTGTTGGCATTAGTTTTTCCACCTATGGGAAGGGAAGGTGACTGCCTGGTGCCAGCCCCCAGGTTAACTGGATGAGCAGTTTCCGGGCTTTTCTTGGAGTGAGCCCAGTCCTTCACATGGTGGTTCCGTTCACTTGAGAGTAGACTGCTTTGAATCTGTGAGAGGTGGGCATTTGATGGGGACAGTGTTGGGCACATTTTGCAGGGTTTTTTTTTTTTACCCCTGGTCTTATTTGTAGTGATCTGCCTGACAATGTAGGAGATGCAAGAGACATGGGTTCGATCCCTGGGTCAGGAAGATCCCCTGGAGGGTGAAATGGTACCCCACTCCAGTATTCTTGCCTGGAAAATTCCATGGACAGAGGAGCCTGGTGGGCTACAGTCCACGGAGTCGCAGAGTCGGACACGGCTGAGCGACTGAACATGAACACACCCTTTGTAGTGATACTGCCTCTAAAACCACTACGTGTGTGCTTAGTCGCTGAAGTCGTGTCTGACTCTCTGCGGCCCCCATGGACTGTATGTAGCCTGCTATTCTCTGTCCATGGGATTATCCAGGCAGGAATACTGGAGTGGGTTGCCATTTCCTCTTCTAAAAACCCTACAGCCACTGGAAAATCAGCAAGATAACCAAGATGGCTTGAGAACTGGCCTAACGACCTCTTTCTTCTCCCGAAGTGGATTCATTTGGGGAAATGTTAGATTCTAGAGCTCTGGGTCTGGTCCACTGGCCCAAGTACTTGGCCCCAGAAGATACTTGTACGTTTGCCTGTTTTATTTCTTAGAGCTATTTTCAGGTGGGACAGTGTGTCCACATGTACGGGAGCCATAATTTCTGTTTTTAATGTATTTTTTCTTCTGAACCTTTCAGTAAACTCTGGGGACAGCAGGGGCTGAATCCTGAGCCCTCTCAATGTAGCATCATCAAAAGCAAGTTCGTACTTACTCTGGATGATCTTGCTGTTGGGCAGGGATGTGGTGAATAACTTCATAAATTGTGCTGTGCAAATCTTGCCCTGGTACACCATCACAGGCTGGAACAGATCTCGCTGGCATCTAGAAAAATAGGGCACATTAAAAAAATTGGCAGACTAGCAAATGGAATTTCCACTATGCTACACGGCTGAAAACAACTGGAAGAGGTGATGATGAGAGAATTAGAACTGTTTAACTTCCCTTCATGGCCTTGCCGGTGGCTCAGTGCTAAAGAATCCACCTGCCAATGCAGAAGATGTGAGTTTGATCCCTGGGTAGGGAAGATCCCCTGGAGGAGGGCATGGCAATGCATTCCAGTATTCTTGTCTGGGAAAACCCATAAACAGAGAAGCCTGATGGGCTACAGTCCATGGGGTGGCAAAAGAGTCGGATATGGCTTAGCGACTAAAGAATAACAACTTTCCTTCAATATCTGTTTCCTCCTTGCTAAAGTTCCTTGCACTTACGCTATGGTAGTTTGTGCAGTGGCACAGAAGAGGAATAGCTGGGCAAACTATCACTTTTTCCCTCCATTTAAGCAAAAAGCTGGCAGTACTGTAAAGGAAGTGTAATAGAAAGAAAAGAAAACAGCAAAAGAGAAGATATCAGGGTAGCTTAGAATTAAAAAGCATATATCACTATCCTTTATATTATACCTCAGTCTTAGCTTTTTGATACTAATTGAAAATCATGTGTGCAAAGGTGGTTTAGGAAAAAGAATAATGAATAGCCGGAAGCCCTTATCATGTGGCAAGTTAGTAAAGACAGTACCAAGAAATACAGAACATACAAGGGAAGATGGTTTGGTTTGAATGCAATAATGGGCTTTAGAAGTAAAGACGTAAAATGGAATACTGGATGCTTTTATTCAATAAAATAAAACATACTATAAAAGCTTGTTAATTTAAAAAAATAAAGGCTTGGATGAATGTGGAAAGTATAGTAGCATATGCTTGGTTAAGATCAACATGCATTTTATTATTGCAAGTGGCATTTTTGTTTCATTAACTCCTGTTTCTTATATTTGATGCTGTTATTCTTATAAATACTGCTTTCTTAGTCCTTAGCTAAAGTCTGGCTCCCCTCCTCGTCCCAACTCACCCTATGTTCATTGTACTTGTGGTCGCTTTCAGTCTTTTGTATTTATATAGTCCTACCTGTAGAGGACTCTGCACTATACAGATGATCTGAAGAGTCCTTTATTTCATCCCCATTTGACTTGCCAGATCACTTTGGAACATCTTAGCTTCAGGTTTTTCTGGAAACTTCCTATTTCCATTCTACTTGTTAAAGCTTTCACAACAGTCCTAGGCTATGTGATTCAATTCATACCATCAATTTTGTGTCTAGGGAACTTTGGTTCAGAGTCTGGACTTAAGATCAACTCTTGATTTTCTTTGGTATAGGGGTTTTCAGGGGCTATGAGAAAAGCAATCTACAGGACTCTCTGCTGTTGGGCGGTTAAGACTTTGCCTACCAATACAGTGAGTGCAGGTTCTATTCCTGGTGAGGGGCTAAGATCACACATGCCTCCTGGCCAAAAATCCAAAATGTAAAACAGAAGCAATATTGTAACAAATTCAATAAACACTTTAAAAATGGTCCACATCAAAAAAAAGTCTTTAAAAAATTTTTTAAAAAGCAATCTATATAGAAAATGACTAATTTACTTACCTAACCTAATACTAGAGCTGTTAGCAAGTAATAAATTTGTTCATTCCATGCCATTGCTTTCTGTACAATTCCCCAAAAGAAGTGCTAAATGGACAATGAAAGGTAGAGCAAATAGACAGAGAAGGAGTATTCATCATTTCATGTATCACAAGAAACTAAAAGATGGATTCTGATTTTTGAAAACTCATAAAGTTAGTAATTCATTCCCCTTCTTAACTTCAGTTTTGAGATCTTGGTAATGTTATTATTATTCCTTTCTCAAAGCCATTGCATTCAGCTGCTAATCTTCACACGATTCTGGCTGCTTCTAACATGGATCCTTTCCCCCCTCCTTCTTGGGTTGTTCGTGTTGGTTTCTCACTTCTTCCCAAAGCACCTGGAACTGCCAATGAAAGACTCCAGCTGATTCCTCAGGAGTTTTCATCTCTGAAGATGGGTATGGTTCCAAATCGAGTTATTCCACTTACCACAGATTCCCCGGTGGCTCAGATGGTAAAAAATCTGCTTGCAATGCCGGAGACCTGGGTTTGATCCCTGAGTTGGGAACATCCCCTGGAGAAGGGAATGGCTACCCACTCCAGTATTCCTGCCTGGAGAATCCCATGGACAGAGGAGCCTGGTGGGCTACAGTCCATGGGGTCACAAAGAGTTGGACATGCCTAGGTGGCTAACACTTTCACTTTTCTCGTATGTAATCAAGCATTCATTTCTTGGCCTTAGGTTCTTTAGAACTGTAGCATTTTGAGTAGAGATCCTCTCAATACAATCTTAAAACTGAGTAGTGGTTAATTGCAAGAATAAATTTAAAGTTTCTTACATAGAACTCACCCCTTTCCAATGCATCCCTAGGAATAAAATATAACTTCAAAATTCATTTCCCGGTCTTATCAGGCTTCAGTTTCCTGCTTCTCCATTTAAAAGACATGCCTGAGAGGGGTGCTTGCTGTCATGATAAGGAGCTGTCTCTGAAATAACTGATCCACCAAATTATTTATTTTTGTCTTTTTGGTTGTAGAAGTGAATGGTGAGCCTATCCTGCCTGAGATGGAACAGGACACGCAGACTTTGCAATGCCGTTTTGCCCTTTACCAGTGATGACGTGGATGCTGGTGCTATGACTCACCCACAAGAGGATGAAATTCCATCATTCCCCTGCCATTACTCACTGGCATTTGAGAAATAAAGCCTGTGGCCAGGTAACTTGCTGGATGAACCTCAGAACCTTAGAATTCTCCGAACAAGTGAGACAACCAATCCCAAATGGCAAATAGTTTTTAAAAATGGAAATGAAAATGCCCAAGAGGCAAGTAGTTCATTTCAGGGGCCCCTTTCTTAGGTGAACTATCACAGGGGAATAAGGAAACAGGAAAGATCAATTGTATATAAATCTATAAAAATGTTAATGAGCCGATTAGCTCAGAGAAACATTCTATTTGTCTCTTAAACAAAATTGATTGCTTCAAAGACCTTGTCTGTGCAGACTGAAAAAAAAAGCTTCAACTGTATAAAAGTTCTCTTGCACCTTCAGAAAAAAATAAAAATATGTACCTGCATATTTTGGGTTTCTACACTACCTTTCTTCTGAAGAACATAAAGTACCTGTATAATCAATTGTCTCTGCAATGTCCTCAGGAGATATGAGGGGGAATTAAAGAGGAAACTAAATGACAGAGAGAGTCAGTGAAGAGACAGTCCACTTATCAAAGTGATTCAGAATGATTTAAACCAGGGTCTCTCCATCCCTCTTTTATTCAATTCTTTTGACCTTCAACCGAGCTAATTCTCTCTCCACTGAGCTTACCAGGTAAAGAATGCTTATGAATTCGTGTAATTTCCTTATTTGTGTTAGCCTTTTTGATAGAGGCTTAGAAAGACACTTTAGCTCCCCAGATCCGGCACCGTCATTCCTTATAGAGTGAGTCAATACGGCTGAGGGTAGCGCAGCCATTGGACTGCAGCGCCCCCATGTTCAAAGGAAGGCTGCTTACACCTCTGCTGAAGCAGAATGCTACTGCTAGGATAAGCAGCCTCTAGAAAACCAACCCTGGCAACACCAGAAGCATCTGGAAAAGCAACAAATTCGTATATTCCAAAGTCATCCAGCGCATCCTCGTGGCCTGAAATGGAAAACAAATACTCCTTACAAACCAAATGCCTTGAACTGCGATCGTTATACTTTTTTTTTTTAAAGAAACCTTTATAAAGTGATCTTTATGGTTTGCTTCAAGTGGTATGTGTATAAAACCAATTTAACATTTCCCATTGACTCAATGGACATGAAGTTGAGCAAACTCTGGGAGAGAGTGAAGGACAGGGAAGCCTGGCTTGCTGCAGTCCATGGGGTTACAAAGAGCTGGACACAACTGAGTGACTGAACAACAACAACAATCCTCTATAGTCATGCTGCCACCAAGTAGTACTGGAAATCACTCCTTTTGAAGCTCAGAACTGAAACTGAATTGGGACAATTATTCTTAAAGTCTGATGTAGGAACAGTGGTGTATCATATATATTCAAATAAACACATGTGGGCAGCCTTGCCCTTTGTAACTTTCAGTTACCGGAGACTTATAGCCACCAAGGCCTCAATCTGTCGATCACAGCAGCTCTTAATCCACCCATAATATTGCTGTATCCTGGTAGATCTAACAGAGTCCACCAGGACTAATAATAAAAAAAATAAGCGACTAAGAGCTTCCCTTGTGGCTCAGCTGGTAAAGAATCCACCTGCAATGTGAGAGACCTGGGTTTGATCCCTGGGTTGGGAAGATCCCCTGGAGAAGAGAAAGGCTACCCACTCCAGTATTCTGGCCTGGAGAATGCCATGGACTGTATAGACCATAGGGTCACAAAGAGTTGAACGTGACTGAGCAACTTTCACTTCACTTCATGGCTGCCTATGCATACAATAGAATACACAAGTCCAGTATCACCTAAACTATCATCTGTACAATGTAGGGTGGCTCTTCCAGATAGTCTCTGGGAGCTTTCAGAACTCCGACACTTTATTATTTGTGAGAAAGGACTAGATACGGGGAAGAAGACCCATGTTTACTAAGAATCCAGGCATTGTATTAGGCACTTATTACACTGGATTTAATTCTCAGAGCAATCCTGAGAGGGCGTTATGAGCTCTATTGTAGAGATGAGTTGAGGTCAGGAAAAATAATTTTCCCAAGGCGACATTGGGGAGAAGAGGCACATATGGGACAGAAATCCAGCTCCTTTGACTCTAAGGCCTGAGCAAAAACCCCACTGTTAACATAACAACTCAGGCGGGAGTCAGAAGCGATGGCAGTGAGGGGCACCCCTAGGGTCGGAGAAGCTGCAACCCGGGGGACCTCCCTTTCCTCTTCTCCCTGGACAGGAGCTGCCAGCACTGTGTCTGCTTTACAAACTGACACAGCGAGAGAACACTTGGGCAGTTCCAAAGTTGTAAGAGGATCAGTGGAATATGGGTCAATGATGGTGGGCGAACGGTAGTCTCTCTGAGCCTGAGTTCTCTTGCCTGTAAAATGGTGTTGAAAGTGTCTTTTGGGGCTTATCTTACAAATCTATGTGACCTACAGAAAACTAATACAAGGGATAGCACTTCGTGAAGTGAGGGCAGTCACCCTGGGAGGGGATGAATTCTGTTATCTCAATAGTACATTGTATAGAATAGTTAATATTAACAATATATATTAATAATGATAATACACAGCCCCTCTCAGCCTGGCCATTACCTGAAAATGTTCGTGCTTTCCTGTATTCTGTTTCTGGCCTGAAAAAGACAAATTGGTGTTTCTGTCAGTCTTAATCATTGAGGAGAAAGCATTCAAGAGAAAAATTATTTTCATAGAAACATATGCATTACCTGCCTTCTAGCTTTTGTTTTATAACTAAAAACCAAGAAAGAAAAAAACACAGTAAGATACTTTTTAGTATACATATAAACCATTCATATATATATTTAAAAATTTAACCTACCTTTGTAGGGTTGAAATTTTTTCCATAAGAAAAGAAGACACATGGATATAATCAAAAAGAGTGATATTCCAGTTATACTTGCTAAAGGGGACAATGATTTCCCTTTCTGTGCAAGCTTCTCTATTCCTAAATAAAAAGACAAGTATATTTTAATATTTTTATTAAAGATCAATAATAAATTATTATATAGCTTGGCTTTATGCTTTATTCTAAATGAAACAGTATTGCAAATGTATATATATTACACTACACACTCACACACACATATATACACACATACAGAGTCTAAGCAAGACCTAACAGAAGGAATACATTTATTTGAGAATACACACTAAACTTTCTAAGGATATTTATGATTGGAAATGTGGTGAGCTGTTCAGGATAATACCCTTGTGTTATACTAGATGTAGAAAATAGCTCATTTCATATTTTTCAATAGTGTTTGCTAGCATGTAAGTTGGATCTGTTTGAGCTCATTGTATGAACATCCCCAGATGCTAGGCTGCTCTCTCTCTCTCTTCCCATCTCACTCTTTTTAACACCGTTCATGTATGTGGATTTTCTAGAGTGGTGGTGAGCAATGAAGTAATGAAGCAAGAGTAATGAAGCAAGAGGAGAGGTGTTAAGTTTAAATCATTACTAATTTTTGACCAATAAAGAGATTTTAATCTCTAAAATAAAATATGTGTGATTGTCAATAGAATATTTTAAGTCCCACTTTCGACTACAATTTACTTTGGTTTGCAAGTCATTCCTTTTGTTAATATTCCTATATAAAATATAGTGCTAATAGCTAACACCTGTTGAGTGCTTACAATACATCAGGCTCCATTCTAAGAGTTCACGATACATATTAACCCCTGGATGTCACAACAATGCTATTAGGGAGGCCTCAGAGGGTAAAGAATCTGCCTGCAATGCAGGCAGACCCGGGTTTGCAGTGCAGACCTGGGTTCCATCCCTGGGTTGGGAAGATCCCCTGGGGGAGGGCATGGAAACCCATTCCAGTATTCTTGCCTGGAGAATCCCCATGGACAGAGGAGCCTGGTGGGCTACAGACCATGGGGTCACAAAGAATTGGACACGACTGAGTGACTAAGCACAGCACAGCACATTATTAGTATTATGCCCTCTTAGAGATGGGGAATCCGAGGCTTCCCTGGGGTCACTCAGGAAGTAAGTGGCAGAGTCCAGATGAGACCCCAGACTCTTGACACTCTGTGCTTCATTTTGATGCTGTTTTGACAATGTTTTGACAAAATTTACTAAGTATGGCAAAGTTGACACTAGTTTAAGACTACAACACGCTTAGTCAGAGAGTTAATCTATGAAGTGGAAATTGTTGTGACCTTCAACAAGAGCAAGTAACAGATGTCTTCCATATTACATGTGAATCAGGTATTGATGTGGACTTGAATGGTGGTAGCTGCCCATCTCAGTCCAGTTGAATGTGGGGGTGACAGCCATGGGATGTCACTTCCCTTCTGCCATGGTGGAGAACAGCTTGGGCATCTGGGTGTGGTGAAGAACACGGTGGAGACTCAACTCTGCAATAAATATCCAGCCTGCATCCTGTCGACTTCTACCACAAAGACTTGGCTGAGGCCTCCAGCAGCCAAGATAAGGATGAAAACTTAATCTTTCCTTTCTTTTACTGTGGACCCATATATACTCTCTCAGCTTTTCTACCTACATCACTTGCACTTTTTAATCTTCCCTGAATCTTGTTATAATGTAGTATATATCATATATGTTAAACTCCAGTTAAAAAGTCAGGGGAATCATGATATTTTCTTGAATTGCTCTTGTTGGAGAAGACTCTTGAGAGTCCCTTGGACTGCAAGGAGATCCAACCAGTCCATCCTAAAGGAGATCAGTCCTGGGTGTTCATTGGAAGGACTGATGCTGAAGCTGAAACTCCAATACTTTGGCCACCTGATGCGAAGAGTTGACTCATTTGGAAAAGACCCTGATGCTGGGAAAGACTGAGGGCAGGAGGAGAAGGGGATGACAGAGGATGAGATGGCTGGATGGCATCACCAACTCAATGGACATCGGTTTGGGTGAACTCCAGGAGTTGGTGATGGACAGGGAGGCCTGGCGTGCTGCGGTTCATGAGATCACAAAGAGTCAGACACAACTGAGCAACTGAACTGAACTGATATTCGCTTTAAGTCCTTAAGAGTTTAAGCAAGTTGCTTTTCATCACCAAAATCTTTACTATTTTAGATGGTATGTTTATATGTTTCTGGTAGGTATCCAGAGAACTGTGTTCTTAAAATGTTCCTTTTTTTTTCTTTACATGTTTAAAAAATCTGTTTATTTGTTTAGGCTGTGTTGGGTCTTTGTTGCTGTGTGAGGCTTTCTCTAGTTGCAGTGAGTGGAGGCTACGCTCCAGTTGTGGTGTGCGGGCTTCTCCTTGCAGTGGCTTCTCTGGTTGCAGAGCGTGGGCTCGACGGTGCAGGGCTTCAGTCGTTGTGGCACGTGGGCTCAGTAGCTGTGGCACACGGACTCTGGAGTGCGCAGGCTGCAGTGGTTGGGGTCTGTGGGCTTAGATGCACTGAGGCATGTATGTTATTCCCACAGCAGGGATCAAACCTGTGTCTCCTGCCTTGGCAGGTGGATTCCCAACCACGGGACCACCAGAGAAGTCCTCAAAATGTTATTTTTATGGCATTACAATAGATATGTAATATTTACTGCTTTTAAACAGGTTGTAAATTAAACTTTTTTCAATTTTGGGTAGAAGAAATAAAATCAAGGTAGTATAAAATGAACTAGAATTGCAACTTATTGGTTTTGATCTAGACCAAAACATCACAAAGCTTATTAGAAATTTTTCTTCCTTTTCTCTTGGTTAATAATTTGTAGAAAAAGTTACACTCTCCCACTGTTAGAATGCTGGCCTTTTAGTTGGTAACTGTTGTAGCCTTTGGGTGATCGCTGCTTGAGGTCTAGGCCTTTCTTCAGATACCATGCTCCTACTTCACAGGTTTGTTTTCTCTAAAGAGCTGGGCAGTGCTGAATGCGCTGCTTACCTCTAAGGGCCTGGATTTTCATAGCAGTAAAATGAGGAGGCTGGAGTGACTGGCTTTTAAGTTCTCTTGTTGCTTGGATATTATATGATTTGAGGCAGCCAAGAGAATTTTACATGAAGTTTACACAAATAGGACACTATATGCAATGGTATGGAGAAGACTCTTGAGAGTCCCTTGGACTGCAAGGAGATCAAATCAGTCCATTCTAAAGGAAATCAATCCTGAATATTCACTGGAAGGACTGATGCTAAAGCTGAAGCTCCAATACTTTGGCCACCTCATTTGAAAAGACCCTGATGCTGGGAAAGATTGAAGGCAGGAGGAGAAGGGGACGACAGAGAATGAGATGGTTGGATGGCATCACAGACTCAATGGATGCAAGTTTGAGCAAACTCCAGGAGATGGTGAAGGACAGGGAAGGCTGGAGTGTTGCAGTCCATGGGGTTGCAAAGAGTTGGACATGACTGAGCGACTGAACAAGAAGAAGAACAACAATGCAGTGGTAAGCTAATAACTGAGTATAAAAAAAGCTATATGCGCATATCCACATACAAAAGTTATAAATTTTACTGATGTGAAGGATGTGTGGCCTAATTTAGAATTAATAATAAAGTATGCAATACTCTTTATTGCTAATTCCAGATATCTAACTGATTCTTATGGCTTGTTTTTGTTGATTTTTGCTGAACTTGTGTATTTTCAACCATATTTTGAAACAATTAGATTTCAAATAAATGCTTGGTTATTATCCAATTCAGCAAAGAAATAGTTTACATCAAAGATAAACAAGTGTAACTTCACCATGAATGTTGGTTGACATTTATGAAGATGAACCTGAAACAATGGTGACATTTGTTGGAACTTCATTTAACGGTAATTTGAATAACTGCTTTGTTAAACTGGATAATAGTTTTCGAATACTGGAAGAACTCAAATATTTTTTGGCCATATATAATGTAATGGCTATGGAAACAATGCACTTTCAAATTTTCTCTGTATTAACATTTCATCACTTAAGTGTAACATTCAACAATTTTTCCATCACTGTCATATATGGCAACAATCTTATTAATTGAATAATATCCCCTGAATTCTGTAGTTGTTGTGTGCAATATTCATATTATTTCATTTAGGTCAAATTGTTTTTCTTTATTATTGTTAGGTTTTTGACTGCTTGTTCTATCAGTCACTGACAGGAATATGTTAAAATCTCCCACTCTGTGGATTTTTCTATTTCTCTTGTCAATTTTTGCTATTTATTAGATGTACTTGGATGCTATTCTAGTAGATGCATATAAATTCAGAATTTTTATATCTTCCTGCTGAACAGATCACTTCATTTTTATGAAATGTCCATTTTTAACCTGAAGTAATATTTCTTAAGAAATATATCTAATTCTTATCTAATTTCTTTGGTATTAGTGTGGCCACACCAGCTTTCTTTGGACCATTTGCATGGCTTTTTTGTTCACTCATTTACTTTCAGCATCCTTTATATAATTTATATCTCTTATAAGTATTAAATAGTATTTTAATACCTAGCTTTACAATACTTGTCTTTTAGTTGGAATATTTAGTCCATTAATATATAATGTAATTATTAATATATTTTGGTTTCTAACTATAATCTGATTTTTTTCTACATATCCTACATTTTTGCTGTCTCCTTTTTGTCTTAATTTGGTTTTATTAGGAGTTTATTTTATTCCTCTTTTCCTCTCTATTTGTTTGTTATACACTTTTTGTCTCTTAGATTTTAGAGATGAAAAAATAATCTAACCAGAATTAATACTTTTAGGCAAAATATTCTATGACATAAATCACAGCAATATTTTCCTATATTAGTCTGCCAAGGCAAAAGAAATAAAAGCAAAAAAACACAGTGAGACCCAATAAAACTTGTAAGTTTTTGCACACTCAGCAAAGGAAACCATAAACAAAATAAAGAAGCAACTTAAGAACTGGGGAAAAATATTTTCAGATGATGCAACCAACAAAGACTTAATTCCAAAATATATAGACAGCTCATACAGCTCATTATCAAAAAACCAAAAAACTCAATCAAAATATGGACAAAAGACATAGATATTTCTTCAAAGAAGACATACAAATGGCCAACAGTCACATGAAAAGATGCTCAACATCACTGATTATTAGAGAAATGCAAATCAAAACAATGCAGTAATAACAACTTTCATATTAAAGATGTTCAAGCTAAAATTCCAATATAGGTCTCAAATTTAATTTAGTAGTGCTGACTACAATTCTCTGCTCTTTCTACCACTTTTGCCTGACCATTATATGAGAAATAGAAATTCTTTAAATCATTGCACCCAAATCTACTTGGTTCTACCAACTGGAACTACAACAAATAAATCAGACCCTGCATGATGCCACATCGATTGTTTGATGAAGCTCTTACT
The DNA here is from genome assembly GCF_003369695.1 of Bos indicus x Bos taurus. NCBI lineage: Eukaryota > Metazoa > Chordata > Mammalia > Artiodactyla > Bovidae > Bos > Bos indicus x Bos taurus. Next base: position 109,206,561 of record NC_040079.1, on the reverse strand, counting down.
TCTTCCCTGAGAAGTCTCTTCTTCAGATCCATTATCTCCAGATGATATTCTTTATATGACTGATTTTCACATTCTCTACCATTTCAGAAGTACAATTTTAGAAGCTCAACAAATCTATTCAATTTTACTTCTCAAGTATAAATTCAGAAGGACCCGTACTCTGGTGTGGCTATCAATAAGACAGAGGCAAACAGAATGGTCTGAGACACCAGCAGTGATACAAAAGCAAAGTAACAGCAGAAAAAAATTGATAAGAAATGCTAAATAATAAAGTGGCATGATTTAAGATCATGCATATTACTTGGGCACCACTTTTAGCAAGTGAATTCTCTTATTTGTTCATTTTTAGATCCAATTTCTGAAATAAAAATTAGCCAATTTTCAGATATACACAATCAAATTTAGGTGCATTATATATGTATAAAACCAAATGTACATTTGTTTCCCATTTATTTGGTATGGGTATGTCATATCAGTAATAATGAAAATAATAAAAGGAATTAAAAGATGAAGAAACAGTTTCAGAGAAATGAAAATACACATCATAGTCAGTAAGTCCTAGAACGGAGACTGGAGAAATACATTTTTTCCCTGATTGCAAAAAAATTAATGGTTTTAACAATTGGCAGGTAGGCTCAATATATTCACTTTTTCCTCTAAACTTTTCTAACACCAGGTTTGATGTACTCCAACTCTCTCACTTCTTGATAGCCAGACTGCCTTCACTAAAATTCAATATCCCCTAGTCCCTAGAAATAAATTCAATGCTAATTTATTTGGGTCAACTGTTTACAATACACTTTACAATGAAAAATATTTTAATATAGTCTCAGCTGTTTTTCCCCTTAATCTTGAAAACATGCTAATAATTGTTATTTCAAAGTGTTTCTCGTAATGCTGAAGTTACACTCTGGTGTACACTGGCTCTGCCAGGCAGGCGCTCCTATGATTCTGATGCCTTGTAGTAGGTTCAACAAACAAGGACTGGATGTTTAAATGAGATAAGACACATCTCCTCCCCTCTCCTTCATTTTTAAATTTTTGTCCCTTTTACTTTGTGTTTCCTGAAATGACTGAACTTGTACATTCTGTCCTAGAGGGGATCCAATGCATTCTCTTTAGCATTACTTCCTTATTTCTTCAGGCTCCTTCCTTATTGCCCTGTAGCCTCTCTCCCCTTTGGCCTCTGTTAGCCCTCCATCAGAAAGTATCCTGAGGTGACTAGCACCTGTCAGCTCTAAACCTTGGCCATGGCTAAGGCCAAGTATCCTCTCCTGGAGACTGAAGAAGAGAGGCAATCCTTTTCTCAGAACTAATGATCTTCCCTGATCAGGCCCCCTTCTCCTCTAGAGCACCTTGATTCTCTCGACACACTTCTCATACATGGAATCTAGAAAAACGGTACTGATGGACCTATCTGCAGGGCAGGAATAGAGACGCAGACGTAGAGAATGGCCGTGTGGGCACAGTGAGGGAGGACAGGGCGGGACGAACTGAGAGCGCAGCACTGTGTCAGTCTATCTCTACGCTACCATGTGTAAAATGCACAGCTAGTGGGAAGCTGCTGTATAAAACAGGGAGCCCAGCCCAGTGCTCTGTGCTGACCTAAAGGGCTGGGGTGGGGGTGGGGTGGTTGGGAGGCTCAAGAGGGAGGGGTGTGTATATATATATATATATATATATATATATATATATATGTGTGTGTGTGTGTGTGTGTGTGTGTGTGTGTGTGTGTATGTATATATGCTTGTGAGTGATTTGTGTTGTTGTATGGCAGAAACCATACAATCCTAAAGAAAATCCAGTCCATCCTAAAGGAAATCAGTCCTGAATATTCACTGGAAGGACTGATGCTGAAGCTGAAACTCCAATATTTTGGCCACCTGATGCGAAGAAGTGACTCATTGGAAAAGACCCTGATGCTGGGAAAGGTTGAAGGCAGGAGAAGAAGGGGATGATGGAGGATGAGACGGGTGGATGGCGTCACCAACTCAATGGACGTGAGTGTGAGCAAGCTCTGGGAGTTGGTGATGGATAGGGAAGCCTGGTGTGCTGCAGTCCATGGGGTCACAAAGAGTCAGACACAACTGAGTGACTGAACTGAACTGATGGCAGAAACCAACACCAATTGTAAAGCAATTATCCTCCAATTAAAAACAAAACACTGCTTCTCTCTACCAGAATACACAAAACTTACCAGGTTCAGTATTTGACATTTACAAAATGAAAAATGCCAGATTTGTCCAGGATGAAATCAAGTGGCACAATTGCTGTGGCATCAGCTCCCAGGCGAGTGTGCTGAGGACAGATGGATTTCTAGAACCCAGACTGCAACTAAGACGACAGGGGAATTCTGACCTTACTGCCACAGAGAACGTACAGGAATCCCAAATGTGGTTCTGGACATTTGCAGCAGCTCCCCTCTTCCTTCTTTCAGAGAATTCTGTGCTCTTTAGCACATAGCATGCCATTCTCCCCCTTATTTAAACACTATTGACTCATTTACTAAAGCCCTAGTGCAAATGCTATTTGCCCCCTCCTTAGGCAAACAAATAAAATGAAATAACATATTAAGTGCAAATATAGGCAAGAGGTGTGGTATCCATGGTATCGCAGCCCTGCTGTTTGAGAGACTGCACCTAAAACAAGACAGCCATATGCCACCAGTCAGCGTGTCTATTTCTAGGTCAGAATGGAGTCCTGAGGTCGCTCCCATCCAGTCTGTAAGCTGATTATGGCCAGTGATTCATGTTCCTATGGCAATGAAGATGGCCTCCTGGGGGCATGCTATTTCCACACCCTACCACAGCCCCACCCGACAGACACAGTTGTTCTGTGATAGATGCTCAGGGGATGTCACCTAAGGCTCCAGGGTCTGGATGTAAGGGTTGCAGCTCATCTCAGTTGTTATCCTCCATGATCTAAAGTGAAATACATCTCCTGGAAATCTTAACCAGAGAAATTTCTAGGTAGTTAACAGAAATCAGTAAATTCATTTTCCTGCCTAGGAGTAGGGTCATTTTGCCATTCTCTTCTTTAGGAAAAGTTGTGCAATTAGAAATAGATACTAAAAAATTAGAGATTTTGCTGGATCACATACAAAAATATTTCTACTATGGCTAAATCTCAAATTGTGGCCATGTGACTCTTGAGAACTCTAATAACTTGTACATTGGAATGTTGTCATGAAATGTGAACATTTGAATTCTGATTATAAACATTTTAATTTTATGTATATTGAATGTCACAATAGTGATTAGACCCAGTTAAATTTTAAAGTAGGGATACTTGCATTCAAGAAAGTCTTTAATTACGGTAATAAAATCATTGTTCTTCCAAAATATGAATGCTAAGTTATTACTTTAATTGCTATTCTTTTCTTGAAAGTTACATACTAGGTATTACTTTTAGTTACAAATATTTCATTATTTCTCACTAATATGAAAGTATACATGTCTGGATAAACCAGAGTATCTATTTGTTTATAGCATAAAGTTAGTTAAGGTGATAAAATACTATCTTGTACAAATATGTGACATATCCTGTATATATGTGACATATTTTTTAGACATTGATACTCTCAGTCAACGTCAAGGGAGACAGTTTACTCAGTAGTTAAAAAAAGGGGTTTTGAATTCAGATATTACTTTATCACTGACTAGCTGGGTGACTGCCTATTTCCCCTGTTTTCTTTAGGATATCTCTACTAAGATACAGAGAGGTCCACTGATAACTTAGATGTGAATCATAGTCCAAAGAGGGGGGAGGCACCATCTGGTTTAGTCTTAAACGGGCAGGAAAACATAGAGCTAATAGCCACATTCTCTAGTCTTCCTCTCCTGAACTGAAAGTCCCTATCAAATAATCAAAACCTTTGATTATTTCTAGTGCTTGTTGTTTTCTTTCCAAATTTATGACTACATAGTCATCTTTGACTCCTTCTTCCTTTGCCTCTCGTGTCTTATTGCTGAGTTTTTTTGATCGGCCACATTCTTTGCCTCATTACAAACAAAGATGTTCTGTTTCTTACAACTGCTGCTGCTGCTGCTGCTAAGTCACTTCAGTCGTGTCTGAAGCCCACCGGGCTCCCCCGTCCCTGGGATTCTCCAGGCAAGAACACTGGAGTGGGTTGCCATTTCCTTCTCCAATGCATGAAAGTGAAGAGTGAAAATGAAGTCGCTCAGTCGTGTCCGACTCTTAGCGACCCCATGGACTGGAGCCCACCAGGCTCCTCCATCTGTGGGATTTTCCAGGCAAGAGTACTGGAGTGGGGTGCCATTGCCTTCTCCGGTTTCTTACAACTAGACTCTGGTTATGTCAAATGTAACTTGGTTTTAAAAATATCTCAAAGGCAGACATCTCACCATTCTAAATTATTTTGCATTTTCCACAGATATTAATATAGGTAGCTCATCAGAATGGATGGTCAGTAAGTGTTCAGCTGACAGTTACAAATGATGTCCAATGTTTTCATGTAGGTTGTTGTTGTTGATTCCCTAAGTCATGACCCACTCTTTTGCGGCCCCATGGATGTAGCCCACCAGGCTCCTCTGTCCATGGGATTTTCCAGGCAAGAATACTAGAGTGGGTTGCCATGTCCTTCTCCAGGGGATCTTCCTGACCCAGATCAAAACTGCAACTCCTGTTTAGCAGGTGGATTTGGACTCTTTACCACTGAGCCACCTGGTTTGTTTGTACCTTTAATTTGCATTGTAGAGATTCATAGATTTGGAAAAGTTTCTAAAAATCAAATACTTAAAACACATTAATACTACTCATTTTCTTTGCCATTTGCTACTGTTTAAGTTCTGTGGACATTTGGGGATTGGAAAACAGCTCTACAAACCACAAAGAGGTCATGAATGTTGACAGCACTGAATCACTCTGAAAAATAAGCACCTGCTCTTCTTATTTACAATAATAACAAATGTCTGGTCTCTGTACAGGTCAAACAGGTTTTTTAGATTTTGCAAAAGGTAATTATTTGATATTAAGACTGTAGCTGTCTTTGGACTTTGGTAAAAAGATCTGAATCAAATATTGGGGGATTCTGATACTATGATGATAGCTTGGCTGAATATTATGGAAAAAGTTTAGGTAGTAAGAAAGGTTTCAGTGCAGTACACACCTACATATCATAGACATGTTCTCACTTGCAGTGAGTATGAGGAACAAGTCTAAGACAACATCCAGATTGCCACAAAATTACATACTTAATTATGCTGTTTTTAAAAATTATGTTTCAGTTAACCACTGAGGTAAAAAGCTGGTTAAATATATTAAAAACTTGGTAAAATAGAAAGTAAAGTATGCTGGCTGTTTTCTTACATGCCTGCCACCCACCCATATCAGGCTGTGAGCATCTTGTTAGCAGGAATTATTTTTTTCAGATGGCATTTACCCTAGTATTTGGTCCATAACAGGTGTCAAATAATGAAAGATTGATTGCCTGGTTTATATAACCCTAAACACCCTGGTGGCTCAGACGGTAAAGAATCTGTCTGCAGTGCAAGAGACCTGGGTTTGATCTCTGGGTCAAGAAGATCCCCTGGAGAAGGGAATGGCAACCCACTCCAGTATTCTTGCCTGGAGAATTCCATGGATAGAGGAGACTGGTGGACTACAGTTCATGGGGTCGCAAAGAGTCAGACGTGACAGAGAGACTAACACAAACACATATATGTTTTTGAGACCTATAAGGAAAATATGTTATTAACTACTGCCCAAATGAAGCATAATTCAGGCACTGCATTGTCCAATATGATAGTTACTAGATATATGTTAGCTACTAGAAATACTTAAATTAAAATTAATAGGGACAAAATAAAAGCTTCAGTTCTTCAGTGGCATAACCATATTTTAAGTGCTCAAAAGCCAAATGAGCTATGGGAACTTGAATAGGATTTGCATACTACTGTTGTGTAAAAATTGTATAAATCTTAATTATGTTGCATTGGCTCATAGTGCTTTCCAGGTCTACTATATCCTTCTACTTTTCTGTCTATTCATTCCATTAATTTTTGAGAGTTTGATATTGAAACTCCAACTAAAACTCTTAATTTATCTACTTTAAAATAACTGCAATATATAGAGAAACTATATGTAGCTTTGTTCTGTGTTTTCCAAGTCTCCTGTAAATTGCTTTTGTAATTTAAAAAAGAAAGAGGAAAAAAAGAAAAATATCCAAATGAGGCTAGGAAGTACTATATTATACTAGGAAGTACAATATAAAGAGAAACTATATGTAACTTTGTTCTGTGTTTTCCAAGTCTCCTGTAAATTGCTTTCGTAATTTAAAAAAGAAAGAGGAAAAAATAAAAAAAATCCAAATGAAGCTAGGAAGTACTTATATTGGATAGAGCAGATATCAAACATTTCCTTCAAAGCAAAAGTTCCACTGGATAGCACTCTTCTATGAAGCATTTTCTTCATAAGAGTAAAAACAAAATCTTACCATGTTTGTATGTAAGTTCCAGTGTACACAGATGATTTTTGCAAATATGAATACCCTCGATTTTAGGGAGTCTTGGGAAGACCCCACCTACCATATATTTATTAATCTGTATATTTATAATAGTCTTACAACTCTTAATGGCTCATAATGGGTGTCTCGCTTGCGCTTGCTGGATATTCAGATCCCATTTATGAGCTGCCGGGTCCTGATCCGAAAGGTCTGAGGTATCTTAATGAAAATACATTATTAGATATCCCCATGTGATTCTGATGCACATGGCCTAAGGGTCAAGTACTGAAAATTCTAAGGATTATATTCTTGTTTTACTTATTAAAAAAAATACGCATTGACTTTCTATGTAATGGGTCCTATCCTAGGCACCAGGGCTATAAAGACAAAGAAAGAGAAGGTACAAATGGAGAAGATATTTAGGAGGAGAAGGGGAAGGAAAAAGAGAAGAAGAAAAGAAAGAAGGAGGAAAGAGGAGAGAGGAGAATGGACTTGAGAGATAGGAAGAAAGGAAAATCGACAAACTTGATTGGATGTTGGGCCGGGCAATAAGCAAGAGAAAAGAGTCTGGGATGGCATTTAGCTTTCTGGCTAAGGTTGGTAGCTACTGCTGCCAAGTCGCTTCAGTCGTGTCCCACTCTGTGCAACCCCATAGACGGCAGCCTGCCAGGCTCCCCCGTCCCTGGGATTCTCCAGGCAAGAACACTGGAGTGGGTTGCCATTTCCTTCTCCAATGCATGAAAGTGAAAAGTGAAAGTGAAGTTGCTCGGTCGTGTCCAACTCTTGCGACCCCATGGACTGCAGCCTACAAGGCTCCTCTGTCCATGGGATTTTCCAGGCAAGAGACCATTCATTTAAATAGGGAAACAGAAAGAACAGCAATTTGAGGGTAAAGAAGATGTTTCACTTTTGATATATTGGACCTTATGCTGCCTCTGGCACGTCAAAGTGGAGACATTTAGAAGGTAATTGTGTATACAGTTTTAGAGCCTTACAAATTTTGGATGTACCAGTGTCACATGGAACAATGGGAGTGAATGAAATCATACTGTAGACAGAAGAGAAGGCTCAGAAAGCTGGGAATTTGGTGGACATAAGTATTTTAGGCAATGATTCTTAACTCTTTGGATTTATGACCTTTCTAAAAATTAGATGACTTCTAGAAAATGCCCAATTTCACAAGTTTACAAAATTCTGTCGTTTCCAAGGTATTGAGACCCCTGTTGCTAAATCCCACAGATTTCAGGTTTCAAATGGTGAAAGAAGAAGGGAAGCCCATGAAGGATGATGAGAAGGAAACCAGATGGTAGGGAAACCGCATTTCTAATTCATGGAGGTGTGTTCGTCTGACTTAATGCAACTGTATATATAAACTTTTATAAATGAGTAATCTGATTCTCTTTTATTCCTGTTTATAAAATCAGGAAAGCAAGAATGCACATTTAGAAGGATTGTACTGAATTCTCGCTTTTTTTTTATAGCCCCTCAGAGCTAGCAACTGATTTCTCTCTCCACTCTTCTTTGGGTTTTTTTTCTTTGACTGTTAGAAACCATGGCTTAGTTAGCTCAAAAAAGAGTTTCCTAGAATATATGATACACACAATGATATTCTCTTCCACACAAGTATAAAATAGGAGCAGAGCAAGGCTAACAGGCATTTGGGTTTCATCGGATCCCTGCGTTTTACGTTCCACTTACCTACAGAAGTGATGATGACGGTGAAGTGAGTTTCATCTCGCCTTCCAGTTATGTTGTTGTAAGCACAGCACATATAGTCAGTTGTCTTCTGGGCTATTTTCTCGGATGCAACTTCCAAGCGAGGCCCATGCTTAATGACATATGTGGCATTGTTTGTCCTCTGGATCCAGGAGTAGGTGTTGGGAGGATAAGAGTCAGCAGAACAATCAAACAAGATGGCTTCTCCAATATCCACAGTGAACACTTCCCCTACTTTTAGTCCTCTATCAGAATTAACTCGAAGTCCGTAAGGTCCATCTGCATTAATTGAAAAGAGAAATAAAGGGGCGACATAAATAATCACTACACAGTTATTGAGTTTGGGAGAGTTTAGCACCATTTTATTTTCATGAAAGTCTTCATGTTAAACTTGGGCAATTAGGTTCTCATTTAGACTCTCAAAGAGTCAGACACGACTGAGCGACTTCACTTCACTTCACTTTAGACTCCCAGTAACGATAAGGACCTAAAAGTGTTTTATTCTGATATCCATGGAAAAGGAAGTCATTTGAGATGTGATTGAACTTGTCTGAAACAGTGAAAGCCTTGAAACTTAGGATATAATTTTACAGACACTGTTATCATAATTGTGGTGCTGAGCTTTTGAGTCATGTATGCTGCTGCTGCTGCTGCTAAGTTGCTTCAGTCGTGTCTGACTCTGTGCGACCCCATAGACGGCGGCCCACCAGGCTCCCCTGTCCCTGGGATTCTCCAGGCAAGAACACTGGAGTGGCTTGCCATTTCCTTCTCCAATGCATGAAAGTGAAAAGTGAAAGTGAAGTCACTCAGTCGTGTCCGACTCTTCGCGACCCCATGGTCTTCAGCCTACCAGGCTCCTCTGTCCATGGGATTTTCCAGGCAAGAGTACTGGAGTTGGGTGCCATTGCCTTCTCCATGAGTCATGTATAGATAAATCTATAAGCTTGTTAGACAAATTCCATTTTTCTGAAACTGCAGCTGTACTTAAAAGTAATTTTAAAATAGATTACGGCTACTACTTTCTCTTTGACAACTTTTCTGAGTTTATCTATTTTTCTTCTAAGTGCTGGGACAGTTGATGCAAATATTTAAAAGTTACATAGTTTTACATGGAGCACAAATTTATGCAAAAAAGTACAGGAGTATTCCATATTTTCATGACATTTTAAGAGTTTAAAAAAACTTAAAAATTCCTCCCCACAAGCTAAGTTTAGATTCCATTTGGAAAAAAATACATCTTCATTATCATCAATAAACTACTTAATCATGGCTATCCCATGGTGTTTTTTCCTTACATAGCAATATTCCTGGAGCAGGTTGCTATTTCTATGGCACCAGATTATCTGCAGATTAAGACACATTTTCCATTGATTTCTTCAGAGAACAAATAAGAAAGATTAAAAAAAAACATTCCCCAGCTAGACAGGTTTTTCTCATTCAGTTATATCCTGACTTATATTCTAAAAACTTTAAGGTTTAGGTATTACTGTGCTCATAATTTAGCTGATCATGACCAGTATTTGTTGGCTATTTGCCATCTGAAAGCACTTTAAGTACTTATGCAGACAACCACATTTAATCTTTAAAGCAACTATATGAGGTAATTGTTATTCCCATTATAAGGTGAAGGAAGAGGTATTTGAAAAAGTAATTTTCCCATGGTCACAAAGCTATTAAATAGCAGACCTAGGATTCTAAAATATATGTATTTAGTTATTCATATTATCTCTCCAAAAAAACCTGCCAAGTTGTGTAACTTTCTTTTTCAAAACAGTGTCTGTTTTCCTAACTGTATTATTTGTTGTACAATAAATTATTGTCTAATTACATATTAATTCTGTACTCAGTTAATCAAGTAGTCAATCAAAAAATACGTATTTGAGAGATACTAAGTGCTCCATAATATATTTAATATGTGAGTGATAAAAAATGTATAAGACACAGTTCCTACTCTCAAGGAATTTATAAACTGGATAAGGCTATTGATGGTTTGCTCAGAAATAACCTAATCTCAAACATGCTTATTTAAAAAAAAAGTAACACCTGTTCATCTCTCATTGTGTGGAATAATACAATGTGATGATTAGAGAGTAGGATATCTAGATTAAATTCTAACTTTTTCAACGATTAGCAAAATGTTCTTCAAAAGCCACTTAAGCTTTTAGAGTCACTTTCCTCACCTTTGCTATAAAAAGATTGACTAGATGACTGGTTGCCAGTCTTGCTATCTTTGAAACGCCATGATTCATGCCAGGCTTGTTACTTTGGATACTGGCAAGTCAACCTCAAATGTGCCGATTCCCAGAGTGGTTCTCCATTATATCAGCATTTTCCGACCAACCTACCAACTGGGGAGACAAATTTCCTAAGATACAACAGAAACTGAAGGTACATAGCAATAAATTATATTTAGCTGGAGGACATACACTTTACACATATCTGCTTCCTAAAGACACAGAGGCATCCGAAGGAAACCTATAGATTTATATTAATATATATACATGAGGTGATCCTGCTTTTAGAAAGCAAACATAGAAGTACCTTCAAATTCAAAGTAATCAGGAACTGGAGATGGAGGGTTCAAGTGCAGAGGAATGAATGCTCCGTTCCTGGGACTGTACTAGAACTCATACTGTTTTCTCGTTTCATGCTGTGATACAGTCTCAGGGGAAAATCTCTGTTTTAGAATTGTGTGTTGCAAAACCACTGAATAGTTAGTTGTGTAATGGGGATGAAAAGTCGTTTTCATTCATTCAACCAAAATCAATACTGAGATGCTATTGCATGCATGATACTGTTCTAGGCACTGTGAGGAGAACTGAGGTGTTAGGTGCTGTATACATGGTTCCTGCTGCTATTATCTCAGCTCCAGTGCAGCAGCAGGGTCCCCCCCAAGTTGACAGCACTGATAGAATATTAGGGAAGCAAAGGTCACTGTCTGGTGGACACTGGTTATGGTTCACATCATAGGAAATCAATGAGAGGAATCAACAGAGGTTTGGAGTAGCAGAAGACCCCAGTCTGTCACAAAGACTGAAGCCTGAGAGCATTTCTGAGAGCAGAGCAAGGCAGGCTTGAAAAAGAGAAGTGTGGTCACTCACTACAAGTTTCTGTCTTTCTACTTGTTTTCAGGGTTTATAGAATATGAGTATAAAAACAAATTGAGAACACACATAATGATAAATATTGCTTTCAAAGTTTGCTGATATTACTCAAAATTTCTATGGGAACTTTCCCATTTGGAATCACTTTAGGACTGCTTCCCTGGTGGTTCATGTAGCAAAGAGCCCACCTGCAATGCAGGAGACCTGAGTTCGATCCTGGGATCGGGAAGATCCCTTGGAGAAGGGAATGGCAACCCTCTCCAGTATTCTTGCCTGGAGAATTCCATGGACAGAGGAGCCTGGCGGGTTACAGTTCATGGACACGACTGAGCGACTAATACTTTCACTTTCTCACAACATAATGGCGTATTCTTAAAAACAGTAATTCTTCCATTTTGGAGAATGGGTTTGATTTGCAGAGGAAGCCCACAGTAATTTAAAGTGAAGGCTGGTGAATAAGGTTGATTATCTAATTTAATAATTACTCTAGTTTCAAGTAAAACATGTTTCTAAATAAGGGAATCTGATTGTCATTCATCTTCCCTATACTCATTTTTATTTTGATTTTGCTACTTCCTCATTTATTGGATTTCATGATTAGTGTAATCTTTTCTCTTCTGTCTGTCTTAATTATCTGCTATATCTGGCTCCTCAGAGTTAGCATCAACTATCTCAAACTTCATCAGTCCCCACACAAGCACCTCTTTCAGTTCTCGGAACCTAACACTTTGATGAATTTAAGTTCCTTGCTTCTGATATGATTCATTAGAATTCAGCATATTTTACCTGATTTTATAAGAAATACATTTCACTGCAGAAAATCCTAAAATTCCAGAGAGGCATGAAGATGAAAACTCATTTGTTTTCATCTCAGAGAACGAACATCCATATTTCAGGTTATGATATTTACGTCTTTTTCCTTTCTTTTTTTAAAAAATTATTTATTTACTCTTTTTGGCCCCAGTGGGTCTTTGCTGCTGCACACGGGCTTTCTTTAGTTGTGATGAGTGGGAGCTACTCTCCAGCTGCGGTGCACAGGCTTCTCATTTCGGTGGCTTCTCTTGTAGCGGAGCTCGGGCTCAAGGGAGTGGGCTTCAGTAGTTGTGGCAAACGGGCTTAGCTGCTCCGTGGCATGTGGGATCTTCCTGGACCAGGGATCAAACCTGTGTCTCCTGCACTGGCAGACAGATTCTTAAGCAGTAAAGTCTTAAGTCTTCTTTCTTTACCCACCGTCTCTCTCTCTCATGCACACAGATGGACTGATCTATCACATTCTACATACTGCTTACAATCTACTTTCTTCTGACTACTTGATGATGCTATTTCCTTCTTCATTACCACGTCAAGCTGACCATCGTTTACTTTGAAATGCAGCTTAGCATATTATTCATGGCATGAGCAATCCAACTGAGGATATTTGGAGTGATTCAACCAGTGTGGCCTCTGACATTGAAGATGAAAACAGATGGATAGTTCTATTTTGACTGTGGTTCAGTTTCTTGCCCTTGGCAGAGAACTCTCAATAGAAATGAACCCTTTGCCTCAGGCATGGGTGTTTACTAAGTGACTTGTAAAATCATATATCATCTGTTCTGTTTAACAATTTATGGCTGGGTGGGAACAGAACCTGAATTTCCATCTTGATGCTGCTTGCCATCCTGTTCGGGAGCAGATGGTAAGTATTTACTGTGAATGACCCTTTTTTCTTTCGTATTTATCACTTAGAGCACTTCCCCATGAGCAGTGCCATATGTTGTACACAAAATGCAGTGGTTACTGGGTTATAATTTACAGCACAGATGGGCATGCACATTTCGTGAACTGCAAGTAGATACCTGCCTGTATTACTGGCTTGACACTGTATTCCACCGAGGCCAACACCAGGTTATGACATCATAACGTCAACGATACACTGTCACTCCTGACTTTGTTATACTTTTTTTTTTCCTGCCAAAATAAAAAGCAATTCCTGTTTTTGTGAAGGAAATTGTCACAGAAACAGCACCTCAAGAAAACAGAAGAAGTGATTCATGCTGAAATTCTAAATTATGATGTGGGCCTCTATGGGGGAATATTGAAATATTACACTTACTACATTATTGAGGAACTTTTCTAAAGGTCAGAAAAAACAAACAAAAGCAAATGGAGGGCAGCGTGAGGGCCCTGTTGAGAGGAAGGGCCCAGCCGTGCGGCGCTGCTGAACGGCCGGAGCAGGCAAGGGGTGAGACCAGAGCTACTCCGGAGGAGTCGGGGGCTGGTGGCTCTTTAGACGACATCAAAGGCTCCCCTAGAGGATGCAGAGGTATCCCCAAATAGATGAAGTCCCTTACTGGATGCTGGGTGTCTGAGTTGGGGGAGGAGCCTTGGGGATGTCCGTTTGGCCCTGACTTCAGAGAAGCCCCTGAGGAAGAACGAGAGAAAGAAACAGGATCCTGAGGGGTGACTGAGAGATGCCCCACTGGTTAAGGGGTCTGTTGTGATTTCTGCATAGATCTTAGAGGGTGGAACTGTGAAAAACCCACCAGAATCTTCAGGATGCTTGTATTATGACAGGTTACTTCCTCCTGCCTTGGCCAGGATTGCAGGGCCTCAAAGAGTAGCCCTTGGCAGCCAGATCTTCTGATCCAGCATCCCACAGGCTACCCTGACAGTTAACCAAAAATGGAGTGCCAGAAGAGTAAGCCCGTTACATTTTAAATCCACATATGTTGGAGCAGCCTCATACACACAGTCCTCTCATGAACATTTCACCATGTGGGTGGTGGAGGTTACTGTCTTCCGTTGCATTCAAGAGTGTTCCCCAGAAAGAGCTGGAGCTCCAGATGAGAACCTGGAGCCTCTTAGCTGGTCTCATTCCCGTGTGTCTCACCGTGTGAGCATCTTGTTCTGGTTGTAGGTTCTGTCACCAGCCCTGGTTTAGTCATCACTTCACAGGTAACAAACCACGTGCCCCTTCCTTCTGGTTGTGCTCGTCAATACAGATAGTTTTGTAAGCAGCAAGCTTGAGGTACGACAACTTACAGCAGTTTTTTGCATGAGGAAAAAGTCCCTTGCAATTTCTGACTGTTGGAAGAACTCGAAGAAGGCCAGAAAGGAGTAGGAGATGGCCCAGTTAGCTGGGGTCTATAAGATGATGCAGACACGACACAAGACGGACAGGGATGATAACTGGGCCTCCAAGAACAATTTATGAAAACTGAATATACAAACTTAAAATAGAATGTGTACCTAAATACCCAGAAGCACCCCTTCTCTTTGTAAGATTTGTAACAAAAATTAATATGAATGGAGTTAATAGTTCTAATGGAGTGGTGGACCCAAGAGCCATATCAGTGCTAGCAAAATGGCAGAATTTTATAGCGTCAAAGTTGTCCTGCAAGAACTTCAGTGTCTAATGATGTCTAAAGAAAATATGAAACTCCCTCAGCTGCCTGAAGGACAGTGTTACAGCAATTAATCAAAAAGAAAACCACAGGCCCTCCCCTGCCCCCCATTCGATTTAAGCAGTCTTCATTTTCCACAGTAGTAAATTTTCTAGATACATCTTGTAGACTTCAAAGTACTGGAAAGAAAGCTCCCATTCAAAGGCAGTTTATCTTAAGATACTGTTCAGTTCAGTCACTCAGTCATGTCCAACTCTTTGTGACCCCATGGACTGCAGCATGCCAGGCCTCCCCATCCATCACCAACTCCCAGAGTTTACTCAAACTCATGTCCATCGAGTCAGTGATGCCATCGAACCATCTCATCCTCTGTCGTCCCCTTCTCCTCCTGCCTTCAGTCTTTCCCCAGCATCAGGGTCTTTTCCAACAAGTGAGTTCTTTGCATCAGATGGCCAAAGTATTGGAGTTTCAGCTTCAGCATCAGTCCTTCCAATGAATATTCAGGACTGATTTCCGTTAGGATGGGCTGGTTGAATCTTCTTGCTGTCCATGGGACTCTCAAGAGTCTTCTCCAACACCACAGTTCAAAAGCATCAATTCTTTGGTGCTCAGCTTTCTTTATGGTCCATCTCTCACATCCATAAATAATAACTGGAAAAACTGTAGCTTTGACTAGATGGATCTTTGTTGGCAAAGTAATGTCTCTGCTTTTGAATATTCTATCTAGGTTGGTCATAACTTTTCTTCCAAGGAATAAGCGTCTTTTAATTTCATGGCTGCAATCACCATCTGCAGTAATTTTGGAGCCCCCCCCCCCAAAAAAAAAATAAAGTCTGTCACTGCTTCCATTGTTTCCCCATCTATTTGCCATGAAGTGATGGGACCAGATGCCACGATCTTAATTTTCTGAATCTTGAGTTTTAAGACAACTTTTTCACTCTCCTCTTTCACTGTCATCAAGAGGCTCTTTAGTTCCTCTTCCCTTTCTGCCATAAGGGTGGTGTCATCTGCATATCGGAGGTTATTGATATTTCTCCCAGAAATCTTGATTCCAGCTTGTGCTTCATCCAGGCCAACATTTCTCATGATGTACTCTGCATATAAGTTAAATAAGCAGGGTGACAATATACAGCCTTGACATACTCCTTTCCCGATTTGGAACCAGTCTGTTGTTCCGTGTCCAGTTCTAACTGTTGCTTCCTGACCCACATATAGGTTTCTCAAGAGGCAGGTCAGGTGGTCTGGTATTCCCATCTCTTACAGAATTTTCCACAGTTTATTGTGATCCACACAGTCAAAGGCTTTGGCATAGTCAATAAAGCAGAAGTAGATGTTTTTCTGGAACTCTCTCACTTTTTCGATGATCCAGCGGATAGTGGCAATTTGATCTCTGGTTCCTCTGCCTTTTCTAAATCCAGCTTGAACATCTGGAAATTCATGGTTCACATACTGTCGAAGCCTAGCCTGAAGGATTTTGAGCATAACCTGGCTAGCCTGTGAAATAAGCGCAGATGTATGGTAGTTTGGACAATCTTTGGCCTCTGTTGAGTTTTTAATCTGTGCCAAGTATTGCCTTAGGGATACAAAGGGATACAAAGGTGAATAACACAGAACTCCTACTTTTTCCGGAGATGCTTATGAGTGGAAGAGGCTCATGGAAAGTGAGTTCTGGGGAGAGATGGGAATGGGGTGCTGAAGGTGTATAGCAAACCTCTTAGGGATGCTAAGGAGGTGAGACAAGATGGGGGGCAGGTGAGCCTTTCTGAAGAAGATGATATTGTGATGGTGTAAATAGGTGAAGGAAGGAAAGTGAGAACAGTTTCCGTTAAATGATAAAGATTATAAGCATGTTGATGCCATATCAGTAAGATAAATGACAGATCTTCACCCTATATATTTTATTTAATTCTTAAAGACCCAAACCAAAAGGAAAACAAAAAGAAACAAGAAAATATGGCTAACGTAGTGATTTTATGGAAAAAATAATGAACATGTGTTGTGTTTCTATATATTATATGATAGGTTGTTTTTCAGTCACTAAGTCTGACTGCAGCATGCCAGTCTCCTCTGTCCTTCACTATCTCCCAGCTGCTGCTGCTGCTGCTGCTAAGTCACTTCAGTTGGGTCCGACTCTGTGCGACCCCATAGATGGCAGCCCACCAGGCTCCTCTGTCCCTGGGATTCTCCAGGCAAGAACACTGGAGTGGGTTGCCATTTCCTTCTCCAATGCATGAAAGTGAAAAGGGAAAGTGAAGTCACTCAGTTGTGTCCGACTCTTCACCACCCCATGGACTGTAGCCTACCAGGCTCGTCTGTCCATGGGATTTTCCAGGCAAGAGTGGGCTGCCATTGCCTTCTCCGCTATCTCCCAGAGTTTGCTCAAATTCATATCCACTGAATCAGCGATGCTATCCAACCATCTCATCCTCTGCTGCTCCCTTCTCCTTTTGCCTTCAATCTTTCCAAGCAACAAGGTCTTTTCTAATGAGTTGAATCTTCGAGTCAGGTGGCCATGGTATTGGAGCTTCACCTCTAGCATCAGTCCTTCCAAGGAATATTCAGGGTTAATTTCCTTTAGGATTGACTAGTTTGATCTCCTTGTTGTGAAAAGACTCTCCAGAGTCTTCTCCAGGACCACAACTTGAAAGCATCAACTCTTCTGTGGTCAGCCTTCTTTATGGTCCAACTCTCACATCCATACATGATTTACTAGAAAAACCATAGCTTTGACTATATGGACCTTTGTTGGAAAAGTGATGACTCTGCCTTTTAGTATGTTGTCTAGGTTTGTCATAGTTTTCCTTCCAAGAGGCAAGTGTCTTTGGATTTCATGGCTGCAATCACCATCTGAAATAATGTTGGAGCCCAAGAAAAAAAAAAATTGTCACTGCTTCTACCTTTCCCCCTTCTATTTGCCATGACATAATGGGACCAGATGCCACTATCTTAGTTTTTTTTAATGTTGATTTTCAAGCCAGTTTTTTCACTTTCTGCTTTCACTCTAATCAAGAGGCTCTTTAGTACCTCTTCATTTTCTACCTTTAGAGTGGTATAATCTGCATATCTGAGGTTGTTTGTATTTCTCCCAGCAATCTTGATTCCAGCTTGAGAGTCATCCAGCCTGGCATTTTGCATGATGTATACTGCATAGAAGTTAAATGAGCAGGGTGACAATATACAGCTTTGATGTATTCCTTTCCCAATTTTGAACCAGTCTGTTGTTACATGTCCAGTTCTAATTGTTGTTTCTTCACCCACATATAGGTTTCACAGAAGACAGGTAAGGTGGTCTGGTATTCCCATCTCTTCAAGAATTTTCCACAGTTTGTTGTGATTCACACACTCAAAGGCTTTAGTATAGTCAATGAAGCAGAAGTAGATGTTTTTCAGGAATTCCCTTGCTTTCTCTGATTCAGCAAATGTTGGCAATTTGGTCTCTGGTTCCTCTGCCTTTTCTAAACCCAGCTTATACATCTGGAAGTTCTCAGTTCATGTACTGCTGAAGCCTAGCCTGAAGGATTTTGAGCATAAACTGGCTAGCCTGTGAAATAAACACAGTTGTATGGTAGTTTGAACAATCTTTGGCACTTCACTTCTTTGGAATTGGAATGAAAACTGACCTTTTCTAGTCCACTGGTTACTACTGAATTTTTCAAATTTGCTGACATATTGTGTGCAGAACTTTAATATCATCATCTTTTAGAATTTTAAACAACTCAGCTGGAATTCCATTACCTCAACTAACTTTGTTTGCACTATTGCTGCCTAAGGTCCACTTGACTTCACATTCCAGGATGTCTGGATCTAGGTGAGTGACCACATTATCGTGGTTATCTGGGTCATTAAGACCTTTTTCATACAGTTCTTCTGTGTATTCTCACCACTTCTTCTTAATCTCTTCTGCTTCTGTTAGGTTCTTAACATTTCTGTCCTTTATCGTGCCCATCTTTACATGATATATTCCCTTGGTACCTCTAGTTTTCTTGAAGAGATCTCTAGTCTTTCCTATTTGACTGTTTCTTTGCATTGTTCATTTAAGAAGGCCTTCTTATCTCTCCTTGCTATTCTCTGGAACTCTGCATTCAGTTGGGTATATCTTTTTTTTTTTTTTAATTGTATACCAGTTTATTGCAGTTGGGTATATCTTTCCCTTTCTTCCTGGCCTTTTGCTTTGCTTCTTCCCTCAGCTATTTGTAAAGCTTCAGACAACCACTTTGTCTTCTTGCATTTCTTTTCTTTGGGATGGTCTTGGTCACTGCCTCCTGTATAATGTTATGAACCTCCATGCATGGTTCTTCAGGCACTCTGTCTATCAGATCTAACCCCTTGAATCTATTAGTCACCTCCAGTGTATAATAATAAGGGACTTGATTTAGGTCATACTTGAATGGCCTATTGGTTTTCCCTACTTTCTTCAATTTAAGCCTCAATTTTGCAATAAAGAGCTCATATCTGAGCCACAGTCAGTTCCTGGTCTTGTTTTTGCTAACTGTATAGAGCTTCTCCATCTTCGGCTGCAAAGAATATAATCAATCTGATTTCAGTATTGACCATCTAGTGATGTCCACGCACAGAGTCATGTCTTCTGTTGTTGGAAGAGGGTGTTTGCTATGACTAGTGTGTTCTCTTGGAAAAATTCTTCTTAGCCTTTGTTCTGCTTCCTTTTGTACTCCAAGGTCAAACTTGACTGTTACTTCAGGTATCTCTTGACTTCCTACTTTTGCATTGCTATCCCCTATGGTGAAAAGCACATCTTTTTTTGGTGCTAGTTCTAGATGTTGTAGGTCTTCATAGAACCATTAAACTCCAGCTTTTTTAGCATCAGTGGTTGGGGCATTGGATTACTTGGATTACATTTGATGACTTGAATTACTGTAATATTGAATGGTTTGCCTTGGAAACAAACCAAGGTCATTGTGTCATTTTTGAGATTGCACCCAAGTACTGCATTTCAGACTCTTTTGCTGACTATGAAGGCTACTCCATTTCTTCTAAGGGATTCTTGCCCGCAGTAGTAGATATAATGGTCATCTGAATTAAATTCACTCATTCCTGTCCATTTTAGTTCACTGATTCCTAAGACGTCTGTGCTCAATCCTGCCATCCGCAGCTTGACCACATCCAGTTTACCTTGATTTATGCACCTACCATTCCAGGTTCCAATGCAATATTGTTCTTTATAGCATTGGAGTTTACTTTCACCACCAGACACGTCCACAACTGAGTGTTGTTTCTGCTTTGGCCCAGCTGCTTCATTTTTTTCTGGAGTTATTAGTAATTGCCTTCCACTCTTTCCCTAATAGCATATTGG
Source organism: Bos indicus x Bos taurus (assembly GCF_003369695.1). Taxonomy (NCBI): domain Eukaryota; kingdom Metazoa; phylum Chordata; class Mammalia; order Artiodactyla; family Bovidae; genus Bos; species Bos indicus x Bos taurus. The sequence goes on along the minus strand of NC_040079.1, from coordinate 109,186,584 downwards.
ACACCTTCCAACCTGGGGAGCTCATCCCCAGGGTCATATCTTTTTGCCTTTTCATATTGTTCATAGGGTTCTCCCAACAAGAATGGCTGAATGGTTTCCCATTTCCTCCTCCATTGGACCACATTTTGTCAAAACTCTTCACTATGATCCATCCATCTTGGGTGGCCCTGCACAGCATGGCTCATAGGTTCAGTCAGTTATACATGCCCCTTTGCCATGACAAGGCTGTGAATTATGAAGGGGTATATGATAGGTAGTAAATTGCTTAGCACAAAGAAGACCATGATATTTGATTTTTTTTAATCAAATCAAACCATGAGTGAATGAGTGAATAAATGAATGAATGAGTGAATAAGTGAAGGTCAAGAAGATGAGATGTTGACCCAGTGAAAATTTCTGCATTCGAATGCAAAAATAATCAAGAAGATGTTAACACTATTCACAATTACTATATAGTAAGAGTAAAAAAAAAATCTTTCTTAAATCATCTAGGTAATTCATCCTCACAATGTATAAGTGGAACTCATGGCAAAATTTTCTAAACATTCTTCTTTCAACTACCCACCATTAGTCTTTACTCAAGACAGGCATTTCTCTGTGAGGTTTGCATAGATTATGTCTAAAAAGAATGCAAGGAAGAAAGTTCAGTCTATAAATAAAAGATATGTTCTATAAAATCTGAACTTATTCACATGGGGATATTCTAATTCTTTCAAATAACACAGGAAAGGAAAGGAAATTTAGGAGTTTAAAGCCTTTATCAGTGATTATGGTTTTCCTTCCACTTAAATACTTTATACACTGTGTAACACCATTTTCTGTGATAATTATAAGATTAGGGCATGAACATGTACATGTTGAAAGAAAGATCTTATTCGATATTTTTACTATGTCAGATTAAACTATATAGCAAAACAAAAGTGTATTTCAAGATCATGCAAATAACATTTTTATGTATCTGTAATTGCTTATGAAATTTTCCCCAGAAATTTTTCATTTAAATTTATGGCTAAAGTTCAGAGATAGGTAAATAGATGGCAAGATAAAAAGGATTCATGTGAAGGAAATATTTTCATGTAGAAAAATGAAATGTGTTAAATAATGGTAATTTCTGGGGAAGAAAGTTCTTTCCAAAGTATTCTTTCAGTATTCTCTTTGAAGGTATCTTCTAAATTACCCAAGTTTCCCATGATTTCTTGATGTCATGTTGCCAATTACATCAGCGTAGTTTGGGCTCCAAATGAAAAGAAAAAAAAGAGGAAAAGCAAAATAGCTAATATTATTGAGTTTTTCCTATGTGCCACTCACTGCCTTCTTTACACATAAAATCTCACATAATCCCCATTCCACTAGAGATACGCTTTAGTCTTACACTGGGACAGTGTTGATAAGGAGAGGAGGAAACTGACGCATAGACTAATGACGGCAGAACCAGAGGTTTAATGCAGGCAGTTTGAACTGACAGCTTAGATTCATAACACTGTGCTAAATGCTATACTCTCCAGAGGACACAGAACTTATTGGAGTCTGCGTCCAAACAAAATATGATCAGGTTTTCTTCAGTGGACAAAGAACGCTCCAACCCAATTTTCTGCTGTCTCTTTTTACACTGAGTGATTGTTTCTTTGAATTAATTTTTAGTTGATGATATCTGGCTGGTTTAATATCTTGTTTTCCATTTTGTACCTTTTCTATGTTAATGTAAATCATTTAGACTAAATAATAAGGAACATCCTAAATAATGTACGGATGTCTCCATATAGCCCTAGATTTGATTTCATTTGTCTCCTCCCATTTTCTTTCACTATGTTCAGGTAACTTGAATGCTTAGGTCTGTGCCCCCTGGAGTTGAATGGAAGTTTACATTTATGTCAGAATAACCTTATTCAGTCAAGAATATGACTACATGTACTAACAGATAGTGCCGAATCTAAATTTTTGACTCTAATTCAATGCTGGTCATGCAGATAGTCACAGTTTATTCTTTGTAAGTCCATTTCTCTGTGTTTTAAGGCAGACAGAATATTTTCACACTGTTATCTGAATATAAGGCTATGTAAAACTACTATAAAAATATAGCTAAAAATTTAGCTATAAAAACAATGTCATTGTTTAACACAATATAACTAGTAATTGCAATAAATCTTATATAATTTGTTTGAAGAGTGGTGTTTTGGTTTTTTTTTTTGGTGAAGAACTGTAATTTCCTTCTTCCTTTATGCTCTTTCATAAATTGATAATTTCTCCTCTTTCTGCATGAAGGGACTGGCTCATCTTTGAGACACTGAATTCTGAACTAGGTTGGACTAGCAGATAATCCTCTTTGGGTTCCCCTACACTAATGCTGAATTATACAATGTATGAAGTTTTTTCTATTTCTATGTGAACAATACTTTTTTGGAAAAAATGCTGAGAGTCCCTTGGACTGCAAGGAGATCCAACCAGTCCATTCTGAAGGAGATCAGCCCTGGGATTTCTTTGGAAGGAATGATGCTAAAGCTGAAACGCCAGTACTTTGGCCACCTCATGCGAAGAGTTGACTCATTGGAAAAGACTCTGATGCTGGGAGGGATTGGGGGCAGGAGGAGAAGGGGATGACAGAGGATGAGATAGATGGCTGGATGGCATCACTGACTCGATGGATGTGAGTCTGAGTGAACTCCGGGAGTTGGTGATGGACAGGGAGGCCTGGCATGCTGCAATTCATAGGGTCGCAAAGAGTCGGACACGACTGAGCGACTGATCTGATCTGATCTAGATGTGTTTAATTACAGAATGTAGCTCAAAATTGGTGACTTTTTTCTCTGTATGATAGGTTTTTTTAATATAAATTTATTTATTTTAATTGGAGGCTATGATAGGTTAATAAAATACATCCTACCTCCCTTTTTTCCTTTCCTATATATATTCTTTCTATAATTGTATGACATTTGTGATCTATTTTGAAAACATGCTCTCTAAACAAACATTTCTTGATTTACTCTATGTTTGTGTATTTATTTATAAAATATTCTGTAAAATTTTTTTATAAAATATTTTATATTTTATATATTTATTATATATATTTATATATATATATTTATTATATATTATATTTATTTTATAAAATATTTTATAAATTTATTTATATTATATAAATAAATAAATATAAAAATATTTATTTATAAAATATTCTTTTAAAAAATTGGGAGTTTTGCTTAAAAAATAATTTTCCTCATTGTTTACCAAATGATGCCTAGTGTTCAAAGCTCCCTGCAATCTGACTCTGCTTTTCAAAGCTCTGCTTATGCTACTTAGCTTTTATGAAAGACCTGGATTAATACCTGTTTTAGCTGACTGAGAGAAGTCTGGAGAGGACTTTTGCTTTCTCGAGAAAAAGATGAAAAATGAAAAATAGCATTCAGAGTTTGTTTTTCAGGAACTGTTTTAGAGGTAGTGGGCTCCCCAGCTGCAAAAGTGGTGCCACCAAGCTCCTTCCCAGGGAACTACACTCAGCATCTCAGCATCAAGCCTCCATAGCTTTGAACTTTGCAGGCATCTGTGTTCTCTTTTGACTCACTTTTTGCAGGTCATAAGGTAATGCTTGTTTACTTTGCACCATTTTGATTCATACAAGGTTTCAAAGGAACATTCCATTTTCTGACAGAGGGGAGTGGGGAAGCTGTATCTATTCCTTGTTGTATCCTATACTCCAGTCAAACTGGACCATTTGCCAAATACTCTGCCCTCTGCCTAGTGTCTGTGTCTACTATCCCTAGTGCCTGAAATGTTTTTCAAAAAATTTGCCCTTGCCTCCTTCAAATCCATCGTTCAAGGTCCATCTCAAATGTTACTTCCTACAACAAGCCTTCTCTCCAGCTAGAAGTAATGTTTTCCTCCTCTGAATTCCCAAAGATGCATAATATTGTACTAATAATAGTAGCCAACAGTTATATACTGTTTACTATGGGCCTGTCACTGTGGGGCTTTCTTAGTGACTCAGATGGTAAAGAATCTGCCTGCAATGCAGGAGACCTGGGTTCGATCCCTGGGTGGGGGAGATCCCCTGGAGAAGGGAATGGCAACCCACTCCAGTATTTTTGCCTGGAGAATTCCATGGACAGAGCCACCTGGCAGGCTACAGTCCAAAAGGTAGCAAAGAGTCGGACACAACTGAGCAACTCACACTGAGTCACTGTTCTAAGCGAGTTACGTACAGTAACAGATTTAATCCGAATAACAACAGTACCTACGAAGTAGGTACATTATCACCATTACATAGACGAGGAAACTAAGGCACAGAGAGCTAAGGCAGTAGGAGCAGGATTTGAACCCAGGCCTTCCGTTCCAGAGTTCTGTGCCTACGCTATGCTCCTTTGTGGGCACTCCTACAGTATCTATGACGTTCTCACACATTTCACTGTCACATTATCTCACTTCTGCTAAAATACTGGCTAGCTTCTAGTTTTAAGAATCAGCGTCCCACGTTCCTAGCCTGTGCAGTGTTCCCGTTCCCTCTGATTTCTGGGTGAATTTGGCCACTGGGGATTCCTGGCAGAAGATTAGAATGAGGGAGGAAAATGAGGCTGAAATATTTGTTCTCCTTGTTCCTTTCCTCATTCTGGCTGTTTCTTTCCACCAGAGGCCCCTGCTTTATGGAATTTTACTTTTCAAGGTTTCCAGTAACCTCTCCTTGCTCCTGTCCTTCTGGATCTAGGTGCAGAAACAGGTTTTATTGGTAACAGTCTGGGTTTTTCCTACATCCCATTTACATCTTTGTACTTAGTCCCTTTGATTATCCTAACCTGTCATTATCCTAACCTGTCATTTGTTCACTGTTGAAATTCAGATACAGCCAATAAACACATTAAAAGATTTTTTTAAAGAATCAATGGTTCCATTTTTCTTATCTTAATTTTGCTTAATGAAGCAGATCTTATTGTATACCTGTATCATACCACTGTATTACACTTCCCTGAAGTTGCTTTTCCGACCACATTTCTGGAGCTCAGTTTTATTGTTAAGCTTGATCTAGCAGAAAAAAAACCTACGTATGCTGGTGCTTTTCCCCAAAGAATCAACAACACACATTCTCAAGAAAGACTATCAATTTTCTATTGAAGAAAACAGAAGACAGATGTATTGATAACACAAACAGCCTCCACTTACTGGATGCCTGCTTGGTGTCAGTCACTGGCTACTTTTCAGACAGGATTTCATTTATTGTAGGGAAGTAGTTTTAACCATCTCCATTTTATAGATGAGGCCCAGAAAGGTCTAGGGACTTCTTAAGGTCACATATGTAGTGACGGAACCCATTGCCTACTTAGGTCTGTCTACCTCCTAAGCACTTAAACAATAGTCTTTAGGGCCTTTCTGAGCATTATGGAGATATGTTTGATGAGGGAGTAGATATATTTACCAGGCTTAATTCTACCCTTGTGGTTCAACCAACTGAACCCTCCACCCTCACGCCACAGGGTGAGAAGTTTTCCTTTGCCATGCCTTGTTTGTTTTGTTATACTGCTATTGTGGCCGTGCACTAAGTAAGCTACGACGGTAACCGATCAGATGGCTTCCCAATGTGATAAGCCATTGGTTCAACTTGGGGAGTTTTTGCACAAACCACTCCCTCTCTCCTGCACTCAGGGGACATATGGCAATGTCTAGAGACACTTTCAGTTGTCACAACTGGAGGGAAGGGTGCTACTGGTATGTAGCAGGTAGGGGCTAGGCAGCTGTTAGACATCCTATAATGCAAAGGACAAGTACCCACAACAAAGAGTTGTCCAGTCAAAACGTCATTAGGGTGAAGGCTGAGAAACCTTGCGAGAGGCTGAAAGCAGGATACAATGCTAGACATACTAGAGGTGGTGCTGCGGAGTAGAAGGGATGCGGGAAAGTAATACGATCAAGAGAGATCTTGCACGGGTTGATGATGATCATACGACATGAACTAAAAAGTCTGGTGAACTTAACTTTGTACATGAGATTAAAGTCACAATGATAACAATAGCAACTACAGCAACTGAAAAAAGAACCAAAGAAAAGTGAAACCTGAAATCATTACAGATTTGCTGGGAAGCTGAATAACTTGCTGCAGAATAATTATGTCTTCTCTGTGATACTCTCTGCACCCTGCCTCTAAAAATGGGGCTGAGAAAACGGGCAGAGAGACTAGCCAGACCCTAGGCCGTATTACCCACATATAACCTGGGAACATTCTTTCTCCCAGTGGTCAGCTCCAGAGCACATCCCTGTCCCATTTTATGATGAACAACTCTCCCTCCTTGTGGGTGAATAAATCAGTGCCTTCTGCATGCTTCTGGGTTCTTGAAATTGAGGTTTCTATGTTTCATTGGCAATAAGGTCACAGAATGCACTGAGTTAGAGAATATAGTCAAAAGACCAGTATCTCAACTGGATCTTCAATAAACTGGGTTGTGCAAGTAACTATACTTCATGACAAGACAGTGCCTAGGAAGTGTAACTGCAGCTAGCACTGCATTACAATAATGGTCAAAACCAAATGACATCTGGTATTGATGTTCTCTGTGACTACTCTGGTGAAAACTTTCCAGAAGAAAACTCAGTTGATCAGACATGCCTGACTTTTGTGACCCCAAAGACTGGGGCCCATCAGGCTCCTCGGTCCATAGAATTTTCCAGGCAAGAATACTGGAGTGGGTTGCCATTTCCTTCTCCAGGGGTATATAAATATATATACATTTTTAAAAACTTACAGTATATGGTAGGCATAATGATGTCGCTTTCCATCCTACTGACAGGGTTCTTCACCAGGCAACTGTAATTCCCAATGTCTTCTTTGGTCACTGGAGCAATATGAAGGCTGCTGTTCTGAAGAGAGAAGGAGTTGGTGGAGCTGGTGTGGACAGGCCTCCCATTCTTCAGCCACTGGTAAACCCGCCGGCTGCCCCCTTCCACGAGGCATGTCAGGGTCATGTTTCCCACGTACTCCACAGCCCCAGAGGAAGGCTGAATCTGCACCACTGGTTTCGTGACAGGATCTGCAACATCAGAACGAAAGAAATGATCTTTGTCACCCCAGGGTTATAATTAAAGTCTAGGAGATCTTTCACATGTTTTAAATCCTAGGAAAATGATTCCAAAATTTTGTACTTTTTAAATGTAGACAGCTCAGGAAGTAAAGAAGAGGATAAAAAAAGTCATTACAAATAGAAAATAATGATATAAAAATATCATTTATAGCAGAGATAACCAATTCTAGAACTTCATCTTCAAGAATTTTGTAATGAAAACCTTTAGTTTATAGATAATGCAGTTAGTGGTGAAGGACATCAGCTCCCTTATTTCCTGTTCATTGTGCTCCCCCGACACCATAAAGGTTTACTCTCACAGGCAAAGTTCACATGGTTATTCCCCTCTCTTGATTTGTCCTGCTATCCCAAGAGCAATTGGTTGGGATAGATGTAGTGAACACAAATTCCTATCCACTATCTGCAAAATACAAAGCTTAGACATACTATACTTTGGGAGTATCAAGTGAAAGTTTTAAAGAATCATATTTTCACCATTTACTTTTCCTCCTATGTAAGTAAGCTAATTATATGTTTTAATTGCTGTGCATTTGTATTGCAGCATTATTTCAGTCACTACCGTGTTAGTCTCTTTAACAAACCAAAGCCTATTATTAACTTTCCTTCTATGCAAAATTACAGGTCACACACAGAGAGTAAGATGATCAGTAAGTAACAGACAACTGGTTCCAGTGTTTAGCTTTGAATTCCTATCAGACTTTTAATTGGGGTTGATGCATCTTCTCAGATAAATTTGTTTTGAGTCATGTTCACTTTCATTTTACACTGGCAAATGTGCATTAGAGTGTATACAGATTCAATCCATCCACCCAGAGAAGACAGGAGAAAATGAAAGATAAAGGGAAAGGACTTTGAAAAGTAAACTGCAGGAAAGCTGGGTAGCCCTGAAGGCTCCAGCCTTTCTCAAGATGGAGGAAATCAAGATGGCCACTCAATTTAACCCTTTATATTCTCTGGCAAGAGCAAATGGTTTGGAGTAGCTTTTGCTTACAGTATTATGATTTAAAAAGAAAGATTGTTTGGTATATTTATTAGGTAGAAACAGCTTTTGTTTCAAAAATGCCAGTGCATGGAAATATTATATGTGATATGGAAAAAGTCAAATAGGTAACGTCTAAAGTCTTGTACGGGGACAACCAATCATTAGAAAAGACATTGGTACTGTGATCATGCACTTGGATTTAACAGTGTCACGCAGACATGGAAGTTTCCCAAGAAGATTTTTTTACACAGGTCCTGTGCATGTGTGCTAAGTCACTTCAGTCATGCCCAAATATTTGTGATCCCATGGACTGTAGCCCGCCAGGCTCCTCTGTCCATGGGATTCTCCAAGCAAGAATACTGGAGTGGGTTGCCATTTCCTTCTCCAACACAGGTCCTAAACCCCTACTAAGACCTTTTGGTTGAAGGCGGAAAGGGCAAGATAGGAGTAGGTTACTAAGAGGTATAAACTAGCACTGTAAAATAAGTAAGCTACAAGGATATGTTGCACAGCACAGGGAATATAGCCACTATTTTATAGTAACTATAAACAGTATAATCTATAAAAATTTTGAATTATTATATTGTATACCATGAAACTAATATAACATTGTAAATCAGTCACTGATGTGGCTCAGTGGTAAAGAACCTGCCTGCAATGCAGGCGATGCGGGTTCAATCCCTGGGTTGGGACGATCCCTTGGAGAAGGAAATGGTAACCCACTCCAGTATTCTTGCCTGGAGAATCCCATGGACTGAGGAGTCTGGCAGGCTACAGTCCATGAGGGTGCAAAAGGGTAGGACATGACTTAGTGACTACAAAAACAAGTAAGAGGTACAAACTAATATGTATAAAACAAGTAAACTACAAGGATATATCATACAGCACAGCGAATATAGTCAATATTTTACAATAACTATAAGTGGAGTATAAGCTATAAAAATTCTGAATTATTATATTGTACACCTGAAACTAATATAATATTGTAAATCAACTATGCCTAAAAATTTTTTTCTATAAAGAACTTTTGGCTCCGTTTTCCTCAACAAATCCAATTGTACTATACATTAACAAGGAATGGATGTTCTATTAAAAGTTTGGGGGGAAGAGATAGTATACTACCCAGGAGAATTTTATGAAACTGTAAAAAATGTCCTCCTTTTCTCTCCCAGAGTTCCTCTCTAGGCATCTGCTGCCACATCCTGTGTCTTTGTTCCCCTGCAATGTCTCCAGTTTCCACTCATTTACTGGGCACATATTTACTGAGTGCCTAAGAACGGCCAGCATCAGGGTTTAGGCAGCGGAAACAAAAGAGCAAACAATATAAAGCCTACTCCCATGGATCTTGTATTCTAGACCAGGAAGAGAGACAATAAAAGAAACAAAAATATGTACTATGTCCAGTGTTATAAAAAGAATAAAGCGGAACTCAAGGTAAACAGTAACTCTCTTTCTCACTCTCTCTCTCAGTTTGGGGGAATGAGGTTATACTTTACATAAGGTGGTCACGGAAGCCTTCACAGGTAAAGTGACACTCTGGCTGAGACCGTAAAGAAACAGGGGAGGGAACCAGGGCAGTATGAGAGACAAGAGTAATCTATGTACAGTGAGCAGCCAAGCGCAGAGACACTGAGGTATGAGAGGGTTTGGCTTGTTCCAGGAATGGCAAGGAGGCCAGAGTGGTGAGGGAAAGAGAGGTAGGAAGGCTTCAGAGGGGGACTGGGTATGTAAGGGGATCACACGGGCCTTGAGGGACGCTGTTGGCACTTTGGCTTTGATTGTGAGTGAGACAGGAAGCCACAGGAGGATTCTGAGCTGCAGGAGGCAGGGGTGGAAGCAGGGAGAGTGGGCACAGGCTGTTTGGAGAGTCCAGGCCAGAGCCGATGGTGGGCTTGAATAGGGCAGCAGTGGGTGCAGCGAGGATTGACTGACTCACCTCTGTCCATATTCTGAAGGTAAAGCTGAGAGGGCTAATTTGTGGACTGGATAAGGATGTGAGAGAAAGAGAGTCAAGGGTGATGGCAGAGTGCAACTGATGGAATGAAGTTTGCATTTGCCAAAACAGAGGAATATTGTTAGACAGGTTTGGGGGAAAAAATCAAAAGTTGTGCGTTGCATAGTATAGTATCTTTAAGGTACACTACTTACATATATCACTAAGGAAAATAAATGTCTGAAAGTTAGCTGAAGCCCACTCTCCCTTCAAGGACATTCCCAGCACCTTCTACTGTTCCTCAAGTGTGGTCACTGAGCAAGTCTCATCCTCTCCCAGTGTACCAAAATTAAAAAAAAAAAAAAATTATGTGACAAAAAATAGGGTTCTTCCCAGGGTGCATTCTGCTAATGAAAAATAAAATTTTCTCCATCTCATCACATCAGCAACTTTATACTTGATAGTTTCCAGGCAAACAAACAATAACTCCTACTTACTGCTTGATTACCTTTAGCTGGGCACTGTGCATACCCTTTCTACGTATGTTCTTATTTAATCCCCAGGAAGCCTCATGAGGTGGATAGTGCCATTCATGCCATGAGACACTGAGGCTTTGAGGGTCAATGTGCCCAAAGTTGCAGACCAGACCTAAAGCCCTGGTAGCCTAGTCTCCTAAGCTATTGCTTGCTGCCATGCTACTCAGCTGCCCATGTCGCTCACAGTGGACTTACCATCAACTGTGACTTGAATCTTCTGACTAGCTGACAGAGTTCCGTTTCCCTGGATGTTGACCTTCACAATGTAATTGCCTTCGTCGGTGAACTGCAGTGGGTTGATGAGCAGGGAGGCGTTGGGTGGCATCATGGTGAATTTGTGCTGGTATTCCAAGTCGGGAACCACAGACTTGTTCACGGAGCCCAGCAAGTACTTGGGCATCGTATGGGGTCTCTCAAAAAGCCATATGACCTGGATGTCTGATGCTGGAGTGTGGAATCCATAGTGCACGGGGAGATAGAGAGCCTGACCCCTGATGCCATGGACGGTGTGCGATGGCACAGCCACCTTCAGCCCCGAGCAAGCACCTGCTGTGAAGGAAAGGAAAGCTGTAAAGACCCTGAGCCACATTTCACAATCTAAAGGCACAAAAACAGAACCTGATCGGGTGATAGTCTTTTACAAAGAAGAGAGGCTTCTAGGTACTGACTCTTCTAGTACTGGTTACCTGTAGAGGTAAATATTTGTCTCTGAAATGAGCATTTTAAAAACTCCACCCAAAGACTGTGTGGATCGCTTGACCTCTTTAAATGCACGATGAAAGGAAAAGCAGAAGTTATTATCTCTGACTGTTAAAGAATAATGGGAAAAGGAGAACTGGGATAGATGATTAGTTCTGAAGTCCAATGGAAACCTTTAAAAAAATTGAAATTGCGACTGTATTAATGTCTGAGTCATATCATATCCTAATCAAGCTATGTGATTGAGGGGCTACTTCCTCTTGAGAATCTTCCCTCACAGTCTTCTGACGTGACTTGGTAGTCCTTAATTGGAAGTTTTTCCCTTTAGCCAAAGCCTTGCCAAATGCAAATATTCTAAGGACAATGGTAGCAAACCATTACCAGTTGTGATCGATTATTACTGCTTAGAAGCGGGGATCTGGTTTGTGCGTTTGAGCAACAGTAAGAGAAGGCAGTGGCACCCCACTCCAGTACTCTTGCCTGGAAAATCCCATGGACGGAGGAGCCTGGTGGGCTGCAGTCCATGGGGTCGCTAAGAGTCGGACACGACTGAGCGACTTCACTTTCACTTTTGACTTTCATGCATTGGAGACGGAAATGGCAACCCACTCCAGTGTTCTTGCCTGGAGAATCCCAGGGACGGGGGAGCCTGGTGGGCTGCCGTCTATGGGGTTGCACAGAGTGGACACGACTGAAGCGACTTAGCAGCAGCAGCAGCAGCAGCAGCAGCAGCAGCAGCAAGAGACGGGAACTAATGGAGCAGAGTGGAGCCCGAGGAGCCTGGTGAGACAGGAGACCAGCAAGACAGCTGGGTCAGAACAGGAAGTGCCTTAGGGTCATGGCAAACACTTAGGCAATTTTACTGTGAGTGAGACGGGAATACAACCAGAGTTTTGTGAGCAGGAGGGGTAGGGGTTTTCTTCTTATTTTTTTTTTTTTTAAGGTGTACCCTAGCTGCTGTGAGAACAGACTGAAACAGGGGAAAGAGCAAGAGAAGGGAGCCCACTTAGAAGGTGCCTGCAATAAAGTAGGCAAGAGATGGTTGTGCTCTAGATAAGGGCAGTAGTAAAAGATACTGTGAGAAAAGACTGGGGGTGCTAACAACATTTGATGGCACGTTGGGAGTGGGATAAACAAAGATGAGTCAAGAATGATTCTAAGGTTGATGGCTTGATCAACTGGAAGAATAGAGCTGTCATTTATTAATAAGCAGCTAAGGAGACATTTTTGGAAGACATTTTGTCCTATGGACAGAAGGGCCTGGCGGGCTACAGTCCATAGGGCTGCAGAGTCACGACTGAAGCGACTTATCATGCATGGAGAGACATCTCACAATTTCAATTCCGTCTTCTACAAAGTTTTTATCTTCTTTCATTGCTTCTCCCTTTTTTACTCTACTAGTAAGGGGATCTTTAAGATTTATCTGATTCCTATTATGAAAAGCCATCAATATTAGGAAGGGAATGGTAGAAAGATCTGTTTGTACAATAATTTTCTTTGGAGAAACTGAAAGATGCTGGTTTGCCCCTGTGAGGAATAAAAATCCACCAACAGGAAATCTTCTTCTTTCCTTCCCAGGGTGAAGGTCAGAGCAAAGATTTCCATGGTTTTAGTTTTTGGGTAGCTGTTAGTGAAGAGTGAGACCCTGCGGCCAGCAGGGAAGTCAGAGCAAAGAACTGAAGAGAAAAAGAACAAAGAGGAAGAATGCAAGAGGTTACAGGGAGAAGATACACAGTCGAAACGGACTATATGGACTGAAGACTAGGTGACTGGGAAAAATAAATATGTGTTTAACAGTCTCCTTGGCTTCTGTGTATATTTGTGATTGACTTGTAATTTTTTTTTTCCTGACAATGGGTTGTATCTGCACATTTCAATGATTTGGTCCATTACAAAGGAGTTACAAAGGTATGAGCATTTACTTCTATTTTCTGACAAGTACAAGACTGTTGCATTTGTAGTTGTTCTTAATTTGAATCATTAGAAAAAGAAGGAACTGGTTGCTGAGAGCTATAAAGAGGAGATACACTGGAAAGGAAAGGAAATCATAAGAGAAATAAATGAAGTTGAGACAGTAAACCTAGGACTTAACACTAGTGATGTCTGAGATTTGTGAAGCAGCGATGGTGAGAAGGGAGTGAAGCTCTTGAACCCAGAGATATAGAAAGACATTGGGCATCTGGGTGGGGGTCCTGCACAGGAAATTATTCCTCTTAGTACCTGGATATCTGCACCAAACAGCATGGATTTTCATGACTTTCATTGTAATTGGCGATAGGAAGTGCCTGACAAGTTCCTGGCAAGCAATAAAAAACTAGTTTACCCATTATTACTAACTTAAGATATGCAAAATGTAATTTTCACTGTATTTATTGTGTTGCTGTTTCTTTTCTTTTCTTTTCGTTTTTTTTTTTTTTTTTTTTACTTCAGTGAATACAGAAATATTCCTGTGGGTTTCACAGTTCATTCTTGATCTTGGACTCCCCTGTCCACACAGTCTTAAATTAATCACTTGTAAACTGCCTAGAAATAAGAGCTTTTAGGAACCTATTCTCTAAGGTTTCAGAGAGATTTTTGAATTTGCTACTTTAATAAATTTAAAAGTCCACTGAAATTTGAGGTGTTGAAAACATACTTGGGATAAAATGGTGGTTAGTTAGATGACTTACCTTAGATAAGTCATTTTAATTCCCTGTGACTCAGTTTTCTTTTGTGTGAAGAGGGTTATATTAGATGAGGTCCAAGGCCTCTCTCTGCTCTTTATGTTTCTCAGCATCCTAAGGTGCCTTTCTCATGGTAGCAGCTACCCTACATTTGAAGGGGAAGGGCCCATATTTAAGTAAGAGAGGGCCCAAAGAATTCTGAAGTATTGAATCTCAGATTTAAGTCTACTTAATAAGTTGTCAATCCCTTTGTTTAGTCACTAAGTCATGTCAGACTCTTCGTGACTCCACACACTGTTCCTGCCACACTCCTCTGTCCGTGGGGTTTCCCAGGTAAGAATACTAGAGTGATTTGCCATTTCCTCCTCCAGGGGACGTTCCTGCCCCAGGGATTGAACCCGCAACTCTTGCATTGGCAGGTGGGTTCTTTACCACTGAGTCACCAAAGGTATCTTTTAATAAAGTGGCAGTTCTGTGTTTTTTTGCCAAGGAATCAAGGGGGATGATGGGAATCCACATCACTGCCTTGTGAATACACTGGAAAAAGCAGCATGGCTGCTGATAAAAAGCTTGACTCTGACAGTGAGCAATTTGGTCACTGATTTATTGGTCTATTTAATACATTTCATACCTCAACTTAGAAACTGCTGGTAGACTGAGCTGTAGCTAGAGATGGCCTGAGTGCAATTCTGGCCAATCTGCTCTTAGCATTTGGGGAAGTCATTGCAGAAGCCCTTGTTTACTTTTTTTTTTTTTTGAAAAGAGGAAGAACCTTTTTTAATCTACTTTTTTGTGTGGCTTGAGTTGAAAAAAGATTAACTGAGATTGTAATGTTCTGAAAATGACTGGGAAACACTTTATTACCATGGCATGACTGGAACAGAAACGTAGGTGGATCTTGACTCAGGAAGCTGAATCTTAAGCGGACTGGAAAGTCTATGACTAAAGTTACAGAAGTAAATTTTATTTATTAAAATACTGAATATGACACAAACATTGCAGCCTAGGAAAATATGGAACTAGTAGAAAATGTTATATGGCATGTACAGTAATCATTAAGGGAGTGAACTGGTTCTTTGGTCTATTTTGGAAATAACAGACATCATGTAATAGTATCTTAAATAATACATTACCATCAATAATATCTCTGAATATATTCAATGCTTATCATACCAAATGATGTGAAGTCATGTCATTTAACTTTTTTCATGATATGAAATCATGAGTGCTTTTTCAAGTATATGTATGACAGTGAGAGAGAACGTAGCTGTTACAATTGCTGTTTGCTTAGATTGCCTACACCATTTTCATCAGATAAATTATAGGTAGAAAGTTATGAGTATCAGTGAGGGATGAAATTTTCTTTATAAACTTTTCATATCAGCCACTAAAATCTTTTTAATTTGCAGGAAATACAGGAGCCTATTGATATGATGTAATCCTTACTTGTAATGAATGTTGCAGAATAAACAGATAATTGTATGCTTCTGCTCCCCTTTAGGAGCATGTACTCTTTAGCCATTGCTGAACGTCCCCCTATAGATGTGATGAGCTTATGCTGTCCAAACAGTAGTTTACTGACTTAAAAAATTTAGCTTCATCCTCAGAAGTTTTCAAGGGTTCTTTTCTCATTGTATAAGGAAACGTAAATGACTGAACTATGAATTTTAGAAAGTCAACCTCTGTAAGAACAAATAAACTTTTTGAAAATAAATGATATGAAAATTGATGAAATTTTAATTTGATATTCCAAATATTTGTACTTAAATGAACATTCAATTTTATTACTAGGTTAATACTTTTGAGTTCAAGAAAAGAAAACTCTTGATTTTTTATATTTGAGGCACTATACTGCTTTGAAGAACATTGATAATATCATTAATGATCTGACATACAAAATTATAGCAAAACTCTCCCCTTCAGAGATTCCCTTAAACTATAAAACAAAGGCATGATAAAGGAACGTCCAATGTTAAAGAACATGACCTCATATTGTGAAATTATCTATAGTCCAGCAACAAAAGACTCCCTAGACCAGTTCACTGTATTGAACATAAACATCAGACTCCACAAAGTGACCTCTACTGTAGCTCAAAACAGTTGGCATTTACTTCCCCATTGCCAAGTCTGATATTAGCAAGCACAACACAGCTATTGTTGACTGTAAATAAACTCTTGTTATCTTTAGAGAAAATAGAAATTATGATGATGTACTTTGAATAGACTTTACAAACTATATTTGGGGCTTCAAATAGCTACAATTTTTTAAAAAGAAAAAACAAACTGATACTCAGTATTTCAAAATACAAAAAAATTTCCAAATTACCCAAGGTCTTTACAACTCACTACCAATGGAGATGAGTAAATTTGTGAAAGTCTTAAGGGATAATAACTGATTTAGCTACTTATGGACATGCTATCTATTTCTCAAAATTATGTTTAATTTTAGTTTGGTAGAATCCTTCAAATGAATTGGCTCTCAGTGCTTTGTAAAGCCAGTTGCAAAAAATTACTTAGGAAATGACAGCAGTCCTGTTGTAAAAAATTAAGCATGGACTGCCACAAAGGACACTTTTGAAGCCCAGAAAAATGCACAAAGATAAAAAGTCAGTTATGGTAATTGCTTACTTTTCCTAAAAATTCCTAAACATATGTATAGGCTTGAATTTGACAACATAATGGAAAAAGAATCACAATTATGGGAAACTCAAACATTTAAAAAATTAACAAACTGTACATTTCAAATATGTGGAATATGAACAACATTAGGTATAAATGTAAATAATCACAGATACTATGAAAACTAAGCCATAAAGTACCAGTAAGTGCGAGCTCTAAACACCAAAGAAGGTTAAAAACTTAAGTGGTTATTTAGCTAATTTGTTCTTAAAATTTAAGGAATAAAAGGTTTTTTGATTTACTATCTGTTGGATATGAACAAAACAAGGAACTGACTTGTTCTTTTAACTTGACTTTTAAAGCTGATATAGGAAGAATGGAAGAAGAATGTCTGGGGAAATTCTGACATAGAAACAGTGGACTCCTCTAAATTCTAATGATAAAGAGGAGAATGAGGGAGAAACAAAGTAGAGGGGAAAAAATTAATCGAATTAACTATTGGACAAAGAGAAAGACTAAAGCTATTTTGGAGAAATAATACTTTTAAACACATTTCTCCCTATTGAGTATATTTTTTTTATCAGCTTGGAATCTAACTTTTTTCCCACATTTCATAAATTAGGTAAAAAACAGGTAGAGCTAACAGTTTGCCACAATATCTTTAATTAAAACAGCCACAAACTATGTTCATAAATTGCTCTAAGTTTCACAGTAAGTGGTAACAAATTCATGACCTATAAGAATATTTGCCAAAGTATAATGCATTAAAGAGTGTTGGACCTATATATAAACTCTATAAAAAGAAGAAACACATTAAGTTTTTAGAATGTCTTAATTTTCTTAATGAGTGCTATTGACAATAATTGTTGTCTTCAGAAAACAATAACCATCGATTGATTGAACTTCCTTTCCCCTAAATGATCCTGTTTCTTTGCTGGAACAAACTGTGTTATTGTTAAAAGGTTCTGTGCTGTCCTTCAATTATCTGAGTGAATCTACAGCCAAGAGCAAATATTTACCTTATGCTCACAATTTTTAAAAAAAGTAGTTAAAACGCACTTTATGCAGTGCCTTACCTAAGAGAAGAAGGTATATTTTGCACTGAAGGACCCCAACCCTGCTGCTGAAGGGTTCCATGAATGCATCCTGTTCCATGCACGCAGTGCCCTGTTCCTGATGGTAACGTGGTTCATGGACCAGCAGCTGCTGGTTTATTTGCCAGGGAAATTAGCAGTCAGGTAACAGACCCTAGCCTGCCTCTTGCTTCTGCGATTTGAATACAGAATGAATGTGTATACAAAGGACACAGGTACTGGGAACACCTGTTATGGGCTCTGCAAGAAGATAGGCTTGTGACTTTCAGAGCCACTTCTTAGCGATTTTCAGTAATCGTCAGCATGTTTCATGAATTATTCTTAGTTGTTAATCATCACATGAAGGAAAACATCCTTTTGGGTGACTCTAATAAAAAACAGTATGTTTTAATAATCAAGAGCATATTGTGAAATTTTCTGAAAACACAGAAGCTAGTACCCTATCATGGAAAACGATGCCGCTATTTTGAAATTAAATTTTTTCTATGAAAATCACAGTATTTCATATATCTGCT
Organism: Bos indicus x Bos taurus; assembly: GCF_003369695.1. Classification (NCBI taxonomy): domain Eukaryota; kingdom Metazoa; phylum Chordata; class Mammalia; order Artiodactyla; family Bovidae; genus Bos; species Bos indicus x Bos taurus. The sequence continues at coordinate 109,168,485 of NC_040079.1, read as the reverse complement.
AAAATAGTTATAAATCACCATGAAGTAATAGGTATAAAACACCAAGAAGTAATACATCTTTACATATGTATTTTTCTGTGTATATTTCCTGTTAGAAATGTCCACCATGGGTTTATTGAGTCTATGGATTCATGTTATTTTTAAAAGCAAACCACAGGTGTGTTTCCGAGTAACACTTAATCATGGACTGCACGTAATTATAACAGATAATATCTGAGGCCACATTTTCACAGCTGAAGCACAGAGTAAGTGAACCAACAGCTCAGAGACCATCTTGCCTCTACAGTGGTGTCTGCGCTACGGATTTTCTGCCTGGCCGTTCACTGCCAGGCAGTGCACTTCTGCTTAATTTACCTAGCTATAACTTAACCCATATTTCATTTCAAGTCATCTACTGCAAGAAGTTTCCAGTCCAAGCCTCTACTATATAAAACAAAAATCTGCCTCAAATCATGCAAAATTCCTTGCATAAATCATTTTTGAAAAGTAAAGGCCCACTGAAGAAGTTTGATGATAAAATAGGCAAAAAAAGAATATTCCTCAATTGTAATTAAAGGTAAAAAAAAACAAAAAAACAAGTGATAGATATTTTGGAATTTAAGTTTGGAAACATTTTTTGGATTAGGGCTAACAGACCTGTGTGTGTGTTCATGCTTAGTCGCGCAGTCGTGTCTAACTCTGCAACACCATGGTCTGTAGCCTGCCAGGCTCCTCTGTCCATGGGATTCTCCAGGCCAGAATACTGGAGTGGTTTGCCGTTTCCTCTTACAGGGGATCTTCTTGACCCAGGATACCAAATTCTAGAGTCTTCCTGCATTGCAGTCGGATTTTTCACAGTCTGAGCCACCAGGGAAACCCAGTTCAGACCTGCTCTTACTAGTAAAGCGACAGCTGGAAAACCCTGAGGCCTCTTCAGAGGTCACTTAATGATCTCTCCAAGCTTCAGAAGGAAAAAAAGGGTAAGAACTTCCCCCCAGGTAATTGTTACACCACAACTTTCTCTGTGCTATTTCTAAATCTTGTTTGTGCCATCTAGAGATTGCAGCACTTATCTCACTAACCTCAACTGATTTTCTTGCATGTTTATTTTCCCTCTGGGTCCTAGAACACAAAGACTGGTCTTATTCACTTATGGATCTAGCATAGTGATTAACTAGTATTTTTCTTAAGTTGTTCCCCCAGAAATAAACCCAAAAGTTCCTTAGTCCGTGTCTTCTGATTCCCACTTGGTGCTTGAGAAATGCCTACAAATATTAATATTGGATTTTACAGAACACAATATGGAAAGTAATATTGAAATTCTACAGATAGCAGATAGACTCCCCTTCACATCTTTTACAGAGAAGGCAATGGCACCCCACTCCAGTATTCTTGCCTGGAAAATCCCATGGATGGAGGACCCTGGTAGGCTGTAGTCCATGGGGTTACTAAGAGTCGGACATGACTGAGTGATTTCACTTTTCACTTTCATGCATTGGAGAAGGAAATGGCAACCCACTCCAGTGTTCTTGCCTGGAGAATCCCAGGGACGGGGGAGCCTGGTGGGCTGCCATCTATGGGGTCGCACAGAGTTGAACACGACTGAAGCGACTTAGCAGCAGCAGTAGCAGTCACATCTTTTAAATCAATATCCATCTCAAATTGTGTTTTATTAAATAAGCTCTTTCTAGTGCTTTTCAAACCCAGTGCTGGTTCATGATGAACTTTTTTGGGTCCTAAGCAAAGTGAGAGAAATAAAGATGATGCAGTGAGTTTTTCCTAATGTTAAATTCACTCAATTTAAAGGACTGATTTTTATTCTGCATTTTTTTTTGGGTTTCTTTTGTTATATTAAAATATCCTTTATTTTATGATACAGTGATAATAGATGTTACATACATAAACAAAATGTCAATATGACTTAGATGATCTTTTCATGTCAAGACACATATTAAAGGGCTTCTCAGGTGGCACAAGTGGTAAAGAACCTGCCTGCCAGTGCAGGAGACTTAAGAGACATGGGTTCTGTCCCTGGGCTGGGAAGGTCCCACGAAGGAGGGCATGGCAACCCACTCCAGTATTCTTGCCTGAAGAATCCCAAGGACAAAGGAGCCTGGCGGGTTACAGTCCAGAGGGTCACAGAGAGTAGGACACGACTGAAGTGACTTGGCATGCAAGCACATATTTAAAAATGACAATGACAGGCTCATCTTGGGAAAATGCTGAGACAAAAATCATGACAGTGCGCCCTCTAGTGGCAGGTAGTACGAATAAAAATCTTAACCTGCTAGAGTAACTTCAGAATTCAGAATGTTTACACAGGAAGCCAAACAAGATAACGTTAAAATATAACTTCAATTGTTTTCAGTTTTTAAGTGCTATCACAGATAGTCTAAAGTGTTTTATCGTTATAAGAAACTTCCCATCATCTACATCTCACATCTCACCTGTAACCCACAGAGGAGCTCTGTTCAGGAGCCTATGGATTTCAAACATCCACACTCATTATTCACTAGTAGCATAGGAATGCTTTGGAATGACAGGAAGAATTGGGAAGGAGAGGTGGTGACATGCCAATGCCAAGGCGAACAGAGAACAGTGGCTTGCCAGATGGCTCAATGGTAAAGAATCTGCCTGCCAATGCAAAAGAAGTAAGAGACAGAGGTTTGATCCCGGGGTCGGGGAAAATCGCCTAGAGAAGGGAATTGCATCCCACTCTGGTATTTTTGCCTGGAGAATCTCATGGACAGAGGAGCTTGGCGGGCTACAGTCCATGGGATTGTAAGAGTGAGACATGACTGAGCATGCATGCACGCAAGAAGAACTGAGGAAAGAAAACCCTGTTCTAATTCGATAGATCTCAGGAAAGATCAGAGTTTACAGGGAAGAAGTGGCTGCTAGAGAAGGCCATCACAACCACCCATGCCTGTGCTAACTCCTACAGAGTTAGGTCTATAGTAACCCTGATCAATTCGTATGGCCATTAAATGATTATCAGCAATGTCTTCCTTCCAGGGCCCCTCTCCAGGTCACTGCTTTACCTTCAGCAAGTGTCCTGTTTTTCTACTACTGCTTGCTCAGGAAATGTCTTTACATTTTGTTGGGGAGGCCACATCTTTCTGCTGCTTTGATATTTACAGGATGACTAGAAATTTATCCTGGTCCTAATCAAACCAGGATCGCCGCTTTTAAGCTTCAGAGGCTCCTTCTATTTGGGCCATCAGAAATAAGCCCTTATGGGGTGTGTGTGTGTGTGTGTCGCTCAGTCATGTCCGACTCTTTGCAAACCTGTGGACTGTAGCCCGCCAGGTTCCTCTGTCCATGGAGATTCTCCAGGCAAGAATACTGGAGTGGGTTGCCATTCCCTTCCCTAGAGGATCTTCCCAACCCAGCGATCCCAGGTCTCCCGCACTGCAGGCAGATTCTTTACTGTCTGAGCCACCAGGGAAGCCCTTATCCTACTTTACAGCTAATGCGACTGCCCTGAATCAGATCTACTTACTTCTTAGCCTGGATATTCCAATCTACAAAAACAGGCCTGGCATTCCTTCACAAAGGGACTACTATCCTAAAAACTTTTGTCAAGATTTGCTGGGAGGCCATCCACACTTTCCACTAGTTTGTTCTGGCTTACCACTAATGACCCTCGGACAACTGTGTGAGCACTAAATAAGTCTAATGCATTTATTTACTTTTGGATCTTTAGTCGCGGCATGCAAATTCTTAGTTGCAGCCTGAGGGATTTTGTTCCCTGACCAGGGATTGAATCTGGGTCCCCTGCATTGGGAATGTGGAGTCAGCCACCGGACCACCAGGGAAGTCCTCTAATAAGTTTTATATATGTAGTTTGGAAAAATGGAAATGAAATAACATGCTTCACCTTTTTAAAAAAGTGCGCTTTAGGGCTCTAGGTTTTTGTTTTTATTTTTTAGCTTAGGGAGTCAAAAAACCTATCATGTTTAGTTCAACTATTTTCTATAGTGTTAGGGTATGCTGAATTAGGGCATATATTTTATTTAGACAATAGCACTGATTTACTTTCCATGCTTCTACTATTATAGCTACAGTCTTTGAACTTTTATAGGCCTGGGTTGTCCATTTCCTTTTAGTTAAAAAGAAACATACTAAAATGTAGAGCATTAAGAGTTAAATAGAATTTTAATGCTTTCTTGCCTTTTCAGATCAAGCAGATACAGAAACCACTCTTTTCCCCAATTTGGCTGACAGGAAAAAACCAAATGAATGAAAAAAAAAAAAAAGCTTCTCTTTGTCACCTGCAACCTTGTGTATGAGGGAAAAAATTCTGGGTCTGGATCTGGGTTCATTCTAAACAGTGTATTTTAAATTCTTCAGCTGGCTGCCTATAAAAATCACTGAAGGTCTCAAAGAACTCCCACAAAAATGGTAACAACAACTGTACCCTCCTCAGGTGAATCTGAACCAAGTTTGAGAACTACTGGACTTAGATCCCCTCTAATACATACTGTTTAACTAAATTGTAAACTCCTTAAGGATCACGATTGTATTTTATCAATCTGAAGTGCTCAGAATCGGGTTGACTAGTGCCCAGAAATCAACAAATGTTTAGTGAACTGGGTTTCATTTCATATGCTAATATGGCAAGCAGTTTCTCTTTCAGAGACTTCCAATCAATAAGAACTGTCTGGCAATTAAGATTATAACAGGTAATCCGCTGTAATAAACTACACTAAGGTTGCCCAAAAGGCACTGGAATTTCTTCACGGGATTAGATGTAATAGAGTCAGAAAAGCATATAGGTGAGCATGTATTTCAAAAGGACCTGTCAGGCACAGTGATAAAACTATGCACAGGGTGTTTCTGTTGGAGTAGAAAACGTGTAGAATTACGCCTGTAATCCTTCATAATTATGAAGTGCCTTACAATTTATAAATTGCATTCACTTACTTGTGTGGATAAGTGAGATACCACGTGTAAAGCTATTAGCAAGGTTTCTGACAGTAAGTTTCTGACAGGTAACAAGCTCTCAATACACGTGTGCTATTACTAATTGTTAGCTCTGGGTCACTTTTCCTTTTATTCTTATAATTGGAAAGTTCTTTCTTAAATTGAGCCCCCAAAGACTCCCCTATTGCTTTCCTCAATGTAACTAAACTGCTCTAAGTTGAAAAGAGGACATTAAAGTGACATGCCTACTTATTACTATTGCTATATTAATATTTTCTACCTTGATTTGCCTTAGATTACACAGGTGGTAAAATGGTAAGTGGGGAATTAAACCCTTTGGTGTTAGTTTTCTGCTGTGAATACCAAGACTGAGGAAGAAGAGCTCTAACCTGGACAGCCAGCACTGGACAACCTGGACCACACTTTTCCTCAGGCCAAGCCCAGCGCCACCTGGGGAATGCCAAGTTCTCTTGGAGCGTCCAGCCCCTTCACGTCAGTCTGTCGTCCTTTCACTTCGCCCCGGACACCAGGTGGGGTTTCCTCCACTACATTCCTAGGGGTCCTCATGTCAGTCAGGTTTATATACTGTCTCCTCAGTATTTGTTCCTGGTCACCTAAGAATTAAGTTTTTGCCGCCTCCCCGAAGCAGAGTTACCGATACCTAGAACCTCTTTAAAGACCGGCGACTGCCGCGGTCTCTCAGAGCAACAAGTTTTGTGCGTTTATCTGAAGCGTCAGCTGTTTTGCTTGCTGGGAAATGTAGTACCTGGACCGTTCTCTCGCCTCCATTGCAGGGGCGATGGCAGCCGGGGGACTACAATTCCCAGCATGCTAGGGGAAAGGAAGGGAAACCCAGGTCAGCAGTTCCACGTGACTACTCACTATGGCTTCCCTGTGTCGGGGCCAGCAGTTTGGTGGTTGTGAGTGATTTGTTAGTTCTTTGCTGCAGGATACCGCCTCACGAATTCGACATGCAAAAAATCAAATCTCTTATGACCCGGCAGGTAAGTTGCAGAGGCTGAAGCAAAGGTCTCCTTCATCTCTGCTGGGAGACGAGCCGAGATATTCTGTCCCTGGGCCGCAGGCAAGCAGATACCCAAGTTATAGGTGGTGGCAGGTGTCAGGGGCACTATAAATTCCAGGCACACCCTGGAAAATTCACCTGACCCGCGGGGTTCGGAGCCTTGTTCAGGTGGGACCCGGTGACCCAAGAACATTCCTTTAGATAAGACCAATGAGGGAGCCGGAGGCTGTCTTTGTCTCCCCCTCCCCGCTTTTGCCAGTTTTCCAGTGATCGCCTTAGCTATACTGCCGGGTTCCCTTTTCCCCCAAGCTGTCTGGTTGTCTGAGGGTGGCCTGGGTGAAAGTGAGGTCTCTGCAATAGAGATGACTAGAAAGAGTCGGGGGGCGGGGGGAAGCAGTAATTTGAAGGCAGAATTGATATTGATAGCTTTATGACTTTGGGCAAGTCCCTAAATCTAGTAGCATAAATTTCCTTATGTGAAATTGAGAATAATAATTATTTTTGTTCATCCTGTTTCACAGTTCTGTTATGAAAGTCATGAGTGTCTGTGAAATGATACTTTAAAAAAGTCATTGTCATGGCAAAATAATGATCTTTTATTTTTTGCCAGAATGTTAAATCTTGAATAAAAACTTTGGCTGTTTTCTGTCATAAATTATAGGGATATCCTAATAACGTGTCAGCTTCTTTCAAATCAGAAATGGCAGAAATCTACTTTTATATACTTATTGATTATGGTTTGGTTTTAGATACCTTTGTTTCAGCTCTAATATTTTACTATAATTGATCATTCTTTATTATTTTTATATTAGAGAGGGTAATTTAGATTAGAATTTTAAATCAGTGTCATTTTGAGAACTTTGGAGAATGTGGAGGCAAAGCATTTAGTGAAAGATTCATTTGTGAATATTTTTGTTCATGGAAAAAAGACTACAAATTCCACATTAAATTCTTATTTGATAGTTTAGAATTTGAGAGACATCTGAGTGAATTACACATTGTAGGTCTCTGGTGAATAATACACAAATTCTATGTGATTATTTTCCTCTGTCAAATTATGTTGTTATTGTCATGAAGATAAAGTTTTAAAGTTCTATGAATTATAGAATATTTAATTAAGTGGATAGTAAGATTTGACAGTTCCTTACATTTGTTGAGTCCTGGTCTTATGCTTCATAACACTTCTTTCTTGAGGATGGGTTTGAATCCTGGTCCATCCTGTAGCTGTGTGACCTTGAGCAACTTTACTTAACTGAAAAAAAATTTTTTTTAGTTTTTAATTGAAGGATAATTGATTTACAGAATTTTGTTGGTTTCTGCCGAACATCAACATGAATCAGCCATAGGTATACATATGTCTCCTCCCCCTTAAACCTCTCTCCCATCTCCCACTCCATCCCACCCCTCTAGGTTGATACAGAGCCCCTGTTTGAGTTCCCTAAGTCATACAGCAAATTCCCATTGGCTGTCTATTTTGCATATGATAATGTAAGTGTCCATGTTACTCTCTGTATACATCTTACCCTCCCCACCCCTGCCCGCTGTGTCCACAGGTCTGTTCTATGTCTTTGTCTCCATTGCTGCCCTGCAGTAATTTCATCAGTGCCGTCTTTCTAGATCCCATATATATGTGTTAGTATACGGTATTTATCGTTCTCTTTCTGACTTACTTCACTGTATAATAGGCTCTAGGTTCACCCACCTCATTAGAACTGACTCAAACGCGTTCCTTTTTATGGCTGAGTCATATTCCATTGTGTATATGTACCACAGCTTCTTTATTCATTCATCTGTCAGTGGACATCTAGGTTGCTTCCACGTTCTATCTATTGTAAATAGTGCTGCAATGAACATTGGGGTACATGTGTCTTTTTCAATTTTGGTTTTCTCAGCATAAATGCTTAGTAGTGGGATTGCTGGGTCATATGGTGGTTTTATTCCTAGTTTTTTAAGGAATCTCCATACTCTTTTCCATAGTGGCTATATCAATTTACATTCCCACCAGCAGTGTGAGAGGGTTCTTTTTTCTTCACACCCTCTCCAGCATTTATTATTTATAGACTTTTTGATGATGGCCATTCTGACCGGTGTGAGGTGATACCTCATTGTAGTTTTGATTTGCATTTCTCTAATAATGAGCGATGTTGAGCATCTTTTCATGTGTTTGTTAGCCATATGTATGTCTCCTTTGGAGAAATGTCTGTTTAGGTCTTTTTCCCACTTTTTGATTGGGTTTTTGTTTTTCTGGTATTGAGTTGTATGAGCTGCTTGTATATTTTAGAAATTACTCCTTTATCAGTTTTTTCATTTGCTATCATTTTGTCCCATTCTGAGGGTTGCCTTTTCACCTTGTTTATAGTTTCTTTTGCTGTGCAAAAGCCTTTGAATTTAACTGGGTCCAGCTTGTTTATTTTTGTTTTTATTTTCATTACTTCAGGAGGAGGGTCATAGAGGATCTTGCTTTGATCTATGTCATTGAGTGTTCTGCCTGTGTTTTCCTCTAAGAGTTTTATAGTTTCTGGTCTTACACTTAGGTCTTTAATTCATTTTGTGTTTATCTTTGTGTATGGTGTTAGGAAGTGTTCTGATTTCATTCTTTTACACATAGCTGTCCAGTTTCCCCAGCTCCATTTCATGAAGAGGCTATCCTTGCCCCATTATTACCTTTTTTGAACATCTGTTTTCACATCTTTCTAACAGGAATGATAGCATGTATCACATGGGGCTTTCCTAGCAGTGTTTATATTAGATCAAAGTAAAGAGATAAAGGAGTTAACAGTTCCTGGGGCTAACAAAGAAATGCATAACCACAGAGATTATCTCAGTGGCTGCATTGATGGTAGAAAAGTGGGAAAACTGGAAGCTGGCTATTGCAGAAACTCAAGCAACTGTTGATTTCAGGCTAGCTTTGGTAGCCATTTGACTTTTAAAACAATATACACTTCTGTAAATTATCCCACTGATGCCCCCAAACTGCCTCTGGCATGCTGAATTTGGACTTCTGTGCAGCAGCTAAGTTTGATGCCGTCTCCTGTTGCTTGCTGGTGGTTCCGCGTAGTCAACATTGCCGTCATTGTACTTTGGTTGGTTTGTTTTCTAACCCTGCTTTGTAAGAGTGAGTGAGAGAGAAAAAATACAGAAGTCCAGATAACCAGTGATAATAAGTTTATGTCTCCTGAATGTAGTGAAATTGTTCTGAAAATGGTGACTCTTCAGCCTCAGTCATTTGTTTATCAGATTGAGCAGGTAAAATCTGTGCTTAGTTGGGATAGAAAAAAAAAAAAAAAGCTAAAGAACACATACAAAAAGTTGGAACTGTATTATATAGGAGGTGAGGTAAAAGTAGGAGTTTCACACAGATTTTTAAGGTCATCCTAATTATATTTGTTTATGGCTTGACTTCCACATATTTGTGTGTGTTAGTTGCTCAGTCATGTCTGATGCTTTGCAGCTCCATGGACTGTAGCCCACCAGGCTCCTTTGTCCTTGGGATTCTCCAGGCAAGAATACTGGAGTGGTTTGTCATTCCTTTCAGTACAGGATCTTCCTGACTCAGGGATCAAACTTGGGTCTCCTGCATTGCAGGCAGATTCTTTACTGTCTGAACCATCAGAGAAGCCTCATATTTAATCATTATTCATACACTTTTTATGAATCTACGAGGTATGAAAGTAGGGTGCTGCCTAGCATTGGGAATTTTATTTATACTGTTTATTGTTAGGTTAAATATAGCAGTATTACAAATAAATACAAATAAAGATGTTTCTTTTTGGAGGGGCTAAAGAATATGCTGATAATATATTGCTGTTAATGTGAAGAGGTAGGAAATTAAGGTCTCTGACACTTTTTGGCATTTCAGCTCTCCAAGGATCTTGGTTTGGAGGAGAGTGTAGAGCAGCCTTTGTTAGCTCTCTCTGTTTACATGAGTTCCTTTGTTCTGCTTTCTCCATGATGCTGGCCTCTGTTCTTTCACTTTGTTCAACATGTGCTTACCGAACTCTATGTACCAGGCACTATTCTAAGTGTGGGGAATGCAGCAGTAACAGAACAGACGTGTGAAGGCAGTCATGGTGATACACGTTTCAGAGGAATAGAGGATAGAGAGTTCTGGGAGTTGTTGGCGATTTAGAGTCATGTGTAACTTTTAGATGGGGCTTTCCAGGTGGCTCAGTGGTAAAGAATCCTCCTGCCAATGCAGGAGATGAGGGACGTAGGTTTGATCCCTGAGTCTGGAAGATCCCCTGCAGGAGGAAATGGCACCTTACTCCAATATTCTTGCCTGGGAAATCCCATGGACAGAGAAGCCACCAGGCTACAGTCCACGGGGTCGCAAAGAGTCGGACACGACTGAGCAAATGAGCGCACGCGGCACGTGCTTTTTAGATACGGTGGCCACAGAAGGCCTCTCTGAGAAGGTGACACTTGAGGTCAAACCTGACGGAGGTGAGGGAGCGAGCTCTGGGGTTGTCTTGGAAGGAGAATTCTGGGTGGAAGGAAAAGCAGATGCAGAGGCCTTGAGGCAGGAGTGTCTTTGAAGGGCAGCAAGAGGCCAGTGTGGGAGGCGTGAAGTGAGTGACGAGAGAAATGGTAGGAGATGAGGTCAGAGAGTGAGGGCAGGAAGCCAGATCACATAGAGTCTCATCTCCATCTCATCTTCGCTACTTCTCTTCTCACTCATGGTAAGGCCAGGGCGGCCAGTAAGGATGCTAATACAGTAATCCAAGTGAGACAGGACATGGGCCTGTCTCAGGATGCTAGCAGTGGAGGTGTTGAGAAAAGGTCAGATCGTGGGTATATTGTGAATGTGGAGTTGACAGAATTTCTTAATAGATCGGATTTGGGCTGTGAAAGAAAGAGAAACTTAAAGGTTGACTCCAAATGTTTTGGCCCCAGCAGCTGGAAGAATTGAATTGACCTGGGTAAGACTGAGGGAGGAACAGATTGAAGGAAGGAAGCAAGATTTTAAACTTGTTCATTTGAAAGCCTCTTGGCTTTTGGAGGAAGAAAGTAGGCAGTTGGCTGAAAGAGCTTGAATTTTGGAGGCGAAATCCAGGGTATAGGTAAACATGCAGGAGTCACGAGTATAAGGAGGGTGTGTTTGCTGGCTAAGATCACCAATGGCATAAGTGTAGAAATAAAACAAGAGTCCACAGTTGGAGCTTTTGAGGACTCCGTGTTCTGAGCTCCGGGATTTAGGAAGGCAGATTGAGAAGGAGCAGTGAGGTGAGCAGCATCCCCCTGGAAGCGTTCTCCTGCATCCCAAGGAACATCCCAAAGAGCGCCTCTCCTGTAGCAGATGCTCAGTACATATCTGTTGGATAAAGAGACCATCCCAACCAGTTAGGTCCAAGTAAAGAACCGAAAAGAAGAGGGAGTGATCAGCTGTATTAAATGCTGCACGTGGGCCGTGGAGGGTGAGAATGGGAGTGCGCCTCTGCCGTGAGCAGCAGTAAGGTCACTGGTGACCTCACAGCAGCGCTGCGGTAAGGTGGTGAGGAGGAATGCCCGATGCGGGTGGGTTTGGGAGAAACCGAGGGCTTAGTGTAAACACTCTGAGTTTTGCCGAAACTTTTGCTTGAAAAGAGAAGGAATCACAAACCACATTACATGCTTCTTTTGACCATTGGGACCTACGTTGCTGGTCTCATCAATGGAAGCTGAAGATTCACGTAGACGAAACAGAAGTAAATCTGAAGTGTAATCTGATTCGGCAAAGAAAGTTGCAGAGGCAGGTATTATGTATGATGGATTTTGTATAGGGAAATTATGAAAACAAAAACCAGATACAAAAGAAAATCCAACAATGGCTAATGATTAGAGGGAAAGTTTCAATTTAATAAAGGCAGAGCACTATAGTTATAGAACCTGAAGCTCCTATACTTTGGCCACCTGATGTGAAGAGCCGACTCGTTGGAAAAGACCCTGATGCTGGGAAAGATTGAAGGCAAAAAGGAGAAGACGGCAGCAGAGGATGAGATGATTAGATAGCATCACCAACTCACTGGACATGATCCTGAGCCAACTCGCGGAGATAGTGGAGGACAGAGGAGTCTGGCGTGCGGCAGTCCACGGGGTCACAAAAAGTCAGACGTGACATAGCGATTGAACAGCAGCAGCAGCGTAGCTATAACCATGACTTCCTGCTTTAAAAAGGTGAAGATAAAATAAAAATGATGACTTCATATTTGTTAATAGAGATTTATAAAATTGCTAATCAGATCTATAATCCTAAAATACGGATGAGTGTCAGATATTATGCTTTGAGGCATTTACCTAACTCTTGGTTTCTGTCTTGATGAGATAAAAGCATTTCTCTGTGATGTTCAGAATAATGGTGAACACTTAAAGGGTGTTTACCATGTACCAGACTCTGTTTGTGGCCTCTTGTATATGTTACCTCCTTTATCCCTTATAAGAGCCTCTGAGTTATTGTTACTGTCATTAGACTATGAGGATAGGCAGGTTGTTCAAGATGGCAGAAGCCATTCTTTGAATCCCTTGCTTCCTAACATGGATATAGGGTTTCCAGTTTTTATTACTTTTATTTTGTACGTTTGGTGGAAAGTTGCCACATATTCATATTAGTAGCAAATTATTGTGTGATAACTAACTTGGAGGCAAGGTGTTTTTCTAGATGCTGGTATATACCACTTGTTTGCTTGTTTTAGACATTGGGTTCTTTCCTCATAACTCTGGGGAAAGAGAAAATGACACCTGATATATTCTTCCAAGAATTTCTGTTAGGTTGGTTAAACAAATGGTTTGTTTAAAAGGCATGAACATTATATTTTAAAAAGATACTTTAGGATTGGTTGTGGTTTTGAATCAAATCATGAGGTTTTATTTATGTGTATATGAATGCATATAAGTGTGTGTATATAAAATGTATTTTGTTGTTCAGTTGCTAATTCGGGTCTGACTCTTAGAAATCCCATGCACTATAGCATGCGGGGCTCCTCTTTCCACCACTCTCTCCCTGAGTTTGCTCAAATTCATATCCATTGAGTCAGTGATGCTCTCTAACCATCTCATCCTCCATCACCCCCTTTTCCTTTTGCATCAGGGTTATTTCATCTTTTCTAGCCTCATGGTTTTTTCCAGTGAGTCAGATGTTCGCATCACGTGGCCAAAGTGTTGGAGCTTCACCTTCAGCATCAGTCCTTCCAATGGGTGTTCAGGGTTGGTTTCCTTTAGGATGGACTGGTTTGATCTGCTTGCAGTCCAAGGGGTAATTCTGTAATCCAGCCTTGCCCTCTTCACCACTTTTGGTGCCATGCCCTTATGATGACTATTGGTGAGAAACTGGGACAAGGAAGAAAACACACATGCAGCAGTAGTTTCACACTTTAATTTTCTCACTCGTTGTAAGACTTTAAGCCTCAGTGCGTGCACGCATGCTCAGTCCTGGCTGACTCTTTGCGGCCCTATGGTCTGTAGCCCACCAGGTTCCTCTGTCCATGAAATTTTCCAAGCAAGAATACTGGAGTGGATTGTCATTTCCTACTCCAAGGGAATCTTCCCAACCCATGGATTGAACCCATGTCTCTTGCGTCTCCTGTATTGGCAGGCAGATTCTTTACTACTGTGCCACCTGGGAAGTCCTTAAGCTTCCATATGCTTTTCTTATTCCTGCAGATTTCCCTAGGAACTTCATTTTAAGGTCAGTTTCATGTTCTCATGGGAACGGGGTTTTAATTAGCTGGAGGTTGGAGCTTAACCAAGGCTCCAAAGAAGTTACTAATTGCTTTGGTGTTTACTCTGTTCTGAAATTGTGCTAGCCCTAGGCTAGAGAGGCAAACAGAACTTGGTCTTTCCCTTCTCTTGGGTCCAGAGAGAGAGGTGTGTTTACTATTTAAAACTTTGCTACTTTGGCAGAGGTGTGGGGAAATGTTAGCAGGGTTTCCAAAACATTAGCAATGATAGCAGTCACCTGGGTTGCTTGTTAAAATGCAATTCCTTGTCCTAATTCAGAAATACCTATTTATTAGATCTGTGGTGGGACTTAGGAAAAAACTTCCTAGGTGATGGAGCTGGTCCGTAGGTGATGCTGAGAAATAGTGTTTCTTTGAAACATAGGATTTAGGAAAATTTCATAGAGGAGCTCCGAAAGTGGGGTGTTGGTTTGGTGGGGTGGAATGAGAGAGTGAGAAGGGTGCGGGGAGAGGAAGACAGGGAGAATGAGAGAGGACGAGAGAGGGAGAGAGTATGGATGGAGAAGAGAGAAGAGGGAGAGAAGGTGGGTGGAGGGGGGCATTTTCTGGGGAAAATGGAAGATTGGGAATGAAGCAGAGCACCTTGTCATAAAAAAATTATAGCTATGATTAGCAGTATTTTATATTAGGGAAGATAAAATATACACCTCTATAATTTAAAGATGAGTAAGTTCTACTCTAAGTCTCAAATAAATGTGCCATATATTTTGGTTGCTATGGACACCAGAAGGCCAGTATAGGATAGCTAAAGGACAAAAACTCAATAGCATAAATCTCTCCTTAAGTTCATGTACGGGCTGATTTTGCTTCCAGACTATTATTACAGGGATTTTAGGGGTCTGCTTTGAATAGCCTATGTTAAAAAGAGGCTTTAAAAGAAAATTTAAATTGCGCACTTCTTTCTGTCTTGATAACTTTCTTTGGTGCACAAATGAGCCTTTCAGAATCCCTGAATTCTTGAATCAGAATCCCTGAATGCAGAAAGTTGTTGTATAGTCACTCAGTCGCGTCCGACTCTTTGCTACGTCATCCATGAACCATAGCCCGAGAGGCTCCTCTGTCCATTGGATGCCCCAGGCAAGAATCCTGGAATGGGTTGCCATTTCCTTCCCCAGGGGATCTTCCCGGCCCAGGGATCGAGCCTGGGTCTCCGGCTTGGCAGGCAGATTATTGATCACTGAGCCCCAAGGGAACCTGGAAGAGACAAAGCACCAAAGAGCTAAAGCAGTGAGACGTGGGGTTTAACTCTCAGTTATATAGTATGAATTGGGTACATTGATGAGAGTGATAAGGTAAATCCTAAGGATTACTTATGTATTAATTAAGCCTTTATCATTTAAAAATGTATCATTATTTAAAAATCTTTTTAGCTCAGTCATAATGCTGGGACCTTTTTGCCAAGGTCCAATTTGGCAAATGAATTTGGTCCTGACTCATAGATAAGTGCTTTTATGGAATGCTTTTGTCACCACGTTTCTTCTCTTTTGGTTGTTTTTGAATAATGGTTAACTCAGACTTCAGCCGTTAGGTATGAAGTTGCCATATAGTGATTTTATCTTGAATTTCCAAAAGTACATCTTTCCTTGATTTAATAATAGGACTGTATGTATTGTGACAGCTATTTTTAGAAACATATTCTATATATTGTACAACAGGAGCATGTCTTTTTAAAATGGTGATTTTTATTTCAGTAAGTATAGTCTAACTTAGGGTTGAGAAATATGAATGGAAAGTCTTTTGCTATCAGCTGATGGTCTCGGTGAAAGAAGGGGAAGGCTTTGCAGCTTATTTTTGACTCCTCCTGCAGTTCTCTTTATACAATAAAATGTTAAAAAGCAACTGTTCAAGGAGATAAACAAATCGCACATATCTGCACATCAAAATCATTAAACTTGGTGGTAATATAACAAGACAAGCAAAAAAGTATTTTCTCTCATGTTACAGTTCTGCAGCACAGTTGAAATTCTTCTCTTTTTTATCTTTTTTTCTTTTTTGAAGGGTCTGAAAAGTCCTCCAGAGAGCTTCAGTGATCTTGGTGCCATTGAGAGTCTCCGGGTCCCTGGAAAGGTATTGATCTACATGAGTGAGCGTGACTTTTTGCTTCCTGAAGAAAATATTATTGCCTTCGGATACTAATTGATTCACAGAAGCTTTTCCCTCCCACAGGCATATGGTTGTTGTGATGAGCTGGGTAAAGTTTTATAATGCAATAGGCTTGGGGCTTGTTTTTGCTCTCATCCTCATTGGGATGCAGTATGATTCATTATTGTGAAGCAGAAAATGCGAAATTGATAAATTTAGAGTTGATTACTACATCAAATTCTTTGCCCGAAAGCAGTGATATATATATATATGTGTGTATATAAATGAAACGTATTGATTCATCTGCTGTAATTCAGATAAATAAAATGAAATGATTTACTTTTTATGCTGTAACACTGAGCTCCAAATCATAGTAAATTATGTTTTCGTGATGAAGCAGAGATATTTGAATAAGTAGCTAAAGCATAGCTTATACTAAATTGTAGATATCTTGGATTTTAATCCCCTGATATTCATGTGAACTTGGCCATCTACAAATTTAATAGGTGTTATTTGAAAGCTAGCTGGCTCCCCCCCAGGAGGAGTATTAGCCATTGTTAAATAAACCAGTCCCTGCTGTGCCTCACTCTGGGGCCCCACTGCTTGGAGCTGCCTCGGTCTGCAGTAGCTCCGGCACAGATCAAAGCCAGTTTTGAATGTCTGCTCTTGTGGTTTTCAATTTGGGGATCATATCTGAAACTGTTTGTTTTCTGTGCCTGGCAGCTTAGTACAAGGGCTTGTTTCTCTTGACTGGCCGTCACAGGGCCCCTCATCACACCTCTGTGTCAGCTGCTTAGGAGGAGGATTTCCCACCTCTTTGAGGCACCTTACCCCCTAAAGTGAATTTTGTATTTACTGCTTAGCTTTTTTACTGCTTTTTTAATACTAGGTCAGATCCAAATATGATGAAATTCTAACCAACCCTTTTGCATGAAATGGCTCAGACAGAAGCCTTATAGAGGCATTTTGAATCGTTATACATAGTGTTATAAAAGACTGTTGGATGTGATAAAATTGGGAATTGAGAGATAACCATTAATCCTAATTGACAGGTCATTTTCTATTTCTTTGACTTAAAAAAAAGTGTATCAGGCATTATGAACATGCCTTGAATTAGATGGCATTAGATGTTTCAGAACCACAGTGAAACTGATGAGTGAGCCCCTTTAAAACAAAATACAATAATGTATTGCATAGAACTTTCTGTTGTCTTTAAACCATGAGCTCATGATGTCTTTCCAGTAGTGGTAGGTAGTGAATTTATAATGATCTTATTTTACAGTCTTCTTACTGACTCCCAACTCTCTCCCTGTCAGTGATCAGCAGTGTATATTTTCTTATTAAAATTTTTTTTAAGAATTTTTAAGTTTTACATTGGAGTATAAACTTCCCTGGTGGCTCAGATGATAAAGCGACTGCCTGCAATGCGGGAGACTTGAGTTTGATCCCTGGGTCGGGAAGATCCCCTGGAGAAGGAAATGGCAACCCACTCTAGTACTCTTGCCTGGAAAATTCCATGGACAGAGGAGCCTTGTAGGCTACAGTCCATGGGGTTGCAAAGAGTCGGACACGACTGAGCGACTTCACCCACTCACATAGTTGATTAGTGCACAGGGAACTCTACTCAATATTCTGTAATAACCTAATGGAAAAAGAATTTGAAAAAGAATAGATATATGTATATGTTTGGCAGTGTGTACTTTTGAGATGGTGGGCTCTGGGAGAACAGTCTGAAATCACAGGGTCAACAGGTGTAAATGATTCGAGTGATGGTTAAGCCTGGGGCAGTAGTCTGATAGACACACACTAAGACGGCAATTTAGGTAAACTGTAGTATCTCTGCTTTAATTTAGCCTTTAGCCTAGAGAAACTTTTAAACATTAATTCATTTAATAGCTCTCCCTTACTCAAGTATGGGTAGACCATTAAAAAGAAAAAAGCACCTTTTATCTTCAGGACTGGACCCATTTCTTTTGCCTATTCATGTCATCGTGTCTTTCTAAGTTATAACAGGGAATTGAGATTTCATTGGGGTTTTCAAGAAAGAAAGAAAGTTTAGCTTGGGTATGTTTTGTATAAAGGGAAAGCAGGAGGTGTTATTAAGATGGAGCATATGAAATGGCTGTGTTTTAGGTTAGAAATGGTTTAATATTGGCTGATTTCATATGGTTCAACGCAGAAAAAGGAGGGTAGTTAAGGAGAACTGAGGAAGGGCGCCAGGGGAGCTTGATAACCTAGAAAGTACTGTTGATTTTTTTTTTTTTTTTCTTTTGAGTACTATATAAATTCTGAATGGAAGAAACCTTAGAAATCATCTGGTACAGTTTCTGTATTTTATAGACAAGATGACACTGTATCCAATCTTTAGAGGAGATGCAAGTCAATAATAATCCATATACTGGAAATTTAGGATTTGGGTGGAGAAAATAGTATAGAAGGTAAAAAAGAAAAAAGGATTACTTTTCAGAATTTGCCATAGGAAAGGAAAACTTTGAGGTAGATTAAAAAAAACCAATACAATATTGTAAAGTATAATAATAATAAAAATCATAGCTGAAGTACTTCAGAGCCGAGGTCAGTGGTGCACACATGTTGCACATTAGAATTGCTAGTACCCAGGCCATTGTTGTTGCTTAGTCACTCAGTCATGTCTGACTCCTGTGACTCCATGGACTGTAGCCCGCCAGCCTCCTCTGTCCATGGCATTCTCCAGGCAAGAATACTGGAATGGGTTGCAATTTCCTTCTCCAGGGGATCTTCCCAACCCAGGGATTGAACCTCTCCTGCGTTGCTGGTAGATTCTTTACCGCTGAGGTACCCCATTCTCATTACTGCGTGGGGGGTGGGGCTAGGCATCCGTAGTGTTTAATGATCCCCAGCCGAGTCCGGTGAGGAGCCGTGTTTGGGAACCATTGGCCAAGCTGCGCGTGCAATGCGGAGAAAGAGAGGGGGACCACAGAAACTGTTGTAGATAAAAATTTGGTAGTATTCCTGACAGTTTTTGTGGGGAAGAAAGTAGAATAAAGAGTTAGTAATGATCTAAAATTTTATTTTTGGGAAATGGATACTGTTTTTTTCAAATTAATGGGATTTTTTTGGTGTAGCAGATAAGGCTATAAGAAATTAATCTATACTGTATTTATTGACTGAATATTCATTTAAGGAAATACATACTGTTTGAATCATGTGAAAGATTTTTAGATAATTGGTTATAAGAATTCTGAAAAATTAAGACCAAAACTTATTATAGTATGTAATAATTGTAATAGCCACGTGTTTAGTAGTTACAGAAGTTATTAGGACTGTTTGAAAGGACTTGCTGAATCATGGTTTAAAAATACCTGAACTTTATAAATCTACATCTAGGCTTTAGGTAAACTTCCCATCGGTTTGGTTCAGTCGCTCAGTCGTGTCCGACTCTTTGCGACCCCATGAATCTCAGCACGCCAGGCCTCCCTGTCCATCACCAACTCCCAGAGTTCACTCAGACTCATGTCCATCGAGTCAGTGATGCCATCCAGCCATCTCATCCTCTCTCATCCCCTTCTCCTCCTGCCCCCAATCCCTCCGAGCATCAGAGTCTTTTCCAATAAGTCAACTCTTCGCATGAGGCGGCCAAAGTGCTGGAGTTTCAGCTTCAGCATCATTCCCTCCAAAGAAATCCCAGGGCTGATTTCCTTCAGAATGGACTGGTTGGAATAGTTACATGTCATAAACCTGAAAAAGAGAGCTAATACTAATATTATTTATGAATTTTTACTGAAATACTGCCTCCTTAACAATAAGGATTTTGGGGGGATGGGGTTAGTTTCATTTTTTTTCAGGCCTTGATTAATTAATACAAATAGGATTCTGCTGCATCTACTCTTGCATAGTTGGTTTAGCTATGCCTTTGATTTTTTTCATTAAAGGAAAATATAGGGTGTGGAGCCAAAAGCTGTTTCTGTCAAAACCTGAAAATATATTTGTCTAAATATAAGAAAATATTTTTTGTATGCCTAATTTAGTCCACAAATATTTATTGAGTACCTACCTACTCTGTGGCATTTCTACTATATAACATTCTGGGATTTCGGGTAGAGTGTATGCTAGCTTTTAGACTACCTCTGTGAAGTAAGAGAAATGGATTGACTGACTTCGTAGTATCCATGAAAAGACTCCTAAAATGACCCTAATTACAGAGCTTTATTTTCAGAACTTTACCAAGACATGAGGAAAGTGCTGGAATAAGAGCCGGGAGAGCTGGTTCAAGTATTGACTTAAACGTTTAGCTTATTATTAAAGGGAAGTCATTTTAATAGCTTTATACCTCAGCTTCCTCATCTGTGAAAATGTGATTAAACTAGAGCCCTTTTAGCACTGATGTTTTTTAGTATCTCTATTGTAATATTTGTAGGAGAGATATGACATAAACATACAATCAAAAGAATAAACTGAGCAGTTTTTTTTTTTTTTAAAGAAGATGAGTATATTACTGTCTGATATAGACAGAATTAGTTTTAACACTTTTGACTAGGAGACTTTTTGAGCTTTAGTGATTGGGATAAAAACTTTGAATTTACGATTATGTTTCATTTAAGACAGGTATCTTCTGCAGGTGGTTCCGAGAGGGATTGTGACTGTGGATCTGCAAAATTATTTAGAATTTTTCTTAGGCACTCATGGATAAAAATGTTTATCTGTGTTCTTTTTAATCATTAATGAAATTCTGCTTCTCTTGGCTTTAGATGCTTTGGGATTCTTAACCACTCTTTCTAGCAGATCATAAAAGATCTGGCAATGATTTATTGTGCTTTTGGCAATGATTCATTGACCCAGGCAGTTACTAAGTTATGAAGATGCAAAGAGGTACAAGACTCTGTTCCTACCTCAACCTGAGTAAAAGAGACAAGCAAAAATAGACAACGTGGGAGGATGCAGTAGAGGTCTCTAGTAAGGATGCATAGTGGTAGCACAGCTAGGAAATGATGGGGGTAGGCAGATGTGGGTGCTGGGTCTTCTAGAGTTGGCGATGAATTTGTTTTTGAAGGATAACTAGTGTACAGATAGAGTTTTGAGTGGCAGTCCTGTGCCAGGATACTGATTAAAAAGATGATATGAGGTTTAGGAAATGAAGAAAAGTTAAAATTTGAGAGACATTTAAGAAACAGGATTTAGGACTGAGGATTTTATTGGCTGTCGAAGGTGAAGGAATTGGAAGGTCATTAGACACTGGGATTGAAGGTGCTATGATATCTTTTCTCAGAATAGGTAGAAATCTCAATTTAAAAGAAATTCTTGTAAAGAGAGGGTCTGATCAGGTGTTTGAAAACTAAAACCGGAAGCCCTAACCTAAGGCTTAGACACTGGACTTGTCTCTGTGCTTCAGTTTATGTGTCTTGTAGTCAGCTTTAGCTTGACAGGCATGTGGCAAATAGCTTGATAGTTTTCACTGAAGTTGAGACATTTTTAAAGATAGCTTTTAAAAATAGATGTATATTTGATGCCTCCCTCCAAAGCAGTTAGCTTTAATGGTTTCTTTATCATAGGAATAAACTTGGGGTAAAATAGCATAGCTATTGAATAAGAGAAATAAGTAAAAATATTTGGCAGCGTATCAAATATGAAAGTTTGGCTTGATCGTTTTGTGATTTTTATTACATGTTAATAATTCAGTGTATTTCTATGAATAAAATCAGTTTTTATTCAATATATCTTTCTTTAAAGACAAATATGTATACATTTGGGTTGTTACTTTGAGGAAAGAATTAAAATGCTACTTTAATAATAACCTTTTTATAAAAATTTATAAATCATGTTGCTAAAACCTTTCAAATTGTAGTGCTAATAATATTCCACTAGATGGCACTGACAGCCTGAAGAAAACAGAGTTGGCTTGAAAAGCTATGTTTTATTTAAAACACACAGAAGATGATAAACCAGCTGCTTTGATAGATTATTGTTGTTCTAATAATAATTTTAAGAAAATACGCCATTTTCCCAACGTAATCAGACATCTGTCAATTCATTATAAACTTACATTGGTAGATGTATAGTTTTAGGGTATTTGTGATCTTGAATCCTATTTCATTTGGAAACAGAAAATTTCAGTGATTTATGATTTTTATAATACTGACTGCATATTGAAAACTCTGTTTTTGTTCTTCCTTTAAACTCTGTATAGTTTTTGATAATCCTGTTTTGTTCTCAATTAGAACTCTAATGTGATGTTAACTTTAGTAAGACTGTGATTTCTGTTTTTAGTATTTATTATAACAGAATAGCTTTTTGTTGTTGTTGTTGACTCATGAAAAATGCAAGCAGACAAATAAACCTTTTGTCCTGGCAAACCTAAATTCATGCTGTGTAAGAGCAAACTTTCTTTACTCCCTCGCTTGTGCCCAATACAATGCATTCTATATTTATTCTGGTATAGAATGTGAACTGTGGTCTGGTAAACTATGTACAGAAATGGAAGTTGGTTTGCATTGCTTTTTTTATTCTACTTTACATTTTTCTGCAGGATTTTGAAAGCTGACCTGTGAAATGAAGATTTTTGCATTCACCTTTTTATTTGAATAAAAACCTACTACCGAAGATGATAAGTTTCCAGGCTGTTCTGTGGGTTTAAAAATTAAATTACTTTTCAAAGAGAATATTGAACCGAATAATGTTAAGAACTGTTAAGCTGTCATAACTAACTTTTTACACTTACAAAAGTGAATAGGATTGAAAGCCTGAGCCTGGGTTGATATTTTTAATTACTGTGGTATTTTGGATAATCTGAAAGTAGTGATTCAATATAAAATTTGTAGTTTTTCTTTTCCCTCCTGGACTTGAATACATCCTCCCCTTAAGAGGTGAACCCTTAAGCAGGAGATAGTTTTGTAAAGTTATAGCCTGGTTTCTTTGGAAACCATAGATATGTTGGAAATGTTCTATAACACCTTTACACTTGAGGGCTCCAATTGTTTTATAGACTTGAATCCCCAGTTCTCATATGACCTTTGGTGTAATGTTGAGAGGAAACATGGCTTGGCCAAAATCAAAGATGTTGACTTAAATTTCTATTCTGATTTTCTTTCTTTTTCAAAAAGTCACATTTGCAATATGCATTTTTATATGTATTAATATGTTCATGTAGCTTTATCCCAGAGATGATCAGAATAGAAGAACAGGCTAGGTAGTATATATTATATACAACCTTATGGTGTACTGTGACTGCTGGAAGAGACAGCCTCTAAAACTCTGAATGACTTCTGCATTATCTACCACTTTCCCAAAATATTCCTGCTTGGTGTATTATGTTAAGAAAATGTTGAATGTTTATGCTTGTTTTTGGATGTAGCATCTGGCACCGTGGTAATGTGTTAAGATATTTTTAGTAAAGGAAGAATATGGTCCTAGTTTATATGAAAGTGTGTTGAATTTTAACAGCATCACGGTTGTTCCGTTTTCTTGGCTCTTGGTGTCCACGTCGTCTCTCCCCCATGACATTTTCCTGCCCTGCGGAAAGTCATCCACTGTTACTTAACCTGTTGTATGCTTTCCCACTCCGCTGCTTTTACTTCTGCTTCGCTTTATTTTTTCACCCTTATTCCCCCAATCTCTAATATTTTAAATTTTACCGTTTCTCATGTTCTGTAAATGCCACCACTTCCATCAGATGGTAGCTTACAATCCCTTAATGCCCTTCATTTTGTTTGTATTTCCTTTTTGTTCTGCCTTGCATTGTCATTTGTTCATCTATTACTTCAGCAGCTATTTGAGCAAAGAGCCGTATTTTACTCATCTTTGTTTCTTTATGACCTAGCATAGAGGATTTTTACATAGTAGGACTTTAATTTAAAAAGTTCTAAAATGGGGATGTGTGACTTGACTGGGAAATAAGAGATAATGGAGCTTTGCTAGTCGGCAGGTTATTTCCTGATGATAATGTGGGAGAGAGGTTTGATTTGTTCTTTTTTGACATTTGTATTTTTGTTTCTATGTCCTTTAAAATTAAGCTCATTAATTGTAGTTTTTCTCCGGCTTTAATTCTGGGGTGACATTTGTGTACTTATTTGAGGTGTAGTTGATTACCCACCCTTAGTAGGCAAGTTGTGACATGTTTGATGGATGGTTTGTAGTTGCTGATGAATTATTTTTGAATTTTCAAAGTTTGCAGAGCATTCCTACCACTATTATTAATATTAATAATAATATTATATGTGTCATAAACTTTACTATAAAAATTCTTTAAAAAACTGTACTCTTAATAGCAGTCCATAAGACTAAAATATTTTATTACCAAACATAGTTAAGGCATCTAATCTTCTTGTAACTTTTAAGAACATTGCATAGTTTAATATTGGCTTGAGGAGTTTCATTTAGTATTCTACTCCCCTGATTATACCTTTAAATTTGTTTTGTAGGGAATCTTTTGTTTGTTTATGTAAAGTTTTGCCTCATACATATATATGCAGCAAAACTGGTTTGGCTTGCAAAACTGGTTCTGTTTTAGGTGAAGAATTAATACTTTTGTACATTTCCAATCCTAGGGAACCAGTTTACATAATGGTAAAATTATGGAGTGATTGTTTTAAGAATATACTGTCTAGCTGTTTTTTTTATTTTTCTACTTTATATGCATAAAATATTCCTACAATCATTTTACATTTATTGTTACTTCTATTTAGAAGAAAGAAGCCTTTCCTTAGGAGTGTGTGGATAATTTTGACGATCAAAACAAGAAGATACAGTCTCTTCCTTTCCCTTTGTTCTTATATTCCTTTTTTTTTAAAATACAATTCACTGTGTAAATTAGTTTTAGTTTGATCCATGATTTTTATCTACAGTGTGCCTTGGCACTTGGGAGCAAATGATGGAGAATAAAGAAAAGCCTCCGTCCTCAAGAAGTGTGTAATCTGATGGAGCCGCGGGCACTGACAGCAATGAGACGTTTAGAGAGAGATTGGGTAGTGGCTGAGTCTTACAGACAGCAGTGCAGCGGGATTAAAAGGAACACGGTGATCATGCTTCCAGGCAGAACGGAGCGTGTTCTGACTGAGTTCAGACGTGTGTGTTCAAACAGAAGCCCCTGAAAGGAGAGGGTGTTTTATAGGGACATGGCGTCAGGCGTTTGTTTTGGTTGAATTCTGCTTTGTGTGCTGTGTTTCTTTTTCTATCTTTCTTGATTTTTCTCTCTCCCTCACTTCCAGGTTACTTAGTCCAGTGTTTTAAGTGTTGCATTTCACTTCTTTGAAATTCTTTTTAGTCTGTCTGCTCTCAGTGATATAATTGCTTAGTGTTCTACGAAGGAATGGCATTTGACCTTTTATATACATATATAGACTGTGCATTTTGTTTTTACACATATATCTCCTTTGTGAAATGAGCATTTGTGAGATATTTATAAATCATGTTTTCCCTCTGACATTCTTAATAACTTTGGATATTTGTTTCACTGTCATTTGGAGTGTGTGTGTATGTCCTTTACAGGTGGAAAAAAAATAGGCATGAGGAGACTAAGTTGATATTAACTAAGGTTAATAGCCGAGTTGCAGCTAAAACCTGTGTCTTTCCCTTTGATTAGTCAGTAGGTAGTATATATAGGGAGAACCTCAGCATGGAGTTAATGCCATTTACACATTTGAGATGACAGTGCTCATTCACTGCAGTCTGTTTGAATTTCCAACTTGTTTCACATCTGATAGTTTTCATTCTTAGGCATTTTTGTAATCTTCAGTTTTTTTGGTGTGTGAATAGTCCCAAGTACATTTATTTGCCAGTGGTGCTGTGGTATTACTTGGGAGGCATACCCTCGCTCGGGCTTTATTCCTTCCCTCAGCTTGCGGTATCTGAAGCTGGTATTTCAAATGCCTGCGCACCTTTAGGGAGAGAAAGTGCCAGGAATTTCTGATCTCTTTTTCTATTTCATGTCTCACTGTCAATTCAGATTTCCACTGTATTCAGGGAGGTGGCCTGTGGCTACGCTAACTAGTTGGAACCCTTCCGCAAATATTGTGGGTTTAACACAAGTCTGTTGGAACGCTTCTGTGCCGTTGTCCAAGGTGCTGCACAACTGAGTGTGCTGTAGATAAACCCCCACCGGAATACAGCTCCCACTGTTACCATGATGGATTTCTTACTGCACTCATTGTATCTAATCGCAGCAAAATCAGTGATGGCGGTCTCTTTAACCTGTTTATGTTTTTGGTTAGTATATTTTTATAAGTTGAGTTTTGGTACTGAAGAAGCATATTCTTTTTCATGCACTTTTAATTCGGCAGGTTTAGTTTTTATGATTTTACCTTCTGTTTTCAATTTATCAGAATTTTAAATGTAAACAGTTAACTATTAAATTTCAGGTTTATTGCTCTAATGCTTTCTTTTAGCTTGGATCTACTGAGAGGAAATAATTTTATAGTAATTGTATAAATTTAAGATATAAATTAAAATCCTAAAGATATATAAGCTAGGCTCTTCCTTTTTTTCTTTTCTACAAATGAAAACTATGCCCTGCAATAAAGTAATCTAGAGTGCCTCTACTTGGAAAGTTTGGTCCTCAAATTAATCATATAATTTTTGTATATTTAATTAGTGGTGATTCATTAAGAATTCTTGTTAAATATTATTTTGACTGTAAAATGGTTTTAAATACTGATTTCTTTTTGTGTACTTAAATGTTTGAGATTAATTTGAATAAAGCCAAATAATTAAATTATATGTCTGTAATAATGTTTTGATTAATTACTGTGGCAGAAAGTGGGTATCTGTATTACTGAAATTTCCCAGTTAACTGAAGTTTTATCCGATTATGCAGTGAACCTACATAGGATAAGGATGCAAGGATAAGGACTTGTCTATTAAGCTCTTTTGGGTTGCATATCCACAGAAGCCCCATAATGTATCTTTAGAAAGCAAGCAGTTTGTCAGAGCTTTAGGTTCATAATCGGTTCATTAATTATAGTATCAGTACACTTTGAAGGAAGCCTCATGGGAGTACAGAAGTAACCTTGTTAGCCTTTTTTTTTTTTTTTTTTTTTTTAGTATTTATTTGTTTTTGACTGTATTGGGTCTTAGTTGTGATACTCAGGATCTTTCATTGCGACCTGCAGGCTCTCTAGTTACAGCTCGTGGGCTCAGTTGCCCCACCCTTGGTATATGGGATCTTAGTTCTCCAACCAGGGATTGAACCTGAATCTCCTGCCTTGAAAGGCGGATTGTTAACCTCTGGACCACTAGGGAAGTCCCTTGTGAACCTTTTGTGGAACAAGTTTTTCTTAGCCAAGCAGTGAGATTTTCAGCAGAAAATCCGTTCAGGGTTCCAATACTGATTGTGATCCGAAAGTCACTGAAATGTTGTCCACTGGTTATCTGTGGTGGGACAGATTCTAGAGCATTGTTAGATGAAGAGAGGGCTTCCCTGGAGGCTCAGACAGTAAAGAATCTGCCTGCAGTGCGAAAGACCTGAGTTCAGTCCCCGGGTTGGGAAGATCCCCTGGAGAGGGGAATGGCTATCCACTCCAGTATTCTTGCCTGGAGAATTCCATGGACAGAGGAGCCAGGTGGGGCTCCATGGGGAACCCCATGGATCCCTACAGTCCATGGGGTCGCAAAGAGTTGGACACGACTGAGCGACTAACACACTTGAGATGAAGAAACTGTGTGTATATATGATAGGTATTAGGTAGTCACTTTTTTTTCTTTTTGTTTAACATCTGAATTTTCTCAACTACTAGTTGATACACCAGGAATTGAAAATAAAATCTGAATCTTAAAACTGGCTAGTATTTTCCTCCAATAGATGGGTGATTTTTAGTGTTTGACTTTTTCCTAACTTTTCACAAACTTTCTTCTTGTTTTCTGTCAGTTTGTCTCCTTGGTCAGTGTTTCCCAGGAGATTGGTCAGGCTTAAGACAGATGATTATTTCTGTGCAGATAGAATTATAGCAACTACAAGTGCTATAATTTTTTTTTTTGTTTGTTTTCCCTTAAAGGAGGAATTCCGAGAACTTCGAGAACAGCCTAGTGACCCTCAAGCTGAACAAGAACTAATTAATAGTATTGAACAAGTGTATTTTTCTACAGATTCATTTGATATTGTTAAATATGAACTGGAGGTAAAAAAATTCATTAAAACCTATCTAAAGCCAGTTTTGTTCAGTGATTTAAATTTGTGAGTGAAATATGAATGGTTTTTAGGGTCATTGTATTTATTTTTGATACTAGGACCTATCTGTGATAACCACATTGTGATTAAATGAACTTTCAGCATTGTTTAAAGATGAGATTATTTTTTTAAATGTAAGGTTAATTTTTGTATTTTTCATTTTTAACTCTCAGCACACAATTATGTTAGTGTACTGCCTCTATCTTATTTTACGTTGGCTAAATATGTTTAGGAAAGCTCTGAGACTTTTAATCATGAAAGTATATTTACATCATTATTTAGTTGTGAAAAATACCCCTGTGCCATAATGTTTATAACTTTGGCATTTTAAATTTATAAGAATTAAAAAAAGTCAGAATAGTAAAATTTGGGTTTTAGATGAAACCAAATGCTGTATGCATACATGCTTCATATGTAGTACCTAGAGTTAGTACCCAGCTTATTCGGAAATTTCGTCATCATTTGTCTGAGACTGGAGGTCTAACCTGGTATTTTCCCATCCTCACCATGGCCTGCATTTTTGTTAGTTCCCATACTGCCCTCTGGGTTTCCCTGGTGGCTCAGATGGTAAAGAATCTGCCTGGAATGCGGGAGACCTGGGTTTGATCACTGGGTCAGAAAGATCCCCTGGAGAAGGGAATGGCAACCCACTCCAGTATTCTGGCCTGGAGAATCCCATGGACAGAGGAGCCTGGCGGGCTGCAGTCCATGGAGTTGCAAAGAGTCAGACACAGCTGAGCGACTACACTTTCACTTTCATACTGTCCTCCGGAGTATGTATAATCTGTGTCTTCAAATAACCATCACTATCGCACTACACGTGTAGGCGTTAATTTCCATTCGTATTTCAGAGGGGAAGTAGGTTTTGAGTTCTGTCGTGGACGACTAGGGAGATACCAGTGGCTGGTAGACTGGGGAATTAGGGTTAGGAACTTTCTCACATTCTCCTGTTACAGGTATTGGAAGCAGAGTTTCCCAGCTTAGGGGCCAGGAGTCCCCACAGGAGTGGGATTTCCAGGAGGTTGGAGGTGGCGGCAGTGGAGATAGCAGAGGGAGGGTGGAGCTTGAACCCCAGAGGGTTAGTACCAGATATACAGGCTGGTGTCTGGGGTCTAGTGCGGAGGTTGGAAGGACAGGAGGTGTGAGGTGTGACACTTTTGTATGTGCAGATTGTAATCCCTTACTTAGGTGTGCAGGGAAGTGAAACTAAACAATTGATTTTTTTCACTCTTTGTTTATGGATTTTTCCTTTTAGAAGCTCCCTCCTGTTCTCAATTTGCAAGAATTAGAGGAGTACAGAGACAAATTGAAACAACAGCAAGCTGCAGTAAGTAAAAGACACATTTCTGACAAAACTGTAAAGGAAACAACAGAGCAGTGTAATGTTTACAGGTTTTATGGTTTCACTAATACACTAACATTTTAAACAAATCTTATTATTTGACATGACTTTGACTCAAATGATACATTTATATGTATTCAAATTTACTATTCAGTTCCCCTCATATTACTTTGATAGATTTGCTTCTAGAACTTGGTCTTCTTTCTCTGGAATCCTAAACATGATGAAAGAATTTTGAATTTATTTTTTTCAAATTACTAAGTACCTGCTTAGATTGCTCCTTGTCACATGGTGTGTGACTTTCCTATCCATAGTTTTTTTTTTTCCTAACCCACAGTTTTATGATAGAATGTTCTTATATCAGAGTAGAGGCTCTCACTTCTAGTTGAAAGGTCCAAACAGAATACAGGGTTAAGATTCAGAAAGTCTGAACTGCTGTCACTATTAATCGTGTGACATTGGGCAAGTCACTTTGCCTTGCTAAATCTCTTGTGTCATTTGTGAAGTAGTGGGCTGGGCCTGCATTCTACCTAATGATGTAAAATTCTGTGATTTTCTGTTTTTTGTGTGTTAGGCTGAATTCCTTTTATAAAACTCAGTACTGTAGGAGATTAAATAATGGTAGTAAGTAGTCTTGTTAATTTTTTAATACTAAAAGCAGTAATAATATGTTCAGCCATTTTAATTTAACATACGATCTTTAATAATACATGAGACAAAGGAAGATATACTTCGGTATCTTTTGTGTTATACCCAGAGGCCTCAGTGGGTGCTGAGATCTCCTAGAGGCTGGTAGCAGTAGCGTGGGGAAGGGCCCTCAGCACTTGTATAGTAAAAGCATGTTGCGGTTCTGGAGAATTTGAGTTCAGTGGATGGTGGCACCTTTTGCCTTTTGGTCTCAGCGTGTTTTAATATGTACTCCCCCCTCTTCTGTAACTCATGTGGTAGTAGTATTTTGGGAATGAATCCCACCACAAGGGCCATGTAGCATAGTGGCCTTTGGAATCTGATCAACCTGGCCTTGAACCGTGACCTTGCAACTTACTGCGGGTGAATTACTACTGTGTCTAAGATTACACCCCCTGGAAAATAAGGAAACATGTCACCCATTTCAGTAGATTGTCCTAATTACTAATTGAGGTAATGCAAGAAAAGCACTCAGCACACTGCCTGGTGCCGTGGAAGCTAAAATAGCCACATGGTCTATTTAAAACAAGAAAAATGGAAAAACCCGTAACAATAAACAAAAAGCAATGAACACACACAAATGAACGAATGACTCAGAAAACAGTTTGGTAAGATTCAGTGGGTTTCTGTCTGTGCACATCCCTACAAGTTCCTGTCTATACACATCTACACAAATTCAGAGCAGATTAAGAAAACATGAAAGAATTAATGTAGTAGTCGAATGCGTGTGTAACGTTTTGTCCTCAGCTGCGTTGGGGCAGGGGATACGATTGTATTTCTTGAGCAGATGGTCACTAAGTGCCTTCTGTGCCCCTCAGCATGGTCATGGTCATTGCTGGTCATGGTGCCCCTTCAGTGCAGGGCTGCAGAGGTCCCTGAGATTGTGAAATAAGAAACTTGTGTTCCAGATCATTAGAGTTCTACATTGCATACACTAACATTATTCATGAAACTGACCAAGAAACCTTCGGTATCTTCATAGTGCTCCAAAAAAGCATATTTTCAGTTTTTCAGAAGTAGTAGACCAAATTGCTGTTTGTCTTCTTATGCAGTACAAAGAGTTTAAAGGGGACAAGGATATTTTCTGTTTCCCAGATGGTATTTCCGTAACTTGAGTAGATTAAATATTTTTTTATCTTAAGTCTGTCTTTTGAAAGCAACTCCAGTACCCTTAAAGATAGATAGACTTTTGCACATGTTAGTGAAATCAAATAATGATACTCATGTTATTAACAGTAATAATGACCATTTATTGAGTTTCTATTAAGGACCAGGTATTATGCTACGTGCTATACCTCTTTTACTAAATTCGTGAACAGAGACGTGTGTGGCCATAGCATGCCAGAATCTGCTGTAGGAGTGATTGAGAAGCCCTGTTGAATGTTCTTGCTAAAACTTTAAATGTAAAATGTAATAGGAAGCATGAGGCTTTTTCTTTTATTTCCTTTATTTGATTGCATGTTCTTCTAGGTCTCAAAAAAAGTAGCAGATTTAATCCTTGAAAAACAGCCTGCTTATGTCAAGGTAGGATAATATTTGTTATTTGTAAAGTAAAATATTAAAAATGTGTGAGTGACTTATACTTGGAATTTGAAATATTCTTTTGTCTGTAGTTTATAGCAACATATTAATTTTATTTGGGTTGTGTTTGTATATGGTTTTTTCTCTCATGTGGGGAATTTACCAAACTATGGGAAATGAAAGAGTTTTTATATCTGACTCTAATCTGTTTGGTTTTCCTAACTTAAGAACAGCCAATGAAAATTGCTTCTGTGTATTTTGCAACTCAGATCATCAACAGTGATTGCTCAGTCTGCCTTTAAAATATGATAAAATTGGAACTGTCTCTTTGAATCTGCCTTTTCATCAGAAAAACAGAGACTTCAGAATGCACTGAAATATCTGTGTTCAAACAAAGCCATTCACTGTAAAAGCATCTTAGCAAACAAATCATGTTTGTCGTATTTGTCATTATCTTATGAAGTTCTCTTGGATAGAAACATTTAAACGAATATATTATTAGTATTTATTTACACCCATCTAAAAGAGGATGGTGATGGACAGGGAGGCCTGGCGTGCTGCGATTCATGGGGTCGCAAAGAGTCGGACACGACTGAGCGACTGAACTGAACTGAAAAGAGGATGGGTCTACATTTCCTTACAAGCAATACTGCCTAAATATTTTGTGACATGCCATGATGAAAATCAATTCAAAGTAGTTATCTAAAATGATTTTATGAGAAATATACCAACAGTGTACAAGTTCAGGTATCTTTGTTGTTACTTTGTTTATCAAGCAGGCTTCTCTTTGAAACCCACTAAAGTTTTTGTTAGAGAACCATATCAATAAGAAAGAAAGATAAAATGCCTCGCACAGTAACCTACACCTCGTCTTTCCATAGGAACTTGAAAGAGTTACCTCATTACAAACAGGTCTTCAGTTAGCTGCTGTAATCTGCACCAATGGGAGGAGGTATTGTGTTTGATGATGCTTTGTTCTTTAAGCTAAATAACATTTAAGAGAAACTGTCTTGGAAAATTGAGTTTTTAAATTACGATTGTGGTTTCTAGAATGCTATTCATTAACTGAACATACATCATGATTTATAAACTGCACTAAGAAGGTGTGTGGAAAATGTTTTAAAATCTAGTTAAGGATTAAAAATATTAGTTTTCTTAAGTTTTTTTTTTTTTTTTTAATGTGGGCCATTTTAAAAATCTTTATCAAATTTGTTATAATGTTGCTTCTGTTGTTTATGTTCTGGTTTTTTGGCCCTGAGGTATATGGGATTTTAGTTCCCTGACCAGGGATCAAACCTACACCCCCTGCTTTGGAAGGTGAAGTCTTTAACCACTGGATTGCCAGGAAAGTCCCCAAATATTAGTGTTTTTGTATTGCTTAAATCAGTGCTTCTCAAACTGTCTTTGGTGAAGGACCAGCCTTTTTTTTTTCCTTTGATTTCCAACATGTTACAGATTGTTGTTTTTATAAAATGCAATAAAAACAAATTGCTAGAATAAATTTAAAAAAAGACAAACACATATAAAATACAGTCTTCATTTTTTCTATTATCAGATTCATTAAGCATAAAATTACCATGTCAACTTTTGCTCTGTGTGTTTACAATTTTTTTGGTTAGAGTCATCAAGCATAAAATTGTTGCGTCAACTTTTGCTCTACATGTTTCTAAATGCTTGCTCTCAATTTCTGCACTTTTTTTGTGATGAACTAGTAACAGTTTAAAGTCTGGTAGAAGACCACCTACCACTCTGGTAATGCTGGTTTATTTTGAGCCATTGAACAGATCGGTCAATCTGTTCAATCGGTCAGAGGGCTCACAATCCCCAAATTTAAGAGCAGTCCAGGATACTGTCTCATTAACTGCCTAATTGTTCTGTGTGTATAGGGTTCTTATACTAGAAAAACTGAACTATTTATTGCTCATTTTTACAGACACTTGAATATTGCAAAGGAAGGTTTTACTCAAGCTAGTTTAGGCCTCCTTGCAAATCAGAGGAAACGTCAGTTGCTGATTGGACTTCTGAAATCTCTGAGAACGATAAAAACATTGGTATATACCAGTTCCTTTTTAAAAATTAAAATTTAATTTTATGGTTGAAACAGGTTTTACCTTTGCATTTCTGTTATTTTTCAGCAAAGAACAGATGTCCGCCTAAGTGAAATGCTGGAGGTAAGTTTGTACAAGGCTTGGAAGTTTGGTGCTCCTCATAATATTAGAGAATTATTGTGAAAAAAACCTCAGATGTGCATTTTTCTCAAATTGGTGTATGGTATAAAGAGCATTTTTAAACAGTAAAGGACCTTACTGTTTCTACTCTTGTGCATCTTTTACTATTGTCATGATAGACTTCATTCAGAAAAATTTATTGGGGGGAATGTTCAGTGTGTGGGAATGTTCAGTGTGTAGCAATGTAGGAATGTTAATTTCAGTATGTTTCCGTTATATCTGGGCCCAAATAGCAGTGAAATTACCTTTTTCATGTAACATGAAGTAGTAATTTGATGAAGATGGCATGTATTAGTTATTTTGGTGTCTTATATATATATATATATATATATATATATATATACACACACACGCACACACACATATTTTTTTAATTACTAATTTTTAAAATTTTTGGCTGTGCTGGGTCTTTGTTGCTGCACGAGGGCTTTCCCTAGTAACGGCAGACGGGAGCTCCTCTTCGTTGTGGTGACTTCTCTTGTTGCAGGGCACGGTCTCTAGATGCATGGGCTTTGGTAGTTCTGGCATGCAAGCTCAGTATTTCTGGCATGCAGGCTTTGCTGCCCTGCCCGTCCCAGACCAGGGGCTGAACCTGTGTCCCCTGCATTGGCAGGCAGATTCCTATCCACTGGACTGCTAGGGAAGCCCTCATATATATATTGATTTTCTGAGTGAGCCATCTGTTTTCTCTTCAATGGCTTTCTTAGCATTTCTTATATACTTCTGTTATAAGGTTCACCAAGGCCTAATGTATTATGTGTGTTTCCCCATAATTCTCAAGCACCTTTAGGTAGGTACTTTGTCATGATCTCTGCATCCCCTATGGTTTGAATTGCCTTTGTTGAATTTAGATATGAACTTAAGGAACGTTTTTTTTTAATGGTTTTCTGTTTAAACACTGTGTTACTTCTAAACTATTACCACTGAACTATGGTTTAAGAAATCCATATGAAAAATTAATTTGGCAGTAAATTACTCTGTTCAGGTGTTAAAAATATCCTGAGGCCATTAATGAATATTTCACTTTATTTTCCAAATTTATTTAAGGATATTTATGGATTCATTGATGGTAAAACTGTTGAATGTTGCTTGCAAGTAGAATAAAATTGGAACGTTTTTTATATAAACACGACTGAAAGAAGATATGTTAACAGTTAAAGAACTCCTTCTCTCTGAAGCAGCTTATACTTCTGTGTACGCTTTGTCATGGTCATGGTCTCAGAGGGCTATTACTGTGTATTTATGGGCACAACATATTTTTTCCATGCTACATTTTAGATCTGGAGCTAGTTCCTTTGTTATATTTTACTATTTATCTGTTGTTCATATTATAATCTTTGAGAAGAATTAAAACTTCCTGGTAGTGTAACTTTTAGATAGAGTATGAACAGAGGTTTATCCTTTTCAGAGACTTTTAAAAATGATTTTTATTTTTGCCTGCACTGGGTCTTCATTGTTGTGCGTGGGCTTTCTCTAGTTGCGACAAGTGGGGTGCACAGGCTTCTCACTGCCTTGGCTTCTCTTGTTGCGGAGCACAGGTTCTAGGCACTGGCTTTAGTACTGTGCGCTCAGTAGTTGTGGCTCAAGGGCCCTAGAGAACAGGTTCAGTAGCTGTGGGCATGGACTTAGTTGCCCAGCATATGTGGATCTTCCCGGACCAGGGATGTAACCCGTGTCCCTTGCACTGCAAGGCGGAGTCTTAACCACTGGACCACCAGGGAGGCCCCCTTTCAGAGTCTTTTAAGAAAAATGTTTCCGTCCTAATGACTTCTGTTGTTGCTCTCTCCAGGAGGAAGACTATCCAGGAGCTATTCAGCTGTGCCTGGAATGTCAGAAAGCTGCCAGCACTTTTAAACATTACAGTTGCATAAGGTAAGCTAACATCAAATTTTTAAAGCTGACTCTGCCATCAGTTTTAATATAGGAGTTGTGTAATATACAATGTTAATAAACATTGAGAATTACTAAGTGCTGTATCCTAGTTTAGCTTTCTTGTTTATAAATGGACAGTACAGTAAAATAGGACTTCCTTGGTGGCGCAGACGGTAAAGTGTCTGCCTACAGTGCGGGAGACCTGGGTTCAGTCCCTGGGTTGGGAAGATCTCCTGGAGAAGGAAATGGTAACCCACTCCTGTACTCTTGCCTGGAAAAGACCATGGACAGAGGAGTCTGGTAGGCTACAGTCCATGGGGTCGAAGAGTCAGACACGACTGAGCGACTTCCCTTTCACTTTTCACTTTCACAGTAAAATAACAATTCTTAAGGCTTGAAAGATCAGATAGATACTTTTGAATCCTGTTTCCTGTGACATCATTGTTAACTCTTCTTTTCATATTTTTTCCAATCTTACTGATTTCATTTTTCTGCAGTAGTAGAGAATAAATTCATCTGTTCTTGTCTTCATTGCACCTCTTGGGAATTCTTCCTCCTTAACTTTGCCCAGCTTATAAATATTGCGAGTGTTGTCACAGTTTGTTTTTCAGATCCAGATGGTTCAACTGTTGGCTCATCATGATAAGAATTCTTTTGGAAAATTTAAAAGCGATTTCACCTTATGTAATTGTCATCTTTGTAATATTTAAGTGATTATGTAATTAACGTTTTATATCTCCTGTTTGTTAATGTATTACATCTTCTGTTTGTTCGTGAAATGTGCTGTCTGAAGATAGCTGCTGCATCTTCTGCTCTGAGTGCTAACTTTTTAAATAGATTTTGATCTGCTTAAAATGAAGCTTTTGCATTAGCTGTGACAGTACCTTGCAGGGGTGGGGGTGAGCTCTAATCCTCATGTGTCATTTCTGTCATTCCTCTGAAACCATTGAAAATAAACATACAGTCTAAGGAAAATAGTGAGGTTTCCAGGCAAACCCAGTTTCAAATTAACTTCATACTAACCTTAGAATGTAGCCTGTTAGTCTCTCATGTATGGAGATTCCAGCTGTCAGTGAGCAGGATGCCCTGATGTCCTAGGTGTTGATACCTTGTATCTGAAAAGATGAAAGGATTGTGAGAGAGTGAAACATTAGCACAGCTTTGAATTAATTTTTTTTTAATATACTTGCACGTAGGTCTCTACTGGGTATGGAATAACTGGGTATTTCCCCCTAGAGATGGTATTTTTTATGGCTTTTGTTTCTCTAGGATTATGCATTTCGAAGCAACATACTTTTTATTTGATTAGGAAACACGTAGTTGAGTGGTACCAGTGATATTTGGATTTTGTCCATTTTGACAGTGATTAACTGTTACTATTAAAAACTTGATTATGTCATTTATATTTATTAGGTTGGATGAATAGAGTATTAGCTCTAGTATGTGAATATACTTGAACTATTTCTAGCAGGGCCTTCTGGCTCCCGAAGAAGCATAACAACCATTTGCTTCATTTCGTGATGATATGTCTGTTAGAATTTGTCATTCTAAGTTTATTTCAGGTTGGTTTAAAAGAATTCAGGCAGCTATATATCTGTTGAGTGCTTATTATATGCCAGGTGCTTTGTTTTGGAATTGGTTGTATAGTGATGAATCACATAAAATATAATCAGTATAATCCTTGGTCTTCAAGATGGACTTGGATTGAGGTAGGCACAAGTAAGATGGGGCTTTAGAGAGAAGGAAGTTGAGCATGTGGTAGAAGCATTGGGATCTGATTCTCCTTAGGAGTCAAGACTAAGGAGGATCTGAAGGAGATGCAGGACGGTTTAGCTAAGTGAGAGGATGCGGGGTGGTGGATATGAGATTATGGGTATTGTGATGAAGTTCTTTGTTGCAGAGATGTCAGGCAAAATGAGGACTGAAATTATCTATTGTATTTATAGCAACAAAGAAATCAAAGTTGACCTTGTTGGGGACAGATTTGGTTGAAGTGTAAGTATGAAAGTGAAAGTAAAGTCACTCAGTCGTGTCCGACTCTGTGACCCCATGGACTGTAGCCTACCAGGATCCTCCGTCCATCGGATATTCCAGGCAATAGAACTGGAGTGGGTTGGCATTTCCTTCTCCAGGGGATCTTCACAACCCAGGGATCAAACCTGGGTCTCCCACATTGTAGGCAGACGCTTTACCGTCTGAGTCAGTACAGGATGAGGAAATTTTATAAAGAAGAAAGATGTGGAATTGAGAGGGAGAAACTTGAGTGTTTGAAAATCAGTGGGAAAGAGTGAGAGATTGAAAAGAAGAGAGAACATCCTCCTAATAAGGCTTTGTAGGGATTATAGGAGAGATTGACTTTGAAAAGGTCCACTGTTCTTTTATAATAGGAAAGGATGAATGTGGAAATCTGGTGGCAAGAGACTGAGATGACATGTTGATACTTTATTTTTTCCATCAGTTGCAGTGTTTAGCTTTGTTAAAGTAAATATCTTGATGAGAGTTAGCTATAAAAAATGTTTTTGAAAGAAACCCTTACTTGGGTTTTTTTTCAGGTTGGCATGAAGCAGCCTCTAAGCACTTTTTCACTTTTAGGTATATAGTGATGTGTGGAGGAGGTGTGAGTACAGTTACCTCACCTGGTGAAAAGTTTTGAAATTGAAAAATCTGTAATGATGATTTAAGTTGGTCATTGTTTTATTTTAGATGTACAGAATGTAAGAGGCATGCTGTGTTTACATGTATGAGTCATGCGTGCAGTAATAAGAAAAGGTCGACATATTCTGGAAATAGATAAAAATGGATGCATAGACTCATTGAAATGTCGTAAGGAATTCATTGTAGTGGGATTTTTACCTTAGGTTTCCTGGAAATTTGTTAGAATTGTGTTTTCAACTTGGCAATTTAGTGACAATGAATTGCTTGGTGGTGATGACAGGCCCTCCAACGACGATTCTTCTCTTCCACACACAGCAGTGTTTCCTTGTCCTGCCTAACCCAGTCCCCTTCTCGAAGCTTCACCTCTTAGGTCACCCATTTGCTCCTAGTTGGGAGAACCTAAGCTTGTTCACCTCTTATAGATCATACAATTTAGGATATAGCTATAGAGTTAATTGATATATAGGATAGACTGAGTCCACAAAAATAAAAGGAATTTTATTATATTAATAATTTCCTTTTAATTTTGTGTTTATTAATTAATGTACCTTTCTTATTCTATGCATTTTCTTCCTTTTCCTCTTTTTCTGCTGGCCTTATGAATGCAGTCAATATTGAACCTGTTCTTGAGCTCTCTCATTGGTTCAGACGTAATTCACAAGCACTTTAAATGTTCCTTCCATTTTTTCTGGAGCTGTGAATTTAGCCAAAGGCAAGATTTAATCTTTTGCTTAGATCTGAGTGATTCAAAAGTGAAAAATCATTTGACACTCTGGTAACCATAGAATAGTAATTAATTTCC
This sequence comes from Bos indicus x Bos taurus, assembly GCF_003369695.1. NCBI lineage: Eukaryota > Metazoa > Chordata > Mammalia > Artiodactyla > Bovidae > Bos > Bos indicus x Bos taurus. The sequence goes on along the minus strand of NC_040079.1, from coordinate 109,129,522 downwards.
AACTGAATTCACACTCATTTTCTTTAACATTTAAATTTATTTTGTATTCCTATTGATGATTAGAAAATCAAGAAATATTTTTCTTAGCAGTGTCCTTTAAGAGAACCATTCCATGATTCTAAGTGTTTCGGCATTATCGGATGATAATTGGTGTTTTTGTTTTTATGTTTCAGGCAGATTCATACACTTCTTAATTTTTCCTTAGTGGATTATATGTTCCTCTCTTCTTTCCTAGTCACATCGTTCCTTTATTGGAAATAAAGTGTTTGATAGAAGACAGAGACTCTGTGGCCTTAGGAGTAGATTACATGGAACAAGTGAGGGTGAGCTCTTATGATTCTGAAAGTGGAAAAAAAGAGAATTCACAACTTTGCTTCTGCACAAAAAGGCACTGACTGTATGCCTGATAAATTCGGGTTCTATGACGGTGTAGTTTAATACATGAAGTACCAAGTAATTTGGTATCTTGCTTGATGTGACAGAGTTATATGGTTGGGATTTATCAGGAATAAGAATCAGAGTGTTTATCTTAAAGTATGCCTAAATAAAGCATTAATTTCTTTATCACTTGACATTTATCTAAATTAATTTCATGAAAAGTTATTAAAAGTCAAAACTTCTTCATTGCTTTTTAAAATTTCCTTTGAAAGAAACTACCTGAATGAATCTTAGCACACGCTAGATTATGCACCAAAAAGTTCACGCACCACCTAAACTGGTTTTGGCTACTGCACTTTAACGTAGACAGCAGTATTTCATTTCTGATCATCTTAAAATACCCTTTTTTCCCCCCTCAGATGATGATCTTGGCAGTTGAAAGAAAATTGTAGGTTGTAGACCCTTAAGTCATCGAATAATGAGTATAGCCTTTAGTACAAGTACAGCAGTACTTGGGCTCCCCAGGTGGCTCAGTGGTAAAGAATCCACCTGCCAAGCAGGAGGCTTGGGTTTGATTCCTTGGATCCGGAGGATCCCCCGAGAAGGAAATGTTGGCAACCCACTCCACTGTCATGCCTGAGAAATCCCATGGAGAGAGGAGCCTGGCGGGCTGTAGTCCATGGGGTCACGTGGAGTCAGACATGACGTCGTGACTAAACAACAGACGGCAGCAGTACTGGGCGCTGATCTTCTCCGTCTTAGCAAGCAGTGTCTGCTCTCTCTTTCTTTACACTCAGGCGAGGGGAACCCAGGAGCCTCACCTGCAGTGATGAACAGTGAGTGTGTCTACAGGATCACCAGGCCTGCTCAGCTAGACTCACATGCAGGTCTGGAGTCCCTGTTGCTTGATTTGCTTGGGCTGAGTTATTGACACCATGCTATTCTGACACCACCTCCTTTCTTATCTTTTACCTTGTTTTCCTGTGCCTTCCTCCTCCAGGCAGTGCCATTTAAAGTTAATGTAAAGTGAAATCTACATAAAACATGACACTTGAACAAAATGGTCTTAAAAGGTGAAAGTTTTTCATTCTGCCCACCCATCCTTCTCTTTGCTACTCCCTAGAGTAAACTATCGGAGAAGGCAATGGCACCCCACTCCAGTACTCTTGCCTGGAAAATCCCATGGACGGAGGAGCCTGGTAGGCTGCAGTCCATGGGGTCGCTAAGAGTTGGACACGACTGAGCGACTTCACTTTCACTCTTCACTTTCATGCATTGGAGAAGGAAATGGCAACCCACTCCAGTGTTCTTGCCTGGAGAATCCCAGGGACGGGGGAGCCTGGTGGGCTGCCGTCTATGGGGTCGCACAGAGTCGGACACGACTGAAGCGACTTAGCAGCAGCAGCAGAGTAAACTATTTTTACAGCTTAATTTTCATCCTACCAGATTTCATTGTAATTTAAAAGATTACATTATAATAATAACCTTTTCCTGATTTATTGATGTAGATAGTTCTCGATAACTGTTTACTCCCCGTAATAAAAAGCAATAAGAGATAGGCACGTGGTGTACTTCCTTTCACTTCTTTTCACTTCTCCATCTTCTAGGTTTTGTTAGTGAAACTGTTATTTTTACTTGGTCAAGTTTATAACATTTATATTCTTTTCACAACTATAATTAAATCTCTGTTTTTTCTAATAGATTACTTCTAAAAAATTAATAGAAGTCATGTTTACTATATTATGGATATTTAAATATTATTATCTGCAGAACTAAGTGATTGGATGTATGAAAAAGAAAAAGTAATCCTTTGTCTCTAAATGAAAATCCAAATCCATAGTGTTTTTCTGTTGAACATTTTTCACTTTTGTAGGTCCTGCTCGGCTTCTGTCATCTTTGTAATACTCCATTTTTGTGCATTTCTTTGTTGTGTGTTGTTAGTTACCTCTTGGAAAATTTTTTTAATACAGGATACTTAGGGGGTAAATTTTCAGATTTTGAAATGACCTTAATTTAGCCCATGCATACAGGAGGAGAAGGGGACGTCAGAGGATGAGATGGTTGTATGGTATCACCGACTCGATGGACATGAGCCTGAGTAAACTCCAGGAGTTGGTGATGGACACGGAAGGCTGGTGTGCTGCAGTCCATGCAGTCGCAAAGAGGTGGACACAGCTTAGCAACTGAACGACAAAATGATTGAAAGAAAAGTTATTTTTTTTCCTTAAAAAAGGCATTGCTTAGTTGTCTATTCAAGCTTCCTGTTTCGAAGGACAGAGTCAGATACTACTCTCCTTCTCATTTTACCAAAGAAATGGTGTCTGTCTTTTAGAAATTTTAAGGATTTTTCTTTTTTTCACTTGATCTAAAATTTCACCAGTCTAGAAAAGTCCTGTCTTAGATTCTTTACTCTAAGATGATGAGACAAGAATGAAGTATTATTTAGTGCTTAACTACATGAGATGCTGTGTTTACTTGTTATACCAAGAGGTTGTGAAATGTATTTGTTCTGTAGGAGTTGGTAAAACAGGCAGTTAACAGGCAGGACTGTGGGGTGATATGCCAGTTAAGTCCACAGCATACATAAACAAAAGCCATCAGAGATGCTCAAGCTGTGAATGGCTCACTTCCCATACCCCCATGGGAATGGGAAATACTGACATTTATAGGAGTGGGAGTAGGAGCTTGGCACCATTATCCAAGGCAGCACTGACAATACAGTAATTCTAAATCAGATTTTAATAAGGCTTTCTCACTAAAGCTTTATTCTTCAGTTTTAAAAACTGAATCATGATAATAGTGATGATGATGATACAATTTTTGAAAAATTTTGGACTTTAATATATATCAAGCACTGTACTTATTTTTTATCTTTTAAAGATATTTAAACATCTTTTATTTAAAGATAATGTTCCTTATTTTTTCCTATTTAGCATTAACAAAATATTCCTCAGGTGGTGCTGTTTTCTCTTTTGTAGATGAGGACATTGATGCTCTGTAAAATGAGTGGCAAAGGCAAGATTTAAGTTTATATCTGCTGGGATACACATCTTGTTGTTCTTGACCACAACTATGGTAGGCCGTCTACCAATGTAATAGCTGTTATGTGCAGTGGAAGCTCATGGCCAGTAGGCCAATTTATATTATTTTGCTCCAATCTCTGAAGTATATCCTGACTAGAGTTAACTGTGTTTTTCCTAAACCTGTTTCTGCCAGTTGTGTTTGTTCCTGTCTTTATGTTGCTTGAGTAAATAAACTAATGAGGTGAAACAACTTTTTGAAAGTAAGTTGGATGCATTGGAAAAATAGAACTTACTGTTAAAAATAAATTTCCTTTTGAATCTTTTGTAGGCAAGACAACTCATAAAAAACTGGGGGATATAAGATAACTGTGATTTGACATTCAGGTTGTTTTGCATTTGTTTTTAGGTTCCTGCTTCCATTTTGAGAATCTGAAACTTGAAATGACAGTCAATTTATTTGTGATGTGGTTCATATGAGACTTAAGAAGTTAAAACTCCAGTCAAATGAAAAGACCTTGGCTCTAAGTCAGAAATGGATGAGTGAAGTACACTATACAATTTTGGTTAAAATATTACGTGCCCATGCCAAGTCACTTCTGTTGTGTCTGACTCTTTGTGACCCCATGGACTGTAGCCCACCAGGCTCCTCTTGTCTGTGGGATTCTCCAGGCAAGAATACTGGAGTGGGTAGCCATTCCCTTCTCCAGGGGATCTTCCTGACCCAGGGATGGAACCTGGGTCCTCCCACACTACAGGCACACTCTTTACTATCTGAGCCACCAGCGAAGCCTTAAAATATTCAGTGCACATAAATATTTCTGTTTTAACTTTGATCAGTTGACCAACTAAAAGGTTTTCTGCCGAACTGTAGCACAGGGCTGCCAGAGGGCCTTTGTGTTTAAAGGGCCAGATAATAAATATTTTAAATTTTGCAGACCATAAGGTCTTGGTTGCAGTTATTCAGCTCTGCCCTTGAAGACCAAGAGTGGCATTAGACAATATGTAAACAAATGCATGTGGCTGTGTTTCAATAAAACTTTATTTAGAAACACAGCCTCTTGGCTAGATTTGACTCCTGAGCCTGGCTTCTGCTCTGGAATTATAATTCATAGAGCTTGGAAATATTTTGAACATTTTTAGTGTCCTTTTAATGAATTCTGAACTTTCTATGTGGTGAATGGTTGTGTTGTGAGTTAGGTCTGGGATTTCTGAACAGTGTGTGGTCAGAGATCTCGGTTGATTCAAAGTGATAATGGAGTTCTTTTACAGTTTTTCTGTGGTTTGAAGGATCCTGTGACACTTGATGGTACCTCAAGGTTGTTTGTTTAGCTTCAGTGTGTTTGAAAATCATGTTTTCTCTGAGGTCTGTTAATAAAACTCGGCAGCAGTGAGTAGATCGAAATCCTTGGAATTATATAATACCTCTGATCTAAACAGACTGGAGTTTCTGGGGGCCGTGGGCACACAGTATAAATTTGGAAGGATAAATTTTACTTACGTGTGTTCCAGAGGTTTTAGCGTTCTGCTGAATCATATACAAAGATGTGCTAATTGGTTAGCTGGTGTTCAGCATATAATAAAACCTAGAAACTTTAGAGCTTGAAGCAGCCCTTTGGATCCAGCCCACTTTTGTATAGGAAACTGGTGCCCAGAGTTATTAAGAGACTTGTCTTAAATCACCTGGCTTAATAACAAACCAGGGAAAGATCATTAAGAGGGTGATACCTCCATACCATCTTGTCTTTCAGTACAGTCAAATTGCAGTTTTCTTTCCTGCACTGGAGAAGGAAATGGCAACCCACTCCAGTGTTCTTGCCTGGAGAATCCCAGGGACGGGGGAGCCTGGTGGGCTGCCGTCTATGGCGTCACACAGAGTCGGAAGCGACTTAGCAGCAGCAGCAGCAGGACACATTTTGTGAGTTTGTGTCCCAGAGCAGCTACTTAAAAGGAAAGTTAATTATTTATGAAAGTTATTTTTAATATTTTCTGTAGTGATTATAAAAATGCCCTGCAAATTGTTTGAGTCATTCCACTCACTTGCAAATAGCTTTTAATAGCTTTTAGTCTTTCATCTTACAACTAGTAATTTTTTTGACCATAATATAGCTTTTATTTATCCAAATGTTCATGACTAGCTCCTTTTTAAATACTCTGATTAACTGACCCAAATAACTGAAATTCATATTTCTAAATGATGGCTGAGGATTTCTTTAAAGACCACATTTAATATGCCCACTCCTTAATCATATTTTTATGTGTATATCTTTAATTAGTAGCCAACTGTTATCAAACTACAGTTGTAGATTTTGAAAGCATTTTTTAAAATTTATTTTTAATTGGTAGATAATTGCTGTACGATGTTGTGTTGGTTTCTGCCATACAGCAACAGGAATCAGCCATACCTATACATACATCCCTTCCCTCTTGAAAGCATTTTTAATAAAACCAAGATGGTTGATTTATAGATTTATTTTAAAATTTCTGCATACCATATACATTGCCATGCTTGCATTGTTAACTCTTAATATATAGGCTACAAAATCATTTTAACCACGAGTAATAGAAGGAATAAAAGCACCTAGATTTATGATAATATTGTGAATAAACTCTAAAGCCCATTTTTTTCAGTTGAGAAGCTGAATAAGTTGTTACTATCACCTCTGAATTAGTTTAGATATATTCCTTTTTTCTCCAAACTCAATATTCCCTGAAAGAATATGTTTACGAATTCTGATACTTATTATTCTAGGTGTTTTTGCCTCTCCATGTCTGTGTCTTCAGCCTTAGTGAACTTCTGAGCATTGTGTGATAGAGGAGTAGAACCAACTTCTCTGCTTCTCTCTCTCGCTCTTTTTTTTTTTTTTTTCCCCTTTACTAAGACCCCTGTAGACCAGAGTCCAGTCTGACTCTTATTCTTGTAAAATGTTCTCCTTTCTTTTTTTAAAATTGAAGTAGATATGGCGGCTAAAGGAATGATGGTTAAAGTTTGCTGTTTTTTGTTTGCATTGCAAATTTGACTCAGCAGATGTTTATTTCCTGCTCTGAGTCAGGCAGTGAATTTAGTTAGTCCTGGGGAATCCCTGGGGAATAAGTCACAGTCTGCTCTGATAAATAGTCACAGATACTTCTTTACTCTAATTCAGGGTGCTGTAAACACAGCATTGTGTAACTTAAGGAAACAGTGAGAAGAGAGAGACTTCCCAGAAAAAAAGACATTTGGGAGTGAGAAAAAAGGAATGTACTTTCTAGCTATTGTGAACATTATATGCAAGAATAGAGAATGGAAAAGCCTGGGGTTTGTTTGGGGAATTGCACCTCGTCCATCTGACTAAAATATAGTTGCCCTTGAACAACCTAGGGGTTAGTGGTGCTCACCCTTGGCTCATTCGAAAATCTACATATAACTTACCTACTTGGACCTCTGAATAGGTGAATCCGCATCTATGGATTCAACCAACTGAGGATCAGGAAGTACTGTAGGATTTACTATTGAAAAACATCCACTTATAAGTCGACCAGTGCAATTCAAATGCCTGTTGTTCAAGAGTCAACTGTAGAGGCACTGAAAAGTGAATGGGAAGTTAATTTTTTGTCAATTATGAAGAGTCTTAAGTGCCATGCTAATTTAGGGCTTTATCTTTTGTTTCACGGGGAATCACCAAAAGTGTTAAAGCAGTGGATTAATACGATTTTTATTTCTGCTTCACTTAGGAACTGCAAACTCAGCTGTCTTTAGGGACCAGGCAGGGTAGCATCCATATGAAGCTGCCAGATGATAGCAGGAGATGGCCAGGTGCACAGGACTGTTGTCTTTTTTGTTGAGGTGCTCAGTTGAGTCCGATTCTTTGTAACCCCATGGACAGTAGCCCTCCAGGCTCCTCTGTCCATGGGGTTCTCCAGGCAAGAATCCTGGAGTGGGTAGCCATTTACTTCTCCAGATTGCTACACTGTTGATTGTCAAATGATGAAGGCTTGTTCATTTCAGTTTTTACTTGAGAGCATAATCTTCCATTCTCAACCTTAATTAAAAGCATGCTTATGGTACACAGTATTTGTTGAAAACGGCCTAATTCCTCCATGGGTTTTAATGTTTATCTGTGAGACCTTCAAAACTGGGTACTTGTGTTATTGTTGGTTTCACTTTCCTGACAGATTGCTTTGCATTTGTGTATGTCTGTATCTTTCTATCAGACCACTTTGTTGTTATCTTCTCAATTTTCATTAAAAGGCTCTCTAAGGGAAGCCATGAATCATATTGTGTATTCTATAAGGCTGTTGCCCAGGGTGTTGTGCCATAGGAGATAAAGTATTGCTGTTCTCTTTATCAAGACTGGCAAAATTTTCTTTCTGAATTTAATGCCAGTGAAAGTGAGTTTTGTCTCTTTGTTTTTGCTCTTTCTCTTAAATTACTGGTTTGTTTTGATATTCTGGACACCGAATTGTGTACTGTGGCCTTCCCTATTTGTTTTGGCTGCTAGAACTTTGAGAATCACATTGATAATCAGATGACAGTTGTTAAGGAAAAAAACAAACAAAAAAAACCCTTGTATAATTTTGCTGTGAAACTGCATCTTTCTCTTGTTCTTACTATTTTATTTTACTTTTACCTTAATCCCTTTTGTCAAAACATTTTCTCTAAAATTATATTTACTTTTTTAGATAACAGCAGATATTTTTTAGTAATGAGGTATTATAATTCAAATAATATCAGTTGTTTTTAAACTGACCTCTTGAGAATTAGGGGTTCCCTGATGGCTCAGGTGGTAGAGTCAACTTGCAATGTGGGAGACCCCATTCAATCCCTGGGGTCAGAAGATCGCTTGGAGAAGGGAGTGGCAACACACTTCAGTATCTTGCCTTTAAAATCCCATGGACGGAGGAGGCTGGCAGGCTACAGCCCATAGGATTGCAAAGAGTTGAGCATGACTGAGCAACTAACACTAACGCTGGAGGATTAAAGGGGAAAAAAATCAGATTCAATCACATACCCTAAATGTATAACTCAATTCATTTTACAAAGGGAACATAATTGTATAGTTACTTCCCAGAAATAAAAACAGAACTAGAACATTTCTAGGACCCTAGAAACTTCCTTCATGCCTCATTCCAGTCATTATATTGCCAGGGTAACCACTGTTCTGGTTTCTGTCACTAACGTTATTTTTGCCTGTTTTGAACTTTATGTAAATGGAATCATGCAGTATGTATTTTTTAAACTGACATCTTTTGTATTATGTTTTTGAGATTCAGGTGACACATTTTCACTGCTATAGTATTTTATCATATAAATAAATATATCCCTTTAATTTTTCATAGACAGTTGAGCTGCTTCAAGTTTTTGCCTGTTACAGATAATGTTGTGAGGATTGTGTATGCACTTCTGATAGATACACCTGGAGTAAGTGTATGTTGAGTTTCAGGAGTATTAATGGTTCCAGAGAGGTGGTATCACTTTTCCCTTTTCCAGCACTGAGTTGAGGGTTTTATTCTACATTCTTCCCAACATTTGTTGCCATTGTTTTTAATTTTTTAAAAATATTTTTAGCCATTCTAGTCATTTGTTATAGTCTTTTTGTAGTTTTAATTTGCATTTCCTGAATGCCTGAAAGAGTACATATTTATATGTTCATTGGCCAGTTGAATATCTTCTTTGTCAAGTATTTAAGGCTTTTACCCTTTGTTTTTATTCTGTTCTGTTGACCTGTTAATGTGTTCTTATGATAAGTGCCACACCGCCTTACTGCTGTGACTTTAGAGTAAGTCAGCCTGTTTTTAGTGTGTCTTACGGCATTATTCTTTGGGGTTTGCTTAACTAGTCTTGGCCCTTTGAGTTTCCACATAATTTTTAGAAGCAGTTTGTCAATTCTTCCATTAAAAAGCGCACTGGCTTAATATTAATAAGATATCAGTTATTTTATATCAGTTTTGTGAGAATTGGTATCAGTTGTATTAAAGATTTTAGTCTGTTTGTATGGTATATACCTCTGTACAGTGGTCTTCTGTATTTTGGCTCTGTTTTGTATTGTATATTCTTTATTTGGTTTATTCCCAGGTATTTGGTTTTTTGAAACGTATCTTTAAAAATTTCATTGTCTAATTCCTTGTTTCTATATATAGAGATTAGTTTTATCTTTGTTTTACTTTTCATCTATATTACACATATTATCTTTAAAACTTGCTGCTGCTGCTGCTGCTAAGACGCTTCAGTCGTGTCCAACTCTGTGTGACCCCATAGACGGCAGCCCATCAGGCTCCTCCGTCCCTGGGATTCTCCAGGCAAGAACACTGGAGTGGGTTGCCATTTCCTTCTCCAATGCATGAAAGTGAAAAGTGAAAGTGAAAGTGAAGTCGCTCAGTGTCCAACTCCCAGCGACCCCATGGACTGCAGCCCAACAGGCTCCGCCATCCATGGGACACTTAAATTCTTAGTTTTATCTATAAATTCTTCAGGATTTTCTGTGATGACTCTTATTTCTTCCTTTCTAATTTTTTTCCTTTTGTTTATTTTTCTTGCCTTATCATACTGTCTGTAGAATCAGCACAAATTAACTGCTCATAGTATTGATTTGTCAATTTTAAGTGTTTATTCATCTAGTTTGTCTCTTTTAAAGATTGACACACCTAATTCTGTTTTATTTAATAGTGAACTGAATTCAAAGTTGCAAGATACTTTAGAACAAATTGAGGTAAGACGGATTATATCTTAAGTTAAACGACTTTCTTTCTAGAGGTTTCTGAATAGCATAGATGTATCTTATGTTTTGACTTCCATATTCTTACCAGTGTTTCTAGATCTCTAGTCTTTGTGGTTTTCATTAGGAATGTCTGTTAATGTTAACAGACTTGGTCAAGTTAATGTTAATTTACTTGTCCTCTCAAAGATAATTTAGGAATTATAGGGTCTGGAAAGAGTATTTGAAAATATTACCATATCTACAAAAATTCCTAAACTCTTAGTTATAGGTGTGTGCTCACATAAACTATAGGCAGAGTATTTACCACGTATTAATTATTTTTGATTATCAGCTATTTCTCCTTTTTAGTTTACTGAGTTTAAGAATGATTATTGATTGATGATAACCTTCCTAAATTTAGGAACTTCCTAAATTCCTAAACCTCAAAATAATATCTCACACAGTTCCTCAAATGTGTAGAAACTGGACATGAAAAGCTTCCTGAGCATAAAGTCTTCCTCAGCAATCTTTGTAAAGCAGAGGGTTCATTTAAATACATTTAATAAGAATTATTTAGTTTCTTCTGAGATTTTATTTTGTTTGCCTGATGAGAGCTCTTACAAAGGTTGAGGCTAGACTTTCAAATGTCCATTGTGAAAGTAGTTTTTGATCATAAATGCAATTGTTTCCATAGTAAGAATGATAAGTTATTTGGTAAGCATAAATAGAATTATTTTGAAAATCCCTTAAGTAAATAATCACCTGATTTTTTTTCTTTTATTTCTTTTTTCTTTTTTTTGATCACCTGAATATTTTAATGAAGACTTTCTTTTGAAAACTCAGTTTTCTTCATTCTTATAATTTAAATGAAATCATTGAGAGAGAATCCCATAAACAAAGTGGATACACTTAGATATAAAAAGGCAATACCTAGAGGTGTATACTTTTAAGTCAGTGTAGTTTTGTTGAGAATTACTTTTCAGCAATTAAGAAGGGTTTTATTTTTCAGTAGTCCTACAAACTCATTTCATATAATTACACGATTTTAGCTGATGCTTGATGAAACATAAAGCTCAGTAAAAATAAAAACTAGAATTCCTTTAGAGACTATTATAATTATTTTGTGTCCCTTGAAACAGTTGGAAAATTTTTTTTTAAATTCACATATTAATAACATCTCAATAAACGAGTATAGTTGGTAATAAGAATTATAGTTTATTCCCTGGTGGTTAAGACCTGGTGCTTCATTGCCATGTCCTGGGTGTGACCCCTGCTTGGGGAACTGCGAGCCTGCCAGCGTTTGGTGCAGCCAAACAAAAGGACAACTTATATTTTTCATTAAATTTGTTTTTGACTCTTAAATCCAGTGTGATCGTAATGTGTTTAGATATTAATTAAAAGTGAGGAATTAGTCTAATATTTTCTTATTACCTTGAAAACATGATACCTTAACCACCTCTCACCTTCTCTTTTGTTTACATAGGAACAGTTGGATGTTGCTCTGTCCAAAATATGCAAGAATTTTGACGTTAACCACTACACCAAAGTTCAACAAGCTTATCGACTTCTTGGAAAAACACAGGTAAGTTTTGAAAGGATTTTTTTTTCTTAATCAGTAATCTGTTGCTCTTCCTGATCGCTTAAGTTTGAATATTAGTAATGTAGTGAGCTTAAACAGTTTCATTGAAGAAAGTAAATTTTTATGATGTGTTAGCAATGGTAGCAGGATCACATAAGCTCAGAGTGTGGGTAGTGTGGTTAACACATTACTGAGGTCTGTTTTAAACTATGAAGTGTGTCTCAGGTTTAATATTTTCATCATTTCCTGTAGGTTTTTTAAAAAGTATACTATAATTCAGTGGGTGAGGATATGTAGTCTCTTGTACCTCAGTTCTTGGTCCTGAATAAGAACTTTGAAGGTTGGAATCTCATGGTTCCTAGACGGGCCAGCATGATTCCCTCACAGTGGTCTGTAAACTTTTGTGTATTGTGTACATTTGTTGTAAAGTGGGTCTGTTTCTTTTATCAGCTTTTTCAAAGGATTTTGTTATCCCCAGAATGTCCTCACATTCCCATTCATGTCTTTACCTGTTCTTACTACTCAGGGGCTTCCTTGAAAAGCCTGAAGTGGAGGCCATAGTTTGAAAGTTAATTACATCTTCTACATATAGGAGTATACATTTTTCTTGAGAACATCAAAACATTGATGTAAATTTTTTTTCCCTTAAATATAAGTCTCTTTTATTAGAAGGAAATGTAAGACTTTACCAGGCTGTTTACATTGTGTAATGTGAATAAAGAAATGTGGTTATTTATTGTACTTAATTAGTTTTGATATCTTAAGATATACCTAGGGAAAATACAAGAAGGAAGGCATTTGGTAATTTTGAGGGATGTGTATTTTTAAAGGTCTTGAAGCACCTATAATTTCTAATTTCCCCCATTAGATGAATTCTTTCTCTTATTAAATATTTATTGTTGCCAACTGTGTGCATTGCTCCAGGCATCTGGATATAAGCCCTTGTGTATCTTACCTTCTAGTTCGGGAGACAGAAATTGAAAGAAAATCTGTGTAGGGGTACAGAGTGATGCAAAGTACTGGTTTGTATGGGATAGTCAGGAAAGGCTTCTCTGAGAAGGTGACCACTGAGAATCCTGAAAATGAAAGGATGGCAGAGGGAATTCAAAGGTGTGATTAGACATGACATGTTTGGCAAACTGGGTACCAGTCTTAAATATGACTGGTACCATAAACATAAACTGGTACCATAAACACAGCAGAGCCTTGTTTATGATTCAGGTTTATCTGTAGTGGTATGATGTTGTGGTTGTTTGAAGGGTTAGCTGCAAATAATCAACATTTATAATTCTGTGAATAATAGTTATTTGTGCTGCAGGTAAACTTGGGAAAGATTGTTTCCTATGTTTTTCAAATCTGTTTTTTTATCTTAGTAGTTTATTTTAGTAATAGGCGATTATGTGCTTTATTTCCATAGACAGCAATGGATCAACTTCATATGCACTTCACCCAAGCCATTCATAACACCGTGTTTCAAGTTGTTCTTGGCTATGTGGAACTATGTGCAGGAAACACAGATACAAAATTCCAAAAGCTGCAATATAAGGATCTCTGTACGGTATGTTATAACTTAATTACTGTTCATATGAATCTCTTTTCGTTTTTAAATTCATATTCCATTTTTCCCAGAGCCTACTATCAGAAGATGTCACTAAAATAAAAACAAATATGTTTGCCAAAAGTTTTTTTTTATTCCTTTCCTCATAGAGAAACTGGAAGATTCAGTCACATAAATAGTAAAGGTGGATGAGATGGTACCTGTTTGTGGAGTACAGTTGCTTCTAAATGGACTTTCTACCCGTTTAAAGCTCTTTTTACCATTCTGTCTCAGACTGTGAATTCTATTCTACAGTGGCATGTAGGGTGCTTTTAAAGTCATCTTTGCTGATTTTCCTTACATATGTTCAATCAGTCTTTTCATGTGTATAAATGCTGTTTCTGTCAGCATCTGTAACAAATTTTTCTTTTTCACTCTTAAAGAAGCATAGATCTGTAGGTAATATAATCCACAGGTGGGAAGTGAACCAAGTTGGGTTCCATTTTCAAATTGTTCCTTCTGATGGATTGATGTACGTATGGGAGGAAAAGAGAATGATGAACATCTAGGAGAATGGTGGTGTTACTTGCTTTTACAAGGAAACCTGGTTTGCAGTGGAAAATCATGATTTCTATTTGATACATATCAACATTCAAGCCGACTTATTGAGGCAGTTGAGTATAAAAAGATCAGTGCTGAAGTTATAGGCTGGGGCCATCAGCATTTAACTGTATTTTAAGCCATGGTGCTGGATAAGAAGATTGGGGAAAAGGGTGGAGAGAAAGACGACACGAGGGCCTTGGGCCTGTGACGTTCAGAGATTGGGTGAGGGAGGAGGGCCCAGTAGAAAAGCCGGAGAAGGAGCAGCTGGCTGGGGAGGAGGAAATCTAGGAAATGGTGTTGTCACATTAGCTTACAGAAGGAAGTGTTTATGGAACAATCAGCTGTAAACCTAAGTCAGATGCTTCTAAAGAGTCTGAATAAGTGGTCATAGAACTGATTCCTTGACTTGACAATATGGAAGTCATTGTTGACCTTGGTCTCTTTAACTCTAGCCCAAGAATATCTTATGTCTCTGACTGGAGAATTTCTAGAGTTTTTTCCCCTAATGTCCCCTAGAAAATAACAGTTCTTAGGAAGTAGCTCTCTATTCTGTACTGTAATTATGTCTGGGAATTAGTGTGAAGTTAATGTTCATAATGAGTTTGTCAAAAGTACAGGTTATATGTCCATTGGGAACTGGGGAAATACTCTTAACTTAAGCTCCAACAAATATTCCAGAAGGTTGTGATTATAATGATAGCTTAAGGATTAAGTTAATAAGGACAGTGGATGTTTGTTAATATAGGTTAAAATGTCTTTTTAAAATCACGTCATAAATCACAGGCACTGTTTCACAAATTTTACAATCAGTTGTGCCATATAGTTACATAATTCTATTTTAAATACCCAGTTTTAAGAACAGCCATTTTTTGATAACTTTCAATGATTTTGAAATATATCATTTATTTTCTTAGGTTGATAATATACATTTTTAAATTAAATATCCAAAAAGTCAGTTTTACTTTTTGATTCTGTTAGTGTTGCTATTACTAATAGATGGCTTAAATGGTAAAGCAATTTATTGCAAGTTAGTGATTTTTCTGTTAAAGCAGAAAATAACTTTTAATAATTTAAAATAAGTATTTTTAAACAAATTAGGCTTTTGTTCTTCAGTCTTCTTTACTTTGGTTAAATCTGGCATGTCTGTATGCCTGGACGGAGGAGCCTGGTGGGCTGCAGTCCATGGGGTCGCGAAGAGTCAGACAAGACTCAGTGACTTCACTTTCACTTTTCACTTTCATGCATTGGAGAAGGAAATGGCAACCCACTCCAGTGTTCTTGCTTGGAGAATCCCAGGGACGGGGGAGCCTGGTGGGCTGCCGTCTATGGGGTCGCATAGAGTTGGACATGACTGAAGCGACTTAGCAGTAGCATGCTGTTAAAAGTCAAACACATATTTGTACTTATGCTTCTTAAGAATATCCTCTATGCTTCTATATAACACAAAGATGAAAGTTGTATTTAGCTTATACATTTTTATGAACAAAATTTTGTTCTTAAGATGTTTACCATAGCTTTTAAAAATAATTTCTTTTGCTTTTTCCTAAAAGGCTATGAAATAACCTTTTGAGGTATCTGTGTATATTTAAATTATCAGATAACATGGTGTATGATCTTTTTAATGTGTTGTTGGATTCTGATTGCTAGAATTTTGTTAAGGATTTTTGCATCTATGTTCATCAGTGATATTGGCCTGTAGTTTTCTTTTTTTGTGGCCACAGTCATCAAGACAGTATGGTACTGGCACAAAGACAGAAATATAGATCAATGGAACAAAATAGAAAGCCCAGAGATAAATCCACGCACATATGGACACCTTATCTTTGACAAAGGAGGCAAGAATATACAATGGATTAAAGACAATCTCTTTAACAAGTGGTGCTGGGAAATCTGGTCAACCACTTGTAAAAGAATGAAACTAGAACACTTTCTAACACCATACACAAAAATAAACTCAAAATGGATTAAAGATCTAAACGTAAGACCAGAAACTATAAAACTCCTAGAGGAGAACATAGGCAAAACACTCTCTGACATACATCACAGCAGGATCCTCTATGACCCACCTCCCAGAATATTGGAAATAAAAACAAAAATAAACAAATGGGACCTAATTAACCTTAAAAGCTTGTGCACATCAAAGGAAACTATTAGCAAGGTGAAAAGACAGCCTTCAGAAGGGGAGAAAATAATAGCAAATGAAGCAACTGACAAACAACTAATCTCAAAAATATACAAGCAACTCCTACAGCTCAACTCCAGAAAAATAAATGACCCAATCAAAAAATGGGCCAAAGAACTAAATAGACATTTCTCCAAAGAACACATACAGATGGCTAACAAACACATGAAAAGATGCTCAACATCACTCATTATCAGAGAAATGCAAATCAAAACCACTATGAGGTACCATTTCACACCAGTCAGAATGGCTGCGATCCAAAAGTCTACAAGTAATAAATGCTGGAGAGGGTGTGGAGAAAAGGGAACCCTCTTACACTGTTGGTGGGAATGTAAACTAGTACAGCCACTATGGAGAACAGTGTGGAGATTCCTTAAAAAACTGGAAATAGAACTGCCTTATGATCCAGCAATCCCACTGCTGGGCATACACACTGAGGAAACCAGAAGGGAAAGAGACACGTGTACCCCAGTGTTCATCGCAGCACTGTTTATAATAGCCAGGACATGGAAGCAACCTAGATGTCCATCAGCAGATGAATGGATAAGAAAGCTGTGCTACATATACACAATGGAGTATTACTCAGCCATTAAAATGAATACATTTGAATCAGTTCTAATGAGATGGATGAAACTGGAGCCTATTATACAGAGTGAAGTAAGCCAGAAAGAAAAACACCAATACAGTATACTAACGCATATATATGGAATTTAGAAAGATGGTAACAATAACCCTGTGTACGAGACAGCAAAAGAGACACTGATGTATAGAACAGTCTTATGGACTCTGTGGGAGAGGGAGAGGGTGGGAAGATTTGGGAGAATGGCATTGAAACATGTAAAATATCATGTATGAAACGAGTTCCCAGTCCAGGTTCGATGCACGATACTGGATGCTTGGGGCTAGTGCACTGGGACGACCCAGAGGGAGGGTATGGGGAGGGAGGGGGCGGAGGGTTCAGGATGGGGAGCACATGTATACCTGTGGCGGATTCATTTTGATATTTGGCAAAACTAATACAATTTTGTAAAGTTTGAAAATAAAATTGTAGTTGGAAAAAAAAATTATCAGATAACAAAGGGCTTATCTTTCTTGAGTAAGTGCTTATTAAAATTACTCCAGAAACATTTGGTACTTCTTTATAAAGTTATCCATATTTGTGTGATAGTAGGTGAGATATCTATAATTAAATTAGGGAAACAACTAAATTAAGGAAACATCTGATTTATTGGTACATTAGTGCTTAGTCATAGAAAACAGCCCCCCTGCACCCACACACATACAGAGAGCAGCTGGCATGTACATTATTATTCATCTAACATAGTTGTACATTTCTGGTTCATATTCAAACTGTTCTAAAAACATTAGTTGAAGTAGTTTTTGGTGTAAAGTGGCGAGAATAGTATTGAATGTTAACGATGCATTCATGGAGGCATTTCTTTTGAGGAATGGATTTAACAGAATTAGGTATGATAGGGTCTTTAATGTTGAAAGAACAGACATAGAAGAACTGAATAATGAGATGAAGAATATGATGCATTTTAAGGTGGCCCACTTTCTCTGGCACTCTTCTCGATAAAAAATTAAGGAAGTTTAGAAATTACCTAAGGCCTCTTGCAAATATGTAAGTCAGTGTTGTTGCAGGCAGACAGGAATGTGAACATGTCTTATAAGCCTAAGTTTTAATTTTTTCTATAATATTGAGTGATATTTGACCTTTTTAAACCAGGTAAGTTAGGAAGAAATTATCTCATATCAGATTTATTTATTTAGTTTGATGGAAAGATGTGTACTTTTAGTTATATAAATAAAAGTGGTTTACTCGGGAGAGGAAAAATAGAAGGAACTCTTAGAAGTTCAGTAAGCTGATGAAACTTAAATATGTTTTCCTGGTGAGAACAATATCAATGATCTCGAATGGTGTAACTCAGGCAGGGGAGGGGATTTGTGAAGGAGCCTTATATTAGAATGTATCGTTCTTAAATTTTTCAACATATGGCACTTGGACATCATTTTTGCCCTGATAAAATGAGCTGATCATAATTATTGAGGATATACCAGTTCAGGAGCATATGTGGCAATGAGTGCCCAGCTAAGAAAGAAGCAACAGAGTCCTCAGGGCATATATGCAGGGTGTTGACTAGAAGCGAGAAGGAGATCCCAGGCATTTGGGCAGCAGTTGGTTTTCTCTGTAGAGCAGCAGTATTTTCAAGGAAGGCTTTACTAGTAGATAAACATTTAAATATAAGAATAAAAAAATAAAAAATGGTACACTGATCAAGTTGAGAGAGGGATAGAGTTCCTGTAAACAGGGAACCATTTTGTTTCCTTTAAATGGAAAGAGATCAGAGATGAAAAGAGAATCATTTGCTTGTGCTCATTCACAGTATTATTTTAAACCACTCACAGATGTCTTTCTATTACTAAAATGGGCTAGAATGAAATTGAACTCTTTTTTTTTTTTCTTTTTGGATATTCCTTTACAAAGAAACCTGGGGCAAAACTCATGTTCTGTTTTTATTTTCTTTGGTAAACAGAGAACCAGCATTCTTCAGGGCAGCAGCATACTGTCCCGTTATGAAGTGTCTGCCCTGTGTCCTGTTACCATTGCTCTATGTTTAAAAGTTGAGTTGACTTTGAACTTTTTGAAGTCATTTTGCAATTGAATGTACTTTCTTTACTAAACTGTGTTTTCTAAATGACTGAAAGTACAGTTTTTGTTCATATGGTTTATCTTTCAGTCTTGTTTTGCTATTAGTCTTGAACATCTCGACTTAAGAGTTTTAAATCAATAGTTTTGGCTCTTTTAAAAAATACTTACATTATCTTGCAGCACAAATGATGGAGTACTACTTACAAGGAGAAGTTTGAAATGAGAATTACATCATGTTCATTTCTGGCAAGGGCCAATGTAAAAGGGATAGTAGTCATTTTATTTGATTAAAAAGCCTTTTTGTGATTGCATTTATCAATGCATTGATGTACCTTGCATATTTACACCAGTTTGTGGAGAGATTTAAAAACATCAAGTGGAAGAAGCTCTTTATTTCATGACTTTGTAGGGAAACCCTGTGTAGATTTTTTTGAAAGTTTATGAAGTATGCAT
Source organism: Bos indicus x Bos taurus (assembly GCF_003369695.1). Classification (NCBI taxonomy): domain Eukaryota; kingdom Metazoa; phylum Chordata; class Mammalia; order Artiodactyla; family Bovidae; genus Bos; species Bos indicus x Bos taurus. Next base: position 109,110,440 of record NC_040079.1, on the reverse strand, counting down.
CAGTTTTTAGTGTTTTTAAAACTTTTTTTTTTTTTGGCAGCTCATGAGTTTCCATGGGGAGCTTATTTCAAGATATTAATTAGGGTGTTATTGATTAATTTTATAATAATAGAGCTGGCTAAGCTGACTGCATTTTCTCAGCCATTTTTCAGTTGTTCATTTCCAAATGATTTTAATGAGTTTTGTTTTTGAAATGAACTTGGCAATGTAATAATACTTGGGGGAAAATGTACTGTTTTTTTAGAAAAAGCTTTCTGAAATAATTTCAGTATTTATTTTCGCTATCTGGCACATTGGAGGTGTTTAGTAAATGTTTATTTAGTATATTGGATTGAACTCTTTGTCTCTAACTCGTGTAGTGTTGACTTAGTCTTCGGATTTGATTGAGGGGAAAGAAAACCAACACTGAGTGCTTTCTCAGTGCCATGTACTTTTTAAAAAACTCTTTATTTTATACTGGGGTATAGCCAATTAACAATGGTGTGACAGTTTCAGGTGAAGAGCAGAGGGACTCAGCCACACACACACATGTGTCCATTCCTCCCAGACTCCCCTCCCGTCCAGGCTGCCACGTAGCACTGAGTAGAGTTCCCGTGCTATGTAGTAGGGATGCGTGTGGACTTTACAAGTTCCTTCAGGTGCGTACTTTATAGAGAGACCAACGAAAGGCTTGTCCAGTGTTCCATTCTTCTAGGTTTTAAAATTTTCATTCTCATAAGTAATACCTCTTGGTACTGAATTGTAATGATGATAGGCTGCTGGGAATTATCATCATATTGACTGTAGGCAAGTACAGAAAAGTGAAAAAAGAAAGTAAAAATTAGTATTTCTGCATTCAAAGCTGGTTCTTTTAATGTATATTATATAAGCAAATAGCTTTTTAAAGTAGGATTATGCTGTACATGCAGATTTATAACATTTTTTCCCACTTGCTATGTTATAAACAATTTTCTCTGTGGGAGAGGGAGAGGGTGGGAAGATTTGGGAGAATGGCATTGAAACATGTAAAATATCATGTATGAAACGAGATGCCAGTCCAGGTTCAATGCACGGTACTGGATGCTTGGGGCTAGTGCACTGGGATGACCCAGAGGGATGGTATGGGGAGGGAGGAGGGAGGAGGGTTCAGGATGGGGAGCACATGTATACCTGTGATGGATTCATTTTGATATTTGGCAAAGCTAATACAATTATGTAAAGTTTAAAAATAAAATAAAATTTAAAAACAAACAAACAAACAAAAACCAATTTCTGTTTCAGTAAGTATACTACTCACGTACCTTTTAGGGCTTGACAGTACTTCAGTGTAAGAGATCCTGTGGATTAATTAACCAGTTTCTTATTCGTCAATATTTATATTATTTCCAGCTTTTATCATGATGAACAGCACTGTAGTAAGTATTTTTAAAGCTAAATCTTTGCATAGATCATTATTTCTTTAGGATAGAAGATGAAGATTAAAATTGCATTGTCAAAGGCTTTGCATTTTTAAAACTTTGGTTTATATTTCCAAAATTGCCTTGCAGAAAGCATGTTTCAACTTAGGCTTCTCATCAGTAGTGTCTGCTCTTACCCTTTTCCCTGTGCATAAGAATGCTGATTATTTTATATTTAATAGCTTAATTGTCAAATTCCAGAAGATAGCATATCAATAACAGTTTATGTTGTTTTTCACTCAGGATGTGAAGGAAATTAAATGGGGGCATTTCATTGATTGTTGAGGTTAATTTGGTTGATTTGGTTGGATAAATGAGTGAACCTTTCCTTTCTTACTAGAGAAACCTTTCCAGTTAGAGGAATAATACTATTTACTTGAGTGCTTTATCAGATTAGCTTTAAAATACTCCAAGAATTCAGCTGTCAGATTTATTCATATCAAGTGTATGTAGCACCCAGTCAGTTTTTTAATATGAGTTATATATTGGTTTCTAAATATTTAAGGTAAAATAAAAAATAAATTTTGGTAATTTTAAATATTTAAAACTTAATGACCAAAAGATAAGTAAGGGAAGTTTATCCATGTCTTCTTTTTTCCCTGCCATTTCCTCTTTGGATTGTCAGAACTGTGAAAGATTGAAATTTTATCCTGCTTGCAGACTAACAAGGTAGTCTATTAACTGTTTCATGGGTGCTGGTAGAAGATAAAAGATCCCGCTGTCTTAGCACTCTGACTTAGTATAAACCAGTTCCCTTGTCATTGGTGGTGGTTTAGTCACTAAGTCATGCCTGACAAATTGCAACCCCATGAACCATAGCCCACCCGGCCCCTCTGTCCATGGGATTTCCCAGGCAAGAATACTAGAGCGAGTTGCCATTTCCTTCTCCAGAGGATCTTCCCAACCCAGGGACTGAAGCCATGTCTCCTCCATTGGCAAGCACATTCTTTACTGCTGAGCCACCAGGAAAACCTTCCCTTGTCATGACCCAGCTCTTGTTCATCAAGTCATCAGTTCAGCTCAGCAAGGGGCAATAAGCTTATAAGTAGTTTGTTACCTAGGATGGTTGTATTCATTATGATCAAGAGGAGGTAAGAAAAGTTCCAACAACATATACATGTGTCAGATGGGATCAACACAATTCTTGAGGGGTTGAAGGAGACCGAGAAGCAGGCTATGACCTCTGAGTGGGTTTGTATTTCAGCAAGCACAGTGTATGTGGCTGGGTCCAGAGATACAGAGGCAATATTCTGTGCAGTGACCTGAAAGGAGAGCGTGGGCAGAGGAAAGAAGCAGTGGGATGTCTGGCTTGGTTTAACAGGATTACACCAAATACAGTGATTTGATTTCTACGATACCCTGGGACTAATGAGTGCCTGTAGAGAGCATGATGTTATTTGGGTAGCCACCTTTCTCTCCCTTGCCTGGAAATGAAGGTGTTTTCTGGTCACTTGAAATGGACGCAGGTGTACTGAGGCCTCTCTTAGCTGCCCAAGACTACAGACAGTTAAAACTATCAACGTAGTTTAGACTGCTGGGTGATTTTTTCCAGGTTGGGGGGAAAGATAGGGGTAAATATTAAAGAGCCAACCTATTTTTTCTAATATTTATTTTTATTTATTTGGTTGCATGAGATCTTAATTGTGGCACATGGGCTCAGTTGCCCCATGGCATACGGTATCTTAGTTCCCTGACCAGGGATCAGACCCATGTCCCCTGCATTGCAAGGCACTTTCTTAATCTCTGGACCACCAGGAAAGTCCCCAAGCCAACCTGTGTTCAAGGTGTGGTACACAGCTGCCAGCCAGAACAGTCATTTACTGGTAAAAGCCATTCTTGAAACCTGCCAAGTTCTTATTTTTAAATACTGTCCATTTAGAGTGATGATCTTAGCATGGGAGTTCATAGCACTTCATCATTTGAAATTTTGAAAGGTAAATTGTATATTCTGATTCTTCAAGTTTTGCTTGTTTTGCAGTATTAAGCTTTGCATTTGATGAAGGCCACTTAGCAGCAATTAGCCAAACCTGGAGCTTCCCGGGGGGTGCAGGTGGTAAAGAACCCTCCTGTTAGTGCAGGGGACATAAGAGACACGGATTCGATCCCTGGTTCCAGAAGATCCCCTAGAGTAGGAAATGGTACCCCACTCCCGTTCTTGCATGGGAAATCCCATGGACAGAGGAACCTGGCGGGCTATAGTCCATGGGGTTGCAAAGAGTCAGACACAGCTGAGCACATAACATCACATCAGGCAAACCTGAGGATTGTAGAGAAGGAATGCCTTCTGTGTATTTCACTATTTAGAGGGTGCTGGTTACTTAGTTCCAAGTTGGTATTGTTTATACCATATGTGTTACATATGTCTTCATGTGTACATACATATTTAGTATTAATGATAAAATGCCTAGAAGATGAGAATGACTGATTTTTCACCATGATATGTTTGTGTGTTGAAATCACAAATGAATCCAGTTTAGTGTAAGGAAATTCTTGCTACAGCATATGCATGTTTTACCTATGGAGAATCATAGTCTTTAAAGCTTCAGAGAAACTCGAGGTTATCTGCTTTATCCCTTGAGGTTTGGATACATAAAGTGATATGTTGGAGTTATGCATGGCTGAGTAAGTCACAAATTTGGGCCCCAGGCCCAAACGCGTGCCATCCAGTCCACTATACAGAGCACCGCTCTGGTGTTCAGTGATTCGAAAGGACTTAGAGTATTCCTGTTTTGTACAGGTTGGTCCTAACGGAAGTCATCAATGGTTGAGAAAATCTTTAAATTGATTGGCCCAGCCACTGATTTAGTTCAGCCTCCCCAGAAATGTTTTTAGTTCCCTGGAGCTTAATGCTGTTTTGATCTCCAACATGTTTCCAGAAACCTCTCAGCTAAGTAGTCAGTTTTCTCCAGCTGCTTCTGGTGATGTGAGTTCCCTACGCTAACAGGATTCATCTAGAGATGTTGATAAGTCTCTGCTGCTCTTGGAAATCATCTGTGAGTGTGTTTGTGTGTTCGGATGAGGGTAGGGATGGCAGTGCTAGGAGTTTTAAATCTCTATGCGGATGCCAAAACATCTGCTCCCTCTCTGTTTGGTGGGATGTGATTAGAGTGCTAAGTCAGAGTGAAACAAGATGATAATACTTCAGGGATGCTCCTAAGAATTTTTGTTGTGATGTTTTAACATAAAAGATCATCTTGCTGAAATTTTTGTTGGCAACTTGTAATAGAGATTTCTGATGGGTAAAAAGTAAATTAATAAGAATCAAAAGACTAAATTTAGTGGCCTCTTTTTTTTTCATATTTACCACTTGGCACCGAAGCAGGTTTCAAAGGTGAATTTTTTATCACCGTGTGGTTCAGGTATGAAAGGCTGCATATATTCGTTTCTGGCTTTTCTCTGTTCTATGAAAATGATGTCTAGAGTCTTACTAAATTATTGCTTATAGGTAAGGCTGAGACGTTGCTGCTTTTAACAAGCTTATTTCATCATTTTAACTTTGACCAGGTGGGCTGGTTGGGATGGTTAATAGTAGAGCTGGAAGGTACAAAGTTTTACTCTTAACTGATAATGATAAGAAATCAGATCTGTGGATTCTGTGAAAGTGTTCATCAGGACTTGATTAAATAATGAATTTTCACAAAGATAAACTCAAAATGGATTGAAGACCTAAATGTAAGACCAGAAACTACAAAACTCTTAGAGGAAAACATAGGCAGAACACTCAACAACATAAATCAAAGAGAGATCCTTTATGACCCACCTTCTAGAGTAATGAAAATAAAAACAAAAGAAAACAAGTGGGGCCTGATTAAACTTAAAAGCGCTTGGACTTGTAAGCTTTTGCTTACAGCAAAAGAAGCTGTAAGAAGGTGAAAAGACAACCCTCAAAATGGGAGAAAATAATAGCAAATAAAACAACTAATTGATAAAGGATTAATTTCCAAAATACACAAGCAGCTCGTACAGCTCAATACCAAGAAAACAAACAACCCAATCAAAAGTGGGGAAAAAAACCTAAACAGACATTGCTCCAAAAAAGACATACAGATGTCTAACAAACACATGAAAAGATGCCCAGCATTGCTTATTATTAGAGAAACGCAAATCAAAACTACAATGAGATATCACCTTATACCGGTCAGAATGGCCCTCATCAAAAAGTGTACAAACAATAAATGCTGGAGAGGGTGTGAAGACAAGGGAACCCTCTTGCGCTGTTGGTGGGGATGTAAACTGATACATCCACTATGGAAGAGAGTATGGAGATTCCTTAAAAAACTAGGAATAAAACCACCATATGACCCAGCAATCCCACTCCTGAGCATATACCCTGAGGAAACCAAAATTGAAAGAGACACATGTATCCCATTGTTCATTGCAGCACTATTTACAACAGCTAGAACATGGAAGCAACCTAGATGTCCGACAGATGAATGGATAAAGAAGCTGTGGTAGATATACACAATGGAATATGACTAAGCCATAAAAAGGAACACCTTTGAGTCAGTTCTAATGAAGTGGATGAACCTAGAACCTATTATACAGAGTAAAGTAAGTCAGAAAGAGAAAGATAAATACCATATTCTAATGCATGTATACGGAATCTAGAAAAATGGTTCTGAAGAATTTATTTACAGGGCAACAGTGGAGAAACAGACATAGAGAACAGACATATGGGCATAGGGAGAGAGGAGGAGAGGGTGAGATGTATGCAGAGAGTAGCATGGAAACTTACATTACCATATGTAAAATAGATAGCCAATGGGAATTTGGCTGAAAAAAAAAAAAGAATGAATTTTGACACTTGAGTAGTGAAGCTTGGTAATAACGCTGTGTTGAGCATTCTTGCATTATAACATCTGGATTTGTGAGTCTTCTCCAAATCCTGCACATAGGATATTTGTTTCTATTTGTGATCACTGGTTACTAGACATGTATGTTATCTGTATGGAGTTTATGAGTTGCAAACAAAATTTAGGTTACTTAAAATGTTCCTCCTTTTCTGCATGATTTTTGAGACGGTTCTAAAATACTATACCTTTTTCTCTTCTCACCTGTCAACCTTCCCTGAATACATTAGTACTCATAGCTTTACGATGGCAGTGGAAAGTCGCTCTGGAACACAGAAAAATGTTTGATAAGTAAATTTCTATTTCCCATACTTAGACATGCTGTTTAGTGCAAGTGTTTTCTAGATTGATTAATTCAAGGCTTTTGTTGCTATTATTGATATGCGATCGGAGCATTGGACTGAAACTGTTATATGGCACTACTCTCTCCTGGTACGCCTGATTTTATACTGAACAAATCACCCATTAATTGGAAGTTGAACTGAATTGCAGTGTTGGGTATTTAGTAATCAGTGAATGGATTAAACCCTTGATGAAGTAGCAGATCTAAGAATCTCTAACATTGATTTGTGGAATGTGAATGTGAGATATCTAGAGTGGTTTACCATCTAAGGGCCTGTGACCGGTAAGCTGTGAAACAGGTGCTGGTTGGGACCCAGGGCTTCCCGTTCCTTGTCTAGTCCTCTTTCTGTTACGCTCTGCTGGCGTGAAGAAGAATTGATGTCCGAGCGGAAGTAGTAAGTCAGAAACCCAGATTCTCTTCTTGGCCTGCCTTTTATTTACCGAGTACTTGTACAGTTATTTGCATATTTGTTGGTTTTTTTGATTCTGTCATCATAGTCATGGTTCACACATGTCGGAAATAAGAGTTTCTATTTGAAATTTGGTGGTGATTGTGTAAATCAGTTGGAGAGCATCGGTTGTGAATGATTTTAGTAGTAAGGTGTTAAAAGCATCAAAAGCATTTGTTGCTATGAGAGTTGACCCTGGTTGATTGCACAGTATAGTGGAAAGTGGTTTCTGGAGTCCAATTTTAAAATGAAATGACTTCTCGCCAGCATGGGCTTCCAAGTACAGAGATGAATACATTTCACTTAAGTCTATTAAAAACAATATATATCTGTTGCACCTTGTCTTTTTTTCTTAAACTGTTTACTGTCTATTTTGTATGATGAATCTATACATTTGTTTCTATTTTAGAATATAAATTGAGGTAAGAAGCATCTTGCTCAGTACATCACAGTCTTATGTTTGCACATACGACATTTTTGAAGATAAGTTTGGGCAACTTTCACGTGTGGGCTTTGGCTAGATCTTTGAATTCTTTACACTTGAATAAGTTAGGTGAGAAAAAGCTTCTATAGTTTCACTAAATAATTTCAACTTTCTCTGAAAAACATTTCACATAAACATTTTTGTGTATATAATCTCATCCAAACCCATTAAGTTTTAGCAAATCGTCAAGAGGTAACGTAGTAAAGAACCTCCTTTTTCTTGAACAAATAGGCAACTAATGTATCTAGACAGTGATCTAGCGGAGAACAGAAGGTAGTAGCTCCAAGTTCCAATTTTCTAATTTGTTAAACTGTGACAATTATAATAAAAGGTGATTGGTGGACAATGGCACCCCACTCCAGTACTTTGCCTGGAAAATCCCATGGACGGAGGAGCCTGGTAGGCTGCAGTCCATGGGGTCGCTAACGAGTCGGACACGACTGAGCGACTTCACTTTCACTTTTCACTTTCATGCATTGGAGAAGGAAATGGCAACCCACTCCAGTGTTCTTGCCTGGAGAATCCCAGGGATGGGGGAGCCTGGTGGGCTGCCTGCCGTCTATGGGGTCGCACAGAGTGGGACACGACTGAAGTGACTTAGCAGCAGCAGCAGCAGCACAATTATTTGTATAGTCATACTTTTCCTTTGGGAAAAATAAGGCTAACACTGCTTTCATCTATCAGAAAGATACGTTGGGATATAATTAGGTTAAATTTATTTACATAGTATAAACACAAACTTAGGCAAAGTTGAGTTTATGAAAGTTTGTAGAGGAGTACCTTTATTCCAGTGAATGATTGTTAAGCTGCAATTCAGAACCTTTTTGTGATTTTTGCCTTTTCTTTGTCCTCTGCTTTTAGCTCTTTCCTGAACTCATACATCAGTATTAATTTTAGTTACATGTTTGTGGTATGAGAGATATGTCAATTGTAATGATGTGGTAAAAATAAACCAAGGAAAAATGCAAGACTGGTTCATTGTAAAAGTAGTAATTATAAAAGTAAACAGGGAAAGTCAACATAAAAAATTACCACAAATTATAGCGTAAGTATGCAAAAATATTTGTGTTTATCTCTGCAAGCCATGTGTAAATCTGGATAGCCATCCTAATTTCATTTCCTCCTGTGTTCCTTCTGTCTCATCCCCCATGCCATCTCTTCAGTCAGTCAGTCAGTTCAGTCGCTCAGTCGTGTCCGACTCTTTGTGACCCCATGAATCGCAGCACGCCAGGCCTCCCTGTCCATCACCAACTCCCGGAGTTCACTCAAACTCATGTGCATCGAGTCGGTGATGCCGTCCAGCCATCTCATCGTCTGTCGTCCCCTTCTCCTACTGTCCCCAATCCCTCCCCGCATCAGGGTCTTTTCCAATGAGTCAACTCTTCGCATGAGATGGCCAAAATATTGGAGTTTCAGCTTCAACATCAGTCCTTCCAATGAATACCCAGGACTGATCTCCTTTAGAATGGACTGGTTGGATCTCCTTGCAGTCCAAAGGACTCTCAAGAGTCTTCTCCAACATCACAGTTCAAAAGTGTCAATTCTTTGGCGCTCAGCTTTCTTCACAGTCCAACTCTCACATCCATACATGACCACTGGAAAAACCACAGCCTTGACTAGATAGACCTTTGTTGGCAAAGTAATATCTCTGCTTTTGAATATGCTATCTAGATTGGTCATAACTTTCCTTCCAAGGAGTAAGCGTCTTTTAATTTCATGGCTGCAGTCACCATCTGCAGTGATTTTGGAGCCCCCAAAAATAAGGTCTGACACTGTTTCCACTGTTTCCCCATCTATTTCCCATGAAATGATAGGACCAGATGCCATGGTCTTCGTTTTCTGAATGTCGAGCTTTAAGCCAACTTTTTCACTCTCCTCTTTCACTTTCATCAAGAGGCTTTTTAGTTCCTCTCCACTTTCTGCCATAAGGGTGGTGTCATCTGCATATCTGAGGTTATTGATATTTCTCCCAGCAATCTTGATTCCAGCCTGTGCTTCTTCCAGCCCAGCGTTTCTCATGATGTACTCTGCATATAAGTTAAATAAGCAGGGTGACAATATACAGCCTTGATGGACTCCTTTTCTTATTTGTAACCAGTCTGTTGTTCCATGCCATCTCTTTCAGTGTTTTCTTCTTTATATTCACTATGTTTATTCTTTTGATGATAGGCAGATAGATGCATTAATTTTTTCTATTTATAATGACATACATATGTGTAATAAAAATGTTTCCCTTCCTCACATGTATATATATCATATGAAAGGGAAAATTTTTTATTAAACTTTTGTTAAAGTATATGCTTATTATTTTTCATAGTTGCACAGTGCTCTTTTGTGTGTGTAAAGATAGTTTATTCAACGGATTTCCTGTGTTTGGACATTTAGATAGATTCCAGTATTTTGCAGTTAACAGATTATCCCTCAGCAAACAACCTTGTGCGTATGTATTTTCACATTGATTGAAGTACACCTTCTGTATAAATTCCTAGAAGTGGAATTGCTGGGTCCAGGGGAAATACAAACGATGGAGCAAATGCTCCATTGTGACAGACAGAAAACCTGATTAATAGAATCGAGGCGTTACCCTACCTATGAAATAAGAGGAGCAGAATGACAAACTGATAGTGTTTTACTAAGGATAGAGGGAGAAAAATCCACGCATTTTCATTAGGGAGAAGATTTGGGAACCACATACTTTTTCATAGCCATATACAACATATTTTAAAATAGTATTGTCAAATATGAAATAGCTATATCCCTGTAATGTAAAGAATTTACAGATTGTCAAAGGTGCTAACTTAATTTACGTAAATATGACTATCTTTTTGCAAGTTGTAACTTGTCTAAGAATGAGAATAAAGCTGCGTTTGTATGCTAAGAACATGGCTTTGAAAACATGTATTTGGGGAAGTTTGCACTCTTATTCGTAACAGCAATTCAGTAGTGTATGGATTCATAGTATGAGAATTGATACTGCCCATGAATACTAAAAAGCCATGTTGAAATAGGAATTACTAATTGTAATTGTTACTGTTAATTACTAAAAGTGTGCTTACTAACTCATACAAGTTAGTATTTTTATTAATGGCTTGATAAATATTTTACTAACTGGGGAATTTAGAGGAGGGGGGAAATCATTATGGAGAGAAATTACCATTTGTTCCACGTTGAAACATGGGACATGTTGAACAAATTACTGTTTGCTCTGTGTTGAAATAAGAACACACTTTTCTTGCTGTTGGGCTTTCTTTTTAGACGTATCAGTGGAAGAAATTTTCTTATCTAATTCTTTATTGCATTTGATTGACATCATAACATTTTATTTCGATTAACTTTGTGTTAAACACGACAGTTTGAAAGTTGGCTTTTGTCATTTCCTTCAGCATGTTACACCAGACAGCTATATCCCATGCCTTGCTGACCTGTGCAAAGCCCTGTGGGAAGTTATGCTCAGCTATTACAGGACTATGGAATGGCATGAAAAGCATGATAATGAGGATACTACTTCTGCTTCTGGTAGGAAATAATTTTCATTTTATTATAAAAACTGAATTATAAATATGCCATATTTCTGGAGTAAGGAGAAAGAAAAGAGATAGCTGTAGTTTTAGAGTTTCAGGGACCGTGATGACCTGAATGGGTTAAATGGGTTAAATGTTCAGCAGAGAAATCAATTTAGCTACTATAAAGACTCCATTACCTTTGGGGATATACCAGGCTGAAGAACTTCCTATGTGATAGGTATTACCAATTTCCGGGAAAATGTGGTGATGGTCTTAGCACTAAATTATTAAGAGAGCACTTAAAAAAAAAAAAGAATTGAAAACTAAGTAAGACATTGGTCTGTCCAAATTTACTATAAAATTAATGCTATTTTTTAATATTAGCATTAATTCAATATTAAGTCTTTTTTTTCTTATTTTCAAATTGTACTAATAATAATGCTGCTGCTGCTGCTGCTAAGTTGCTTCAGTCATGTCCAACTCTGTGCAAATTAGTAATTCTACTGATGCTTTTCTCCATGAACATAGTGGGACATTAAATTTTAAAAAAGATGTTTTAAATACTATCTTTGAAAGCGAAATACACTTTAAATGTCTATAGTATACTCATAAAGAGCAAACCTTTGAGAAATTATATTAACTAGGCATTACTTCATAATATAATTATATATCTTAAGTGATTATCCTTGAACAATAGCTAAGAGTAAGTATTCAGAAGTACTTTTAAAAGAGTATATCAGTATTTAGGATGGGCAAAATAAATTATACGATACATATTTTTCTGTATTACATACAGTTTAGTATAGCTAGTTAATCAAGTTATTTTAGTAACCTCTAATTTCCGAAGCATTTGGTTTTTGTGATTGGGAAGGAATGCTCAAATCTTACTAATTTATAAAATGTAGGATATTGGTAGTATAGAAGATGTATGTTTAATATTAATCTTGACTTGTAAGAAGCTCATAAATATAGATAGCAAAAAATAAGAAAGATAAATTGTATGGAAGGATTTCCCTCCTTTTGGAAATATTGTTGGGGAGGAAGAGGTTTAGAGAAAGAAAGAGAAAGGAGAAAGTGGGGAGGAGAGGAGAGCATTGAGCCAGGATCCTAGACCAGACATTTCACCCACCTCCTCTACTGCGTCTGCGAGTATGGGGACACCTGGCTTCAAGTGAAGAAGTCACTTTCATCCTCTCCAGGCTCCAGTCTTGCTCCGTAAAATGGTAGATTAAGAATAAACAAAAGAAACAAAATGTTTCGTCAGGTAGTAACACATTTACCTGTAGGATCTCTATAAAGTTTAGAGACAATGTAAAAAGTGCTAACACTAGTTATTAATATCATCCAAAGAAATGAATCAAGAGAGGTAATTATATTAATAATGAAATACCTATAGGCCTTTTTTTTTTTTCTTCTTCTAATTTCATTTTATTTAGGGAGTTTGTGAGCTTAGGGGATTTTTTTTCCCCCACAAAGTTCATGCTGTTTTGGCAACCTTAATTTTTTTCTAGATGTGGTAACTGTTTAGACATCTCAGCACCTTTTTTCCCTTTTCTAGTCCATTATTTAAGAAGAAACCAAAGCAAAAGTTTGGAACAAAATTAACACATACTTTAGATATAAGACAAGAGTGTAGAAGATAATATATTCTCATCATGGTGAAACTTGCTTTCTGCTCCAGGCAAATAGTTTCATGTATTATGTATGGATGTATATATTTATGTATACACATTTTCATGATGCTTTCAAATTGTGGTGATGGAGAAGACTCCTGAGAATCCTGGACTTCAAGATCAAACCAGTCAATCCTAAAGGAAATCAACCCTGAATTTTCACCAGAAGGGCTGTTGTTGCTCCAATATTTTGGCCCCCTGATGCAAAGAGCTAACTCATTAGAAAAGATCCTGATGATGGGAAAGACTGAAGGCAAAAGGAGAAAGGGGTGGTAGAGGATGAGATGGTTTAGAGTGTCACCCACTCTAGAGACATGAATTTGAGCAAACTCCAGGAGATAGTAGAGGACAGAAAAGCCTATCATGCTACAGTCCATGAGCTCTCAAAGAGTTGGACACAATTTAGCGACCCAACAACAACAAATAGATTCAAACTGAAAACTCTTTGATCCTTCTACATTTAGTCCTCTTTGCTAAAATTCTTTCTCTCTAATCTGTATAATTTAAGAATGCTGTAGACCCTGGTTAATCTGATCATCAGTTGACAATATCGAGGACTGTAAAAAGTCATTTGTTCACCAGAGAGTCTTCCTTTTGTATTCACATTAAGGCTTAAATTGTAGGAACCAGTAATTTAAAAATTATTCTTCGCAAACTTGATAAGCCTGAAAGGGCCTCTAGAGTTCACTTGTCGTTCTCTCCTTCATTGCAGGCAGATTCTTGACTGCTGAGCCGTGGGGAAGTCCTCTAGTTTATACTATTGGTATCTTAACACTTTACCATTTTAAATAAATCTCTAAAGCTATAGTGTAGTGTAGGTACATTGCTATGAGCTGCTGGGTTCATAATAGCCAGACCATACAGATGGTATGAGGATTCCTTTGTAGCTCAGTTGTTAAAGAATCTGCCTGCAATGCAGGAGGCCAGGGTTCAATTCCTCAGTCAGGAAGATCCCCTGGAGAAGGAAATGGCAACCCACTCGAGTGTTCTTGCCTGGGAAATTCCATGAACAGAAGAGCCTGGAAGGTGACAGTCCATAGGGTCGCAAGAGTTGGACACGACTTAGCAACTAAACCACTGACCCACCACCACAGATGGTATGGCTTAAACTGTAGGAGTGGTTACCAGTACACCAGGCATGCATCTGGGCTTCCCAGGTGGCTCGGTGATAAAGAACCCACTGCCAAGGAAGGAGACGTGGGTTCCATCCCTGGGTCAGGAAGATCCTCTGGAGAAGGAAATGGCAACCCTCTTCAGTCCAGGGGGTCGCAAAGAGTCGGACACGACTGAGCAACTAAACAACACAAAGGCATGTATCCAGGGCCTGGATATGAAGGGGCCTTTTGCTGATCACCGGTGGACGGACACCCTGCCAGCCTGAGATGAGAACAATCGATTTTCTCAGTTTATGCACACAGAGGCATAATTTTTAAAATATAATGTATTTATGTATTTTTCAGTTGCTTTTAGGGAGAGAATTATTTTTGAGGCCGGTCGTTGATCTTAACCTCTTGAAGTGGACATTGTTAGATTATTTACCTGGATTGGATAAAAGTATTCTGGATCATGAAAAATACAAATTGTATGCATCATTGCCTCACTGCATGAGAAGTTTTGCACTCCATACTCCTGTTAACATGTGTATTAATTGATAATTCGGTTAATCAGTCCTGTAATGCCCTGGCAGCAGGCAGTATATGGGTCATTGAGAACCTGGTTTCTGGGATTACACTGCCCAAGTTGGAATCCCACCTCCAGTCACACAAGACCTGAGTAGTCTTAGGTGTAAAGTATTATACTTAACATTTCAGAGTCTTGAGTTTGTCTCATCAAATGCATTTAATCCCAGTTCTTATTTTTGACATTGTTTTGATTATGTAAATATCGAGAATATTTTCTGTATTTTACATATGCTTACAGTATATTAGAGTTCACTTTTTTTTCTGCAGAATGAAATGTGAAGCAAGTTTAAAAGTGTATACCATCTTTTATTTTCAGAAGGGAGTAATATGATGGGTGCTGAAGAGACAAGTTTTGATCGTGGCTACATAAAAAAGAAATTAGAACATGGACTTACACGAATATGGCAGGTTTGGTTTTTTTAAACTATTTTTTTTTTCTGTGAAAACAGTAGAAACCTTCATGTCAAAAGTGTTTTACAGATTCATTGTTTAGGTTTTCTGTATTTGTTTTTCCTTGTAGATCTAGTCATATGTTATTTTCTTTGGAATAAGTCTGTTACTTGAGTTCTATAATTTATTAATAGTTGTGAATTATATTTGACTGTAACTGGCAGTAGAAAAGGTGTTTTAATTTGAAATTCTCCATTGAAAATATTCCCGGATTACATTTTACTTTTAGTATTGTAGCAGATCTGTGCTTTTCTAAAGAAGTTGTTTTCTTATTGAGATACTGTTTCTTTTATGTGTGTTTTTTTTTCCTTTTCTGTTAATTTTAGGAAAAGGATAACTGTGTAATAGATGACATACTTGGGTTGGAGTCTAGAATAGAGTGAAGGATTTTTTCCAACTCAGTGATTTTTGTGCCTTCAGTGAACCTTATGTGTCTATTGATTGTGTATTCCTAGGCTTTTCTTTTGCATTTCAGTAGCTCAGTTGTTGTTATCAGATAATTTAATTTATTAAAATTTTTCATTTCCTAGATAAAATGTAATTTCTTTGATAACTTTTTTGTTCTTTTTGGACTTCCTCAAAATTTAGAAGACCATAGAAACTTTGATATTATGTTCTTTTAAAATGTATTTTTGATTTTTCTAATGAAGCTGATATTTAGTTTGAAAATCTTTACAGAATTTCTTTTAAAAAATTGTCTAGCTAAATATATACTGCAAACATAAATTTCCTTAAGAATCACTTAGCAGTTATAATTTAGTGTTCTTCTGACTTTTTATTACTTGCTATTGGATATGCTATTTGAACTTATACTTTAATATTTAAATATGTGATAGTCTTTTATAATTTCTATTATGACCATATTAAGGTAATTTTTACCTTTCCACTTATTACAGGTTTAGGCTGACTTTTTTCCTGAATATTATATACAGAAAGGAAAATCTTATATCTAGGGTCAGATATGAATTGTTTCTGCTTAGGTCTTCTAATAGACTCTTAATTATACTTTGCTGAAATTGCGGAATCTATGATAAAATTTTTGGTAATTCAGCATACTTTGAAATATTGACCTGGTATTTTATATAGCTAGTTACTATTCAGTCTGGCAGCCTGATGTCATTCCTGCTATAGGAATATCTGTTAAATGTAAGATTTAGTGAAGCTATTCTCATTTAAACATTTGGCCAATTTAATGAAAGTCATCATGCTTTTGAATACAGATAATTGTATATTTCAGGTTTTAGAATATCTTCATCTCTACCAAGTCCCTTTTGCCCCTCCAATCCCAGTTCTCAACCAGTTGTACACAAGACTTTGTGTACGTTAGGAACTCATTGCTGTTGCATTGCTTCAGTCGTGTCCGACTCTGTGTGACTCCATAGACGACAGCCCACCAGGCTCCCCCGTCCCTGGGATTCTCCAGGCAAGAACACTGGAGTGGGTTGCCATTTCCTTCTCCAGTGCATGAAAGTGAAAAGTGAAAGTGAAGTCGCTCAGTCGTATCCGACTCTTAGCGACCCCATGGACTGCAGCCTATCAGGCTCCTCTGTCCATGGGATTTTCCAGGCAAGAGTACTGGAGTGGGGTGCCATTGCCTTCTCCGTAAGAACTCATTAGTGTTTGTTAAACTGAAATTACAAAGCTCGATGCAATTGCAAAAAGGCAAAGTCTCTGAAAAATAAGTATTTTTTAATAACACATCTAGCAGACAAAACCTGATAGGAGTTGAATTCATTTGATAGCACAACCTGACCACTGTTATCATTGGCTTTTTATAGTATTTATTTTTCCCATTAAAGTGAACATGCATATGTTACAGGGATATTCATGTGTTTTATTTTGGGATGCTGCCCTTGACCCCACTGGGGGTTATATATAATATATGCTGTACAGGCTATAATATATTTCTGATACCTGAAGTGCTAATTTCAAAGCAGAAATGAGCATGTGACAATTTACAGACATTTATCATAAATTTATTGTGGAGATAATGATAAGTGATGATTGAGAAGCATAAGATAGTTAACATTTCTGACATAAAACTAGATTCAGAATCATAATCACCTTGATTTTTGATGTGAAAAGTTTTTAGAATTTTATGGCAAATTTTTCCTGCATTTTGACTCAGTTAGAACCTTTCAGGGAAAAAGGTTGTATCAATCATAATATGTGTATCACACTGTTTGTGGGTTTACAAACATGGTAATTGAAAGCATGGTCCTTGACCTCATGGAGCTTACATATTTAACCATATGAAATTCTTGGTCTTCCAAAATTTTCTTTTTAGTCTTTAACTACGTGAGAAATGGCAGTTTTAAAATGCTTACTGATTTCTCTTTATTATAGGAAATTAGAGTTGGCATATTTCTACTTTTTTTGAATTGGAAGTTATCTTTACAATCTAATATACTTCCTACCTTTAAATTCTTCTAGGGGCATTTGAAAAATAACCATGTATTTCTTCTTTGTGTTGGGAATTAGGCTGTGTGTGTATTAAAGCAGCTAACTATGTATTACTCTCATCTATATCCTTATTTGGTTTTGGTTTTCTTGGTCTGTGCTGCTCTGAGGGAGCAGTTTTAATCTTCTGGTGTGATTGTAATTTTGTCAGGTTTTTTTTATTTCTAACAGCTTTGGCTTTTTATATTTGGATACTATGTTGACTGATGCTGCAATGCTAATAACCACTTACCTTGTTTGTACATAATTCTCTTTATTAATTTTAAAGAAATAGCTCTTTTCCTCTTAGGCATTTTGCAATGAATTCTAGTTTGCTCTATTATTACCATTACTGTTCATATTTTCCTAATAAATACTTGACAGTTCCCTTATTTTAAATGTTTTTGTATCATGTTTTGGTTTTGTCTCCTATTGATATAGAAAAAAATTGTTTTCCAAGAGTGGCTTTATCTTATAATAGAGCAATTGAATATGATGTTTATATTTTCATTAGTGTTTTACTTTATACTTCTTTAATTATTTGAGAACTTGAACATTTAAAAATCTATTAGTTATTTGTGAATTATTTTCTCATATTTTTTGCTCATTCGTTTTAAAATACTTATTTGATAAAGGATAATCCTTTGTATATCATTTGTGTATTTTAACTTACATTTTTGATGTGCAGATGGTTTTTTATGAGGTCAAACTGTTGACATTTGTCCTTTATGACATGTTGCATTTATTCTTAAAGTATGCTTTTTTATGTAAAGCTCTGGTCAGTATTCATTTGGTAATTACAAATACTTATCGAAAGTTTGTATTAATTGCTATATCCCTAATACCTAGAATACTGCTTAGAAAACTTAATAGGTAGTTAGAAAATATTTTTGCCTTTTTATTGAATTTTTAATCTTTTGAAAGCCTACAAAAACATTTACTTAATCTGTTTTATATTTCTTTTGATACGTGATGTAAAAAGAGGATGTCTTCCCCCACATACAACCCCCCCACCACCAGTTATTCAGGTTTCCCTTCTCTACTTCTTGGATAATCTTTGTTCTTCTCTCTTTTTTTGGGATACCTCCTTGTAGCAAGAGTCAGTGAAAAGAGGAGACTCTGAAGGCAGATAGACCTGGGTTAAATCTTTGCTTTCTCTTTCACTGGCATGTGGATTTAGGCAATTAGTTGACCTCTTTCAAAGAATGCCCCTGCAATGAGGGAGACCTGGGTTCTGTCCCTGGGTTGGGAACATCTCCTGGAGAAGGGAAAGGATACCCACTCCAGCATTCTGGTCTGGAGAATTCCATGGACTGTATGGTCCATGGGGTTACAAAGAGTTGGACGTAACTGAGATGTATGGTGTTGGAGAAGACTCTTGAGAGTCCCTTGGACTGCAAGGAGATCCAACCAGCCCATCCTAAAGGAGATCAGTCCTGAGTATTCATTGGAAGGACTGATGTTGAAACTGAAACTTCAATACTTTGGCCACCTGATGCGAAGAGCTGACTCATTTGAAAATACCCTGATGCTGGGAAAGACTGAGGGCAGGAGGAGAAGGGGATGACAAAGGATGAGATGGTTGGATGGCATCCCCGACTCAATGGACATGGTTTTGGGTAGACTCCAGGAGTTGGTGATGAACAGGAAGGCCTGGCATGCTGCGGTTCATGGGGTCACAAAGAGTTGGACACGACTGAGTGACTGAACTGAACTGAGCAACTTTTACTTTCACTTTGACCTCTTTCAGTTTCTCTTTGCCTAGGGGGATAATGAAGGCTTGCTTAACAACCCTGTTTTAGAATTAAAGATAATATGTAAAGTTCTTAGTATAATGCTGGAGAAAAGTAAATACTCAGAAAACAGTAGTTTTTATTGCTGTTTGTTAAGCACTTACATGTGTATTAGCACTGTTTGATTTATCTTTCCTATTCCATTGATTTTTCTGTATATTGCTAGCATTTTTTGGATAGTTTTTAATATCTTAATGTAGGTGGTACAAGTCCTCTGATATCACTCATAACTTTTACTCCCTCTTTTCAAAGCACTATTTTTTTAAAAAAGGTTATTGTCTATTTCTTATTTCTGGTGAATATTAGAATAATTGTTCAGAAGAAAATTTTTTTGTGTATGTGATTTTGGTTAGAATCTCCCTGTATCTCTACATTAACTTGGAAAAATGGACATATTTATAATATTTAGTCACCTATTCAGTCCCTTAACTCAATTTATGGACATTCTTTTGTATCCCCTTAGAGTTGCTATTAATAGTTCTTTCTTATAGATCTGATAGCCCTTATTAAAGTTATTCCTAAGTGTACTGTATTTTTAATAATTTTTTTTGAATGAAATCTCTCCATTTTCAGGTGCCACAACAGGTATACATGGAAATATTAATTTTTATATGTTGTACATAAATACCTCACATAATTATCTTATTCTGATTATTTTGAATCAATTATTTTGGGGTTTCTAGCGTACCAAGTAGTGATTGGTGATTTTTACCTATACACCTAGTTCAGTTCAGTTGCTCAGTCATGTCCAACTCTTTGCAACCCCATGGACTGTAGCACTCCAGGCTTACCTGTCCATCACCAACTCCTGGAGCTTACTCAAACTCACGTCCATTGCGTTAGTGATGCCATCCAACCATCTCATCCTCTGATGTCTCCTTCTCCTCTCGCCTTCAGTCTTCCCCAGCATCAGGGTCTTTTCAGAGTCAGCTCTTCGCATCAGGTGGCCAAAGTATTGGAGTTTCAGCTTCAGCATCAGTCCTTCCAATGATCACCCAGGACTGATCTCCTTTAGGATGAACTGGTTGGATCTCCTTGCAGCCCAAGGGACTCTCAAGAGTCTTCTCCAACACCACAGTTCAAAAGCATCAATTCTTTGGCGCTCAGCTTTCTTTATAGTTCAGCTCTCACATCCATACATGACTACTGGAAAAACCATAGCCTTGACTAGATGGACCTTTGTTGGCAAAGTAATGTCTCTGCTTTTTAATATGCTGTCTAGGTTTGTCATAGCTTTTCTTCCAAGGAGCAAGCGTCTTTTAATTTCATGGCTGCAGTCACCATCTGCAGGGATTTTGGAGCCCCAAAATAAAGTCTGACACTGTTTCCATTGTTTCCCCATCTATTTGCCATGAAGTGATGGGACCAGATGCCATGATCTTAGTTTTCTGAGTGTTGAGTTCTAAGCCAACTTTTTCACTCTCCTCTTTCACTTTCATCAAGAGGCTCTTAGTTCTTCACTTTCTGCCATAAGGGTGGTGTCATCTGCAAATCTGATGTTATTGATATTTCTCTCAGCAATCTTGATTCCAGCTTCATCCAGCCTGGCATTTCACATGATGTACTCTGCATATAGGTTAAATAAACAGAGTGACAATATACAGCCTTGACGCACTCCTTTCTTGATTTGGAACCAGTCTGTTATTCCATGTCCATTTCTAACTGTTGCTTCTTGACCTGCATACAGATTTAGGGTGATTACTTAAATCTGTATGCAGATTTAAGTGATTACTGCATACAGTATAAGGTGATTATACTAGATATACACAAATAGTGGTGATCTTTACCTGTGTATCTAGTATAAGAATATAATTCTTATCTTGCATGTGTATGTGTATATTAATAGTGATGACTGTGGCCTATACTATTTTTATATTTGATTATGGAACTGTTTCTGATATCACCCTTTGTTGGGTATTGGCCTAAATAGATATTTTTTTTTATCAAGTTAATCTATTCCTGTCTCATTTTAATGTGTAGCTATACAAAAACATGGTTCTTAGAACTTACCTTCTTTATTTTGGATTTACTTGAAACATTTTTTGTTTTGTTTTATAGGATGTTCAGCTAAAAGTTAAAACCTACTTGCTTGGAACTGATTTGTCTATATTCAAATATGATGATTTCATCTTTGTTTTGGATATAATAAGCAGGTAGTATTTGAGATCTTGTCTTATTCTTTATCTTGTTTCATTGAACCATGATAATTAATGAAATCTCGGATCAGTGAGTTACAAGCTGTAACTTCGTGGAAGTGAAGATAATTGAGCATTCACAGTCTAATTTCTGCTGGTTTATTTGTGAATGTGTTTAAATATTTCTGCCCTATTGATGTTTGTAAACTGTAATGCATTTGTAATCTTTAGAATTTCTTCAAGCATCCAAATTTTTATGATTTGTTATCTTTGAATAAAGATGACCTGGACTTCTTTTATTTCCCTATAATAAACATGTTGCTGAAATTGTTATAAATCTTTCTGTCTACCTAGGTTGATGCAAGTTGGAGAAGAATTTTGTGGTAGCAAGTCTGAAGTTTTGCAAGAATCTATTAGAAAACAAAGTGTCAATTATTTTAAGAACTACCATAGGTAAGAACTCTAATAAACATGTATAGACTTATTTAGCTAGTAAGAATAGCTTTTTCTCATGTTTATTAATCTTATAGCATTGATTGGTTTAAAAGAATTACTTTTGAATTTGAAAGACTGTCTTCTTTGTAGCTCTTTTTAGGGTGATTAGGTTATTATGTCTTTTCTACCAAAAATAACATAAGTTATTCTCATTACTTTTTGTAAATTTCAATATGTACTTTGTCTTAAGGGGTTTAAAATGTTGAACTGACTTCTTTGTGGGTATAAGATGATTCTTACGTGGAGGATCCCTAGAAACATTTGACCACTATTCTCTACCTGCATATATGGTGTGAGTTTAGTGAGGAAGTTAAATCAATAGAGGCAGCACTCAGCGAGGCGGACGTGCTTGAAACTACGTGCCTTTTAGGAGTAAAAAGGCTTTTAGAGAAGGGGGCATGATATTCAGAATCTAGCTACAAGGCCAAGACTATGTACTATGTTGCTTTGACAAACAGTGACTACCAGTTTAAAAAGGGTGCTGTGGAGTAGTTTTGGGAGTGGACAAAGGTGGGAAAGAATGTTCATGTAGCAGTGTGATGGTACGCTTAAAGTAGCATTAAACTGAGAGAGTGAACAGGTATTAGACCTTTCTCCATGTAAGCTGGACCCGGTACTGTATCTCTTACATATATTTTATCATTTGCATTGAGGTATATTTCACTTGTTAGTCTGCTTTTTAAAATGTTTTGATTTTGTTGTTACTTGGTACCAGGGAGAGTTGGGATTTGAAATTCTTTTTCTCCTTGTTCAGAGTCAACCTCTGGTCACAGTGATATGTGCTGAGTCAGAAGAGAGATTACTACACGTGAAACCATTGACTAATTTATTATTCAATATTTTTAAGTACACATTTTCTGTCTTAATAGTAAACTCTTAAAATTAAATATGGGCTTTTCTGATAGCTCAGTTGGTCAAGAATCTGCCTAAAAGGCAGGAGACCCCGGTTCAATTCCTAGATCTGGAAGATCCACTGGAGAATGGAAAGGCTACCCACTCTAGTATTCTGGCCTAGAGAATTCCATGGACTGTGTAGTCCCTGGGGTCACAAAGAGTCAGACACGACTGAGTGACTTTCACTCACTCACTCATTAAATATTTATTTTTAAAATATATATATGTATATATATTTTTGAAATCTTAAAAGGTTTATTTTACAGCTATTTTCCTAAAAGTGTATGTGGAAGGAAAAGAAACCAAAGAGATGAAATTTACACTTTTGTACAAATGCACAAGTCTATTTGATGTAGAATAATTACTGATGTCTAAATCTATTCCTAATATTGCTATCTGATCTGTGCTTTGCCATGTTTCTTTTCTTTCTTTTTTTTTTTTTAAGATGCTTGCTTTCTTTTTTTAATTTTTTTTCCAACTACAATTTTATTTTATTTTTAAACTTTACAAAATTGTATTAGTTTTGCCAAATATCAAAATGAATCCTCCACAGGTATAATTTAAATTGATTATTTACCAAAGTGGGCTTCCGTGGTGGCTCAGATTCTCAAAAAGAATTTGCCTGCAGTGCAGGAGACCCAGATTTGATCCCTGAGTTGGGAAGATCCCCTTGAGAAGGAAATAGTTACCCACTCCCGTATTCTTGCCTGGAGAATTCCATGGACAGAAGAGCCTGCTGGGCTACAGTCCGTGGGGTCACAAAGAGTCGGACATGACTGAAGTGACTTAGCACGCATGCACAGGAAGACAGTGGTAAGGGAACAACATAAAACCCTAACACTACCTTTGTTTACAACTTCCTTTTCTGTTAGAACTTAAGCCCTACTAAAGTAGAAGTCCCAGCCTGTACACATTGCTTTCCAAAATGAGAGTGGCCTTGTAATCACAGATGGGAAATGGAAAAGAATCAAGAATTGTGAAGAAAGGAGAAACCTAACTTACCCGTTAGAATGAAGGCATGCTGCTTGTCCATTTCCCAAAGTTTGCTTTGTATCCTACAATACCACTGGAGGGTCTTCTGTTCATTGTGACTGCAAGATGTATGCAGTGCAGAGATGTGGGTTCATTTAATGGTTTCCATTCTGCATTCCACTTTATTATCAAAAGGTGTCTGTCATCTGTTGCCACCAGGTATAATAGGCATTTCTAGATGCTAATGGAGATTCCTCACAAAAGTTCACCTTGATGAACTTAGAAAACGTAGATATTAATGATTGTTTTCAAAACACTCAACATTTTAATTGACTTTTCTCAGAAACACTTGTGAAACTTGTTTCACAGTGAGGAGGCTATATTGTATTGTTAGAAGGAGAGGAGGACTGGGAAATAGTAAATTGGGTTCTTATCCCGTTTTTGCCTCTCACTTCACTGACATTGACCAAATTACTTAACCCTCTGGGATATGGTTCTATCTATCAATTGTAAAATGAGGTGGTTGGACTAAATGGTCTCCCTAAGTATTACCTGCAGATCTTTCCCTTTTTTTATGCTGCTCTGTATATTATAAAAGTAGGTTAAAACATAAAGATTTAAATTTTTTTTTTGTAGTATTCTTCCCTTTCCGCAGTGTTTAAACCAGTCTTGCTTATATACTGCCTGTAATCATTCTCTCTCCAACAGCTGCCATTTGGGAAATTATAATGAAAATTACTTGGCAAAGTGGGTGCCAACCATCACTCTGTTCTAAAGCAAGATGAACTTAACAGGCAGTTTAGAAACGATGCCAGTGGACAAATATTGAGTTGATGAAAGTCATTACATTAGCCAGTGATGAATCTAAATCTACTAAATTCTGATTTAATACCTCCTTCACCAAATCATACTACATAAATACCAAAAAATACCGTGAAACATGGTGAACTAGCATCATCTGTTTCGATTTTATTAAAGTGTTTAAACATGCTTACAGTTTGTTTCATGGTCTTCTGCCAAATAGAGCTCTTGAGAATGAAGAAATTCCTGAACCGAATTATCCTGACTTTGAGTCCATTTAGGCTGTTGGTTTGAAGGCGTAGACTTAACAACAGGGTGAACGTAGAAGCATTTTACTCTTTGGCAGAACATCTGTTTACAGAATGCACTGGTGTTTTTTTGTGGAAGTATTAAAGTTTGCCTGCCGTTATGTTTTTCTTGGGCAAAGTTGGATGAGCATGTGAGGAAGCACAGTCTCTGTCATCATCTGTCAGTGTAACTTCACATCTTTCAAGGTGTGTTTTATTCCCCCAAGTTTCTTTATGTTCAGGCTCTAAGTTTGTATACACCAAAAGCTGTCAGTCTTCTGGCAGATGTTGCAGAATTCCCCAAAGCACAAATAATCTAAAACAGTAATGACGTAGAGACTGTGCAGTAGTGTACTGTTGTCAAGACATTTAACAAGTACAGTTTGTTTTTAATTGCTTTAATAATCAAAGTTTATAAATGTGTTCAGTGACCTTAAAGGTGCATTGACTGATGTCAGAAGAAGAGAAAGATCACCTATCCTTGTAGGGAGAAACGTCTTTGCTTGCCTGAGTAAGAAAGGTTTGGTTTATTCCTTAAAGTGTATTTAAAATGTGTGCTTCTAGAGTTAGTTTTATTATCCATATACTTATCTTTGTTTTCTCTCTTGGTCAAGTGATTGAATCGTGTCTTCTGGTTTGAATATTGGACCTGATATCTTCTAAAACCGACTTGCCTGCTCATGTCACACTGCTCCTCCCTCCCCTGCCCATATATCCTCTGCCAAGTACACTGTTTTGGTTAAGGCTTCAGAGAGAGTAGAAAATAAGTTATCAGTAATTTTAGTTGTATAAGATACCTGAGAGATTTTTTTTTAAGGAAAAGGTTAACCAGTATAATAACTTCAATGTACATTGAAGTTATTTGTTATATATACATTGAAGTATAAGTGTCCATGGATACATTTACCTAGTATTGCATTATAACAAACTATCCTGAAACTTACAGGCTTAAAACAACCACCATCTTATTGTTATTTCATGTATTCTGTGAGTCAGGAATAATTTAAGCAGGGATCAAGATCCTTCTGCTCCTCGTAGCATTGACTGGGGTGACTCAGCGCTCAGCTTTGTGTGGCGGGTTCAGGATGGCTTCACTTGGTGGAGGTGGCTGGAAGGCTGTACAGCTGGCTTGGTTTCAGCGGCCCACATGTGGCCTCCCTCGTGGGGCGCTCAGTGTGGCTGGACTTCTTCTATGGCAGCTGGCTTCCCTTGGAACTCGCATTCCAAGAGAACCACGTGGAGGGTGCTTGGCCTTTTCAGACACGCTCGGGACTCATGCAGTCCTTCTACCACATTCCATCGAATGTAGACTTCTCATCACGCTGGTTCAGATTGAAGGGGAGGGAAATCAGACTTTCTCTGTTGACAGGGGAGTGGTTAGGTCATGTAGAAGAGCTGTGTGTGGAATAGGAGATACTGTTGCAGCCCTGTTTGCTGTATTCCTTGGGGAAATGGAGAAATGTTTTCAGAAACCAGGTTTTGGGGGGATTTGGTGAAAATGGTACCAATAAATTAGTTTATTTTTAGTACATGACATGTTCTTCTAAAAATTCAATTATGTAAAATATGACTATTTTCCATGTCTAAACTATAAAGAGGGCTTAAATTTTGAACTTAAAATGAGAGCAAAAGGGACAGTGTCTTCATAATATATACCTCTTATATCAGACTAGTTTCTCTTCTGTATATATGTACATACACATTATATATACACACATATATATATATGCACATGTGTGTATATATAATGTGTATGTACATATATACAGAACAGAAATATGTACATACACATAAATATACCATAATAGTGAGTGAACAACTATCAAATTCCACTTTTCCTCCTGCTGGCCGTGCGGTGTTATCAGTGGCCTTGGGTTCCAACCTTTACTGTGTTCCTCACTAGCTTTACCACCCATGTGATTTTAACCAATCTTTAATTTTCTGAGCATCAGGTTCCTTCTCTACAAAGTGTATAAAGCTTATGTTGGGTATTCTACCTTCTTTAAACTCTGTGCTTTTATCATTTGCTTTTGGAGCCTAACTCCTATTGCTTTAATCTTTTATTAGGTTAAGTAAAAGATCTGTATTTCACACACTTGTAATTCATTGATATTTTCCCTTTAACTTGTCGGTCAACATATTTGAGACAGTTTGTAGATTGGTTATTATCTTCTTCACAATGTTTGCACTTTAAAATCTCTTTAATTTTATTTTAGTTGCACCTGTTCTTTAGTTTGCCAAAAAAATTCTTTGTATCCTGCTGATATTCTGGTTTCTTGAAGATGCGGGTGACACCCACTTCGCTTAAAGTAATGACCGAGATTGCTTTTCACTTAACTTTATGATTACAGTCAATTTTGTTATTCAGCATCCGATCGCAGTTTGTACTTTACATACTTAACTGCTTTTTTATCATAACTGCTATCTTGTGTGTGTTAGTCCAATAAATTAGAAAAAAGGATATAAAATATAGATCCTTCCATTTGTATAAAATGTTCTTGGGGAAAGCGTTGCAGAGGAAGTTTTCCTTGGCTTTATTGAATCCATTTGGATAATATTAACCAACGTATGGTTTCCAGTAAAAAGGGATATTTTTCCTTTTTGCTGTTGTTGCTGACCATGTTGCAGTGAAAAGAACGTGACTTGGAAATCAGGCCCCTGTCTCTGCTGTCTGCTAGTTGTGAGCCTGTGACCCCTCACAAGTGGATGAATGCTTGCTTGAGCCACCTGTGGCTTTACCTTTAAAATGGGCCTGCCTTTTATTGCAGACAGTTTGGGAGGATAGTGATATATTAATAGTTTTTTCCTTTGAAAAAATTTTATTAAAACTTAACTCACATGCTGCTATTGCTGCTAAGTCGCTTGAATCGTGTCCGACTCTGTGCGACCCCATAGACGGCAGCCCACCAGGCTCCCCCGTCCCTGGGATTCTCCAGGCAAGAACACTGGAGTGCGTTGCCACTTCCTTCTCCAATGCAGGAAAGTGAAAAGTGAAAGGGAAGTCACTCAGTCATGTCCGACTCTTTGCGACCCCATGGACTGCAGCCTACCAGGCTCCTCCGTCCATGGATTTTCCAGGCAAGAGTACTCGAGTGGGGTGCCATTGACTTCTCCGAACTCACATAAATGTATGCATATCTTATTGTACAGCTCTGTGAATTTTTAATATATGTACACTGCGTAAGGGGCTTCCCAGGTGGCGCTAGTGGTAAAGAACCTGCCTTACGGTGCAGGAGACCCAAGAGTTGCGGATTCCATTCCTTGGTTGGGAAGATCTCTTGGAGGAGGGTGTGGCAACCCACTCCACTATTCTTGCCTGGAAAATCCCCGTGGACAGAGTCAAACACGACTGACGTGACTTAGCCCGCAGGCACACACACTGCATAAACTTCCCGGGTTAATATATGTAACTTTTCCAGTATCCCCGAAGAATCTTTTGTACTTTTCTCAGTCAGTAGCCTCAGTCAGAGTTAACTGCTGTTCTTAGCTTGTGTCACCACTGACTAGTCATGGCTGAACATTATGTAAATATTGTGGTTTTATAAATATTATTCTGAATTGTGTTGCTTTTGTTGTTTCTCACACACATAGACATGTGAGTTGATTTAGTGTGTTGACCCAGAATTCCTATGATCTGGGGGTTAAATTAGCATTTTAGTAAATTTAATTGGAAATTCTTTTGAATGCCCATGTATATAATATGTCATGTGTGAACAGTGATGGTTTTATATATTACTTTCTAACATTTGTATTGGTTAGGACTTCTGGTACAATTTTGAATAGAAGTGCCAACAAGGGACATTCTTTCACTCAGTACTTTACCAGTAAGTATGATATTTGTGGTAGGTTTTTGTAGACACTCTATATCAGATGAAAGAAATTCCTAAGAGATAGTCAACTTTAAGTCAAAAGGTATTACTAAAAGTAAAGGAGATACTTCATAATGATAAATAGATTTTCGTTAGGAAGGTATGACAGTCATAAATTTGTAAGCTCTTACTAAGATAAAATCAAAATATATAAAGCAAAAATATTCAGATTAGAAGAAGAAATAGACAATTTATAATCATAGTTGAGAATTTTTACGTGCCACTTTTAGTAATTGGTAATATAAACAGACAAAAAAATCAGTCCGGATATATGTTAGACCAGATGTTAATAAAATTTACCTAATTTATGTAGATATATTGATATATATATATGTTTACACATATATGTATGTATACATTATAATATTTAATAGGTGAAGAGTTCATATTTTTTTTCAGAGCAGAAGGACAGTTAATCAAAGTCAATCAATTGCTGGGACTCAAAGCAAGTCTTTGAAAAAGTCTTTCAAAAGATTAAAATCAGAGCATATTCTGACCACAGTGGAATTAAACTAGAAATAAATAAGAGAGAACTAGAAAATCTGCCAGTTTTTGGATATTAAGCAACCTATTTTCCATGTTAAAGAAGGAACCATATTGAGAATTAGAAAATATTTAAAAATGAATGTTAATAAACATATAATATAAAACTGTGAGGTGTAACTAAAGCAGAGGGGGAGATTTTTAGTTTTAAATGCATTTTTTGGTTAAAGAAGAAGGTTTGAAAATCAGTGCCCTAAGCTTACATTTCAAAAAGTTTAGAAAATGACAGCAAATTAAACCTAAAGAAATAGTGGGAAGATAAATTATAAGAGTAGAAATCAGTATACGTGAAGGAGGCGAGTGAAAAAGTTGGCTTAAAGCTCAACATTCAAAAAACGAAGATCATGGCATCTGGTCCCATCACTTCATGGCAAATAGATGGGGAAACAGTAGAAACAGTAAACAGCTGTAGAAAAAGTAAACAGCTGACTTTATTTTTTGGGGCTCCAAAATCACTGCAGATGGTGACTGTAGCCATGAAATTAAAAGACACTTGTTCTTTGGAAGGAAAGTTATGAACAACCTGCTGCTGCTGCTGCTAAGTGGCTTCAGTCGTGTCCGACTCTGTGTGACCCCATAGACGCCAGCCCACCAGGCTCCCCTGTCCCTGGGATTCTCCAGGCAAGAACACTGGAGTGGGTTGCCATAAGTTCCTTCTCCAGTGCATGAAAGTGAAAAGTGAAAGTGAAGTCGCACAGTCGTGTCCGACTCTTCGCGACCCCATGGACTGCAGCCTACCAGGCTCCTCCATCCATGGGATTTTCCAGGCAAGAGTACTGGAGTGTGGTGCCATCGCCTTAGCATATTAAAAAGCAGACATTACTTTGCCAACAAAGGTCCATCTAGTCAAGGCTATGGTTTTTCCAGTAGTCCTGTATGGATGTGAGAATTGGACTATAAAGAAAGCAGAGCACCAAAGATTTGATGCTTTTGGACTGTGGTGTTGGAGAAGACTCTTGAGAGTCCCTTGGACTGCAGGGAGATCCAACCAATCCATGCTAAAGGAAATCAGTCCTGGGTGTTCATTGGAAGGACTTATGTTGAAGCTGAAACTCCAGTACTCTGGTCACCTGATGCGAAGAGCTGACTCTGAAAAGACCCTGATGCTGGGAAAGACTGAAGGTGGGAGGAGAAGGGGATGACAGAGGATGAGCTGGTTGGATGGAATCACAGACTCAATGGACATGAGTCTGGGTAAACTCCAGGAGTTGGTGATGGACAGGGAGGCCTGGCGTGCTGCAGTCCATGGGGTCGCAAATAGTCAGACACAACTGAGCAACTGAACTGAGAAGTCAATGAAAGAGAAAGTAAATGTATAATAGAAGGAAATCTACAATACTACTTAGCAAAACTGGGCAAGAAGAAGAAAGAGATTATATCATCAGTTAAAGGGATATCTGTAGATCTTAAGGGGCTTCCCTGGTGTCTCAGTGGTAAAGAAACAGCCTGCAATGCAGAAATCACTGGAGACACGCATTTGATTCCTGGGTCAAGAAGATCCCCTGGAGGAGGGAATGGCAACTCACTCCAGTATTCTTGCCTGGAGAATCCCATGGACGGGAAGCCTGGTGGGCTGCCGTCTATGGGTCGCACAGAGTCAGACACAAACTCCTTCAGAGAGTAGAAGAGAACTTCCCTGGTAGTCCAGGTGTTAAGGATCTGCCTTCCAATGCAGAGAATAGAAAAGGAGGGAATGCTTTATAACTTATTTTATGAGGCCATCATAGCACTAATGCCAAAACATTACAAACAAGAAAAATTACAGGTTAGTAGCTCAAAAGAACTTAAGGGCAAAAGTCCTGAACAAAAGATGGGCAAGTTATATCCAATATATCTAAAAAAAGACAGTACTTCAAGAACAGGCAGAGTTGAATACAGGAATACACGGTGGACTAGACTTTTTAAAAATTAATAAATTTAATTTACTATTGCACAGCTATAGGAAAAATACAATATTGATCATTTTAATAGATGAAGAAAGAATTTCAATAAGATTTCCTTTGTAGTTCATAATTTTAAGAAATCATGTCTGTAATTTTTACTTTCAATCTAGTTTTGCTTCCAGTCTGATTTTAACTTCAACCTTATAGTTCAAGTATGCTTCTTATAAATAGCATATATGGTTTTTAAATTTTAACCTTCAGTTGCACAATTTTTGTGTTTCGATTGGACCTTTATTTCATTTTCATGTAATTTATTATTGGCATAGTTGGGTTTAAGCCCATCATATTGCTGTTTGATTTCTAGAAGTGTAGATAACTGTTTTTTCATTCATTTTTTTCTCTCTCTGCTTTCTTTTGGATTGACTGTGTCTTTTCAATTTTCAAATTACTTTTTTGTCAGCCTAAAATTTGTATTCTGGTAGTGGCTACCATCAACATTCCAATATGCATTCCTGTTCTGTTACAGTTGACCTTAGGTTAATATGCTTCCAAAATAATGCAGGAACCAACTTTATAACTCATTTACCTTCTCTTTTAATGTTATTGTCATATATTTTACTTTCTATATTATTTTCTATACTTTTTATATGTAGGTATAACTAAGCTTCAGTCTGTGAGTTGGTATCTTTCATCACCATAATAGTTTTATATTATTGTGTAATATAATACCATGAATTTTAGCAACTTAAAACAATGCCCTTTTGCTTTCTCACAGTTCTGTGAAAGTCTGGATGTCTTGTCTAGGTTCCCAGCTTAGGTTCTCATAGGGCCTAAATCCAGGTGTTAGCTGATCTTTCATCTGAAGACTTTGAGGAAGAATCTGCATCTGAGCACATTCAAGACACTGGCCCAGTTCCGTGCCCTGTGGGTTTAGGACTGAGGCTTCTGTTTTCATGCTACCCGTCAGCTAAAAAGCCTTCAGCTTCTTATGTCTCTGGTCCTTGCACTTGACCCCTTTGGTTTCAAAAGCCAGAAATTCTGTCTGACTTCCCCATCTTTTGTCAGGAGAAGAATAAAGATCTACTTTAAAAGGGCTTGTTCAATTAGGGTGTTCCACCTGGATAATTTCTGTTTTGATTAACTCAAGGCAGTTCAAGTAATCTTACTTATATCAGTAGAATCCCTTTTTTCCATATTTGGTGATGTAATCACAGGGTGGTCTTCATCATATTTATTCCTGGGCAATAGTGCAGACAATCTTTAGGGATTTTAGAGTGCCTTTTAGAGTCCTGCCTATCTCAATAATTGTTCTATAGTAATAGCTTCATCGAGATATAAGTCACATACCAAAAATGCCAAAAATTCACTCCTATAAAGTATATATTAATAATTCAGCAACAGCATCACCACTGTCTAATTTCAGAATATTTTTATCACTTCAAAAAATAACCCTTTACCAGTTAATTGGCACTTTTCTCCTCCTGTAGCATCTGACAATCACTTACTTATTTTTTGTCTCTGTGTATTTGCCCATTGTGTTTGCCTACATATAAACATTTCATAAAAATGAAATCATACATTATATGGCCTTTTGTGTTTGGCTCTAACTTAGAATATTTCTAACAGTTCATCCATGTTGGAGCATGTAACAGAACTTCTTTCTTTTTCATTGGTAAATAATATTCCATTGTATGGATAGACCATAATTTGATTATCCTTTCCTCGGTTAATGGACATTTGGGTTGTTTTCACTTTTTCAGTTCAGTTCAGTTGCTCAGTCGTGTCTGACTCTTTGCGACCCCATGGACTGCAGTACGTCAGGCCTCTCTGTCCATTGCCAATTCCCAGAGTTTACCCAGACCCATGTCCATTGAGTCTGTGATGCCATCCAACCATCTCATCCTCTGTCGTCCCCTTCTCCTCCTGCCTTCAGTCTTTCCCAGCATCAGGGTCTTTTCAGAGTCAGCTCTTCGCACGAGGTGGCCAAAGTATTGGAGTTTCAGCTTCAACATCAGTCTTTCCAATGAACACTCAGGACTGATCTCCTTTAGCATGGACTGGTTGGATCTCCTTGAGAGTCTCCAAGGGACTCTCAAGAGTCTTCTCCAACACCACAGTTCAAAAGCATCAATTCTTTGGTGCTCAGCTTTCTTTATAGTCCAACTCTCACATCCATACATGACTACTAGAAAAACCATAGCCTTGACTAGATGGACCTTTGTTGGCAAAGTAATGTCTCTGCTTTTTAATATGCTGTCTAGGTTGTTCATAACTTTCCTTCCAAGAAGCAAGCATATTTTAATTTCATGGCTGCAGTCACCATCTGCAGTGATTTTGGAGCCCCCAAAAATAAAGTCTGACACTGTTTCCATTGTTTCCCCATCTATTTGCCATAAAGTGATGGGACCAGATGCCATGATCTTAGTTTTCTGAATGTTGAGCTTTAAGCCAACTTTTTCACTCTCCACTTTCACTTTCATCAAGAGGCTTTTTAGTTCCTCTTTACTTTCTGCCATAAGGGTGGTGTCATCTGCATATCTGAGGTTACTGATATTTCTCCCGGCAATCTTGATTCCAGCTTGTGCTTCATCCAGCCCAGTGTTTCTCATGATGTACTTTGCATATAAGTTAAATATGAAGGATTGTCGGGGAATGTTTAACAGGAGGATTCCTACCTGCTGTTTCTCACAGGTCCTTTGTTTCTTTTCAAGTGGAGCAGAATGCTGCTCCCAGGAACCAGGGTCATTGTGTGAGACAGGCTTGAGTCTCCTTTAGTAAACATTCTCTTTACAACAAAACTACTTAGTCTCGATCCCCTTTCTTGAGATACGGATGGTCTTCTGACCTTGTGGCAATTATTAATCCCTTGTTCCCTTGGTAACAGTTGTTACACGCTTGGTTTTCTGATCTTTATCATAGTTGTAAGAAACTTCTTGTACCACAGCTTATATATACTCACAGAAAATTCATTAATGCACCTTCGCTCCATCAGAGCTTGGGTCTCCATGTCTTTCTTTCTTTCTCTCTCTCTCTCTCTCTGGCTGATTGCTTGGAACGCAGAGACCAGTCTTGCTTACTCTTCTGCCTGGGCTTCTAAGACTCTCTCAAGAAGGTGCCCTGTGCCTTCACCCCTCCTCGAGAGGGCGCCTGGTGCCTTTGTGAGAGACGCAAGTCCTGTGTCAAGGACTTTTTGGTTTTCTGCGTAAACCAGGGAGTATCAGCCTCTTTCTCTCTTTTACTTTCTTATCGTCGCCTCCCGACCGCCAGGTCCCGGTCCATTAAAGGACCCCAACAAAGGATGACAGTATACAGCATTGACGTACTCCTTTTCCTATTTGGAACCAGTCTTTTGTTCCATGTGCAGTTCTAACTGTTGCTTCCTGACTGCATATAGGTTTCTCAGGAGGCAGGTAAGGTGGTCTGGT
The DNA here is from genome assembly GCF_003369695.1 of Bos indicus x Bos taurus. NCBI lineage: Eukaryota > Metazoa > Chordata > Mammalia > Artiodactyla > Bovidae > Bos > Bos indicus x Bos taurus. The sequence continues at coordinate 109,076,035 of NC_040079.1, read as the reverse complement.
ATTCCCATCTCTTTAAGAATGTTCCACAGTTTATTGTGATCCGCAGAGTCTAAGGCTTTGGCATAGTCAATAAAGCAGAAATAGACGTTTTTTTCTGGAACTCTCTTGCTAATGATGCTGCCGTAAACATTTCTGTATAAGTTTTTGCATAGACATATATCATCAGTTCTTTGGGTATGTATCTAGGAATGTGTAGTAAGATGACAAATGTTTTGTCTATTTCCCTCTGTCCCCCTTCCCCGCCCCCCAACAAAAATTAGGTCCTAATATTTGGCAGCTGTAAATGTTAATTTATTTGGAAAAAGTATTTTGTAGATATGACTAAGTTAATGACTTTGTGGCGAGATTATCTTGGATTATCTGGGTGGGCCCTAATGCCATCACAGTTAAAGAGAGATAGAAGGGAACTTGATACAGATACAGAGACACATAGAGGAGAAAGTTATGTGAAGACAGGTAGAGGATGGGGTGCTGTGGCCACTAGCCAAGGAATGGTAGCAATTAGCATAAATCAGAAGACGCAAGGAACAGATTCTCCTCTAGAGCTTCTGGAGAGAGTGTATTCCTGCTGACATCTTGATTTCCACTTTGTGATTTCAGACTTCTGGACTCCAGAACTGTGAGATTATAAATTTCTGTTGTCTTAAGTCACCTGTGTGTGCGCGTGCTAAGTCACTTTAGTTGTGTCAGACACTTTGCGACCCTATGAACTGTAGCCCACCAGGCTCCTCTGTCTTGGGATTGAACCCAAGTCTCCTGCATTGGCAGATGGGTTCTTTACCACTAGCACCACCTTAAACCTTAAGTCACCCAGTTTTTGTTAATTTATTATAGTAGCCACAGAAAACCAACACAGAGCGAAGTTTCTGGGTCATATGGTAACTCTATATTTAACATTTTGAGGAACTACCAAACTTTTCCAAAGTGGTTGTACCATTTTGCATTTCCACCAGCACTATATAAGGGTTCTAACTTCTCCAAACCCTTGCTAGCTCTTGTTGTCTCTTTGATTTAGCTATCCTGGTGGTTGTGAAGCAGTACCTCCTTATGGTTTGGATTTATATTTGCCTGATGAATGACACTTTTTGCATGTTTACTGGTCGTTCATATATCTTCTTTACAAAAAATATCTGTTCAAAGCATTTGCCCATTTTAAAATTGATTTATTTATCTTTTCTTTGTAGAATTGTAAGAGTTGTAAGCTTCATAGTTTTAGTTCTTACATTTGATCTGTGATTCATTTTAGTTAATTTTTGTAAATGGTGACAGGTATGGGCACAACCACTTCTGCCAAATTCTCAGCCGTGACCTACCATTTCAGACGTTTCTTTTGCGCTTCTCTCTATCCTCTCCATCCAGTTGTATGCATGCTAGATGTTTTGACAGCCTCACCTATCTCTTATGATCTTTTCTGTTTCTTCCCTTTTTTCCTTTTTTTTCCCCACTTGTGCTTCAGGTTTGCTATTTCCTATCAAACTGTCTTCAAGTTCATTAATTCTGTGATCTGGTGTTTTACTTGAATGTGAATGTGAAGTCGCTCAGTCGTGTCCAACTCTTTGCAACCCCATGGACTGTAGCCTACCAGGCTCCTCTGTCCATGGGATTTTCCTGGAAATAGTACTGGAGTGGATTGCCATTTCCTTCTCCAGGGGATCTTCCCAACCCAGGGATCAAACCTGGGTCTCCCACATCATAGACAGACGCTTTACCGTCTGAGCCACCAGGGAAGTAAAAATCGGGTGTTTTACTTACCCAATTTTAATTTGAAGTATTGTATTTTTTCAGTTATAGAATGTTTGATTCTTTTTTGTTTTTATTATTGCAGTTCTTAAAAAAATTTTCTATCCATTTTGTGCATCTTTTTTTCTGTATTTTGTTTACAGTAGGTACTTTAAAGCCCTTGTCTATTAAACTCACTAATATTTTGAACAGTTTCTGCTTTTCACAGATTTTACCATTTATTCCATCTTTAATTTAGAACCTGTGGGTTTTTGTTTTAAAAATCTAGATTTTGTTTTTAGCATGATTTTAGTAACAGCAGTGAGGTTTGTTGTAGGAAGAGGACAGGCACTGGCCTTTTTATTCCTGCATTAACAAGAAAGAAGTATTTGTTTCTCTGGAATTGCTTGTATATATACTGATTACTGAAGATACAGGGCTTCCCAGGCGGTGCTTATGGTAAACGATTTGCCTGCCAGTGCTGGGGACACAAGAGATGGGAGTTCGATCCCTGGGTCAGAAAAATCCCCTGGAGAAGGAAATGGCAACCCACTCCAGTATTCCTGCCTGAATATTCCATGGACAGAAGACCCTAGCAGGCTACAGTCCATGAATCACAAAGAGTTGGACACTAGTGAACGTACATACACTCACATGCACACACTCAGAAAACAGTAAGCAGTATAATGTGTGACTACTTGTTAATTTAAGTGCCATACTTACTAATTTATCTTGTAAATGTTGTGTAGAGATAGGCACTGAGCTAAAATATATTTAGAGAGTGATAATCACCTTGATATTGTGGTTTAGTAAGAATGATTAAGATCTATGCTTTTTAACATAACATTAAATTAAACATAACAATAACATAACATTTAACATTTGTCAGTATTTATGGTTTCATAAACCCTGTAAATTATTTCTTGTTTTTTTCTTTTGGCAATGATGTCATTAGCTAAAGGATATCTTATGTACATGAGTTGGTGAGTCGCTTAGTTTAGAAACCCTTAATAAAAATGTCATTTTCCCTGCATTTATTATTTTTGCAATATAGTAGAAATATTATTGGGTTTGGTAAATACTTGAGGTTTTTTTCTCTTACAGATAAGTACATAAAAGCAAATGTTTGTGTTTACTACATTGGTCTGAATGGATTTTCAAACTTGATTATGATCACAGTGATAACTGTAATAGTTTTTGTTACATTAATTCTTGCGTGCAGTGTGCTTTTCTTCTTACTTTTGGGATTATTCGTTATTTGTTTTTAAGAACAAGGCTTGATGAACTGAGAATGTTTCTAGAGAATGAGACCTGGGAGCTTTGTCCTGTGAAGTCAAATTTCAGCATCTTGCAACTTCATGTAAGTTTTAAGAACAGATAAATCAGTTTTTTATTTAGTAATCTTTAAAAGCAAACCAGATACATGAAAGCATTTATAAAATAATTAAATTAGGGAAGAGTGCCTTTCCTTTCTTCCTTAAAAGTGATTAATAATAAGCCTGTTTTTATAAGGATGACACTTTTATGGATGTCACAGTCTGTCACTTTTTACTAATTTCAGTTTATACAGTTTAGAAAAACTCTTTTGCCTGCAAAGAGTCACAATTAAAGTAATTTGTTTTCTTTAGATTTCAGAAGAGGGTCCCTGCTTTATTTAAATCTTGCAGAAAAATAATCAGTTATATTTTGATGGTCTTTAGTGAAAATGCTTATATTTGAAGAATATTTGTCATTTCTTAAAGGGTCCAGTAGGTTCTTAATTTCTGCTGCAACTCATAAATTTGTCTGTAATGAGAAAATGCCTCAGGGATAAAAGAGGCATTTACTAAAAAATACCACTAGTTTTTATTAGTTAATTGATTCCTTGAATCCTGTAATGCAATCTGTGAAAATATCTTTAATTGATTTGTTTTTTCTCTTGATTGAAACACAGTGTAGATAAATATTTCTTGTGTGTTAGACAATGTCCTACAAATATCCAGTGTCAGAATATAGTATATAAATTTAGATTCCTTTTTAGAAGGTCTCCTGCAGTTAGTTTTTGCCTCTGGAAGAAATATCTTTCTAGAAGGAATTTTCTTATTCTGGATAAATGTAAAGAATACATGATTAAAAGGATTTTTTTAATGGAATAGTGTTTACACTCATATTGTATAATAGCTTACTTCTTATCCAGGTTTATCATATTGCTTTCCTAAAATGGTGATATTAAACGCAATGAAACATGTTGATTAATAAATGCTTTAAAGATAACAAAATTAATATTAATTTTAACATTATTTTAGAGTTATTAACAGAGAAGGCAATGGCACCCCACTCCAGTGCTCTTGCCTGGAAAATTCCATGGATGGAGGAGCCTGGTAGTGATGCATGGGATCACTGAGAGTCGGACACGACTGAGTGACTTCACTTTCACTTTTCACTTTCATCCATTGGAGAAGGAAATGGCAACCCACTCCAGTGTTCTTGCCTGGAGAATCCCAAGGGTGGCGGAGCCTGGTGGGCTGCCGCCTATGGGGTCGCACAGAGTCGGACACAACTGAAGCGACTTAGCAGCAGCAGCAGCAGAGTTATTAAATTAAGATGATTCCTTATATTACTTCAAATTCCAGCATTGACTTTAGCATCTCTATGTAAATAATTTTATTTGAATTTGTATTTAGCCATGAATTGTGTGTGTGGTACAGGCACACACACATTCTCAGTCGGTAAAGAATCTGCCAGCAGTGCAGGAAACCTGGGTTTGATTCCTGGGTTGGGAATATCCCCTGGAGAAGGAAATGGCAACCCACTTCAGTATTCTTGCCCATTGGCAGAGAAGCCTGGCAGGCTACAGTCCATGGGGTCACAAGAGTCGGACGTGACTGAGTGACTAAACCACCACCACCACCTTAACAGAGAAAGATATATGTTGCATGCTTGGTTTTCATTGTATTCACATAGAATATCTTAAATGGTGTAAGCTATTTGACCTGACAACAATTAGCTTTTATAAATGACTCTGTTGATTAAAACTACCCTACTGGGACTTTTGCTGTTGGGTAAAAAGTTTTAGAATTATCATTTGAATTGAAGCTATTAAAAATTCTGTGCCATTCCATAAAGTAAGCCAAAAATATCTTGATGCACATAGCTCTGTTTTAAGTGATGTCGGTTTACTGAATTGTCTTTAGGAAAACGTTTGAACATGTGTTTGCAAGTTTGTGCTTCAAAAACTTATGAGATTTAAAATGAATAACGTAAAGAATCAGGATGGTTTTCTTCACTAACTCTCCGTTTGCACTGATGGAATATGTTTATGTTGCTGTTGTTCAGTCACTAAGTTGTGCCCAGTACTTTGCGACCCCATGAACTGCAGCAGGCCAGGCTTCCCTGTCCTTCACTATCTCCTGGAGTTTGGTCAAATTCATGTTGATATAATTGAATTGTATTGTTGTTGCAAAAAGGAATCTGGCTCATTTCTTTTTTTAATGTCTAGGAATTTAAATTCATGGAACAGTCTCGTTCCCCATCGGTTTCACCCAGTAAGCAGTCATCTGCAACTTCCTCAAAAACGGTAACCTTGTTTGAGCAGTACTGCAGTGGTGGGAATCCATTTGAAATTCAGGCGGACCACAAAGATGAAGAAACAGAAGATGTCCTGGCTTCTAATGGGGTATGTGGTGTTTTTAAAACATACTGTGGAATGTAAGTGGGGTTTTCTTATCGAGAGTGTTGTAGCCAGTGAGCAAGGTAATTGGCTAGATTTGTTCATACATTTACTGCCCTCCTTTCGTACCTATGGGGCTTCCCATGTGATGCAGTGATAAAGAATCCACCTGCCAGTACAGGAAACACAGGAGACACAGGTTCGATCCCTGGGTTGGGAAGACTCCCTAGAGGAGGAAATGGCAACCCACTCCAGTATTCTTGCCTGGCAAATACATGGACGGAGGAACCTAGAGGCTACAACCCATGGGATCGCAAAGAGTCAGACAAGACTAGGCACACACGCATAGGTTCATATATTTACTACCCACTTTCCTACCTTTATACTTAGGCACCCATGTTACTGTTTGCACTGGAAATGAATGGCTTTCGAGTACATTTTGTTGACGTTGACCTTTTGAATGATGAGCTTTGTCTTTATGTTTACTTATGTTGTTATTAGATTGCTTTATATTCTTATCAGATTATTGATGGAATAAGAGTATAGTTTCTTCACTGCACAGTTAACACGATTTGTTGGATAGATGGATGTATGTGAGAATAGATCATCTGCACTTTTCTCTCAGCTCTACTCTTGGGCAGCTAAGTGAGTCATTTTGTTCCATATCCCCTTTACTGAGAAAGGGTAATGTCTTATTTGGTTACTGGCTAGGAATATTTTGAGCATTTAGGAGTATGATGTTTTTGTTTTGTACATTTATTTATTTTTAATTGGTATATAATTGCTTTATAATGTTGTGTTGGTTTCTGCCATACATCAATGCAAATCAGTCATGACTATGTATATAAATATATCACCCCCCTTCCTGAATCTTCACCCCACCCTTCTAGGTCATCACAGTGTCACGTTGGGCTCCTTGTGTTATATAGGAGTAGTGTTTTAACAACACTCTGAGCAGTTCAAAAAATGTAAACCCAAAGTAGTGTGAGTTGATGGCAAGATTTGCAGGCAGCTGATGATTATGACTTTTATTGATTAACTGTGTGGCTCTTGGCAAGTCCCTGTGACTCTGTGACCCTCAGTGTTCCTGTATTTACAGTGTGGGAATGCTGGCCTCACCGTTACCCACAGGCTGTTTTCACAGTTTTTAGTTTGGATGTGTCCTTCCGCTCTGCAGAATTTCCAGAGGGACTAGGTACGATTTTTATTTTGGATTTGATGAAGATGTGGTGCAAACTGTGCACATTTGACAAAAAGCTGTTGAATTTGTCTCCATGGTTTTGGGTTTTGTTAGTAAGTGAAACTATCCTTTAAAAAACATGGTCATGAAAATACACCAATATCATGTTTCATTGTGAAGTAGAAATTATTTCATAGTAAACCTTATGTAAAATGATAATTTAGTGATTCTTTGTGACATTTTGTCTCAGTTAATATAGATTAAATGGAAAGGAATTAAGCCAGTCCAATATTTTTGAAATAATGTATCCCTCTGTACTAGTGATTTGTTCATTTTAATCTCGCATTGCCTTTGATTTTTTCTTTGTGGCAGTTGTATTCTATATAAGGTAACCAGGAACACTAAATCTGCAATAGAAAACTGTTACTTTTAGGCAACATATGGGATTAAGTATCTGCAAGCCTCTGGTCACAGCATTTTCACCAGCTGGTCAGTATACAGCCTTTGTTTTATGTGTGTTTTAATATACAGTGTCGACTTCTTAACATAGAGCTCACAACTGGCAGCACTATAACCCCTGCCTGAGTGAGGCTTATCTAACACACTTACTCTTGCCATACGGCACCTTACAGTCTTCTTGCACTTGGAAACACTGGACGACACCAGTCCTGGGCTTGGGGGACATTCTGACGGTGAAATCACCGGCGAAATGCACAGAAACGTTAAGAATGTGGCACTAAGTCACCTGTGAAAAGGGCGTTTGTTTACAGCCGAAACAAGAAGGGAGAGGGTGGTTGCCTTGTTGGCTCTCAGTTGGGAGTGTGCAGGTGAGGTGACCCAAAAGGCTTTGCTACTCCACACAGAGCACGCATCCATGCACGACCGTGGAAGTGTTGTGAAGTCTTGATGTTGGGGTTACAAGTTTTATCAGGTAGGGAAACTTGCAAACACAGAATCCTTGAAAATGATCTATGGTGCTGGGCAGCTGACCCTAGTTTATAGAGAACAGTTTTCTGAGTGTCAGCAGAATCACGTTGTGTACAAGTAGAGGAGAATGTCTCCAATGTTTATTTGTATCCATTAACGTGTGAGCTGACCTTCCCAGGTACAGCATAGGTCCTTGAGGGTCAGAGTCCACATCTTAGAAACAACCTGTCAGAATGCTTTGTTGGTGTTGTTCAGTCGCTAAGTCGTGTGTGACTCTTTTGGGAGCCCATGGACTGTAGCCCACCAGGCTCCTCAGTCCATGGGATTCTCCAGGCAAGAATACTGGAGTGGGTTGCCATTTCCTCCTCCAGGGGATCTTCCTGACCCAGGGATCAAACTCTCGTCTCCGGCTTGGCAGGCGGACTGTTTACCACTGAGCCATCTGGGAAGCCTGTCATAATGCTTTAGACTCAAAAAGTAGTCATTGAATTAGAGGACTAATTTCTTTGCATGTTGTCATCATACTGGTCTCCTCAACTGGCGTATGGGGATAAAACTCCTTCATAGAATTGTTTTGAAGAGTCAGTGGGGCAGTTTATGAAAGCACTTAGCCCAGTACTTGGTTAAAACGCAATACATGTTAGCCGTTGTTCAGTCATATTAATTTATAATGCTCATCGGCAGTGATGTGATACTACCGTGCTTCCTTTCTTGCGCGTGGACTCCTCTTCCTCTCCCACACTGCACTGGGCCACGATGCCAAAAAGATGATGAAAAGTCACTGCCTCTCAAGAGCAAATCTGCCATTTTTGTCCTTGCTCTCAGTAGTCCCTGGACTCTTAGCCTGTTTCTAAGCTGCCCTTGGAATTAAATAATGAATTAGATAGAATGTTAGCATGTGTGTTGTATGTGTTTATTAAGCTGAATTAATACTTCTAGACTGTCAGAATTTTATCCTTCAGGCATGTGTGTTGTGTGTGTTTATTAAGCTGAATTAATACTTCTAGACTGTCGGAATTTTATCCTTCAGCTTTTTATAATAAATTAGCAAAATGGAAATAAGTATGGTGAAACTACTTGAAGAGTTTTTTTTAATCAAACATACACTCATTTCCTCTTCTAGGGTGTGTGTTGTTTTTTATTTGTTTGTTCATAGGGAAACTTTTTTTTCTTTGGGGCATTTATAAGCTTTTGAACGTATGTTTGTATTTTTCTTTTTTCCTTTGAGCTGGTTAAGGTAGCATGATGATAAAGAAAAGGGAAGGTTAACAAGGTTTTGATGGCAAAATTAAAGCTTCTAAGATTGGGTATTATCTTATTGTGTTGAAAGACTCCAAGAAAGGTTGGTTCTACATTCACACTGTTGAATATACTGTTTTGTTGGGTTTTTCCAGTATGAATCTGATGAACAGGAAAAAAGTGCCTATCAGGAATATGACAGTGACAGTGATGTTCCTGAGGAACTGAAACGAGATTTCGTTGATGAGCAGACAGGCGATGCTCCTGTGAAAAGGTAATTATTCTTAGGTTGTATGGTATTTCACATTTTATGTTACATGCTTAACACATAGGATTTACTTGCAAGATTAAGAAAAAACAAACCTCAAAAATTAAATTTTCTTTTGGTTATAATGTCACATGACAAGTTAATATATTTTAAAAATGATTCCTGAAAGGCTGAAAATGTAGTTTGTTTTTTTGTTTTTTTTTTATATAATGGGCATAACCTAAGAGCTCTTAATTTAGAGATCAGTAGCTTTTTCAGAAAAACAGACTTGCAATTTATAGAATCAGTACCACCATGGAAGGCAGTTTATGCCTCACATAGATCAGTTTGTTTCACATTGATTTCCTTTTCCTCAAGGAGGAAAACAGTCATTTGTTTTGTATGTGGAGTTCCTGCCTCAGTCTAGTGAACAGAGAAAAATCTTCCCAGTGTCATTGATATTTGCTATTGGAGCCTTTTATTAATGTTCCTTTTTTTGTACTTGAGTTTTTGTTTTATGATTAACTGTCTTCTTCAAAAACTATGATAACCATATAAGAATTTTTGTCACCTTCTTTAAATTGGGCCTGATTCTGATTTGTGAGTAATGTCATGACTATCAGACACTGAATGACCACAAATATATTTTTAAGGACAGATTTACATACCCTCTTTCCTACCCTTTACCCTCTAAGTACCTAGTTAATACTTGGTTGATTTGACACCTTGACTGATATAATCTCTCACCTCAAAAATGAGAAACTCATATAATTGGGAAAATTTATTTCCATTGGTTTGCACAAATGTATGACATATACATCTGTGATCCATTTTGAACTGAGTAGAACTATTTTGTTGGACTTCTTCATCAGATGTTTTGAGTATGTTTTTGCTGAAAAGAAAACTAATTAAATTGAACAAACAGCTTCCATTTACATGTGTACATATGTACTCCCATTCTTGGTGGGTTTTACAGCCCCTTAAACTTTGACCCTTAAGAAATATACACAATGTAAACTCCTAATTGCAGCCAGCCAACCAGTTGACAGTTACTGTCAATTTCAACTTCTCAGTGTCTCTTGAATTTATTAAAATTCTTGTATTTCACTGCCACCATCCTAGTTCAAGGAAAAGTGTCTATGCAGATCATTGAATCAATCCCCTTCCCTTGGCTTCCCATCTCTAGTCTTAACCCTTTCTAATCCATTCTTGGATACAAATTTAGATTTTTCTTTCATATACAAATTTGACTGTGCCTTTTTCCTAGCTAAAATGCTTAATGGCTCACCACTGCAATTAAGATAAGGTTCATGCTCTTTGTCATCATGACGTTCCGTTGTTTTCGATGGTCTGGCCTTTACTTTTCCTTCTGCCCATGCATTCTCCAGGCTACCACTGTCAACTCCTTATGCCTCTCTGAGTATATTGCTTTCTCACCTCTAGCCTTGTTACATGTTGTCCCCTTTTCTTCTGTACTTACCATATATCTTCTGCTTTTCCTTTGAATTTACTACTGTCACCCCAACCCTGCTGCTGCTGCTGCTAAGTCGCTTCAGTCGTGTCTGACTCTGTGCGACCCCATAGACGGCAGCCCACCAGGCTCCCCCGTCCTTAGGATTCTCCAGGCAAGAGCACTGGAGTGGGTTGCCATTTCCTTCTCCAATCACCGCAACCCTAGACTTTACCATTATACTTTATACCTATTTCAGATTCTAAGTGAAGTGTCTTTCATATCTGTAGGTCTGAAATCAGGATGCTTGATACAGTTGATGTGTAATTTCCCTAGAACACTTTTTTGTTTTTTAAATGACATATCTTCTTTTTTGTTTTTTATTTATTTAATGACATATAGTTGATTTATAATTTTGTGTTAGTTGTCAGTGTACAGCAAAGTGATTCAGTTATGCATATATATGTGTATATATATATACATTCTTTTTAAAAATTCTTTTCCATTATCATTTATCATGAGGTATTGAATACAATTCCCTGTGCTATACAATAAATCCTTGTTTTTTTATCTATTTTATATGCGGTGGTGTGCATCTGTTAATCCCATATACCCAATTAAACTCCCCACCACTTCCCCTTTGATAACCATAAGTTTTTTTTCCAGTGTCTGTGAGTCTGTTTTTGTTTCATAAATGAGTTCATTTGTATTGTTTTTTAGATTCCACTATAAGTGATATCCTATAGTATTTGTCTTTCTTCGTGTGACTTACTTAACTTAGTGTAATAATCTGTAGGTTCATCCATGTTGCTCCAAATAATATTATTTCATTCTTTTTATGGCTGAATAGTATTCCATTGTATGGGTGTGATTGTCTGTGTATGTGTGTGTGCATATGTGGGGGTGTGGGTTTACATACACACACACACATACACACACACACACTTTTATCTATTCATCTGTAGATGGATACTTAGGTTGCTTCCACATCTTGGCTATTGTAAATAGTGCCACTGTGAGAATTGGGCTTCATGTATCTTTTCAAATTAGAGCTTTCATCTTTTCTAGATATATGCCTAGGAGTGGGATTGCTGGGTCATGTAACTCTATTTTTAGATTTTTAAGGAACCTCCATATAGATCTCTATAGTGGCTGCGCTAATTTACATTCCTACCAACAGTGTAGGAGGGTTCCCTTCTCTTCACTGTCTCTCCAGCATTTATTATTTGTAGACTTTTGATGATGGCCATTCCATCTGGTTTGAGGTGATAGCCTCACTGTAGTTTTGATTTGCCTTTCTCGAATAATTGGCAGTGTTGAATATCGTTTCATGTGCCTGTTGGCATCTGTATATCTTCCTTGGAGAAATGTCTGTTTAGGTCTTCTGCTTATTTTTTGATTGGGGTGTTGTTTTTTTGTTATTGATTTCTATGTGCTGTTTGTATATTTTGAAAGGTTAGCCCTTGTCAGTCCCATCATTTGCAAATATGTTCTCCCAATTCATGGGTTGTCTTTTAATTTTGTTTATGGTTTCCTTTACTGTGCAAGATTGTAAGTTTGATTAGGTCCCATCTGTTTATTTTTGCTTTTATTTCTATCGGCTTGGGAGACCTAAGAAAACATTGCTCTGATTCAGTGACACAGCTTCTTTTAGTGGTTGATAATGTGTGAGAACTGAAGAAATACATTATAGTCCTTTATTTCTTGGCTTAATGATTTCTCTTCCCCTCTGTAAGGACCGGAGGATCATCTCTGTATCGCCAACTGATACATGGTAAGATTTTCAATAGCTAATTAGTGAAGGAAGGCTATATCCTAAGCTGAATAACTTATTGACTTACTACTTGCCAACCCTAATTTGAAATCTGTTTTGTTTTCTCATATCAAGTGTTTCTCGAGAGACCCTAAAAAGCAGGAAGAAATCAGATTACAGTCTAAATAAAGTGAATGCACCCATCTTAACAAATACAACATTGAATGTAATAAGGCTTGTTGGTAAGTAGCTATTCCTTTTTTAAAAAAATTATTATAGCAGTTAGATTAGTCTACATTTATTACCAAATGGATTTTCATTGTGCAGTCCAGTACCCACCACAGTGAAGAATTTAAGATTGTCTTATGTCAGTGCTTTCTCATCTTAATTGTTCCAAATAGTAATACTAATGTCAGCTTTTCTTTTTTAGTTAACTACTAATATTTGTGTCTTCCACTTTTTGTAAAATATTCCAATTAATAGAAATCTAGTGGAAAAATTGTCTGTGTGAGTTAGAGGTCCATATGAGATAATGGTAGTACCAGTTTTGTATTTCTACAGTATTTTGTATTTTATTGTTTCACTGATATTCACAGTCTTGTCAGATAGGCAGAGTGAACAGTGATTGTTCTGGCATTTTTCAGACACAAGAGTTCTACAAGCTAAATGTTCACACCATGGGAAGTGTTATTCATGTTACAGATAAGACCCTTATTGATGATTTTGTAGAAGGCAAATAACCTAGAAATGCCATATGAAATATTTAAGTTTGAAGATGATAGGGATATTTAATATCGGTACTTCAGCATTTTATATGCTATCTCAACCTTTGTGTCTCACAAATAAGTCTGTACGTTTGACAAATAAGTTACAGAGATGTCTTCTCATGTTAATTAAGTTACCTATACCAGTCAGGAATCTTAGTGACTTCTGTAAAAATCTCTGTGTTCTATTTATGGAGATGATAATTTCCTGTTGCCTAGTTTAATGACTCTTAGCTCTAATAAAAAAAGTTTGTGTTCCCAAAGATAATTTCTAAATTTCATTAATGAATGGGATAAAGATGGAAGTTTCTTTTTTTAGAAGTCTGACTTTCTTTAGGAAAAATAGTGTGGAAAAGTAATAATGAATTGAGCAGAAAAGAAAAAGTTTATATTTTTATGACACAGAAAAATGGCAGATTCTAAAAAGCTATTATATGGCTGGTTATTGCCAGGGAATTAGCTTTTCTTCCTTATCCAAGAGAGCTAACTGAACCTACAATCATGAGTTATTCTCTAGAATTTATAGTCAGAATTAGAAGAATTCTGAGGAGATGATCTTGTATGCTGCTGCTGCTGCTAAGTCGCTTCAGTCATGTCAGACTCTGTGCGACCCCATAGACGGCAGCCCACCAGGCTCCTCTGTCCCTGGGATTCTCCAGGCAAGAACACTGGAGTGGGTTGCCATTTCCTTCTCCAATGCATGAAAGTGAAAAGTGAAAGTGAAGTCGCTCAGTCGTGTCCGACTCAGCGATCCCATGGACTGCAGCCTACCAGGCTCTTCCGTCCATGGGATCTTGTATAATTTCCCATAAAATGAGGATGTCTTTCTCTACTGCATCTAATATATGTTGGCCATCTAGTAGTCTCTGTTTCATGTCTTGCTATTGCTGAAACCATTATTAGTTTGCAAGACTCCTCATTCTGGTCTTAGACTGATATAATTGGTAGAAATCTCTCCTTCATAGTAAACCACAATAACTGTCTAATTCTACCTCTTGGTCTTAGATATGCCCTTAAAAGCAAAAAGAGTTTAAGTCTATACTTTTTTTCTCCTTTTTTCCCATGTGGTCACTTTTCTGATATGTGGTGGTAGCTATAGTGTCCTTCCTTTCCTTTTGCTTCCCTTTCCCCAGTCCATTCTTCAGAGTCAGTGTGCTTAGTTCCTCGGAGAAGGCGATGGCACCCCACTCCAGTACTCTTGCCTGGAAAATCCCATGGGTAGAGGAGCCTGGTAGGCTGCAGTCCATGGGGTTGGGAAGAGTCGGACATGACTGAGCGACTTCCCTTTCACTTTTCACTTTCCTGCATTGGAGAAGGAAATGGCAGCCCACTCCAGTGTTCTTGCCTGGAGAATCCCAGGGATGGGGGAGCCTGTTGGGCTGCCATCTTTGGGGTTGCACAGAGTCAGACATGACTGACGTGACTTAGCAATAGCAGCAGTAGCAGTGCTTAGTTCCCTTATATGGTCCTCATTGTTGGATATTCCAAAGTCCTTGTCATCCTTATCAGTCCTCTGTACTCACTGTAGATTACAGTGTCTGGACCACTGCTTGAGATGTAGTTGAATGAAGTCAGTTTGTGCTCAGTTATGTGGAAGTAACAAAACACCCTAAAACATCAGTGGCCTTATGATTTATCACGATGCATATTGACTCCTGAGCCTCTTAGTTCTGCCCCATGTGTGTCTTCATTCTGCGATGCAGGCTGAAAAAGTAGCACTGATCTGGGATATGGGGAGAACAAGAGCTGAGCCATATTATGACTCTTAAAGCTGCCACTCTGATGTGCTGCCCTGACTTCCTGTAACATGTCACTGGTCGTAGCAAGTCAGGCTTGACCCGTGGTAGAGAAGTGAACTTCTGTCGCAGGAAGGAACTGCCAGTCCAGGGCGGTGGACAAGGATGCATAATCCTCTTCCAGGGAGTGGAGGTGGGAAAGAACAGATAGTTGGGGAAAATAATACAGTCAACCACATTAAATGGTAACTTAACCACATTTAAGGTAAGTTATCTCCTTACCTAGTTCACAAAGGACTAGCGGTCATCATTGTTGCCTTCTACCCTAAAAGACATATATTCAGTCAAAGCAAATAGGAAGCCACAACAAAATTGAGGAGGGGAAAGTCATGTTTTATTCAACTGTGTTCATGTTAAGTCGCTTCAGTCATGTCCGATTCTGCGACCCTATGGACCCCACCAGGCTCCTCTGTCCATGGGATTCTCCAGGCAAGAATACTGGAGTGGGTTGCCAGGCCTTCCTCCAGGGGATCTTCCTCACCCAGGGATTGAGCTTGAGTCTCTTACATCCCCTGCATTGGCAGGCAGGTTCTTTACCACTAGCACCACCTGGAATGCAGACAAATCAGAAGGAACAACACATTCTGTTTTTCTCATTATTCTAAGAAAGGGATATGATAATGATAGAAGTGTGCTGCTGGAACTAAATTCAGAAGACAATAACAACAAATTCTTCCATAAGGATCACTGACCAACACAGAGGACATTGTTTTTGAACAGTGGCTTTATAGAAACAGAAAAACTTCATTCTGTGGCTCTTTAGTATAGCAGGTGTGTTAAACCTGAGCAGTCCTGAATAGGACTTATTCAGGGAATCTGACCATCGTAATTTCAGTCTTCTTCCCACTGGATCTTTTACTAGAGTTGTCATTAGGGCACAGTGCATAGGATGACCATCTGACTCTCATGTCTTTTCATTTAGGGCTGGGATTAGGTGCTGCCGCTATTCCTCAGTAGACTCATGCCTACCACTTTCTCTCTGCCTGGGGTGTCTATATCTTCATTTTGTACATATTCATAAAGTAGACGGAGAAGGCAATGGTACCCCACTCCGGTACTCTTGCCTGGAAAATCCCATGGCAGTCCATGGGGTCGCTAGGAGTTGGACACAACTGAGCGACTTCACTTTGACTTTTCACTTTCATGCATTGGAGGAGGAAATGGCAACCCACTCCACTGTTCTTGCCTGGAGAATCCCAGGGATGGGGAAGCCTGGTGGGCTGCCGTCTATGGGGTCGCACAGAGTCGGACACGACTGAAGCGACTTAGCAGCAGCAGCAGCAGCAGCATAAAGTAGAACTTTAAGGGAACCACTCACTGAGGGGTCTCCGACTAGTAAATAACAGTACTCCATCCCCTGTTGTTATTGCATAGAAATACTTGAAGGTAATACTGGCAAAGCTAATGTCTCTTCTTACAAAGCCAGTACAGTTGTGTAAATAAGCTAGATTAATTTTTGGTGCCTGGGAAGATGAAGGAACTCATTCTCAGTGGTTGGGAAGCACATTTGAGAACATTAAAGGCGTATACAAAGTGTCCTTTTTAAGTAGTGTTTATTTGGCAGATATTTAGGAGAGAGTAGACAAAAAGAGTGTAACGAGGCTCCCCAGTCCTACACACACACACATGCGGGTGGTGCCTAAATCTATTGGAAAGGCTTGGGGTCCTTCACAAGTACAGGGGACCAACCAGAATGCTTGCTTGTGAAAAGAGAAAATCCTGTCAGGCTGAGAATTTCTTGCAGACAGGCAGAGAAATTTTAAGGTGTATATCTCATCACTGAAGTAGCTTTGTTATCCACCATTTTCTCTACTGGAGGCAACTCTCATGTGAGCAGCTATGGTTAAGTCTGAGGGGCAGAGGATAGGGTGCCAAAACCTATGCTTATAAAACCTGCAGACCTTACAACAAAATTATTACCTTAGCAGCTGGAAAGAATACACACCAACCCATGCACAGGATTTAACATTACCGGGATACATACACAAGGGACGTTTAGTCAGACTGTGGCAGAGTGGCAGTGTATATGACGGAGGAAACACAGACTTCAGAGGGAAAAAATCTCTTTTCACTGGTACATTCTTATAGGTGGGACATTGATATTTTCATTTTATCACAGAGTGTTTTAAATTGAAAAAGTAATGTGTGAAAATGGTTAAAAATTAAAATACCCCAAGGTAGAAACAAAGCCCTGACCTCCAATTCACCTTTCTCATTTGTAGCATTTCCAGTTGGCCTATATGTGCTATTTATACCCATTGAGGATCTCTCAACTCAGTGCACTGTTCTAAGGAGAACAAACATCCTTCCAGCTCAGATCCTGTTCTTGCTTTTGCCCCATCAGATTGTTAGCTCCTATACAAGAAGAGGAAAGTTTGCCATCTTTGCAGCATATAGAGCACCCAGCCAAATGCTTTTTGCTTCTGTAGCTACTCAATAAATTTTACACTGAGAACTCTTTAATTTTTTAACACACACACACACACACTGTCAGCATTTCTTTTTCTTTTTACCTCGAATTCACTTCTCTGCACAGGGGCTGTGTCTCACTGACTAAATCCCCCAGGTCCCCTTCCCTGTGGTCCTCACACTCCTCTCTCTGCATTCCCTACGATGAGCTCGTAAGGCAGGCCCAGTCTTGTTCCTCTGGATTGTAGTCCTTGTCCACTCTGCTGCTTGGTTTCTTCTCCAGCCCCTCTGTGTGCCTCCTTCCCTTGAGTATACAGGACTCAGGGTCTAGATTTAAGGTGAGAGGGTTTTTGTTTTTTGCTTTTTAAAAAAATTTAAGTATAGTTGATTTACAGTGTTTCAGATGTATAGGAAATGATTCAGTTTCATATACATATATATAGCACATATATACACATACATATATATGTATATATTTCTTTTTCAGATTGTTTTCCATTTTATAGACTGTTACAAGATATCGAATATAGTTCCCAGTGCTGTACAGTGGGTCCTTGTTGTTTATTTTATATATAATAGTGTGTTTCCATTAAACCCAAATTCCCAATTTTTTCTCTCTTACCCTTTGGTAACAATAAGTTTGTTTTCTATGTCTGTGAGTCTGTTTTGTAAATTAGTTCGTTTGTATCGTTTTTTAGATTCCACATATAAGTGATATCATGTGGTTTTTGTCTTTGTCTGACTTGACTTAGAATGATCATCTCTAGACCCATCCGTGTTGCTGCAAAGGGTGAGAGAGTTTAAACAGTGCTTCCCATGTGAAGCTTTTCCTCATCTCCAGATTAGGTTAGATTCTCTTCATGTAATACCCTAAATATATATATGTCTCCCATTTTGCCTTCCTCATGAGTATATTTATTTTATTTAGCAGAGGTAGCTAAGACATTTTGCTCTCTTATTATACGCTATGTAAACATTTGACAAGCATTTTCTCATGAGTTCTTCAGAGTACCTTTTTAATATACAGTCAATTGAAGCCTGGTGATAAATAACATGCCTTATATGTCACACAGGTTGTCTGATCCTAGAGCCGGTAAGCTCTTGACTCCATGCTTCATAGCCCTAGTAGAGGATGTCAGGAGTGTCAGTTCCTGGACAGAGGTCAACACGGTGATAGTAGAGGTTGGAGGCAGGAGTAGGAACTTCATGAAGTTTGTTATTTGGGAGACATCTTTCTTGGTTATCTGGGCTACCTATTAGGTGACTTTCCTCTGTGTTCCTAAAGCATGCTGCCTCTGTGCTTCTGTTGTGAACTCTGGAGAGGAAGAGAGGGTGCCGTGTATCTGAACTACAGACCACATTTTCTCAGCTCAGCTGACTAACTTCAGAACCGTGCTTCTGTATTTTTATCAAGGTGGCTCCTCTCACGGTAACACGGGCGTGTGTACATGCATGCTCAGTCGTGTCCGACTCTTTGTGACCCCGGGGACGGTAGCCCGCCAAGCTGCTCTGTCCATGGGATTCTCCAGGCAAGAGTACTGGAGTGGGCTGCCATGCCTTCCTCCAGGGGATCTTCCCAACCCAGGGATCAAACCCGCATCTCCTGCACTGCAGGCAGGTTCTTTACCACTGAGCCACCGGGGAAGCCTTCACAGTAACACATTAATTAGTAAAGAAGAACCTGTGGTAAAAAGCAAATGTCTCCCACCCACCTACTGCTCCCTCTCAATAGTATGGAGGCAATTTCTTGGTTTCTTTCTGATTGTCTTTCTACTAATTGTAATTTCTCAGAAAAAGGTACTAAGAAGTACATGTTTTGAATCCTTGTCAGTCTAAATACGTCTTTATTCTGCTCTTCATGGAATGACAGTTTAGTTGTGTATAGAATTGTCGACTGAGAATTACTTTTCCTTAGAAAGTTGAAATGTCTGGTGTTCTATTATTCATTTTATTGCAGGTGAATTTCTTCTGTCTGAAAGCTTTTATGGTTTTTCCTCCTGATGTTTCAGAATCCTCTCTGGGGTCTCTGTGAGTTCTTTTTCATTAAGCGTGTTGGGTAGTTTGTTGCCCTTTCAGTCTAATGGTTCATGTGTTTCTCAGCTGTGAATGTTTCTTTGATTTCTGCCTCCCCATTTTCTTTAATCCCTTTTTCTTGGATTTCCCCTCACTCAAGTGTTCAGTCCCTTAAGTTCGCCCTTTACGTCTCTCATATTTCTCTAATATCAATATTTTTCTGTATTCTTGTCTTTTTGCTATACCTTCTGGTAGACTTCCTTTTCCCATTTCTTTAATTTAAAAAAAAAATCACATTTTTAGTAACTTTAAATACTTAAGAACCCTTCTATACTCTTTTTCTTCCTGCCACGTTTGCCTATTATATGGCTTTACATAATTACTGTATTTCCTCTTCTTTAGCTTCAGTTGTTTTCTTTTCTCTAGCATCAGCTTTTCTTTTTACTGTCATTCTGAATTTTCCTCATGAGCCTGGTGACTTTCAGTTATTTATCCCTAAAATAGAAGGCCTGGATAGCCATTGTGGGTGTCCTCTGCTGAGTAATTAGAACTGTGTAGGAGCTGGCTCTTTCTCCTTAGTAGGTATTCTAACTGGGAACTTTGTATAGAGTAGGGCAGGTCTGGGTAGATGGCAACCCACTCCAGTATTCTTGCCTGGAGAATCCCATGGACAGAGGAGCCTGGTGGGCTACAGTCCACAGAGTCGTAAAGAGTCGGACACAACTGAGCAACTTCATTCACTCACTCACTCACTCACTTTACATTATGGGGACAGATCTCCAGATTCCCAGAATGAGAAAGATTTTAATCTGTAGTGCCAATAGCCACACTAGAAACCTTAGCTTTTCTTTTATTTTTTTAAGTTTGTTCAGTTAAGTGAATTTGCCAGTGTTGGGGGTGGGGGTGTGTTGTTTATTCTTTACTTCTTTTAGAAAGAACTCCTAGGGGGCTTTATTTTGCTTTTGTCTGGGACATTCTGGCAGCTATATAGTAGTCCCCCCTTATGTGTTGAGATATGTTCAAAGATCCCCAGTAGATGCCTAAAACCATAGGTCATGGCAAACCCTACATAGATGATGTTTTTTCTTCTGTACACATACCTGTGGTAAAAAGTTTATAAATTAGGCTAGGCACAGGAAAAGATTAAAAAGCCATACGAATAATAAAATAGAAAAATTATAACATATGCTATAATAAACGTTATATAAATGTAGTCTTTCTCACACAGTACCTTACTGTACAGATTCAGTGCCTTTACCATCTTAGCTAAGCACTTATTGCTTTGGTTGAAACTTTTGCAGTCCAAGGTGTGACAACGAAAACTAGCACAAATTTCTTTTTCCTTCTTCATGGTTTCACAGAAGATTCAATCTTACCACAGATCTTAGCATCCTCAGCATATGATTTTTTTTTTCTTTCATTATTAAGTTGTGAACGTCCACCTTTTCACTCAAAGGAGGTACTGTACAGCTTCTCTTTGGCAGATCCGAATTGCCAGCATCACTTCTCTTGCATTTGGGGGCCATTTTAAAGTAAAATCAGAATTCCTTAAACACAGGCACAGAGATACCACAACAGCTGATCTGATAACTGAGATGGCTACTAAGTGACTAGCAGGCAGGATGTGCTGGTCAAAGGGATGGTGCCAGACAGCGTGAGGTTTCAGCATGCTGCTCAGAGCAACACTCGACTTAAAAGTTATGACTTGTTTATTCCCAGAATTTTCTATTTACTGTTCTAGGAGTGAGGTTGACTGTGGGTAACTGAAACCACAGATAAGGGTAGGGGAGGCTACAGTACTGTAACTGCTGATGAGGAACAGTAACTAGGGCGTGTGGACAGGTACTTTGTTCCATATGTAGATCTTCAGTCCATCCATCCTTTCTCAGCCCCATGTCTTGTTCCTGTTCCTTTGCAGTACCTGTTGCTTCTAAGCAGTCACGTCTTATCAGACAGCTTCCACATCCTTTGTGGTTCTCTTTGTCCATCGTCTTGCTCCCATCTACTCTCTGTCACCTAGTACAGACAGGGATTGGGAAACTGTAGCCTGCAGGCCAAATCAGTCTGACTGCCTGTTTTTGTAAATAAAGTTTTATTGGAATACACCCATGCTCATTTGTTTACCTGTCATCCATGGCTGCTTGTGTGCTGTGAGGGGAGAGTTGAATAGTTGAAACCAAGACTAGCAGAGCTGAGTATCTGCCCCAGAGACTGAATGACATACAAAGCCTAAGCTATCTAGTCTTTGGTCCTCTACTGGAAAGGTTTGCCAACCCCTGGTCTAGGAATGTTTTGAGATTTATCATTTTCTGGTGAGCATACGTACCTGCCTTTACTTTCTCAGCCACTTCTCTTTATAGGAATTTAAATGATTGTAAAATTCTTTTTTAGTTCAATAATACTGAGGGAGTGCATACATTCCCTCAGGCCTCTAAAGGCCTACTCGACCCTGTAGAACTGGAAAGACAGATTTCTTACTCTTCTCTGTGTTAGTATACTGGCAGCCTGCTTCTCAGTGACTGCCTTCCGTGTCTGGCCCTGTGAAGTCATGGAGGGGCTCTGTGAGAGAGCAGGGACTCTGTGTAGTTCCTTGTGTCTTAACACAAGACCGTGAACATAGTCAGCTTTCAAAAAGTGTTTGTTGAATGTACTGAATGATTATGTTTCCTTTTTTTTCAGACTGGTTGGGATCATCTGGTTTTTTTTTTTTTTTTTTTCTGAATGCATATTTAAAATAGCTTTTACCTATTAATTCATTTTTATATCCTTTCTTAAGATGACTTATATGAAGAATGGTTAATCTTATTAGGAATGGAGAGGAGCTTTGTATTCTGGATATGTGTCAATCCAGATGTTGTCTACTATTCACCTTCTAGAAATGTTCTTTTACAGACTAAAGTAATATTATCTACTTTTTCATTTTTTTTTCTTTACAGTATCACATTATTTAATGGGTAAATAGTTGCAGTTTAAATAGTGATGTGTTTGCAGTCGATGAAATGTCTTCATAGTGATCCAGAATGTTCTATGAGTGTATTTTCAAAATATTTTTCAATTGAGATTTAAAAAAAAAAAATCTCGATTATGTGAAATTATTACAAAAAATAATTCTGAAACAAAAGACTTGTAAACAGGAGTAAGAATAGAATCTAAATTGATGGGTTTTTTTTTTACTCTGATATGTGTGTGTGCTTGTCTTTCTGACCGTCCCATTATTTAAACTCATTTCTCGTGTAAATTAAGACAGATACACTGAGTTCTTAGATAATAAAGAAATGATGTAGATATTTCTACATTTACTCTAAAGTAAATTTGTCATTTTTTTTCTGCTGCAGTTAATATGTTTTCTCTTGAATTCTGGTGTCCTCAATAGTACCAGTTTAAAATGCATAGCAGTTCCATAAAGTAGAGATGGCTCCTGAATGCTCATTTGGAAATAAAGCAAATAGCCTGTTTTAACAACTTCTGCAGAAAAGCATTTTTTATAGATCTGCTTCTTTCCCTGTTATTTCCTTTAAAAAACACAATTCAGTACTCATTATTGGGTGTTATTTGATTCAGCCCATCTCCCATGCACCTTTCAAACACATGAACAAGTTTATAAATGCAGAAATTTGAGGTTTTAAATGTTTTTATGTAACTGTATCATACGTGTAGAGGAAAAAGAAAGGAACACTGGCATCTCCCAAAGGAAGGAATGAGGAGGACGTGTTATTGACACTTTGAGACTGTTGAGCTCTGATGTGGTGATAAAGAAATGTTCTTGGCCTCCGATGGCAGATTTCACAGGGCTAGGATCCGGGGGAACGGGGAGTGTCTTCCACATTTTCTTCTTGTTTGTTTGTTTTTTACTTTTGCTACATGTGTATAATATGCTTATGAAAAGAACCCCACTTTTTCTCAGAATACATTGTCTTTTGTCTTATTACACCTAAACATTTTTGAAGAAATTGTTTTAAATGGAATCTCCAAGAGATGAGGAGCTATGTTGGCTTTGTATACAGAGTCATTGTAGAAGAGTTCAGGAGTTCCATAAATGTAAGGCAAACAGTAAAATATAATGACATGAGAAGTTTATATAGGTATTTTTTTTTTCCTTTTTTAATCAGTGCCATCCTGTAGTACTTTCCAAGATGGTATAACTCTTCTATATCAGCACTGTCCAGTATAGTAGTCATTAACTACAAATAAATGAGCTACAAATAAATGTTGAGTACTTGAGGCATGGCTGATATGACTAAGGAATGTAATATTTCATTAAAAGTATTTTGGTAAAGTATTTTTATGGTTTCTTAATTGGAGACTAACAGATTTTAATTTTGTGCTATTATTTTTTTTTCTTTTCAGGTAAATATATGCAGATGATGAACATTCTTAAGCCAATTGCTTTCGATGTTATCCATTTCATGTCTCAGCTCTTTGATTATTACTTGTATGCAATATATACCTTTTTTGGTCGGAATGATTCAGTAAGTCAGTCTTTTGGGGGAGGAGTCTGTTTCTTTTAAAATTTGTTTTTGTAAATGTAAAGTTCATTCTCTCTGTATAAAATACACAAATAACATTATTTTGAAAATTATCCATCCAAAATGCAACAGAATTATTGATACCAGCCTTTTGTGTGCCCAGTTGCCTTGTTTAAAATATATTAGTTTTAAGCTTTGATATAATGGACATATTGTATGTTATTCACATTTTTGGCAGAAAAAGTGCAGCATCTCTGTCTAACTTTGATGTATTTTGGCAGTGAAAATGTGCAGGTTGCTTTGTTTAAATCTGTCTTGGTGTATATTTATTACAATAAATGAAACATTTTAAGTACTGGCTAACAACCATAGCAGGCACTGTACCTTCAGAAGATAATGGCAAATATTTTTAAAAATAATATGAAAATCTTTGAACTGAACCATCTGCCTGCCATAGAATTAATATTTCTTGTACCTCCTTTATGTGCTTACAAAGATCTTGTTGAGTTTTATCTTTTTCTACTCCTAAGGAGAACAGCACAGTATTAAGCAGGTAACTGATCTGATATTTGGAAATTACTAGGTTTTTGACAGATTTTTTTTTTTTTTATAAAAGCATAGCATTGGATTTTATGAACATATCCTAATACTAATTTTTCACATACAATATTTTATACCTTTTCAAAAACTTGTGAGTTTTAATGGATGACTATATTCATCATACAAAATACTCATATTTTCACCATGATCACAAGTATATCAAAGACATGATCTTTTAATATAGGATCTGAATTTGCTGTGTTCTTAACTCTGCAAAATTAGAATACTAACATAATCAGAGACTTAAGTTGCTGCAGAATTCATGTCACTATAAAATAGGTACTAATTCATTACACAATGCTCAATAAATATTAAAGAAGAAAGCCCTTCTGGAGTTTTAGCTAATTGTTAGCATCTTTTAGTCTTCTAAATCAGTTTTACTGTATCTTCTTAGACTGTGCCTCTAGAGCAGTGCTGGCCAGGAGAAGTTTTGCAATAATGGAAATGTTCTATATTTGTACTGCCCAATATGGTAACCACAAGCCACAGTGTCTTTTGAGCACTTAAATGTGACTGGTATGATTGGGGACTGATTTTTCATTGTACTTGATTTTAGCTGGTTTATATTTAAATTAGTCACATGTGACTTGTGACTATCATATTGGTTAAAATAGTTCTGTTCCGGCTTGAACATTTGTCAGGATAGACCATATTTCTGGGCCATGAAACATGTTCTAATGAGTTTAAAAACCATAGAAATCATATAGGATATATTTTCTGATGTCAGTATAATTAAATTAGAAAGAAATAACAAAATGGGAAAACTGAAATATTTCAAAATTAACACACATCTAAATAAAGATTGGGTTAAATAAGAAACCACTAGAGAAATTAGAAACTATTTCAAAGTGAATGATAATGGAAACACAACATACCAAAATTCGTGGAGTGGAGTTAAATCAGTGCTTAAAGGGAAGTATCTGATATTCGGCTCTACCTCTTCTTTTCCAGTCTGTTTGCCTTGTATTTTTTATTCTGTAGGCCTCATACATATATATATATATATATATATATATATATATCTGTATGCTGGAGAAAAATTACAAAAGTTTGACCTCCAGCACAACGTGAAATAAAAGTGGTGCGAGCTGACGTCCTGTTCCCTCCTCCCTCATCTCTCCAGGATAGAAAGTGTTGAGCCTTTCACCATTGATTATGATGCCAGCTATTTTATAGAGTCCTATGATCAATGTTGACAAAATTCTCTTCTGTTACTGGTTTTCTGGATTGTGATTATGAAAGGATAAATTCAGTCATGAAAGGATAAATTCGTGTTATCATGAAAGGATAAAGTTTCTGAATCTAAGCAATCATAACTTTCTTCCCTAAAGAAATATATTAATATGATGAATTATGTTGGTTAATTTCAAAGTCGTATTTTAGGCTATTAAACCAGTCTTATATTCCCAAGACAAACACCACTTGGTCATGAAGGAATTTGGTAATATTTTCTTGTTGTTGTTGTTTGTTAAGTTGTGTCCAGCTCTTTGCAATTTCATGAGCTGTAGCATGCCAGGCTTCCCTGTCCTTCACTGTGTTCTGGAATTTGCTCAGACTCATGTCCATTGAGTTGCTGATGCCATCCATTCATCTCATCCTCTGTCATCCCCTTCTCTTTCCTCAATATTTTCTTAAGAATTAAAAAAAAAAAAATTCTGCCCATCAAGTTTATGAGTCTGTAGTTAGGTTTTCTGTGATATCTTTGGCTTAGAAATCAGTGTAATATTAGTCTCATAAAACAATTGGGAAACATTCTTTTTTATATTTTCTGAGAGTCTATGTAGGGCTAGTACTTTTTGAAGGTTTTTATTAAATTTAACAATTACTGCTTAATATTCTGTTTCTTCTAAGGTCAATTTTTATGAGTTTGTCAAGGAATTTGTCCATTTTATCTGGTTTGGTAAATTTATTGGCATAAAATTATTCATAAAATTCTCTTATTATCCTTTTAATGTTGAAGAATCTGTAGTGTTATCCATTCTCTCATTCTTGATACTGAAAATACGTGTCATCTCTGTTTTGTTTTTTCTGTGTCAGTGTGACCTTTCCCATCCTTGGGTTCTTTAAGTATATGAAAATCGTTAGGCTTTGTAGTTGAAAGTAGTAATCTGTGGGAAAGAAATTGTGGTGAATTCTCTCCTGATAAATTCATTAGATTGATTGATGTTAGTGTGACACATGTGTCAATAGCTCTCTTGTTCCCTTGAGGGTGAAGATTTGACTTCTTTCCCTGATATTTTGGTAATTTGGTGTTTGGAAACCCTCTGAACGCTAAGAATTTGAAGTTAAAACATTTGCAGGGTTCTCCCCAAAGTGATTTAATGTGCTTTTCGTTGTCTTTTTCAGTTGGAATCAACAGGACTAGGTCTTAGTAGTAGTAGACTAAGAACAACTCTAAACAGGATACAAGAAAGCCTCATTGATCTGGTAAGTAATCAATTGGAATCCATTCTTTTGGGTTATTTAAGATAGAAATTGGCCATCTAATCAGCTACATGTAAATGTATTTCTATACATATGTTAATTCCTAGTCCACTAATTGTTCCTAGTCCACTAATTGCCTGTAGGAAGTGAGATGGAGGTTTCTTATAGCCAGATGGAGAGAGAAAGCTAGTATACCCCAAAGAATATGATACTGGTTCTGTGTGCAGTGCAAGTTCAAAGAGAAGAAAGGTTTATCTTCAGAATTAATGTCTGAGAATGTCTAGAGGAGGATGCTCGACTTTGAAGAGCAGGCATGGGGTCAGTGAGGAAAAGGAGAAGGAATGGTATTCACATTAAGGTTCCGAGGCTGAGCAAGGGCCTGGTGGTGGGAGCAAGCCCAGCCCAAACTGACAGGTTTTTGTGATGGGGCATCTGTTTATGACAGAGAGTTGTGTTGCAAAGATTGTTTAAGGACCACTTTGTAAATGTCTTTAACATTTGAGACGTTTGGGTTTAATTGGCTATATAGTAGGGAGTCTTGATTCTTAACTGTCATGTGATGAAATGCATGTTTTAAAATGCTGTGTTAGCAAAACTGGGACTGATGCTCTATAGTATTTAAGCCAATACAAGCATTTAACATAAGAAAAAAATTTTTTTCTTATGCTTGGTCACTGTAGCCAGAGACGTGTGTTCTTCAGTGCTTTTCTCTGCATCCATGGATTTTCATCTTTATTCCTTCACTTGCCCAAATAAGCAATCACTTTTGCATAACCTCTATATTATGAGCATACTTCTTATTGAAGTTTTTGTAATCATTCTTTTAAGCAGTACTTATTTGGAATAATTATTATATATCATGCATTACTATAATAGTGGAAAGGTCATCAGTACACAGAGGTAATTCTCATCTTCTTGAAACTTGCATTTTACTGGGGCAGTGAGACAGATAAATATGTAAGAGTGGCAGGTCCTGATAAGTGCCAAGAAGAAAATGAAGCAGGGTGATGGGACAGTGCTCTTCAGACAGAGATATGAATAAAGTGAGAGAGCCGTGTGTGGATATTTCGTGTGAGCACTGTTTATGCAGAGGAAATAACCTGTATCTGTCTCATCCACTCCCCTTTACATTCGGAGATCTTTTTGCCCAGCACTTATTTTTAAAATACACATTCATATTCATAGCACTTACTTTTGTACACAGCATCTCTTCAATATATGTATATAAAGTAAATGAATAAACTTGAATCCTTGAGTTTGGTGTCACCTGGATTAACCTGGCTTGTTATCTTGGTCTTGTTGTCCACTTAATCCTGGTCTTCATTTGCAGAGTCAAAGCTTGTTTGACACAGTCATCAATTTCTTTTTTTTTGGTTTTGTGTAAAATCCGTCGTTGACTTTCAGCCCCATTGGCATTTATCCGTTTCGATTTTGCTTCTCCTTGTTTGACACTGAGTATAACCTTGACCTGAAGATCTTGTTTTCCAAATCTTAGCCTACAGCTGAATTATTTCGTGTCTCTGGCTGAATGCCTGATGATAGATGGGCCAAGATATACCACTAGAGTCATTCATGCTGGTGGTTCTCTGGTAGCTCTGCTAGTTACTAGCTTATGATTGTCAAGCCACAGTTCCAGACCTGACCCTTGAGGTGTGGATTTAATGCTGTCGTACAGCGTGTAATGAAATAGCCTGGTCCAGTAAACAGTGGCCAGACTAGCTGTTCTTTAAGACAAGCGGTCACCCATCTACTGGTAACAGTGTATCTGTAGCACCTGTCAGACCAGTTCTTGATGCACTGGAGACGTTTTTTCCTAAATTGGTGTAATAGTCAATTTTATGAATGCATTTTTTTGTTAAACCAGAGACAAACCCCTCCCTAATAAATAGAGTTTTCCTTTGGTACCTTGTCTTTTAAAGATATTTATTTGTTTGTTTTTGGCTGCACTCTGGGTCTTTATTGCTGTGCATGGGCTTCTCTGCTTGCGGCCCAGCGGGGCTGCTCTTCGCTGTGGTGTGCGGGCTTCTCATTGCGGTGGCTTCTCATCGCAGAGCACAGGCTCTAGGCTCACGGGCTTCCGTAGTTGTGGAATGTGGAATCTTCCCAGACCAGGGATCAAACCCGTGTCCCCTGCATTGGCAGGCGGATTCTCAACCACTGGGGAGGTCCCTAAACATAACTTTTTTTAAGACCTTATTCTTCCCATCTCTTAAATCAAAGACTGCACCTTGGACCAGAAGCTTGTGCAGGCTGGCGTTCCCCTTCACTGACTTTGACAGAGTCTCTCCAGAGTCCTGACTCCTCTGATGGATAAGACTCTATAGCAGTACACCAGAAGTTTTTCTGAAAATTTCCATTAGTTTCCAATGATTTACATGTTAAATTGTTATTCATACTGACAAGCATTGTTTTATTATTTTAAAAAATATATTTGTCGTTTACTAGACCTTGATCTCAGGTTTCCATAAGCTGGTATATAAATCATCTTCATTAATTTGTATCTACAATGGCAGAGAACATTAATTGGTTTCTTGCTATTCGATATATTTGTCTATTAAAACAAATTATAGCCTAATCAATCTGAAACCACTGAATGGAAATAGTATTTTTTCCTCATATTTCTCCTGTGTGTTCCTTAAAACTTTAATAAGCACTTTTTGGGTAATTTTCTCCATATATATATTTTTAAGTTTTGCTTGTCTTCAAGCTGTAAAAGGCAGAATCACATCATCATGTTCTTTAAAATGCCACCTGAAACTGCTTATCATGTAAATTCACTGTAAACTAAGAAAATTTGTTAGACACATCAAATAAAAGTCTAAAAAAAGATGGTGTAATAGTGAACAAGTAGGAAAAAGGGCTGGTGTAGGTGTTGGTGGTATCAGAAATGTGAATTTTTAGTTATCTACCTGGTGATGCTCAATTGTTTGCTTTAAGACCTTTGGCCAACTTTGGATCTTTGATGAGAGAAGTATTCTAAATTGATCCAGAAAAGTCCATAAATATGAATTTTCTTTGCGTTAGTACATTAGTGGCAGAAAAAGCTATAAATGTAACTTTCACTGTGAGAATAAAGATGACGGTTTCATTTCTTAAAGTCTTCAAAAGGCTGTATGTCCTTTCCTTACTCTCCTGGTATGAGCTGAAACATGGGTCCTGTTTAGAAGCTTTTCCGTTTAAGTGCGCAGTACGCACATACCATTTGCCTACGTCATGTTGACATTTTGGTGACTTTCTTGCTCTTCTTGAGCATATTTCCCTAGATGGGTCTGTTTTGAAGGTAGACCCATCAAGATTTGTTGATGGATTACAAGAGGAGTGTGACGCTGAGAGGAGTCAAGGATGGTAGCTGACTTCGGGAGCCTGTGCCATTAGTGGGTGGCTAAGTCTCAAGGAGCTGCATGTTTTAGGAGGACATCGGGAGTTCAGTTTCAGATACGTTAAATCCGCTAAAGATGAGAGACCAGTCAGGGCTTAAATTTTGAGCTGTTGGCATGTGGATGGCATTTAACTCTGTGAGACTGGATGAAATTGTGTAGGGAGTAGAATGTCAGTAAGAGAAGTGTCAGGAATAAAAACTGGAGCACTGCTGGGTTCAAAGGTCAGGAGGAATATTCAGAGATGGATATTCAGAGTTGACTCTTGGACTTGGCCCTAAGCCAGTGGGTACTTGGCTAACTCCTTCTTCGTGCAGTGAAGCAGACAAACGCCTAGTGGGAATGAATGGGCTTGAAAGAGAATAATAGAGTAAGAGAAGGTTCTTAGCATCCTCTCCGTCAGTGAAACTGAGGAGGGTCTGCTCATGCCAAGAGGCATGCCACGAACTTAAGGTACAGAGAGGGCGAAATTGGTCCCTGCCTCGGGAACTCAACGCTGTAAGGGAGAACAGCCACTGACAGACTGTGCTGTACACCACCTACGGGCATGCATGTAGATGATGGTAACACAAGTACATTTCTTGGGAGAGTGAGAAATTTACAGGAAGGAGGTGAATATGAGTTCACACTTAAAAAGTGAAGTAAGAGCTAGGAAGACAAGGAGAAAAGAGCTCTAAGACAAGAGCGTCAGTAAGGCAGGTGTAACAAGCAGTCCAGTGTGACCAGATCTTAGGGGTGCAGAGATCATCTGGAAACGAGACTGGCAAGGTGGTAAAGGAGTGATGTCGTGGCAACAAAGTTTAGGCTTTTTCTCCATGAGGAAGGGATTGTCAGTTGAGATTTTTAAGTTACAGACTGGTGTGATCACATGCCCATTTTAGAAAAATCACCTAGGTATTATTGAAAAGTAAACCAGTGTGGAGAGTGGAGTAGAAACGGGAGAAGCTAGAGGGACTACTAGGGGACTTTTAGAATGGGTCCGGTCAGGAATGTTGTGGGGCCCTGGTCCTGATGAAGTAATGACATGAGGAAGAAACAGGCAAGAGAGTTTCTGTCTGTTTAGGCATGATGGAGGTGAGAAGGAAGCGGGGTCAAGAGTGATTCTAAGGCTTTTTACTTGGACACTCAGGTAGGTGGTGATTAAATAGCCACCAGAATTAAATTATTAAATATAATAGCCTAGGCAACCAGTTGGTATGAAACAGTATGAAATTTTGTCATTTTTTGGTTTTTTTGACAGTAGTGGGGTGATTTTTGTTCCTTTTTAGTAGAAGGAAATAAATAATGGAGCCATGACACTGATTAACTTGCATGGTTCCCTTATCCTGATTGTCCTGAGAGAAAACACAGTTGTTCACAAAATAACTTTTAAATGCTAATTGAGTAATTATAGATTGAAGAGTGACAGTACCTTTACTGGAAGACAGGCTATAAAAAAAAAACTAAAGAATAAAACCATTTTCTAACTTGAAAGGTTTTATAATGTATTATTTCCATTTTGCTAAATTTACAAACCTGTTACGCTCCCAGAGTAACATCAGCATTTGATGTCTCCTTTTTTCCATAAGGCAAATGTTAAGAGATTTGTGATTATAAAATTGATTTAAAAAGTAATCTAGATTTACATTTTGTACACTTCTAGCTTTGTTTATATTCAATTTTTGTGCTGTAATTTTCTTCAAGGATCTTTTAAGGCTCAGCCCACTTGTCTCTTTGGACATCCGTTTCTTTTATTTCCATCTGCCATCTTCCTGCAGATCAGTAGTCTATGTGTAGACATATATAATACAGTTGATTCTATTTCAATTCAGAACTACATTTTAGTCCTACCGTCTTGGGAATACACCAAGGTTACCTTGGTTAAAACTTCGATGTGAAAGGGTTGATCACACCACAGTTTTTTTGGATTTTAACAGCTTGATCCTGGTGGGGCAGTCTCTTTTCCAACATTTATAAGTTCTTAAAAGACTTCTCACTATTGTCTCTATGAAATATTTGTCCCTTCATAAGGATTTCTTGTTTGACCACGATTAGAAAAATAGTATATGGAGCTGGGTCATTTTCCTTTAGTATAAAAAGGAAAGTTCTAGTAGTTAGGAACTATAAAGGAGGGGGGAAGAACTGAAATCAAGTGTAATTAACATATGCCTGAGAGCATTTTAATTGTAGTCCCAGGTTTGTAACGTCGTGTGGTCTGTTGCTGTTAGAGTTGCTGTTCCAGGCTGTGTGCGTGTGCTGTCTTTTCAGGAGGTTTCGGCTGATTCGGCTGCCACGCTCACAGCAGCAGAAGAGAGGAAGGAGAAGGTGCCGAGCCCTCATCTGAGTCACCTAGTGGTTTTGACCTCTGGGGACACACTGTATGGGTTGGCGGAAAGAGTGGTCGCCACAGAATCCTTGTAAGTTATTAAAAACAGTTGCTTTGCCATTAAATATTCAAGAAAGATGATAAAAGTAAGCATCGTAGTCTATATTACTTAAAATACTCAGTATTTCTGAGAAACATGTCCTAAGATAGAGTGCCAGTTGATTTTTAAAATGGCATGGTTGATTTTTAGGTGTATAAATGGAAGACGGGAAATCTTGTAAGGTTTGTTCTTTGGCAGTATGATCCTTGCTTTAAGTGAGACTTCAGAGAAACAAGTTAGAGTATGCTGCTGCTGTCGTTTAGTCGCTAAGTCGTGTCCGGACTCTTTGTGACCGCATGGACTGTAGCCCACCAGGCTCCTCTGGCCAGGGGACTCTCCAGGCAAGAATGCTGGAGTGGATTGCCATTTCCTTCTCCAGGGGATCTTCCTAACCCAGTGATCGAACCTGTGTCTCATGCTTTGGCAGGTGGATTCTTTGTGCTGAGCCACCAGGGAAGCTCGTGTTATAGTATAGTTCTTTATATTTTTCCATTGAATTATGACTCTAGAGAAACTGTAGCTACACTCAGTTTAGTATTAAATGTAGTCGATCCTTGACCTTGTAAATCACCAAGTTCTTTAGTAAAATTAAAGCGTATAACTTCTTCTGTAACATGTGGGCATGACTGAGCAACTGATCACACAGTCAGACAGAATACTGAGTTTCTGTGTATGTAACAAAAGGTAAGGAAAAGCAGAATGACTGCCAGTAGTCTTCCGGCTGAGTGACTTCCATTCATGCACATCAGCCTCCTGCCCTGAAGTTCATGTGTATACTTCAGCCAAGTTCCAATTTATTTCATGTTATGAATGTTTGGGTTATTTTTGAAAAGCACCAGGCATTAAATCTGTGAATTCATGGGTCTGTTGTGTGTAATTTACATGGGACCTTTGAAAGAAATCCTTTCAAAAAGTACCATTGTATTCTTTTTTTCTGTCTTTTCCATTGTGAGTGCGCTTATCTTACATGCAAAGCAGCATAACTGTATACCTTGTAGTAACCAGCTTAGCTCCCTTGAAGTCACGCTTCTTTCACATCAGCTCACGTTCAGAGATAACTCAGCATTAATTTTTGTGTGAATTGTAAATGAGTGTGTCAAGTGGCCATGCATGGTCGTTCTTTAAAATGGAAAATAATTTTGTTAAACTTTTGGTCAGAGATCTTAAAGATTAGTTACACAGAAATATTGACACGCTCTAAATCCTATGTTTTGTTTACATGGTGTGTTATTCATTCCCTTTAGGGTATTCTTGGCTGAACAGTTTGAGTTCCTTCAGCCTCATCTGGATGCTGTGATGCCTGCAGTCAAAAAACCCTTTCTTCAGCAGTTTTATTCTCAGGTCAGACATGTCTGGTATATCCTTTCAACTGTGAGCAAGATAAGACTGTCACATGTTGTTTATTTTATTTTTTTATTTTTTGCTAACGATCAGTGTCTCAACTTCAGGAAAGCTGGATTAGAGTATTTGTTTATTCATTCATGAATTCCTGTATTAACTAGATACTTACTGAACTCCTCATATAACTTTTAGTCTCGTGAGAGAGCCAGTTAAAACTGTATTACACACTAACATATGGAAAATAGATAGCCAGTGGGAATTTGCTATATGACTCAGGGAACTCAAACCAGGGCTCTGTGACCCCCCCTAGATGGATGGAGGTGGGAGGTGGGAGGGAGAATCAATAGGGAGGGGACATATGTATACCTGTGGCTGATATTTGCAGATGTATGGCAGAAACCAACACAATATTATAATTATCCTTCAATTAAAAATAAAGGGAAAAAACCTATTACAATAAACTATATAGTTCTGGTAAAGAAACAGTGGCTGGGTATTTAACCTTGACTAGAGTTGGGGCGGGTATAATTGGCAGAGAAGTGCTGTCTTGAGGAAGTGATGTTTAAACTGGACCGAAGAGAAAGAATCAGGAGTATATATATATTTTTTAATCTGTGTTTTTGATATACTTTCATTGTAGGTTTATATAATTTAATCTTTATTTTTAAAAATTTTACAATTCTTTTTTTTTTATATTGGAGGATAATTGCTTTACAATGTTGCATTGGTTTCTGCCATACCACAACACAAATCACCCATAAGGGGTATATTTCGACTGAGGCAGTGGCCTATATGAAGACCCGCAGGTGAGAGGGAGGCATGGTGGAGCTGAGGCAGATTCAGATTCTTAGACAAGGGAAAAGGGATGGTGATGAGAAAGATGGCTGGAGTGAGTAAGCTGAAGTTACGTGACATCCAGCGCTCCCAGCTGGGAGTTGGACTTTGTTCCAAGGGTACTGAGAAGCTGTGGGAGTATTTGAAAGAGGAGATGAGTAGCACAGTGAGGTGTGTGTTTTGGAAAGAGAGCTTTGGGAGTGGTGTGAGGAATGGACTTTAGATGGCAAACCTAGAGACAGGAGACCAGCTTGAAGAGTTTTGGACTACTTCAGGTGAGAGATGATCGGATCTTGAGTTGCAGTGTGGGAATGGGAATGGAAATGGAGAAAAGCAAAAGAATTTGAAAAATATTTGCCATGAAAATCTGTAGTTTTACCGTTGTATTTTCAGTGGACTGAAGCATATTGAATGTCTCAAAATTATATTTTGAGTAAGATCTTTGCCCACAAGTTAAAAGTATTTTCATAATTTATATCTCCAAATGTAGTGTTTTATTTTCAGATACGATGTGTACTAGAAATGGGGGCAAAATAGTTTTTATAAATTTGATACTTTGAGAAAAAGTTTGGTTTTCTGTGAAATTTATTTCAGACGGTCTCAACGGCCAGTGAACTACGCAAACCAATTTACTGGATTGTAGCTGGTAAAGCCATTGATTATGAACAGATGCTGCTGCTGATGGCTAATGTGAAATGGGATGTAAAAGAAATTATGTCACAGCACAACATATATGTAGATACGCTGTTAAAGGCAAGTATTCTGGGAAACACCTTTGTTAAAGATGCTTATAGTATGGAACTATTCCTGTAATTGCAGTCACTCTGAAGTCATGAGATTATGGTTTTTACCATATTCGAGCATTCTTGTGATGCTAAAGCTCCTGAGTTGGATTTGGATTTCCTTCCAAATTTTGTGTTCTTTTAGACCCAAGAATACTTCGTAGATTTTGTCTTTGCTCACAAGTTTCCCATTTTGAGTTAGAGTTTGATATGTGTCTTGGCTGCCTTTCATGTTACATGATCTCAATAGCCATGGCTGGAGTGACAAGAAGACCTTTCTATAGTTGTATTTATATTCATTGGCGAGAGGTTATACTCCTGGCTATTCTAGTTGGTTTTCCCCAGAAATCACATTAATTTTGCTATGTGTCATGCCAACACTGTTGTGTTTAATGACTTAAAGTTATAAGTTTTCTGAAAAGAAGTGTAGTTTTGTTTTTTCATTTATGTATCAACAGATATTTATAAATCATCTGACATGTGTCGAACACTGATCTAGCTGCTAGCAATATAGTTAGTTGTGAATTAAGGAGCTTAATGTGCCATCAGGGTATTTATATGCTAGAGCAGGGACAACAGTAAAGAGATACATAATGTGTCAGGTGGTGACTAGTCTTGTGAAAGAATAACCAGCAGAAGAGGGATAGAGAGTGGCAGAGTGTGGGTTGGGGGAGGAAT
Organism: Bos indicus x Bos taurus; assembly: GCF_003369695.1. NCBI lineage: Eukaryota > Metazoa > Chordata > Mammalia > Artiodactyla > Bovidae > Bos > Bos indicus x Bos taurus. The sequence continues at coordinate 109,039,982 of NC_040079.1, read as the reverse complement.
ACCATATATTTCCTTGTGGTCAAAGAAGGACTCACAGTGGTAATGAGAGGCCTGAAGAAAGTGAGACAGTGAACCATGAGCATGTCTGAGGTGAGGAAAGAGCAACTGAGAAAATGAAAACAGCTTTCAGAAAAGTGTTGCTTTTCATATTTGTCAGTGAAAAGAAAAGTTGGCCCTTCCTGGCTCCCTATTTATATCATTTACACAAACATTCTTACCTGCTTCATCCAAGATGTAAATAATAGCCTAGAATATTTGAGAAGCAGTCAACAAACCCAGAGATCAAAGCAGAGATAGCAGCCGGATTCATCTGGGGTGCCAACTCCCAGTGCGTCTAGGACCGTTCTGGAGGGCTGGGTTGAGGACTTTGAGACTGTCCTCAGAGTCAAGGAACTAAGGGAGCCAAGATCAGTTAAAAGTGTCCAGGTGTTAGCACGAGATCTGCACATGCTTGATAGTTGCCACCCTGGAAGGACTTTGATTTCTCGAGCACCCGGGAGACTTCAGCTGGGAATTTTAATTCGGAATATAAAAGATACATGTAATTTATAATCACACTTTTTTGAACAGTTCTATTTTTGGAAAGTTGATTCTGTTTTTTATGACCTGCTAATTATAGTACTTGGGCTTCCTTAAGGTGGCTTAGCAGTAAAGAATCCACCTGTCAATGCAGGAGACTTGGGTTCCCTGGGTGGGAAGATCCCCTGGAGGAGGAAATTGGCAACCCACTCCAGGATTCTTACCTGGAGAATCCTATTTACAGAGGAGCCTGGTGGGCTACAGTCCATTGGGTTGCAAAGAGTTGGACACAACTTAGCACTAAACAACAATTACAGTACTTAAGGAGATGCAAGAAAAAAGAGACTTCTGCCCTCAGTGAATAGAGGGCAGAAAAGTAGAAAGAGGCTGCTGCTTCTAGTGAAAAGTGAAAGGGAAGTCGCTCAGTCATGTCTGACTCTTTGCGACCCCATGGACTGCAGCCCACCAGGCTCCTCCATCCATGGGATTTTCCAGGCAAGAGTACTGGAGTGGGGTGCCATTGCCTGCTTGCTTCAATTAGTCTTAATTTCAAGAAATATTATAAGAAAGAGCCAGTGTTACTCAGATTATTAACCTGAACTCAAGTTTCAGCAGCTTAAGACTTTCTCTCTTAAGGGAACTTTTATGTTGAATTTTGTTCTTTTTGTTAACTTTCCCAAGTCCAAACCTTTAGGTAAAAGCAGTCTGCATTTGTTGTCCCAAATGGATCATAAGTAAAATGAAATAATTTTATTATTCATTTAACAATAAGCATTCTTGAAGATTGTATTTAGCAATGAGTAGAATGGCATTTTACACAATAAGCATATAAATTTATCTTTAAAATATTAATAAAATGTATTGAGACTTTTAAAATCTAAAGCAGCTTTTACTGTAGTGAAGCATAAATCTGGTAGCAAATACTACTGGTTCTGCTAGATTCATGAAATGAAAAAAGAGGAAGAGCAATTATTATTTACTTTGATTTTCAAAAGTAAGCTTAATGGATTGAAGACCCACTTCTTTCTCATAAATAATTAAAAGCTGTTAACTGTCAAAGAATAAATCATCAAAAAAAATTGTGATCTAGGAAGTAGCGAAGGATAACACAACCATCATGTAATAGTAGCTTCACTGGTGATGAACAGTTTAGATTTTTTTCCAACCTGTGTGTTATTTGAACACACTGTCAGTCTTGGCTTATTACGTATTGCATAGCTTCTTTATTGAGGAAACTAAAGAGAAAAATACTGTTGTAAGGACTGTTAAATTTATTTGAACTGTATTATCAAGAAAGAATCAACAGCATTTACTTTTGTTAATCAACATATTTAGATGATAATAGTCTCAAGAAATCAGATATATAAATTTATTGAAGGATGAGCCATCTGCTGTTTTCATGTTGTTGGAATTGTCTAAATTACATATGTTTTTATTTTTAGGAGAGTAGTACCATAAAAGGTACTGATGAGTAATAAAAATGTTCGGTTTTTCTAAAGGTAATGAGATAATATGGAGCTTTTTTGGTGCTGAAAATTTACAGCTATTATATGATTTGAATCTTTCAGTATGTAATCATTTATTGATACTTTAAAGGAATGTTTAGGAAAGAGAATAATTTATCAGACTGCTCTCTAAGGATTACAGCTACAAATTGCATATAGTTTACTCTGAGTTGAAAGCTCATTAAAACATTTTTTAAAAATCTGGGTCTCTTGAAGATATTTTTAAAGACATATTAGTTATTAAGCCTTTTTAATCCATACTGACAGTCATAGAAAATTTGAGATGTAGAAACATTGGAATATTGTTTAATCAGTTAATGGCACTTACTTCCTTTGAGAGGAAATGTAGTGTACTCTATATTACAACATGATTAGTCAATTTCATATACTTCACAGTAAGTCCAAATTATCTTGGGCATTATCTCTTTTTGTTTTACTTGATTTCATTCTGAGTCTTTTAGTCTTTTTTTGCCTCTAAGATGGGAAAGCATTATAATTGAATTCACATATGGCTATGATTTTTCTTAGGAATTTGAGCAGTTTAACATGCGGTTGAATGAAGTTTCTAAGAGAGTTCGGATACCCTTGCCTGTGTCTAATATACTTTGGGAACATTGTATACGCCTCGCTAATAGAACTATTGTGGAAGGGTAAGTTTTCCATGAAAGCATATCTGATTCCTCAGTCATAATATATGAGTAACATTATGTATTATCACCAACAGATGCAGAGAACAGATAAGACATACTGATAAATGGCAGACAGTCTCATAATAATTCAGAGACATTAAATCCTACTGTGTCCCTTTTTTTCTTTCTGATGACTTAGAATCAACTGGTCGGAGTGAGGAATGTAGCATCTAATGGTTATCTGAAAGTTAAACTATTATTATCAAATATAATTATGCTGATGATTATTATACATCCTGTTCATTGATTACTATTTGGCATTTATTGGACCAAGCCCTTCACAGGATTCTGTCACTAAATCCTAACATAAACTCTCTTTGATAGTGCTGTTCTCTGTTTTGTCAACAGAAAGATAGCCTCGCCTCAGAAAATCAAGGCTACAGAGGTTAAATAACTTGTCCAGGTTCACGCAGTCTTTGAAATGCAGAGAAGGCTTAATATCTCCTAATTTTCTCATGGCAAAATCAGTCCTCAAAACCACAATATCACTGCTTATAATATCATTATTATATCCTTGTAGACCATATAAATCTTTCATATGTTGAGTTTACAGATCAAAAGTAATTTTCCCACTTACTCAGAGGTCATGTTTATACTCTGTCCATAACATCGGGAACACAAGTAAGAATTAGTAATAGATTTAAAATATACCTGGAAGACAAGCTTCTATTTCAAAGACCATTCACAGTGATCTAGAATGGCACATCAGTTGAATTTTCACACTGTCGTTCATCTGATTTCTCTTCAGTTCTTATTTGTTACAGAAAAGAATGTGTCAGAAAGTGGAAGGTGACAATGACAAGCTGACAGCAGCCTTGGCATTTTGTATTGAAGTCAGCAATGCTGTAAATCCCAAGATGTCTCTGTGTCAGCAGTCATGACTGGATTTTACTGTTAATAAATTTGTTCAATAGTAGAATAGTGACAGACAAATATTATATGTTTCAATATAAACACTATTTAAAAAAAGCTTTATCACTTTAAATAATATAAAATAGTCTTCTTGCAGATTTTCTTAGGGAAAGTACCTCATCTCCTCAGATTGAATTCTCCACATTTTGTGTGATTGAAGGAATGAGACTCTGACTTAATGAATAATAAAATTGTACTGTTAGGGTTAACAAATATATTCTTATTACTAGTCCGCCTTAGAACATGCAGTTTTTTAGTAGTGTGGGGTCTCAGAAATAAGTCTATAAAAGTGTTTTATTATGAGAAATATGTATATACTTTCTATGCTTCTGTTTCTTAGGTTTGCTGAATGTTTATGGGAGAGTTATTTCATTTGTTTTCTTTGCATTGAGTAGTTATATTGAACAGTTTTATGAAGCTAAGATTACTGGGGAATATTCATAGCTTAATTTTATAAATAATTCTTGGCAGCCAGATTAACTTGAATGTCAGTTTAACTTTCTTATAGATGAGTATGTTAATTGATTTTGCAGAACTCTGGCCTGTAGAACAGCAAAGAATCTTAGAAGTTGCTTGATCTCTTGGCTTTGCAAATGAGAAAACTGAGACCCAGATAAGGAATATGATTGCTGAGTGACAGGGCCCAAACACAACACAGTCCTTCTGGCTCAACACTTCTGTCCTCTTTTACTTACAGCGTCTCAGCAAATGTGGGTTAGAGGAAAGTTTAATAAGTGCCTGAAGGTTTCTTTTCCTAGCCATCCCATCCCTTGTGCTTTTTTATTATTGTGTATCTTAGATACGCCAACGTCAAGAAGTGTAGTAATGAGGGTCGTGCCTTGATGCAATTGGATTTTCAACAGTTTTTAATGAAACTTGAAAAGCTAACTGATATCAGACCCATTCCGGATAAAGAATTTGTGGAAACCTATATTAAAGCGTACTACCTAACTGAGAATGACATGGAACGCTGGATCAAAGAGCACAGGGTGAGAGCTGAGAAGCAGTTAATTAAATTTTTATTCTTCCTCTTTTGTGTTGTGCTTGTGTGGTATGTTAGATAATTCAAAATCATATGGGTGAAACAAACTTTTTTTTTTTTTTAGCATGAACTACTTAGGCCAGTTCTTTACCATATTCATATTGTGTGTGTGCAACACTCTTTGCCTCATCAGATCCTTTTGAGACTTTGTGAACTGTAACAGTAATTATCTGGAAAAACAGAGTCTGAACTTTAGCTGTGTTTGTCCTGCAACTGTGTTGTAGGAAAAGAGCTGAAATTGGTAACCTTCACGACAAATACAGGAACACTGAAATGAGTGTCAAGCTAAAGTCTATATATAACTTTTAGAAAGCTGGAGTGGAGTGCCATTAGAATACTGGAGTGGATTGCCATTTCCTTCTCCAGAGGATCTTCTGACCGAGGGATTAAACCATGTCTTTTGCATCTCCTGCATTGGCAGCAGGTTCTTTACCACTGCCGCCACCCGGGATGGCATCACCAACTCGATGGACATGAATTTGAGCAAGCTTCAGGAGTTGGTGATGGACAGGGAAGCCTGGCGTGCTGCAGTCCATGGGCTCTCAAAGAGTCAGGCATGACTGAGCAGCTGAACTGAACTGAATTGATATACAATTTAAACCTTCTTGTAGCCATCAACAGTGATGTTCTGAACACACTGACATGTAGTAGTGATGACTGGATATTTGTTGTTTAGTTACTAAGTCGTGTCCAACTCTGTGACCCCATGGACTGTAGCCTACCAGGCTCTTCTGTCCATGGGATTCTCCAGGCAAGAATACTGGAGTGGGTTGCCATTTCCTTCTCCAGGGGATCTTCCCAACGCAGGGATCGAACCCACTTCTCTTGCATTGGCAAGCAGATTCTTTACCATTGAGCCACCAGTGAAGCCTAATGATTGAATATGCAAATATTTATTACCTAAATAGCTCAATTTAATTTCATCCTACATTAGATTTTACCTTAAGTATAGATAAAATTGTTTTTCTTTTGTGTGAGTATATAGATATGTAGAGAAAAATACTACATGTAATAAGTGTTATTTAAAATTCTGAATTTTTGACACAGTTCAATCAACATTTATCACCAGGGAATGCTCAATACAAGGAGCTTTTTGATATGATGGTTATATCATTTGTCTAGTTAGGCAGTATGTGAAGATGGATTTAATGAAAATATGGGAAGTGTTAAAATCTTCACTGAATCTTATTCCATCAATAACTCTAGCACTCACATGCTATAAACATCATAGGTAAAAGTTATGTAAGTGTTTATTTCATCTGACTGGATAAGGAAGTAAGGAATTGTTTATATTTATCAGGCACATCCTTTCTAGTTTCAACACTTTAGAAAAAGAAAATGAAGTTTAGTCTGGACCATTAACCTGAATTTTGTGTTAATGTTTCAGATCTCTGACACTAGTTTCAGATCTCTGACATCTTTCAGTGGTTTTGATCAGTACACCAGAACTGAGAAATGTCAGCACTTTTCATCTCATTGACCTCTGTCATTTGAGGAACAAGATAGCTATATCAGATGCAGATCAACTGCTGAATGTGGCTAGAATCCATTTCATAACTTAAGCAATTAGCACTTTGGAGTTGGTATTGAGGAAGGGATTTGGGACAAGTAGTTGAGGAGAAGGCGATGGCATCCCACTCCAGTACTCTTGCCTGGAAAAGCCCATGGATGGAGGAGCCTGGTGGGCTGCAGTCCATGGAGTTGTGAAGAGTCGGACACGACTGAGAGACTTCACTTTCACTTTTCACTTTCATGCATTGGAGAAGGAAATGGCAGCCCACTCCAGTGTTCTTGCTTTGAGAATCCCAGGAACGGTGGAGCCTGGTGGGCTGCCATCTATGGGGTCGCACAGAGTCGGACACGACTGAATCGAGTTAGCAGCAGCAGCTGAGGAGAAAAAGCCCAACTCATAGAGATTCATTATTTGATGTAAGACAGATGCCCATTTTAGGGTTTCTTCTTTTGATACAGTGGACTAAAGTTTTTTATTGTTGTTGTTCAGTCTCTGAGTCGTGTTCAGCTCTTTGTGACCCCATGAACTGCAGCACGCTAGATAGTCCTTCACTGTCTCCCAGAGTTTGCTCAGAGTCACGTCCATTGAGTCGGTGATGCCATCCAGCCGTCTCATCCTCTGTCGTCCCCTTCTCCTGCTACCTTAAATCTTTCCCAGCATCAGGGTCTTTTCCAGTGAGTCAGTTCTTCACATCAGGTGGCCAAAGTGTTGGAGCTTCAGCTTCAGCATCAGTCCTTCCAGTGGGTATTCAGGACTGATTTCCTTTAGGATTGACTGGTGTGATCTCCTTGCAGTCCAAGGGACTCTCAAGAGTCCTCTCCAGCACCACAGTTTGAAAGCTTCAATTTTTTAGTGCTCAGCCTTCATTATGGTCCAACTCTCACATCCGTATGTGACTACTGGCAAAACCACAGCTTTGACCATACGGACTTTTGTCAGCAAAGTGATGTCTCTGCTTTTTAATATGCTGTCATAGCTTAGTGTTTCGGAAGAGTTTTATTCACTGATATCTGTAATACAGTGAAATTTTCCTTGCAGCAAGATTGTCCTGTTTTCTAGAGCTCTTTCCACAATGCCTGTATGGTGCCTGGATGGTACTTCCTAAGTGTTGAGTGATCACTTGAGAGAATTCACCAGGTGTTGATGGGTGCTCTCAGAGATCAGACACACACTGAGCAGTTTGCTGAATTATTAGAATGAACTCTTCCCTGTATTTTGAAATTTTACTGTCTTTAATGTTGTCTCCAGTGAAGACATGTTCTTTTCTCGTTAGATAATAGAACACAGCTCTTTCCCTTGCTGAGCTCTTGGTCTTAATTCTCCAGAACCAAATCAAGATGCAGAACTTTCTGATGAGTCCTGTTCATCATGTGCATCCTGACAACTTATCTGAAAGCCAGGAACTTTGTACAGTTTGAACAGCAAAAAAATACTTAGATAGTTGAGTGTCAGGCAACATGGATTTGAACTGTACAGGTCCACTTACATGCGGTTTTCTTCAGTAGTGGATACCTACATTATCCTCAGTTGGTTAAATTCTTTAATATGGAGGGACATCAGAGGAGGAGGACCAACTATAAACTCGGTGCAAGTTTTCCACTGTGTGGAAAGCGCCCCTACTCCCCGAGCTGTTCACAGGTCAACTGTGGCTTCAATTTTACTTTCTAGCTACCATTAAGATACAAGGGTTTAAGAACCAATAATTTTCTGATCTTTGTTATTAACCTTATTCATTTGTTATGCCTCAGAAGAGTTATTCTGTGTTTGGAGATTTTTTTTCTTTTATCTAAAATGTGCAAAATGTGCAGTGCTAGAAGCTACTTACTTAGTAGCCCTTTATTATATGTATATAAATTTTTGAGATGTCAGCGTATTTTGATAACTCGATGACAAAGACCATCGCAGAAAGAAGCGTAGTGTGTGATCTTAAAAATATTAAGCATTAGCATGTTATGTGCCATGTGAAGGGCTTCCCTGGCTCAGCGGTAAAGAACCTGCCTGACAGTGCAGAGATGCAGGTTCATTCCCTGGTTCGGGAAGACACCCTGGAGAAGGAGATGGCAACCCACTCCAGTGTTCTTGCCTGGAGAATTCCATGGACGGCGGAGCCTGGTGGGCTACAGTCCATGGGGTCGCAAAGAGTCAGACACGACTAGTGACTGAGCATGAATGCATGCACGTGCCATAAAAAAAAGATGCTGGTGGTTCCTCTTTCAAATTCATGCTGTAGATGCTCTTATTCCCTTATTACAGTTCTGTAACCAGTTTGTTTTCCATGTCTCAATTATAATTTCCACTGCTTTTCACTGGTTGGTAGTGCTTAGTAATTACCCACTGAGTCCTGATTATCTATGTCTGTTCTTTTTCTGCATTGATCACACACATGTGTATCAGTGTACTAAATTTGAATCTTCTTTTTTTGAGCAGGAGTATTCAACAAAGCAGCTGACCAACCTGGTAAATGTTTGCCTGGGATCCCATATCAATAAGAAAGCAAGACAAAAACTTCTCTCAGCGATAGATGATATAGACAGACCCAAAAGATAATGAACACAGTTCTTTTTCCTCAGTGGTATTGATGGTCTCTCAGCGCACATGACATGAAAGCCAGTTTTTCATGCACTGCTGACAGCTGTCCTAAGAAAACTTTGTGCATGCTCTTTACAGCTGGAAAGTGGAAAACACTGAAGTTTACGTGGTGTTCGCAAATGATTTTTATATGCCGTGATCTCAGCTCTTCAATTTTTGGTCTCGTTTGTTGTATTCCTTCCTTGAAATGATATTGCCTCATCATAACTATTGTTACATGACTACAGTTATCCATTTTACTGAAGAATGTACTCTAAGTGTATGATCAGACGAAACAGTGACAGTACACTCACGGGCGGTTTCGGAGAATGAATTTATGTTGGTATTTTTCTACCCTCTAAAAATTTAGTTCTTAATAAGTGTAATATGAGAGGGTTAATGTGTAATGTCTCCTAATTATGAACACTGCATGACAATTGAAAAGTACACGTAAGCTAAATAGTTGAAGAATCAGTATGCTTTCTGTGTTTTTAAATGTCAGTATTTGTGTTAGGGTTAATGACACAGTGGTCATAAATGATGAAATTTAATAAATACTATAACATGATCAAATGAGACTGCATTTTGGTATTTTTTCATAGCAGACAGATTGGATACAGCTATAATGGAATTTCTTCTTTTTTTTTTTTTTAAACCATGTTCTAATTTTAATGGTCTTTTTTCCTGAAATTGGTTTGAGAAGTAATTTCATTGGGTAAACCTCTTCAGTGCCTGAGTGGTGATTGTGGGACTTCCTTCTTCCCTCCCTCCCTTTTTTTCTTTTTTTTTTTTTCCTTTTTTTCTTTTTAAATAATGGATTTTTTTTTTTTTTTTCCTGTAAGCTTTGTTCTCTTTGAATTTAACTTTTGTCTTAGAACAGCAAAACCTGGCTTAGGTGATTCAAGGAAAGACTTGCCAGTTAGTCAGGCATAGGTGTAGGATCATATGTTCACCATTCTTAAGCATCGACTTTGTATCACAGATACAATGTCAGTTAGCCAGTGATAAGCTTTGGAACTAAGTTAGTTTTTAGTAACTGTGTACTGTTAACTCTGAAATCTTCTTTGAAGCTAAGGATCTTCTACCATCATAAATGACATAAAAGTCAATTGCCTGTGCACTCCTGCCAGCTGTCTGCTAAGAAATTTTTTGCATGTTCTTTCTGACTGGGGAGTAGAAGCAGCTTGTTGGTGTTGGTCCAGGATTACTCGACATGACCTGTAACATTGCCAGCTCCCAGAATCCTGAAGCGTCTCAAGAGAAAAGGGCCTTGTGTCCTGTGAGTCTTTGAGAGCTGAGTTGCTGAAGGGCACAGCGTGGCATGTGATCAACACAGAGGTGACAAAGGAGTGATTGCCACTCAGCGTTCGTTGGTCCCTGCAGATGCCTGTAACTGGCAGAAGATGGCATGAAACACAGAATATGTCGGCGTGAGGGGAGTTAGTGTGAATCTGTGTCATGCATTTTTCGTTTTCCATCTCTCACTTCCCTGTTCATTTGCTGTCAATTTAGTATTGACAGTAAATCTTCCCTCTCGTGAAAAGGTGTGAACCTGGCGCCATTCATACGTTGCACAATGATCTCCTTGTGGAACTAGACTGTGTACTTATAAGGTGGGTCCTGCAGGTAACCATTATCTATATGCAGCCTCTTGTAGAAAGCAAACATGAGATAAGCTTAGTCGTTGGTTTAAATGCCATATTCAGCTGGGCATGTAAAGAGCTAATCAGTCTCATTTCTCAATTGATTAGGCCCTGCTTACTTCTTAGTTTTCACACTGGTTTTCTTGCATTTCTACTTTGCTTCACTCTAGATTGTATGATGAGCAGTTATCTGCCTGGTAGGGTGTTTTCCTGGGTGATAACAGTAGATACAGGAGAATTATTTATCTTGTTGGATACAGCTGTATCAGTTGGAGAGTCCTTGTAGCTCACCTGTACTTTGCTTTCCTCATCTTCAAAATAAAAGTGCTACATCTTTTTTTGATAGTTTTTAAGAAAAATATTTTGTTTTTTCATTAAAAGCTTAATAAGTGTAAATGACTTTAAAATAATACGGTATTTGAATCTTTAAATTACTTTAAATTATAAAAGAGTTACCAGACATTTCTCAAGTATCGTATTGTAATGATACTGAATTATAACCATATGACATTTTATGAAACTAATTTTTTTCTTGATATTTTAAAAACTTTGTATTTTGCACTGGGGTATAGCTGGTTAACAATGTTGAGACAGTTTCAGGTGAACAGCGAAGGCACTCGGCCATACACATACATGTATCCATTCTCCCCCAAACTCCCCTCCCATCCAGTCTTATGAAACTGATTTTAAGATAAATAGAATTGAAAAGCTGAGAATGTAAATGGAATTATACATGTTTTAGAAACTTTACTTTTATAAAACATTTAGTGTCTAAGTATTCCTTAACTGGTATTTTGTATGAATGTGTGCTGTAGGATTCAAGATTTTAAATTGATACGAGAGCCTGGTATATTATTCCCTGAGAAAGAATGATGATTTCTACAAATACATTGTCTCCCATTAAAAAATACCAGGGAGATACATAGCAATTCAAGTGAACTAGTTTGCTTCCGTTTATAAAACCTATAGAGATCTTATAAGATCTCTTTGACTAATAAGCTCATTTGCTCAACTTACAAAATGAAATAGAATTTTCTTGAAGTCAGGACCAGATGGTATTTTATCATATCCTTAAGTAGAATTTCCTTTGAAATTTCCTATTCAGCTGAGTGCTAAAGTGAAACTTTAAGTTTAGATTGAACAGCTTTTTTCTTTACCCACTCGCTGAAATAAAACGTCTTGTAATTCAATTCACTTTGAAAACATAGTTATCTTTTCAAATGAAAAAGTATGCCTGAAGGTGAAATATAAGTTGTGCTCAGAGCAAAAAGAAGTGGTCCAGGGAAAAAAATTTCTATTTTATATTTACTCTTTGGGATAATTTTAATACAGACTTAGTGGTTAACAAAGTGATATTTAACGCTGGACACAATGATTAATGAAAAGAAAATTATTAATACTCTGGTGTATTCTTTGAAAATGTTAAGACTGGTGCAACTTTTTACAGATTTTTTTTTATTATTATGGAAAATATTTGCTTGATAAGAGGCCGTCAAAAAATTTAATCTGTGCCACTCTCCCAAGGACAAAGCTGTGTCAGACTATACATGAGAATTTGTAACTCATCCAAAATGATGGAGGGAAGTAGTTCACTAGTTCTGATACTTTTCTTGATTGGCATATCCTTTTGTGAATGTTGCTAAGTGTTACACCTGCATCATTTTTTTCAGTGCTGCCTTATAGCTGGGCTCAGGACAACTCCCACATTACATACACTGGGTTAAGGAATAGGCTTTCTTGGGGACACTTACAAGCCTGAGACAACAAGAAAAAGAGTAGGCTTTGTCCCTTACTCCCTTGCCATTATCATCAGAGAGGTGAGACGGGAGGGTTGTTTAATGGCAAGTAGAGCAACTTACCAGGCTTCCCTGGTGGCTCTGATTGGTAAAGAATCTGCCTGCAATGCAGGGAGACCCTGGTTCAATCCCTGGGTTGGGAAGATCCCCTGGAGAAGGGAGTGGCTACCCACTCCAGTATTATTTTCTGGAGAACTCCATGGACAGAGGAGTCTGGCAGGCTATATTCCATGGGGTCACAAAGAGACATGACCGAGTGACTAACACTTTGAGTGTCAGAGCAACTCACCACCTAGTGACCTGGGGCCTGTGGATGTTGTTGTTCCTTTGTCTGGGAGGAGAAAGCCGTTTTCTTTGGGAAGATGAATTCCAGTACAATCCCTCCTCTAGTTAGCTCATCACACAGGCAACCTGAGTGAGCTCCAGGGTCAGCCCAGTGTCTGCCTGGTACTGGCAAGGTTCTGGTGGATTGGACAGATAACAGCTGCCCTCAGGGAGCCACCAGGGAAGATCTAAATAGATGCAAGCCAAAAACATTTCATAATGAATACTCCAAAGGAAACCTCGGGAGTAGATGTCAGGAAAGATTCCACTGAGGAAGAGATGTGCACCTGGAGACTGAGGGTGAGGAGGAGTTTGGTGAGAAGACGGGGAAGAGTGTGCTTGAAGATGAGAAAGGCCAGGGTGGTTGGCACACAGAAGGAGGGAGAAAGGGGGAAACTGGAAATATGGCAGACTCAGGTGTCTTAAGCACCCAAGAAAGAGCCGCAAATGAATAAGCTGCTGCTGCTGTTGCTAAATTGCTTCAGTCATGTCCGACTCTGTGCAACCCCACAGATGGCAGCCCGCCAGGCTCCCCTGTCCCTGGGATTCTCCAGGCAAGAACACTGGGGTGGGTTGCCATGTCCTCAAATGCATGAAAGTGAAAAGTGAAAGTGAAGTCGCTCAGTCGTGTCTGACTTGTAGTGACCCAATGGACTGCAGCCCACCAGGCTCCTCCATCCATGGGATTTTCCAGGCAAGAGTACTGGAGTGGGGTGCCATTGCCTTCTCTGAAATGAATAAGAGCAGATGTTATTCGATAACGAGTGAGATGTGGGCAGGGCAGGCGAGGCTATATCTATAGGTATTCGAATTATACTTTTAATCTCTGCATTTAAATGAATGAATTGCCTTCATTGGCCCCATCAGCTAAAGGGAGAAGGGGGTCTTTGTACAGAAGACAACTCAGAGCATCCATCTGTGGGTTTCCTTGTGCATCTTGATACCAGAGAATCTTACTTTGCTCAAAATGACACAATGGATGGCGTGGTCGAATAGATGAGATGCAAGTACTTGGAGTCCTCCAACTAGAGTTCCTCCCTAACCTGTCCTGAGCGGCTGGACGGTTTTGTTTGGGCAGGACTCTCACGAATTCACTTATTTACACTCCAGAGCTCCTCACCCCGTATCAGACATAATTGATGTTTGTTTATTGACTTCTTGGTACTGAGAAAAGCATTAATTACACAGTGATTGTTGAAGAGAGGTGCCCACTGGCATTGGAAGCTGAAATCATAACAGTTTAAAAAGAAGCTAATACTGAACTTCTATTCCTTAATTTTTTTTCTTCATACCTGCAGGCTGCCTGAGACAAAAATTGACTTGTTTTAATAGACTGCCCTAGACCAGTGGTTCTCAAAATGTGCTTCCCAGTCAGCAGCCTCAGTATCACCTGAGAACCTGCTTGTGGAGCAGCTTCTCAGGCTGTGCCAGGGACTTTTGGAATCAGAAATTCAGGGTAGGACATCATAGTGTTTTAACAAAACTCTGCTGTTTAGTAGCTCAGTTGTGTCCGACTCTGTGACCCCATGAACTGTAGCCTGCCAGGCTCCTCTATCCATGGGATTCTCCAGGCAAGAATAATGGAGTGGGTTGCCATGCCCCTTCCAGGGGATCTTTCTGACCCAGGGATCTTCCTGACTCAGGGATTGAACTCGAGTCTCCTGCATTGGCAGGTGGCTTCGTTACCACTGAGCCCTCAGGGAAGTGAACCACTGCCTTCACACACACACACATAAAGTGACCCAGAGAAGTTGTTCACTTGGAACTTTTTCCTCACAGGACGGTAGACTAGCTATTCCAAGACAGACTGTTGAGGGGGCCTTTTTTCCCTCCATATTTGGACAGTTTTTTTCTTTTTCCCTTCCACTTGAGGATAAGAATTTATACTTTTCTGTGAAAGAAGTGTTGTTAGCTCATTGCCTTCCCCATATGAGCCTCTATAGTGTTTGAACAGGCCACCAAGCGTGTGTGTGTCCTTCACTCTGATTTGAGTGGAATCAGAAAGATTCTCCCGAGAGAGTTTTAAGTGCCCAAGTCACAAGCAGTGAGACAAGTGGAGCTGCAGGAATAAAATATAATGTATTATGTTTTACAGAAATTTTGTCTTTGATTCTCTCAGCAATTAACTGAATCAGATGGAGAGAACGGCCAATTGATTTGGTAAAAGGAGCTTGGCATGAGCTGGGTGTGTGTTTACGGTAATCAGGCTTCTGATGGGTTCATATTGTTTCATTCTTGCCCAGTCTCCAGTTACCCTTCTGTGTCAATAATTTTAAATTTGTTTATCTAAGATGGGATAATCATAGTACCTACTTCATTGAGCTATTGTAAGAATAAAAGAAATGTGAAAAGAAGTTCTTTACGGTGCCCAGCATTTAGGAAGAGTTCAATAGATGGTGGTGGTTGTATGAACTCTGTTTGGTGGAGATGGAGATTGTGGCCCAGAAGGCTGGAGCCTTCTTCCCATAGTCCCATTGTAAGGCATGGAAGTAGCGCTTGAACCCAGCGCTCTTCCCCTTGCAGCTTCCAGCAGCGGCGTGGTCTTGGGCTTCGGTACTGGTGGACCTCATCACGTTCCGTCAGTGCACCGGTCTGCCTGAATCACGTCCCGGGCCGGCCACTTGGCTGTGCTCGTGCCTCCTTCCCGAAGGGCTGGCTGGCGCACTGCAGAACACGTTTTGGTCCTCAGTGGAGCGCCTTCTGTTTTTAGTGCCTCCAGATTTAATGCAGAGCCTGCTGAAGGTGAGAGATGTGTCTTGACTTGGGGAAGTGAGAATCAGGGCTTATGCCGTCATCACAGGCACATGCTCAAGAGTCTTTTCCTTCATGGATTCTGTTGGTAAACGACCCAAGGGACCCTCTTCTGACTCATAAGAAATTCAGGTATGATTCACGTGGCAGTGCTAGTGTTTCCCGGCCGTATCAGCTTCTAAGGAAATGCCAAGCGTTAGGCTCAGTTCCATCTGAGGTGTGCGGAAGGCTTTCTCTTTTGCCTCCCAGTCCTCCCAGTCTCTATTCAGGGCTTAAGTCTGGGGCCGTGGAGTGGCAGGTAGGCCACAGGTAACAGCAATCTCCACACTCCAGGCTGCTCAGCACTGTGTCCCTTCTCTGATCTCCTGTCCATGTGACAGAACTGCCTTCCTTTTTCTCTGTTTTACTTTCTCCATTTCTTTATTTTTTATCCCAGACACCCCACTGGGAAACCCAGTACCTTTCTCTAGCCTCAGTCTTACCATGTTTAGGGGAAAAAGTAGTTCTGCCAGTGAGCATGCTCTTGTTCACACCATGTCAGAGGTAATTCAGCCTCTTTGAGGGATGAAGGAGGAAAAATGGCACTTGGATGTTAGTGAGAAGCAAAGAAAAGGGAAATAGCCCAGAAAACCAACAGAGGCATCAACAGGGGTATTTGTTTTTCTTGTTAAGTCACTCAGTTGTGTCCAACTCTTTTTTGATCCCAAGGACTGTAACCCTCCAGGCTCCTCTGTCCCTGGGATTTCCTAGGGAAGAGTACTGGAGTGGGTTGCCATTTTCTCCTTCAGGGGATCTTCCTGACCCAGGGATCAAACCCGAGTCTCCTGCATTGCAGGCAAATTCTTTACTGCTGAGCAATCAGGGAAGCTAATCCTGCCATTTATTAACATCTTAAGAGTGTCAGGAGAGAATTCTCAACCCGTTTAGTAGATTCTTTGTAATCTGTAAATAAATAATTTTCAAAATTTAGAAATACGAGGACTTGGTATTTTCCTCTCCAGGTTTATATGTCCACCCACGTCTCCTGGAGCTCCCAGTTTCATTGACAAAACAAACAAATGTCCTACCTGGTATCTGTTTCTTCAGATAACAGAATAGTTATTTTAAAATTTATTTGGTCTGAGGTTCATTGGTTACTTCTTCTGAGTCATTAATCTTTGAGACAGGCTTGTTGCAAGCAAAGAATTACACTTTTGTCCCTGAGATTTCAGTGTGTGTCAATAATAAAATTCTAAATGGGATCATAATTAGCACACACTAAGGGGCTGAGAGTTGGCAGTACCTGATACACTCAGTAAGTACTTTGTGTTTATCTTTCAAATCTCACTTGTTGGAAGCAGGTTTAAACACTTTCCTAGGCATCTTATAGAAAAAAGCCAAGGTGATCTTCATAAGTGAAATCCCATTGACCACTATGAACCTAATAAAGCAGTTTTTAACATGCTGGCAATTTGCAGTATTGTTTGACTGGAATTTAAGCATGGTACAAAGCACTTGGCTTTTATGGTTTAAGGCATCTTGTTTTTGTTTTTAATTTAGGCTAAAACAGATTTTTGTTCTTGTTATGGGTCAAACTCCTCTTTTTTTTTCTTTGACTCTTGCTCTTTCACGTCTTAGATTTCATCTTCAGGAGAATATGAAGAGGAACTTTGGAAGGAGTTCACAATTTAATAAAAATGATGGTGGCATAGAAGGCTTTGTGCAGAGGTTGGGATGAGCAGGTATTAACCCATTGATGCTATGAATTATTGTTCCCTAAGCTTCAGGGACACTGTGTAAATACATAATTGTAGCATTTGAAATAGAATTTTAGCAGTGACAGTATCACACCAAAATCGCCCATCTGGTGATGTAGAGTTGGGGAGTAAAAAATATTTTAGTGACAACAAATAAAAATTGAGCATGAAAAAAAAAAAGATGGGCAATTATCTCTTTAGCATAACTTGGGGAGTCTACCATGAGTCTATGTGGAGGTGGGGGAGTGACTAGTAGGCAGGAATGTCAGGAATCTTCTGTGAACCCAAAGGCCAGGGGCATCCTGCTTACATAGGGTCCATGAATTTGTTTTGTTTTATTTATCTGAGGCTGTGCTGAGCCTTCATTGCTGCCAGGCTTTTCTCTAGTGGCTAGCGGGGGGCTGCACTTCGCTGCAGTGCACAGGCTTCTCACTGTGGTGGCTTCTCTTGCTGTAGAGCACAGCTCTAGGGTGCACGGGTTTCAGTAGCTGTGGTGTGTGGGCTCAGTAGTTACGGTTTCCAGGCTCTAGACCACAGGCTCAATAGTTGTGGTGCATGAGCTTCGTTGCTCCAGAGCATGTGAGATCTTCCTGACTCAGGGATAGAACCCCTGTCTCCTGCTTCGGCAGGTGGTTTCTTTACCACTGAGCCACCAGGGAAGCCCTGGGTCCAATGACTTTCTTTGGAAGGCAGCACATGGGTCTGGCAGCAGGGATACATATCAATACAATAGCCCCAGGGGACAAACAGATAAGGTGCTGAGAAGTTTCCAGAGTAACATCTAACAGTTTTGAAGCTGGTAGGAAGCTTCACTCTCCTCTGGGAAATGCTGGCAAAGATCGAAGGCGGGAAGAGAAGGGGATGACAGAGGATGAGATGGTTGGATGGCATCACCAACTCAACAGACATGAGTTGGAGTAAACTCTGAGAGTTGGTGATGGACAGGGAGGCCTGGTGTGCTGCAGTCCATGGGGTCGCAAAGAGTCAGACACGACTGAGCGACTGATCTGAACTGAGGAAGCTTCAAGTTACCTGATACAACTTTCTACCAGGAAAGACATGTGTTCCATAACCTCTGAGTATCCACAAGGCAGGATATCCTATACTTACCAGCCTAATCCTAGATGCTTTCTGAGAATTTCCAGCAGCAGGAAAGTGGCTTCCTCTCAAGCTCTCATCATCAGTGATCTCTCTGGATCTGAAACTGTACGCTTTGGGGCCTGTATTCACTGTCCTGTGTTCTGCCTTCTAATCAGGGAGAATGCTTCTATTTCCTTTCTATTAATGGAAGGAATGGCAGCCCACTCCAGTACTCTTGCCTGGGAAATGCCATAGACAGAGGAGCCTGGTAGGCTACAGTCCATGGGGTCGCAAAGAGTCGGACACGACTGAGCAACAAAACCACCACCGCCAATGCTACCTGCAGCTGCATTAACTAATGAGAACCTGATCGTATGCAGGATATTAACTGATTTTGAGCTGTAGTCAACTAAAGTTCTTAAGTTTATTCAGGGCTGTTAAAATCTATCCTCTTCAGCCTTGGTACGGTGACTTTTTTCCAATATCGATACAAGATCTTATGCAATTTTCATCTGTATGTTATTTTATTATGTTTGGCCTTATTGTAGCCTGTCTAGAATTTTTTGGTTCCAGATTCTGTCATTCAGAATAGGAAGCATGCCATACTTTGCTGCCCAAGTGAAAAGGCAGTATTTCTTGTAGTTCCTTCAGTTCAGTTCAGTCGCTCAGTCGTGTCCACCTCTTTGCAACCCCATGAATCGCAGCACGCCAGGCCTCCCTGTCCATCACCAACTCCCGGAGTTCACCAAACTCATGTCCATCGAGTCGGTGATGCCATCCAGCCATCTCATCCTCTGTCGTCCCCTTCTCCTCCTGCCCCCAATCTCTCCCAGCATCAGAGTATTTTCCAATGAGTCAACTCTTCGCATGAGATGGCCAAAGTACTGGAGTTTCAGCTTTAGCATCAGTCCTTCCAATGAATACCCAGGACTGATCTCCTTTAGAATGGACTGGTTGTATCTCCTTGCAGTCCAAGGGACTCTCAAGAGTCTTCTCCAACACCACAGTTCAAAAGCATCAATTCTTCAGTGCTCAGCTGTAGTTCTTTGGTCAAGTGAATAAAAATATGAGGACAGAGCCAAGGACAGAGTTCTCAGACCTAGCACAAGCCAATCCAGTCATGAGAACTCTTTGAACAGGTATGTTAGAGCTATGAGTGTACTACCTTTGATCATTTTCCCCATGTTTTTCCAGTTTGACCACAAAGGTAATAGGAAATTTTGTGAAATTCTTTGCTGGGAATAAAGTAAACCATCAAAATGGAAAGTGGAAATATTTTAGTATTCTTGTCCTTGCTTGATTCTATGCTGGCTTTTGATGACCTTTTACAAGGGCTCACAAACTATAATTTTTAGTACCTTACTTGTGAAATCTGCCAAGTATTCCACGGTCAGCTCGCTAGATGGTTTTGTGGAAAGCTTAATCCCTCTCAGTGTTAAAATGTTATTCACTGAATTCCAGACTTCAGACACCCTGTGTGCGTTTGTGTAATGGTGCAGAAATTTCTGCCAGATCTCACTTCTAGTTTCTCTGAAGCCACAGGAGGAAGACTTGAACTCAAGTAAAGTTTCTGGGTGTTCGTTTCTTTATTGGAGTACTATCTATCTCTGACTCCCACGTATCTGAGTAGTGCGTTCTCTTCCCTTTCCAACTGTAATGAACATTCTTCCTTTTTAATTTTAAGTCTAACTACTGTTACTTTTATACCTCGAGCAGCGATGTGTTTTCCTCCTCCTTTGGGCTTGGAACATGTGTGTCAACACGGTGAGAAGCTCCTTGCATCTCAGGTCACACAGTGCTCTAACCTCCTGAAAGGCCACTTGTCCCTCGTTTGTACTGGACTCTGGTCACGCATCCACCTCTGTCTTCTTCCTTTGTACTTTTCACAGTGACATGAACATGCTGCTCCCTGAGCAAGTACCCCGTCAGCTTCAGGGGACTCGCTGTCCTCCTCGGAATGATTGCTTGGAACTCGTTAGTCAGAATCTCTTTCTCTCTCTCTTTCTCTTTAATGTTATTCGAGAGTTAAATTTCCTTTCAGTCTGGACACAGGATGTGATATCTTTTCCTGACTATTTTCTGAACTCTGCTTTCTCTCGGGGAAGACTATATGGCAGTTAGGCACTCACCGCCAGGGTCCAACAGGCTCATCCTCAGTGAACATGGGCCAGTTACTTAATCTCCTTCTGCCTCGGTTTCCTCATCTATAAAATTGGAATAAGAGAATAATATGTGGAAGACAGAAGATAAAATTATGTAAAATTCTTAGCAAAGTGCCCAGTGCAATACAATATGTATTAATTATTTTTATGGTGTAGGGACCATTTTTTGACCAGGCTACTGTGAGTCCTAGGGATTTAGTTCCATTTGTCCAATAGTCACATCTTCCTGACTTTATTAATGAGTTCTCCCTTATTTGAAGAATGAAGTCTCAGAATCTGCATCCAGGGCTGCGTGTTGTGCCCTGTGTAACTGCAGGGGGCGACATTCACAGACTTCAGACGGAGCCATGCCTCCTGCAGTTGTGGGGTGCGCACACACTGGCCCTGTGCCTCCCACTACCTCCTGAATGATGAAACCATCAGTAAGGCACAGCCAGAATTCCTTAGATGACCCTGCCTTGAGCAGAGTTAGCCTTACAGAAGACGTCTTCAAGGAATTCCCCAGTGGTCCAGTGATTAGGACTCTGATCTTCCAATGAAGGGGGCATGAGTTCTACCCATGGTTAGGGAACTAAGATCCCACATGCTATGCAGCGTGGCCAAGAAACAGAAATTAATTAATTATTAAAGATGTCTTCAGATTGCTCTTTGCTTCTTTTCTTTCCACAGCTATTTGTAAGGCCTCCTCAGACAGCCATTTTGCTGTTTTGTATTTCTTTTTCTTGGGGAAGGTCTTGATCCCTGTCTCCTGTACAATGTCATGAACCTCCGTCCATAGTTCATCAGGCACTCTGTCTATCAGATCTAGTCCCTTAAATCTATTTCTCACTTCCACTGTATAGTCATAAAAGATTAGATTTAGGCCATGTGAAGGGAAGCGAAAAGCAAAGGAGAAAAGGAAAGAAGTACCCATTTGAAAGCAGAGTTCCAAAGAATAGCAAGGAGAGATAAGAAAGCCTTCCTCAGTGATCAATGCAAGAAAATAGAGGAAAGCAATCGAATGGATAAGACTGGAGATCTCTTCAAGAAAATTAGAGATACCAAGGGAACTTCATGCAAAGATGGGCTCAATAAAGGACAGAAATGGTATGGACCTAACAGAAGCAGAAGATATTAAGAACAGGTGGCAAGAACACACAGAAGAACTGCATAAAAAAGATCTTCACAACCCAGATAATCACGATGGTGTGATCACTCACACTCACCTAGAGCCAGACATCCTGGAATGTGAAGTCAAGTGGGCCTTAGGAAGCATCACTATGAACAAAGCTAGTGGAGGTGATGGAATTCCAACTGAGCTATTTAAAATCCTAAAAGACGATGCTATGAAAGTGCTGCACTCAATATGCCAGCAAATTTGGAAAACTCAGCAGTGGCCACAGGACTGGAAAAGGTCCATTTTCATTCCAATCCCAAAGAAAGGCAATGCCAAAGAATACTCAAACTATCGCACAATTGCACTCATCTCACATACTAGTAAAGTAATGCTAAAAATTCTCCAAGCCAGGCTTCAGCAATACGCGAACTGTGAACTTTCAGATGTTCAAGCTGGTTTTAGAAAAGGCAGAGGAACCAGAGATCAAATTGCCAACATCCACTGGATCATAGAAAAAGCAAGAGAGTTCCAGAAAAACATCTATTTCTGCTTTATTGACTATGCCAAAGCCTTTGACTGTGTGGGTCACAATAAACTGTGAAAAATTCTGAAAGAGGTGGGAATACCAAACCATTTGACCTTCCTCTTGAGAAACCTGTATGCAGGTCAGGAAGCAACAGAACTGGGCATGGAACAACAGACTGGTTCCATATAGGAAGAGGAGTACGTCAAGGCTGTATATTGTCACCCTGCTTATTTAACTTATATGCAGAGTACATCATGAGAAACGCTGGGCTGGAAGAAGCACAAGCTGGAATCAAGATTGCTGGGAGAAATATCGATAACATCAGATATGCAGATGACACCACCCTTATGGCAGAAAGTGAAGAAGAACTAAAGAGCCTCTTGATGAAAGTGAAAGAGGCGAGTGAAAAAGTTGGCTTAAAGCTCAACGTTCAGAAAACTAAGATCATGGCATCTGGTCCCATCACTTCATGGCAAATAGATAGGGAAACAGTGGCTGACTTTCGTCTAGTCAAGGCTACGGTCTTTCCAGTGGTCATGTATGGATGTGAGAGTTGGACTGTGAAGAAAGCTGAGTGCCGAAGAATTGATGCTTTTGAACTGTGGTGTTGGAGAAGACTCTTGAGAGTCCCTTGGACTGCAAGGAGATCCAACCAGTCCATCCTAAAGGGGATCAGTCCTGGGTGTTCATTGGAAGGACTGATGCTGAAGCTGAAACTCCAGTGCTTTGGCCACTCATTTGAAGAGCTGACTCATTGAAAAAGACCCTGATGCTGGGAAAGATTGAGGGCAGGAGGAGAAGGGGCAACAGAGGATGAGGTGGTTGGATGCATCACCACCTCATGGACATGGGTTTGGGTAGACTTCGGCAGTTGGTGATGGACAGGGAGGCCTGGCATGCTGCTGTCCATGGGGTCCCAAATAGTCAGACAGGACTGAGCTGAACTGAGCAGTCTTCAGATTTGAAGTCCAGTGGCTTAGATGGTAAAGAATCCACTTGCCATGGAGGAGACCTGGGTTCAATCCCTGGGTTGGGAAGATCCCCTGGAGAAGGGAAAGGCTATACACTCCAGTATTCTGGCTTGGAGAATTCCATGGACAGAGGAGCCTCCAGGCTACAGTCCATGGGGTTGCAAGAGTTGGGCACGACTGACTTTCACTTCACTTCTGTAGTGTAGTTTCACTGAAGGAAAGGGAAGCCCCGTTGGAAAGAGGCCCCGAAGGAGGGAGGGAGGTGATGAATCACAGAGTGGGATGTGGTGAACAACATGTGTATGTAAGTAGCACCTAGAGTTGGCTTTAGGTACTTCAATTCCTAGTTCCCAAGTGTACTTAGTTACCACTTGGTCACCCCAACCTCTCACCCTCAGGCTGTGCAACCAAAGACTAATGTGTGTTCCACAGTCCTGCAGATGGATAGCTGTGAGTTTAGCTGCCTCTGCTTCCGTTTCTTAGAATCCTCTAAAAACAATGTATATTTGTAGGATGTAAGTAAATCCCCATGATGTCTCTAAGATAGGTTATATTTTTCTGAGTCACATAATAAGCACTTGTACCATTAAGCCTGTGTAGGCCTTCTGTTTGTGTTTGGCAGTCTCTGCATTTTCCACTGGCACAGGAATGCGGACGGTACCACTGAGGGCAAGGGGTTCCTGATGTGCTCGGTGCATCAGTTCAGAGAGATGAGAGGACACCCCACATTTGTTTTACAGATGTTGCTGGACCATTGCTTTAGGATTTCTTTTGAAAGCAAGTCTTAACTGGCCAACGAGCTAGTAGTATTTTTATTAACTCTTAACTGAGTGTTGGTTTTCCTGTTTTCCATTTACCCTGGTCCTGTGTCTGTAAATTGGAAAATGAACTTAGTCATTGTATGACTTGTGAACTTTAACCTAGAATAGACTAAGTAGATAGCACATGTCTCAATACATTGACCACTGTTTGACAATTTAGAAACCCAGTTTTACAAAGACTCTTGGCCCTAAAGTGCTTGGGTTGACATGTTCTGAGAGCCTGTCTGTAGGTAGTTGCACCTCTGGCCAGTGAGCGGAATATAATCCACATATCCTTTCTTCTTTAGCCTATTGATGTGTGGATTACATTGCTTTATATTTTAAATATTGAACCAATCTTGCGTGCCTGGCGTAAGCCCTGCTTGTTTGTGGTATATAATTCTTTTTATATTTGATTGAATTCTATTTGTTGACATATTTTGAGGATTTTTGTGTCTATATTCATAAGGAATACTGGTCTGTAATTTTCTTTTTTGAACTACCTTTGTGAAATTTTGATATCAGGGTGATAATAACTTTATAGGATGAATTGGGAAGTATTTCCTCCTTTTCTATTTTCTGGAAAAGATTGTTTTGAATTGATATTAATTCTTCAGGGAAATAATCTGGGTCTAGGGATTTCCTTTTTGTTGGGAGATTTTTAATTATGAGTACATATTTCTTAACAGATAAAGGGCTATTTAGATGATGTTTCATAGAGTGAATTGTAGTTGTGTTTTTTGAGTCTATGTTTCATATCATGTAAGCTGTCAAATTCATTTGTATAGAATTCTTTGTAATATTTCTTTCTTATTTCTTTGTAGTATTTTAATATTATCCCTTTGGTATTTGTAGGATCTGTGATGATATCTACAAATTCATTCCTGATGTTGATAATTTGTATCTTTTATCTTTTTTTTTTGCTTTTAAGTTTTGCTAGAGGTTTGTCCATATTATTGATCTTTGCAAAGAAGCAGTTCTTTATTTTATTGACTTTCTCTGTTTTTCTGTCTTCAATTTCAGCAATTTCTGCTCTTATTTTATTATTTCTTCTTTCTGTTTGCTTTCAGTTCCTTCCGTCTTCTATTTTTGGTGTGCGTTTAGTTGGCTTCTTTGAAACTTTTCCTCTTTTCTAATGTAAGCATTTAATGTTTTAGGTTTTACTCTCAACACTGATTTAGCTCCTTTCCACAAGTTTTGATATAATGTGTTTTCATTCAGTTCACTTTATCTTTTGATTTTTCTTTAGGCTTCCTCTTTGATCGTTATATTACTTAGAAGTATGTTGCTTAGTTTTCAAGTGTTTAGAGTTTTCTCTATCAAAATTTGACATACATATTCTAGTGGTAAAATAGAATGAACAATGGACTTATTTCTAACTTTACTTGATATAGAAGGACTCCTGAAGGGTCTTCTAACTTGTGCTGTAACGGGAATGATTGTAGTATGTGGGATCTAGAGAAAGAAGATTTTCTGGATTGACAATTATAAATATTGAAAATATCTTATTTATTTTGTTCTAAAATGTGCCCCATTGCACTTCCAAAAGTAATTTGAAGAAGTCTATACATAAAAAAACATATGTATATGTTCAGTTCAGTTGCTCAGTTGCGTCCGACTCTTTGCGACCCCATGAATTGCAGCATGCCAGGCCTCCCTGTCCATCACCAACTCCCAGAGTTCACTCAAACTCATGTCCATCGAGTCAGTGATGCCATCCAACCATCTCATCCTCTGTCGTCCCCTTCTCCTCCTACCCCAAATCCCTCCCAGCATCAGAGTCTTTTCCAATGAGTAAACTCTTCACATGAGGTGGCCAAAGTATTTGAGTTTCAGCTTTAGCATCATTCCTTCCAATGAGCACCCAGGACTGATTTCCTTTAGAATGGACTGGCTGGATCTCCTTGCAGTCCAAGGGACTCTCAAGAGTCTTCTCCAACACCACAGTTCAAAAGCATCAATTCTTTGGTACTCAGCTTTCTTCACAGTCCAACTCTCACATCCATACATGACCACTGGAAAAACCATAGCCTTGACTAGACAGACCTTTGTTGGCAAAGTAATGTCTGTGCTTTTCAATATGCTGTCTAGGTTGGTCATAACTTTCCTTTCAAGGAATAAGTGTCTTTTAATTTCATGGCTGCAATCACCATCTGCAGTGATTTTGGAGCCCCCCCAAAATAAAGTCTGACACTATTTCCACTGTTTTCCCCATCTATTTCCCATGAAGTGATGGGACTGTATGCCATGATCTTAGTTTTCTAAATGTTGAGCTTTAAGCCAACTTTTTCACTCGCTTCTTTCACTTTCATCAAGAAGCTTTTTAGTTCCTCCTCACTTTCTGCCATAAGGGTGGTGTCATCTGCATATCTGAGGTTATTGATATTTCTCCCGGCAATCTTGATTCCAGCTTGTGCTTCTTCCAGCCCAGCATTTCTCATGATGTACTCTGCATGTAAGTTAAATAAGCAAGGTGACAATATACAGCCTTGACGTACTCCTTTTCCTGTTTGGAACCAGTCTGTTGTTCCATGTCCAGTTCTAACTCTTGCTTCCTGACCTGCATATAGGTTTCTCAAGAGGCAGGTCAGGTGGTCTGGTATTCCCATCTCTTTTACACACACACACACACATAAATATATATATATAAACATATATATATATATATACATATACATACAAACATGTTCACGTGCTAAGGTATGTATGATTCTTTTGCAACCCTTAGAATATAGCATGCTATGCTCCATGGGATTCTCCATGGAGAAGAGTGGAGTGGAGTGAGTTGCCATTTCCTTCACCAGAGGATCTTCCCATACCAGAGATTGAACCCACATCTCCTTCATTGGCAGGCAGATTCTTTACCACTGAGCCACCAGGGAAACCCACATAAGCCCACATAAAGCACTGCTGCTGCTGCTAAGCCACTTCAGTTGTGTCCGACTCTGTGCAACCCCATAGATGGCAGTCCACCGGACTCCCCCGTCCCTGGGATTCTCCAGGCAAGAACACTGGAGTGGGTAGCCGTTTCCTTCTCCAATGCATGAAAGTGAAAAGTGAAAAGTGAAAGTGAAGTCGCTCAGTTGTCTGACCCTTAGCGACTCCATGGGCCACAGCCTACCAGGCTCCTCCGTCCATGGGATTTTTAGGCAAGAGTACTAGAGTGGGTTGCCATTGCCTTCTCTGACATAAAGCACTACATACATATAAAAAAAATAAGTCGATATCATATGAGGAGGAAAAAGAACTGTACAGTTTCACTTAGCAGAGAATTACCGAAACAATATAGAATTTGTGTCACCTTTCTGGCAGTCAAAGAAAAGAGGAAAAGGAGAGGGCCTGCCAATGAACAAAGTCAATATGGAGGAAAGTAAAACTCAGGATAAAAAGAGACTGAATCCACATGATACCTTGAACTTCTGGATCTTAGTGTGTGCCTAAATGCAGTTCAGCCTTGGCTTTTTCACTGGCATGAACCATGAGCCATTCTTCTTGCCTCATTTTTTTGGTTTGAATTGCCTTTCTGTTGTCTGTGGCTAACACCCTTGTTTGGTAACAATGAATGAAATTGGCCTTATGTTGAGTATTACAGTCCATTCTGAAGGAGATCAGCCCTGGGATTTCTTTGGAAGGAATGATGCTAAAGCTGAAACTCCAGTACTTTGGCCACCTCATGCGAAGAGTTGACTCATTGGAAAAGACTCTGATGCTGGGAGGGATTGGGGGCAAGAGGAGAAGGGGACGACAGAGGATGAGATGGCTGGATGGCATCACTGACTCGATGGACTGTAGAAAAACTAATTGCCATGTATGTCTTTTGTGTCAAAGATGTAAGAGATATGTTACGTTCTTTTTTTTTTTTTTTGATATGTTACTTTCTACTGAAATCTTTCCTAGGAGGATGATTAGTATTAATGTACTTTGATTATATTGATCTACCACTTGTAATGAACTTAGAATATTCTGAAATCTTTTAGGTAAAAAATAAGGCAGTGCTTCAGTTCAGTGGAATGAGTCTATTTTGCTCTTTGGCAGGGACTGACCTGTACTTTATTTGTTTAAAAAAAGAGGAAATCATTCCCTGCCAGGTATATTTAGAAGAGCATTTGTCTTATACAGTCTCTCCTTCCTGGATAATTTCTTTGTTCTCATTTATTGTTGATAACTATGATGCTTAGGATCCCAAAACCACAATTTACAAATGTTTTCAGTTCAGTTCAGTTGCTCAGTCCTATCCGATTCTTTGTGACCCCATGGACTGCAGTACGCCAGTCTTCCCTGTCCATCACCAACTCCTGGAGCATACTCAAATTCATGTCCATCGAGTCAGTGACACCATCCAACCATCTCATCCTCTGTCATCCCCTTCTCTTCCTGCCTTCAATCTTTCCCAGCATCAGGGGCTTTTCCAGTGAGTCAATTCTTCACATCAGGTGGCCAAAGTATTGGAGTTTCAGCTTCAGCATCAGTCCTCAGGACTGATTTCCTTTAGGATGGACTGGTTGGATCTCCTTGCTGTCCAAGGGACTCTCAAAAGTCTTCTCCAACACCACAGTTCAAAACCAGCAATTTTGGGGTGCTTAGCTTTCTTTATAGTCCAACTCTCACATCTGTACATGACTATTGGAAGAACCATAGCTTTGACTAGGCAGACCTTTGTTGACAGATGTTTTAAGGCCCAGAAATTACAATTTTTCCTTGTCACATCACAGCTTCTTGTTTCTGATAGCTCTTGTTGTGGTTATAAGATCTTTCTTAATGACCATGTTTTCTTTTGGTAAAACATTTGATCTTAGGTGGACTGGTTTAACCCTGGCTCCTCTGCTGCCTGGATAGATAAGAAGGTATTTCTTCATTTCTTTATTTTGTGTTGTGTTTTTTTGATAGAATCAGTGTTTTTTTGTTTTTTTCTTTTCATAGGTACTACTACATGTAGAATGCATTCTTATTCTTAATCACTAAGAACATATCCTTTTCAAAGTAACGATATTCTTTGAAAGGCTATTTTTATTTATTAGTTCACATTGTCTAAAAGTTCTAAAGTTATATGAACTTCCATAATTCAAATTGTCAGGAATAGAATAATAACTCTTACATCTGATAGACTGGAGAACATTTTTCCACTTACAAAGAAATTAAAGACTATGTAAACTGCAAAGCACTTTGTTAATTTTGATGATGTGTCAAAACAAAAGGTTAATTGTAATGCCTTTTAATCCTATTTTTAAAAAGCAATCTATAGGAATTTGTTGTGTACATAGATTTAGTTTGGCACTCTGAACAAACTGATTTTGAATAGGTTCCCTGGTGGCTCAGACAGTAGAGAATCTGCCTGCAATGCAGGAGACCCTGGTTCGATCCCTGGGTTGGGAAGATCTGGATAAGGGAATGGCTATCCACTCCAGTATTCTTGTCTGAGAAATTCCATGGATAGAGGAGCTTGCTAGGCTACAATCCATGGGGTTGCAAAGAGTCAGGACTGAGTGACTAACACTTTCATTTTTTACTTTTCCTTCCTAAAAGATGTTATGCTTTTTAAAAGTAGTTTTTCATTTCACTTACAAAAAATTTTGGTTATATTCAGACTGAAAAGTACTTTTTAGTTTTTTAAATATATATTTATTTATTTTAATTGGAGGCTAATTACTTTACAATATTGTATTGGTTTTGCCATACATCAACATGAATCTGCCACAGGTGTACACATGTTCTCCATCCTGAACCCCCCTCCCACCTCTCTCCCCATACCATCCCTCTGGGTCATCCCAGTGCACCAGCCCCGAGCATCCTGTATCATGCATCAAACCTGGACAGACAATTCATTTCACATGTGATATTATACATGTTTCAATGTCATTCTCCCAAATCATCCCATCCTCGCCCTCTGCCACAGAGTCCAAAAGACTGTTCTATACATCTGTGTCTCTTTTGCTGTCTTGCATACAGGGTTATCATTACCATCTTTCTAAATTCCATATATATGCGTTAGTATACTGTGTTGGTGTTTTTCTTTCTGGCTTACTTCACTCTGTATAATAGGCTCCAGTTTCATCCACCTCATTAGAACTGATTCAAATGTATCCTTTTTAATGGCTGAGTAATATTCCATTGTGTATATGTACCACAGCTTTCTTATCCATTCATCTGCTGATGGACATCTAGGTTGCTTCCATGTCCTGGCTATAATAAATAGTGCTGCAATGAACATTGGGGTACACATGTCTCTTTCAATTCTGGTTTCCTCAGTGTGTATGCCCAGCAGTGGGATTGCTGGATCATAAGGCAGTTCTATTTCCAGTTTTTTAAGGAATCTCCACACTGTTCTCCATAGTGGCTGTACTAGGTTGCATTCCCACCAAGAGTGTAAGAGGGTTCCCTTTTCTCCACACCCTCTCCAGCATTTATTGCTTGTAGATTTTTGGATTGCAGCCATTCTGACTGGTGTGAAATGATACCTCATTGTAGTTTTGATTTGCATTTCTCTGATAATGAGTGATGTTGAGCATCTTTTCATGTGTTTGTTAGCCATCTGTATGTCTTCTTTGGAGAAATGTCTATTTAGTTCTTTGGCCCATTTTTTGATTGGGTCGTTTATTTTTCTGGAGTTGAGCTATAGGAGTTGCTTGTATATTTTTGAGAGTAGTTGTTTGTCAGTTGCTTCATTTGCTATTATTTTCTCCCATTCTGAAGGCTGTCTTTTCACCTTGCTTATAGTTTCCTGTGTTGTGCAGGCGCTCTTAATTTTAATTAGGTTCCATTTGTTTATTTTTGCTTTTATTTCCAATATTCTGGGAGGTGGGTCATAGAGGATCCTGCTGTGATGTATGTTGGAGAGTGTTTTGCCTATGTTCTCCTCTAGGAGTTTTATAGTTTCTGGTCTTATGTTTAGATCTTTAATCCATTTTGAGTTTATTTTTTGTGTATGGTGTTAGAAAGTGTTCTAGTTTCATTCTTTTACAAGTGGTTGACCAGATTTCCCAGCACCACTTGTTAAAGAGATTGTCTTTTCTCCATTGTATATTCTTGCCTCCTTTGTCAAAGATAAGGTGTTCATAGGTGTGTGGATTTATCTCTGGGCTTTCTGTTTTGTTCCATTGATCTATATTTCTGTCTTTGTGCCAGTACCATACTGTCTTGATGACTGTGGCTTTCAGCCTGAAGTCAAGCAGGTTGATTCCTCCAGTTCCATTCTTCTTTCTCCAGATTGCTTTGGCTATTCGAGGTTTTTTGTATTTCCATACAAATTGTGAAATTATTGTTCTAGCTCTGTGAAAAATACCATTGGTAGTTTGATAGGGATTGCATTGGATCTATAGATTGCTTTGGGTAGTATACTCATTTTCACTGTATTGATTCTTGCAGTCTGTGAACATGGTATATTTCTCCATCTATTAAGTGTCCTCTTTGATTTCTTTCACCAGTGTTTTATAGTTTTCTATATATAGGTCTTTAGTTTCTTTAGGTAGATATATTCCTAAGTATTTTATTCTTTTCGTTGCAATGGTGAATGGAATTGTTTCCTTAATTTCTCTTTCTATTTTGTCATTTTAGTGTATAGGAATGCAAGGGATTTCTGTGTGTGGATTTTATATCCTGCAACTTTACTATATTCACTGATTAGTTCTAGTAATTTTCTGGTGGAGTCTTTAGGGTTTTCTATGTAGAGGATCATGTCATCTGCAAACAGTGAGAGTTTTACTTCTTCTTTTCCAATTTGGATTCCTTTTATTTCTTTATCTGCTCTGATTGCTGTGGCCAAAACTTCCTTAACTATGTTGAATAGTAATGGTGAAAGTGGGCACCCTTGTCTTGTTCCTGACTTTAGGGGAAATGGTTTCAATTTTTCACCATTGAGGATAATGTTTGCTGTGGGTTTATCATATATAGCTTTTATTATGTTGAGGTATATTCCTTCTATTCCTGCTTTTTGGAGAGTTTTTATCATAAATGGATGTTGAATTTTGTCAAAGGCTTTCTCTGCATCTATTGAGATAATCATATGGCTTTTATTTTTCAGTTTGTTAATGTGGTTATTACATTGATTGATTTGTGGATATTGAAGAATCCTTGCATCCCTGGGATAAAGCCCACTTGGTCATGGTGTATGATCTTTTTAATGTGTTGTTGGATTCTGATTGCTAGAATTTTGTTAAGGATTTTTGCATCTATGTTCATCAGTGATATTGGCCTGTAGTTTTCTTTTTTTGTGGGATCTTTGTCAGATTTTGGTATTAGGGTGATGGTGACCTCATAGAATGAGGTTGGAAGTTTACCTTCCTCTGCAATTTTCTGGAAGAGTTTGAGCAGGATAGTGTTAGCTCTTCTCTAAATTTTTGGTAGAATTCAGCTGTGAAGCCGTCTGGACCTGGGCTTTTGTTTGCTGGAATATTTCTGATTACAGTTTCAATTTCCGTGCTTGTGATGGGTCTGTTAAGATTTTCTATTTCTTCCTGGTCCAGTTTTGGAAAGTTGCACTTTTCTAAGAATTTGTCCATTTCTTCCTCGTTGTCCATTTTATTGGCATATAATTGTTGATAGTAGTCTCTTATGATCCTTTGTATTTCTGTGTTGTCTGTTGTGATCTCTCCATTTTCATTTCTAATTTTGTTGATTTGATTTTTCTCCCTTTGTTTCTTGATGAGTGTGGCTAATGGTTTGTCAATTTTATTTATCCTCTCAAAGAACCAGCTTTTGGCTTTGTTGATTTTTGCTATGGTCTCCTTTGTTTCTTTTGCATTTATTTCTGCCCTAATTTTTAAGATTTCTTTCCTTCTACTAACCCTGGGGTTCTTCATTTCTTCCTTTTCTAGTTGCTTTAGGTGTAGAGTTAGGTTATTTATTTGACTTTTTTCTTGTTTCTTGAGGTATGCCTGTATTGCTATGAACGTTCCCCTTAGCACTGCTTTTACAGTGTCCCATAGGTTTTGGGTTGTTGTGTTTTCATTTTCATTCATTTCTATGCATATTTTGATTTCTTTTTTGATTTCTTCTGTGATGTGTTGGTTATTCAGCGGCATGTTGTTCAGCCTCCATATGTTGGAATTTTTAATAGTTTTCTCCTGTAATTAAGATCTAATCTTACTGAGTTGTGGTCAGAAAAGATGCTTGGAATGATTTCAAATGTTTGAATTTACCAAGGCTAGATTTATGGACCAGGATGTGATCTATCCTGGAGAAGTTTCCATGTGCACTTGAGAAAAAGGTGAAATTCGTTGTTTTGGGGTGAAATGTCCTACAGATATCAATTAGATCTAACTGGTCTATTGTATCATTTAAAGTTTGTGTTTCCTTGTTAATTTTCTGTTTAGCTGATTTATCCATAGGTGTGAGTGGGATATTAAAGTCTCCCACTATTATTGTGTTAATATTATTATATTAACACAATATAAGCATTAACACAAGATAAGCATTTGTCTTATATATTGCAGTGCTCCTATGTTGAGTGCATATGTATTTATAATTGTTATATCTTCTTCTTGGATTGATCCTTTGATCATTATGTAGTGTCCTTCTTTGTGTCTTTCAACAGCCTTTGTTTTAAGTCTATTTTATCTGATGTGAGTATTGCTACTCCTGCTTTCTTTTGGTCTCTATTTGCGTGGAATATTTTTTCCCAGCCCTTCACTTTCAGTGTGTATGTGTCCCTTGTTTTGAGGTGGGTGTCTTGTAGACAACATATATAGGGGTCTTGTTTTTGTATCCATTCAGCCAGTCTTTGTCTTTTGGTTGGAGCATTCAACCCATTTACATTTAAGGTAATTATTGATAAATAGGATCCTGTTGCCATTTACTTTATTGTTTTGGGTTCGAGTTTATACACCCTTTTTGTGTTTTCTGTCTAGAGAAAATCCTTTAGCATTTTTTGGAGCTGGTTTGGTGGTGCTGAATTCTCTCAGCTTTTGCTTGTCGGTAAAGCTTTTGATTTCTCCTTCATATTTGAATGAGATCCTTGCTGGGTACATTAATCTGGGCTGTAGGTTATTTTCTTTTATCACTTTAAGTATGTCCTGCCATTCCATCCTGACCTGAAGAGTTTCTATTGAAAGATCAGCTGTTATCCTTATGGGAATCCCCTTGTGTGTTATTTGTTGTTTTTCCCTTGCTGCTTTTAATATTTGTTCTTTGTGTTTGATCTTTGTTAATTTGATTAATATGTGTCTTGGGGTGTTTTGCCTTGGGTTTATCCTGTTTTGGACTCTCT
Organism: Bos indicus x Bos taurus; assembly: GCF_003369695.1. Classification (NCBI taxonomy): domain Eukaryota; kingdom Metazoa; phylum Chordata; class Mammalia; order Artiodactyla; family Bovidae; genus Bos; species Bos indicus x Bos taurus. The sequence goes on along the minus strand of NC_040079.1, from coordinate 109,006,148 downwards.
GGGTCTCTTGGACTTGGGTGATAATTTCCTTCCCCATTTTAGGGAAGTTTTCAACTATTATCTCCTCAAGTATTGTCTCATGGTCTTTCTTTTTGTCTTCTTCTTCTGGGACTCCTATGATTCGAATGTTGGGGTGTTTAACATTGTCCCAGAGGTCTCTGAGATTGTCCTCATTTCTTTTACTTCATTTTTCTTTTTTCCTCTCTGATTCATTTGTTTCTACCATTCTATCTTATACCTCACTAATCCTATCTTTTGCCTCCGTTATTCTACTATTTGTTCCCTCCAGAGTGTTTTTGATCTCATTTATTGCATTATTCATTATATATTGACTCTTTTTTTTTTCTTCTAGGTCCTTGTTAAACCTTTCTTGAATCTTCTCAGTCCTTTTCTCCAGGCTATTTATCTGTGATTCCATTTTGATTTCAAGATTTTGGATCATTTTCACTATCATTATTCAGAATTCTTTATCAGGTAGATTCCCTATCTCTTCCTCTTTGGTTTGGTGGGCATTGATCCTGTTCTTTCACCTGCTGGATATTCCTCTGTCTCTTCATCTTCTTTATATTGCTGTGTTTGGGGTGGCCTTTCTGTATTCTGGCAGTTTGTGGAGTTCTCTTTATTGTGGAGTTTCCTCACTGTGGGTGGGGTTGTACGGGTGGCTTATCAAGGTTTCCAGGTTAGGGAAGCTTGTGTCCATGTTCTGGTGGGTGGGGCTGGACTTCTTCTCTCTGGAGTGCAATGAAGTATCCAGTAATGAGTTATGAGATGTCAGTGGATTCCAAGTGACTTTGGGCAGCCTGTATATTGAAGCTCAGGGCTATGTTCCTGTGTTGCTGGAGAAATTGTATGATATGTCTTGCTTTGGAACTCGTTGGCCCTTAGGTGGGGCTTGGTTTCAGTGTCGGTGTGGAGGCGTTTGGTGAGCTCCTGTTGATTAATGTTCCCTGGAGTCAGGAGTTCTCTGGTGTTCTCAGGATTTGGACTTAAGCCTCCTGCTTCTTGTTTTCAGTCTTATTTTTACAGTAGCCTCAAGACTGCTCCATCTAAACAGCACTGTTGATAAAACATCTAGGTTAAAGATGAAAAGTTTCTCCACAGAGAGGGACACCCAGAGAGGTTCACAGAGTTACATAGAGAAGAGAAGAGGGAGTAGGGAGATAGAGGTGATCAGGATGAGATGAGGTGGAATCAAAAGAGGAGAGAGCAAGCTAGCCAGTAATCCCTTCCTTATATGCGCTCCACAGTCTGGACCACTCAGAGATGTTCATGGAGTTATACAGAGAAGAGGAGAAGGAGGAAGGAGACAGAGGTGGCCAGGAGGATAAAAGGGGGAAATCAAAAGGAGAGAGACAGATCCAGCCAGTAATCAGTTCCCTAAGTGTTCTCCACCGTCTGGAACACACAAAGAGATTCACAGAGTTGGGTAGATAAGAGAAGAGGGAGGAGGAGATGGAGGTGACCTCGTGGAGAAAAAGGAGAGTCCAAAGGAGGAGAGAGCTGTCAAGCCAGTAATATCGCTCCCAGGTAAAAATGTGTACTGAAGATTGGATTCTTAAAGGTACAAAATTGATAATAAATACCAAAAAGCAAAGATTAAAAATCAAGAGTAGAGGTTGGATTTTTAAAAACACAATATTAAAGAAAAACAGAAAAAAAAGTCACAAAAATTATTTTATATATATATATATATATATATATATGACGTTTGCTTTAAAAAAGTAGGGTGTTTCTTTTTTCTTTTTGCAAAGTAATGGTAGGTTATAGAAATTAAAATTAAAGGAGTAATAGAGGATTTAAAAGGAGAAGGCAATGGCAACCCACTCCAGTGTTCTTGCCTGGAGAATCCCAGGGACGGAGGAGCCTGGTGGGCTGCCATCTATGGGGTCGCACAGAGTCGGACATGACTGAAGCGACTTAGCAGCAGCAGCAGAGGACTTACAAAAAAAATTTTTTTAATTAAAAAAAAAAATTAAAGAATGATAGTAAAAATAGTAAAAATATATCTAGGACTTTCTCTCATGTTGTGGGCAGTGTGGGGTCAGTTCGTTTTCAGATATTTCCTTGATCCGGCTTATATTACTCAAGATCTATAGGCCCCTTCCTATGTAGTCGGTACTATCTACAGGGTTTTAATCTATTGCACTTGTCACTTCCAAGGAGGGTCCCTCTGTTTTAGCTTTTTCTCTTTGCTGGTCTCATCAGTGTCTGATTTCCACCCTGACACAAGGGGGCGGTGGTGGACATTTTTAGGCTCACTTTTTCAGTTGTGCTGTGGGGAGGGAGGGACACTGCAAACAAATAACACTGGCGTGTGCTCGCAGTGTCTTGGCCACCCTGGGTTTGCCCCTGCTCACAGCATGTGTGCTTTCCGAGTCTACACTGCTTAGGCTCTAGGTTGCTCTGCCGGGAACTGTCTGAGGCCCGCCCTGGGTTGTATGCACTTCCCAGGTCTAAGCCGCTCAGGTTCAGATACTCGGGTAGTCCTCAGAGGCTCAGACTTGGTTGGACCTGCGTTTTGTCCCCTTCCCAGGTCCGAGCAGCTCAGGTGACCAGGTGTTTGGCGAGCGCAGTCTCTGCGACTTATTGCCTCCCCTGTCCCTGCCGCTTGGTTTTCTGGGTATACAACTGGCGCACCTTCTCAGGCGGATATCACTGTCCAGAATCCCAAGAGGTCTTGGTTAGCTACAAAGCCTGCTTGCAGTTTGGTAGACAATGCCTTTCTGGGGCTGCGATTGCCCTCTTCCGGCTCTGGCTGCCCTCACCTGCCTATCTCTGGAGGGGGATGGGCCAGCCAGCAGCCAGCTAGCTCTGCTCAGTCCTTTGTTCTGTGACCTGGCCTGGTGGTGTCTTAAGTTAGGTCTTTTCGCGTGGTAGCTGTCCCACAGTCTGGTTTGCTATCCCAAGTTAGTTCTCTCAGATTGCCCTCGGGGCATTCAGGCCTGGTCCTTACTCTACGCAATGCAGCCCCTGCCTCCCAACCCAACCCCCGCTTGCTAGTGGCGGGTGCAGGCACCTGCGCTGCTTCTCCACTGGGGGAGTTACCATTGGGCTCGTAATCTGTGGGGTTTAATTATTTATTTATTTTTCCTCCCGGTTTTGTTGCCCTGTGGGTTTCTTGGTGTTTGGAAACTTCTCTCTTTTTTATGACTCCCTTCCCAGGATGGAGCTCCATCCCTACCTCTTTTGTCTCTCTTTTTATCTTTTCTATTTTTTCCTACCTCCTTTCGAAGACAATGGAGTGCTTTTCTGGGTGCCTAATGTCCTCTGCCAGCATTCAGTTGTTTTCTGGAATTTTCTCAGCGTACAAATGTTCTTTTGATGAATTTGTGGGGGAGAAAGTGGTCTCCCCCTCCTCCGCCATCTTAGGACTGCCACCTGAAAAATACTTTTTTAAAATTGAAAATTGCAAACTTAAGAATATTGAAATGGTATACTTAATGATACTCTCTAAAAACAGAAGCTAATCCATCGAGAGAAATGTTTGCTCAAATAATTTTTGAACTAGAAGGATAAACCAGGTAATAGAAATGCAACTGAAGGTATCCACAGACAGAAAATTATATTCAAATCTTAAATGGGAGATGGATTTAAAAAAAAAAAAAACTATTTAAAAGCATAGCTCAAGGAATTTTATTATAATCTGAGGAGGCAGCATATTCCTTCTGTCCTTCTTTGGAAAGTAATGTATTCAGTCCTGAACATCTCATTACCTGAGAAATGTAGGCAGAGTGGAAAGAGTTCCAGAGATAAGTAGCAGACATGACCAAAGGTCTTGAAAATCTAATCCACAGGGGAAGATACAGTGAAACAAGCCTGCTTGGAAGGACTAGACAAGCTGAGCCAACACTGCGGAGATAATCACGGTCATGGGAAGAAGCAGCACCGGGGCAGGAACAGAATGTAGTACACACAGCCAGCTTCATTAACCATCTCCCAATCGGGACTCACTGGGATTGTGCAAAGGACAAGACAGCAATTAAAATAAGATAAACTCACAAGCACATATTAAGGATTGTCAAAAATAAACTAAGACATATTAAAAATTTTAAGAGTTTATTTGAGCAAAAGTCAGTTCTAATTGACAGCACTTCCCTAACTGGAAGTAGGTAGGAGTGCTCCTCAGAAAGAAGCCCATGAGAGTGGGGAGACTTAAATGGAAAACGTGGGGACCGAAGGACCAAGTTATTTGATTGGCTCTATCTTAATTGGCACTTGGAATAGGAAATGGTAACCCACCCTCAGAAGAAAGGTTATGACCAACCTAGATAGCATATTCAAAAGCAGAGATATTACTTTGCCAACAAAGGTCCATCTAGTCAAGGCTATGGTTTTTCCTGTGGTCATGTATGGATGTGAGAGTTGGACTGTGAAGAAAGCTGAGCGCCGAAGAACTGATGCTTTTGAACTGTGGTGTTGGAGAAGACTCTTGAGAGTCCCTTGGACTGCAAGGAGATCCAACCAGTCCATTCTAAAGGAGATCAGCCCTGGGATTTCTTTGGAAGGAATCATGCTAAAGCTGAAACTCCAGTACTTTGGCCACCTCATGCAAAGAGTTGACTCATTGGAAAAGACTCTGATGCTGGGAGGGATTGGGGGCAGGAGGAAAAGGGGACGATAGAGGATGAGATGGCTGGATCGCATCACTGATTCGATGGACGTGAATGATGGAGTGACTCGATGGAGTGAACTCTGGGAGATGGTGATAGACAGGGAGGCCTGGCATGCTGGAATTCATGGGGTTGCAAAGAGTCGGACATGACTAAGTGACCGAACTGAACTGAACCCACTCTAGTATTCTTACCTGGAGAATTCCATGGACAGAGAAGCCTGGTAGACTGCAGTCCATGGGGTTGCGAAGAGCAGAGCGCAACTGAGCACTGCTGCCGTAGCTTAATTATAGTTGGTTGGTTGTGACTGGTTGTCCTCAGTGTTTTAATTTTGTAACTTAGAGGCATTTAAAGGCTCAGATTTTGGTTTGCTTACCATGGCATTAGAGCCACCATGAGAAATTCTCATGGACTCCGTTTTCTTGGAAGTGGAAACTCATAGCATGCATTTAAAAAATAAAATAACAACAACAACAACCAAAAAAAAAAAGCCAGATTCTCCATGATGTTTTTGTTATAGGGCAAGAATACCTGCTGCTTGATTTTCTACAAAGGTGGTCTAGGTGTCAATATCTGTCTTAGCCAGTTTGGAGTGAACTCTGTACATTTGATTTGTGTTTTTTAACATGATTCTGACTTCAGATTGCTTCCTGAATGTTTAGTGGCCCTTTTAGAGTGTTTTCTCAGTTGGAGCCCACCCTTTGTCTCTTGTGTCTTGTCACTGGGTTGGTTTCTTTCCAATTTCGGGAGATCTAAAATACCAGCAAGATTTTCCTCTTCCTCCTTGGGAAGTGAAAGACAAGTTAACATGAGGTTAACTTGAGTTAACCTACGAGTTAATCTATGAGTTAACAAAGTGATTCAGAAATATATATGAGTAAATATACATATATATTCTTGCACATTATGGCTTATTACAGAATAATGAACAGAGTTCCCTGTACTATACAGGAGAACTTTGTTATTTATTTTGTGTATAGTAGTTTGTATCTCAGAGAAGGCAATGGCACCCCACTTCAGTACTCTTGCCTAGAAAATCCATGGGCGGAGGAGCCTGGAAGGCTGCAGTCCATGGGGTCGCTAAGAGTCAGACACAACTGAGCAACTCACTTTCACTTTTCACTTTCATGCATTGGAGAAGAAAATGGCAACCCACTCCAGTGTTCTTGCCTGGAGATTCCCAGGGACGGGGGAGCCTTGTGGGCTGCCGTCTCTGGGGTCGCACAGAGTCGGACACGACTGAAGTGACTTAGCAGCAGCAGCAGTTTGTATCTGCTAATCTCAAGCTCTTAATTTATCCTTACCCTGCCTTTCTTCTTTAGTAACCATAAATTGGTTTTCTATGTGTTTGAGTCTATTTCTATTTTATAAATAAGTTCATTCGTGTCATATTTTAGATTCTACATCTAAGTGACATCATATGTATTTGTCTTTTGCTGTTTCTGAATTACTGCACTTAGTATAATAATCTCTAGGTACATCCATGTTGTTGCAAATGGCTTTATTTCATTCTTTTTATGGCTGAGTAATAGTCCATTGTATGTATGTGTGTGTGTGTGTGTGTGTGTGTGTGTGTGTGTGTATGTATGTATACCACATCTTCTTAATCCATTCATCTGTGGATGGACATTAGATTGCTTTTATGTCTTATTGTTCAGTCACTAAATTGTGTCTGTCTCTTTGTGACCACCATGGACTATAGCCTGCCATGCTCCTCTGTCCGTGGGATTTCCCAGGCAAGAATAATGGAGTGGGTTGCCATTTCCTTCTGCAGGGGATCTTCCCAACCCAGAGATGGAACACTTGTCTCCTGCATCTCCTGCATTGGCAGGCAGATTCTTTACTGCTTAGCCACCAGGGAATCCCTGCCATGTCTTGGCTGCTGTAAATAATGCTGCTGTGAACACTCGGGTGCATGTATCTTTTTGAATTAGAGTTTCCTCTGGATATATGCCCAGGCATGGGATTGTTGGATCATACAGGAACTCTATTTTTAGTTTTTTGAGACGTCTCCATACTATTTTCCATGGTATCTGCACCAGTTTACATTTCCACCAGCAGAGTAGGAGTAGAATCCCACTTCTTCATCTAGCCCAGTGCTCAGAATTGATGAAGTATATGTGTAAGTGTATGAATGATTGCTTATAATGGTAACCCAGTCCAGTATCTTGCCTGGAAAACTCCATAGACAGAGGAACCTGTCAGGGGGTTAGCAAAGCACCAGGCAAGACTGAGCACACATGCATTTCTAGTTAAGGAGTTGACATTTGACAGTAGTCTTTCTCAGGCAGAGTCGGCATAAAATAATGTACAAAGTGGGAATTTCAAACACTATGTCATATTGGCAGGGGTTATGGGTTCTGTTGTTGTTGCTTGTTTGGTTGTGCTGGGTCTTAGTTGCAGTGGTCTTAGTCATGGCAGTGGGATGGCTCTTAAATTACCTGTTCTCAGGCTTGCATTTCTTACTTCACCACTGCATTACGCCCACATTCTCCCAGAGCCACATTCCCTCTGCCCCGAGGCCTACTTGTCTAACTCTGGAGGAAGTTCTGAGCACCCACCTGGGAGGCTGAAGCCAGTGGAATGCTGAGCCAGCAAGACAGAAATGAAGAAGACGCAGGAGTCATTTTGGATGGCGGTAGGGTTATGTCCCAAGAAGAGAAAAACCTGAGCCTTTCAAGAACACGGGAGTTTGTCAGAATGCTTTCTCTGCTATGTTCTGGCAGAGGTTTTCCCCCCAGTCCCCTGTGAAGACCAATTTCCTATACTCTTTCCAGCCTGTATGTCAGTTCTGTGCAGGAAGAGTTGGCTTCCAGTGAGGGGCTGTCAAATTCGACTGAGTTTTGTACCTTTGCCAAATGTTTAACCATGTCCTCTGGACAGCTGAAATCCAAATAGAACCTACACAATATCCTTATTTGCTTTCGTGAATTATAAGAACTGCTGAAATTTTACCTGTCAAGCTCTCCTTTGAAAGTAGTGGGAAATCTGAAGATAACCTTTTGCCAAGAGATAAGGAAGACATGATCTTAAAGGTAAATTTTAAAAGGTGATCACATTGCACAAGCTAATAGTCCAGCTGCTGGTCACATACCACATTCATGCAACTGTGACATGCTTTTAGATCTTGCCCTCAAAATATGTACTGCTAAACCCAGTAGAACAGCCTGGCATCAATGGAAGCAAATGGGCAGTTAATTCAAGCACAAAGTGCTGTAGGAAACCAAAAATGTTTCTTTAGAGATCTTTCCTCCTACATTTGTGATTTCTTTTTTAATATTTTAAAATTTTATTTATTTATGAATATTTGGCTGTCCTGGGTCTTCATTGCTGTGAGGGCTTTTCTCTAGTTGTGGCAAGTAGGGGCTATTCTATGATTGTGGTGCCCAAGCTTCTCATTGTGCTGGCTTCTCTTATTGTGGAGCAGTGGCTTTAGCATGCAAACTTCTGTGGCTGCGGTTCTTGGGCTCTTGAGCACAGGCTCAGTAGTTGTGGTACACAGGCTTAGTTGGTCTGCAGCATGTGGGATCCTCCCCAACTAGGGATTGAACCTATGTCTCCTGCATTGGCAGGCAGATCCTTTATCCTGAGCCACCAAGGAAGCCTCTGCTGATTTCTTTTAATGAGTACAGAAATAGAGACTGTTTGTGCAAATTAACTTCATGTAATTTCCTGTTCAAATGTGGTTTCTTTTGATGCAGGAAACATTTTTATTTTTTAATTTCAGAAACATTCAGGCCTGAAATGTGACAGTAAAGAAATCAATATAATGGCTTGCACAGAAAATCTTAAGATGTTTGATTTTACTCTTTGCAGAGGAGGATAATTTCTGCCTAGAGTCTTAGTTTAGCGGCATTAGAAAATCACAAAGATAAGACTGAATTAAGGACATGTTAACTAGACACCTCAAGAACAATGGCACCATACTGAAAAATGTTTTGCAAATCAAACATTTGGTAACTTTGATTCAGATGCATTTAATGTGAAGTCAAATGTGGAAAATATGTATAATCATCAAGTATCCACTGTCTATCAGTTTATGATTATATTAAGACAATTGGCGTTAGTTTCCCAGACTCACTATTGGGTAGCTGTCTAGTGTGTGACTGCCAAGCACCAATTCTTTGCACAGTTGTCCCCAAGGAGTGACCCATCCTTTCTGCAGAGCACGCTCATCACTGATGAAGACCTGGGTTCGATCCCTGGGTTGGGAAGATCCCCTGGAGGAGGGCATGGCAACACACTCCAGGATTCTTGCCTGGAGAGTCCCACGGACAGAGGAGCCTGGTGGGCTATAGTCCCTGGGGTCACAAAGAGTCTGACACAACTGAGTGACTGAGCACAGCACAGCACATCATCCCCTTCAATTGCTTAACTGATAAAACTCTAAGATATAAAACAGTCCTGCGTCCCCTTCAGTCCTTACTGTACCTGGGGACCACACGGTGGTCTTTGTGGAGTTGGTGTCTTTCCCTAGTTTGAGCTTTGCTTTGGACCTGGACCCAAGCATTGTTACTTGTGCTCTAAACCTTATTAAGTCTTTGGTGAAAACAGATTCTCTGCTTCAAAACAACTTCCTCTTAAATACTAAGAAACTGGTTGATCCTGGACCAGAGGCTGTCACATTTCCCATGCAGCCCTCCTCTGGTTTCCAGGACATAGATCATCTCCTATAACTCGACCCTGATGTATTGACAGGAATAGTGCTTCATTGTCCACACCCTGAAATGACTGCATTTCCTGTAGGGCCATCCAGGACCTACTCCTGATGCATAGAGAAAAACCAATTCTGTAGTAAAGACTGGAGCCCCATTCTGCAGACTTCACTCACCTGAAATTGTTTCCAGGCAGACCTACCATCTTTAATATCATCCTCTTCTCTCCTCACCCTAAACAACCCTTCAGGTAGCTTCAGAAAGTGAAGAGATATGGTAATCCTGAAGATTCTGTGTGACTGAGAACTCAACAGTTGTGAAATTGCTGCCACACACGTAGTTGACACGGGATGTGGGAGAGTTTACTTCTACTTCATTCAGGTATTTTCTCTGACTTAAAAAATGATCAAAGTGGAGAAAGACACTAGGACTCTTAATTCTCTATAAATTGGTCCAGAGAAGTATGAGACACAGTAGACAATAAAAACTCAGTTATCCTCCTTTTCTATGCTCCTTGGAATTTAGGCGATTTCAAAAAATAACTTCATTCGGCAGAAGTATATAGCAACTAATAACAGACTCTGGGCTGAATGCAATTTCTTTTCCTTACTGATTACTAGATCTGTTAGGAAATGCTCCAAATATATTGCATTCTTATCCCAACCTGGAGGGAGAAATTGTGTCTGTCTCGTGTACATACTTTAGTGACAGTGTTGTGTCACAGCTAAAAGTTGACTATATGGCCAAAAAACTTAGTATTTTGATCATTATCTTAGAGCGATTTCCTACTGATTGAAAGAAAAATCTTTAAGAAGCTCTCTGCTGCTGCTGCTGCTGCTAAGTCACTTCAGTCGTGTCCAATTCTGTGTGACCCCATAGACGGCAGCCCACCAGGCTCCTCCGTCCCTGGGATTCTCCAGGCAAGAACACTGGAGTGGGTTGCCACTTCCTTCTCCAATGCATAAAAGTGAAAAGTGAAAGTGAAGTTGCTCAGTTGTGTCCAACTCTTTGTGACTGCATGGACTGCAGCCTACCAGCTCCTCCATCCATGGGATTTTCCAGGCAAGAGTACTGGAGTGGGTTGCCATTGCCTTCTCGGAAGGAGCTATCTAAGAAGTGTTAAATTAGTTGTTAATAAGCAACATAGTTTGTCTTACTGTAGTTTCTTTGTTCTCTTTCTGTAAGATAAAAATGGGATGAAAGTGTGAGAAGTCAACAGAGAGTGGTTTGGGGAAGGAGTGATATGTTGTTTGGGGGAAATCTGCTGATTAGCGGAGAACTCATTCACCTAGGAAGTGGAACCTCCTGAGAGTAAAATTCTCCTTACAGAGGTTGCAGGAAATCTCAAGCTTTGTAACATTCTTGCAAATGTGCTGATATGATCACATCAATTGTCTGATCTCTTATGAACAATTTTTAGAGATATAGTTGACCCTTGACATGTTAGATTTTAAAATGTGCTATTCAGACCACTCACAAGCAATCAAAGTATCAAAAACATGTGATTTACTGAGATGCAAATTTGAGTGATTTTTCAGAAAAAACAACAGTGAGAAGAGTGGCATTGTTTCGCATGTTTGCCTGGCTCTTTAGTGATTGGCTTCATGAAAGCAACTGGATTCTTATATCTGCCTCTGCCATCAATCTGTTGAAATATATTCCTTTTGGTTGAAGTATATAAAGAAAATCTAGCTTTACAGACATGTACTGGAAAATGGAAGAGTGTTTTAGTAACCCTTTGGGATATTTGTGGGCTTCCCTGGTGGCTCAGATGGTAAAGAATCTGCTTGCAGTCCAGGAGATGTGGGTTCGATCCCTGGGTCAGGAAGATCTGCTGGAGAAGGAAATGGCAACCTACCCCAGTAATTTTCCCTGGAGAATTCCATGAACAGAGAAGTCTGGTAGGCTACAGTCCATGGGGTTGCAAAGAGTCAGACATATCTGGGTGACTAACACTTTCACTTTTCACTTTTTTGGGAATATTTCTAGATTGCTTTCTTTGATTCATAATCTCTGGAAGGTTAAGTATAACGCAGTCATTGCATTTATATTTCCTTGAAGTTTCATCATTGCTAAGAAAATTTTTCATGTGATCTTAGAATTATAATACCAGAAAGAGCTTCATTTCAGATGCGGATATCAAGGCATAGCCTGTGACAGAGCTGGGATGAGCCCACTGGTGTTCAGACTCCAAATTCATGATCATTAAAGCAGGCTCCACTTCACCTTGGGCTTCCCTGGTGGCTCAGACAGTGAAGAATCCGCCCGCAATGTGAGAGACCTGGGTTTGATCCCTGGGTTGGGATGATCTCCTGGAGAAGGAAATGGCTACCCACTTCTATATTCTGGCCTGGAGAATTCCATGGGCAGGGGAGCCTGGCAGGCTACAGTCCATGGGGTCGCAGAGAGTCAGACACAACTGAGTGACTAACACTCATTTTCCACCTGACCTCAGGTTTGCTTTTGTTTTTTGTTGAAAGGAACCCTTGTTTTCTAAGAAAATGAAAATGTTACTGATATTTTAAATTGTAATTTTAAAAATAATAGATACAAAATTTTGTTTTTCCTCTCTGTTTCCCCTAAATTATTTCATTTTTTGAAGAAAGTAAGAGATCTGGTTCGTTAATGCAAACTCAGAGTCAAGCATGTAGGACCCTCCATTTCTCTAATAGATATGAGGTGCAGTTGTTGCTGTTTAGTTGCTAAGTCATATCTGACTCCTTTGTGATCCCGTGGTCTGTAACCCGCCAGGCTCCTCTGTCCATGGGATTTCCTAGGCAAGAAGACTGGACTGGGTTGCCATTTCCTCCTCCAGGGGATCTTCCCCACCCAGGGATCAAGCCCATATCCTCTGCTTGGCAAGCAGATTGTCTATCACTGAGCCCCTTGGGAAGTCAACATGAGGTGCAGTGTTATCCCCCTAGTAGGTGTGCAGATATTTGCCAAGCTTAGAAAGATATGCCATTAATAACTAGCAGACTGAAATTACCAACTGCAAAATGTTTTTCTATGAGAGTGCATTATGATGTGAAATTTCTTCTTTAAAATTCTGTCAACTACTAATCATAAAAGTAGAAAATTTTCGTGGAATCAAAAATTGCTTTTGGGTGTACTATTGTTCAGAAAGGACAATTTAGAAACATCTGGGTTCTGTTTTCTTGGCTCATGGTCCTGTTGTGTTGCTTTTTTCTCTTGTAGGTGGTAAAACAACAATTCAAAGAGTAGGATAAAATATCAGTGTGACACTCCTTTCAGGTCCTTTTTAGTAGAGAAGCAATCTCTTCCAGATATTTAAAGGGGTGGATTACCAGCAACTTTTTAAATATTTGGGATTCAGTACAACTCAATTTGGGTTTGGTTGCTCACTTATATCTGTAGTTTTTTGACATCATATCCATTTTAGGGCTAATGTAATGTGTTGCTTGATTTACGAGCACTCAAAAACCCACAAACATTATAAATTAATAAATAAGACAGAATATCAAGCACGAAAAGCGCTTCTGTTAATAAGGACAAGAATGTTGCTTTCAGCAAATGAAGGCTGGCATGGGTTTACTTCCCCTAGAATCTGTTCAGAAGCCTTAGAATGTGAGCCCTTCGTGTGTTCTCTCTTTTGCGTCATGTTCCTTTTCGGAACATTTCTTGAACTGTAATCTACAGAAGGTGAGAGGTGGGCTGGTCTTCTTTTCAGATGAGAACTTTTCTTTCCATTTAGTTGATTTTAGAATTTTTTGACTGGAAATAAGAATGCTTTCTCCCAGTCAGTATGGCTTTTGCACCCACTGATTGTGTGATAATTGAGCAAGTTAGCTGGCTGAGCCTTACTTCTGTTATCCGTAGAATGGGAACCATATTTCCCTGATATCGTGCTTAAGACGATTCAAAGAAACAATGTATGTAAAGCATTTAGCCTAGCTCATGAACAAAGTTAAAACCTCATTTTTTGTTACTGAAGAAACTACTGATTTTCCAGATGAAGCTGTGCTCTTCCTTCCCTCCATAAAACATTCTGGTGGATATCTGTGGCCTGCTGGATGCTCAGGTCTGGAAGCTACTCAAAAAGGTGTGGTTGAGGACTTCCCCAGTGGTGCAGTGGGTGGGAGTCCGCCTGCCAGTGCAGGGGACATGGGTTCGATCCCTGGTCCAGGAAGATCCCACATGCTGTAGAGCAACGAAGCCCCACGCATGACAGCTACTGAGCCTGTGCTCCAGAGCCTGGGAGCCACAACTGCTGAAGCCCGTGCACCCTAGAGCCTGTGAATAGCCCTGCTCACTGCAACTAGAGAAAACTGGCACGCAGCAATGAAGACTCAGCGCAGCAACAACAAAACTAATTCCTAGGGCAAACATTAAAAACCAAACAAACAAAAGTGTGTTCAGAGACCAACAGCATTGGCATCTCCTGGTATCACCTTGGTAGAAGTACAGATTTTTAGTCTTAACCCCAGATCTGCTGAATAAGAGTTTGTATTTGAATGATTCCCAGGTGATTCATAAACACCTTCAAGTTGAAGCAGGACTATGAGAAGTATACCTGCTGAATGTTTGCTGCCAATCTTTGGATACCAATTGCTCTTTATTTTCTAACCACATAACTTAACTAAGTATCACATAAAGATAAGAAGTGTGGAAAGAGAGTGGCAGTTTTAAGGAAAACTAAGTTAAATGCTTTAGAACAATAGTAATGATGAGGGAATTATTAAAATTGCTGATGAAGTGAGTGTGGTTGAGGCAGTGATAAAGACTAGGAAAATGGTAAAGCTCTATAAGATTGTGAGCTCTGGGTTCTTCTCTTGCATGCTTTAGCTTCTAGACTTCACTGTAAAGAAGTTTGATACTGCTTTATTAGTGGCTGGGGCCACTCTGAAAAGGGGCTTCCGTGGTGGCTCCATGGTAAAGAATCTGCCTGCAGTGGAGGAGATGCTGGTTCAATCCCTGGGTCAGGAAGATTCCCTGGAGAAGGAAATGGCAACCCACTCCAGTATTCTTGCCTGGGAAATCTCATGGACAGAGGAGCCTGGTGGACTACAGTCCATGGGGTCACAAAGAGTTGGATATGACTTAATGACTGAACACACACCCTGAAAAGAGCCCCAAAGGTGAGAGGGACCTGGAGTCAATAGCTGCCAGCTAACTACACACCTGGGAAACAAGTTATTTCTTAAAGGGAAAATCAAGAGACACAATGTCTGCCGTTATCCCAATCTGTTTCTTTAAAATCTGCAAACCTACGGATACTTGCATGGTATAAATAAATTAGCCTACGAGACCAATTTCTTATTTACTTTATTGAATGAAGACACCTACAAATGTGAAGACTTTGGACATCCTGGGTACAACAATAATTTATATGCTTTAATGATGGTGTTTGGAAGTTGACAAATACTCCTTCGTGCTCTCTGTGCACCATCCTCTCTAAATACGGTCAACAGTTGTCCCCAGAGCTAAGTGAATCTTGACTGATTTTCAAATTATTGTGAATTTGCTAACTAATCAAAATTCTGAACACAAATTGGCTCAGTCAGGATGCCTGATGAATATCTAAACCACCAAGGAAAGAGCCGAGCAGCTTTAGGAGTGTGTCTTCCATCATCTCTGCTATGGTTTCAGACCACAAATAGCCGATTGGAGAAAGTTGTTTATCTGCAGGATATATCACGATCTCCAGCTTTCTTATGCAAAGGCAAACTGATGTGGTCAAAATTGTGATACTCAAAGTAAGAAGTCCTGTGTTAAGAATGGCCTCTGTCACTGAGTTCCCGATTTAATGTCACTGGGGATAAATGGTCACATTGTCCGCCTCACAGAAACTTGGGAGAGATTAAGGAAGCGAACTTGTTGACTTCCTACAAGGAATCGGTAATGTGGTTACATTTGCTTATTGTCTAGTTTAATTCTCAAAATTCCATGAAGATAGATATCTACATGTAATTGATGAGGAGTGTGACACAGAGTTCCTAAGTGGCAGAGATCGAATTTGGACCAAGGACTAGAAGCTGTGTTCTTTTCTTTATTCCAACCTGTCTCCAAATAAGAAGGATGTGGAATTCATGTACATATATGTTAGTATTTAGTATTATAAGTTGAATGTCAAAATGGCACTCTTTACATCTCTGTTTTGAGCCAACAATAGTATGATAGGTGTCCAGTAACCCTACAGAACATCCTAAAGCATGAGGTTAGCTCACACTGGAGGGCCCAAGAGATTGTAAATTAGGGTTTCAACATGATAGTTTTCTATCATGTACTTTGAGAGTTTAAAAGGGTTGTGATCGAGAGGCTTTGGGAGAAAGGATTTATTTGGAGATAAATATTTATCTGGAATATTTATAAATAAATAAATAATATAAATATTTATAAATACATATTTATTTGGAAATAGATACCTTAAATATTCAAGACCCTCAACTTCCCTCTCCCCTCACCGATGGCAGGAGGAAGATGATTGTTTTCTCCCCACCAAAACCCAACTAGAAATGCTGAAAGGAGAACCACTCAGAGAAGAAAACTTGGTTTGCTTAAAGAAGTTTAAGAAAAAGGTGACTGATGTCTGACCTTCACCAAAAAGCCCATCACTGTGTGACTGCTTGAAGATGCCCTACCTGGTGGTGGCAAAGACAAGGTTGCTGTGCTTTCACTTGTTTTTAATAATTTTATTTATTTACTTATTTTATTTTTGGCTGTTCTGGGTCTTCACTGCTGCTTGGGCTTCTCTCTAGTTGTGATGCGTGGCTTCTCATTGTGGTGGCTCCTCTTGTTTCGGACAGAAGGCTCTAGGCATTCAGGCTTCAGTAGCTGCAGTGCGTGGGCTCAGTAGTTGTGGCATACTGGCTTAGTTGCATGTTGAATCTTCCTGGACCAGGGATTGAACCCATGTCCCCTGCATGGGCAGGCAGATTTTTATCCACTGTGCCACCAGGGAGGTCCATAAGTGAGGTTTTTGAAGCAGCTGACCCCAGAGTGGACTGCCGCGGGGGCAGGGGCTCTGGGTGCAGTAGACCTGGGCATGGCACAGCCCTCTTGGAGGTCGCCATCAACCCCCCCATAGAGCTGCCAGGACTTACACAGGACTAGGAAACAGACTCTTGGAGGGCACAAACAGAACCTTGTGAGCACCAGGACTCAGGAGAAAGGAGCAGTGACCCCAAAGAGACTGACCCAGACTTGCCCGAGAGGGTCCAGGAGTCTCTGGCGGAGGCGTGGGTCGATGGTGGCCTGCAGGGTTGGGGGCGCTAGTGTAAATGCCTGCATGGGACCTTTTGAAGGAGGTCACCATTATCTTCATTACTTCTACCATAATTTGGCCTCAGGTCAAACAACATGGAGGGAACATAGCCCTGGCCTTTAACAGAAAATTGGATCAAAGATTTACTGAGCATGCCCCCACCCCATCAGAACAAGACTGTTTTCCTCCTCAGTCAGACTCTCCCATCAGGAAGCTTCCATAAGCCTTTTATCCTTCTCCATCAGAGAGCAGACAGACTGAAAACCACAAGCCAGAAACTAATCAATTTGATCACATGGACCACAGCCTTGTCTAACTCAATGAAACTATGAGCCATGCCATGTAGGGCCACACAAGACGACAGGTCATGGTGGAGAGTTCTGACAAAATGTGGTTCACTGCAGAAGAAAATGGCAAACCACTTCAGTATTCTTGCCTTGGGAACCCCATGAACAGTATGAAAAGGCAAAAAGATAGGACACAGAAAGATGAACTCCCTAGGTCTGTAGGTGTCCAATATGCTACTGGAGATCAATGGAGAACTAACTCCAGAAAGAATGAAGAGATGGAGCCAAAGCAAAAACAGCACCCCCTTGTGGATGTGACTGGGGATGGAAGTAAAGTCCAATGCTGTAAAGAGCAGTACTGCATAGGAACATGGAATATTAGGTCCATGAATCAAGGCAAATTGGAAGCGGTCAAACAGGTGATGGCAAGAGTGAACATCAACATTTTAGGAATCAGTGAACTAAAATGGACTGGAATGAGTGAATTTAACTCAGAAGACCATTATATCTACTACTGTGTGCAAGAAAGATCTTCATGACCCAGATAATCACAATGGTGTGATCACTCACCTAGAGCCAGACATCCTGGAATGTGAAGTCAAGTGGGCCTTAGGAAGCATCACTATGAACAAAGCAAGTGGAGGTGGTGGAATTCCAGTGGAGCTATTTCAAATCCTAAAAGATGATGCTGTGAAAGTGCTGCACTCAATATGCCCCCAAATCTGGAAAACTCAGCAGTGCCCACAGGACTGGAAAAGGTCCGTTTTCATTCCATCCTAAAGAAAGGCAATGCCAAAGAATGCTCAAACCACCCCACAGTCGCACTTATCTCACACGCTGGTGAAGTAACGGTCAAAGTTCTCCAAGTCTGGCTTCAACAGTATGTGAACCGTGAACTTCCAGATGTTCAAGCTGTATTTAGAAAAGGCAGAGGAACCAGAGATCAAATTGCCAACATCCTCTGGATCATCAAAAAAGCAAAAGAGTTCCAGAAAAACATCTATTTCTGCTTTATTGACTATGCCAAAGCCTTTGACTGTGTGGGTCACAATAAACTGTGGAAAATTCTGAAGGAGATGGGAATACCAGACCACCTGACCTGCCTCTTGAGAAACCTATATGCAGGTCAGGAAGCAACAGTTAAAACTGGACATGGAACAACAGACTGGTTCCAAATAGGAAAAGGAGTACATCAAAGCTGTATATTGTCACACTGCTTATTTAACTTATACTCAGAGTACATCATGAGAATTGCTGGGCTGGAGGAAACACAAGCTGGAATCAAGATTGCCAGGAGAAATATCAATAACCTCAGATATGCAGATGACACCACCCTTATGGCAGAAAGTGAAGAAGAACTAAAGAGCCTCTTGATGAAAGTGAAAGAGGAGAGTGAAAAAGTTGGCTTAAAGCTCAACATTCAGAAAACGAAGATCATGGCATCTGGTCCCATCACTTCATGGGAAATAGATGGGGAAACAGTAGAAACAGTGTCAGACTTTATTTTTTGGGGCTCCATAATCACTGCAGATGGTGACTGCAGCCATGAAATTAAAAGACAGTTTTTCCTTGGAAGAAAAGCTATGACAAACCTAGACAGCATATTAAAAAGCAGAGACATTACTTTGCCAACAAAATTCCATCTAGTGAAAGCTATGGTTTTTGTAGTAGTCATGCATGGATGTGAGAGTTGGACTATAAAGAAAGCTGAGCACTGAAGAATTGATGCTTTTGAACTGTGGTATTGGAGAAGACTCTTGAGAGTCCCTTGGACTGCAAGGAGACCCAACCAGTCCATCCTAAAGGAGATCAGTCCTGAGTGTTCATTGGAAGGACTGATGTTGAAGCTGAAACGCCAATCCTTTGGCCACCTGATGCAAAGAGCTGACTCATTTGAAAAGACCCTGATGCTGGGAAAGATTGAGGGCAGGAGGAGAAGGGGACGACAGAGGATGAGATGGTTGGTTGGCATCACCAACTCAATGGACAGAGTAAACTCTGGGAGTTGATGATGGACAGGGAGGCCTGGCATGCTGTAGTCCTAGGGGTTGCAAAAAGTCGGAGATAACTGAGTGGCTGAACTGAACTGAACTGAACCCCAGAATAAAGAAGTAACAAAAGGGCCACTGTCTGATAGAAGATCTTGGTTCTGCCCCTGACTAGTTATCTTGGTGTACATTCAATTCAACAAATGTTCACTGAATGTTTGATATTTGTAGGATGCCAGGCACTGTGCTAGGTACCGGACATTGGATCATCATAAACATTCTTTCCAGGTCTCTAATTTTAAACTAGGAAATCTCGATCAGCTGGCCTTTACCTCACCCAAAGCTGTTGAATATGAGTGAGGAACAGTACCAAGTCCACTTTTATTTAGACCACTATTATTATATGGAGGTCTATATTATATGGTCCACTATTACTTAGACAGTAATAAAGCCTGTATGTGAGTTGCTCCCAGTATGAGACGATCTGTTTTTGACTAAGTGATCATGGCCATTTAATTATAATTAATCTTATATTAAGATATTTCACGTATTTTATGACCCATACTCATGTTTATTTACCTATATTGCTTTCTTAGGGCTTCCTAGCAGCTCAGGGGTAAAGAATCTGCCTGACATGCAAGAGACACAGGAGAACTGGGTGTGATCCCTGGGTCAGGAAGATCCTCTGGAGGAGGAAATGGCAACCCACTCCAGTATTCTTGACTGGAGAATCCCATGAACAGAGGAGCCTGGCGCACTACAGTTCATAGGGTGACAAAGAGCGGGACATAACTGAAGCGACTGAACATATTGCTTTCTTAGCTATCCAAGTCTCTGTTTCTTTCCCTAAAAGAGAAAGTTTTAGTCTGCTGTCTTATGTTGATCTTGACCCAACCTCGTCAGTATTGTAAGATTTTTAGTTTGTGGAATTTATTTGGCAATCTATGAGTTTTTCCTATTTGAGGTCTTTTTCTTTAATCCTGGAGGTTTAAACAATATTTCTTCAAGTATTTCCCCTTCTCTATTTTCATTTTCTGGTCTCCTTCTAGAATTGGTTTTGTCCAGGTATGGATAGAGACCCTTTCATTGCCACTTTGCAGAATTATGAGCCTAAAGATTCATCTCACTGGCCTTGATTTCCCCTTGGGGCCATTCTAAATAATGCCCCTCCTTATTTATTTATTTATTTATTTTTAATGTGGACAATTTTAAAAGTCTTTATTGAAGTTGTTGCAACATTGCTTCTGTTTTATGTTTTGTTTTTTTGGCCTTAAGTCATGTGGGAACTTAGCTCCCCAACCAGGGATGGAACCTGCACCCCCTGCCTCGGAAGATGAAGTCTTACTCACTGGACCACGAGGGAAGTCCCAATGCCCATTCTTTGAGAATGACCAACTAGGCTTTACAAGTCACATGGCAACATGTCAGAGGAAATTTTCTCCTAACAGAGTTAATGGTGGCTGTAGCCTGTTGAGATTTATGACGAATAAGTTGTTGAAGATTGCAACCGAACCTCTTGGGGGAAAAAATACTGGCTTCCTTGGTTGTGGATGGGGAGAAGGAACTGACAGCTGTCCTACTCTGGGTAGAGAACATCTACCATGAAGGACAGGTTTTAGTTAACATTTTGCAGTAGAAAATTATCCCTGATTTTCAGACATCATTTTTTTAAAAATTCAAAGTGTCACCTCTATCTCTTTAAGTGGAACCATACTCCCACCCCTGCAAACCATTTCACTTGGCCCCGGCTTAGTGATGCTAAGCTGCAGTGTGAAGTCTCTCATCTCTGCTCCCAGGCAGGTGATCCCTGTTTGGCCAGTCTCCTCAGCTTTGACTCATTTTCTTGAGCTGGAAGCAGTAACCAAGTACGAACTGAATACGTTTGACTTGGGCTCTGATGCTGCCTTTGACCCTCCTTATTCCTGAGCCCCTTTGAAATCAACTTCTACAACTTGGAGTCGATCCTCCTGTCTCAGCAGCTCACCCAGGCCTCACTGCACCCACTATTCCAGGTACAAATGCTCCTTGGGTCCCCATCCTGGTGCTCTGGGCCAGGATCTAAACCCATCTGGTCAGTCTTGTTTGCATCTCCACTGGGAAAGGGGAAGCTACAAAATGTGGCAACATTCTTAGTAGGAAGCCAGAAGTCCCAAACAAAAGCTTGTGCCAGTCTTTCCAAGGTGGAAATTTAAAAAGCAGTGGCGTTGGGCAGTTTTTTTTTTTTTTAACATCAGGAATTGATTTAGGTTTAATAAATATAGAAATCTGAGATTTGCCTCCAAATAATCCCAATAGTTTCTGTATTTCAATAAATACAGCTTTGCAGTGTTTCCCCATCAGTTTCTCTTGGGAAGCACCAGATATGATGCTTGGCTGTAATGTTCAAAGTTTAAAATTTTTTATTTACTTATTTATGTCTGCTTAGGGTCTTAGTTGTGGCACATAGGCTTAGTTGCTCTGTGACATTTGGGATCTTAGTTCCCTGATCAGGGACTGAACCTATGTCTCTTGCATTGGAAGGCAAATTCTTAACCACTGGATCACCAGGGAAGTCTCCAAAGGACTTTCAGTTTTTATTTCCTCAGTCCCTGTTTTGTGGTGGGGAAGGAAGAGAGGAGCTTGCCTGCTCTTGTGAGTGAGTTTGTAAAACCTAACCCCATTTACATGGGGCTGCTCAAGGCACTGGGTACTCTTGATTCAGACCCTAGCTCAGCCACTTACTTTGTGACAGTGGTGGGCACGTTATTCCCACTTGACTTCCATTTAGTTTTCTCATCACTAAAACGGGGATTAAAAACACATTTGGTTGTTCTAAAGGGGAGGTAAGCTAATGTCCATAGGTTTATATTGACTTCAGTGTTTCAGTGATTGGTGTTCTTTTCTTCCTTCTCAGATTATGTCTATTTGATGGATGTTCTTCCTAAATTCTCTGTGACTGAACTCCATATTAAGCCTCACAGTATGCATTTTGGAATGACAGCATACAGAAACTATAAGGTGGCATGCAGTGGAGAAGTGCTAACTGCCCTGAGAGCTCACCAGCTACCCTACTGGGCAGAGATCTGGAGGGCTCACAGCTGGCTGTGTGTTTTGGCATGAGACTAGTGTGCTAGCTCTGATGAAATGAGTCTGGCATGATTGGGTGAAAACAGATATCCTGATCTATTCTGAACTGTTTTTCTTATTGAAGATCCCTCAGTTGGTTTTTATTGAATGTCTACTTAGCACTTCACCAGTGATACTCTGAGGTTTTGTTTGGAGGCGATTTCTCCAAATTAAAATGTGATATTAAGTCTCTGCAGTAAAGGAGGCTGTGGTGATGTGCAGTGGTTGGTCATGATGGCTGGTTAGTTGGCAAAGAGCAGCACAGTTTGAATGTCCGTGGAAGGATTTCTGAGAGACTTAGGTAGAAGGCATTGGATGTCTGGAAATGGAGACTGGACACTGATCAGTGACCTAAGAGACTGGCTGATCAATGCTTAAATTAATGGAAAAATCTCTGAAATCTTTCAGAGGTTTTGGAGGAAGGTATATTAGGAAAGTCTTCCTGACCTAAGTTAGTTTATAGTTTCAATGGCTGTGTTTTCTCTCCTTCAATGCTTTTCACAGATCTTAAACATATTAATTTTATGTCCAGAAGAACAAAAATTAAAAATACGGTTAGTTTTAAATTTTCAAATGTGGCTTCTCTGTGTCTTCCTGTGTCTGCATGTGCATATATTATCATCCTTTTTCTTTATGTTTCCAGCCAATTCCCCAACCTCCCTCCCCACCCCATACAAGTTGTCTATGGATTGATTCAGTAAAATCCGTTTTCCTAAGCTTAAGTTAGGAGGGAGGCATCTTATTTCCTCTCTCAAAATGACAAATGATTGTTTCTTTCTGAGCTTATCTAAGTATGCTTTCCTAAATATGTCTTCTGATCCGTCCTCTTCATGAATAATCTTAAACTCTGTGTTAATTACAATGGTAAGGTGTTGAACTGTAACCTAGCCAATGAAAGAACTACTATTTTAGACCTTATTATCAAGAAAATGAGTCCTTGCTAAGCCTTTAGGAAGAGATCTTGTTCTAAGAATATTTCTTATAACTTAGCTGTCCCACTCACGGCTCAGGTGGAGAAAAGGTCACACTCAGCTACCACCTCCAATCCTATAACGCTTTGGTTTTCCACCCCATGTGTGTGTTCTTCCGTCCCAAAGATATCAGTGGTTATGGTTTAAGGGTGTGGGCTTCCCAGGCAGTGCTAAAGAATCTGACTGCCAATGCCTGGAGATGCAAGGGTCAGGAAGATCCCCTGAAGGAGGAAATGGCAACCCACTACAGCATTATTGCTTGGAGGATCCCATGGACAGAGGACTATAGTCCACGGAGCTGCAAAGAGTCAGACACGACTGAGCACACACACGTGCATGGTTTAAGGGTATGGGTTCCCTTGGCAGGTTTGACACAAAGAAATTGTTTCATAATGGCTACTATTGGCAAATATTTGTTGTATAGCTGAATGAAAGGTGTGTGAAACATCTGTTCAATCAATGATAATGAATGAAGGAATGAATGAGAAGGGTTGGAGCTCTGTGATGAGTGTTTCTATCATTTCTTTCCAACATCTCTCCTTCCTCCAGAAGCCATGGTATCAACATACATCCAAAGGTCGATTTTGGGCCAAAGCTGGCAGGCAGCTGACCATTTGAATTCAAGTTACCCCATCGGAGAGTCAGATTTTACAGTATGATGGGAAATTATTTTTGTTCAACATCACAAGGGTAATGATATTTATTTGTATTCCCCAGTAGAACACAAAGGGGAAAATGTAGTCTTGATGTATCCTTTATGAAAAATTTCCTTGGATCTCCAGAGGCTAGCAATTCTCGGTGCAATTACATTGCATGAAGAACCTACAAATTGCTTCTGTTTGCCTGTATTAGTTCATCATGGTTCTCATTTAATCCTCATTTTTTTCCATTTCATGCTTTCCAGATCTAAAAATCTTTCTAATAGTGGCTGTTATACATTCTAATGATACTTAATTTGTTGCCTTTTATCCAGCCTTAATCTCCAAAACTATCTTAAAAATCAATGACTATATCAATTCTAACGATCTGATGTGATGTTGGACAGTTCAAGTCTGGTCCCACAATAATGAAAAAAAACAAAACAGCAATGATAAAAGAATGTGATACTTTCTTGTTCTAGATTTCTTAGCTGTGCTTCCCAAACGTATACAAAATAGGCTGATAGTCCTGGGTGGTTTTGCATTAACAAAGGTATGAGAACCGTGCTTTGGAGGTTATAGTCAAAGTGAAGATTGAAGATGGCTACACTGACAAAGACAATAACCTTGGTATTTTTGCATGAACGTGAAAGTGAAGTCGCGCAGTCGTGTCCGACTCTGCGACCCTATGGACTGCAGCCCACCAGGCTCCTCTGTCCATGGGATTCTCCAGGCAAGAATACTGGAGTGGGATGCCATTTCCTTCTCCAGGGGATCATCCCGACCCAGGAATTGAACCCAGGTCTCCTGCATTGCAGGCAGACGCTTTAAGTATTTTTGCATATGGTTTTCTAATTTATATTTTTGGATTATCTTGCCATCTCCTGTAATACAAGCAAGATGAGATGTTAGCATCCCAGATAATACGGAATGAGCTTAGGAGATGAGATGAATGAATGAAAAGATGGATATATTTCTGTAGAAAATATGCACACATACAACTCCATGGACCGAGGAGCCTGGCAAGCCAGAGGTCATAGGGTCACAAAGAGAGTCAGACACAACTGAAACACACATACAACTTTTGCTTTATCATTACTCTTTATTAATTCATACATGGATACAGGGCAAGCATTTCACGTCATTTTGGCACTGTGCACAATTCTATAGTAAGCTGTTTGATCTTATTCAGCCACTACTATATTAGCACAATAGCATTTAGAATATTTCAGCAAAATGTTATCACGTTTGTACTAGAGCTGCCAGAAATACTGTTTTCCATGTTTGTAAACAAAAATAGGAACACTATTACATAAACACTGTGATTGGAAAAATACCCTCTTTTCAAATCCTCCCTTACATTCAAGTAAAGGAGACATAAACTACTTTAGTATCCAAAATACATTTTCTCTGGAAGAATATATTTTTCTTTTGTCTTTCCAAAACTATATCATTTCTAAAACTATATCATCTCTGAAAGGCAGTGGCATAAGAGCACATACTTGAGACTTGAGATGTGGAGGGCTTTGATGTATCTCTTCATTTAGAATACAAGTAAGGTAACTGAGTACTGTTGCAAACTCACAAATTAATCTCAGGTGCCGGTAATGATACTGGTTTACTCAGGGAGTTTTGAAGATTTTATATGAAAGTAAAGAGAGGTATGGGAATATAACATTGGATTTTAATGAGAAACTCTTATTTTAAATGAGTTGGTATACAGTTAAACTTGTAGTGGTTCATTGTTTTTCCCCCCTCCTGTTTCACTAATAGCATCAAACAAGAGGTCAACTACAAACTGATTTCTAATTAGCCCTACTGAATCTTTCTGGAAAAGGCTGAGATCTTGTTAAGCTTAGAAGCTGGGTGGAAAGCAGTTAATGGAGTTATATGGGGTCTTTTAATTACCAGCCTTAAACAAATTTATCTTTTACTGCTAGATAGCACCCAAGGAAGGGCAAGAGGTAATCTGCTTTAGAAACCTCGAGTGATTTGCTTTATAAATCCTGGAGTTTAGGAAAGTGGAAAACTCTCTTTAGAGAGAGTATTCTCTTCCACTAGGAATTTGAGTTTTTGGCAGTTTTGTGAAAAATTTAGTGATGGGTTCTTTGTGACCTCCCAATTTATAAATGTTAGTAACCAAAGCACATTCAACATGAAAGCCAATTCCTTCTTACAGAAGTCAGGACCTGCCCAAGACCAAGCTGAGCACACAGTATTAGTAAAGTAATGAACACATATAAAACTGACTTTTTTTTTTTTTTTTTTCATTCAAAGCCTTATATCTTCCTGCCAAATGCAGGTCTTTTTTCCCCACAAACTTAGTCATCTCTACACTAGAAAGCCACGTTGTTTTGAGGAGGTCAAGTTGTAATTTGTGCGGTTTACATTGTGGGTGTGTCTGTGGATGGTAAAAATCTGAATAACATCAGAATTGATTGAAATTAAAAAAAGAAATAAAAAAATCAGAACCATAGCCAAATACCAAAGTATCCTAATTTAAAAGTTTTGAGTTAAAAAGAAAACCATTGATGGTGACTTGAATTTTTCGAAGGTAGAAATGGCTCAAGATTAACAAGGAGCACCCTGGATCTGAACTAGGTCCACTCATGTTTTACTCGGATACTTTGCTTACTTTACTCTGACATTTGTATATCTCAGTCCTGGATGAAAGATGGTATTCACAGGAATTCACAAGTGTTGCAGAGTTCACAGGTGTTGTAGAGGGAGACTCCATTCCTCCACTGTCTCCCGGAAGCAAGAGTACCAAGTAAAACTGTCTTCAGATTCACTATGGACAAATGCACTTGATACTTCTCACAAATGAGATGTGTGCTCCTGGGAGGATGGAGATCACTTGAGATGGAGGGTTGGTCTTGCTCCCAGGAAATGAGGGCTCAGGGACCACAAGGCTGTTGGCGTCACATTTCAAGCGGATGACTCTTGCTCAATGATCTCCATAGCGACGACCTCAGCACCCTCCACGGCGATGACCTCAGCAGCACCCTCCACGGCGATGACCTCAGCAGCACCCTCCACGGCGATGACCTCAGCAGCACCCTCCACGGCGATGACCTCAGCACCCTTCATGGAGATGACCTCCCCTCCCTCCATGGGGATGACCTCGGCAGCCTCCTCACCCAGGTTGTCGGCGGGCTCGTTCTGCGGCTCCTGGTGGCAGATGTAGATCGGTGGAGTCTCAGCCAGGGCGGCGGCGGCGGCGGCAGTGGCGGCGGCGGCATTGGCCGCACGGTGGGCCCGGCGGCGGCCATTCCAGCGCCGAGCTTGGTACTGGTTCCACTGACGCTTCAGGGCAGCCTGGACCTGGAAGACGAAAGAGAACCTTCTGTTCATATCACTGTCAGGAATGCCCTGAGCACAATTCTCGGTGCTCATCAGAGGCTGTGTGTGTGTGTGTGTGTGTGTGTGTGTGTGTGTGTGTGTGTTAGTTGCTCAGTCGTGTCCAACTCTTTGGGACTCCGTGAACTGTAGCCCGCCAGGCTCCTCTGTCCATGGGATTCTCCAGGCAAGAATACTGGAGTGGGTAGCCATTCCCTTCTCCAGGGCATTTTCCCCACCCAGGGATGGAATCCAGGTCTCCCCCACATTGCAGGTAGATTCTTTACCTGTTGAGCCGCTAGGGAAGCCCCCATCAGAGGTTTGGGGTGGCTGAATTTTCACTTCTCATCTAAAAGGGCTGTGTGGGAAAGGCTCTGGCTATGAAATACCCATCTTGGAGGAAGAATCTGCAGACCGGAGGACTGAGTAATTTGCCTCAGCTGCCCCTGGCAAGATTATTTGCTCTTTTGAGCGAAAGTTTCTTCATTAGAGCTTTTACACCATGAATGAAATTTGATTTGGTTTCATATTCAAGATGGCACGCTCATCATATTAAGAAGGCAGAATTTGAAACCTTTTTATCTGCTACAACTTCTGATACAGCAGAAGCTTTTATCTAAATCTACACGTTATTGGTCATGAAAAAGTATCTGGAAGCCATTTCACAGCTCTGGATTTTATGATAATGGCCTTATACTGTTGATTTTCCTTTATCCAGCATGGCATGAGATGAGGTGTGCCCAATAAAACTCTGGTTAGTGGTTAACAAACCATGTATTATTCGTTTTTTGTAACGCTAGATGTCATGGTGTTTGGGAAGGAGCAGTTACTCAATAAATGTTTTCTGAATGGTGTCAACATCCATTCTAGAATGAGTTTCTAACGCCAAGAAAATGACCATCCATGACTGTATTGTAATTAGTGTATTGACATCCAGTGGCATTAAGGTGAGGGTGCTAAAAATGTCTAGACTGAATCTGAGGAAGAAATGGAAGTTTTATTTCATGCAAATATGAAAGCCTGAGTTTTGATATAAGACTTAGAAACACAGGTTTTGGAGAACCTGAGTCCCTCCCTGAGGTGAGTTATAAAGCACTGGGTCATCTACATTTACTGTTAGGTATTCTCTCTCATGCCATGGTGTATGATTTGGAGAACTGCTCGGGAGCTGCAGTGGGTTGCTAATTTTGGAATTACCAGAAGCAAACACTCGTAATAGTAACATCCCATCACCTTTCAATGCCGTTTCCACTGACAAGGCCATTTCACTGTGTCTCATTTGATGCCATGAAAAAGTATTGAACTTTAGGTCAAGAAACCTGCTCTGCCCACATTAGCCATGAAAATCTTGGGCAGGAGAGTTAACCCCTCTGAGATTACTTTCTTCGATACAACTCTTCTATCTCACCTAGCTGCCTGATGGATTACATGGCTACAGTATGAATCGAGTGGCATCTAAGACGTAAGTATAACACCAAACAAGGAGGCTAGTAGTATTCCTACGGTGATACCCTTATTATGGCAGGATGGTGGTCTTTAGACTGAAGGAAACTCGTCTGTCATATGTGTGGATGTGTATCTTTGGAGGGTGGTGTTGCCAAGGATATAAAAAGAGCTCTTGATGACATAGTTTCTGATCTCATGTTCAGTTATTTCTCATATATTCTAAGCTAGGTCTCCACAGAGAGTCCTCAACAGCCTGGAAAATATTGGATGCTAATGAGAATGAAAGTGAAAAGTTGCTCAGTGCCGTCTATGGGGTCGCACAGAGTTGGACACGACTGAAGCGACTTAGCAGCAGCAGCAGCAGCAGCAATGCGAATGAAAGTTTTCTTCACATTGTGATTTGTGCTGGGAAAAGGGTGTTGTTCAATGTTTTTGGGAAAAGGAAAGGTAATACCCTTGATGGGAAGATTACCCTAGCAATGTATTTTCAAATACGAACGCTCTTATTAAAGGTATTGATGAATGAATAGTTCAGACTCTCCTCTTGCATCACCCACTTTGTCTTCTACTTCACTCCTGAAAAAGCTACCATGTTTCCCTGTCAGTTTGTGAGCTTTGCTTTGCAATCTATGCAGTATGGAGAGTTACAGAATTGAAGAGACTAGACTGATTATATAAGAAAAGGCTGATATGAAACCATAGCTGAATCCATTTGGGAAAGAACATCCCTCCTGAGTTATACTTTCAGCTAAATACCTGTGGCCATGGCATTCTTCCTTTAGCACCTCTTCAAGAACCTAGTAAATATTTCAGTTGCTTTCCAATTTGGGGGCTGTACTGTCTATTAGACAATAGGTCCTTAAATGCTGACTTTATGATCTAGGAACTATCAAATGCCCTGCTGAATTAGGAAATATACAGCTCAGAGAACCACTGTCCCCAGACAAAGGGACTGATGGTTTCTGTGGATTCAAAATCTCCTAAATACCAACGTTGTCTTTATAGCTAAAACGTAACCCAGATATTTAGAGATATTTAAATGTATTTAAAGATAAACGTAACACAGATATTTAACACTGTCTGAGGCGGACAGTGCCCAGCAGGGGTAAAAAAGGAAGTCCTTTGTTTTGCCTCATCTGTCTTTTTAAAATAATCTCCACTGGAGGATCTATGCATACTAATGAAGTACCCAGCATGAGGCCAAAGGGTTTGAAGTCTATTTTAATTTTTAAAAATTATGACAGAAATGTTCATTGCCTCCTGTAATTGTATTCCAGAATTATAAGCTATCCTTTTGTGTGGAGATGGCAATCTGCTTCCATTTGTAAACCACACATGTAAGAATAGGCCCTTAGCAGCATGTGAAAGACACTTCAATAATTTCAGTTTAATAAGGGCAATTATCTCCTACAATACCTCAGGTTGAGCCTAACAGTGCTTTGATCACAAGAATATGGGCATTGAATCTATTTTGAAAAAACAGAGGAGACTTTGGTTGCTTCTGAAAAGCATCAGAAATATAAGGAGTTGCCCATGGGGAGCGTAGAATACACAAAGTTTTGAATTATATAAATGCATTGCTAGTTATAAAAGCAATTAACAGATCACATCACATTTTCCCGATTATGCCAAATTTATTGTCAACTGTAAAAAAAAATATGAGTCCTGATGGCTTGAAGGAATAATGATTATAGCTGGTTCTATTTGTAACTAACTGTATAGGGTGGGTAACATTTGGAGGTCTCTCTTTCTATATTTGTGAAAAAGAAAATCAGGTTGGAATCTTCGTGGTTGTTTGGATGTTTTAGTCTTTGGCCTTTGTTTTCCTGTTAAGTTCATTGTAAGAACTTGCATTATGTGCTCTTGAATGGAAAATGAGCTTTATCTCAAGAGTTCTGATCGTTTTTTGTCTAGGACAAAGAAATCATAGCTTAGCTTTGGGTCTTGAAGCTGACTTTCTTGAGTTTTCTAGAAAGGCAGTATTTTTGAAAACCAAGTTTTATTGAATAAATTTTTAAATAGAAAAATTTAGCTTTGCATATGAAGTGATAACATTACTGATCTGGAAATAGCACTAGGGACATAAGGAGAATCCCTTGCAAACAGGAAAGGGAAGTGGTGAGTACAGAGCTAGGAAAAATTGGGCATCTTGATGACTGTAATCTGGAGAAAGAAATGGCTACCCACCCCCGTATTCTTGCCCAGAGAATCCCATGGACAGAAGAGCTTGGCAGACCCCAGTCCATGGAGTCGCAAAGAGTCGGATGCAACTAAGCACAAAGCTGTAGTCATCTTTTTGACGTCTCTTAGATCCTTAGTAACTGAAATGATTGGATGGTCAGTGTCCACTGTCTGGGAAGAGTTGTGGGAAATGTTTTTTACATAAGCGTGCTCTCACAGTCACCTCCTGACACCCGGCACTGGAATTCTCAAAAATCCTTTCCTCCACTGACTATGTGATCCATTTCCATGGCAGGAATCACTGACCACAAATGGATAATAATGAAAAATTAAAACCTTTATCTTCATTGTGGAACTGACGTATCAGTCCCCTAGATTTCTGCTAAAATGTAACTCAGTCAGGCAAAGCCTGATCACAGCCCTATCTCAGATGCAGCTGGAAATCACTTCCTGCAGGAGCAAGTGCCCTGCCCGTGTTCAGTGTGGTAAGATAATATGCCCACAGAAGACCCAGCTGAGGCCCAGATGCCTACAATTCATGGGACTGTGATATTGCATTTGGCACACTACATAATTTCTATATTATTAGAAATGTCACACTTGTACGTTCCCCCAGTAACATGATACTAATTAAAATGGAGATGGTTTCTTTAATTCTAAAAGCAGAGAGAACACACTTGAACTAGAGACTTTCAACTGTCAGGCGCACCTCTGGGCCCACTTTCTATGCCTGCCACTTCAGAGACAGCATCATGGTTAAGACACAATCAATATTGAGGTATTTTTATAAGTGCATGCAGTTCTCTAGTGTTTTCAAAGTATACTCTGCCTGAACCTGATTTTTATATTAGCCCTATACTGATATTATTTTAGATGAAAATATTTATTTTGTATGCCACCTGAGCCAATTCAAAAGGCAGGGATATATGTTCACAGGAACTGATATAAAGATGGGGTGACCTAAGTCCTATATATTTATTAGTTTTTACTATTCTTAAAGAGATACTTCGTTGCTAACAGAAAGATGTTTTACATTTCTATCTCAGGCTTTCAGGATAGTCCCTAGCAATAAAGAATGTACAGTATATTTTTGTTGGATTAAGGAAGGAGTTGATGGATGAATGAAGGAATAAAATATATCAATTAAAACAGAGAACAGGAGCAACAGTATTGCAATTTGAGGGCTGGAGATGAGCAAGAGGTTGCAGAGCTGCAAAATATCATAGGTGCTCACTGAATGTTGTTTAACTGAAGCAATAAAGACTAGAAAATTCATTAAATATCAGTTGATAATGGTTAGACAATGGTTCTAATTACCAACTTGGAAATAATATATAGATCTCTTAACAAAATGTGATATGCTTTGGTATAAAATTATTAATAAAGATTGATTTAAAATGATCACAGATACTTTAACATTAAAAGTTATGAGGTGTATAACTCAAAGAAGTATACTAATGAAGCTTCAGGAAGGAGACATATATATAATGCTGTGCAGTGGAAGATTTAGTCCATTTAACTAGGAATCAGGAAATCTGGGTTCTAGTCCTGGTTATAAGCTATGATTGTGACATTGTGCAAGTCACGTGATCTTTTTGGAGTTTTGATTTCTCACCTGACAAACGAGGGAGCTTTCAAATCACATTCTTTGCAGCCCTGGAAGTTCTTTGGTACAAATTTAAGCAGCTCCACTTATGTTTTACAAATTGGGCTTCCATGTAGAATATCATTGGAAGAAAGGGAACTCTGGCTAAAAAAACCCTTTAAAACACTGGCCATGTGGATCTCTAGGTTTTCCTGATCTAAATATTCAGGTAACAAATTACTTACTCCCTTTTGAGTCTTAACTCCAGGGTGATTTTCCAAGAGTTGAATAGGTGTTGTGACACTGGCATCAGGCAAATGGAAAAGAAGGCAGTGACTCAAGATAGACTGGCTAGATACTGGCTCTGCCCTAGTGATGGCTTGGTCCTTCCCAAGGGAATGGGGATGTGACTTGGGTTCTATGGGAACCCAGAATAGCTTTCACTGTTGCTTCTCAGGGTTCCAACCAGCTTACGGTACAATGCCAGGAAATGTGAATTTATCTACCTGTCTGGATAATATCTGCAATTGTACCACACAAGAACATAGATAAGATTCAACTTGCAGTAGTGGAAAAAATAAGATCGGGCTAGTCAGGAAACCCTGTAAGGTCAACTGTAGAAGTGAGAGATAGTGCAAAGTGCACAGAGGCCCTCGGGAGGTGGTAAAGTGCTGGCTTCATATAAAGAGGTGACACTATTACGTGAAAGGCACGCTTACCTCGTGGTTGCAGAAGCAGTAGATGATGGCCACGAAGAATCCCTAAAAAGAGGAGGAAAAATGGAGCTGAAGTTATTTTTGTGTGTGTTGTGTTGTTTAGTAATCAATACAAATAGACAACCTGGAGAGGAATATTTCACTACGGCAATAGCTAGTCAAAGCTTGATGGAAAAACAATTACTACCACTCATGTCCAGGGCTTAGCTCCAAGACTATTCCATCAGGAATGACTTTTTCTCATAAGGATTCTATTTTTTGGCTACAAGGACTGTTCTCATTAATCTGGTTAATATATTGCTTCCCTTAACATGGAGACTTATAGCAGAATATGCTGATTATAGGGGATATGAAAAGAATTTTTGTACCCCAAAAACTTAAAAACGAGGCTCTTGTAGAGTTTAGTAGAGAGAACTTTTGCAAGCACACATTACAATGCATGGCTATAGGCCTGACTCTGACCTGTCTCCTTGTGGTGAACTAGCGCAGTACTGTACCCACAGCTAAGTCCACCTCGCCAAACAGGACATGGATTTAGTAACTACTCTGAAGTTCCTGTCACCATTCAAGATTCCTGCGTCCCCAAGCTTGTGTCTAGAGAAATGGTCAAAATTGTTGATGATGATCCAGTTTGGAAAGCCAACTGGCATGGATTACATGGGTCTTCAACACTCTCCTCAAAAAAGTAAAACCCAATGTGGCCCTCAGATGTGGGGGAGAAGGAGAGGTCAACGACTGTGGGAGTAACTCTGTCCTCAGCACTGGGCAAGTGGGTCAATTTCTGGACAAATACTTCAGTTGTTGTTGTTTAGTCACTCAGTCACTTCTGACTCTTGTGTGACTCCATGGATGGTTGCCCGCCAGGCTCCTCTGTCCATGGGATTTCCAGATGTATTCTCAAAGTTCAGGCCTCCCATTTCCTGTTTCCTTGCCCAGTTTTAAGATTCAAAACGTGGGGAAGCAGGCAGTGAGGAAGACAGAGAGGGCCACCTCCCTTCCAGGTAATGCGTGTTCGAAAGGCTCATTCTCATCACAGAGGAGCCCCAGACAACTGTGGCCCCTGCTCCAAGTAGCTGAGAGAGTGGCTGCATCCATGGTCCCCCCCTCACCCGGAAGTGAATCAGAGAGCGCATCACCCCTCACCTGGAAGTGAATCAGAGAGTGCATCACGAAGTCGTAGATCTTCCCAAGCACGGGGTGGGAAGGTCGCCAGGGAAGGATGACGAACTGGACCCCCAGAAGGGGCACCAGGATCAGGGTGGCCCTCACTGCCTTCAGGTATATGTACGAGTCCTCCTGCGATTCCTTTATTTTCTTCACAAGCACCCGGATGATGTTCAGCAGGAAGAAGAAGTTCAACTGCAAAGATTGACGATGTTCTGAGCAAATTCTCCCGGTGAACGTCCCTGAAGGACACCCCCTTGGGCCCAGTTCTTAGCTACCCAGTGTGTGTGGTGGGGTGGGGAGGAGGGCTGGCACCCACACTGGATGGAACACAAGAGACTGCCTGAGAACTGAGACCATCTGCTCCTTGTTATGACAACATGGAGCATCAGGGGGGCCAAATACTCTTTTTGAGCATGAATTAACATCCCTCCCTTTTTTTTTTCTAAATGAGAAAATAATATCCTGAATATGTAACTATATTAGGTTCAAATCTAAGGAAGATGTTTTATTCTTTATTTAGGTTTTTATCGTTTTTCCAAAGGGAAGTAAAAAATGATATTTTTAGATATCACCTTCTTATCATTTCATTAAGATTTCCCCCTTAGCTAGGACTAGTTAACTAAAAGTAAAATGGGGGTCTGAGAAATTTACCTGTAAAGCTTATGCAGTGGAGAAGGCTAACCCAAACTACTTCTTGTTTTCTAGTAACACTGTTTAAAGGAAATCACTTCACAGAGGCATAATGTACATTCAATAGAGATTCTAAGTTTACAATTGGGAAGTTTAGACAAATGTATGTACCAGAGTAACAACCACTCCAAACAAGAAAAGAGCACTTCCACCACCCCAGAAAGCCCCCTCTTGCCCCTTTGCAGTCAACAACTCCATCCCCCCACCTCTAGTAGCCACTGATTTCTAGCATCACAGAAATGGGAGTGTGTATACACACACACACACACACACACACATTGTGTATTCTTTGGTTACTTTGGTTTAACATACTATCTGTAAGATTCATTTGTGTTGTATATATTGGCATTTCATTCATTTTTACTGCTGAGTAGTACTGCATTATGTTAATAATACACACGTAATTTGTTTATTCATTCTCCTGTTTATGGAAATTGCAATGGTTTCCAAAATTTGATTGTTATGAATAAGCAGGCAGTGAATACCTG
The DNA here is from genome assembly GCF_003369695.1 of Bos indicus x Bos taurus. Lineage (NCBI taxonomy): Eukaryota > Metazoa > Chordata > Mammalia > Artiodactyla > Bovidae > Bos > Bos indicus x Bos taurus. The sequence goes on along the minus strand of NC_040079.1, from coordinate 108,971,057 downwards.
TGTACAGGTCTTTGTGGGGGCATGTTTTCATTTGGAAAAGTGACCTAAGAGTGGAAGGCAAGGCCTGTTCACATGGTGAATGTATGTTTAACTTTATGAGAAGCTGCCAAACTGCTTTCCAAAGAGGTGGCTTCATGTTACACTCCCTCCAGCATTATATGAGAATTCCAGCTGTTCTTCACGCTTGCCAGTACTTGGTATGGTCACTCTTTAATATCTGCTGTTCTTGTAGATCACAAAAAACTACTTTTGGCTGTGAAAGTTAGTTTTGAAACCAAGGTTGTTTTAACATTTTAATTGATCATTTATTTAAAAATAATCAGAGTGGTTTTTCTACCTGGAGTAGAAATAAATGTTGTTACCCCCAAAATTCAAGAAGGAAAGAGATCTTTAATAAAAATAAAATTCTTATGCAGTGGTGATAAATATTCAAGACCCACGTTAGTAGGTCCTTGTGAGCACAGTTGAACTAGTAAGTACATCGCTACTCTGAAAAATGGCAAAAGAAGTTGAATCTGCATTGGAAACGCCAGGAAAGTCAGGAGACAGTCTGGGTGTGACCCAGTTTGATCAGTTACTAATGGATGATTCTTCAGTACAGGAGAAGAGTATGATCTATGACTCTGACTGTTTTTATTTTTCTAATTCTTATCTGAAGAAAACAATCTTTGAGATTAATGGGGGAAATAATGTCTAAATATTAAATTTGATGGCTCTGATGATGGCCAACATATAGTAAACTATGGGTAGAAATAAAGAACTTGGATATAGATTCAGATAATCATAGTCTCTCCCTGCCCAACCTACTTGGCATGGGATTCTAAATGACTTAACTTGAGCCTTTGAGTCTAGTTTTCCTAATGAGTGAACCATCTTGATGTGTCCACTCTGAAGGACTGCTGTTAGCAAACAGCATGGCAATGTATGTGCAATGCCTGATACACTGTAAGTGCATGTTCAGTGGTAGTCATGATGATGGCTCGTGGACCAGAGGTGAGATGGAAGATGGTTTAGTTTGGCAGAGCCCAGTGGAAAATGGCACAAGGGGACTTTGTGGTCTCTCTCATTCTTATCAGCAACATCTTCACCTTTGGTCTGTATCTTTAATTAGGAGAATTTATTGAATTGTCTAAAAAAAAAAAAAAAAACCCACTGTATTGTTGCTGTGGCTTGTATAGAAACAAGCTTATGCCCCTCCACTCAATTGTATTAAATAAAAATCATTTAAAAAAAAAGATCCTTGGATCAAATTATTATTATAGATTATCATTAAATTAACTTCATTTTGGAGTTGGGCTACACATACTACATAAAACCATCTCAACAGAACACCCCAGAGAGATAACACTGTTAATAATGGATTTAAAAAGCAATTCTCACCACCAGTGCCCCCATGACCGGACCGTGGATGATGTAAAGCAGGTTGGTGTCCACACTCAGCCAGCAGCTGAATAAAAGAAGGGGGAATACATTAATATCACATTTTATTTACAAATAAATTGACTAACAACCACAATACTTACTTGTCATTGAATAACAGAGCCCGAGCAATAGCATGAGCAGTGCTTGGCAGCAGCGGGAGTCCTAAAATGGGAAAAAAAAAAGTGCAAAAGCTATGACTACAGCTGGTTGGAAAGAACAGTGACAAATTCAACATCTTGTCAAGATGTCGTCCTGATGTTCTTGTGCAAATTATCTTTGGTCAAAGCAGATAAAATGCTCTTACAACGTCACAAACTGTAATAGAGTTTGGTTAACAGCATCCAGTTACTTAAAAGCCTTTCACAAATTATCCAGTGTGGTAGATACATGATGATGACCAGCAACTGAGACCAGAAAGCTTTTCATTGTGTGTGAACTGGGCTCTGTTACAGAGGGGAGCAGGGTTGTCCTGAAGGGACGTGACCTTCAGGTCATACGCTGACCTGAGACAGCGTATGAAAGCCAAAGTCTGATTGCTCCAAAGATGCTCTCAATATTTCTTCTAGGCTTTTTGTTCTTCTGTTTACAACACGTGTGTTGATCCTATTTTCGTTGAATAAGAACACTGTAGCTCAGAATCTACTTCCCTGAGTAAACCTTGAAGTATTTGTCAAAAACAGCTGAATTTACAAATGGAATGAAGGATGTAGTTGCTGGCAGTGCACCCTGTCTGAATCTTTTACAAATTAACCTTCATTATATAAAAGTAATCTAGAGTAAAGTAATTTTTATAAAAAACAAAACATTCTCTTTTTCTCAGATGTACCCATGCCCAATAAAATATTGTTTCATGTGGTTGAGATTTGTAGACAGTTTTAAAACCTATCCTCAGATTAAGAAATGTGTCTCAGGTGAATTAGACTGCCACACTTTTTTTTTTCTGTGAATTTTGTGCAAAAGGATATTCAGAATATTGAGTTTTCATCTAAGAACCACCTCAGCTTCTTAACCCATGAAGCATATAGTTCAAAATGGGACCATCAATTAAATGTTTGACTTGAAAGAATTCTGAGTTGACTATTTACACAAGACATAACTGTGTTTTATTCACAGCAGTTCTAACACCCCACTCAGGTTTAGAATCAGAGATTCATCCTCTGGATTGATTTTGAAATGCACATTTTAGAGTTAGACAGAGAAGCAATATGGAGATTTCGCTTCTACCTTGTCATTTTGTAGAAAGGAAACGTGTTTCATACTTTAGAGTGTGGACTCTGTATCTGCTAATTCCTAGGGCTCGTCACCTTCCCCTAATCATGATGTCACTTTTTACACAGTTTAGTTCTTCTTTCCTTTTCCTCTTCTCCCTCCAGGCTTCCAGAGCCATAACAACCTTTCCCTTCCACTAAAGACAGTGAGAGAAAGAATAATCCTTCTCCCCCTAGGATTTTTCTCCTGGAGCGCTAGATATGTTTTATTTGTTCACTATAAAAGTTCATGGAGGGTAGGGAATTTCATTCTTTGGATTACAACAATGGGAGGGCCAGCAAGGCAAAGAATCAATCTGAAGTGGGTTGTAAAATAAATGAATTTTCTGAGAACTTCAGCATTTGAAGTTGCTTCGATTTGGGAGAAAATGACCAGTAAGTGGTCCCATGCCGACTTATAAGGAAGTAACTCCTGAAAGAAGCATTCTTTCATTTTCTCTTGGGGAGATTTGGATCTTCTCTCCATCAGGGCATGCTTTCTGCCCATCTGTCAGCTGGGTTTGTTTCCTGAAGACATTCTCATCACCACAGCCCTCTTTTGTGGCACTCACCCCCATGCCTACCACAGTCTGTCTGAACTTATTAAGAGTGTCTATCAAGTTCTCTTGGAGATTGAACTGTGGCCAGGACCTGTGTTCCATCTCTCCTCATAGAACCTGAGCCCTTGACTCTCTTCTGATCAGGACTAGCAGAAGACTACCATCAGACAGAGGTAACAGCAGATCAAAACTCAGCAGCAGAAGATACCTACCCCAGCCCAGGAGGTAGTACCACCACATGCGCTGCCCCTCAGCGAACACAGACACCACGATGAGAGTGTGCAGGTAGAGGCCTTCGCAGAGCATCCAGAAATAGTTGCACGACATCATGTACTGGTGGAAAAAGTGCAGAACCTTGCACATCGGCTGTTGGAAAGAAACGAAGATACTCAGAGGAAGACATCTGCAATGATTTGGCCATGAACAGAGGATGAACGTGAAAATGAGCCAAAGTATCTGCATTCAGCCAGACAGAGAGTTTCCCCGAGCATCTCTCAACATGTGTCACCTACTAGATGCAGAGATCAGGGTACTAGCTCATAGGTGATTAGTATCACATGTAAACAGCCAACTAGGGCAATGGAATTCCAGTGCCCCAAGTGTTCTTGTGGGCTGAGTTATATAGAGTTATTGTTGTTTAGTCTGCGCTAAGTTGCGTTTGACTCTTTGTGACCCCATGCACTGTAGCCCGCCAGGCTCCTCTGTTTATGGAATTCTCCAGGCAAGAATACTGGAGTGAGTCGCCATTTCCTTCTCCAGGGGATCTTCCCGACCCAGGGATGGAACCCGTGTCTCCTGCATTGGCAGGCGGATTCTTTACCACTGAGCCACCAGGGACTTATAGACTAGGCAAGTTTATTTTCTTATAATGTGTCTGAGAACCATAATTTCCGACAGCATCCAAGGATTCATCACATGACTTTTATGGCCCCTTTTCTATGGCCAATGAGGAGAATAACACAGAAATTGTTAATGCTGTCCTGAAGTTTACTGATCTGTTAATGATACCTACTTAACATTAAAAAAAAAAGAGAGAACTGGATGATCCATTTCTCATACATGAGCCAGGAGCTATGTTGAGCCCATCTGACCCGAGGGATTTTGTTTTTATAAGGGAGCCTTAGTTTCCACACTGGGGTCCAAATGTTTGGGACACAGAGATAAGGATGGCATCCTCACTTGGTACTGAATAATCCCTCCAAAAATATCCAATTCAAATATAAATAATAAAAGAGTTCATAGTGCTGCTTTTCAAATGTCAGCATGCATCAGAATCACTGGGAGAGCTTGTTAAAACACAGATTTGGGGGGCTCCAGTAGTAGAGATTCTAATTCTGAAGATCTAGGGTGAGCCATGAGATTCTCCTTTCTAGTAAGGATCCAAGTGACGCTTAAGCTGTTGGTTTAAGGGCCACACTTGGGATAGATTTCGGGTATATAAGGAGTTTCCTCAGCACCTGACTCCTGTTTTGCTTTCTTGCTAGCTTTCCGGTAATAATAACCCTAACCATTGAAGAGCACAAGCTTGTTCTTCCAGCAGATTCACAATGCAGTGGCGCAACGCCCTGGCTTTGATTCACATGCATACTAAAACCACCTGAGGAGGAGTTGGAGAACTGTTTGTCAAGATGCTGGAACAGTTGACGAACTGAAAGGCAAAACGTGTGCCTGTCAACTTGAAAACTGTCAGTGGGTCCAGTATTTAGTGCTAGCTGAATGAAGGAGGAAGATCCCCCAGTCAGAAAGTCAGCATTAACTTTGAAGGAAACCACTGCAGCCTTTCTCTCTAGAGAAATTTAGAAGATCCAGTGTTTTCAATTAAATGTGAATCTGTCATGCAGTCTTGGACTGATTTTTGATAACACCTCGGAGAAAATGAGCTTGAATCTGTGTGATTGTGGTCACAACTGGGTGTGTTTAGCAAAAAGAAAAAAACAAAACAAAACAAAAAAACGCTGGAGAAAAAGTCCCATATGAGATAAATATGTTGGAAAATGATCCAGAAATTGGCAAAGGCAACATTCTGGAAGTGATTGGGAAACAAGGCCAGAGAAAACAGAAACATGCTTTGGAGGGGGGCACCTGTTAGACATGTGGCAGGGGAATAAAAATTAACAGCTTGCTACACTCAAGGGTCTTTTCTCTATACAGTATAATGAGGGTATTATCACTTTGGGGATTTTCAAAGCCATGACTGAATGAGTTTTATATTCTCATGCCACAGCCCTTTTGGTTATTTGAGATTTAAAAACCTCTGAGTATGTGCATTCTGCTTTCACACTTAGTCATTTAAGATTTGAGCAGCATTTTACACATGCTCTGAGTTTCCATGTCTCCCATGCTGTGTAACACAGAAATGAAACTTGGTACCACGGTTAGAAAGTCATGAGTGCTTACGGCCATGACAATGGTAACAACTATGATATAAATAATAATAGCTAACGTGAGAGTTCTTGCGCGGCAGACTCAATTTTATGGGTTTTAGATGTATTGGTTCATTTCATCCTCACAAGCAACTCTTTGAGAAAGGCACTACGGTTATCATTATCAGGAAAGTGAAGCACAGTGAGATTAAGTAACTGGCTCAAGATTAATCTGTAGGTAGAAGAGTTGGGATTTGACATCCTGGGCTTTAGCAAGAACAATGCTATGGTATTTGAAGCAAGCCCCCTAAACACAACAAATATCAAACTGACTATTGCTCCATAGCTTTCTGACAGTTAACCAACATACTCCAAGGGAGTGTACAAAACTTCTAGTATTTACATGTGGTACATATTATAATGAAATATTACTGAGCCATTAAAAAGAATGAAATAATGCTATTTGCAGCAGCATGGATGGATGTAGAGGTTGTCATGCTGAGTGAAGTAAGTCAGACAGAGAAGACAAATATCATATGACATCCCTTATATTCAGGATATAGAAAGAAATGATACAAAAGAACTTATTTGCAAAGCAGAGACAGACTCACAGACTTGGAGAGCTAACTTATGGTTGCAGATGGAGGGAGGAGGAAGGATGGGAGGAAAGGATAGTTAAGGAGTTTGGGATGGACGTGTAAAAACTGTTGTGTTTAAAATGGATAACCAACAAGGTCCTACTGCATAGCACAGGCAACTCTGCTCAATGTCATGTGGCAGCCTGGATGGGAGGGGAGTTTGGGGGAGAAGGGATACATGTATATGCATGGGTGAGTCCCTTCGCTGTTCACCTGAAACTACCATAATGTTGTTAATCAGCTATACTCCAATACAAAATAAAAAGGTAAACAAAATAAATCAAAAGGGGAAAGAAAACTTCTAGTATCTCAGCTGAAAGTTTCTTTTTAAGAATGAAAACAAATCTAGAATAAGTGCACTAAATTCATGACAGCCTTCTCAAAGCAAGGGAAACAAGGGCAAACACTGAGATGAGGACTCCCTCCCAAAACCATGCTGCAAGACACTGCTTGTAGGTCACTATCAGTAGCCTCAGACATGCAGATGACACCACCCTCATGGCAGAAAGGGAAGAGGAACTAAAAAGACTCTTGGTGAAAGTGAAAGTGGAGAGTGAAAAAGTTGGCTTAAAGCTCAACATTAAGAAAACAAAGATCATGGCATCCGGTCCCACCACTTCATGGGAAATAGATGGGGAAACAGTGGATACAGTGTCAGACTTTATTTTTTTGGGCTCCAAAATCACTGCAGATGGTGACTGCAGCCATGAAATTAAAAGATGCTTACTCCTTGGAAGGAAAGTTATGACCGACCTAGACAGCATATTCAAAAGCAGAGACATTACTTTGCCAACAAAGGTCCGTCTAGTCAAGGTTATGGTTTTTCCTGTGGTCATGTATGGATGTGAGAGTTGGACTGTGAAGAAGGCTGAGCGATGAAGAATTGATGCTTTTGAACTGTGGTGTTGGAGAAGACTCTTGAAAGTCCCTTGGACTACAGGAGATCCAACCAGTCTATTCTAAAGGAGATCAGTCCTGGGTGTTCTTTGGAAGGAATGATGCTAAAGCTGAAAGTCCAGTACTTTGGCTACCTCATGTGAAGAGTTGACTCATTGGAAAAGACTCTGATGCTGGGAGGGATTGGGGGCAGGAGGAAAAGGGGACGACAGAGGATGAGATGGCTGGATGGATGTGAGTCTGAGTGAACTCTGGGAGTTGGTGATGGACAGGGAGGCCTGGGGTGCTGAGATTCATGGGGTCGCAGAGAGTTGGACACGACTGAGCAACTGAACTGAGCTGAGCTGAACTGAATTTCTTGTGCAGAGGTATCGCCCAGAGGGGTCAGATGAGAGAAACTGGGTTGATGTTTATAGCCATCTTAAGAATAAATTATTTACAGCCATATGGGAATATGGTTGATTATAATTAATACATTTTAAAAAGAATAAGGATATCCTCTATACTTTTCTGTACCATATGGTCTTGGTTAAAAGACCATTTGTTGGTGTTTTTATGTAAGTCAAGTGAAATCACACAAGTAACCAGGGTAAGATACCTCACTTCATTGCCACATCTCGGCATTATTCTCTCTGCCTGTTCCTCAGATCCATACTACTTGTTCTTTCTCAATCAAATATCTTCCATAGGCACCAAAATGGATAGTTCCAGTACAGTTTTCTTGGCCATTGATCTCTCATCCCCCAAGCCTTGCTGTCACTTCCCTCATGTGTATAAGCCCACCCTCCCACCAGGCTCCTCTAGGTTGGGCAGGAGGAGTCAGTTTGGACCCTTGGTTTCACTTCTGAGCATCCATTCCAAGCTGAGCTTCCTGTGACTAGGGTGAAGTTCTGACCTAGTCCGTTGTCCCAGCTGTCCTGAACAAGTGAGACTTAGAAGAAATCCACTTTGTTTTTCAGAACTTGGGGCTCATTTAACTTTGCTTATGTAAGAGGCTATAGAAAATGTGACCCAATTGTTTTGGCGTTTGAGATTCAAAATACTCAGGTTCCTAGCAAAAACTAATCTTGCTGCATTGTCCCCTTTTGGACTCAGACAAAAAGTTCAGAGAGACAGTTCTTTCTAGAAAATGATGAGGGCGCTGCCGGCTTCCTCTAGATGCAGCAAGAACAATGCTTGTAATTCTGCCTCCCGACTCCCTCCATGAAGATTGTTGAAAAAGCAGATAGAACAAGAAAGTGAAATTTTAGATATTATGGAAATGAAATGTTCAAATGATACAAGTGACAATCGGCAATTTTCATATCACTCAGTAAACTGAGGGTCTATTCAGCCCTTATTTATTCCATGAGTTATTTTGAGTTTAACTTAAAAAAAAAAAAAAAGTTGTGTGAAGGAAGAAGATTCTCACTCTTGGTTTTACTGGAGAGACTTTGCCCAGCCAAAAACCTTCCACAGGAATAGACTGACTACTTTGATGGGAAAGGGACCAGAAGCCCACTGGGATTCCCTGCTGAGGACTGAGAACACGGTTTTCTTTTGCCCCCAACTAAATACACCCTCACAGAAGTAGTATAAAAGCATTTGGGATGATGCAGCCTCCTTTCACAAGAAATAACTTTCTTTTTAATATATCCCCATGGGCACTGGGAAGGGAAATATTTTTGCCTCTTAACTGCTGATTCAGTGACCTGAGAATTGGGTCAAAATTAAGGGGGAAAAAACAAACAAACCCACAATTCTGCCTTTAGTTTGCTTAAAAAAGAAAGTCTTTAAAAAGTATATATTCTTTTGTATATAGAAAATTGTATTTTTTTTATAGGAAAGAGACATATGTTGGAATCACAGACAGATGGAGTCTAATGGATGTGCTTTTCTCTATAACTTTGGTTGTGTTTTTCATGTTAATTTCAATTTTTTTAATAAATATTTGTAGATTGACAATATCTAATAACTTCCCTTTTCCAAAAGTTTCTCCTCTTAGTTTCTTTGTTTGTCTCTCCTTTCTTGGGTTTTTCTTTATTATCTCTACTCTTCTCAGCTAGGGAAGACCTTAATCTAATGTTTTCTGTAATGTCAGTTTTTCAGGAAAAATGCAATATTTCATATAATTTAGAGTAATTTAAAATTACACATGACTTAATAATATGCTGATGATACGATGCTCAGTGTTTGGATATTATTTTCTCTGTCTTTTTAGAGGTGGGGAATTTACTGCTGGGAGAGATGGGGATTTTCTAGTTAAATCAAATTAAACCTTTCCTTGTTCTTGACCTGTATGTTCAAATATGTTACAACAGCAAAATCTCCTTTATTCCTAATGCCTGCATGCACAGTTTCAACTGCAATTTACTTTAATAGTCTTTTGGATAGGAAAAGATCCCCAAGAAATTGAACTTCTATGATAGCATTTATGATAGAATATGCTATATTTGCATTTATGATAGAATATGCTATATGCTCACATTTTCAAGGTGAGATTCAATACAAAGTTTAAGACCTGTGTCTCTCTTGGAACTAGTAAATAAGCAGTTTCAAGGATGAATAACATACAAGCTATAACCACTGGAGAGTTCTTTCCTGCCCTTTCTTGAACTAATTATGCCTGCCTGCGAGAGCAGTCTGGTGTTGTTTGTATATGGAAGGTGAGATAAGAGATGGATCAAAATCTCACTGGAAAACAAAAGCTCTGTTCAAATAGAGAAATACTGAAAACAAATGTCCTTGTTTTTTTTCTCTGCTTTGGGCCAAGTGTATGCTTCACAATTTACAAACATAGGTTGACTTTTGTCATTGTGGTCGTTTGTTTTTAGCCTATGCTATTTATCTGGTGAAAGACACATGCTTTCAGAGTTTGTCCCTTGGAAGAACCAGACATTTGCACACATGAAAGAGGGCAGCATGTGCTCACACATGATCATATGCCCCATCTACCATTGTAAGTGGGTTGTGATTGGTGGCTTTCCTTCCCTGGTGGCTTAGAGGGTAAAGAATCTGCCTGCAGTGCAGGAGACCTGGATTCGATCCCTGGGTTGCGAAGATCCCCTGGAGAAGGGAATGGCTATCAACTCCAGCATTTTTGCCTGGAGAATTCCATGGACAGAGGAGCCTGGTGGGCTACAGCCAGTGGGGTCGCAAAGTTGGACATGACTGAGCAACTAACGCTTTCACTTTTTTTCATTTGAACCTCAGAGGAAAGATTTCTCATTCAGGCATACCAAGTAAAATAGTCAGATGTTTTGTTCCTTTGTTTTCTACCAAAAAAAGACACATACACACACACACACTGAAACAGGTAAATAAATGGTGGAGCCTCACATATGCAGCTGTAAGACACAGAACGCTGTTTCCATGTGAGGCTGGGTGTATTTCCAGGGATTGTGAAGAGAATGTCATAAATAGGCATTTCCCCCAAATAATATGAATTTAGTTCAGCCTGAAGACTAAAATTTGAGTTTGGGGCACTCAATCAATATTTGACTAATTGGATAAAATTCTACCTTTCAAGAGTTTTACAGCTTTTTCCTAGGAAGTTTGCTCTTGCATAGCTACAAAAGACAACAAAAACCAAGTCTGTTAGGTTAAAAATATATTGATTAGGAGAACTAGGTCATGCTATAAAGATGAACTTCTTTCCTGTTTTTCAAACTTACATCACTTTGAGAATGCCTAATGTGTGTCAAAGAGCCACCCCTCACTCCTCCACATGAAGAAGGAGGCTTTCTATTAATTTCTCCACTCCTCTATGCTCACACTGACACTCTTCCAGGGAATCAGCTGTGTAGTGGCTAAGCCAGGTTCCTAGGTACCTGCTTCCTGCTGCTAAGTCACTTCAGTCGTGTCCAACTCTGTGCTACCCCATAGATGGCAGCCCACCATGCTCCTCCGTCCATGGGATTTTCCAGGCAAGAGTACTGGAGTGGGTTGCCATTGCCTTCTCCCAGGCATTGTTAAATGCTTCTAGGCAATAGTGGAGTTGCAAGGCAGGGCTGAGCTGGCTTGGTGGTGGTTAGGAGGCAGCTGTGCGTGTCGACTGGCAGAGTACCTAGGCTTGTTTGTCCCTAAAGTATACTATAAAAGTGAAAACATCCACCAACGATAACTTAGGACACTGAGACAATGAACAGAGTAACAGATCGGTCGAGAAAGCCGTGTGCAGAGACTTAAGGAGCTAGCCACAGGGACGGGGTTAGCAGTTACCTTGCAAGCAATTGCTTGCAGTAGCACACCCTGGGGAATTTTTAAAAGCTTTATGGGTCTTTGGGACTCTAGAACAACCCCTTAGAAGTAAACAGGGAAGTTTTTATTGCTCTCATTTGATGGGTAAGGTGAAATGGCTTCTACAATTTATTAGTGAACTCGGAAAAGTCCTGAATTTATACTATTTCAGGAAGATAACAGGTTAAGTATCATCTCATCATGGATGAGAGGCCCATTTATTCTAACATCCAGAGAGTGGGGTGGAGGCATGACAAGGGGGTGTGAGACTCCCACAGGAGAGGTGGGAGAGAGTCTACTTAAGAATTGGCGATATCTCATCATTTGACTGAGTGCTGCTCCCAGGTTGATGTGCTGATTATTCAATAACCAAAGTGCCATTCCCTGGCCTACTTTGAACAGATGGTACCTTTCTCAGATTTTTGTTTTCCCCCCAATTTTAAACATTTTACTTTGTATTAGGGAATTGCCAATCAACAGGGATTTCATACTTCATAGGGAATTCCAAATTTGAGTCTTCTTCGCTGAGATAGTCTTAGTTAATGGCTTCTACACCTATTTTTCTATTTTGTAAACATTTATTTATTATTTATTCATTAGCTGCATCAGATCTGCAGCATGTGGGATCTCTCATTACTCACGCAGGCTCTCTAGTTGTGGGCTTGCTTAGCTGCCCTGTGGCATGTGGGATCTTAGTTCTCTGACCAGGGATCGAACCTGCATCACCTACATTGGAAGGCACTAGGGAATTTCCTCTACACCTGTTTTAATCTTAGTGGGGGTAAGCTTCCTTAATGAAATACAGTGTGCATCTTTAATTATGGACAGCCATCACTTTGAAATGGCTGAGTATGTATCTTAAAGAACAATCTTCCTAAGGAAAGAAACCAAGATAAACAGGAGCTCCATGCGGCACAGAGGACACAGGCTGGGCTTCAGTGTAAGACAGGTCTGGGTTCAAACCCCACCTCTAATGATCCATAGTGTGGAAGACATGTGCTTTCACTGAACCTCCACTTACTCAGTTAATAATGGGGATAATATCCACTCTTCACTGGGGTCTTGTGAGGATTAAGTGACATAAGATTACTTTTATTAAAATCAGTTGACACGAAAAAAAGGAAACTCATTAAGATAAAACCCATTGTGCACCTAAGACAGGACTCTGTCCCAATCACAGATGCCGTGGTTTGAAAAGATAGATCATAATGCCTTCCTGGATGTATTCACACTGCAGAGGCTATTAACACTGTGGATCCATTAGAAGCCAGATTAAGCTGCTTTCCCATGCCGTGCCACTGTCACACAGGATGCACGCTCTGGGCAGATTTCACGCATTTTTGTCATCGGGTTGGCAAAGCCATCAAGTACCAGTTCTGAAAGATGAGGCTATCTACAGATGCTTGCATAATGCAGTTAAGCAGAGAAACAAAAAAAAAAAAAAAGAAAGAAAGAAAGAAAGAAAATATCCCAGGCCATTCATTGTGTGCCGGATACCTTCCGTTTGTGCTTTCAGATGCACTCTCTACTCTGCCCCGGGACCCAGAGAAACCACTCGGTGCATATCCTTCGGGGCTTTCTCACCCTCTGGTTTCTGGCTAGGCTCAGTTCACAGGGGCCACCAGCAGAGACTGGGAGGTGAGAGCGTGTGAACTAGGGACATGCAAACCTTTTTTAAAGTCATGCAGACATAAGCCATGATAAAATTCCTAAGAACCACTAGAGTAAATGCATTACAGCTGAAACGATTGGCCCAAGACCATTCAGGCCCCAGAATGATGAGCAATTAATACCTACGCACACCTGTAACCCATGAGTGACCCACTGGGGCCACCACAAAGCACTACTTTATAACACCTAGTGTGTGTGCTCAGCGAACTTCCCTGAGATGTTAGTAAACTATTGATTAGTTATGGCAACTCATGATCGGTGGTATAAATCTTATTTGGCTATAACTTAATTATTTCCAGCCCTTTACTATAGCATATAACCGATACCTCCAAAAATTACACAGGGATGATATGCCTTAATGCAAAACTCAACTGTAAAAGTAAATATTATTATATATGTAAAAGCTGCTTGTGTAAGACAATCACACCACCTTCACTAGTTACAGAGGTTGTTGTTTAGTTGCCAAGTCATGTCCGACTCAAGCGACCCCATGGCCTGTAGCCCGCCAGGTTCCCCTGTTCATGGAATTCTCCAGGCAAGAATACTGGAGTGAGTTGCCATTTCCTTCTCCAGGGGATCTTCCCGACCCAGGCATTGAACCTGCGTCTCCTGAATTGGCAGACGGATTCTTTACCACTGAACCACCTGGGAAGCCCAGTTACAGATACTATATCTTTAAAAATAAAATTAAAAACAAATCATGCCACGCCTACCGGATCCCTTTTCACAAGCTCTCCATTGGGCACAACCTCAACCAGGTGGATGATAATGATGATAGAGTTCAGAACGTAGGTCAGAAACATGTTCTTATGCAGAGTCACCCGCTGGCAGCTAAGGCTCCTGGAAGGAAAAAGGAAGAAAGCATTAACCAGTGCCAAAATATTGATGCTCCTGGAAAATAAACCTTATGTAGTAATATTTTAAACTTTCTCTTTAGCAATAGATGAAAGAACATATAAATGAGGCTGGTCCCATCTTTTAAGGTTCATTACTACCTTTCTGCCTGATTTTTAGACAGTTTCCCGGTCATGGTAACACGGTCTTCGGTTCTCAGGGTGACTTCCTATAATAACTAAAACAGTGAGGGATAAAAATCAATTGTAATTGTAATAAATGTCATAAAATTAATTGAGAAGAACTTTTCTAAGAGAAACTATTAGGGTTTAGAGTGGTGTTTCAGAGGAAGAAACCAACTCTCCACTGATGTAATCTGCCGGAAGTTGAGTGGCAAATGGGAAAGAAGACTGAGTCCATGTCCTTGGCCCCTCACATAGGCTGATTTTCTTAAGTCTCCTGTCATCTTTCTCTTTCATCATTTCTTTTTTTCTCTTCTGGATGTGGGCCATTTTTAAAATCTTTACTGAGTTTGTTATAATGTGGCTTCTGTTTATGTTCTGGTGTCTTGGTAGTGAGACAGGTGAAATCTTAGTGCCTTGACCAGGGATCGACCCTGCACTCCCTGCATTGCAAAGTGAAGTCCAAATCCCTGGATTTCCAGGAAAGTCCCCTCACCATTTCTTTTGATACCTTCTAATTTCTCGTATTCCAACTGGAATCAACTCTATGGCTCCTCTTTCCCATGTCCTTCTGATGGTGGAGCTCAGACACAGACAGAGAATTCTAACTAGGCTCAAATGTGACGTCGTGCTGGGGCACAAGTGTGGTTTAGACCTGGGATCGCTCCAAGTGCTCTGCTCGTTGGCACAGTTCTGCCCCACCTCTGGGGTACTAAACGTTTGCTGGATTTTCCATTCTCCTCTCCTCCACTTCCTAAATTTGTACATATGTATTTGTGTAAATGTTCACATAAAGGAACATTAGTTTAAATATCCTATTTCACTTTTTGATGCAAATGGAGAGAGCCTGCAGGAGGGCTGTACAAAATTGGAGTGATTATCCTAGATGAATTAAAATCTAGTGTTTACCATATTTGATCCAGTCAAAGAACATTTAACATATGTGAGGACTTTAACATTAATGTTCGGTTAATGATGCCAATGATTGATCATAGTAACTACTCCTAAAAAATCTTCACGGAATAAAGCTAGAATTCCAGGCATTTAGACAAGAAAATTCTGGGGAAAAATGACAATGGAAATGCTTTCCTATATTTTCAAATCAAAGGAGAATGAGTTGTCAATTATCTGTAATGAAAAGTAAGTTTAAGCCATGAGGGATCTGTGAGAAGAGCATATTTTGATTATTGTGGCTACACTTTTCAACTCTATAGGAAGTACAGGCATTAGTAAACAGTTAATACAGAATATTCTTAAATTCTCAACTTGTTGAGCAGGGGTAAAATGCAGGAGGTAGCCAATGGTAAAGACGGGGTTTAGAGAAGAACTTTCTCTCTGTCACATACACACGTACTACCATGTACTATTTTATGAAGCAGCAGAAAATTTTGTTAAATAAACTGAACCAAATTGGTTTTATAATAGTACTTTAAAAGTAGGATGCAAATTTAAGACTTTAAATATAAATTTATCATGCCCATTTATACTGCATAAGCTCTTCCATAAAGCAACTGTTAAATTTGTGAACAGCCATTTTTCATGTAGTCATAATAGCACTTTATAATTCTTCTCCCTGGGAGGCAAATATCTGTGGTCTCATTACTGGATTCAGTCTGGCCTAAACCAATGACAGTTGACATTATGCAGAACTAAGGAGTATGGATGAATGAATCTTTCGGCGTTGTTACTCTCATGCCTAATTTTCTTTGGACTGAGCAGAGTTCAATAATCTGTCGATGGACATTAGCTTACAGAACTGGTTAATGTTCAGTCTCCTGTGTAAACTAGAACTTCCCTGAACAAAATATGCTTCCTCTACTTCCAGTTTATGGGGCCGTTTGTACCCCCGTTTTATTTTTCTTTTTAACACTTACTATCCTTTGCCATATATTTGCTTAAGTGAAAGTCACTCAGTCTTGTCTGACTCTTTGCAACCCCATGGACTATACAGTCCATGGAATTCTCCAGGCCAGAATACTGGAGTGGGTAGCCTTTCCCTTCTCCAGGGGATCTTCCCAACCCAGGGATTGAACCCAGGTCTCCTGCATTGCAGGCGGATTCTTTACCAGCTGAGCCACCAGGGAAGCCCACGAATACTGGAGGTGTAGACTATCCCTTCTCCAGGGGACCTACTGATAAAGGTATTTGTTTTGTATACCTAGGAGGAGAGGGTCTGGCATGTGGTAGGGCTTAATACTCTTTTTTTTGCACTAAAAATCTTTACAAAATAGAACTCTTCTTCTGAGCCGTGACCACTGAACAGTTTTCCAGTACTTCGGAGAATTAACATCAAATGTTAGATGATCTCATATTTCACACTTTGTATCATATTGAACATTTGCCAGATTCTTAAATGAACTAATATTGGACATTATCCTGTTGTTCACATTATGTAAATGTATTATTTACACTAGGCACACAATGAGAAAATGATGGCTTAAAGCTGGATAAACTGTTAGGTTCCAAAGTAAGAATATGACTTACTTTGAAACAAGTTCTTCAAGAAACAAGTCTCTGTTTCTTGAAGATTTCAATATAATTTCTGCTCATTGAGTTTTAAAATTTTTATTACACTTATTTGACATTTACAATCTGCTTTATGAAGTGAGTTGAAGGTACTTTAAATTTACGAAAATTCTTTTAATAATCTAACATGTATTACTATGTATCCACTCTGATTCAAACCTTCTTGAAGATGCCTGGGACATATAGGTGAAGAAAACAGCTGCTGCCTTCAGGGACCTTATGTATTACATAGTTATTTACTATTATAATAAATGTTCTGAAAGAGAGGTATAGGATATTCCAGAGGATTACTTGGACTTAAGAAATGATGTGTTTAATTGTTCTCAATACAAATATCCTGTTGCTTGAATGAACATGAGAAAAGTGGTCATTTTCCTGTCAGACCTGTAATATCTTTAGTGGAAATAGCATGAAGCAGATGTTAGCTACATATTATTCCTCTCGATAAAAAAGAAATAAGTATTTAGATGGACAGGACATTGCTTACTCTTGAGTGATAGGGAACCATAAGTACTATCAATTCTCCAAGAGTGGGAGGATAAGACAACATAATCTGCTCCTGTCTTGGCCCAGTCAAGGTGTCATTCACATATGATGATGAGATAATGATTTACTTTCCTACGAATCTCAAGATGTCACACTTTAAAGCCGAAGCCACATGTCACTTTCATAATTTTAATTTACCTGGTATAAATCTTTCACATTAAAAACTGTTCCAAGTTACTGGTATCTTATGTATGTATATGTGTGCTTGGGGGAATCTTGAAGTTGTATGAGAAGGTATTTAAAATTTGCCTTGAGTCTTACAGATTGTATAAATCAGTTTGCTATCACGGGGACAAGGGTCAATTTTAAAAATTTTCATTTACTTAGGTATCATTCCTTGTTAATGATGAACAAGAGGGAAGAAGGGAATGGGAAACAGACTGGAGCAGAATGTTAAAACTCTTAGAAAAATTCAAAACATTATACATCTTTCCTACCTGACAAGGGACTTAGTAGCTTTGAATTTAGCACAAAATCTTTACACTTAAGGAACTCCCTTTCAATTATGATTCCTGCCTCTTTTCCTCATTCCTACTGGTCTATGAGTGAACAGGTGCCAAGAAGCGACCAACAGTTATCTTTGGGGTGAGTTGGGAGAAAGGACGCTATTTTTGCAGCCATCAATTTAATGGTTTCTCTGGAGGAATAGCCAGCGATGTATAATAAGATACTATGCAAGACATATCCATCCTCTGTAAAGATGTGAAATAGAATAACGGAATACTGAGTGATAGAGGAATCACTATTCCTTTTGGAGCTCCCAGTGGAAAACACCCCCCCCCCTTTTTTTTTGCGAACATAGCCAATGTAATATAGAGAATGGAATGCAACGAAGACACTCCTCTTTCAACATATACCTCTATATACCAACATATATTTTCAGGCAAGAGTAATTGATATTCACAATATTTAACAATCAGCAATGCACGGATACTAAGCAGTCAAAAGGGAGGTTAACGAATGTTCTATTATTGGGCCTTCCTTAAGAGAAATCCGTGAGATGTTTCAGTGCTTAGAATGGTTCTGCAGAAATGTAAGTTGATAAATTATAAATGGTCCTAAAGAGATAGGTGAATTCATTGCAAACTTGCTTAAAATAATCAGAAAACAAACACAAATGTCCACTTGCCTGACTTTCATAAGCCAGTCTTCTCTAAGGGTATTTTTACTTTAACTCTCTTACAGACATTTACTCTTGGCATCTAGTAGTAAGGAGTCTTGATTAACTAATGTGATGTTTCTATTTAATTCCTCTCCCTGGTATTGCTCCTATTTTCCCAGTGAATGTCCTAAAACCAATGTCATACTAACGGGGCTATCTTTAACCTTAAACTGGGGGATCAGAGGTAACCAGCATACTCATCCTGAAATTCTTTTAACTCTGCCATTTTTATTCAGTTAAGATCTTCAGTGTTGCCTTTTCTATGATCTAAATCACTGAAAAAATTTTCCTTTATCTTGAAGAGGGCATAGAAGTTCAATTTTGCTCTTTTAAAATAACAAAGACTTTATATACATTTATACATTCACTCCCAACAGCACAGGGAACATAATTCTTGTTTGTCTCAGAGTTACATAGTCCTGCCTTTTATCTTCTCCTGCATACTCAGAATAAAATCACATTAAGATTAGTGGCATGCCTTAATGATCTCATTCTGAGTAATGTCTCAGGATTTCCCACCAAGTATTGGCTGTTCTACAGGCTCCTATATATTCAGTAAGTTTAAATTCTTGGCCTTCCTGGCCTGCTGGTTTGAGTAGGACACCTGCAGACTTATTCCTTGTTACAGACCCTAGAAAGCACACTTTGTGAAATTAGAGTGAGATTTCAGTGGGATGATTGTGAATAGGGTATTAGGTCTCAGAAGTGGAGCTGGGTGTAACTTCTCATTTTGGTTTCATGAAAGGTTTATGAAATGGATTATTTGGATTTTGCTAAATAACTCAACCCTGAGCATGCAGAATTAAGCCAGGGAATGATGATTAGATCTTGCTCAAGTTTCACACTGATGATGCCATTTAAGTACATAAATTGTAAAGCCTCCCGTTATAATGTCCAGTTAATATCACAAGGGTGAGGTTGAGCATTTGAAAAAAATCTAGAAAAATATTTCTATAAGAGAAAAATGTTGTCATAGATCAGTTCCCTTTTATTTTCACAATCATTTTGAATTTCTAAAATCCAAATGTAAGAAAAAATGTGAAGAATCAGAAACGTACTTTATTGACTTATTTTTAGCCATGCTGCATGACTTGTGGGGATCTTAGTTCCCCAACCAGGGATCAAACCCATGCCCCCGGCAGTGGAAGCATGGAGTTCTAACCACCAGGAAATTCCCAGAAATGTACTTTAAGGAAAACAGATAGCCTTGATATTTTTAGTTTGGGGAAATTTAAGGTAAGATTAAGAACAGGTATAAAAATCAGACGTGACTGCTTTTGGACTTGAATATGGTGTTCTTCATGCCCTAGTCACTCTTACTGTGTGTGCCCTGGAGAACAAGGCATTTCAGTTTGTCTTCCCATCATTGCATCCAGATTCTACCTCAATAAGATGTGTTTTTCCTCCCAAGACTTGCTCTTTGGTAGGTTCTTGAAAGAAGAGATGGTAAGGGCAAAAATTGGTGCTTCCTAGACAGTCTGCCCTCACACGCTCTCAAAGAATTTTACCAGATTAATTTTGCTTTGGGACTAACTGGAATTGAGAAATATTTCACTTTGCTTATGTGCTGCACTTTTAAACACCCGTCTTTAGTGGTTTAACAGACAAATAATTATTGAAAGAACATCCTTACTTTCTTTGCTGATTTGGTTCTCATACCTCATCACTCATTTAAGTGACAGGAGAAAAATGTTCCCTTGACATTTTTTTTTCATCTTTAAAGTCCTGCATGCATTTAGTTGCACCGTTGCAAATTTGGGGCCTTTTCTTTGAATTTTCTTATGGTCATATTAAAAAAAAAATGAAAGAATAGACTTTCAGTGATAGACTTTTTAATCAATGTAATATGAGAGCCACGGTGATGTATTTTTTGCATTATGGTCAAGCGTAGTTGAAAAATGAAGACATTCAAAGGTTAACCATGCCACGTGCTTACTCTGCTGTATCCTGAATCATTATAATTGAAAAAATTATTCAAATAATTAATCCCTCATGTCTTGTTGCTTTATCAGTCTTCCTCCTGTTCAGCCATATGTGGAAGAAACTCATTTTCTGCTTATTTATACTATTATTTGCTATTTAGTTAACAAAACCTTGCTATTCAGTTATATTGCTTAGTCAACATAAATTTTGATGATATAAGATGTAGACATACATAAATGTGATTATGATGTAAGTTATAGACAAAGATTAAAAACTGGATCAAGGAAAAATAATACTTATGTTAAGGGTGTATTTTACAAGTGATTCCTTGGTTTAATTTTGTCTATTATTATGGCAATATGTGAACAAAAGTCAATTTAAGATTCTGGTATTCTGTATACAAATCACTGTACATTTATTTATATCTCACATCTTTTAAGTGTGGAGAATTATTTGTAGTCTGTGTCTATGAGGTTTTCTTAGTCATTTGTATAATATCACTAAAAAAGTATTAGTGGAAGGAAATACCATGGTAGTGTAGAAGTTAGAATTCTCATGAAAGACTACCATAGTGCCTCCTGACTTTGACCTATAGAAATGACACTAAATTTAGGAGGCTTTTAGGACCAAATTTATGTTTGAGATATGTCACTATCTCACATATATTGTGGTCATTTCGAAAAATATAGAATCAGTGTTTTAAATTCTCTATTGGTGTAAAATCAGTGTCTGAATTAACTAAATCATTTTGCAATAGATAATGTGATCATTTGTATGGACACAACCTCTGAGTAGAAACCCTCACTGGAATTTCGTTTCTTACAGTTCTTAGAAGAGAATTTCAGTTAACAATGGTAGGGGTGCAGGGCCAAAAACCTGACACTTGACACCAGGCCATCCTCTTCAAGGAACTGCCCTTGACTCTGGCCGAGTCAAGGCCAAAAGAGACTTCCTTACATGGATGCACATGACTGGAGCCTTCCCAGCCCCACTTCTCTTCTGGCCCAACCCACTTACAATACAATTCCCAGTGAAGCAGGGTGTGTTTGAACTTGTGGCCTCCATATTTCAGAGTGGGGGTGAAAAAAAAAAAGGAGGAAGATTCTTTCCTCAATGCTTCGTGGCAGCTTAGCCGGTAAGTGGAACTTGACCATGTTAATGTAGTGTATCTACGGGCTCACAGGATTATTTCATTTTGGGAAGGGGGTATACTGCTTTTGAAAATTATATGAATCCATCCTATTTTTCCCCAAGGATAGGGTTAAAAAGCATATTTTTAATTAATTTCATTTTTCTTGCTACTCCAAGACTCCCAGTGTCACATGTCATGGAATCTGCAGACTTTCTCGTGCAGATTGTTCTGTAAGGAACATATAAGGAGCAACACTCTTGCAGTATACCACTTCTTTTAGCGCCTAAGAGAAAATACAAAGCAGATGCTGTAAGTGTACGTACCTAACACGCATGAAAATCACCAGGGAAATCACCAAGGTGACCATCGACATCGAATGACCCACAATAGCCAGGTAGTACAGAATGTACGCGCTCTGGAACCGCAGGAAGGAAAGCAAAGCAGTTACAAAGACAAATACATGAATAAATCATTATACAAGAGGGAAAACAGTTTCTATTTCTAAGTGATGTAAATTGACAACTGTTTTTCTCCTTTAAAAAAACTATTATAATTGTAAATATTTCAGAGAATTAAATTATATTGAATTATAAATTGGATCAATGGATTAACTATCTTAACTGATATCATAAGAACATCAGTTAAACCAAAATACGCATGACATGGTGGGAAGAATCTAAGAGTGGGTTCATCAGAGTGTTCTTTACTCAGAGTATTGTCAGTAAGTATTTGTGTGACTTTCAGGTCTAGTCACTTTACTTTCCCAGACTGCAGTAGTCGTCATCTTTAAAATAATGTGGTTGGACTAGACGATTTTTAAAGCAATTATATGCTGCTGTAAGGAACATCATTTAGCCCAGGCATACAGAAATATTGGATCTGAAAGGTTGTGAAAAGATGACCCAGGTAAACACTAACCACAAGAAAACCGGTGTGAAATTACAAAACTCTAGATGTTAAGTCAGGATGACCCAGAAATACTAAATTTCTATGCACCTAATAATATAAACTTAAGTCACAGAGAGCATAAAGCAAAAACTGACAACTCCTGGTCATCAATAGAATAAACACAAGGAGGAAAAATCAATCTATAGATTTGAAGATTTGAACAACACGATCAACAGATTTTACTAATTCACATAAAATAAACACTGCACACGACATCTACAGAATGCCCATTCTTTAAAAAAAACAAAGGATATTCACATTGACATATACTAGTCAGTAAAGCAAATGAATGTATTTCAATTCAAATCTTAAGTTGGATATTCACTGATCATCATATTCTAGAAAGCATCAGTAAAAAGATAACTTTAAAAAACCCCTCATATCATTAAAAAGTAAAAATGTATTTCCAAATGACCATTGGGTCAAAGAAGAACTCATAATGACACACCAAAACTTTTTGGATACAGATGAAGTTGCACACAGAGGGAAGTTTACAGACTAAAATGCATACATGAGAAGATCAAAAATCAATGACCTAAATTTCTATCTAAACAAAATTAAACTTAAATGATAAAGAGAACTTGAATATATACTGAGTGGCTCAAAGACAAAACCTAGTTCTTAAAAAGAATTTCAATACCTCTTAGCAAGACTGATCAAGGGGAAAAAACAGACCCAAGAGATATGAAAAACTTGTACACAAAATGCTATAACTGGTTTTGGTGTCCTTGGCCTGTGCCGAGATGTCCCTCTAGTCATCTGGTCTCTAAGCTATCTATTCATCTTGTTCAATTGTTTTTTATTCTGTTTTAATGACAGGAAAGTTTTCTATACTTTAAAGCTTTATAGAAAATGAAAGCACTTATGTTTCTGTAGCTTCTGAATTAGTAATTATTTGGCATACAGGCCTATCCTTGAAGGAGACTATAGGTTTCCTTTGCAGCCACCAGGGCTGCCCAGAGAAGCCCTGTGTGACGAAACGCTGACCCATGGTGTCTCCCAGCCCATGCGGACAGGAGGCTGGTGGCAGATTTGGTGATCCTTTCAGATTTCTGAAGAACCTGAAGAAGGGGGTAGTTACCTACTGGCCACTTCCCACCACCTGCCCCATTGGCTTCAATATTTCTAAGCAGAGATAATAAAGCTATTTAACCGTAAGACACAAGAAGTAACAAATTAGAATGGGTTTCCACAAAAATAAACAGCTGTACTCCTATCAGTGGGCTGATGAGAAGCTCCATCCTCAAGAGTTTGTTCAAGGCTTGATAGCAAAACTGTCATGGACCTCTCAGGACAGAGAGTGGTCAGTTGTTAGCTGGTGACTTGCGGAGAAATCTGTAGTTCTGGAACCCTTCCCAGAGAGAACTGCTGAGGGAGTTCTTGAAAATGCTGCCTAATGTCTGGTATTGTAGGGAACTCCATCATTTGCTCCATGGACACATTCCCCTTGCCATAAATGGCCTATTCCACACGCTCAGGGAACCGTCCCTGATTGAGTGCCAACCAAGAAGTAAAGCATCGTTTCTCCAGCGCCACTCCCTAAACTCCCCCAAACTGACAGGTCATTATCTGATTTCCTTCTACAAAATAGGCTGGCTCCTCGGTAGCAGGGGTTTTACCATTAGGCATACATTTCCGTGTATAGATAATGGCATTCTCCTCCAGGACTGAGATGTGCAATAGAACCTACCTGCATTTTCTCAGGGGTGAAAGCGTTGCACATGGTGTAGTTGGACCAGGAAATGTTGCTCTCAGGATGGGTGTACCAAACCCCATCTTCCTCACAATACTTTGTAACTTTTTCTGTTAGTGAAACAGAACTCGTTACTATCTCAAAATCGCAAGACGGAAAAACAATAAATTAAAGCTAAAGAGCCATTGCAAAGGGTTAATCACTTTATAGAACCTGAACGTGAGTAGAAGTCAATAGAGACAACCAGGAACCATGCACCACACAAGATGCTTTAATATGCATTGCTTCAATTTAGCTTCAGCAAAGCCAGGTGAAGCATTGCTATCTCCACTTTACATTGCCAAACTTTACTTTTTTTTCTTTCTTTCTATCAGCCTCATTGGAATCTTAACACTGCTGTTCACTCTCTCATTATCTAGCTACCTTTTTACCAAGCACTTTGTTTAAAAGGAAATCTCTGTCATTTCATTAAACTGTTGAGTGGATCATCGAGATACAGCTTTGGGTCAATGATAAAGTACTAAAGAATTTAAGTTTGTTGAATACAGATGTATTTAAGAATTGCCTTTCTTTAGAAGTGGGTTTGTTCCCCAGCTGAGAGGGTTGTATCTAAAAATCAGGCTGAAAAGATGGATCTATGCCTGGAAATCACTGTTTGGCTAACCCCAAAGTTGCCTTTTAGTTAATAATTGTAGCCACTTTAGCAACAGCCCATTGCTGCTTTGGAACTGGCCTTGCAGCCTCAATTACAGAACAACTCTTTGTGCCAATCAGGTTCCTCTAAGGCAGTCATCAGATCAAGATTAATGAAGCATCATTTATTGGGAAGAGTCACTAAAGACCTGGGGACCACCATCAAATAGCACCGAGTTAGGGTTTACAGGAAGGTAGTGATTAGCGATGGCACCCCACTCTAGTACTCTTGTCTGGAAAATCCCATGGACGGAGGAGCGTGGTGGGCTGCAGTCCATGGGGTCGCTACAAGTCAGACACGACTGAGCGACTTCACTTTCACTTTTCACTTTCATGCGTTGGAGGAGGAAATGGTAACCCACTCCAGAATTCTTGCCTGGAGAATCCCAGGGACGGGGGAGCTTGGTGGGCTGCCATCTATGGGGCCACACAGAGTCGGACACGACTGAAGCGACTTAGCAGCAGCAGTGATGAGCAGGGAAGAGCGATATGCTCTTTCTCTCTTCACATTCCAACTCTTAAATCAAAATGAGAATTCCTAGAAGTGGCCGGCCTGAACTGGTTTTAAAAGTGCTCCACTGTAATTCCGCTTCCACGGGGGTCAAAGGTTGTAACTCATTCTCGGAGGAAGCAGGAAAGCAAGTCTCCCACCAGTGTGGCTAGACTGAAGCCTGAAGGAGAACCATGTTCTGGCTTGAAAGTTCTGAAAACCACTTCAACCTATATAAGTTTGTACAATGATTTAGAAATATTGTTTCTCAAATGCTTTTTTCATTTACTTAGAAAAGGGTTAGTTAGGAGTTCAGAAGACTTGGGTTCAGTTGTGGTTTTATATAAAATATTGTGTGAGTATAAAAGGAGATAATATATATGCAACTGTTTTGGAAAGTAAAAAAAAAACTATTCAATGAAAACATTCCTTTGTTACTTTTATAATTACAGTGACTTTGATGTTACTAATTAACTTAACACATTTGTTGGCTGTTCATATGGGGCAGGGCATAGAGCTGGGTTAGTATGATCCATGTTAATAGTACCAGTCTTCTTTACTGAGCATATTTCAATCATCTGCTGTTGGAACAGAAATCTAGTAAGTGTTTGGAGTTACCACCTTCTGATTTTTCTTCCCTACACACGATAGTTTTATATCATTTTCAACATTACAATCAAATTCCCATTATGCTTGTTCTGCCAGCCCAGTACACACAAACTCTAGATCAAGGATTTGCATAAGTCATCAAAGGGGAGACAATGGAAAATTCTACAAAAAATTCAGCTGTAAATAAAAACTGTTCAGTTTTAGAAAAAGTAATTGCAATGTTTATTAAAATTCAATATTACATATTTAAAATATATAAATGTTTCATTTTTATTTAATATTTAATAGAATTTATGACCAACATGCACAACTGGTCATTGACTTAAAAAATAAGGGCAGCTCACAGTCTCTGGACAACTGGATATTTCATTTGTGGGGATCTTTCAGGACGTGCTGAACTGTAGAGGCTATGATTTGGTAGTATATTTTGCATCTTATTTTCTTTTGGGAACTAGAAAAGTGCTAAAAGATTCATTGCAAAATATAAAATAAAAAGAAATACTCTACCTTCCACATCAAAGTCCGGAAAATAGCCTGGGCAGTGCTGCTCAGCGAGCGTCCCGGCGGGCGTATCGTCCCAGCAGGCCCAGCCATCCCACGTGCGGTTGCAGTACAGACCTGGCCGTTTAGAGAGATTGCACTGCAGTTATCACACACCATAGCATCCTCAGGGAGATGTAACAGGGCATAGACGGTCACTCAGGGGCTCTCCACTCGGGTACAGCAATGTTCAAACAGCAGTAGCAACAAAATAACGGTACTAACTTTTCCAACGACTAAGAGAATTTCCTTTTTTTTCTTTTGGTAGGGTATTCTCCATTTATTCCTCAAAAGGCTTACTTGTCATCTGTGTCGTATCTTTCCTCCAAAATTTCTCCTTTACGATATCTCCAGAAATGTTATGAAAGAAACCTCGTGAAAGGATATGCTCTATCGTGGGTGGATGCTCAGCTGCTAAGTCATGTCTGACTCTTTAGGACCCCATGGACTGTGGCCCACCAGGCTCCTCTGTCCATGGGAGTCTCCAGGGCAAGAATACTGGAGTGTGTTGCCATGCCCTCCTCCAGGGGATCTTCCCAACCCAGGGATTGAACCTGGGTCTCCTGCATTGGCAGGCAGATTCTTTACTGCTGAGCCACTACTGGGCTACTCAATTTTGTCTTAGGGGCAGATGTTAACCAAAAGCAGTCAGATGAACCTGAGCAAAGAAACTAGGCATGTCTGTGGCATAAAATACACAAACATACCACAGTATGAAAGCCACTGTTAAAAACATTGGCATATTAAATTAATTGAGTTAACACATATTTACCCCCAGAAGAAAATCAGCCTTTACTAATGTTTGAAACACACATTCACATACAGCCTTCTTTTTACCTTCTCCTTGGTAGGGGGGTAACTTCTGCATTCGGTCAAAGCATTTGTGCTGTGCCTGCAACAGCTTCTGTTTTCCTACAAGGAAGAGAAATGGCTCCGGCTCCAGTGTTGGAGAGTAGGTGGAATCTGAACTGGTAGGAAGAACCGGAAGCGGGCGCTGTATTAGACAGGAAATGGAGTTACTTACGGAGAGTAGAGAGAGGAGAATATATAATGAGACGAGCAAAAAGTATGAAAACATTAATTTTCCTTCTATAAGCAACAATTATGCACCATCTCCACATGGATTATTTTTTCTTTATAATTTAAGTGTATTTATATTTCATCTATAAATTCTACCTAAAAATTTCATATTCTCATTCATTTCATCCACGCTGAAAATGTATAGCATGCACACAGACCCACGCACCTCATTACAGGATTTTTAAAATTTTATTATCAATGTAAAGTTTAGAAATAAATAACCTGATTTCCAAAAAATATGAATATTAAATCAACTTTGTTTTCTTTGGAGCTCCTAAGAATCATGAATCATGTTATTCAAAGTAGATATATTAGTGCAATAAATAAGTTTTAATTGGATTCTTTCAACTGATTTGTTTGTACTTAGATTGCACACACTGCCAAAAAATTTACCCCATTTATTCCACAGAACAAACATAATATGTTCTTTTGAAATATTCTGCTTTGGATAATTGCCTTAATCTCTTTAAACTGGTTTCATCAGCAGATGACCTATACAAGGTAATTGATTTTCACTGCTGAAAATTAAGGTAAATCTTAAATATTTTTCCTAGTGCTTCTAAATTTTCAGTGCAGGCTGACATTATTTTGTCAGTCTGTTAGTTTTCATTACCATCATAGGTCCTATTAATCAAAGTTGTATGTCTGTGTATCTGAAAAGATGGATGTCTGACAAATTGTCTTATGTTGTGTTTAGATAGATTTCAATTTCTTTTGTGGCTCTGATGTTTTGATTATGTTTGAATTGGAATTTTTTTATATCCATGTTCTGCATAGAGAGTTTTTTGGAGGAGACTTGCAAGCGTCAACCTGCACTGACTTCTGTTTTTCTCAAGTTAGAAATACTCCTGGCTGTCTATCACACCTACTGAAACACTTAATTGGCCTTATTCTGTTTAAATTATTCTAAGATCGAAGTTTACCCAATGTACTGATGGCAGAGATAGCATTACATACCTTTCTCTATTCTCCACAGTTGCTAAAATAAATATGCTTATACTCCATATACCCCAGGCTATTCATGGTAGAGCCTCACTGTTTTCTAGCATATCTCACTGTGTAGACAATGCATCCTGTCCCATGAGACAGTCTATCACTAAAGGCTAAACAATAAAAATTAATAGTGGAGAGAGAGCATGGAGCAAGAAAAGATGGGAATGACTACAGATCCAAGGTAGAATTAGACTTTGAATATATGGACTGTCTGCATAGGCAGAGAGGAGAGGGAAGGCCTTCTGGATGGAAGGTAAGGCACACAGGTAAGCCCAGAGGAAAGAAAGGGCATGTGTGAAATTGTACAGAAACCAAACTGGAGGGGAGCATGTTTGAGGGTAAGAACTGAAATCAAGGAAAATCAGATAATACAGAGCCCTATGAAAACAAAAAACTTTTGGGACATGAAAGGCTCAAGATACTTTAGCCAGTATTTTAAAAGCATGATGAAGTAAAGATGTCTTGCAGTTTTTTGACCAGTGAAGATTGTGAAAGGAGAGTTAGGCATCAGATTAGAGCTGGGAAGGCCAGCCAGGCAGCTCAAGGCATGGACCACATCACCTTAAGATGGACCAAGAAACAGCAACTCGGCACTTTTTCAATAAAAGCACTGAAGTAGACCTGATAAGGAATGGAGAATAGTAAGAGTCAAATGGCCTAGATATTTTAGCCAATACAGCTAAGAAAAAAAAAATGTAGTGTCTTGAGAAAGAGAAAGAGAAGACATTAAGAAAGGAAAACCTTTCTTGGGGGAGAAGATAAGTTCTCTTTTGGACTGGATGTGGAAGCATCAGCAAGTCATCTGAGCAGAAATCACTTGCAAACAGAAGAGGATGAATATTTATTATTGTTGTAACATTATGGTTGCAACTCTATATGAACACTTATTGCAAATGTAGTTGACACCACTCCAAGTGTTAGGATTATTTCTAATTTTAATGCCTCTAGAATTCAAGACAGAAGAAATGAACACACTGACAATGATGATTAAAGGTGTACACATCCCTTATCAATGTGGCTGAAAACCATTATGTTGTAATAGAATATGATGTCATATATAATTTTTTTTCTGTCACTTATATTAGATACGCTAGACACTAGGAACTATTTTGCTTAAGCTTGACCAAAGAAACATTCTGAATTCTATTTTTAAACAGACTGAACAGCCCATTAAATGCTCCTGTTTTAGCTGGATATTCATGGAGGCCATGGGGAGGCAGTATGTGCAAGAATAGCAAGTGGAAACCTGTATTTTCAATGACAACATTATTTGGTTCAATGCAGTCTTAAACACCAGTAATCATGGCGACATGACCATCTGAAAAAGTAGCTGTAGTTCATGTAGACAACAGTAGCATCTTATCATTCCTCCAATGTTGAAACAAACTCCAGTGAACTTCCTGTAACATGGTTCAACGGAGATTGTTTCAACACTGAGGGAATGAGAAATTAGAACTTCTGTCCTCAGAGGGGCCATAATAATCTGAGTCCGCGCCTGGTCTGGTTCATGTTGGAGCACTGACAATGCAGTTTTTCCAGTGGTAGCTGAATGTTTCAGTGATTTTCTTCTGAAAATAACATACAATTTGAGGCGTCTGTTATATATGTATCCATGACATATATACATATATAGCCATTACATCTATGTAATTCCAATCATGGAATTACTACTGCTGAAAAATAACATGTAAATTTCATATTAAACTGTTTGCTGATGATTTCAGAGATAAAAATTGCTAGTGAGGTGGTACAATTTTCAGCAGTAAAGAGGGAAAATATAAACAGTAGCGATTAAACCACCAAGTGGTGTGAAAACAATATTCCACTTATCATTTGTGTTATGTTTATTTTATATGTTTGTGGAATGTAAATATATAATTTTATGCTCACGTGAAGATATAAATGAGACATGAAGGACATGTTTTTCTGCATAAAGACTGAAATTCGAAGTTTTGCATTCAAGCAATCTTGCATGATGCTTCCAAAATCAAACCAAAAAACACCTGTTAATTGTTGTCCTATGCAGCAGTTTAGTCGCCATATATGTGATGTCACTCCTAAACGTTCCAGTAGATGGCGCCACACATACGACCACCAAGCTGCCACTGACAGCTGTAGTCCGCCGAGGAAACATCAGTGTTCTTCTACTTTGAATGCCTTCCATATGTCAGGCACTGTCCTAGGTTCTGAAGAATCAACAGGGAGAACAAACCCGGCAAGGTCCCTGCCCTCGTGGAGCTTACATTCTAGAAGGTTCCATCCACACTAGTCATGGGGCCTAGAAGTAAAGCAATCTGATTTGAATGGCTGTCTGCTTAAGCAATTCCTACTTTGATGTAAGGCAATCAGCTTCCTTGTGTGTTACAGGCGGTTTCCAGAAGAACAGCGAGAGAGCAAGAAGAGAGCAGTTCTGTGTAGAACTTTAGAAATGATCCAAAGCTACGGACTATGGGGATCCATGCTACTGGCTTGAAGGACGTTTCTACAGACTGTCACAGACAGACCTGTTCTAATGGGAAGATGCATCCAGAATTCACAAGTTGATATGACCAACTTTCCATGTCGCTGTTCTTAATAATGATAATGTCTATGTTAGGATGATTTGTAGTTTTCAGTTACTTATACTTTTCAAAGTAAAGGATGAACTAGAGGTCTGTCAAGTGTTAGCTTTGCTTCTTCCAGATGGGATCAGACGCCTGACTATGTACTTTCTACCTAAGCATTATATAAAACTCCTATATATATCATAAGGGGTTTCCCAGGGGGCGCTAGTGGTAAAGAACCCACCTGCCAATGCAGGAGACTAAGAGACCTGGGTTGGATCCCTGAGTCGGGAAGATCCCCTGGAGCAGGAAATGGCAACCCACCCCAGTATTCTTGCCTGGAGAATCCCATGGACAGAGGAGCCTGGCGGGCTACAGTCCATGGTGTCATAAATTCAACACAAATCGGGGAACACAGTTAAGTGACCAAGAACAACAAATGCTTCTCAGAAGAGCCTGCTTTCTCTCTGTCTTCCTCGTTGTTGGTGTGGCCACTGTCATCGTCCTCACTAGCATCTTTGGGGCACTATGAGCCAAGCACTGTTCTAAGCCAATTGCGTTACTGCACAAGAAGAGAAAGTGATGACTGCTTTCGGTAAATGTAGATGAGGCTAAGGGAATGTGGTGAACCAGACTGATAATTTTTAAAGACCATTTGGAAATCAGGTTGGTAGAATTCAGTAAATATATTGGTAGTGGTTTTTCATAATAATGTATCTAAGAAGTGACATTTTAGAGTAATTAATGTCATGAAAAATTTTACTTTTCTTTGAAGAATATTAATGTGGAACATAATGAGTGTTTTAGAAGAAAACTGATATATCAAAAATTTTATGGACAAATCCTCCAGATCAAATATATAATCCAAACAGAAGCAAAATTTCTGCTTGTCACAGTGAAGACCTCATAAAGCCATGTAAGTGCCCTGTGCAATCATGCTTGCTAGTAAAAAGATGCCTACAAACCACAAGGCACCTGCCATGCTCATGCAAATATATGAAATTCTTTCAATCTTTGAATTTTAAAATGTACTAGGTAAGAGTTTTTAAAAGGTGAGCTTTATTAAAAAAAAAAAACACACCAAAAGTTTTGTAGTCTTTGTTAAAAGACTTTGTTTAGTCTTTCCTAAAAAAAATAGATGATTGGATAATATTCAAACTATCTTATTATCTAGTAGTTACTTTATCATTTCTTCTATCAATGTCTAGTTACATGATTTGTGAAGCAAAATTCAGGAATATTCACATATAGTTGATCACATAGGATTTCATTTGAAATATGAATAACAATATCAATATGAATAAAATATACCAATCTCTGCATCTATAGAATATAAGGCTTAGACATTTACAGACAAAAGAAAATATTCCAATAGTTTCTACAATATTCTTGTTTAAAATTTCTTTCCAATGGCATGAAGATACATGCATTTCCAAGTACTGGATTACCTTTAGCAAATTATATTGTACTTTATCTGAAGATTAAAATAACACGGCTGCCTTACATAATAAACTATCCTCATTCAGACAGGTACAGAAGGAAGGACTGCATTAGCAATTATTCCCATAAACTTTGATGTGTAACATTATAAAAAGTAAATCCCCTTAAAATTAAATTGACAGGCATGGAATGTTAGTAATAGTCTTCCTTGAATAATGTAAAGAGGAGATTTGTTAACAAAATACTGAAGAAAATTATCGTTTTTCTTCTGGGGAACAATGTCTGCCCTTGCTCAATTATACTCAACCTTACTGTTTCAGCATTCTTGATTAACATAGCTTAAAATAACTCTGTTTCACTTACATTCAGGAAGATGAAGAGGGTCAAGCACCAGCGTGTAAGTGTGAACTTCATCTTGGGCCTTTGAAAACGGTCTTTTAAGACCTAAAAAATATAAAAGTAACAAAGACATTTAAATTAATGTAGCTCTAATATTGCCTGTGGCCTTTTTCTCCCCTGTTGATCTGACTTGAAGATCAGTGTCCCAAGACACCCTAAGTAAAATCCATGTAAAGTAAGAACAGTGTGCTTGACACACACACACACACACACACACACACACACACACACACACACTATAATGTGTAAAAGAAATAGCTAGCAGGAAGCTGTTGTATAACACAGGTAGCCCAGCCTGGCGTGCTGTGACGACCTAGAGGGATGGAATGGGCAGGGTGGCTCAAGGGGGAGGGGATATATGTATATGATTATGACTGATTCACATTGATGTAAGGCAGAGACAACCACAACATTGTAAAGCAATTATTCTCCAATAAAAAAAGAGGTACAAAAAAAAAAAAAGAGAACAGTATTTTTAGAGGCAAATGCAACTGCATATTTCATTGCCTCTCCTCTCAACCTGGAGAGACTGTTGTCTGGTTGTTGTCTAAAGTTCTCCCAGTAAGAAATTCTTGAGCCCCCTTTACATGTCAGGACCACAATAAAAGATTCTGAGAAATCAAGAGCAATCAATGTGGACCTCAATTAACACATAGCATCAAAAGAACTGCTGAAATTTTCACTGGAAACATCCACAAAAAAGTCACTTCCATGGGCACGAATAAATAAAATCTGTGCTTTGTAAAGGACTAATAGCCATGCCTTCTGGGTAATCCAAAGCCAACTTTCATTTAAATAGTTTATTTAGAGCCTTGAGGATTTTTCTTTCCTATAAATTCTTCAAGTTTCAAGTTGCTATTAAGAATAAATTTCTTCCACAGTAAGACTTGGGTTTGTCACCTAACAGCTCACCAGTCCTACTCAAGGGCACAATAATCAGAAATAAGCTGCTTTGTCACAAATAAACAGTTTTTCATTTCCCTGCAGATAATTTTATACATGGAAAAATAAAGGGGTGAAAAAAAATTTTTAACACAAACATTTCCTTTCTTCAGTGGGATTTGTGTGAAAACTGTTTCAAATAAGGGTGAGTGGTTATAATTGCATCTAATGCCATATTGATTGTACCGCTGTCAGATTTTACATATTCTGGTTTGACTTAGTATCCACACTGTGTGCCTGTTGGGCTGTACCCTGTAGGCCTATAAGACTGCAGACCGAAGAAAGGGCCTGGAGACCACGGCGGAAACATCAACTGTTCACTGGAGAGGGGATCTTAAGCCAAAGGTCCTGGAACAAATCCCACCATTGTCAGCAAACGCCAGGCAGGACATGGCGGCAATCTTTGCTTCTCGGGGGAGAAGGAGGCTACTCCTTAGGGGGAAGTTCACATCAGGTTGGCTCAGTTACCAGGGAAACGAGCAGCTGGGGCAGGGAGCAAGCATGTGGGCAGTTATTAATTAGGCCTATAATTAAGAGGACTGGATAGTCACTTGAAAGAAACAAAGCCTGGTCCAGCAGGGATGTATAGAGAGCAAGAGAGCAGCCATCTTGAGTGGCCTGACCATATGCTCCATCCCTACATACTCTGCAGGATCCCTGCAATCTTGGCCTACCCCTTTTCTGTGATATCGCTGGGGTCAGGCATATAGAGGTGTGCTGCAACCAAACACCACACATGCAATACAGGTAACAGCAGCCAAGAGACGGGCAAACTTTGGAGCCAGGGGCTTTTCAGGCCAACTTTCATCTGGAAGTCCAGATGAGGATACAGTGTCATCTCACTACAACAATGCACGCTCAGTCACTCAGTCCTGTCCGACTCTGCAACCCGTGGACCCAGTAATCAAACTCACTTCACAGTGAGGTCACTACTGTCGCCCAGTCCATGAACAGACTCCCTCCACTTAGACTAAGGAGAGGATGTAAGATGGTCAGCAGGCCCAATACAGGGGAGCTATGACCAATAAGCAAAATACAAGCAGTAAGAACATTCTGAGATAATACCACCCTGCTGTGGTTTTTGTCTTGGTCTGTAGTATGATCCCACCTGTCCAGACCTAGTTCCCAGAGCTGGTGCCAAATACTGGAGAGACAGTATAATGGACCAAGGGTAAGATGATGGTGCCCTAATTAATTCCTTTAGTAGTTTGAGGTGAAGTAGTTTGACAAGACAGGTGAAGCCTTTAAATCCCTTTCTAATATTACCCCCCACGAGGAAGCAAATCCAAACCACCGGGGCCGTACCTGCCAGCCCCAGGGTCATTTATAATGTGTTCTACTGGGAGCAGATCCCGTGGCAAGAGCAAAAGCAAACTATTGTCCTGACCAACCACTGGCAGCAGTCCTCAGGTGGTCAACAGTTGAACTTGGATGGTGTTGACCAATTGCCTCTGGGTTAACATGGTGTAAACACTGGAGTGGGTGCTCCTGGGACGTGTTCACATGCAGAGAGAGAGTTTTCCCATCTCAATTGTCATTATTAGCCCCTTCATCCTTTCAATTAGCCTGAGGGGCAGGTGGAAATGTAGTGTGTAGCATCTGTATTGGCCCCTTCCTGAACTTGTGGCCATCTTGCATTGCTCTACAGCTCCAGTAAGCCTTTGTAACAGCTTGCACCTGTTGTGGGGCTTCCCTGATAGCTCAGTTGGTAAAGAATCTGGCTGCAGTGCAGGAGACCCCAGTTCGATTCCTGGGTGGGGAAGATCAGCTGGAGAAGGGATAGGCTACCCACTCCAGCATTCTTGGGCTTCCCTTGTGGCTCAGCTGGTGAAAAATCCGCCTGCAATGTGGGTGACCTGGGTTCGATCCCTGGGTTGGGAAGATCCTGGAGAAGGCAAAGTCTACCCACTCCAGTATTCTGGCCTGGAGAATTCCAAGGACTGTACAGTCCATGGGGTTGCACCTGTTGTAACACATTGTAGACTACACGTAGCTATTATTATGCAGTATCATTGCTCTTCCCACTTCCATAGCTAGGAGCAGAAGCCCAAGGGTATTTTGCAGTTGCCATGGGCCCCAAACCCTTCTGGTTAACTGGCCACCTCCAACTCATGAGCCTGCCCCTGAGATAACACTCCTAAAGCCTGTGTCTGTAGCCGTTTAGGGCTGGTGGTTGGGGGTATGCTTGTCTTACCTGACCAGCTAACATCCTAGATAATCCATGTCCTTACACTTTGTCTGTATTCTTTAGCCATCCCCACATAGTCACAAGAGCCAGGAGCATGGGACAGCTACCTTTAAACTTGTAAGAGGCTCTGAGGTTAGCAGGAGATCATTAGTTTAACGGAAGAGAAAGACATCTCTCATCTCTCGTGGTGGTCAGCAGGGTCATACATGCTGGTGGACTGCCTCCTCCGATCACTTCCTCAACTTTTCACACCCATCCTTGTTTTCTGATATCTTGGGGCTCACAGGAGTTTTTTGGCCTCTTGGCTGCCTCACCAGTGATTGCTGTCGTTCATTGAGCCACTCAGTCGTGTCTGACTCTTTGTGACTCCATGGACTGGACTGTAGCACGCCAGGCTTCCCTGAGCCTCAGTATTTCCCAGAGTTTGCTCACACTCACGTCCATTGATTTGATGAGGCCATCTGACCATCTCATCCCCTGTCGTCCCCTTCTCCTCCTGCCTTCAACCTTTCCCAGCATCAGGGCCTTTTCTAATGAGCTGGCTGTTCACATCAGGTGGCCAAAGTATTGGAGCTTCAGCATCAGTCCTTCCAATGAATATTCAGGGTTGATTTCCTTTAGGATTGACAGAGGGCTGCACTTTGTAGGTCTACAAGCCTTGTAGTTGCCCAGCCTTGGGACCCATGAGGTATAGGAGATGGCAACAGAGACTCAGGTGTTTACTGATGTGGGCTCTGGAGTGATACCGCCTGCCAGGAGCTGGCAGGCAGGCAGGGTGGGGCAGTGGGGTGGGGAAAGCTTCGACCCTTCAAAGGGGAATGACGTCATGTTGTTTCAGTCACCATGTTGGTTTGGTTACCAGGGAAACCAGCAGCTGGGGCAGAGGGCAATCACGTGGACAGTTACTATTTAGGTCCTATCATTAAGGGGATTGGATATTCATGTGAGAGAAGTAGGCTCTGGTCAAGCAGGGGATGTACGGAAAGCAAGAAAATAACCATCCTGAGAAGCCTGACCATACAATGCTCAATATACTTGTCCCGCCCTGAAGTAAAGTATATTCAATTTACATATTAGTATGCCAGGAAACTCAGGATGTAAACTGTAATTTTCAAGTGTCATACACTGATCATGACGCATTGTTTTTGATTGACTTCAAGCCCACTAGTAAGTCAAAAGCATACATATATGTATCAGGGCTTCCCTGGTGGCTCAGTGGTAAAGAATTCACCTGAATATGAAAAGTCTTATGATTTCACCCCTGAGAGAAGCAGGATGTATGTATTTAAGTCAAACTTTAAAATATTTAGGTAGAATTCAATGGCATACAAGCATTAAAACAGTCTATAAATACCCACAGGAATTTAAAACTGTAGGTTTATGATTTTAGTCTTCCTATACATGTTATTCGGAGAAGGCGATGGCACCCCGCTCCAGTACTCTTGCCTGGAAAATCCCATGGATGGAGGAGGCTGCAGTCCATGGGGTCACGAAGAGTCGGACACGACTGAGCAACTTCACTTTCACTTTTCACTTTCATGCATTGGAGAAGGAAATGGCAACCCCCTCCAGTGTTCTTGCCTGGAGAATCCCAGGGACGGGGGAGCCTGGTGGGCTGCCATCTCTGGGGTCGCACAGAGTCAGACACGACTGAAGCGACTTAGCAGCAGCAGCGGCAGCAGCATACATGTTATTATGTTATTTTACACACTATTGAAAAAATTCTCTTTCAGAAAAAAATATGCCTGATTTGATCAGACGATGGAACTGGAAGGGATTCTAGAATTCAAGTTTTCTGAATTTTTAACTGAAAACCTACTGAAATGATTTCCCTTAAATTGATTAGAAAGTTAGTGAAAGAGCTCTGGTGAGCCTAAATCATGGACCCCCAAACTAGTACACACTCTGACTTACTCTTGTCCCACATCAAAATTTTCCCTAGTTGGGTTCAATCTTCTGCCAGTGAAACCTCTAAGGCTGGGTCTAGTTGGAATAGATGTAACCCACGACCATAGTCCATTCTCTTGCTCAGTTCAATTTCTCTTAATTACCTTTAGGAATTCTGTTTGGCTCTGATCTCAAGGGTATCTTAAGGTAGAAGGTGCTTAGCCCCAGAACAAATGGGTTAAATAAAGAAATGACCTGTGGTTTTATTCAAAATATTTAACAATTGTTGCTACTTAAACATCCATCAATCAGAACAATTGCTGGCTGTTAACCACAGGTGCTGTTATACTAAGGCTCACCAGCTGTAAAGCAGCCCAGGCTTCTCTCCTTTCTTCCATAACTCTGCTATTCATTGTGTGTGTACCTCCAAATTTGTGGTTGCAGAAATGGAGTTGCGGTGGGAAAAGGCAGAAAGCACTACATTTTTTTAATAAAAGAATTAAAATTTTTTAATTTCTCTGACTCTAGTGATTAAGAATATTTTCTTTTATTTAAAAAATTATACAATTTTAAAGGTTACTTTCCATTTCCAGTTATTATGAAATATTGGCTATATTCTTCATGTTGTACGATACAAGAAAGCATTTCTTGTATTTATAAATTCACTCTTTAAATATTACTGAGTCAGATGCATTTCTTGCTCTTATCAGCCATTACACACTACAGAGAATGTCTGAGTGGGACATACCCTTATGCACCCACGATTCTGAGATTCCACACAAAGATATTCAACCTTAGAAGGGACAAGCTTGCCCTTGTATTTCCAATTCAGTAGCATATATTTACTAAATACTGAAAAGTGCCATCAAATGTAATTTAATTACTACAAAGCTTCCCTTTTCTTATTAAATTATTTAAGGAGCCATTTCCCTGAAATTTGAGCACCTTGGAAATGATCCTTTTTTCATGGCTGTGTGAGCAGTTCAAAAGGTTCTATAAAGTTAGCTCGATTCCTGGGGTGGGGGGGGGGGTGTGGGAAACAAAGAGATTAAGCAGGATTAATGATATCAGGGATGGTCAGCCTAGTTGGATGGCTAAATGTAAGCCATGATGATGTAAATAGTTTCCATCATAGCGGTTGTTTCCCACCATGACCCTAATATGATCTAAAGGACATTTATCTTAATTGATGGTGTCCAAGTCAATTTCAGTGTGGCAACCTAATATTTCAGGTGAAGAGAACATTTTGCCACCTGCTTTATTACAGAAAGTTTGGTATTTGTGAAGAACTTGCTCATGACTCACTTTGCCAGTTTGCTTTAAAAACAATTCAGTATATAAAGAAGTTACGGTTCATAAATAAGACTTCTCCAATCATTTAACTAATTTAATTAAGAACACCAAGGAAGCAATCTTAATGAATGTTATTTGGTTTAGGGATGCAGGTTCTGGGTTTTATTCAGTCTTGCTAATATGAATGTTCCCTGTGGTGTAGCTTTGGAGCACAGAAGAAGAAAGCTGTAGGGAGGAAAAGGAAAAGTTATACTCATCTCACCTTAACTGTTCGGTTCTGCTTTCAATCTGTCTTCCAGTAACTGGAAGTATAATTTTAAAAATGTTTCACAATAATTCCCCAAAGGAATACTCCATAAATTGAAAGAAGGTACTTAGACCAAAGAGAGTGCCATTTCAGCAAGGACCATTCTGTATAATTAAAGCTCTGTTCATGACACAATAGCAAGCTGCAATTAAAAAAAAGAGTTAGTACTGAATTAGCAATGCATTTAAGACATAATGTCTGATGATCTTTCTAACTACATCCCTTAAGAGTGCCCTGATGGTGATTAGGTATTAAAAGTATATTTCACAAATGTAATTACCAAACTATAAAGGGAAATGAATCTCAATG
Organism: Bos indicus x Bos taurus; assembly: GCF_003369695.1. Taxonomy (NCBI): domain Eukaryota; kingdom Metazoa; phylum Chordata; class Mammalia; order Artiodactyla; family Bovidae; genus Bos; species Bos indicus x Bos taurus. Next base: position 108,931,382 of record NC_040079.1, on the reverse strand, counting down.
GCCAATGAAAACATTAGTCATAATAAACTGATAAAAACAACTGACAAAATATAAACAAAGGCAGAACATGTTCAGAGATATTACAGAAAATGGCCCCAATTTTCCATTTTGCTTATCACCACTTTGCTTTTTTTTTTTTGGAAGTTCCCACTAGCAGGGGAAGAATACAACAAATTCTTACAATTTCAGCATTGCAATTCCTAGTATACACTATCATTGTAACCTCTGAATAGAAGGGGGTGTGTGTGTGCGCTAGTCGCTCAGTGGTGTCCAACTCTTGCGACCCCATGGACTGTAGCCCATCAGGCTCCTCTGTTCAGGGGATTTTCCAGGCAAGAATTCTGGAGTGGGTTGTCATTCTCTTCTCCAGGGGAATCTTCCCAAAACAGGGATTGAATACAGGTCTCCTGCAATGTAGGCAGAATCCTTACTGTCTGAGCTACCAGTGCCAAACAACGAATATTCTGTTTAATAATACTGTTTAAAGAGGGGAAGATACTTTCTTTCTTTGGAGAATTTCTTGGAAAGAAGTCATTGAGGACATCCATTCCTGGATATCTCCAGAGTGTTTCCAAAGAAATAGACATTACATCAAGGGATATTAGGTATTTTAATAGATCTTGTCTTTTCCTTCTGGACATTATCTGCACAATTTCTTGGGAAAGAACACTGAGAACAAGCTGCCTTGAGCTACCATCAAAAATAGAGTGCTGTGTCATTAAAATGCTTCGCTAGGGTGATTTTTGCCCAGATAGTAAGTATATCCACGGTGAGTACTGAACTGATCATAAAAACAGAAAAAGAAAAAGCATAAAACAAAATTGAATCATAAACTAAGACAAAACAAGGGCTTCCCTGGTGGCTCTATGGTGAGAATCTGCCCACCTAAAAGGAGACGGGGTTTGATCCCTGGGTTGGGAAGATCCCCTGGAGAAGAAAATGGCAGCACACCTCAATATTCTTGCCTGGAAAATTCTATGGACAGAGGAGCCTGGCGGGTTATAGTCCATGGGATCACAAAGAGCTGGACATGACTCAGCAACTCAACGACCAAAGACAGAGCAAACATGGTAAAATTTTCAATGGAAATAAGTTAAATGGCCAGAGGTCGTGAATGAACTGCTAACAGTTATTACAGACGTGTTATGTGGGTGGGAACCAAATAATGATGAAACACATACCATTATGGAGCAGACCGTAGATTTTGGTCCCAGCTAAAGATTTCTATATTAAATATTTGTTTGATCACTTAGGACTGTGTAAGATCTGGAGGGTCTCTGCTTTCTAGCTTACTTTTCTAAGCAAGAACTTCTCCTCCTGAAAGTGACTAATAATCAGAAAGGAATAAAGTCCCAAAGAGCCAAATTAGGGTTAGTTTAGTGAAAATGAAGTTGAGCAGCCTTAATGTAATTATAAGGCCGCAGAACACTCCCTGTTGAAAAGGCACCCTCCAATGACGTGAGGGGGTGGGAAAAGGGGGACCCATTAAGCTGTTACGTCAGTTAACACCTGACTGAGAAAACCTTAGTGTAACAGCAGCATTTCAAAAGGGCGACCAGCTGGGAGGGTAAGGAAAAGCAGGGAGAGCAGTGAGCCCGGATTGAAAAGAGGCAGAAGGAATGGCCAGGTAAGGCAGGCCAATTGTGCTCTTAATGTTGGGGTTCTTGAGACAGCCTGGAAGTTAAATCAGGCCCCAAGGAGAGACAGAATTACTGAGAAAGAAAGCAGAAGAAACCACACCTATATCATTGTGTGTGCAGGACTGGAATTAGGCTGATAAAATTTGCCTTCCCTCTGCAATTATCCACATGGACAAGATGAAGATGGCTATGTCTCCATTTTTATCTGTAAGAATCAATGGTCCAAATTTCACAAAACCTTGAATCTCTGATTAACTTAAGGATCAAGTCTATAATATGTCATTGGATACCCCTGAAGAATCTTACAGAAGCATAGATATTAAGTACAATGATAACTTCTATTGCCATTTGGTATATACCCAAAGGAATTTATTTAGTCAACAGAATCATTGAAATAATTTCATTTTTTATAGGATATAACATATAATTGCCACAATTGGGAAATGTATAAATCTTTTAACATTGCCTTTGTAGTGTTATAATATCAAGAAAAATTTTATACATATATTTAGTTCTTTAGGAATGAAATTCAAGTTAGAATTCAAGTTAGTTTTAAAGGACTCTTCAGTTGGGGTTTGACTTAAGGTTATTCAATTAATAATACTTGAATTGAGGACTCTGTTCCAGCTACATGTTTAATTCAATGACTATATTTAAAATTCTAAAAATATTTAGAAAATAATTCCCAAGTAAATTGATAGAGCTTTGAAAATTAGAATAAGGACTTAGACCATCTACACGTTTAGTGGTTAGAAAGGATGAATTAATAAGGATGGCCTTCCTTTGGGACCTAAGCAGCAAATTAGCTTTGCCATTAAATTGAGAGGCTTAGAGAGAGTTTTTCATCTTACCTTTTAGTGCTATCTTTACGCATTCATTTAAGTTATTACATGCAGTATGATAGATGGCTGCTAAATATGATAATAACAGTGGGCCCCTGTGTCCGCTGCTAAATTGGTAATTGCAAGTCAAAGCAGTTTAAATTTGCTAAATTATGTTGATATGTGCTCAATTACATTAGCAACAGAAAGGGTGATAAAAAATATTTTCCCAAACAAGATGCCAGTGTAATTAGTCTTAAAAATAAAAAGTAAAACTAAGATTTTCCATCATGAAGTCAAATTAGTTGAATGATTTAAAATGTCTTAATCACTCTGGTTATTTTGTGTTAATCACAACAGAAAATAATATCCTATTAGGTTTAAACTTTGTCAATGATTCCTGTCTAACAGTCAGATAAATATTCCTTAATATTCTAAAAGAATGAGAGGTTTTCTAATATGACTTTATATGGTAAATCTCCATATATATTGTAATTTTTTTTTCTCATTTCTTGAGGATCCATATGAGGACACTAAAATTTCTTTCACTGTAAAGTGTGGAAAATAACAATTATTGTTCATTTTTTCAGGGGTCTTACTACTATCATTCATGTAGCATTAATAAGCATGAAGATATGGTAAAAACCCAGAATATTAAATGTGGAAGGGATATATATATATATATATATAGTGTGTGTGTGTGTGTGTGTGTGTGTGTGTATGTTTGAGCTATGCTGTTAAAGCAACATTGGCTTTAGGCTTTTCAGGGATGTATTCTTGATGGAGTTGTGTTGTCTTGCTCCTTTACATGAAAAAGTGATGGACATTGTTTTCAAATTGTACCAGGCTCCCATAAATAACCTTTGACTTGTTACAGATGGTATTCTCCCAAATATGGCAGCTTCAATATAAATCTCATCTCATGTCATCTAATGATGTGGTGTGGACCCTCCTTCAAGAGGTGGCATCTATATTCATGCCTCTTCAATTTGGGGATACTTTAGTAACTGACTTGACTTACAGAGTGTGGCAGAAGTGACTCTTTATGACCTCATAGGCTCAGCTATAAAAGCCTATTTATTGGTTTCTCTTTGGCTCTCTCTTTTCATTGAGACACTTGCCCTTGGAACCCAGCCACAATGTTGTATAAAAGCTCATGTTGTAAGATGTAGAAGGGCCAAGTTTGGGTGTTCTGATTGACAGCCCAAGCGTCAACTGCTATGCAAGTGATGATAGAGCCCTTACATGATTCTGGGCTGCTGTCTATGGGGTCACACAGAGTCGGACACGATTGAAGTGACTTAGCAGCAGCAGCGGCACCTTACCTATAAGACTTCAGGCATCAAGGTACAAAGTCAAATTGTTTCCTCTGTGTCCTGTCTAAATTTCTGACTTACAAACAGCCAGAGATAATAAATGCTGATTATTGTTTTAAGTTATTGAATATTGGGGTAATACTTTATGCAACAATAGGTAACTGTAATAAAATACAGCTTAAGGGCTCAGGAAAAGATAAAGGAAGAGTATTTGCCAAGTTTCAGTTCTCCCACTAAGTAGATGTGTTAGTCTAATGTAACTAATCATAAGTAAAAGATGCAACGCGCCAGGTATCAGTTTGTTCATCTCTAGTTGGAAAAACTGGACTAGGTCCCTTCCAGCCTTAGGATTCATTATTCTCTGATGGACCATTCTACATAAGAGTATATCATAAGGTATAGTCAATAGATATTTGTTGAATGAATGAACAAAAATTTAAAAAATAAAATAATGACCAATAACTAAATATTTTGGGAGCTTTAGTTCTAACAGAGTGAATGGGATGAAGTGGTGTATTTACCCCAAATACCTTAAATTGTTTCCAACAATATTGGTTTTTAGACAGGAAATGATGAAGTCTTATCTTGCACATCACCGAAAAGGTAATTTGGGGAGTCATTCTCTCAAGAGTTGCTGGCAACTCTTAGACTCAAGTTATTTGAAATATGATATTGTTATCTGGGAAAGAGAAGACCCTAACAGGGTACTTAAGAACTAATAGGCTTCCTAACCTTATATAATATAAATAAACAGATGCCCTAGGTTTTTTTGGACCTTTTAGTACATCTGACAAAAGCAAAACAAAATGAAAAAACTTTCAAGATAACTCAGCAAAAAATTCCAATTTAGAATCAATCTAAAACTTTTGAGGTCAACTGCTTTCAAAGCAGAAACTAGTTTTATTTTCTTTCTAAAGACTTTGTCCAAAGCAACATTTGGAATACTTACATTTGGAGATTAACTTTCTGGCAAATACAGAAATCTCCAGTTTATTTCCTCAATGGAAATTGGTCTTCTTTATTCTGGGGACAATGTTGCATTTATAAACTATGTCCTGATTAAGGACTCAGCATCAAGTAAATTATATATATATGACATCAATATATCACAAAAAGATAAACATAGATTTGAAAAATATCTCTGGTAAAATTAGTAATAATTTAATTAGTAATCCTAATTCCAAAATGTGGATATTTATAGGCTGTATACAAAAAAATAATTTCCCTACATGGTAAGTTTGACCTAAAGCTTCCCTATAATCATGTTAGTTAGGCATTATTTTTCCGTCTGTGGGGTCGCACAGAGTTGAACACGACTGAAGTGACTTAGCAGCAGCAGCAGCAGTAATCTTTTCCTTTTACTAATCTATAGAAGGGATTTTCAGAGATGATTTGAAATGACCTATGTCTTTAAAAAACTTTTTTTCTAAAGGTTTTTGAGATTTTTTTCCTCCCTATAAATTAATTTCCCTGTCATGAGCAAAGGCATTCATTTATATTATTTCACTGTGGAAATCATATTGCCAAGTGGAACTCAGAGTAGTGAGTACTCGATAATTATTCACATTGATGACATAAAAATGTATCATCCCCTAACGCTGTATTTTGAAGTCACAGTAGGTCAGCATGTCTCTGTTCCATGTTTTCTTGGATCAGAGGAACATGAAGAGCTAAAGACCATATGCCGTATGCGGCATCTTCATTTGATTGAGGCAGAAACTGCACCCAGAGAGAGTAAGAGACTTACTTAAAGTCTTCCACTGAATAAGAGGTAGAGTCCAAATTCAAACCTAAGTTTTTCTGAATCTATGGTCTATGTTTTCATTTTCCCCATATTCATGATGATTTCTTCACTTTAGAAAAGCATGTCTTTTGTTTGATGGTACCATAATCGGTAATTAAATTAATTCAGAATCTTAAAAACATACATAGTATCTTCATGAAATTTACATGGAACTGACAACCATTTGGTGAATATAAACGTGGGGGGAACGCTCTTGCTTAATTAAATCCAGCTGGAGATCCTAAAATATTTATGGCAATTATATTTTTGATAGTGTGAATTACTGTGACTTATATGGATGATCTGAGCAGTCTAATTAAAAGGCAACTCTTGTTCAAAAGTGGATGAGGCTCTTCAGGAAGTCTTGAAGAGCTCCACGCAGTCTGACAACATCAGTTCTGTACGTACACAAGAGGACAGTGTGACTCCACAGAACACTTCTGGTTCCGAATGGCACTTGTTTCATTTTTTTCCCTCAATACATGGCAACAGTGACATCAGTTATGATAACCAATTTCCTTCCATTTTATGATTACTGTACACGGGAAGTGGCACCTAAATATTAGAAAGCAGCAGAGACTGCTACGAGGAAAAACAAAACATTTAAGGCAAACCAAAAGCCCCATGAAGGCCAAGAGAGACCATTAACACTCTCACAATATTGATACATGTCCATTCTCAAATCCGGACGCAGAGCTACTGCTCTTCCACAATGCTCTGTGTTCCCTGGAAAGTTCAGCGATATAGTCTCTACCTGCACATGAATCCTGACTCTCACTGGGCTTTCCAGGTGGCGCTAGAGGTATCCCTGCCTGCCAATGTAGGAGACATAAGAGACACAGGTTCGATTCCTGGTTTGGGAAGATCCCCGGGAGGAGGGAATGGCTACTCACTCCTGTATTCTTGTCTGGTTCCAGGACCTAGGAACCTGGCAGGCTATAGTCCACGCGGTCAGAAAGGGCACGCTCCTCTTACTATGCTTCTAGGATGTTCCTAAAGTAAAACTGGCTTTAAAGGAAACTGGGATACAAATAATCCCAAAGAACAATTAGAAGTCTCAAATGCTCTGCAAAAAAATATTTTAAAATTTTATTTTCAAAGATCAGCCTAATCATTCATGTTAATGAATGTTAAAAAAAAATCTAACATCTGTTGCTCAGAGTAAAAGTACATACATGTGTTTTTATTTGCTAGATCACTCTATTAAATACTCTATTAAATATAGATATCACTGGTATTAAATATAGATATCACTCTATTAAATATAGAATCACTGGTTTCTTACAGAATATCTGATTTAAAAAGGTATTTCTTGTTTTTCATATTTCTTCATATATAATCTTTATTTGATTTTTCTCTTAAATTTTATTTGTAATATTTCTATATATGTTTTAAAAGGTAATCATTTCTAGAATGCTGTTTTTTCAGTAAAGCTTCTTAATATTTCTCCATGGCAAATGACCAAGCTAGGTGTGAAATCCTGTTATAGCATTTACGAGCTGTGTGACCTTGGGAAAGTCAGTCAGTCTTTCTGAGGCTTCATTTTCTCATTTAAAGGATGATAATGCCTGTCTTGCAGTATTAAAATAAACTTCAAGGAAGTTGGGTCCATAAAACATTTTAAGTATTCATTATATAGACACTTATTTTTATTGTAGCCTGGGCAAATTCCATTTCTCTTTGAGAATAAACTGTAATTTAATAGTGAAGCCTCTAGAAAGTCCAAAAAGTCAGGGATAGGGCCCAGATACAGAGAAGTGGAAAGTCCTTAGAAAGTTAGAATTAGGAACAACTTTTACTCTCTGTGTGAAATAAGATTACTAGGAGACAGTCTCAATTTATGGGATTGTTCTTGCACATTGCTGGTAAACTTTTTCCTTTAATAACCTAATTTAAAATTTTACACATTAAAAAAGCTTCATCTGTCATTGTAATTATAAGGAACAATCTTCAATGGGATCTGAAAATTATTCTGCACTTTAACTGGCTTTTAAAAACAATCTCAAATAATATATTGGAGCTATCTGGCCCAATATTTTTCCAGGTACCATGTGAATAGCCTTATTACTTTAAAAAGTGGCATTTCACTGACACTGTCTGAAGAAAAGATTGTGCAAATAACAATAATAATGGTGGTCATATGAATAACAATTATTAGCATTTACTATGTGTTAGCAATGTTTAAATTGCTTTATATGTGCTGTCTCATGAATTCTCACAGACAGGGTAGGTACTTTTGTCATCCTCATTTTGCAGATGAAAAAATGAGGCAGAGAGAGATTAAGAAGACAAGAAAGAGTAATAGACACGGCATGTCCCAAGAACAGCAGTAGTAAGGCATGGTGCCTTAGTCATACTGGATGCAACCGAGCGAATATCTTTCAAACTAAAGAAAAAGATGAAGGGGAGCGTGACAATGAAAACAGCAGAATCCCAGCATTCCCATCTCTGTTCTCTTTCTTCTCCATGGAAAACTTTCTCTGAGTATGTAATCTATATGCTGAACCATTCTGTGTGTGAGGCAGATGGAGAAAGCATTTCAGGGAGTGCCCTAAGCATTTGTGAAGCAGTATTTATAAGTACAATTGGAAGGAAACTTAAAGAGTGTAAATAATTACTGAAGTTACGAATATCAATGTTCAAGTGATATTATTGATCCATTCTTTTGTCCTGATTTTACCACTCACCATACCCATATCATCTTAGGCTAATCAACTCAGCTCTAGTTTCCCATCTGTAAAATGAAACAGCTTTGTTAGCAGATAAGGTCTAAGGTCTCTTGAAACTTGACATTTTCTGGTTCTTACAACAGCTCAGAAAACTTCATCCTAATTTTTTTATAAGATGTTCTGATTTTTAACATATTTTGAGATCAAGGTCCTTATCAAATTGCCCTTGACCTCTACCCAGAAGGCCAGCTTCTTGTCTTAGTCACTGAAATGAAGGCATGAGAGATTTCATTTGCCTTGAAAACAGAAAATGATACTGACATCCTATAGATTTAATCTTCTCTGCTCTGTTTGCTGACTGGTGTATTTGTTTCTGCTGTGATGCTGGCCTAATTAAAAAAAATAATAATTTCAGTCGTGGCCAAGACAAAGAAGTTCTGTTTTGGGGGCCTCTGCCCACCTTTTACATAATGAGAATAAACTGTGGGATAACTCATAATGCAACGGAAGAGATGGAAAGCTTCTTTGTTATTCTGTGTTTCAATAACGGAATTTTTCACTTTAAAGTCCCAATGCTTCTGCAGAATAACTAGCACATATGTTTGTGTCAGTCTCAATTTCCTTACATGCCAAGAGTAGATTCCTCATATCAGTAGAGACTAGAAAAGTAGAAGCAGAATTTCTACAAAGATTAGTATCCTTAAGAGTGCACTGTTCAAAATCTCTCAATCCTATGCTTCGTTGTTTCTTTGCAATTGATTTTTATACACATGGTCTCAATTGTACCTCACAAGCCTTAGTGAGTGCAGCAACTGTAAGTATATTCATTTTATAGATAAAGAAATGAGGCTTAGATAAGTGGAACGTGACCATGTTTTACTATATGTACACAGGCTAGATACAGAACTAGCAGCCAAAGAAATTTGCCATTATTACCCAAGTTATAAATGCTAAGGAAAGAATTAGAGCTCACGTCTTTCCACTGTTTTATTTCTCCCTATATTGTATATATCTATATATATTTATATTTATCTAAGCAAAGATTAAGATGATCATAAGTTTTAGGATAACAAGTGAAGTTTCCCATAAGGACATATTTCTTTAATAATAAAAAAGTAACAGTTACTAGAAGTCCTTTGTAAAGTAAAGATGGCCAAGAAGAAAGGATTTTGGTATATCACTCTTCAATTATTATGCAACTGGAGACTCCGTGAGGATACAGAGCTGTAAATTCACAGCCCTGAAACTGAAAAGGAGACCAGGTCCAAGGCAGACAGACTGGAATGGGACACTGATGTGTTGTTTGCTCATTAGAACCACGAGAGCATGAAATGGCTGGTGTTTGAAGCGAGAACACTATCAATGTAAAGGTGCCAAGCTAGTGACAAGATAAGCCACCACTTCACAGTTTTGCCTCTGCTCAGTCTATTGGGGACTTTAGAGGTGATTCCACTCTTAACCTAGGGAGTCAGAACTGAAGATTTTTCTTCCTACCACACAACATTTATTGTAGCGCTAGGCACAAAGCCAAAACTCTGAAAATGCTTCCAACTCTAGGACATTTGAAGTATTAGAAAGAGCTTTGAATTACTGTCACAAGATCTGTGTTAGATTTGAGATCTCTTTTTGTTATTTGTTAGCCACTTGGCCTTGAGCTAATGACCTGTATCTCTGAGAAAAATACTCATCCTGAAAAATTTAGATGGTATTGATAATTATAATACCTCTTCACATAGTCGGGAAGATTAAAAAATTATTATTATAAACCCTGAATGATTAGTACACATAAATGATTACTATTTCTACTTTTAAAAGAGGCCTTTTAAATATAACATTGTAATAATTCACAATATTACACACACACACATACACATTGGACTTCCTTGTGTCTATGAAGGTAACCTGACTCACTGACCCCTCACTTTCTATCTTATGGCTTTAATGAGGACATATTTTCTATCCAAGATAAAAAAATCTTGTTGAGCAAAACATTGACCAAAGGAGAAGTATAAAAGGAATTAGTTTTAATATATCTATATGGAAAATCCATAAATAAGTCTAACTCCCCGTGAGAGTTTATTGTAGGGTAAAAGTGGCGTCTTACATTGGTAGGGAAAAGATGGATTACTTAATAAATGGAGGGTAACAATTGCAAAGTCATTTGGGAGAAATTTTGGTTACTTCTTCCTTCCCAATATGTCAATAAGTTTCAGATGGATAATTAATGTTAATATTTTAAATTAGAAATTATCAAAAATGTTGCTTCACAACACTCAACTCCTTGAAATGTGATAGAACATAGTAATTTGAAAGTTACTTGTTAAATGAATATTCAAGAACACTTCGTCCATGAGTGAGTCTCTGGATTAATCAGGTTCTAAGATATTTAGAAAAGGCAGAGGAACCAAAGATCATATTGCCAACATCCGCTGGGTCATTGAAAAAGCAAGAGAGTTCCAGAAAAACATCTATTTCTGCTTTATTGACTATGCCAAAGCCTTTGACTGTGTGCATCATAATAAACTGTGGAAAATTCTGAAAGAGATGGAAATAACCAGAACACCTGACCTGCCTCTTGAGAAACCTGTATGCAAGTCAGGAAGCAACAGTTAGAACTGGACATGGAACAACAGACTGGTTCCAAATACGAAAAGGAGTACGTCAAGGCTGTATATTGTCACCTTGCTTATTTAACTTATATGCAGAGTACATCATGAGAAATGCTGGGCTGGAGGAAGCACAAGCTGGAATCAAGATTGCTGGGAGAAATATCAATAACCTCAGATATGCAGATGGCACCACCCTTAAGGCAGAAAGTGAAGAAGAACTAAAGAGCCTCTTGATGAAAGTGAAAGAGGAGACTGAAAAAGTTGGCTTAAAACTCAACATTCAGAAAACTAAGATCATGGCATCCAGTCCCATCACTTCGTGGCAAATAGATGGGGAACAGTGGAAACAGTGGCTGACTTTATTTTTCTGGGCTCCAAAATCACTGCGGATGGTGACTGCAGCCATGAAATTAAAAGACGCTCCTTGGAGGGAAAGTTATGACCAACCTAGATAGCATATTAAAAAGCAGAGACATTACTTTGCCAACAAAGGTCCATCTAGTCAAGGCTATGGTTTTTCCAGTGGTCATGTATGGATGTGAGAGTAGGACTATAAAGAAAGCTGAGCACTGAAGAATTGATGCTTTTGAACTGTGGTGTTGGAGAAGACTCTTGACAGTCCCTTGGACTGCAAGGAGATCCAACCAGTCCATCCTAAAGGAGATCAGTCTTGGGTGTTCATTGGAGGAACTGATGTTGAAGCTGAAACTCCAATACTTTGGCCACCTGATGCGGAGAGCTGATTCATTTGAAAAGACCCTGATGATGGGAAAGATTGAGGGCAGAAGGAGAAGGGGACGACAGAGGATGAGATGGTTGGATAGCATCACCGACTCAATGGACATAAGTTTGGGTGGACTCTGGGAGTTGGTGATGGACAGGGAGGCCTGGCGTGCTGTGGTTCATAGGGTTGCAAAGAGTCGGACACGACTGAGAGACTGAACTGAACTGAAGATATTTCCCTTTTTAAAAAAACCTAGAAGAACTGAGTTAAAATTTCTCTCCAATAGTTTGAAATGAAAATAGTTGTCAACTTCATTCTACATAGTGAAGTAACTGTGTTCTCTTGGGAAAAATAATTACTGTGTTGGGGAGAAATTAGTTCTTAATCCTAGGAGAAATTAAGAGATTAAGGTGAGACAGACAGTCTATGTTTGACAGTTTAAGATTGTGAACAAGTATAAAATACTAAAATTCTAGCTTTGAATCATTCCATTCCTAGAATACCTGGCCTTAGGTTAGCTATTCCTTGATACAAGATGAACGAAATTATTCCAAAGAGCATAAAACCATGAATAAGAATAAAAAAGAATAAAACAGTTTTAGAAAAAATCTACTTTTTCTTTATGATTTCTCTCTTTCTTCAAATTTGGATTTGTATTATGAAATATAGTTTTTCTTTACAAGAAAGAATTGTATACAAAAACCTCTAACAATTAACAGAACTTCAAATTCACTTCATAAAATATCTTCTTCTTTCTCTGTCAAATAGGTGGTTTGGCAAATGAATGAATTATAGAGGGTATATATGGGCTTCCCAGGTGGTTCAGTGGTAAAGAATCTGCCTATCAGTGCAGGAGATCAGTTCCTGGGTTGGGACTATCCCCTGGAGAAGGAAATGGCAGCCCACTCCAGTATTCTTGCCTGGAAAAATCCCATGGACAGAGGAGCCTGGTGGACTACAGTCCATGAGATCACAAACAGTTGAACACGACTTAGTGACTAAACTGCAACAATATATATATGTATATACATAATATTTGTCATATTTATATATACAAATATAAACACAAGTACACGTTTAAGCAAATTTATATGTATGACATATGGTTTATAAGTTAATATGTTTATTAAAAGGCATACATTTACATTTAAATATCATCTCTTTCTCCATTACATGTTATTTTAAAGTTTTGTATGGTTTTAAGCTTTCAGTGATTTCCAAAGTACACAGGCTATGAACTTATAAAAATGTTATTTGAAAATTTAATTATTTTATATTTATTTAATTTTGTGATTTTTTAGTAACAACATTTTTTATTTAAAAAATTAAAAATGTTGTCATCTGATTAAAGATGACAAGCAACTGAAGTAAGTAGACATCTTCAGAAAATGACTGAATGGTTCTCAAGGGAAAGTATCAAAAGCAATCTTTGGCCACTTCAAACTATTGGCCAGGGTTAGCTAAATAGTGTCTATATGTAAGCTTCTGGGACAAAACAATAATGACCTACAGCTCTTTTAAAAAATAAGCATAAACAACAGAAGCACTTCACTAAATCAAAGCTCTTTACATGAGGGCAGAATTCTGTGCGATTTCATGTGGGTTAGCCCTAGTGGGACAGAAAATTTTATCTTCAGGGTTAAACTGATTAAAGCCTAGGCATCTTTGGCGAAAACAGACCTGCTCAGTTTTAATTACAGAGATGAAGTTTTTGTTATTCATTGTGTGAACCAGTAAAATTTAATTTAGTAAGCTTATTAAAGCAGCAAAGTAATCTAATGGCTTATTTTAGGTTCCAGAGTTTAAGATACCTTTGTCTACTGCTCTGAAATACTAGTGTTTTTTGTTCCTCAGAGTCTAAAACCAATCAATTAATGCTCTGACACCTCTGAATAGTCCAAAATTAAGTCTATATTTATATAAATTCTGTACACTATCAACAAAGGCTAACACTTGCCTGATCAGTTTCAGATCTACATCCATACCCTACTCATTTCTGCAGAACCAGAGCCTTGCATGGAGTTTGGTCCAAAGTACACTTTCAATAATGTTTGGGAAACTGCTGTGAGATTTTAAAATTTATGATATAATATTTAAAAATGGGTGACTGGTGGCTCAGATGGTAAAGAATCTGCCTGCAATTTGGGAGACCTAAGTTCAATCTCTGGGTCGGGAAGACCCTCTAGAGAAGGAATGGCTACCCGCTCCAGTATTCTTGCCTGGAGAATTACATAAGCTCCAGAACATTATTCTCCATTTAAATTTATCAAAATTGGTTACTTTATTTGAAAATGTAATATAATTTAAAAAGACTTTAATGGGAAAGAACTAGAAATGTATCTTACTCAAATTTAGCCTTTAAGGAACAAATGAAACACAAAGAAAAAGCTACATTGGAATTTCCTAAGATCAGAGTTCATTAACACTAATGTTCTGTTTTACCCCCAAATACTTGGCCTGCAGAAGTATTCACCCTCACTCAAGTTGCTAATTTAGGCTGAAATTGGTATGTAGTATTTATCCAACTTAATTGGAGATTTTGTGAAAGAGGAATGCTTGGCTTTATTTCTGTAGGAAACCTTGGTCTCCAATGCCTCCTAGAGAAATGCTGGGTTTTATAACGGTATATGCACTGGCCTGTAATATGATTATGGGATGATTAGCTTATTCTAATACTTGTTGCATACATGGATAAATAGATTAATGAATGAAATTTGATAAGTGGACATACAGCAAAAGATGTAAGTATGTATTTAATCTAGTTTCAAAGTAAAGTAACAATCTGAAGAGCCACCAAACTGCATATTTGGCAATGATTTTTCATTATTTTTGAATCACCCCATATATGCTGGTTATCTTTTCATGTATCTTTTTTATTTCTTTTAATTTCATGTTTGAACATCTTGTACCTTGGTCTTACATAACTTTGATAGAATGTAAGGTCAAGGGAACAGTTCCACCATAGTTCAAACAGAATACTAGGTATTAGTATTTGTTCAATGAGTGAATGAATCAATGAATGGAGAGATGACTAAGGTCTGGGCAAAGTCAGTGATTACCAGTCTAAAACACTTAGTCACTGGAAAGATAGTACAGTAAAATTAACGTTAATATATGTGAAGGTAAAATTGTCCTTGGAGTCTAGATTACCATTCAATTTATACTCCGCTTATAATAAAAAAAAAGCCTCCAAACATCACTATTTCTACATTTTTACATGTAAAATAGAGTTCTTTTTTTCCCCCACTGCTGTCTCTCAGTGTTCATCTTTTACAGCATGAACTCTCAGGCAAATTGGTTAATCAAATTGAGCAAAGGTAGACCAATAAGTACTCTGACCATTATTTATAGTCTAGAAAGTTAAGTTTGAAAAGAACTCTTTTCCATTAATGGTCTTCTCACATAACCATGTGGCAGGTCAATATAATTGTCCCTTGTAATGGAACTGGAACAATACAATGTTTGAGACATCAAGTGGTCCTCCTAGGAAGTCAGCGGCAGACACAGGTGGTAAATTTATAAATCAAAACATTCAGATTTTTGCTTCTGCTCTTCTAATCTTATGGGAACATTAGATTTGTGGTCTCCTGACAGTGGAGAATACTCCCTTACTCCTTCTTGGCTCCTTCCCCTACTTGGGGACTCAGCAGGTGGACTAGTTTTTACATTCTAGAAGCTATATAGACTATGTAACTATAGACTTTATCCTCACCTTTTAATTGAACTTTAATGCCACATCCCACAAAAGGGTTGGTTCTATTTCATTTATTTGGATTAATGTAATATATTAGACAGGAGGTCCATAATTTCCTTTATGTAAAAAGTACTTAAGATTATACATAAGTGGTGTGTCTTAAAATTCATTAAATATCCTTGCTGCTAAAAAAAAAAAAAAATCCTTGCTGCTGCTGCTGCTAAGTTGCTTCAGTCGTGTCCGACTCTATGTGACCCCCAAAGACGGCAGCCCACCAGGCTCCTGTGTTCCTGGGACTCTCCAGGCAAGAACACTGGAGTGGGTTGCCATTTCCTTCTCCAATGTAGGAAAGTGAAAAGTGAAAGCGAAGTTGTTCAGTCGTGTTCGACTCCTAGCAACCCCATGGACTGCAGCCTACCAGGCTCCCCCGTCCATGGGATTTTCCAGGCAAGAGTACTGGAGTGGGTTGCCATTGCTTTCTCCAAAAGATCCTTGATATGTTCTTATTATCAAGGCTCCAGGGAGTGCAGATGGCAATTAGTCACACAGGTGTTGGTGACTGAGGACACCAGCATTGCCTAGGAAAATAACTTCTGAATTTCCAGAAGGAAAAAGTGATATTAGATGCTATTCAAAATACCTATCAATAATCTAACTGTCTTGGATCCTTACATAAATTCTTTGCTCATTAATTAACATATTGTACATGTTAAACTTATACAATATTACATGTCAATAGATCTCAATAAAGCTGAGAAAAAATATTATTATTTTTTGCTTATTTTAGAGTTTTTCAAATGGGTGAGTGATGGGAAATCTAAGCCTAGCAGGATGGATGGCCCTTTAAGCCGGTCGTCCTTCAAGTATAGTTGCTGGACCAGCAGCATCCCCGGTTGCTTGGGAGCTTGTTAGATATGCAAATTATTTGGCTCCACCCCAGACCTACTGAGCCAAAAACTGGTGGTCAGGCCAAGCAATCGGTGTTTCTACAAACCTTCCAGATGATTCCCATGCAACCTAAATTTTGATAATCTCTGCTGTAAGCTAAATGGAGGTGCCTGGAAAAAAAAGGCTCTCCAGAGAGAACACAGTGGAATATAACAATTAAAATATTATATATTTTATAATATATATAAACAACATAACAATTAAAATATTATAATTTAAATTATACTTATAATTTAAAACATAGTTTGGTTATGGACAGGGCATTTCTTCATTTTGAACATATTAAAATGTATTTAAATTAAAAATTCATCAACATAGCACTGTGTGGATGCTAACTGTGACTTCGCTCTGTGAAGAGCTTGCTTTAGGCAATAGTGGGATGGAAATTGTTGAATGTGGTTACCTAGGCTGAGTTGGTGTGAAAGTCTTTGAATACTGGCAGGGACCTGAGATGCTAAATTATAGCCGTTGGTGTTCCATATGTCCATCTTGCATGCTCTATGACTTCAGGAATATTTCCCTGAATCATATATTTCCTTTACATATCAAAAAAGAGCTGAAAATTACAAACCATGGAAGATGCAGAAATCAGCAAATTGCCAATCCAGGGAGTCAACAGGAAAAATAGTTCTTTTACTTGAATTCATTTTTATGTATTCTTCCAGGTAATTCCAGAATTTCATGGAAATGTGAATTATGTGGTCATTTGATTATATTTGCATTCTTTTAATCCTACTTCTTTTATTCTGTTCGTTCTTTATACTAGTTTCCATGTCAACAGTGCCAATTGTAAAAGCCACTGCTAATGGAAGCTTAAAAGCAAACCAACAAAAGGAACTCTCTAGCATTAGATTAATTGAAACAACCCAAAGATTTGGTGGCCAAAGTCTTAATCAAAATTCTTTCTCCAGTGGGGAGATGGAAGGGGGATGGGGCAATATAGAGGCAGGAGATTAAAAGGTACAAACTGTTGTCCATAAAATAAGCTACACAGATACATTGTGCAACACAAGGAATATAGCCAATATTTCATAACAATTATAAATGGAGTATAACTTTTAAAAATGTGAATCACTATATTGTATATCTGTAACTCACACAGTATTGCACATCAACTATACTTCAATACAAATTCAATTTGGCTGAATTTTTAATATGATGAAATGATCATCAATGAATTATCAAAAAAGTTGTTTTTAAATTACAGCTGAAGAATATTTCATATACTGAATAAATAAACCAGCAAAGCCAGCAGTGTGGTTAACATTCACATTGACTTAAAAATATCCTTCTGAGGTTTTAGAAAAACAACTTATACAAACTGTAGAAAGAATATGAATTTTGTTAATATGAACCCTATTGCATATGCTCAAATACTATCTACAGGTAGTCATGCAGAAATCATTCCCATAACTGTGTGATATGAATCAAAGTAGTGGAAAACTAATCAAAGTTCTCACTTTTCCCCTCCTTGTCAATTTCGGGAAGGACACTGCATGAGTGAGTCTCTCTAAAACAAGTGCAGTCTCTATTACGAATAGTTATACCCACATGCCCCAAAGAGATGATATTCAGGCTTGGAAGAGTTTAGCTCCACGGGCAGGACTGTGCTGAGGACAGGATGCAAGCCCTTTTCAGCCTCCTTCACTCCCCACTAGTCACTACTGCATCTCTGTAAGTGCATCTGTTGTATGCACCAATGTTTACTGCATCTCCTTTTACCTTAGGCAGATATTCAGGAGGTTAGGTTTCAAAAGACCCCAAGAGCAGAGAATATAGTTTATTGACAGGATGCTTTACAGAGGGATAAGGACACTAATGAGAAAGCGGCATAATTGCTCTTCATGGTGGGGCCAAACCTCAGTTAATGGCTGATACACATGGAACAGAATTATTAAGGCACTGTTTCAGAACTGCAATGGTTCCCAAATTAGAACAGACTCACTAACAGTCCAGCTGGCTAGGTTTTGGACTGGTGGACAGCTTGTGGCCTATAGAAGCAATTCTTTAGAATAAAAAAGGAGGGGTGCTCCTTTGCCAAAAAACCCAGAGGACTCTGCAGGAATTCAACACACATCTATATCACAGAGTCTTGACTGTTCACATCAAAGCAGAAAAGTCTCAAGAAAGATGTTGAGTATTCAATGTCATTGGTGTGAAAGATAATTTCCCATTTCCTGGTCAATGCAGAGATCCTTGGCAAACTACATGTAGGATCAACTCATTTGGCTGATATTCTTTATAAAAGATCAATTTACTGCCAAACCAGTAAGGAAAATGGTGCTCTGGCTTCCCTTCATATGACCTTTGTATACATAGGAGCCAGAGAACCAAGGCTTCTTTGGATCATGGTTCAAATTAGGGCTGGACTTAAATTTAGGAAGAAAGTGATCATATGTTCCAGTTGGTTGACTCCAAACTCCCTTAGTTAGTTTAACCAATTTCAAATACTACCTTTCTACTCAAAGAATGATGGTCAAATAAAAGCCTTCAGGGGATTTACAGTTCTAGGATCAAAGAAAAGAGCTTTGATTTTTTTTTTCCTTTCTTTTAGGCACATGCCATTGAACCCAGAGAACATAGCCAGGGGGATCACCCAGTATAGGCCAGGGCTTCTGGGCTTTGAGGTGTAATGCAAGGTGGAGGAGCCAAAGTCCTCTTTCTCCTTGGTCAACTCATGGCATTAGAGTAGAGTAATGAAGGGTTGCTTTGCTCTGCCAAATCAAAGACAAGCAGACAGGAAATCTTGCAATAATAGAGGAATGCCCAGCAGTGCCGGGTGGTTGGAGACCTAGCTCATAACAGTCACTCAGTAAATAGTCTACTGAATTGATAAATTAATCCTAAACTCAGCTCTGGAGATAACTACCTATTCAACCGTAACTACTTTTCTTTCTTGATCTTTCACAAACCAAGTATGATAATGGTGCTTACCTCCTAGGCCTTGACATTCTAGAAACACATCTTGTGAAGTCTCAGGGATTAAAGATGATATTTCTCTAAAAAGACACCTGGGGGCTGACATTTTTGAGCAGAAAAGGGGTGCCAATTTTTTAATTTTTATTCTTGTTTTATTTAATAACATTTAGGGATTTTAAATCGAAGAAAATCAATACATGATTTTCATTTGAACAAGTTAAAGGCATGTCGGATGGACACTCATTTCTCATGTATTAACTAAACTGCCCAAGAGATGACTCAGCAGTAATTATCCAGGATGACTTTATTTTCGCAGGAAGTTGTAACCACCTTCCTAATCTGGCATTCTTTCCTTCAGAAGCCTGACATGTTTTATAAAAGATGCTTCAAATTTTCAACGGAAATATTGGCCTTTGACTGCTGTTGAAATGCCAAGACCAATGGGAGGGATCAAACATTGTTGCTATTGGTTTTTATATTTTGTGTTAATAAAATGTCAAAGATGAGGTTTCAATGGGGGATGGTATTGAAGAAAGATCAAAAAGACTTGGTATTGTTGGATGCTTAGACACAAACTGGAAAGTTAGGGTGGGGAAATACACTTATATAAAAGGGTGTTCATCATGTTACTGTGGGTTCACTCTGAATGAAGAAGAGCAGGAATTAGGGGCCTTTGCTCATGAGGTTTAGTAGCTAAGTAGACCTAAAATTTACAGAGATACGCCACCATTTTACAGTCTTTCCCCCTGCTTGCCCAGTAAATTCTGAAAGTATTCAAATTTTTCAGCCACAAATGTTATTTTTTGGGAAATAAACCTGAGGGTCATTGCTTACACATTTGATGGCAGTTTGCTTTTACCTCCTAATGTCTATTTAATAGCAGTTGATATTGGGCTTCCCAAGCTGGTGCTAGTGGTAAAGAACCTGCCTGCCAATGCAGGAGACTCGGGTTCAACACCTGGGTTGGGAAGATACCCTGCAGAAGGAAATGGCTATTTGAAACAGTGTCTCAATCTACATAAAAACCAACAGAGAGACTGACTACTTCCTTCGTCTTATACATGAGAAAAGTGAGATTCAGGGAATCTTACTAATATCATTAAATCGGTGATAGAGGCGTGATGCCAATCTCTCTAAGGGCAAACTTTGTTGCCTCTCAACATTATTTACAGGTTAGTTTATAGCTATTCACAGAAGTTTTCCCATAACTTCTCATGTAAATACACAGAAAAATGAGTGTAAGTTTCACTATTGTTGAATCTTGCTGACCTATGATTTTTAATTCTATGCTTATGCTCTATTTCTCCAAGTATAATCAGCATTTCTTCTAATAATAAGCCACAGCTTATATTCAGTTCAGTTCAGTTCAGTTTAGTCACTCAGTTGTGTCCAACTCTATGCAACCCCATGAACTGCAGCACGCCAGGCCTCCCTGTCCATCACCAACTCCCAGAGTCCAGCCAAACCCATGTCCATTGAGTCTGTGATGCCATCCAACCATCTCATCCTCTATTGTCCCCTTCTCCTCCTACCCTCAATATTTCCCATCATCAGGGTCTTTTCAAATGAGTCAGTTCTTTGCATCAGGTGGCCAAAGTATTGGAGTTTCAGCTTCAACATCAGTCCTTCCAATGCACACCCAGGACTGATCTCCTTTAGGATGGACTGGTTGGATCTCCTTGCAGTCCAAGGGACTGTCAAGAGTCTTCTCCAACACCACAGTTCAAAAGCATCAGTTCTTCAGCACTCAGCTTTCTTTATAGTCCAACTCTCACATCCATACATGACTACTGAAAAACCATAGCCTTGACTAGATGAACCTTTGTTGGCAAAGTAATGTCTCTGCTTTTTTAATATGCTATCTAGGTTGGTCCTAACTTTTCTTCCAAGGAGTAAGCGTCTTTTAATTTCATGACTGCAGTCACCATCTGCAGTGATTTTTGGAGCCCCCAAAAATAAAGTCAGCCACTGTTTCCACTGTTTCCCCATCTATTTGCCCTGAAGTGATGGGACCAGATGCCATGATCTTAGTTTCCTGAATGTTGAGCTTTAAGCCAACTTTTTCACTCTCCTCTTTCACTTTCATCAAGAGGCTCTTTAGTTCTTCTTCACTTTCTGCCATAAGGGTGGTGTCATTTGCATATCTGAGGTTATTGATATTTCTCCCAACAATCTTGATTTCAGCTTTCGCTTCTTCCAGCCTAGCATTTCTCATGACGTACTCTGCATATAAGTTAAATAAGCAGGGTGACAATATATAGCCTTGATGTACTCCTTTTCCTATTTGGAACCAGTCTGTTGTTCCATGTCCAGTTCTAACTGTTGCTTCCTGACCTGCATATAGGTTTCTCAAAAGGCAGATCAGGTGGTCTGATATTCCCATCTCTTTCAGAATTTTCCACAGTTTATTGTGGTCCACAGAGTCAAAGGCTTTGGCATAGTCGATAAAGCAGAAATAGATGTTTTTCTGGAACTCTCTTGCTTTTTCAATGATCCAGTGGATGTTGCCAATTTGATCTCTGGTTCCTTTGCCTTTTCTAAAACCAGCTTGGACATCTGGAAGTTCACAGTTCACATATTGCTGAAGTCTGGCTTGGAGAATTTTGAGCATTACTTTACTAGCATGTGAGATGAGTGCAATAGCTTATATTAAATACTGGTAATTGCATAACTGAAATCTATTGTATAATATACCAAACAGGCTGAAATGCAAATTTTATTCTTCATATTAAAAAAAATTCCACCTAGCTGCATACTTCAGCTTGGAAGCTTAAATTTCTTAAGTGCAGAGGCCTGTCTTATTTAATATGAACTCAAGTTCACAGTTCTTGAATGACTGAATAAGTGAACTAATGTTCTCACTGAGATTAAAATGTATCTTTCCTTGGCTTAGTAGTTTTCACTTGCGGCATACAGAAAATTGCCAAAGAATTCCAAAATGGAAAGAATCTCATATTCAAAACCAGAAGTAAATAAACCTGGTTTATCTACTAAGGGATGGATATGATCTTTAAGCACTTTCGCTTGGCCTAAGGGGCAGTTTGATTATTTCTCTGACTTATGAAGTTAGGCATAAGCTGAGCCTGTGTGGGACATTGAACTATTAAACCATACAGAGCTCTGCTAATGCCGTGATATTAAAAGTTCTCTGATTAGGCAGACTTTTCAACTTTTTTTTTTTTTTTACCTTTGGAATAGTTATTTTCATCCTCTCAAATCTCTCAGGGTGTCTTCTTAACCTTTGTTGTATTAAATACTTTTACCTCTCTATTTAATATCACATGTGTTTGTATGCATCCTACCAAGATAGAAAATGCACCCAGGGTGGTGTTTTGCTATTCTGAGGAGAAGTAAGTTAATTGGTGAGGCTGCCCAGTTCTTTCTCGTTAGCAGTCATTAATTTGAAGCTTCAAGTGCGTGGAAGAAGTATAAGAGCATTTTAAAAGTGTAAAATAAATCCTGCAAGCTGTTTTCTATGCTAAATGCTTTCTGCCCTCAGACAGTCACATGCTATTTCATGGAAGTGAGTGGCACACTTTGTCACCAGTCCTGGGCATTAATTTTGTTCCTGCTCTACTGATCAGCTTAAAGGGACCATTCTTTCCTTACTGTGAAATGCACTTCTATTTAAGAAATGTTAATGTTTCCTGTGAACTGATTTTGGAAAGAAAACCTGGAGACCCCGAGAAAACTCTGAACTCCTCTGACAACGTATGGAAAAAATCCAATCTCTCAAAATTATACAGAATAGTAGGGAACACCATATTTTATTTTTTTCCCCAAGAGGAAAGCTTTTTGTTTCTTGTACATATGTTCCAGTTTAGTTCAATTCAATTCCATCACTTAGTCATGTCTGACTCTTTGCGACCCCATGGACTGCAGCACGCCAGGCCTCCCTGTCAATCACCAACTCTGGAGTTTACTCAAACTCATGTCCACAGAGTCAGCAATGCCATCCAACCATCTCATCCTCTGTCATCCCCTTCTCCCCCTGCCCTCAATCTTTCCCAGCATCAGGGTCTTTTCAAATGAGTCAGTTCTTCTCATCAGGTGGCCAAAGTATTGGAGCTTCAGTTTCAGCATCAGTCCTTCCAATGAATATTCAGGACTGATTTCCTTTATGACTGACTGGCTGGATCTCCTTGCAGTCTACGAGACTCTCAAGAGTCTTCTCCAACACCACAGTTCAAAAGCATCAGTTCTTCGGCGCTCAGCTTTCTTTATAGTCCAACTCTTACATCGATACATGACTACTGGAAAAACCATAGCCTTGACTAGATGGACCTTTGTTGGCAAAGTAAGGTCTCTGCTTTTAAATATGCTACCTAGGTTGGTCATAACTTTTCTTCCAAGGAGTAAGCGTCTTTCAACTTCATGGCTGCAGTTACCATCTGCAGTGATTTTGGAGCCCCCCAAAATAAAGTCAGCCACTGTTTCCGCTGTTTCCCCATCTATTTGCCCTGAAGTGATGGGACCAGATGCCATGATCTTAGTTTTCTGAATGTTGATCTTTAAGCCAACTTTTTCACTCTCCTCTTTCACTTTCATCAAGAGGCTCTTTAGTTCTTCTTCACTTTCTGCCATAAGGGTGGTGTCATCTGCATATCTGAGGTTATTGATATTTCTCCTGGCAATCTTGATTCCAGTTTGTGCTTCATCCAGCCCAGCATTTCGCATGATGTATTCTGCCTATAAGTTAAATAAGCAGGGTAACGTACTCCTTTCCTGATTTGGATTATATGCTTATATGGATTATATGTTTAGTGATTTCTTAATTTTCTTATATTTTTTCCTTTAAGTTCAGCAATTTGATAAAGAAAAGCATTTAATGTGTTTGACTTTACTAAAGTATGTAAGAGTCTATTGAGGAGTACCTCCCCAGGGAACCTAATGTATATTTAAGCTATAATGTAGGTGTAAAATTGGTTCCTTATTTTATTTTCTCCTGCTTTGTCAGATATTGAACATATACAAAAACAAATGAGAATGTAAAAAATAACATTAAAGAAAAACTATGGAAGACCTAGTGAATTTCATTACCTCTTTTAGTCCTAATTGCTCAAGAAAAACATCCCCAAAGAGGGTATTTATGCCTTTTATATAGACTATTAAGCTAGAATTATTTTTGTACAACTCTATTTGTGCTTCAAATTTAGCTCAGCTTTTATTTTGACAGTTATAAGTGTCTGAGTGGGTGTAATTTTTTCTTAATATTTTCTTTTTGCAACTGACAATTGTCACCTCATGTTATTTTTCAAATGTTTTTTCCTAGGATTTAATTATTAGATATATCAAAATAATGTAGGATTTTTTAGTCACAAGCATTTCACAAAAATGTGATTGATAATTGATAGAAACTGGTCATAAACAATTCCAGGTATCACTAGTCTCATGGAGAAACAGTTAAAGGTAAAATGATGGGAATTCTTTTGATAAAGAAACATACTACATGGTGTGCATGTGTGTGCACACACACACACACAAACTATGAATAAAATATCTGAAAAGAAAACAAAAACATAATTACCTACAACCCCTAAAGCAATATTGTTATTTGTATTTAAGTGTTTTATAAGAAGATCATCACTTAGCTGAGATGTGTTAGACTTAAGTTTAAAAATTTGAGGGACATTGGTCCAGATAGTTTTAAAATATATTATTTGGTGTAGATCAGACGCAGGGGCTAACGTATTGAGTTAGAATTTTACTGTAAGCAGTGTAGGCAGAAAATGAGGCAAGTTATACTGATATGGAAACCTTGTATAAAAAGAAAAAATAATCAATTCTGAGAGTATCTGGATAAGATTGAAAGATGTAAAACTTTTAAGAGCATTTCCTATAAGTTATATAATCTTATATAAATAATTTCAGAGCATTTATCAACCAGAGAAATAAAAAGGCCAGCCTACGACAAGGCTAAGAAGATGAGTTCAGTTCTCATGTCCCTCTTGAGTAGGTTCCACTGTGGCTCCAGGATTCCACTCTTACCACTCTATTAGCAATCTCAAAGACTTTAAATATGGTGTTACATGTTTCCACAGATCTACAGAAACAGAATGCCCAACAGTCAGTCCAATCTGTTTCCCGTGCCTTTCAAATGGAATTCTGGGGACTGGCAAGAAGCATAAACGTCTGAAATCTGACCTAACTGTGGAGTGTGGAGTACTGCCCTGCCTAATGTTCTAACTTTTTTTTTTTTTTAAGATAATTAAAATATTCTACCAGTCAAGCAAAATGTATCTGTATCCAAACCTTGTGGACAGATCACTTATGCTTCACCTCTGCGCCACCGCCTTTTTGGGGGGTGATCTCATTTCCTGTTCATGTTCTCAGTGTCTTGGGGGACACTGGCCTCCCTTCAGTTCTTCACACACACCATACAGCTGGTGCATATTGTGATTCCTTTCTTTGGATCAGAACCCTGACTCTTCTGTCTTTCAGAGGTCTCAGCTGAAATATTATCTCTGCAGGTAGGCCTCCTCTGACCACCCTGTTATCCTTTATCCTATTGCTCTCCTCTACTGTATTTATTATATGCTTACATATTCCTTGCCCAGTAGCTCAGTGGTAAAGAATCACAATGAAGGAGACCCCAGTTCAGTCCCTGGCTTGGGAAGATCTCCTGGAAAAGGGAATGGCTACCTACTCCAGTATTCTTGCCTGGGAAATCCCATGGACAGAGGAGCCTGGTGGGCTACAGTCCATAGAGTTGGAAGAGTTGGACATGACTGAGTGACTGAGCACACACGCATGCACACGGACCATAAGCTCCATGAAGACAGAGACCAGTGTTCTTCCAGTCCCAACACTGTGTGACCTAGAGTAGCTGCTCAGTAAATTTTTGTTGTGCAAATGAATGGAGGCTCTAAGAAAGGTCTCCTGGAGGAAATGACTTTTAAGTTGAAAGCCCAAAGATCTCTAAGTCAGTTAGGCAAAGGCATACTGGGTGGTGAGCATTCCTTGGCAATAGTCGTAATGGAAACAGGGAAGAGCATGGTTTGCTCAGGGAACTGGAAGAAACTTTCCTATGACAAGCGTTTAGAGAATAAGAAGAAAGGGGAAGTCCAAGTCCTTGTATGGCCTGAACTGGAGGACCCACATCAAAAGTTTTCTGGGGTAGTTGTTCCCCGCCATGGACATCACGGGTCTGCAGCAGAAGAAAGCAAACAAGCAGAGAGCTGTAGAGTTGAGAGCTGGTAAGGACTGCCAGGCTTCTTGAAGGTTTTCAATGTCTAGTTCTAGTCCCAGAGGGCGGGGTGGGAGAGGGTAGAGGGCAGCCGCTTTCAATTTCTATAAGTTGCGCTAGGAGCCTCCCAACAAAATACTAGTTGCTAAGAAGATTGCAATTAGTTTCTGTTGTGTACAATCAAAAATACTGATTAATTCAGCAGGATTTGAGGGGCTGGCAGTTCAGTTTTGGACTTGGTGAGTTTGGAGTACCTGTGAAACAGTCTCATGAGTACATTAAGTAAGAAGACAGGAGTCATCAGTTAGGATAGGATTCTCTTGCACGGCGGGCATGAAAATATGCTGTGCACTTAAAAATGGTCATTCTCTTTGGAAAAATGTGGTTGAAAGTATTTTGTGCCAACATGCAACATTTTTCATAAAATGTTTCATAAAATCTGAGATAAAATTTTGTTTGAATTGAGATCCAGTAAAAAGTTTATCTTTGCTGATATATTTTCTATTTGGATCTTTAACCCAATGCATTCATTAACATGAAAATTGGAGGCAAATTTGGTATCCAGTGACAACCAATTTATTTTAAAAGCCTAGTACAGTCTACTTTTTCTTGTTCCTTTAAAGCGATTTGTATTGTTTAATCCCTACTTGTCCATTTTTTTAAAACAACATATGCTCAAACTTTGAAACAACTCTAAAGATATATGTCTTCTTTATATTTTAAGTAGTATAACAAGAAAGGGAATATATAAACATTAGCATTCCTGTGTCAATCAACTTAATTCAACTTCTCTTTTCCTCATTTATCATTAATCAGGAAGGGTTTAGTAGAAAACAATTCAATATCAGTAGCAAAAAATTCAATTTCATTAAGAAAAGTGACAAGCAACTTGGTATTAAAGCTTGCTATAGCCTTGTAAAGACTGCAAAGCTTCAGATGTGTGTTGAGTTTATAATTTGTAACCTGTGATTGCCATGCAAATTCACTCCACTGGGCTGAACAACTTAATTCAACCTCTCTCTTTCCTCATTTATAATCAATCAAGAAGGATTCAATAGAAAATTAGTTCAATATCAGTAGTAAAAAGTCAATTTCATTAAGAAAAATGACAAGTGATTGGCATTAAAACTCACTGTAGTCTTATAAAGACTGCAAAACTTCATATGTGTTTTGCTTTTATAATTTGTAAGCTGTGATAGCCATGCAAATTCACTCCCCTGGGCTGAACAATAGATACAAATTGGATTATAAACTCTCAACTAGCAAAATCAAATTATTGCTTTGTAAATGAAACATGAAACTGAGCACTGAATTATTTTTAAGATAAAAAAACAATAGAATTTAAAGTAACTGATAGGAACTGGGGGAAGATACATTCACTGCTGCATTTGCATTAAATATTGACTTCAGAACAATACATCAAATACTTTTGTAACTAAGAAATCAGCTGCTGGCGTGTTTTGTTTTATGTTCCCTTAGTGTATGTCAGATGATCTGGGCTAGAGGGCATCTCAAGCTTGTAACTTGTATGCTAACATATGAAAGCAGTTTGGCAAAGTGAAAGTCAAATTCCACTTCATTCAGTTTCTCTGCCTACAAGTATGGAGTTTACTGTGTGACTGGAACTAGCCACTCTTCTGAAAGGGCTTGGTCTGGGCCCATCCACCATGAATGGGATCTTTTAAATTCTAAATAAATCCCTACAGTCTGTTACAAGGCATTTGTGACAATAAACAAAGCTGGAATATATTTTCCCATTAAAAAAGAATAATTTTTACTTCAGTTAAAAAATCCAACTGTTAATCTGCTTACATTGCTAAGAACCAAACACAATAATGTGGATATGAATAAATAAAACAGACAAATATTCTGGTTTGATATCAAATAAAATGGGAGAAGCATTAAAATTGAAATCAGATGGTTTAGTCTCCCTTTTTTAAATCCTAAATAAGGCTGGATATTATAGTTTTAATAAAAGCCTTCCAGCTTTACAGGTAAATACAGTATATTTATTACATTTATTCACATATATTAGTGAATTTGAACATCTGCATATATTTTGCTGAAACCTCCCTTCATCCTTTTGATGACTTGCTATTTTCTTTGCATATTTTCATATGTTAAAGTCATAATTTTAAAACACTTTATATAGTTGTATTGTTAATAATCTCCCTGTCATAGAGCTTACAATTTTGCCTCTTTTTTTTTTGTCTTTGTAAATCTTGTTTATTGAGATTTTATTTTTAACACACAGAAGAGTTTGTTTGTGGTCAAACACACCAGTTTTGTACTTCACGGATTTTTTTTTTTTGCTTTTGCTTTTTTCTTTAGAATGACCAGAGAGAAGTAGTCACCTATATCTGTCTCTAATTCTTCATGAGTCTTTTAACTGGAAGTTGGGATGGGACTCATGAAGTGCCCTGGCAACAATGCAGCTGAAATGATCATTTCTTTATAAAGGCAGACTTGGCCGGGAGGAGCTTGTGGCAAGTCTTCCCACAGCCTTCCTCCAACTGCTAAACAGCAAAGATATTTATGTCACTGCAGATCTCTACACCTGTGGTCAGTGATTTCACGCTGCTCATGGTTCATTTCATGCCGAGCAGCAGGAAAGGCCGCCGCGCCGCTTTCCCAGGCTGGACATGAACTCATCTTTTCGCGGGCTGTGAGCTGGCCCCACTTTTGCCTGACTGCCACAGCGGGGCCGAGAACATCCCGCATGCTCTACCGCCTGGGCTTTCTCCTTAGGCCGCGGCGTGCAAGAGGTTGGACCTGACGCATGTTAAATTGGTGGAAACGAAAGAATAAAATACCCATGAGGTAATGTATCTTGGCTTACTTTGTGAACTGGAAGGCCCTATACAAATGCTATTCCTGCTGATGTTATCAGGAAGAAAGGAACCTATTAGACTTTTCGATAAAATATGACTTTCTCAGATGCTGTTGTTTTTCACATCATATAGACTAAAAATCCTGTCCTTTTGCTAAGTGTAGAGTGCTAGTTTTGTTAAAGTTAACCTCAAAGAGCAGGAGTTTTTGCTGGTAAATATGAAAAGAATTTGAACTATGCTGTGTCAATTCTGCTTCTAGGCGCACAGACTCAAACGAAGCAGATTTTGGTTAAAAGGTGAGTTTAACAGAAATGTGGTATCTCTTAGGATTGGGATTATATTAAACCGAGAAATTCAGGTCAGAAGACCTTGTCTTCTGCACTTCAATGATGTTTTGCCAAAGAAATGATAGAAGCTCCATCTTTGGGGCAGCTGATGCTAGGCTGGCCAGGACCCTGAGAACAAGTTTTAAAAAGACCCTATGCTGGCAAGAGGTATAGAGATGACTTCATGGGACTTCTGAGTCTGGAATGTCTTTGCTTCTATTACCAATTATTTTTGCTGGATTTTTGACACAGCGTTTTAAATTTTTTTAAATCTAAACAAAAATAACTATCGACTTCCTGAAGTTAAACTTGAGTCCTGCTGCTACTATGAGACTGACCTCATATCACCCCTTTCAAGAGGGGATTGGAAAGAATACAAACAGCCTTCTTGCTACCCTCCAGGCTTGCCTTCCCCTTGCACAAAGTGTGGGTAGGGGCTAAATGAGTGAAACATTGGCAGTATGTGGTATGCTCAGATGCTCAGTCGTGTCTGACTCTTTGTGACCCCATGGACTGTAGGCCATCAAGTTCCTCTGTCCATGGGATTTCCCAGGCAAGAATGCTGGTGTGGGTAGTCATTTCCTTCTCCAGGGGATCTTTCCAGCTCAGGAATCAAACCCATGTTTCTTGCACTGGCTGGTGGATTCTTTACCACTAGCTTCACAAGGGAAGCTCTAAAACAGTAGTAAGGGATCCTCTTAAACATACATTTGAGTACACTTTTCTTTAAAAAAAAAATAACTGCTACAAATTAACAAACTCTGAATATACTAATGTGGAATACCATACTCTCAGAAAAATTTTCACCATAATCCCTCAGACAATATAACTGGATATTAATAGCTCACTCTAACAAGGTCCCAGGCATCATGCTAGGTGTTTTAAGACAAGGCAACTCCATAATTCTGGATTTCCAAGGAAAGTCCTGGCTTATTCCTGTGGTCCTGATCTAATTATTAACAACCTCTCTGTTCACTTACAAAAGTGTACTTGAATAATAAGTCACATGGCATAGTACTTATGTGACCTATTACCTTTTATCTTAGTAAGAACTATGAGAAAGATACTATTATTATGAGTCTCGTTTTGCAGATGACTTTACAGAAAGGATCAGTAATTTATCTGAAACCAGCCAGTTTGTAAATGGCAGAATCTGGAAGTCAAACTCGGGCAGTGCGGCTTCAGAGCTTGCCACGGGGTGTCCGCAGATGTGTCCTATGGCGAGGTGGCTTCTAACTCACAGGGCATTGTTAGAACAGAGCAGAAACTAGATTCTGACTTGAGTTTTCTTCCCTGGGATAAGCTGCTTTCTGTGTCCTCATGCTTGTCCCTCTTCTCTCACAGAGTGTTAAAAATTGAACAGGAGGACATACTCTCAGAAAGGGCAGAGAAGAAAGGGCAGAACATTCCCAGAAACGGGAATTCTCCCATTGACCCTAGCAACTTCCAGGAAGCCAGGGAAAAGCCCCTTGATCTCAAGGCATAGACCTCTCAAGGATCGACAAGAGGCTTGTGGGCACCCTATGCTTCAGGCATTAGCAGGTGGACTTGGATTAAAAGCCAGAGTTCTAAGATTCTAGTTGGTAGCTAGAGCTCCCAGGAAGTGCGACACGAGGACATGATGTGTTCATGTATAGAGCACGATTTCCTTTGAAGTTTATGTTATACATAGTGTAAGAGATAAGCACTGAAGTTTGACCTCTAATTCCTAAATGGAGACATTTTAGGAGTAAGAAGAAATCAATGGAGAGTACTAAGTGAACTCAAGGACTATGATGATTGGCTAACAAATCTTTTTGCAAATCAGGTGGAGTAAAATTCTTTTCTTTCCATAAAACTGTAGGAGGATCTCAATAAGTTGTTAAGATGGAAAGTGATTAGACATAATTCTTAATTTCTTGGTCCATCCTCATGTGATTTTGACCTCTAACCAGGGATGAGTTCAAAGAACTGAGGTACAGGATTATAGTAAAACTCCTTCTATTTCATCTTCTTTTTAATGTTAAAAAATTTTCTCAGCACTTAGATCAAAAAGACCAAAAATAGGACTAGAATTGGATAGAATGCTGAACTCTGTATACTTCTATCAGTATATAATCTTTGCCTATGGATATTATAAACTAATGAGAACAAGGAAAACAGAAAAATAAAACCCCACAAACAAAACATTTCATGTCTCATTAAGGGAAGCATTTTCAATAAAGCTTTACTTTAGATATTTAGTAATTTTTAAAATTCATGATATGTTGTATTGTGAAATTGTTGATTGACAATACTGTAATACTAATTCAGTCTAGAAGAAATTATTTTTGTGTGTATTTAAATTATTATCCCCTGGGATTTTACTAAGATTTACATTTGTACTTTTTTTTTTCCTTCAGAGAATTATAATGGGATGAGTATCAAAATTTTTAAGTAAAAATTATTTTCAAGTAAAAAGGGTGTTACTTTTTAATAATTGAGTGTAAATTATTTCCTTATTTTCAGTAAGTTGAATGGAAATATGAGTTAAAAGCATATAACAAAAAAATAAATGATGTAGAATTTCCAAATTGTTAAATTTCTAGTGATTATTCAAGGAAAGATGTCTGGCTGGCCATTTAGCCTTTTTGTGCCTGTTTTATCATGTTTACAATGAAGGAGTTGGATGAAATCCATTTAGTGTTTTAGCTGCTGAACTCTTTATTCAGAGCAATCTTAGGTGGCGAAGAGAGAGCGGAGTGGCTCTGGTAGAACTTGGCTGTGGCCATGGCCAGGGCCTCTCTTTCGTTGCCATGGCAACCTCAGAAGAGCAGCAAGAAGAATTCATATGAAAAATGACTCCACTTGGGGGCCAGGGGTTCAGCAAGACCTTTCTGACTCAAAAAACTGTAACTAAAAAGAAAAGAAAAAAAGTCTAGCTTTCAACCTCATGTGATGGTGCAACCTTAAATCAAGAGCTTGTTTATATATTAATTTACATTGTGATCAGCCCTTTTGCTTGATATGTAATAACAAGAAGCAGTAGATTTAGTAGAGTCTGAGGTAGGAAGTTTGCTTTAGGTAATGGCAGATGTTCTAAATGTTGACCACTTCGGAGTCTTCTACTTACATCCAGGGAACAGCGGACTTGCTTCTGGTTAGCATTATTGGATTTGCCAATGATTCATTATGAGAAATGTGCAATTAGCTGTAACCAATTTAATTTGTCTAAAACAGTTAAAATAACACTGCTACTGCTAAGTCACTTTAGTCATGTCTGACACTGTGCGACCCCATAGATGGCAGCCCACCAGGCTCCCCCGTCCCTGGGATTCTCCAGGCAAGAACACTGGAGTGGGTTGCCATTTCCTTCTCCAATGCATGAAAGTGAAAAGTGAAAGTGAAGTCGCTCAGTCCTATCCGACTCTTAGCGACCCCATGGACTGCAGCCTACCAGGCTCCTCCATCCATGGGATTCTCCAGGCAAGAGCACTGGAGTGGGGTGCCATTGCCTTATAATATAGGGCAGCCAAAAAGTTACTCTTAATGTTCTGTCTTTAAACTGATCTCTGCTCTATGTGTCTCCAGGGTACAAAGAGGCAAGACCACACTGCACATGAGTATTATGATTCCCCTGGAGATTTACATCAGTGTTAGACACTAAGTGATGATTAAGTACTCTTAGACTTCTTGTATTTTATATTTAAGAGCACTAACATTTTTCAGGTGATTCTCGTAATTCTCAATTTGATACCCCTTTCAGCTAGGGGAGGTGAAGAGAGAAAAGAGGAAATCTGGTATAAGAGAAAGAATGAGATCTCAGCTGTGAAATTTTCTAGTTTGCTTCTTGAGCATTCTCAACTTGTGGACCATTTAAAAAACCTAACTTAGGAAGCTGATATATGATAATATGAAGATAATTATCCTGGAGACTGAGAAACTTGGCTGTGGAAGTTTATGAAATGTGATGTTAAGATCTGTGGTTTGGGCATCAAGATGAGAAGATGGATGTAAAAGAATTAAAAGGTTGATTGTAGAATATATTCAGATCATCTGACTAGATAAACCCTCTGCAGATTGAAAGCTTGCCAAAGACCTTACTAAGTAGAATTCATGGGAAATGCAAAGCTAATACTGTTCTGTAACTTTTGTAACTGAGATGTAAAGACCATGAGCAGTGTTTAAATATTGTTACAACGACAAGTACATTTAAGAAGGGCTATCCATGGACTAATCCATCCCAAACCACCATATGCTGCCGAAGGAGCAGTGCTTTAAACAGTGCAAATAGGCAATTCAGTTTTAATCACTAAAAATCTTATCTTCTGGAGGGATCAGACTGGCAACATAATTAAACGTGGCGATTTGCTTCAGAACACAATGATGGAGTTCATCATTTGTTGCACGTTAGCTAAATACAGCAATTTGTCAAAATGTGAGGTGGAATCTTTATTACTTTTCCCAGTAAGAACACTTGATCAGCTTTGTTTCTCAAGATAATGACTTGATTAAACAGCATATACCACACACTGTACATAGTGTATCTTTTCATTTCCCCTTTAAAGACAGGTTAGTGGAGAAATTTGTCAGTTTGATTAAGCTTGGCAGATTTTAAATATATCTTTAGAATTTACATTTATTGTAACCAAGAATTTCCATTTGTACTAACACATACATACACACAAGAAAAGGAGATGCGTAGACTGGGGCAGTTATAAGAGTATTAAGCAAATACAGTAAATGAGTGGATTAAAGATGGCAAAATAACTGCTTGAAATATTTTTAAAAATCCACTTTCAATCTACATCTTCTACCTATTTCTAGGAAACAGCAATTGGAAGTGTATAATATACATATCTGGAGGAACGAGGCATGACTGAGTATAAAGTTAATGAAAGAACTCCAAACAAGATATAAAAGCTCAAAAAATATTTAATTTTGAAATTATTTCCAAAAATGAAATAAAATGTTTGAAATATGCTTGAAATGAAGTGAATATACTCCTTTCACTATGCATATAAGGCAAGTCCTTCCTGAAATTGTATTTTAACCGAATTTAAGAAAGTTCCTGACATGAAAAGCCATTAACAGAGTGTTAACACTCTGCCACCTGCTGGACGACTTGTTAGCTTCCAAGAAATGCACTCAGGAACCTGAAATGAGTATATCAACAGCAAGACTTCTAACATCCTTTGGTAAAGAGGAAGCTCTGGAACGTGCTTGTGTGCGTACTCAGTTGTATCTGACACTGTGCTACAACAGAATAGCCCACCAGGCTCCTTTGTTCATGGGATTTCCCAGGCAAAAATACTGGAGTAGGTTACCATTTCCTTCTGCTAGGGGTCTTCCCGACCCTGGGATCGAACCTGCATCTCCTGCATTGGCAGGCGGATTCTTTACCACTGAGCCATCTGGGAAACCCAAAGCTCTGGGATATATGCAGGCAAACCTTTCCACCATGTTTGTCAATAAGCTATTTCCCCACTTATTGTGGAAGGCTTTTTGCTAACATGATCCATATGCTCAGAATCAATCCCTTAATTCCAGCAATAACAACACAATGACCTCCTTCAAAAGGATTTTTTAGTGCCAGCTACATTTGGGTCCATTCCCACATAGACAATAATAATGCTACTTTTAGGCACCAGGCCAGCGACAACAAAAACGAAGATGAGTATGGAAAAGGTCATAGGTCCTTTTATCTCCCCACCCTTTGGGAGAGCAAATATGAGGACCACCCTTGCAGAGGTACATCTCCTGGATGGAGGGGACAGTACATGTCAGTACCTCTGCTGTCAACAAAGGGAACCTGTAGCTTACAGCTTCAGGGGTTAAATCCTGTAATATCTAACTTGACAGAACAAATATAAGATTAAATCATGATGACATGTTAAGCCAGCCCAATTAGAAACTCTATAATTTGCTAAATCCAACTGAGATAAATGTTTAATAAAATAATTGAAATTAAGAAAAAGGACTTTCCTGGTGGTCCAGTTGTTGAGTCTCCTCACTTCCATTGTGGGAGGCATGGGTTCAGTCCTTGGTCGGGGAACCAGGATCCTGCATGCCGCATGGGGTGGCCAAAACATAAACAGCTGGCCAGCAGTGAAATGAATAAGAGTAATAGAACTGGACATTACATTTAAATATTAATACTAGAGTCAAAGAATGTCAAGATTCAAAATATATAGAGAGCATGTAGACCCCCACTTCTACAAAGAAGTAAACAGATTCAGGAGGTTAAGTGATGGGAAGAGTTTAATGCAGAGAAAAGGTTGTTATCAAAACCTAGTTTTGTCATTTACCAGCTGAGAGATCTTTAGTTCGGTTCAGTCACTCAGTCGTGTCCAACTCTTTGCGACCTCGTGAATCACAGCATGCCAGGCCTCCCTGTCCATCACCAACTCCTGGAGTTCACTCGAACTCACGTCCATCGAGTCAGTGATGCCATCCAGCCATCTCATCCTCTGTTGTCCCCCTCTCCTCCTGCCCCCAATCCCTCCCAGCATCAGAGCCTTTTCCAATGAGTCAACTCTTCGCATGAGGTGGCCAAAGTATCGCAGTTTCAGCTTTAGCAGAGATCTTGGCCATTGTTAATTAGCCTCTCAGAGTTTTCAGTTCCTCATCTGTACGAGGTAAATGTATGCTCTAACTTAGAAAGTGGCTATGAAGATTAAAAATATTAAAATAAAATACCCAGCTCAATTTCTCAAAGTCTAATAAGTACTCAATGAATATGATCCTCCAAAACCTGGGTCTCCTGCATTGCAGGCAGATTCTTTACCATCTACTTACATTTAAGTAATTTAAAAACCAAGATTCAGTTCCATTGGTATGCATATCGATGTACATGTGCACATGAGTTTAACTAAGCCAGGGTCAAAGCTTGACCTTTGTGAATCAACTGATTGTCTACATTTTATTCAGCCCCATCTTTAGAAAGTCACTTCCATGGCCTGAAGTAGGGGTGAATTAGGCTTGATATTAAACCTTTATACGAAACCACATCTCTGTAATTCTCTCTCTTTGGCCTATTTCCCTCCTCTCTAGAGGACATAACTAGACTAATTTCAAAGTTAATCTTTGATAATTAGCACTATCTTTGTATATGTACTTCATATACATTAATAGATTATTGAATCAAAGAGAATTTATGAATCTTAAGTAAAAAGCAATTGAGGGACATCATAAGAGGAAATACTCATGTAGAGCTTCCCTCTTCTCTTAGTAGACTTGTCCCATAAAGAAGGGATTACTTTTGCCCAGTTGCAACGGGTGAACCATCTTTAGCAGAATATGTCTGACAATCCTTGGAAAAAAAGTTCTTCTTCATTGGGTGGCATAAACAGAGAATCTGTTTCTATTATAAATGGCAAAAGTATACATCTTTTTTAGCTAGCAAATGGAAATATGAACCCTTGACCACCTTCTTCTTTCAAACGTATAGTGTTGATTTAGAGGACGACAGTTTTAAAATAAAATGGTCTTTCACTCAACTATGGATTGTTTTTAAAATCTGCTGCCTCCTTGCGTATCAGATTTCAGCCATTGTGGAGAGACTTCACTGACAAAATGCTGACTGCCATCTTGGGGTTAGAGGGTAGAGACTGGTTTGTTTGCTCCATAAAGGATGCAAATAGGATCAAAGATGTAACTCATAGAGAAGTACTTCCCTGGAGGCTCAGCTGGTAAAGAATCTGCCTGCAATGCAGAAGACCTGGGTTCGATCCCTGGGTTGGGAAGATCCCCCTGGAGGAGGAAAGGGCAACCCACTGCAGTATTCTTGCCTAGAGAATTTGATGGACAGAGGAGCCGGCAGACTACAGTCCATGGGGTCACAAAGACTGAGTGACTAACACACACATATAGAGAAGTATATTTGGCTCAATATATCAAAGAGTTTGGGTAGCTGTTTAACCTGGAGATACTGAGATGGGACAGGGTACTCGATCATTTTACAGGTGGAAGTTTGGTCCAGATAACCAGCAAGATCCCTTCCCACACTAGGATTCTATAATTCTAGGTTTACAAAATTCATACTGTAGAAAGATTTACTCTCTCTCTCTTTTTTTTTGCACAAAAAGGCCTTGGAGGCATATTAGTACAGTGGTAAGGACACAGGAGTGTGGAATCAGATTTCCTGACAGCTCTGCCAATGGGCTTTGCTCATTGTTAGCTGTATCACCTTGGGCAGTTAATGATGTTTTTCTGTGCCTCAAACTCCCCATTTGTAAAGTGTGGTTAATAGCAGTATGTACTTTTTGGTGGTATTACAGTGACTCAGTGAGTGAGTACATGTTCTTTGAAAATGCGTTCAAATACTCCTTGCACACTCCCTCCCAAAGAGTCCATGCACTCTTCTTTTCTATTAAATGCACACCCGACTTTGACTACATAAAGGGAATGTATGTGTAATCCCCAAACAGGCAGGGGTGGTGACTATGTGCTACAAATTCCATCACTTCCCACTCCTGTAACCATTGCAGATATTAATCTCCTAGCATGGCACTCAATGCCAATACCACTGTGCCTAGATGTGACCTCAGCATCCTTCTCAACACCAGATTCTAGAGTAGATAAGTGAGAAGAAACTTATTGTCATTTCTGCTTTTGTTAATTTGTTCAAGATATTTAAATTTAAACTTTAACTGTGAAACCTGTCAGGATCAAGAGCTAGACCTCAGACTGACACTTCCACCCCACTTTTTGCTTCGGTGTGATGTTTTCATTGTGGCCTTGGTAAATTGCCACAAGATTTTGGTTTTATCTGTTTATTTTTCCCTATGAAGAGATGTGTATTCTTAATAAACCATCATGAAAACTGGTGTATAAAAATGTGCTTCTTAGAAGTGTGCTTCATTAGTGGTATTATGTCTATTAGAAGTCATCTGTTTGACAGTATATGTATTTATTTTTCATGCTATTTCATTTTTTAGAGATTGCCAAGAAAGGTTTTCAATACTTGCTAGAAGATATCTGTTTCTATTCCTTATAGATTAAGAACCATTCTAGAAATGCAAGATTTCCTCAAAGAAAGGAAATCTACATGCAAAGAGATGAAAGGAGACAGAAGTCAGACAGCACAAGTGACCTAAATTATTAAAGATGACCCTCTCATCATTTGTGTCTGAAAAGGGATTGATATTCATTATCAGCCTTTTCTTGGAACAAGAAAGCTAACCCTTAGGTAAAATGAAGGACACAGGAAAACTATTAATATAAGGATACAAAGTCCAGCAATAGTCTGTAGGGAAGGGCAGAAAGTTTACAAGCAAGTAGCAGCAGGCTATTTCTAGTCTGTTTCTCAAGCACTATGTTTCAAAGGGAAGTCTCAGCTGCAGAAATAAGACATGTGCAGAATTCTGAAGGCAGAGATAATGAAGAGTCCAATTGCCAGGCCATACATATTATAAGGATATATTGAGCACTTATTTTATACTAGGCCCTGTGCCAAGAACCTTACTCATTCAATCTTTATTAACACAATCACTTTGATGGGACTATTAGGGACTCATATCCCTTTTGAATTGATGAGAAAACTGAGGCAATGGAAGGTTAAAATATTCGCCCCAAGCCACGGTGCCAGTAACCAGCCAGGCCGGGGTGTGATCTCGGAGTCTCTGACTCCAGAGTCTCTGGACTCAGCTGCTACACTGACGGTCCTTGTGGCTCTCTCAGAACTGCCAGATCCCATCTCCCTACGGTCCCAGGGCCTGTGGGAACTTCTAGGCAGGCAGGTCCTAGCCAGATGATGGAGAATGTCAAACAGAGCCACTCGGCAGGTGGCAGTAGTAGGCGGTCAGCATTCTGCATGGGGCTGGAGAAGCTTCTAGATGAACAGATGGTCAGGAACTCGATGGTCAGGAACTTGATAGGGGGAATTTTGTTGTGATCAGGCTCCAGCAGTGCCTCGTTGCCCTCCGTACTCCAAAGCAGTGCAGGCATAGTTAACTCAGGGCCCGTGGGGACTATGACTGGGCCGGAGGAAGGCTTACTCATTAGTCTCAAACTGGTTATGAGAAAGAAATGACAGGTCTGCAGCTGGGATGGGACTTTGGCTGGTAGCCCCAAATAAATCTGATAGTGGTTTCAACAGCAAAAAAGTTACTTACAGAGCAGATTAAATGCAAGCATTTAGAATGTCTCCTTTTAAGCTGTTTTGAAGGGATAGAGATTTATCAAAGGGGAGGTACTGAATTCAAAACTTGCTAAACAGCTTCTTGATGCAGGTTAATGACTAAATCAAAGTGGGAGAGGTCAGGCACAGCACTGAGCTCATTGTAGTCTTAAAAGAGAAACATCAAGCGAAATCTAATCTGAAATCATATCTTTTGATTGGTGGACACAGAAGATTTATCACATTTATGAAAGAATATTTCTGCTTAATTTAAAATCTAATTAAAATATCCCCTATCCACTGAGGTCCTTCTCACCAACTATGAAAAGAATAGCCAGGACATGGAAGCAACCAAGATGTCCATCAGCAGATGAATGGATAAGAAAGCTGTGGTACTTATATACAATAGAATATTACTCAGCTATTAAAAAGAATGCATTTGAGTCAGTTCTAATGAGGTGGCTGAAACTGGAGCCTATTATACAGAGTGAAGTAAGTCAGAAAGAAAAACACCAATATAGTATATTAACATATATATATGGAATTTAGGAAGACAGTAATGACGACCCTATATGTGAGACAGCAAAAGAGACACAGACATAAAGAACAGACTTTTGGACTCTGTGGGAGAAGGAGAGGGTAGGATGATTTGAGAGAATAGTATTTAAACATGTATATTATCATATATGAAATAGGTCGCCAGTCCAGGTTTGATGCATGAGACAGGGCACTCAAAGCCGGTGCTCTGGGACAAACCTGAGGGATGGGGTGGGGAGGGAGGTGTGAAGGGGGGTTCAGGATGGGGAACACATGTACACCCATGGCTGATTCATGTGAATGCATGGCAAAAACCACTACAATATTGTAAAGTAATTAGCCTCCAATTAAAATAAATAAAATTTTTAAAAAGCATAGGAAAATATTGAGTAAAATAGTCTTCCCCCCAAGAGAACCAGCAAATTCTCTTTACTGACAGAAAAACAAGAATGGATAACTAAGCTACAATAAGACTCTAAGTGAAACTAGTTAAAAATGATCATTAGATATTCTATAAATCGATGTTCAATCGAGGTGCTTGCTAATTTATCTTCTCTGTTTATAGATTATATGGAAGAGCATTTGGACTTTCATAATTACAAAATACACTGACAGAAAATTAATTGTTGCTGATAGCAAACAGTTTAGTTACTGTCGTTTTTAAAATATAATTTCTTCAGTAACTATACCAACATATTTTATGATTGTTCTCCTGTTCTGGCATTATATATGGACTCATTAGAATCTCAGTGGAGAAGAGGTGCAGATTATTAAAAACTTGAATAATGAGCATGTAGTTTTTCAGAACTATATGAAGATGACACATAATAAAGTCAAGATTCTGATAAAATACATATTTTCTTGTAATAAAACTTCAGGGTAAAATGTACCACTACAACTGCAACTGGTACTAATACAGATTTTGTTAACATCTAGTAAGTATATAAGAGAATCTAAACCAACCAAAAAAAAAAGGTGGTGGGGAGTTCATGCTGAACTTAAACTTTTGTGTGGAGGCACTCAATATTAGTGGACAAAGCAATACTCAGGAAAAGAAAATGTGCTCAGTGTTCAATTAAAAATAAATATTTTCCAATATAAAAAAAGAATAAAATTAATCTGTAATACTGAATTCAGTAAATTGGATAGTCAAGCGCTTGGAACAGATATTTCACCATGCATGGCTTGACTTAAATACTATATCCTGCAAACAATTCAAAAATGAACATGGGCATTTTCCTTCAAAGATCGTATTCAAGAAGAATATGGTATATGCTGTTTGACATGGGGCATCTTCAATATGTTCTCTAATTTTTAATTAAAATTTGTTTTAAAAAATTTCCACTGCTTTTTCTCTTATTACCTTTAGCAAAATACATATTTTTAATCACTAAATCTAAATTGAAGGAAACATTTTTCTACTTTATTTTATATTACATAAGTTAAAGTTATCCTTCATACTCATCCCACTTCTCCAATATAACTGTTCAGAAGTGGAAACCATGAACGATTTGAGGTTTACCATTCTAGATATTTTTATGTGCATATAGATATGTGTAGAACACACAATTCTACAAGAAAATCTATCAAAATCTATGCCCTGAACCTTTCTTATCTTAGTATACAAATATTTTTCCATGGCAGTACATATAGATCGAGGGCTTTCCAGGTGGTGCTAGTGGTAAAGAACCCACCTACCAATGCAGGAGACAAAGAGATGCAGGTTTGATCCCTGGGTTGGGAAGTGCCCCTGGAGAGGCGAAAGGCTCCCCACTTCAGTATTCTGGCCTAGAGAATTCCATGGACTGTAGAGTCCCTGGGGTTGCAAAGAGTTTGACACGACTGAGCGACTTTCACTTTCCTGGAGGCGGCTATGGCAGCCACTCCAGTATTCTTGCCTGAGAATCCCATGGACAGACAAGTCTGGTGGGCTACAGTCCATGGGGTCACAGAGAGTCAGACACAACTGAAGTAACTTAGCACGCATGCAGGCACAAATATCTACTTCATTCTTTTCAAATGACCGTATTGTATTGCATAATACACATATGGCATTGGCGTTTAGGGAGTATCCATCTTTGAAGAATTACAAATGATACTGCAAGGAACATTACAGAGGTATTGAAGGATGTATACAGAAAGACCCTCACTTCTCTAGGGTAGATGATAAACAGAAATGCTAGGCCACAGCAGGTGAGCATTTGTAATTTTGACAATGGAGTGGGGTGCCATTGCCTTCCCCAATTTTGACAAATAGTACTAAAATCACCTCTTTTTCCTTGATTGTTAGTGTGGCTAAATGCCTTATTATAATAACTTTGGCCATGTGGTTCATCTTCCATGATTTATAATCTTATTTTTTTTTAATTGGACTTTTTATTTCCTAACCTTTTGGGTGTTTTGTATTAAGCTCAGAATTCTAATACCTAAGTAGTAACAAATACATTTTATTCCTTCTAGTACCTTTACAGTTTTAAATTTTACACTTAGACCTGCAATACATCAGTATTTATGAGTATGGTACAATGCAGACATGCATTTTGAATTTCTTATCATTTCACCACTGATTTGAAATGCCAGTGTTATCGTATGTTAAATTTCGAGGTATGTCTGGCCTCCTTATCTAGTTCCATTCATCTATTTATGCTTTTCTGTGTCTATATCATGGTATATTATATATTTCCATTTCATGACATGTTTTGACCTTTGATAAGGCAAGACCTTGACTCCTTTTATTCTTTTGGTTATATTTACTTGTTTACCACCCATCTTCTGCATTAGAATACTTCCTGGGAAGCATGGCCTTGTCTCTTTTATTACTGTATTTCAGCTGTCAAAAACAATGCTTAGTCCAGGGTGAGCACTTAATATATGTGGTTTGAAAAAACAAATTTAAATCTAAGTCTCTTTTACATCCATATTTTTTCTTTTTCTTAAAACTTTTTTTATTGTTAAAACAAATAAATATAGAAAACATAAAACAAAAATAAAAACACCCTTATAACTACTGCCCTATATCCAATTTTTAGAAAGAAAGAAAGCAATTTCTGTCTTTCATATAATTATCATGCCAGCAGTCATAGTTTCCAAAACTGTTGTATTGGTAGGATCTTTCTTTGTATACCAAGGTTTGACAACTGTTTAATTATTTGTACTATTTAAAAGGACATTATTCTGCCATTTGTTTCAGGAAGAAAAATAGCTACTTCCTGGGACTTTCACCATTAGTGGTCAGCTTGATTATTTAGCCTAAAGTGTTTTTATTACCTGAAATAAAATTTTAAGGCCCAAAGCTAAATGCTGTGAGCACCCCCCACCTTCTCACCTTTAGGTGTAGTGAAGAGTTTCTGGAGAAAGACCTGGTACTTGAAAAAAACATTTTGAATATTTGTACTCTTTACTTTTCATGGAGCAAAGTTAATCTTTAAAAAATATGTTGGCCTTTGAATACAAATATTTTCAAGCCCTTTTCATAATCAGTGCATTTGATAATTGAGATTCCCAAATGTTATCTTTCTCTCTCTCATTCTCTTGCTGGGTCCCTGTCTCTTGAACAACTTTCCTTTGGAGGTCCAGCCTTCTTATCTTCCCTGTCTGGTGGCTGACAGACCATGGGACAAGCTCTCTGCTGCACAACTATACCCCACATCACAGGAAGATATGAAACTTAATATTTGTTACAATTTTTTAAGTTCAAGATATTTATTCTCACAACACATTGTGTATTCCTATGCACTTGTCCCTGAATATATTAGAAGCAGCTATTTAAGATCCAGATCACTAATGAGCTCAAAACAAGAGATGGAACTCTAAATTAGAGCCTGCTATATTAAGAGAAAACCCCTCTGAAAGAAAAGGAATTGGTTTTCCTTCCTCATTCACGTGCTTTGAGGACTGAAACATGTCATACTTCTCCTTTTTCTTAAAAAGACAGAAACTTCTTATTCTTTAGCATTATGATGGAAACAAAGCTTCTTTGTGAGGAATCATTGAAATGTCTACTTTTTCTAGTCTTCCATTGGCAATCAAAGCCACACTGTCTTCTAGGGAGATGAAGTTGCTCTTCAGGTAATTTAAATAGACATAAACAACACACTGATGCTCAGTATTTGTAATTTAGAAAAACAGATCTGCTAGTT
This sequence comes from Bos indicus x Bos taurus, assembly GCF_003369695.1. Classification (NCBI taxonomy): domain Eukaryota; kingdom Metazoa; phylum Chordata; class Mammalia; order Artiodactyla; family Bovidae; genus Bos; species Bos indicus x Bos taurus. The sequence continues at coordinate 108,887,162 of NC_040079.1, read as the reverse complement.
CTGGACTAATCACACAATGAGGTCTTTTTTCTTTATAGACATAAAAGTCATGGATCCACTTTCAAATTTTATCTTCCCGTGAAACTGATGACCTTCAGTGACTCCCTCCTTTATGCCCTGCAAGATATTATCATCTGGTGATCTTTACAATTTCCATTCTCACTTGTCTTTGTTTTAATGTTTTTATTGGATGGATATATGCAATCAACCATTTTCATTTCATCTGATTTTCCTTCTGATAAACTTATATACTGTGCCCATATGGACACCATAGTCTAAAACATACATCCACAGAATAACAGAGGCACATTTAAATCAATGGGATTTCTCAGGGTTTTACCATTAGTGGGATTGTGGTGTGGGATAGCAGAAAGAAGGTTTGGGGTTCACATAAAATTGTGGGTGAGAGGTAACCAAAAAATGCTTTGGGCTGTGAATAGAACTAGGCTCAAGCCCCAACTTCGTTACTAAACTAAATGGACTCTTAGCGCACATTTTAACCTGAGTTAAAGTTTTCTTTTCTATAAAATGAGGATCAAAATAATTATAAAATAGATAGCAGTTACTGACTGCTGTTTATCTTGTGTCATTCTTGACACTTTTCCTACTTTATAGTAAATCTGTAAATAATTCTTTAAGATAGAAATAATTCCTTCATTAAAGGAAGCGGAGTTAGCTAAGCGAGGCCAAAAAATGTTAATATGCGGTACATTCTGCTGTATCCTTTAAAGCATGTACTGCATCATACAGTATTGCTGCTGCTGCTAAGTCGTTTCAGTCATGTCCGACTCTGTGCAACCCCAGAAATGGCAGCCCACCATGCTCCCCCGTCCCTGGGATTCTCCAGGCAAGAACACTGGAGTGGGTTGCCATTTCCTTCTCCAATGCGTGATAGTGAAAAGTGAAAGTGAAGTCACTCAGTCGTGTCTGACTCTTTGCGACCCCATGGACTGCAGCCTACCAGGCTCCTCTGTCCATGGGATTTTCCAGGCAAGAGTACTGGAGTGAGGTGCCATTGCCTTCTCCCATGAGTGGGGATCAAATGAGATACTGAATGTGAATTTACTTCCTAGATGCTGTGTGCTTCACTCAACCCAGGCTTAGGTGTTTTGAATATGAAGAGGGCTATATTGTAAAGATACGTGTATTCACTGATACCATTTTCTTTCAAGTATAACCTGTTTCCTTGAAAATTTTTAAAAAACTATAAAGTGGTACTTACTAGCATAAGGGTTAATCTTGGGAAATTTTACAGAGTTTGCTTTCTGTACCACTCTTCATTCCTAGCAGCATTCTTTTTCAGAAAAGCCTTGATTTCAAATTTATTAATAAGTACAATTCCTCTCCCATTGTCTCCAGTGTGAGGTAGGGGACATAGGGTTGATGAATTCATAATTTTTAAATAAAGAGTCTTTTTAAAAACCTGTCATCAACTGTTATCATCATTAGATTAAAAAGAATGGATTTTTTTTTTTTTTTTGCTCCAGAAAGGAATGAATATATCTCTGAACAAAGCTCAATCCTTTAAATTGAACACACTTGTTGGTAGGACAAACTCTTGACATGCTCTTTGAGCTTTTTAATTTTGCTGCCAGACAGTGAAACCTCATCATGGATCCACATGGGTCATCAGATGAAAGTTGAGAACTCCTATTTTAAAGACCATGTGGGACTGTGAAAAAATCATGACTGAGCAGCAGACAGACCTGGGTGAGAAAGCATGTTCTGCTTTTCATAGCACAGGATGGTGTGCGGCTCTACCATGGGCTCTGCAGTTTGACTGTTTGCATTTAAATCTTGCCTCTGCTTCCAGTTACATCATCTTTCCTTATGTCCCTAAGGCTCATTATTCCCAGGAAGTAAAAAGAATATAATAATAATGCCTTGATTATTATGAGTATTAAATGGGATAATTCACTTAAGAACATAGTAAGCCCTCCAAAATGTTAGTTTTAAAATTAATCTGTTGTTAACATATTATTAATAATTATAATTATCTTTATTTCTTTTATTATTATTCATTTATTTAGCTTCTTTGATTTTCAGCTTACCTATCTGTAAAATGGAAATTAAAATAGCTAGCTTGCAGGATTGTTGTGGAGCCTAAATGAGACAATCCGTGTTGGTGCATGCTGCTGCTGCTGCTAAGTCGCTTCAGTCGTGTCCAACTCTGTGCAACCCCATAGATGGCAGCCCACCAGGCCCCACCGTCCCTGGGATTCTCCAGTCAAGAACACTGGAGTGGGTGTGTTGGTGCATAGAATGGCATTTATCAAAAGCCCAATACATGGTAGTCCTTACTATTTTTTGTGGCATTTCCCTTCCACATTCCCCTAGTGCATGCACAGTTGGCAAGTGGTCCTTGACATCTCCAAGCCCCTCTATGGTGTTGTACTTGAAACTCTGTCCCAGCCAATCACTCCATCATCTATCTAAAAACTCACCTGTCCCATCTATTATTCCCTTAAGGTCCTGAATGCACCTGAAAGCAATTCCATCAGCAAACTGCCTTGGGAAAGTTTTGAATGTTATTTAAACAAGCACACTGAAAAATCCTAAAAGCAAAACACATTCGTGATTATCACTTAAAAACTCAGCAATACCTATTTCAGAGCTCAGCTTAAAAGTATTGTGAAGAGGAAAGAAAAAAGACAAGAGACTCAAAAAAAAATTTTTTTCCAGCTTGGAAACAATGAATAATGGTAAGACCAGATAAGATTGTTTTCTCTTCTGCCTAAGTCTATTTTCATGTCCATCAGCATGGACAACTTAGGGGGTCCCCCAAGGTGCCATCTAGCTTCCCACATTTCTACCTGCTAGTTATTACAGGGGTTATGTCTGGATCTCGACCCTTTCTTTTCTTTATTGTGGGGTGGTATCTGGCAGTTGTAGATGAGATCAAAAGGAAGGATAAATTCAGCTTATACGGCTATGATCTGATGGAGAATTCTCCTTGATAGAGAATGTCCTATTTTCTTTCTAATACATACCTCCAAATCTAAAAATTGTTCAATGCACCATGGTATGGAACTAGAACAGCTGTTTTTTACTGTTCCCCCAAAACATCTGACTAAGGGGATAAAGTGAAACATCTATGTGATACCGGAGGTGTCATATTTCCTTTATTTCTTCATCTATATGATGAAGGGGTTGGATTAGGACTGCTAAGATCTTCTCTAATTATCTGTAAGAAGATGCATACTAAGGAGTGGGGAAAAGGTAGTTTTAGAAGATTGATAAGTGACTGAGAAGAGGGAGCATGAGAGAAAGGTGTTACATTCTTTTGCAAATTCATCAAATACACAGGCAGGTCATGGACTAACTTAAAGGAGCATAACTAGGTGTTAAGACTCAATGAACTTTGGGAACAGGGACACATGACAAATGGATGGTGAGAGACAACTTTTATTGTCAAAACCTGGTGTTATTAAAACTTTGGGTTTTATTTTGAATCATTTAGCTGGGCATTTAAATAACTATGAAGAAGGACTTAAAAGTATTGTCCTTGTTATGCTAAGAGGTAGTACAGACTGGAAGGGGGCTGGGGAAAAATTGTTAAATCAACAAAGAAAGGTTCCATCTCACCTTTCCAGCTCCAATCTGTTATCATCAGAGTCAGTCTGCTCTTCTTCAGTCTGTAAGCCAGACTGTTCTTTGGCTTTCTGGCAGAGAAGAACTTAGGCTGGGATTAAATAAATTCTACAAGGCAATGTCTATGAAACTTCCGACTTCTGCTAAATTGATTAGGCTAATTTACCTCTCTGAAGGTTCCCTAAACAGAATAGGATGGTAAGTGCTCTGTTCTGCTACAGACACTGATCCATCTTCAAAAGTATTCAAGACAAGTTTCTGTGTTAAAGACCGAGTGATTTCTTTTTTTTTTTTTCTTTCTGTCCTCAGAGGATATTTTGTGTTAACTGAGGGTAATATAAATATTTCTCTGTAATATCTTGAGATTGATAAAGGGCAAAGATAATCCTGAGTCCTTTTATTTTTCTTGAGTACTTAGAATGTAGTATCACATCAAATTAGCACAATAAATATTAAGAGTAGATTTTCTTTTCCAACTAGATTGAAATAAAATAAAACTGCTTCTCCTTGTGCTGTATATACATTTCCCCCCCTCCGTGAATGTGATTACACTTCATACTACTTTAGAGGATTAAACCTTCTTCTTTTAGAGTACATTCGTTTCCCTTGCCTCTAAAATGATAACCTACTGCTGGAAAAATGACCTGATTCACAGTGAAATTGGATAGGCTAATGTGAAGCAGTTAGGTTCTAGATCAATATTCTGTGAAATACCCCATAAACATATGTTTTCCATTCTTTCTTTCATTATTCTTAAAATGAGCCTTAACAGTGGAGGGGAAAAAAAGCTTTAGACTGAAACATATCACATAATAGCATATGTGAAAAATTAAAAAATAGTAAACAAAAGAGCTAAAATTGATATTAGAAAGGAAAATAACTGCAGATATGGTAAATAAACTAAAAACATATCAGAGATGGTAAATAAAAATCACTTGCAAAAGGCTGAGCAGCTTGAACATGGAAATACACACAGATTTTCCTTTGACTATCTGAACAGATTCCCCACCCCCTGCAAGCAAGTACACAGAGTGCCAAAGTGGTCATCTCACAGGGAAGTAAGACCATTCACAACACATGGAAAAGTGTTGCCATGCTCCAAAATAGATCTTGGAAAGTTTATCATCTTCAAGGGAGTGAATAGGAAACTTGACCATTTTTAGACTGATTAAAATTCAATGTATTTGTACTCGCCATTTTTAGAGCATTTTTTTTTCCCTCCACATCATTAAAACCCTATCTATCATGGGTTTCTGACTAATTTTCACATAAGTAATCAAGACATAGTTTTGAAATGCTATTTAAAACTATATTTTGCTAAGACAAAATTTTGCTTTTGTTTTTAAGTAGAAATTGCACCTTAGAACAAAGTTTTCGCATTTGACTCTGCTTTTTATGAATGAGATGTCAACTTGGCAAAGCATAGTTTCCCCTTCTTATAAACCACAGTGGAATACTATCACGTCAGGTGCATCCTATGACCGCTGGAGAGATTAAGATTTAGAACAAATAAGGAAAACCACTTCCATTTCTTTAATTTTCTAAAAAGAGAGAAATCCATGGATCCCCTGTTGAAAAAAATTTTAAAGTGAAAGACATTTTCCATTATTTATTTATTAGATTTATTTTATTGAAGTATAGTTGTTTATAATGTCGTGCTGACATTTTACATCATGATAACAACACTTTGACTGTAAAGCTTTTAACATAAATGTACAATAAACACATTTTTCTTTTAGGATTTACTTACTCTCTGAAGCCAGACCTCCTTCATTTTCCAATTCTGTCCTGGGTTGGATGTGTGTTCTTCCATAAGTAACTTACCTCTACCTGCTTTCGTTTCCTTATTGTGCAAAGGGGATAATAATTGTACCTACCTGAGAGTGTTGCTATGAACATAAATATATTAATATCTATAAAAGGCTTAGAACATTACTGGCTCATAGTAAGTGCTATGTAATTATTAGATGTTATTATCATTATTGAAATATTTCAATAAATCTATTTTATAACCAAGCTTCCTTGAAAATTTTTAATACATACTTTCCCTGAAAATGAAAAATTACACACTTTGTCGTGAATCAGATTTTGGTCAAAGTTTCACATTGGACTTTGTTCCTGTCAGTTACAACACCAAAACTTAATTCCTAAGAACCTACCATGTACAAGTTGGTTATTGTGACAGAATGCCTTTTTTTCAGCTAGGTTTGCATATTGCAACTTGAAATACTTAGTGAAAAATCCTATTTGAACCAAAGAATTCATGGAAAGTTCTTCAGCATTTTACTTAGAATTGCCTGTCTTTATATACAGGCAGCAAAGCAGGTAGGTGATAATCTTGGTTGGTAAAAATTACAGATTCAACCAAGGCTGTGAACAGAAGATATAATTATGAATATTTATAAAAATGATTAGATTTTTTAAGAAAACACATATCCTCCAAAGCGATACAGACTAAAATTAGCTCTTACAAGCCTGAATATGGTTCTGTCTCAGCAAGTACCAGACCCATTTAGACTCATGAATATGACATCATACGGTTGATCCCACTGTGAACAGCTGTATCTAAGAGGAAACTTGAAAATGATCAAAAAGGCCCACCTGCCCCAAGCCACCCTTGCATCAGTACTTAAAGTTCCTGTTATTATCTTAACTTTCTGAAAACGCAGATTTCCCAAAGATTTTCAGCAGGGTATTAAGAACTGGTGTATCACAAAAGGGTCTTGTGGCTGTGTAAATTGAGAAATGCTGTGAGGACAAGATTAAATGAATATATACCTTCATTTGTTAAATAGATATTAATCGAGTGCTGGAAATAAAAAGAATCAACAGGACAGACCCGATGGGCTTTATATTCTAATGAAGGTGATAGAAAAGAGACAAGAACAGAGAATAAAATGATTATGAACTGTTCTAACTATTAGGACATAATCACGGAGCTGAGAGAGAGATATGAACAGGGCAACACATACTTTAGAAAGCGTGATTGACTGTGGTGGGCCTCTTTGAGGGAGTGACATTTAAGCTAAGGTTTGAAGTAAGGGAAGCAGCTAGAGACGTGAACGTGAGTGAAAGAGCATCGCGGACGGAGGGAAGAGCTCCTGTGGAGGGTGTGAGGAGGAAAAAGACGTGTTGTGCTCTGGTGAATGGATCGAGCTGAGTGCGGTGGACTGAGAGGTCCAGGTAAATGGATTGGGAGCAGTGAGGCTGGGACATCCAGGTGACAGAGCACTAGAGGCCACGACAAAGAGTGGGGCAGCAAGGGCACGGGTGTGGTGGGAAGCCCTTAATGATGATGCATGGGGGGATACCTGCTCTGATCTACGTGCTAGGAGTTTACTTCAGGTGTGAGCAGAGACTATGTAGGGGAGGGGTGCAAGGCCCAGTGAGCAGGCCAGCCAGGAGCCAGGGGAGCGGCCCTGGCAGGGATGACCCTGGTTGGTTACACTGCCCGCGGAGGATACAGGGCAAATAGGACTTCGAAGCTTTTAATATGCTCCAGGGTAGCATCAAGCTTCAAATTTGATACTAAAGATCCAAACTGATTGGTCAAATAACACATGTCAGTGAATGCCAGGTTCAAGAATTACCTCCTGAATCATTGATAACGTGATTGTTTTTTTCTTGAAGACAGCAGGATTTATGCCACTACTAGATAATCTGCAGATGGCAGGGTTTGTAGGAATAGGGTAAAAGAAAAGCAATTGATTTGGGGGTTGGTGCAAAAGGGAGTTGAGGGGGAGACTGTGGAAAGACAAGCAGTGGGGCTTTTTCTTAGGAGAACAGGTTTCTGGAATAAAGGGGAACACCGTGAGCAGTAGGGCTTTGGGAAAGTAAGGGAAGGGAGGGGGCTCCAGAGACAGGCTGCGCCTCTTATGGAATGTAGCCCAGGGCCACTCTTATTCATGTGTTTAATGCTCCATGTGGTCATCTCTAAGTACATTCATGCAAATATTTGCCTGCAAATGTTCATGACTCCCTGCCTCTTTGCAGACTCTTCAGGGAGAGCACTGGACTTGGAGTCAGAAGGCTGGAGCTTACAGGGCAGCACCGTCATCTACTGGTGGAGAACTACGCCATTTCTGCCTCAGTCTGCTCTTTAGTGAAAGCGTTCAACTCCACATCAAAAATATGGATAAAATATTAGCTACCGAGAAAACGTATGGCATCACTTCAAATACTAGGAGTGCCTTTTCACAAATTAAAATGCAGCTCAGAGAGACGACTTCCAGCGTTGATATATGCTGACTCCAAGTTGCCACTACTCAAATCTGCCCCAATTATTAACACTTCAGCAGCTAAGAAGAAAGGCCAAGTTTCTCATTGACCTTCTATTCACTAAAATGATATACCTAATTTGCAAGAATATACGTTTTCCTCATTGGAGGCAATAAAATCATTCTTGTTTTTGAATGGGGAAAAGAAGCAAGCCTGTAAAGTCTCGTTGTTCCTGAATTGGCCCTCGAGCAACAGTGATCACTCACCACTTTGCTGGGATTTTTGCTTTTGCCTTAATGCCGTCGTTGCAGTCTATATGACGTTAGGGATGAAAAAGTGTTCTAATATTGTCCTGACCTTTTAGCCCTGTGGTGGGTCCAGGGAATGAGGTGTTAAAGCAATCTGCATTATTGTGCTCTCTGTGCCGGAACTTCTCTGAATCTTGGGCTAAACAGATCCCACCTCAATGTCCATAAACACTGACATTTTCTACACTCTCCTGCTTGTAAGAATTCTGTCTGTCAGACTTAAGGTTAGCAACAAATAATTATGCTGAAGTTTGGGTTAATTAATGTATGAGTTGAGTCCATTTGAAATTTAAATTTGGCAGCAATGCACGTCACCTATCCTTTTTTCCCTTGTTGCCCAAGTTGACTTCATGAAAACCCCACCAGAGAGGAAATTTCTAAAAAATGGCAGAATTTTCCTTTAAAAATTATCATCAAAGTGATAATTTTTTCCTAGTCTAGTCCTGGGGTAAGTGCTATTACTTTTGGGCTCCAGAAAGGGATAAATACAGTTTTCATAGTCAGCTGACACCAAATTCCTATTTGTTTACAACAAATTAATTTGCTTAGTTCATAGAAATAGGCTGGGTCAGACATAAAAGCCTAAAGTCCTAGAAGAACTAATGTCACATTTCACTGCTGTGCAGGAAATTCCTACGTACATACATAGCTACCTAGAATGCCCACTTGGCATATGGCGTGAACCAGGGGAGGCTTAGGAACGCAGGCGAATGCGTCCAAATTCCTGGGCGTTGGTTACTGTGAGAGGCTTAGTTCCTAAAACCCTAGTGGGTGTGAAAACTGAGCTTGACACCTCCAGAGAGACTGACTTAAATGTCCATGGAGAGGCGCTCCCCATTCCATTGGTTATTAAAGGCTCCGATCATTTAAGACAATTCATATATACAATTCTAATAAAAGATGTCTAAGTTGTCATCAAAATTTCATTTGACTGCAGTTGTGAAATAAACCAACCTTTTGGCATTAGGCAAGCAGGCTTGAGTTCCAGCTCTGCCGCTTCCCGAGAAGCATGGTGAGCCTCATTGGCTGTCTGTGTCTCTGCTTCCTCACCTATGGACTGGGATCGATAATCTTCCATAGGGCTGTCATGAGAAGTGATGGCACATCACTCTCTCTAGCACAGTAGGACTTCAATGAATTATAGCTGCTTCGTAATTATTTTATTTATATTCCTAACGTGTTAAAGGTACTAACTTGCTGATGATCAGTTATTCAAACAGTTGAGAATTAATTGCTCCCAGGATGCCAGTCCATATTGGTAACATGAGAGAGGTCAGTTCTATTTTTTTCCTTTTGTACAGAAAATAAATACTACTTAAGTAGCTTCCGCCTAGTGCAAGAAGCATGGGAGAAGTAGAAGAATCCACTTTGTGATTAATAAAGTATAAAGAGGCCGGTGGGAAATGCTTATGCATGCCTAAACAAAATGCTACGCTCTGAATAGGTAAGTTCTGTTTTAAATGCTCAATGAAGAGAACAGAGTTGGCTCTTCCAATCAACACCAACTCAATCCGGAAATAAGAGTGTGGGTGTAAGAAGCTTTGAGATGTGAATGGGTTATTGATTTGAGAGAGAAGGAGCTAAAATCTGTAGCAATATTGAGCTGATACCATAAAACTGGAAAAACTTAAGCCTCAATGTAACAAAAATAATTACAGGGGGAAAAACAAAAGCATGGCCATGTTTAGGTAAATTTAACCCATTTCACGAAGAGAAGAGATGGTTTCTTGTGTGTGCTGGATATGGGATAAATATGTGAATGTCCTTTTTAATGTAGTAGGGAAATTTAAAAAAAACCAAGATATTCCAGAAAACGGAGAATAAAATGCCATTAAACAAATATAAAATGGTATACTTTGTGATCCAAAATTGGCATCTTTCACTTGTATAATTCACCTGTGCAGCTTCTAAGTACACACATATTCTGGGAGACATTTGTGTGCTGAAAGGGGATATTTCTAGACTGCAATATTTGCAGGGAGGGGAGTTATAAAACTCATATTTTCCCCCACTACACTGTTATATCAAAGAGATTAAGAGTTTATGTCAGTGAATGAATGACAAAAGGGAAGAATACTTTATATACACAGAGGCACACACACAGGTGTGCATGCATGCTACCCCTGGAAGCCCCAAGGAAAGAGATGTCACAGGGTGTGATATTATATCTTGCTTGAGAGCAGGGGAATTGACCACTGGAAAGACTTAAAAAAGAAGCAATATTTAAGTTAAACTATAGGGAATTGTAAGAGTTCAAAAAGGGGAGAGAGAGTAAGGAGTATATATCAAACTGACTGAAATTGTCGTGTACACTCAATGCTTGCTTTTCCTCACTTCTCGTTCTTAGTTAAATCCAGTTGCAATCTCTCAATTCTTATCCCATTTGACTCACTCGCAACATTGAGTCTAGGTGCCTGCCCACTTCATCCTCTCTGGCTTCCCTAATACGACATTTTCTTGTGTTTCTTCCTTTCATCTAACCTTTCATCTCTATTGCAGGCTCATTTTCCACTGACCCTTAAAAAATAGGCTTTCTCAAATAGATGTTCTTACTTTTGTGCTTGCTTTTGTCCCTTCATTTTTGACTCTTTTTTTTTAACTTCTCTATAGGCTATATCCTCCATTCCTACACCATCAGCTGAAATAGCTATATGATTGTCTCCCAAACCTGTACCTTTAGTACAGAATTATCTCTTGAAACACATTTCTATATCCACTTCTATTGGACATTGCCACGTGGATAAGCCAAATGCATTACATTTCTAATTAAATTCTTTATCTGCCTTTCCCAAAATATTACTTGTCCTATGTGAAGGACATCCATCTCTCCTGTAATCTCTATAATCTCCTATAATCTGAAAGAAACTTGAAATTGATCACACAATGGTTCCTTTCCCTCACTTTTCCTAGTTCACATTTCTATCATTCATCAACTACCCTTGCAGACCCCTGTAAGCTCCTGTTTTTGTTTTGTTTGTTTTTTCCTTTTTCTTTTCTATCTCCACCTAGGTGACTCTAATTGTTTCTCCTCTCTGTTACTGCAGAAGGTATTTTGATTAGTCCTGGCAAGTTCGGCAGGGTCACAAGAAGCTTCCATGCCGCTGTGCTAACGGGTTTGCATTTCGTCATGAGGACAATGGGGATCCTTGAAAGAGCTAAAAGCGGACTTTTAAATAATCAGATCTGCCATTTTGGCACATCAGTCTGGCTGAAAGATAGGAAGAGTATTAGAATCGATACAAATTAAGAGGGTGGCAGATTCCGTACTGCTCTAATATCAAGTTGGCTCGGCAAGACTAGATCTTGTTGGAGCTGTAGGTGTTTCTCCCCTGACCCCGAGCCTTCGACTCCGTGTCCTGCATCGCAGGATACTTTCTGGGTGCCTCTGGATACCTGTGGCTTCTCGCAAATCACCATGTTGGCTCAAGCCTTTGGGGTTTTTTACTGTCTGGTGTCCTGCCTATAACACAGCTCATCTATTCCCCTGCTTATCTGGCTCATTGTTTTGTCACTTAAATGCTGAATCATGTCCCCATTTAGGGTCACCTCCCTCGGAATGCTTCCACGGTGTCCAGCTCGGGGTTGTTCCTCCCTGGGCAGCGCTCACTGGCGTTTCTCTGTTAGAGTACTTACCCCACGGGTCCGTGATTGTCTGTTGCGTTGTCTGACTCTTCCAGTCCCCCGTGAAGCCAGGAAGTGTAATTTGTCACAATATGCCCGGACTAGGACGGCAATGGGCATTTAGTAAACATTTATTGAGTTTTTAAATGTGGACAAAGCTATGAGAATGGTAATTTGTTAGACGTGTTACTGGGGAATGTTGAATATGTTCTGAAGGACAGGGGAAGGTGATATTTGAAATGACAAATTCTGAACTACCAGACAAATAAAAGGCAAGAATTGGGGATGGGGTTTCAGGAAAAAAACTAAAACTAGAGTAAAGCAGCTCTGCAAATAAACCATTAATGTAAAGGGGCCCCCTCCCACCCATACCCCAATTCTGAAGCAATAAAATATCAATTCAAAATGCCCGCTGAAAATTTTCATAAGGGCTGGAAATGAAGGAGAGACTGGATTCAATTTTTGTGCCATCACTATGGCTTTGGAACTGGAATTAAGAAGCTGTTGAGGTTTTCTACTTGGCTTAGATGGGAAAGATAAAATGAGATGACATCATGAAAGCTCTTCCATGCTAGGCTGGAGTGGTTCTAAGTCTTAGGCTCCCAGGGCAAGCACTGAATAATTACGAATCCAGGGTGACAAAATGGGAGCGTAGAAAACAAGTCTGACCGTGTGTGTAACACTGAATGCGTTACAGAGAGACTAAACGTGGCTGAATATTAGGGGGACATTTAAGTATTTTGTTAAAGGTAATAAAGCTTAAATGAGAGGGGTGGCAGTGAAACTACGCAGAAGAAAAATGCAGCCTCCATGAGAAAAATCTGGAGTAGCCTTGAGAGTGGATAAGACAGAAGCAAGATACACATTTGCAAACAGAAATTTTAATGAAATAGAATGGTTAAATACTGATCACAAAAGCAGAAAATATTTCATGGAGGCAGATACTTTATTTCTTTGAGAAATAGCTCCTGGGTTTAGAGTATTTGTATTATTCCTCTACAGAGAATACCAATTCATACGCTACTTTTAATAAAGAGAGGTTTTTCATTTGAACAGAGACATAATCTTATACTTCAGGTACCCAGAGAAACCCTGGGGTATCCTGCAGTGCAGGTCAAGGGCATGGAGCCGAAGGCACAGTGGGAGAAGCACAGTCAGCTTCCATGAGAAATGGTCTTGCAGAGCCGGCTGGTTGGCTGGGTATTAGACACCTTTAACTGCACTCCTTGATCCACGCTTCTGACCATAAAAATTTTTTTTCTTTTAAGGAAAAAAAAGCACTAAACTGCATTCCATACAGACAACACCCTTTTTGGAAAAACAATTCAAGAAAACTGTACTTAAAAAAAAAAAAAAAAGAAAACTGCACTTGCAAATATTGAGAAATAGATTCTGATGACATTTTCTATCAATTCTTCCCCTCTCAATTCTTCATTGCTAAAATAAACATATGAAAACTTAACACCTTTCCATATTACTAGTTTTCTACATTCACAAAGTGAAGCCAGAAACATAAATTAATATTATTTTCTGTGTTTTGATAGAATTAATAACAAGTTAATACCATGGTGACAACACAAAATATTGTCACTTGGTTTGTAATACTCATTTGTAATTTGTTTTGTAATACTTATTATATAGACCTCTATAAGGTCATATCAATATTGAAAAGCACAAAGTGGTCACATAAAATAATGCTTTTAATTATAATTAAAGTTGAGTAAAATCTCATACCTGAGTGGAATATTACTTATGTATTGGTCATTCTCTATTGACCTTGAGGACAGGTCCTTATTTGTCGAGGTACCTTCAGGCTTAATGGAATGCTTGGCATATCATAAATAATCACAAATATTTTTTGAATAAATGACATTTAAAAAATATAGCACTTACATAGAACCTACTATGAACCAAGCACCTACTCAAAGTGATTCACAACATTAATTCATTTAATTCTCATTAGAAAAACCTGATTTCATGAAGAGAATTAAGATACGCAAAGGTTATATAATTTGCCGCAAACCATACAGATTCTTCTAGAAGATGGTAGAGTCAGGCATGAAACTCAAGGAGAGCCCTGTCAGAATCTGTGTTCTTAATACTGCTTTGTGAAAAATGCTGTCTTTAAATTAAATAGATGTACATATATAAATATATGTATTAACTATATTTTATAACAGCATTGAACTTAGAAGAAGACCAGGGTTCAAACACATATTAGATTTACTCAGTTTGTGGCTTTGGACAAGTTCATTAACCTAATGAGTTAATTTCCTTATAGGTAAAATCAAAAGAAAAGCTGGTACCTCACAAGGCTATTGTAAGCTTTAAAGAAAATAATTTATGTGAAAATACTAGACTATAGTCGGCACCCGGGTTATGCTATTTGGTGTGCCGAGAAACACGGTACTATTTTCTTCTTTTCTGCCTTCAAAAGGGTACATATTTGCATATTACACATCATATAGATCTTAGCAAAAATGAGATCAAATTCTGTATTTGGTAAAACATTGTTTCCCGTAGCTCTTAAAACTAGAATTAATTTATTAAACCATTTTCTGGACAGTCAGATAAGCTTCAGACTCAATAGATTGTTTTTTAGAAAAAAAAAGAATATTTTTTTTTATCAGAAACCATTATGGTTTAAACATCTACAATCAACAGTGGAAAAAATATATATTTCTTCTATTTGGGATATTAGGTTATAAATATTAAAAATAAAATTAGACCCACAATAGAACATATGGCATTTATGTTCCAAGACTCTCCGACATAACCCGACTCTACCAAACCCGACGGGAACCGCCTCGGTCAGTGGTTCCCAACCATGGCTGCAGATTACAATCACGTTAAAGAACCCATCACAATGTAAACCCCCTCATCAGATAATCTGATTTAATTGGTTTGAGATAGGGTCTGGGCATCCTTTTTTTTTTTGCAAGTTCTCCCATTGATTCTAATTTGCAGCCTGAGTTGAGAACACTGGTTTAGGTTATCATTGAACACATCACCAGTCTCTTATTTCCATTTCATTTTTACTCTAATAAAAACCAGCAGTAGATAATATTTTCATTCATGTCAACATTGAAAGAATCTGAGAAGTTCACTAAGAATAGAGTTTTCTTTGACTTCGAGCATCATGAAACAAAACAACTCTAAGATTATTTATATGTTCTTATGAATAACTTATAATAAGGATTTCATGTTTACCATATTGGGTATGTCGGTATGGTCAATAAATAACCTTAGAGTACTTTACAAGGATTGACTATTATTCTTGTGGCTATAGTTTCTGAAATTAACTGTAGATTAGAGGCATGGAACCAAAGCAAACCCCGACCAATGGATGTTTTGACTTATGTTAAAATACTGAGTAGAAATGAGTGCCCACTGAGAATACTGACTTCAACTGCAAAGCTGTTTTGCAAAGCTAATCACCTTAGACCCTCTCATAATGCCAGCATAGAAAACCAGCAGTTCTGACCTTTTAAAGCTGGGTTCCAACTGGACACAGACTAGGCTACCAACATGCTATTACAAATGATACTTTATAAATCCCACAACACTAAAGCCATTCCTACAACACTAAAACCACTAAAATCCCACAACACTAAAACCATTCCTACCATTGTCTCTAATGGTAAGTGAAGGTTGCCCAAATATATGGACCATTTGTTTTTCTATTACCATTTAAGATACACTCAAACTTAGACACTCTGCTTTCTAAAGATTAGCTTCAGAAACTACGTGGCCACACTTTGGTTTATTTTGAACATTTCACTTTCCATCACCCAATAATGCAACAAATAACCTCGAATAGATGATTTGGTTCAGGTTAACTACGGCAGTCAGGGTCTCCTGAAGATCGGCGATGGAACCCTGCCTTCTAGTTTGCAAGTACTATGTAATATTAGGTTAAAGCTTTCAGACGGAAATTTTCTTAGTTCTGCAAAATATAGCCTGAATAATGGGTTAAAAAGCTAACTGGATAGTTAATTTTTGACTTTGACTGGATTTCCTTGGACCACAAGGAAAATGAATGTTTCGGGAAGATAGAACTAATATGTTAGAGCTTTTCTTGAAGTCTTTCACCCGGCCTTGGAAAGAGCATCATGAAAGAAAGAGTACCCTTTTGGAAACTATGCACACAACATATTTTTCCTAATAGGTGTGAAGAATGGCTGCTATGCATAAATGATTGTTGAAAATAATTCTCTGTAAAACATGACTTAACAAGTAACTCCATTGACCACTGGGCTCATTACCAATATCGAGAACAACCAAGACACAGCATGTAGACGCCAGTATCATCTGTTTGTTAGTTAATAAACATCTCTTAGAAAAAATCCACAGCATTCAGCCCCTCATTGGGTAATTTTTCAGACTCAGGAAGCTGAAGAATGAAACTTTTAAGGGAAATTGATATTAACAGCAGAGTAAAACTCACACACAATCAGAGGACTCTTCAACATGACACCCTGAGTTTCAGCACCTTCCCAGGACAACTAGTTTTGCTTTAATCAAGGGTAAGGAGAGGCGACTGAGACTAAGCCGACCCTAATCAGACCCTCAAACATCGCAATAAAACTGCAGTTTTGTAATCAAAACCCAAGGTACCTAATGCATCTCCACCATACCCCGGAACATCCTAGAGCTTGGAATAAATCCCTCTCATTCCAAGACCCTCCTTACCTGGATTATTTTCTCTGAGTTGCTCTCCATGGTGGCTGGGTAGAAGCCAAGGGCGTTCGCAGGTGGTGGCTCCAGAGG
This sequence comes from Bos indicus x Bos taurus, assembly GCF_003369695.1. NCBI lineage: Eukaryota > Metazoa > Chordata > Mammalia > Artiodactyla > Bovidae > Bos > Bos indicus x Bos taurus. Next base: position 108,870,654 of record NC_040079.1, on the reverse strand, counting down.
CTCAGGAACTCAGGCTCCAGCGGGCATCTCCTGAGCTGGAGACGGCCGGCCGCCGCTGGGTGCGGTGCGGACGGTGCGTGAGCACCTCTCCGACCCAGGAAGGTCCGAGAGCGGCGCGGCGCAGCCCACCCAGAGCCTGGGGGGCTGGCCGTCCTAGTGGAGAGAAAACTACGCGTTAGTCCGGAGCGCTCTCTGTCTCGTCCCTCTCCTGATTTCCCGACACTTTAATTCTGCTTTAAGTGAGAGTTTACCCCTAACCCCAGCTTGTATTATAGGCTAAGAGGCAAACTGCCTTATCCCCGTGCTTGATTCCAACCTCCCCAAAGTCCAGGAGGCTCACCTTCCCGGCGCCTTCCCTTCCAGCAGTGAGCTGGACGCAAACTTCTGCCTACTTAAGTCTTCTCCTGCCCGCTCCCCCGCCCTACCCGGCCCGCCTCCACGTCCCCCTCCACCCCCCCGTGGAAGCAGAGGAGGTGGCAGCGGAATTGATGAGCGCCAGCCCCCCCTGTCCCCGAACCCTCCCGCCCCCGTCAGCCCGCTCCTGTCCCCGGAAAGGGAGGGGGAGCAGGAGAGCTCCAAGCGCCTCCGCAACAGCCCCCTGCCCCCCTGGTCCGCGAGTGGGGCTGGGCCCGCCGCCGCTCCCGGCGGGGGGCTCACCCCACGAGCCCCCCGGAGTGAAAGGCGGCGTAAACACGAAGAGCCTGAGAGGGACCCGAGTTAGACCTTGAGGAGGGGGCAACAGTCTGGGCTGGGGGACGGAGGTAGCATTTGGGGAGCCTTGTCCCCCTCCCCCAGAGGATGCCAATTCCGCAGGGGCGAGTTTCCAAAAGAACCCACCCCTGGAGACCGTGCCACCCCAGCTCCTTCAGCCACTGCTCAGGGGACAGCACCACCTGGGAGCCTGCGGAGAGAGGGTCCCTAGTGGGCGAGGTGGTGAAAGTGAGATGGAGGTGGGTGGGGAGACGGTGGGCTAGGCACTGGGGTCCTGAGAGGAAGCCGGGGAAGGAGCTGGGGTAAGGAGAGAGGCAGTGGGGGTCCGGAAAGTGCGGGCAGAGCGTTCAGACTGGGGCAGCTGTGCAGAGCTGAAAGCGCAGGCTGGATTAGAGGAAAAGCGCCCTTCATACGGGGGGCTGCTGGTGGGCACAGTGGCTTACCCGGAGTGAGGAAGTGAGGAAGACTGGGGTCTCGAGTGCCTCTCTCCCCCAACCCCCAGCCACTCCCAAAGCCTCTGATGCCAGGAGGAGCCTAGGACAACCCGATTCCAGGCTGGGCACTACTCCGGCTGGCGGGAGCGCTCTGAGAGGTGGGCAAGTTGGTTCCAAGGACGCACAGCCCTCAGCATCCTTTTGCCCAACGCTGGATAGAGCAAGGAAGCCGTGGATACTGTTTTTTTTTTTTTCTCCTAACTCTGTTCAAGGGACTCTGGGCTAAGAAAGCAACATCCCGCCTTGTCCCGGGACATCGAAGTGGCCGTGGACCGTCCAGGTTACTAACATTACCGCACTCAGCAAAAGAACTAACGGCAACAGCAACCAAATAGGACGGAAGAAAGCCAGACAGCAACACAGCACACTTTCCGGGACAGTCCGAGTTGCTCCCAAGCACTCAGGCGTCAGCGGTACCCTGTGAATGGGACTGCAACCTGCGCCCATCTGTTCTCTCATCCCTTCCCTGGAGAGATTACACTGTAGGCAAAAGGTGCGTGTGTTTCTGTCCTAATTTGAACTCCCATTTCCCACCCTCCGGGGGGGCTTCGGGCACCCCAAATTCATTTGACTGGGGGTTTTCAGGGGGAAGAGAGAGTCCAGGGACAGATTTATTAGGGGTTCATTGGGGTAAGGCAGACCTTATTAGGGGTTTTGTTTTTCCAGGCTCCTTCTCCCCTTCATAACCCACCCCCCTTCGCGCTGCCACCTCCAGTCTGGTGACCCAGAGGGCTGTGTGTGACTCACCGTGCATTCAAACCCTACAGCACCACCCCAGTGCAGGGGACTATCCCACAGTCCCTTCATTCTGAGGACCTAACTGGGAATGATGTATTTACCAGTAAAAAATATGACTAGGAAAGGTAGCTGGACCACTGGGAGAGGAATCTTGCAAAGGAACACACACACACACACACACACACACACACACAATAATACAAACAAGACCTGTACAAGAAATCTGAATTCTGGACGTAGATATGAATATTCCCTCTGTGCTTTGACTTTTTCCTGGGTTCAATAGCCCCCCGCTAACCATCTGGGGCTGACCAGCCGACACCTACCTGACCATGCCCTCCTTTGACACGTCTCTTACATAACATTCACTACCCTCTGCCAGTGCAAACAAGCAGAAAATTATTAAAGTTGTCTGAGTATCCCTTATGGTCAACTTCTGGGGGCCAAGCACTGAGCATTTCCCTATTGTAGCCCAAATCGTGGCAACAACATTGAATCAGTAAGAGTTTCTGCTAAGCGGAGGGTGTTGCGGTCCTCAGCATAGTGTTATCAAGCAAGCACAGGGAGATTCTTCTGTTGTAGGCTTATCCTCGGGCATCCATTATCACCGACTGGCAACTGGTATTCTGAGCAGGATGGTGCTTGGTTCTATAAAGCTACCAAAGGTGTCTAAGACCCTTAACTGTAACTTAGAGAGACAAAACAGAAGTCTAAGAATTAGTGAGAAAATGGCATGAGTGTTTTATAAAATAAGTCCAACTGTGTGTGGTATAAGCATAAGGGACCCAGATGAATTCAGGTGCTAATTGTAATTAGAGACAATATTGGAGGAAAATAAGAGAGTTCTCTGTAGGTAAATTTCAGGGAAGATGAAATAGGAGAAGTGGGATCAAAGATGAGGCTCTCTGGCCTCTCAAGAGGATAAAATTGACCGTCGGACACAGACATTTATTGAGTGCCAAAGGGGGTTGCACCTGTTAGAAGCACTTGGCGTTTACAGAGATTTAACTCTATTGCTGTCTGAACACTGTCAAAATATTTTCTAAAGTAGATACAGTGCTGTAGACCCTTGGAGGGTGGGTGTTAACCTGGGGATGGTCTGATAAGGGGACTCGGCAGTGTTTTTAGAAATACCGTGAGGCCGTTATAGAGTTCTGAAACCAATTTAGGAGGCACAAGCTACATTTAAAAAATGAAGTAGAATAGAAAATACAGAGTTCATCTCCTGTGACAGGTGTGAGCAAGAAACTTGTGTCTGTGTGTGTGTACTGAGATACAAAGTAAAGTATATTTCTTTTTCTCACAATCAAAATTATCTTAAGATACTTGTTTATAATAAGCCACACTTCAAATGGAATATCTTATATTTGCAAATAAGCCTTCAAATAAGATTAGTTAATCAAAAGGGCATTCAAGAAATAAGCATCTTAAAATGTGATAAACATTTCTGAAGTTTTCTCTGATTGCCTGTGACTTTTAAATTCTCTGTCTTTACGAGACTTTGCCCCTTTCCTTCTGTCCCCTTTCCTCTTTTTTAAAAAAAGATAGAGAGCTGAGTGACCTCTCAACCTTGTGTCTTCAGAACAAGGTTTCTCTTCCGCAAAACCAGGATTCTGGCTGTATCACTTTAATGCCATTTATGGTTTTAGACTCCACTGACTTTTCCATAAAATCATGAAATTTTTGAATTGCTGTGAGTGAAAGGAAGATTGCCTTTTATTAAAAACTAACTCTACTAAAGCTTGTTCTTGTTAAATATGATTATGTAAGGGAAGGTCACATTTTGGAGGGACTGAGAAAAGTCATGCATATAAAAATGTATGCATTTTGTTATATTTGGAAGAAAAATCACTTATCAGGATAGCTGCATTTGAGTTTATTCTTTTTTGAAAAGAAATTTAGAGAAGATTTCTGGCCTCTCTCAGGAACCCAATTCCTAGTTTAACACCCCAAACAACAAATTTTTCCTTACCTTGAAATACAACCCAGTCCCTCAACACACAATTCACTGCATATTCAATATTACCTTATGTCATGACACACTGGCCTATCTACCCATGGGGGAACCCCCAAAATACGATATGTAGCCCTTACCCTCAAGGAACCCACAATCTATTTGAGGATGTCTGTTTCTTCCTCTTTTAAGTTTCCTTCCAAATAGACAACAGCTGGTAATTATCCTTTATATAATTACCCTTCACAGCTTTATAGACCTCATCATGACAGAGAGAAGAATAATTCACCTTAATGAAAAACAAATATTTTCTTTTTAAAACAATTTGAACTTCCACCTGATAGATCAAGCTCTCTCTCGGGTAGGGTAGTCTCCGGCTTTGATTTTCTGTGTCTTTTCCGGAAATAGGAGACAATGCACTTGTGTCTCTTCCCTCTTCATCTTTCAAAGGGTATAGCAGAGTTGTGTTGCTCTGCAGACACAGTTGAGTCTCCTGGCAGAGAAAAAACAAATTTCACTTAAACTAGGAAGTGTCTTTCCAGATTGTAGTTACACAAACTTTACCTGGGTTAACTGTTAACTTTATGAATGACTAGCTCCCATTAGGAGGAGATGGTGGGGACATACACCATTAAGTGGCAGTAGAAACTTCTTGCCCCATGTCTGCTAAAGTTGGGAAATATCCAGCTATTTCCTAGTTTCTAGTGAGAATTCTGCAGAGAAATTCAGAATCCAGGAGGAAAACTGCAGAGGCAAATGATGCATGCATTTATTTATTAATTCATTTGATAAATAATGAATACTTGAGTTCAAAATGTTTATGTTCTTATGGGAGGATGGAGCTATATAATCAACAAAATAAAAAGTAAGTTGTTGATTCCAGATACTGACAATACTAGGAAGATCAGAGGCAGAGCACCAACAGGCAGGCACGGGTACCTTGAGCTGCGATGTGAGCAAGACGGAGCTGGCCACGTTGAGCTCCCCGGTAAAATCCTCATACGGTGTCGCTTCAGTCCTTGTTAAATGAAAATAAGTAACACTAGGATCTGGAATATATTCTTTTTGTGATTGTGTGTGTGTGTATACATGTAAATGACTCTCTGTAATTTAATTGTATTTAATTTGTGATCAGGAACCTGGCAAACGGGAAGTATTTGACTTGCCCTAAGTGGGACAGGGAGCAGTAATTTTTGGTATTTTGGGGCTGGTCCGTATGAAGTTAAATTAGGAGCAAACCCTAACATGGTGCTAGATTTTTGGCCTGGATTGTCTCTGGATATGTTGACAGAGTGCTAAAATGCAAGAGAATATACAACTTCCCTCAAAACTAAAGCAAAATTTACCTTTAATATCTATGATTCTTGGTTTTATATTTTCTGATGAAAAATCAATAGCTTTATTGAATTTGCTTTAATGAACACCAATCACCTGCTGTATGCTAAGCTCTCAGTGCATTCTCATTTTAACTCTGGGAAGTGCATATGATTATTATTCTCATTTGTAGAGAGACGCAGATACTGATATTTAATGGTTTGACCATGGAGCCTGGATTCTAACATAGGCAGTCTAATATGTTAGACTGGCTTATATATGCATTTGACTGGCTTAATATATATTTGACTGGCCTTAATTCAGTAACTGTTCAGCACAGATATAGATATATATTTTAAATATATATATATATATTTTATATATTTGTAAGATCATCTTAATAGGCAATTCTGTACAGAGTCACATATTTTTAAATGACAGAATTTTTTTTTCCCCAAAAATAATGTTTCAGCCAACTCCAAACTGAACACCTAGCCATCTGAATTAGAGTAGATTTTTGCCTTCTAGGCACAGGATATAGTCCTGTGACCCCTCTAATAGAGGGGTCAGACCATTTAAACAATTAATAATAATTCAAAGATCTGTAGCAGAAGTATGTTCCACTGCCCTGGGAGCTCAGAAAAGAGGGGATTAATTCTGCCTGGGAAGAGATTTGTTTTTACTAGTTATCGTCACCCTGAAATCTAATACTCTGGCTCTAACAGACTCTGATGTGGGTGGGTGACTGTTGCAAACACAAAGCCTATACATGCCCCCAGAAATAGAGTTTTCCTTTCTTTAAGTTTAAATAAGAGGTGACATTTTAAATTACATGGTAAACATACATAAATAAAATCATGTTACAATAGAATATATTGTCCAGACAACTTTTCTTTGGATATTGTATTTAGACATTTACAACAGATTCTTTCCAGTTCGTAGCTTAAGCAAAAATGTTATTTTGATGATAATTTGCATGACTGGGCACTTAAAGGATAGAAAAAAATGGAATCAGCATAAAACACTGAGAAGAGGTATTCTTAAAGCAAAATAAAAATACAGACATAGTGGACCCTGTTGCTAAAATTGAGACTTTAAATGTATGAAAATATTTTGATAAAATTTGGAATTTGCTGTCCACTTGCATCTATCCTGGCTGGCCGGAGGAGATGGAGAAAGAGAACAGAGGCATTAGTTCCTAAGGGAGAGAGTTTATAAGGGAAACAGGACTCCTTTGCATCAGGTGGGTCTCTCCAATATCCTAAAATACTGTGATTTTAAATGATGGGAGAATGGGCCCCTGGTAGGCATCTATAAATACTTCCGAAATTGTTTTTAATCAAGTATATTACTCAGAGAGGAAGATGATGACAAGGGAACACACATGTTTCAAAGGTGGAAACTGAAAAGAGAAAGGCGTTTTTTAATATAAAGAGAAGGCACCATGAGGAAGAACCGGGATTCAAAGAGAGAGAGGACCATGAGATGTCAGGTGCTTCATCTCATCTCATGAGATGTCAGGTGCTTCATACCCTTGTCACTGAGGCTATCTTTTGTAAAAATTGACTACAGAGTACCAAACTGATTACTATATACATATATATTGGTGGGGGGAGTGAAAATCACATCTTCAGAACCTTATTAAACCTCTGTCACTTGAGCATCACCATTTACCGGGCTTGTCTTTTCTACTTCAAAGGAGGGCAGCATTTTTCCATGTCCTCTTTATTCCTGTTCTATTTAAAGGATGCTTTCTCTCTGTTATTGTTTCTTTCTGCTCATATTTTGCTTTGTTTTTTAACCCTTTTCTGATATTCTTTTTTTCCATAACTCAAAGTTTCTCCTACGTATTGAAGTGTGCCTTCCTCTAAGAAAGAATATCAGTTTTTATTTTCATTACTCAGTGATCAGCCAGCTAGATTCTTAGCTACTTGAAAACAGCTCTATACTATTACTTATTTTTATACTATCATTTAAAAATAAATATTTTTATGTTTCTAATGAGGCTGTGTTGAGCTCTTTAAAAAAATGGACAAACGTCACCCACTGTTTTATGCAGAATGGCAGAATTATGAGATTTAGGGTAGTGATTCTCAAATTTTAAGGTGGCACAGATCACCTGGGGATCTTGTTAAAATGCAGATTCTGATTTATCACATGGGGTGGGGCCTGAGATTCTGAATTTCTAACAAGCTTCCCTGCCCACATGCTGGTTTATGGATTATCCTTTAAGTAATAAGCTTTAGAAACATTCCCTTCAAATATGCACGTCATTTTATGAACTTCACTCCTTCAAAACTTAGAAATATTTTTATGCTATAAAATACATTACTGCAGGACCATGGAGAATAGAACTAATTCTGGTTTTCTTGATCTTAAAAATATTTTAGCAACTATCTGTAGTAGAAGTACTGAGGTCAATGTTCTGGGAGAGGGGTGTTTTTGCTGAAGACATGACTCTTGTGTAGGAGGAAGCTGGGAAAGAAATTTACTCTTGGGAGATATTATGGACATCAGTCATTTTTCCTTGGGAGGATATTTGGTTTTAAAGCAGCTAGTCTTCCTTGGAGGCAGAAGGGAGTGTTGGTGGTGGAGATGTTTGGAATCAATGACAGTGGTAACAGAGGTAGAGGAAGTCATAATGGTCATAGTGGGAGTGCTGGTGTTGCGCTAGTGCCACAGTGCTTGAGATGCGGGTGAAAGTGTTAGTGAAGGTGCTGGTATCGGCTGCAGTAAATAAAAGAGCAGCAAAGCTTGGTTTTCAATTCAGGTTCAAGTCGTTTAATATCTCTGTGTACTTTTGCAAACTAATGTCTCTGAATCTCAGTTTTCTCACTTAAAAAATGGCAATAATAAAATACTTAACTGTGAGTATGCTTTAGGGATTAATTGAAATAAACACATGAAGCCTTTAGCAAAGTGTAAGGTATATAATCTATTTTCAATAAATGCATGGATTAGTTTTTGGTGAAATTGACCGATTCCACAGTCATTCTTTCTTTTTTTTTTTTTTAACGTGAACCATTTTCAAAGTCTTTATTGAATTTGTTACACTATTGCTTCTGGTAGCAGTGTTTTATGTTTTTTGGCTTTTTTGGCCAAAAAAGACCCCACGAGGCAAGTGGGATCTTAGGTCCCTGACCAGGGATCAAGCCTGCATCCCCTGCATGGGAAGGCGAGGTCTTAACCACTGGGTCATCAGGGAAGTCCTCACATTCATTTTTAATCTGTAACTGTCCAAGTAGGTTGAATTATGACTTCTTTCTTTTTATTTAGTTTATGTTTTCTTTCTGTCACATATTCATTTGCTCACAGTAAGAAGTCACTAGATTGGACATTGAACTTTGGATGATAAATGAATAAAGGCAGTTCAGGTATTTTCTATTTAATAATATTTTTCTATACTTTTAGCCCTTAAGAAATTGACACTTCTAAAATATAATAATATATTTCTACCCTGAAAATTCAACAGTCCCATACACCGGGAAGTCAGAGCCAGTATCCTTGTAAATGGATGTAGATTATTTTCCATATATCTTTATTATTTAGCCCAGGACCCCTCACTATCATATTCCTCCTACCATCAGGTGAATGCTCAAGAAACTCAAGTTTAATATTGGCTGTCAACATAAAAATTCCCTCCTTACAAACTTTATGTGACTCGATTAAAAAATCGAAACTTGTTCAGGCATTCAAAATCTTCCCAAGTTGTACCTTTGTAGCCAATTACTGTCCAGTTCTCATCTTATCCTGACATGCTTTGCCCAAACTAGGCTATTCATTTGTAGTAATAGCTCCCATGTATTAGGTACACATTGTGTGCCTGTCACTGTGTTTAGCATTTTACATGTACTATCTTATTTGATTTTCATTTCAACCCTACAGGGAACATATTATTATCCTTATTTTACAGATAATTAAAGCTTAGAGCATCTATGTAATTTTATCACTATCACAAAATGAATAAATATTCCAACTCTAGTATTTAGATACAAAGGTCACCCTTTCCAGGACTGCATGCTGCTTCCCTAAATCTCTCTTGTTCCCCCACTTCTCTGCCTTTGTTCATGGTGAGTTTCCATGAAACTCATTTCTTTTTTATTATTAAAAAAATAACCCTAAAACTCTTTCAAGGCTTCACTCAAACAGTACTGCCTCAAGACTACCTAGATTTGAATTCCAGTTATGTGACTTTAGGATTTAGGCAACTTACTTTCACTATCTGTGCTTCAGTTCCTCAGCTGAAAAATGGGAACAATCATCATTCTATTTGTATCTTCATGTTTATGAGGATTAAACATACGTATACCCTTATACTATATCACACATGCACAATTTTTATCTGTAGCTATGAAGGTCAGTTCTCACATAAAACACTTTATAAGTGTTTGTTATAAAAGCAGAAGTTATCTTAGAGATCATCTGGGAAAATCCTCCTAATTGGAAAAATGATGAATCCGAAACTTAGGGTTTGTAACCCTATCCTGTGCAACATTGCTACCGGCACAGTCAACTCTAGAATTCAGCATTTTTACTCCCCTTGCCAGAGTATTTCTTTACATCTTTACACTGTAATACTCTGTCCTGAAAAACTGTTCTTAATCTGCCTCTGAACTCCATTGTACTCTGTTCCTCTGTGATGAGGAACATTGCACGGGAGCGATTCAGGTAAATTTCTAATCCTCCCAACTCAGTTGTGACATCGTTGGGTGCAAGGGAGACTTTCCCATTCATCTTTGTTCCCCACTCAACATGACTGCTCAGTGGCCACATTGCATTTCATGAGTTATTTGAAATCTGCTATTATAATGATTGGAACTGATTATTCATTTGCTAGAAATGGAAATCCAGGTGCTTTCACATCAATCTTCTGTATTGAGGGATGGGTGCAGTTTCACAGACGAGAAAACTGAGGTTCAAAGGCTCAGAGAATAAGAAACTGGAAGGTTAATTGGATTGGAGCTCTAAAACAAACCAAAGGAAAATCATTTGCTCTTTGGGTAGCCACATCTTTGTTGCCTTCCTTTCTTGCAGATAAAAGAAAATTGTTGGTCTATTATTTGCTTTTAATTTCTGTGCCATGTTGATTTTTCTCATATTTTTCAGTCTCCTACTTGTTTTCTTTATTAAATCAAGTTTTTTCAGGAACTTGAAATATACATTTTTTTTCTGTTTTCAAAAGCAATAAATGTTTGTTGGAGAATATTTAGAAGATTAAAAAGGAAGAAATAAACCACCTGTAACTTGACCAGTCAGAGATAAGCAACATTAACATTCTGGTTCCTTTTCCCCAGTAGTTTTTCCATGTTAGAAATATTAGTTGTATCTGCTAATCTTTCTTTTATTTTCAATGGCATTTAAATTGAGACTGTAATTCTCTTTGCAACTTACCTCCTCCAGTCATTATCTAGGATCTGATGAGGAGGAGTGGTTTATAAACTGATGTGACTTTTTATTTTTCCTGTGATATACCATAGGTTGTCATTAATTATCTATTTTATACACAGTAGTGTATATATTTATAGGACATATATTAAGTTAACCTTAAAAATGCATTCCACTTTACATTAGGTACAGACAAATACTGTTTGATTCCACTTATAAGAGATACCTAGAATAGTCAAATCCATAGAGTCAGAAAGCACACTGGTAGATGACAGCGGCCCTGGAAGGTGGGTGGGGGACTGGGGAGGAGGAATGGAGACTTAGTGTTTAATGGGGATAGAGTTTCAGTTTAGGAAGGTGAAAAATTCGGGAGATGGATGATGGCAAGAGTTGCACAGTATGAATGTACTTAGTGCCACTGAATTGTACAGTTAAATATGGTTGAAATAGCATGCTTTATAGTATGTGACTTTTACCACAATAAAAAATAAAACATTAAAAAAAGAAAACAGATGTGAAATAAACTATTTCAAACCCAGGGTGTTGTAGTTAGGAGAGAATATATTAAGTTCAAAGTATGGATGACCTGGTTTTCATGCATTGGGATAACTGTTTCCAGGTTTTGCCCAGTCGAGAATGAATGTGCTTCCAGTCTCTACTGTGGCAGCACAAATAACATCAGCCACCATTATAGTGGCTCCTGTGTAGAAACAACATTGTCACTGTAGCTAGGAGAGTCTGTTCTTTAGGGTAATAGGCACAAAACATTTAGAACAAAGCACATTGAAATTTTTAGCATTTGCATGAACTGCTATAGGTATTGTATTAATCAGAATTAGCGCAGTAAAAGAAAGTCTCTGCTACTACTTTAGGTCTATGCCTTCAAGAGCTGTACAGAGGAGATTCATGCTCCTTACGTTTTGTATAATTCTGTATACCTTTCTTTTTTTTCTGATTTTTCTTTTTTATGTGGACCATTTTGTAAAAGTCTGTATTGAATTTGTTACAATATTGCTTCTGTTTATGTTTCATTTTGCTTTTTTTTTTACCACAAGGCATGTGGGATCTTATCTCCCTGACCAGGGATTGAACCCACACCCCCTGCACTGGAACCTGGAGACTTAACCACTAGGGGGAAGCCTTCTTCCCTTAACTAGGGAAGCCTCCTTGGTTAACTTTCTAATATAAGTAAACATGAACTCCCCTAGCAGTTTCCATGATGAACAGAGGCGAGCCATGCAGAGCTTGGATAAGGAGAGGACATTCTGTTAGACAAGAATATTGATGTTAGGTGGATCTGAAGGTTCTGCCCAGCGCCTGCTGAGTAGGCCTGAAAGTTGTATCAGTAGGAATTAGGTGTGGCTGCAAGAATCCCCGCTTGCCAATGCAGGAGACATAAGAGACATGGGTTCGATCCCTGGGTCAGCAAGATCCCTTGGAGGAGGCCATGGCAACCCACTCTAGTATTCTTGCCTGGAGAATCCCATGGACAGAGGAACCCGGGGGGCTACAGTCCATGGGGTCGCACAGAGTCAGACATAACTGAAGCGACTTATAACGCATGCACAAGAATCCCACATAACTCTGGATTAATATTATTAAAGTTTGTTGAGATGGGCAATAAGAAGAGCTCCTTCTGCCAAGTCACCAGGGATCTGGGTTTGTTTGGACTCATTGCTCTTCCATTCCTATGGTGGGGCTCATGTCCTCATGAGCTAAAACACAATTCCGATGACTGCAACCACATTTCCAGCAGCAGGGTCCAGGAAGTAAAAGAAAAAAGCACCAAAGGGCGTGTGCCAACTTTCTTTTAAGGAAAGTTCACAGAAGCTGCCATGTAACCTTGTACTTATAGCTCACTGGGCACAGCTGAGTCATATGGCCACAAGCAACATATGAGTCTGGAAAACTCATATGGGAAAATCCATCTGTTATTCTAGTCCACTATATGCTAAAAATGATATCAGTATAAAAGAAGGAGAGAATGGATCCTAGGGGCAGTTTTGATTTCTTTTAGAGAAGTTATTATAAGAACTGTAGTGAATATTATTAATAACTCACTCTCTATCTAATTGTATTTCAGCTAACTGTTTAATACAATTCAATGGCCCGTGGGCCAAATCCAGCTTGCCCTCTGTTTTTGTCAATAAAGTTATATGGGAGCACAATCATGCTCATTCATTTGTGTGTTTTGTGTGGCCGCTTGCACACTACAAAAACAATTGGGTAGGTGAAACAGAGACCTAAAATATTTACTATCTTGCCTTTTACCTAAAAAATTTGCCAAGTTCCATTCTAGACTCTAGAGTATAGCTTCACAAATTCTGAATGAACTCATTCTTTTTTTGTTGTTATTGTCTTTAGTTAAAAGAAGTCTTTTACTTTTGTATTATTTAGGTCTGTCCATAAATAAGATATACTACTATTTAGTGTATTATCACTTAATGAGAGAGAGGGAAAAAGGATAGGGAGTGGGACTTAGGATTTAGCAGTATAGTTTTATTTCCTTAAAAAAAAAAAAAAGTAAACTGTGATAAAATATTGTTGCTGTTCAGTCACCAAGTCTTGTCTGATTCTTCGCAACCCCATGGACTGCAGCACGCCAGGCTTCCCTGTCTCTCACCGTCTCTCTGAGTTTGCTCAAGAATTTTAACACCTGTCAAATATAGGTGGTAGGTATATGGAAGGCTGTTAATTTTTTTGGTATTTCTTTGGTATGATTAAAATATTCTATTATTAAATACTTAAGGTTTTAAAAAATTTCAGCCTACTGCCCCATTTAAAAATATATCTATTGTAATCAAATTTTGGTGCCAATCCAATTTGGATGTCCCCTTACAAGAGTGGTGTGTTGAGTAGACTGACGCTTGTTGGAGTGTGGCATTTTTGTGACCGAAGCTCCAGAATCATATCAGCAGTTCCAGAGACTCTGTACATCATCTATAAAACGTGTCTGCCTTTGCTTGCGTACTCCACAAATAGCACTTGCATCCCAAAACAGAGAGGAAGACAAATGTCTCTTAGAAAATGAATGTCCTGTCTTGGTATTGATACATTCTGAGATGAGAGCGTTTGAAGTAATACGGGTTCTGCATTTCTTCGTTGGCGTAACATCTAGATCACTTACTCATAGTAGGAGAAATTATTTAGGAAGACCAAACATCACGCTATAGACTCTTTTAATATTTATGTTTTTGTTTTTTAAAAGAGGGGTACTTTTAATCTATAAGTATGTGGATATTAAAGCAAAAAATAACGAGCCTCTAAATTATTTAAGATTTGCCCCTTCAGAGGCAATAGGCTAAGTCTCATTGTTTCTTTGGGAGAGCCTTCCTGTGCTAAAGAGGTGATACTGCCATGATTTAAGTAGGTAGAGAAATTTAAACTGCTGCTGCAAATATTGTATCCAGTCAGCTTTTAACATACATACATACTCATAAAAAAGCTGCTTATCTGCCAAAATTGGATAGCTCTACCAAATTCAAATTTAATTAACTGGAAAAGAGAGTTAAATTTTAATAAATAATTAGGGTGGTTATTAAGCACCAGATGCACTTAAAATGTGCTGTGTACATGTAATAGCACTACAAGTGGCTCCCAGGTTTGGTTCCCTCGTTATTTCAAGTCATTACCTTTTGAGGAAAAAAAAACACAAAAAACTAAAGTGATGGGTAATTTTCAGAGAGAAAGAAAAATTTATAAAACAAAAACCTTTGAGTTAATGTGACAGTATGTACATTTTGTATCAACTTGGAAGAATCAAGCACTTACCATATATAAGGTAGGATATGCTATATTAAGGATATAAAAATGGGTAAAATATGGCATCTTCTTTCAAAGAACTCACAGTCTAGTGGTGAAAAGGGAAGTAAAAAATTAAGTGTCATACAAATATAAGTGTTTGAATAGGGGTGTGTACTAAATGATTTTAGAGTACAAAGGAGAACAATTCATCCTGACAAAGAAGCATGAAAAAGACACACACGTACAGGTAATAGGAACCACACAGGGGGGACATAAAGGGAGCATCTCATGCAGGGCAAAGAGCAGCAGGCAAGCCATGCACACCTGGCTCCAGTGCGTATCTCGTTTGCAGAAATGTGACTTGCTTCATGTTGCTGGAGTAAAGGTCATGGGAAGTAAATGACAGGAGGTGAAAATACAAAGGTGGTTAGGGACAGATTGTCATTGAAAGCTTCTAAGGAGAGGTTAAGTATAGTCAGATCTACGTCTTAGGGAATCACTTGTCTTCAGTGGAAGGGGGAAGGGACAGGAGGGATGAAGACTGGTTAGAAGAATGTCCAGTGGTTTTAGTAGGAGATGGGGGTGATGGTGGCTGATTTTGATCATTAGCAGAGACAACTGAAAGGAGGGGATAAAGAAAAGCAATCTTGCAGAGGTAAATCTGTGAGGGGATAAGAGAGAGTAGATAGAAATGGACAGTAAAGATGATGACGTAACCATGGTAGAGAACGTGTGAGCTGGGAGAAGAGTAGGAGAAAATATTTATTTTTCCTTTTAATGTCTTTGGGTTGCAGAGATCTGTTAGACATCCAAGTGATAATAAATTATTCAGACCTAGAATACAGGGCAGCAGTGGGAGATCTGGAGAGGGACCTTTGGGATTCATCTATAAGTAAGTGACAATTGAGATTGTGGGGTTAGAGAAATCACTCCATAATAGAGCATAAAGCAAGATAAAGTGAGGAAGCCAAGGACACTTCCTGATTAGAGGGACAGTTTAAATGGATTTGTTCCTTTTCGGAGCCAAGGAGGTTACTATTTGGAGCTTCCTTCTTCATGCACTGACAGAGATGGGGCTTGGTTATCTACTTTCTCTAAGTAATTATTATTTTTTCATTCTTGCAATTAATGTGCATATTTTTTAAGTATGCATGGCATCCCATTTAGCATTGTCCTATGGCCTTTCCCATGACCCTTGCTCCTTCTTCTGGAAGTACCCTACCCTGTGATCAGGGCATCTGAGATCTCCCTCTGTGTGAAATTACCTGAAGAACACCATGTACGTGATAAAACAGAAAATCAGAGCCTAACTGCAGCAAAATTTTGGGATGAAATTTAAGCAAGGATATTCATGGCTCTTCCATAATTTTCTATTTATTTTATTATTAATTTAATGGATGGTAAGTTATCATAAGAATTATATTCAAGAATCATATTACCTTTAGATATAACACATTTTCTTCAATAATTTGACAAAAAAGAATAGATACATCAATGAATACTGGACATTAAAATTAATTCATACATTTCTGTTGCATTTGAACATTTTTTTTTTATCGTAAGAACATTAATTAGTAAGGAAATAGTCCAAACATTCTGTTGTCTTTATTGCTTGTGCTCTGTGTGGGAAGTACCTGAAATGTGAAAGAAATTCAGGACAATTTTTATCTATTATTACCTAATTTTGACTCATCCTTTTCAGATCAGCTCTCAAATCATTATTATATGTGCTACTCATGGATCAAACTCAGTCACAAACTCTATTTATAAATTTTAAATTACTCGAATTGTCTATTTATCATTTACTACAATTTTAATTGAAGATTATCTAGCATTTAACAACAGCTCAAGTCAATGATGATTTAATCTAATTAGTTCTATATTGGTCAGGATCAGATCTGGCCAAATAAAATGAGAAAACCTAAAGTCATAGAAGCTTACACAAGGAGAATCTTAACTTCTTCGTAGAGGAGTCTACAGGGAGCTGGCTGCTGTCACTGTGATGACCCTAGTGATTGTCAGGGATCCAGTCTCCCTTTATTTTGCTACTCGGCCACACTTAGGAGTCAAAGACAATCTATACTTTCTAAGAAGGCACACAAGTTCTCTACTTTCATTTTATGGACTTAAGCTGTCCCTTTTCATAAAAAATTACACAAAATATAGTCTCCTGAATAGTAACTTGGTTGCCCAAATGCAACTGGAGTCTGTAGTCATTTCATGATGTATGTAACCATTATGTTGTACACCTTAAACTTATGAAGTAATGTATGTCAATAACTATATAATTGACTTCTATTACTAAAGGTGAATGCAGAGACTGGATCTTGGGAAAGGAAATTAACAGCCCTGTCATAGTATACCATGGTGTATACCATTATATTAATATACTGTTATTTTAATATAAAATATAAGAAACTTACTAAGTTAATTTCCATGACAGTGATGGGAATTTAAAGTATCCCGTTCTCTAACTTAGTGTTTTGAGATTTTAATTTACAAAATAATATAGATTCTTATTTCCCAATGGTATAAAATCAGTGCAGTATAATCTATAAGATTATTTAATTCAGAAAAAGGCACTGATTAAATGTAATATGGCAATAAATCCCTAACTCTTTAGGAAGTTATTATTCTACCATCAAGAAAAAATAATTCCTCTTCAAATCCCACTGTCCACTTATAAAACCCTCTGCCAAACCTGTCTACCTTTATCTATTAATTCATTCTAATTGCTTACCCCACTTGCTCTCACACAGACCCCACCCTTATGTTTTCAGTAACCAGTACTTCACCCACCTAAGCTGACTTGTATGCTACCATCTCCCTTTATCCTCTGAATTCTCATCATCTACTTTCATCCATTTCTGGTAGCTTCAGTTCCAAAGTTATCAACTCACTTTGGTCTGTATTCATCTGAATACATCTTGAGAATTTGTGATCTCCAGGAAACACCACATCTCTAAGACCTCAAACTCTGAAAAAGTATGAGATTTAGCATCATGCAGATCAAGGCCCAAATCTCAGCTTTATCGTTTGCTCCTATGTTTCTAAACAGATTAATTTCTCTTTGCCTCGATTTCCTCATCTGGAAAATAATGAGGAATACGTCAATCTTACTGAGTTATTGAGAGAACTAACCAAGATACCACAAGAAACCGCCAGTGTCCGATATTCCCCCATTCCAGTCATCACTGTGATAATCTTCAGGGCAGGCACAATGTCTTGTAAAAAGACTGGGTAACAGAATGGCTCCTTATAAGTGGCTTTTGTGTGAAAGAACTCCCATCTTCACATCCTCTACTTCACATATGCTTGTTGGGTCCCAAAGGGCTTCCAGTTCCAATTCTCAGCCGTTGCTGATGAACCCTGAGGCTCCATGTCAGCAGGACAAAGTGCCCTTTCTCACATGTTTCATTTCTCTGGGGGGCCTTTAGAGTTCATTTCTGCCAGTGGACCTCAGCGAGGGCAACCCAGTTTGTTCTGCCAGGTTTCCTTAATTTGTAGTCTTATAAAGCAGAGGTTGGGTTCTCAAGGTCTTGCCCAAAAGGTATCAGATTTTTTCTGCTTATTGTCTATTCTTTCCACTGACGAGCTTTGCCTACTAGAACTGTCAGACAAGAAAGCCTGAACTGATTTTAAAAAAATGTCATTTTACACCCTTTCTGCACAAACTTGCCCTGTAAATATATGCCTAATTACTACTTTTTATTTGCATGACAAGGAAGGATTGTTCCAGTGGCTTCTTTCTGAACCAAGATCTCATGAAGATGTTCTTAATGCTGCCTGTGTGATTAGACATGTCCTCAATTGGCATGATATTTATGCTTTGATCGACAAATATATGGATAATATTATATTCTCTGTGCTATTTTAATACTGCGATGAGATTGGAAGTTTTCCTAAATATACAGATTGTAATTTAGAATTGCTAGACTTGTTCAGCTTTTAGTTTAATCATAAACAAAACAGTTAACAATATTTGCACATCCTATTTGATCCAAGCTAGAGCATACATTTAAAAAAATGGACACTTGAGTAGGTTATAATATATGGGCTGTCCTGCAGTTGACTGGTGATGGGCTTCTGATATTGCATCCAGAATGCTGGAATAATCAGCTAACTCTGTTTCTTGCAGATTCATGTGCATCTGGGCACATTCTGAGGGTTGCTTAGTGGACCTGCTAGGGAATATTTTCATGAGGAACCAAGAGCCTGGTAGAGAGAAAGCAATACCTGTTCTAGGGGCTGACAGCCAGCCTTGTTCCACTCTCCCTGATTATCACAAAGCCCGGGGGAGAACCATCTTCATGATATTTCATTCATGACACTTCTGTTTCATCATGGTGAAGTGATGCTCAGATTGTCTGGCTAGCTCCCTTAGGCTCCATGCCGGAGTTCTAAAGTCAGGGGGAATTAATACAGAGAGTCAAACAGTAGATGTCGCTGATATTCCTGTCCAAAGCTGAGGGCTTGGCACAATGCTATCTTTGTGGATTTCGCGCCAGAACAGCTGAAGTGGACAGCAAAACCATCTGTTCAGTGATGCAGGTAAAACGAGAGCATTTTACAAGGCTTCACTAGGCAACAATGATGGATGCAGCATATAGATTTTCTCCAGGATGTTGAGAGCTGTTGGTCAGGGCATTGTGCTTTTGACCTGAGGCTGTGTTTTGAATGTGGAAGAAGGCGACAGTTTTGAGCTACACAGAGAATATCTCCTAGATACACAGCTTTGAATCAGAGAGAAAGAACTGACGTTTCCAAAACCCATAAGGTGAGAATAAGAGGGAGTAAGACAGACAGACAGACACACAGATAGACTTTAAGATTATAATATTACCAAGCTGGTAGCCAAGGAAAGACATAATGAATAAAATTCTCCATTGCTCTTCTTTGAAATAATCGGATCTTAAGTATCTCTAGGAGTGAAAGCTCATAATCTTTTAGCAGAATTTGCTGGGGTATTTAATAGTACTTCAATATTTTCAGGGTTCTTTCCTATTAGAGACACTAGAGTGAGCTGTTTAGGAATGAACATTCTGGGGTCAGCCTGTCTCAATTTTCCTCCTGACCCTCTGTTGGTGATCATGACCAACACATTTAAATTCTGTAAGCCTTCTTCTCCTTATCTGTAAGATAGGAATGATAATAGTGTTACCCTCACAGGCATATTAAATGAAAATTAAATGAGACAATTACTTAATGAATTTGGCATTTACTAGACACTCCATGCACAGTTTTAATATATATAGTCAGTTCTTTAGACTGCCCAGAATTTTACTTTTTAAGTTCTTTTCACAGCAAACAGAAGACTTTGTTAACCTGGCATGACAGTGATAACTTTTGGGTCTTTTTAAAATTCTTTTTTTTTCCAAGTGGTTACATTATTTCACAGCTTATCAGCTGCGATCCAGTTCCACAGTTCATACCGAGGCAAAACTGCCTCTTCAAATATGGGAGTTGGGTAAGAAACTATAAAATCAGGACAAAGGATATGAAATTGCTATTTCCCATGTGCCTTATTTTGAGCTCGACACTATGAAATTTTGCCTGATCTTATGGTGCCAGATTCCTGTTTGGAATATTGTGCATTTTCTCACATTTTACAGAGCATTAGCTCGACTGACAATTTCACAGATAGTCCAGGCTAATGACATTGAATCCATTTCTTAGCTTGATTCACCAATTAAGTCAAGCAAATGATTCCTCCATTTCACTAAATAATTGTATAGTACAACAAAAACAACAACAAACTGTGGTCACTTAGAACCTACTTTGAAACCCTGCTTCTGCCTCCTTTTCTGAAAGCCTCTTGCTTACTCTTTCAGTTTGTGACCCCATGAACTGTAGCCTGCCAGGCTCTGCTTTCCATGGGGATTCTCTGGGCAAGACTATTAGAGTGGGTTGCCATGGCCTCCTCCAGGAAATCTTCCCAACCCAGGAATCAAACCCAGGTCTCCCACATTGCAGGTGGATTCTTTACCATCTGAGCCACGAGTATTCACCACCCAAGAATACTGGAGTGGGTATCCTATCCCTTTGCCGGGGAAACTTCCCAACTCAGGAATCGAACTGGGGTCTCCTGCATTGCAGGCGGATTCTTTACCAGCTAAGCTACCAGGGAAGCATATATATACATATGTATATATATGCACAGAAAAGCAAAGAAGTCAAAGAGCTATTTTATTCTTGGCTGGGGCTTTTGCTCTGAAATCCAGCTAAAGTAGAAATAGATAAGTTGGGCTTTATGAAGAGATAGCTAGCATTTTTTTTGGTGTGTGTTTTTTTTAAACTTTAAAAAATTTTTAAATTTATTTTTAAATTTATTTTTATTTTTAAATTTTATTTTATTTTAAAATTTTACAATATTGTATTAGTTTTGCCAAATATCGAAATGAATCCACCACAGGTATACATGTGTTCTCCATCCTGAACCCTCCTCCCTCCTCCCTCCCCATACCATCCCTCTGGGTCATCCCAGTGCACCAGCCCCAAGCATCCAGTATCGTGCATCGAACCTGGACTGGCGACTCGTCTCATACATGATATTATACATGTTTCAATGCCATTCTCCCAAATCTCTCCCTCTCCAACAGAGTCCATAAGACTGTTCTATACATCAGTGTCTCTTTTGCTGTCTCGTACACAGGGTTATTGTTACCATCTTTCTAAATTCCATATATATGCGTTAGTATACTGTATTGGTGTTTTTCTTTCTGGCTTACTTCACTCTGTATAATAGGGTCCAGTTTCATCCACCTCATTAGAACTGATTCAAATGTATTCTTTTTAATGGCTGAGTAATACTCCATTGTGTGGGAATGCAAACTGGTACAGCCACTATGGAGAACAGTGTGGAGATTCCTTAAAAAACTGGAAATAGAACTGCCTTATGATCCAGCAGTCCCACTGCTGGGCATACACACTGAGGAAACCAGAAGGGAAAGAGACATGTGTACCCCAGTGTTCATCGCAGCACTGTTTATAATAGCCAGGACATGGAAGCAACCTAGATGTCCATCAGCAGACGAATGGATAAGAAAGCTGTGGTACATATACACAATGGAGTATTATTTTTACTCCATTAAAAATAAAAAAAAATTATTTTTAATTGGAGGATAGTTGCATTACAATGTTGCATTGGTTTCTGCCAAACAACAACATGAATCAGCCATAAGTGTACATCTATCCCCTCCCTTTTGAACCTCGCTGGCCCACTCCACTCAGCCCTCTAGGTCATCACAGAGCACCAGGGTTGAGGTGTTAAGCTCCCTGTGCTATACAGCTTCCCACTGCTGCTGCTGCTGCTAAGTCACTTCAGTCATGTCTGACTCTGTGCGACCTCATAGACGGCAGCCCACCAGGCTCCCCCGTCCCTGGGCTTCTCCAGGCAAGAACACTGGAGTGCAGCTTCCCACTAGCTATCTATTTTACATATGGTAATGTATATTTCAACGTTACTCTCTTTAATTTGTTCCTCACCTCCTTCGCCCATTGTGTGTGGTTTTGTTTTTGTGCTTTTGTTTTGTTTGAAGGAAAACAAGTTCTGAGCTTCTCTCAGACTTGTGGATAGAAGAGAAAAAAGCTGAAAGAAAGAGTGAAAGGTGTGTGGCCCTACTCTGTGGTAGTAACCCTGGGCTTACCACCTTGCAGGCTTCATGGGGACGGTCTTCACCTGGCCTTACCTGTCCATGACAGATCCGTTAACTAGTGGCTTCTCCCTCAGAAATTCAGCAGTACATGCTCTATTTTGGTGGTAGAGTATTTTTCATTAGATTCAGATTCCTCCTTGAGATGAAGTAAGCAGGAGAGGTGTTGCACAGAAGTTTTTGTTTCTTTCCCCATAAGACAAAATTGTCTTTGTGTTCATTCTCATGTTAATTCTATGGAGTTAAAGGTCAAGTCTGTGATGAGTTAAGGGGGAGGCTATCTCTCTTTGTGGGAAAGAGGTCAGTAAACATCAGCAAGTTCTACATGCATCAGTTCAGTTCAGTCGCTCAGTCATGTCCAACTCTTTGTGACCCCATGAACTGCAGCACAGCAGGCCTCCTGTCCATCACCAACTCCCAGAGTTTACCCAAACCCATGTCCATCGAGTCGGTGATGCCATCCAACCATCTCATCCTCTGTTGTCCCCTTCTCCTCCTGCCCTCAATCCTTCCCAGCATCAGGGTCTTTTCAAATGAGTCAGCTCTTCACATCAGGTGGCCAAAGTATTGGAGTTTCAGCTTCAGCATCAGTCCTTCCAATGAACACCCAGGACTGATCTCCTTTAGGATGGATTGTTTGGATCTCCTTGCAGTCCAAGGGACTCTCAAGAGTCTTCTCCAACACCACAGTTCAAAAGCATCAATTCTTCCGCGCTCAGCTTTCTTTATAATCCAACTCTCACATCCATACATGACCACTGGAAAAACCACAGCCTTGACTAGACGGACCTTTGTTGGCAAAGTAATGTCTGTTTTTTAATATGCTATCTAGTTTGGTCATAACTTTCCTTCCAAGGAGGAAGCGTCTTTTAATTTCATGGCTGCAGTCACCGTCTGCAGTGATTTTGGAGCCCAGAAAAATAAAGTCAGCCACTGTTTCCACTGTTTCCCCATCTATTTGCCATGAAGTGATGGGACTGGATGCCGTGATCTTAGTTTTGTGAATGTTGAGTTTTAAGCCAACTTTTTCACTCTCCTCTTTCACTTTCATCAAGAGGCTCTTTAATTCTTCACTTTCTGCCATAAGGGTGGTATCATCTGCATATCTGAGGTTATTGATATTTCTCCCAGAAATCTTGATTCCAGCTTGTTCTTCCTCCAGCCCAGTGTTTCTCATGATGTACACTGCATATAAGTTAAGTAAGCAAGGTGACAATATACAGCCTTGATGTACTCTTTTTCTTATTTGGAACCAGTCTGTTGTTCCATGTCCAGTTCTAACTGTTGCTTCCTGACCTGCATATAGGTTTCTCAAGAGGCAGGTCAGGTGGTCTGGTTCATCTCTTTCAGAATTTTCCACAGTTTATTGTGATCCACATGCATCACTGGGGTTATTTTCAATTTTTTTTTAATTAAAAATTTTTTTGCTATATCATGCAGCATGTGGGATCTTAGTTCCCCAACCAGGGATCAAACCCTCACCCCACACTGCATGGGAAGCCTGGAGTCCCAACCAATGGGCCACCTGGGAAGACCCAATTTTCCTGAGCACATTCGGTGCACTATTTTGTGCATCTGGGATTAAAGATAGAGGTGGTTCAGTTCCTCTGAACTCTTGTCTGACTCTTTGTTGACTCTTTGTGACCCATGGACTGTAGCCCGCCAGGCTCCTCTGTCCATGGAATTCTCCAGACAAGACTACTTGCCATTTCCTCCTCCAGGGGATCTTCCTGACCCAGGGATTGAACCCAGGTCTCCCAAATGCAGGCAGACTCTACCATCTGAGCCACCAAAGTGTCTCCAAACTTAGCATCTTAAAACAACAAACATTTATTACCTCATACAGTTTCTCAGAGATAGGAATCTGGGAATGGCTAAGCTGGGGAGTTCTGGTTCAGAGTTTCTCATGGCATTGCACTCAAGATATCAGGGGATGCTGGAGTCATCTGAAGGCGTGGATGAGCTTGGGGAGTCTGCCTCCAGGAGGGTCACTCACATAACGGTCAGCTGGATGCTACAGTCTCTCACCACATAGACCTTTCTATAGTTTCCTGAGTGTCCTTATGACTTGGCTGCTGCTTCCTCCAGAGCATGTGATTCAAGAGGAGAGATCGAAGAGAAAGTCAAAATACATTTTATTATCTTAATCTTGTCTGTCACAAATCATCATTTCTGCCACACAGTGCTTGTCACAAGTGAGTCCAGAAAGAAAATAAAACTATCACTTGAAGGAAGGGCTATCAAAGAATTTGTGGACATAGTTCAAAACCACCACACCCTCAAATCTTTTATAATCCCTCCAGAAAGTTTCTGCAGTTGATCAAGATAAAATATTAAGTTAAAACCCTTAGGCCATAGCAAGTCAAGAATTTACCATCTCTTCTATTTTCTACTTTGATTAAGTCTTCTTGCTGTCTAGCTGCACTCACCAGACAGTATTAAACATTGTGAAATGGATACTATAAGTCAAATAATGCAATTGAAATCCTTTAATTATCAAGATAATTCCTATTTCCATAGAAAAGGACAAAAGAACTTCCTTCTCAGCTAAGGAGAACTTTTTGCCCCCCAATAATTCAAAGATTTGAGATTTCTTCTTTAAGATTTCCTCTTAAAGAGAGATTTTAAGATTTCTTCTTATTCTATTTGGCCCTACCTAAAAGAATCTCACTCAAGTGAATGTAAATGAGTGCGTGTGACTGTGTTTAGCCCGTATCATTTGGCATAGAACTAATATGGATACTTGGTTACCACTAAAGAGAGCTTATCCTCCCCAGAACGGTGGCATGTGTTCTTGTTTAGTTGCTCGGTCGTGTCCAACTCTTTGTGACCCCCTGGACTATAGCCCACCAGGCTCCCCCGTCCATGGGATTTTCCAGGCAAGAATACTGGAGTGGGTTGCCATTTCCTTCTCCAGGGGATCTTCCTGACCCAGGGATGGAACCCGAGTCTCCTGCATTGGCAGGCGGATTCTTTAGCAATAAGCCAATGGGGAAGCCCTAACTGTGATACATTGTTATACTAATGGCCCCCAACGAGTCATGTCTCTAATCATACGTGCCCTTGTGTGTCCTTTTCCAAGTTGGCTCTGGGGTTGTCCTCATGACTTACTCTGTCCCATTAAACATCAACAGACGTGCTGTAAGCAGAGGCTTGATGAGCATTTGTACATTGGGCCATGACATCTTGAAATTTGGCCACTGGGTTAGAAGTCTGGATTAACTATATGAAGAGGTCACATGGGAAAATTAAAGCACCTCTGCTGAAAGCCCAAACCACTGCTAACCTTGTGAGTGAGGCCATCCAGGAGCAGGCAGACTGTGAAGCCCCTGCAACTGATGGAGAACACAGGAGTGAGCCCAGCTGCCACCACACGGAATAGAAACAAGCCATCCCACATGGCCTGCTTAAATTATCACCCCCACGGAGTTGTGAGCAGATAAATTTCTTTGGGGGTTTTCTGTTGTGCAGTACTCATTAAATAATATGACCAGCTTCTCATATATTCTTTTTGAGATTCCAGAGTATCAATAACACAGGACACCCGTGTGATTTAATTATACATATTCCCAGAATCCAACAAAACTCCTATATGTAAAAGCAGTAACCTACCCTCTAAACACTGATTCTCTTATACAACAGTGATTCACAAGTGAAGCAATTTCCGCAAATCAGTGCATTTTAAACTCCAGGTCCAGTCTAAAATTGAGAGTAAAGAAAGACTGTTAGCATAATTTGAGGGAATAAAGTGGACAGGAGAAAAATAGAGAAAATATTATACAGAGAGAGTTTCTTGGTTTCAGCTTTTCTAGGCTGTCACTCAAATCTTCCAGATGTTATGAGACCTTTAAGAGAAGGCTCATAGGAAGAGGTTAATTGTTCTATTGTCTGCCCTTCCCTATAATCTTTCTGGAAGCCTGAAGGAGCTGGTCAAGACTCTACTGCAGAAAGATGTGCTTCCAGATGCTTCCTTCAGGAGACTGCTTTCTGGGGCCAAATCAGAAGCAATATATACTCTGCAGGTCTCGTGCTGTAACCTGGCTCCTTCTCATATGCTGAACTTGTATCTGATCATTTCCTGAGCTCATCTCAACTCACTTGCATTGTGAACTTCACTACTTTAGCATATACTAGGTGCTCAGTAAATGTTTTTCAATGAAGAATGAAATGTTTTTATTATAACGTAGTATTTTTCAACTATGACTTTTTTCTAATTGGGACACAACCTGACTTCCCATGTAGAAAAATGAAAGTTCTCAGTGCTGATTAAGAAAAAAATCAATAAAGAGGAAAAACCAAAGCAAATAAGTGAGATCAGCAAAACCACCAACACTGACCAATGTCTGTGTCCCTGGTTTAGATCGATGCTTCCTTGACCCTAGAAACAAATTCCAGCCTTTGGTACCCACTGAGGGTTAAGTAAGAGCTCTGCTGACTTCCTGTGGGGTTCAGGCTGCAAGGACAGCAGCTTCTCCTTTGGTCTAAAGCTTAAGAAAAAGTTCTCTTTATTTGCCTGAGGCTTCTCAGGTGACTCAGTGGTAAAGAATCCACCTGCCAATGCAGGAGACACATGAGATGCAGGTTCGATCCCTGGGTTGGTAAGATCCCCTGGAGAAGGAAATGGCAACTCACTTCAGTGTCCTTGCCTGTAAAAATTCCGTGGACAGAGGAGCCTACAGTTCATGGGGTCGAAAAGAGTCAGACACAACTGAGAGACTAAGCATACACATACCTATTCTGGATCCTAGGACACTTTCATTTTGAGGTTTAACAGGAAAATGTGACTTTCGATACAGGAATCTGTCCACGTTGTACTTTGTTCTCCAAATGTCCATTCCTAGGCATGTACTTGCTGGATTACCGAAACTACATCAGAGGCATAATGCTTGAATGGAATGCCAAACAAATACCCCTAGAGCTCTCTCCGCTCCTAAAAGGAACCCATGCACAGAAGAGACAAAGTAGGTGATGCAATATTTTATATTAACTGGAGTTTTGTCTCAAAATGCAAGAATTCTAGGTTGGGCTGTGTGAAAGAGTCCTTTTTCTCCTAATCCAGTGGGCCCAAGTAGCTTTTAGCCAAAGCAGGCAATGGGCTGTAATTTCGCTCATTTCCTATCATCTTCCCAGAATTTTCCAGTTGGTTGTATTGAGGTGCCACTTGTACTGCACCAAAGAAAGGCAAACGAAAAGCGAAGTTTAGATTTTACTTTAATACCTGCTGACTTGGTCTTGCCTAAATTTCAAATAGGTCTTCTTAGCGGCCACAGGGAAATAGGCACAGAGCTCCTCAACCACGAGTCCTTTGCGGCAAACAGCGCGCATATGTTAGTGTTTCCTGTCCACTCAGTGGACGCCTTTTCATGATGCTAATTAGCAGTATGCTCTATGCAGCCTAAGAAACTGAGAAAACTTCTATAATTGAAAAACTGCTTTAACAAGAAGTAGCAAACTCAGATATTCTATCAAGCTTATATCATACATATTTGCTAATGATTAAAGCTAAAGGTTTGCAGTTGGGAGGTTTTTAATTCTAAGTTTTGGCCTGGCATACAAAGATTAATCATATAGACCCATAGTATTTGGAACTAAGTCACACATGACTTGCAATGTCTTTGTGAGAAATGATGTAGGGTCTCTTTTAAGACTAAAGTAATTAAATTTGTTTTCAATATCCAGTTAACTCTAAGACTCTCAATATTACTATTGAGAAGATTTAACCTCAGCAATATTACAATTGCTAATGCTGTCTTTAACAAGAGATTGCTTATCTTATGCTAAAAAGAAAACCAACAGAAAGAAAAACGTCTAGTCAAAGCTCTGGTTTTTCCAGTAGCCATGTATGGATGTGTGAGCACTTCCCTGGTGGCTCAGATGGTAAAAGCGTCAGCCTACAATGTGGGAGACCCAGGTTCCATTCCTGGGTCGGGAAGATGTCCTGGAGAAGGAAATGGCAACCCACTCCAGTGTTCTTGCCTGGAAAATCCCATGGACGGAGGAGCCTGGTTACGGTCTACAGACTACAGTCCATGGGTCGCAAAGAGTTGGACACGACCGAGAGACTTCACTTCACTTTGTATGGATGTGAGAGTTAGACTATAAAGAAAGCTGAGTACCGAAGAATTAATGCTTTTGAGCTGTGGTGTTGGAGAAGACTCTTGAGAGTCCTTTGGACTGCAAGGAGATCCAACCAGTCCATCCTAAAGGAGATCAGTCCTGGGTGTTCATTAGAAGGACTGATGCTGAAGCTGAAACTCCAATACTTTGGCCACCTGATGTGAAGAGCTGACTCATTGGAAAAGACTCTGATGCTGGGAAAGATTGAAGACAGGAGAAGGGGACAACAGAGGATGAGATGGTTGGACAACATCACTGATGTAATGGACATGAGTTTGAGTACTCTCTGGGAGCTGGTGATGGACAGGGAGACCTGGTGTGCTGCAGTCATGGGGTCTCAAAGAGTTGGACACGACTGAGCGACTGAACTGAACTGATCCTTCTATAAGATTTTTATGTTATTATAATAACCAGTAGCTTTCAATCAAGTGCATAATAAAAATTTGGATGTAAGAGGATATAATATTTATCTTATATCCTCTTTTATATTGATATTTGTAATGATATTTATCAAGTTACTTGTTAAATAAGTAATTATTTAAAATGTGCTTTGGGTTGACTTGACAGAATTATATCCCATTCTATATAAACATTTTAATTGTAAATAAGCTATATTTCTCACTGAAGTAGTCTACTGAAAGACTTAAACAAACATCAAATTATCTAGTGTGTTTCTGTATCTTGTTGAGAGATGAGGGCACATTTATACTTCATT
Source organism: Bos indicus x Bos taurus (assembly GCF_003369695.1). NCBI lineage: Eukaryota > Metazoa > Chordata > Mammalia > Artiodactyla > Bovidae > Bos > Bos indicus x Bos taurus. Next base: position 108,841,830 of record NC_040079.1, on the reverse strand, counting down.
TGTATAAATGCCTTTTCTTTATTTTCCCAATTTATGCCAAAGAGAACATAAACATAAGATTTTGTGGAGTCAGATGATTCTGGTATTCACGTGTCTGTTTTCAGCTGATTAGAATTTTAAGGTGTATCAGAATGTATTTGTTTGGAATGACTGGACATGTTCCTGTTAAATTCACTGTAGCTTGTGTTATTGAATTTTCTTGTCTCATGATCTTTGTTTCTTTCCACATTAAGCCTACTAGGAAGAAAAGATTTTCTTCTTTATTTAATGTGGGTGCATTAAACCTTTGGGAATCCAAAGCTCTCTCTTCAATATGCATGAATACCTCAAAAGCCTGAATAAGATAATGTGGTTCTAAAAAGTGATCCCTTTACTCCCTTTTCAGGAGCATATAATCCATAGTCAGATAATGCATAATGCCAGATAATGGACCACATTGAGTCAGCCATGTTTCTAAATCCTTTGCTGACCTTAAAAACAATGTTTTTCTTAGAAAAAGTATTTTAAATGAGGAAAAATCTTCTAGTCATGCTGTTTTGTTGCCTTTTCTTCAGAAGGAGAAGAAAAACGTTGTCTGCTGTGCATGTTTTTTCCTCTTAAAGGGCTTTAGGGGCTATAAAACTTTAATTTGTAATTTAAAAGAATATATATATATATATATTCTTTACATATGGTTAAAACAGAGAAAGCATCCCTGGGAACTTGTGACATAAGGGTATGGTGGAATGTTAGAAAAAGCAAAGGCAAATTCAAGTGAAAGAAAATGCTAACCAATTTTGAACACAAGGAAAATGCTCTAAATTACAAATACGTCTTTTTGGCATAACATAAAGATCGTACTAAGTGTGTCTGGGTAGACTTAAAGAAACACATGATCATTTAGCGTGGCTTTGACTTCCCTCAGCTACTTACAGTAACATCCTGTTTAACACTGACATCAGAGAGCGATGCTGATAATAATGTCACAGTGTCAGGACAGCGGCATCCCACAGCCTGTAAGATGGCCCTTGTTCTTCCTCAAGGCCGTATTCTAGGCATTTGGCCTCCTTTGGTCCTTCTACATTTAATGCATGGTTTCATCTCTGGAAGCAATAAAGGGGAACTGCATGGTGAATTTAAGAGCAGTATTGTATTCCTGCAATGCTGTGAGGTTCTGGGCTTTGACCATCAAGCTTTAGAAATAATTTAAAGGCATTCCATTAGACATGTCCTTGTGCCTGAAACAGATTCCTGCTCATTGGACTTGGTAGATTACCTTAGAAAAAAGAGAGTTTTTGTCTAGAGAACTCATCTCTAGGAAAGAACCCCTTTTTAGGATTTCTTCTCATTTGAAACAAAGGTCGAGACAGTATCTTAAGATCTTTACAGCATTGTTTTCCAATTGAAGAACACAAGCCATAGATGGGGGGCTTCCTACGTGGTGCTAGCGGTACCAAACCCGCCTGCCAATGCAGGAGACATGAGACATGGATTTGATCCCTGGGTCGGGAAGATCCCCTGGAGGAGGGCATGGAAACCCATTTCAGTGTCCTTGCCTGGAGAATCCCATGGACAGAGGAGCCTGGTGGGCTACAGTCCACGTGGTCACAAAGAGTTGGACACGACTGAAGCAACATAGCACGCACAAGATCAGTTTAGTAAGTTTAATAGGCAGTGACAAGCAATTAAAATTAAAACATAAAATATAGTAGCGTAAGTGTCCCAGCTACCACAGAGAATATTAGCTAACTCTAATTAGCTAATAAGGGTTTTGCTTCAATATGCATAAGCATATGAATATGTTTAGTGGGTTGTGTGAAAAATGTATCTTTTATTGAGTTATGGTGAAAAACAGTCTTTAAAAACAAAACAGTGATTTATGATAATATGATTCTATAAATGTTTCGCTTTATGAAAGTTCAATGATTCAACTCAAGAAAATGGTCATCCTAATTGGATAGACATACACCTAAGTGGCAAGAGAGTTATAAATGTTGGTTTCCTGTTTGTAGAGAGTTCAATACCATAAAGAGTGCTATCAAAGTTAAGAAGTAGCAAAGAAAATGAAATACATTTTCTCAGAATGCACATTCTGTCTCCTGCAGACCTATAGAGTATGGCATTGGTTGTTCAGGATCTCACGAAGAGAAATGATCTTTTGGACAAAGTTCATTCTCCTTCTCGTTGAGGCGTCTAGAGACTGACTGGGAGTGATGAAAGGTTGAATGAAAAATTTTTACTTTCTCAAACAAGAATTTAAACGGCTCAGGGTTCACTGAGTGATCGTTTTCATTTCTTGTTCATTTTTTCTTCGCAATCTCATGACCTGTTTTCATCCAAAGTAAAACTTGAAAATATTATAGATTCTTTTTGAGTACTGGAAAGTGTAGGGCATTTACTCTTCTGAAATAACTTTAGAGTGGATCTTATTCCTCCTTGGTCACCCTGTTTTTTTCCATTTTGAAATCTGGATAGTTTCTTTGAATTACTGAGCATCCTGTGCACTGTTCAGGGGACATTAATGAGTCCTTTTCATCGTGGGTGGTCCCTCTGCATAGCTGGAGACCTCACTGAATTATCTATTGCTAGCAATAAACTAAAATCAGTTTTCACAGGCAACTCATCTTTATGTAAATCCTGTTATCTGATGGAGAAATGATTACTGACGTGGGACATGAATTCACTGGCTTATGCATTGCATACCAAGCAAATCTTACAACAAATTTAGAGAACTAGAAATGGTGACCATTATTTCATGTTAGCAATTATAAGACATTTTTTTACATTCAAATCAGTCAGGTATCTTATTATCCCAAGGTTCTTTCACTGTTTTCTTTTTCCTTTATAGTCACAGAATGAGGATTACAGTATTTCTCACTATACTTTATAATCCTACACAGTATCAGATTTGTTGAGATGTAAAAAAAATACACACTTGTCTTCATCATTATTCTTACATTCTAAAAATTTATCCTGTTGACCCTCATTTTCAAATTGCATAATAAGATAGTTGGTACAGACACTGATGCACTAATTGTGGCCAGGGTTCTTATTAGTTGGAACATCCATTCTGATTGGCAGAGCCCAGGCTGTGTTCTTTATGATATATTTTCAATATCTCCCATTTCTCTGCTCTCATTCTCACTGCAAACTTTTTGAAAAATCAGCTGACCCTGACTTTCAACAGGGGCTTTAGAAACACATCATCAAATAATGAAAGATTTTCAGGAAACAGAGAAAAGAGATAGCCTATCAGTATAACATAAATAAAAGATAAATTTAATGACATACGAAAGCAAAGTCCATATTAAGCAAAGTTCATATCACACGTTCACACTTTCTTTACCTCCTCTGTCTATACTGTTTGTCATAAACTAGAACACAGAATTACCATTCCTAAATATGATTAATAACACTGAGAAGTGAAATAAAATAGTGTGAAGAATCACCAAGGGAGAGATGGGACTGATCCAGACTCTGCTTCTACTTTTGAAGTGAAGTGAAGTGAAGTCACTCAGTCATGTCCGACTCTTTATGACCCCATAGACTGTAGCCCACCAAGCTCCTCCATCCATGGAGTTTTCTAGGCAAGAGTACTGGAGTGGGTTGCCATTTCCTTCTCCAGGGGATCTTCCCAGCCCAGGGATCAAACCTGGTTCTCCTGCATTGCGGGCAGATGCTTTACCATCTGAGCCACCAGAGAATCCCTGCTTCTACTTTTAGGCGGACAAAACCTAAAAACTCTGAGGTAAGTCAAGGAGTAGCGAGTTAAAAATCATCTGTTTTCTGCCTGACCGCACTGCTTTGTTTCAAAGATTTACCTCTTTTTTTTTTAAATTTTATTTTATTTTTAAACTTTACAATATTGTATTAGTTTTGCCAAATATCAAAATCAATCCGCCACAGGTATACCTGTGTTCCCCATCCTGAACCCTCCTCCCTCCTCCCTCCCCATACCCTCCCTCTGGGTCGTCCCAGTGCACCAGCCCCAAGCATCCAGTATCATGCATCGAACCTGGACTGGCGACTCATTTCATACATGATATTATACATGTTTCAATGCCATTCTCCCAAATCTCCCCACCCTCTCCCTCTCCCACAGAGTCCATAAGACTGATCTATACATCAGTGTCTCTTTTGCTGTCTCGTACACAGGGTTATTGTTACCATCTTTCTAAATTCCATATATATGCGTTAGTATGCTGTACTGGTGTTTTTCTTTCTGGCTTACTTCACTCTGTACAATTAGAGAAAAATCTGCCTTGGACCTGCCAGATCTCTGGCTAATATTCCCGCTTTCCCATTTTAGAGAAACATGCTATCTTTTACTATATTTTAATGATTATGGAAAACTAGTAATATCCATCTTGTCCCATGAAAACCCAATGCTCACTATGTTGGTATAATTTGGCAACACTGCTAATAAATGGTTTTTAAACATTTATTCCCCCTATATTTTTTTTGGTTGAAAACTGCCATGTGAAATTTGAAGTGATTGACAAACTAAGGAATTCTCTAAAAACTCACAAAATCATGTGTGGGGAAAAAAGAGATTATCTTCCGTTTGAGATAACAATTTCAAAAAGGTGACTGAGACAAAAAAAATTTCTTTCATTTGAATTAAATAAGGCACTGGGATTAGCAATGTCAATCTCATGGAAAGTGTTAACAAAATGTCTAATGATCACAGTAAGTCTAGATCTTCATTTAAAGATACTCAACCAGTAGTGATGGAAATGAATGGGATTATTAAAGCTTGATACATTTATTTCTTTGATATAATACATTTTCAGATACCTAGCATGGTGTGGGAAATGGAGAATGTCATTAACCAGACATAGTGATTAGGAGAAAGATTGCAAATAACAGAGATGGTTTTCACCCCTATCTGGTCCTTTCTAAGTAGAATGACTGGGAACGCCTCATTTCTTCACATAATGTCACTGCCTCTGTAGCTATCAAGGATGCACCTTTGGTTATAGACAAAGGGCATCCTCATGGGGGTGGTTCAGAAGACACTCAGCAGAGCTTAGGGCATTGCTTCTTTTGTAGGCAATGTGAAGGCAGCTATGGATTAAGGGCCCTACCAGTCAGTGGTATGAATAGATAATGTGGCTGGCTAATCAGATAGAAAACTTGTAGTGAGTCCTAGGATGACAATAATCAATCTCCAGGTGTTGGATCAGCCTTCCCTGACTCACTGGTAAAGGTAACAGAGAGGGAAACCCCCTTGTCTGATGTCTTCCCTAGGGGCCCTGTGACCTCAAAGTTTATATTTTATCATCTCCTATCCCTCAGGCCCATAGGGTCCTCATTTGTTGTCATTATCTTTCCAATATCTCATTAAGGCAAAAACTCTAGGCTCTGCTTTTCTCAGTGTTAAGTTTTGATTCTTAAGAGCTGTGGTGATCACCAGCTGGGTTCGTAGATATCCAGCTACCCTCTGTTTCAGGTGAATGATTTTCTTCTTCTTGGAAAATGCCACAATTGTGCTTCTTTGCATCCTGGTTTTCTTGAAGTTGGCCGGAAACTGGTTTTGCACAATGAACTGTGAATGTAAGTGATACATATCAATCAATGACTAATGGGAGTTCTTGCATATTTGCTCTGCTCTTCTTACACTTTGGGTAGGAAAACTCTGAAATGTGTTTTTCCAAGTTTCCCAGTGGTGTTATACTTCAGTTGCCTAGAGTGGTGATTTATTTGATAACGAATCCTTTATTGGATTTTTTCCTTCTCTATTTTTGTCTCACTTTCTTCTCTCCTTCTGGTGTTTCCTAGTATTGTCTTTCAAGCAAACTCTTTGCACTCAAATCCTCCTGGAGTTGTTTTAAAATATGCCCACAACCCTGAAACACTCTTTCTTCTCTAAGATGTAGCCACATTCTGACAATCTATGTGGACTTAGTGACTTGTTTCTAAACAATAGCATATGGTGGAAATGATGTTTTGTGGGTAGGGATAAAAGACATCATGGGTTACTCCTTGCTGTCACTCTTGGATGGCTTGTTCTGGAAGAAGCTAGCTGCCACTTTATGTGAACTCTTGAACAGTTCTCCAAACAGGTCTATGTGTCAGGGAATTGGGACCTCCTGACAACAACTGTGTGAATCAGCTATTAAACAGAAGACCCCCAGCTCTGGTCAAGGCTTCAGATGACTCAGAATCTTATTGCAATTTCATGCGAGGTCCTAACCTAGAATCACACAGCTAAAATACTTCTGGATTCTTGACTCTCAGAAATTAGAGAAGATAATCAATGCCTGTTTTTTAAACTGCTAATATTTTGTTGCACAGCAATAGGTGAATAATTCGCCTTGTCTCAGAGGTTGCTTTGGAGATGCATCAATGCTGTGAGGACTCTCTTGGTTGCATGAAGTGTATAAACTGAGACCAGGTATAAAATAGGGCCATGGCCTAAGTCAGTCTGACATGCGTTCAGTGGGTCTGTGGATCAACCTGTAGTTATTTATTGAAAATATATGTGCTTAATAGGATGGATATGTCTAGCAACTAAAGCAACTCTCCCGTTGATTCCTTGACCTTTGGAATAACATCCATTAGAGTGGGAAAGGCCATGTGAAAGCCCCTTTAACTGCATCTCATCATGCTATGCTATGCTAAGTCACTTCAGTCGGGTCGGACTCTGTGTGACCCCATAGACGGCAGCCCACCAGGCTTCCCCATCCCTGGGATTCTCCAGGCAAGAACACTGGAGTGGGTTGCCATTTCCTTCTCCAATGCATGAAAGTGAAAAGAGAAAATGAAGTCGCTCAGTTGTGTCCGACTCTTAGCGACCCCCTGGACTGCAGCCTACCAGGCTCCTCCGTCCACGGGATTTTCCAGGCAAGAGTACTGGAGGGGGGTGCCATTGCCTTCTCCGGCATCCCATCATACAAGGTCATAAATTAGAAGCATCCAAGGTAGACTGGTAGACATTAGTGCCACTTTCAAAAACTAAAAAGTGCAGATATTGCCCCTAAAAAACAAGACAGACCATGCTGAGTAGTAGTACACTTCCAAAAACTTAACAAAGTAATAACCCCAAGTACAGCCACCATGCCAGTTATTATATATTTATTAGAGGATGTCAGTACACTGCACACATTTTATGTGACTACTGACCTGACAAATCAAGAAAAAGGATTGGAAGCATTTCACGTTTACTTGGGATGAACAAACATAGACATTTATAGCCTTGTACCAGGGATATGTTGTCAAGTTATATAATGTGTGGAGTCTCTAGTGAACCCCCATAGAAGAATCACATTGTGGACCCCTTAGCATTGAGGAGTAGGGTCACGCTATATACAGCAGGGAAAATTTTCCCATTCAAAATCAGTTTCTGATGTTTCAGTTTCATTGAAAGAGATCTAATAAGTAAATATCATACAAGCTACTATAAAATCATAGTCTTTCAGAAACTTTTCAGAGGGATGAAAATGTAAGGCAATTCCAGTGAGTTAAATTCTAAAAAGAAATTAGCCCTTTTTAGGAGAGCAGATGCCTCTGCCTTGCTATTATCCCTGGGGCCATGGTGAGAGAAGCTTCCAATAGATAGGAGCCAAATTTTTAATGTACTTTTAATGCCTATGTGTAGATGGCAATGCGTGCTTAGATTTCTGAAAATCCCAGTGACAAAGCAAGTCCACATGGTCATAAAGTCTTTCCCTTTGGCCTTCCATTGTATGCACAGCAACGGTGTGTGAAATGTGAGGCCCAGGGAAAGAAAGCTGAGAGGTGTATCCTAGAGGTATACTGAGCCCTCATCAAGTGCAAGGAACCAGGTGGCTGGAGGCTGAGGGCAGAGCAGGAGAGTTGAGAGGTGGATGCAAACTTCAGCAAGCATAAGTCAATGGAAAACTGGGTCTAGGGAAGAAAGGTAGAAAGTTAGAAAGCAAAGAAGTCTTCCTAGCAATATGTAGTGCTGGCAGTTGTGCTATAAAGTAGAGAGAAACCTTCAGCATCTTCCTATGCTCAGGAAAGATCTGATCTCCCCATCAAAACATGTGAGCCAGTGGTGAATCAGACCCAATAAAAAAAGCCAATACAGTTTATTGTATATGTTGCATATAATCATGGATTATATTCACTCAGCAGCTCAGCCTAGTGGTTTCTCTGAGGAGTGTGTCATTTCCTAGAGTAATTTTACCTATATCAGTCCCTCCTGTTCCGTTTAGACATAGTATATGACATTTAGTTAGAACTTGCAGGATATATGAAGAGGCAAGACAATGTCACCCATAGTCAAGAGAAGAAAGAGTCAGTTAAAGCAGATCCCTCCATAACACAGATATTGGACTTAGCGGAAAAGGCCTTTAAAATACTTAGGAGGAAGTTTTAGAGATAAGGGTGGTGCAAGGGTTTTAAAACACCATCCCCAAATTCTTTGACACTCTTCATTGAGAACTAACTCTATTTCATCTCCCCTTGAATATGGAAGGTTTTTATCTGCTTCAAACATATAGTTAGAACTGAGTAAGGTAGAAGTGACCCTATGTAACTTACTGAGCCTATGTCAGAAAAAGAAACAAAATAAAAATCTTGAGATTCCTCTCCACTCCTTTTGTGATGCTTCCTCTGGCAGAAGCCAAATGCCCCATAAAAAGTTTGGTTACTGTCAGATTGTCATCCTGGAGTGGGCACATATAGGAATTCAGGTCAGTTGCCCTAACTGAGCTCGCAGGTAACATCCATCATCAACTGTCTGCTTTGGGTTGCCATCTTGATATCCAGTCCAGTTGAACTTTCTTATAACTGCAGTGCTAACTGATATCTTTCTAGAACCACATGTGAGACAACAAAAGCTGAGCCTTTCCTGAATTAGCATAAAATCATGAGCAAACTAAAATGATTATTTTCAGCTGCTAAGTGTGGAATTTATTATGTAGAAATAATAACCAGGACAGGTAGAGATGAGATAGGAGCAGTTGGAGAATTACAGCAGTGAAATGGAAACTGTGAGAGAAACAGGCAGATATTCTAGAAGTGAAAAGCATAATATAAAAAAAATGAACATTTATTTGATGGGTCTGGTAACTGGACGTGAGAAATGAGAGGATCAATTAAACTAGAAGATGAGTAAACAGAACTTATTTTAATGAAGCAAAATGAACACATATGTTATATTGTCTATGCCATTCCTTAGACTCAGAATTCCTCAGCAGGATTAAGTTCCAGTAACCTGGGGTGGTGATTTATCTGCTAATGCACCTTTTATTGTATCCTGGCCTTCTCTGTATCACCTCCCTATCTTCCAATAAATTACTTGCACTTGAATCCTTGTCCTAGGACCTGCATCTGAAGAAATTCAAAAATTATACATGTGTTATAAAAGGTGACAAAAATCCTAGGAAGTCAATTCTATTATAAAACCTTTTTATAACTTTTTAAAGTTGAGGAAATAGAATATTAGAGAGGTGAAGGAACTTGGCCAAGATCATATAGCTAGGAAGTATATGAAAAAGACATTAGTGCCTGCTCTTAACTATATTTGATACTATCTTTCATGGGGTAACATTATACACTTTAGAGTCCTCCCAACACATTGTCCCATTCATCTTTAGAACAAGTCAGTAAGATGGGCAAAACATACACTTTCACTCAATTTTTTTTTTTTAAATCAGATGAAGACACGAACTTAAAAAGAAAGTGACTTATTTAAACTCACACATAGATCTAGGGGCAATGTTAAGACCAGATCTGGGTCTTCTGACCTTTAGTTTAATTCCTTATCTGCTATACCATGTTACAGGACTACAAGTCAATGAAAAATACTACTATATACTTCAATTACCCCCTTGCTATTTCCTGAAATTCTTTTTAAAATCTAGAATGTTGCAGATGTAATCTTTGATCATATTTTTTAGCTCAAGATTTTTAGAAAATTCTAAGGTGACTGTTGCTTATGTATATTTAGCTATTCTCAAATATAACTAAGCCCTAGGGATGCATTTGTTAGAAATCAAGGACAAGGTGACAATGTTAATAATTTCAAGAGGCAATATGTGCAGTGATTAAACCCACAGTCTCTGGAGCCAGATTTCTTTCATTGGGAAAGTTATCTAACCTTTCTCTGCCTTTGTCTCCTTATTTGCAAAATGGAATCAACAATATCATTTACATGATTGGGTTGTGAATATTTGAAAAGTTAAAATACATGAAAAGCAGTTAGAATAGTACTTAATAATATTTCATTTTCTGTCCCATCCAGTTGAGTTTTCCATTCTTCAGGAATGGAGTTATGATGCAAAAAAAAAAAAAATGGTTTTTCTTGACCAGCTTTTTAATTTATATCTTGTCAGAGCAATTTTGAGGGGATATTTCCTTCTACCATATGATTTTAAAGGATGACATAAAATTAGAGTGGAAATTGGTAAAAATCTAAACAGGACATCAGATGCAGGACCAGGAAAAATGAGACACCACTAGATGGAAAGATGAATGTTAAACAATGGTGAACACTGTGGTGGGTAAACTTCCTTAATGGGAATAGATTTCTTTAAGTAAAAACAAGGTTAGAAAAAAGAGGTAATTAAAAGATGTACTCATGAACTTTGGGTAGAATGATGCAAAGAGGTCTGATGAAAAATAAGTTCTCTATATTCCTGCCATAGAGACTGGGAAGTTCACAATTCTACAACTACTTAAAAATGAATATGGACAAGGACTGGGGTGTGGTGTAAATCACAAAGTCAAAGATTGCTGGTGAGAGTATGGAAGATTATTTTCTTATTTTGAGTTTCCTTATGTGCTATAATGTGGATCGTGTAATTCAAATAGTTAAGAGCACAAAGTCCATTTAGAACAAAACAAAGTTTAGTGATAAGGTTAACTCGTTTACTTTAAGGAAGGATACACATTAGAATTAATCCAATGGAAATGACCAGAGTCACCAATTCCTCACACTGACTCCAAGTAAAAAAGTTAAATGTTCTCAAAAAGCTACTGCTTACTTAAAAGAAATCTTTAATGTTACCCTAAGACCATAATCATTAAACCTTATGGTAATGGAAGAGGTGATGGTATACATTTATACAAGTATTAATACAAAGTTCATGCATCAGAGAATTTATTAGGTCAGTTTTAATAAATATTATTCTCAAAGATGCCTAATGTCTTTTTATATTTACAAAAATGCTTACATAAATAAAACATTCCAAACTTGTTTAAAAAGTAAGCAGATTTGCTTAAAATTAATTATTGTAGAGATTTATTAATACTATACTTGACAAAGTTAGAGGGGAAACTTCGAAAGATTAAAAAGCAGTTTTAGAAAGATTCCTATATGATTATGGTAAACACATGCAGAGCTTTTGAAATGAGAACTTTGTCCTTTTAAATAAAATGGCAAGTTAATTGTTCTTAATAATATGCCATGGGGAACCATTGACTTTATCTGTGAAGTTTAGTAAGCAAGAATTAAAGTGATGAGTATAAAATTTCTATTTTGACAAGCAGTGATTACAAAGTCAGTCCATGAACTATTGTAGGAGAGCATAAGTAACACAAAGAGGGTAACCCATGATATTAGTAAGTTTACTCATGACATTCGCATTAGAAACTAACACTGTGTTTGGCAGAGCTTATGCATAGCTCCTTAAGAGAGTGCTTTTGTTGCTGTTAAGCAACTACTGTATTTTTAAAACACCATACAAGAAGATAAAGTCAATACTGATTCTGAAACTGAACTGGACAGAGACTGGAGGATGGCATAAATGAAAGTCAATGACTGCTGGTGAAATCGAGGGAGATTATTTTTCTTATTTAGAGTTTTCCAATGTTCTCTATTGTGGTATGTGATTAAGAAGCCAGATCTTCAGGCAGTTGCTCATAAAGTATGAAAGTATACAGGTAGCCTATAGGAATATGAAAAGGTGTTCAACATTGCTAATTATTAGACAAGTGCAAATCGAAAGTATGAGATACCACCTCACACCAGTTAGATGGCTCTCATCAAAAAGTCTACAAATAATAAATATTGGAGAGGATGTGGAGAAAATGGAATCTTCCTACACTTCTGGTGGGAATGCACATTGGTGCAGCCACTGTGGAAAATAGTATGGAGGGTCCTCAGGAAACTAAAAATAGAATTATCATATGATCCAGCAATCCCACTCCAGGGCACATATCTGGACAAGATTATAATTTGAAAAAGATATATGCACCTCTATATTCATAGCAGCACTATTCATAGTAGCCAAGACATAGAAACAATTTAAATGTTCATCAACAGAAGAATGGATAAAGAAGAGATGGTACATATATACAATGAAATCCTCAGTTCAGTTCAGTTGGTCAGTCGTGTCCGACTCTTTGTGACCCCATGGACTGCAGCACACCAGGCTTCCCTGTCCATCACCAACTCCTAGAGCCTACTCAGACTCATGCCCATCGCGTCCGTGATGCCATCCAACCATCTCATCCTCTGTCGTCCCCTTTTCCTCCGGCCTTCAATCTTTCCCAGCATCAGGGTCTTTTCAAATGAGTCAGCTCTTCACATCAGGTGGCCAAAGTATTAGAGTTTCATCTTCAGCATCAGTCCTTCCAAAGAACATTCAGGACTGATCTCCTTTAGGATGGACTGGTACTCAGCCATAAAAAAAATGCTATTTGCTGCAACACGGATGCAACTAGAGATTATCATACTAAGTCAGAAGAACAAATACTACGTGATTTCACTTACATGTGAAGTCGAAAATACAACACAGATGAACCCATCTGTGAAACAGAAACACAATCATGGACAGAGAGCACACTGGTGGTTGCCAAGGGAAGGGGCTGGGAGAGGGATGGGGTGGGAGAATGCAGCTAGTGGACATAAGCTTTTATATGTGTATATAATGCATAAACAACAAGGTCCTACTGTATAGCACAAGGAGCTATGTTCATTATCCTATGATAAACCATAATGGAAAAGAATATTTTTTAAATGCATATATATTTTTTAATATAACTGAGTCGCTTTGCTGTACAGCAATAATTGTAAGTCAGCATTGTAAATCAACTATACTTCAATTTTAAAAAGATAAGTATACAAGTATATAGTCCTATGGGACTGCAAACCTACACCTCACTGGCCACCACTTCAAGGAGTCCCACAACTGGGGCTTCAAACGAGCATAGACGCTCCTGTCTCAAAATTCCTGCAAGCTGTAGTGAAGCAGAGGGAGGGTGCAAAGATGCTGTGCCCTAGCCTCTGGTTCCCAAGAGCACATCCATATCTACAGGGCCCTACAGCTGTGCCTGCTCCTCAGGCCAAAGCTCCAGGACCAGCAAAGAGGATGCCCTGGCAGAAATACCAGAGGGTGCCTCAGACTACCCTCCATACACTGCCTCAGGTGGTAGCCTGCCAAGAGCCACCTTGCAAATTGCTACACTCCCATGGGACCCAGTGGCTCAGCGGTGAACAGCCTGCGATGCAGACAATGGGGGTTGGATCCCTGCGTGGGGAAGATCCCCTGGAAGAGAAACTGGCAACCCACTCCAGTATTCCTGCCTAGGGAATTCCATGGACAGAGGAGCCTGGCGGGCTACAGTCCATGGGATGACAAGCAGCTAGACACGACTGAAGCAACTAAACAACGACAAGGGACGACCCAGGCTTGGACACTCTGATGGTCACCAGAACCAGTAGATCAAGGAGTGGGCCCTGGGCAGCCGGTAGCGATGGGGGCAGCCAGACGCCTATAAAAGCGTCAATCTGGGGATCCTGGCCCCTGGAAGCGGTGCAGGGACAGTGAAGAAGGCTGCTGCCGGTCTCCGCCGGAGAGTAGGTCCCCAAATGCCTGTTCTGTCCAAAGCCTGCCAACCAAACAGCCAAAGGAGGCTCTCCCACACCGAGTCCGGACACCCTGGATTGGCGCTTTGCCCTGGGCTTTGGAGCTGGTGAGTTCCTGGGTGCGCGGGCAGCGTGAGCCCTTTAGGAACCCTCCACACTGTAGCCTCGTGGGGCTTGTGGACCGAGCCCAGTTTGTTCTCAGCGCTAGATATTTTGGGGTCTCGCGGATGCCACTTTTAAAAGTGGGAGTGCATGCGGTGGGGTTGAGACCCTTTCCTTCACTTCTCAGTGAGCAGTCATGGGTCTACACCCGCGGGGTGGGGAAGGTGGGACCGGTGGCCGTGCGGTGAGATTGTGACGGAGCCTCTCTCACCTGCTTCCGTGTGGACCTTCTCTCCTTCCCCTGGATTCGAGGAGTGGCTCAGCCAGTTTTTTTTTTTTTTTCAGAGGACGTTTTTCCATATGTAGCTGTAGACTTGATGTGTTTATGGGAGGAGGTGCATTCAGGGTCCTCTAAGGTCTCCATTTTGAACCGAGAACTTATAAATCTCTTAAATGAAATCGTAAATCTCTTAATTGAAGCCAGTATCCACATGAGGGGCTTCCCAGGTGGCGCAGTGGTAAAGACTCCGCCTGCCAATATAGGAGATGTAAGAGACACCGGTTTGATCCCTGGGTTGGGAAGATCTCCTGGAGAAGGGAACGGCAGCCCACTCCAGTATTCTTGCCTGGAGAATCGCATGGACTGGAGAGCCTGACAGGCTACAGTCCCATAGCAAAAAGTCCCACACAGCTGAGCGAATGAGCACCACGCATCTACCTGAGACCTGAGGTATACTGATAAAAATTATAATTTTAACCTCTAGTTCTTCTGAATCATTGACAAAAAGGTCTTCTTTATTTCCAAAGCAAACAGGAGTAGGAAACAGCTGTAACAAACTGAGAAGTGTATCGTATTATGGGTTATATATCCTAATTTCCTTCATCATCAGGACTCATGATAAAATGATTATATTATTAAAGGAGTCTGTCACACTAACTCCATGAACCTTTGCCCAGAAGTTGACTGTTTCATAAGTGAAATCAATAAGCTGATGAGAGCATTGTTGTTCTTTCAGTTCAGTTCAGTTCAATTCAGTTGCTCAGTCGTGTCCGACTCTTTGCGACCCCATGAATCACAGCACACCAGGCCTCCCTGTCCATCACCAACTCCCGGAGTCCACCCAAACTCAGGTCCACTGAGTCGGTGATGCCATCCAACCATCTCATCCTCTGTCGTCCCCTTCTCCTCCTGCCCCCAATCCCTCCTAGCATCGGAGTCTTTTCCAATGAGTCAACTCTTCACATGAGGTGGCCAAAGTATTGGAGTTTCAGCTTTAGCATCATTCCTTCCAAAGAAATCCCAGGGCTGATCTCCTTCAGAATGGACTGGCTGGATCTCCTTGCAGTCCATGGGACTCTCAAGAGTCTTCTCCAGCACCACAGTTTAAAAGCCTCAATTCTTCAGCGCTCAGGTTTCTTCACAGTCCAACACTCAAATCCACACGTGACTACTGGAAAAACCGTAGCCTTGACTAGACGGACCTTTGTTGGAAAAGTAATGTCTCAGCTTTTCAATATGCTATCTAGGTTGGTCATAACTTTCCTTCCAAGGAGTAAGCGTCTTTTAATTCCATGGCTACAATTACCATCTGCAGTGATTTTGGAGCCGAAAAAAATAAAGTCTGACACTGTTTCCACTGTTTCCCCATCTATTTCCCATGAAGTGATGGGACCAGATGCCATGATCTTTGTTTTCTGAATGTTGAGTTTTAAGCCAAGTTTTTCACTTTCCTCTTTCACTTTCATCAAGAGGCTCTTTAGTTCCTCTTCACTTTCTGCCATAAGGGTGGTGTTATCTGCATATCTGAGGTTATTGATATTTCTTCCGGCAATCTTGATTCCAGCTTGTGCTTCTTCTAGCCCAGCCTTTCTCATGATGTTCTCTGCATATAAGTTAAATAAGCAGGGTGACAATATATAGCCTTGACGTACTCCTTTTCCTATTTGGAACCAGTTTGTTGTTCCATGTCCAGTTCTAACTGTTGCTTCTTGACCTGCATATAGGTTTCTCAAAAGGCAGGTCAGGTGGTCTGATATTCCCATCTCTTTCAGAATTTTCCACAGTTTATTGTGATCCACACAGTCAAAGGCTTTGGCATAGTCAATAAAGCAGAAATAGATGTTTTTCTGGAACTCTCTTGCTTTTTCCATGATCCAGCGGATGTTGGCAATTTGATCTCTGGTTCCTCTGCCTTTCCTAAATCCAGCTTGAACATCTGAAAGTTCACGGTTCATGTATTGCTGAAGCCTGGCTTGGAGAATTTTGAGCATTACTTTACTAGTATGTGAGATGAGTGCAATTGTGCAGTAGTTTGAGCAATCTTTGGCATTGCCTTTCTTTGGGATTGGAATGAAAACGGACCTTTTCCAGTCGTGTGGCCACTGCTGAGTTTTCCAAATTTGCTGGCATATTGAGTGCAGCACTTTCACAGCATCATCTTTCAGGTTGAAATGGCTCAACTGGAATTCCATCACCTCCACTAGTCACTCAATTGTGTCCAATTCTTTCATGACACCAAGGACTTTTGTAGTCAGCCAGGCTCCTCTATCCATGGGATTTCCAGGGCAAGAATACTAGAGTGGGTTGCCATTTCCTCCTCCAGGAAATCTTCCTGACCCAGGGATTCAACCTGAGTCTCCTGAATTGGCAGGTGGATTCTTTACCAGTGAGTCACTAGGGAAGCCAGATGAGAGTATGGCCACATGCATAACATTTTAATAACTTTTCAAAACTTCCACTTGAGGGAATAACTTATGATCTATTGTTATCTCATTCTCCAACGAGAAGAATCAAGAAAGTGAAGAGCAGATTTTTCAAGAGGTAGGATTATCTTACGAAAACGTTCCATTCAGCGTTTGTGACAAGGAAGTGCAGCATCTGTCAAAATGGTTCCCATTTCTTGGTTTTAAGGAACTGTGATTATAAACATGGCAGTGAAAGTCAAACATTATGGTATGTTTAGAGGCTGAAGGCAAAATTCCTTGAGATTATAATGATATCTTACTGCATTCTCTCTGAAACACTCTGGCATACAAGGGAGCAGATTCTGTAAATTAGTAATTGACAAAACAGCATGGCATGTTCCTTTTTCTCACAGTGTTCCTTCTAGAATTTGTCTCGATAGAACCATGTGTCCTTCATGATTGTAAGATAATTTTTTTTTTTTTTTGGAAGATGTGCTTTAAATTTTTAGAGTGACTCTAACAAAATGAGTTTTCTTATTATCAGGACAGGTTCAAAAGCCTCTTGAGAAGGAGTTTATTTAAACGAATGTCCAGTACAACTATACATGACATGAATTTCCAAAGAATATTCAGGGCATTCATATCATGAGGAGGGGGAAAGGGAGAGGGGAAATATCATGAAGTAATTTTATCCAGATTTAACCATTGCACCAGTTCCCCTAAGATCAAAATATAATTTTCTTTTGTTCTAAAACTGAGCTTTGCAAATTGAGTCTGTATTTTCGGTGACACATGGCAAAGTTCAGAAGAACCCAAAGCTGCTTGATAAATAGTGTTCATTTTATTATAATATATGTCTCTAAAATGTTTCATGGTAAACATTTTAATAACAACACAAATAATACAAATATGGATAAATAATTACTGGAATACAAAATTCTCATGATTAAGCAGAGTCTCTTTGGACTGGGCCATTAGAACCAACAAAGGGAATGTAAACATATTTTTTGCCATTTGTGTTAATTACATTGAAATGCTGTGGAAGTGATGTTCTAAGGAAAATAGACATTTGATGAAGGATTTGAGCATGTTCACTCTTGTGATCACCAGAGATAATATTTAAAAATGGTTGATAGCTCAGATACAAAGTATCAAAAAGGAACTCAAATGAATAGGTATTGTATTTACATAATGAACTACTTAGTAACTGTTTGTATAACTTTAGTCCTCCTGCATATGGTGCAGTCATCATCTCTAAGTTCTGAGATCTATCCCATTTTATCAGGGAAGATATTTTAGGAAATACAGAACTATGCCTAGGGAACTAAAAATCAAGTCAATTTTATTGTCAGTACTGATTTAACCTCGGCTTCTTAGTTCTAGTACATGGGCTTCTGTTTTTTTCCTAGATTTTAAACACATACTTATAAAAAGTTCTTATTTTACTTTTTATTGCCTGAGTCCTTTATTTAATGTCTTCCTAGTTTCCTAGCTCCTAAAAGGAAGGGTCCATGTATTACTTTCTAATTACCCTTCTCCAGGCTTTTTCTCTCTACTATCTTTTCCCCTCTTTGTTTTCATGAAATGTTCATTTCACCACTGTATAAGTTATCTCTATCTTCTAGCAGGAATACATTGTACTAATTGTATATTCCTGGTGCTGATACAGATCCTTGTGTGTGTGTGTGTGTGTGTGGTGCATGTGTATGTGCATGTGTATGGTAGGTTTTTAATCAACTTTTTCTTTCTAAATGAATGTATCAGTCTAGATCTACTCTCCCTTATTAAACAATACAAGTATGGTCAAATCCATCATAAAACAATCTTCCTTTTGGTTAAATGCATAAAAGGAGCCCCAAAGAATGTCTAAGTAGTCTTTCACATTAAAATGTCATATTCCAATATGTACAGAGTCCACAGTGATGGATGTTCAAAACTGGATTCTCTGACTCACTCAACTCATCTCCATGCTTTTGTCTCTGTCTTTGATTGTTAGACCTGTACATTCCTCACCCATTGTTTATCTGTCCGCCCCTAGAGCTCCCTGTGCTTTTTAGTATTTTGGTTCCTCCCCCAAAGTCTATCTTCTAGCCTGGGTTGTTTGTCATCCTCAGTCACTTCTTAGTCTATTGTTGAATAGGAGGGTGGGAGAGAGTGTTTTCAGATCTTGAAAACCAAGGGAGAAGGAGCAGAAACTTCCCTGATGTCATTATCAGAGAAGAATCTGAAATAGTATCCCTTTACTCTTGCAAATAAAGTTGTCATTTATTACTTTATTATGTTAATTAATAAAAGTTCTGGTGATATAGCATTAAAAGTATCTACCTTTCCTTAAGGAAGTAGTCTCTTATTTACTTTTTTTTTCCATTATGTTAGAAGAATAGCTTTAATCCACCTTGGATTGCATTACAAAAGGCATCCTTTATAACCTCCTTTTATAACCTTGATCTCTAGAGTAAAGGTTTTTACTCTAGCAGTTGTGGATACAGGCTATAGAAAATAGTTCAGAAGGTGTGCGGTGGGCTTTTGGACTTGCTTTGTCTTACTACTGATGAAAAGAAAGTGAAGTTGCTCAGTCTTTGTGACCCCATGGACTGTAATCCCAGCCATGGGATTTTCTAGGCAAGAGTACTGGAGTGGGTTGCCTTTTCCTTCTCCAGGATGCTATCAACTTGTATGTTTTAGTTTGCTTGACTCTTACTTTACAAACTTCACAGATGGCAACTGCTTATATGGATACAAAATTTTACCTGTTAACCATATTTTACAATGCTATGCTGTTCTTGGCTAGGCTTCCCTTACCTGTAACTGGATTTCAGTCCATTCCTGTTCCTGCCATTGACTTTAGCCTTGACCTGTTTTATTTTGTTGTTTACTCACTCAGTCCTGTCTGACTCTTTTGAAACCCCAAGAACTGTAGCCCACCAGGATCCTCTGCCCATGGGATTTCCCAGGCAAGAATACTGGACTGAATAGCCATTTCCTTCTTCAGGGGATCTTCCTGGCCCAGGGATCGAACCCGTGTCTCCTGCATTACAAGTGAATTCTTTACCACTGAGCCTTGGGGGCAGCCCAGCCTTGTCCTAGTGGTTGAATATATTTTTCTCACATGGCTTTGTGTACTTCTACAGCATCTAATCTTTTGGTGCAAGATAAGTTCTCAAGGGGAGAAGGGGGTTGGGATGAATTGGGATATTGGGATTGACATATGCACACTACTGTGGATAGAGAACTAATGAGATAACTAGTTAAGAACCTATTGTGTAGCACAGGGAACTCTACTCAGCGCTTTGTGGTGGCTCAAATGGGAAGGAAATCCAAAAAACGGGGGAAATGTGTGTACATATAACTGATTCACTTTGCTGTACAGCAGAAACGAATACAACATTGTAAAGCAACTATATGCCAACACAAATTAATAAAAAATAAAATATTAAAAAGAAAACTACAAGTGGATTTACCATATAACCCAGTAATTAAAGATTTGGGCAGTTTTCCTGGAGAAATTAAAATTTATTTTCACATAGGTTCTAAGAAAAAAAGTTCTCAAAACAAGAGAATGAAGACATTAAAAATAACCTGGTACATGCAAATACATAACCCAAACTTGTTTTCTTATAAACCAAGTTTGAATTCTTTGGTGACGGTAGTGGGCAACATGTGTCTGCAACCTTGGAATAGAAGTAGATTTTGAACTCAGCTGATGCTTTCTAAAGTCCATTTTTTTTCTTTCTTCTTGACACAACAATCAAAAGTGATGAAACTATTACTTCTGTTGGAAACTGTTTTTATGTGATTAAGTGAAGATAGTTCTCCCCTTTCTGGCCATGGAGGGACAGGGAACATGGCATAGACCAGGCAAGTCAGAATAACCTATCTTATCTCCCTGGCCACTTTGTTCAGTGATAAGCATATGAGCTTGTAACTTATTCAGGCTGATCAGAGCCTCTCAAGGTTTTTTGTTTGTTTTTGGTTTTTGTTTTTTAGCTTAGAGTTGTTAGGGAAGGCTCTAAAAAACAAAAATCCATTAGCCTATAAGTGTGAAATATAGGGGTTACCACAGACGATCATCTTATTTACTTTGAAGAAGCCAAAGAGAAAGCCAGCAGGAACAGAAAGTTCTAGGAGATGGCCAAAGAGGCAGTACCCTCTATCTAGCCATGCTCGAAACCCCAGAACCTGGCTCCTTTGCTTTGGCCACCCAATGCGAAGAGCCAACTCACTAGAAGATACCCTGATGCGGGGAAAGATTGAGGGCAGGAGGAGAAGGCGATGACAGAGGATAAGATGGTTGGATGGGATCATTGATTCAATGGACATGAGTTTGTGTAAGCGCTGGGAGATGGTGAAAGGCAGGGAAGCTGGGCGGGCTGTAGTCCATGGGGTTGCAGAGTTGGACACGACTGAGAATCTGAACAACAACAACAATGGTGTGAATTAATGCACAAATGCCTTTCCTTCCCAAGAGAGCTTGAGTGGCAATTAGTGAGTCAAATTTGACACTGTAACACAAAAATTGAATAATTTCTTTTAAATCTGAAACCAAGAATTTGTCTCGTTTCAGATAAAAGATAATATAGGAGACATGTATTTGTATTTGAACTAGCTAAGATAAAGAATTCAACATAGCAACACAGTATAGGCAGATAAAAAATATTTTTTCAAGAGACTAATACCACAACCACACAAAAAAAGTATTTCTGTATGCATTTGGTTAGGGACTCCACTTATTACATAACCAAGAAAATGGAATAATTAACTTCATTTGGTGGGGCAGACTAGACAGGTCTAGATATTCAGATGCGAATGGGCAGGAAGGTGGAGAAATACAAGGAAGAGAGAATGTGGAACCAGTTAGATATTAGTAGGAAATTCTAGTCTATTACTTGGACAATTACAAAACTCTCTTTTATTGGCCATAATGGCTTTCAATATGTCCTATGCCCTATGCACATCAAATATCTCTATTTCTTGTAACATGTCTGTATGTATTATTAATTCTACTTTACAAGAAGGAAACTGAGGCTTAGAAAGTTGGTAAAGGCCATAGAGTTAAAGAATAGAAGTAAAGTTTGAACTCATAGCTTGATTTTAAAGTCCAGTGTTTTCTTTGCTTCTTGATACACCAACCTACTCCCTTGGAACAGGGACACCAGAGAGTGCAGTGACTGTCAATACATTGACCTCATCAGGTTCCAGCAGATCTTGAGGTGGGCAGGAAGATGATTGAAATGGCAGTCTTGCTTTTGGATATATCCTTTAATTAAAATAATATATCTGCTGAAGGTGATGAACATAGTTTGCTAGCTTAGGCAACAGACTGTGGAGCCAGGCTTTCTGGATTCAAATTATGGCTCCAGCCATCTCTAGTTGTGACATCCTAGATAAACTATTTACCTCTTTGTGTTTCAGATTCCCTATTTTTAAAAAGGGGCTATTAATACTATATGGGCTTCCTAGGTGGCCCTAGTGGTAAAGAACCTACCTGCCAGTGCAGGAGATGTAAGAGATGCAGGTTGGATCCCTGGGTCAGGAAGATCCCCCGGAGGAGGGCATGGCAACCCACTCTAATTTTCTTGCTTGGATAAACCCCATGGACAGAAGAGCCTGCTGGGCTACAATCCATAGGGTCACACAGAGTTGGACACAACTGAAGCGACTGAGCATGCATGTATTAATACTATATACCTCTTAGGACTGTTATGAGAATAAAATATGGTAATGTTTGTGAAGCCCTTCAATAGCATTGGGTGCATAGTAAGTGCTACATAAATGTCTATTAAATAAAATAACTTTATTATTAATTTACAGAAGGTCTAAGTATTGTGTTTTAATATTAGAGTATTTTTTACCTTTGAATTGGTTCCTCCATGTGAGGATTTGTCAAATTTGACATTATTTTCTTTTCTGTTTTTAAATGGTAGAGGTACGTAATTCTTTCTTTCTTTATTTTTTGGACACTATTTTCATTTTGGCCTGGATTGTACTTTGATGTGGGGGCTGACCTGTGTATTTCAGGATACCGAGCAGCACCCCTGGTCTCTACCCACTAGATGTCAGCAGCACCTCCCCCATGTGACGGCTAAAATTATCTCCAGACACGGACCAATTTCCCAATCGCGATGGCGAAATCATCCCCTTTGAGAATCCTTGCTCTCCGCGTAGGAGTTAAAAGCTATAAACCTCGGGTTTGTATACCATTATTAGCACTGACCAAGTTATAAAGTGGAGCCAATGACCACTATCACTGCTACTACTACAGACGTTTCAAAGTCAAAACTCAGTACCTTGTTAGAGAAGTTCTTGAAGGAATAAGATCTTGTCGCCAGTTTGCTATAAAGCCTGCAGAATTTCACCACCCTTTGCTAAATATGGCTCTTTCTGTATTCAGTGTGCTCTGGTCTTGCCCTGTCTTTGTGCGTTTTCCCCGGGTGCCCTTCTCTGTGCAGCGCTGCCGCGTGTCTACCAGTAGGTGGTATCCATGAATAATAGGATCCACAGCCTTTCCTTCGCAGGCGTGCTCAGATTACCTCTTCCACCTGCTGCGCCGAGCTCCCTCCGTAGGGTATCCTACTTCTTTCCTCTAACTTGCGGAGGCGGGGTGGGGGAAGGGGAGGAGTTTTCAAACAGAATTTTGCCTTTCCTTATTGTGAAGGAGGTTTGCCACACTTTAAAGAGCAGCAGATATTATGTATGAGTAACTCTACGATATGAGTTGGATGCCATGACTTGTAAGCAGAATATCAGAGGCAATTCTTTGCTGGACATTTAGAATTCTGCTACTTTGGGTATCCAGATTGTGTTATTTCAGTCTTCTTCACTGACCACGAATTACTGTATCCACAGTTCCATGTGTTGGTATGGGGACTGGCTTAAGAAGACAAAAAAAGAAGACTGAATAGTACTTTTACCTACTGCATTTTAAATGCCCATAAAAGCACACTGTCTCCTCTATTCATATATCACAGTCAGACTGTTAAGACACTCCAATTCTAGTAATGAATTATAAGCTTATAGAAGTAAATCGTATGCCATTTTCATTTTCATATGTCACAGGATATTTAAAGGTTTCAAATTTCAGAAAGATGTATATTAGATAGTAACATTATAGTTTATAAAATTTTAGTATAGTACATTTTAGTCCTTTCTTATGCAACAATCTGAGTCTACCACATCTGCCTTCTCTGGATTTTAAATTCTGATTCTTCATTCATCATCATGGAGGAAGCTACATTGCCTTTATTACATGGCCTGAATAGATCAGACTTGCTCTTTGGAAAATGGATACAGGAAAGCTTCAGAAATAACGTTGTCATTTATGAGCCAAAAAGGCAGAATTAAAAGCAAACATTTTTCTGGGAAGTAAAGTGAGGATTAATCTTCAAAGAAAAGTTGAAGGGTGGCTTTCTAAATTAATTTATTTCATCTGACACATTGGAAGGATTTTGCTGTTTCACTTCCCTTGGGCCACTTCTACACTTGTTATAAAATCAGGATGAGTCTATCATTGCCTCCAGCTTTTCAATCTATATCTGACCTTGTGTTCCAATCAATATTATACTGATTGGTATTAATATTGCAGAGAGTGAAATTGACTGGTTCAACGGCACCTTGGTTTGATCAGTTGTTAGGTATAGATCTAGTGTTAAGAATTCTGTTACTGATGAAATTATGATCAAACAAATGACCTCCTAGTAGAATTTGGAAAGTTTAGTAAGAATAGATTATCTTCAGTTAGTAAAATAAAGTGAGGCTTTACTAAACAATATGCACCAGGAAGTTCTAGACATATTTTTATTTTAAAAATTATTAAAAGTTTGGAAAATACTTTTTTATAATATTTTAAAGGTTTATTTACATTATGATAAATTTGATTGATCTATCTTCATTATCATCATTCATCCTTCAGTTATAATGTTTTGTCATATATATATGTATTTAAAGAAATCATTGCTGGAAATCTCTATGTGTATCATCATCTCATTCCTATTTATCCTTCTCTAATCATTTTCCAGAATATAGTGCTTATCATACCATGTAAGTTTTTACTGCATGTACTGTTATTCTGCTTGTTTTATAATAAATGGTCTCATATTCAGTGTTCCCTCTAATAACTTGTTTTTTAATTCAAATTAAGCTTAGTGAGATTCATCCACATTGATGCAACTCTTACATAGATGGGTAGAGTGCAATTTGTTTATCCATCCTTCAACTGAAGGATATTTAGGTTGTTTATAGCTTGTCTCTGTTACAGAAAGGGCTGCAATGAGCACGTGTGTGCATGTGTGAGAGGGTCTCCAACAGAGAATTGCTTGATTATAGGAAATGCATCTTCAAATTTATCATACATTCTCCAAATTGTTCTTAAACTCATACTTCCTTCAGCCAAGTATGAGAGTTTTTCTTATTCCATAATATCATTAGTAATTGGTATTATTAGACTCCATCTTGTTTATCTTCACCAATTGAGGATTATGAAATTGTATCTTATTGTGGTTTTATGTTGCATTTATCAGGTCAACAGCCTATTGCCTTACATTTATTTGCTATTGAGTTTTGCTTTTCAGAAGAATTTTGTGTTTATATCCTTTGTTACTTTTTTCTCTTTGGTTATTTGACTTTGTTCTTGTTGATTTACAGAATCTCTCCCACCTTAACCCCTGCCCCCATCTTCCAATATCTTATTTTGTTATTTGTAACATCACAATTTTTGTATGTTATTTTAAAAACAATTAGAGTTAAATTTTATTTTCCTCACAAGAAAAGGTTACATTTTCTTCAGTATTAAATCTCTAAAGTATTCAAATGATATACACAAATATAAGAAATTTAAGACAAATGAAATTATATGTATACAAATTACTATCAATATAGATTTTATATTATTTATCATTTCTCTTCTTTTCTGTATAAATAACATCAAAATTTGCCTTTAGCTTGGTCAGTAAATCACATTACATTTAACCTATATTTTAGGGAAACAGTGCCCTGCAAAAATCTTTTTAATCATTGACATTTTCCTTTTGTTTAATAGTTCAACGAATATATTATTTTATCCACGAAACCTAGGTCTTTTAGTAATATTGCTTGGTAACTCTGAGCAGTATTTAAAGTTCCGTGAATTTCAGTTTCCTCACTGTAAAATGAGAAGGACCAAGAAAGAAAATCATGAAATATCCCCACTAACTTTAACATTCTGTATTAGAGACTCACACAGACTTACTGAGTGTAAAACAGCTGTGACTGTTCTCATTTCCATTTTAGCTTCTCACATGCTTTTTTATTCTTTCTCAGGGCCCCAGAGATCCAAACTATTCTTATTCCTTTTCTGAACTATAGCCCATCTAGTATAGTGACTCTAAAATTATATATTTCAAATCTCTGGGAGCCTGTAGAGTCACTGGAGTTATAAAGAAAATGTAAATCTTAAAATGCATCAGATATTTCCTATAGATTAAAAATGGCTCATATGTATGCACTCTAATTTTTCAAATACAAATGGATGCTCCTATGATTAGTAAAAATTTTTTGCAGGGCATTTTTTTCCCTAATGGATTATGTAAAATTTAATTTGTGATTTACTGATCAAGGAAAAGGTAAAAGATTTTTGTCATTCTGTGTTTTATGGACAGTATAATAAAAAAAAAAACTAATCTGTTGTGAAGATACTTGGAAATTTTGGTTTTTGATAATGTTAGGAATACTAACTGTTCTTATACTATTTCATTGTTTCTTTTTTTTTTCAATATGAGTTTCTTCTGAAAATAAATCTGTATGTCAATTTTTGGTAAGGCTTTCTGGAATATTACTATAGGAAAAAAAAAAGATAACAGCTTGATATCCTCTGTGCCCCATGGCCTTTATATGCACCTTTACTTTTTTCACTTTTGAAACTACATCTAATTGAGTATATCTGCCTTCTTTACTGTGGGTTTTCCTGGTAGTTCAGGTGGTAAAGAATCTGCCTGCAATGCAGGAGACCTGGGTTTGTTTACTTGAAGATAATAATTGTTGCTTACTTACTATTGATTTCTCCATGATACCTAACATGTCATTGTGCATAGTTAGTACATGCTTAATAAAAATTTTTTATATTGAATTGGATGATTCTGTGATTCTACCGGGAGACTGGAAAGCTGCTAATAGATCAGAAACAGTGAGCGGTCACCTGTTCTGGGAAAGCGGGAATGACCAAAGGACATGTCTCCTGATTAGAATATCATTCAATAAATATCAGTATTCTGGGCTACCTCAAGGACCATCCTGATACTCAAGGAAGTCCAAGGATCCTTCATCTATTTCTCTTGAATTTTGCATGATTAGGTGATTAAACAAGGGAGGCGGCAAGGTGGGGGTGGGGCGGGTTGTCAAGTTTGCCAAACAAAGATTAGACATCGGAAATTTGTTACATTTGTTTAATACTCTACAGCTTTCAAAATGCTTTAATTACTATATATTTTGTCAGGTATTGTATGTATATTTTATGGGACGCTTATATTTGCATATTTCTTAAATAGATTGATATATAAGAAATTAAGGGTGGAGGTGTTCCAGAGGATTCCTTGGGTCTTTGATGGTGCCAGTAGCCTAACAAGTCTAAATGCAGTTCCACGAAATGTATAAAGGGAAGACTTATTGAATGATTGAGTAGTGATGGTTTAATGAAAAGCAGGATGACTGAGTTAACATTTTGTCAGATATTCAAAATATCTCTAGAATCCATTCTTTTTCTTCCAGAATGTCTGCATTCTTCATGACCTGGCTGACTTTATAGTTTTCTTAATGGTGTCTCTTCCCCTTATGTATGTTCTTTTAATGAATTCATCTCTCATATTGTTGCTAGTCATTCTTTTAAGGATAGGACTCCTCATTTCTGTCCCGTTTGGAAACCTCCAATGGTTGTCCCACTCTGGCAAATAAAGTATAATTATATTAGTTAGATGTGGGGAGATGTAGTTAGGGTTTCTCAATAACATTTTTCATGATCCTTCTAAGTTGCCTAAGGGACTTAGATCTGTTTTCCAGTGGGAGAAACTGCCAATATCTCCAAG
Organism: Bos indicus x Bos taurus; assembly: GCF_003369695.1. Lineage (NCBI taxonomy): Eukaryota > Metazoa > Chordata > Mammalia > Artiodactyla > Bovidae > Bos > Bos indicus x Bos taurus. The sequence continues at coordinate 108,814,233 of NC_040079.1, read as the reverse complement.
GGATTGGCACCTGGCTTTTTCTAGTACGTTTCTGAGCAGCTGGCACTTAAGTCCAGGCTTTTTAATGTCAAAGAAGTTTATTTCAACCCAGATTCTATGAAGATTAGTTCCTCTTGTGCCATAAAAAATAAAGTCAGTGTGGGAATGGGGCAGGGAGGAAGAAGAACAGTCACATGGCATGCCCCGCTATACCCTGTTTCCAGGGACTATCTCCAAAGGATGCCATAGGATGCTAAGAGATGGAGAATCTTTGAAACCATTGCATTTCTGTCCATGAGTTTGGCCCATATTAAACCCTCTACAATACTCAAGGAAAATGAGATTCTTGACTGTATACTTCAAATATGCCTTTCTCCTTATTTTCATGCTTTTTTTCCTATTTTATTCCAAGCTGTTTGCTGTTCCTCTCATGTTCTGCACATTTATACTCTAATTACTTACATTCACAGTATCTTTTCTAACTTATTTGCCAGGCAGTCCTACAGTCTTGGTCACCATAACAGTTAAACAGAGCTGTGCCATAGAGCTTTCGGTTGCCTACCACACTAACACCCCATTTCTGATTTTTTTTCATCTAAAAAAAATTGTCTTTGTAAGCATACCAATTGGTTGATGGTTTAACCATGAAAAAATGATTTATTTACACTGATATGGGCAACTGTGTTAGTGGGAGAAGAAACAGGTCTATGTAGTATCACAGAGTTCTTAATATGCATGCTTGAATATGCATGTTTATACAAAACTCCAACCCTCTATTTGTTTGATATATATATATATTTTTTATTCTAACAGGTTACTAGTCAGCTTTCAGTGGGTTGTCGATACAAACTGCCCCCAAGACGGTTCCTAGAACTGCCTACTTAACATGTTCAAATTAGATTTATAATTCAAATCATTGAACTATCATGTAATTATAGAATAAAGAGTAGTCTAGTATCTGAGGATACTTTGTTTGAGAAAGAATTTTATGCAGTTCTTTCTAATAATATTTATGCTGCTGCTGCTGCTAAGTTGCTTCAGTCATGTCCAACTCTGTGCTACCCCATAGACGGCAGTGCACCAGGCTCCCCTGTCCCTGGGATTGTCCAGGCAAGAATGCTGGAGTAGGTTGCCATTTCCTTCTCCAATGCATGAAAGGGAAAAGTGAAAGTGAAGTTGCTCAGTCGTGTCTGACTCTTAGCGACCCCATGGACTGCAGCCTACCAGGCTCCTCTGCCCATGGGATTTTCCAGGCAAGAGTAGTGGAGTGGGTTGCCATTGCCTTCTCTGAATCCTTATGCTAGATGATAATTCTCCAAATGTGTGAAAATTGTATTATGCTTCTTTGATGAAAGTTATACAAAAACTCAGATATTTACCTTCCATTGTACCTTATATGTTGCTGTTCTGTCGCTAAGTCGTGCCTGACTCTTTGCAACCCCATGGACTGTAACCCTCCAGGCTCCCCCTGTCTATGGGGTTTTCTAGGCAAGAATACTGGAGTGGGTTGGCCATTTCCTTCTCCAAGGAATTTTCTGGACCCAGAGATCAAACCCATGTCTCTTGCCCTAGCAGGCTCTTTACTATTGAGCCATCAGGAATGTATCTTATATGGATGCCAACAAAAAAACCCATGGGGTATATTCAGTGTTAAGGATAGGGTATGAAGTGACTAGTTTGGTTGAAACATGAATTAACTATAGGAGAGAACAAGAATAAGTAGAGAGACTATGGTAAGGAGAAAAAGATGGCCCCAAGCATTCTTCTTATCTGGTGTACTCATATCTTTTCCCAGTTGTTCAAATACAAAATTTTGGTACTTTTGCGAAGATATTTGATGGATGAATTGAAGCCCCAAATCTGTTAACCTTAAGATAAACAGATTGTCTTTGTGGTTCTGATTTGACCTTGAAATCACCTAAAAGCAGTGAATTTTCTTCAGTAAATTGAAGAAGAGGTCAAGAGATTCAAGGCAAAATAAGGATTTGATGTGCCATTGATGACTTGAAACTGGAAAGAAAGGAATGAAGGAAGCTTCTAGGAGCTGGATGACAGGGAGCAACGAAGGAAATGGGAACCCAGTTCTACAATTAGGACTGGATAAAGAACAAACTAGAATCAATATCACAGAGGGAAATATCAATAAACTCAGATATGCAGATGACACCACTCTTATGGCAGAAAGCAAAGAGGGAGCTAAAGAGCCTCTTTATGAAAGTGAAAGCAGAGTGTGAAAAAGCTGGCTTAAAACTCAGCATTCAGAAAACTAAGATCATGGCATCCAGTCCCATCACTTCATGGCAGATAGATGGGGAAACAATGGAAACAGTGAGAAACTTTATTTTCTTGGGCTCCAAAAATCACTGCAGATGGTGATTGCAGCCATGAAATTAACAGACACTTGCTTCTTGGAAGAAAAGTTATGACAAATCTAGATAGCATATTTAAAAGCAGAGATATTACTTTACCAACAAAGGTCTGTCTAGTCAAAGCTGTGGTTTTTCCAGTGGTCATGTGTGAATGTGAGAGTTGGACCATAAAGAAAACTGAGCACCGAAGAATTAATGCTTTTGAAGGGTAGTGTTGAAGAAGACTACTTGAGACTCTTGAGAGTCCCTTGGACTGCAAGGATATCAAACCAGTCAGTCCTAAAGGAAATCAGTCCTGAATATTCATTGGAAGGACTTATGCTGACACTGAAGCTTCAATACTTTGGCCACCTGATGTGAAGAATCGACTCTTTGGAAAAGGTCCTAATGCTGGGAAATATTGAAGGCATGAGGAGAAGGGAATGACAGAGGATGAGATGGTTGGATGGCACCTACTCGAAGGACATGAGTTTGAGCAAGCTCCAGGAGTTGGTGATGGATAGGGAAGCCTGGTGGGCTGTAGTCCATGGGGTTACAAAGAGTTGGACAAGGCTGAGTGACTGAACTGACCTGAAGGAACTTAATTCTGCCAATAACAAGAATGGACTTTGAAGTTGATTTTTCCCGAGAACCTACACATAAGAACTTGGCCGACCTGGTATTTTGGCCTTTTAATGCCCTGAGTAGAGAACCTAGCTCTGCCTGCTTCAGGCTAGACTTTAGACTTACAAAACTGTGAGCAAATGAATTGGTATTGTTTGAAGACACTCATTTGTGGTAAATTTGTTACTCAGCAATAGAAACTGAATGTAAAGGACATTGCAATTATTGGAGTGAGAGAAAATAGCAGCTTGGGCTATGGTGATGGGCAGTGAAGACAGAGAAGAAAAGAGACAGAAGTAAGAGATTTTCAAGAGCTAAAAATGATATGGCTTTGTGAGAGATTGAGGAATAAGGGAGATGTGTTAGTTAAAGCAAGCAGGGGTCTGGTTTGTCACAGTTCATAGTTTGTCACACTTTGGAAGGCCACCATGCTAAGTGGATTGTGTGATGGTTGTGGAAAGTAGTGCACATGAATTGGGCTTTACATGTGTAGAGTTTGATATACTTTTGAGACAATCAACAGGAGATGCCAAGTAGGTAGGTAGTTATGAGTCATTGGTGTACTAATGGTAAGTAAGGTCATGAGCATGGATGAAATCACCAATGGAGGGTATGGTAGAGGGTAGAACTTCAAGAATATTAATATTAAATGGCCAAGTGGGGGTCAATAAGCTCACATAGAGATAGGAAGGCAATCAGGTAAATGAAATGTTGTGTCATGGAATCTAAGAAGACAAGTATCTCAAAGATAAAAAACATCGTCATTGTGACAGAGGCTCCTAAGATATCGTGACATAGTTCACTTGGAATTCATTGAATGAGTTTCTCTTGGTTACCTTGGAAAGAGCTGTTAGTATGAAGTGATGGGAGCATAAACCAGATGAGTGAGATGAAAGTTGAGGTGAGAAAAAGAAAGCATTAAGGATTAAAGAACTGAAGCATGTTGCTTGTGAAGGGGAGAAGATCAGGAAGTGGCTGGGGATGTTTGTTTTGTTTACTATAGAAAGAACTTTACATATTTAAAAGCCAAAAGAAGACTTCCCTGGTGGTCCAGTGGTTGAGAGTCTGCCTGCCAATGCAGCGGACATGGTTTCAATCCCTGGCCCAGGAACTGAGATCCCACATGCTGCGGGGCAACTGAGACCACAACTACTGATGCCCACAGGCCCTAAAGCCCATGCTCTAACACTGCGTAAATCAATATTCTCAAATTGACGAAAGTTTATCCCAAATATATATCTACCCATCTGTACGTCAGTATCTATCTAAAATCATTTATATCTATTGTAAATTTTAAAAATATTTTGAATATTTATATTTAAATCTTTTATATATTATATAATTTCAGATCAGAATATCATGAAATTCATGATATATCTGTATCTGTATATATTTTTAAATTTAATATCTAATATTTCAGAAGAAAACAAATTTAACATACACCATTTAACAATTAAGAATTTTATTTTAATTTGGTTTAAATTCCATTTAATGGCAGTGTTTTTGGTTAGGGATTGAATATATATTATAATGTAGATTAAAGTGTAATTGTAGTTGAAGCTGCAAAAATATGTGAAAACTATTTTTATAATCTAATTGGTACGCATGAGTTTTATATATAAAATAATCGACTTGATTATCTGAATATGTTCTCTATATTGTTTATGATGGCTGAAATGTATCAGTAAAGATGTTTTTGGAAGCAAGTAGCAGAAAATCGATTCAAATTAGATTAAAAGTAAGGAGATTTATTTATTCACATAACTGGAAGACAAGTGGTAAAACACATTTAAGTATTAATTCAGTGGCTCTGGGTTTCTTTTTTTACAAATCTCCTTTTGTGAGGTATTTGTATATGTATACATATATACAATATGTATATTTGCAAAGAATAAAATACAACCATTTGCATAAATATAGCTAAATCTTAAACCAGTGAGGCAGAATTAAAAAAAAAAACAACCATTTTGAAGGTTCTATATGATGAGTTCTGATAACCCTAATAAAGATAGAACATTTTCTTTACTACCGCAGATTCTTTGTGGTCTTTGCTAATAGCTTATGCTGAATGGTGTGGGATTCGTGATCTCCGAAAGGGAAGATTTAGCTTCGGGACCAGGAACCAGGCTTGATCACTCAAGAGCTTTTGTGTAGCAGAGTTTTATTCCAGTGAAAAAGGGACAGGGAAAGCTTCTGACATAGACATAAGAAGGGGGATGGAGATTGTCCCCCTGCTAGTTTTAGCAAGCTGTTTTCTGTCTGTTAGAAAGTTATTAATCAGATAAGGGAGACACCTCAAGGCTGAGGGAGTTTCACCAGGCCCCTGTCCCACAATTGGCATTTTTGAGATAGGATGGCACGAGGCGTGTCATCCCCCAGCCATAGAACAATTGATATGAATACTGGTTTGAGAAAAGGAAAAAAAAGTCACTTACATGGAACCATTTTGAAGAAAGGTAAATTCCAAAGCAAATCCATAGTTGCATTAACATAGCTTAAGAAAAACATTTCCATCATAAAAACGCATTGGTTAGCTCAAGGTTTGAGAAAAGTTCAGGTGAAACCAGGTGTCCTCATAACAACACAGAATTTTAAGAGACACTTGCAGCCTATTTCCTCCATTTGGAGACACCTGGCCTTCTTTCCTGTTACCCTCTTATTGCTTCTCCATCTCAGCTCTTGGCAACCACTAATCTTATCTTTAACATTGCAGACTAGTCTCCCTATTATAGAACTTTATAAATTGCCAGTCACAGCTGGCTTTTCCTTCTGCCTAGGATGAGGCTTTTGAGATTCGTATATGTTGTTGTGTGTATCAGTATTGTGTGAAATCTAAAGTTCATGCTTTTTAATTTCTAAGTAATATTACACTGTAAGAATATGCCACAATTCATAAGTCCATTCAGCTGCTGCTGGACATTTTAATCGTTTCAATTTGGGGCTGTTATGGATCAAGTTGTTATGAACACTTGAGTAGAAGTCTTTGTGTTGTCATATATTTTCACTTTTCTTGGGTAAACACCAAAGGAGAGATTACTGAATGCTATAGTAAGTGTATGTTTAACTATTTTCCAAAGTGGCTGTACCATTTTATAATCCCATCAACAATATATGAGACATCTAAGTTGTGCTACATTCAAGCCTATACCTGACATTGTTAAACTTTTAAGTTTTATCCTATTTCAGTCATTTCTTAGTGGTATCTCATGGTGACTTTATTTATATTCCCATGCTGAGTAAAGATACTGAGAATACTTTCTAGATGCTTATTGGTCATCTATATAACCTTTTTTAGTGGATGTCTAAAACTTTTGACTTTTTTCTACTGGTTAATTTGTCTTATTATTGAGTTTTAAGAGTTATTTATGTATTCTGGGTACCAGTTATGTGGAAAATGGTTAATCTAGTATGCCTGAGTTGCTCTAACCTTGCATATTTCTAAAATGGGCCTGTTTACACTATTGGCCTTTGGTCAATTCTTGGGAACTGAGCTCATGGGATGCTGACCAGTAAGAGTGTTATGCATACTTCAGGCCTTGACCTATACAAATAATCTGATTTATGTTGAGCACCTGATTTTTCTTGGAATTAAATAGAAATAATGGTTGTGCTCTATTTGTGAATGTAATGTACTAAATGCCCCTGAATTATACAATTTTAAATGGTTGATTTTGTTACATAAATTTTACCTCAATTAAAAAAATAGCAATTTAATTAATAGGCAAAGGATTTGAATAGACTTTTCTCCAAAAAAAAACAAAAACAAAAACATAAATGGGCTACTAAGCATATGAAAAAATTCTCAACATCAGTAGTTATTGCTGCTGCTGCTGCTAAGTCGCTTCAGTTGTGTCTGACTCTGTGCGACCCCATAGACGGCAGCCCACCAGGCTCCGCCGTCCCCAGGATTTTCCAGGCAAGAACACTGGAGTGGGTTGCCATTTCATTCTCCAATGCATGCAAGTGAAAAATGAAAGTGAAGCTGCTCAGTCCTGTCCGACTCTGAGTGACCCCATGGACTGTAGTCTACCAGGCTCCTCTGTCCATGGGATTTTCCAGGCAGAAGTACTGTAGTGGGGTGCCATTGCCTTCTCCATCAGTAGTTATTAGGGGATTACAAATCAAAACCATATTGTGATACTACTTCACACCCACTAGGATAGCTGCAATCAAAAAGACAGATAACGACAACTGTTGGCAAGGATGTAAAGAGTTTGAAACTCTCCTGTATTTCTGGTGAATATGTAAAATGGTTCAGTTGCTGTGGAAATCAACAGTCCCTCACAAAGTGGAAAAGAGAAATATCATATAGTCCAGCAATTCTGCTCCTAGATATATACCCAAGAGAAATAAAAGCCTATGTCTTATTTGTACATGATGTTTATAGAAGCATAATTCTTAATAGTCAAAAAGCAGAAACAACCCAAATACTCATCAAGTGATGAATGGATAAGTATAATGTAAACCTATTCAATGACATGTTCTGCAATAAAAAGAAATTACAAACTAATATGCATTACAACATAGATAAATCTTTAAAGTTCTCAGTATAGTCTCAGTATATATCAATATGCAGCCATGAAATTAGAAGACGCTTGCCCCTTGGAAGCATCTAAAACTATGACCAACCTAGACAGCATATTAAAAAGCAGAGACATTACTTTGCTGACAAAGGTCCGTCTAGTCAAAGCTATGGTTTTTCCAGTGGTCATGTATGGATGTGACAGTTGGACTATAAAGAAAGCTGAGCACCGAAGAATTGATGCTTTTGAACTGTGGTGTTGAAGACTCTTGAGAGTCCCTTGGATTGCAAGGAGATCAAACCAGCCAATCCTAAAGAAAATCAGTCCTGAATATTCATTGGAAGGACTGATGCTCAAGCTGAAACTGCAGTGCTTAGGCCACCTGATGCGAAGAACTGACCCCTTGGAAAAGACCCTGATGCTGGGAAAGATTGAAGGTAGGAGGATAAGGGGATGCCAGAGGGTGAGATGGTTGAATGGCATGACCGACTCGATGGATATGAGTTTGAGCAAGCTCTGGGAGTTGGTGAAGGACAGGGAAGCCTGGCAGGCTGCAGTCCGTGGGGTTGCAAAGGGTCAGACACGACTAAGAAACTGAACTGAATGTTCTCAGTGAAAAAAAGTCACAAAAGATGATGGCTTATATACTTACATTTACATGAAATGTCTAGGATAGGAATATTTATAGATATATAAAATAAATTAGTGGTTTGTTGGGGCATGTGGAGTTGGGGCTTTAGAGAGGAATGGATATTTATTGTTAATGGGCATGGGATTTTTTATTTTTAGGGAGGTCAAAATCTTTTATTTTTAATCTGTTTTATAGATTGAGAGGATCATTGCACAAGCCTGTGAATATACTGAAAATGTTGCATTGTTCACTTTAAGTAAGTGAATTTTGTAATATGCGAATTATTTATTAATAAAGCTGTTTAAAAAGCAATGACTGTGGTAGCTGGTATCCCTCAGTTGAATTATAAACCAGGTTGTGACTAAGTCATGAATATATTCATTATATAAGTGATGAATATCTCTATGCATACACACCAGACACAACTTGAAAACTCTTTTAAAACAAAATCTAAATACTTATTGCATATACTGAAAAAAACATAAATGGAAATACTGCATTATTTTATCTAAACACCTACAGAATCTTTTGGAAGCCATTCTAAAAATAATCAATAATTCGTTCTAGAGTCTCGCAAACTTTTATTCTGAGAGACATTAAACTTTTAAAAATTTCAATATAATATAATTGATAAAATATGTAGTATTACAGTGGATAAGACCTGAAAGGAATGAACCATGCCTGTTAACTGTTTGATATAACTTCTCCAGGCTACCGAATGGCTCAGGGGTAAAGAATCCACCTATAGTTCAGGAGATGTAGGTTTGATCCTTGGGTCTGGAAGATCCCCTGGAGGAGGAAATGGCAACCCATTCCAGTATTCTTGCCTGGGAAATCTCATGGACAGTGGAGCCTGGCAGGCTACAGTCCATGGTGTTGCAGTCAGAGACGACGGAGCTACTAAGCAACAATAACATAACTTCTCCAAGTCTTGCCTTCCTTATTTATAAAATGTGTACCATAACAGTACCTGCTTTAGAAAATCATGAAAATTAAATTAGATAATGGATGTAAAGTCCTCAAATAAGTATTAGATATTATGGCAGCCACAATTATTATTATTGCTTTTTTTGGTATATCATGTATATATATATATATATATATATATATATTAGTGTCTAGGATTGGCAGTCCCTGATGTGTAGGATTGGAGAAGGCAATGGCACCCCACTCCAGTACTCTTGCCTGGAAAATCCCACGGACGGAGGAGCCTGGTAGGCTGTGGTCCATGGGGTTGCTGGGAGTCGGACACGACTGAGCGACTTCACTTTCACTTTTCACTTTCATGCATTGGAGAAGGAAATGGCAACCCACTCCAGTGTTCTTGCCTGGAGAATCCCAGGGACGGGGGAGCCTGGTGGGCTGCAGTCTGTGGGGTCGCACAGAGTCAGACACGACTGAAGCGACATAGCAGCAGCAATGTGTAGGATTATCTACTGCAAAATTTCTGGAACAGATTCTAAAGGATTAGATACTTCCTCTACTATATTCAGGGTTGACAGATTAGTCAAGAGATGGGGGATGTTTAAGAGGGAATAATAAATTAATATAATGTTCCTACAGTCTTTGAGGTTTCCCAGTTGTTGGGTTCTAGTGGTACAGAATCCACCTGCCAGTACAGGAGACATAGGAGATGTGGGTTTGATCCCTAGGTTGGGAAGATCCCTTAGAGGAGGAAATGGCAACCCACTGCAGTATTCTTGGAAATATCAGGGACAGAGGAGCATGATCTTTGTGGTCACATGCTGTGAGAAGCACATTTCACCACTGGATTTGGAATTCCACATTATTTTAAAAATCTATGTTCTCTTTGTACAAAAGAACTGGTAATTATGCATCATCCTATGATAAGAAGATAAAAACCCCCAAACTCTGTGGCAACCAGCCCTGAGGAACACAAAAGACATTCCTGGTTAAACAGTCAGCTGCTGTTGGAAAATTTGAAAGCTGTTTGGTTTTTCCATAACACTCCTTGTAGTGTGTGCATTGACCACAGGACGGAGCAACTAGATTTTTCTTCACTATTGCAAAGTGAATTCCTCTCCAAATACAGAGGTATGTCTTTATTGTGTAACGTTCTTCCACCCAAGCTACTTCTCAATTACTCTTCAGGAATAAATTGTTCGTAGAGTAAAAATGCTCAAAGGAACCTACTCAACTTGATAAACTGTTTTCTGTTTTTAAATGAAACTACATAAGAGATTGGATTTTCCTCCTGGTTAACTTTCAGTTACATGGGAATGAGATAAAATGAAAAATGAAAGAAGGAGAGATTGGAAATATTTCAGAGATTGACTGTCAGATGCTCAAGCAATTCCTTTCTGCCAGGCTGAAAAGAAAAGAAATCCTCCCTAGCTGAGGACATGTGCTTTTTAAATAGAAGAAGGAGTTTTGCCACATGTTTGGGCCACTGTTTTGTTTTAAAAGATCATTATCTTGTGTGCATTTGTTTGTAATTGTCTCAGAAGACTGAATGTGAATATGAAGTGGGTAGCTTTACTACTCTTTGTATTTAAGGGAGAGCACAAGAAAATGATTTGCCTAGTTAGCTGCTTCTTGCTGCATCGTTCTCTTTGGTGCGTTCCTCTCTGCTTCTGTTCTATTTGAGGTACCCAACTTTAACTTTCACCCTACTCTGCCTTACTTCCTAATAGTGTGTGTGTGTGTGTGTACATGGTTTAACTTTTTTTTTTCCTGTAGGGTTTCCACTATTATTAGTTCTGATTTCCATATATTAATAATATGCATAATAATTTTATTTTTCCACATCACAGCTCTTTGAAAGTCCTGTTTCCCATTTTCCTTTGCACGTGTCTAGTTAGTCAAACGAAGGTCAAAGGAGATTCCAGAAAAAGGAATATTAGAGGTAAAAAGGATTGGAGATCAGCTGCTTTAGATGTTTTGCTTTATAGAAGAGTTAGCTGAGAGCCAAAGGATGATATGTTTTCCAGGATCACACATTATCTAAGTGACATTAAATCCTCTTTCCAAATCATCACTTATATCTGTGTTAGCATATTTTTTGTTGTTGTTCTTATCCAGAGAGGCAGTTGATGGAGTTATTCAAGTAAAGAATAGCAGCAGCGGTTCAGGCTTCTTTTCCACTGACACATTTGAAGACATTTAATTTCCTTTTGGGAGAAGGCAACGGCACCCCACTCCAGTACTTTTGCCTAGAAAATCCCATGGACGGAGGAGCCTGGTAGGCTGCAGCCCATGGGGTTGTTAGAGTCGGACACGACTGAGTGACTTCACTTTCTCTTTTCACTTTCATGCATTGGAGAAGGAAATGGCAACCCACTCCAGTGTTCTTGCCTGGAGAATCCCAGGGATGGGAAGCCTGGTGGGCTGCGGTCTGTGGGGTTGCACAGAGTCGGACACGACTGAAGTGACGCAGCAGCAGCAGCAATTTCCTGTTGGGTTAACAGCACTGCTACACAAGAGGCAGGTTATCAAAGGAGGTGCTGGGTTTTGTAGGGCTCCTCCCTTCTATTCATACCGGAATAGTAGAAACAAAGGACACTTCTTAGTTTGCTATTGCTGATACAGGAAGCTTCAAGTCTGGGTTTCTCAGAATTGTCACAGATACGTGTGTCACATATATATGGCAAAGTCAACAGCATCACTCAGTGGAGCTCCGGATGTCTTTGTCAAGGGCTTGTCTTATGGTAGACCTGACGAGTCCTGAATTTCAATGGGTTTAACAAAATGTGCTCTAATTTATCTCGACAGCAATGAGATGTTATTTTGTTAATATGTATTTGTGATGTAAAAAAATTAGATGAGCTAATAGAACTTGCTAATTTATTAATAAATCCATAGGAAGAAAGGTGTTGCCTTTAGGCTAACTCATCGTTCAAAAGTGTGGCTACTTCTCTTTTAGAGCACGATTTTGATTGCCATCTCTAGTCTATTTCATTTTATTTAATGAAAGACTTCTACTGGTTACTAATGAACGGGTAATATTTTATGTTAAACATACCAGTTCCTGACAAATATACCCAAAAATTCAAATAAGAAGGAAACACAGACCCAAACAGAGAAATCAGTGTTATCATGCTCATCCATGTGAGTTTTAGTTTTATATTATCAACAAGAGTAGGGACAATGAGACTTCCATAGTGATACTAATTGCTGTCATCAAGTCTTGAACGAGCAAAACAGAAAATAAAAAGCATTTTTGTAAATCATTTACTTGTTTTCTGAGAAGTTTCATCCGTATTGCTTTTGAAATGTTTTGGAAGTATATTATTACAACATATTAACTAATTGGTTTAGAAGAGAATGGTTATTATATATACCAGTCAAGGTCCAAATAAGAAAACCCACCTCTCCAGGTCTTTCAAAAGGGGGGATTAATTAAATCCAGGGAACAATTACTGGAACGTGGTTGTCTATATATTTTTTAAATAGAGGTGACACCAAAAAGCAGATGGTGAAGCAATCTAGAGTTAAGAGCAGCAAGACAGTTCTGCCACCCCAAAGCTGGAAGGACAAGATAAAAAGGGGTGGTATGACCAGAATCCAGAAGCTGGGTCTTCCTATGGAAGTTAGAATCATGGGGACAGGTGGAAGGCTGTGTAATGAAAGTTGGAGGTAGCAGGCTATGTGACCCCTGCCAAGGATAGCACCAGGAGTAGAGAGAGATGAAAGACAGAAATAGCCTGGATTTTATTCTGTACCTGCCTTCCAGTCTTTTGTTATACTTATCAAAGGCTATGCCTACTTGGCAGTTAGAGGGTAAGCTGCTGCTGCTGTTGCTTCAGTCGTGTCCAACTCTGCGCGACCCCATAGACAGCAGGCCATCAGGCTCCTCTGTCCCTGGGATTCTCCAGGCAAGAATACTGGAGTGGGTTGCCATTTCCTTCTCCAATGCATGCATGCATGGTAAGTCGTTTCAGTTGTGTCTAACTCTGTGCAATCCTATGGACAGCAGCCCACCAGGCTCCTCTGTCCACAGGAGGCAAGAATACTGGAGTGGGTTGCCATTTCCTTCTCCACAGAGGGCAAGAGAAAGAAAAATAAATATAGTTCCCTGTGATATTGAGAAGATCAGAAGATTAGGGGCGGAGAAAGCTTGCATAATGATTATTCACTGATAATAAAATTAAAACTCCTTGAGATATTCAGAAAGAAAATATTTATCTTTTACCTAAAGAAACAAAGGATGACAGAGAACTTCCTCTCAACTAATTTAACAAGAGACAACTCAAATTACAATCCACATGTCACGGTTGTTTTTTTTTAAAATACAAGGAAGTGGAATAAAATACTCTCAGCTTTAATTTGTGTTAAAAGCTCTTTACCCAAATGACTTAGCCTTGCTTTCATTATGGTGCTAATGAATACCAAATATTTGTACAGATAATAACTATGTTCCTGTATTCATGTTAATGTTTAAGAGGTTAGCTTTAATCATTAACACGTATAACCTATGTAGAGTATGTCAGCCAAGTGATAATATTGGCCATAATTTAGTCATATGTCAACAGAACTCCCATTATTTTAGCCATAACTGTTATGGGTGTTTCCTTTATTTACTTAGGCAAAGATCTAGCCGTGGAAACTTGGAGACAACTTTATTTTCAATCAGCAACTATTTCCCTCGTTGTTTATGTGACTACAAATACGTTAAGTATTTTAGGAGGAGGAAGAGAAAGAACAGCCTTGGTTTCTATTCTCAAGAGACAGTGACAACAAAAACCCACTGTGTTAAAGTGCTTACTCATGCTGACCACAAGAAGGCATAAGACTAAATGTGATACAATGGGTTCAAGACCACAGTCTTACTAGTTTGAATTCTTGGCTTTGTTTCTTTCTAGTTGTGTTCTACACACTTTGTGTTCTACAAACACTTTGAAAAGTGTTTCTGAGCCTTGGTTTACAGTACAATGAGGGATAATATTACCTACCACATGTGGTTGCTATGAGAAATGACTATACATGTAAACAGCACAGGGTACAGCATGTAAAATGCTCCATAAATGATAGTTACTATTAGTCATTTTAATAATAATAATCATGGCAGGAATAGATTGGCAAGACTTAAAGGGGATTAGAACTGAGCTTTGAGGAATCAGAAGAATGAATAGGTCAAGGAGGACAGTATTCCAGAAAGCACAAATAGCTTTGGGAAAGGCATATAGAGAGGAAAGAACATGTCTGGAAAGATGTATAAATATGACTAGTGGATGAGGAGAAAACTAATAAGCAAAGGAAGAATATCAGATCATGAAGATGTCAAAAGTAAGGCACTGATAGGGTTCAACCTCTTTTCTAAACACAGGATGCAAGTAAGGAAGTTGAATTTGTAAAGATTTTTCTAAATTGAGGTATGGTTCACATGGTATACAATATGCAGATCACAAATGCTTGGTTTTAACAATTGTATAAACTTCTGTAAATACCAAAGAAAATCATATTATAGACTATTTGCAGCACACCAGAAATTTCTCTCATGCACCTTTTCAATCATTTCTCCCTTCCCCCAACATGATTTCTGTATCTGTCACTATTTAATGACTTTTATCTGTTCTTGGAATCTATATAATTGGAATTATTTGGGAATCAGTCTTCCATTCCTGGCTTTTAAAATTTAACATAATGTTTTTGAAAGTCATGATTTGCTGAATGCTATATCATATTTATCTGCATTTTAAAATTGTTCATAATATGTCCTTATTATCATTTTAGTGTTTTTATTCCTGATGCTAAATTTTATTTCCTCTATTTTTCTGACTATTCAACTTGATTAATCTTTTCAGAAAATCAGACTTTATTGATTGTCTTGGTATTTTGTTCATTTCCTGTTTCAGTTGTTTCCACCCAGTTTGGAGTTTTCTTTTACTTTGCCTATAATTTGCTCTTCTTTTTTAATTGGAGTTTATTTACATCATTATATTAATTTCAGATGTTCAGCACCGTGATTCAGTATTTTTACAAATTATATTCCATTACAAGTTATTTTATCAAGTATAATTTCCTATGCTATTGGAAAGATCATTCTTGCTTATCTATTTTATACATAGTATTTTGTATCTCTTAATCTCATACCCTTTTGCCCCTTCCCCTTACTTCTCCCCTTTTGTAACCACTAGTTTGATTTCTATATCTGTGGGTCTGTTTCTGTTTTGCATATATATCCATTTGTATTATTTTTAGGCTCCACATGTAGGTGATATCATACAGTATTTGTTTTTGTCTAATTTATTTCGCTAAGTATAATATTCCCTCGGAGAAGGCAATGGCACCCCACTCCAGTACTCTTGCCTGGAAAATCCATGGACGGAGGAGCCTGGTAGGCTGCAGTCTATGGGGTCGCTAAGAGTCAGACACAACTGAGCAACTTCACTTTCACTTTTTACTTTCATGCATTGGAGAAGGAAATGGCAAGCCACTCCAGTGTTCTTGCCTGGAGAATCCCAGGGAGAGAGGAGCCTAATGGGCTGCTGGCTATGGGGTCTCACAGAGTCGGACACGACTGAAGCGACTTAGCAGCAGCAGCAAGTATGATATTCCCTAAGTCCGTCAATGTTGCTGCATGTAGCAGAATTTACTTCTTTTTTTATGACTGAGTAATAGTCCATTGTAAATACACATCTTTTTATTCATTCATTGATAGGTATTTGGGTTGCTTCCATATCTAGCCTGTTGTAAATAGTACTACTATTAACATTGGGGAGCATGTATCTTTTCAAATTAATGTTTTTGTTTTCAGATATGTACCCAGGAGTGGAACTGATGAATCATATGATAGTTCTATTTTTAGTTTTTTGAGGAGCCTCCATACTGTTTTCCATTGAGGTTGCACCAGTTTACTGTCCTACCAATAGTGTATGAAGGTTCCCTTTTCTAAACATCCTTTCCAACATTTGGTATTTATAGACTTTTTAATGATGGTCATTCTGACTGGTATGAAGTAGTGTCAAAATATGCTACAGAAAACATAAAAGAATAAGAAATCACATGTTGAATTTATCTAAGAAATCAAAGTTTGGTTTAATGTTATAAAATCAATTAGTGTAATTTACTACATTAAGAATTTAAAGAATTATATTATATTTTCATGTCAATACATGCAGACAAATTCAATATTCATATAAGATAGATATGTTAGTAACCTGAGGGAAAAACAAAATTTCTTAATTTGATAGAGGTTAGACTTAAAAGGGAAGGAAATCCAAAGAAGAGGGGATACATGTATACATATGACTAATTCACTTTGCTGTACAGCAGAAGACAACACAACATTTTAAAGCAACTATGGAATTCCGGTTGAGCTATTTCAAATCCTGAAAGACGATGCTGTGAAAGTGCTGCACTCAATATGACAGCAAATTTGGAAAACTCAGCAGTGGCCACAGGACTGGAAAAGGTCAGTTTTCATTCCAATCCCAAAGAAAGGCAATGCCAAAGGATGCTCAAACTACCACACAATTGCACTCATCTCACACACTAGTAAAGTAATGCTCAAAATTCTCCAAGCCAGGCTTCAGCAATATGTGAACCATGAACTTCCTGATGTTCAAGCTGGTTTTAGAAAAGGCAGAGGAACCAAAGATCAAATTTCCAACATCCACTGGATCATGGAAAAAGCAAGAGAGTTCCAGAAAAACATCTATTTCTGCTTTATTGACTATGCCAAAGCCTTTGTATGGATCACAATAAACTGTGGGAAATTCTGAAAAAGATGGGAATACCAGACCACCTGACCTGCCTCTTGAGAAATCTGTATGCAGGTCAGGAAGCAACAGTTAGAACTGGACATGGAACAACAGACTGGTTCCAAAGAGGAAAAGGAGCACGTCAAGGCTGTATATTGTCACCCTGCTTATTTAACTTATATGCAGAGTACATCATGAGAAACACTGGACTGGAAGAAACACAAGCTGGAATCAAGATTGCCAGGAGAAATATCAATAACCTCAGATATGAAGATGACACCACCCTTATGGCAGAAAGTAAGGAGGAACTAAAAAGCTTCTTGATGAAGGTGAAAGTGGAGAGTCAAAAAGTTGGCTTAAAGCTCAACATTCAGAAAACGAAGATCATGGCATCCGGTCCCATTACTTCATGGGAAATAGATGGGGCAACAGTGGAGACAGTGTCAGACTTTATTTTTCTGGGCTCCAAAATCACTGCAGATGGTGACTGCAGCCATGAAATTAAAAGATGCATACTCCTTGGAAGGAAAGTTATGACCAACCTAGATAGCATATTCAAAAGCAGAGACATTACTTTGCCAACAAAGGTCCGTCTAGTCAAGGCTATGGTTTTACCAATGGTCATGTATGGATGTGAGAGTTGGACTGTGAAGAAAGCTGAGCACCGAAGAATTGATGCTTTTGAACTGTGATGTTGGAGAAGACTCTTAAGAGTCCCTTGGACTGCAAGGAGATCCAACCAGTCCATTCTGAAGGAGATCAGCCCTGGGATTTCTTTGGAAGGAATGATGCTAAAGCTGAAACTCCAGTACTTTGGCCACCTCATGCGAAGAGTTGACTCATTGGAAAAGACTCTGACGCTGGGAGGGATTGGGGGTAGGAGGAGAAGGGGACGATAGAGGATGAGACGGCTGGATGGCATCACTGACTCGATGGATGTAAGTCTGAGTGAACTCCGGGAGTTGGTGATGGACAGGGAGGCCTGGCGTGCTGCGATTCATGAGGTCGCAAAGAGTCAGACATGACTGAGCGACTGAACTGAACTGAACTGAACTGATACTCCAATTAAAAAAAACTATAGCAACATTATACTTAATAGCAAAATGAAAAGTTTTTGCTTTGAATTGGCAATAAGAACAGTAATCTTTGTTTCACTATGTCTATTAAACATTGTATGGGGTGTCTTTAGAAAAGCAAAATAAATCAGAAGGAATGGAAGACAATAGACAAAATTATCAGTATTCACTAATGATATGATTCTACATAAGGCATTCCAAATATATTTATAGATAAATTATTATAATTTAGTTTCAAGAAAAACAGATGATCACAGTAAGAACAGTGAATCTTGGGACATTGTAACTTGCTCCATTCCCAAAAGCACATGGACTTTTTTGAACTAGATATAAAAATTATTATTAATTTTTAATAAAATGATATGCTTCAATGACAGACATGTAGGACAATGGACAGAACCAGTATCCCAGAAAAAAAAAATCATGAATAAACAGACACTTAAGATATGAGAGACATGGCATAACAGATAAATGGAGAAATACAGGTTTTTTTCAACCAAAAGTGCTGGTACAATTGGAATCCACACTGAAAAAAAATTTAGACTACCTCTACCTCCAAAATTCTCAGATATATTAAAGATTGACTTGTTAATGGTAAAAGTGCTATTTTGAAGGCATTAATATTGAAAAATATTTTTGTAATTTTTGAAGTAGTGAAGAACTTTATTTTTTTTTAAAAATTAATTAATTTATTTTAATTGGAGGCTAATTACTTTATAATATTGTAGTGTTTTTTGCAAAACATCAACATGAATCAGCCACAGGTACACATGTGTTCCCCATCCAGAACTCCCCTCCCACCTCCCTCCCCATCTCATCCCCTAGGGTCATCCCAGTGCACCAGCCCTGAGCACCCTGTCTCATGCATCGAACCTGGACCAGCAATCTGCTTCACATATGATAATATACATGATTCAATGCTACCCTCTCAAATCATCCCACCCTCGCCTTCTCCCACAGAGTCCAAGAGACTTTTTAACATCTGTGTCTCTTTTGCTGTCTTGCATACAGGGTTATCATTGCCATCTTCCTAAATTCCATATATATGCATTAGTATACTGTATTGGTGTTTATCTTTCTGGCTTACTTCACTCTGTATAATAGGCTCCAGTTTCATCCACCTCATTAGAACTGATTCAAATGCATTCTTTTTAATGGCTGAGTAATAAATACTCCATTGTGTATATGTACCACAGCTTTCTTATCCATTTGTCTGCTGATGGACATCTAGGTTGCTTCCATGTCCTGGCTATTGTAAACAGTGCTGCGATGAACATTGGGGTACATGTGTCTCTTTCCATTCTGGTTTCCTCCGTGTGTATGCCCCACAGTGGGATTGCTGGGTCATGTGGCAGTTCTATTTCCAGTTTTTTAAGGAATCACCACACTGTTCTCCATAGTGGCTGTATACTAGTTTGTATTCCCACCAGCAGTGTAAGAGGGTTCCCTTTTCTCCGCACTCTCTCCAGCATTTATTGTTTGTAGACTTTTTGCTAGCAGCCATTCTGACTGGCGTGAGATGGTACCTCATTGTGGTTTTGATTTGCATTTCTCTGATAATGAGTGATGTTGAGCATCTTTTCATGTGTTTGTTAACCATCTGTATGTCTTCTTTGGAGAAATATCTGTTTAGTTCTTTGGCCCAGTTTTTGATTGAGTCACTTATTTTTCTGGAATTGAGCTGCAGGAGCTGCTTGTATATTTTTGAGATTAATTCTTTGTCCATTGCTTCATTTGCTATTATTTTCTCCCATTCTGAAGGCTGTCTTTTCACCTTGGTTATAGTTTCCTTCGTTGTGCAAAAGCTTTTCAGTTTAATTAGGTCCCATTTGTTTATTTTTGCTTTTATTTCCATTACTTTGGGAGGTGGATCATAGAGGATCCTGCTGTGGTTTATGTAAGAGACTGTTTTGCCTGTGTTTTCCTCTAGGAGTTTTATAGTTTCTGGTCTTACATTTAGATCTTTAATCCGTTTTGAGTTTATTTTTGTGTATGGTGTTAGAAAGTATTTTAGTTTCATTCTGTTACAAGTTTTCCCAGCACCACTTGTTAGAGAGATTGTCTTTTTTCCATTGTATATTCTTGCCTCCTTTGCCAAAGATAAGGTGTCCATAGGTGTGTGGATTTATCTCTGGGCTTTCTATTTTGTTCCATTGATCTATTTTTCTGTCTGTGTGCCAGTACCATACTGTCCTGATGACTGAAGATTTGCAGTATAGCCTGAAGTCAGGCAGGTTGATTCCTCCAGTTCCATTCTTGTTTCTCAAGATTGCTTTGGCTATTCGAGGTTTTTTGTATTTCTATACAAATTGTGAAATTATTTGTTCTAGTTCTTTGAAAAATACCATTGGTATCTTGATAGGGACTGCATTGAATCTATAGATGGCTTTGGGTAATCATTTTCACTATATTGATTCTTCTGATCCATGAACACGGTATATTTCTCCATCTATTTGTGTCATCTTTGATTTCTTTCATCAGTGTTTTATAGTTTCTATATATAGGCCTTTTGTTTCTTTAGGTAGGTTTGTTCCTAAGTATTTTATTCTTTTCATTGTAATTGTTAATGGAATTGTTTCCTTAATTTCTCTTTCTGTTTTCTCATTGTTAGTGTATAAGAATACACTGGAGTTCTCTGTGTTAATTTTGTATCCTGAAACTTTACTATATTCATTGATTAGCTCTAGTAATTATCTGGTGGAGTCTTTAGGGTTTTCTATGTAAAGGATCATGTCATCTGCAAACAGTGAGACTTTTGCTTCTTCTTTTCAAATCTGGATTCCTTTTATTTCTTTTTCTGCTCTGATTGCTGTGGCTAAAACTTCCAAAACTATGTTGAATAGTAGTGGTGAGACTGGGCACCCTTGTCTTATTTCTGACTTTAGGGGAAATGCTTTCAATTTTTCACCATTGAGGATAATGTTTGCTGTGGGTTTATCATATATGGCTTTTATTATGTTGAGGTATGTTCCTTCTGGAGAAGGCAATGGCACACCACTCCAGTACTCTTGCCTGGAAAATCCCATGGACAGAGGAGCTTGGTAGGCGGCAGTCCATGGGGTCGCTAAGAGTCGGACACCACTGAGCGGCTTCCCTTTCACTTTTCACTTTCATGCATTGGAGAAGGAAATGGCAACCCACTCCAGTGTTCTTGCCTGGAGAATCCCAGGGACAGGGAAGCCTGGTGGGCTGCTGTCTATGGGGTCGCACAGAGTCAGACACAACTGAAGTGACTTAGCATGTTCCTTCTATTCCTGCTTTCTGGAGTGTTTTTATCATAAATGGATGTTGAATTTTGTCAAAGGCTTTCTCTGCATCTATTGAGATAATCATATGGTTTTTATCTTCCAATTTGTTAATATGGTGTATCACATTGATTGATTTGTGGGTATTAAAGAATCCTTGCATCCATGGGATAAAGTCCACTTGGTCATGATGTATGATCTTTTTAATGTGTTGTTGGATTCTGTTTGCTAGAATTTTGTTAAGGATTTTTGCATCTATGTTCATCAGTGATATTGGCCTGTAGTTTTCTCTTTTTTGTGGTATCTTTGTCTGGTTTTGGTATTAGGGTGATGGTGGCCTCACAGAATGAGTTTGGAAGTTTACCTTCCTCTTCAATTTTCTGGAAGAGTTTGAGTAGGATACGTGTTAACTCTTCTTTAAATTTTTGGTGGAATTCAGTTGTGAAGCCATCTGGTCCTGGGCTTTTGTTTGCTGGAAGATTTCTGATTACAGTTTCAATTTCCGTGCTTGTGATGGGTCTGTTAAGGTTTTCTATTTCTTCCTGGTTCACTTTTGGAAAGTTATACTTTTCTAAGACTTTGTCCATTTCTTCCAAGTTGTCCGTTTTATTGGCATATAGTTGCTGATAGTGGTCTCTTATGGTCCTTTGTATTTCTGTGTTGTCTATTGTGATTTCTGCACTTTCATTTCTAATTTTGTTGATTTGATTCTTCTCCCTTTTTGTCTTGATGAGTCTGGCTAATAGTTTGTCTATTTTGTTTATCTTCTCAGAGAACCAGCTTTTAGCTTTGTTGATTTTTGGTATGGTCTCCTTTGATTCTTTTTCATTTATTTCTGCCCTAATTTTTATGATTTCTTTCCTTCTACTAACCGTGGAGTGCTTCATTACTTCCTCTTCTAGTTGCTTTAGGTGTAGAGTTAAGTTATTTATATGACTTTTCTCTTGTTTCTTAAGGTAAGCTTGTATTGCCATGAACCTTTCCCTTAGCACTGTTTTTACTGTGTCCCACAGGTTTTGTGTTGTTGTGTCTTCATTTTCATTCTTTTCTATGCATATTTTGATTTATTTTTTGATTTTGGCTGTGACTTGTTGGTTATTCAGAAGTGTGTTGTTTAGCCTCCATATGTTTGTATTTTTAATAGTTTTTTTTTTTCCCTGTAGTTGACATCTAATCTTACTGCATTGTGATCAGAAAAGATGCTTGGAATTTTTCAATTTTTTTGAATTTACCAAGGCTAGATTTATGGCCCAAGATGTGATCTATCCTGGAGAAGTTTCCATGTGCACTTGAGAAAAAGGTGAAATTTATTGTTTTGGGATGAAATGTCCTATAGATATCCATGAGGTCTAACTGGTCCATTGTATCATTTAAAGTTTGTGTTTTAAAAGTTTGTGTGTTAAAATTGTGTTGCTAATTTTCTGTTTAGTTGATCTATCTAAAGATGTGTGTGGGGTATTAAAGTCTCCCACTATTATTGTGTTACTGTTAATTTCCCCTTTCATACTTGTTAGCATTTGCCTTACATATTGCGGTGCTCCTAAGTTGGGTGCATATATATTTATAATTGTTATATCTTCTTCTTGGATTGGCCCTTTGATCATTATGTAGTGTCCTTTTTTGTCTCTTTTCACAGCCTTTATTTCAAAGTTTATTTTATCTGATATGAGTATTGCTACTCCTGCTTTCTTTTGGTTTCCATTTGAATGAAATATCTTTTTCCAGCTCTTCATTTTCAGTCTGTATGTGTCCCTTGTTTTGAGGTGGGTCTCTTGTAGACAGCGTCTGTAGGGGTCTTGTTTTTGTATCCATTCAGCCAGTCTTTGTCTTTTGGTTGGGGCATTCAACCCATTTACATTTAAGATAATTATTGATAAGTATGATCCCATTGCCATTTACTTTGTTGTTTTGGGTTGGAGTTTATAAACCTTTTATGTGTTTCCTGGCTAGAGAAGATCCTTTAGCATTTGTTGAAGAGCTGGTTTGGTGGTGCTGAATTCTCTGAGCTTTTGCTTATCTGTAAAGCTTTTGATTTCTTCTTCATATTTGAATGAGATCCTTGCTGGGTACAGTAATCTGGGTTGTAGGTTTTTCTCTTTCATCACTTTAAGTATGTCCTGCCATTCTCTTCTGGCCTGAAGAGTTTCTATTGAAAGATCAGCTATTATCCTTATGGGAATTCCCTTGTGTGTTATTTGTTGTTTTTCTCTTGCTGCTTTTAATATTTATTCTTTGTGTTTTATCTTCATTATTTGATTAATATGTGTCTTGGGGTGTCTCACCTTGGGTTTATCCTGTTTGGGACTCTCTGGGTTTCTTGGACTTGGGTGGCTATTTCCTTCCCCATTTTAGGGAAATTTTCAACTATTATGTCCTTAAGTATTTTCTCATGGCCTT
This sequence comes from Bos indicus x Bos taurus, assembly GCF_003369695.1. NCBI lineage: Eukaryota > Metazoa > Chordata > Mammalia > Artiodactyla > Bovidae > Bos > Bos indicus x Bos taurus. The sequence continues at coordinate 108,790,747 of NC_040079.1, read as the reverse complement.
TCTTTTTGTCTTCTTTTTCTGGGACTCCTGTGATTCGAATGTTGGAGTGTTTGACATTGTCCCAGAGGTCTCTGTGGTTGTCCTAATTTCTTTTCATTCTTTTATCTTTTTTCCTCTCTGCTTCATTTATTTCCACCATTCTATCTTTCACCTCACTTATCCTATCTTCTGTCTTAGTTATTCTACTGTTGGTTGCCTCCAGAGTGTTTTTGGTCTCAGTTATTGCATTATTCATGATTGATTGACTCTTTTTTATTTCTTCTAGGTCCTTGTTAAACATTTCTTCAGTTCAGTTCAGTTCAGTCACTCATTCGTGTCTGACTCTTTGCGACCCCATGAATTGCAGCACGCCAGGCCTCCCTGTCCATCACCAACTCCCAGAGTTCACTCAAACTCATGTCCATCTAGTCAGTGATGCCATCTAGCCATCTCATCCTCTGTCGTCCCCTTCTCCTTCTGCCCCCAATCCCTCCCAGCATCAGAGTCTTTTCCAATGAGTCAACTCTTTGCCTGAGGTGGCCAAAGTACTGGAGTTTCAGCTTTAGCATCATTCCTTCCAAAACATTTCTTGCATCATCTCAATCCTTGTATCCAGGCTATTTATTTGTAACTCCATTTTGTTTTCAAGATTTTGGATCATTTTTACTATTATTATTCTGAATTCTTTTTCAGGTAGACTCTCTGTCTCCTCTTTTGTTTGGTTTGGTGGGCATTTATCATGTTCCTTTACCTGCTGAATATCTATCTGCCTTTTCATCTTGTTTAGACTCCTGTGTTTGGGGGTGGTCTTTCTGTATGCTTCAAGCTTGTGGTTCCTCTTTATTGTGGAGGTTCCTCCCTGTGAGTGGGGTGGACGAGTGGCTTGTCAAGGTTTCCTGGTTCGGGAAGCTTGTGTCAGTGTTCTGGTGGGTGGAGCTGGATCTCTTCTCTCTGGAGTGCAATGAAGTGTCCAGTAGTGAATTTTGAGGTGTCTGTGGGTTTGGTGTGACTTTGGACAGCCTGTATACTAATGCTCAGGGCTATGTTTCTGCATTGCTAGAGAATTAGCATGGTATGTCTTGCTCTGGAACTTGTTGGCTCTTGGGTAGAGCTTGGTTTCAGTGTAGGTATGGAGACTTTTGGACGAGCTCTTGTCGATTAATGTTCTCTGGGGTCAGGAGTTTTCTGGTGTTCTCAAATTTTGGATTTAAGCCTCCTGCCTCTGGTTTTCAGTCTTATTCTTACAGTAGCCTAAGACTTCTCCATCCATACCGCACTGATGATAAAACATCTAAGTTAATGGAGAAAAGATTCTCCACAGTGAGGGACACCCAGAGAGGTTCTCAGAGTTACATGGAGAAGAGAAGAGGGAGGAGGGAGATAGTGTTGACCAGGAGGAGAAGAGGGGGAATCAAAAGGGGAGAGAGCAATCTAGCCAGTAATCAATTCCCTATGTGCTCTCCACAGACTGGATCCCTCAGAGAGGTTCACGGAGTTACATAGAGAAGAGAAGAGGGAGGAAGGAGATAGAGGTGAGCAGGAGGAGAAAAGGGGGAATCAAAAGGAGAGAGCTAGATCTAGGCAGTAATCATGGATGTGAGAGTTGGATTGTGAAGAAGGCTGAGCACCAAAGAATTGATGCTTTTGAACTGTGGTATTGGAGAAGACTCTTGAGAGTCCCTTGGACTGCAAGGAGATCCAACTAGTCCATTCTGAAGGAGATCAGCCCTGGGATTTCTTTGGAGGGAATGATGCTGAAGCTGAAACTCCAGTACTTTGACCACCTCATGCGAAGAGTTGACTCATTGGAAGAGACTCTGATGCTGGGAGGGATTGGGGGCAGGAGGAGAAGGGGACACCAGAGGATAAGATGGCTGGATGGCATCACTGACTCGATGGACTTGAATCTCAGTGAACCCCGGGAGTTTGTGATGGACAGGGAGGCCTGGTGTGCTGCGATTCATGGGGTCACAAAGAGTCGGACATGACTGAGCGACTGAACTGAACTGAACTGATATGTTCTCCACAGCCTGGAACACGCACAGAGATTGCCAGAGTTGTGTAGAGAAGAGAAGGGGGAGGGAGGTGATAGAGGTTACCTGGGGGAGAAAAAGGAGAGTCAAAGGGAGAGAGGGCAATCAAGCCAGTAATCACTCTCCTAAGTTAAAATGGGTACTGAAGATTGGATTCTTAAAGGTACAAAATTGATAACAAATACCAAAAAGTAAAGATTAAAAATCTAGAGTAGCGGTTAGACTCTCAAAAATACAATATTAAAAAAACAAAACAAAATCACAAAAATTATAAAATATATATATTTTAAAAATAGGGTCTTTTTTTGCAAGGTAATAGTAGGTTATAAAAATGAAAATTAAAAGAGTAATAAGGGTCTTAAAATTTAAAAATTAAAAAATGATAATAATAAAATATATCTAGGATTTCTCTGGCGCTGTTGCGGGCAGTTTGGGGTCAGTTCAGTTTCAGATAGTTCCTTGTTCCAGTTTATACTTCTTCTCGAGGTCTATAGGCCCCTTCTAATGTAGTCAGTGCTAACTACAGGGTTTTAATCTGTTGCACCTGTCACTTCCAAAGCAGTTCCCTCTGTTTATTTTGGCTTCTTCTGTTTGCAAGTCTCTTCAGTGTCTAATTTCTACCCTGACACAAGGTAGCAGAGGTGGTCACTTATTTAGGCTGACTTGTTCAGTTTTGCTGTGAGGAAGGAGGAACACTGCAAACAGATATCACTGGTGTGTGTGGGGAGTGCTCGCAGTGTTTCAGCCTCACTGGGTTTGCCCCCACTCACGGTGTGTGTGCTTTACCTGTCGACACTGCTCAGGCTCCAGGCTGCTTAGCAGGGGATCTGTCTAAAGTGGGCCCTGGGTTGCATGCACTTTCCAGGTCTAAGCTACTCAGGTTCAGGTTCTCGGGTACTCCACAAAGGCACAGACTTGGTTGGACCTGTGTTTTGTGCCTTTCCCAGGTCTGAGTAGCTCTGGCGACCAGGTGCTTGGCGAGCACACTCTCCCCAGGTGGGGCGGTGTGTCTTACCACTTCCCCCATCCCAGCCACTCAGTTTCCCGCTTGGTGCAGCAGGAGTGCTGTCTCAGGTGTGTCTCTGGGGAACTGATCTCTGGCTGCGACCCTCCTGGCTGATGTCAACTGTCCAGGATCCCAGGAAGCCTTGGTTAGCAACTGGGGGCCTGCTTGCAGTTTGGTGGAAGATGCCTCTCTGGGGCCGAGATCGCCCCTTTCCGGCTCTGGCTGTCACCTGCCTGCCTCTCTGCCTCCAGTGGGGGATGCGCTAGTCCTCAGCCAGCTAGCTCTCCTCTGGTATTTGCTCAGTCCTTTTTTCTGTGAGCGGCCTGGCAGTGCCTTAGGTTAGAGCTTTTAACGGGAAAGGGCTTCTCTCTCTCTCTTTTATTTTTCTCTCTGCCTATCCCATGCTTTGGGTTGCTATCTCATGTTAGCTTCCTCAGATTGTCCTCCGGGCATTCAGGCCCGGTCCTTACCCTAAGCAATGCAGCCCGCACCTCCCTGTCCAGCCTCCTCTTGCTGGTGGCGGATGCGAGCAGCTGGGCTACTTCTCCACTGGGAGTTGCAGTTAGGTGCGTAATCTGTGGGTTTTATTTATTTATTTTTTCCTCCCAGTTATGTTGCCTTCTGAGATTCCAAAACTCCCCACAGACCCGCAGGTGAGAGGGTTTCCTGGTGTTTGGAAACTTCTCCTCTTTCACGACTCCCTTTCTGGGATGGGTCTCCATCCCTAACTCTTTGTCTCTCTTTTAATTTTTTATATTTTGTCCTACCTCCTTTTGAAGACAATAGGTTGCCTTTCTGGGTGCCTGGTGTCCCCCACTAGTGTTCAGAACTTGTTTTGTGGAATTTGCTCAGTGTTCAAGTGAACTTTCAATGAATTTGTGGGGGAGAAAGTGGTCTCCCTGTCTTATTCCTCCACCATCTTCAAGAACTTCTTTAAAAAAAGAAAAGCATTCATATTAAAATGACAAAGTCAATTACTCTAAAATGAATTTTTTTTTTTTTGGTCCTCCAAGTATTAGAAAAAAGTGAAGATAAACCAGTTTAGGAGATGTGAGAGAAGATATTCTCGAAACATATAAGGGACCATTGGCTTGATTTGGGAATATATACATAATACTCCCACAAAATAATGTTATGGTGATAGTATAACACAATCAAAAAGGTTTTCAAAAAATTAAAATCAGAAAATATCAAGTCTGTTAGACTGAACTGTTGGTTCCAACACTTTCAGTTCAGTCGCTCAGTCGTGTCCACCTCTTTGTGACCCCATGGACTGCAGCACAACAGGCTTCCCTGTCCATCACCAACTCCCGGAGCTTGCTCAAACTCATGTCCATCCAGTTGGTGATGCCATCCAACCATCTCATCCTCTGTCATCCCCTTCTGCCTTCAACCTTTCCCAGCATCAGGGTCTTTTCCAATGAGTCGGTTCTTCATATCAGTTGGTCAAATTATTGGAGTTTCAGCTTCAGCATCAGTCCTTCCAATGAATATTCAGGACTGATTTACTTTAGGATGGAGTGGTTGGATCTCCTTGCAGTCCAAGGGACTCTGGAGAGTCTTCTCCAACACCGTAGCTCAAAAGCATTAATTCTTCAGTGCTCAGCTTTCTTTATAGTCCAACTCTCACATCCATACATGACTGCTGGAAAAACCATAGCTTTGACTAGATTGACCTTTGTTGGTAAAACAATGTCTCTGCTTTTTAATATGCTGTCTAGGTTGGTCATAGCTTTTCTTCCAAGGAGCAAGTGTCTTTTAATTTCATGGCTGCAGTCATCATCTGCAGTGATTTTGGAGCCCCCCAAAAATAAAGTCTCTCACTGTTTCCAGTGTTTCCCCATCTATTTTCCATGAAGTAATGGGGCCAGATGCTATGATCTTAGTTTTCTGAATGTTGAGTTTTAAGCCAATTTTTTCACTGTCCTCTTTCTCTTTCATCAAGTGGCTCTTCAGTTCCTCTTTGCTTTCTGCCAAATGGGTGGTGTCATCTGCGTATCTAAGGTTATTGATATTTCTCCTGGCAATCTTGATTCCAGGTTGTGATTCATCCAGCTTGTAAATTTACTCTGCCTGTAAATTAAATAAACAGGGTGACAGTATACCCTTTTTTCCAACACTTTTTTCCCCTGTAATATGATTACACATGCACATCATTGCTGTGACTTCTTGGTGTGTAAAATTAATGTCTTTGTTCCTTGACTTTGTGCTTGTTATTTAGGATTTGCTTTGACTAATGGCATGTAAGTGTACATGAAATAAATAGTGGCTTAAATTAAGCTTACAGTGTGGAGTTGGCTTCTAGGCTCTCCAGCAGTTCCCTATTAAGTTCCTTTAAATGTACATATAGCATATGGCATTTGCAATATTAACAATCTGTATTTTGATTTTAGTTATCTGAACAATCTGTGAATTATGAAGTATTTCATAGATACACACACACACACACACACACATTTTGGCCTTTGCACATTGCTTCCATGTTTGTTTTCAGTGATGGGTCATGATCACTTAGTAGCTGTTTTCTTGAAAAAATGAGAAAGTCCATTATATTCATCCTGAATGAGCTGCCTTTCATCATTAGTATTTTCTACCTCTTGCCTTTCAAAGGACAACCAAATGGGCCTAGAGGCATTTGTTTAGTAGCCTAAAGCATGACTTTTACTGTGACCCTTTGGACAAGTTATTGTGATGGCCTCTGCCGCTGACTGTTGGGGTATAATATTAGTCCAGTGTCTTTTGTATGCAAAACAGTGTACTGGGAGCTATTTTATCCTCTGATTTGTTTCCACTTGCCCTTATTGGAGGCTTCTGGCCAATTATGGCAAGGTAAAATTTACTCTGCTACTGCTGCTGCTGCTAAGTCACTTCAGCCGTGTCCGACTCTGTGCGACCCCATAGACGGCAGCCCACCAGGCTCCCCCGTCTACTCAGGCAATATTTATTAAACATTTCCTATATTTTATGAATTGAGGATGTGGTAGTGAGTGACTGAGGCCCTGCTTTCCAGGTGCTTACATCCTATTGAGAAGTATAACATCTAAAGATGTAATAGCAAATTCCTCAGATCACAAGTTTCACTAAAACCTAAAATCATGTGACTCCCTTTCTTTCTTTTTTATTTATTTTACTTTTAGAGCCTTTATTGAATTTGTTACTATGTTGCTTCTGTTTTATGTTTTGGTTTTTTGGCCACCAGGCATGTAGGATCCTAGCTCCCCAACCAGGGATCAAACCCTCACCCCTGTGGGTCTGTGTCCCCTAGGGCTGCAGACAACCACCTTCTTGCACATTTCCTTTCCTTGGTGTGTGCACAGGAGAGGGAGAAGGAGAAACCAAAGAGGAGGAGAGGGAGTTCTGGTGCCTTATTTTTTATAAGGACATGGAACCTATTGGATCGAGACCTTCCAACCCCCATGACCTCATTTGATCTTAATTACTTCCTTACTTCAAATACAGCTACACTGGGGGCTTAGGACTTCAACATGTGAATCTTGGGGGAGGGCACATACATTCAGTCCATCACATTTGCTGATCTCCTAGTTCCTCATCCCTTTCCTGACCCAAGAGTTTCCTTTCCTGGACCTCAGTACTAACCTTGATGCTACCTATACACTCAGTGCTACCTGTGGTGTTTTTACCTGCACTACCTAGCTCAGACTCTTAGCTGGTTCTGTCCTCTGAATTTATTAGCATCATCAACCAATGTTGATTAAGTGACTACTTATTAAGTTCTCTTATTTGGGCTCTGTGAGGCTTGATCTTATGAGACTGCTAATGAATGCCCCAAATCAAGCCTTCCTACCTCTCTCTCTGCCCTTCCTGAAGCTTCTGCATTTCTGCTATCATTCTTATAGTCTGATGCTGTTTGCTGTGCTCAGTCGCTCAGTTGTGTCTGACTCTTTGTAACCCTATGGATTGTAGCCCACCATGCTTCTCTGTCCATGGGATTTCCCAGGCAAGAATACTGAAGCAGGCTGCCATTTCCTTCTCCAGGAGACCTTGCCGACCCAGGGACTGAACCTGCGTCTCTTGCATTGGCAGGCAGATTCTTTACCACGGAGCCACCTGGGGAGCCCCCCAGTGTTTACTCCTCACTGTGATGAATGACCTGTCATTTCTAGAAATGCTACCTAGTGACTTTGTACCACAGATATTTCCCTAGTGGGCTTTGTGGGCCGCCTCATGACCTCACTGGAGCTTGCTCCAATCTCATGCCCTGTATGTAGTACATTTATTAGCACTAAAGCTAGTGATGGGCTCAAGCACTTTACTAAAGTTAGGACATCAAACAGATGACTTACTTGTTTCTATCTCAGTTGTCTGTGAAAAATACACAGTTGGGTAGATGTTTCACTTCAGAAAGAAATGATGAGGTATAAACCCATTTGGAAAAGAGAAGGAATCATAATGAAGAACTCTTACAAAACGGTGGATAACTGGGCCTGATATGTCTTCTAAGGTGGGTTCTCTATTGACAGAGGTGAATATTTTTAGAACTGAGTTCTTCAGAACCGGGCAGTTATGTTGTAACTATGGCTTATGTTCTCATAAGATAAACAAGACCCCCTGGGACCCTCTCTGCTTGAATGGAATGAATTACTCAATTGACAGGGGAGATTTAGAATGCTTCATCAGGCAAACTAACACAGGCTCATTTTCTTATCCAGAATAAGACTTTCTAAAGAACTTTTCCTAGATGAAGTGTGTCGCAAGGTAAATACTACTAAAATATTTCTATTTTTTTTGAAAGACAACTCAATATTTCAGTCATGGCATCAGTCATTTCCATAGGATTCTATGTGATTAGGGACATACTGTATTTCATTGAAAATACCCCAGTGGGCAAAGAGAAAATCATAAAAGTAGATTCTTTCTGTTGATTCATTAAGTTATTTTCTTATTTCCAGGTGAGTGTAAAGATCCTATAGGGACTTGTCAGTCTGTTCTCAGCTAGAGTAATGGAAAATGTTGAGTTTCAAAAATGTATCATTCAGTCCTTATTTATTCTTACTGCTTTGAGATCCAACTGTTTTTCTTTCCTAATCCCCACCCTCATGATACCGTGATAGTGAAGGAAATGCCAAAGTGACCAATCATGCAGTGATAATTAATACTGATTATTTACTCTTTCTTTTAAAACATTTTTTGAGTAGTAGAGATAAATCATTTTTATGTGTAAGCTAAGTTGAGCAAACCAAGCTCCCATACAATTTGTAATGTAGGATCCTATCATAAAAGAATTTATATGTTATATAAACTTTCCAAGAAAATTTAAGAGTTCAGACTTTAAAAATTCTCTTTGTTTTATCCTTTGTGCTCTCATTGCAGGCTATTATCCCCCAATTATTTAAGTTGTGATAATTTGCTGGGTTCATCTGCGTGTCCATTTCTCTGACTTTGTTGTTGTTGTTGTTTAGTTGCTAAGTCACGTCTGACTCTTTTGTGATCCCATGGATGTAGCCCACCAGGCTCCTCTGTCCTTTGGATTTATCAGGCAAGAATACTGGAGTGGGTTGCCATTTCCAGGGGATCTTCTCTACCCAGGAATCAAAGCCAAGTCTCCTGCATTGGTAGGTGGATTCTTGACCCCTGATTCACCTGGGAAACTCTTCTCTGACTTGAATATACTCAATTAAATACAAGTCTTAATCTTCGTTGTTTTAATAAGCATCTAAACATAGAGCTTCACATTTATTGTTCACTCAGCATAAGTGAGTAAGTGATTGGCTTACACATAAATGTTCGCTTTCTCCTGAAAATAATAGTTAGAAAAGTTTCTCTATATTACCATGAGTTTAGCAAATGGAAATCTGACATATCTGTAAATCTGACTTTAATAGATCTGTTAAAACAAAACAAAACTGACTTTTCTCTCTATGCTGCTGCTGCTGCTGCTGAGTTGCATCAGTCGTGTCCAACTCTGTGTGACCCCATAGATGGCAGCCCAACAGACTTCCCCATCCCTGGGATTCTCCAGGCAAGAACACTGGAGTGGGTTGCCATTTCCTTCTCCAATGCATGAAAGTGAAAAGTGAAAGTGAAGTCGGTCAGTCGTGTCCAACTCTTAGCGACCCCGTGGACCACAGACTACCAGGCTCCTCGGTCCGTGGGATTTTCCAGACAAGAGTACTGGAGTGGGTTGCCATTGCCTTAGCCCCTTTCTGTCTATAATACTATTTAAAATTTTAGCTCATGGACTGAATGGGTCAAAGATTTTCACACAAGATATTTATTGGTAACTTTGCCCTAGCCTGAATGTATTTGAATATTCATATTCTGAGAATAAGGCCAATATGTCAAGACATATCTTAACTTTCTTTGTTAGTTTCTACTTGTGCCATCCCGTAAATTGAACATTTCGTATTCCATTCATACAATTTTTGGGAAACCCATGTTCTTGTTTTAGTTCTTCTACTAAATATCTTCCCTCAAAATGACATGTTAGCTCTCTGTGCTTTTTTAAAATAGAAATGATTATGGTAGTTTTGCCTCCCCCCAAAGGGTGATTATGAGCATAAACAAAATGACAATATGTGGAGGTATTTTGAAAAGTATTAGGTAACAAGTAACTACAGGGAAGTACTGATGCACAAATAGTTATGGAAATGGGATTGATTAAAATCTTTTATCCTTGGCTCAGTTTTCAAGACTCTTAAAAACAGATTAATTACATAGGGGTTGTATTGAGACAGTCACTGTTCGTTCCAGGTCTTGGAGCACAGCACTGTGACTTGTACCTTCCCTGACTGATAACTTGCATATGTTTTTGAGCTCTTTCTACCTTCGCCCAAACCAATCCATTCAAATGAAGCCACTTACTATTAGTAGAGAAGGTGTTTCCCTATTTCTACTCCTATTTCTACTTCCTGGAAATAAAATTCAACCAGTAGAGCATAGATCTCTCTCCTCTGCTTTGCATGCTCTGCCCTGAGGAACTTATTAATAGAATGATTTATCTGAGTAGTGAACTTGGATAGGGGCTTCCCAGGTGGCTCAGTGGTAAAGAATCCACCTGCTAATGCAGGAGACATGGGTTCGATCCCTGGGTTGGGAAGATCCCCTGGAGAAGGAAATGGCAACCCACTCCAGTATTCATGCCTGGAAAATCCCATGGACAGAGGATCCTGGAGGGCTATAGTCCATGAGGTTGCAAAAGGGTCAGACATGACTTTTAGCAACTAAACAACAATAAGCTTGAGTGGAGTTCCTGGATAGGTTTGACTCAGCTCTCCATCTTTTTCTAGGACCAAGCCTGCTTACAAGACCAGTCCTCCTCAGGTATCCCTCATACTGTAAATCCTACTTGGTCAGGTCTCCACATTGCAAGGAGGGCTTGGTGGGCTCAGCAGCTGAGTACTCATACCTGTCTAGTTCAGGGGTACAATAGGGGGATCCTACTTCACTCTCCCACCTAAAAGCCCTCCTACCTAGATACTGCTTAATGAAAGTGATCATTTGTTCTCCATAACTACTGTTTATTTTTCAACTTGTTTAGAACCTGAATGGTGAACAGATGTGATATTTACTGCTTTACCCCTTTCTCCCATCCCAGAATTCTGCACATATATGTTGGGAGGATCTAAAAGTTCTATCATGAGCAGTGACCCTCTGGCTCCAGAATTTGTTCATGTTTCCCTCACCTTTTTTCTCCATTCTAGCCGAGTGTTCCTTATTCCAGTATTCTTGGTTCTGGGGCCCCCATTTTTGTCTCTATTTTGGGACCCCTTGCTCATTTCAAGCCCCCTCTCCCTTTATAACCCATTTGGGAACCCAACTCCATGCATTTTGACTTTGGAGAGGATAACGATGACCCGCACACAAAAGCCTTGAGGGTTCCTCTAACCAGGCCTTCCTCCTAATAAGGGAGGTTGGCATATTCTCTAGCAAACAAAGCCCAGCACTAGCAGCCAAGCCTCATCTCTGGTGGCCTTTTCTGTGTTTTTGCAGCCTTTTCTCTGTTAGCTCAGAGTTTCCCAACCAGTGTTGCAAGTTACTTGGATGTCAGAGGGAAATACTTTGTTTTTTTTTTTCTCCAATACTGCCAATAGACTACTCATACTTGCCCTGTGCAAGAGGTTGAAATTGCCATGAGAAGTCTATAACTACAAAAATTAATGGAATGCAGTGAAGGAGATTATTCAGTAGTACTCTTCCCCACTCCGTTTTTTTTGGATTTGTTGGTATTTAGTTTAAATGTCTTGTTTCATGGTCTTGACAGTGTTGTGATATGATATTACTTTGCAACCAGCGTGACGCCACTATTTTAAAGGTCACTGAGATACTCAGCCTGTGTTTATAGTCCAGTTCCTTCTTGGAACACTTGGTTCCTGATTGACTTCACCAGCTTGCTGAGTCTTTGGAAGATCTCTTAGATGGCACAGATTTCAAAAAGATTTAAAAACTGCCTGAGGTATTTGAAATATAAAAATAGAAGCAAACTTAGAGGTTCCTCAGACTCTCAGTTTAAAAAGACAAACTGAGATGACACAGATTAAGTGATTTTCCCAATGGAAATTATACTAAATATTAATGTGAGGATTATAACAAAGTTGACATTATGCCTGATTTAGAGCTTTTCCCCACTTCACATCACTGTCCTCTCATTACTGGAGAAGTATAAAAGCATTCATCAAACACTATCTAACTCAAACAATTTACTCACTTTTCTACATAAGTGATCACTGGAAAATTTCATCTTGCTTTGAGTATTTAGATACTTTCCACATAGAGCAAAGGCAGTTATTAATATTTAATTTTTGAAATTCTTGCTCTGTGGAATTGATATCTAAAAGTAATGATTCTGTTGGGTAAAGATTTATAGAATAAAGCCTTCCTGAACCTTGAGGGGACATACAGGGTAGATGCTACTGTTTTCTTTAAGATTATGAATGCATAACCCACAAAAACCACTGTGACCCCAGTGGTGTTTGGCTCATGCTTTTGAAAACTTGGGTACTTTCATAAAAAAGTGAGAAGGTCACTCTGCCCACCTTGAGTTCATGTCCGTAGCAAGAGAATGGTTGCCCACTTCTACTGCAGGGAGATGAAGACTTGGGATCAATAAAGCCCATCCTCCCATCTGCACAATAAGGTTAGTGTACCTCTCCAATGTGTGTGTGCTAGTGCATGGTAAGTCACTTCAGTTGTGTCTGGCTCTTTGAGACCTTACAGACTGTAGCTCATCAGGACACACAGACTGTCCATGGAATTCTCCAGGCACGAACACTGTAGTGGGTTGCCATGTTTTCCTCTATGGAATCTTCCCAACCCAGGGATCGAACCTGTGTCTCTTCCATCTCCTGCGTTGACAGGCGGGTTCTTTACCACTAGCACCACTTGGGAGGGCAAATCAATTACAGAAATACATTGTGAAGCTCTTTTTTCAGGGGCCAGACCTGTATAAGTTATTCTACCAGGCATGAAATCCACAAGAAAAAGAGATAGTGACATCATAAGGAGTTATTGAAAATAGTTAAAGATACTAGTTCTTTACAATTATATGGCTGGGTTGAAAGAAAAGCAATAAAGATTGGTAGCTAGCAAAGTAGAAAGCTGCCATCGTCTGTAGGCTTGAAAGGACAAAGGGTACACGTGTTTGCTGGAATCTTCTGAGATCGCCAGCTGTAGGAAATATCCATCTAAAAGAAACTGAGGAATTGGTCAAGGAACAGAGTGTGTTAGCCAACCCACAGCAGAAAAGGAAGGAGGAAATACCCTGAATACAGGAGTAAACACCCTGAATTCTTTACTTCTATCCTTAAACTCAAACAGTGCTTAACAAATCGGAAAGTAGAGGACAAAGAAGCCCGGTTTATGCAAGTCAGTCCTGAAGCACATAGTGGGGTGAAGAAAGGAAGTCTGTTTAGAGGGGCAATTAGACATGGTCCAGCCATGGACATTATCAAAATTTGCTGAACAAATGCATTGTTTCCTTACTGGAAAGAGTATCTTCAAATTTCACCCATTGTACTTGCTTCAGCAGAAACTTTTGTGGCTTATAAGTATTTCCCAATATTAATGCAGGTTCTCAAACTCATTTTTAATCATCATAAGAATTTTCTCTCTTCCATAACAATCTCAACTTCAAAAGTCAGCTCTTAAATTTTCCAGTTAAGAGAGCCAATAAGTTATCTTTCTTTATTTTTGAAAAAAGCTTGTTTGAGTTTCTGTCATTTATAGCCAGAAGTCCTAATATGACCTTACTTGCTTTCTTCAGTCACACTTGTATTCAGTTCCTTAACCACGTTCCTATGAATGTTTCAGAAATTACTGTAGAATAATAAATGGCTGAAATTGAAAGTGCCCTTCTCTAGGCACTTCATGAAAAATAAAGGAGGCAAAATAAGCACGAAAGACAAGGTGACAAGCTTGCTTGCACAGCTTCCTTGCACAGATGATCAAAAGATATCATATGGTAGTCATCACTTAAAAAAACAAAAAAGCTATTTAAACCATCATATTCAGAGTCCTGTACCCAGAGTCCATTTTACCCAGAATCTTGAGGGAAATAACTGAATTTCACAGGAGTAAAGGGGCCTGTGCATGTAGTTATAAAGATTCTTGACTTTATTCCATTTTACTGCAACCAAATCATAATTAGGCACGTTTCGATTTCCCTCACAATTTATTTCACTCATTTCCCTAGGAGGACTCTGAAATAATAATTTTGATAATGCTACCTCTATTGTTAATAACCAGAGCTACTCCTTTTGAGGGCTTGATCCTGACCTTAGGTACTGCATGAGACATTTAAATATATTTTATCCCATCTTCACAGCAATTATACAAGGTAGATATACATCCCACGTTATATCTGAAAAGCCAGATTTCAGAAATTAAGTAACTTGTCACATTCTCTCTTATTCTCTCATCATGGGTTTTCCCCTTATTACACTCACTGCACTTATGTGTTAGCACATATTAGTATTTATACTGACAATGTTAAAATATTTGCTTAAGGGAGGGATTGAGTGGAAACTCCATAGCAGGGAGAACAAAATCTTAGTTGTGTGTTTGTTGAACCATCTGAAAGCTAATCAATTACATAATCTATGGTAAATCTGGGGTTAACCAACAAAGTAAAAAGGAAAAAATAAATGAGATATATATGCAATAATATTTTTTTTCACCTGACCAGAGAAATTAAAAATGGAGGAATCAAGCTATTAACAAAACTTGTGAGACTTGGAGGTGGAAGTAAAATTAATAATACTATTATAGTATAAAGATAAAGACCTCTTACTCTCTTTCACAACATTTTGGTGTTATGCTGACAGTATTGTAGGTATACACAGCCATAGTGAGACTGTACTAAGGATGAAGATGGTAATTATGACACCACATCTGAGACCAAGGTGATTTTATTATTTCTCACCTAAAACTGATTACCTTGAAAAGGGTAGATCCTGGTATCAGTTCAACTGAGGACTTAATGAGTCAGAATCAAAGCCAATTGTGAATCGCTTTCTTGCTATATTTCTTTTTAAAATGAGTCCATGTCCAAGTCATTCACTGAAGTGTATATGAAAGTAGAGTAGAATAAATATTAAAGAAAATATGATAATTTAGTTTAAATATAAATGTAGACGCTTTGAATCTTAGCAGGACTTTTACCCTCAGGTAAAACATATTGGTAATAGCATCTCATCCAGCATTATGATGTTGGAAACAAGAATGCTTTGCAGTGTATTTTCTGAATAACTTGCCCAATGGTTTCGGTAAACTGAAGGCAAAATCCAACCTCCTATTTTGGCTCTAGCTACTTCATATTACCTGCCTGAAGCCTGGAACTTAAATACAAGAAAGAAAATGACAATATATTCATAGCAATAGTCAATTTTAATTAAAGTTCAAATTTTGCACAAACTATCAACACTCAGTTAACTTTGGTTAGTGGTGGGTCTCCACACTGAAAATGGAATGTATACATAGTATAAACAACAGATTTTTCCAAAGTAATTGTAAATATGTATAAAATTTAAAAAATATTTTATTAATTTATTTGACTATCAGTTTAGTTCAGGTGCTCAGTCGTGTCTGACTCTTTGCAACCCGATGGACTTGCCTATGCATCACCAACTCCTGGAGCTTACTCAAACTCATGTCCACTGAGTTGGTCATGCCGTCCAACTATCTCATCCTCTGCGGTCCCCTTCTCCTCTCGCCTTCAATCTTTCCTAGCATCAGGGACTTCTCCAATCAGCTCTTCACATCAGGTGGCCTAAGTGTTGGAGTTTCAGCTTTAGCAGCATTCCTTCCAATGAATATTCAGGACTGATTTCCTTTAGGATTAACAGGTTTGATCTCCTTGCAATCCAAGGGACTCTGGAGAGTCTTCTCCAGCACCACAGTTCAAAAGCATGAATTCTTCAGGGCTCAGCTTTCTTTATAGTCCAACTCTCACATCTGTACATGACTACTGGAAAAAACATAGCTTTGACTAGATGGACCTTTGTTGGCTAAGTAATGTCTCTGCTTTTTAATATGCTGTTTAGGTTGGTCATAACTTTTCTTCCAAGGAGCAAGCATCTTTTAATCTCATGGCTGCAATCACCATCTGATTTTGGAGCCCCCCAAAAATAAAGTCTCTCACTGTTTCCATTGTTTCCCCATCTATTTCCCATGAAGTGATGGGACCGGATGCCATGATCTTCGTTTTCTGAATGTTGAGTTTTAAGCCAACTTTTTCACTCTCCTCTTTCACTTGCATCAAGAGGCTCTTTAGTTCTTCTTCACTTTCTGCCATAAGGTAGTGTCATCTGCATATATGAGGTTAATGATATTTCTCCTGGCAATCTTGATTCCAGTTTGTGCTTCATCCAGCCCAGAGTTTCTCATGATGCACTCTGCAAATAAGTTAAATAAGCACAGTGACAATGTACAGCCTTGATGTACTCCTTTCCCGATTTGGAACCAGTCTGTTGTTCCATGTCCAGTTCTAACTGTTGCATCCTGACCTGCATATAGGTTTCTCAAGAGGCAGGTCAGGTGGTATGATATTCCCATCTTTTTCAGAATTTCCCACAGTTTTTTGTGATCCACATAGTCAAAGGCTTTGGCATAGTCAATAAAGCAGAAATAGATGTTTTTTCTGGAACTCTCTTGCTTTTTTGATGATCCAACAGATGTTGGCAATTTGATCTTTGGTTCCTCTGCCTTTTCTAAGTCCAGCTTGAACATCTGGAATTTCATGGTTCATGTACTGTTGAAGACTGACTTGGAGAATTTTGAGCATTACTTTACTAGCATGTGAGATGAGTACCATCGTTCGGTAGTTTGAATATTCTTTGGCATTGTCTTTCTTTGGGATTGGAATGAAAACTAACATTTTCCAGTTGTGTGGCCGCTGCTGAGTTTTCCAAATTTGCTGGTATATTGAGTGCAGCACTTTCACAGCATTATCTTTTAGGATTTGAAATAGCTCAACTGCAATTCCATTACCTACACTAGCTTTGTTCATAGTGATGCTTCCTAAAGCCCACTTGACTTCACATTCCAGGATGTCTGGCTCTAGGTGAGTGATCACACAATTGTGGTTATCTGGGTCATAAAGGTCTTTTTTGTATAGTTCTTATATGTATCTTGCCACCTCTTCTTAATATCTTCTGTTTTTGTTAGGTCCATACAATTTCTTTCCTTTATTGTGCCCATCTTTCCATGAAATGTTCCCTTCAGATCAGATCAGATCAGTCTCTCAGTCATGTCCGACTCTTTGCAACCCCATGAATCGCAGCACTCCAGGCCTCCCTGTCCATCACCAACTCCCAGAGTTCACTCAGACTCTCATCCATCAAATCAGTGATGCCATCCAGCCATCTCATCCTCTGTCATCCCCTTATCCTCTTGCCCCCAATCCCTCCCAGCATCAGAGTCTTTTCCAATGAGTCAACTCTTCACATGAGGTGGCCAAAGTACTGGATTTTCAGCTATAGCATCATTCCTTCCAAAGAAATCCCAGGGCTGATCTCTTTCAGAATGGCCTGGTTGGATCTCCTTGCAGTCCAAGGGACTCTCAAGAGTCTTCTCCAACACCACAGTTCAAAAGCATCAATTCTTCGGTGCTCAGTCTTCTTCACAATCCAACTCTCACATCCATACATGACCACAGGAAAAACCATAGCCTTGACTAGACAAACCTTTGTTGGCAAAGTAATGTCTCAGCTTTTGAATATGCTATCTAGGTTGGTCATAACTTTCCTTCCAAGGAGTAAGTGTCTTTTAATTTCATGGCTGCTGTCACCATCTGCAGTGATTTTGGAGCCCAGAAAAATAAAGTCTGATACTGTTTCCACTGTTTCCCCATCTATTTCCCATGAAATGATGGGACCGGATGCCGTGATCTTTGTTTTCTGAATGTTGAGCTTTAAGCCAACGTTTTCACTCTCCACTTTCACTTTCATCAAGAGGCTTTTCAGTTCCTCTTTACTTTCAGCCATAAGGATGGTGTCATCTGCATATCTGAGGTTATTGATATTTCTCCCGGCAATCTTGACTCCAGCTTGTGCTTCCTGCAGTCCAGCGTTTCTCATGATGTACTCTGCATATAAGTTAAATAAGCAGGGTGACAATATACAGCCTTGATGAACTCCTTTTCCTATTTGGAACCAGTCTGTTGTTCCATGTCCAGTTCTAACTGTTGCTTCCTGACCTGCATGCAAATTTCTCAAGAGGCAGACCAGGTGGTCTGGTATTCCCATCTCTTGAATTTTCCACAGTTTATTGTGATCCACACAGTCAAAGGCTTTGGCATAGTCAATAAAGCAGAAATAGATGCTTTTCTGGAACTCTCTTGCTTTTTCCATGATCCAGCGAATGTTGGCAATTTGATCTCTGGTTCCTCTGCCTTTTCTAAAACCAGCTTGAACATCAGGAAGTTCACGATTCACATACTGCTGAAGCCTGGCTTGGAGAATTTTGAGCATTGCTTTACTAGCGTGTGAGATGAGTGCAATTGTGCAGTAGTTTGAGCATTCTTTGGCATTGCCTTTCTTTGGGATTGGAATGAAAACTGACCTTTTCCAGTCCTGTGGCCACTGCTGAGTTTTCCAAATTTGCTGGCATATTGAGTGCAGCACTTTCACAGCATCATCTTTCAGGATTTGGAATAGCTCAACTGGAATTCCATCACCTCCACTAGCTTTGTTCCTAGTGATGTTTTCTAAGGCCCACTTGACTTTGCATTCCAGGATGTCTGGCTCTAGGTCAGTGATCACACCATCATGATTATATGGGTCGTGAAGATCTTTTTTGTACAGGTCTTCTGTGTATTCTTGCCATCTCTTCTTAATATCTTCTGCTTCTGTTAGGTCCATACCATTTCTGTCCTTTATCGAGCCCATCTTTGTATGAAATGTCCCCTTGGTATCTCTGATTTTCTTGAAGAGCTCTCTAGTCTTTGCCATTCTGTTGTTTTCCTCTATTTCTTTGCATTGATCCCTGTCTCCTGTACAAAGTCATGAACCTCATTCCATAGTTCATCAGGCACTCTATCTATCAGATCTAGGCCCTTAAATCTATTTCTCACTTCCACTGTATAATCATCTAGTCTTTCACATTCTGTTGTTTTCTCTATTTCTTTGCATTGTTCACTGAGGAAGGCTTTCTTATCTCTCCTTGCTATTCTTTGAACTCTGCATTCAAGTGGGTATATCTTTCCTTTTCTCCCTTGCCTTTTGCTTCTCTTCTATTCACAACTATTTGTAAGGCCTCCTCAGACAACCATTTTGCCTTTCTGCATTTCTTTATCTTGGGGATGGTCTTGGTCACTGCCTCCTATATAATGTCATGAACCTCCATCCATAGTTCTTTAGGCACTCTGTCTATCAGATCTAATCCTTTGAATCTATTTCTCACTTCCACTGTATAATTGTAAGGGATTTGATTTAGATCATACCTGAATGGTCTAGCGGTTTTCCCTACTTTCTTCAATTTAAATATAATTTGACCATGAGTTCATGATCTGAGCCACAGTTAGCTCCCAGTCTTTTTTGCTGACTATATATAGAGCTTCTCCATCTCCAGCTGCAAAGTTTTGGTATCGACCATCTGGTGATGTTCATATGTTCTTCTCTTTTGTTGTTGGAGGAGGGTGTTTGCTATGACCAATGTGTTCTCTTGGAAAAACTCTATTAGCCTTTGCCCTGCTATATTTGGTACTCCAAGGCCAAATTTGCCTGTTACTCCAGGTGTTTCTTGACTTCCTACTTTTGCATTCCAGTCCCCTGTAATGAAAAGAACATCTGTTTTGGGTGTTAGTTCTAGAAGGTCTTGTAGATCTTCAAAGAACTGTTTAACTTCAGCTTCTTCATCATTACTGGTTGGGGCATAGACTTGGATTACTGTGATATTGAATGGTTTGCCCTGGAAACAAACAGAGATCATTCTGTTGTTTCTGAGATTGCATTCAAGTACTGCATTTTGGACTATGCATTTTTACTATGATGGCTACTCCATTTCTTCTGAGGCATCTTGCCCACAGTAGTATTTGGTGCTGACCTTTAATTGCAGCATGTGATACCATTAGTTGCAGCATGTGAACTCTTACTTGCTGCACATGGGATCTAGTTCCCCGACCTGGGATCAAACCCAGGCCCCCTACATTTGGAGCATGGAGTCTTAGCCCCTAGACTACCAAGGAAATACCAATATGTGTGTAATTTTTAGCTTTAAATACTAGATGTCCTTGTCCGTATTTTATCATCCTAATCTTTTTTTAGTGTACTGCTTATAGAAATCACTAATATTCCTCTCGTCACCGGTGATGTGGAAAAAACATTTTGGTTTCTAACAGTTCATAGCACTTCTATTAATGCTTCATATCATAAGACAAAATATTAAATTGAAATGAGAAAAAGGTGAATGCCTAAGACCTGAACTGTTTTGCATACCTTGATCTCTCCATTGCAAGGTTACTTAGATGCTGGTGGGAGGAGGTTTAAATAGCTTTAATAGTGCTGGTTTTATCAATTGCTGGTTATATCCATAACCTCATGGGCAATTGCTCAGTGAAAACCCAAGAAGCATTTTGTATCTATTTGAAACATACACACACTCATTTAAATACACACTCTCTCTTCTGTTATTAACTCTATTTTTTTGTTGTTTTTGTTCTGTTGCTGAGTCATGTCTGACTCTGTGACCCCATGGACTGCAGAGTGCCAGGTTTCACTGTCCTTCACCATCTCCTGGAACTTGCTCAAACTGATGACGTTAATTCAGAAAAAAATTTTTTTTTCCTCCCTGAAGACTAACTAAATGTAATATTAGAGCAAAGATGAATCTCACTAGAAATGAAACTCTGGAAACTGTGTCTGTTTCTCCATGGTTCTCAACTCTGACTTAGTAACAACCATCTTTACTTTTTAAGGAATCCTCAGTTTTGTGAATGTATGAGCATTTTCCTAAATGAAGTTTTTAGATCAATTACACGTCAATGAAGCACAATCATCCCCAGTTGCATTTCTGAATGTTCATATACATTTTAAATAAAAGTACGAGAAAATTGTGCAATGTTTACATTGGAAAGCGTTAATAAGAGTGATCACTTATAGCAATGCTATCTATTTCTGATAAAGAACCAAGGTCCAGGCGTGGACTGAGGACTGGGGAAATGTGTGGTGGTGCCAAGCAACATCCCACCAGGGAGCACAAGCCCCAAATGTGTTCCATGAATTCCTTGGACTCAAAATGCCTGTGCTAGGTTGAACAATGGCTCTGCAGGTATGTCCACAGCCTAGTCCCTGAAACCTGTAAATATTGCCTTATATAGCAGGAGGAATTTTGCAGATGCAATTAAGGATATTGAGAGTATCGATTATGCAGGTGGACCCAAGTAATCATAGATCTTATAAGGAGGGCGTAGAAGGAACAGAATCAGAAAGAGAGCCATGTGACATTAAAGTAGAGGTTGGACTGATGAGCTTTGAAGATAAAGGGCTACAAGGCAGGAAATATAAGGGGCCTTTAAAGGTAGCTGAAAAAGACCTCGAAATGGACTCTCCCCTGTTTTCAGAAGGAACAAAGCCTAGGGGACACCTTGACTTCATCACAGTGAAACTGATTTCAAATTTCTGGCCTCTGGAACTGTAAGAAGAAGAAGAAAACAAAACAAAACAAAAACCACGTGTTGTTGTAAGCCACCAAGTTTGTGTTAATTTATTACTGAAGTCTTGGGAAACTAATACAATAGCTTGCCTCTTCGTTTTTAAAGCATATCTGTTTTTTATATGTAACTTTTAAAGTCAATATTTTACTTTTTTGGTGGAAGGTCTAGAGGAGAATAAGAAAATGGTGTTGGCGAAAGATGAGTTTTAAAATGAACAGGGTTGAGGACACCAGATGATATTAAACAAAATTGAAACTGCATAAATCAGAGAATAGGTACCTACCACCAACAGAAACCAGGAAGTAGGAAAAACACATTAAGTCCAAATAAAGAAACAGTCTGAATGTATCTGGTGTTAATTAACCATAAGTTGTCACCAAGTTATATTTCCCAGGTGACTCAATGGTAAAGAATCCACTTGCCAATGCAGGAGATTCAGGTTTGGTCCCTAGATCAGGAAGATCCCCTGGAGGAGGGAATGGCAGCCCGCTCCACTATTCTTGCCTGGAGAATCCTATATACAGAGGAGCCTGGCTGCTGCAGTCCATGGTATCACAAAGAGTTGGTTACAACTGAGCATGCACACACACACATGAATACAGAGCATGCACAGATCGTTTTCTGATCATTTTAATTATAGCATTTATCTCTCTCAAATGTATCACTATATCTCCAGTGTATCTCTTGTCTCTTGTTTCTTCCTGTCTCTTCTCTCAGATTATATGAACTCTTTTAGAACAGAAACTGTCTTTTTTCTTTGTGTATTGAAATCTAAAATGTGTTTTGATATTTAGTAAGCATTCCATAAATACGTTGTGAATAAATAAATCAAAATCCACAAATACAATAGCTTACTCCTCTGATAACCAGTTCCACTTCCCCCTCCCACCACCAGATACTGAGACTGAGAAAAGATTGAGTCCAATTAAGTATAAATGTTGTCTGAACAACCCCCTGGGTGTAAAGGCAAAGTTTCTGAGAATTTTGAAGAGAGAAAGAGCTCTTGTGTAGTCAGCACCTAATTTGAACCCTAAGAGTGAAGAGGTCCTGAGCCTTCCTAAGAAAGCAGTTCATTGAAGAAAATGGGATACTCAGTGGTGTAAAGTACTTCAGTCTTTCTGGCATTAAGATTGGCAATAATCGTATTCCTTGTGGAAATTAGTGCTTTATGACACTAGCAATAGCAGCTTTGCCTTATTGTTATTTAGTCACCCAGTTGTGTCCAATTCTCTGTGACCCCATGGACTACAGCACACCAGATTTCCCTGTCCTTCATCTCATGGAGTTTGTGTAAACTTCCCTGATAGCTCAGTTGGTGAAGAAACCACCTGTAATGCAGGAGACCCCGGTTCAATTCCTGGGTTGGGAAGATCTCCTGGAGAAGGGATAGGCTATCCACTGCAGTATTCTTGGGCTTCCCTTGTGGCTCAGCTGATAAAGAATCCACCTGCAATGTGAGAGATCTGGGTTCAATCCCTGGGTTGGGAAGATCCCCTGGAGAAAGGAAAGGCTACCCACTCCAGTATTCAGGCCTAGAGAATTCCATGGACTGTATGGTCCATGGGGTCACAAAAAGTCAAACACAACTGAGCAACTTTCACTTTCATGTCCGTTGAGTCAGTAATGCCATCCAACCATCTCATCCTCTGTTATCCCCTTCTCTTCCTGCCCTCAATCTTTCCCAGCATCACAGTCTTTTCCAGTGAGTAGATTCTTCACATTAGTTGGCCAAAGTATTGGAGCTTCAGCTTCAGCATCACTCCTTCAGTGAGTATTCAGGATTGATTTCCTTTAGGATTGACTGGCTGCATGGCGCTGGAGTGGTGAGTGGCCGTGAGGAGATACCCCACATCCCAGGTCAGGAGCAGTGGCAGTGAGGAGATACCCCATGTCCAAAGTAAGAAGCAGCCATTAAGAGATACCCCAAGTCCAAGGTAAGAGAAACCCCACTAAGACGGTAGGTGCTGAGAGAGGGCATCAGACAGTAGATAGACTGAAACCAGAATCAAGAAAACTAGCCAATCTGATCACATGGACAACAGCCTTGTCTAACTCAATGAAACTAAGCCATTGCTGTATAGGGCCACCCAAGATGGTCGGGTCATGGTGGAGAGTTCTGACAAAATGTGGTCCACTGGAGAAGGGAATGGCAAACTTCTTCAGTACTCTTGCCTTGAGAACCCCATGAACAGTATGAAAAGACAAAAAGATAGGACACTGAAAGATGAACTCCCCAGGTGGGTAGATGCCCAATATGCTACTGGAGATCAGTGGAGAAACAACTCCAGAAAGAATGAAGGGACAGAGCCAAAGCAAAAACAACACCCAGTTGTCAATGTGACTGGTGATAGAAGCAAGGTCCAATGTTGTAAAGAGCAATATTGCATAGGAACCTGGAATATTAGGTCCATGAATCAAGGCAAATTGGAAGTGGTCAAATAGGAGATGGCAAGAGTGAACGTTGACGTTTTAGGAAGCAGAGAACTAAGATGGACTGGAATGGGTGAATTTAACTCAGATGACTATTATATCTACTACTGTGGGCAGGAATCCCTTAGAAGAAATGGAGTAGCCATCATAGGCAACAAGAGTCTGAAATACAGTACTTGGATGCAATCTCAAAAACAACAGAATGATCTCTGTTCATTTCCAAGGCAAGCCATTCAATATCACAATAATCCAAGTCTATGCCCTAACCAATAATGCTGAAGAAGCTGAGGTTGAACAGTTCTATGAAGACTTACAAGACCTTCTAGAACTAACACCCAGAAAAGATGTCCTTTTCATTATAGGGGAATGGAATGCAAAGGTAGGAAGTCAGGAAACACCTGGAGTAACAGGCAAATTTGGCCTTGGAGTACAGAATGAAGCAGGGCAAAGGTTAATCTAGTTTTGCCAAGAGAATGTACTGGTCATAGCAAACACCCTCTTCCAACAACACAAAAGAAGGTTCTACACGTGGACATCACCAGATGGCCAACACTGAAATCAGATGATTATATTCTTTGTAGCCAAAGATGGAAAAGCTCTATACAGTCAGCAAAAGCAAAACTGGGAGCTGACTGTGGCTCAGATCATGAACTTCTTATTGCCAAATTCAGACTTAAATTGAAAAAACTGGGGAAAACCACTAGACCACTCAGATATGACCTAAATCAAATCCCTTATGATTATACAGTGGAAGTGACAAATAGATTCAAGGGACTGGATCTGATAGACAGAGTGCCTGATGAACTATGGATGGAGGTTCATGACATTGTACAGGAGACAGGGATCAAGACCATCCCCAAGAAAAAGAAATGCAAAAAGGCAAAAT
Source organism: Bos indicus x Bos taurus (assembly GCF_003369695.1). Lineage (NCBI taxonomy): Eukaryota > Metazoa > Chordata > Mammalia > Artiodactyla > Bovidae > Bos > Bos indicus x Bos taurus. The sequence continues at coordinate 108,766,307 of NC_040079.1, read as the reverse complement.
GGCAGTCTGAGGAGGCCTTACAAATAGCTGTGAAAAGAAGAGAAGGAAAAAGCAAAGGAGAGAAGGAAAGATACACCCATTTGCATGCAGAGTTCCAAAGAATAGCAAGGAGAGATAAGAAAACCTTCCTCAGTCATCAATGCAAAGAAATAGAGGAAAATAATAGAATGTGAAGGACTAGAGATCTCTTCAAGATGATTAAAGATACCAAGGGAACATTGCATGCAAAGATGGGCTCGATAAAGGACAGAAATGGTATGGACCTAACAGAAGCAGAAGATATTAAGAAGAGGTGGCAAGATACACAGAAGAACTGTACAAAAAACATCTTCATGACCCAGATAATCATGATGGTGTGATCACTGACCTAGAGCCAGACATCCTGGAATGCAAAGTCAAGTGGGCCTTAGGAAGCATCACTAGGAACAAAGCTAGTGGAGGTGATGGAATTCCAGTTGAGCTATTTCAAATCCTAAAAGATGATGCTGTGAAAGTGCTGCACTCAATAAGTAAGTTTGAGTAAACTCCAGGAGGTGGTAATGGACAGGGAGGCCTGGCGTGGTGTAGTCCAAAGAGTCAGACGCGACTGAGTGACTGAACTGAACTGAACTGCATTGATCTCCTTGCTGTCCAAGGGATTCTCAAGAGTCTTCTCCACTACCACAATTCTAAAGCATCAATTCTTAGGCATTCATCCTTCTTTATGGTCCAACTCTCACATCTATACGTGACTACTATGCAGAGTACATCATGAGAAACGCTGGGCTGGAAGAAGCACAAGCTGGAATCAAGATTGCCAGGAGAAATCTCAATAACCTCAGATATGCAGATGACACCACCCTTATGGCAGAAAGGGAAGAGGAACTAAAAAGCCTCTTGATGAAAGTGAAAGTGGAAAGTGAAAAAGTTGGCTTAAAGCTCAACATTCAGAAAATGAAGATCATGGCATCTGGTCCCATCACTTCATGGGAAATAGATGGGGAAACAATGGAAACAGTTTCAGACTTTATTTTTTGGGCTCCAAAATCACTGCAGTTGGTGACTGCAGCCATGAAATTAAAAGACGCTTACTCCTTGGAAGAAAAATTATGACCAACATAGATAGCATATTGAAAAGCACAGACATTACTTTGTCAACAAAGGTCCATCTAGTCAAGGCTATGGTTTTTCCAATGGTCATGTATGGATGTGAGAGTTGGACTGTGAAGAAAGCTGAGCACCAGAGAATTGATGCTTTTGAACTGTGGTGTTGGAGAAGACTCTTGAGAGTCCCTTGGACTGCAAGGAGATCCAACCAGGCCATTCTGAAGGAGATCAGCCCTGGGATTTCTTTGGAAGGAATGATGCTAAAGCTGAAACTCCAGTACTTTGGCCACTTCATGTGAAGAGTTGACTCATTGGAAAAGACTCTGATGCTGGGAGGGATTGGGGGCAGGAGGAGAAGGGGTCCACAGAGGATGAGATGGCTGGATGGCATCACTGACTTGATAGACGTGAGTCTGAGTGAACTCCGGGAGTTGGTGATGGACAGGGAGGCCTGGCGTGCTGTGATTCATGGGGTCGCAAAGAGCTGGACACGACTGAGTGACTGAACTGAACTGAACTGGAAAAACCATAGCTTTGACTATGTTTTTAATATGCTGTGGCCCTTTTATACACGTCAAAGAATGCAGAAAAGAGATCTATCAGGGGTCTTGACTTTCAGAGTTTGGTTAGATTTGAGCCCAATGGGAAGTGATACATTTCAGAATGGAATTTGAATAAAGGTTAAGAAAGTCCTTGCCTAGCATCAGTTCTTACCTGGGAACACTGGTGAGGAAGAGTTTTAAATAAAATGTGAAAGAAAAAAGCAGAGCTTTCTGCCTTTGTGATGCAGATAGGAATAGGAACTAAACCACTTGGTTCCTCTGAATCTATCCTTGTTATTTAGTGGCTAATTCATGTCTGACTCTTTGCAACCTCATAGACTGTAGCCCGCCAGGCTTCTCAGTCAACAGGACTTCTTATGCAAGAATACTGGAGTGGGTTGCTATTTTCTTCTCTGGTGGAGAAGGGACCAAACCAGGGATCAAACCCATGTCTCCTGCATTGGCAGGCGGATTCTTTACACTGAGCCACCAGGGAAGCCCCAATTTATCATGCTTTGGACAAATTCAGAGCCACTTGCTGGCTGGAAAACACTGGAACTTTTCCCAGCTGAAAATAATTATGAACTGGGAAGCATGAGAGATCAGATTCTATACAACCTATGAATTCGGGTTCTCTATTCAGTTTCTGTGACAGATGTCAGTTACTCAACAGTGGTCAGGTAGGCAACTTTATTCACCATATGAAGTCTTCTGTAATGATTTAAATGTTACAGCCTAGCCTCCCATGAGTTATTTTTAATTGAACAAACAGGTAATTGGACTGAGTTCAGTGGACTTGTTCAGGGCACATTAATGTGCCATCAAATAGATATTAGAATATATTGTTTTCAGTCTTACTTGTACATTCAACTCTGCTACATTTCTTTCCAATCATTGCTAAGACCAGTTGTTTTGCTGCTGGAGACATTAAAAATTTAGCCCATAGGCGGGTTAACCAAAGGGTCTCTGAGTGGGTCAACTTCAAAGCCAGAAATCATTAATGGATTGGGTAGAGCCAACTTTTCCATTAGGCACAGTGCCTAGGATCCAAGAAAATATTTTACTTATAATTTCTTTTAAAATAAGAAAAATATATTATAGTAATGAATATGTAATAATGAGTCCAGCCTGGATTATATTCATCTTTATATAGCACAACCAAAAAATATCATTATTATCTGTCATTTTCCTTCTTTAATGAAGGAAAAGGGTCCGTGACTAGAAACTAGATGAATGGAACCATTACATTTAGGAATACAGAAAATAAAAGCCAATATGTATTCAAAATATCCCACTTAGATTTTGGAGAGCATAGCTTAAGTTGATTTTGATTGTAGAGTGTTATATACAAATAAGCCAAGAGGGTTTGGCCACCATCTGAATGGAAAAGGAAATGTTTTATTCAGAAATAAGTTTCTTGCTATACAAATGTAGTTGCACGTTTGACTGTGGTTGAACATGGAAAGTATTTGAAGCTAGAAAGTTGGATGACCTTGAGGCAGACATACAAGCAGAGCCTCCCTCCCTGATGGTACGACTTGGCACTGGGGTATGCCGTGGATGGGTTACAAACTGGCTGAGATAATATGCTTAGTTTTCAAGAGTTTAGAGAAGGGCAGTGTGGATGGAAATGGAGTGCCTGGGCTTTCTGGAGTTTCCCGGGCAGTTGCTTCCTCCAGTTACTTTAGTATACGGCACAGGTGTTAATGTTTCCTATGTGCGCCGTGATGTGAAAGATGAAAACGATGGGTAAATACTGCCCAGTCTAGACTTAAGTTTATACCTAAAATGCAGACATTGGACAAAATGAACTCCAATTCAGTTCAGTTGAATTCAGACATTTTGAGAGATCATTATACTAACTTCTGGTACTCAAAGAATAATAGAGTGTGGTTTTTCCAAAGTCATAGATTTCAATGAGTGCCTACACTCACTGGAAAGACAAGCATGAGATTCTCGTCTTATAATACAAGTCATGATGAATTTGAGCATGAATTATAATTCAAATGATATAAATACTCAGAAGGAATGACTAATTCTAATTGTAGAATAAAAACATAGAGGACTTCCGAAAGAGGTGACATTTAGTCTGTATAAATGTCATATCTCCAGAAAAATTGCTATAAGGAAGGGAAGTAGGGTTTAAGAATCATAAACCTAATCTTGGATACAACTCAGATAAAGAGAAGTTAGATTACTACCCATCCAAGATCACTACAGGCTGTTGGCAGAACCGAGTGAGAAACCAGCAGCTTCTTAGCAGAAACTCCCAACAAAGCAGCTGGGGAAATGGGATTAAATTCAAGCATTCATAATTTCCTTATTGAAAAAGGTTATGCAATAAGGCATAGTATAACTTCATAGGGAACTATTAATCGATGGCTAAAATAAGAGTGAGAAGGAAACTTGGAAGCCTATGAAAAACAGCTTCTTTCTTTCCATTCTCTTGCCACAGAGCATCAAGAGCCTATGTCCTTGGAAGTCTCATAGTGTATTGAACAAAATCGTTGAATTGTGGAAGTGCATGAAGATCAGGCATGTGGCTCATTTATAACTGAAGAGAGAAGTTAAATAGAAAGTGCTTCTCTAGACTTACTAAGAATGACAAATGACCAAGATAGGAAATACTAGGAAGTTTAGGTCAACAGAGCTGTGGGTGAAAAATGAATGTGGAAGCTTAGGGGTATGAATAACATATAATAACACACTTGTTAGATGGTGTAAAAGAAATTGACATTAGATCTAAATATGAATCACTTATTCTCTTTCTGTTTTTACTTTCTGTTCTGAAAAATTTAAAACATACACAAAAGTAAAATGAATGGTACAATGGCTTTCCATTACCCCTCACCTAGCATCAACAATTATAAATATATTGCCAAATTTCCTTCATCAAAACCTCCCGCTCCCAACCCTTTGTAGACTTTGTAAAAAATACTTTATTGAAATATAATTTACAAACCATAAAATTCACCCATGGTAACTGTACAGTTCACTGATTTTTAGTAAATGTATGGTGTTGTATTACCATTATGCAATTTTAGGGTATTTCTACCACTCCAAAAAGTTTGTAGCAATGCCTATTTGTAGTCAATCACTGCTCCTATCCCAGGCCCCAGGCAAGTACTGATTTCTTTGTCTCTGTAGATTTGCCTTTTCTAGATATTTAATATAAATAATGTAATGTACTACTTCCACTTACTGTAGTATTTTTGAGGTTCATCCATGTTAAATATGTATCAGTAGTTTGTCTCGGCAAAGAGATCAAACCTGTCAGTCCTAAAGGAAATCAGTACTGAATATTCATTGGAAGGACTGATGCTGACACTGAAGCTTCAATACTTTGGCTACCTGATGCAAAGAACTTACTCACTGGAAAAGACCCTGACACTGGGAAAGATTGAAGGCAGGAGGAGAAGGGGACGACAGAGGATGAGTTGGTTGGATGGCATCACCGACTCGATGGACATGAGTTTGAGCAAGCTCTGGGTGTTTGTGAAGAACAGGGAAGCCTGGCATGCTGCAGTCCATGGGGTTGCAAAGAGTAGGACACAACTGAGCAACTGAACTGAGTTTGTCAAGTTTTTTTCATAAATTGTATTCTATTGTAGGAATATCAATTCAGTTCAGTCTTGGCAGTATGCCAAGTCTCCCTATCCATCACCAACTGCTTGAGTATACCCAAACCCATGTCCATTGAGTCGGTGATGCCTTTATGTTGGACTGGTTGGATCTCCTTGCAGTCCAAGGGATTCTCAGGAGTCTTCTCCAACTCCACAGTTCAAAAGCATCAATTCTCCTGTGCTCGGCTTTCTTTATAGTCCAACTCTCACATCCATACATGACTACGGGAAAAACCATAGCCTTGACTAGATAGACCTTTGTTGGCAAAGTAATGTCTCTGCTTTTTAATATGCTCTCTAGGTTGGTCATAACTTTCCTTCCAAGGAGTATGCATCTTTTAATTTCATGGCTGCAGTCACCATCTGCAGTGATTTTGGAGCCCAAAAAAATAAAGTCTGACACTGTTTCCCCATCTATTTGCCATGAAGTGATGGGACCGGATGCCATGATCTTAGTTTTCTGAATGTTGAGCTTTAAGCCAACTTTTTCACTCTCCTCTTTCACTTTCATCAAGAGGCTCTTTAGTTCTTCTTCACTTTCTGCCATAAGGGTGGTGTCATCTGCATATCTGAGGTTATTGATATTTCTCCCAGCAGTCTTGATTCCAACTTGTGCTTCTTCCCGCCCAGCGTTTCTCATGATGAATTCTGCATATACATTAAATAAGCAGGGTGACAATATACAGCCTTGACGTACTCCTTTTCCCCTTTGGAACCAGTCTGTTGTTCCATGTCCAGTTCTAATCTTGCTTCCTGACCTGCATACAGATTTCTCAAGAGACAGGTCAGATGGTCTGGTATTCCCATCTCCTTCAGAATTTTCCACAGTTTATTGTGATCCACATAGTCAAAGGCTTTGGCATAGTCAATAAAACAGAAATAGATGTTTTTCTGAAACTCTCTTGCTTGTAGGAATATACATTTTGATTTTCTATTCATATGTTAATGAATTTTGGATTGCTTCCAGTCTGGGACTATTTTGTATAATGCTGCTATGGGTATTTGTGTATGAGTCTTTACACATATGATTACATTTTTCCTGGGTGTGTGTTAATCACTCAATTTTGTCTGACTCTTTGTACCCCATGGACTGTAGCCCACCAGACTCCTCTGTCCATGGGATTCTTTAGGCAGGAATACTGGAGTGGGTTGCCATTCCCTTCTCCAGGGATCTTCCCAAGCCAGGGATTGAACCCAGATCTTCTTCACTGGCCGGTGAATTCTTTACCATCTGAGCCATCTAGGCATGGAATTTCTGAATAATGGGTAAGTTTATTTTTAACTTCTTGAAAAACTGTCAAACTGTTTTTCAAATAGGATGTACTTTTTTACATTCATGTTAACATTAAATGAAGTTTTTATTTTCTTCTTATCCTTGACAGTATTTCAACATAGATGATCATGTCATCTGTGAATAAGAATCATCTTACTTTTTCTTTTCCAGTCTTGATCCCCTTCACTTCTATTTCCTGATTATTGCACTGGCTAGAGTCTTTAGAACAGTGTTGAATAAAGTGGCAAGAACTAATCCTTGTCTTGTTCCTGACCTTGAGGCAAAAACATCAAGTATAATGTTAGCTGTAAGGTTTTCTTAGATGTCTGTTATCAGATTGAATACATTCCCTTCTGTTTCTGGCTTGCAGGGATTTTTTTTATGATTATAAGGTGGATATTTTCCATTAAAATGATCTGTGAGTACTTCTATTTAAGGTAGTTAATATGATGAATTATAAGGACTGATTTTTCAATGATTTTTAATTAACTTTATATTCCACATATTATTGTTACTTGTTCTGATGTATTGACGTTTTCATATTTTATACAACTCTATTAATTTTTATGTAGGTTTTGCATCTCTATTGATTCGGTTATTAATTTGTAGTTTTCTTTATTTTATAGTCTTTTTTTTTTAGCTCTTGGTTATCAGGGTAAACATAGCCTCTTAAAATGTAGGGAAATATTTCCCCTCTTTGAATTTATCGAAGCGATATTGTAGAATATATGTTATTTATTTCTTAAATATTTGCTGAAATTCACCAGCAAAGTCATCTGGGTTTGGAGTTTATAGGAAGATTTTAAACTAGAAATTCAATTTCTTTTATAGATATAGGGATATTTATGTTATCTATTTCTTTGTAAGTGAGCTTTGGTAGTTTATGTCTTTTAAGACATTTGTCTATTTCATCTAATTTGGTGAATTTAATGGCATAAAGTTGTTTTTAGTATTTCCCTATATTTTTAATATCTTTAGAATCTATAGTAATATCATTTACTCACTAACTGAATCTCACCTTTTTCATGATTAGTCTTTCTAAAGGTTTGTAAACTTTATTTATGTGCTTCAAGTACTAGATTTTGCTTGCATCTATTATTTATATTATTTTCTATTTTCCATTTTATTGATTTCTATTTTTGTCTTATTTTCTTTCTTCTGCAAACTCTGTTGTTTTGCGTGAATCATTTAAAAAATCTTTATTGAATTTTTTACAATATTGCTTCTGTTTTATGTTTTGGTTTTCGGCTGTGAAGCATGTGGGATTTTAGCTCCCTCACCAGGGACAGAACCCACACCCCATGCACTGGAATGCTGACCACTGGACCCCCAGAGAAGTCCCTAGCTCTGTCTTTTAATTCATCATTTTTTTCTAATTTCTTATGGTACGAGTTGTGGTCCTTGTTTTGAAACATTTCTGTATATTCCCTAAGTACTGTTTTAGTGGCATTCCATAAATTTTGATAGATTGTGTTTCATTTACACAATTTTGACCAATTGGATAAGGATGAAAGAGAGACAAAGGTCAATTTTTAATTAGATTAGAATTTGAATTTTCAAGTAGAATATGGGATTTTGAAATAGATTAGGACACAGAGTATTTAGACACAAAGCATTTAGAAAGGAACAAAGAAAGACAGCATCTGTACATCACAAACTAGTCATTTCCAGGTTAATGGGTGATGAGAAGCACAAGTTCTGAATGTAATGGAAGAAATAATACCGCCTTATAAAAAGTTATAAAATTATAAAATTATAAAATTTCTAGACTGAAATGGATCTTTGAGGAAGCACATAGCCAAGATTAAAAATTTATTCCAAGGACTTCCCTGGCAGTCCAGTGGTTAAGGCTTCACCTTCTGAGGCAGGGGATGTGGGTTCAATCCCTAGTCAGGGAGCTAAGATCTCCCATGTTTGTGACCAAAAAAACCCCAAAACATAAAATAGAAGCAGTATGGACGTGAGTCTCAGTGAACTCCGGGAGTTGGTGATGGACAGGGAGGCTTGGCGTGCTGCGATTCATGGGGTCGTGAAGAGTTGGACACGACTGAGCGACTGATCTGATCTGATCTGATTGTAACAATTTCAATAAAGACTTTAAAAATAGTCCACATCAAAAAAAAATTTTTTTTAAGTTTATTCCAAGTGGTAATGATATGTGATATTAAAAGATGATATCCTGCGGCAAACTCAGCAGAGACAAAGACAAGGGGTAGTAGTGCCTAGTTGAATAAAAATCCTTATTTACTCAGAAAAGTGACTATGCTCTTAGTTTTATCTTAGATTGGATTTACCAATCAATGGTAAAGAGGAATTGGAAGGTTTTTTTTTTTAACAAAATTTCATTTTCATTTTATTTTTTTAACACCCAAATCATTTTGTTTTGGGGTATAGAAGATTAACAATGCTATGACAGTTTCAGGTGAGCAGTGAAGGGGCTCATCCATACATATCATGGATCCATCCAAGACATCATTTTCTATAAAAATATATGCATGTGTCAAATGTAGAGAACACTAAATATAGTTCTCTTTTCAGACTATGGTTTCAGTAATGTTGTAGACTACAAAAGGTCCAGTTAAAGAGCCTAAATATTAATATATAGAGAGATTTCCAAACTTGAATCTCTCTCTTTGGAGAGATCTCCAAACTTGGAGATTTCTGCCACCGTGGTCAAGATTCAGGTGCTCATGATAAGCATGTGTTCATGCATGATAAGTTGCTTCAGTTGTGTCCAACTCTTTGCTGTCCTCAGGACTGTAGCCTGCCAGGCTCCTCTGTCCATGGGATTCTCCAGGCAAGAATACTAAAGTGGGTTGCCATGCCCTCTTCTAGGAGATCTTCCCAGCCCAGGGATCAAACTTGCATCTCTTATATCTCCTGCAATGGCAGGCAGGTTCTTTACTACTGTTGCCACATAGGAAGCCCCATTTTAGGCATAAACAAATAAATATGACTCGTTAATGAATATTCATTTGTCTGAGTGAACTACATGGCAATACATAGTTGGCTCTCAATTCTACATTGCTTGAGAAGGTTGTTTTCCTTCCTGCCCCACAAGAGATGGGAACTATAGGCAGTAAACAGTTTCTCTCTGCTCTTTCTTGGATTTATCTGGAGTTCCAAAGGTTGCTTAGGCTCCCATTTGTCTGTCTGTAGGAGGATGATGGGTGGTTGAAATATACATGACCTTAGTTTTGTAAGTTTTCCTTACAAACTCCTGGGTAAAAGCCATGTAAGCTACAAAACATTAAGGAATCTATCTAAACATCAGTGCATAACAGATGGAGATCCAGATGGAATTTGTCTAACACAGTAGTGGTCATTAAGGACTCCTAACTTGCACAACATATGACAAAGTCCTCCCAACTTACATGAGTTTGACAGTCACCTCGTTACTAAAAATAATCTAAAAGAATACTTAATTTTTAGATGTATTAATGAAGTGCTTTTTTCTATTAATGTGCTTTTCACCAGTATGTGTACCAACATAATCATATGTAGTTTTCAGTGAATTTTAAAATATCTCATATTATCGCTGTAGTTCAGCATGACCCTTTTGAGGATATCCATCTTCCTCCATTTCCGAAGAGCATGACAGGCTATTTCAGCCACTAAAATCAGGGAATTAAGGAGGACTCAATCCTCTTTCCAAGTACCAAGTAAACAGAAGTCCCAAAAGACTTAACATTGAACTACTGCTGCCTCTTGGCACCACACAAAGTTGCCATTGAGAGCTTGACCCTGTACAGTCCAATGCACTCTGGACCTCACCTTTGGGGTGAGGTTCTTGCTGGTTCCACCAAGTACAGGCTGAATTGCAACTGGGTCCTAAGGGCCTCTGAGTCTGAGCCACCCAGTGTCAGAACTCGCCCTTTTCCGTGAACATCACGGCCAAAGGCAACAAAGCTACAACCAGTGGCCCAGATCTATGTATACATCTGTTTGTCCTGCAGTATATTTTGAGCTGTTTGTCTGCATTTAATGCCCAAGATGGGCTTCCCAGGGAGCGCTAGTGGTAAAGAACCTGCCTGCCAATGCAGAAGACACAAGAGATGCCAGTTCAATCCCTGGGTTGGGAAGATCCCCTGGAGGAGGGCATGGCAACCCACCTCCAGTATTCTTGCCTGGAGAATCCCATGGATGGGGGAGCCTGTGGGTTACTGTTCATCGACTTTCAAAGAGTTAGACAGGACTGAAGCGACCTAGCATGCGTGCAATGCTCAAGATATTTTGCATACTCTGGATTTTCGTGATAAATTGGAGAGTTTAGCAAAACTGTGACTGCATCAGGGTGGAGCTAAATAACCAAGCCCCTTCCACTTACTATTTCTCCTATGCCTCAGTCACAACTCAATGACTTCTATTTGTGACTCCTGCTGGTCCTCCATAGACACTTGAATGTTCAAATTGGAGACAATTTAGAGAATAGAGAGGATGGAGGGAGTGTAACTTCTTAGGAGTGACACAGACAAAGGCAAAAGTAATTTGGGAATAACTTAGGCAGGAAGATCTTTACTTACTTGGAAATCATGTAGACAGACACAGTGAGTTAGGATAGCTGAACAAGCAATCTTAAGCTAGGAAGAAAGTGAGGCCTGAGCCATCAAGAAAGAGAAGGTAAATGGATTGTTGGGAGTTTTAGCTGACTGGAGATTGAAGTCCAGAGCAAAGACATCTTAATAACCTAATCTAATGAATGAAACTTCATTAGACTGATTTAATGATGAGATACTGCTTATCAGTTATGTACTTAAACTATTTACTGAGAATACCCCACAATGTAGTAAAGTAGTTTAAATATGTGATTTTCTTCCATTAAATAGACACTGAAGGGGAACTACCCAAGAAGAAGAGAAGTTTCACCAACAAGTTCTTGGAGATGGAAGTCTTTGCCCTTACTCCTTTATCAAGCCCATCTCATACTCTATGTTCTTATTTAGACTTTGTCACCTCCCATTTGGAATTCTGGCATGCATATCTTGCTGACTTTAATCCGTCTGTCAAAATGGTGCCCAGAATAATGTTTTTTTTTTTAATTAAAAAATTTTTTTTAATTTATTACTTTTTTGTTTAGATTATAACTTTAGTTTTGTTTCTATTAGAAACTATTTTATTGAAGTATAGTTGATTTACAATGTTGTGTTATTTTCTCCAATACAGCAAAGCAATTCAGTTATACATATATATATGCCTTCCTTTTTATATTCTTTTCCATTATGATTTATCACAGGCTATTGAATATACTTCCCTGTGCTCTATACAGCAGGATCTCATTGTTTATCCATTCTGTACATACTAGCTTAAATCTGCTTACCCCAAACTTTTACTCCAACTGTCTCCCTACCCCCCTTCCCCTTGGCAACCACAAGTCTGTTCTTTATGCCTGTGAATCTCTTTCTATAGAAACTTAATTTCTTGTTGGTAAGAAGAGGAATACTGTCTTATTAGCATTTTATAGTTTAATTTTACATTCTTACTTATAAAATTTCATAATAATATTTAGTCTAAATTTTTTTTTTTTACTTTACAATATTGTATTGGTTTTGCCATACATCAACATGAATCCGCCACAGGTATACATGTGCTCCCCATCCTGAACCCCCCTCCCACCTGCCTTCCCATACCATCCCTCTGGGTCATCCCAATGCACCAGCCCCAAGCATCCTGTATCCAGAATAATCTTTAAAAATACAGATCTAATCATGCTACTCTCCCCTTCAATGCTTTCAACTTGTTTTTTTTTTTTAATTTTATTTTATTTTTAAACTTTACATAATTGTATTAGTTTTGCCAAATATCAAAATGAATCCGCCACAGGTATACATGTGTTCCCCATCCTGAACCCTCCTCCCTCCTCCCTCCCCATTTTTTATAATGAAGTGTCAAATACTTAATGTACCCCCAAATGTCCTTAAATGATTTGGCCCCTGCCTGCCTGTCTAACCACATTTCTCTCTCCTGTCATTCTAAGTCCCTACCACTGGTCTTAGGTCTTTAAGCATACTGAGCTCCTTCTGGCCCTAAACTTTAACTCTTAATGGCCTTTCAGCCTGGAATATTTTCCCTCTCAGTAACTCCTACTTAAGTCCTGTTTATCTTTATACCTCAGCACAACCATCACTACCTTAGGGATGCCTTTTTGACTCACTAGATTTAAAATTTTTTTTATTTACTTATATTTCTTATTTTTGGTTGCACTAGGTCTTCATTGCTGCACGGGCTTTTCTCTAGTTGCAGCGAGTGGGGCCTTCTCTCTAGTTGCAGTGCACAGGCTTCTCATTGCAGTGGCTTCTCTGGTGGTGGAGCGTGAACTCTAGGGTGTGTGGGCTTCAGCAGTTGTGACACACGAGCTTAGTTTCCCTGTAGCATGTGGGATCTTCCAGATCAGGGATCAACTCACGTTCCCTGCATTGGCAGGTGGATTTTTAACCTCTGGACCACCGGGAAGTTCTGACTCACTAGATTCAGTCAGGAATTCTGTTATATACATTTTCTTCATACCATTTATTCAACAGTAATTTAAGATTTTTGATGTGGCTATTTGTCAATATTCATATAATGTCAGTCAGTCAGTTCAGTCGCTCAGTTGTGTCTGACTCTTTGCGACCCCAAGAATCGCAGACGCCAGGCCTCGCTGTCCATCACCAATTCCCGAAGTTCACCCAGACTCACATCCATCGAGTCAGTGATGCCATCCAGCCATCTCATCCTCTGTTGACCCCTTATCCTCCTGCCCCCAATCCCTCCCAGCCTCAGAGTCTTTTCCAATGAATCAACTCTTCGCGTGAGGTGGCCAAAGTACTGGAGTTTCAGCTTTAGCATCAGTCCTTCCAAGGAAATCCCAGGGCTGATCTCCTTCAGAATGGACTGGTTGGATCTCCTTGCAGTCCAAGGGACTCTCAAGAGTCTTCTCCAACACCACAGTTCAAAAGCATCAATTCTTCAGTGCTCAGCCTTCTTCACAGTCCAACTCTCACATCCATACATGACCACAGGAAAAACCATAGCCTTGACTAGACGCACCTTTGTTGGCAAAGTAATATCTCTGCTTTTGAATATGCTATCTAGGTTGGTCATAACTTTTCTTCCAAGGAGTAAGCGTCTTTTAATTTCATGGCTGCAGTCACCATCTGCAGTGATTTTGGAGCCCCAAAAAAGTCTGATACTGTTTGCACTGTTTCTCCATCTATTTCACATGAAGTGATGGGACCAGATGCCATGATCTTCATTTTCTGAATGTTGAGCTTTAAGCCAACTTTTTCACTCTCCACTTTCACTTTCATCAAGAGGCTTTTTAGTTCCTCTTCACTTTCTGCCATGAGGGTGGTATCATCTACATATCTGAGGTTACTGATATTTCTCCCGATGATCTTGATTCCAATTTGTGTTTCTTCCAGCCCAGCATTTCTCATGATATAAGCATGCATATAAGTTAAATAAGCAGGGTGACAATATACAGCCTTGACGTACTCCTTTTCCTATTTGGAACCAGTCTGTTGTTCCATGTCCAGTTCTAACTGTTGTTTCCTGACCTGCATACAGATTTCTCAAGAGACAGGTCAGGTGGTCTGGTGTTCCCATCTCTTTCAGAATTTTCCACAGTTTATTGTGATCCACACAGTCAAAGGCTTTGGCATAGTCAATAAAGCAGAAATAGATGTTTTTCTGGAACTCTCTTGCTTTTTCCAGGATCCAGCAGATGTTGGCAATTTGATCTCTGGTTCCTCTGCCTTTTCTAAAACCAGCTTGAACATCAGGAAGTTCATGGTTCAAGTATTGCTGAAGCCTGGCTTGGAGAATTTTGAGCATTACTTTACTAGCGTGTGAGATGAGTGCAATTGTGTGGTAGTTTGAGCATTCTTTGGCATTGCCTTTCTTTGGGATTGGAATGAAAACGGACCTTTTCCAGTCCTGTGGCCACTGCTGAGTTTTCCAAATTTGCTGGCATATTGAGTGCAGCACTTTCACAGCATCATCTTTTAGGATTTGGAAGAGCTCCACTGGAATTCTATCACCTCCACTAGCTTTGTTCGTAGTGATGCTTTCTAAGGCCCACTTGACTTCACATTCCAGGATGTCTGGCTCTAGGTCAGTGATCACACCATCATGATTATATGGGTCGTGAAGATCTTTTTTGTACAGTTCTTCTGTGTATTCTTGCCATCTCTTCTTAATATCTTCTGCTTCTGTTAGGTCCATACCATTTCTGTCCTTTATCATGCCCATCTTTGCATGAAATGTTCCCTTGGTATCCTTAATTTTCTTGAAGGGATCTCTAGTCTTTGCCATTCTGTTGTTTTCCTCTATTTCTTTGCATTGATCGCTGAGGAAGGCTTTCTTATTTCTTCTTGCTATTCTTTGGAACTCTGCATTCAGATGCTTATACCTTTCCTTTTCTCCTTTGCTTTTTGCTTCTCTTCTTTTCACAGCTATTTGTAAGCCCTCCCCTGACAGCCATTTTGCTTTTTTGCATTTCTTTTCCATGGGGATGCTCTTGATCCCTGTTTCCTGTACAATGTCACGAACCTCATTCCATAGTTCATCAGGCACTCTATCTATCAGATCATATAATGTACTAGACTGTAAATTCCATAAGGGCAGGCCTGAATTTCTAAGGCAGCTGCCTGCTTTATAGAAATCCAGTAAACAATACCTTAGTATCAGTGTGAGCAGTAGATCTTAGATACGATGGCGTGGGTGGCAGCCACTGTAGACCCAAGATTTAAGCAGGTAGAAAGGTAGGGATGAAATATAAGAACCAAATGCAATGGAAGTTATTAGAGGATAAAAAATAGATGAAAACAGAACAGGCACCATCAGGGATGCCAGCTAGATTTCAGTTCATATATAATCCTTGATCTACTGCTCTCGCCTTTCAGGAGTGGTGTATTGAGGAGTATTCTGAGCTTGCAGCAGAACTCAGGTGGAAAAGAAATGTCATCAATTAATGGTATATTTCTTGGCATGGGAGAGTGAAGTAGTCATGCATGTGGTATAGATTTGCCATATCTGTTTAAAGGTATTGCCAAGTAACTATTTTCCAAGACTCAATCTGCCAGTAATACTTAGTAAACCTAGCCTACTTTGAGAATACCCACAGAGGAAGTATGAACTTACTAAAATTAAGAAAACAAATTCAAATATCAAACATGAGAATCAAAGCTCAGTCAAGCAGGAGAAAGGTTATAGGTGAACAACTGATTTCACCAAGGGGCTCTTACTTGTGGTGGGACACCATGGTTAGCGTCCCCATTGCAGGGAGCATATGATACTAACATTGTCGGGCTCCCCTGGTGACTCAGATGGTAAAGAATCTGCCTGCAATGCCAGAGACCTGGTTTTGATCTCTGGGTTAGAAAGATCTCCTGAAGAAGGAAATGGCAACCCATTCCAGTATTCTGGCTTAGAGATTCCCAATGACAGAGAAGCCTAGTGGCCTACAGTCCATGGGGTTGCAAAGAGTTGGACATGATTGAGCAAATTTTTTTCCCCAGCATTTACCATATTCCAGACAATATGAGATAGCTTTATATTTAATTCATTCAAATCCTCACAGTATCCTATGAGATAAATATCATTATCCCCATTTTATAGTTGAGAAACTGAAATTCAGAGAGATTAGGTAATTTATAAAACCTCTTAAAACACAATGCAAGAGCCAAGATTTTAATTGGGTTTTCATATATGTGTATGTGTGTATTTGTGTGTGTGTATGTATGCACACATATATTCTTGACACTTGTTACTAAAAGTTCTGTTTCTACACAGCTTTTTAGGAAGACATTAAGATATACAAAAGATACATCTGTGAATGAAGTAAACTCTTCCTAATTAAGAAAAAATGTACCAATACTTTTCTTGAAATACTGAAAGATGTAATTTTGCACCTCTAGAAGGACAGCTGAAAGGAATAGCTTGTCACAAAACTATGATAACATTTATTTCATGGAGTTATTTTTTATGTCACTGCAAAATGATTAATCGATGGTTTGTTTAATTACCCTTTGAAGCATCCAAGTAAAACTAATCAGCATGATATTTCTAGAGGCATCATTTTCTAATTTTTAATAAATAGTACTGTGTGACTTTCCCAGTCATAAAATAGTTTTAAACTTCCATAAGAATTCTTGAAAATGGTAACTTACAGCCATAATATATATGTGTGTGTGTATTATATATATATATATACATATATATATATATATATATAAATTTTTGAAGTTCTCTGTTATTTTGATTGAGTCAAGATCTCTTAAGGAACTATCTATATAATGAGGCCTATCTTGAGAAATGACTGTAGTTGATATAAATATGCCATAGCCACAAAAAGTAAAAATTCCTTGAATCTTTATAAGAGGAAGCACTTTGATAATAAGAACTCGATAGCCTCAGTCAAGATCAACTATTTTTCTGATATAAAAATATAGCGGCCTTCAGGACTACTGATCTTATATTTTTCATAAGAAAGAGAAATATTCTAAAATGACAAGCAAAAACCATAGGCTGGGTATGATGACTATGTCTGACAAATTATTTTACACAAGTGGAAAGAATTTCTTTTGCTGTATCAGGAAGATATTCTGCCAATAACTCTTATCAATAATTCTCTCTCTCCATCTTTTTCTGTCTCTGTGTCTTATTTTTAAAAATTTTGTAAATAATAGTTTAGTACCCCAAGGGACCTTGTCATCTTACCTAACCCAATTCGCTACACCCAGGACTGAACTTAGAAGAGAGTGGATGTTCTGTTGTGCTGTACTGCCACCAGGAAGTAACCATAACTGATCAATTAATTGTTCAGTTAATCCACTCCCAGTTGATCATGTGAGCTCTGGCTTTTTATACCAGGTATTGTCAATGTGTTTCTATAAAAGGCCAAATAATAAATATTTTTGACAATTGGGTGATAGAGTCTATAGCACAACTATTTAGCTGTGATGTTGTGGAATGAAAGTGGTCATAGACAATATGCAAATGAGTTTTTAAAACAGGATTGTGTTTCAATATAACTTTATTTACAGAACAGAGATATATATGACCTCCAGGTTTGCCAACTTCTGCTTTGTACTGTCACTTGGGCCAAGACTCACCACTTCCTCCACCCAAGGTTAAGATCCTGCAGTAGAAATCCCATGAGCTACATTTTCTAGACAAAATTAAGGTTTTTAGTGGTGCTAAACAAATTATCACCAGTCTTCGATTTAGGATCTGAAGAAGACCTTTGCGATACCACACAATAGATGGAATTTCTTCTTGTCCCTCATTTGCCCTTCCCTCCTTCCTTCTTTCTCTTCCGTGTCTCCCTATCTCTTTTTCTCATACCAATAAATATTTTTTGAAGCCAAGATATATGTAAGGCTCTAGGGGTACCTTGTTGAATAAGATCTAGGTTTCTGACTTAGAGGGGAGGAAGTGAATAAAGAGACCATTTCTGTAAAACAATCGAGATATTACAGTAGAAGTATGAAATTATATTTTATGAACAAACTGCCTCAGCTTTGGAGGAACCGTAAATATTTTCCAATTGGATACAATGGCTAAGCTCAGAACTGAAAGACCAATCCAGGCCAATGTCAGAGAAAGGTAGTCTGGAAAGTGTCCCAGGAGACAAGGTTTTGTATCACATCTGGAGGTATGAGAAACCACTTGGAGCTCGTTGGACTGCAAGGACGCAGAGGATGAGATGGCCTTGATGAAGGCTGAAGGCCTTGAGGCCTTGAGGAGGCGGTCTAGGCCTAGACTGTGAAGGACCTTCTGGGCACCCTAATTCAGGCCACCTCCTCTGTCCAGGGAATTCTCCAGGCAAGAATATTAGAGGGGGTAGCCATTCCCTTCTCCAGGGGATCTTCCTGACCCAGGGATTGAATGCTGGTCTCCTGCATTGAAGGCAGATTCTTTACCATCTGAAAGGTGGCAGATTCTTTACCAACACCAGGGAAGCCCTCAGTATCAATAGGACAGCTTAAAAAGTTTCTTATTTTCTTTCGTGATCCCAAATGTTGGGTTCTTGTGTGTGTGTGTGTGTGCGTGCATGCTCGGTCACTAAAGTGGTATCTGACTTTGCGACCCCATGGACTGTTGCTTGCCAAGCTCCTCTGATCATGGGATTTCCCAGGCAAGAATACTAGAGTGGGTTGCTGTTTCCTTCTCCAGGGCATCTTCCTGATCCAGGGATCAAACCCAGTCTCCTGCATTGGCAGGCAGGTTCTTTACTGCTGAACCACCAGGGAAGCCTGATCCCAAATGTTGCCCCTTGAGTCTGTTCACCGCACCATTGCCAGAATGATCTCAGTCTAGGAAGTTCATGTATATCCCCACTTAAATTCCTTCCGGGGATACTCATTGCTCTCAGAATTATTTCCAACCACTTAATAAGACCCCAAATCCCATCATGATGTGGCCCTGACTATGTCTCCATCCTCATCTTTTGTCAGCTTCATCTCTGTTTATTCTTTTATTTAGGCCCCTAATATCTTCTAAAAGTATTTTTATATTATCTTTTGTTAGGTTTATTCCTATATTTGCCATAAACACCCTATAACCTTTGTTGCTATTGAAAACAGGGTCTATTGTTTTAATTACATTTTCTAATACCTTGTTTATTGGTATAGAAATGCAACTGATTTGTGCATGTTGGTCTTCTGTTTGGTATTCCTACTGAACTCTCCTATTAATTTGAATAGTTTTGCATTCTTTTGGGTTTTCTAAATAGGCAGTTTATAGCAACCACAAGTTATTTAGCTTTTCTTCCATTTATTTATTTCGTGTGCTTGCATTTTCTTGTGCTTTTGAACTGCCTAGTACTTTCAGTACAGGATGGGATCGATGAGGTAGTGATGGACATTTTTGTCTTGTTCCTGATTTTAAAGGACTGATTTTACATTCGTATCGAATATGCTGTTTGTTTTAGTTTTTTCTATCAGATTAATTTTAACACTAACTAATGTTTCATTGTATTGATTTTCCCACCTGAGTCTATGGAGATGACCATGTAATGTGAAGTGATGATTAACATCAACAGATTTTCTAATGTTGATTCAATGGTTAATATCTGAAATACATACAGCTTTTTCAAAACACATTAATGGATTATATCTCTAATATTTTATTTAGATTTCAGATTTATGTTCATAATTGGGATTAGTCTGTATTTTTTTATTCTCATAAGATTCTTATCCACTTTTAAGGGTAAGATAATGCTGACTTCATAAGATGATTTGTCTTATGGAGAAGGCCTTCTTCTACAACTTCTAGAAGGCTTTGTGAAATAATGGACATAACTGCCTTTAAATTTTGGCAGAATTCACCTTAAAACCATCTGAACCTGGTGTTTTATTTGTGGGTATATATACAGCTTTTTTCTTATTTAATTTTTAAAAACAGTTTAAGGACTCACCTTTTCTATGCTTTGTTTTAGTGAAGTTATTTTTTCCCTGGAATTTTTGACCTAAGTTTTCAAATATGTTCTTATTGTCTTTTGTGCATCTTTGTCGTAACAGTTCATTCATTTTTAAGTATTTTTATTTGTGGTTGTTTTTTGTTGTTGTTGTTTTTCTTCATCAGTATTGTCTGAGATTTATAAATTTTATTAGGTCTTTCCTTAGACCAAAATTCAGCTTTGTTGTTGACTGAAAGAAATATAAGTACTACCTAGATGTTCAAAATTATGTTTTATTCCACAGACTTACTGAGGGCATAAACCTGAGAGACAGCCTCTCAGATAGCTCTGAGGGACTGTTCCCAAGACGTAAGGGAAGGGCCAGTTTATGAGTTTTGCAAACAAAACAAAACAAAACAAAACAAAAAAATCCTAGGTAATCAGAGCATTAAGAGATTACTATTTAAAGAAAAACCAGACATCTCGAGTTAATAAATTTAGCACTTTTCTATGTTTGGGGAGATGCAGGAGTCTGGGTTCACTGAAATCGTTCCATTGATGTCCACCTTAACTATCTAGGGCTGAGCAACTTAACACTTCACCTTTCATAAGAAAATGCCCTGTTGTGTTGAAATTTATTGAGACTTGATAAAATGGCCTAAAGTGCGGCCAGTTTTAGTAAATGTTCCAGGTTCAGTGAAAAATGTATAACTGTGTATATGTCTGTGTGTATATATATATATGTTTTATTAAAGTAGAGTTGATTTCAATGTGTTAATTCCTGCTGTACAGCAAAGTGACTCAGTTATACACATATATACGTTCTTTTTCATAATGGCTTATCCCAGGAGATTGGATATAGTTCCCTGTTCCATAGAGTGAGACCTTGTTTGTCGATTCTAAATGTAATAGTTTGCATCTACCAACCCCAAACTCCCAGTCTGTTCCTCCCATTTCCCCCCTAAAATGTATGTTTGTAAGGAATATGTACTAGCTTTGTATACCTGGGTTATAGTGTTTATAATTTTCATTACTTTGAACTTATTAGTTCTGTTGTTCAATTTTTGTGTTTACCGGAGATTGTTTTCTTGAGCTATAAATGACTAAGTGTTAAATGGTGGAATTACTTTTTTGCTGTTCTGTTTATTTATTTTTTTGCATGATATCTTTTTAAATATTGCTGTAAAGAATCCGCCTACCAATGCAGGAGACTCAGGAGACACAGATTTGATGCCTGGGTGATCCCTGGGTCAGGAAGGTCCCTGGAGGAGGAAATGACAACCCGTTCCAGTATTCTTGCCTGGGAAATTTCCGTGACAAAGGAGCCTGGAGGGATAGTCCATGGAGTCGCAGAGTGGGACACAACTGAGTGACTGAGGCACACACGCATATTAGATATATACAAATTTAGAAAAGTTATATGTTTCTGATTTAAATCTTTGACTTAAACTTTTCATCAATATGCAAATGTTTCTGTTGGAAGTAAGGTGTGGCCTTAGTTTAACTGCCTGACAAAAGAAAATTAAATTCCCTTAGAGCAAAAACTGCAGCAGACACTCTACAATGTTATATAGTGTTCAGTATTAAAAATGTATGAGACTAACTAAGTGACAAAATGATAAAAAAAAACAATGTATTTAATAGAAATAGACTCATAGATGAACTAGATTTTGGAAGTATTTTATGTGACCTCTAAAATAATTGTGATTAATATATTCAAGAAAATAGATGTCAAAGTGGAGAATTTCACAAGAGAATTAGTTTCTCAGCTTTTAGATCTCCCATCTTACAAAGTGTGGGATTAGGAAAATGTATCTGAGAAAAAGACATGCAGAATGTCAGGCTTAATCTCTGTAGTTTCTTAAACTCCACGATTTTGGTCCCTCAAGTCCTTGCTGAGTTGGTAGCATTAAACTCCATTTGTCTTCCTAGCATTGTGAGAATGTTAAAGGGTTAGAATTGCTGCTTTCTGCAAGATCTCTAGGTTGACAACAGTTATGTGTGCGTGCTTACTCACATACAACTATTTGGTGACCCCATGGACTGCAACCCACCAGGCTCCTCTGTCCATGGACTTTCCCAGGCAAGAATACTGGAGTGGGTTACCATTTCCTCCTCCAGGGGATCTTCCCGACCAAGGGATTGAACTCACATCTCTGTCTCTTGCATCTCTTGTGTTGGCAAGCAGATTCTTTACCACTGTGCCACGTAAGAAGCCCCCTGATAGCAGTTACATACTGGCAAATATTTCAAGGAGAGACAGGGCAGAGAATGTCATGGCCTCATCAAAGTGTTTCTATCTTGTCTGTCATGTAGGCTGTTTCAAATTCTGGATGTCAATGCAGCTCTCTAGTATGTTCAAACAATTAGTTATCCATTTGCATTACAGTCAACAGTTATTCTCTGATGGAAGGTTAGTCTTTTACAAACTCCTTTACCATAGACAAAAGTGGAAATTGTCAGTATTTTCCTTTTAACCTGATAAGTTAATTGATTTTTATTAGTTTTAACTACAAATATATTGAGGTGCATTGTTATGACTTTTTCAGTCCTTTTTTCCTCCCTTTAATATCTCTTTTCATTTTTTTTCTCTACCTATTCAAAGTATAATGTAAGATATATACATTTCTAATATTTTAGTGGTTCCCTTGAAAATTTTAACATTCATATTTGGTTTAACTGTAGTCTAAAGTTATCTTGTCTGTCTTCTGAAATAAATCAAGAATTTCAAATATTAATATTTTATTTTCATATACCTTCCCTCCTGAGTTAAATACTTTTATTATTTGCTATTTTAGTTTCTCTTGTTGATTTAAACCCTAAACATATACATTAGTATTATTTTATGCTTATTATTTCATATTTTCATTTAACATGCTTATCACTTTTTTTTTTTTATCATTCTTGAACGTCTCAAATTCTCCTCTGATATAATCTAATGTTGGTATTTGTTTCTTGAGGCTTTATTTTCTGTAGACTTAAGTGAGAGTGTATTGCTGGTAAAGTTTCTAGATTTCTGTTTGTATAAAACAATGGATTTCAAAGTATACACTATAGAACTCTGGGGAAGCCAAGATACTTTCAGAGGATTCATAAAACTCTTTTCATAAAAATACTAAGATCTTATTTGCATTTTCTACTTTACTGACATTTGCACAGGTGTTGAAAAGCAGTGTTGGTTAAAACTTCTGGCTCCTTAGGAATGTTTTGATGAAGCAGTAAAAATTACTAATTTGATTGTATTTTAACACTTGAAAACATGTTTTTTATTATTTTTTTTCAAAGAAGGGAAAATATGCATAAAGCATTTTACATACTAAAAAGTACATAGGTTGTCCAGGGCCGGCGGAGGAAGGGAAGCATTCATCCAATAGTTTGAAACTGAGATGAATAAACTACTTTTCATGGAACACTTCTTTTTTATAAGAACAACTGTCAGGCAACCTATCATTATTTAAATTTAGGGGACTTGGCAGAAAATTTATCTTCAACAAAAATGTAAACCTGCCACTTCAAGGAAAACAGTCAGTGATGTTCTGATAAATGTTTAACAACTAGCCCTCAGGGGACAAAGAAAGTTCCCAATTTGTAGATTAATAGCCAATTTCTGTGGTGTAAATACTCCCAGTGTGGTTGATTATAACTACTGACTTGATGTCACTGAACACAGTGTTAAGAATAGGTAATTGGGTCTCAAACCATTGCAAACTAACTATTGCACACTAGAGAAATGGTGCCAGTGATACAATTAGAGATTCTAAGTGGAAATTGGGCTTCCCTGGTGGCTCAGACGGTAGAGAATCTGCCTGCAAAGAAGGAGGCCCAGGTTCAGTCCCTGGTTTGGGAAGATTCCCTGGAGAAGGGAATGGTTATTCACTCCAGTATTCTTGCTTGGAGAATTCCATGGACAGAGGAGCCTGGCAGGCTTGAGCCTAATAGCTTAAGGCATGAGCCTAACAGCTTCCCAATAGATAAAGACTTTTCTGGAAAGATTGTTAGAGATATTAACAAATATAATTTTTATATTGTGTAATGAAATGTGTCAACATTTAGAAGGTCTAAATAACTCACTGATCCAATATTTTCCAAACGATCAATGTATGCTATTACCACATCTTACCTGGATAAAAGGTTTATTCAAACTTAAAGATAGACAAATCACTTTAATGTGGCAAAGATTATTTTTTGATATGGTTTCAGATTCTATATTACAACTAACCTTTAAGAAACTACCACTTATCAAGCTTTGGCTTGGTATCAAATTGCCTTAAAAAGACTATTAAAATACTTATCTCTTTTCTAATTATATATTTAGATTTTCTTTGGGCTTCCTGGTGGCTCAGACTATAAAGAATCTGCCCGCAATGTAGGAGACCTGGGTTCGATGCTTGGGTTGGGAAGATCCCCTGGAGGAGGGCATGGCAGCCATTCCAGTAATATTGCCTGTAGAATTCCATGGACAGAGGAGCCTAATGGGCTACAGTCCAGTCCTTCAACCAAATCAGTGTGTCAAAATAGAAGGAATTTTTGTTTTCAAAATGGAAGGAAAAGTTCCAAGTCCAGAGTGACTACTATTGTTATCATTCAGTTGCTCAGCTGTGTCCAGCTCTTTGCGACCCCATGGACTGCAGCATGCCAGGCTTCCCTGTCCTTCACTGTCTACTGCAGTTTGCTCAAACTCATGTCCTTTCGAGTCGGCGATGCCATCCAACCTTCTTATCCTCTGTTGCCCCCTTCTGCTCATTCCCTCAATCTTTCCCAGAAAGATTGAGGTTTTTTTTTCTCCATGAGTCAGCTCTTCACAGCAGGTGGCCAAAGTATTGGAATGATTATAGAGAATAACAAGAGGGTCAGAGCTGAATTACTTTCCCTATAGGTGCAATGTTAAGACAGAGCAAACCCTTGATGTTCCCAATGGTCTCGATGCAGGGGAAAGTCTTTAGTTTTGGAGGGGAGCAAAGTAAAGTGCCTTAAAGACAGCCAGTGCAGCCCTTTACTCTGTCTCAAAGGGTTGCATTCTAACCTTTTAGGACACTTTGAGGATCATTCTTCTGAAAACAGCTCTCATTTAATTAAATTCATTTTTTAACTGATAAATACTTCTTATTTAATTTACATGTTTCCTGGACTTGTTTGGCTTTATTAGAATAGCCTGTATTTGATTTTAAGTTCCCAGAAGGAAGAAAGTAGATTTGTTTAGTTCCTTTTGAAATGGCCAAGCAGAGACCACAGCCAAATTTGTACATAATAAACAACTGATGGTTAATTAATTTTCTCTTCTCTAGAGCCTGGTTTATGGCACAAAGTAGATACTCTGTCTTTCTTACTAATCTAATAAAAGTTTACCTTTGTCTATAATACCCAGAAATTTATAGTAATGAAGAAAATAGTGCAGATACAAATATAACTACCTGAAATTCCCACTAAGACAATGGGTAGGGTTGCAAAAGTTTGATTGTATGTCAGTTGTTCAGGAGTTAAAAGACATTTTTCTTTGGGAGAAAATATCATACAGAATATTTATGTGTCTTGGTGAGGTCAAGTCTAAATATATCTGAAATATATTATTGTATAAATACAATAATAATGCAGTGTTTCTGAGGGAATCGTATAGTCAAAGTTGTCTGTCAAACAAACAGCCCATGTCAGTAGAGAAACAGTTGATCTTTTCCATTAATATACTGCCTTCTGGGTAGTAAAAACAGAGACTCTCTGAGATCTAAGCCACTGAAAATGTTCTGATATAGGAACTTGAGCGAGATAGGAAATTGGGACAAGATTACAGAGAAGAGATAGTGACTCTGATAAGGAGGAGGTTGCGGGTTCCCAGGTATCACTAGTGGTTAAAAAAAAAAAAATCTGCCTGCCAATGCAAGAGACGCAGAAGACACAGGCTCAATCCCTGGGTCAGGAAGATCCGCTGGAGGAGGGCATGGTAACCCACTCCAGTATTCTGGCCTGGAGAATTCAACGGACAGAGGAGTCTGGTAGGTTGCAGTCCATGGGGTCTCAAAGAGTCAGATGCAACTAGCATAGCACAGCAAGGAGGAGACTGAGGACAGAGGTGTGGACAGAAATTCTGGAAGTAGACAGATGAGTATAGATTTGAGTTTTCTGCCAGGATAATGTTGAAGGGAACACTGAGGTCCAGGTTGGTCACTCAGTCTCAGTGGCGACCACCTGTTATTTTCCTGCTATGTGGGCCCCACATTTTCTCTCCTTGATCTCTGAATCCTAAACACTAGCATTCATCATAGACATGTGCCTTAAGATATGTGAGATACTGCTCAGGGAATCAGGTCAAAGCAGAAAATGTCATGTTGTTCAATTTCTAATAAATCCTCATCTTGACTCATCAGCACTAAATTTAGAGTTCAACACTTAGGTATTTAGAAAATTATTCAAGGTAGAAGATTAACCATTGTAATATTTTGTTTCTAGTTAACAAAGTGTGGTCTGATGCAAAGGAAAGAGATTATTCCTTTCTACATGTACTCAGTGGTAAAGAATCTGCCTGCCAACCCAGAAGATTCAGGAAATGAGGGTTCAATCCCTGGGCGGGGGGTAGTGGTGGGGGGCAGAGATCCCCTGGAGGAGGAAATGGCAACCCACCCCAGTATTCTTACCTGAAAAATCCCTTGGACAGAGGAGCCTGGCAGGCTACAGTCCATGGGATCTCAAAGAGTCAGATATGAATGAGCAACTGAGCACACATATATAAGTCTGTGCTTTGAGTTTTGTTCTATCAGTTCCTCTTATCCTCAATATTTTCATGGTCACAACAATACAACCTGGAAAGAAAGAGATTGAGAACACAAGATTAATTGTAGGGAAACAGTTGAATATGATTTTTATATATCCACTTTGATGATTTTCCTTTTAAATAACAAGTTTTAGTGAATGCTTTCAAGAGACTAATACCCTGGAGTTGCCTATACTGCTAACACTAGTGACTTTTGGTAGGAATTACCAAAATCCATAACATACTTAAAATGAAAGTTTTATTTTTTTTTCCTTCTACTGGACAAAAGAAATCAAAATTGAGGGGGTAAAATAGATAATGATATAGGAAAATCCGGAGAAACTCAAAGGCTAACATTCATTACATCAAATGTTGTTTATAGGAGGGAATCAACTTGATCCCACAATACAACAATCTCATTTCCCACGAAACAAACAACCAAAGAAAAACAAAAAGCCCACATATTGTTTGGTGGTGGTTTATTTGCTAAGTCGGTCTGACTCTTGTGACCCCATGGCCTATAGACCGCCATGCTCCTCTGTCCATGGGATTTCCCAGGTAAGTATACTGGAGTGGGTTGCCATTTTCTTCTCCAGGGGATCTTCTTGATCCAGGGATCA
The DNA here is from genome assembly GCF_003369695.1 of Bos indicus x Bos taurus. Taxonomy (NCBI): domain Eukaryota; kingdom Metazoa; phylum Chordata; class Mammalia; order Artiodactyla; family Bovidae; genus Bos; species Bos indicus x Bos taurus. The sequence continues at coordinate 108,739,040 of NC_040079.1, read as the reverse complement.
GATCCAGGTCTCCTGAATTGCAGGCAGATTCTTTACTGACTGAGCTATTGTTTACTAAAGTTTATTTTTCATCACCATGCAGATAGAAGTAGGTTCCTAACAGCAATGAGCTAGGAGTAGAGAAAATGAATCACACAATATATGTCTTTTGCTCTGTTTAGTCTTAAGGTCTATACTTTTTCATTGTAAATAAAGATAGCAACATTCTTTGTTTTCATGCTCATTAATCAGCCAATAACTTCATTGATTCTTCCTCTTAGACAACTCTATTCAGAAAAGTACCAAGATAGCAGATTCCCTTACTTACAAAACAACCACACATGTAGCAGTAAAGATTTATCAAAAAGCACACAATCTCTTCTTTTCTGCCTCCATCCCTTTGGCAGAGTATTTCAGAAACACTGCTGAGTACATTGGTGCTTTATAATAGGAGGACAAAAATTGTTATTTTTCTTTGGTAAGATGAAATGTTATAATAATAAAGAGTTAAATTAGTGAAAATCTCTTTTTCTTTTAAGAACGAGCACTATGTATTAATATGTGCTCAGTTTGTTGGCTTAAATGGAAATTGGAGGATTTTAATCTTTTCAAATTCATTTTAAGTTTATAAACAGTAAACGTCAGTCTTTATGTTGCATGGTTCTATGAGATGTAACAAATGCACAGAGTCCCATAGCCATGACCATAATCAAGATTCAGAACAATGTAACACTCTCCCCCAAGATGTCCTCAGACTTATACTTTATAGTCAGAAATAATTGATGCTTTTGAACTCTGGTGCTGGAGAAGACTTTTGAAAGTCCCTTGGACTGCAAGGAGAGCCAACCAGTCAATCCTAAAGGAAATCAGTCCTGAAAATTCACTGGAAGGACTGATGCTGAAGCTCAAACTCCAGTACTTTGGCCACTTGATGCAAAGAACCAACTCATTAGAAAAGACCTTGATCCTGGGAGAGATTGAAGGCGGGAGGAGAAGGGGACAGCAGAGGATGAGATGGTTGGATGGCATCACCGACACGATGGACGTGAATTTGAGTAGGCTTTGGGAGTTGGTCATGGACAGGGAAACCTGGCGTGCTGCAGTCCATGGAGCTGCAAAGAGTCAGACACAATTCTGTGACTAAACTGAACTGAACTGAACTGAACCACTGATCTGTTCTCTACCCATAAAGTTTTATAATTCCCAGAATGTCAAATAAAACTATTCATATTCATATAGCATATAAACTTTTTAGTCCAACTTGTTTCAACCAGTATATTTGAAATTTATATGTTGTTGTAGATACCATGCTCCCTTTTTTTTAAGTTCAGTAAGCCATTTTATTCTCAAGTAGTTTTCCTTTAGAGTTAATACAGTTTGACTACTCATTCTGTAGGTGAAGGACATGTGGGTTGCTTCTAGTTTTGGTAAATGAAACTGTTGTAAACATTCGTGAGCAGGTTTTCATGTGAGCATGTTTTTATTTTTCTTGTATAAATACCTATGAGTAGGATTTCTGGGTAGAAAGTTGCAGCATGTTTAACTTTATAAGAAACTGACAAGATATTTTTCTTAGTGGCTGTACCATTTGCATTTCTACCAGTAACGCCTGAGATTCCTACTTGCTCTTTTGCATCTTTGCCAGAACTTAATTTTGCAGGTGTCTTTGTTGTTGTTTTGTTTGTTTGCTGTTTGGTCATTCTAATAGATGAGTTCTTCCACCTCGTGTATGCAGTCATGTCTAACTCTTTGTGACACTATAGACTGTAGCCCACCAGGTTCCTCTGTCCATGGGATTTTTCAGGCAAGAATACTGGAGTGGGTTGCCATTTCCTTCTCCAGGGAATCTTTCTGACCCAGGAATCTAACCTGGGTCTCTTATGTCTCCTGCATTGCAGGTTGATTCTTTACCCACTGAGCCATCTGGAAGGCCCCAGTAGATGGGTAGTGAAATCTTACTCTGTTTTAAATTTGTATTTCCATAATGAATCTTGATGTTGATTTTTTTGGATGTCCTTATTTGCTGTCTGTATATTTTCTTTGGTGAACTATTTGTTCACATCTTTTCCTCATTGTTGTTGAGTTTTCTTATCATTGAGTTTTGTGAGTTCTTCATGTATTCTCAGGAGAAGGAAATGGCAACCCACTCCAGTGTTCCTGCCTGGAAAATCCCAGGGACGAGGGAGCCTGGTGGGCTGCCGTCTGTGCTCTCGCACAGAGTAGGACACGACTGAAGTGACACAGCAGCAGCAGCAGCATGTATTCTCAATACAAGTTCTTTGTTAGATAAGAAATTTAAAATATTTTCTCTGAGCTTGTGGCATGTTTTTTTTTTTCATTCCCTTTCAGAGACCAAATATTTTTAATTTCAATGACCTAATTAATCATATTTTTCTTGTATGCATTGTGTATTTGAGGTCATGTCTAAGTACTCCGGGCCTAACCTGAGATGTCGAAGATTTTCTCTTACACTTTTATATTTTACATTTACGTCTGTGATCCATTTTGAATCAATGTTTACATAAGATGTACAATATGTATTAAGATTTTTTAAAAAAATATGGATGACCTATTGTCCCAACACCATTTGTGGAAGACTATCATTTCCTTACCAAATTGGTTTTACACTCTTTTTCAAAATTCAGTTGCACTTTGGTGTGTAAGTCGATATCTGGATTCTATTCTGATCCATTAATTTATATGCACATTCTCTTGCCAAAACCACACTCTTTAATTACTGTTGTTTCTAATGAATTTTAAATTAAGTACTGTAAATCCTCCAATTTTATTTTATTTTGAAATTTTGGCCACTGTCATTCCTTGATTTCTGTAACTATAAAATACCTCTTTTCATCCTTTTTCTTTTACTTAATCTATATAATTGTATTTAAATTGTGATTTTGCAGCCAGCTTATAGTTGAGTCTTTTTGAAAAATCCAGTCTGATAAGTTTTAATAGTTCTGTTAAAAGCATTCACATTAATGCAATAATTTCAATGGTTCACCAAGTCAATCATTTTATTACTTTTCTATTTTTCTCCTCTGATATTTGTTCCTTTCATATCTTCTTTTGGGTATTTGAATTTTTTTAGGCAATTAATATGTATTGATGTTTTGCTGCTACTGTTTTGTATTATTTTTTAATGGTTACTCTGGGGATTACAATATACATAGCTAATTTTTATAGTCATCTTAGAGTTAATATTTTACCACTTAGCATAAAAAAATAGAGGCTAATGCAACCATTCAGGAGATCAACAAGGAAAGACAGGAATAACACTGTAGATCAATGGGACCTAACACACAGAAACACTACCCAACAAAACTAGAATACACATTCTTCTCAAATACATGTGGAACATTCTCCAAGATAGACCTCATGTTAGGCCATGAAACAAATCTTCTCCGCTATGTTGTATTTTCCAAGTATATTACATCTATGTACATTGAAACATTCTCCCCAGACAATATTATATTTTTTTTATTACAACAATGAAATATATGTTAGAAACTTAAGAAGAAAAACATAACCTCTTCTGTTTTCCAAAATGTTTACCATTTCAGTCATTCCTTTTCATTTCTGAAGTTCCAAGTTTCCTCTGGTGTCACTTTCTTTCACCTAAATTTATGGGAAGATCAATAGAGACAATTCTCTTCATTTTCTTCATCTGAAGAAAGTTTTCTTCATTTCTTCATTTGCCTTCATTCTTGATAGAGTTTTTTCTCTATATAAAATTCTGGGTTGACAGTTCTTTTTACTCAGCACTTTAAAAACATTATTTGTTTTGTGTCTTTCATGGTTTCTAAAATTTGAAGTCATTCAAATCATTATTCTGCTATATATAAAATGCAATATCTCCTTACCACCCCCACCACAACAGCTTTCAAGATTTTTTCTTTGCCTTCAGTTTTCAGCAGTTGATTATAGAATTTCTACATGTGGTTTTCTCTGAATGATCTAGTTGGGGGTTTGCCTAGTGTTTCAACTTGCAAGTTTATATCTTTCACCAAATTACTTCTATAGATAATTTTCTAGAAGCTTTACATGCATTCATTCCTAATATAAGATGGACTAATGGCTTATGGTTTGATATCTGGTCACTTCTGAACCATGACTAGCTATCAGTACTTGATCCCCCAGAACCTGCTTTTTTAAGCCTCAGTGAAGCCTCAGAAGTGTTCTTACTGTAGCCAGTAACCAGTCAGGTATTGCTCATAAATTGAAACTCATTGCCACCTCATAATCTAGGGATCCTAAATCTCCCCTCCTATTAAGACAGTCCACTAGGAGCTATGGAGGTGGATCATATCCCTTTGGTTCTGAGTGGTGTTACTTTCAGTGAGGTGAATTTTGATGCTATGTGATAACCTACAATATGGGGTATTTAATTTACAACCCTATAGTGTTTTTTGCTGGACTGAATGTATTTTAAAGGTGCGGTTTTTACCACTCATGGCCCACTTTCAGTCCAACAGTCAGAGATACTGATTTCTAGTTTCAAAACTTTTTTTTTTTCCCCTAGAGAAGCCCAGACGATCTTAGTAACCTTTTCTATCTGTCTTTGTTCCAAAACTAAAAATTAAATTTTCTCTTCTCAGCAACAGGAATGAGAGAAAAAGAACAGAGTTCTAAAATTGAGGCTGAGAAATAACCCAAGTTTAGGAAGGGAGGAGAAGTGGGCATTTTGGGGAAATGGAAGAAATTAAAATGAGTGAGGTGCTTAGGATGGCTGGATCTGGGGAGAAAGAATAGTCTGGGGTTTGGATGTATATCCTAGCAATCAAGGAAGTACCACCTGGGTATATAAAGCAACTGAGACCCTGGGGCTTCCTGCTAGAGGATGATGAGCCTGTATGGCTTCTTCAGTAGAGGTACCACCATTAACCGTATCCATCGTTCCCTTTTCCTTTCTGTTTGTTTGGATCTCTTATAGTGTTCATGTATTGGAGAGACTTCTTTTGGTACCCAGTGCTGACCCATCTCTGTGTGCAGACTGGTTCCTTGGACCTCTTCAGCTGAAAGTGGTGAGAAGACCAGAAAGCTCTTTCTGCAACACTATCCAGTAAGTCTGACTACTCCTAAGCTAGAATGTGGGTATATCTTCATCCCTTGGGTTCTTTGAGGTTAGCACATAGATTTGGGAAATTGTCATCTCTTTGGTTTTATGAAACTGTAAATAGATCAATATTTGGGCTCATTTACCCTTTTCTATTGGGCTTTCCTGGTGGCTCAGAGGTTAAAGCATCTGCTTCTAATGCAGGAGACCTGGGTTCGATCCCTGGATCGGGAAGATCCCCTGGAGAAGGAAATGGCAATCCACTCCAGTGTTCTTGCCTGGAGAATCCCATGGATGGAAAAGCCTTTTCTAAAATAAACAAGCTCCAAGTGCCGTACTGTTCAGTTGGAGAAATCAGAAGCTGTGACAGAGGGGCAAGGACTTCTAGTTATGTGGAGAACTCAGAGCTGTAGGTGTAGCTTAGTCACAGTATTTCTCTGAGCTTACATAATTTTAGCACTTAATTTTGATTGAAGACTTTTTTGAAGCAATCTTATGAAATGTTGAAAGGTACCTTTCTTTGATAAGGTTTTGAGGTTTTGCTTGTGGAGTGTTTCTTTCTGGAATTTGGGGGCAAATCAATTATCTTGAGGAAACAAATGACCATTTCTTTCCTTCAGTTTTATTACCCATTGTATATGTATGTAGCTAATCCTCAGGTATTCTTATTTACATCCTGGGAATGAATGTCCATTCAGCAGCTGAAGATAATGTCATCTGCTGTAACAGCAGCTGTTTCTTGCCAGGTGTGAGGCAGGGAGTTTAGATATTATTGCTCTTAATGCATAAATTAAAAACATTGTAAAATATTTTTGGCGAGAGACATAGAGTACAAATTAAGAAGCTTAGCATCGGTTTAAAGACTGCAGATCTTGGTATCCATTCTGCTAAATGGAGATTTGTTTCTTCTTCTGGATATTTTTTTGAGAATACAATTTTATATTTTTGGCAAATGTCTTTTTTTCTTTTAATCAGGAGCATATGTCCAACTCCTAGTTCATTCAGAAACACTAGGAATATGACTTAATAGTGTTTATCAAATTTAAACCAACAACCCAGGCTTTCTGCTTTTGACTAAAAACAATAATTTCAAGTGGAGTAAACTGACTTACCTCTCACCAAAATTAAACAGAAAAAAATTATGCTTGCTTTGGCAGCAGGCTGAGAACATATGTTGAATCAATGGAAATAAGTAAAATAACTGGGGTGATTCAAAGTTTGTCCACATCTGGGAACACATCATGTTTTGACAGCAACATAGATGAACACCAATCTTAGGGTTCCATTGCAAGACATTATCTTTCCAATCTCTAATTCAGATACTAATCAGTGAACTGTATTAGCCAAGGCTCTCCAGAGGGACAGAAACAATAGGATGTACATATCTCTGTCTTTGGGGGCTTCCAAGGCAGCTCAATGGGTAGAGAATCTGCCTGCCAATGCAGGAGACACAGGAGACTTGGGTTTGATCCCTGGGTCAGGAAGATCCCCTGGAGGAGGGCATGGCCACCCACTCCAGTATTCTTGCCTGGAGAATCCCATGGACAGAGGAGCCTGGAGCCTACAGTCCACAGGGTCACAAAGAGACAGGCACAACTGAAGCGACTGAGTATGCACGCATGCATCTCTGCCTTCATGTTTGTCTGTCTGTCTCTCTACCGAGAGATTGATTTAAAGTAATTGGCTTACATGCAGAAGTCAAAAATCCTGAGGGAAAGCCAGGTAGACTAGAGAACTGGGAAGTACTGATGATCTTAAGCTGGAGGACAGTCTGGAGGTAGAATTTCTTCTCTTCAGGTCTTCAGCTTGGTTAGATGAGTATAATCTGCTTTGCTCAGAGCGGACTGATTTAAATGTTATTCATATCTAAAAATTACCTTCACAGTAACGTATAGATTGACCTTTGACCAAACAACTGCCTTTCAAAGCCTCAGTTCAGTTCAGTTCAGTCGCTCAGTCGTGTCCCACTCTTTGCGACCCCATGAGTTGCAGCATGCCAGGCTTTCCTGTCCATCACCAACTCCTGGAGTTCACTGAGACTCACGTCCATCGAGTCAGTGATGCCATCCAGCCATCTCATCCTCTGTCGTCCCCTTCTCCTCCTGCCCTCAATCCCTCCCAGCATCAGGGTCTTTTCCAATGAGTCAACTCTTTGCATGACGTGGCCAAAGTACTGGAGTTTCAGCTTTAGCATCATTCCTTCCAAAGAACACCCAGGGCTGATCTCCTTTAGAATGGACTAGTTGGATCTCCTTGCAGTCCAAGGGACTCTCAAGAGTCTTCTCCAACACCACAGTTCAAAAGCATCAATTCTTCGGTGCTCAGCTTTCTTCACAGTCCAACTCTCACATCCATATATGTCAAAGCCTAGCCAAGTGCATTTGCTCTTCCAACTCTTTTAATACCATTTGTTAAAATAACTACCCTTTCTTCATTGAATTGCCAAGGCACCTTTGTCAAAAATCAGTCAGCTATATTTTTGAGGTCTATTTATATTGTTGATCTGTTTTGTTGATCTTTTAATAAATATCTATACTTTTAGTAATACCACACTGTATACTGTTGCTTTACAGAAATCTTAGACTTGGGTAAATTGAGTCTTCTAATTATTTTCTCTTCAGAAATTTTTACACTACTCTGGTATCTTTGCTTTCCAGATAAGTTTTAAAAATGGTTGATGTCACAGAAAAGCTTTCAAGGGTTTTGTTGGGATTGTGTTAAATATCAGATCAACTAGGGAAGAATTGACATCTTAACCATATTGACTTTTCTACTGTATGAGCATTCATTCTGCATTTATTTTTATATTCTTTGATTTCTTTCATCAGTGTTTTATGGCTTTCCTGCATATAGATCCTATATATTCTTTTTTATATTTATATGTGATTCATTTTTGATGATATTATAAATACTTTTTATTTAAAATTCCAGCTACTAATATTAGTACATAGGAAATCAACCGACTTTTGTATACTGGCCTTCTTTCCCAAGTTCTTGCTTAACTCACTAGTTCCAGGAAATTTTTATAGACTTTGGGGTTTTCCACTTAGACAATCGTGTCATCAGCCAACAAAGGGAGTTTTATGTCTTCCTTCACAATATGTACTTACCTTACTGAACTTGATAGGTCTTCTAATACATTGTTGAATATGAGTGGTGAGAAGAATAATCCATGGCTGGTCTGATACTGAAGATAAAGCATTAAGTCTCTTGGCATTAAGCGTGATTTTAGCTGTAGGTTTGCCCTATATATCCTTTGTAAGGTTAAAAAAAGTTTCAGTCTCTTCCAGGTTTGGGGGAGTTTTTATCATGAATGGACTTTGAAGTCTGTCAAGTAATTTTTTACACTTATTAATATGATTATATAGTGTTTATTTATATTACATTGATTGTTAACATTTATGAATGTTAAACTAGCATTGCAGTCCTATGATGAATCCCATTTAGCCATAGTGTGTTATATATCACTGAGATTTTTAGTTTTACTTTTTAGCTTCTATGTTCATTTTTTATTTTTTAATTTATTTTTAATTAGAGGAAAATTGCTTTACAATGTTGTATTGGTTTCTGCCGTACAGCAATGCAAATCAGTCACAATTATACATATATCCCACCCCCCTTGAGTCTCCCACCCCTCCCCATATACCATCCCTCTAGGTCATCACAGAGTGCCAGGCTGAGCATCCTGTATCACTGAGTTTTATTTCACATTTTGTTAGAGATCTTTGCTTCTGTGTTCATGAGTGACATTGGTCTTCAGTTTTCTTTTTTTATAATGTTTTTTACTCTGGTTTTGATATTAGAGTAATTATGACTTCATAGGGCTTCCCTGGTGGCTCAGATAATAAGCATCTGCCTGCAGTGCAGGAAACTCAGGTTCGATCCCTGGGTTGGGAAAATCCCCTGGAGAAGGAAATGGCAACCCACTCCAGTATTCTTGCCTGGAGAATCCCATGGACAGAGGAGCTGGGTAGGCCACAGTCCATGGGGTGACAAAGATCAGACATAGCTGAGTGACTAATGCTAACACTAATGACTTCAGAGAATGAATTGGAAAATATTCCCTTCTTTTCTATTTTTTGAAAGAGATTGTGTAGAATTGCTAATGTGTTTTCCTTAAATATTTGGACAAATTATGAGTGAAATCAGCTGGGCTTGGTGTTTTTTTCTTTCTCAAATTAAAAATTTTAAGTAATAATTTAATTTATTTAATAGATATATCTATTCAGATTATCTGTTTCTCCTTGAGTGAATTTTGTAGTTTGCAGCTTTTGAAGAATTGTTTCATTTTATCCAAATTTTTGAATTTATGGTTGCAGAACTGTCCTTCATATTCTTTTATCATTCAAATGCCCATTGCATAAGTAGTGATAGCCCCTCTTTCATTTTTTATATTGGTAATTTTTTTCTTTCTTGTTTTTTCTTGCTTAGCCTAGGTAGAACTTTTTATTATTCTTTGCAGATAACTAGATTTTGTTTTCATTGATTTCTCTCTATTGCCTTCCTGTTTTTAATTAATTGGTTTCTACTCTCATATTTATTATTTCCACTCTTCTGCTGCTGCTAAGTTTAATGTACACTTCTTTCTCTGGTTTCTTAAGATGAAAACCTAAGACTGATTGATTGGTAGGTCTTTCTTTTTTAAAAACATGTTCATTTTATGCTGTAGCTATTCCTTGAGGTCAGTACTGCTTTAGCTGTATCCCAAAACGTTTGATAAGTTGTATTTGCATTATAATTAAATTCAAAATATTTAAAAATTTCTTTGATTTTTTAACCCATGATTATTCTAAAATGTATGTTTTCCCAAGTATTTGACCATTTTCTAGTGTTGTTAGTGATATTTAGTTCATTTCCATTATGGTATCAGAACATACTTTGCATGATTTATATTCTTCCGTATTTGTTAAGGTTTATTTTATGAACCAGAATATAGTCTATCTTGATGACTGTTTAATGCTCACTTGAGAAAAAATGTACATTTTAATGTTGGTGTTTAGAGGGTTCCATAAATGTGAATTATGCCAAGCTGATTAACAGTGCTTGCTGTTCAAGGTCCTTCCTGAATTTTTGCCTGCTTGTTTATGGTGGTGAAGTCTTCAGCTCTAGAAGTAGATTTATCTATTTCCCTATTTAGTTTTATCAGTGTTTGTCTTATGCATTTTGATACTCTGTTAGGTGCACAATTGCTTAGAATTGTTATGTCTTCTTGGAGAATTGACCCCTCTGTTACTATGTAACGTCCCTTTTTTATTCCTAAACATTTTGCTTGTTCTGATGTTGGTCTGTCTAAAATTAATGAAGCTAATTCATCTTTCTTTGGTTTATGTTTGTATTGTGTAACGTTTTGCATCCTTTTAAAGTTTTTTTACTGAGATAAATTTCACACAAAATTTATCACTTTGAAGCCTTCAGTAGAGTGGTTTTCAATATATTCACACTATTGTTTTACCATCAGTATTATCTGATTCCAGAATATTGCCTTTATCCCAAAATGACATCTCAGTCTGTTAGCAATTAATCCCAGTTCTCCCCTCCCTTTATCTCCTGGCAAACACTAACCTACTTTAGGTCTCTATGGTTTTGCCCGTTGTAGAGATACCGTATAGTATGTGGCATTTTGTTTCTTGTTTCTTTCACTTATCCTAATGTTTGCAGGGTCTGCCACTTGCAGCATGGATCAGTACTTTGTTGCTTTTTATGGCTGACTGATATTCAGCATGGCTGTGTCCAGTGTTGTTTATCCATTTATTAGTTGATGGGCATTTGAATTGTTTCAAGTTTTAGATTGTTATGAATTCTTGTGTACAGATTTCTGGTGAACATGTTTTCAGTTGTCTTGGATCTATACCTAGGAGTGGAATTTCTGGGTCACAGGGTAATTCTGTGTTTTAACCTTTTGAGGAACTGCCAAACTATTGACTACAGTAGTTCCATCCCTTCATTTAATCTATATGACTCTTCGTATTTAAATTGGCTTTCTTATGGATTCAGGTAATGCTTTTTTATTCAATCTGAAAATCTCTTAACAAAGTGCTTTTAGACTATTCACATTTAAAGTGATTCTTGAGAGTTGGATTAGAATCCGCTGTCTTGCTGTTTTCTGTTTGTTGCATTTGTCTTTGTTTCTTCTTTTCTTTCTTCTTTCATTTCATTTGAGCATCTTTTGTGATTCTCATCTATTGATTTATCATTCATGCCTCATTTAAAACCTTTAAAGTGCTTTTTAAATATAAAAGCTAAAGTTTAGAATATATGTTTTAAAATAATTCTAATCCATCTTCAAATAGTTCTGTACCTTTCCATCTTTCAAATAGAATTGTAGTGAAAGTAACTTAGAAGATTCCCAGTCTCCATTTGCAGTAAAAATAAATTCTTCCTAGCATTTACCAAGACCATCATGTGATATTAATAAAACCACAATGAAATGTAAGCTTATATAAAATATTTACAGAACTACTTCAGTTAAGTGACTAATTTTATGTAATTTGCTATTCAGCTTGAAGATGGAGAAAATAGGTTATAGATAAGTGTACCATATTTGAAAGCTTATTTTCATAAGTGACTGCAATTAAACAAAATATTATCCCAATTTTACCTAATAAATCATAATACAAAGAATCAAGGCAATCTTGTTTGTGTAGCAATGGCTCCTTAATTGTGCCCCATTTACCTATATATTGCCAAAGTCCTTAACAATGCCAGATCATAATCACCATTCAAATGGGGTTTTTTTGTATGTGGAATAAATCAAGTTCTTACCTATTTAATAAACCAAAATAGTAAATATAGGAATAAACCTAACAAAAATGGTTGCAGTATTTAGTCACATTGGAGGAGAGTTTAGCAATTATATATTAAAACTCAAAATGGATACATCCTACAACCCAGACGTCCTGCTTTCGTGTGTATACAATGAGATATGTAGAAAGATGATCTGTTACTATGGAGCTATGAAATTTAAAATGGCCTGAATGTTTATTAACAGACAAATGTGTATACATGGTAATCAGAATAAAGTAGCATATTCATTTAATGGGATGTTATGTGATAGTTAAAAGTAATGAACTAGGTATCCATATATCAATCAGAGACATATCTAACACACTTTTTATGAGAATAAGCAAGTTAGCCATTATACCTTGGGAGAGAAGTAGGAAAAATGCCAAGAAGACTCAACGTTGTGACCATTATTAAATGGTTCCAGGGGCAGAGAAAAAAACCTGGATTGTATTGTTACTCAAATAAAACTTTATTTTTTATTGCAGGTTTATAATTTTTTATAAACTTTATCAGGAAAAGTTACACACGCACACACCCTAAATATCAGTGGTTTAAAATGACAAAGGTTTATTTTATATTCGTGTTGCTTATCATGTGGTGTTGGAAGTGACTTTCCATTTAATTTACTCAGAAACTTTCACTTATGGAGCAGCTACTATCTTAATAGCTTAGAGGATAATGGGAAGTTTTGTGGTTTTGTACTGGCAATTAAAAATTTGGCCTATAGTACTTGTAAAAGTTCTACTTACAACTAATAGTCCAGAAATAATCACAGGGTGCTCCTTACACATAAGTGGATCAGGAAGTGAAATTCTACCATAGACCAAGGACCTGAAATAGTCAGAGAATAAAATTATGCCCATCACACAGGATAATGAATTTATCTATTTTTCCTACAATTAATCATTTAAAATAGAATTAAACATTGATTTAGTCAGTTAATGAAGAGCAAATGGCTAAGTACAAATATATAGGCTAATATGACAGTTAGGTAGATTTATAACATGAAAAACTTCAAATAAAGGGTTAATGTATGTTTTGAAAATGTATCCTTACTGACAAGTTACAAAGCTTTGTCCCTGATCCTGAGCTCTTTAGTAATTTTATGAATGGACTGAATGAAGATGAATTATACAGAAGACATTCTCCTAAAGATGAAGGGCAATTTACTACATCTTGCAATCACTCCTGGTAAAGAAAACAGGCCCTTCTACTTCCAACCAAGGTGGTCCAAGCCATTATCCTGGAAAACAGCAACAGACCCTAGCTGGCCTTCTTATTCCCACTCTCATTCCTATTTATTCTTATCAGAGCAAACAGAGAGATAGTTTAAAATACGAATTACATCTTTTATCTTGCCACTTTCCTCCTGAAAACTCTCCTGTAGCTTCCCATTTCTCCTAGAATAAATTCTGAACTCATCTAAAATACTTCCAAAACCATTTTTTTAAAAAACAATTTTCCTCTGTCTTCTTTTACCACCCTGCTTGCACCAATCTTTCAGTATACTCATTGAGAACGAGTATTCAGTGAGAATCAACCTCATTCAATATACTCCTACCATGCCAGCCTCTAAGTTACTTAAATGCTTGGGGCTCTTTTCTGCCCATATGGGTTTCTCATGGTGTTTCCTCTTCCCAGAATAATGCTCTTCTGACTGTTTCCCTCCTGCTTGAAAAGTGAAAGTGTTAGTCGCTCAGTTGTGTCGGACTCTTTGCGACCCCATGGACTATAGCCCATCAGGCTCCTTTGTCCGTGGGATACTCCAGGCAAGAATAACTGGAGTGGGTAGCCATGCCCTCCTTCAGGGGATTTTCCCAACCTATGGATCAAGCCTGGGTCTCTCGCATTGCAGGCAGATTCTTTACTTTTTGAGCTACCGGGAAATCTCTTCTTCCTGCTTACTTCTTACTTATACGTTTCGGTTCAATTTAAATGAGCGGTTCTCTGTCAGGGTGACTTGGCACTATCTTGAGACCACTTTGGTTGTTACAACTGGGATGGTGCTGCTGGCATCTAGTAGGTAGAGGTCAGGAAGCTGCCCAAGGACAACATACAGGACAGCTCTCTCCAGCAAAGAACTGTAGCTTCTAATGTCAATAATGCTGAGGTTGATAAAGCCTGCTTTCCCTGTAACTTTCTCAACATTTTTACTTAATATAAATTTAATTCACTTTCTCTTGTATCATGCTGTTCTTTTGCTCAGCAACTCATCTAAATTTTCAATTTTGTATTCAGTTCTGCATCTGTTTGTTTAATGGCTGTTTTACCCATTAAACTGTGAATTCTCTGAGAATAGTAAACATATCTGTTTTGTTTCTCTGCTGTGGTCAGTATGTGGCATGATGTCTGGCCTACAGAAGGCAATCAGTAATAATTGTTGAATGAATTATTAAGGAAGGTTTATTATTCAATAGGAGAGCACTCTTCAAAACCATGTTGAAATAGTCATTCAACACATTGTCAATCAGGTCCAGGAAAAGTGTAGCAGAGGATTTAGACATGTAAATAATCAATTACAGTACAGGGAAGATTAAAATATATCCTACACAGAGTTAAGGAAGGAATAAATAATTACAATTAATTTGGGAGAATTAGGGAGGATCATCATCCTCATCTTCTTCATTCTTATTTCTTGGATGACAGCCCAGCTGACTCAGAGTAGGATTTATCTCCTCTTGGCCATGAGGTAAGACATGGCTTAACAGATCATGTTACCAAGGGCTTCCCTGGTGGTTCAAGGTGGTAAAGAATCTGCCTGCAATGTGGGATACCCAGTTTGATCCCTGGGTTGGGAAGATTGCCTGCAGGAGGAAATGGCAACCCACTCCAGTATTCTTGCCTGGAAAATTCCATGGCCAGAGGAGTCAGGCAGGCTGCAGTCCATGGAGTAACAGAGAGTCAGACGTGACTGAGCAACTAAACCACCACCAACACACCTCATTACCAATGGTAACTTCTGAGAGTGTTTTCAGTATTAGTTTTCCTCACAGTTGCAAACAAATGGCGAACCTGAGTTCCTTGGCCTTAAAATAATAATTCTATCTTGCAATAGCCATTTAAAAATATTTAAGAAATAATTATGGCGTTGTGAGAATCCCAGAACTCTTTTCTTTACACTGGATCCCAGTTTCTAGGCCCTATTAGGGTGTAATCATGGATCATTCTCATGTGATACAATTTATAATTGGCTAGTTATTATCATTGTTCCAATTTGGAAAATTAAGGTTATATGGATCAAAATTGTGTTAGGGTTATACTTCCTGCATAAACACGTATATGGAAAATATAACACTAACTCAATTATATATATATATATATATGTATGTATGTATACACATGTGCACACACATACACGTGTGTGTGTGTGTGTTAGTGGTTCAGTCGTGTCCGACCCTTTGAAACCCTATGGACTGTAGCCCACCAGGTTTCTCTGTCCATGAGATTCTCCAGGCAAGAATACTGGAGTGAATTGCCATTCCCCTTCTCCAGAGGATCCTCCTGACCCAAGGATCGAACCCTGACGTACGCATATAGACACACATAACACACAAGAACATGTCCTTCTACCACAAACATGCACCAGGCGTATGTATTTGGTGCTCAGTGAAATGATTTTTTGGCTTTTCAGGTTTTTGGTTTTAGGGGGAATAGAATTGCTTTACAATGTTGTGTGAATTTCTGCTGTACAATGAAGTGAACCAGTTATCAGTTCAGTTCAGTTCAGTCGCTCAGTCGTGTCCCACTCTTTGCAACCCCATGAATTGCAGCACGCCAGGCCTCCCTGTCCATCACCAACTCCCGGAGTTCACTCAAACTCACGTCCATTGAGTTGGTGATGCCATCCAGCCATCTCATCCTCTGTTGTCCCCTTCTCCTCCTGCCCCCAATCCCTCCCAGCATCCAAGTCTTTCCAATGAGTCAACTCTTCGTATGAGGTGGCCAAAGTACTGGAGTTTCAGCTTTAGCATCATTCCCTCCAAAAAACACCCAGGGCTGATCTCCTTCACAATGGACTGGTTGGATCTCCTTGCAGTCCAAGGGACTCTCAAGAGTCTTCTGCAACATCACAGTTCAAAAGCATCAATTCTTCCGTGCTCAGCTTTCTTTATACTCCAACTTTCACATCCATACATGACCACTGAAAAAACCAGAGCCTTGACTAGATGGACCTTTGTTGGCAAAGTAATGTCTCTGCTTTTCAATATGCTATCTAGGTTGGTCATAACTTTCCTTCCAAGGAGTGTCTTTTAATTTCATGGCTGCAGTCACCATCTGCAGTGATTTTGGAGCCCCCAAAAAACAAAGTCTGACACTGTTTCCACTGTTTCCTCATCTATTTCCCATGAAGTGATGGGACCGGATGCCATGATCTTCGTTTTCTGAATGTTGAGCTTTAAGCCAACTTTTTCACTCTCTCTTTCACTTTCATCAAGAGGCTTTTGAGTTCCTCTTCACTTTGTATCATCAGGGTGGTGTCATCTGCATATCTGAGGTTATTGATATTTCTCCTGGCAATCTTGATTCCGGCTTGTGCTTCTTCCAGCCCAGCGTTTCTTATGATGTACTCTGCATATAAGTTAAATAAGCAGGGTGACAATATACAGTCTTGACGTACTCCTTTTCCCATTTGGAACCAGTCTGTTGTTCCATGTCCAGTTCTAACTGTTGCTTCCTGACCTGCATGCAGATTTCTCAGGAGGCAGGTCAGGTGGTCTGGTATTCCCATCTCTTTCAGAATTTTCCAGTTTATTGTGATCCACACAGTCAAAGGCTTTGGCATAGTCAGTAAAGCAGAAATAGATGTTTTTCTGGAACTCTCTTGCTTTTTCCATGATCCAGCTATCTGTACACATATATCCCCTCCCTCCTGAGCCTTCCCCCCCACCTTCCCATCCCACCTCTCCAGGTTAGTCCAGAGCACCGGGCTGAGCTCCCTGTGCCACACAGCAGCTTCCCACTAGCTGTCTGTTTCACACACGCTAATCCAGTAGTTGTATGTTACATGTCAGGGTGTATGTCAGTGCCGCTCTCTCAGTTGTCCCACCCACTCCTTCCCCACTATGTCCATGAGTCTCTTCTCTGCGTCTGCTTCTCTGTTCTTGCCTTGCAGATAGTCTCATCTGCACCATTTAAAAAGACTTCACATATATGTGTTAATATACAATATTTGTTTTTCTCTTTCTGATTTTTATGCTTCCATTTCCTTTAAGGTACCGGCGATTTTGATCCTTGATTCCCAATGTAAACTGGGCCCTGAACATTACCTGGTCATGCCCTGTTTCTCTTATCACTTATGTCCAATCTCCACAAGACATTTAAACAATTCTTAGCCCTCTTCAAAGCTATTGACACTATTTATTTTTTGTGTGTGTGCTTTAACTCTTTAGCCTACTTGCAGAGACAGCAGAAGCCATTGGCCCCACAACCACCCCTTTACAACTTCTTACAGCCATGTAACCCAGTGGAGGAATTATTCCTCAGAATTCCCTTACTCTCTCAGGTAATTCTTTACTGTGATTCCTTGGTGGCTCAGACAGTAAAGAATCTGTCTGAATACAGAAGACCTGGGTTCAGTCCCTGGGACAGAAAGATCCCCTGGAGAAGGGAATAGCAACCCACTCCAGTGTTCTTGCCTGGAGAATTCCATGGACAGAGGAACCTGGTGGGTTACAGTCCATGGGGTCACACAGACTTGGACACAACTGAGCAATTAACTTTGACACTTTCAATCCTTTACTACTCACGTATACGCAGAACCTTGCTCTGTACTCGACACTTCCCATCCACTCTGAAATCTCTGGACTCAGTAGTCTCCCCCAGTCCTCTCTGTCATGCTCAGTTGACAGTCAAGTTTCTCGCATCCCTACATCTGCATCCCCCATTCACTCCTCGATTCCGTCCACTAGGACTGCTGCCCTAGGCACAACTGTGGGAAAGGCTCTCCACGTCAGAGGACGGGATGGACACTCCTTCTGACCTCACAGCAGTCTTGGACATGCCTGAACACTCATTCTGCTTTAAAAGACTCAGTTCCTTTAACTCCATGCCCCTCTCCTGTCTTTGCTTCTACCTCCGTGTCTACTTTTCTTCCTTTTTTTCTTTTTAAAAATTAATTAATTTATTTTAATTGGAGGCTAATTACTTAACAATACTGTACTTTTTTTTTTTTTTGCCATACGTTGTCTACTTTTCTTCTATTAGACTTTTTTAAGATTTTCCCCCCACCTCCCCGTGGACCATTTTTAAAGTCTTTATTTAATTAGTGACAGTATTGCTTCTTCTTCTTCTTTTTTAATGTTTTGGTTGGTGAGGTATGTGGGATCTTCACTCCCTGACCATTGGAAGCTGAAGTCCTTAACCACTGGATTACCAGGGAAGTCCTTTCTATTAGACATTTAACTGTAGGCTTCCTGATGGTTTCTCCCCAGTCCCTCTGTTTTCTCTTTGCCTGCTTTTATTTATTGATTTTTGCCACTTCGGTGACTTCAGTTCCATCTCAATAGTGATTTTTTTTTGACTTTACATGTCTCGGTCGAATTTATCTTCTGAGCTCCAGAACAAAATACCAAACATTCTATACTAAATCTCCAACCATATGTTTCATGGGTCCTTCAAAGCTACCATGCCTCCAAAAGCAGTTATGATTCCCTCTGCCTCCCACACTCCCTGGACCCCCCCAGATGGCACCCAGAGCCAATGAACCAGGAAGCAATGAACCATTCTTGATTATTTTCTCTATATCAGCTCCCATAATCACACATTATATATCATGAACTCTACCTCCTCATATGTTGGTTGCAAACACTTCCACTTCACTACTTTTCTTCCACTTAAGTCTCAGCCACTGTCATCCCCTGCCTGGACGGATGCACTCTCTTCCCAGAACAGTCCTGTTTTCACTCCCATCAGCTTGGGTCCATTCTGGAGCAGCACACAGGACCTTGAGCAGGACTCTGTACGAATGGTGAACAGTGACTGTAACTGACGCCTCCCTCCGTTGTCTGCAACATGGTTCTCATCTGAAGTCATCTTCTAAAAATCAAAAGCAACCACGATACTGCTCCAGTTAAAGTTTTTAGTGACTTAAGACTTAAAATACTTTACTTGGCCTGAATTCCTTCACGATCTGGCCCTCCCTCCCTCCCCATGATGCTTCTTCCATAGTTTTTCATCCCTTGAATTCTCTAAATTCCCTTTATCCCCAATCAGAGCCTTGGGATATTTTATTTCTTCTTCCTGGGAAGACCTTTCTCTAACTAGTCACCTGGACAAATTCTACTCAACTTTCATGTCTTTGTTTAAAGGTGTTTTCTCTGTACAAGCCTTCCATGACAACTTGTATTAGTTAAGGTTTACTCATTAGGAATTCTCACAGACACTGTATTTCTTCTTCTAACCTCTGTATAATTGTAAGCTCCAAAGGGGCAGAGGCTGTGTCATTCATCTGTACATCCTCAGTGGAAAAACAATAGTCACTAAATATTTATGCAAATTAATGAAGTTTTTGCACTCTCCATGAAAATAGCAACGAAACTGTTTAAATAAAGAATTTGCTTTCTGTCATGAATTTCTATTACTGGCTTTTTACATAGTCAAATGTAATCATTGAATTGCAGACTGTATTTTTATTCTCTGCCTTCTTTGCAAGTAGACTTATCTACAGTTGATTCTAAGTGATGTTTCAGATAGATTCATATTAGTTTCAGAAATGTGCTTGGAGTAACTTGTTTCATCTCTTAGGTCTTGGTTAAGGGACACTGTGGTATAAAAGAATATATATTACAGATATCACCACAAAAGATTTGCAGTTAATCCAGTAGACACTTTTGAAATTGTATCTTCATTTTTAGAAAATTGTGTGGCAAAAATGAGTAAATAACTTCATCTAAACTGTACACACGTAAAGTTTGATATCCTCATAGTTAGAATTACTGAGTCTTTACCAACCGTGAAAGCAAGAAAGACAGTGAGTAATAAGCAAGCAAGAAATATATCAGAGAATCTTACTGAACACAGCCTTGGGATTCTGTTTTGCTAGAAGAACAGGAGTTTCAGAAGCAATGAAATATTTTTGATTTAAGTCACTGTTCTCTCAGATTTATCTCATTTATCTCAAAAGTGAAAATTCCAGTTTATAACTTGTCCCTAGAAGTTGCTTGAAGTTAAAAACAAAACAGGATACTGTGATGAATTATAAATTAGGAAAACTGGATTCTTATCCCAGCTCTAATAATTATAGTGATAATAATATAGGAGCATAGCTTAATGGCTTGAGCCTTCATTTTCTAACACATGAAATGAACATGCAAATGTTAACACCACTTAATACACAAGGTAGTTATTTTGGCTAAATGAAGAGCAAAAACTACTTAGCCTGGCAAATGATGCTCTTTTCAACCCAATTGAAATTGGCTTCTTGCATCTTGCTTGTTAGCCTTCTTACCCACCTTCTGACTTCTACCCGACTTTCCCCAGCACACACACACACACACACACCAGTTCTGCACTTACAGCACCAAATTAGTCACTACTTCCTGCTTTTTGAAAACACTAAACCTTTTAATACTTATGAATAAAGTGCAAATAATTTTGAAATATGTGCATGTGATTTTCCTTGTTTACATTTCATTGTGTGCTATTTTATTACTATGTTTTCAAGAGGAATTATTTATCTTAGAGGAGAACAGAATTTTTATATCAAGATGATGAAAAGAAGAGATTTGTTTGTGAGCCTTTGACACTCAAAATCAAATCTGGGGAGTCAATGGTAAAACAGTGGTTCTGAAAGGCAGGCTTTGGAATTAAAACACTCTTTAGAAAATATCTTAGCTAATATTCACATCAGGAGCCAGTTCTGGAAATCTTAGACATAAAGGGAAATTCCTCTCCAAAATGGAAGGAATAGTCTATGTCTTCTGGCCCAGGGTCTGGGAAGAAAAAACAAGGGTTCTAAGATATGTAGGGTGTCCTTTCTTTGCTTCTTGGAGGCAAAATCCCAAGAAGAAAGAGTGATTTCTTGAAGTTGAAGAAAAAGTCAAAAGCGTTAGAAGACTGCCACGCAGGATAAAGGCATGCTAGCGTCAAAGCCTTAGTAGCTGGAGCAAAGATGCAGTTGCATAATGACCTGAAGCAGTCCTCCTGGCTCCAGGGGCGATGCACACAATAGAGAAAGGACGGAAAAGTTCCTGCACATCTCAAAGGGGAATGAAGAATTAATAACAGCAAGCACACATTTCCTGTAAACTTGCCAGGCATCCTTCTTAGCATTTTGTATCTATTAACTCACTTAATCTATGCAACCACACACTGAAGAAGAACCCCATTTGACAAAGAAGAAAATGTAGATGTGTGACATTTAAGTAATTTCCCCACTGAGATATAGTTATTGAATATTAGAACTTCTTTGCAGAAGGGTTGAATGACACCATGCTAGCTGAGGGCTTTAGGGTAAGCTGCTTGGTTCAGTGACAAAGAAGAGTGACAGCCAAAATTCAAGGGGTATCCATACTGCCAGTGAGAAAGAAATTAGCAAGAAGGACCACTGGGTCTGATAAGGCTAAGAGATCATGCCTCAGAGGAGGCCAGGCTGTGGTCCTACCTGGCCAAAACCACACTTGGTAGCATCAGTGAATGAGAATCTGCCCTGAGGCAGAAATTAGCAGAGAGACCACCTAAGTAATTCTCCCCCACTGCCATTCAGTCCTTATGTTTCCCCGACACTCAGTCATTGACTTGAGAAGGCAGTAGAGAAGGGAAAATGGCTCTGACCTGGAACTGAGCTTGAAACTATTTATTTATCCATCAGAGGCTACTTTGAATTAAAAAAAAAAAAAAACAACTCTTTAGGTTAGAGGACACTGGTTCTATTGATTGCCAGTATTTTTTGGCAGCTCCTCCACTTTCCAGTGAGAATGGAACATTGGCTTGTTATGAAAAATAAAGAAGCTAGGCATAGCTTTATTATAATGTGGGTAAAATTTGACTCTTTTCTTTTGTGCATCCGTATTTGCTGTTGTATCTGCTGTAACACACTTTCTCTTCCCTTATCTGGCAAAGTCTAACTCACCTTTAAGTCCTAATCCAAGTGTCACATCCTTTATGAGAAATATTGCCAGAAGTCCAGACGGAGTTAATGACATCATGTGCTTCTAAAGCACAAAGTCCATGTACCTCTATTATATTGTATGGCATCCATCTATTAGTCTGTCTGTCTCTTTCCCTAGACTCTGAACACTTGCATATTGTGAGCCTCAATAATTGGGTATGAAATGAATCAACAACCAGATAGGAAGGTTTATGTGAATGTTGTGGGATCCAAGGATCCATCTCCTTTGTCGTTCGGTTGCTCAGTTGTGTCTTACTATTTGTGATCCCATGGACTACAGCATACCAGGTTTCCCTGTCCTTCCTGTCTCCTAGAGTTTGCTCAAACTCATGTCCATTGAGTCAGTGATTCCATCCAACCATCTCATCCTCTGTCACCCCTTCTCCTCCTGGCCTCAGTCTTTCCCAGCATCAGGGTCTTTTCCAGTGAGTCGACTCTTCCATCAGGTGGCCAAAGTATTGGAGCTTCAGCTTCAGCATCAATCTTTCCAGTGAATATTCAGAGTTGATTTCCTTTAGGATTAACTCTTAGACCCCAAAGTTACACAGTTGAGGACACAGAAAAAATTTGCTAAATAATAGCTGGATTTTTACTTGAGTCTTGATGTTTTTGCATTAGACAGTCTGAGGACTCAAATGTTAAGAGTCCCCAAAATCATTTAAAAAGCTTGATGAATGACATATCTATTTTCCTCTCATAGAGTACCAGTGCCATAAGGAGAGAAAATTTTGTCTATTTTTTTCATTCATGTATCCCTAGTGCCTTGAACCATGCCAATTATTTGTGACGTGGGTGCAATAATTGTTGACTTGAAAAAAATGAATGGCCAGTTATTGGAAACTCTACCTGCAGACATAGAAATCATAGTGGGTATATCTGGTTCATGCTCCACTGAAGCTTCCCTTTCAGCTATGTACCAGTTGCTTAATAGAAACAGGAAGTTACTTTTTACTGCCATTTCCTTGAAAATCACTAGTAATACAATTTCTTTGAAAATTGCCTGTAATGATACAATAGCCTGAGCGAATTCTGTCTCTTCCCAGACGTAATTTCCTGAGCAACAGTGCTTCTAGGGAGTTATCTTTCCATATAACTTTTATTGAAATCTGTTCAGCCTGACTCTCTCCTCGCTCTATCAAATTATAACTTCCCAATCTGTGGTACCTCTATTCAAACAGCCGTTTTGCTTATAGTGAAGGTCAATGGCTGGCTGTTGACTCAAGGCTGAGGTGGTGCTGTGTCACATTCTCCCAGAAAGTTGCACAGGACAGAAGATCTATACCCATTATCTAGCCTGGATTCTTATAGAATTTGAGGATGATTTTTTTTTCCAAATTCTACTTTCAAATGAAATGGAATGCTTTTTACTGATTCATTGATGTTACAAACTGAAAAACTGAGTATAAAACTGAAAAACATCGAGAAAAGGTATTACAAGAAGAAAATGACATTTATAACTGCATCTGCTTGGACATTTTAAAATTTATAATTGACCTATAGTTCAGGTTTCAAGAACAATATGCCTTCACCTGTACATGATCACTTATTATGAAAAGTATCTTTGATTTCTCTGACTTTCCCCACTTCACACGAGTTTGGCTTAGATTCCCACACTGATGTCATCTAGGTTTACAGACATTAAGACACATTGAGCCATAATCCCCCTAGTTCTAAGTGCTTTTGAATCTAACAGAAGTTGGTACTAGAAAAACGTAAGATCAGGGTGGCGAAAGCAAAATTGGGCTTTTTTGGGTCAGGCACAAACATAAAACACAAAATATAATAGAGAAACAATACTGTAACAAATTCAATAAAGACTTTAGAAAATGGTCCACATCAAAAAATCTTTTAAAAAAAAAAAGCAAAAAACAAAAAAATCACCAGATGGGTCAGTCGGGAAGAAAACTGTATTTCTAAAACACCTATTTTATCCTGTGCAATTAAACCTTCACAAAACCCCCTAATTAACATAAAGTGTGAGTCTTCCCATCTTATAATGAGGAAAGTGAAGTTTAGGGAGTTTGCTCTGATAGGTACAGTTAGTAAGTAACCCAACGAAGATTAAAACCTAAATCTATCCAATTGCAAAGCCCATACTACACTGCAGAGATTTAAAACTGTGGGCTTAAGGGCACGCATGTATGCAAAGAACAGCCTTGGCAGTGCAATCCTTGAGAACTGTGAAATGTTAAAGAATCTAGATCTCTTCACTCACTCCTTCACCACTTCACCCTTAGTCTTTCATCCATTCCTAAAGGATAGTCTTGTGTTTTCTTCCTCTTACCACCAAAGTTCACTTGGGTAATTTTTAAAATTAATTCTTATTGGACTATAGTTGTACAATGTTGCGTTAGTTTCTACTATACAGCAAAATGAATCACTCACACATAAACAAATATCCCCTGTCATTTGGACTCCTTCCCATTCAGGTCACCACAGAGCACTGAGTGGGGTTCCCGCTGCTGTATGATGTGTGCTCATTAGCTACCTGTTTATCCATAGTATCAATAGTGCCTATGTGTCAATCTCCACTTTCCAATTCCTCCCACCCCTCAAGTAATTATTTTGATATGAGGTAAACAGCTATTAAATGTTCTTTTGTTTGCTTATTTTGTTTTTCTAAGTGCTGTTTTCATTTATTATGTATTTGATTATATTTTTGTTATTTATTTGCATTATGATATTGTGATAGAGGAGGTGATTTGTTTACAGTGCTGTGCTTAATCACATATTGAACAGTATACCTATCCATCAATTCTTTAGTATCAAGTAATTAAATAATTGTTTTGTATGCTTTTTCTGGAGAAGAAAATGCAGAGATACTGGTAATGTTATATAGATGTACTTGTGCATTTTAGAAATATTTGGGGGAATTAGATCAGCTTTGTCAAGGAGCTGGGAGTGCATCATAATTTTTTCTACTTAGAAGAAAAGATAGAAGTGCAAATGTGTTACCAAGTGCTGCTGCTGCTGCTGCTGCTGCGTCGCTTCAGTTGTGTCAACTCTGTGCGACCCCACAGACAGCAGCCCACCAGGCTCCCCAGTCCCTGGGATTCTCCAGGCAAGAACACTGGAGTGGGTTGCCATTTCCTTCTCCAATGCATGAAAGTGAAAAGTGAAAGTGAAGTCGCTCAGTTGTGTCCGACTCTTTGCGACCCCATGGACTGCACTAGGACCTTATCAGCATCCTGTGCATCCTAGCATGCACTAGCACCTCTTATTAGCATACGAGGTAAGAAAAATGTTTACATTTGTGTTTTTTGTCATTTCTTGTTTATGTTCCAAGAGTGATTATAAGTAAATTCCTTAAAATGGAAACGGTCTATGCCTCCCTAAGTGAGGGGAGTGGTGGGAGAAGGACTTAAGGTGAAAAGGTAGTGTCACATTGGGTTGTTCTGAGGAACTAATGATGTGATTTCTGGTGAGAGTACTAGGTAAATACAAGTTACAATAAAATGTTAGTCCTTGTTTGAAATACTTTGTTGGAAGAATCTCAGTGTACTTGACACAATATTTTTCTACTTAATTTTGACAGTTTCCAATTAGTAGTAGAAAATTTAAGATGAACGAAAAGTAAATTGACTTAAAGTTAGAATTGTTGTGATTAAATCATTGTCAACGAGTTTTGAGAGTCCCTGTGTGATACATACTGAGTGTTCACCAAGTTAAGCTGGCAAAGTACATACAGCACCTGGGCCAAATCTACTCTACCACCTGTTTTTGTAAATAAAGTTTTGTTGGAACACAGCCACATTCATTCATTCATGCGTTATCTACTGCTTCTTTTTTTACTCCAGCAGATGAGTTGGTAGTTGCAACCTCTGGTCCTTTGTAGAAAATGTTTACCTAGACCTCAGTTAGAAAATGAAGATGTTGTAATACACTGAATATTTCATCATACTCAGAACTCATCCTGAAACAGAATAAATTATAAAATCATTATCAAACATACAAACTCAGTATGTTTCAGGTACAAGTTGAATAGCATATAAAAATTTTAACGTGAAACACCTTTGCCATGCACTAAGTTCAAGAGAACCTAAATTATAAGGCTCTGTTATAATACTGATTTCTCAATAATGATGTTTTATGGCTTAGAAGCTGATGATATAGTGATGAAAATCTTAGAACAGGGCTGTTTTTTTCTTTGCATATGCACAATGTCTATAATTAATCTAAGTTATTGATTATATGCAAACATAAAACTGAAGGATGTAAAAATTTCAGTGATTGAATAGACTTCTATTTCTTTTTGGCTGTCTAAAACACTTTTGGGAAGTACCTCTCTTCTACTCCCTCTGATACTCTTGGGACAGCTAATCATACAGCGTCAACTCACCAGTGATGAGTGAATATGTCCAAACAAGGGCCCATCAAAGTTCTCAGGAATTAATGTGGATGTTAGTGTAGACCCAATTGCCTCTTTTCTGTGAGATCACCAGTTGTAAGGACTGGGGCTTCCTATGTGTATTTTTGACTGAGATTGAAGCTAACCAAATAGCCGCAAGAGTAGAGAGATGAAAGAACATCTTAATACTTTCATGTAAATCTCTGAATTCAACCATGTTCAAAGTAATCTTGACTTTTTATTATACTTACATCACTCACGAAAGTCCCTTATTTTAATTAATCTAGTTTGACTTAGGTTTCTGTCTTTTGCAATTAAAGACATCTAATTAATTTAGATACAATTATTAGAGGCTTCCCTGATGGCTCATCAGGTAAAGAATATATCTGTAATGCAGGAGACACAGGAGACAGGTTCAGTCTCTGGTTTGGGAAGATCCTTGGGAGGAGGAAATGGCAACTCACTCCAGTATTCTTGCCTGAAAGCGAACATACATTAGAATTTAAGGCAAATTTTCTCATTGTGCTTTCTGTGTTATTACTTATATTTATTGCTTGGCAAAATTTATTGAGACCAAGGCTTTTTATCTTTCCTTGCCAATGATAGGCAAAATCCTCACATCAGAGCAAAAGAGAATAGCCTGATGACATGATGTGCTATGAAAAGTTTTAACACTGTGTCTTGTATGTTGTAACAGACCCCAAAATACAAATTAGACAGACACAAACTATAAATTTAGACAGATAATTTAGAATGTACTCATGAAGATGGCTTTTAACGACTTGGCTCAGAACTGGAAACATGCCCAGAGATTCAAATTACATTAATAACAAGCATATAACTCGGGTTTCCTGGTACCTACAATGTAGCATGATCTTTTCATAGACCAAATGCAGAGTGCGAGACCTGGACTTGAAGTTGTGTTAATTCTATCATATGGATGATTATTCTAAATACCAGCTTCAGTAAATATAATGTTATGAATAAGTATATAAAGGTATTCTTAATTTTAAGCCTTGTTAAACTTTCCAAAGAAGTACCTTCAAATATCCCATGAGATAAAGGAGCTTATAATTTAGTTTTGGAAAGGTGTTTCTATGCAATAACCAAGTGAAGAAGGCCAGGTGGGAAGTTGTCCGTCCATATAATGTAATTTTAACCACATTTAAGAAAATTCCTGTTCTGTACAGTATGCTCATAAACCCAGACAAACTTACCCTTAATAACTTTATTTCTACAGAGCTGAGGCTTTATCTTCCAAATAACTTTGGAGATGGCATGTGTTGACTCACTTGCTCATTGAGATGTAAGAGATTGATGAGCAGTTCTTCCCTTAATAAAATTTCAAAGGCTCAAGAGTAAAACAGGAATGACGCTGAAAACAATTAGCTTAAATCACATTTTTATTCAAGGAAGGTCCAATAACTAACAACACAAGGCCAAAGGCCAATCAGATTGAAACCAGGACTCTAAGAGCCATTTGTTTTAAAAAAGAGACCCCCCCCCCAAAATCTAATATGCAGTGGTAATTAAGGAAAATTTGATCAAAAAAAAAAGTAAATAAACTGCAACATTGCCAATTAAAAGGGCAAGTAAAAGCCAGACAGTGATTATAATTTCTTCACCCCAAATCTAATCTATTGCCAAAAAGACTGGCCAGATTTCTCTGAAAAGTAATTAGAAGTCATAGAAAAATAACTCAAAGGTCTCAGGCTCATTGGAGGAAGTATAGAACAGGTACAGAACACGGTTTTTGTTGAAGACTGAGTCTCCCCAGTGAGGCAGCATCAGAGACTTCGTGGGTCCCACAGGGCACCCTGGCCCCATAAGCTTAAGCCTATAGCCCCACTATGTCCTCTGACCTCACACTTCCATACCCACTAAGTCAAGGTCTGGGCCTTTTGACTTCTTTTGAAATTCTATAGGAAGCAAATCTGTGACACAAACTATTACTACTTGTGTTATTTGGAGTATGTGGGGAAATCAAGACTTGCCCAAAATCACATGGTGAAAACTAATAACAGAAACAACTACCATTATAAATCTCCCCTGGGTTCCTAAAAGAAAGAAAGGAAGTTGCTCAGTCGTGTCCAACTCTTTGCGACCCCATGGACTGTAGCCTACCAGGCTCTTCCATCCATGGGATTTTCCAGGCAAGAATACTGGAGTGGGTTGCCATTTCCTTCTCCAGGGAATCTCCCCAACCCAGGGATTGAACCCGGGTCTCCTGCATTGTAGGCAGATGATTTACCATCTGAGCCACCAGGGAAGTCCACCAAAAGAAAGTGCTCTTTAAATAGACCATACTAAAACCTGCTTGTGTTTTGGTCTCAGAAGAACTTCACATCAGTTCCCTTTTTTGCTTCTTCTTGTTGCCATCGTATGGAGAGAGCTGTGTGTGTGCCATGTTAACAATTTAATGGCATATTCAGGGCTTCCCTGATAGCTCAGTTGGTAAAAAAATCCGTCTGCAATGCAGGAGACCCTGGTTCAATTCCTGGGTCAGGAAGATCCACTGGAGAAGGGATAGGCGATCCACTCCAGTATTCTTGGGCTTCCCTTATGGCTCAGCTGGTAAAGAATCTGCCCTCAATGCGGGAGATCTGGGTTTGATTCTGGGTTGGGAAGATCCCCTGGAGAAGGGAAAGGCTACCCGTTCTAGTATTCTGTCCTGGAGAATTCCATGGACTATGTAGTTCATGAGGTCACAAAGAGTCAGACACAACTGAGCGACTCTCACTCAATCACTCACTCACTCACTCTAATGATTTCACAAGAGAAAGAAAAATTCCCAAACATGAATGGATAGAGATTTTAGCTTCTTTCTTGTGAAATGACTGGTGTGTGAGTGAGTGAGTGAAAGTCACTCAGTTGCGTCCGACTCTGCGACCCCATGGCCTATACAGTCCATGGAATTCTCCCGGCCAGAATACTGGAGTGGGTAGCCTGTCCCTTCTCCAGCAGATTTTCCCAACCCAGGGTTCGAACCCAGGTTTCCTGCATTACAGGCGGATTCTTTACCAGCTGAGCCACAAGGGAAGCCCAAGAATACTGGAGTGGGTAGCCTATCCCTTCTCCACTGTATTTTCCTGACCCAGGAATCGAACCAGGGTCTCCTGCATTGCAGGTGGATTCTTTACCAACTGAGCTATCAGGGAAGGGACTGGTGTGTAGTAGATGCTAAAACATAAACATAATGTATTCATATATTCTCATGACTTGACATACAGATGTATTTCCATAGAAATAGAATGTTGATAGCAGTATTAAAGCTTCAAATAAGCATAGTTAGGGAATAAGGAATAATTTCTATTCAGTGTTGCGAAAATCATTCAGAGTGGAGACCTGAGGAGTAAAACAAATAAAATAAGCATCAGGGCGGAGGAGCTAAGATGGCGGAGGAACAGGACGGGGAGACCACTTTCTCCCCCACAAATTCATCAAAAGAACATTTAAACGCCAAGTAAATTCCACAAAACAACTTCTGAATGCTGGCAGAGGACATCCGGCACCCAGAAAAGCAACGCATTGTCTTCGAAAGGAGGTAGGAAAAAATATAAAAGACAAAAAAAGAGACAAAAGAGGGAGGGACAGAGCTCCGTCCCCGGAAGGGAGTCTTAAAAAGAGAGAAGTTTCCAAACACCAGGAAACACTCTCACTGCCGAGTCTGTGCTGAGCCTTGGAAGCACAGAGGGCAACATAACAGGGAGGAAAAATAAATAAACAATTAAAACCCACAGATTATGAGCCCAACGGTAACTCCCCCAGTGGAGAAGCAGCGCAGACGCCTGCACCCACCAACTAGCAAGCGGGGGCTGAGCAGGGAGGCGCGGGCTGCATCGCTTAGAGTTAAGGATCTGGCCTGAATGCCCCAAGCGCTATCTGAGCGAACTAATTTGGGCTAGCAAACCAGACTGTGGGATAACTACCACGCGAAAAGGCAGCACTAACCTAAGACACCGCCAGGCCCACGCACGGAACAAAGGACTGTACAGAGAAAGCCGGCTGCAGACCATCCCCCTCCAGTGACAGGAAGCCAGAGCCGGAAGGGGGCAATCGCAGCCCCAGAGAGACATTATCAGCAAAACTGTAAGCAGGCTTCTTTGCTAACTAAGACTTCTTGGGGTTCTGGACAGTCAACATCCGCCTGAGAAGGTGCTCTGGTTGTACACCCAGAAAAACGAGCGGCGGGGAGGCGGTAAGTCGCAGCAACCGCTCTCACCAAACTCCTCATCACCTGAGCTGCTCGGACCTGGGAAGGGCACAAAACGCAGGCCCAAACGAGTCTGCACCTCTGAGGACTACCCGAGTGCCTGAACCTGAGTGACTTAGACCTGGGAGGTGCATGCAGTCCAGGGCTGGCCTCAGATGGTTCCCGGCAGAGCAACCTAGAGCCTGAGCAGTGTGGGCAGGGAGGCTACACGCGCCAAGAGTGGGGGCAGGCCCAGTGTGGCTGAGGCACTGCGAGCACACGCCAGTGTTATTTGCTTGCAGCATCCCTCCCTCCCCACAGCGCAACTGAACAAGTCAGCCTAAAAAAAAAAAAAAAAAAAAAGAAGTGTCCACCACCGCCACCTTTGCATTAGGGCAGAAATCAAACACTGAAGAGACCAGCAGACAGAAGAAGCTATAACAGAGGGGACCGCCTTGGAAGCGACAGGCAATAGATTAAAACCCTGTGGTTAGTACCGACTACATAGAAAGGGGCCTATATAGATCTTGAGAAATATAAGCTGGACCAAGGAACTAGCCAAAAATGAACTGACCCCACAATAACCACAACACCACCAGAGAAAGTCCAAAATATATTTTTACTATTTTTACGATCATTCATTCTTTCTTTTTTTTCTTTTAATTTTTTAAAAAATTTTAAGTCCTCTATTACTCCTTTAATTTTCACTTTTATAACCTACTATTACTTTTGCAAAAAAAGGCCCTATTTTTTTTAAAGCAAACTTCATATATATATTTTTTACAATTTTTGTGACCTTGTTTTCATTTTTTTTCTTTTTCTCTTTCTGTCTTTTTTTCCCTTCTTTTCTTTAACATTGTATTTTTGAAATTCCAAACTCTACTCTAGATTTTTAACTTTTACTTTTTGGTATTTGTTATCAATTTTGTACCTATATTTTCTTTATAATTTTTGTGACTTAGTTTTTTTTTTTTTCTCTATTTCTTTTCCTTCTTTTATTTAACATTGTATTTTTGAAATTCCAAACTCTACTCTAGATTTTTAAGTTTTGCTTTTAGGTATTTGTTACCAATTTTGTACCTTTAAGAACCCAATCTTCAGTACCCATTTTGTACTTGGGAGCGAGATTACTGGCTTGACTGCTCTCTCCCCTTTTGGACTCTCTTTTTTCTCCACCAGGTCACCCGTGTCTCCTCCCTAACCCCTCTCTACTCTACCCAACTCTGTGAATTTCTGTGTTCAGACAGTTGAAAACACTTAGGGAACTGATTACTGGCTGGATCTGTCTCTCTCCTTTTCATTCCCCCCTTTTATCCTCCTGACCATCTCTGTCTACTTCCTCCCTCTTCTCTTCTCTGTATAACTCTGTGAACATCTCTGAGTGGTCCAGTTGTGGAGTGCACATAAGGAAGTGATTACTGGCTAGCCCGCTCTCTCCTCTGTTGATTCCACCTCATCTCATTCGGGTCACCTCTAACTCCTTCCTCCCTCTTCTCTTCTCCATGTAACACTGTGAACCTCTCTGGGTGACCCTCATGGTGGAGAAACTTTTCATCTTTAACCTAGATGTTTCATCAATGGTGCTGTATAGAAGGAGAAGTTTTGAGACTACTGTAAAAATAAGACCGATAACTGGAAGCAGGAGGCTTAAGTCCAAACCCTGACTCCAGGGAACTCCTGACTCCAGGGAACTCCTAACTCCAGGGAACATTAATTGACAGGAGCTCATCAAATGCCTCCATACCTACACTGAAACCAAGCACCGCACAAGGGTCAACAAGATCCAGGGCAAGACATACCAAGCAAATTCTCCAGCAACAAAGGAACACAGCCCTGAGCTCCAATATACAGGCTGCCCAAAGTTACTACAAAACCATAGACATCTCATAACTCATTACTGGACACTTCATTGCACTCCAGAGAGAAGAAATACAGCTCCACCCACCAGAACACCGACACAAGCTTCCCTAACCAAGAAACCTTGATAAGCCACCTGTACAAACCCACACACAGCGAGGAAACTCCACAATAAAGAGAACTCCACAAACTGCCAGAATACAGGAAGGACACCCCAAACTCAGCAATATAAACAAGATGAAGAGACAGAGGAATATCCAACAGGTAAAGGAACAGGATAAATGCCCACCAAACCAAACAAAAGAGGAAGAGATAGGGAATCTACCTGATAAAGAATTCTGAATAATGATAGTGAAATTGATCCAAAATCTTGAAATCAAAATGGAATCACAGATAAATAGCCTGGAGGCAAGGATTGAGAAGATGCAAGAAAGGTTTAACAAGAACCTAGAAGAAATAAAAAAGAGTCAATATATAATGAATAATGCAATAAATGAGATAAAAAACACTCTGGAGGCAACAAATAGTAGAATAACAGAGGCAGAAGATAGGATTAGTGAATTAGAAGATAGAATGGTAGAAATAAATGAATCAGAGAGGAAAAAAGAAAAACGAATTAAAAGAAATGAGGACAATCTCAGAGACCTCCAGGACAATATTAAACGCTACAACATTTGAATCACAGGAGTCCCAGAAGAAGAAGACAAAAAGAAAGACCATGAGAAAATACTTGAGGAGATAATAGTTGAAAACTTTCCAAAAATGGGGAAGGAAATGGTCACTCAAGTCCAAGAAACCCAGAGAGTCCCAAACAGGATAAACCCAAGGTGAAACACCCCAAGACACATATTAATCAAATTAACAAAGATCAAACACAAAGAACAACTATTAAAAGCAGCAAGGGAAAAACAACAAATAACACACAAGGGGATTCCCATAAGGATAACAGCTGATCTTTCAATAGAAACTCTTCAAGCCAGGAGGGAATGGCAAGACATACTTAAAGTGATGAAAGAAAATAACCTACATCCCAGATTATTGTACCCAGCAAGGATCTCATTCAAATATGAAGGAGAAATCAAAAGCTTTACAGACAAGCAAAAGCTGAGAGAATTCAGCACCACCAAACCAGCTCTCTAACAAATACTAAAGGATATTCTCTAGACAGGAAACACAAAAAGGGTGTATAAATTCGAACCCCAAACAATAAAGTAAATGGCAACGGGATCATACTTATCAATAATTACCTTAAACGTAAATGGGTTGAATGCCCCAACCAAAAGACAAAGACTGGCTGAATGGATATAAAAACAAGATGCCTACATATGTTGTCTATAAGAGACCCACCTCAAAACAGGGGACACATACAGACTGAAAGTGAAGGGCTGGAAAAAGATTTTCCATGAAATTAGAGACCAAAAGAAAGCAGGAGTAGCAATACTCATATCAGATAAAATAGACTTTAAAAGAAAGGCTGTGAAAAGAGACAAAGAAGGTCACTACATGATGATCAAAGGATCAATCCAAGAAGAAGATATAACAATTATAAATATATATGCACCCAACATAGGAGCACCACAATATGTAAGACAAATGCTAACAAGTATGAAAGGAGAAATTAAAAATAACACAATAATAGTGGGAGACTTTAATACCCCACTCACACCTATGGATAGATCAACTAAATAGAAAATTAACAAGGAAACACAAACTTTAAATGATACAATAGACCAGTTTGACCTAATTGATATCTATAGGACATTTCATCCCAAAACAATGAATTTCACCTTTTTCTCAAGCGCACACAGAACCTTCTCCAGGATAGATCACATCCTGGGCCATAAATCTAGCCTTGGTAAATTCAAAAAAATTGAAATCATTCCAAGCATCTTTTCTGACCATAATGCAGTAAGATTATATCTCAATTACAGGAGAAAAACTATTAAAAATTCCAACACATGGAGGCTGAACAACACGCTGCTGAATAACCAACGAATCACAGAAGAAATCAAAAAAGAAATCAAAATTTGCATAGAAACGAATGAAAATGAAAACACAACAACCCAAAACCTGTGGGACACTGTAAAAGCAGTCCTAAGGGGAAAGTTCATAGCAATACCTCAAGAAACAAGAAAAAAGTCAAATAAATAACCTAACTCTACACCTAAAGCAACTAGAAAAGGAAGAAATGAAGAACCCCAGGGTTAGTAGAAGGAAAGAAATCTTAAAAATTAGGGCAGAAATAAATGCAAAAGAAACAAAAGAGACCATAGCAAAAATCAACAAAGCCAAAAGCTGGTTCTTTGAAAGGATAAATAAAATTGACAAACCATTAGCCAGACTCATCAAGAAACAAAGGGAGATAAATCAAATCAATAAAATTAGAAATAAAAATGGAGAGATCACAACAGACAACATAGAAATAGAAAGGATCATAAGAGACTACTATCAGCAATTATATGCCAATAAAATGGACAACGTGGAAGAAATGGACAAATTCTTAGAAAGATACAACTTTCCAAAACTGGACCAGGAAGAAATAGAAAATCTTAACAGACCCATCACAAGCACAGAAATTGAAACTGTAATCAGAAATCTTCCAGCAAACAAAAGCCCAGGTCCAGACGGCTTCACAGCTGAATTCTACCAAAAATTTAGAGAAGAGCTAACACCTGTCCTACTCAAACTCTTCCAGAAAATTGCAGAAGAAGGTAAACTTCCAAACTCATTCTATGAGGCCACCATCACCCTAATACCAAAACCTGACAAAGATGCCACAAAAAAAGAAAACTACAGGCCAATATCACTGATGAACATAGATGCAAAAATCCTTAACAAAATTCTAGCAATCAGAATCCAACAACACATGAAAAAGGTCATACACCATGACCAAGTGGGCTTTATCCTAGGGATGCAAGAATTCTTTAATATCCGCAAATCAACCAATGTAATACACCACATTAACAAATTGACAAAGAAGGCAATGGCACCCCACTCCAGTGTTCTTGCCTGGAAAATCCCACGGGCGGAGGAGCCTGGTAGGCTGCAGTCCATGGGGTCACTAAGAGTCAGACACGACTGAGCGACTTCACTTTCACTTTTCACTTTCATGCATTGGAGAAGGAAATGGCAGCCCACTCCAGTGTTCTTGCCTGGAGAATCCCAGGGATGGGGGAGCGTGGTGGGCTGCCGTCTATGGGGTCACACAGAGTCGGACACGACTGAAGCGACTTAGCAGCAGCAGCAGCAGCAACAAGTTGAAAAATAAAAACCATATATTTATCTCAATAGATGCAGAGAAAGCCTTTGACAAAATTCAACATCCATTTATGATAAAAACTCTCCAGAAAGCAGGAATAGAAGGAACATACCTCAACATAATAAAAGCTATATATGACAAACCCACAGCAAACATTATCCTCAAGGGTGAAAAATTCAAAGCATTTCCTCTAAAGTCAGGAACAAGACAAGGGTGCCCACTTTCACCATTATTATTAAACATAGTTTTGGAAGTTTTGGCCACAGCAATCAGAGCAGAAAAAGAGAAATCCAAATTGGAAAAGAAGACGTAAAACTCTCACTGTTTGCAGACGACATGATCCTCTACATAGAAAACCCTAAAGACTCCACCAGAAAATTACTAGAACTAATCAATGAATATAGTAAAGTTTCAGGATATAAAATCAACACACAGAAATCCCTTGCATTCCTATACACTAATAATGAGAAAATAGAAAGAGAAATTAAGGAAACAATTCCATTCACCATTGCAACGAAAAGAATGAAATACTTAGGAATATATCTACCTAAAGAAAATAAAGACCTATATATAGAAAACTATAAAACACTGGTGAAAGAAATCAAAGAGGACACTAATAGATGGAGAAATATACCATGTTCATGGATTGGAAGAATCAATATAGTGAAAATGACTGTACTACCCAAAGCAATTTACAGATTCAATGCAATCCCTATCAAGCTACCAAGGGTATTCTTCACAGAGCTAGAATAATTTCACAATTTGTATGGAAACACAAAAAACCTCGAATAGCCAAAGGAATCTTGAAAAAGAAGAATGGAACTGGAGGAATCAACCTGCCTGACTTCAGGCTCTACTACAAAGCCACAGTTATCAAGACAGTATGGTACTGGCACAAAGACAGAAATATAGATCAATGGAACAAAATAGAAAGCCCAGAGATAAATCCACACACATATGGACACCTTATCTTTGACAAAGGAGGCAAGAATATGCAATGGATTAAAGACAATCTCTTTAACAAGTGGTGCTGGGAAAACGGGTCAACCACTTGTAAAAGAATGAAACTAGAACACTTTCTAACACCATACACAAAAATAAACTCAAAATGGATTAAAGGTCTAAACATAAGACCAGAAATTATAAAACTCCTAGAGGAGAACATAGGCAAAACACTCTCCGACATACATCACAGCAGGATCCTCTATGACCCACCTCCCAGAATATTGGAAATAAAAGCAAAAATAAACCAATGGGACCTAATTAACCTTAAAAGCTTCTGCAAAACAAAGGAAACTATAAGCAAGGTGAAAAGACAGCCTTCAGAATGGGAGAAAATAATAGCAAATGAAGTAACTGACAAACAACTAATCTCAAAAATATACAAGCAACTCCTACAGCTCAACTCCAGAAAAATA
The DNA here is from genome assembly GCF_003369695.1 of Bos indicus x Bos taurus. Taxonomy (NCBI): domain Eukaryota; kingdom Metazoa; phylum Chordata; class Mammalia; order Artiodactyla; family Bovidae; genus Bos; species Bos indicus x Bos taurus. Next base: position 108,702,040 of record NC_040079.1, on the reverse strand, counting down.
AATGACCCAATCAAAAAATGGGCCAAAGAACTAAATAGACATTTCTCCTAAGAAGACATACAGATAGCTAACAAACACACGAAAAGATGCTCAACATCACTCATTATCAGAGAAATGCAGATCAAAACCACAATGAGGTACCAGTCAGAATGGCTGCGATCCAAAAGTCTACAAGCAATAAATGCTGGAGAGGGTGTGGAGAAAAGGGAACCCTCTTACACTGTTGGTGGGAATGCAAACTAGTACAGCCACTATGGAGAACAGTGTGGAGATTCCTTAAAAAACTGGAAATAGAACTGCCATACAACCCAGCAATCCCACTGCTGGGCATACACACTGAGGAAACCAGAAGGGAAAGAGACACGTGTACCCCAATGTTCATCGCAGCACTGTTTATAATAGCCAGGACATGGAAGCAACCTAGATGTCCATCAGCAGATGAATGGATAAGAAAGCAGTGGTACATATACACAATGGAGTATTACTCAGCCATTAAAAAGAATACATTTGAATCAATTCTAATGAGGTGGATGAAACTGGAGCCTATTATACACAGTGAAGTAAGCCAGAAAGAAAAATACCAACACAGTATACTAACACATATATATGGAATTTAGAAAGATGGTAACAATAACCCTGTTATTGTTATTATGAGACGGCAAAAGAGACACAGATGTATAGAACAGTCTTTTGGACTCTGTGGGAGAGGGAGAGGGTGGGATGATTTGGGAGAATGGCATTGAAACATGTAAAATATCATATATGAAATGAGTCACCAGTCCACGTTTGATGCACGATACTGGATGCTTGGGGCTGGTGCACTGGGACGACCCAGAGGGATGGTATGGGGAGGGAGGAGGGAGGAGGGTTCAGGATGGGGATTACGTGTATACTTGTGGCGGATTCTTTGATATATGGCAAAACCAATACAATATTGTAAATTTTAAAAATAAAATATTTCCTTTAAGTAAAAAAAAATAAATAAAATAATTTTAATAAAAAAATAAATAAAGAACACATCCCAAAGTTAACCAATACTAAATTTAAATTAAAATTTCTATTTGTATTTTGTTTGTGTTCTACTAATCCACATCTCTATCATCTTTGATTTCCATAAGGAACATCCACAAGATACAAGATAATATTAATAAAAAAGACCAAAATAAATGAAAAAAAAATAAGCATCAGACAAGTGTGTTAGAAAATCCTTTTTATATAAATGTACATATCTATTTTGGGTTCCCCTGGTGGCTCAGTGGTAAAGAATCCGCCTGCAATGCAGGAGTTGCGGGTTCGATCTAGGGCACAGGCAACGTACTCCAGTATTCTTGCCTGGAGAATCCCATGGACAGAGGAGCCTGGCAGGCTGCAGTCCATAGAATCACAAAGAGTCGGACATGACTGACGGACTTAGCACGCACGTGTGCATGATCACTGAGAGAACTTCCACCTGCGGGTTTCTGTTTTCCTGGCTTCTCAGCTTCTCTTTCATCATTAAGAATTTTACAATCATTGTTTGAAATTTACTATAAGAATATCAGAGTCCTATGACTCCTTTTTTGGTTATTCATGCTAACTTGCCATCTTGACATATTTTTTAATGTTTCTTTTCTTTAATTCCTACCAGATTTTATATTGTGTCTCTCTGATACTAATAAAGAATTCCTTGAGCAATTGCTGCTGCTGCTACTGCTGCTAAGTCACTTCAGTCGTGTCCGACTCTGTGTGACCCCATAGACAGCAGCCCACCAGGCTCCCCCGTCCCTGGGATTCTCCAGGCAAGAACACTGGAGTGGGTTGCCATTTCCTTCTCCAATGCCTGAAAGTGAAAAGTGAAAGTGAAGTCGCTCAGTCCTGTCCGACTCTTAGCGACCCCATGGACTGCAGCTTACCAGGATCCTCCGCCCACGGGATTTTCCAGGCAAGAGTACTGGAGTGGGGTGCCATTGCCTTCTCCGTGAGCAATTGCAATTCCTTCCTTTTCCTAGACTGCAAAGACCAGGTACCTGTACAAAAAGCAGCATCGCTTTACAACTGAAATTAATTTAATCAAAGAGTAGTGCAGAACAGCCTCCTAAATGAAATAAGAAATAGCTGAGGGATTCCCTGTGATCTGTCCTCATTTCATTTAAAATAGGCTATCTTACATTAAAGCTCAACAATCAGAAAATGAAGATCATGGCATCCGGTCCCATCACTTCATGATGAAATAGATGGGGAAACAGTGGAAACAGTGTCAGACTTTATTTTTCTGGGCTCCAAAATCACTACAGATGGTGACTGCAGCCATGAAATTAAAAGACGCTTACTCCTTGGAAGGAAAGTTATGACCAACCTAGATAGCATATTGAAAAGCAGAGACATTACTTTGCCAACAAAGGTCTGTCTAGTCAAGGCTATGGTTTTTCCTGTGGTCATGTATGGATGTGAGAGTTGGACTGTGAAGAAGGCTGAGCGCCGAAGAATTGATGCTTTTGAACTGTGGTGTTGGAGAAGACTCTTGAGAGTTCCTTGGACTGCAAGGAGATCCAACTAGGCCATTCTGAAGGAGATCAGCCCTGGGATTTCTTTGGAAGGAATGATGCTAAAGCTGAAACTCCAGTACTTTGGCCACCTCATGCGAAGAGTTGACTCTGATGCTGGGAGGGATTGGGGGCAAGAGGATAAGGGGACAACAGAGGATGAGATGGCTGGATGGCATCACTGACTCGATGGACGTGAGTCTGAGTGAACTCCGGGAGTTGGTGATGGACAGGGAGGCCTGGTGTGCTGCGATTCATGGGGTTGCAAAGAGTCCGACACGACTGAGCGACTGATCTGATCTTACATTTACAAAGATGTGTTTATAGATAAAAGAGATAATTTATTGTTAAATTAACTCAACATGGTTAAGAACAAAACTGTTGGAGCTATTTTTTCCACTTAAATAATAAGTCAAAATAAACTAGCTAAAAACATACATGCTTTTATTTGCATGAATGCTAAGTGGCTTCAGCTGTGTCCGACTCTTTGCAACCCAATGGACTGTAGCCTGCCAGGCTTCTCTGTCCAGCATATTTTTTCTAGGCAAGAATACTGAAGTGGGTTACCATGGCCTACTCCAGGGGATCTTCCTGTCCCAGGGATTGAACCCATGTCTCTTACGTCTCCTGCATTGGCAGGCAGGTTCTTTACCACTAGCGTCACCTGGGAAGCCCCACCCAGGGATGGCAGCCTGGTCTCCTGCATTGCAGGCAAATTCTTAACCATCTGATGAGCTACCAGGGAAGCCCATGCTTTCGTTTATTCACTTTCATAGCCACTGGCACATTTCTGAAATGTAGCTAACAGGTTCTTTTGTTTGGTAGATGTGTGTTAACTAACGTTTCTTTCTTTTTAAAATTTTGATGTGGATCTCTTTTTTAACAACTTTTTCTCTAGGAACTTTGTTTTTCTCTTTTATTTATTTATTTATTTTATTTTTGGTCGCAATGGGTCTTCATTGGTGCTCAGGCTTTCCTCTAGGTGTAGAGAGCGTGGGCTCCTCTCTAGTTGTCGCGTGCAGCCTTCTCCCTGGGGTGGCTTCCCTTGTGGCTGAGTGTGGGCTCTAGGGCATGCAGGCTTCAGGAGTTACAGCACATGGGCTCGGTAGTTGCAGCTCTGAGGCTCTGGGTCACAGTCTCAGTAGTTGTGGTGCCCAGGCTTAGTTGCTCTGCAGCATGTGGGATCTTCCTGGATCAGGGATCGAACCTGTGTCTCCTGCACTGCCAGGCGGATTCTTTGCCACTGAGCCACCAGGGAAGCCCAATTTGGTTATCAATCAGTATCTAATGAGCAAGTATTGAATGTATGGAATTTGAAAGTGATTCTAAGGAGACTTTTTCTTTTTAATACTTAGATTACTCAAGAATCAAAGTATTAATAAGAGGATTTAAAATTTTATTTTATTTTTAAACTTTACAATATTGTATTAGTTTTGCCAAATATCGAAATGAATCCGCCACAGGTATACATGTGTTCCCCATCCTGAACCCTCCTCCCTCCTCCCTCCCCATACCATATCCCTCTGGGTCATCCCAGTGCACCAGCCCCAAGCATTCAGTATCATACATTGAACCTGGACTGGCGACTCGTTTCATACATGATATTATACATGTTTCAATGCCATTCACCCAAATATTCCCACCCTCTCCCTCTCCCACAGAGTCCAAAAGACTGTTCTATACATCAGTGTCTCTTTTGCTGTCTTGTATACAGGGTTATTGTTACCATTTTTCTAAATTCCATATATATGTGTTAGTATACTGTATTTGTGTTTTTCTTTCTGGCTTACTTCACTCTGTATAATAGGCTCCAGTTTCATCCACCTCATTAGAACTAATTCAAATGTATTCTTTTTAATGGCTGAGTAATACTCCATTGTGTATATGTACCACTGCTTTCTTATCCATTCATCTGCTGATGGACATCTAGTTTGCTTCCATGTCCTGGCTATTATAAACAGTGCTGCGATGAACATTGGGGTACACGTGTCTCTTTCCCTTCTGGTTTCCTCAGTGTGTATGCCCAGCAGTGGGATTGCTGGGTTGTATGGCAGTTCTATTTCCAGTTTTTTAAGGAATCTCCACACTGTTCTCCATAGTGGCTGTACTAGTTTGCATTCCCACCAACAGTGTAAGAGGGTTCCCTTTTCTCCACACCCTCTCCAGCATTTATTGCTTGTAGACTTTTGGATCGCAGCCATTCTGACTGGCGTGAAATGGTACCTCATAGTGGTTTTGATTTGCATTTCTCTGATGTTGAGCATCTTTTCATGTGTTTGTTAGCCATCTGTATGTCTTCTTTGGAGAAATGTCTATTTAGTTCTTTGGCCCATTTTTGACTGGGTCATTTATTTTCCTGGAGTTGAGCTGTAGGAGTTGCTTGTATATTTTGAGATTAGTTGTTTGTCAGTTACTTCATTTGCTATTATTTTCTCCCATTCTGAAGGCTGTCTTTTCACCTTGCTAATAGTTTCCTTTGTCGTGCAGAAGCTTTTAAGTTTAATTAGGTCCCATTGGTTTATTTTTGCTTTTATTTCCAATATTCTGGGAGGTGGGTCATAGAGGATCCTGCTGTGATGTATGTCGGAGAGTGTTTTGCCTATGTTCTCCTTAATAAGAGGATTTTAAAGTTAAACAGGAAGCTTAAAGGCTGTCCATAGGAGTTACTCCATACTCTTTTTGATAAAAATGAAAAAAATTATAGTTGAACAAATTTGATAATCTTTCTAAAGTGAGCAGAATTCTGCTGTTTTGGATTTCTAAAATTCAGTTACCATACCAAATGATTTCAAAAGGATTTTCTTAGATACTGCAAAAGAACATCTGAAATACAGCTATTTGCAGATCATGTTACAACCCCAAGAAGTTCTTTAGGAGTGAAATAGATATGTCAGGTAAGAGATGGTGGGTGATGGGAGTGATGGGTTTGTAGTGGGTAAAAACCACACTCTTTCTCCTGTAGTGTATTTATTCTTTGTGCCAGTGTTGTGATTGCATAAGAATTAAGGTGCAACCATTACTGTGACCTTAAAATGCAGATTTGAACAAGATTTCTTCTCAGGATCTGCTTGTGTCTTGGGGAGAGAAATGGGAAGGGAAGATCCATTGCAGTAAGTCACCATGGATCATTTCTTAGTGATTTAAGCTAATTATTCAGTGACTCCCAAGCCTGGCTTCAGAGCTGGACGACTTGAAAAGCTTTTTAAATGCAGATTCCTTGGCCTCACTGCAGACTCTCTGGACCCTGCAAGATAGGATCACATTCAGAGGAGGTTGGAAATGGGGACACTCACACTCCTCCTCACACTCAACCTGGAGGTTGGAAAAATGGGGACTCTAGGCTTTATTAAATATCTTTCTGATTTTATTGGGATTCAGAAGGTTAAAAGACAAATCTTTGGATAAGATATTTTATATTTGGCTGTACTTTTAGTAATTATTTCCTTTGAGCCTGGTAGGCTGCAGTCCATGGGGTCGCTAGGAGTCGGGCACGACTGGGCAACTTTGCTTTCACTTTTCACTTTCATGCATTGGAGAAGGAAATGGCAACCCACTCCAGTGTTCTTGCCTGGAGAATCCCAGGGACGGAGGAGCCTGGTGGGCTGCCGTCTATGGGGTCGCACAGAGTTAGACACGACTGAAGCGACTTAGCAGCAGCAGTACTAAGTTTACAGCAAATTTTGTTTTGGTTTGTTTTTAGTTTATTTTTATAGTGACAACCTCTCAGCTTTGCTGAGGGGAACAAGGAAAAGGATCTAGGCTCATGATTTTAAATATAAATCATATTCCTAGAGGACTAAGCTTTGAAGTATCAGGGGATGTTTACTATTTTTTAGGATGAAAGTAAGATGATTTCATATGCATGTTAATTTCCAGGTAATGTGCTAAGCATTTTGTAAGTGTAAGTCGACATAAGCATCTTGTAGCCTTTTACAGACGAGAAAGCTGAGAATCAGCAAGGCTAACTAATTTACCAAAGACCATACAGCATCCAAGGATGGGTCTAAATTTAGGCTGGCTTTATAGCTCACAGACGCTCTTAATAACAGGTTGTATTACTTCAAAATGAAAAGCACTCCATAGAGACCTGACAAAACAGAAATATTGGGGATTCTTTCCAGATTTCATATATGGTCAAATTATAACAGGATTTTTCATTTTACAGACAGAAAGATCAGTATATGCTTTCTCTGATTGTAAACCTGCAGAACTGATTCTTATAACTTTATCATGTTAAAAATAATATATGTTTACATAATACAAAATTGTATTTTAAATTGATTGAAATATGTCATGTTTATGCACACAATCAAAAAACCCTTATATTTTATTTGACTTATAAAATGGTGCTTTTTAGAATTGTAGTACCATAATTCATTTTATTCTTGGAGGGACATGCCTTTCTAAATCTTTCATTAGAACATTGACCATCCTCTATCACAGATTATTTGGTGCATGCTGCATGTGGTGTTCTGTTTCACAGTGATTGTTTTGGGTGAATATCTAAGCTATTTGTTAATTTTATATTACTCTTGAGGAAACAAATGAAAAGCTTACTCCCTTACACATCTGGTGCCATTTCAGAATTAGATGATAAACGAATATATTAAACCCTTCAAATCCATTCTCTGCCATAACAGATTGCATTTGAAAGACATTTTGGAATATTGGAGAGAATATTTCCATAAAATGTCGGCAAAAAGAAGAATTATCCACATTTTGCATCAAATTTAGGGAATATTCTAAGGAAGTCAAGAAATTTTCCAAATCAGACACTAATATCCCTGTCAAGTTTCCTACACAGTAAAGATTTTTTAAAAGCTTAACTTGAAATGATGCTTTCATTTCAGTAACTTTATTTAGGAAATTTCCTGTTACTATTTTGAAGTGGCATTGATTTCCCAGTAATGAACATATGATTGTAATTTTATGAGATACGCCTTGCCATATGTTCTACGTTTCTGAAGCAGTTATATCGGTTTCCCTACTATAAGCTAACTATGAGGGTTTCAACTCTTCCTCATCCTGTCTGTATAACCACGACACTTTGAATTTATCTCACTTTACCTGCTTATTGCAGGAGGATCATTAGCCTACTGTAACCTAATTCATCCTGCTCAGAAGTGTTGTATTCTTAATATCTTAATATTTCAAATCTTAGTATTTTAAAACTTCAGTCACTTCATTTCAGTTCAATTGCTCAGTTATGTACGACTTTCTGTGACCCCATGGACTGCAGCACGCCAGGTCTCCCTGTCCATCACCAACTCCCAGAGCTTGCTCAAACTCAGGTCCATTGAATCGGTGATGCCATCCAAGCATCTCATCCTCTGTCGTCCCCTTCTCCTCCTGCCTTCAATCACTTCATTTAATCATTATCTATTTTAAGTTCCTTCTGGGTAAAATTTTATTTCTTTACTGTTCAAAGTAGGGTTTGCTCTTCTGTTGGGGAATTTTAAGGCAAATACTTATGTAACACTTTTTGCTTCCTTTTAAAGAATCTTCTATTCTGTGAGCTGTGTTTTCTTGTTGAATACCTAGGGTAAATACAGAATACTAGGTTTCAACTTTTTTCTTCTGCTTTTACATACATGACGATGACATTCACTTGTATATTACATTCCACCTGCATACCTAGAACATTATATAATTCTCATGCCAGAAGTATTAGTCTGGTTTTGTGCTTTAATTTTATATTTCTTATTTCTCTCACATTGACATTTCAGTTAGTTGAAAGAATCTATATATGGTGAACCTGTTATTCTTATTTCTAATATTTCTCTGAATTATCATTTTTATCAGTACAAATTGTATTTTGATAGAAAGATGAGCTTCAGACATATCTGGAGCTATGTCTTAGCTCCAAACTCCACTCCAAGCACTTGAGATATCAAATGGGACTGAATCAAAGTTTTTCTTGCGTCATAGAAATGAAAACTCTGAAATACGTTTGTGTCAGATGGAGTGTCATTACACTCCCAGATAGAAATGGCTTATAGGATCGTCTGCTGCAGGGACCTTCTTACTTAATAGAATCAAGGTGAACAAACTGGAAAGAATGATTTATCCATCAAATACGCTTATGATTTAAAAAAAAATTAAAAATTTATGCTAAATACGTGCTGCTGCTTCTGCTAAGTCGCTTCAGTCGTGTCCAACGCTGTGCGACCCCATAGACGGCAGCCCACCAGGCTCCCCTGTCCCTGGGATTCTCCAGGCAAGAACACTGGAGTGGGTTGCCATTTCCTTCTCCAATGCATGAAAGTGAAAAGTGAAAGTGAAGTCGCTCAGTCGTGTCTGACTCTTAGCGACCCCATGGATTGCAGCCTACCAGGCTCCTCCATCCATGGGATTTTCCAGGCAAGAGTACTGGAGTGGGGTGCCATTGCCTTCTCTGTAAATAAGTCCATGCTGTGTTAGAATGAACTTACTGATATCTAAAACTCTAGAATATTCCTTAGGGTTTAGACTATTTCTGTAAAAGTTACTGAAAATGTTAAATGTCAGAACTCAATTTTTCCATAATAGAGTTTTTCCATAAGATTAATTATTTAAAAACAAGATTATGCTTGATAAAATGAAACTGATTTGACTTAAAATTAGGCACATGATATTTTCCTGATTAGTTTTTAATTTATTTTTTTACTGAAGTACAGTTAATTTACAATGTTGTGCCAAACTCTGCTGCACAACAAAGTGACTCAGTTATAAAAATATAGACATTTTTTTATTAATTTTTTAAACAATACTATCCCCTATATATCTAGTAGGATAATGTCAATTTCCTTCTGTTTATTTTTCTCTTATTCTTGTTAGACCATAATAATATCAGATCATGTACACCATTCCTCTTCTAGAATATTTATAAAATATTTATTGAAGCCCTCCTATGTGCTGTTACATCCTATAAAAATCATATTCTAAGTGTAATGGTTGATCTCTGAATTCAAGTAAGTTACAATTTTTTTAAACCTTATATAAGTTGAAAAATAGATAGGCAGTTTGATATAGGACATTATTTCTCAGAATATTGTCTTGGAATATATACATCAGGTTATCAGGATTGCTTGCCAAAGTTATTGATTCTGAAACCCTTTACAGACTAAATTAATCAGAATACCTGTGAGTTAGGATGGGGCATATGTTCTTTATATAATTTTCCATTTATTTTGCTATACATATTAGATTTAAGGATCAGTGGTAAGGCAGTAAAAACTTGGAAGCAAGTTACCATTAAATTAAATAACATCATTATTAATTAAATGTATGATCTTCAGAAAGATTTTTTAGCCTCTCTTTAGCTCATTCTCTTATATTTAAATAGGGATAATATTTGTAGGTGGGAAAATCTGATATAATGTATACATAGTGACCAGTATCGAGCATGTCAAATCATGATTGCTCAGTAATGCTATCATTAACATGCTTTAAAAAATAGCCAGAAATTATGTTAGAAAGTAAAACACAGCTCACAAAAGATTTCCACCGAAATTTAGAATAGGTTATTTTGCAGGAAACATGTTCCCAGAAAACACCTTACAAAGCTGTTAAATGTTTTTAAAAAATCAGCAAAGGCATTAGAAATCTACCAAAACAGTTAAGACTTGAGGAAGGTAGGTTTTAGAAAGAATGGAACAGAGATGAGATGATTGTTACAAGCAGAATTTCCAAAGGGATATTTACCAGTTCTGAATGAGGGAACTGGGATATTCATCCACCAACTTTTGTTTGTTGGGGTTTGGGAGGTAGGAGAGTTAACTCCAGACTACCATATGCACAGGCAAGAGTAGCTTTGGAAAAAGCTCAGTCTTCCCAGGTGGCACAGTGGGAAAGAATCCACCTGCCAGTGCAGGAGGAGCAAGAGATGCAGGTTCAATCTCTGGGTTGGGAAGATCCCCTGGAGTAGGAAATGGCAACCCACTTCACTGTTCTTGCCTGGAAAATTCTGTGGACAGAGGAGCCTGGTGGACTATAGTCCATAAAGTGGCAAAGAGTCAAACATGACTGAGCACGCATATCACCATCATCTGGGACAAAGAGATGCAGATACCAGCCATTGAAAGAACTGGAATCTGCTGAAGTGGTAAAGCTGGAGTGAGATGAAAAATACTCTTGAAGGTCCACACTTTAATATTCTGTGTTATTCATGTCCTATATTAAAGTGATTCTGTCCTTTCATCATTTCTCTAAAGCAGTGTTATTGACACTTTATAAAACAGGGAAGCTAGTGAAACTAGCTGCAGTTTTGGAACTCACAGCTGATATTCATCACCTCCCTCCTCAATTATTCCTGGATTCCCCTCAACCTCAGCTAGTTCCCTAGCCTGGTGGAGACCCAGACCTTCATCATTCTTTTTTTATGCTCTTTTTTTATTATGCCTTTTTCAAGCTATGGTTGCTACAAATGCCCATTTCTGGCAATTACTGAACATGGAAGCCAAACAGGCACCCCAGTGAATTCCTCATTTCACACATCTGCCTCATTCAGACATATCTGTCGCATTTCTATTTCCTTGTGATAATCAGAGTCAGTCAGAGTGGATGGTATAGAAACTCCTGTGTTCGAGGCTTTGAAGAGCATTGTGTGACCAAGTCACAATTCACAGGCTATTGGATTCTCTGGTGAAAGAATCTTTCCTCACCTCAGCCTCCACTCCCATCAAAGGAACAGGACCTCAGGTCAAATAGAGCCTAAACTTAAATGTTGTTTAGTTGCTAAGTTGTGTCTGACTCTTTGCGACCCCATGGACTGTAACCTGTAAGACTCCTCTGCCCATGGAGTTCTCCAGCCAAGAATACTGGAGTGGGTTGCCATTTCCTTCTCCAGGGAATCTTCCCAACCCAGGGATCAAAGCCGCATCTCCTGCTTGGCAGGCAGATTTGTTTACCACTGAGCCAACTGAGAATGGATAGAAAACAAAAACTTCTGAAGTTGATCACTTGGAAAGATGGTGAGAGCAGTCTCTCTTACATACATCCTTTGGGTTCCAGGACTCAGTTTTCTGCCTGCATTAGCACTGTAAACATGCCCTGATCCTGCACGTTATGCCCACGCTAGTGATTTAGCTGCCCCTGTAAGGGTCCATGCCAACAGCCCATCAGTCCAGCAGCTGACAGGTGATGCAGGGTATGAAAGATCTGCTGATCTGGTATGAAGCAGTTTTATGCAGTATCATGCTATAACTAATCAGACATGAGTCTTTGGACTTTGCTATCTAAGGCTCTGTGGGTAGAAAAAGTAAACTGAAATATGTACCAGTCCCAGTAAGGACAAGTTTCTGCATACTCTGGGGAAGAAGGAATCAGATTATTCAACTTGCTATCAAGGAGATGGGTGGATTCATCAAGGGATGGTACCATAGAGAGGATTTAGTGTCAATTTTTTGCTGCTGTTGGACATTCAGGAGCAAGAATGGATAACCAGGCTTAGTGAGATGGAATACATACTATCAGGTATGCTTTGCCTCCATCCTGCCACTGTGGTCACTACTTTCATGTACTTGTTGTCAAAGTACTGGGATGGCTGAGCAGGGAGGCGGGCTGATCTCCACCCAGTGTCAAATTAGCCATTTGAGCCCTCTTGTGCAGTGGGTGGGCATTGATATAAAATCAAAGAAGCACACGCTCTTCTTCCAGTTCCTGCTAGCTATTATTTGAGAGAAGAATTCTCTATAGAAAGTGGCAATGCTTGAGAACTTGAGAAACGAAGTGATGTATAACTTTGAGAATGCAGGGCATTGTCAAAGGAAGACAGAGGTGGGAAGACTGAAGAAATGTAATAAAGCCTGGAAAAAGCCCTGAAGAGGTTTCATAAACTAGGCTGTCATCCCAGGACTTTCACAGTGAGCACACAAATGGACTAACCATAATGCCAAGAATGGAGGCAACGGTAAGTGGCCTATCTCACTGATCAACCAGAGGAGGAGAGAAGAGCTCAAGTTAGAGGGGCTTTTGTGCCGGAGAGTGGCAAGAAATTACACACACACAAAAAGATATAACACTTTCACCTCTCTGACAACTTAGCCTGAAGCTGGGCATAAATATGAGAAAACTACAGCGTTCTTATTTCATACACACCATCCTAACATCAGGAAACCATTTAAGTAGCATGAAGGGCACTGCACTTTCTTGCCTTAAATCAACACCTAAATCCCTTGGTCCTTTGTTGTGAAACATTCTTGCAAATGTATTTCCACCTGTATTTATTTCAGTGGCACCAAGGAAAATTGCAAGTTTTGGAGCCAGACAAGCCAGGTTTAGACTGTATCTCTTAATTTGATAAGGTTATTTAAATTATCTGAGCTACTTAATGCAGAGTCAGTCACATAACAGGGACTTATTATGCACTAATGGATATTATTATCAGTATTATTTATCATAGCCCTAAAGAAATTTAATAAGCAATTTAATGGCAATTCCAGAATTGCCACCATATCCTCTAGGGAAAATCCTTGAACCTTTGTAAGATAAAATTTATGACTTTTTTGGTAGAGAAATAGATTAAATGTCACTATTTACATGTTTTGTATTGACATTTCCAAAAGAAGCATATTTGGCCTAAAGGTTCCAAGAAAACAAGACCTTTACATTATTTATTGTATAGTTTTTCACTTCTTTGGTTAAATCAGGTACATATCAATTGTTGCTACTTCCTCAAGGATGGTTTATTTATCAGACCAACTAAATGGAGCTCAATATGACTTTTCAAGTTAAGAAGTAAAGTTAATGTTCTTTCCAGGGAAATATCTGCATCAGTATTTCAGTCATTCACCCAGGTCACGTAAAGTTGCAGTTTAAATTCCCAACACACTATGGCTTAGACATTTTATGACACCAGGCATTTAGGAGAGCTGACTTATTAACCAAAAGATGGTATTGAACCTCTCGTTGTTCTCACCAGGTGAATGTATTTTGACTTGTCAAATTCACCTCTCTATACATTTTTAGGGTATGAAGAGTTATCACTTAAAGAAAAAAAACACAAGTTTCCTAAGCTATATTATAATAGCTCCACCACTCTGTCAAGAAGAAAAATTGCTTTAGCTTGACCATATTTATATGAACAGTTTCTGCTAAATGCAAATAAAAGCAATAGTTGTACTTTATATATGTCATTGTACTATAATGCTTTTAAGATCATGAAACATGATATGTACTCAAGTCATAAAATATTAGTTAAGTGTCTTTGGCTGGGGTTCACTTGCAGAGACTACAGTGCTCTTGAGCAGGTTGGAACAGAGATAGATTTATTACTGGATACTGAAAGGCTTACAGAAATCTTTAGAGTTGCTGAAAACTAGGATAAATCAATACTTCAGGCTGACTCTCCCACCATGGACAATAGATAAGAAGACCAGCTGGAAAGATTCTCTCATTGCTGCCATTCAGGGTCAGCCTTGAGGAGCTCTGTAATGTGGTGGCTATCAACCTTTTGCTGGAGCCAGAATGTCATGAAGAAAGAACACTTTCTTTCCTCTACTAACTATAAAACAGTCAACAACTTTTATTTCCCCTCCATAGGTATCGGGCCAAAGGGAGCTTCTTTAAGACCATAGGTATAGTTAAAATTAAGGCGACAAAGCAGTGGAAACAGGGACCTTGAGAGCCCTGTTCAGGCAAGTTATTCATTCTTTCTGATCTGCTTGGGCCCATCCCATATTCACCATCTGTTGAACGATGACATGCTCCATGCACACGGTTCAACAAATCAAATGATACTGCAATCATGATGGACAATTTGAGGGTCATAATGCCTTCATATTTTTGGGTTCAATATTCAGTCTAAGCTAGTGTACTGTTAGACCACTCTGTGTTTTTCAAGGCGATATATTCAATCTAAGGTGGAGGTTCTCATTCAACAAATTTGGTCTAGTCATTATAATCTGGTTTAACAGTCCAAGAATCCACTCTCAGACGTTTCCCCACATATTTACATATATTAAATTGAGAAAAACACTACTTTCTGTGTGTAAGCTATTATCAGATTAAACATTCCTTGTACTCTTTCCTCTGGGCTCTAATGAGAACCTGATTTTATTATGGGCCAAAAGACAATAAAAATATTTAGGGTGAGTCCTGTAGAGATTTAGCATTCCTTTATGAGACAGCTTTCCTAGGTCAAGTCACTGAATGTTATTTCTGCAATTTGAATCATCCTTTACTTGGGGTGGTGAGGAGGCTGCTTCCTTTCTCAAAATTCAGGGGGACTTAAAAGTCTGAAGTTGTCAGCCTCATCTGTTCACGCCAACTTTTCCCAGTCCGTGTCTTAGGGTTCCAATCTATTGTAACCAATGCTTTACCTTAGTATAAGGACTTAGAAGTGTTTAACATTAATTCTTGAGTCACCATTGGCTCAGATGGTAAATAACCTGCCTGCAATTCAGGAGACATGGGTTCAATTCCTGGGTCGAGAAGATCCCCTGGAGAAGGGAATGGCAACCCACTCCAGTATCCTTGCCTGGAGAATTTCATGAACAGAGGAGCCTGGCAGGCTACAGTCCATGGTGTTGCAAAGAGTCAACAACTTTTACAATAAATTCCTGTGCCTAATCCTCAGCCATAAGTTCCCTGGATTCAGGAAAGTTTAACTGAAATAATATTTCAATAAAACTCCCTTAGAGTTTCTCTATACACACCTCCCCACCCACTGCTAAGCCTTGGGTTGAGGGTTTAGTTTAGGCTTTCCATTTTTTCCTTTTCTTTTTGAATTATCTCTAGACTAGGAAGAAGTAGCCAATCTCATCCTTCAGTCTTTTTAAACATTATTGTTAAAATCGTTCTTAGTTCCAAAGCTAATTGATTTTCCATTAACGTGTTCTTTAATATACTCCATCAGTGGTGATGATGATATGAGGGGTCAATATATTTTTATAGCACATATTGCCAGTGTCCCATGTCTCCTCGATGACATTATGACATATTTGCTCACCTAATATACAAGCAACTCCATCCCTACACTATAGTTGAGGTCTGTTTCCTGAGAATACTCCTATTACCAATTTATTTATCCATCAAGGTCATAGCAGAAAACAGATGGAACACTGAGAGAAAATTAGAGGAAGGGAATATTTACAATTATGTTGGAAAAATTAAAGGAGCAAGCAAGGATGGTCAAACAAATAAGATGTGATGGGACAATGCGTAAGAGCTTTCAACAGAGACTAGTGAGAGCTGTAGTTGTAGAAGAGGCTGCTTGTTGGTGGCGAGGACCTAAATTAGAGGTATTTGTATATTATCAGTTCCATGGTAAGTAGGGAAGGAGCTAGGAGAAACAAATATCTCAATCTCTCTTCCTTTCCTCCCTCCAATATCCTTCTGGTAAGATCATTTGGAAGCCAGTTGCATGATGATGCCTTCCATAAAAGACAGCATCTCAGAACACAGAGCTGAGTATGGATGGGTAAAGAGTAGAGCAGATAAGACAAACTAAGATGTTTAGGACAGATTTTTGTTGGTCGGCCACTGCCAATGATCTCTTAGGGTCAAATCATCCTGATTATCACTCAAGCTCTGTGCCTGTGCTGTAACTATGCCACCGTATTACTGATGTTAAATGACTGCTCCCTGGTCTCAGTTAATTCAGAATCTCATCATTCCCATTTATATCAGAATTTATTTAATGGCAACCTTCCCAACTTTTTTTGTGTGTGTGCAATCCAGTACTCCTGCCTGGAAAATCCCATGGATGGAGAGGAGCCTGGAAGGCTGCAGTCCATGGGGTTGCTGAGGGTCGGACACAACTGAGTGACTTCACTTTCACTTTTCACTTTCATGCATTGGAGAAGGAAATGGCAACCCACTCCAGTGTTCTTGCCTGGAGAATCCCAGGGACGGGGGAGCCTGGTGGGCTGCCATCTATGGGGTCACGCAGAGTCAGACACAACTGAAGTGACTTAGCAATCAATGTTCACTTACTGATTTTTTTTTTAATCAGCAAAGATTTCTTATACACACTACCAGTCTTTAGAATTCCAAAGAAATTGCCCATTTTGCAATTACTTGTTATATCATAATTCAAGAGACAACAAAAATAAACTTTCCCACTTTTATGAACTCAGAATAATCTCTCCAGAACTTTCCAAACATTTATTTCTCAACATAGTAATTAAGGAAAATTTTCTTGGGCTCCCAGGGTGCATAGTTAAGAAAGAGTAAGTAAGCCATTCATTCCATTCCCAAATTTCTGTCTTCCTAAGTTTTTCCATTTTAATCTTCTGTATTTAGAAAGAATTTCTGTCATATGAACTTTATTTAGTATACACAGTCACTGAGGTATTAGGTAATCATCTGAGCAAATCATCTGTCCTATTTGAGATGATTTGTTGAATCCAAGATCTCAGGTTAATAAATTTGGCTGAAATTAAAAATTATCTTCCTCATTGTCAATCATGTTCCCAAGTATGAGTGCACATAATGGAAGAGGACCCTGTAAAGATTTCACCTGATGTAGCTATTAAATAGGACTTCCCTGGTGGCTCAGATGGTAAAGAATCCACCTGCAATGCGGTAGATCTGGGTTTAATCCCTGGGTCACGAGGATTCCCTGGAGAGGGGAATGGCTACCCACTCCAGTATTCTTGCCTAGAGAATTCCAAGTGTAAGTGGATACAAAACTCATCATGACCCATCCATAACCTTATTGCTTACAGATTAAAATTAGAGTCAGGTCTTATTCTGTTACTTAGGACATAGAGTTCAGATGGCTATTTTCAAAAAAAAGCTTTTAAACACTAGTTGCTAATGCTCAGCTTGTCTCCATAAAATTTTAGACTGATACTTTAAAACCACAAAGGTTATTGGATTCTCTGCAGCATTATTGTACCATCTTTGAAGGAAAACAAAGTCCTCCACAAAAAGAAAATCAATTAACAGCAGAAACGACAAATTGCTAATATTTCAAGGAATACTTAGAAAGCAATTGTTTTGCTTATATTGGGTTCCAGTAAAGCTTTTTCTGGGATTTTCTTTCCATTAAGTTAGTTATGAATCTTCCCACTTCTCTTGGAAATCATACAGAACAGTAAAGGGAAAATGACATATAGCGGACTGACCATTATGTAAATATATGCTTCCTTTCCATTGTTTTTATTTGTTTCTGGCAACCAGCTCCCCATTCTGAACAGTCTGGAGAGCCCTCAGCTTGACTTTTAGGTGGAACCCTATGAATAGTTCTCACCTAAAATACATGAACAGAAGTGAATGTATGCTAATTCTGGGCCTAGGTGGTTAAGAAGTGGGTATGTCTCCTTTAATCTTTCCTTACTCTATCTCCCAACTGAATGTGGACAACTGTGAGATGGAGCCTAGTGGAAAAACAATATAGATGAAGTGTGGATTCCTAAACCACTCAGTGGAGTGGAGAAAAGATGCCAATTCACCAAGCACTCTCCCAAAACTTTGCACTAGCAAGAAACAAGGTTTACTTACATTAGATCCTTTGTTAGAACAGCTAGGATTACCATAAATAATCTAATAAAGCAATAAAAATCTCACATGTAAACTACACTGAATAGGGCAGAAACTGGGGAAAGTGAAGGAGGCACAGACAATTTTAGGAAAGCATCAGTTCAGTTCAGTTGCTCAGTCGTGTCCGACCATTTGTGACCCCATGAATCGCAACACGCCAGGCCTCCCTGTCCATCACCAACTCCCGGAGTTCACTCAGACTCATGTCCATCGAGTCAGTGATGCCATCCAGCCATCTCATCCTCTGTCGTCCCCTTCTCCTCCGGCCCCCAGTCACTCCCAGCATCAGAGTCCTTTCCAATGAGTCAACTCTTCGCATGAGGTGGCCAAAGTACTGGAGTTTCAGCTTTAGCGTCAGTCCTTCCAAAGAACACCCAGGGCTGATCTCCTTCAGAATGGACTGGTTGGATCTCCTTGCAGTCCAAGGGACTCTCAAGAGTCTTCTCTAACACCACAGTTCAAAAGCATCAATTCTTCAGCGCTCAGCCTTCTTCACAGTCCAACTCTCACATCCATACATGACCACAGGAAAAACCAGAGCCTTGACTAGACGGACCTTTGTTGGCAAGGTGATGTCTCTGCTTTTGAATATGCTATCTAGGTTGGACATAACTTTCCTTCCAAGGAGTAAGCGTCTTTTAATTTCATGGCTGCAGTCACCATCTGCAGTGATTTTGGAGCCCAGAAAAATAAAGTCTGACACTGTTTCCACAGTTTCCCAATTTATTTCCCATGAAGTGTTGGGACCGGATGCCATGATCTTCATTTTCTGAATGTTGAGCTTTAAGCCAACTTTTTCACTCTCCTCTTTCACTTTCATCAAGAGGCTTTTTAGTTCCTCTTCACTTTCTGCCATAAGGGTGGTGTCATCTGTGTATCTGAGGTTATTGATATTTCTCCCAGCAATCTTGATTCCAGCCTGTGCTTCTTCCAGCCCAACGTTTCTCATGATGTACTCTGCATATAAGTTAAATAAGCAGGGTGACAATATACAGCCTTGACGTACTCCTTTTCCTATTTGGAACCAGTCTGTTGTTCCATGTCCAGTCTAACTGTTGCTTCCTGACCTGCATACAGATTTCTCAAGAGGCAGGTCAGGTGGTCTGGTATTCCCTTCTCTTTCAGAATTTTCCACAGTTTCTTGTGATCCACACAGTCAAAGGCTTTGGCATAGTTAATAAAGCAGAAATAGATGTTTTTCTGGAACTCTCTTGCTTTTATAGAGATGTATTATTGTTGTTGTTTAGTCACTAAATTGTGTCTGACTCTTTTGCAGCTCCATAGATAGTAGCCTGTCAGGCTCCTCTGTCCATGGATTTTTCCAGGCAAGAATACTTGAGTGGGTTGCCATTTTCTTGTCCAGGGGATCTCCCTGACCCAGGAATTGAACCTGTGTCTCCTGCAATGGCAGGCAGGTTCTTTACCACTGAACCATCAGGGAAGCCCAATAGAAGTGGCAGATGTCAGCAAATACCAGCATACCACGACAGCTAAATGTGGGTATGCCTCATTGGAAGATGATTTATATAGAGAAACCTGTAAAAAGGGCAAGAGGCAGAAACCCTCCTGAAACAAGGTGGGATGTAAGGACCAGAGCAGAGGCAGCCAGAGTCATATTCATATGACTTGCAAGAACCATATTTTAAAGAAACAACAGATAAAGGATTTTTTGACCCTTGAATCTTTGAAAAGAGCCACCCTCATTTTCTAGAGAACTCTTGCCTCTAGTTCAGAAGAATCCATCTAATTTGAATATGAATAATGGAAAAGAAATTTGGTTATCCTGTTCAAGCTGGTTTTAGAAAAGGCAGAGGAACCAGAGATCAAATTGCCAACATCTGCTGGATCATGGAAAAAGCAAGAGAGTTCCAGAAAAACATCTATTTCTGCTTTATCGACTATGCCAAAGCCTTTGTGTGGATCACAATAAACTGTGGAAAATTCTGAAAGAGATGGGAATACCAGACAACCTGACCTGCCTCTTGAGAAACCTATATGCAGGTCAGGAAGCAACAGTTAGAACTGGACATGGAACAACAGACTGGTTCCAAATAGGAAAAGGAGTACGTCAAGGCTGTATATTGTCACCCTGCTTATTTAACTTCTATGCAGAGTACATCATGAGAAACACTGGGCTGGAAGAAGCACAAGCTGGAATCAGGATTGCCGGGAGAAATATCAATAACCTCAGATATGCAGATGACACCACCCTTACGGCAGAAAGTGAAGAACTAAAGAGCCTCTTGATGAAAGTGAAAGAGAGAGTGAAAAAGTTGGCTTAAAGCTCAACATTCAGAAAATGAAGATCATGGTATGCGGTCCCATCACTTCAAGGCAAATAGATGGGGAAACAGTGGAAACAGTGTCAGACTTTATTTTTCTGGGCTCCAGAATCACTGCAGATGGTGACTGTAGCCATGAAATTAAAAGATGCTTACTCCTTGGAAGGAAAGTTATGACAACCTAGACAGCATATTAAGAAGGAGAGACATTACTTTGCCAACAAAGGTCCATCTAGTCAAGGCTATGGTTTTTCCAGTGGTCATGTATGGATGTGAGAATTGGACTGTGAAGAAGGCTGAGTGCGGAAGAATTGATGCTTTTGAAGTGTGGTGTTGGAGAAGACTCCTGAATGTCCCTTGGACTGCAAGGAGATCCAATCAGTCCATTCTAAAAGAGATCAGTCCTGGGTGTTCATTGGAGGGATTGATATTGAAGCTGAAACTCTAATACTTTGGCCACCTGATGAGAAGAGCTGACTCATTTGAAAAAACCCTGATGCTGGGAAAGATCGAAGGCAGGAGGAGAAGGGGATGACAGAGGATGAGATGGTTGGATGGCATCACTGACTCAATGGACATGGGTTTGGATAAACTCTGGGAGTTGGTGATAGACAGGGAGGCCTGGCATGCTGAGGTTCAAGGGGTTGCAGAGTCGGACAAGACTGAGCGACTGAACTGAACTGTATCTAAAGACACCATAAGAAGAGGATAAAAATCAGTGTAGCATTCTGGCAGGTGATAAATATGGCCAGAAATGTTGTGAACACTAAGCTGTATCTTATTAAAATTATTGAAATGTCATTGTAAAGAAGATATTCTTTGAATATCCAGACAAATATTCAGAATCTGTTGCAAGCAAAATACAATGTTTCATGTTAGATGATATCTATTTTACAATAAAATTCTTAATTAGAAAAAAGATATTCAAAATCCATAAGGGGAAAAGTGTGAACCAAGGATATTTTACACACTCAAACTGTCTAGTGTAAAGGCTATTGATTATTGTGAATACTTAGAATTAATGAATGAATAATGAATACCTGAAGAGTAGAATTTTGACTAAAAAATTGAGGTAAATGTAGCAGAATGGTTTATTAAATCTTCTGACAGCATAGAAATGACAGGGAATAGAAATGGCGTGATGAGTGGAGAAAAGGTAAAATGTTGAAAGTCAAGGTATATTGTTTAAAGCTGAGAACTAAGAGGTAAGAGCATAAGCGCATTAGGATAGCAAGGTAAACACAGAGAGATAATGCTGTTGAGTAAGCCTGAATGGTAGAGGAATGGAGAGAGAGAAGTTATATACCACTTCACGAAGAGAGAGGTTTTCTACTTCATAAGAAGATAAAAGTGTAAGGGTCAGCCCTTTATATATACAAATATAAACTAAGTATAAGAAAAGCAACAATAAAAAAGGGAAAGAGTCCGCATAGTGAAAAAGTAGATGAAGCATTAGATAAAAGGCAGAACAGGAACCAAACTTACTGTTGAACCAATCAAGGATATCGGGCTTAATCTAATTAGAAGAAGAATATTTTAAATTTTCTTTCAAAGTAGAATCCAATCCTACCTTGAATGAAAGAGACATATACTGATTTAGAAATGTTGAAAATTTTTTTTAATTTTATTTTTCAAATAAAGATAAGTAAAGTAACCCAGAAATAAGGAGATGAAGAAATAACAGATACCTTTCAACTTGCCACAGGATAATGGAAGCTGTCTAAAATGTAGTGTTTCCATAGATTCTCTTGCAAAACACACAAGAAACAATAAAATAAATATCATCCTTGCCATACCTAGAGCATAACAGGGGACATAGATGACCAAAAATGCAGTGTTCATGGAAGTGGGCAATACATAGCCAAGATTAGAAGCATTCTCTCTAGAATCCACCCAGAGCTGAAGATTGTAGCAGCTCTACAGAGAAGGAAAAGTGCTTGGGGCCTGCATTGGTGGAAAACAGATTATATCAACCGTCCCTTCTCTAGTCACATGGGGTCACAAAGAGACAGGACTGAGCAACTTCCACTTTAGCTTTACTCTACAGGACTATTATCCCCAAGAAAATGTAACAAATGAAGAGATTCCTGCAGTTGTGCTGGCTTTCTGCTGGAGACATGATATAAAGAGAAGGAAACCCACAGAAATCATTGACGACATTCTGATTTAAGAAGACAGAGGTCATCTGACTTTCAGAAACTCGCCCAAAGACACACCACAAAAACTAGGTAGATGCAACCCTAGTCAATATTCAGTCTTGGGCACTTCAACTTCAGAGTCCATGCTCTTCACTGCTACTCCATCCTGCATATATTACACTTTAGTGCATAGGATCACGTGCTCTCAATTAGAATCTAGAAATCAAATTGTCGCTGAATTTTCTCTTGGAATCTGAGTCAGATGGCAAATTTGAGACAAGAGAAAAATAATAGGTTGCTTTTGAAAATTAGAGGGATGGTATGGGGAGGGAGGAGGGAGAAGGGTTCAGGTTGGGGAACACATGTATACCTGTGGTGGATTCATTTTGATATTTGGCAAAACTAATACAATTTTGTTAAGTTTAAAAATAAAAAAAAAGAAAAATAATAGGTTGCTTTTGAAAATTACAATAATTATTAACTTCCTCATGGTCATAGACACGTAGTTGTCATTAAAAAAAGCCAATTTTTGTACTACGGAACTGGAATATGCCCTGTAGCTGCATCGAGAGCATAAGTAAAGAGCTTTCATTGAAAGATGGCTCTATGGCTCATAAATTATTTAAGAAAGCTTCCACAATCTGAGAATAACATGCTGATCAATCAAGTTTATAACACAATATGCTGGCAGACCGTATAGAGCAGGCTAATGTACTTCAAATAGTTTAGTTGAGAAGTAACTGTGCAATTGCAGCAGGTATTCATTCACTCTTGCTGTCTCAGAAAAAGTTCTAAGATCAAAGTTGGACAGGGTTTTGATACTGAAGCTGGCAAAATCTACAGCAAAATTAAATTAAAGCCTAAAATAACAAGCAAGTGAAACCTCAGTGAAAATAGTGGAGTGAGGACCCTCAAAACCCCTCTCGTTCACAAAAGCAGTAAGAACAGTTAGAAAACTTGTTAGAGACAACTTTGTAAGAACTCCAAGAATTAAACAGAGGCTGGTATAATAGCAGTCCAGGGAGAATTTATTCAAGAAAAGCAGCTGAATCTCTGTAACAAAAGTGAGCTTTATGGCATTTTAGTTTGCTCTATTTCTTTCATTTCCTAACTGCACAATAGCCTCAAAAACCAACAGCCCCCAGTCACAACGAAAAGAAATCAGCTGGAGTCATTGAAAGAGGTAGAATGGAGTTGAAGTTCCTTCAAAATCCCAGTCCCAGAGAACTATTATCATTTGACATGTCTGGTGGTTCAGTGGTAGACCACATTTCCAAGGCAGACTTTATTTGAACTGACTCGGAGCTTGCTTAGTGCTAACTTTCTTTTACCAAGGGCTGTTGGTCAAAAAAGATCAGAGGCAATTAATTAACATCATGACTACCCAAGGTAGTGGAAAATAGCTGGGGAAAGCAACAAGCTAATCAACAAGCTGTAAAGAAAACTCTGAACAATGTAGTGTCTATAAAAGGCTTTGAAAAGTCCTACATATTCATATCTATGACTCTAGAAGGTCATGCATATACGGCCCAACAAGCATCTCATCAAAAAAGATATAGACATGGTAAATAAGCATATTAAAAATATGCTGGGCATTATTTGTCATCAGAAAATTGCATATCAAGACAACAATGAGATGCTATTACATACTTCTTAGGTTGGCTGAAGCAAAAAAATGAGAATACAGATTTTTGATGTAGAACAAAAGAAACTCACATTCATTGCTGGTAGTAATGAAAAATGGTACAGCCATTTTGGAAGACAGTTTGATAGTTTTATACAAAGCTA
This sequence comes from Bos indicus x Bos taurus, assembly GCF_003369695.1. NCBI lineage: Eukaryota > Metazoa > Chordata > Mammalia > Artiodactyla > Bovidae > Bos > Bos indicus x Bos taurus. The sequence goes on along the minus strand of NC_040079.1, from coordinate 108,677,845 downwards.
AACATAGTCTAAACCATATAACCTAACAATTATGCTCTTAGTATTTACCCATTTGATTTGAAAACTGAGGCCCATATAAATGCCTGCATAGAAATGGTTATAGCAGCTTTATTCATAATTGCCAAGACAGAAGCAACCAGATGTCTTTCAACAGGTAAATGGATAAACAAACTGTTATATCCATACAGACCATACAGATCAAACCAGTTAACCCTAAAGGAAATCAACCTGAATATTCATTCGAAGGACTGATGCTGAAACTGAAGCTCCAGTACTTTGGCCATCTGATGCAAAGAGCTGAATCATTGGAAAAGCCCCTGATTCTGGGAAATATTGAGGGCAGGAGGAGAAGCGGGCAGCAGATGAGATGGTTAGATAACATTACCAACTCAATGGACATGAATTTGAGCAAACTCCCAGAGACTGAAGAACAGCAGAGCCTTGCGTGCTGCAGTCCATGGGGTTACAAACAGTCAGACATGACTTAGCAACTGAGTCACAACAATAACAGTATCCATACAGTGGAATATCATTCAACAATAAAAAGAAGTGATCTATTATCAAACCATGAAAAGACATGGGAAAACCTAAAATGCACTTGTTAAGTGAAAAAAAAAAAAAAAAAAACAGTCTAAAAAGTCTATGACCTGTATGATTCCAATATATGACGTTTAGGAAAGACAAAACTTACAACAGAGTCAAATGAAAAAGCTCTGTGGCCAAAGCTGGAATGATTCAAGCAACAGCATAATTTTATTAAATTATAATCCAAAGTATAAAATAAATATTCATTGAGTCCATCCTAGTGTAAATAAATGGTTAAATAAGTTAATATAGATGAGGGAGAAGAGACAAATGACCCATGCTTGTGCTCAGTCGCTCAGTCGTGTCCCATGGACTGTAGTCTGCCAGGCCTCTCTGTCCACAGGATTCTCCAGGCAAGAACACTGGAGTGGGCTGTCATTTCCTTCTCCAACCCATGCTTAAGAATTCAAAATAATTTAAGTAAATATGTTGCCCTCAAGGAGTTGGAACACAACTTCCTACTACTTAAGTGTGCATTGTCCATAGTTACTTTCTTCCAAAGATTTCAGTATGAAAAGGGGGGAAAGAGTAACTTTACAGTGGGGAAACCTGACAAAAGCTATCTCAGCCAGGTGACCACATTTCACACCAACATTAATAAGTAATGAACGGAATATACCATTGAGTTAGTGTAATGAGAGTAGCACTTGACTTCTGTTGTTTCCGCCCCCCGAAACTCATGATCCCAGTCTAAGCATGAGAAAACATCAAATAAATCCCAACTGAGGAATATTCTACAAAACATCTCACCTGTACTCCTCAAAAGTGTCTTAGTTAGGAAAGACATGAACCTTCCGGTATGTCTCACTCTTCCCTGAATTATTACGGTTCCTCCAAGGGCCGTTTGTCTTCTGACTGGAGAGCTGCTCTTAACATTTCTTTCAGCGTCAGTTTGCTGACACTGAATCTTTTGGGTTTTGCTTTATGAAGAAAGCATCTTCATTTTTTTCCACCTTCATTTTTGAAAGATGTTTTGCAAGGAAATTATTTTCTTTTTGTCCTCTGATTTTTATCATCTTGGATGTGTCTCACTTATTAAAATAATGCATTATTTCCTCCAGCTGCCCTTATGATGTTCTCTTTCTCATTTGTTTTCAGCAATTTTACTAAACTTGCCAAAACGTGGTTGTTTTCGTTTATCCTTCCTTAGGTTTGTATCAGTGTTTGATTTTTTTAAATTAGTTTTGGAAAATTCTCAACCATTAAGTTTTCTAATATTACTTCTGTTCTCTTCTCTCATCTTTCTCCTGAAATTTTTCTCCTTTTTTTCTTCTGAAATTCCAGTTACACGTTAAGAGCTTTTCACCATGTCCCACGTGTCTGTATGCTCTTTTCAATGTTCTTTTAATTTGAAATGACCTAACTTGTAGTTCATTGATATTCTCTTTTCAGTTTCTAATCTGTTTCAAAACTCATATATTAAATTATGTTTTCAATTCTTTAACTTAAAAAAAATCTATTTATCTACCTAGGTGGGCACCTCTGGTCTTAGTTGTAGCATGTGGGATCTTTGTTACTTCATGTGGGATTTTTCAGTTGCAGCACGCGAACTCCCCAGTTGCGGTGGTCAGACTCTGTAGTCGTGCACGAGCTCAGTTGCCCCATGACATGTGGGATCTTAATTTCCCAGCCAGGGATCGAAACCATGTCCCTGCTTTGCAAGGTGGTTTCTTTACCACTGAACCACCAAGGAAGTTCCATCCATACTTGAATTTTTATCTGATTATTTTTCATAAATTCCTGCTTTACAGTGAGGTATCCTATATTTTCTGTTTTTAAAAACATTTTAATCAAGTTTATACTTTTTAAATTTTTTATACTTCCTTTTTTCCCTTGGTTTTTATTAATTGATCGTGTTTCTTGGCATATCTACTTTTTTTTTGACTCCTAGACATAATGTCCAAAAAAATGGTCGAGGCTCTCACTGGTGCTGTTTTCCTCCAGAGGGGATATAATTTTCTTCTGGTAGGCAAAGAATACAAGTAGATCAACTTGATGCATTCAAGACTAACCTATTTCTAGTTTGCCCTACTTCAAAGGTCTTACCCTCTTTGATATCTCAAATAAATATAAAGGTCCTTTGCTCTTTAATGCATATTGATTTCAGGTTTTTTTCCAGGACATGTAGATGCATAAAACTCCACCTTTTTACCTTTTTAACTTCTTTAATAACTGTGTTCTGAATTGTCAACTGGCTTCTTGAAAGCAGATGGTCCTAGAGAGTGAGGTGGAAATGGCACTGTCTTCTGTGACTTAGCTGTAGAAGTCACATGTGACTGCTCCTGCAATATCCTTTATAGTTGACTAGATAGGTCAGCCCTACTCAGTGTGGAAGGACAAACAGGAAAAACACTGAGTACTCAGTGTAAGTACCAGAGGACAAGGGTCATTGATAGTAATCCTGGAGACAGTCTGCCATAGCAGAGAAAGAGTCAGCAAAAGAGAGGGAGAAGAGAGAATCAAAAATAAGGGAAGTACTAAGGGAGATCCTATCCAACTGTGTTGTGTTCAGTTCTTTGTGACCCCATGGACAGCAGCCCACTAGGCTCCCCTGGTCCATGAATTTTCCAGGCAAGACTACTGGAGTTGGTTGCCATTTCCTCTTCCAAGGGATGTTACCAACCCTGGGATCAAACCCACATCTCCTGTGTCTCCTGTATTGCAAGCAGATTCTTACCCACTGAACCATTAGGGAAGCTCCAGTAAGGGAGATTAGTGTCTCAGAAATGAAAGGATATATTTAAGAAGAAAAAAAGGTATCACAAATAGCAAATGTTCAAATAGGATGAGTACTGAGAAGTATGCATTGGATTAGACATTTAGGTAATCAGCAGTGCATTCTGCTAGCATTATTTTAGAAAAGTGGTAAAGAAAGAAGGTATGGTCCAGGTAATTGTAGCATGCTTTGACAGCTGATAGGAGCTGGATTCCAGAACTAAACCTGTTTCAGTTGCATATAAATGAAGTCCAGTCTGTAATAAATGCAATAAATGAAATAGGAACGATAAAAGAGAATAGCTGATAATCTAGTTGAGCAGCTATTACTGGGGGATAAGAATGAGAAGTTACATTAAAAACAAACTGTACTAACATGAAATGGGGCTCAAAACAGAGCAAAACATAAATGATACTTAAAATTAGCAACACAAATTCTGGCCTCCAGAAAGTCTAACATATGTTAGCGAGTCAACAAACTGAAACACTAGGGATTGTAAGGAAAAAGGATAATAGGCACAAGGGGGAATAAGAGCTAGGCAGAATGGTAACAAAAACAAATAAGCCAAAAATCCAGGTATAGGATACAAAGACAGAGCTTACTTGTTAAAACCGTTTTAGCCATACGAGGATCCAAAATAATACCGTGAATAAAATGTGTTGGTCATTTCCTTCTTACGACTTACAGGTTTATAGGACTTTTTCAAGTTGTTCTAATTGAAAATTCCCACAGGGCATGACAGTGAATTTGAGCAAGAATCATCTTTGGATCTATCTTAGGAGAAAGTCTTTAAATTTTCATTTTTCAGGAGGTGTTTTTGTCTTATATACATTCATTCATTGATATATACATATGAAGGAGCTACACAAATCTGTTTGAACTAGTAAGTATCGAAGTCACCATTACAAACATTATATAAAAACATTATACCATAGAAAATCAGTGCACACCTCAAGAGGTAGAAGAAACCTCTTGTATTTATTAATACATTAGCAAATGTATTAATGTCAATATTATTTGTTGTTGTCCAGTCACTAAGTCATGTCCAACTCTTTGGGACCCCATGGACTGCAGCACACCAAGCTTCCCTGTTCTTTTCTATCTCCTGGACATTATTTAGTTGGTTCCAAAAGAATTTTGATCTTTCCCAAAGTTCGGTTCTATATTTTCTTTCCACTCCTGGATCTATCTATATTCAAAATCAGCTTTTCAACTTCTCCCTTATTTTTTTAAATTAATTTTTTAATTGAAGGATGATTGCTTTACAGAATTTTGTTGTTTTCTATCAAACCTCAGCATGAATCAGTGAACTTGATTCTGGTTGTATCTATTTTAGATATGTTCTCCTTGCACCTCCAAATCCATTCCCCACCCTTCTCCACCCTGCATTGTGTCCCAGGTAGACGGACAGCATGGTTTCAACAGTTCTCTTACCTGCTGGCTTTCATTTAGATTTGGCCAGTGAAATGTAACAGCAAGAGCTCCGTGGGTGTGAGGGGAGTGACTTGGGGTACTTGTTCCAGTAGCATCCTCTCTATTCTAGGTCACTGCAAGTGGTGATGCTCCTTACTGAAAGTCACAGGTCCTATCAAACAACCCTCATCAGGTTCCAGAAACTCCCAATTCCCTTTGCCACTTCAGGCTTAGAATTGGTGTTGGTGTGGAAAATTTGTTTCGTAAAGCTGCGTGCATGTCTGTAAATAGTCACTTTATTGAATTACCTAGTTTGATCGTGACAACTGATTCCTTCTAAGGTCCCCAAATAGCACCTATATTTGTTGGTTCTTTCAGTATATAAATTTATCATCTTTGACTTTAAAAAAAAAATCCGTATTTTAAAAATCACGTCTATGACTTTGCTTTTAGTGTTGCTTCTATGTGACCCTTGCCCTGTTCTGTTTGCTGAGCTTCTAGCCATTTTTCAATCTTTAAATGAAACGATATCTCTTTCCTAACACGCTCCCTCCAAGGTGACTCATCTCTCCGGGTTTGCCTGCAACAGTCCTAGTTAACTTCTCTTTTCCTGGCATTATCGTGGATGCTCTCCCTTTCATTCCCAAAAGTGTACAAGTTTATATAATAAATTATTCTGTCACCTTATCTATGAGTCCTTCAGCTGGAAGTAATTTCTCCTGATTCTGATATCCATATAATTTTATTTGTATTCCTTACACAAAGTAGTCTTTCTATTGATATCATGGTCATTTATGCTTATCTGCAGTCCCTTCATGACCTGTGCTCCTTGAGCACATAATCATGTCTTACCACCTCGCCCCTCTTCGCTCTAGCGTGCTAGAAGCTATACATATAGAAAGAATCTGTATACAATATATATTTTAAATTATATACAAACTATATGTATTCATTTTTTATTTATATACACACATATTTTGTATATACGCTATATTTACATATGTAAATTGTATATAGAAGTTATAAATACAGAAACTATATATGTTTGTGTATATGTATATATATATGTGTGTATATGGAGAGAGAGAGAAATGAATGAGTACGCCACATGGCTTCCTCACAGTACAGAACATTCCAATTTAATCATCATCCTTGAATTAAAGTTACATGAGATTGAAATTTTAAGAAGGAAAAAGGTTGACCAGGCAAATATTTACTTGACCTTGGAGTGAATACGTGGACGCTGGAGAGCGTGTCACCTCTCTCAGATAAGCTTTGACTGAGTGCCAGGCTGCTAAAGGTAACCAGCATCACAACAGAACAGAAATGAGAATGTGAATTGAGGGGTTTGTTTCAGAACAAATGTGTGGCTTAGAAATTCTCCAAAAACACTTGTATGTTGGTGGGGGTACCTTCACACAAATAGGTCACAATAATCTATATATAAAAAGTTAAGTCTTTTTAGGCAGAGTTTTGCAAGTTTGGGGACATTTAGATAATTTTTAAAATATTCCTAGTAATATGCCAAAGAACATGTCTAATTCATCTTTATTTCTTTCATATCATTTACACCACTAACAATGTATTGCTAAAATGGTAATAGTGCCTTCAAATATAGATCTGTTACATTGAAATAAAAGTATAAAAGTATGTATCATATATATATCCTATATATAATATTTGATATATGTATATATATAAACATATTTTAAAGCAAAATTAAATAAACATTTTAAAATTGGTTATGTATTTAATTGTTCTTTTTAGAAACACTATTAAGTGCCAAATTAATGTTAAAAAAATGCTATCAAAATATCTGTACAGACCCCACTATGCTACAAGCAACACAAAGCAATTCAAATCCGGCTGTTCTCTGGCTTTGATGCCTAAGCTGACAGCACCCAGCAGGAAACTAAAATTTGGAAAAGGTTGAAAAGCTCACCTCTTTTGTCAGTGACTTGATTTGCCCACCTTCAAATGTCCACTATACTGAAATAACCTCTACTTTAGACCAACTTCACATTTTATCCAGAAATTAAATGTGTGCTTTTGAGGCTCTATCAAATTCAATTTTCATAACATCCACAAATCTTAGAATTGTGACAGATCAATGCATTCATCCAGTCCTTCTCTGTGCCCTGGTGGCTCTCAGTTGTGGAGATATAATGGATACAGTTGTGCAGCTTTTGAGTATATTTGACAGACCCAGGTCCTATTTCTGAATTGCTATCAGGTCATTGATAGTTTGAACACACTAGGGAATATATAGGCTTTCCTGGTGGTTCAGGGGTAAAGAATCTGCCTGCCAATGCAGGAAATGTGGGTTTGATCCCTGGGTTGGGAAGATCCCCTGGAGAAGGCAATGGCAAATGCACTCCAGTATTCTGGTCTGGAGAACCCCATGGACAGGGGAGCCTGGCAGGCTACCATCCATGGGGTCACAAAAGAGTCGGACACAACTTAGTGACTGAACAAGAGAATAAATGACAGAAGAGGAGATGAACCAGGAGGATAAGTAGATGTGTCTCTGGATATAGAGAGACAGGTATACTTTGCTGCATCAGACTGGTCTCCCAGCCATCCTGATTTATGTAATCTTTCCTCTCTTTGCTATTTCTTACATTGGCAGAAAATGTTAAAATGACCCCACTACTCTCGCCTCCTCCCCACTTTTCACTCTAGGGTGATTGTCTTGGCAGGTAGTTATTATTTTAATATATGTGTATTCCTAGAAATGGAGAGATGAAGGGAGGAATCTGAAAATGATTAAGTAAAAATAGCCTTGCACTGGCGTGTAATTATTCATAATAGGTCAGAAATCAGAACAGTTCCATAAACCACAATCTAACAATGCATCTTAGGGATAGGGACTGCAGAATATAATTTAACTTATCTACACTGAACATAGAGCTAAGTCAGAACATTTTTCCTGATGCAGTGAAGAGATTCAACTTCAGTTGAAGAGGCATCTTTTCCCTGAAAAATAAATCTGAAAACCACATTTACTGCCTAGTCCTCTCAATAGTTCTTTTATTTGAAGTGCCCATGATTTTTTAGACTAGGCAAGCTCACAAACACTGTAGATTTACAATATAATAGAGTATCAGAATCTTTTCTGCTCTGCCAAGTTTTCAGCAGCTCTGAAATGAACATAAGATTATACTGAAGCATAGAATCCTACAGAGTGAGCACTAGTTCCATTTTTCCATTTAAAAAATAAATTCTCACTTTTCTTTTGTAACTGTGATAGAGCAGTTTGCTGGTCTATGGGTAGAAATCTCATATGAGAAGAAGTATTAGACATCATCTTAAAGAGGATTCTTCACTGACAACTTGTGACCCAAACCATCGGTTCTAGAGGAAAGGCTGTACAATAATTCTACTTTCTTTAATATTTTTGGCATTAGTTACAGATATATGTATATGTGTGGGTTTCCCTGTGGTTCAGATGGTAAAGAATCTGCCTGCAGTGCAGGAAACCTGTCTTAGATGCCTGGGTTGGGCAGATCCCCTGGAGAAGGGAATGGCTACCCAACTCCAGTATTCTTGCCTGGGAAATCTGCAGGGGAGGTCCTGGAGGGCTGCAGTCCATGGGATCACAAAGAGTCGGACATGACTGAGTGACTCAACACACACATATTTATATAATAGCGCTAATGACATATTTTTAATTTTACTTCCTCAAACTTATTTTAGAAGTTGTAAGAATATGAACTATCCAAATAAACAATCATCTCCTCTCAGCAATAATCATCGGTATCACGGAAGACTCCAATTTGTAGCTTTATTCAAATGTTTCTTTTAGCTTCACTCAGGGATATTTAGTTCAAATCTATACCTCTGGTGTGAGCAATTTAAGATGTTTCTTTTCTTCAACATCATCATTTTCAGTGGGAAAATCTGTAATTCAGCTACCTTTAGGAGCAAGGGTATTTAATCTGATTGCAAAAGGATACTTTAGGGAAATTGTCCCATGAACAGAGAGAGAAAGCAGCATTCCACTGTGATTAGACTGCAGTCAGACCTTCAAACCTGGAAACTGTTAGCAAGGGTTAGCTCCAAGGGGAAGTCTAAAATGAGATTAGCAGTTGTGGGTTCAAGCAGGGAGTAAACATTGGCAAATCAGAGTTTGTTTTGAATTTGGCCTCAAGAAGTTTCCAGCCAGATATTTCAATTGTGGTTTTTTATGTGCTCAAATTTAGAAACCATAAAGATACTTGAAAACGTGAAAAGGCTCAACCAGTTTAATATTCTTTAGGGGCTTTCCTGGTAGCTCAGATGGTAAAGAATGTGTCTGCAATGTAGGAGACCTGGGTTCAGTTTCTGGATTGGGAAGATGCCCTGGAGAAGGGAATGGCAACCCACTCTAGTATTCTTGCCTAGAGACTTCCACATACAGACCATGGGGTCTCAAAGAGTCGGACAACACTGAGAGACTAACACATATAGGAAATAATTAAAATAATATACATTAAGTACTTAATAAGTGCTATGGATTATTCCATCTAATATTAACACATTCCTTAAAGGAAAAGCACCATACTGTCCTCATTTTATGGAAGAATAGCCAGAGGTTCTCTAAGGTCTCTGAGTTCCTTAAATTGCTGAAGGTCATGCCTAGCATGTGGTGTAGTCAGAATTTTAATTTTTTGGCACTTGGATTCTAGCACTTTATACTCTTAGGCAAAAAATTATTATCCAATGGATATAATACTGTGACTAAGAATTGTAGAGTTAAAAATGGATTTAACCCTTACTCTCTTCACTTTTCAAAAAGTAATTGCAGGTAAACTAACCTTTCAGAGTTTTCTCATCTGAAAAATAGAAGTAATAATGTCTATTTCATAGGCTTATTGGAAGGGTTAAAGAAAAATAATATAAAGGGAACTGGTAAAAGACTTTCCATTTCCATTTGTAATGAAAGTGGGCTACTTATGTTTTTCAGCAACTTCACACATTTGCTAAAATAAAACCACAAAGAATAAAACAGAAGCAAATAAAACTATCCATTGCTTATTCCTACAGCACAACTGGGAGATGGGTGACAAAATAATCCTGTTTACCTTTCAGTTAGTTCAGTTCAGTCGCTCAGTTGTGTCCAACTCTGTGCGACCCTAAGGACTGAAGAACACCAGGCTTCCCTGTTCATCACCAACTCCCAGAGCCTGCTCAAATTCATGTCCATCGAGTCGGTGATACCACCCAGCCATCTCATCCTCTGTCGTCCCTTTCTCCTCCTGCCCTCAATCTTTCCCAGCATCAGGGTCTTTTCCGGTAAGTCAGTTCATTGCATCAGGTGGCCAAATTATTGGAGTTAGAGCTTCAGCATCAGTCCTTCCAATGAATATTCAGGACCGATTTCCTTTAGGATTGACTGCTTTGGTCTTTTTGCAGTCCAAGGGACTCTCAAGAGTCTTCTCCAACACAACAGTTCAAAAGCATCAATTCTTCGGCGCTCAGCTTTCTTTATAGTCCAGCTCTCACATCCATACATGACTACTGGAAAAACCATAGCTTTGACTGGACAGACCTTTGTCGGCAAAGTAAAATAAGTTTAACTTTCAGTTCAGTTCAGTCACTCAGTTGTGTCTGATTCTTCACAACCCTATGAATCTCAGCACGCCAGGCCTCCCTGTCCATCACCAACTCCTGGAGTTCACTGAGACTCACGTCCATCGAGTCAGTGATGCCATCCAGCCATCTCATCCTCTGTTGTCCTCTTCTCCTCCTGCCCCCAATCCCTCCCAGCATCAGAGTCTTTTCCAATCAGTCAACTCTTTGCATGAGGTGGCCAAAGTACTGGAGTTTCAGCTTTAGCATCATTCCTTCCAAAGAAATCCCAGGGCTGATCTCCTTCAGAATGGACTGGTTGGATCTCCTTGCAGTCGAAGGGACTCTCAAGAGTCTTCTCCAACACCACAGTTCAAAAGCATCAATTCTTCAGCGCTCAGCCTTCTTCACAGTCCAACTCTCACATCCATACATGACCACAGGAAAAACCATAGCCTTGACTAGATGGACCTTTGTTGGCAAAGTAAGGTCTCTGCTTTTGAATATGCTATCTAGGTTGGTCATAACTTTCCTTCCAAGGAGTAAGCATCTTTTAATTTCATAGCTGCAGTCACCATCTGTAGTGATTTTGGAGCCCAGAAAAATAAAGTCTGACACTGTTTCCACAGTTTCCCAATTTATTTCCCATGAAGTGATGGGACCAGATGCCATGATCTTAGTTTTCTGAATGTTGAGCTTTAAGCCAACTGTTTCACTCTCCTCTTTCACTTTCATCAAGAGGCTTTTTAGTTCCTCTTCACTTTCTGCCATAAGGGTGATGTCATCTGCATATCTGAGGTTATTGATATTTCTCCCGGCAATCTTGATTCCAGCTTATGTTTCTTCCAGTCCAGCGTTTCTCATGATGTACTCTGCATATAAGTTAAATAAGCAGGGTGATAATATACAGCCTTGACATACTCCTTTTCCTATTTGGAACCAGTCTGCTGTTCCATGTCCAGTTCTAACTGTTGCTTCCTGACCTGCATATAGGTTTCTCAAGAGGCAGGTCAGGTGGTCTGGTATTCCCATCTCTTTCAGAATTTTCCACAGTTTATTGTGATCCACACAGTCAAAGGCTTTGGCATAGTCAATAAAGCAGAAATAGATCAAAACACTTGGCTACTAAATAGTGAACATTAAGAAATTGAAAAGCATGCAGCCCAGAACAACAGTCTTAAGAAGGTGCTATTCGGGGGGAAATGGGGGACCTTGAAAGGTATTCCTTGGAGACAGGGTGGCCAGAGGCAAAGAAAGAAGTGGCAGAAGAAAATGCTCTAAGGAAATGAAGTGTTTTCAGAAAATTAGATGAAAACAGAAAAAAAAAAAAAGAGCCCAACACCCTTTATTAAAGAAACTTCATTTTTACTGTGGACACAGAAAAGAAGGTCATGAAGTTAAGAATTTTTTTATATTTCAGGAGGAGATTTAGTAAACTTTACAAATACCCTTTTCACTCCCTTGGGGTCACTTGCTATTGTTTATTCAGAAAATTCATCAAAAAAAAAAAGAAAATTCATCAGATACCCTCATGAACAGAAGAAGCAGCCCAGAATCCATTTAACGACATCACACATAGTAACAGGAAATAAGTAGTAACATGTTTCAACAAACGAATCACACACACATTTAAGGCAGAGGATTTACTGTCAGTATGAATTAAACAAACTAACTTTAGGTATGAAAAACAAAAACATGAATTAAAGGTAATATACTGAATAGACATTTAAGCATAATAGGGACTTCTAGTTTCAAGCCTCAACATGTAAGAGCTCGGAAGCCATCACTCCTGTGCTTATACTAAGAGAAAGCTCAACAAACTGAAAATCAGTGATTTTTCTTTGTTTCGTTAGAGAACTGAGGTTACAAGGCAAAAAGCCTTCCTAAAACCTAGACGAGTGAATCCTGAGTCAAAGCTGGTGAGAGAAGCCAGTTCCTTCAAATATTAAAAGATACTCTATAGCTGAAACAGTATGAATATGCTGTTTCTGAAGTCATAGAGCAAATTCATAACCAAGCATCTAGTAAACACTAAACTGTGAAAAATATAAACAACTATTTGAAGGCTCCAGAGAGTGATCATAAACAGCTAAAATTTGGAGAGAGGAACTTCCCTGGTAATCCAGGAGCTAAGACTCTGTGCTTCCAACTCAGAGGTCCTGGGCTCCCCGGGCTTGATTCCTGGTCAAGGAACTAGATCCCACATGCTGCAACTAGGACTCTGTGCAGCCAAATTGAAAGGAAAAAAATTTTTTTGGAGAGAGATTGCCATTTTCTCATTTTATGAGAATTTGAGATACAAAATGTGAGATTTTAATTCTGCAACTGTGGCCCAAGAGTAAGCTACAATGAGAGAGTAGGGTAAGCAGTTAAAACTTTTGTAGAAAGTCTCCCATCTTTATGGAATAAAGAACCAGGAGACAGAGCTCAGGCAACAGTAGATCTCAGAGAGTGAGAAGGAAGATCCTAGAGAGAAAAGAGCCTGAGCCAGGAAACCCATTGTGGGTATGATCTTTGCCTAAAGCTTTGCCTGACACTCAGACGCATGTAAGGCGAAGGTGAAGGACGCACAGTTAAGATTTACAGAACTGACTTGAGATTTGAAAGTTCTGCCTACCTAAGATAAGTCAGAGGTGGAGTTTGTGCCTAACCAAGTTATTTCTCTGCTAAAACAAAAGCAGTCTTGGGAGCAGTGTGCCAGAACTTAGGGCCTCTAGCATTCACAATGTTTGAGATACAATCCAAGTTTTCTTGACATATAAGAAACTATGCTAAAAGGAGAAGGTGGTCAAGAGAGATCAACCCTGAGGTTACCTTGATGTTGAAATGTTTAGTCAGACTTTAAAGCTGCTCCTATAACCAAGTTCAATGAGATGAAAAAAAAAACTTAGCAAATGAAACATAAGATTTTTAGCAGAAACATAAAAGGATAAAGGAAACAGAGGGATATTTTATAAATATATACAATATGCTTAAGATACATAGTTCACAAAATGAACTTATTTGGAAGACAGAGATGAAAAAAGAAATAGTAAGTTTGAACACAGATCAGTAAAAATTATCCAATCTGAAGTAGAGAGAAAAAAGTATGGGAAGAAGATTAACAGAATGCAAGGACCTGTCTGTTGTGTAGTGAATTACAGTCCCAGTAAGAGAGGAGAGAACCTGTGTAAACTTTGAAAAGTTAAGTATGTGTATTTTAATCTGAGCAACTACTAAAGATACTACAGAAAGGTACAGATAAAAAATAGATAAAGTGAAATCCAAAAGGTAATTCATAATATAAAAATGGAAAAGAAAGAAGAAACAGGAAAACAATAAAGCAGAGGTGACAAACAGAAAAAAAATTACAAAATAGCAGTTTTATATCCAACTAAATCAATGATTATAATAAAAATTAATGGGCTGTACCATCCAATTAAAAATTTGATGGGAGTAAAGAAAGATGATTTGGACAACACTCACAACTATCATGATTTACTAAATCTATAGAGTCCTACATCCAACAACTGCACAATACATATTCTTTTCAAGTACATATGGACATTCACTAAGCTAGACAATAGCTGGACTTGAAAACAGGCCTCAATAAACTTAGGAGAATTCAAATCATAGGGTATGGCCTCTGAAAACATTAAAATTATATTAGAAACTAACAGGATGATACCTAGGAAAACAACAAATATTTAAAATTAACACACTTCTATATAATCTGTGGGTAATCCAAAAGACATTATTTTTATATTATATTTTTAACCAACAGCATCCAGTCCCACCACTTCATGGGAAATAGATGGGGAAACAGTGGAAACAGTGTCAGACTTTATTTTTCTGGGCTCCAAAATCACTACAGATGGTGACTGCAGCCATGAAATTAAAAGACACTTACTCCTTGGAAGGAAAGTTATGACCAACCTAGATAGCATATTCAAAAGCAGAGACCTTACTTTGCCAACAAAGTTGGTCTAGTCAAAGCTATGGTTTTTCCTGTGGTCATGTATGGATGTGAGAGTTGGACTGTGAAGAAGGCTGAGTGCCGAAGAATTGATGCTTTTGAACTGTGGTGTTGGAGAAGACTCTTGAGAGTCCCTTCGACTGCAAGGAGATCCAACCAGGCCATTCTGAAGGAGATCAGCCCTGGGATTTCTTTGGAAGGAATGATGCTAAAGCTGAAACTCCAGTACTTTGGCCACCTCATGTGAAGAGTTGACTCATTGGAAAAGACTGATGCTGGGAGGGATTGGGGGCATGAGGAGAAGGGGACAACAGAGGATGAGATGGCTGGATGGCATCACTGACTCGATGGACATGAGTCTCAGTGAACTCCAGGAGTTGGTGATGGATAGGGAGGCCTGGTGTGCTGTGATTCATGGGGTCGCAAAGAGTCGGACACAACTGAGCGACTGATCTGATCTGATATTTTTAACCAAATGATAATGAAGAGACAGCACACCAAATCTGTAGTATGCAGCTAAAATATCAAGTAAGCCTGTCAAACATATTTTTGAATCCTGATAACTGAAAATATTTAATCTAATTAAATGCCTGCAATATCACAATAGAGGATAACTCTTGGATTTCATAATAGGCTTTGACTTCTAAATCTGTTGTCAAGATATATACAGATACACTGGCAGCATTTAATAGAGGGCTCTCATACAAAGTGGGCTTTCCTCATAGATCAGTTGGTAAAGAATCTGCCTGCAATGCAGGAGACTCCGGTTCGATTCCTGGGTTGGGAAGATCTGCTGGAGAAGGGATAGACTACCCACTCCAGTATTCTTGGGCTTCTCTTGTGATTCAGCTGGTAAAGAATCTGCCTGCAATGAGGGAAAGGTCTGGGTTCAAACCCTGGGTTGGGAAGATCTGCTGGAGAAGGGAAAGGCTACCCACTCCAGTATTCTGGCCTGGAGAATTCCATGGACTGTATTATTCATGGAGTCGCAAAGAGTCGGACTCGACTGAGTGACTTTCACTTTCTCATACAAAGTTTGCCAGAATTTAGTCTATAACTTCCTTTTTCTATGTACCCAGGGTGTTTGATTCCCCAAAGGCTGGTTGGAAAATAGTTATCAGGAATCAGATCCATAACTACAAAAGATCATGTAATCAATGGACATGCCTGTTCTGGCCTGAAGTCTTTGAATGGGCAAATTAAGGAAAGGGGGTTAATTGAAACAGAGACACCATACTGTTCAGTGATTGCCTCCTAGTAATTCCCAAGTTTTTGGATCCCAGTGCAAACCATATCATATTCTGAGTCTTCTGCTTCCATGGTTATGGCAGTATCCACCTTCTGAATTGAAACACTTGTAGACTTTAAAATTATTGCTCCAAAGCTTACCGCCTCTACTTCTTAAATAAACTCAGTTCAGTTCAGTCGCTCAGTCATGTCCGACTCTGCGACCCCATGAATCACAGCATGCCAGGCCTCCCTGTCCATCACCAACTCCCAGAGTTCACTCAGACTCACATCCATCGAATCAGTGATGCCATCCAGCCATCTCCTCCTCTGTTGTCCCCTTCTCCTCCTGCCCCCAATCCCTCCCAGCATCAGAGTCTTTTCCAGTGAGTCAACTCTTCGCACAAGGTGGCCAAAGTACTGGAGTTTCAGCTTTAGCATCATTCCTTCCAAAGTAATCCCAGGGCTGATCTCCTTCAGAATGGACTGGTTGGATCTCCTTGCAGTCGAAGGGACTCTCAAGAGTCTTCTCCAACACCACAGTTCAAAAGCATCAATTCTTTGGTGCTCAGCCTTCTTCACAGTCCAATTCTCACATCCATACATGACCACAGGAACAACCATAGCCGTGACTAGATGGTAATGACCAATTTGTTTGATAAGGCATTCATCCATTTCCATTTCAATATATGCTATATTAACATGCCATTTAATGCATGTCTTGGGAAAAGCTCCTCAGGATTTCAGAAGAAAGAGGTGCTCTTCTACCAATTCACCAGATGTAAGGACAGCAAGCATAGGTCAGAATGCTTTGATGTCAATGGAAAGTTAGAAACATTTTCTACTTGACACCTGAAATGGAAAAAACTAGGCAGGAGCATGAAATAGTATTTACATCTTTGCTGAACTCACTGATCTTCATCAGTGGACCAACCCAGCTTGAATTCTTGCAACTGATGCAAAGGCCTGAATCATTGGAAAAGTCCCTGTTGCTGGGAAAGATTGAGGGCAGGAGGAGAAAGGCGTGACAGAGGATGAGATGGTTGGGTGGCATCACTGACTCGATGGACATGAGTTTGAGCAAACTCCAGAAGATAGTGAAGGACATGGAAGGCTGGTGTGCTGCAGTCTGTGGGGTCGCAAAGAGTCAGACATGACTTAGCGACTGAACAACAGCAACAGCAAAGATTTGAATGGTCTGAATACAAACTTTATTCATACCACTGAAAGATTATTTTAATCCTCTTTACAATTATTCTTGCTCTTCTTTGTATGTATGAGCACAGAACCCAGGCCCTTGCTTACCTATCCGTGCTCTTTGTTCATCCTCCTTCACAAATTCCACTGTATTCCAGCCAGATTTAATAACTTCAGTTCAGTTCAGTCGCTCAGTCATGTCCGACTCTTTGCAACCCTATGAACCACAGCATGACAGGCCTCCCTGTCCATCACCAACTCCCAGAGTTCGCTCAGCCTCATATCCATCGAGTTGGTGATGCCATCTAGCCATCTCATCCTCTGTCATCCCCTTCTCCTCCTGCCCCCAATCCCTCCCAGCATCAGTCTTTTCCAGTGAGTCAACTCTTTGCATGAGGTGGCCAAAGTATTGGAGTTTCAGCTTTAGCATCATTCCTTCCAAAGAAATCCCAAGGCTGATCTCCTTCAGAATGGACTGGTTGGATCTCCTTGCAGTCCAAGGGACTCTCAAGAGTCTTCTCCAACACCACAGTTCAAAAGCATCAATTCTTTGTTACCATCTTTCTAAATTCCATATATATGCGTTAGTATACTGTATTGGTGTTTTTCTTTCTGGCTTACTTCACTCTGTATAAAAGGCTCCAGTTTTATCCACCTCATTAGAACTTATTCAAACGTATTCTTTTTAATGGCTGAGTAACATTCCATTGTGTATATGTACCACAGCTTTCTTATCCATTCATCTGCTGATGGACATCTAGGTTGCTTCCATGTCCTGGCTATTATAAACAGTGCTGCAATGAACATTGGGGTACACATGTCTCTTTCAATTCTGGTTTCCTTGGTGTGTGTGCCCCGCAGTGGGATTGCTGGGTCATATGGCAGTTCTATTTCCAGTTTTTTAAGAAATCTCCACACTGTTCTCCACAGTGGCTGTACTAGTTTGCATTCCCACCAACAGTGTAAGAGGTTCCATTTTCTCCACACCCTCTTCAGCATTTATTGCTTGTAGACTTTTGGATAGCAGCCATTCTGACTGGAGTGAAATAGTACCTCATTGTGGTTTTGATTTGCATTTTTCTGATAGTGATGTTGAGCATCTTTTCATGTGTTTGTTAGCCATCTGTATGTCTTCTTTGGAGAAATGTCTGTTTAGTTCTTTGGCCCACTTTTTGATTGGGTCATTTATTTTTCTGGAATTGAGCTGCAGGAGTTGCTTATATATTTTTGAGATTAATTCTTTGTCTGTTGCTTCATTTGCTATTATTTTCTCCCATTCTGAAGGCTGTCTTTTCATCCTGCTTAGAGTTTCCTTTGTTGTGCAGAAGCCTTTAATTTTAATTAGGTCCCATTTGTTTATTTTTGCTTTTATTTCCAATATTCTGGGAGGTCGGTCATAGAAGATCCTGCTGTGGTTTATGTCAGAGAGTGTTTTGCCTATGTTTTCCTCTAGGAGTTTATAGTTTCTGGTCTTACATTTAGATCTTTAATCCATTTTGAGTTTATTTTTGTGTATGGTGTTAGAAAGTGTTCTAGTTTCATTCTTTTACACGTGGCTGACCAGTTTTCCCAGCACCACTTGTTAAAGAGATTGTCTTTTCTCCATTGTATATTCTTGCCTGCTTTGTCAAAGATAAGGTGTCCATAGGCACGTGGATTTATCTCTGGGCTTTCTATTTTGTTCCATTGATCTATATTTCTGTCTTTGTGCCAGTACCATACTGTCTTGATGACTGTGGCTTTGTAGTAGAGCCTGAAGTCAGGCAGGTTGATTCCTCCAGTTCTATTCTTCTTTTTCAAGATTGCTTTGGCTATTCGAGGTTTTTTGTATTTCCATACAAATTGCGAAATTATTTGTTCTAGCTCTCTGAAAAATACCTTTGATATCTTGATAGGGATTGCATTGAGTCTATAAATTGCTTTGGGTAGTATACTCATTTTCACTGTATTGATTCTTCCATGAACATGGTATATTTCTTGTTTGTAACTTTTTAACTTTTAAGTACAACCCTAACTGACTTGCTCACTATTATATTTCCAGAGCCTTTGAATATAGCTTCTCAACAAATATTTAGTTAATTGTATTTAAAACAAAAACAAACAAACCTAAATATTAGGTTGGCCAGAAAGTTCATAGAAAAGCCCAAATGAACGTTTTGGCCAACCCAATACATTCTTACTTAATTCCTGGATAGAAGGATAGATGGATGGGTGAATAAATAATTCTGTACCAGAGACTCTTCTGATTGGTCTTTGCCTCTGGGTATTCTTCTGCTTCCAGAATATTTCACAAAAGGATAATGAATTAGTCAGAATATGCTAAAGCAGTGTTTCTTAAACCTTAATGTGAACACAAATCTCCTTGGGATTCAGTAGCTTTAGGATAAAGCCAGAGAGTCCGTCTTTCTAACAAGACCCTAGGTAATGCTTTGCACGTGTGGAATCACTTTGGATAATAAGGTTCTAGGCTCCATGATTAACAACACTATAACACAATGAAATCTTAGTAGTTTAATGCAATAGCATTTTCTTTCATCTCTTGAAAAGTCTAGAACACTCTCCAGGGCAGTTCTCCATTCAGAAACTCAGGGATCCAGATTGCTTCTACTTTGCAGCTCTTCTGTCTCAATGGAGTTTTCAAAGTTGGCATCAGAAAATGAGGTAGCTAGAGTTATTTAAGCAAATCTTTTTGCTAATGAAACTCAGAAGTATCCCATTGACTATTTATTACTTACAGCCCACTGGCCAAAGCTTGTGATGTGGCCACACTTCATTCAAGGGAATGGAAAGTGCCAGGAAATAAGAATATGTAGAGCTGGCATGAGGAACTCTATAATCATTCCTCCCCACCTGAATAGTGTCACCTAAAGCAGGGATTCCCATTCTTGTATCCACAAGAGGATTACTCAAGGTGATATTAAAAACTCTAATTCTTTAGGCTCTTGTTGTTGTTGTTGATTACTTGCTCCTGCTGTTGTTGTTTAGTCATGTTTGACTCTTTGCGACCCTACGGACTATAGCTTGCCTGGCTCCTCTGTCCATGGTATTTCCCTGGCAAGAATACTGGAATGGGTTGCCATTTCCTTCTCCAGAGGATTTTCCTGACCCAGGCATTGAAGCTGTTTCACCTGCATTAGCAGGTGGATTCTTTACCACTGAACCACCAAGAAAGCCCTTTTCAGGCTCTGCCTCCAACCAATTCTTGTTTAGTTATCTTGAGATGGCATTTAGGAATTGCTATTTTGTAAGCACTTTCCTGGTAGATGATTTTAATGTGTGGCTAGGAATTGAGAGCCACTGGTTTAATAAGTGCATTCATGCCAGGCTGTTCTACAGAACTTCTGCCTAACAAGTAGAAGCAGAATAGAGGCACAAAATGACACAGGAAATTTTTAGCATCTCTCTGAAGACTCAGTGGTGATGGCAGATGTCTGCACTTCCTTCAGAATTGGAGCAAGCACTATGCAAACTTGAGGGTAAACAGATCTGGCCATATTTTTTTTCTTTGGGAGGTAATCTAAAGCATCATCAATTTTTGATGTTATTTTGTGACCTATATCAGTTGACTAGACCTTATGATATTGTTTTTAACAATAGAAGAAAGGTGTCTATGAGTTGACAGTTTTTAGAGAAAAACCATTACATATTTCATTTCTTGATTTCTCAGGTATGTATGACTTGAGATATTTTCACTATATCAAAGAAGAGTCAACATATGTATTTTTGGAAATGGAATCAAATGACATCCTGTGAGAAGGAACTTATTATATATTCCCAAATATATAAAGATTGTTGTTGTTCAGTCACTAAGTCATGTCTGACTCTTTGCGATACCATGGGGTGCAGCACTTCCGGCTTCCCTGTCCTTTACTATCTCCTGAAGTTTGCTTAAAATCATGTCCATTGAGTCGATGATGCCATTCAACCATCTCTTCCTCTGTTGTCCCCTTCTTCTCCTGCCCTCAATCTTTCCCAGCATCAGAGTCTTTTCCAAAGGGTCGGCTCTTCACATCAGGTGAATTATTGGAGCTTCAGCTTCAGCATCAGTCCTTCCAATGAATATTCAGTGTTGTCTTCCATTAGGATTGACTGGTTTGATCTCCTTGCTGTCCAAGGTGCTCTCAAGAGTCTTCTCCAGAAAATTCAAAGACATCTAACATTATCTGTACAGCCATGAGAACTGACATCACTATGGAGAAATACCAAAAAGTATGAAGTATCTCTCCAACAGAGTTGGCAGATCATAAAAAATTGAAAATCTCTCAAATACTAAAATATTAAATTAATCTGGCCCAAGGAAAAGTTTAATAATCTAATTCATAAAGCTATGCTGTGTCCTGGTAACTACCAACAATATTTAGAGCAAATGAATTGATTTATGCCAATTCCTAATATTCTGCTGTAATTTCCTGCAAGGGAAGAAATTTTTTAAAATTTGCAGTAGGGTTAAATTATGATCTTCGAATTTTTTCATCACAGTTATATCAATAACTTCAGTGGAGCTAACACTGACCTAAATAGACAGGAGATTTGCATTTATTCCAGAATTCTCTCTTCTTTTCACCACTTTATCAGTGCATGCAAAATGTCCTGGAAAAGACCTGTAAAGTTCAATCATTCTAAACCCAAATTGTATCAATGGATAAATAAAATGTGGTATATTATATATATATATATATAAAATATCAATATAAAAATATTTAAAATATATTATATATAATATATATTTATATAAAATACAAAATTTATTTTATTTATATAAAATATAAAAATATATATTTATGTATATAAAATAGCACATTATTAAACATATACTATACAATATATGTAATATATGGTATATAATAGAATATTATTCAGCTCAAAAAGAAGGAATTCTTGCCTTTTGCAACAACATGGAGGATATCATACAAAATGAAATAAGTCAGACACAGAGAGAAATAAGCCATTCACTTACATGTAAAATCTAAGACAACAGAACTCAGAACAGGATGGTAGTTGTTAGGGACTGAGAGTTGGGGAAATTGGAAGATACGGGTTAAAGGATAAAGTTTTACTTGTGCAGGATGAATGAGTTTTGGAGACCTAATGTACAGCTTGGTAACTACGTCAATAAAACTGTATTGTATACTTGAAATTTGCTAAAAGATTAAATCTTAAGTGTTCTCACTATGCACACACACAAAGATGACCATGCGAGGAGGTAGATATGTTAATTAACTTGACTGTGATAATCATTTCACTATATATATATATATATCATAACAACACATTGTATACCTTAAATATATGCAATTTTTATGTGTCAGGTATACCTTACAAAGCCAAGGGAAAATGCAATTTTTATAACATAACACTTGCTGTCTATATGTTGTCAAGTAAATTTTGCTATCATTTTGGTCTGCCATCACAGTTTTCAAAAAGTGCTATGCATTTGGAAGATTGGTCCTTTTGGGGGCATTTTTAAAGTTAGCTTTGAAGGGCAATTTGGATTTTACTCAGGAAAAAATGTATATTGCTTAAATGTACTTATTCCAGAACTTTGAACAGAAAAGATTTTTACAGAAATAATTGTCATTGTGTCAGCTGCTCTAAGAATTCCCTCTGTCACTGAACCAGATATACTGTGGGACAGATCCTAAACCCTCTCTCAGTGACAGACCTGACCAAAAAAGACATTTTCCAGGATTTCTGATTTAAAGATTTTTAAATTACCATCTGAAAACATTAATAAAGCTAGAAAATTCATCCCAAATGGGAAGCTCATTTTTTCTAATTTCATCTTTAACTAGAACCTACTGAGGTCCCACCGTATACTGGGTTCATCGTTATAGCAGTTAAAAACAAACAAAAAGATGTGCTTTGTGATCTCATGTGTTAGCACAAATTCGTACTAGTATGTGAATTGAAACATGCAACTCAAATGCACTTTGATCTTATGTACACTTTACTGATTATGGCACAATATGGCAAATATATACCTTGCCTCTGGCACCCATAGCTGTCAAAAGAAGAGAAATGAAAAGCAAAGGAGAAAAGGAAAGATATACCCATTTGAATGCAGAGTTCCAAAAATAGCAAGGAGAGATAAGATCAATGCAAGGAAATAGAGGAAAACAATAGAATAGGAAAGACTAGAGATCTCTTCAAGAAAAGTAGAGATACCAAGGGAACATTTCCTGTAAAGATGGGCTCAATAAAGGACAGAAATGGTAGGGACCTAACAGAAGCAGAAGATATTAAGAAGAGGTGGCAAGAACACACAGAAGAACTATACAAAAAAGATCTTCATGACCCAGATAATCACAATGGTGTGATCACTCACCTAGAACCAGACATCCTGGAATGTGAAGTCAAGTGGGCCTTAGGAAGCATCACTACGAACAAAGTTAGTGGAGGTGATGGAATTCCAGTTGAGCTATTTCAAATCCTAAAAGATGATGCTATGAAAGTGCTACACTCAATAAGTCAGCAAATTTGGAAAACTCAACAGTGGCCACAGGACTGGAAAAGGTCCGTTTTCATTCCAATCCCAAAGAAAGGCAATGCCAAAGAATGCTCAAACTACTGCACAATTGCCTCACATTCTAGTAAAGTAATGGTCAAAATTCTCCAAGCCAGGCTTCAGCAATACATGAAACGTGAACTTCCAGATGTTCAAGCTGGATTTAGAAAAGTCAGAGGAACCAGAGATCAAATTGCCAACATCCGCTGGATCATGGAAAAAGCCAGAGAGTTCCAGAAAAACTTCTATTTCTGCTTTATTGACTATGCCAAAGCCTTTGACTGTGTGGATCACAATAAACTGTGGACAGTTGTGATAGAGATGGGAATACCAGACCACCTGACCTGCCTCTTGAGAAACCTGTAAGCAGATTAGGAAGCAACAGTTAGAAATGGACATGGAACAACAAACTGGTTCCAAATAGGAAAAGGAGTACATCAAGGTGTATATTGTCACCCTGCTTATTTAACTTATATGCAGAGTACATCATGAGAAACGCTGGGCTGGAAGAAGCACAAGCTGAAATCAAGATTTCTGGGAGCAATATCAATAACCTCAGATATGCAGATGACACCATCCTTATGGCAGAAAGTGAAGAGGAACTAAAGAGCCTCTTGATGAAAGTGAAAGAGGAGAGTGAAAAAGTTGGCTTAAAGCTCAACATTCAGAAAACTAAGATCACAGCATTCAGTCCCATCACTTCAGGCAAATAGATGGGGAAACAGTGGCTGATTTTATTTTGGGGGGCTCCAAAATCACTGCAGATGGTGATTGCAGCCATGAAATTAAGACGCTTACTCCTTGGAAGGAAAGTTATGACCAACCTAGACAGCATATTAAAAAGCAGAAACATTACTTTGCCAACAAAGGTCCATCTAGTCAAGGCTATGGTTTTTCCAGTGGTCATGCATGGATGTGAGAGTTGGATTATAAACAAAGCTGAGTGCCGAAGAATTGATGCTTTTAAACTGTGGTGTTGGAAAAGACTGTTGAGGGTCCCTTGGACTGCAAGGAAATCCAACCAGTTCATCCTAAAGGAGATCAGTCCTGGATGTTCATTGGAAGGACTGATGTTGAAGCTGAAACTCCAATATTTTGGCCACCTGATGAGAAGATTGAAGGCAGGAGGAGAAGCGGACAACAGAGGATGCGATGGTTAGATGGCATCACTGACTCAATGGACATGGGTTTGAGTAAACTCCGGGAGTTGGTGATGGACAGGGAGGCCTGGCATGCTGTGGTTCATCAGGTTGCCAAGAGTCAGACACTATTGAGCAACTGAACTGAACTGGCAACCATTCTTTGGAGTGTTTCATATAAACTTAGAGACGGTGCTTTCCTAAAGACTTCAGGTTGTCAGTACTACAATTTCATGGTGCCACATATCATACAGTTAATTACTGAAGTAGAGCAGCAACCTCATCTTGAATTTAGAATGTTTCATGTTTACCAATGGAGATCAAACATTTCTGAGCCTACCTGATGAAAGGATATGACAGCCCATGATCAATGATATTTGCTTAATTTGGAAAGACTGCTGCTGCTGCTAAGTCGCTTCAGTCGTGTCCGACTCTGTGCGACCCCATAGACGGAAGCCCACCAGGCTCCCCTGTCTCTGGGATTCTCCAGGCAAGAACACTGGAGTGGGTTGCCATTTCCTTCTCCAATGCATGAAAGTGAAAAGTGAAAGGGAAGTTGCTCAGTTGTGCACGACTCTTCACGACCCCATGGACTGCAGCCTACCAGGCCTCGCCATCCATGGGATTTTCCAGACAAGAGTACTGGAGTGGGGTGCCATTGCCTTCTCCGTTGGAAAGACTAACATGCATCAAATAAGTAATCATTAGGGGAAAAGAGGTGACTATGAATATGGCATGGTATCTACCGTTCAGACTTGTCTTTCAGTCCAGCTCCCCAGTACTTCCATGTAAGAGTCTTATGCAGAATAAGGAGGCTATAATTAAGACATGAACAAATCCTTCCCCCCAAAATTCTGTAAAACATCTGGGGGTGCAAGCAGAATTCTCTTACCCTGATGAGTCTGATAAAACTCCAGCAGATAATATGATGGCAAAGGTGGCAATGTCAGAGGTCATGGTCTGATACTTGGAAAGGATGCTATGTCAAGCAGGGTACAGGCATAGTCCAGGGATAAGCCCTGACTAGGACTGTGGAGCCCAGCAAAGCACTGATCTTGGTTATTTATGAGCACATACCTGGGGCATTCTCAGGCAATCATAGAAATATAGGGGAACTGGGAGCATTTGCAAGAGGCTGAAGTCATTTAATGGATGTGATAGCCAACCCCAAACTTCCTAAGCTCTTTTCTCATATCAAGCTCCCACTTGAAAGGTCATAGAATATATCCTGCATGTGACAAAAGCAACCAAAATGGTAAAATTTGAGTTATCACTTTTAATTTGAATCCATTTTTAATCACCAGATGTTATAGAAACTGGGAAATTTTTAAGGCCGATATGCAAAGTTTCTCCTTTCATATTTTAAAAAAGTAAAATAAATCTAAAACATGTTTAATCACACATAATTATTATTTTGCTACATTGTAATTAAGGATAAATGGTAAGTAGGTCATGGAAATGACAGTAATTAGTATTAATTTTGTGCAAACTAAACAAATAAAATTTTTTCTTGAGTTCATTCTGCCAGTTTCCTTGTACTCCTAATCAGTATCAATGTCAAAAATTTTAATCACTATCACACACTTACAGAGGCAGGCACACTCCCACATAGAAAGTGATGCCCAGACAAATTTCTGAACCTTACATGCCAACATCAGAAATTCTCTTTCTGGAAGTCACGAGACAGAATATGATCTGGCCCATAAACCTGTATGCTTACATGCTGAAGAGTGCCAACCAGGTTCTCTTGTAGTCATCCCAGATGGGGCTATGTAAGAGTCAGACACAGGTAAGAGGGGACACTGAAGGTGGTGGTGGAGTCATCCCAGATGGGGCTATGTAAGAGTCAGACACAGATAAAAGGGGACATTGAAGGTGGTTGGTGGCAAGTGGAAAAGAGAGAACCCATGTGGCAGATATAGCACTAGCCCTCCATGTTTCTGAGGCATAAATAGAAAGGATGTTAGAACCCAGAGAGACGAGGAAGAATAAATGGGAGACACATGGTCAAGACTAGACTTCTTAGTATACTTTTAATACCAAGTCTCCACTCCAGATGCCCTGTGATAACTTAGTCAATTACAAGAGGTTTGAGAAGTTCTTCCATATGGATGCTGTCTTATGTTTTATTTGTGTAATTAAAATTGTATTCTCTGAGTAGCAACCTATCAGAATAGACAAGAGTCAAATACCAAGTAATAACTGTGATTTTATTCACAATAATTTCCATGAGCTTGTGCCAGAACCTTGAAATGATATTGTGCCAGAAGATCAAGTGAATGTGGTTCCACCCTTGGGGATGGAAGAATTTGTCATTTGTTCCAGTCTTTCCACAGAGAGAAACTTAAAAAGCTGGTCAAATTATTAAAAAGCATCCTATGTGAAAGTATCAGGCTACAAAGGCAAAGAGAGTTATGGAGCAAACATCATGACCAAGAAAAAAACCCAGAGGTGAATTTGACATTTGGGGACACTTGTCCCCAAGGAGCATTAGTTGATTGCAGTAGAAGTGCAAAGGGTGTAGACAAAGATGAGAAGGACTTTCAACAGGACGTATTAGGCTAAGAAAAAAGTTGGAATTCAGGATCACTAAGGAAGGAAGTACTGAACTCCAAGTTTGGATGGGGACCTTAACATAAGAATGAAAACAAAATGGAACCTTCTTCTTCAAGTTTGGAAGCCAGCTACTGATCATCTAATCTGTAATTGAATTAAGGAATTCCAGGATAGTTTATTTGCCAAAGTGAATTTATATCCGTCTGGAGGACTATAACATCGTATCAGGTTTCAAGTTATCTTTAAAAGTTTTTGTTTATATTTGGCACTCAGTAAAAACTAACCAACCATGTAAGAATGAAATTTAAAAAAAAACAAAAAAGATAGAAGAAAATTGAAACAGAATCAGAAGGGATTCAGGTAATAGTTATCAGACACTGTCTAAAACTTTGGGATTGACATACGTACACTACACACTATATTTAAATAGACAACCAACAATGACCTACTGTATAACACAGGGAACTCTGCTCAATATTCTGTAATAACCTAAATGCAAAACAATTTGAAAAAAAAATAGATATGTTTATGTATAATTAAATCACCTTGCTGTGTACCTGAAAATAATTCAACATTGTAAATCAACTATAGTCTAATATAAAATAAAAATTAAAAAAGTTAACTTTGCTTAATATGTTTAAGGAAATAAAACACAAAATACACAATTCGTGCATATGATTGGAAACTAAGCAAGAATAAAGTGGCAGTTCTAAAACTGAAAAATTTCAAATGTAAAATTAAGAATTCAATGAAAGTTGAACAGTGTATTAGACAAAGCTAAAGAGTCAAGAAAGAAATTAGAATAAATATGCAAAGACAATGTCATGTATAATTGAGTGTAACCTCCATTTTTACCAACACCCCTTCAACTACTTAAGCGGCAGAGGAGCCACGGCCCCTGCCCTCAGTTGAGCAAGACTGTCATCAGGGTTGCCTTAGTGCCTCACTGCTAATTCTGCGTTAGCCCCCATCGTGTTCTGCAGCCGTCTCCCTTGCCTCTCCCCTTGATCCAGCTATGCCTGGAAGACCATGCTGTTGTTTAGTGGCTCAGTCATATCCGACTCTTGTGACTCCATGGACTGTATCCTGCCAGGCCCCTCTGTCCATGGGATTCTCCAGACGAGAATACAGGAGTGGGTAGGCATTCCCTTCTCCAGGGGCTTTTCCCAATGCAAGGATCAAATCTGCATCTCCTGCATTGTCTGTCGGACTCTTAATTGCTGAGCCACCACCAGGGAAGCCCCCTGGAAGACCATACTCCTTCCTCAGTACCCCTGCTTTAATCACTCAGTTACTAGGTGCTCAGCCATAACTCAAGAAACCAAAAATTGGGGGGAGGAGTGTTTTTCTAAGTGACATTTAACTTCTCTTTTGGACCCTAACAATCAGCATCAATGCAAACAAATATATATTGATATCACTATGTTCCAGACACTGTTGTAGGTGGTTGGGGTTGGATGCATCAACAAAAATAAAAAGCAGGTAGACAGAAACCCAAAAGTTAAATATCTCTAACCTCTAGTAGAGGAAAATATAAAATAAACAATAGATATAGAATAGAATACTCATTGGAAGGACTGATGCTGAAGCTGAAGCTCCAGTATTGTGGTCACCTGATATGAGCAGCCGACTCATTGGGAAGGTTCCTGATGCTGGGAAAGATTGAGGGCAGAAGGAAAAGAGGGTGTCAGAGAATGAGATGGTTGGATGGCATCACCAATACAATGGACATGAACTTGGGCAAACTCCAGGAGATGGTGAGGGACAGGGAGGCCTCGAGTGCTGCAGTCCATGGGGTTGCGAGAGTTGGACATGATTAAGTGACTGAACAACAACAAACAGTAAACGAACAGTATTCTAGAGTGTGAAATTCATAATGGTGAGTCCATAGTGTTGGGTTTTTCATTTATACTGTAATTAAGCTGAAAGAAAAAATGTATACATATATATATTTCAGTTTGAAGTCTGTGCAGACTAACTTAATGGCACAACATATGGTGAATTTTTCAAATGTTCTTTCTATACCTGGAAACAATAACTGTTCTGTGAGGTAGTCTCTACATTTTCATTAGGTCAGTTTTGCTAATGACATGGTTTTAACATTTTTAGGTCTCTCCTAATTTTTGGTCTGCTCAATTACTGACAAAAGTATATAAATGTGACCCATTATAATTGTGCATTTGCCCATCTTTCTTTCTATTTGTATTAAATTTTGCTTTATATTTAATGAGGCTAAGTAAGACAGGGGCAGGAAAATTTGGAGTTATTTGTCTTCCTGGTGAATTAAGCCTTTATTTTACTATGACAGGCCTCTCTTAGTTTATGGTATATTTTTTGCCTTATAGTCTTCTTTTTGTTTAATATGTGATATAGCAATACAAATGTTCTTTGGATGATGTGTGTTCTTAGCTCTGTGTCTTTCACAACGCTGCAATCAGTATGTTGGCAGGGACTGGTCATCACAAGGTTCTGTGGGAGAAAGCTTCCAAGAGCCCTCAGGTGGCTTCACAGACTGCTGGCCATTGACATTAGCTCCTAGTCATATGAATTTTTCCATGAGAGCAGCTTGAAACCTGGCATCTGCGATGGCCTCTCCTGTGATCTCTTGCTCTGAGTGAAGTCACCTGCAGTGCTGTAAGCTTTCCTGGAGAAACTGAGACCTTCTAACTGCAACATGAGTGGGTTTGGAAATCAGCCTGTCATCCTGGCCAGCAGCTTGATTGCAGCCCTCTGAACCAGTGCACCCAGATGAGCCATGCCAGCTTTCCCAACGTCATGTTTGTTGTCTTAGGCTGCTGCATTCTAGGGGTAATTTGTACCATGCAGACACAGATAACTAACAAAACAACCAAATGTCAAGAAGATATTATTTGTTGAAAACACGTAAGTTCTTATGTAAACAATCTGGTTCAAATCAACAACATTTGCCTTTTTTCCTCCCAATTTTATTGATATATAATTGACATACAACACTATAAGTTTAAGGTGTACAATGTAATGACTTAACATGTATATATGTGTATGTGTGTGTATGTGCTAAGTTTCTTCAGTTGTGTCTGATTCTTTGCGACCCTATGGAACATATATATATGTGTGTGTATATATATGTGTGTGTGTGCATATGTGTGTGTGTGTATATATATATATATATATATATATATGTGAATAATTACTACAATAAGTTTAGTTAGCATCCATCAACTCATGTAGTTGCAAAAAAGTTAAGTTTTTATAATTGTGGTGAGAACTTTCAGGATCTACTGTCTTAGAAACTTGCAGATACACCACAGAGCATTGTTAACTACAGTCATCATGTTGTATATTGCATCCCTAATATTTATTTATCTTGTAACTGGAAGTTCGTACCTTTGACCCCCTTCACCAAATTCCTAGCTGATGCTGGTGGTAAAGACCCCACTTGCCAATGCAGGAGAAGTCAGAGATGCAGGTTCGATCCCTGAGTCGGGAAGATCACATAGAGGAGGGCAGCAACCCACTCCAGTATTCTAGCCTGGAGAATCCCATTGACAAGGGGAATGGGTTGTAACTGGCCCATGAGCTGAAGTTTGCCAGTTTTTAATATAGTTGGTCAGCAAGTATGTCAGGTATTTGAAGAAGAAATGAAAGTTAATTGGATTTCTAAAGATTACATAGAAATTCAACAGGAAAATTAAAATTTTAATAAAATTAAATTGTAATCAAACTTTTTAAAAATTGTAGAATACACAGGAAATTCACAAATAAACATTCTGAATCAGAGTCTATTTGGTTATGCTCCAGAGATCTAATGTACAACAATGTAATTAAAATTAACAAGTGTATTATATACTTGAAATTTGCTAAGAATGTATGTCTTAAGTATTCTCAGTAAAAAAAAAAGGAAAGAAAATGGGCTCAAGAAAACTTCTTGAGGTGATGGATATGTTAAATAGCTTTGATTATTTAATAATATACATGTATTGTAAGTCATTAAGTTGTATATCTTAACTATACATGGGCTTCCCTGGTGGCTCAGAGGTTAAAGCATCTGCCTGCAATGCAGGAGACCTGGGTTTGATCCCTGGGTTGGGAAGATCCTCTGGAGAAGGAAATGGCTACCCACTGGCTACCCACTCCAGTACTTTTGCCTGGAGAATCCCATGGACGGAGGAGCCTGGTAGGATACAGTCCATGGGGTCACAAAGAGTCAGACACTGAGCGACTTCACTTTCACTTAACTGTATATACTGTATATAATTTTATTTACCAATTATACCTCAGTAAAGCTTGGGGAAAAGGTCTGCTTGGCAAGTAGTCTCTGCTGAGCAAAGAACAGGTAAAAATAATAAGCTACTTATAGTTCTTGGAAGAAAAGATATTTGTTCCAAACAGCTTTTAGTAGTTACTAAAGATTATGGCATATGCTAAGAAAATCATGATAGAGGGGGAAATCATGTTTTTAACTTGAATCTAAAGAATATTAATAGAAAATATTACATATTGAAAATGTCTTTTTAAAATACAGAGAGGCCATTTCCATCGCTTTCATTGATTCTAAACCATTACCTGCTCTTAGAGAAGGATTTCTGTTGCGGGTTCAATATATCATTGGTGCCCAAATGTCAAGGGTTAAGAGATGTTCAGTGAAATGTGGTTAGTGAAATGTCATGTGGCAGAATGCCGATCATGAAGTGCTGCAAAATGAGGGGTCATGGCAACCTGTGGTGTGAAAGAAAATGTCAGTAATGGAACAGAACAGTAAATAACACTCTCCTGCTTGTTATCTAAATGGACACTTGGCAATTCATTTCATTTTCACTTGATCACTTTGCTTCCCCTGTCTTCATAATCTATGCACGTATGTGTCCCATTTTTTTATTGATCTCTGTCTCCCTCCCCCAAATATGTTTTAAGCAGACACTGTTTAAAAGTTTTAAAAAATAAACAAAAATGATATAAAATAGAAAATCCCATAGAAATCCATGGTGGCTATTATTTCTCACAATATATTCTGTTAAAATAGAGTGAGCTTAAGATATTGATAGAAATGAGACTGTGGGTCAGTTAGATTTTGGAAAACTATTCATGGTTGTTCAACCTCACAGTCCTATTAAGAGAGAGGCAACATGATCTCTGCTTTTCTGTTCTCTATGGTCTTTAGTCAATTTTTTTCATGTTCTGTAGCACACTTGATCGTATCTGTGAGACTTTATGGTGTCTGCCACTACAGAATTATGCTATTCACAAATATTGTGGCCAAAACATATCCAGTGTGCCAGGAATCATGCCAGTTTGTGTAGAGAGTATAGGAGCTTTGGAAATAATACTTTGAAGGGTAGGATAGACTGTTACTTTGGTTACCAGCCAATTAAATATCCTCCTCATCCTTGGGTAGTATACCCTCTAAATCTGGACTGGCTTTAATTAGTAAAATGTAGTAGGAGTAACATTGTGCCAGCTCTTAGCTGAGGCCTTAGGAAACCCCAGAAACTTTCTTTTGCACTTTGCACTTTAGCATTTTAGGAGGAGCCAGTTGCCGTGTTAAGAAGCCCTGCTGCCTTGAGAACCCTGTGCCCTGAGACAGGTCAAGCTGATCCTGTGAAGAGGACACAAAGTTGAGAGATGAGGTGTCCAGTCAAGAGTAAGAACAGAGGCCCCAGCATATGACCCGAGTGGAACTGATGTAGCCGCCGCCCCCCCATCACTTGATCTGTACCACCTGGTCCCATGTACTGCAAAGATGCACTGAGCCATTCCCACCACCCTCTATCCAAATTCCTGTCCTACAGAATCTTGAGCAAATAAACTTTCCTTGTGGCTCAGATGGTAAAGAATCTGCCTGCAATGCAGAGCTTGATCCTTAGGTCAAGAAGATCCCCCAGAGAAGGAAATGGCAACCCACTCCAGTTTCCTTGCCTGGAGAATTCCATGGACAAGAGTAGTCTGGCGGGCTACAGTCCATAGGGTCACAAACAGCAACTAATGCTAACTTAAGCCACTAAGTTAATAATTATACCAGAACAATATATAATTAGAATTGAGGAAGAGGGGCAGCCACAGGAAAAGTCAGGAAAAGATGAAGACTCTGGTATCCTAACAATGTTCTTGAGGAAAATCGAAAGAGCATTATTGTACACGTCCAAACACACTCTGCCATAGTGCACTCAGACTAATCATATACCATTCCTGCAGGTATTCTTTTAACAATTGAAATCAGATAATATGGTCTCAGCAAACAACAAAGGGACATATACTTTTTAGCTTTGGGAGATAGACGTCCTGTCTGAGTGGCAGGGAATAGATAATTCCTTCCACTTATTACTTTTAATAGAAGGGTCATGAAAAAATAGAATTTGTTTAGTTTTGCATTTATCTATTTTGCATTGGTAAATAAAATTCTGATACAGAACTGCGAATGTCTTGTTCAAGGCCCAGTATTATATATTCTGTCTTAAAAGTAAAATACATGCCTTGGTCACTATCAATAATATCTGGAACCCTGAAGAGAACAAGGAGCCTCTTGGTGAGGACTTGGACTGTACTGGAGGATTTATGGAGGTATGTGTGACCTTGATTTATGTCTTGAATACCTGTGAGGCAAGAAATGATTCGAATTCTTTACCCCTAAGTGGCCAACAATGGATAAGGCACTGTTGTTGCTGCCACTGGGTAGATCAGACGGCAGGACCATTTGCAGTGGCTCAAGAGACTAATACTGTGCAGATAGAGCTGACTGCTGGCCAAGCACCCAGTGCTACAAGGCCTGACATCCGGTGCTTCAAGGCCTGACATCCGGTGCTTCAAGGCCCGACATCCGGTGCTACAAGGCCCGACATCCGGTGCTTCAGTGCATGACGTCTACCCATTGTGTTGTCCTCATGCCCTGTCCTTCAACAGGGTAAAAGGATGAAAAGCAACTAAAAGGATGGAAAAGGTAAAAGGATGGAAAGCAGCTGCTTTCCAGTGAGCTCCATCATTAGTGATGATTGTGTGTGTGCGTGCTCAGTCGCTCAGTCGCGTCCAACTCTTTGTGACCCCATGGACTGTAGCTCACCAGGCTTTTCTGTCCATGGAATTTAATCAGGCAAGAATACTGGAGTGGGTTGCCATTTCATTCTCCAGGAGATCTTCCCAACCCAGGGGTCTAACCCGTGTCTCCTGTGTCTCCCACATTGGCAGGCAGATTCTTTACCACGGAGCTACCTGGGAAGCCCAGTGATGATGATAAAATCATCCATAAAGTTTACAAACTCCCTTTGCTGTTCATTGAGTTGATCCAAAGGGGCTCAGATAGCCAGAGGAATGTGGAGAGAAGGTACTGTCTCAAGACCTCTGAGATGCAGAGAAAGACTAATGACAGGGGAGGACAACCACTCCGGATGGCAGGATAAGTCAGAGGGCCAGATTTGACTCTGTCCCAGAAGAGGAAGTCTCAGGAGTCATGCTGGGCTTGAGAGTTACTGCTTCCATGACCCAACACAAGTTAGGTGGATAGGTATGGAGATCAGGTCACATGACCAGTGTGTATTCAGATATCGCTACTATAATGGCATATATATATAGCATGGGATGAAGAAGGGCAGTGTTTTGCATCCAAAGCCTATGGACAACTTATAACCATTATAGGTGGTCCAGAAATGCCAAAAGACGTGAGAGGAAGTTACTAAGCCCTCTGCAATGAACAACTCTCTGAGACTTAGACGAGAGTATCTGCTGTGTTCCAGCTGGGATAGATTCTGGAGCTTTCTATTGAAATCTACAATAATAAAATATTTACAAGTTGCTATTTATATTAAGCCAATAATGGCAATAATACTGGGTATGGAAACTTTAATGCATGAGACCAAGGCCTCAAGTTTGTGGTAACCTACTATGTGACACCATTCATTCTTTACAAGAGGAGGCCAAATTAGACCACGAAATGGAGAAGCCGTGGGAATAATCCCTCTTCCCTTTATAATGTGGATCAATCCTTGAAGTCCCTGGTTCTGGGTTACCTTGAACTATATTAACTATTTTAAATAGAGGGAGGGTCCTTGTAGTTCCATTTGTCAAATTAATCTGTGAGTGCAAAGACAATTTTAACTTACTGTTCATTAACTTAGGGTGTTTATGCTCATTATAGAATTTTTTGGGGTAATAGGTGCCATGAATATGGGGAATTTCGGCAAGGCAGTAGTTCTAATGGCTGAAATGATGCACATGTCCTCTACTTTATGTTTAATAACTTCTCTAAGATCATGGGGGGTTTATCTGTTTCACTTTAGGGATATTTCCCAGTAAGTTGAGCCCCGATATAATTATTGACCGTGAACTTTTGCCAGTTGGTGCGTTTCAGCAGATGTTGAAGTTAAGTGAGGCACAGAACCCAATCAACACCCATTTTTTTTGTTTTTTATGCTCTGTAAATTATTTTAGTAACTTCTGAATTTCTTGTTGGATCAAATTATTAACCTCGTTTTTATTCAGTTTTTATGTTTCCTCCCTTTGAATCCAAGTTTCTTGCTCTGTGTGTGTTTGCTGGGTTCCTGTCTATCTTGGTCATATTTATAAGCTCCTTTCTCCAGAGAGCCTCTAATCAATATCATCAAGATTAAGGACCTCTGCTCTGGCAATGCTTGAATTAATCCTTGACTGTACTACAGAAACACCGTGGTTATTTTTCCCTGTACCTCTGATGATAAGTATCTCTTTTGGCAACAGAGACAGAAGTCCAACAGGAGCAGCACCAGCCAAGGCATTTGGTAGTATCCTAGTGAACCGCCTACCTTTAGGAGTGTGGAATTCTGCAATTCAAATTTTCAAATGATGCCTGCTATTCAGATGGTGGCTGTTCTTCATCTGGGTGTAATCTTTGCCTTGAATGTTCTACAGAATGGGACATACACCTGGATGAAACAAACCAGGTCATAGCTGGTCATTCTCTGAATCTAGGGTCAGTCAGGGCTTATGCTAGAACTGAGATACATGATTTAATCTAAGGCACACAGATGGCTTAGGGCTTATGAGATACATGACCTGGGGCTGCTTTAATGAGGGACTGGATCCCATACTTCTTTTCCTGAAAGCCAATTAATTATTGAAACTTCTGACTTAGGCTTGCTAAATCTATAATGGAAGTTCAGTAGAACTCAACTAATATAGCCCAAAGCAACACTGCTCAAAGTGCCTGCCTACTATCCAAGAATCAAAGGAAAAAGAAGGAAGACCCCTTCCTGCTACTCTGCCCAAGTGATGGTGATCATTGTTTTTGCACTCCACTCTCAGAGCCAACTGCGGTCATTCTGCAGAGACGGGGCCATTTGGCATTTGCGTGCTCAGTCGTGTCTGACTCTTTGCAATCCCATGGACTGTACATCGGGCTCCTCTGTCCATGGGATTCTCCAGGCAGGAACACTGTTGTAGGTTGCCATTTCCTCCCACAGGAGATCTTCCTGACTCAGGGATCCAACCAACGTTTCCTGCATTGGCAGGCCGATTCTTTACCACTGAGCCACCCGGGAAGCCCTGACAGGAACCGTACATAGTCACAGAACGGGCTCCCACCAAAATTTGATTTTCGTATCAAGTTTGAAGACTCCAGGCACACATCAGGAGGATATGAGGTTTGTTATTTGTAGAATGCAACTTTTTGGGAAGAGGATAGCAGGCTTCCCAAGTAGGTCCAAAAATAGCATGAAAGAACGAAGAAAAGAAACTACTCCTGGGTTTTAATGACGATTAAAGGATGGCATGAAGGGGCTTTTGTGGTTTGAACCTTCTTCCAAAGGAGGGGGTATCTAGGCTCTCTTGTTAGCTTACTGAGGTGTGAGGCAGGAACACAAGAGAAATGGTGGGTTGTAAAAGTTCTCAGCAGTTAAACATCAAAATTGACTCCATTATGGAGGGATTTTCTGGATGCAGCTGTTCATAATAGAGCAAATTGCCAAGGAAAGTATCCGCTTAGGGGAGTTTAGGTCACACGCTATGGAAGATACTGGGGTGTATTGTTGGACTGCCTCAGAGGCCAATCGGGCATCTGTAATGTCTTCTGAAGGGAAACAGGAGGTTGAAAGCACAGCTTTACATGGCAACTCACCCTGGAAGGCAAGACTTTCTTTTTATATTGTGGACTTTTAACAAGCCAACTTCTAAAGATAATAACTTACATAATCAACCTTTACCACCGTACTTCTTATTTCATATGAGAAGCATACGTGGTACCTAGTTCAGTGCCGGTCACAGAGTCCAGTCCATGGCGCAGGGTACTGTGCAAACTGTGGCTAAATGAATATATGAATTTTATGGAGTTTGGGGCTTTAAAGACCACTTTCTCATAGTTTATCTCATTTGGTATCTAAAAATCTTCTCTGAGAAAGACACTTAGCTACATTTTATAGGCAAGCAAAACAAAGTTTTTAGGATATAATGCTGCTGTTAAGTCACTTCAGTCGTGTCCAACTCTTTGCGACCCCATAGACAGCAGCCCACCAGGCTCCCCCGTCCCTGAGATTCTCCAGGCAAGGACACTGGAGGGGGTTGCCATTTCCTTCTCCAATGCATGAAAGTGAAAAGTGAAAGTGAAGTTGCTCAGTCGTGTCCAACTCTTAGAGACCTCGTGGACCTACCAGGCTCCTCCGTCCATGGGATTTTCCCAGGCAAGAGTACTGGAGTGGGGTGCCATTGTCTTCTCCGGGAGGATATAATACTTTTGCTTAAATTTAAGCAGCAGAAGAGTCAGGGTTCAGGCTTACTTATTTCAAAAAGCTTGTGTGTTTCTTACCAAACTGCATGATCCCTGCTAGGGTTAGAGGTACCAGATCTCTATTTGGAGATAAATGAGATTACCTCTTAGAGCACTTTCTGGTAGTTGTTTTTTTTTTTTTTTTCATTTTAAAAGTGAAAAACTCTCCTTCAACACTCTGCTTTATAGTTTAAAAGCTGTTATTTTCAATGACTGGTAAAAACAAAACAAAAACTTAGATGTATCTAATGATGCTTAATTCCACTTATTCACAAACTATTGTTCAAACACTTTACGTCTGAAGTAGTTCTCATTTCTTCCAGTAACACAACCTAAATGTCCAGATTTGGGTCTTCTAAATTATTCATTTATTACGCTTGAAATATTTTGAATGTTTTGAAGATGCAAAGGAAAGAGAAACTATCAGGTCTCTCTCCAAAGTAGTACTTCATGTTCTCTTAAATCACTGTAAAATTGTGTCCAGGAGATGGGTTTTAATTGGCTATAATCCTAAGTGGAATTTGTTTAAAGGTCCTTATCACTCTGATTACTCAATCTGTAATCAACCTTCAAGTTCAAAAGCTATTGAATTATGTTCCTGAAATGGGTGGGTCACATGAAAAGGCTCACAACACTGAAAATATGTTTTTAACGAACAATGCTTACCATAAGTGTTAGAAAGCTGAGTTATACATTCTTGCCAATTTAGTTCTCTCAAGGGGACCATTTTTAGAACAATGAAGTATAAAGTTCCATCTACGCTTTGATTCCTGAAACATCTAATAATTAAATCTCTGCCATTGTTATTTCATCTATTAATATCCTAGATATTTCAAATAACATTCCCAGGTGTCCTGAAAACATTCCTTTCTTGGATGGAAAACCCTATCACTAACCAAACTTGCACCTCTTGGCATCTCTTCTTCACCAAAGCTCATGCAAGTGCAGATCTAGCTGAACCCTAAGGTAAAAATTGCTTAGATTCTCATCCTGAAGGCTTGCAAAATGTCTAGGTGATAAACCTCCAAATATATATTTAACTTCAAATAAATATGATTTACCTATTACAAAGGCATTTTGGTTCTGGGTCTTTGTTTCTGTGTGGGCTTTTCTTTAGTTGTGGTGCTTAGGCTTCTCATTGTGGTACTTCTCTTGTTGTGGAACATGGTTGGTCTCAGCATGGGCTTCAGTGGTCGTGGCTCCTGGGCTCTAGAGCACAGGCTCAATTGTTGCAGCTCATGGGCTTAGTTGTTGCACTGCATTTGAGATCCTCCCAGATCAGGGATCAAACTTGTGTCTCCTGCACTGGCAGGCAGATTCCTTACCACTGAGCCACCAGGGAAGTCCTCAGAGGCGTTTTGTTTTTGTTAATTGTATTTCTGTTAATTCCTAAAAGGTACAATTCTGAAATCTAAAGAGATGTAATAACTACTACCTGTGAACTCCTCTATTCAGTTCAGTTCAATCTCTCAGTCATGTCCGACTCTTTGTGACCCCATGGACTACTGCACGCCAGACCTCCCTGTCTATCACCAACTGTCGGAATTTACTCAAACTCAGGTCTATTGCAGATTCTTTACCATCTGAGCCGCCCTGGTGGCTCAGAGGTTAAAGTGTCTGCCTGCAATGCAGGAGACCTGGGTTCGATCCCTGGGTCGGGAAGATCCCCTGGAGAAGAAAATGGCAACCCACTCCAGTATCTGCCTGC
Source organism: Bos indicus x Bos taurus (assembly GCF_003369695.1). Lineage (NCBI taxonomy): Eukaryota > Metazoa > Chordata > Mammalia > Artiodactyla > Bovidae > Bos > Bos indicus x Bos taurus. The sequence goes on along the minus strand of NC_040079.1, from coordinate 108,638,592 downwards.
AATGCAGGAGACCTGGGTTCGATCCCTGGGTCGGGAAGATCCCCTGGAGAAGAAAATGGCAACCCACTCCAGTATTCTTGCCTGGAGAATCCCATGGACAGAGGAGCCTGGTGGGCTACAGTCCATGTGGTCACAAAGAGTCGGACATGACTGAGCTACTTCACTTTCTTTTTTCATGTCCATTGAGTAGGTGATACCATCCAACCATCTCATATTCTGTCATCCCCTTCTCCTCCTGCCTTCAATCTTTCCCAGCATCAGAGCCTTTTCAAATGAGTCAGTTCTTTGCATCAAGTGGCCAAAGTATTGGAGTTTCATCTTCAGCATCAGTCCTTTCCATGAATATTCAAGACTGATCTCTTTTAGGATGGACTGGTTGGATCTCCTTGCAGTCCAAGGGACTCTCAAGAGTCTTCTCCAACACCACAGTTCAAAAGCATCAATTCTTCAGCACTCAGCTTTCTTTATAGTCCAGCTCTCACATCCATACATGACTACTGGAAAAACCATAGCTTTGACATAGATAGACCTTTGTTGTCAAAGTAATGTTTCTGCTTTTTAATATGCTGTCTAGGTTTGTCATAGCTTTTCTTCCAAGGAGCAAGCGTCTTTTAATTTCATGCCTGCAGTCACCATCTGCAGTGATTTTGGAGCCCAAGAAAATAGTCTGTCATTGTTTCCACTGTTTCGCCATCTATTTGCCATGAAGTGATGGGACCAGATGTATGATCTTAGTTTTCTGAATGTTGAGTTTTAAGTCAACTTTTTCACTCTCCTCTTTCACTTTCATCAAGAGGCTCTTTAGTTCTTCTTCACTTTCTGCCATAAGGGTGGTGTCATCTGCATATCTGAGGTTACTGGTATTTCTCCCTCCCGGCAATCTTGATTCCAGCTTGTGCTTCCTCCAGCCCAGCATTTCTCGTGATGTACTCCGCATGTAAGTGAAATAAGTAGGGTGACAATATGCAGCCTTGACGTACTCCTTTTCCTATTTGGAACCAGTCTGTTGTTCCATGTCCAGTTCTAACTGTTGCTCTCTGAACTGCATACAAATTTCTCAAGAGGCAGGTCAGGTGGCCTGGTATTCCCATCTCTTTCAGAGTTTTCCACAGTTTGTTGTGATCCACACAATCAAAGGCTTTGGCATAGTCAATAAAGCAAAAATAGATGTTTTTCTGGAACTCTCTTGCTTTTTTGATGATCCAGCGGATGTTGGCATTTTGCTATCTGGTTCCTCTGCCTTTTCTAAATCCAGCTTGAACATCAGGAAGTTCACAGTTCACGTACTGTTGAAGCCTGGCTTGGAGAATTTTGAGTATTACTTTACCAGAGTGTGAAATGAGTGCAATTGTGCGGTAGTTTGAGCATTCTTTGACATTGCCTTCTTATGTGATAACAAACACAGTACATTCCCTCTACTTAGCTTGTGTGCACTAGGGTTGGTAGGGAGGGGTAGTAGGGGTTACTGGATAGTGGAAGTTGTTATAATTTTCATAGTACTTACCATACTTTATTATGACAATTTTTTTTTTTTTTCTTTCCCGTGCGTGGTGAGTACACCATGGCTCCAAAGCTGCGGACGGAGGCGGGGCTGGGCGCCGACTGCGGGGTGCTGACTCACACAGCCGTCCAGGAGCCCCTGGCTTCAGGGGCCGCCCCCAGCACGCTGGGACCGCGCTCCCCTCCCTGGCCCCGCCCCTATTATGACAATTTAACTCACTGTCTTCTCAACAAAATAGTAAGATTCATGAATATGCTTTCATTCTTTCACTACTCAGACACTTATGTGACATATGCTCAATTGTATCTGACTCTTTGCAACCTCATGAATTGTAGTCTGCCAGGCTCCTCTGTTTCTAAGATTCTCCAGGCAAGAATACTGGAGTGGGTAGCCATTTCCTTCTCCAGGGGATCTTCCTGAGCCCGGGACTGAACCTGTATCTCCTGGGTCTCCTGCATTGCAGAAGGGTTCTTTACCTGCTAAGCTATCAGGGTGACCTCGATTGAGCACAATTCCTTGTCTTCTCAACAAAATAATAGGATTCATGACTACACTTTGGTTCTTTCAATACTACCACTGGACTTTGCATATAGCAGACATTTGGTTAATGTTCCTTGAACTAAATATTTAATTATGTTCCCTCTATTTTTCCTTCTGTTTGAAAGCTTTGAGCAATTGAAAATATGTGGAAATATATGGGGAGATATATTTCCTGTATCAGTTCTCTCCATTTTAAGGAGGACAGGTTTGTGTAATGGTAAATTCTACTGTGAATTTTAGATCCATGTGTTGCTGTTTTTGTCTTGTTTAATAAGGTTTCAAAGGGAAAAAATATTTTTAGATTCACAATAGCAATACTGCCATTGCATCCTGTTTCAACAAGAGTTATGGTAAGTGCTTTTATTTAATGTGACTAATTAGCCCTCTAATAACTCTGGAGAAAATGACAAGGCACTCCAGTACTTGGAAAATTCCATGAACAGAGGAGCCTGGCAGGCTACAGTCCATGGGGCTGTAAAAATTCAGACGTGACTGAGCAACTGAGTACAGCATTCTAAATTAATGGTTAAATTATTTCTATCCTTCCTGTTCTGTGGAATGCTACTTTGGGAAATGAAATGAAGAGTCTTTGGTAGGAGTGATAAACATGGGCCACACATGACTCTGCTAGTGTTAGGACAGCTGCGTCATAAGCCTGTCTCTTCTCAGGGGCTTAGAACTTCTCTCTAGAAATAAATCAGAAATCTTTATTCTCAAATGATGCTTAAGGCACTTTTGTAAAACCCGTTATGACCTGCAAGTTGGTTCTGTGTTCACCCAAGAAGCAGGAGTTTAGTTGAAATCACCCAGGGACTGTGATAAGTTCCTGTCGTTTGTGTGTGTGTGTGTGTGTGTGTTAGTCACTCAGAGTCGTGTCTGACTCTTTGTGACCCAATGGACTGTAGCCTGCCTGGTTCTTCTGTCCGTGGAATTCTCCAGGCAAGAATACTGGAGTGGGTTGCCATTCCCTTCTCTATCCTGTCATTGTGGGTATCCTCAGCCCTAGCCTCTGTGGACTGAACAGTTTCAGCCCCTGAATCAACCAAGAACACCCTGGTTTCTTACATAACCCAAAGCATCCCCATGGTTAGCAGGAGCATGCATCTCTGCATAGGTAGAAATGGAACATGATTTTTTTCTGTTTTCAAATTCCTTGATAAACAGGACTTGCTCACACTTTTATCTTCTCCCACTTGGAGTTAATTTACAGTTGACCCTTGAACAGCGTGGGTTTGAAATGTGCAGTTCACTTATACACACATTTTTTTCAGTAATAAATACTGCAGTGCTGCAAGGTCAGAGCTGGTTAAGTTTATGGCTGTGGGACTGCAGGTATGGAGGAGCCACGCATGGAGAGAACTGACTCTAGGTTGCACTTGGGGTTTGACTGCACTGAAGGTAGCCTCCCTAACCCCCACAGTGTTCAAGGGTCAACTAACTGTATTAGCCTTCTAAGAGGATTCCTTGCTGCCATTCTCAGCTCTACCCTCCTAAATATTTGGATCACTAAGTATTAATAATAAACGGGAGAATGTCATTCTCAAGCTTTCAACATTACCAAGGTAACTCATTTCCTATAGAGTAAATTTAAATCTGTGTTAATAATAAATTGAAGCATTCTATGGTTTCATTCCACCTGACCATTTATCACCTACCACTCTAATCCTAAAAATGCCAAAATACTTCTAGTAAGCTTACAGAAATTTCACAGTTCAATGAGCACTGCCCTGTATGCACTTCCTACCTTGTTTCACCTAGCTTTCTGTCCTTCCTGTAAGCTTACAGAAATTTCACAGTTCAATGAGCACTGCCCTGTATGCACTTGCTACCTTGTTTCACCTAGCTTTCTGTCCTTCCTGTCTGCCATTTTATTTCCTTCGGGTAGGGAAAAGTACAGGTGGGAACCATTCCACTGAAAGATTTTCCTGACAACTGGAACATACTTCTAATTTGTCAACCAAAATGTTTTTATTGTATGCCCATTATATCCTAACTGATCCCGGTACTATATTGGCTTGGCCAAAAAGTTCCTTTGAGTTTTTCAGTAAGATTTCAGGATAAACCTGAACTTTTTGGCCAATGCAATACTATAATTTAAAAAAATCTCTGCGACTGTCTCCTAGAAGTTCTTCAAGGACGTGAGTCGTCTCTAACGTGCCTTTAGCTTCTCCAGCACTAGTGTTAAGTGGTACATAATAGAGGCTAAGTAATTATCACTTAAACTGAATTGAACCAGCTGTTAAAAGGGGAATCCGAAGCTATCTTCCTCAGCACCATATTTTAGGAGGACAAAGCTAATACTTGTGATTCAGCAATGGCTTTCTTAAGGGAGAAAGAAAGACCAAAATCAACTATTTGTTGCTTAATTATTTTTTAAAAAACTCAAAGCCAATCTTTGACACAATCAGTTGAAATCAGCTCTAATATAAATTTGTACACAACGTTATGAAAGGGATTTTTAGTTGAACCTGAATAACTTATATTAACTTTTAATTAGAATAAAATTTAGGAGCACCAGTTCTTATCACAGGTAATTTTCATTAGCTGAGTAGTAAAAAATTAATTTGTCTTCCATGTCCTCTTTTTGCAGTATTTAGCAAAGGTAGATGACATAAGTTCAATAAGCCTCAAAATTATATCTTTCTTCCAGTTTTATAGATAATAATATTTATGATGGATTCTTTTGAACAATGCAAATCAGAATAAACCAGAGGTAGAATAAAATTGATTATATTACTAGGCCACAGTGGAGCTAGGAGGACAAAGTTAGGGGAGATGTATCAGAAACAAATTTTATCCAGAGTCCTGATGAACTACTCACACATCTAAAAGCTCCTTGGACCACTTTTTTAAAAAAACTGCTTAAATGTGTGTGTGTATTAAAGTATAAGAAAGGAACATAAATTATGACTGCTTAATGAAATAATGGTTGCCAGGTGGCTCAATGTAAAGAATCACCTGGGATTCTTTACATATAGGAGACAAAAGTTCAATTCAATCTCTGGGTCAGGAAGGTCCCCTGGAGGAGGACATGGCCACCCACTCCAGTATTCACGCCTGGAGAATCCTATGGACAGAGGAGCCAGGTGGGCTACAGTTCATGGGGTCTCAAAGAGTTGGACATGACTTAGCAATTAAACAATGACAGTGAAACAAGACCTATACAATAGTGAAAAAATTCCCAGTTTTTAGTTAGTGAAAGCTCAGCCTTCTTGTCCTGGGGAAACACGTGGAACTTGAGCAAATATTTCCTACCGGGTCCCTTTGCTGACTCAGAAGCAAGGTGAGCAAATACCAGTACTTTGCTTATTTGTGTCGAAACCCACCCATCCTCATTTTTAGTTGTAAATTCTTTCCAGTGTCTAGCATATAGTTAAATATTATTCTTAGCTTCTAGTGTGATTGCATAGGTTTTATTTTTATAGATATTAACATGAAGTTGGAAGGCAGGTTCATTTTAACTTGAAAGTTTTTTGAATGTCTGTGAAATAGTTGTTCCCCAAACACAGCAGCTTGATTACTCTCCTCAACTCTATAGGCATTTTATACAGCTATTGAATTCAAGCATCTTCTCACTTGAAAAGTGCTACAGAAATCAGATTATGTTATTTGACAACATTGTATTTCCCATACCGTAGACATTTTATATTACAAGAATATTTCTTCAACCATGACACAGAAACAGTAATGCACACCAAGTATTCCATTTGTTTCTCAATATTTCCCTGTGCAAAGTCACTCAGTTGTGTCCAACTCTTTGTGACTCTATGGACCGTAGCCCGCCAGGCTCCTCTGTCCATGGGATTCTCCAGGCCAGAATACTGGAGCAGGTTGCCATGCCCTTCTCCAGGGGATCTTCCTGACCCAGGGACTGAACCCAGGTCTCCCACACTGCAGGCAGATTCTTTTCTGCCTGAGCCACCGGGGAGCCCGTTCTTCTGTCAGGGTATCTGAAAAGACATTGAGTTTATGGATGTTGTAGTTGTTCAGTCACTAAGTGATGTCTGCCTCTTTGCCACTCCATGGACTGCAGCATGACAAGCTTCCCTGTCCCTCACTATCTCCCTGAGTTTGCCCAAGTTCATGTTCATTGAGTCAGTGATATGGAGCCCAGATCATTCTAGATTCCTCACTGGGTCAGATCCCTCTGGAACAGAGCCCCTTGCCCTTCCATATAAAATATGTATAACAAGCAATTCATAAACTGTTGCTGAACTTATCTAATATTTTAGAACTGTTTTTGTTTTGTTCTGTTTTGTTTTGCTGCAGCATAATCTAGTCTGCCCCCACATAACATGGTATAATAACAAAAATAACTAATCAATTAGTTAATTTATCCAACATATAGTGGGCATCAGGTTTCCCTGGTAGCTCAGCTGGTAAAGATCCACCTGCCATGCAAGAGACCCCGGTTCAATTCCTGGATTGGGAAGATGCCCTGGAGAAGGGATAGGCTACAAACTCCAGTATTCATGGGCTTCCCTGGTGGCTCAGATGGTAAAGAATCTGCCTGCAATGTGGGAGACCTGGGTTTGATCCCCAGATTGGGAAGATCCTCTGGAGGAGGGCATGGCAACCCACTCCAGTATTCTTGCCTGGAGACTTGCCTTGGACAGAAGAGCCTGGCAGGCTACAGTCCATGGGCTCACAAAGAGTCAGACATGACTGAGCGACTAGGCACAGCACAGCACATAGTGGGCACCTACTAAAGCCAAGTACTCTTATAAAACACTAGAGTTAGGATGTTGCAAAAAGACACAGTCTGTGTCCTCAGCGAGCTTATGGTCTAATGAGAAAAATGGACAAATAAACCTGCAATAAGGAACATCTAGCAAACACACAACCTAACCTGCAGCTATCCCAGACACTTGGCATTAAAATATGAATAAGGAATTTTCATTGTAATACAGTGTAATTCAGCTTAATTTACTGTAGTAATAGATTTATTAGAATTAGATTTAGTAATTAGTAATAGATTTATTATAATATAATAAGTATTCCGAAAAAGTCTATGCAAAGTATTTGGATGGTAAAGATAAAGAAGCAATTCATTATCTTGAGAAGTCATGGAAAACTTCTCAGAGGAGGTGACATTTGTTTGGATCTTTGAAAAGTGAGTTAAACTTCTCCTGTTGGAAAGTTGATGCAGTAGTTATTAGCACTGCTCAACAAAAATACCTGAGTTTCTTCCTTCCCTGGTAGGACTGTATTTTCTCATCCCTTTTCAATTTAGGAATAATCACGTGCTGCTTCTTTTTTTTTTTCTTTTTGGTCAATGAAGTTTTAGTAGAATAAATGACTGACACTTCAAACATAAAATGTAAGAGCCAGTGCACTATTCACCATGATTCTTTCTCACCTCTGCTATAATCATGGAAGCACACTTTGAGATGAAGTTTCCACCACTCTTGGTGTCAGAGAGCCTATGATGAGATGGGCCTCACCTATCCATGTTGCAGGAGTAAAAATGTAAATTTCTAGTGTTTTAAAACACTGACATGCGAGGGATCATTTGTTACTGCAACAGAACCTCACTAATTCTGACTGATATAATATATTTCAGACTGAGAAAATAGCCAGTGCAGAAAGACCTCTGAAAGATCATTGTGCATTCCTGAAACAGTGAATTCAGTGGGGCTTAAGTTCAAAGTATGTGGGTGAAAAAAGGGAGAAAAATGATGAGGTTAGAGAGGATAAGGTATGAACAGTCTTCGATTGCTGAGTTAAAGGTTTTCTACTTTCCTCTTGAGGCAAGAAAAATAGTTCTGGGAAAAAAAAATAACATAGATCGGGGCATGAATACATGTCTACCTTTGTTCATGTACTGAGAAGAATCCTTTTTTAAAAGGTCCTTAGAGAAAGAATTTAAATGATCAATTATCCTGTTGAGGCAATTATTAGCTATGTTGATGAAGTCACACTGACAACTTTTTATTTTTTATTATCCAAAGCAGGATGTTGTCAAAGCCTTGAATCTATTGTCTGTCATTGCCACCATATCTTGTTTGGAAAATGTTAATAACGACTAAAAAGTAAAACTGAAGATTTTTTTTTTTCACGTTTGTTTGAGAGATGGAGTAACATGCTGATTGTCTGTGGCAGTGGGGAAATGAAACTGTCACATCAATTACAAAAGCTGCTAAGCCAGTAGGAGACGCATTGATTCTCGGTGAGTTCAGATCTGTAATTTCAGATACCTTTGTCATCTTACTGAATGGAAAACTTTGAAAAGAAAATCACTTCTTCCATTCACAACAATGTTTGTCATTGGTGTCTTTGAAAGGAACTGATAAAATGGAAATTTATTTTTGAAATGCCCTCAGTTGTTGTTAACTTTTATTTCTAATTTGATTTTCATTTTCCTTTTCTTTGAGATATCAGTTTATCAGGTCACTAGATTTTTGGGCAGGAATCAGTATGGCCACAGTAGTTTGCAAGTTTATTCCAATATGTAGCTAAATAAGAGTAATTTGGAACCGTGCATGGTAATATCTCAACAACAACAAAAAAGCATTTATTTCTATTAACTGTTTAAATTTTAGGCATATTTTGTTTCTTCCCTTCTGCTGCCTCTACTAAGGCTATCTAATTTCCTCATGAAGTAGAAATCGGGATATTTAGAAATCTTGGAAAGTCTTTGCTCTCTAAGGACCAGATCAAACTGTTCCAGTTAGGCCAAGGGGATTCTGGAAAGTACCAGGAGGGGTGGCTGGTGGGGAGGACAGAAAGAAGAAACAGATACTTAACTGCAGAAGGCAACTGACAGCTCTTGTTTATCATGTATCTAGATGTGTCCTGCCTGTACATTTTTATCTCCCCAGCAACTCCCCCTTCTGCCACTAATAACCAGGTTTCAAGGGTTGGGATGACAATCTGAAGTGTTAAGGTGTTACAGACTTGTTGTTTAGGGACCGTGTCAGAAAATGCCTGTGTGCTTATCTTTCCTCTTTCCTTTTCCTGAACACAAAAGAAAACTATTTGTGAGCCTCCCTTGAGGTGAGGTTGTGGCCACGTGACTGGATTCTGACTAATGGGCTGTAGGCAGAAATAATGTATTCATTTTGAAACCTGCTGTGAAAATATACTCTGTGCATGGCCACACTGTTTTCCTCTGTGCTTGTCATCAGTTCAGGTGAGTTCAGTTCAGTTGCTCAGTCGTGTCCAACTCTTTGCAACCCCATGAATCATAGCACACCAGGCCTCCCTGTCCATCACCAACTCCCGGAGTTCACTCAGACTCATGTCCATTGAGTCGGTGATGCCATCCAGCCATCTCCTCCTCTTGTCGTCCCCTTTTCCTCCTGCCCCCAATCCCTCCCAGCATCAGAGTTTTTTGCAATGAGTCAGCTCTTTGCATGAGGTGGCCAAAGTACTGGAGTTTCAGCCTTAGCATCATTCCTTCCAAGGGGCCATATTTTTGAGATGCTAGTATTATGAAATGGAAGAAGCCTAGATTCCTGACACATTTTTGAAGGCGAACTAACTAACTTTCAGCCAACAGTGATGTGAAGAAGAAACAAATTTTTATCATGCTGAGCCACTGATACTTGGTGGTTGTTTTTCACAGTAGTTGGCATTTCTTGTTCTAATATAGAATGATTTGGGGAATTAGAGAAAGTAACCTAATATGATCAAAGTTTAGGATAATCTGAAAGAAGCAAAGGAAAGCCCTGTAACTTGTATACCATATGGACCTTCTGGATTCAAAAATGACACAAAAAATATTAATACTTACACCTCATGGAGCTTACATAAACTCTAACCCCAGCATGCATTGAACCAATATTTAAGGTTGCTTTCCAGAAGATTTCAATCACATCACTTTTCATCTTAGCTTGGGAACAATGACAAACCTGACCATGTTTATTATATAGAGCAGTATAAAAATCCAACAAGTAAAAGAAAATGATATAACAAGTAAAGAATAAGTTATAACAAGCAAAAATTGTTATAACTCTGTAAAAAGAATGAGTTAAGGCGTGACTTTTCCTGATTTGTACTAAAGAGATATTTTGTAGAACTGATTTACTCAAGCAGTGAAATGAAGAAATCAGGTCTATTTTCAATTTCATTACAACCAAGTAGTGATTTTGCATCACTAAATGTAGATTCATTGAGATGAAAATGTTTTGTAGTGGTTCTGCTTTTCTGTTTCAAGAGAGATTTTCATGCATTCCCAACATGTCATGTATTTTCTCACCTAGAAAATCAATGTTTTAGCCTTTTGTGTATAACTTAGGTGCTTAAGAGCTCGACAGTTGATTTGAGTAGCATGATAGTTTCACACATTGATAATTTCAAGCCAGTGGTATTGGTTTATGTGTGCAGCCTTTTGATGAAGAGAGAAACAGCTTCCTCATAATGCTGTATTGGGCTTCACTTGTGTCTCAGATGGTAAAGAATCTGCCTGCAATGCAGGAGATCTAGGTTATATCCCTGGGTTGGAAGAGCCTCTGGAAAAGGGAATGGCAACCCACTCCAGTATTTGTGCCTGGAGAATTCCATGGACAGAGGAGCCTGGTGGGCCATATAGTACTTGGTGTCACAAAGGGTCAGACACGACTGAGCAACTAATTCTTTGATGAAGAGAGAAACAGCTTTCTCATAGTGCTATATTGGCTTGATAAGAATCCCATTAAGCTACTAAACATCACTTTTCTGATGTTTTTGCTTTTGTAAACTGTAATTAGAGTTTTAAAAATATCTTCCTTAAAAGCCAAGTTTTAGAACAGAGGCAAATGGTTAGTGATTCATTATTGAAAACTGTAGTGCTTTTGGCATTTTATTTCAAAAACTATTTCACATCTAGGCCACATGAAGGACATATTTTAAAAGCCATTAGCTACTTTCTTTAACTTTAAAAAAATCTTAAGTAGGCCTATTGGCTTATTGAGTCACTCTCTCAGATTGAAAATGGAGTTTTTACAATTAAGCTACCATACAAAGAAAGCTTATCCATTGTGCTTCATGCATCTCTCAGGCTTATGCACTTATAAGAAGAATTGTGTAATACAAAAAGCCCCAGTCTCGGAAACGAAAACCTGGGTATTCTTGCTTCCTGCTAATTTTGTGTGACCTTGGAAAGGTCTTTCAAAATATTAATTCACATTCAGATGGTGCTTGAAAAGCCTCAAAGCATCTTTTAATCTACCTCATCCTGTATGTGTACTAGTTAAAAATCACAATTTTAGTTTAATAAAAATTCATCTGAACCATCTGGTTTTAGAGGAGAGTTAGGTACTATCCTGGTTTATGTACAATGTGTTATCATGAAATTCTGTGATGGATATTGCTCCTAAGTTACAGTATCTGTCTCTGAACAGGATAATAATAGCCATAAAAATAATATATCACCTCTTTGTTAAGTTGGAAAATTCTTTCATTGAATTTTACTACATTTAATTGTTATTGTAAATAGGATAACGATGGCTAATTTCATATTTTCAGTTATTTTTATTATTTATGAATAACTTATTAAGCCAAGCTATGAAAGTCAAGCTTGTCACACAGAAATTGATGGTCATAAAGTCAACTCCTGAAAAGATTTGATTATCAGAGACATAAAATATGATTACAACCTTCCTTCCTAAAGTTAAATTTAAAAAATAAATCTAGAGAAATCCAGCTCAAAAGACTCAGATTTGATTGCTTGATGGTTTCTAGAATGTAAGTTACACAAGAATAGAGACTTTTGTGTCTCTTTAAATTTTTTACTGCTGTATCAGCAATCAATGCAAAAAAATAGAGGAAAACAATAGAATGGGGAAGACTAGTGATCTCTTCAATAAAATTAGAGATACCAAGGGAACATTTCCGGTAAAGATGGGCTCAATAAAGGACAGAAATGGTATGGACCTAAGAGAAGCAGAAGATATTAAGAAGAGGTGGCAAGAATACACAGAAGAACCGTACAAAAAAAAAAAGATCTTCACAACCCTGATAATCATGATGGTGTGATCACTCACCTAGAGCCAGACATCCTGGAATGTGAAGTCAAGTGGGCCTTAGGAAGCATCACTATGAACAAAGCTAGTGGAGGTGATGGTTTTCCAGTTGAACTATTTCAAATCCTAAAAGATGATGCTGTGAAAGTGCTGCACTCAATATCCCAGCAAATTTGGAATGCTCCACAGTGGCCACAGGACTGGAAAAAGTCAGTTTTCATTCCAATCCCAAAAAAAGGCAATGCCAAAGAATGCTCAAACTACCACACAATTACACTCATCTCACACGCTGGTAAAGTAATGGTCAAAATTCTCCAAGCCAGCTTCAGCAATATGTGAACCATGAACTTCCAGATGTTCAAGCTGGTTTTAGAAAAGGCAGAGGAACCAGAGATCTAATTACCAACACCTGTTGGATCATCAAAAATTCAAGAGAGTTTCAGAAAAACATCTACTTCTGCTTTATTGACTATGCCAAAGCCTTTGACTGTGTGGATCACAATAAACTATTGAAAATTCTGAAAGAGATGGGAATATCAGACCACCTGGCCTGCCTCTTGAGAAACCTGTATGTAGGTCAGGAAGCAACAGGTAGAACTGGACATGGAACAACAGACTGGTTCCAAATAGGAAAAGGAGTCTGTCAAGGTGTATATTGTCACCCTGCTTATTTAACTTCTATACAGAGTACATCATGAGAAACGCTGGGCTGGAGGAAGCACAAGCTGGAATCAAGATTGCTGGGAGAAATATCAATAACCTCAGATATGCAGATAACACCACCCTGATGGCAGAAAGTGAAGAGGAACTAAAGAATCTCTTGATGAAAGTGAAAGAGGAGAGTGAAAAAGTTGGCTTAAAGCTCAACATTCAGAAAACTAAGATCAAGTCTACAAACAATAAATGCTGGAGAGGGTGTGGAGAAAAGGGAACACTCTTGCACTGTTGATGGGGATGTGAATAGATACAGCCATTATGGAAGATGGTATGGAGACTCCTTTAAAAACTAGAAGTAAAACCACCATATGACCCAGCAATCCCACTCCTAGGCATATACCCTGAGGAAACCAAAATTGAAAAAGACCCATGTATCCCATTGTTCATCACAGCACTATTTACAATAACTAGAACATGGAAACAACTTAGATTTCCATCGACAAATAAAGGGATAAAGAAGTTGTGATACATATACACAATGAAATATTCAGTTCAGTTCAGTCGCTCAGTCATGTCCGACTCTTTGCGAGCCCATGAATTGCAGCATGCCAGGCCTCCCTGTCCATCACCAACTTCCAGAGTTCACTCAAACTCACATCCATCATCGGTGATGTGATCCAGCCATCTCATCCTCTGTCACCCCCTTTTCCTTCTGCCCCCAATCCCTCCCAGCATCAGAGTCTTTTCCAATGAGTCAATTCTTCGCATGAGGTGGCCCAAGTACTGGAGTTTCAGCTTTAGCATCATTCCTTCCAAAGAACACCCAGGACTGATCTCCTTTAGAATGGACTTGTTGGATCTCCTTGCAGTCCAAGGGACTCTCAAGAGTCTTCTCCAACACCACAGTTCAAAAGCATCAATTCTTTGGCACTCAGCTTTCTTTATAGTCCAACTCTCACATCCATACATGACCACTGGAAAAACCAAAGCCTTGACTAGACAGACCTTTGTTGGCAAAGTAGCATCTCTGCTTTTGAATATGCTGTGTAGGTTGGTCATAACTTTCCTTCCAAGGAGTAAGCGTCTTTTAATTTCATGGCTGCAGTCACCATCTGCAGTGATTTTGGAGCCCAAAAAAATAAAGTCTGACACTGTTTCCACTGTTTCCCCATCTATTTCCCATGAAGTGATGGGACCCGATGCCATGATCTTAGTTTTCTGAATGTTGAACTTAAAGCAACTTTTTCACTCTTCTCTTTCACTTTCATCAAGAGGCTTTTTAGTTACTCTTCACTTTCCGCCATAAGGGTGGTGTCATCTGCATATCTGAAGTTATTGATATTTCTCCCAGCAATCTTGATTCCAGCTTGTGCTTCTTCTGGCCCAGCGTTTCTCATGATGTACTCTGCATAGAAGTTAAATAAGCAGGGTGACAATATACAGCCTTGACGTACTCCTTTTCCAATTTGGAACCAGTCTGCTGTTTCATGTCCAGTTCTAACTGTTGCTTCCTGATCTGCATATAGGTTTCTCAAGAGGCAGGTCAGGTGGTCTGGTATTCCCATCTCTTTCAGAATTTCCCACAGTTTATTGTGATCCACACAGTCAAAGGCTTTGGCATAGTCAATAAAGCAGAAATAGATGTTTTTCTGGAACTCTCTTGCTTTTTCCATGATCCAGTGGATGTTGGCAATTTGATCTTTGGTTCCTCTGCATTTTCAAAAACCATTACTCAGCCATAAAAGGAACACATTTGACTCAGTCCTAATGAGGTGGACGAACCTAGGTGCCTCTTATACAGAGTGAAGTAAGTCAGAAAGAGAAAGGTAAATATCGTTTTCTAACACATATATATGGAATCTAGAAAAATGGTACTGAAGAGTTTATTTACAGAGCAGCAATGGAGAAACAGACATACAAAATAGACTTATGCACATGGGGAGAGGGGAGGAGAGGGTGAGATATATGCAAAGGGTAACATGGAAACTTACATTACCATATGTAAAATAGATAGCCAATGGGAATTTACTGTGTGGCTCAGGAAACTCAAACAGGGGCTCTGCATCTACCTAGAGGGGTGGGATGGGGCAGGAGATGGGAGGGAGGTTCAAAAGGGAGGGGATATATGTGTACCTAAGGCTGATTCATGTTGAGGTTTGACAAAAATAGCAAAATTCTATAAAGCAATTATCCTTATATTAAAAAGTAAATAAGTTAAAAAAAAAAACAAATGACCATGTATCCATGTCTTTCCCCCAATATTTTGCTTTTAAATGCCTGTCAATAAAGACATTAATAGATGAAGGAACTTCACATATGCAGATGACACCACCCTTATGGCAGAAAGCAAAGAGGAACTAAAAAGCCTCTTGATGAAAGTGAAAGAGGCTGTTTTGAAACTCAACATTCAGAAAACTAGGATCATGGCATCTGGTCCCATCACTCCATGGCAAACAGTTAAGGAGACGATGAAAACAGTGACAGACTTTGTTTTCTTGGGCTCCAAAATCACTGCAGATGGTGGATGCTGCCATGAAATGAAAAGATGCTTGCTCCTTGGAAGAAAAGCTATGACCAACATAGCCAACATATTAAAAAGCAGAGACATTACTTTGCCAACAAAGGTCGGTCTAGTCAAAGCTATGATTTTTCCAGTAGTCACGTATGGATGTGAGAGTTGGACCATAAAGAAAGCTGAGTGCTGAAGAATTGACGCTTTTGGACTGTGGTGTTAGAGAAGACTCTTGAGAGTCCCTTGGGCTGCAAGGAGATCCAACCAGTTCATCCTAAAGGAAATCAGTTCTGAATATTCATTGGAAGGACTGATGCTGAAGCTGAAACTCCAAAACTTTGGCCACCTGATGCAAAGAGCTAACTCACTGGAAAAGACCCCGATGCTGGAAAAGATTGAAGGCAGGAGGAGAAGGGGAAGGCAGAGGATGAGATGGTTGGATGGCATCACCGACTCAATGGACATGGGTTTGAACAAGTTCCGGGAGCTGGTGATGGACAGGGAAGCCTGGTGTGCTACAGTCCGTGGCATTGTAAAGAGTCAGACATGACTGAGCAACTGAACTGAACTGAGTTTCTCTTGCCATCACTTTAACAATAAAAGGGACACTTGCAAATCTGAAATTCTTTCTACCCCACTGAAAGGATGGGTGGGTGTTTTTATCAGTTGTTATTGGTTTGTCATTGGAAAATAGACAAAATATGAAAACCTGGAACATTTGTTTGTCACTGTCATGTTACTTCTTTCTTATGATTGGAAGATAAATTCCTTTGAGTTTCTATGCCTTCCTTTTCCATTGCTCTCTCCTTAGTGATGCTCCTAATCTATAGCATGATACAACTAATGAAAGAACAATAGATGGAATGCTTAGGAAGAATCTGAACTTAGAGATTAAAGGCATGGGCTGTGGAACTTGGGTTTGAATATTGTGTTTGCCTTTTAAGAATTGTAAGATCCTGGGAAAAATATTTTGGTAAGCCTGAATTTCATTATCTATAAAAATGATAATGATCCACAATTCAAAGGGTTGAATGATCTAGGAATTGAAATGCTCTTAGCTCACCGAGAAAAAAAATAACACCTATCACCATTTTAACAATAAACAGATTCTCAAACTCTGAATTAATTAGTAGGCTTTAGATTAATTGCTGCTGCTAACTAATTAGAAATAACTCAATTCTATCTTGGATTGAGATGACAGCAATTTGCATCTGTTTTACACAAACACTCAAACATCCGCAGAGTAATATACCTAAAGTTTAAAGGTTCAGAGCTCTGCACAAACTGAAAAATGACAGCAGAGGATGTGATTCATCAGTCTGCAGCAGAAAAACAAGGGTATCTTGGCCACCCATTGGGCAACTAATGTTTCCATATATGAATGTCAGTCTGAGGGCAAATAGTACGTGCTGTTCTCGTGGCTGGAGAGCAAGGGTAACAGCGGGACATTAAACTAGCAATAGGAGGTAGTTCTCATTTAAGTTCAGATGACACATTACAGTTTATTGATTGGTAAAAGCAGATTCCTTCTACTCAAAATAAAATGAAAAATTGAGCTAAGATGGCTATAGATAAACTTCTTGAGAGGCACACAATTCATATAATCAACTCCAGTACATAAGAAAAAGACCAAATTCTTTTCTGTGTTTCATATCTTATGCTATCTGAAAAGTAACATTTCTTCTCTAGAAAGTAGTATTTCTTTTTTTTCTGTTATCATCAGTAGCTCATAAATGCTTTAATACACATTTACCCTTCACGAAAGTGAACGTATTAGTCACTCCGTCATGTCTGATTCTTTGTGATTTGAATATCTAGATATCTGAAGCACAGTCCATATTGGAGAAATAACAAGTACTGCAGATAATTTTTAGAAATCACAGGACTTCAGTGATTCTGTTTGAAATTTCGTTTTGGCATTGGCCACATCTATGTTCATTTGGACATTTTTTTTTTTTTTTGATAGTCAACATCTGAATGTCCTCACTGAGTTTGCAAACTGCCCAAATGAAAATTCCAGATAACTGTCTCAGGATCTCAGCAGCCGGTAGCCTCAGTTTAGCCACATAAGATTGAGAGTGAGGTAAAAATGTACAGTTATCATCCAAGTTTGTGAAAGACAGTTGATGCAATCCAGGCATTTCCTTAACAAGACAGCATATAAAATGTAAATATATATTATTTGGTATATATATGTTATGTATCTCTATATAGTTTGAGTCAGAATAAAAATATGGTGAAATGACAGAATGATTTGCATTATAGACAAAAGAAGAGAAGTTTCTACACTGTGACTGCTTTTGCTAAGCAGTGCTTAGGGGGGATATTTATAGCTATGATATAGGTTTAAAAATTGGCTGTGTTAAAAAAAGAAAGTTCTTAGTGACCTAAATTTCCATTATAAGAGTCTTAAAAAGGAAAAGCAAACTAAGTCTAAAGCAAACAAAAGGGTAGAAACAATAAAGATCAGAGTAAAATTAAATGACATAAAGAATTGAAAAAAACAATAGAGAAAAAAATCAATGGAACCAAAAGTTAGTTCTTTAACTGGGGTTCTAAAACTCTAGCTAGGCTGATTAATCTAAAAAAAATTTTTTTTAAAGGAGAGAAGATTGCTCAAACTACTCAAGGCAGGAAACCAAAAAAGAGATTTTGCAGCATTGTCTTAGGATTCAGTACAAAAGACAGAGACTGCTTAAGGAATATTAAGAAGACAGTTATTTGATAAAGGAAAGTATGCATTTACAGTGTCGTTGGAAAGTGGAGGAATGAGCTGGAAGCTGGAATCAGGAATCAATACCCAAACGTTATTTGCACTGTCCTGTCAGAGGAAGTTTTACCTCCAAAACTGCCACTGTGAACTACACACTCTGTAGCTGGAATTCATAGACTAGCAGATGTTGTCAGGAGCTGTAGAGCCAGTGAAATGGCACTGATGTGTGATGTTTACCTGTAGCTCAGCTGGTAAAGAATCTGCCTGCAATGTGGGAGACCTTGGTTTGATCCCTGGGTCGGGAAGATCTCCTGGAGAAGGAAAAGGCTACCCACTCCAGTATTCTGGCCTGGAGAATTCCATGGATTGTATAGTCCACGGGGTTGCAAAGAGTCGGACACAACTGAGTGACTTTCACTTAGCAAAGATGCCTCTCGTCACTTCTCAGACTGGTGTATGGTAGTATGAGATCCCACTGCTTCTTCCACCAAAACAGCCTCTTTATCAAGAAGATGAAGAATGGATAATACTGTATATGACCTCCCACCTCAAAATTTTGCTTCTATCCAGATCTCATGCAAATACATCCAAGTGCAATATCAATTTACTACAGAAGTCTAGTTCTAAAATAGTCTGAAAAAGTAGTTATTAGTTTTCTAATGGTTGTAGAAAAGAAGGCATACCAGAGAGGGGAAAATAGAGTGTTAGTAAAGCACCTCATCCACCATAAACACATATGATAATTAATGGCTTATTCTTTACTGCATAAGGAGATCTTAAAAATGAATAAGCAAAAGTTTAATATAAATAGAAAGTTCTCAGGAAAACAGGTATAGTTTGTAAATGTATAAAACAATGCTAAGTATCACTCATAATGAATAAATAAAGTTAAAAATAAAGCAGTTTTTGTCTATCATATCGTAAAATTTTACCAAAATTGAATTGGGGAGAGTTTATGGAAAAGAATCTTTGGAACACAATTTAAATCTATTAAAATATCTGTTAAAATTCAAAATGTACTTATAAATGGTTATTAATTCTAGTAATTTATAGTACATGTATATTAGTCTCTTTGCAAAGAAGCACATGCAAGGTTATTTACTAAAATACTACATATAATATAAAATACTGAAAACAAACCTTACATCCCTAAAATGAGGATTGTTTATAAAGTACAGAATTCATATGAATGAACAAATGACCAGTAAGTACTAAGATGGAATGTCTGGAAAGTAAAAATATATTGTTAAAGAAGAAAGGTACAGAGGGTATGTGAAGCTAGTAATCATTTCCAAACACAAAAATGGACAGATAATTATATATATATATATGTATATTATATATATGCTTATATATGTATAAGGTATTTCTTTCTGAAGAGATGGGAATACCAGACCACCTGATCTGCCTCTTGAGAAATTTGTATGCAGGTCAGGAAGCAACAGAACTAGACATGGAACAACAAACTGGTTCCAAATAGGAAAGGGAGTACGTCAAGGCTGTATATTGTCACCCTGCTCATTTAACTTACATGCAGAGTACATCATGAGAAACGCTGGACTGGAAGAAGCACAAGCTGGAATCAAGATTGCCAGGAGAAATATCAATAACCTCAGATATGCAGATGACACCACCCTTATGGCAGAAAGTGAAGAGGAATTCAAAAGCCTCTTGATGAAAGTGAAAGTGAAGAGTGAAAAAGTTGGCTTAAAGCTTAACATTCAGAAAACGAAGGTCATGGCATCCGGTCCCATCACTTCATGGGAAATAGATGGGGAAACAGTGTCAGACTTTATTTTTTGGGGCTCCAAAATCACTGCAGATGGTGACAGCAGCCATGAAATTAAAAGATGCTTACTCCTTGGAAGGAAAGTTATGACCAACCTAGATAGCATATTCAAAAGCAGAGACATTACTTTGCCAACAAAGGTCCATCTAGTCAAGGCTATGGTTTTTCCTGTGGTCATGTATGGATGTGAGAGTTGGACTGTGAAGAAGGCTGAACACCGAAGGATTGATGCTTGAACAGTGACTGAACTGAACTGAACTGAACTGAACTAAATTCTTCTACAAACTGCTTATCAGTACTAGTCTTGAAGTTTTTTTTAAACAATCTTAGTTTTAGCTATAGGAGGCATCAGTATAAGGTGTAAGTAACTGCCAACTCTTATATCAACAAGACTTTATGAAAAATGAGATGAGAAATTTACAATGTGCTCTAACTTTTCTTTTTGAACTAATTTTATGAACATTTGTGCCTTACATTTTAGATTTTTCTGTGTCTTTGAAAAGATAATACAATATGGAAAAAATTAAATGTCATAAAATATACTTAATAGGCTCTTTCCCATCCCTGATATTCAGGTCTAGAGTTCCTTCACTTAGGGGCAATCACTGTTATTATCTACTTGATTCAGTTCAGTTCAGTCGCTCAGTCGTGTCTGACTCTTTGCGAACCCATGAATCACAGCACGCCAGGCCTCCCTGTCCATCACCAATTCCCAGAGTTCACCCAGACTCACATCCATCAAGTCAGTGATGCCATCCAGCCATCCCATCCTCTGTCGTTCCCTTCTCCTCCTGCCTCCAATCCCTCCCAGCATCAGAGTCTTTTCCTATGAGTCAACTCTTCGCATGAGGTGGCCAAAGTACTGGAGTTTCAGCTTTAGCATCATTCCTTCCAAAGAAATCCTAGGGCTGATCTCCTTCAGAATGGACTGGTTGGATCTCCTTGCAGTCCAAGGGACTCTCAAGAGTCTTCTCCAACACCACAGTTTAAAAGCATCAATTCTTTGGCGCTCAGCCTTCTTCACAGTCCAACTCTCACATCCATACATGACCACAGGAAAAACCATAGCCTTGACCAGAGGAACCTTTGTTGGCAAAGTAATGTCTCTGCTTTTGAATATGCTATCTAGGTTGGTCATAACTTTTCTTCCAAGGAGTAAGTGTCTTTTAATTTCATGGCTGCAGTCACCATCTGCAGTGATTTTGGAGCCCCCAAAAATAAAGTCTGACACTGTTTCCCATCTATTTCCCATGAAGTGATGGGACCGGATGCCATGATCTTTGTTTTCTGCATGTTAAGCTTTAAGCCAACTTTTTCACTCTTCACTTTCACTTTCATCAAGAGGCTTTTGAATTCCTCTTCACTTTCTGCCATAAGGGTGGTGTCATCTGCATATCTGAGGTTATTGACATTTCTCCCTGCAATCTTGATTCCAGCTTGTGCTTCTTCCAGTCCAGCGTTTCAAATGATGTACTCTACATACAAGTTAAATAAGCAGAGTGACAATATACAGCCTTGACATACTCCTTTTCCTATTTGGAACCAGTTTGTTGTTCCATGACCAGTTCTGTTGCTTCCTGACCTGCATATAAATTTCTCAGGAGGCAGATCAGGTGGTCTGGTATTCCCATCTCTTTCAGAATTTTCCACAGTTTATTGTGATCCACACAGTCAAAGGCTTTGGCATAGTCAATAAAGCAGAAATAGATGTTTTTCTGGAACTCTCTTGCTTTTTCCATGATCCAGCAGATGTTGGCAATTTGATCTCTGGTTCCTCTGCCTTTTCTAAAACCAGCTTGAACATCAGGAAGTTCAGGTTCACATATTGCTGAAGCCTGGCTTGGAGAATTTTGAGCATTACTTTACTAGCGTGTGAGATGAGTGCAATCGTGCGGTAGTTTGAGCATTCTTTGGCATTGCCTTTTTTTGGGATTGGAATGAAAACTGACCTTTTCCAGTCCTGTAGCCACTGGTGAGTTTTCCAAATTGCTGTCATATTGAGTGCAGCACTTTCACAGCATCATCTTTCAGGATTTGAAGTAGCTCAACTGGAATTCCATCACCTCCACTAGCTTTGTTCATAGTGATGCTTTCTAAGACCCACTTGACTTCATATTCCAGGATGTCTGGCTCTAGGTCAGTGATCACACCATTGTGATTATCTGGGTCATGAAGATCTTTTTTGTATGGTTCTTCTGTGTATTCTTGCCACCTCTTCTTAATATCTTCTGCTTCTGTTAGGTCCCTACTATTTCTGTCCTTTATCAAGCCCATCTTTGCATGAAATGAAATGTCCCCTTTGTATCTCTGATTTTCTTGAAGAGATCTCTATTCTTTCCCCTTCTGTTGTTTTCCTCTATTTCTTTGCATTGATCGCTGAAGAAGGCTTTCTTATCTCTTCTTGCTATTCTTTGGAACTCTGCATTCAGATGCTTATATCTTTCCTTTTCTCCTTTGCTTTTTGCTTCTCTTCTTTTCACAGCTATTTGTAAGGCCTCCCCAGACAGCCATTTT
Source organism: Bos indicus x Bos taurus (assembly GCF_003369695.1). Classification (NCBI taxonomy): domain Eukaryota; kingdom Metazoa; phylum Chordata; class Mammalia; order Artiodactyla; family Bovidae; genus Bos; species Bos indicus x Bos taurus. Next base: position 108,616,422 of record NC_040079.1, on the reverse strand, counting down.
GCTTTTTTGCATTTCTTTTCCATGGAGATGGTCTTGATCCCTGTCTCCTGTACAATGTCACAAACCTCTGTCCATAGTTCATCAGGCACTCTATCTTTCAGATCTAGGCCCTTAAATCTATTTCTCACTTCCACTGTATAATCATAAGGGATTTGATTTAGGTCATACCTGAATGGTCTTGTGGTTTTCCCTACTTTCTTCAATTTCAGTCTGAATTTGGCAAGAAGGAGTTCATGATCTGAGCCACAGTCAGCTCCTGGTCTTGTTTTTGCTGACTGTATAGAGCTTCTATCTCTTAAATAAAGAATAAAGATAAAAGATTTTATTCTTGGGGACAGTTGGGATCACTTAACACTCTTTTTAAACTATAAAGATAATTTATTAATTTTTTTAACTAAAAATTCTAGAGAGAAATTTAGAGTCATCTGAGTATGATCAGACTTCTGCTTTCTTTTCCCTGCTGTTTTATTGTCTTTATTCTTGGTCTCACACTCCTTAAAACAACTGAAAGGCTGCATCTCCAGGTAATATCATCTAGAGGACAAAAGAATTTATGTTTCTTCACCTTCAGGCACAAATCCTGGACTTTAGCGTGAGTAGGCTAACATAAGTTACATATCCCCTTTTGAGCCAATTACGGTAGCAAAAAGATGACGTTCTACTGATTGACTTAAGCCAATCAATGCCTACCAATAGATTTTCAAAATGATATCAACCTAACCAAAAATGGGTATCTGTTTTATTATTCCAATCCATAATGGGATTTTTTTGCCCAGGAAAGAAATAAAAATATTCACTAATATGCTGTTTTATTTTTAGAATTGCTTCCAATGTAACACTTTTTAAAAAAATGTAAGAGTTTAATACACAAGGTGTGTTTATTTTCCATTCTTGGGAATTTATGTAGTCACCTTCTTCCTTTTTTCAGTTCAGTTCAGTTCAGTCATTCAGTCGCATCCGACTCTTTGGGACCCCATGGACAGCAGCACGCCAGGCTTCCCTGTCCATCACCAATTCCTGGAGCTTATTCAAACTCATGTTGGTTGAGTCAGTGATGCCATCCAACCATCTCATCCTCTGTCCTTCCCTCCTCCTCCTGCCTTTAGCATATACTGAAACACCAAGTCAAAGACTGAATTGGAGGGAAGAGGGTTATCTCACTTGGGAAATAGTATCTACTTCATGGAGCTGCTCAAGGAGTACATATGAAGTGTTTGATTCATTCATAGCATATTATAACTATTGAAAAAGAATTAACAGTATTTAAAAACATGATTATTCATCCAGAAACATGACAGAGATTTAGACTTACTTGACTTATACAACAAAGATTTGAAAGCAGTCTTGATAAAGATGCTTCAGCAAGCAATTAAAAAATTACTTGAAACAAATGAAAAAATAGAAAGTCTTAGCAGAGAACTGTAAGATATAAATAACACCCACATAAACATTTTAGAAATGAAAAATAAAAGCTGAAGTAAAAAGCTCAGTGGATGGGCTCAACAACAGAATAGGTAAGAGGGTAGAATCAGTGAACTGGAAGACAACAGTACAAATCAAGAAGTCTGAACAACAGAGAGATAATAAATTAGAAAAATAAAAATGAACAGAGCCTCAGGGACCTGTGGGATTATTTTCTTAAAAATTAAGATTTGTGTCTTTAATGTTTAGGAAGGAGAGGAGAAGGAGGGTGGGACTGAAAAAGTACTATTAAGTTGATATAAAAATAATTGCAGCTTCAGGCCGAATTTTACCTCATTATAACTAGGCTTAAACACGTCTTTAGTAATCAAAATAGGAACCATTACAATCAACACATTTTTGCTAATGAGAAATAAGTTTGTTTATTCCTGTAGCATAAAAATCCATGCTTTGGGATTTAATGAACTCTGGGAAAACATTTTCTGAATCCTGCTGGTTGTGGAAGTGTTTTGCCTGCAAAAAGTTGTCAAGATAATTGAAGAAGTAGTAGTTGGTCAGTGAGAGGTCAAAGTTGCTGTCGTGTCTGACTCTTTGCGACCCCATGGACTGTAGCCTACAAGGCTTCTCAGTCCATGGGATTTTCCAGGCAAGAGTACTGGAGTGGTTTGCCATTCCCTTCTCCAGGGGATCTTCCTGACCCAGGGATTGAACCTGGGTCTCCTGCATTGTAGGCAGACGCTTTACCCTCTGAGCCACCAGGGAAGCCCAAATGAATATGGAGGATGAGGCAAAACTTTGTAGTCCAATATGTTCAACTTTTGAAGCATTGGTTGTGTGACCTGTGGTTGGGTGATCATGGAGAAGAATTGGACCCATCCTGTTGACCAGTGCCAGCTGCAGGCATTGCAGATTTCAGTACATCTCACTGATTTGCGGAGAAGGCAATGGCACCCCACTCCAGCACTCTTGCCTGGAAAATCCCATGGGCGGAGGAGCCTGGTAGGCTGCAGTCCATGGGGTCGCTAAGAGTCGGACAAGACTCATCGACTTCACTTTCACTTTTCACTTTCATGCATTGGAGAAGGAAATGGCAACCCACTCCAGTATTCTTGCCTGGAGAATCCCAGGGACGGGGGAGCCTGGTGGGCTGCTGTCTGTGGGGTCGCACAGAGTCAGACATGACTGAAGCGACTTAGCAGCAGCAGCAGCATTGATTTGCTGAGCATACTTCTCAGATGTAATGGTTTCACTGGGATTCAGAAAGCTGTAGTGTATCAGACTGGCAACAGAGCACCAAACTGTGACCATGACCTTTTTTTGGTGCAGGTTTGGTTTTGGGAAGTGCTTTGGAGCCTCTCAGTCCAACCACTGAGCTGGTCATTGCCGGTTGCTATATACAATCCACTTTTCGTTGCATATCACAATCTGGTCAACAAAGGGCTTGTTGTTACTGTGTAGAACAAGAGAAGACTACACTTTAAAACGATGGTTTTTTAAATTTTGGGTCAGGTCATGAGGCACCCACTTATCAAGCTTTTTCACCTTTCCAATTTGCTTCAAATGTCAAATGCCCATAGAATGGTTGACCCTGAGTTCTTGGGCAACTTCTTGTGCAAGAAGATTAGCTACAATGATGGTTCTCAATTGGTCATTGTTATCTTCTGGTGGCAAGGCACTATGCTCCTCACCTTCAAGGCTCTTGTCTCCTTTGCAAAACTTCTTGCACCATGACTGCATTGTATGTTCATTAGCAGTTCCTGGGCCAAATGCATTGCTGATGTTGCGAGTTGTCTCTGCCACTTTGCAACCCATTTTGAACTCAAGAAAATTGCTCGAATTTGCTTTTTGTCTAACATCATTTCCCTAGTCTAAAATAAATTTAAAATACACAGCAAGTAATAATTCATTAGCAAAAAGCACAAAGTGAGAAATGTGCATTAAAATTATGTATAACATAACCACATTTATTTAAGAATGTATTCCAAAATCAAACGGCTGCTGCTGCTGCTAAGTCGCTTCAGTCGTGTCTGACTCTGTGCAACCCCATAGACGGCAGCCCACCAGGCTCCCCTGTCCCTGGGATTCTCCAGGCAAGAACACTGGAGTGGGTTGCCATTTCCTTCTCCAATGCATGAAACTGAAAAGTGAAAGTGAAGTCGATGAGTCTTGTCCAACTCTTAGCGACCCCATGGACTGCAGCCCTCCAGGCTCCTCCGTCCATGGGATTTTCCAGGCAAGAGTACTGGAGTGGGGTTCCATTGCCTTCTCCAAATCAAACAGCAAATTTTGACAATGTAAAACCGCAATTACTTTTGCACCAACCTAAAAGAAGAAATAATGTCTGAAAACTTACCAAATTCAGCAAGAGAAATAAATCTACAGTATACAAATTGGAGAATATTTCAAGCAGGGTAAATTCAAATAATTTATTGTCAAGACACGTTATAACTATACTTCTGGAAGCTAAAAACAAAAAATAATTGCTAAAGACAAGAGAACAAGTAACAACTTTTATAGAAAAAAATTTTTTGAATGGCAGTAAATTTCTCATCAGAAAATGGAAGCTAAAAGAAACTGGCAAACTTTTTCAAGCTCTAACAGAAAAGAACCATCAACTTATAGTCATATACCTACAAAAAATATCTTTCAGGAATGAAAGAAAAATCAAGGTATTTTCAGATGAGGTTAAAGTAAGAGAATTTGTTACAAGTAGATGTACTCTAAATTAATGGCTAAAGGAAGTTATCTAAACAGACATGAAATAATAACTGAAGAAAACTTGTAATATCAAAAATAAAGGATCAAATGATAAGCAATAATATAAGTAAATATAGTAGGCTTTTCTTCTCAAAATTTCCTAAGTTCTGTTTGACAGTGGAAGCAAAATTATAGCACTGTATGACATGATTCTAAATGCATGTAAAGGAAAGACTTAAGACTATTATATTATAAATGAATGAAGTACAAGGTTAAGACTTCTGTACTTCACTCAAACTGATCAAATGATGACACTATCATATTGTGATTAATATATATCTGGGCTTCCCTAGTGGCTCAGACTGGAGAAGGAAATGGCAACCCATTCCAGTGCTCTTGCCTGGAGAATCCCAGGGACAGGGGAGCCTGGTGGGCTGCCGTCTATGAGGTCACACAGAGTCGGACACGACTGAAGCGACTTAGCAGCAGCAGTAGCGGTGGCTCAGACAGGAAAGAGTCTACCTCCAATGAGGGAGACCAGGGTTAGATCCCTGGGTTGGGAAGATTCCCTGGAGAAGGAAATGGCAACCCACTCCAGTGTTCTTGCCTGGAGGATCCCATGGACAGAGGAGGCTGGCGGGCCACAGTCCATGGGTTGCAAAGAGTTGGACACCACTGAGCGACTAACACTGGAACGTAATATCCAGAGCAACCATTAAAAAAATGTTCAAAATAGTATAAAAGTCAAATGGAAATTCTAAAAAATGTTCAAGTAACCCTTAGAAAAGCAAGGGGGAAAAAAGCTCATACACATGGGCTGAATAAGCAGAAACAAAAACTTAAACAAAAATGTAAATGGCAGACTCAACTACTAATACAAATAGTATATAAATAATTATATATTTAAAAAGTCTAAATAACCAAATTAAAAGACAAAGATTGTCAGAGTGGATTATATACCTTGCTAATTGGAGTGCAAAATAGTACAGTCACTCTGCCAAAATATTGTATCAGTTTCTTAAAAACAAAACAAGAACAAACAAACACACTCACACAAAACACCTAAATATGCAATTACTGTTAGTCCCAGCAAATTCACTTCTGGGCATTAATTTCAGACAAATCAAGATTTATGTTCAGACAAATCAAGATTTATGTTCACACAAAAAAACCTGTGTGAAAATTGGAAACCATACTGGAAACCACCCAGATGTCCTTCTGTAGGTGAATGGTTAAACAGACAGTGGTACCTCTGTAAAATGAAACACTGCTCAGCAGTTAGGGAAAAAAAAAAAAAAAAAAACTACTGATACATTAAAAAACCTGGATTAATCTTCAGAAAATATGCTGAGTAAGAAAAAAACAGTCCTCAGAATTTACAGACTACATAATTGCATATGTAAAACATTCTTAAAATGACAAAATTATAAAAGAGAAAATTAGTGGTTGTCAATGATCTCTCCAATGGCAGAAAATGAAGAGGAACTAAAGAGTCTCTTGATGAGGGCGAAAGCAGAGAGTGAAAAAGTTGGCTTAAAACTCAACATTCAAAAAACCAATATCATGGCATCTGGTCCCATCACTTCGTGGCAAATAGAGGGGGAAACAATGAAAACAGTGACAAATTTATTTTCTTGGTCTCTAAAATCACTGGGGATGATGACTTCAGCCATGAAATTAAAAGACACCTGCTCCTTGGAAAGAAAGCTATGACAAACCTAGACAGTATATTAAAAAGCAGAGACATCACTTTACCAACAAAGGTTTCTGTAGTCAAAGCTATGGTTTTTCCAGTAGTCATGTACAGATGTGAGAACTGGACCACAAAGAAGGCTGAGCATCAAAGAATTGATGCTTTCAAACTGTGGTGTTGGAGAAGACTCTTGAGAGTCCCTTGGACAGCAAGATCAAACCAGTAATCCTAAAGGAGATAACCCTGAATATTCATTGGAAGGACTGATGATGAAGTTGAAGATCCAGTACTTTGGCCATCTAATGTAAAGAGCTGGCAAAACCAATACAATATTGTAAACTTAAAAAAAATAAAATAAAAAATAAATAAATAAACAAAATGCAAAAAAAAAAAAAAAAAAAGACCCCAATGCTGGGAAAGACCAAAGGAGAAGGGGGCGGCAGAGGTTGAGATGGTTAGATACCATCACTGACTCAACGAACATGAATTTGAGCAAATTCCGGCAGTGAGTGAAGGACAGGGAAGCCTGACCTGCAGTCCATGGGGTCCCAAAGAGTCGGACACAACTTAACAACTGAACACGAACAGTGATTAAAGCAGGAGTAAGGGTATAGCTATAAACTGACAAAATGAGAGATCTTTGTGGTGATGAAAATATCATGTACCTTGACCATATCAGTGTTAATACTCTGGTGATACAGTACTACAGTTTTACATGGTATTATCTTTTTTAATTTTTGAAGCCTGATAGATAAGAAGTAATATCTCAGTATATTTTAAATTCTTATTTCTTTATGTGTGGAGCTATGTAATATTTAATATGCCTGATAATTTTTTTTAATTTTATTTTTTAACTTTACAATATTTATTGGTTTTGCTATATATCAAAATGAATCCACCACAGGTATACACGTGTTCCCCATCCTGAACCCTCCTCCCTCCTCCCTCCCCATACCATCCCTCTGGGTCGTCCCAGTGCACCAGCCCCAAGCATCCAGGATCGTGCATTGAACCCTCTTGTGGGCTGTATTTATATCTTTTGCCCATTTTCTTAAGGAATTGTCAGTTTTTTTCTCCCTTGATTTTATAGAAGCTTTTGGTACATTATAAAAATGGAAATATCTTTTTTTTAACTGTTAATTTGTTCTTTGATTTTGCTTATGTAATTTTTGTTTTTTTATTCACACTGAATACTTTTAATGTAGTCAAATTTATCAATCATTTCTCTTATTTTACATATTGAGTAATGATTAAAAGGGCTTCCCTAGTGGCTTAGTGCTAAAGAATTCGCCTGCCAATGCAGGAGATATCCCTCGGTCAGGAATGTCCCCTGGAAAAGGAAATGGCACCCCACTCCAATATTCTTGCCTGGGAAACCCATGGACAGAGGAGCCTGGTGGGCTACAGTCTATGGTGCTGCAAGAGTCCGACAGGATTTAGTGACTAAACAACAATAAATGATTATAAAATATTTCCCTTACTCAAGTTACAAAGGAATTCATCTGTATTTTCTTTTAGTGTAAGTGAGATTTTTATTGTATCATATATAGAACTGTGATCAACTGTGGAATTTATTCTCATGTGGGAGTGAGGTACAGATATGATTTTACCTTTTTTCAAATGACTAACCAAGTATACTAATAATTAACAGGCAACCCCTGTTTTCATGGTTCAAATATGCAGAGATTTCAGTTACCATGGTTTAGTTAAACCACATTGTTCCTCAGTAACATAGCTCAAATTTCAGTTACCATAGTGTATTAACTGTGGATAATTACACAGAGTACGAACTCTGCTGCTCTCTCTTCCATTTAAAAATCACTACATAAACAACAGATGCACATTTTTGGTCAATGACAAACCGTGTTACTTCTTTCAAGGCCTATTGGTAATTGGTCACTGTACATCAGTTGTTCAGTTCATGCACAGACAGTGAGGCATGTAGTCACATGCTTTCTTGTCTCCCCGTAATAAATCCGTGTGACATTTTATAAAAATAGATAATCAAGAGAGAATTGCTCCACAAAAATGTGTAGTGAAGAAACAAAAATAATAAGGTTGAAGTAAATTTGAATCAAACACAAATGGAATTACTAAAAAAAAAAATTAGCTGACTTTGGGAACAGTGACATTTCTACCATTTGAGAAATTTTACATATGCAGCCTAAAGTACTTGCTAACGTTAAGTGAAGAGTGTGGTTGCAATGAAAAAGATGACAATGTCCTAGCAAAAGAAAAAAAAATTCACATTGGAACTCTCAGAGATATTTCATCACATTGAAAGAGCAAAGATAAGGTTTTGGAAGCCCATTTCTTCTATAACTAGACACAAATGATTATATTGAGGAGACTGTTTTCCTGAAGAAGACAAAAGAAGTCTTTTATTTTTGTATTGGCCAAGAGCTAATATTAAAAATTGTCTTTGGATGATTCTAAGAGCTCACTTCGGAGAAGGCGATGGCACCCTACTCCAGTACTCTTGCCTGGAAAATCCCATGGACAGAGGAGCCTGGTGGGCTGCCGTCTATGGGGTCACACAGAGTTGACACGACTGAAGCAGCTTAGCAGCAGCAGCAAGAACTCACTGGATGCAATAGATAGCCTAAGGATTAAATTGACCACATGTGAAAGGATTCTAGTCCTTTATCTTTGGAGACATACTCTAGGCTCAATTGAGGCTCAATAATATATGAATAAATAACTTATTTTAAATCAACTAAAAAGAGCCTGGTGAGATTAATTCTTCATTTCTTTAAAGTCTGCCCCTTTTCACTTGGGACAGTTTTGACATCTTATATTTTAGTGCTTCAAACTTAATAGAAATGTTTTTCGCTCAGAACTAAAATGCCTAGTTCCTTGTACTCTTTTCTTGGAAACATTTTTTTTTTTTGGAGAAAATATAACATCTGCAATGCTAATCATCAAAACTCCAACTTACAAGGAAATGGCATATATCTCAAAGGACAAGTTGAGAAATAAACCCCCAGAGAATATTACGGTTACTGGGAATAGGAGGCCTGGGAAGAAATACATTTACTTTCAAAACAAAATGGGTTTCTATTCAGATTAAAGATTTGCATTTTTCCACAATCCTTACTAAGTTAATAATCCTGAAAAACCAAGGCTGAAATAACAGTAAGAGTTTATTTTGGCTTGAACACTCACTCAGATTTTTCTCAGATCCCAACTGCACTAGGCCTCACCCCAGCAGGTTTGTGTTCATCCACTCGGATGAAGGATTCCCAAACAGGAGTAAAATATCTTTTTCCCATCACACCATAGTAAATGTATGATATTATCAGTGGCTTCTGTATTTACCTAAATTTGAGGTTGCATTATATTTTTGTTATTCTATTGGACTTCAATCGATTCTTTATAATTTTCAGATATGTTTTGGAAATGCTCATTTTGAGAATGGACTTCTTCCTTTTTATTTTTATATGTGGGCATGGTATTGATTCAATCAGAAAATTAATTTGCTATACTCAAAGGAAATAGTACTATGAGTCTACAGAGTCACCTTAAGAATTTCAATACTAAGATTTTGCTCCAAATATTGTAGAGGTCAGCTTTCCAACAGAGAAGGCAATGGCACCCCACTCTTGCCTGGAAAGTCCCATGGACGGAGGAGCCTGGTGGGCTGCAGTCCATGGGGTCGAGAAGAGTTGGACACGACTGAGCGACTTCCCTTTCACTTTTCACTTTCATGCATTGGAGAAGGAAATGGCAACCCACTCCAGTGTTCTTGCCTGGAGAATCCCAGGGATGGTGGAGCCTGGTGGGCTGCCGTCTATGGGGTCGCACAGAGTCAGACACGACTGAAAACTTAGCAGCAGCAGCAGCAGCAGCTTTCCAAGAGACTAAAGAACACCTAAGAACTAAGGCAAGGGATTATCTTAATTGCCTGGATACTGAAGCCCCTACCAATTAGAATAAAGACTGATGGATCAGTAGATGTTTGAAGGGGTTGAAGCAGGCATGGAAAGAAACTGCATTTCAACCTCATGAGCCATGCAAACCAGGGGAATGATTTCTCCCAAATGGTCATCTCAGGGATGACACGCAAATGCAAGAAAGTTTGCCAGACAGCTGTTCCTGAGAGCTAACTTTTATTTTACTGTTTCCTATTTTTTGTTTTGTGGGAAGATCTTCTAGACAGCCAAATATTTGTGCTGGAATTATTTTCTTGTCCTACTTCTGCCAGACACAAAAGGCAAGAAAACATTTAATTTGTTTTTTCCACGGGAGCCATATATAGATGGCTAAATGGCCATGCTGAAGAACAAAAGCAAAAAACAATTAGCTTGTGGGATACAGGAATGATAGAGAGAGGGAGAAAGTAAGAAACGATAAAATAAATATTTGCTTCATGTAAATAATCTTATTTAATATGAAGACAAAGTTAAATATTCAGATTTTTTCCAACCTTCTTAATAGTTTCAGGTGGCCACCTTTGCAAGGAAAAAAAGAAAAGATCTATATATGTATCTATATCTATCTTCCTTACTTTGTTCTTCAAAAGTAGGAATTTTAGATTGAGACGGCAGAAAATATAACCATGTGTTAGTAAACGTACACACACAAGTGTCGAGGAGGAAGAGATTTCCCTTTGCCCTTCTAGGTTATTCTGGCTGCTCTAAGAATTAAATTGGCATGAGGCAGATTAATAGGAGAAAAGTCAAACAAAAGTTTAATAACTTGTACACATGGAAGAGTCCTGAGAGAATTGAATAGCTTGCCAAAATGACTGAAGCCCTGACCTTCAGTACCATCTTGAGCTAAAGACGAAAGAGGATGTTAGGGGTAGTGGTTTGGGAGTTCATAGTGGAGGATGGCAATTCACCTAGAGAGGGAAAAGAAAATGTTTGATAAAAAAAATACTTGCTGGACCATGGCAAGGCAATAGGACATTGCCTGATTGTTTTCTGCTTGAAATAATCCACATGCCAAAGAGATATTTTGGGGAGGCAAGTTTTGCTTCTCTGTATAAGCTACTATAAGAACAAAACATTTTATTATGCAGTGCCCAGAATTGTTAGATAGATACTTCAGTTTGGGGGTCTATGTTAATACATGCTATTATCATAAGGTTTGAAGAGTTAATATTTTTCTAAACTGTATGATTTTACTGTTTAGAATATAATTTTGTGTCCACATCATTCTACATTGATAATAATAAAAATAGTCTGTGTTCAGTTGAGTTCAGTTCAGTTGCTCAGTCGTGTCCGACTCTTTGCAACCCCATGAATTGCAGCACACCACCCTCCCTGTCCGTCACCAACTCCCGGAGTTCACTCAAACTCATGTCTTTTTAATTCATATGTCAAGTTTGGGGCCTTCCTTTTGAAGGCATTCCATTAAATAAAAGATAAGCTGAGATATAAGAAATAAGTTATTTAGTCTTGAGGAAAGAAGGCTCATGTGAGTTACAGAAATTGCTCAGCAAGACTACTCTCCCTATTTGAAAATTATACAGGAAATGTACCGAAAGGACATCTCCACTGTATGTTCAGGATTTTAAAGAGTCAAGTGTGAGGAAACAATAGTGTCACCCAGAAAAAAAGAAACTAGAGGAACTCTTTTAAGAAAAGGTAGCAGATATCATGGGATGTTCACCAAGAGATGGCACATAAAAATATGTCTCTCCTTTCTCTGAACTAGAATGACATCAGAGAAAAGTGGAGTGGAGATGGTGGAATAACACATAGGACTTCATTAGAGAAGAAGGAATTTCAGCTACTGTAGTTGGGAAACCTTTGGCTTAAGAGAGTGTTCATGGTCTCTCTCAACTACAAAATGCTGTGATGTAAGAGTTATAAGAGCTAAGTGTTTATCGTGGTATAATTCATTATAGGGAAAAATGTTGTGCCCTAGGCAGAAGATCATGATTATCAGGGTAATGGGAACATACCCAAGTTCATCTCCGTTTCAGAAGTTAGACAGGTGTGTCCTCTTCAACGGCCTTCTCCAGCCTCCAGCCCACTAACTAGGAAGTGTATGGCTGTGCTGATGGCCCTTTAGGCAAAGAAGAGAGTAATAGCATTAACATTTTTGAAACCCGCATTAAAGGAAAGAGGCCAACCCAAAAAAGACCATGACAGCATTATGAGACTGGAGGGAAGTCTGATGTCCTGATTCCCTAATTCAGCAAAAGCAACTAGTGATTAATAGTTATCAACATGAAGGGGAAAATCCAGAGATAGAATGTGATCCACTTTAATGGCCACCATCCATTTCCTTTTCTCACCCAGAAGTGGTTCCTGTACTTTGTAGGAGGGAAATTGGCCATCCACAGACCGATACATTGTAAAATTCTGCCTATCAGACTTTATTTAGAAATAGGATTTTCCAATCTTGCTTGTGATTTTTTGCTCACAAGGAATCTTCTTTAGAAACCCACTCTCAGCTCTATTAATGACAAGCTCTAACAGGTATTATTTTCCTGTCAAACTTTTCATTCCTCTCATGATTATTTAATAGAGACCACCTCCAAACTCAAATTTGAAGATGCAAAGTTTATGCTCTATTTTCCCCACCCTCTTGTATCTCTCTTCCCCAAAATGTATTCAGATTTCTTTTTTTTTTGAGATGGGTATTTTGATACTAGTCAGCATATTAAAAAGCAGAGACATTACTTTTCTGACAAAGGTCCATCTAGTCAAAGCTATGGTTTTTCCAGTAGTCATGTATGGATGTGAGAGTTGGACTATAAAGAAAGCTGTGCACTATAGAGCTGATGCCTTTGAACTGTGGTGTTGGAGAAGATGCTTGAGCATCCCTTGGACTGCAAGGAGATCCAACCAGTCCATCCTAAAGGAGATCAGTCCTGCATATTCATTGGAAGGACTGATGCTGAAGCTGAAACTCCAATACTTTGGCCACTTGATGCAAAGAACTGACTCATTGGAGAAGATCCTGATGCTGGGAAAGATTGAAGGCAGGAGGCGAAGGGGACGACAGAGGATGAGATGGTTGGATGGCATCACCGACACAATGGACATGAGTTTGAGAAAGCTCCGGGAGTTGGTGATGGACAGGGAGGCCTGGTGTGCTGCAGTCCACAGGGTCACAAAGAGTCAGACACGACTGAGTGACTGAATTGAATTGATTCTGATACCAGACCTCCATTCTGTCTTTCTATTGACAGACCTTCTCCTGGACATTTTAAAGTTTCTAACTTCTACCTTTGTGTTCAGAATTTCTTATCGTCCTTCTCTTTTACAACCCTGAATGTGATGTGCTGGGTGACATCCTTCTTGATAAAATATTAATGTCTTTTTCCTCCTAGGCTGTAAGCTCCTTCTAACCTAGGATCCTGACTGTAATGATATAAAGTACAAGTTCTAAGGCATTCAGGTAGGAAAGTATTTTTAAAATATGCAACTCTCAGAAACTCAGAAGTATTCATGGAAAGCTGTGATGGACCTTGCTAGGATTATAATTGAGATTTAACTCACATGTAGAAATCTATCATGGTGTATTAACCTTTCTTCTAAACTCTCCCTTATAATTTATAGTATCTTCCCAAATTATATAAATTATTTAGCAATATGTGGTTTATAGAATAGCTACAAAATATTGATATGGGTGACTTCCTTCCTCAAATGGACTTTTGTCCAAAATTATCCAGTTTGGTTGTCCTCATACCTTAATTTTTTTATATAGTGTGCAACAGTTTTCTTTAGCATTATAAAAGTATAATTTATATACTTTTGTTATTTTTTTCTGGAATTTGGACTAGTATATATTTGCTAAGATACCATTATAGGTATGGGGTTGGGGAACGTCATTTGCTAAGTGCAAGGTTTCCAGGTTGTCATGGACAAGATGTGTTACCTATATGTGTAGCAGGCAGATTGACTTGGTCTAATATTATCAGATCTACTCTAGGAGGGGTTATTGCATTACAGTTCACTAGTTTCCCTCATTTCTCATTGAAGATTCACTGGTAACAATTTTTGGCATAAGGCAGTATCCAAAGCAAAAGGTCCATTCTATGACTTCAGCAGGGATTTACATGTGTAACAACAAAATCAGAACTTTAACTTACTAATGTCCATTTATCTTATTTGATCCAGGTAGTGCAAATGATTATAAACAGTTTAAAAAGAGCTAGAAGCTGAGTCTTTCTTAAGAAATTTGTTTTGAAATATTATAAGTGTGATATGTATGCTAGAAAACTATAGTATTCCCAGTTAACTGATCTTAAATGTGCTGTATATGTTATCACTTCAAAAATGAATTGAGAATAAATAAAACCAGGTACCCAACTACTTCAGCTATTTATCTTTTGATAATTATTTTCTCAGTCTCTAACTGAAAAATAATTAATTTGCATATTTTTCTCAGACTGTTCATTAAGGGACCTAATACTCTCATAAAGTAGTTTACTTAACATTTGTTTAGTAAATCTTGTTAGCTTACTGAGGTATAAGGCAGGAACACAAGAGGAATGGTGAGTTTTCAAAGTTCTCAGCACTTAAACATCCAAATTGAAGTCAGACTCCATTATGGAGGGATTTCTGGACACAGCTGTTCATATTAGGGTGAATTGCCAAGGAAAGTTCTAGACTGTATAAGCTTGTGCGTGTGCATACTAAGTCACTTCAGTCGTGTTCGACTCTCTGTGACTCTATGGACTATAACCCACCAGGCTCTTCTGTCCATGGGGTCCTCCAGGCAAGAACACTGGAGTGGGTTGCCATTCCCTTCTTTCAGGGGATCTTCCCCATCCAGGGATCAAACCCACGTCTCTTATGTCTCCTGCATTGGCAGACAGGTTCTTTACCACTAGAGCCACCTGGGAAGCCCCAACATGGGCAATTTATGTACATCTCAAGCATCTCCATTCACAATATGTATTCTGAGACTTCTGAAAATATGACTGCATGTTAATTAGACTAAAATTTTAAAAATATAAGGTCCCCAAGATTTGCCTTGTTTTTATATGGAAAGAGCTCCCATGCTTCTACATTCAGCAGTGAAACTTCCAAATAAAGTAATCTTCAGTATCAAAGATGGATTTTTGTCTAGAAAAATATTAAACTCTCTCAGCGAGCTCAGTAAAGTTTTAATCATTTGGGGAAGGCTTAATGTGGATATAACTCTGGTGTGTGTGTGTGTGTGTGTGCACGTGTGCGTGCACATGAGTGGGCATGCACATGGGATTTATTGCTTCATCAAAAAATACAAAAGACCATTATGTTGCTTTGTAGGAGGCTGGATGAGAAGCAGCTCTGCTAGCCTCCTGCAGAGGATGGTGATCTCTTTTGAGGTTTTTAGAGTGGGCTTCCTTCTGACACCATCTAGAAATTTATGTCTCTTCTCTTTGATAACACTATGGCATTTCCACTGTGACTATGATTAATTCATGAGTTATTCAGTTAGACTACTTTGGTTTATGTACAATGAGGTTTTGTATAGTTTTGATTGGGGGGGTTGGATAATTATTTTAGGGTTTGTGGATGCTGATCTAAGTTGATTCCTATCATTGTCAGAATTCTTTAGGATAGCATAATGACCTCCTTATTGCATTTTGTATTCCTCTTCTTTCATTTGGAATCATTGCTCCTTGAAGGATTCATGAGCATAATACTTTTAGGGTTTTTTACGTCTGTTTGCATTGTCCTTAGCCTTGAGTTTATACAAGATTTTGCATTTGATTTGGTCTTTAAAAAATGTTGCATTCTTGGGTGAAGAAGGCTGAATGCTCAGGGATGATCCACTTCCTATACCCTGGTTCACTGAATTCCAACTGACCTGGACTTTGATAGACAAAAAGTGCATTGCAGGAAGATTTCTAGATCTTCGGATATTTCTTCAACCTCTGGATTGACTCAGCATAAGCATATATAATGAACTGGCTTTAGGATTTTAATCAACATGACAAAGCCAATTCCAGCTACTGAGTTATGCACAGAGCCTTTAGGGAATATGATATAAAATCATAACTCCATGACTTTATCTTAGAGTTGTATGTGAATTCACAGATTTGTCATTATGGTCATTATAGAAATCCCAAAGGAAGAGCTCTGTGATGAGTTATCTGTACTCTAAGTGTAGTCAAATAAAATTTATTTACTTGTTTGAGTTATTTCTAGAGATTTTCTTGCACTTTACCATAAAGTAACCACTTAGTTATTATAATTTTGTTCTTTCATTTCTGTGGCTGTCACCCTTTGCTTTCCCAGTGCTGCCAAAAATAGCAGTTGGACTTTAATTTCTTTCCTTTATAAGTTTGGTTTTAAAGCACATTCATGGAAAGAAATACAGGAAAAATTTCCTCCTGCCCATTTCATTTTTCTCATTCAATAAAATAATGATGTTACTATATCTTTGATATGCTGTGCAAATCAACTTCAGAAATTTACATTTTCATCTTAGATATGAAGTTATGCAGCACCTTTTTGGATCATTTTAAGGAAAGGAGCCAATTACATGCGAGGATATGCTTAAAAATAAGGAGCAATCATGGCCAATTATTTATTTGCATGTTGCAATATAATCCTTCTTGCTTTCAATGAACTTAGAGAGTTTATTGGCATTCACATGATTTACTCTGGAGATGACGACATAAGAAGAAAACGGGTTTATTTTCTCTTGCTTAGTCAAGTAAACATAATCAAAAAAAGATTTTATGTAACCATAGAATCTGAGGTTACATAAAAGATTTTTTTCCAAAAGATGTTCAAAATCTAATGTGTCAAGAGAGAAAACTCCATTACTTCAAATTACTTATTTCCCTAAAGCTAAATTACTGGCAGTGTTTGATCTACAAATAATATGAGACAGTATATTCCAAAGATTAATCTTTTCTGTCGGTGTTGCTATTTTTAGTGTGGTTTAAATGAAAGTGTCAGGTTATTTCTTAAAAATGGCTGGCACAATATTAAAAGACCAGTTAATTTCATTAAATCTTATTATAATAATTCCAAATTTCACCAGAGATTTTCAAAGGACTCATTAAGAAATTATCTCAAATGTATTATTAAACACAATAATTATTTATCATAAAGTTTGTAACCATTGGCAGTAAATGCACTTTTTTTTTCCTAAATGTTGAGAACTTGCTTGTATTAACAAGTGAAAAATGTATTATTTTATTTCTGAAAAGGAAATAGTCTCTTGTTTGGTATTTCTTTCTTATTTCCTACTCAGATTAAGTTTGTGGCTCAATGAATTCAATATTTAAAAGTTCTTCAATGTCATACAAACAAAGCATAAGTCAAGATAGTACATAGAATGGGACCATGGTGGGTTTGTCAGTGGAACCTTTCTAAAGGCTATTAGAAAATGTGAATTATAAAATTGGTAGAAACAAAGGGAGAACTTTGCTTAGTTTACAGGAGTTTATATACTATGGAAAAAGATATGACGAATGGTTTTAAGGCCAAATTGACCACTTATATACATGTGGAATGTTCCAATTCCTTACTTTCTGTAGCTGTATAAAATATCTGTGGTGACTAAAATAGTTGGAATCAATAGTGAGGTAGCATTTACTTTTTCATTTGCTTATTTGTTCATGTACCCCCTCAATCATTCCACATACAGGTATTGAAGACAGTGTACCATATACGATGCACTGTGTTAGACACTGGATATACAAAGATAGATAAGACACAAACTTTTCCCTCTAGTAGCTCACAGAATATGGGGTGTTCCTGGTGAGTCAATGGTAAAGAATCTGCCTGCCAATGCAAGAGACGTAGGTTTGATCCCTGGATTGGGAAGATCCCCTGGAGAAGGAAGTGGCAACCCACTCCAGTATTCTTACCAGGGAAATCCCATTGACAGAGGAGCCTGGCGGGCTACAGTCCAAATGGTTGCAAAGAGTCAGACATGACTTAGTGACTAAATAACAACAACAAACTCACAGAATCACAGGAAAAAGGTGATATGTTAATAGTATAATAGGAGCAATAATGGAAATTGCATATATATCAGCAGTCTTACAGAATAAGCATTGATTTGCTCTATATGGAAAGATCAAGAGTTCACAGAAGAGGGAGTTCCTGAGTTGGGCTTTCAAGCCTCATTAAGAGGAACTGACAGCCACCTGGATCTTGAAAGACAGTAAGAGTTTGACAGATGCATATCAGAACTATCTTGGAATTTTTTGAAAAATACAAATTCCCTGGTGGCTCAGACAATAAAGAATCTGCCTGCAATGCAGAAGACCCAGGTTTGATCCTTGGGTTGGAAAGATCCCCTGGAGAAGGGAGTGGCTACCCCTCCAGTATTCCTGCCTGGAGAATCCCAGGGATGGAGGAGCCTGGCAGGCCACAGTCCATGGGGTTCCAAAGAGTCAGATATGACTGAGTGACTAACACTGAGAGCTGAGACCAGATATATTTCTAATGAGCAGCCATGTTTAAAAGTAACCGGACTAGAAAAGCTTTTGTATATCACCTTGCTGTGCGCCTGAAACATTGTAAGTCAGCTATTTGTTAGTTGCTCAGTCATGTCTGACTCTTTGCAACCCCATGCACTATAGCTCGCCAGGCTCCTCTGCCCATAGAATTCTTCAGGCAAAAATACTGGAGTGGGTAACCATTCCCTTCTCCAGAGGATTTTCATGACCTGAGGATCAAACCCAGGTCTCTTGCATTGCAGGCAGATTCTTTACTATCTGAGCCAAGGGAGTCAACTATATGTCAATAAAATATATATATTAAGAAAACAAAGTTTGATAGACAAAAAGGCAAGAAGTCCCAGTTAGCTAAAATACACAGAAAGAATGAAATAAATCCATTTATTTGGGGAAAGAGGAAAAAATAATAAGAAAAAAAAGTGGTGAGGCTAGAATCCTCACTAGTTCAGGGCAGCAGACCCAGTTAAGCAGAGTCAAGACAAATGGAAGGAAACCTGGATAGAGCAATCTTCCAAACACAAGGAGAGAGAGAACATAAAAAAAGAAGGAGGCAACCTGTCACAGCTGAGGATATGGCAAGTAAAGTAAAAGCTTAAATATTACGTATGACAGAAGATCAGCAGATCTTCTCCATGAGCAGTTTTAAGAGAGTGAAGTAGAAATGATAATACTAACTACATTTCCTGTTCTTGGAGGAAACTGAAGATAAAGATGAAACTTTTACCATCAGAAAGTTCACATTCTACTGAGGGACATAAAATCGAAGTACACTTGTGTCATGCAGTAATGGAAAGGATAAATTCTGATGGAGACTAGAAGAGGAATAAAGAGAGAAATCTACAGATAAGGGACCACAAGGCCAGGAGAAGTGGTATCTGGAAACCCACAGGGACACTGTAGAAATTTTATGAAGGAGTACAGATGTAAACTTTATAATTTCACTAAACTACAATAAAGAATAAGTGCAGTCTTTATAAATGAAAATATGTGAGGATTACCTGTTTAGAGAGTGCATTCCAATCACCGCTAAACAGGGAGAATTTTTTTGGACCAAGGAAGATCTATGAGAGCTGAAACAACTGACATGTCAGGAAATGAAAAATTTGAGGACACAATGATGTTGAGGATATTTAGATGCTTTTAAATATTTAATAGGAGTTTCCCTGGTGGCTCAGTGGTAAAGAGTCTGCCTGCCAATACAGGAGACGCAAGAGAAGTGGGTTGGATCCCTGGGTCGGGAAGATCCCCTAGAGAAGGAAATGGCAACCCATTCCAGTATTCTTACCTGGGAAATCCCATGGACAGAGGAGTCTGTAGCCTATAGTCCATAGGGTTGCAAAGAGTTGGACATGACTTAGAGACTAAACAACGACAAATATTTAATATTCTGTGAAATTTACTTCTGACTTAGAAATTAAATGCATTCAATGTTATGTCACCATAAAATATTTTTGTGACTGTGTCATGCAGCTAATTTTCTTTTCTAGAAATCAGGATAAATTATTGACCCTATTGGTGATGTCTTTTTATTTAAACTCAGTCTCAAAAATGTTTCTAATGAAATATTGTTGTTATGAAGGAAACCACTGTATTCCAGCTCTTTTACTTACTATGTCTCCATTAAGATGCCAGCATTGTATCACTCCAGTACTCTTGCCTGGAAAATCCATGGACGGAGGAGTCTGGTAGGCTGCAGTCCATGGGGTCACGAAGAGTCGGTCACGACTGAGTGACTTCACTTTCACTTTTCACTTTCATGCATTGGAGAAGGAAATAGCAATCCACTCCAGTATTCTTGCCTGGAGAATCCCAGGGATGGTGAAGCCCGGTGGGCTGCCGTCTATGGGATCGCACAGAGTCGGACATGACTGAAGCGACTTAGCAGCAGCATTGTATCACTTAGTCAAAAGAAGTAAGTGTGTGCTTACAAATTATTGTCTATGATGTAAAAAAATTATATGTCCATGTTATAAGGCAATGCAAGATACTGTCTAACAAATGTGGCTTGTTGATTGAAAATACTTTTGAAATACAAGTTCATGGGAAGAGGAAATAATGAGAAAAAGGGCACTTCTCTGGTAAAAAGTTTGGGTGAACAACATTAGGTGATATTTAAAATTCATGCTAACAAAAACAAATCAATAGCTTGACAGACTCAAAGTTCAAACCAACAGGAGAAGTGATTTAAGTTAAATCTATCAAGAATTGGGACATTTAGCAATTTAGCATCTGTGTTACCAATAAAGGTCAATAAAATTCCTTTTTCACATTGAAATGTGGGATGAGGAAAGAGAATCTTAACTAAACTATGGTCTCAGGCCAATGTTCCCAAGAAATAGAGAGTTGTAACAATTAAAATTCCTTAGAATCAAAGGAAATATCGTATTTGATGGGGGGAAATGCACGGACTCCAGACTCCGTGTGTTCACAGTTACCATGCTAGAACACTGGGGAGTCTAGTCCCCAAGGCTTCTTAGAACAGAACTCCTCACTCTGTCTTCAAATGTCCTTGGTCATGACCTCTCCCTGTCCTTCTCCTGGGAAAGTGAATATATCTGTCACTCCCCTTCAGCCCTATCCATCTCAGGCCAAAGATCTGTTTTGCAAAGGAATAAAACTGACTGTTTCTTGACGTGTAACCCCTTGGCCTTGCAAGCTGAGCAAACTGATCTGAGGCGATTACGCAGCCACATCATTAAACAGTGCACAACTCACTTCTCTGCAAAAGGTGATTTATGCACTAGAGAGTATGAATCTCAGCATTGAGTAATCCAAATGGCTCTCTTTAATTATGCTTGGCATTACAAAGAAGGAAAACTTACTTTTCCCCTCTTTTTTTAACATAAGAAATGTGAGATTATTCTGAAGGAACAAAGTTGACTTTTTCCCCAATAAGGTAGTTTGGGGCTTCTGAGGTGGCTCAGTGGAAAAAACCACCTGCCAATGCAGGGGATGCAAGAGACAATGGGTTCAGTCCCTGGGTTGGGAAGATCCCCTGGAGAAGGAAATGGCAATCCACTCCAATTTCATGTCTGGGAAAATCCCATGGACAGAGGAGCCTGGCAGGCTACAGCCCATGGGGAAGCAAAGAGTCAGACATGATTAAGTGACTGAGCATGCACACAAATGTAAGTTTGCAAGTTCTGTAGAAAATCAAAGTATCTATCTGTAATCTACTGTTCATAGCCTGGGCTTCCATTGTAGCTCAGCTGGTAAAGAATCCACCTGCAATGCAGGAGACCCAATTCGATCCCTGGGTCGGGCAGATTTCCTGGAGAAGGGATAGGCCACCCACTCCAGTATTCTTGGGCTTACCTGGAGGCTTAGCTGGTAAAGAATCCACCTGCAATGTGGGAGACTTGGGTTCAATCCCTGGGTTGGGAAGATCCTCTGGAGAAGGGGATGGTTATCCACTCCAGTATTCTTGCCTGGAGAATGCCATGGACTGTATAGTCCACAGGGTCACAAAGAGTTTGACAGGACTGAGTCACTTTTGCTTTCACTTTCATTCGTAGCATAGGAAAACCCTTAATAAAGAAAGACAAAAAGTAACCATTACTGCATGCTAACTTGCATTTCTTCAGTTCCTTTCTTCTCTACATTCTAAAGCTAATAAAAGGCCCATAGATTTTAAACTGATCTACTCTTTCACTTTATGTGGTTGAAGGGCATGTCACTTTGCCATGAATTTAGCATTTCCTGCCCCTGACTTCTCTGAGGAAGGGAGAATGTTTGCAGTATTTGATTTGTAAGTTTCACAGTGAACAAGTGCTGTTTGTACAAGCCTGTGTGGCCCAGGTAGTGATTAATCTCCACGTAAGAATGGAAACATGGTAGATGGAGGAAGCTACGCTAGTTATTTCTTGTTCAAAATATATAATTATGGTGACTAAGCAAGAAGCATCACGGTCAGACACAAACTGACTTTGCTTTTCATTCCCAAGGAAGGAAAATTTGGCCATTTATACCATCAAGTCTTGCTACCTCCCTCCTCAACCCCCGTTGGTAATTTTCAAGTCCTTTTTACAGACCAAAGAGTCCAACCTTAAATAGAGGGAGCTATAATATAAGTGTATTATGAAGCTTTGAAATCAGATTGCTTCCCAGAAATTAATTTATTCATTCACTCAAAGAATAGTTATTAATTGCCAATAGTTTACAAGGCACTGTGCCAAATATTTGAATCTTTAGAGGCAAAAAAAGAAACAATGAAAAAGCTTTCACCAAATACATTTGTAATTACTGAAACTCTCAGAAAAGATGGCTGGGCTATGGAGAATAAAGTCTGGGCACTACTGGCCTGAACTTAATAAATTATTTTATTTGTTATTCATTTGCTCATCATAAAACAGCTAAAGAAATGCCTTCTAGGAATCCAAATTTTTTAAAAACAACTTTATAAACTGGTGGGGTATATAATTATTCAATGAGTTAGCTTGGACAATATCAAGTGTAGGCTAAGATATGGAGAAATGGGAACTCTGGAGAAGGCAATGGCACCCCACTCCAGTACTCTTGCCTGGAAAATCCCATGGACGGAGGAGCCTGGTGGGCTGCAGTCCATGGGGTTGCTAGGAGTCGGACACGACTGAGCGACTTCACTTTCACTTTTCACTTTCATGCATTGGAGAAGGAAATGGCAACCCACTCCAGTGTTCCTGCCTGCAGAATCCCAGGGACGGGGGAGCCTGGTGGGCTGCCGTCTCTGGGGTCACACAGAGTCGGACACGACTGAATCGACTTAGCAGCACACTGCTAGTATAGTACAAATTATTACCACCTCTTAAGAAAACAAATTGTAATTATCTTGCAAAGTTGATATGAACACTTTACAACCTAGCTGTAGCAGAACCCACTTACAGTGCCACTACAAATTTATGCTCCCTTTCCATAGTATAGAGTTGTTGGGACACTGCTGGCCAGAAACTAAAATTTGCTAGATTCCTTGTATCTAGTTTGGATCATATAATTAGTTTCAGCCAGTAGAATGTGTGTGTTGCCAGATTTTGCTCTGTTCTTCACATTTTGGTTCCATTCTTGTACACATTGGAGTCGTGATGATTACCCACGACATATGAGGCTTTCTTAAGTCTTGTATTTCATCTATGAGCAGGAAGTCTAGCTCAGCCTTACCACATTTCTTTTTATGAAAAAAATAATTCTGAGTTATCTCAGCACCCAGGCTTTTGAAATTACAAAACGTTTTTCCCGATTTTCTATTGTAACCTCCCATTCCTGAGGATGTCCCACAATCTAGAATGGGGAGAAAGATCAAGATAAAAGAATAAGTTAATATTTGGAAGTCATATCTCATTAGAGCTTCTAGATACAGTGCATTATTTTGGCAGTTTTATAGTGTTAATGACAAGAACACTTAGTTAAGCCACATTGTAGAGACAAAGGGTGGGTGCTAATTGTATGAAGACACATAGATGTTTAGGTTTCTAGGCAACTCTGCAGATGGGCTTTTGCCAATCTCTCTCTCTCTTCTCTTCCTTGCTGTTTCTGCCTTCATGATCTCTATCACTGATTTTTCTTACTGCTCATTGTATAATATAATACATATCAATCCATCAAGATTTTTAGGTGAATCTAATCTGATTGATTTAGGAAACTTCCCCCACTGATAGAGCAATAGCCTTTATTTCTGACCAAGTAATAGTCAATGTATTGCCTACAACTGAACTACTCTTTTGTCTTATAATATGCCTTGTGGCCACCCCTACGAAAAGAAGAGCACAACACTGCACATTTTCCGAATAAATAAAAAGTATAGTTTCAACTAGATTAGGTGCTGACTATATCAGATGCCATATCAAGAGTAGTCCGTCAAGAAACCAAGAGTATACGGATGAGAGTAGCAGCCCAAATACGATGGCATGGATTCATTTCTCCATGCTTCTTTCTACTCAGCAGACCTTAAATAAATTGAGATGAAATCCTAAAAATGTGCTGAAATATCCTACCAGAAGCCAGAAAAGAGAACTAAAGGAACAAAAAAAAAAAAAAAAAAAGAAAGAAAGAAAGAAACAGAAAACAAACTGGCAAGTTGGTTGTAGCATATCAATCATTACCATAAATGTAAATAGTCTAAATACACTGAGCAAAGGACAGAGTGGGTAAAGAAAACATGACCCAACCATAAACTGTTTACAAGAAACTTACACTTTAAATTTCATGACATAGGTAGATTGAAAGTAAAAGGATGGAGAAGTTATACCACTTAACCATGAATTAAAAAAAAAAAAAAGTTTCATGTTGAGTAAAATGAACTTCAGAAAAAGAGAAATTACAGAAAAGAAAAAATGACCTTACATAATGATAAAAGGATCAATCTACCAGAAACACAAAATGACACCAAACATGCACACCAAACAAAATTCTCGAAATAAATGTAGCAAAAACTGATGGAGCTGACATAGCAATAGAAAAATCGACCATTCTAGTTGGGGAACATTAACCAAGATACCATATCCTGACCCATAAAATGAATATAAATAAATTTAAAATAATTGAAATTATATATAATTAATCTTACAGAAATTCTAGTTCAAAACTGAATTGGTTAAATAAATCCTGTTATAGATTTTCCCCAATAATTACAAAAATACCTATGAAGGTGTAGAGAAATAAAGAAACCCTTACTGGTAACAATTTCTAACCGAAATTGTTAGAAAATATTATCAATGTCTGAGAGAAATCTGTACTAATTGTGATACTAAATGAACTAGATTGAAAAACTCCTGCCCACTTAGGCAGCCATGCTAGAAGAGAAAACTTCTTTTTTTGAATGAAAGGTCCTTTGAAAGTGAAAGTGGCTCAGCTGTGTTTGACTCTTTGTGACCCCATGGACTCTACAGTCCATGGAATTCTCCAGACCAGAATACTGGAGTGGGTAGCCTTTTCCTTCTCCTGGGGATCTTCCTAACCCAGGGGTCGAACCTATGTCTCCCACATTGCAGACAGATTCTTTACCAGCTGAGCCACAAGGGAAGTTCAAGAGTACTGGAGAGGGTAGCCTATCCCTTCTCAGGGGATCTTCCTGACCCAGGGATTGAACCGGGCTCTCCTGCACTGCAGGCAGATTCTTTACCATCAGAGCCTACTTTTCCTCACCAAATGGTTCTTTCCACGAGCTACCTGACTGTCTGCAAGATGTGGAAACCAGCCTCTCCCCGAACAAATAATCAGAAAAGAGAAAGGAGAAAGAGACGGAGAGAATACTCCAGATGGAAGCTTTTAGAATCCTAGAAGCTACATCCCACGGTATTGGTTGTATGCTGTTGATCTCAGAGACCAACCGTGATCCAGTGTGGGAAAGGACCACACAAGAGGTGCACATCACACAGCAGGGGAGCGTCGGGCCACCTTGGAAGGAGAGAATCACAATACCGCGTCAGCAGCACTCTTTCTCTGTGTAGCCAATTAGAATTTGTGACTCCCTAGTAAACAATGCCGGAGAAGGCAATGGCACCCCACTCCAGTACTCTTGCCTGGAAAATCCCATGGACGGAGGAGCCTGGTAGGCTGCAGTCCATGGGGTCGCTAAGGGTCGGACACGACTGACCGACTTCACTTTCACTTTTCACTTTCATGCATTGGAGAAGGAAATGGCAACCCACTCCAGTGTTCTTGCCTGGAGAATCCCAGGGACGGGGGAGCCTGGTGGGCTGCCGTCTATGGGGTCGCACAGAGTCGGACATGACTGAAGCGACTTAGCAGCAGCAGCAGCAGCAGCAGTAAACACTGTGAAAGCAACAGAGAAGGCAGAAGAACGATCACTACTGAACATTGCATCTCAGGAGTTACGGTTTCCCAAATACATGCTATTCGAAAACCTGCAAGAGGAACCACAGCGTGAGGTTTTCTGCTTTGTCTTTGATTTATCCCAGTTCAGTATCTCAGGAAGCATCTGGAAATGGGGACACAAGAATTAGGAAACCTGGGTCCATTTATTATCTGCTGAACTCTGGTAATTGCTCACTGTACATAGATCCAGGCGGGCGTGTGCATTCTCGGGCGTGTCCGACTCTTTATGACCCCATGGACTGTAGCCTGCCAGGCTCCTCTGTCCGTGGAATTTTCCAGGCAAGAATACTGGAGTGGGTTACCATGCCCTCCTCCAGGGGATCTTGCTGACCAGGGATCAAACCCGTGTCTCTTTCATCTCCTGAATTGGCAGGTGGGTTCTTTACCACTAGTACCACCTGGGAAGCCCACATAGATAATATCCAACTGCAGTTCTAAAGTAGAGATCTGGGCACCACAGAGAGTGGTAGTGGGGACTTCCCGGTGGTCCAGTGGTTGAGACTCTGTACTTCCAGTGCAGGGGGTGCAGCTGTGATCCCTGAGCAGGAAACTAAGATCCCACATGCCGTCTGGCATGGGCAAAAAAAGAGATCGGCAGTGACTAATACTGTCAAAGGAAGTCTACATATACCCTCTTAATAGGCCAAATTGATTTCTTTTCCTGTAAAAAGGCAAAAGGTATAAAATTAGCGTGGGACCTGTGAAACTACACTGTAAATTTATATTAAATGAACATGTCCTTAAAAGACTCAAAGGAAAAGCAAACTGTTTTACTTCAGGGAAAA
The DNA here is from genome assembly GCF_003369695.1 of Bos indicus x Bos taurus. NCBI lineage: Eukaryota > Metazoa > Chordata > Mammalia > Artiodactyla > Bovidae > Bos > Bos indicus x Bos taurus. The sequence goes on along the minus strand of NC_040079.1, from coordinate 108,589,643 downwards.
CATTTTATATAACAGAGTGCCAGTATAAAGCCTTTACGAGAAAGAAGAAATCCAAGAGGTTGCACAGACTATGATGAAAAGAATCTAATTAGAAGAGAGGGGTAAAAGGCAAGAAAAAATTTGTAAGAAAATGAAAAATGAAGTGCTAGAATTTTGGTGAACATTAGAGGAAGAACAGAAAGTGTGGGATTGAAACTGACAAAATAAAATGAATAAAGAGGAGGAAAAGCTATGTAAGCTTTTCCAGAATGTAAGAGAGAGGTAAATAGATAAGCAAGAAAAAAAGAACATGGTAGAATTCTAGCTATGCTTATGACAGAAAGCCTTTCTGAGTATGTGGATAGGAAAGGTTCATAGATTGTTACAATATTAAAGAATAGAGCTGACCATAGAATTCTTCTCCTAGACACTAAATGACAATCAGTTCAGTTCAGTCACTCAGTCGTGTCCAACTCTTTGCGACTCGATGAACTGCAGCATGCCAGACCTCCCTGTCCATCACCAACTCCCGGAATTCACCCAAACCCATGTCCATCAAGTCGGTGATGCCATCCAACCATCTCATCCTCTGTCGTCCCCTTCTCCCCCTGCCCTCAATCTTTCCCAGCCTCAGGGTCTTTTCAAATGAGTCAGTTCTTCGCATCAGGTGGCCAAAGTATTAGAGTTTCAGCTTCAACATCAGTCCTTCCAATGAACACCCAGGACTGATCTCCTTTAGGATGGACTGGTTGGATCTCCTTGCAGTCCAAGGGACTCTCGAGAGTCTTCTCCAACACCACAGTTCAAAAGCATCAATTCTTTGGCACTCAGCTTTCTTTATAGTCCAACTCTCACATCCATACCTGACTACTGGAAAAACCATAGCCTTGACTAGACAGACCTTTGTTGGCAAAGTAATGTCTCTGCTTTTGAATATGTTGTCTAGGTTGGTCATAACTTTCCTCCCAAAAAGTAAGCATCTTTTAATTTCATGGCTGCAATCACCATCTGCAGTAATTTTGGAGCCCCAAAATTAAAGTCAGCCACTGTTTCCACTGTGTCCCCATCTATTTGCCATGAAGTGATGGGACTGGATGTCATGATCTTAGTTTTCTAAATGTTGACCTTTAAGCCAACTTTTTTCACTCTCCTCTTTCACTTTCATCAAGATGCTCTTTAGTTCTTCACTTTCTGCCATAAGGGTGGTGTCATCTGCATATCAGGCTATTGATATTTCTCCTGGCAATCTTGATTCCAGCTTGTGCTTCCTCCAGCCCAGCATTTCTCATGATGTGCTCTCCATATAAGTTAAATAAGCAGGGTGACAATATATAGCCTTGACGGACTCCTTTTCCTCTTTGGAAGCAGTTTGTTGTTCCATGTCCAGTTCTAACTGTCGCTTCCTGACCTGCATACAGGTTTCTCCAGACATGTTCTTCCTCATATATGAAAACAAAGAAAGACACTCAAAAATTTTTCAGAAAATATACCATTGATGTAACCTTCCTGAAAAAATGTATTCAAGGTATACTCTACTTCCTCAAGATATAAGATGACTAAAGACATAAGAGTGTGAAAATTGGTTATTTTTCATCTTCTTGGAAACTATCATATAACAGAAGTAGGGGAGTAAAGTTTTGCCTTTTTTGTTTTTTTTACAACTCTAGATAGACAGAAAGTATAGTCTTATTTAGGATATATTTAGGAGGAGGTGAAGCTTAATACAAAGAAGACCTAAGACCAATATTTTTACCTACTTCACTGTTAGGACCCATTTTCCCCATCAGCTCTTTAACGTTATTAGCCCCAAAGTCCACCTTCCACCTCTACTTTAAGATTCTATTCAGAAACTCAGTGATTGCAAACTGGAACTGAAGGCCAAGGCTAGAAGATAGTAAGGTGGGAAACAAGGGTTTAAAGCAATTAGACTATAAAGGAAGGAGTTTCCAAAGAGAAACATTTGTGTCTTTGAGAGTCAAGAATGGAGGCATTCATTGTTCTGAGACGCTTGGGGCTCACAGAGGTACTCTGGAACCCCCACATGCTATGCGCTTGTGAGCACTAGAGAATAATAGTCATGGTACAGAGGAAAATTTACTGGTGGAGAATAAAATCCAAGGGCTTTCCCCCTGTGATTAGTGGGTGTTGTTTGTTGGGAGTTACAGAGTGTTTGTGGGTAGGGGAGCCAGAGTACAATCAAGAAGCATGTCTGTACAGAGTTTTCCTAGAGACTTCAGGAAAAAAAAAAAACACGAAATTTGTATCTCTCAGGCTCAAATATTTCACTGGCATTTCTTTTCTCATTCAAAATAAGTACTTTGTCACCTAATTTTGGATTTGTAAATTACCTTCTTTATATAAGTGTTACTTTCTCATTAGTGTCCAACTCTGCAACTTCATGGCCTATAGCTCGCCAGGCTCCTCTGTCCACGGGATTTCCCAGGCAAGAATACTGGAGTGGGTGGGCATTTCCTTCTCCAGGGGATCTCCTGGCCCAGGAATCAAACTCAGGTCTCCTGCATTGCAGGCAGATTCTTCTCAGCCACCGAAGTATAAAGATAGTCTCAAAACCTTGTAAGCTTCAGATCTGTCACCTGGAAAATACCATTTATGTAGTGCTGATGAAGACTGGAATGGAAGTAAAGAGCTTTTCTGTATACTTTGCTGACTTCACATGTATAATTGACTGGTCCCTCTAACATCTCTTATAATTTCAGCTGCATGAAAGCTGAATCTGTGTCATAAATGCATACATATTCATAGCTGCTATATTTTCATTGTCATATCTCTTAACATTATATTAATATTATGTCCTTTGTCTTATTTAAGCCTAGTTTATAACCATTTCTTCTACTGTGTCTCTAAGCATGCTATCTTTTTCCTTTTTAGTTGCCTTGACTTCTTTTATTTTTGACTTTGAATCAGATTTTATTTATTTATTTTTCTTTTCACTTATTTTTTTAAACTAATTTATTTGTTTTAATTGGAGGCTAATTACTTTACAATATTGTGGTGGTTTTCACCATACATCGACATGAATCAGCCATGGGTGCACATGTGTCCCCCATCCTGAACCCCTCCCTCCCCATCCTCCTACTTCCCTCCCCATCCCATCCCTCAGGGTCATCCCAGTGCACTAGCTTTGAATGCCCTTCTTCATGCATTGAACTTGGACTGGTGATCTATTTCGCATATGGTAATATACATGTTTCATTGCTATTCTCTCAAATCATCCCACCCTCGCCTTCTCCCACAGAGTCCAAAAGTCTGTTCTTTATATCTGTGTCTCTTTTGCTGCCTTGAATACAGGGTCATCCTTATCATCTTTCTAAATTCTATATATATGCATTAATATACTGTATTGGCATTTTTCATTCTGACTTACTTCACTCGGTATAATAGATTCCAGTTTCATCCATCTCATTAGAACTGATTCAGATTACTTTTAGATTTGTCTGTTGTATATAGTACAGAAGGAGGTTTTTCTTTGTGAGCTAATCTTTTCTTTTCCATGTGATTTAAATCAAATTACTGTCAGGGATATGACAGGTATGTTTGGATCCTTTCATAGTGTTACATTATTTATTCTGTTTTTTAATTAATAGACTATATTTTAGAGAAGATTTGGTTTTGCAGAAAAATTGAGCATGCAGTACAGAGTTCCCATTTTTACCCCTCTTTTGCTCACAGTTTCCCCTATTATTAATGGCGTGCATTAGTGTGATGTAATTGTTATAACTCATGAAATAATATCGGTGCATTATAATTAAATAAAGTCCATAGTTTGGGTTAGGGGCACTCTTTGTGTTATGCGTTCTGTGGGTTTTGACCTATGCATAATGTCATGTATCCACCATTAAAGTATCATACAAAATAGTTTCATTGTCCTAAAAATCCACTGTGCCTATGTATCCCTCCCTATCTCTCCTCAAAGTGCTGGCAACCACTGATCTCTTTGTTGTCTCTATAGTGTCATCTCTCCCAGAATGTCATTTAATTAGAATCATATAAGATGTAGCTTTTCTAAACGGGTGATTTTTACTTAGCAACATGCATTTGGGTTTCCTTTATGTCTTTTGGTGGCTTGATAGCTTTTTATTGTTAATAATATTCCATTCAATGAAAGGAATGGTATTTTGTTTATCCATTCACCTACTGAAAGGCATCCTGGTTATTTCAGATTTTTAGCAAATGTAAATTGCGAAGACGATTTGTATGTAGGTTTTTGTGTGGATCTAAGTTTTCAACTCATTATGTAACTATGTTGGAGTGTGGACTGGGGATCACGTGGTGAGACTGTGTTTAACTCTGTAAGGTTGAGTCCCCAGGTGTCTTTAATCTCTTGAACTAGCCCATGTTCAGTCTCCAGCAAGTGGTCAGTTTTTATTTAAGCGTTCCTATCAGTTGCTGGTGTGAGCAATGGGTTTCTGCTGCTGGACCTCTGGGATTCCTGAATTCACCTTTATCTTTAGTTTCCAAGGTGGCCATTTACTCTGTGACCTCAGTTATCTGGATCTAAGAGGCGTTGTTAATTTTTAGTTTGTTCAGCTTTTATCTTGTTGTAATCAGATCCAACCAGTCCCTTCTAAAGGAGACCAGCCCTGGGTGTTCTTTGGAAGGAATGATGCTAAAGCTGAAACTCCAGTACTTTGGCCACCTCATGCAAAGAGTTGACTCATTGGAAAATACTCTGATGCTGGGAGGGATTGGGGGCAGGAGGAGAAGGGGACGACAGAGGACGAGATGGCTGGATGGCATCACTGACTCGATGAACGTGAATTTGAGTGAATTCCGGGAGTTGGTGATGGACAGGGAGGCCTGGCGTGCTGTGATTCATGGGGTCACAAAAAGTCGGACATGACTGAGTGACTGAACTGAACTGAAGTGAAGGACAAAATAATAACTTTCAAGTTCTATGTTAGTGACTAGAAACTGGAAATCTCTTCTATTTTCTTAAATATGTGTATTTCACTAAATGTTCTGTTTTCTGTGCTTTTTATCCCAACTCTCAGATAGTTCAGAAGTTTATTTCGTTTCTACTGGCTACTTGACAATTCTACTTTTATAAAACGCTCTCAGTTCCTCCTTTCTGTAGCCCCTACCTGTGTGGGTGCATGCTCAGTCTCTTCAGTCATGTTCGGCTCTTTGTGACCCCATGGACTGTAGCCTGCCAGGCTCCTCTGCCCATTGGATTCTCCAGGCAAGAATACTGGAGTGGGTTGCCATTTCCTTCTGCAGGGGCTCTTCCTGGACCCAGGAGTCAAACCTGTGTCTCCTATGTCTCCTGCATTGCAGGCAGATTCTTTTTAACAGCTGAGTCACCGGGGAAGCCTCAGCCCCTGTGTGTCAGTCCTCTCTGTGAGCTACAGTAAAGTTCGCTTATGCTGTGCCTTCCACTGATGACTGACCTGCACAGCTTTAGTCAACAGTTGACCTTAGTCTTTGTATTTGTGAATGTGTTACCAGTCCTGCTGCTTGACTTCTCAGCTGTAAATGACATCCTTTGACTCCCGGGTATCACAGATGATTCTGTTTTCCAGCTTCTCTTCTTTTTGTGTTCCTCTGTCCATGGAATTTTCCAGGCAAAAATGCTGGGGTGTAACAACCTAGAGGGGTGAGAAAGGGTGGGAGGTGGGAGGGAAGGGACATATGTATACCTATGGTTAATTCATGTTGATGTATGGCAGAAATCAAACCAATATTATAAAGCAATCATCCTTCAATTAAAATTAAATTTTTAAAAAGTGCTGGGGTGGGTTGCCATTTCCTCCTTCAGGGGATCTTCCCGACTCCGGGATTGAGCCTGAGTCTTTTATGCATCCTGCATTGGCAAGTGGGTTTTTTACCACTAGCACCACCTGGAAAGCCCTCTCTCTCTCCCTCTTTTTTTTTTTTTTGTATCCTGATTTATGGTAGGTGTTTCATTTCTACATTGAGCATGCAACAAAAACACTCCATTCTGTTAGACCTACTCCCACCTTTTCTTTCCTAATGAGTCTACAGTTATCAGCATTCACAGCACCCCACAATCCTTTACTCACTTTTCTCTGTGATCACTTACTTGGCTGCAGTTCTCTAGGACTGTGTCCATTTAAGATTTCTGATTTGTTGTCATAGAGATTGTGGCAAAACTGCTTTTAATATCCCTGTAATCTCTATTCACATCTAGTCTTCTGATATTTTTCTTTGTTTTCATTTTGTTAATCTTTCCAGAAGTCTATCAATTTTACTATTAATTCCAGTTCCTCAGCATTTGGTTGTGTTTTTGGTGTCTGTCCATTTTCTCTTTGCCTCAACCTCCTTAATTCTTCTGTCATACTCTGTTTGGGGGCTTTGTTTTGTTATGAGTTTCATTTCATTGTTCTGACTCTAGTTTCTTGGGAAACAAATGATTAAGTAAAAAAGTCTGCATCATATCTACTGTGCTAGTCAGGGTAGGAAATGTTGCTGGAAAAGAGTGAAGGCAGATATCCTGGTCTAATCTCCTTGTAAACATATTGATGACAGGCTTCATAGTAAACAAACCGAGTGGTTTTGTAGGCATTATCTATGAAAGGCTTTTATCAGGGGGTGCCTGGTTACTTAGAATCACTTAAAGTAAAGAAACCCGAAATCTATGGATTTGTAGGAGTTGACTCCCTGAAAAATATCATGTAAGCTATAAGCATCTGAGTATAAAGCAGAGATGGTTTATGACCTAAATAGTGCCTTCGCTGTGAGTGCTCTGAACCACAGACTATCTGAGGTAGGGAAAAAAAGACTAGAGAATGCCCAAGCAGAGGTCCTGCAACCTCTCTCTGTGATTTGACTATGCTCTTTGACTATTTGCATTCTTGATAAAGCTTGATCTCTTATTCATGTGAGTCTTATTTGATTATCCAAGCTTTTTAATCTCAATTTTTACCTAGGTCATTCAACTCATTAGTTTAAACCATTCAGATTTTCTAATACATGCATTAAATGCCACCAATTTTTCTCTAGCCACTTCTTAGCTGCTCTCTGTGAGTTTTATGTAATATTCTCACCATTATTCAGTTCAAAATATTTTCTGACTTCCAATTATTTTCTTTCTTACCCATAGTGTTTTTCTAAATTTCCAAACACAAGTGATTTTCTAGTTAACTTTTTTCATGGCTACTAACTAAGTTAACTGTACTATTTTCAAAGAATGTGGCTTATGTGATAGCAGTACCTTGAAATTGGTTGAGTCTTGTTTCATGGTTAGGTGGTAATTTTCATTAATGTTCAACATGTACTTAAGAACAAGGATTAGCAAACTATGGTCTACAGGCTAAATCGGCTAGGTACCTTTGTTAATAAAGTTTTATTAGAACACAGCTGCCCTGTGTATTTCTGCATTGTTCATGGCTGCTTTTATAGGTATCCTAGATGGCTCAGTGGAAAGACTACACCTGCCAATGCAGGAAACACAAGAGACTCAGGTTTGATCCCTGGGTTGGAAAGATCCCCTGGAGAAGGAAAGGGCAACCCATTCCAGTATTGCTGCCTGGGAAATTTTATGGACAGAGGAGCCTGGCGGGCTACAATCCATGGGGTCGCAAAGAGACAGGACTTAGCGACTGAACAGCAACAGCATGCCTGCTTTTATACTACTTGGTGGAGCTGAGAAGTCGTGGCGGACACTGAGTCCTGCAAAGGCTGAAATATTTACCATCTGGCCCTTTACAGATCAAGTGTGCTGACCCTTACTGTAGAAAAATATGAATTCTGCAGTTTGGAGGCAGTGTTCTATATTCTATTAATAGTATATTTGTTCATTTAGCCTTGTAATTCGGTAAAGTTTTTCAGGTTTGCTGTAGCAAGATAGATAGATAAATAAATGATTTGTTCTTAGATGCACAGAAACAGAATAGTTACATCTTTCTGGTGAATTGATTTTTTAATTGTGAATATTGGATGGAATTCTGACATATTAATATATACTACCCCTTGTCTATTTATGTTTTAGATTTGTCTCTGCTGAACAACAGAGATCTGCAATTTATTGTTTATTCCAGGAAAATTGTCTTTAGAATTTCTTCCATGTGCATTTAATGTAGTTACTGTTATATTTATTCCTAACACTTATATTGTACTGCTTTCTATTTGTCCTGACTTTGGACTCTTTGACTCTCTTTTGCCCCTTTCTTGTCCTTATTTGAAATGATTATGTTTCTAATTTTATCTTTTCTCTTTAACCTAAATCACATATTAGTAAATACGTTTATGTTCCTGAAATCAGATCAGATCAGATCAGTCACTCAGTTGTGTCCGACTCTTTGCAACCCCATGAATCGCAGCACGCCAGGCCTCCCTGTCCATCACCAACTACCGGAGTTCACTCAGACTCACGTCCATCGAGTCAGTGATGCCATCGAGTCAGTGATGCCATCGAGTCAGTGATGCCATCCAGCCATCTCATCCTCTGGCGTCCCCTTCTCCTCCTGCCCCCAATCCCTCCCAGCATCAGAGTCTTTTCCAATGAGTCAACTCTTCGCATGAGGTGGCCAAAGTACTGGAGTTTCAGCTTTAGCATCATTCCCTCCAAAGAAATCCCAGGGCTGATCTCTTTCAGAATGGACTGGTTGGATCTCCTTGCAGTCCAAGGGATTCTCAAGAGTCTTCTCCAACACACAGTTCAAAAGCATCAATTCTTCAGTGCTCAGCTTTCTTCACAGTCCAACTCTCACATCCATACATGACCACAGGAAAAACCATAGCCTTGACTAGAGGGACCTTTGTTGGCAAAGTAATGTCTCTGCTTTTGAATATGCTATCTAGGGTGGTCATAACTTTCCTTCCAAGGAGTAAGCATCTTTCAATTTCATGGCTGCAGTCACCATCTGTATATCAGTAAATACGTTTATGTTCCTGGAATACTTACATTCTAATCAATTTACTTTCCACTTAAACATAATTTTTCAGTTTAGTTCTATCATATTTTAACCTCCTCCCCTAAAACTAGTGTTACTGTTTCTTTTATTTTTTACACAAATTTATTTGAATTTAACCACAGATTTCTACTTTTATAATTCATTTCTAACAATATTTAAAATCTTTAATGTAAAAAATTTCAAGTAAGAAAAAAAAACTTTACATGCTTATTAAAAGATATGGTGGAATTAATAAAGATAAAAGCAAAAATTAATTTATTAGAATACATACAAATGGCAGAATCATGTTTAATTGAATATTTGTTTATTTAAAAGTCTAGTGAAGCTGTAAACAAGGATAAAATTAATGAAAATTTTGTCTTTAAAAATTCGATGTAAATTTTATTGCTAAAATTTTTGAAGCTTCCATCAAATTACTTTAAAGGAAAAGATTGATTGCCAAAATCAACCCAGGAAGATATAGAAAGCCTGAATAAATCAGTTATAAATAAAGTTATAAATCAAATGTAAAAGGTTGACAAAGAATTTCCTTTAAGAGTGCCAGGTTTAGACAGTTTAATATGTGGGTTATTAAATCCATCTTAAACACAAATAAATAAATCTTATAACATTATAAAATCCCAGAGCATAGAAAATGAGAGAATATTTTACAACACACTTTTTTTTTTTTGTTCAACAAAATACTAATGCCAAAATTTGAAAGAGCATTAGAAAGGGAAAAACTACAGATTTTAGATGAAATTCCTTTAAAATGATCAAATTGAATTCAGAGCTTTGTTAAAGTTTTAATGTTTATATATGGTTTATTTTAAGAATTTATAGACTACAACCACTATAGAAAGCAGTATGGAGATTCCTTTAAAAACTAAGCGTAGAAATACCATATGATCCAGCAGTCCGGCGACTGGACACATACCCTGAGAAAACCATACCTGAAAGAGACACATGTACCCCAGTGTTTGCTGCAGCACTTTCTACAACAGCTAAGACACAGAAGCAGCCTAGATGTCCATCGACAGATGAATGGATACAGAAATTGTGGTGCATATACACAACGGAATGTTACTCAGCTTTAAAAAAGAATGCATTCTAATGAGGTGGATGAACCTGGAGCCTATTGTACAGAGTAAATCAGAAAGAGAAAGACAGATATTGTATATTAATGCATGTTATGGAATCTAGAAAGCTAATACCAATGAACCTATCAGCAGGGTAGCAGTGGAGACACAGACATGGGGAGCAGACTTGTGGACACAGTGTGGGAGGGGGAGTGGGGTGAATTGAAAGAGCAGCATGGAAACATGTACATTACCATATGTAAAATGGATAGCCAGTGGGGATTTGCTGTTCGACACAGGGAGGTCAACCCAGTGCTCTGTGACAACCTAGAGGGGTGGGATGCAGTGGGAGATGGGAGGGAGAGTCAAGAAGGAGGGGATGTATGTATGTATGTGGCTGATTCATGTTGATGTATGGCAGAAACCAGCAATACTGTAAAGCAAATATCTTGCAATAAAAATTTAAAAAAAATTATAGGCAAGCTCATGTTAAGATATCTATTAATTTATCTATTAATTTATCTATTAATCTATTAATGTCTATTAATATCAAATTTCAAGGGAGATAAAATGTCACATTTATTTGCTGAAAATCTGTCTAACTTGATCCATTATCTCTTCACATTAAGAAAAATCTTATAGTAATTTAGGAAGATGATTATGTTTCATTAATCTGATAAATAATATTAATTCAAACTTGTAATCAATGTATAGTTAACTATAAGACACAAAAGGTATGTTGATAAAGATCAGAAATAACCAAATATATTTACTTAGTATTATGTATCATTGTTTCTGGAAATTTCAGCTAATGCAACAAGGCAAGAAAAAGAACAAGGAGTTTAGATATTAGTAATAAGGAGATACAATTATTATTGCAAACTTTGTGAATCTCTGTAGAACAACTTAAAAATCAACTGAAATAGTAAGTTTTCTTGTTTGATTAATCAGAAAATAACTAGGCCATAATTTTTTTAAAAAGAAAAAATAAGACACGTGTACCCCAATGTTCATCGCAGCACTGTTTATAATAGCCAGGACATGGAAGCAACCTAGATGCCCATCAGCAGATGAATGGATAAGAAAGCTGTGGTACATATACACAATGGAGTATTACTCAGCCATTAAAAAGAATATATTTGAATCAGTTCTAATGAGGTGGATGAAACTGGAGCCTATTATACAGAGTGAAGTAAGCCAGAAAGAAAAACACCAATACAGTATACTAACGCATATATATGGAATTTAGAAAGATGGTAACAATAACCCTGTGTATGAGACAGCAAAAGAGACACTGATGTATAGATCAGTCTTATGGACTCTGTGGGAGAGGGAGACGGTGGGGAGATTTGGGAGAATAGCATTGAAACATGTATAATATCATGTATGAAACGAGTCAACAGTCCAGGTTTGATGCACGATACTGGATGCTTGGGGCTGGGGCACTGGGACGACCCAGAGGGATGGTATGGGGAGGGAGGAGGGAGGAGGGTTCAGAATGGGGAACACAGGTATACCTGTGGCAGATTCATTTCGATATTTGGCAAAACTAATACAATATTGTAAAGTTTAAAAATAAAATAAAATTTAAAAAAAAAAGAAAAAATAACTAGGCCAAAATCATATCTTTTCTATTTAACAGTAATTACCAGTTGAAATGTGGAAATTATAAGATGCTCTACTTACACAAAAAAACAAAACTTAAAAAAAAAAACATGAAAAATAAATTTTAAATGTAAATAATGAAGCACCAAGGAGTGATTTTTATTATTCTGATATAATGCCCTACCCGAGAGGTCTTTATGTGTCTCACCCCTTTCTTCATCTTTAAGAGAGTAAAAGTAAAGGTACCTTTGAAGTAAGTGGGTAGGTGTTTAGGGTTGTCATCCCTAGAAAGGAATGAGATGCATGCTTTTATCATAGCTATCCTTAGACTGTCTAACCTAACTACATTATAGGAAGAGAGGGTTTTGTCAGCCTTTTATTTCCATAGGGCTTAAGAAATGCATGGAATCCTGGGGAATTATTGGCACAGGGATTACAGACATCCTCCTTGTAAAATATCTTATTCCTTTCAGACTCAGCATCTCCAGAGAACACCTCAGGAGAAGGTGGCTGTGAGTGAGCCCATAATGCCTGGGTGTGCCTCGGAGAGGAGTATCCCTGACTTCAACATGAAGCAACAGGATACAGATGTGATCTGAGCCCACGTTCCTTTGTAGGGCCAGTTGATTTGGACAATGGCTGAGAAAGCCACATTAAAGCACAGAGAAGCCAGGTGGAGTTGCAGATGATTGCCGATAGCACATCCTATTTTATAAAAGGATAACAAGAGTCAGGGACAGAGAGGCGGCTTCTCCGTGACTCTAAAGTTGGATACCTAGAACTCTCATCTGTAAGTGAGGAAGGCTTCTAGCTCCCATTACTCAAGTGAAGTAAGAATTCTCATAGATTTGTACTGGACTATCTATGTCCTGATAATAGTACCTGGAAAAAAAAGTCATACTATGATTTTATAATATAAAGGAGATAAAAAAATATACATGGCCCTGCTGCTGCTGCTGCTAAGTCACTTCAGTCGTGTCCGACTCTGTGCGACCCCATAGATGGCAGCCCACCAGGCTTCCCCGTCTCTGGGATTCTCCAGGCAAGAACACTGGAGTGGGTTGCCATTTCCTTCTCCAATGCAGGAAAGTGAAAAGTGAAAATTGAAAGTGAAGTCGCTCAGTCGTGTCGGACTCTAGCGACCTCATGGACTGCAGCCTACCAGGCTCCTCCGTCCATGGGATTTTCCAGGCAAGAGTACTGGAGTGGGGTGCCATTGCTTTCTCCGATACATGGCCCTAACTGCATACTTTGTGTTATTGACAGATTTCTTGTATTACAGATGACAGTTCTATTGCAAATGAAAGTGTAGATACTATGCAAACCCAACTAATGGGATGGGAGTATTTTTAGCTTGAAAAACAGATTTTGAAATTAACCTGGAAAATAAATGTATCAATATAGTGAAGAAAAAGAGGAATGAAATGCTGTGATATTGTTATAAAAATTAATATAAATCTTTAGAAAAGAAAGTCAAGAAATTTTGTCTTTTTTCTAAGAAGGGCAAATACTGGTCTTCAGTAGTTAAATGTTTAAACCAATGACAATAATTCAGAAATATCCTGATTTTAAAGATAATTACCTCCTTGAAGCATAACAAGTAATCTTGAGATAAGGCTAGCCTTGATTATTAGTTACAAGAAGTGACATTTGCATACAAAAGTTTGATTTATAACATAACATTTTATTATAGACAGCAATATTTGTTAAAAAGTTGTAAATAGCTTTGGTTGCTCACTTAAAATTGTAGACTACTATTTAAAACAAAAGTTTTGTTTAGCAGGTAATAATTAAATTGGTGGTATACCGTCATTCATCTCACTCAAATAAGCTCAAGAAACAAAAAATGACTGAGAATATCTTGTTTAAAATTATAGCTGAACAACCTCTATATAAAACAAAATGTAATTTACAAGTAGAAGTTTTCTGAAAAGATTAAAACACAATGCAGAATATCAATTTGTCATGACAATTACAGTGCTGTGATTCAAATGAAAAACTCTCAGGAGAGGATGGTTAAGACAGACATCTTTAGTATCAAATATCAAAAGAACTGTTAAAGCAAAATATAAAATTAAAATAAGATTAACCTCCATTTTAGTCTCAGAGGGGAACAGCTGGCCTCCACTGCAAATTTCTATCTTCACTGAAGATTCTATTAGCTTTGAATAATAGGTAAGATAAAGTTATACATGGATTCGTGGGGTTAAGGTGCTTAGGTTCTGAAGATAGTGTCAACATATAGGGTTGACCCTTGAACAACTCAGGGATTAGGAGCACCTGCTTTTGTGCAAACGAAAATCTGTGTACTACTCTCTCTGCCTCAGAAACAAAGGAATTAATAAATGATTAACCCAAGGGCAGGAAGCAGAAAGGTTAGATAGAATCAGAACTGAAACCCCAGTTCTTTCGACTCCACATAATGTGATCTCCAGTCAAACAGAAACTTTTCCCCAAACATAGTTAATTCAAAGATCTGTAAACTGAAAATATGGGTAGTATATTTATTTTTAAAAGTCTGCATATAAATGGGCCTGTGCAGTTCAAATGTGTGTTGTTCCAAGAGTCACTGTAATTTATATTCTGTATACATTAAGAGTTATGAACATAAATATCAGAATAGGTTTATTTCTGATATCAAAGGAAAATTGATCTATGGTTCTTAAACCTTGATTATTTCAGTTTTAAAATGATGTTTTGGATGTCAGTTTTCCCTAGGATAATAGTGGTTACTTAAGTAATAATTTTTCCACATACCCTCTGAAGATGTATGGATCCATAAAAGGTATAAAAGATATATCTCTTTTATATATAAAAGAGATATAAAAGAACCATCCATAACTCACATCTAGAGCAAAATTAGGAAAAAGGGACTACACAAACTTCAGTTCACATGTAACTGAGGAAATAATGTGAAGATTGTGCCAAAAAAAGGGGAGTGTGGTGGGTTCCTGCAGTTAATGAAATACAGATAATATTACACCAAGAAAATAAAAGAGGGTTTTACCCAAACTGGAGTCTGAGACCTGGTGGATCAAAGCCATGACTATTAGGGGACTGGGAAGGAGAAAAGATGGAAAGTGAAGACCCAAAGGTGGCAGTCGTGGGAAGGCATAGTTTAAAGTGGCGGTGTTGTTGCTGTTTTAGTCGCTAGGTCATGGCTTTTGCAACCCCGTGGACTGTAGCCCACCATGCTCCTATGTCCCTGAGATTTCCCAGGCAAGAATACTGGAGTGGGTTGTCATTTCCTTCTCCAGGGGATCTTGCCAAGCCAGGGTTTGAACTTGCGCCCCCTGCTGCTTCTGCTGCTGCTACTAAGTCGCTTCAGTCGTGTCCGACTCTGTGCAACCCCATAGATGGCAGCCCACCAGGCTCCCCTGTCCCTGGGATTCTCCAGGCAAGAACACTGGAGTGGGTTGCCATTTCCTTCTCCAATGCATGAAAGTGAAAAGTGAAAGTGAAGGCGCTCAGTCATCTCCCACACTTTGCCATCACATGGACTGCAACTGAACTACAAGGGAGCCCAGGATGACAGTGAGGCAATCTAAAAGAAGTTTAAGTATCCTTTAGAGGCTCGAATGGAAATAAGGAAGAAATAGTGAATGGAAAAAAGGAAGAAAATTATGGAAAGCAAGAACCTCACAGAAAGTACAAGAATCACAGAAGTAGAAGACACACCAGCATGTAAAGTCTTTACAATTCTGTGCACCAACAGAGAAGAGTATTCCTAAACTAAGAACCCAAGTAAACTCCCCAATCCCCCCAAACCCCTCCCTCATACTACTCCATAAGGATGTTCATTCTTGTTAAACCAAGAACATCCAAGACATGAACTATTCAAAAGGAAAATACTAGATATAAGTATAAAATATATACTTATATATAAGTATCAGTTCAGTTCAGTTGCTCAGTCGTGTCCGACTCTTTGCGACCCCATGAATCGCAGTACGCCAGGCCTCCCTGTCCATCACCAACTTCCGGAGTTCACTCAAACTCATGTCCATCAAGTTGGTGATGCCATCCAGCCATCTCATTCTCTGTCGTCCCCTTCTCCTCCTGCCCCCAATCCCTCCCAGCATCAGAGTCTTTTCAAATGAGTCAACTCTTTGCATGAGGTGGCCAAAGTATTGGAGTTTCAGCTTTAACATCCTTCCTTCCAAAGAATACCCAGGACTGATCTCCTTAGGATGGACTGTTTGGATCTCCTTGCAGTCCAAGGGACTCTCAAGAGTCTTCTCCAACACCACAGTTCAAAAGTATCAATTCTTCGGCACTCAGCTTTCTTCACAGTCCAACTCTCACATCCATACGTGACTACTGGAAAAACCATAGCCTTGACTAGATGAAACTTTGTTGCCAAAGTAATGTCTCTGCTTTTGAATATGCTATCTAGGTTGGTCATAACTCCTTCCAAGGAGTAAGTGTCTTTTAATTTCATGGCTGCAGTCACCATCTGCAGTGATTTTGGAGCCCCCAAAATAAAGTCTGACACTGTTTCCACTGTTTCCCCATCTATTTCCCATGAAGTGATGGGACCAGATGTCATGATCTTGGTTTTCTGAATGTTGAGCTTTTTATACTTAAGATTTTAAAATAAGCAAAATTGCTTAAAATCAGCAAACCAAATCATGTTCATGTATAAATAATGTAAGTGGCCTGGCAAGAAGAAAAACAACTGTAGAATATTTAAATTTTGGTCAATTTTTATATACTACTCAATACATTATTAGACTATAAAGTTAAAGAAAAATCCTCTGGGGTTTCAGGCAAAAAGACTGTCACAGAGGAAAACAAATATCAGCAATAGATTTCAATAGCAATATACTCCAGTCTCTGACAAACCCAAACAGTATGTTAAAAAGCAAAGACATCACTTCGCTGATAAAGATCCATAGAGTCAAGACTACTAGTTTTTCCATAGACATATACACATGTCAGAGCTGGGTCATAAAGAAGGCAGAGTGCCAAAAAATTGATGCTTTCAAACTATGGTGCTGGAGAAGACTCTTGAGAGTCCATCAGACAGCAAGGAGATCAAACCAGTCAATCTTAAAGGAAATCAACCCAGCATACTCATTGGAAGGACTGAATGCTAAAGCTGAAACGCCAATACTTTGGCCATCTGATGCGAAGTACTGAGTAATTGGAAAAGACCCTGATGCTGGGAAAGATTGTAGGCAGAAGAAGAGGGCAACAGCGGATGAGATGGTTGGCTGGCATCACAATTCAATGGACATGAACTTGGGCAAACTCCAGGAGATGGTGAGGGGCAGGGAAGGCTGGAGTGCTGCAGTCCATGGGGTAGAAAGAGTCAGCGACTTGGCAACTGAACAACAAATACTCCAGTCTATTGGCCCTACCACCTTTTCACTCTCTCCCCTTGATGCTTTGCTTCCTCTCTTCATGTAGTTTAAATTTCATAGATTTCAACATTAATTATGATGTGAACTGTAGGTTTTTGTGGGCACCCTTTTTCAGGTGAAGGAGGATCTCTTCTAGTCCTACCTTGTTGAGTTTCTTTTTACAGTGAATTGACATTGAATTTTATCAAATGCCTTTTGTGCATCTTTTAAAATGATCATGTGCTTTGTCATTTATTTTGCTAATGTGATCAATTACAATGATTGATTGCCTTATGTTACAACTGTTGCACACCGCCAGTAGGATATACGTCAGTTACTCATGATGTGTTGTATATTACTGGATTTAACCTTGTACTTGCTTGTTCACGTCTTATGCATCTTTCACGAGGAAGAAATTGACCTGTAATTTTTCTTCCTTGCAATACTTTACCAATGATTTTTATCTTGAAATTGGGAATTATTTCTTTTTTATCTTCTAGAAGAGATTTTGGAAGTTGGGATTATTTCTTCTTAAATGTCTGGAGTAATTCACCGAGGTATCCATCTGAGCCTAAAGTTTTCTTTGTGCTAAAGTGGAATTGTGGCTTCACATTCTTTAACAGATGGGAATGTGCAGAATGCCTTCCTGTTTTTATGTTAGTTTTGGAAACAGGTCCAGCTTAATGGGCATGCAGCCCATGTGGTCACATGCATGTGTAAGGGTTCTGCCCTTGGTTTAATCTTTTATTGTAACCATTTTTAAATTCTTAATTAGTGTTTGAACAAGGATTCTCTCATTGTCACTTTGTTCTGGACCTCTAAAATTATATAGCTATTCACATTTTGTCATTTTTATTATTAAAGGGATTTGCCTGTTTCATCTAACTCGCCAAATTTATTGTTATGAATTTGTTAATAATATCCATTAATGTAATATTTAACATCTTTATAATTTATAACATTGCCTGCTTTTTTATTGATGATAGTAATAACTTATGTTCTTTTTTTTCTTTGAAATCTTGCTATTAACAAAATATTTGATTCATCTTTTCAAAGAAAAAAGTTTGACTATTTTCTTGAAATTGGTGTCAGTTTTCTAAATATTTTCATTATTGTTGTTATTTTATTAACTTCCTTCTCCACTTTTTGGGGTACTTAAATATGTGTTTAGTATGGTCAAGTTTTCTGATTTCTTGAGATGGAAGATTAGAACTTTTAAATCTTTCTTTTAAAAATTAACTTTCCTTACTTATTTATTTTTGGCTGTGCTGGGTCTTCATCACCGTGCGGTCTTTTCTGCAATCGTAGAGAGAAGGGTGCTGTGTACCTGTGGTGTGTGGGCTTCTCACTGCACTGACGTCTCTTGTTGTGGAGCATGGGCTTGGCTCTAGAATGCCCAGGCTTCAGGAGTTGTGGCTCCTGGTCTCTACAGCACAGGCTCAGTAGTTGTGACACATGGACTTAGTTGCTCTATGGCATGTGGGGTCTTCATGGATCAAGGATCCAACCCATGTTTCCTGCATTGGCAGGCGGTTTTGTTACCACTGAGCCACCAAGGAAGCCTTCTTTCTTCCTTTTGATTACTAATTCAGAGCTATAAAATTTCCTTTAATCACTATTTTAACTCACATCCTGATTTTTGATATGTCAGATTTTTATTTACATTTAGCTGAAATATATTCTCTTATGTAATAGTATGTGTTTAATTTACAAATTAAATGTGAAAAATTCTTAAAGAGATGGGAATACCAGACCACCTAACCTGCCTCCTGAGAAATCTGTATGCAGGTCAGGAAGCAACAGTTAGAACTAGACCTGGAACGACAGACTGGTTCCAAATAGGAAAAGGAGTACATCAAGGCTGTATATTGTCACCCTGCTTATTTAACTTATATGCAGAGTACATCATGAGAAATGCTGGGCTGGATGAAGCACAAGCTGGAATCAAGATTTCTGGGAGAAATATCAATAATCTCAGATAGGCAGATGACAGTACCCTTATGGAAGAAAATGAAGAAGAACTAAAGAGCCTCTTGATGAAAGTGAAAGAGAACAGTGCAAAAGTTGGCTTCAAACTCAACATTCAGAAAACTAAGATCATGGCATCCAGTCCCATCACTTCACGGCAAATAGATGGGAAAACAGTGGAAACAGTGAAAGACTTTATTTTGGGAGGCTCCAAAATCACTGCAGATGGTGACTGCAACCATAAAATTAAAAGACGCTTGCTCCTTGGAAGAAAAATTATGACCAACCCAGATAGCATATTAAAAAGCAGAGACATTACTTTGCAAACAAAGGTCTGTCTAGTCAAAGCTATCCAGTAGTCGTGTTTGGATGTGAGAGTTGGACTATAAAGAAAGCTGAGCACTGAAGAATTGATGCTTTTGAACTGTGGTATTGGAAAAGACTCTTGAGAGTCCCTTGGACAGCAAGAAAATCCAACCCTTCCATCCTACAGGAAATCAGTCCTGAATATTCATTGGAAGGACTGATGCTGAAGCTGAAATTCGATATTTTGGCCACCTGATGTGAAGAACTGACTCATTTGAAAAGACCCTGATGCTGTGAAAGATTGAAGGTGGGAAGAGAAGGGGGCGACAGAGGATGAGTTGGTTGGATGGCATCACTGACTCAGTGGACCAAGTTTGAGTAAACTACGGGAGTTGGCGATGGACAGGGAAGCCTGGCATGCTGTAGTCCATGGGATCGAAAAGAGCTGGACACGACTGAGCGACTGAACTGAACCGAATTTCCAAACAGTCAGAGGTTTTCCACCTATCTTTCTGTTATAAATGTCTAGTTTCATTTTGTAATCAGGAAATATATTCTAGGGGATTTGTATTATTTGGAGTATTTTGAGACTTACCTATGGATCAGCAAGTCTATTTGGTAAATAGTCCACATAGTCTTAAAACCGTTATTTATTCTGAATGTGTTAGGTGTAGTATTTTGTTGTGTAAATTTCCTATTTCATTAATTTTTCCTACTTTTTCATTTATGAAGGAAATGTATTTAAATATCAAATTATATGCTATAATTATAGATATGTCTATTTCTCTTTTAATGAAAGAAAAATTCTCCTTTTAATTATCTCAATTTTCTTTCATGTACTAAATTTTATATTAAACATGTAGACATTTATAATTATTATATCCTCCAATTGATTAAATTCTCCAAGCCAGGCTTCAGCATTCATATTGAATATGCTGTTTGTTTTAGTTTTTTTTTAATCAGATTAATTTTAACACAAACTATTCCAATACCAAAGAAAGGCAATGCCAAAGAATGCTCAAACTACCGCACAGTTGCACTCATCTCACATGCTAGTAAAGTAATGCTCAAAATTCTCCAAGCCAGGCTTCAGCAATACGTGAACCGTGAACTTCCAGATATTCAAGCTGTTTTAGAAAAGGCAGAGGAGCCAGAGATCAAATTGCCAACATCCGCTGGATCATGGAAAAAGCAAGAGAGTTCCAGAAAAACATCTATTTCTGCTTTATTGACTATGCCAAAGCCTTTGACTGTGTGGATCACAATAAACTGTGGAAAATTCTTTAAGAGATTGGGAATACCAGACCACCTGACCTGCCTATTGAGAAATCTATATGCAGGTCAGGAAGCAACAGTTAGAATTGGACATGGAACAACAGACTGGTTCCAAAGAGGAAAAGGAGTATGTCAAGCCTGTATATTGTCACCTTGCTTATTTAACTTATATGCAGAGTACATCATGAGAAATGCTGGACTGGAAGAAACACAAGCTGGAATCAAGATTGCTGGGAGAAATATCAATAACCTCAGATATGCAGATGACACCACCCTTATGGCAGAAAGGAAAGAGAAACTAAAAAGCCTCTTGATGAAAGTGAAAGAGGAGAGTGAAAAAGTTGGCTTAAAGCTCAACATTCAGAAAACGAAGATCATGGCATCTGGTCCCATCACTTCATGGGAAATAGATGGGGAAACAGTGTCAGACTTTATTTTTGGGGGCTCCAAAATCACTGCAGATGGTGACTGCAGCCATGAGATTAAAAGACGCTTACTCCTTGGAAGGAAAGTTATGACCAACCTAGATAGCATATTCAAAAGCAGAGACATTACTTTGCCAACAAAGGTCCATCTAGTCAAGGCTATGGTTTTTCCAGTGGTCATGTATGGATGTGAGAGTTGGACTGTGAAGAAGGCTGAGCACTGAAGAATTGATGCTTTTGAACTGTGGTGTTGGAGAAGACTCTTGAGAGTCCCTTGGACTGCAAGGAGATCCAACCAGTCCAATCTGAAGATCAGCCCTGGGATTTCTTTGGAAGGAATGATGCTAAAGCTGAAACTCCAGTACTTTGGCCACCTCATGCGAAGAGTTGACTCATTGGAAAAGACTCATGCTGGGAGGGATTGGGGGCAGGAGGAGAAGGGGATGACAGAGGATGAGATGGCTGGATGGCATCACTGACTCGACGGACGTGAGTCTGAGTGAACTCCGGGAGTTGGTGATGGAGAGGGAGGCCTGGCGTGCTGCGGTTCATGGGGTCGTAGAGTCAGACATGACTGAGCGACTGAACTGAACTGAACTGAACTGATTGTTTAAATTGACCCTTTTATTCCTGTGAAAGTCCCTTTTTGTTTTGACTTCTCCTTGTCTCAAAGTCTTTGTCTGAGATTAATAAAGTATTTTATTATAGTTAGTATTTATTTGGTATACCATTCTATATTTATTTTCAGATATTTCAGATGTTTATGATGTGTATATAAAGCTTGTCTTTTGTAAACAGTATTGAGTTGGATCTTGAATTTTGTTTTTTAATTCAATATGACCATTTCTTCCTTTAATTGGAATGTTTAGCCAAATTATATTTAATAATATTACTTAGATAGTTGGTTCTAAGTCAACTATCTTGCCATTGTTTTCTAATTGTCCCATCTTTTGTTTCTTCATTTCTTTTTTTTATTGATTTCCTTTGGATTAAATATTCCATTTTTCCTCTTAGTCTATCTTTTCCTCTTTAGCTCTCTGTATTTTTTTATTCTTTCTCTTAGATTACTATATGTATTCTAGCTAGTAAATTGTAATAGTCCCCAAAGTATACAAAAACCTGGAAAGGGTTTAATTCCATTAACCAACACTCCCACCTTTGGTGCTAATAATTCCATGTATCTAAAACCTATATGTTTTAAGTGCATAAGATATAATAGTCAAGACTTTTAAACAAAATATTCATTTATAGTTTTTCACACATATTTGCTAGTGCTCTCATTTATTTCATTTTGCACTTTCATGCTTCCATTGGGATCATTTTTCTTCAGAATTCCCGTTAATGTTTCTGTAGTACAAATCTGCTGACAAGTTCTCTTGGATCTTGTTTATATGTAAACATCTTCATTTATCCTTCCATTTTTAAGGATATTTTTGCTGGTTATACAGTTACTGGTTTGCAGGGTTTGTTTGCTTAGCACTTTAAAATGTTAGTCTGTAGTTCTCTGACTTTCATGGTTTCTGTTGAAATATCAGTCACCAGTTTTTTTGATGCTCATTTGGGGATATTATCTCTGTTTTTTCTAGGTAAATGAATTTGACTTTAATTTTCAGAAGTTTGGCTGAGATGTGGCCAGTGGTATTTATCTTTGGATTTATCCTGTTTGGAGTATGTAGAGATTCTTGAATATATAGTCATATGTTTTTAGTTAGGAGAAACTCTTAACCAGTAATTTTTCCAATATTGCTTCTTTTTATGTTCTCTATATTAATTATTAAGAGAAGGCAATAGCAATCCACTCCAGTACTCTTGCCTGGAAAATCCTATGGGTGGAGTACATAGAACTTTTCTTATAGCTTTGTTCAAAATGTTACTGTGTTTTGAGGAAATATCTACTGGGCTTTGGCACAAATATCATTTTACTTGTAAGGATGTCACATAATCAATTTAGGAGTTGAGAAAATGCTAAATGAACCCTGCTTAATGACATCATGAAATAATATGGCATCACAATTCAACTTGCAGAGGAAAATAAAAATAACATCTTCCTCAAATTGGAAGAAAATGTATGTAAATCATGTAACTAGCAAAGGATTCTTACCCAGAATACATAAAGATATACAAATTAATAATACAGAGTCAAATGGAAAAGTGGAAGAAATACAAATAGACAACTTATAGAAGAGGAAATGACAATGGTCAACAAAATAGTAAAAACTGATTTTCAACATCATCATTAATCAGGAGAATAAAATTAAACAACAGTGAGGTACAATTTCTCAGTTATATGAATGGCAACAAATTAAAGATTTTGACATTACTCAGTGTTGTCAAAAACTTGAAGAAATAGAAATTTGTATACATTGCTGCTTAATGGTACTAATATCAACATGTCTTTAACTAGCAACCCCATTTCTAGGTCCATATATGTGTACAATGAGATGTGTATATAAATATTTGTTATTATATTGTTTATAAAAGCAAAAATTTGGAAATATCCACCAATAGAGAAATGGATGAATATACTGTACTATGTTTATGTACTGGGATAACATTATGAAGTCAAAATAAATGAAGCAGTTCTACACGAAACCATGTGGATTTATAGACTATACCTAAAACATGATGGGCTTCCCTAGTGGCTCAGACAGTAAGAATCTGCCTGCAGTGCAGGAGACCCAGGTTCAATCCCCAGGTCAAGAATATCCCCTGGAGGAGGAAATGGCAACCCACTCCAGTCTTCTTGCCTGGAGAATGGACAGAGAAGCCTGGTGGGCTACAGTGCATGGGGTTGCAAAGAGTGGGACACGACTGAGTGACTGACACTTTCATTTTTACAACCTAGTGGTAGCAATGCACGATGACAATGGATACACAGCATGTGACACCATATACATAATTTTAAGACACGTACAGCAGTACTTCATATTGCTCTGGGTGAATATATTTATAATACAAGCGTTAAAATATGCACATACTCCAATATTATGAGATCAGTTACTTTTCAGGAGAGTGAGGCAGAGACAGGATGACAGAGGAACATTTGAATCTTAAGCTCTGTTTGCAACATTTCATTTCTGAAAACAGAAAAAGCAACTGAAACAGATTTGGCAAACTCCTATCATGTTTTTTAAATTGGGTCAGTTATACTGTTTTCTGTAATTTTTTATATGTTTGAAGCAATTCATGATTAAAATTTAAATTATAAAAATATTAGCGCTATTTTTATGTTAACATTATAAGCTAAGTATAAAGGAAAACATAACCTTTAATGAGAGGAAATAAATAATTTTAAGTGCAACATTTAGTAATAATCCTGGAAATACCAACTAAAATAATGATTAAGTGTGTTAGTCGTTCAACTGTGTCTGACTCTTTGTGAGGCCATGAACTCTAGCCTGCCAGGCTCCTCTGTCCATGGGCTTCTTTCAACAAGAACACTAGACTGGGTACCCGTTCCCTTCTTCAGGGGATCTTCCTGACCCAGGGATTGAACCTGGGTCTCCTTCATTTCAGGTAGATTCTTTACCTTCAGAGCCAGCAAGGAAGCTAGTCTAATAATCTGTTGTTGTTCAGTTGCCCAGTCATGTCCGACTCTTTGTGACCCCATGGACTGCAGCATGCGGGGCCTCCCTCACCATCTCCCAGAGTTTGCCCAAGTTCGTGTCCATTGCATCAGTGATGCCATCCAGCCATCTCATCCTCTGATACCTTCTTCTCCTACTGCCCTCAGTCTTTCCCAGCAGCAGGGACTTTTCCAGTGAGTCGATGACCAAAATACTGGTTATGACCAAAATAGTCTGTTATTAGATACCTAATAATCCAATAATGATTAGATACTACTTCAGAGAAGGCAATGGCACCCCACTCCAGTACTCTTGCCTGGAAAATCCCATGGATGGAGGAGTCTGGTAGGCTGCAGTCCATGGGGTCGCACAGAGTTGGACACGACTGAGCAACTTCACTTTCACTTTTCACTTTCATGCATTGGAGAAGGAAATGGCAACCCACTCCAGTGTTCTTGCCTGGAGAATCCCAGGGACCAGGGAGCCTGGTGGGCTGTCGTCTCTGGGGTCGCACAGAGTCGGACACGACTGAAGCGACTTAGCAGCAATTATAACTAAGTGGTTTTTATGTTTATTTTAAACCTATTTGTTGGGCATTTGCATGCATTCTTAGATTCTTAGGTGGGGATAAATTGATTTAACTTTGTAATGCAATTTGTTAGTATATACTGAGAGCATAAAAATGCTCATACCTCTTGACTAAGTTATTTCCACCTTAAGGAGACAAACATTTTTATTAATCACTTGATGGTGAAATACTAGATTGTTTATATATCCTTATATTTTTCTTTTATTTTCTGTATAGTATACAGTGGGTATAATAATATATTTTAAAATGAAAGAAAATCCTCTTAATTTTCTTGAAAAACCCGAACACTCTAACAATAAAACTCCTAGGAAAATAAATACTGTATTAGTGTGTCTAGGAGTTGTATCAGGTATAGCAAAGCCCAAGGGACAAACGGTTAAACTTGCTTGAGGTGGGTCAAGGAATTCTGTGCCAACAAGAAAATTCAACTTGCCAAGTGTTCCTCAATGAGTGATTTAAGTATTCACCCTAATCATTTGGAGTCAGTGTTTTTAATGTACATCTTTTGAGTGTCAACTCAAACCACTAAATCAAAACACTTGGACATGGGGCTTAGAAGTCTGCATACGTGCCTGGCTGCCCAGATGGTTCTAATGCACAAAATTTGATAACCATGTTATACAAAAATAAGGCAGTATGACGTGTTTTGGAAACTGAACATAATCTAGTGCAGCTGAATTGTAGGTTACAGATGGTGGTGGAATGGGGTAGATCAATCTGGAAGAGAATACTATGGGCTACTTGTAAGAAGTCTTAAATGACACACAGGGGCTTGGACAGTAACGTGAAGATTCAACAGAAAATCATTAAAGAGTTTTAAGCAGAAGAGTAAACTGATAAGATTTTTTTATAAATATTTCTGGGGCATCAGTGTGAATGATTGGATATGGAGCAGATATAGGCAGAGCGGAAACTTGGGAAAATGTTTTAATTTTCCTGGAATAAGGAGGCTTAAAATAGGCACGGGCTTCCCTGGTGGCTCAGACAGTAAAGCATCTGTCTACAGTGCGGGAGACCCGGGTTCAATCCCTGGGTTGGGAAGATCCCTTGGAGAAGGAAATGGCAATCCACTCCAGTACTATTGCCTGGAAAATCCCATGGACAGAGGAGCCTGGTAGGCTACAGTCCATGGACTCGCAAAGAGTTGGACATGACTGAGCGACTTTACTTTCTTTCTTTCCCTGGTGGCACTAGTAGTAAAAACTCCACCTGCCAATGCAGGAGACACAGGAGACACGGGTTCAATCCCTGGGTTGGGAAGATCCTCTGGAGAAGGGAATGGCAACCCACTCCAATATTCTTGCCTGGAGAATCCCATGGACAGAGGAGCCTGGCAGGCTACAGTCCATGGAACTGCAAAGAGTCAGACTCCGTTGAGCACACACAACACAGAACAGGATTGAGTAGATATGCTTGGCAGCCAATTGAATATGTGAGTGAAGGGAGAAGAAATACCTTTAGATGATTTTGGTTTCTGCATTTGCTTGCCTCCATCTCTAAATTTATAACAATACATAGGCAATGAATATTTAAAGTTTGCAATTTTCACTTTTCTATTTTTTTGTATTTTTATCCAAAACCAATATTTTTCTTTTAGAAACACAGCACTTGTAAAGACAAGCTTCTACAAGCGTTGTTACAATATAAGGAAGGCCATGCCAAAGGACAGTCCCTCACTGATAAACATCATTGCCTAAATGGCTACAAGACTTTTGGCAGAAATAGCATGTACACTTGGAGATACTAGGATTTCCCTGGTGCCTCAGATTGTAGGTAAAGATTCTGCCTAAAATGCAGGAGACCCAGCTTCAATCCCTGGGTTGGAAAGATCTCCTGGAAAAGGGAATGGCTACCCACTCCAGTATTCTTGCCTTGAGAATCCATGGACAGAGGAGCCTGGGGGGCTACAGTCCATGGGGTCACAAAGAGTTGGACACAACGGAGTGACTAACACTTTGGAGGTACTATGATTCAAGAATCCTCTGAAAGGCTCCAGGTACAGTTTCTATGAGTGAACATGTACAATATGTATACACGGGTGGTAGTCCATAATAACTTTTTTCAGTAAGTGAATTCACATTCATATTAAAAGCTAGCCCATTCCTTTTTCATGTCACAGACTGGGACATTTCTTTTAATCAGTCTGTCTGGTGAAACCACAGTAGTGACTTGTCTTCAGGCTGATTGTGGCAAGAAGGAATTTCCCTTCAACTGCAGAATGGAGAAGACGATATGACCCCACTCCAGTACTCTTGCCTGGAAAATCCCATGGACGGAGGAGCCTGGTGGGCTGCAGTTCATGGGGTCACGAAGAATCGGACACGACTGAGCGACTTCACTTTCACTTTTCACTTTCATGCATTGGAGAAGGACATGGCAACCCACTCCAGTGTTCTTGCCTGGAGAATCCCAGGGATGGGGGAGCCTGGTGGGCTGCCGTCTCTGGGGTCGCACAGAGTCGGACACGACTGAAGCGACTTCGCAGCAACAGCAGCAGCAGCAGAACGTCCTACAACAGCTTTATTTGTTACTTCACTGAATTAAAATTGCAGAGATTTGGAGTATTAGAACAGTTGTATAAAAGTCCACTTTTGACCCTTGCTGAATAGAAAACTGCAGCTGTAAGCTAAGTCACGTCCATGAACCTGGGTTAAAGGCGACGAATAGCAAATCAAGTTTTCCCTGTAGTTCTCGGAACTCCCCAAGTCCCCCGCAAAGACTCTGTATCACTCACTCAACAATCCCAGAACACAGACAAGATCCTTCTGCTGTAATCATTCTCAGAAACCACCAGTAAAGTCCTAAATATAGGCCTTACTCAACTGAAAACTTTTAATGACATGTTTTTTGTTGTTGTTACATCTCATACTCTATAAAAGCCTCCTCCTCTTTTTCCTCCTCTTAAAAATGTCTTTGGTTTGTTGGAGAAACTAGGATGTTTGTCTTGTGGAGTGTCCAGTATTATGGATTTGACTGATTTAACTTTCCCTGGTCTCTTAGAACTTGCTCCTTTATCCCCAAGCGTGCCTTACAATCTGGCAGTACAATGATAGGTAAGGAGATCTAGAGACTGGCTTAACTTTAGGCTTAATTTTTTCTCTCCTTCTGTCTGCAAGATCACTTCATTGGATGGGATGTCCATTTCTTGTTACCTCATATCCAGAAGTGAATAATATGTGTTGGCACACTTTTAGTAAGGTTAAAATTGTCCATTAGTCTCATTGCTCCATGAAACTGTTCTCCATCAATCTTTCATGCCCTGGTTTCAGCATGCACGGATAATCATTACCTAGATGCACACTTTCTTTTTTTTTTTTTATTTTATTTTTAAACTTTACACTATTGTATTGGTTTTGCCAAATAGATGCACACTTTCACTAGGGGTATCTTCTAACATTTTATTGCCTGTATTAGGTGGGATTCCTCTGTGAGTAACTTTCTCTCATACACTATTTAGTTTTTAAGACTAAATAAAAAAGAATAAGTCCTTTATTATTTCTCTTAATTCATTAGTGTTCAAAGTAATGAGATAGCGCTCTAGCAACCCTCGAGAGTCACCAAGGAGGTGCGCGCGTGTGTGTGTGTGTGTGTGTGTGTGTGTGTGTGTGTGTGTGATGATCAACTCATGTTATATTCATATTTATATACTTACCTGTATTGTGGTCAATATTTGTTCTGATGCTCATTTTGCCTCATTCCCTAATGGTACTCTCCTGTTCCTGTGATAGGACTCATTAGGCTTTATAGTTTCCTTACTTAATTTATGAAATGGCCCAGGTTCATCTTTCAGATTTCTTGTCCGAGACCTACACTCAGCGATTATTCTCAAGACCTCTGGTTTCTTTTAGTGATTATAATCTGGACAGTAGCTGTACCTACTAATGCTGGATAGTCATTGATCCAAAGACTTTGCGATGAAAGGGTGGGAGACACATTTTTATAGAATATATAATATTCTATATATAATACATTCAAAATAACACTACAAAATGCATTTTCAGAATTTATTTGACTCTTGGATTATATTTTCCAAAAGATACATAGTCAAATTACTAGTTTTGAAAGTCACTGGAATTAATCATATACCCTTTTCACAGTTATGCCATCATTTAATATTTATTTAGGTTCAATTGTTTAGGTTGGTTTCCAATTTTAGAAAAATGCTTTTTATTTTTTAAATTTAATTTTGGTTTTAAATGACACAAAAATTTACATGGTCCAAGATCAAAACTATATAGTAAGGTACATTCACATCTTCCTTCATCTTATAGGTAACCATTTTTAATATAATATCTTTGTATCTTCTATTCTTTGTGTGTGTGTATTTAGTCACATTGTTCTAGACCCTGTTTTTTAAAATGTATTCTGAGGATCAGATGATATTCACATATAAAGAATTTGCTCACTTTTCACCCATAATTTCTTCAACCAACCCCCTAATGATAAGTGTCTCATTTGTTTCCCGTTTTCGGTGTTATTCCAAATAATACATCAACCACAGCATATAGCATTTTCATTTTTTGTTTTTGTTGTCATACCTTTGGGATAGATTTTTAAAAGAAGGATTGTTTAAGAAAAGCACATATGGAATTTAGAAAGATGGTAACAATAACCCTGTGAATGAGACAGCAAAAGAGACAGTGATGTATAGAACAGTCTTATGGACTCTGTGGGAGAGGGAGAGGGTGGGAAGATTTGGGAGAATGGCACTGAAACATGTAAAATATCATGTATGAAACGAGATGCCAGTCCAGGTTCGATGCACAATACCGGACGCTTGGGGCTGGTGCACTGGGACGACCCAGAGGGATGGTATGGGGAGGGAGGAGGGAGGAGGGTTCAGGATGGGGAACACATGTATACCTGTGGTGGATTCATTTTGATATTTGGCAAAACTAATACAATTATGTAAAGTTTAAAAATTAAATAAAATTAAAAAAAAAAAAAAAGAAAAGCACAAATGTACTTATACTTTTGCCAGATCAGGGGCATACTTTTAAATATTACTCTTGCCAAGAAAACGTAGGAATTCTTAAAAAAAATCTTGTTGTTACAGAGAAAGAAAAAATTGTTTAAATGAAATGATCATATTTATCAGAAATATTAGTGGAGTTTAAATTATTAAATGTATGAATTGTCTCTGATATAAATACAGGTCAAAATTTTAACAACATATGCTGAATGGGGATGGATGGATAGATGAGCAGAGAGAATTTTCCCCCTCCGAGGAGACCATTTCTGATATAATTAATGTACTAGCTTTTTAATTCAGTCAAAAACATTACTTTATTATCTTTTAAATGACACAACAGAAATGGAAGTAAGTTAGCAGGACCTACATAATAGCATTTTAACATTTTTTGAAGTATTGGTACATCTTCAAATTTGTCTCCTTGGGCCTAAAATATAATCTAATTTTAAAATGCAAAATTAAATATATTTGCTGATCCTTTTTATAATCCTATATGTTAAAAAATATGATTATATTGTCTTATGTTTTTCAGTTAAATCATCTTCTGAAATCAGGGAGAGCAACCCCAAGAACTGAGTGAGTCATATTTGCTTTTATATCTTAAACACAGCAAGAATTTAACCTCATAAAAAAATAGTTGAATAGCATATTAAAAACAATAGATTCACATTTGAATAGCAGCTACTTATGTATTAAAAAATACACAAATAAAAAATGTAACAGGTAAGAACTGGTGAATAAATCACTAATGATTCGCTTGCCTGTGTTACCATGTTGTCCTTCAGATATAACCATTCACAAGATGACATTCACAAGATGACATACAGAAAAACAACAAAAAAAAAGCTGGTTAAAACTGCTTCTTCTTAATTTTCAGTCTTCTATTGGCTAAGAGAAGTCTTGGCATCTTCTTGTTCTTTTCCTTCTTCAAGGCTAAGATCAACAAAATAAAAATAAACATCATATGTCCCCAGTCTGTAGACTCATTATAAATCACCATTTCCGACATGCTTACAAACCCACCTCGTCTTACTTTTAATCAGTATGAAGTCAGTTTTACTCACTATCCACTAAGTTAATAACATTCTACCTGTAAAATACAGCTACTGCCGACTGTAGTTAGCCTGTGTAAGCATTTAGACAAAACGGATCAGTACTGAAGTGCTATGTATGTAGAAGTAGTCTAGAAATGGCAATATGCTATTAGTAAAATGGGTACATAAAATAATTTTGTTTATGAATTATGTATAAAGTTAGTTTAAAAACTGAATAAGAAAAAAACCCAAAACATTACCTTTTACACAAGTGCGTTTGCAGTCCTTCAAGTTGACAAAATTATTGTCATTCCCTCCACACCCAGTATAGTTGAAGGCCTCACAGGCTTTGTGTCTTGGGTTAAAATAATAGCGAGTGACATTAGCAGAACACAGCCCCTCATCTTTTGGGCTGTAGCAAAATACTGGAGCTTAACGGAAAAGAAAATAAAATTAGAAATGCAGTAATACTGGAAATAATAAGCTGTGCTGATTACTGAAGTAACTGAAGAACATCTAATCCCATAGAAGCTTCTTTCTGAATCCAAAATATTATACTAAGCCATTTAAAAAGTGTGCCTTAAATTTCAAACACATAGTTTGTTAATTATAAATTCTTATGGAATTTATAATTTATCTTATGGAATTTCAAGCTATATCTTGTATCATTTGAATGTGTAAAGAAATAAACCCCAAAATCATATGGTCAGGTAAAAATGAGCTATGTTTCAAGAGAAAATATGTGACATGCTTTGGCATACTCTCTTGTGTTGGTAGTTTTATTTTCAATGTTTCTGTCAGCTCTCCTTCCATTCTTAAGGAAGAATACATATATCTAATTCCCAGGTAGCCACTGGAACACTTAAATTTACATAAACAATTTAAGAGAACACCAGCAACAAGCAACTCCTCATTAATTCAAGATTTTGCATACTCAACACGGTATAGCTACAGAGCTTTATCACAGACTGCCAAAGCAAATTTTCCTTGTTTGTTGAACTTATCTATGTGTACATGTCTCTGCTGTGCCTACGGAAAACACCTGGACTGTCTCTACAAACATTACCCACTACCCAAATAACCCATCATTTTAGGGATCGCATGGGGTATGTGGGTAAAACATGGGGAGGAGAGATCAATTTGTGTTACAATCTGTAATTACTAAAGAACACAGAAATCTGAAGAAAAAGTTTAGAAATCTTCAGGTTTCACCAGCTTAAGTCTATCACACTATCTCATATACATACCTGATTTCATGCATGTGATTCATTAATGAACACTGTAGTTTTTTTATGTGCAAGTTAAATAGATGAGAAATAGTTCTAAAGAAACAATGCCAAAGAGGAAGTAAAAGCTTGAATCATAGCTTCGTCACTTTCCAGCCCTGAGAACTTGGCAAGTTATTAACCTTCTAGCTCACACTCTCACATGTAAAAATACTCCCTCACGGGGCAGTAGTGTGCAGACTGGTATCATATTATACGTGAAATCATCAGAATGCAAACCAGCTTAATTTCATATCAAATTATTAATGTTTTCACCCTAAAGTCTAAATAAAGAAATGAAGTACAGACACCACAAAGAGAGTATTTACCTCTCTTTGGTGCACAGAAGTCCATACACGTAGCTTCATCCGGGAACCGGTTCTCATTGCTGTGACACCCGCCAGATATGAACTTTTTACATGTCATAGAACTTAGATTGAAGAAATACTGTTCTCTGAGCTCCCCACACTGCTTCTTATTCACTTTTAACCGGCAAATTTTGGGAACTTCTAGGAAAAGGAGGGCATAAAACAATGTTAGTCAAAAATTAGCCTTCTTATTCTTCCTGTAAAACTTAACTGTATTTTCAGAAGCCACTGGTGGTGGCCAGGAGTAGAGTGGCAGTGGGGGGTGGGAGGCATGATATTTAGTGCTGGGCTAGTAAACGCCCAAAAGAGTGCCCATTAGTCCAGCTACAACAAGATTTTGTATCCTTGGGTCCAGCATTCCACAGATTCAACCAACCCAGAGAGAAAATATTCAGGAAAAAATAATTCCTGAAAGTTCATTAAAAAAAAAAAAAACAAAGCTTGAATTTGTCCTATGCTGGTAGGGAATCTAGAGATGATTTAAAGTATAACGGAGAATGTGCACAGGTTATATGCAAATACTGTGGATTTTGGCATCGGAGAGTTGGGGTCTTGGAACCAGTCACTGCAGACACTGAGAGACAACTCTATTCAGCTTCTGTTTTTTTTTTAACAGTGTCTCCAGACCTGATTCAGCTATGATAAATTTTTCATGCTTACTGGAAAGATTATTCTCTCAGAGTGTTCTGATTGTTTCTATGTATGAAATTAATCAAACTTATTCATAGGAATACATATTTTTCCCTGGCTCAGTTCCTTTAACAGCTGAGCCCCATGTTCTATTACAGGCCTTCACAGAGACAGTAGACATAATTAAAATAAAATTGCAAACAGCATTGTGAATCTCTATATTTTTTATATCTCTATACTAACCCAAGATCTCTTTGGGTATCAAGGGACAAAAGTAAGGTTATAATTAGCTAAATTCAGACGTTAATAACAAAATCCACTGAAAGTATTTCAGATCGCTACACAGTGGACAAGAGAAAAATGCCCTCTCAAGGAGGCATAAAAACCATAGGTTTAGAACTAATGATAAATACAGACAGGCACTTATGTTGCACCTAATACAGGACACTCTTGCATCCTTATGCCTTAGGAGAAATCTTTCCGAAGTCTGCACACACACTGAATTATGATAAATGCCAGTTAGGGGAGAGGAAATGTTTGTCGTTGGAAGTTTCATGATCACTTTTAGTCAACTGAAAAGCAATAAGCCTAACTTAGTATCCGAGAAAATCAAGGATGAAACTTACTATAGAAAATGGGATGTGAAAAATAAGCTCATTTCCCACTTAGCCCTTCTTTGCCGCAGTACTGGAGTTCTGGGAGTGGGAGAGAGCACTTACTCTCAATCTTCCAGCACGCTTCGTTGCAGGCCTCCAAAGTTTCAAAATTGTTGGCATTGCCCTCGCAGCCTCCGTACATGAACTCGCGGCAGCTCTGCGTGTACCTGTCGTAGTAGTAACTGGGGATCCGCGCCCGGCAGGGCCCGTCGTCCGGGGGCAGGAGGCAGATCTCCGCGTTATTTCCTACGGAGGGGTAGGAGGTCAGCCGCATCTCCGTGGAGGGAGAGGCTTCCCGGGGTAGTGGGGGTGGGGAGGTTTGTCCCAGCAGCTTCCCAGCCTAGCAGAAGGGCCTTACAGAGACAGAAAGTGCAAACTTGCGGTGCACGACAGGAATTAGGGGGAAGGAGGGCGCAGAGAGCGGGTGCAGGGGTCCGCGGAACCCCTGCCGCCTGGCCAGGGCGAAAACGGGTCCCCTGGGCGCGGGTTGGTGGGGTACCTGGCGGCGCCTGCGAGGCATCACCCAGCGCAGTTCCCACGAGGAGCAGCGACAGAAGCATCAGCCAGAGGGGGCGAACCGAGTCCATGGTGTCCGGATTCAGACGTTGCCGGCGAGAGGAGGGGAGGAGGGTGCACAGCGTCCAACCTCCAGGCGGTCTGGATCCCAGCCGTGGGTGCCGCTGCTTTTGTAGGGTTAGCGGCCCTCAGAGACGGGACAGGGCGGAGCGCGCCTTCGTGGAGCCTGGAAGGGGAGGCTGATTCATGCCCCGTGAGCTCTGTGACCCGGCCGCCTCCCTGCGCTGGAAAGTGTGTGCGGGGGAGAGGAATTCCCCGCCAAGCTGAACCTGGCCCCAAACTTTCTCCCGTGGCTCTGCGGGGATGACCCAGATGAAGCATTGTGTCAGAGATGGGAAGTCGACAGGCTTGAGGGAAATGACCTGGGTGTGATTGCACAAGGTTCCAACGTGCAGCATCACGCAGAGGCCTGAACCCACACTTTGAAAGCACAAAGTCTATGTCTTTGCCGGGTACAAAGTGTGAAACTCCTAGGGCCCAAGGAAGCGGAGCTTATTACATTATATCCTTTAATTAGATTACAAATGTAAGCATATGCGTATCTATTTACTTTATACATAGATATGGGCTTCCCTGGCGGCTCAGATAGTAAAGAATGTCCCTGCAGTGAGGAGACCAGATTCAATCCCTGGGTAGGGAAGATCCCTTGGAGGAGGGAATAGCAACCCACTCTATTCTTGCCTGGAGAATTCCATGGACAAAGGAGCCTGGCAGGCTTCAGTCCATGGGGTCGCAAAGAGTTAGACATGACTGGGGGACTAACACTTTCACACATATTCATATTTCAGTAGAGGTCTAATTTACATTTCATGGGCTCATAATATGTCTAAGTGTATAGTTAGATCAATTTTGACAATTATATATACTTTTGTAATCACCACTCCAATCCAGAATTAGAACATTTCCATCACCCCAGAACATTCTCTTATACCCTTTCCCAGTCCATCCTTCCAACCCTAGGCCAGGAACAATAGCTCTTCTGATCAGCATAGATTTGATTTCCCTGTTCTAAATCTCATGCAAACAGAATCATAAAATATGTACTGTTTTGTACTTCACTGTACTGTTTTTAAGACACACATATGCTATTGTAGGGGCTTTCCCTCGTGGCTCAAATTGTAAAGAATCTGCCTGCAATGTGGGAGACCCAGGTTCAATCCCTGGATTGGGAAGATCCCCTAGAGAAGGGAATGGCAACCCACTCCAGTATTCTTGCCTGGAGAACCCCACGGACAGAGTAGCCTGGCGAGTCACAGTCCATGGGGTCCCAAAGAGTCGGACACGACTAAGCGACTAACACACATACTCACATGCTCTTTCAGAGTTTGTTCCTTGTAAATGTTGAGTAGTCTTGCAATGTATGAGTATACAACAAATGTCCTGTTACTGGACATTTGTGTTATTTCTAGTTTGGGGCTACTACTATGAATAAAGCTGCTTTGTGTATGCAAACAACTCTTATTACTCTCGAATAAAATACTTTAAAATGTTAGAAACTGCCAAATAGTTTTCCAAAATGATTTTCCACCCCTGTCAGCCATGTGTTTGAGTTATAACTGTGTTTTTGGACCCGGAACAGGAAAATCCAAAAAGCAATGGCCTTGAGGGATGTGGTGAGTAGATCCTGAAGCTTTGACCAAATCAGCTGCTTCCCATACATTTCTCAGTGTCAGTTTGTCTGTTACCATTCAGTGGTGCTTTGACATAATAGCCTGAGCCTAGCCTTTTGTTTATACAAAACAAATGGTCTACCCTGGGGTTTTATATGAAATGTGAAGGATATTTTTGGAGAATATTTTAATGGGTTCTCTTGATGACTGTGTATTTCCTTCCTCCACCTTTTCCTTTTGCTCTATTTAATATTCTTAAGAGAGTAACTATTCCTGGCTGCTTCCAAAGATACTGAAGGGAGTTTACAAGAGTTCTTTCCAGTTTCGGAAAATCTCTCTGCTCAAGGTGAGTTAGTGATCTGGGATATTTCCACATATAACGCCTAGGGCCAGTTCTCGGTTTTCCTGGTATCATGGCAACGAACCATATTCCTAGGAAAACTAGCCTGGTCTGGAAATACTCTGTGTCACTTATACTGCCAGATTGCTAGATACCTGTGGTTAAGAGTGACAGGGTTATAAGGATAAAGTGAACAACCAGTTTGCCAGGAAGGAAAAAAGAAATGGGGGAAGGGTGTGTTGGTTTGAATATTTTACTGGTTTCCATGGCATAAATGCTCCCAGTTATGGCTGATTCCAAACCACCAGAGTTGGAAATTAATGAATACAATCGAGTTCACCAGAGCCAACATGAGTTGGCTCCAGCAAGTCCAACACTGAGGCAGCCAGCTGGTTTTGGAAATATATACTCCTCTGAGAATCAGATTAGATCTTCCCAATACCTCCCAAATACTAATAGGGGAGGGAACTTTTACCATACATTTAGCCAGGATCATGTTGAGACAATCACTTCATGGCAAATAGATGGGGAAACAATGGAAACAGTGACAGACTATTTTCTTGGGCTCCAAAATCACTGCAGATGGTGACTGCAGCCATGAAATTAAAAGATGCTTGCTCCTTGGAAGTAAAGCTATGACAAACCTAGACAGAGTATTAAAAAGCAGAGACAGTACTTTGCTGATAAAGGTCCACATGGTTTTTTCAGTAATCATGTATGGATGTGAGAGTTGGACCATAAAGAAGACTGAGCACCGAAAAAATTGATGCTTTTGAACTGTAGTGTTGGAGAAGACTCTTGAGAGTCCCTTGGCCTGCAGGGAGATCAAAACCAGTAAATTCTAAAGGAAATCAATCCTGAATATTCATTGGAAAGATGGATGCTAGAGCTGAAAGTCCAATACTTTGGTCACTTGATGGGAAAAGCCGACTCATTAGAAAAGACCCTAATGCTGGGGAAAGATTGAAGGCAGAAAAAGAAGGGGATGACAGAGGATGAGAAGGTTGGATGGCATCACTAACTCAATGGACATGAGTTTGAGCAAGCTTTGGGAGATGGTGAAGGACAGGGAAGCGTGGCTTGCTGCAGTCCTTGGGGTCACAAAGAGTCAGACACGACTGAGTGGCTGAACAACAACAACAATGTTGAGAAGAACAGCTAATTCAACTTCAAAGGTAACTTATTTGCATTCTTCTGAATCTGTTTAAATATGTCTCCCAAATGGACTAAAAACAGATTCAAGGATTGAGACTGAGACACAATTACCATTCAGCATTGACTATTGTCAATTCTGTTCTTTGTTCTCAGCTGCTAGCAATTTGTGATCACTTTTTGCTTCATGTATTAATAGAAAGAATAATATTTTGAATTAGGGCAGATTATTTTGGGGAATTGCACGGTGCAGTGGGAAAGCAGACTTGGGAGTCAGAGGGTACCTGGATTTTCTTTCTTGCTTCTTTGGAAAAGTTACATAAACTCTTAGAGCCTCCGTTTTCTTACCTGTGAAATGGATATACTAACTGTCCCTTATAAGTGTGCTGTGAGGATTTGACTCAGACAGTAAAGAATCTGCCTTCAAGCAGGAGACCCAGGTTCGATCCCTGCATTGGGAAGATCCCCTGGAGAAGGGATGGCTACCCATTCCAGTATTCTTGCCTGGGAAATCACATGAGGAGCCTGGTGAGCTACAGTCCATGGGGTTGCGAAGAGTTGGACATGACTAAGCACATATACACACATGCTGAATATAAGATGCATTCCAACTTCAGAGATAATATAAGAAAAAAGGAGTGTCTTAGAATTGACAAAATGCACAGTTCTTAAGGGATCAGTCCCGGGTCTGGAAGATCCCCTGGAGGAGAGCATGGCAACCACTCCAGTATTCTTGTCTGGAGAATCCCATGGACAGTGGAGCCTAGAGGGCCATGGTCCATGAGGTTTCAGAGTCAGACACAATTAAGCAACTAACACACACACACACACACACACACATGAGGATTAAAAGGAAAGGACCTAGGAACTCAGAGAGATGAGCTTCAGCTCCTCACACACAGGCACAGAATCCACTAGAGTCACCCCATGTCCCAGTTCCCAATGAAAGCCTTGGCACAACATTTTAAGATGGAGCACCAACCACATTTGAGAAGCAGAGCACCACGAATTGACCTTGCAGAACTGCAACCCATGACTTTGCTCCCATCAGATTTCCTCTTTGGCTGAGCTCAGAGGTCACCTCTCCACTTCAGAAGGTGTCACACAGTCAGATATTGCTTTGTGAGGAGCTCTTCTGGGGAGGTGAGCATCAGCCCCAGCAGGCGCTCACTGCCCTCCGGCCTGCTGTGTAACAGATGGAGGGACACGAGGGCAAGACCAGACCTTTCACCCCTTTGAGGTACAGAGGCTATGGACTCAGGCTGCAGTCTGTGCACAGAGGTGCTCTAGACATGTCCATTTCCTCCTTTGTTGTTGTTTAGTCTCTCAGTTGTGTCCTACTCTTTTGCAACTCCATGGACAGTAGCCCTCCAGGCTCCTCTGTTGTCCATGGGATTTCCCAGCCAGGAATACTGCAGTGGGTTGCCATTTCCTTCTCCAGGGGGTCTTCCTGACCCAAGGATCAAACCCACGTCTCTGCATCTCCAGCACTGGCAGGTGGATTCTTTACTGCTGAGCCACCTGAAAAGTCCAGTTTCCTTCATTGCTCTGTCCCAAATGGAGCATGTCTCTAACAGCTCTGTGACCACTGAGCAGGGACAGGGAAGGACAACTGAACACATGGGGGAGTTAGGAGTGTGAAATTGTCAATACAGGTGATCAGGAAGAACATTACCCCTCAGTTGCAAAACCCTTGAGTACTTCTATATCCCTAAAAAAGATCTTTTCCAATATAAGAGGAAGCTAAAATTCCTGGGACTACTTTAAATTGCTGAATTTATTTTTAGGACCATGTGGAAAGGAGCTATGTGACCACTACAATCAGCCTCCATACGGATGCCATAGTACTTCTATCTCCTTAAACCTGTATCTAGGCCAAAAGCTTAGCACAGCACAGCCGAAAAACAGAATTCCTTTATCCGAGTCAACAGGAAGTGCAAGGCTGGAGGGAACTGGGAAGAACAGTCACCCAGATTGATTTGTCATTGCCAGACCAAGTGACAGCCCTAATGGCGCAGCTAAAGACAGAGGCTCAAAATAGCTTAGAGATCTGTAAAATAAGGCATGGAGTTCGTACATTCTTATGGTGCATGCATGAGTGCTCAGTCATGTCCAACTCAACTGGGCTGACAAATACAATCCTATGGACTGTAGCCCACCAGGCTCTTCTGTCCTTAGGATTCTCCAGGCAAGAATCCTGGAGTGGGTTGCCATACCCTCCTCCAGGGGATCTTCCCAACCCAGGGATTGAACTCAGATCTCCTGCATTGAAGGTAGATTCTTTACCACTGAGAAACCTTTGAAGTCCCCATTCTTATAGAATGAATGCTGAAAAGAACTGTCAATACCATCTGTTCCAGTATTGTTATTTTACCTTTACGAGTTGAGGCCTAGAAAGATAAAATGGTTGGTCATGTTCACTTGCCTTCATTGTTGGCAGAGCTGAGCCTAGAACCCACATTCCTGATACTTAGTCAGCCCTGGATTCTTTCTGACATAGCCAGATTGAGGCTCTTTCCACTGTGTCAGAACCTTAGAGTATTTTCTGCTTCATTTCTCAGACATGTCCAACTCTTTGCAACCCCATGGTCTGATCCTCTGTCCATGGGGATTCTCCAGGCCAGAACACTGGAGTGGATTGCCATGACCTCCTGCAGGGGATCTTCCAAACCCGGGGATCGACCAGGTCTCCTGCTTTGCATGCAGGTTCTTTACCATCTGAGCCCCCGGGGAAGCCCTTAGAGTATTTAGTGTCCACGTAAATACCAGAATTGGAGCGCACATACACTCCTGTGGGTTCAGGAGCAGCATTTGTATGTCAGATCCTTGCCTCTGTTCTTTCCCACACCCTCCCCCACCTTGGCCCCGTAACAAGTGGATGTGCAGTTGATTTGGAACACAATTGCTTCTAGAATTGCCAAGTTTTGAGCATTCTGTTCTATCCTCTGAGCACCCCACAGACCTCAAAGGTGACCATGAATTTAAGGAAAGGATTCAGGCAGATGGTCTTCCTTTCTGTCAGATACCCGAGGGAGTGGTGACCTGTCTAACTTTTGAATGAATGAGGAGAATTAATTTAACTCAGTGATTTGGGGATGCATATCATAACATAACATCACCACTTAAGGAGTTACATTGCTGCTGCTGCTAAGTTGCTTCAGTCGTGTCCGACTCTGTACAACCCCATAGACAGCAGCCCACCAGGCTCTTCCATCCCTCGGATTCTCCAAGCAAGAATACTGGAGTGGGTTGCCATTTCCTTCTCCAATGCATGTATGCGACCCCATAAATGGCAGCCCACCAGGCTCCTCTGTCCCTGGGATTCTCCAGGCAAAAATACTGGAGTGGGTTGCCATTTCCTTCTCCAAGTTACATTGATAACTTGTCAGTAAAGAAAGTTCTTGCTGCCTGTACAGTTCTTCTGTGTATTCTTGCCACCTCTTCTTAATATCTTCTGCTTCTGTTAGGTCCATACCATTTCTGTCCTTTATCGAGCCTATCTTTGCATGAAATGTTCCCTTGGTATCTCTAATTTTCTTGAAGAGATCTCTAGTCTTTCCCATTCTGTTGTTTTCCTCTATTTCTTTGCATTCATCGCTGAGGAAGGCTTTCTTATCTCTTCTTGCTATTCTTCAGAACTCTGCATTCAGATGCTTATATCTTTCCTTTTCTCCTTTGCTTTTCGCTTCTCTTCTTTTCACAGCTATTTGTAAGGCCTCCTCAGACAGCCATTTTGCTTTTTGGCATTTCTTTTCCATGGGGATGGTCTTGATCCCTGTCTCCTGTACAATGTCATGAACCTCTATCCATAGTTCATCAGGCACTCTATCTATCAGATCTAGTCCCTTAAATCTATTTCTCACTTCCACTGTATAATCGTAAGGGATTTGATTTAGGTCATACCTGAATGGTCTAGTGGTTTTCCCTACTTTCTTCCATCTAGTCAAGGCTATGGTTTTTCTCGTGGTCATGTATGGATGTGAGAGTTGGACTGTGAAGAAGGCTGAGTGCCGAAGAATTGATGTTTTTGAACTGTGGTGTTGGAGAAGACTCTTGAGAGTCCCTTGGACTGCAAGGAGATCCAACCAGTCCATTCTGAAGAAGATCAGCCCTGGGATTTCTTTGGAAGGAATGATACTAAAGCTGAAACTCCAGTACTTTGGCCACCTCATGTGAAGAGTTGACTCATTGGAAAAGACTCTGATGCTGGGAGGGATTGGGGGTAGGAGGAGAAAGGGATGACCGAGGATGAGATGGCTGGATGGCATCACTGACTAGATGGACGTGAGTCTGAGTGAACTCCGGGAGTTGTTGATAGACAAGGAGGCCTGGCATGCTGCGATTCATGGGGTCGCAAAGAGTCGGACATGACTGAGCGACTGAACTGAACTGAACTGAACTTGCTTCCTGTTAGTTTAGCCCTGTTAAAATAAAATCTGAAATGAATCCAGCTGGCAATAACAAGGAGTTTGCACATCTGCAAAGAAAGGCAGCTAATCTCTTCTGAGTGAGTCAGTGGTCACGCGAGTTTTGTTAAAGTTTAGACAGTTCCTTCACCAGCTAGACAATTTTCTAGTGGGTTGGGCTATGGAGGAAATGTTTGCTCTATCGCACCCTCTGTCGGACACAGAGTGCATTTATCAGTGTTACATAATAAGGTGGAGTCACTTAAAAGCATGAGACATTCCCTATGCCTAATTTTATTATTCTCCTTCTCCCTAAGCAGAACTAGATAATGAAGTATATTATGTGTCTTTTACCGTGGTCATTCTTTCATTCACCTATTTTAAAAATAAGCAGATTAAACATTTAAAGTGTGTCCAATTTTGTGCCTTTGTGTACATTTGGGATACAAAGATGATAAACACAGTAGGTATCTCATGGCAAAATAGGGTAGACAGATAAACACTCTGTGACCCAGTTGCAATATAGTGTTCTTAGTACAATATTAAAAATCTGTACAAGGTTCTATGGGACCATGGAGGAAGAAATCAAAACTTAAGCAAGAGCTCAATTCACAATAAAAACCAATCCAGGTCAATGTATCTCATATTGCGTCTTCTGTGTCTGCGGGACACAGGCTCTTTTCTTCATCAGCTAGTTGCTTTGGTTGGTTCTTTTAGGAGCTGGGGTTATAGCAAAGCATTACCCTCCTCAAGAAGGCAGGATTTCAGAACCCTTCTTTCTCTTCTTCCTAGATGTATGTTCCATCAAATATCATGCCTACTTGGAATGCAGACCATCTTTTTTCTCATCCAGGTTGCTGGACATTTAACTGTGTAGGGCACCGAGAAGATTGGGACAGATTTTGAATTATTTTACCCAAGTTTTTAGCATTGTGCAGCTTCACCACCTATCCAGAATTCTAGCTGAGGTTACCAATCCACTAGAAAGAGCGGCAGATTAAGAATGAGGGAAGGAAGGAAAAATTTCCCTGAGCTCTTGTACACCATGTAGGATCCTCAGTAGCAATAAATGTCTGTTCAGAGTTTGCATTGTACTTTGCACTCATTAAATGCCCCCACAATAACCACTTGAGGAAAATACTTTTTTCTCCCCACTCTGCAAATGAGGATCTGAAGCTTTTGATAGATATGTGACTTGGCCAAAACTACATATACAAGTCGCACAAGCAGTCTGGCTTCTGGTTCCCCTGGCCTCACTGCGCCCACATCCTTTTCTTCCACATTCATGGGGACTAAAGTCAGACTCATTTAACAGAACATATGCTCATGACCCTAGTTCAGTACCTGGGCAGCTCTATCTCAGTTTTCCTTTCTCCTCAAGTATGAAATTATAATTGAGAACTAGCAGAGAACTACAATTTAAATGCACTGCTCTAAGGCTCTAAGAGAAACATCTGCCGAAGTTGATAATCAGATAAGAGGATTGGGAGAGTTAACCACTAAAGACCTTATTTTCAGGGTTATATTTAGCAGAGAGTAATGGGTCTTGACCTTTCAAGTATAAAGATACACTTTCATGAGAAAGTCTTGTTATTTTTATACTCTAGCCCAGATCCCATGTTGGGTATACATTACTTACTAATGTGTCATAATAAGCCATTCAAACGTTCATTTGCTGTAGCTTTATGTAGAAAAGTTTTGTGTATTAAGTCACAAAGTGGGGACAACCTGCCCATTTGGGGGCAGAAGGAGACGCGAGCTGCTGTTTGAAAGGGGCCTGCAATGTGGGAGACCTGGGTTTGATCCCTGGGTTGGGAAGATCCCCTGGAGCATAAAGCGCTACCCACTCCAGTATTCTGGCCTGGAGAATTCCATGGACTATATAGTCCACGGAGTCACAAAGAGTCAGACATGACTGAGTGACTTTCATTTCACATGCATCTCCTAGCACTCACGGTTTTGTTTTGTTTTTTCCCTCTTATTGACTGTTAGTGAGAGGAAAACTGAGCTGAACTGAAATGTTTGTATTAGAAGAGAATTGAGTACTAGTCTGGACTAGATATACTGAACGAGTCAGAGAAGGGTGAGTTGTTCCTACTGGTCAACGGACTGTCCTGTATTCTCTATCTTCCTTTCTCTTGCAATAGAGGACATGCCCTGGTCAGAGATCAACCCCTTAGCCGCTTTTCTGGGTCCTTTCTTCTTTTGCTTTCTCACCCCTCTGTGACATCAGCTCTGACCCATTCTCATCCTTCAGCACAAATACCCAGGTTATAAATTTCCATTTGGAGTGCTCTA
Organism: Bos indicus x Bos taurus; assembly: GCF_003369695.1. NCBI lineage: Eukaryota > Metazoa > Chordata > Mammalia > Artiodactyla > Bovidae > Bos > Bos indicus x Bos taurus. The sequence goes on along the minus strand of NC_040079.1, from coordinate 108,545,329 downwards.
TCTCTGATTTTTTTCATCCCAAACTTGCAGTTAACATTCGATTCTATGGCCCTTTCCTATTAGGACCCGACTTCACCACTCCCTTTCCCAGCAGAACCTCTCAGAAATGTTATCTTCACTCTCTGCTTCCACTTCCTCATCTCCCATTTTTCCCCACATTCCATTCAGTAAGCTTTCGCCCTGAGAAGAGGAAGAAAAAGTGCTCTTGTCAAGGGCAACCCATCCCGTTGCCACATCCTACTGGACCTCCCAATACATATGAGAAAGCAGCTGGCTCCAAGGTCACCAGAGACCACATTTTCCCAACTATATTTTGTCTAACCTTTCAGCAGTAGCTAACAATTTCAAATCCTTCATCATTCTCAAAATGCCTTTTTTTAGTCTTCATCATACTATATTCTTTTGGTTTTTCCCTACTTAGTTGATTTAGTAAGACCTGGAAAGTAGGATCTCATAAGTATCTGGGGAATAAACAATTTTTTATTATTACCACTCTCCTACTTCTTTTCAAGTGTCTTAAAAACCCAACTTGCTCAGTAGAAACAGAGAACCAGAGTTGCCCTGGAGAAGAAAGCGAGTTGTCATAGAATCTATTTGAATGTCTAGGCTCACTTGTGCTTAGCTACAGGTTGAAAGAGATTGGTATGCAATCCGTGTAATAAAAATAGCAACAAATACAAAAGCAACTGGCTTTGAAAAACCAAATATGATAAAATGTGTAATCAACTTGATTAGACGGAAGAAAAAAAAACCCAGACACAAATTATCTTTTATGTAATAGGAAAAAAACTCTCAACAGAAAAAGAGTGATTTATGGAAGGATGTAGTATAGACACCGTAAGAGATAAGAAAGTTGATTTTGTTGCTGCTTCCACACCTAGCAATCAAGAGCACCTGGTCCCTGGGAGTTAATAAATATTTGCTGAATAAATAAATGCTTGTTAGTAGCTATCATTTTACTGGCCCATGTAGAAAGAGGAAAAAGAGTAGATACACAGATATAAAGGGATACCTATGGGTGTTCAACACAGTGTCTGGCACACGGTAAGTGCTCAGAAGTTATTAACCAATTAATCCTCATCACAACAAGCTCATTTTCCTTTATTAATTTCATCTCATCTCCTCACTTTAGAGGGTTCAGGTTAAGCCTTTGTTCTCTTCTCTTTTCTGTTTTTTTCTGGCTGTCTGCTAAGCTCTGGCCTTTCCCCTAAACTTTTACAATGCAAAAGTAATTGCAGTTTTGCATTGTTGAACTTTGCCACTTGATACTGGAATGCATTCTTAAATAAATGTGGCCATGTTATACATCATTTTAATACACATTTCTTTCTTTATGGTTTTTGCTAATGAATTATTGCTGTTTATTTTATATGCATTTTAGACTATGGAAAAATGATGTTAGACAAAAAGCAAATTTGAGTGATTTTCTTATTTGAGTTCAAAATGGGTCATAAAGCAGCGGAGACAACTCAAATTATCAACAATGCCTTTGGTCCAGGAACTGCTAATGAACGTACAGTGCAATGGTGGTTCAAGACATTTTGCAAAGGACACGAGTGCGTTGAAGATGAGGAGTGCAGTGACCGGCCACCGGAAGTTGACAATGACCAACTGAGAGCATCATCAAATCTTGATCCTCTTAAAACTACATGAGAAGTTGCCCAAGAACTTAACATCGACTATTCTATGGTCATTTGGCATTTGAAGCAAATTGGAAAGGTGAAAAAGCTGGATAAGTAGGTGCCTCACGAACTGACTGCATTTCAAAAAAAGAAGAAATCATCATTTTAAAGTGTCATCTTCTGCTTCAGTCGTGTCTGATTCTGTGCGACCCCATAGATGGCAGCCCACCAGGTGCCCCCGTCCCTGGGACTCTCCAGGCAAGAACACTGGAGTCGGTTGCCATTTCCTTCTCCAATGCATGAAAGTGAAAAGTTAAAGTGAAGTAGCTCAGTCGTATCCAACTCCTAGCGACCCCATGGACTTCAGCCTACCAGGCTCCTCTGTCCATGGGATTTTCCAGGCAAGAGTACTAGAGTGGGTTGCCATTGCCTTCTCCGATCTCTTATTATATGCAACAACAATTAACCACTTCTCAATCAGATTGTGACATGTGATGAAAATGGGATTTTACATGACAACCAACTCAGTGGTTGGAGCGAGAAGCTCCAAAGCATTTTCTAAAGCCAGAGTTGCACCAAAAAAGGGTCATGGTCACTGGTGGTCTGCTGCTGGTCTGATCCACTACAGCTTTCTGAATCCCTGTGAAACCATTACATTTGAGAAGTACACCTAGCAAATCGATGGAATGCACCAAAAACTGCAATGCCTGCAGCCTTGCAGCTGGCATTGGTCAACAGAAAATGCCCAATTCTTCTCCACAACAATAATCGACCACATGTCACACAACCAGTGCTTCAAAAGTTGAATGAATTGGGCTACGAAGTTTTGCCTCATCTGCCATATTCACCTGACCTCTTGCCAACCAACCACTGCTTCAAGCATCTTGACAAAATTTTACAGGGAAAATGCTTCCATGACCAGACCAGCAGGAGGCAGAAAATGATTTCCAAGAGTTCGTCAAATCCTGAAGCACGGATAATAATTTTTTTTTTTTTTTTGCTACAGGAATATACATAATGACTTCTGATTGGCAAAAATGTGTTGACTATCACTGTTCCTACTTTGATTAATAAGATGTATTTGACCTTAGTTATATTTAAAATTCAGGGTCCAAAACTGCTATTACTTTTACACCAACTGAATAGCAGATTCCTTTTTCCGTTGTTCAGACTCAAATCATTGGAGTTACCTTGACTTTTTCTTTCTTTTAATTCCTATATCTGATCTCTCAGCATGTTCTATTATTTCTACTTTCAAAATATATTGAGAATCTCATCACATGTCCCCACCTCCGCACCTATTACTCTGATTTTAGTCACCATCGTGTCTCACCTTAATTACCAAAATTGCCTCATCTCTGCCTCTCCCCTTGCGCTCTATGTTCTAACCTCAAAATAGTTGCCAGAATCATGATGCTGAAACATATGACAGATAATATCACTCTATTACTCAAAACCCTCCCGTGTTCCCTGTCACTCATAATGAAGCCGGAATCTTTACAGTGGCCTGAAAGACCCCTTCGAGTCCTGATACCACGTGCTATTCTTCTCCCACATTCACTTGACTCATCACTTTCATGCTGGTTCACTGCTGCCCTTGCACTTACTGATCCCTGGAGCCACCTTCTCTTGGATACATGCAGTGTTCTCTTAGACACGCCATCACTCCTTCGGGTCTTCATTCAAATAGCACTGTCTCGGAGAAGCCTGCCCTGGCCACTCTCTCAATGACTGAAATAACTTCTCTTGACATTTCCTTTTCCTTCCACATTATATTTTTCCCCTTAACACTTTTCACAATATATTGCTACATTTAATTTCTTAAATCTTGTTTATTGTTTGTCTCCCTCATGAGAATGTAAGTATTCTAATTTTTTTTTTCTCTGCTCTACCTTCAAGAATCCAGAATACTATATGGCACATAATAGAACTCAGTAAATATTTATTGAACAAATGAATAAAAATGTGAGCTATTATTCGTTAATAGTCCCAAGTATAATGTCAAGATGAAAAAGAAAATTACAAGAAGAGAAAGTTTATACCCATGATTACAAGTTTACGTAACAGAGTGGATTTGTGTCTGAAAAATGTGTCAAACTGAATGTTTATGAATCAACATATTTGAAGTGCCCTAACAGAGGATGAGATGGCTTGATGGCATCGCCGACTTGATGGACATGAGTCTGAGTGAACTCCGGGAGTTGGTGATGGACAGGGAGGCCTGGCGTGCTGCGATTCATGGGGTCACAAAGAGTCGGACACTACTGAGCTACTGAACTGAACTGAACAGCATTTCTATTTCAAAGAATCTGTGATTGATTCTCTGTAAAAAACAAAAGACTTTTAAAAATTAATTGTAGTAATTTTCTCCAATATAGTCCTTATAAGTTAATTGTTTTATTAGTCAAGTTTTCTTCAAAATACTCTAATCTATAATGTTTAAAAGTAAACATAAGACAAATAGCCTTTTAACTTTACACTGTCCTTGTCATTGTTTAGTCACTAGGTCATGTTAGACTTCTTTATGACCCCATGAACTGTAGCCCACCAGGTTCCTCTGTCCATAAGATTCTCCAGGCAAGAATACTGGAATGGGTTGCCATTTTCTACAACAAGGGATCTTCCTTTAATTCTAAATAAATGTCAAGAAACCTATGGAAACTCTGAAAGGTATTAATGAGACCTTAAGCTACTCTATTGAAAACTGTGGAAAATTCTTCAAGAGACAGGAATACCAGACCCTAACCTGCCTCTTGAGAAATCTGTATGCAGGTCAGGAAGCAACAGTTAGAACTGGACCTGGAACAACAGACTGGTTCCAAATAGCAAAAGGAGTGTGTCAAGGCTGTATGTTGTCACCCTGCTTATTTAACTTATATGCAGAGTACATCATGAGAAACGTGGGCTGGATGAAGCACAAGCTGGAATCAAGATTGCTGGGAGAAATATCAATAACCTCAGATATGCAGATGACACCAACCTTATGGCAGAAAGCGAAGAACTAAAGAGCCTCTTGATGCAAGTGAAAGAGGAGAGTGAAAAAGTTGGCTTAAAGCTCAACATTCAGAAAACTAAGATCATGGCATCCTGTTTCATTACTTCATGGCAAATGGATGGAGAAACAGTGGAAATAGTGACAGACTTTATTTTGGGGGGCTCCCAAATCACTGCAGATGGTGACTGCAACCATGAAATTAAAAGACGCTTGCTCCTTGGAAGAAAAGTTATGACCAAACTAGAGATAAAGAGCAGAGACATTACTTTGTCAACAAATGTCCGTCTAGTCAAGGCTGTGGTTTTTCCAGTGGTCATGTATGGATGTGAGAGTTGGACTATAAAGAAAGCTGAGTGCAGAAGAATTGATGCATTTGAACTGTGGCATTGGAGAAGACTCTTGAGAGTCCCTTGGACAGCAAGGAGATCCAACCTGTCCATCCTAAAGGAAATCAGTCCTGAATATTCATTGGAAGGACTGATGCTGAACCTGAAACTCTGATATTTTGGCCACCTGATGCAAAGAACTTACTCATTTGAAAAGACTCCGGTGCTGGGAAAGATTAAAGGTGGGAGGAGAAGGGGGGCGACAGAGGATGAGATGGTTAGATGGCATCACTAACTCAATGGACATAAGTTTGAGTAAACTCCGGGAGTTGGCGATGGACAGGGAGGCCTGGCATGCTGCAGTCCATCAGGTCACAGAGTCAGACACGACTGAGCAACTGAACTGAACTGAACTGAAGCTACTCTATTCTATTGGGAAGCCCAATGGTTCAGTGGTTTAAAAAAAAAAAAAAAATCCATCTTCCAATACAGGAGATGCCAGTTTGATCCCTGGGTTGGGAAGAGCTCCTGGAGGAGGGCATGAAAACCCACTCCAGTATTCCTCCCTGGGAAATCCCACGGACAGAGGAGGCTGGCGGGCTACAACCTACAGAGCCACTAAAGAGTCAGACATGGCTTAGCGACTAAAACAACAAGCTACTCTACACTGTTCTGTCCTCAACATCCTTCACCCATACCTACAAAACCAGTGAAAACCATAGACAATCTGGCGGTTTCAAAAGGCCCCCTAGGGGGCACTATTGCTCCCATTGAGAACCACTGCTCTGTCTCCCCCGCCTCTACTCCTCTTGGCTTTTTTGGACCTTAACTCCTCTGATCAGAGAAGGCAATGGCACCCCACTCCAGTACTCTTGCCTGGAAAATCCCATGGGCGGAGGACCCTGGTAGGCTGCAGTCCATGGGGTCGCGAAGAGTCGGACACGACTGAGCGACTTCACTTTCATGCATTGGAGAAGGAAATGGCAACCCACTCCAGTGTTCTTGCCTGGAGAATCCCAGGGACGGGAGAGCCTGGTGGGCTGCCGTCTATGGGATCTCACAGAGTCGGACATGACTGAAGCGACTTAGCAGCAGCAACAGCTACCCTGGTAGTGCAGGGTGGAAGAAGAGGTAAAAGGTGATGTATCTTCTACCTGATGGGAGTATCTTTCTTCCCTGAGTTAGTTAGCTGTACCTGCTACCTGGGCTTGTTGTTCTGAGTCTTCAGCCCTCCCTGCCAACTCTGTGCTCTCTTTCTCTAAGTAATTCCGGGGGAATGGAGTACATGAAAGAAAAGCAAATCCAGTCTTTTAAAGTAGTTTGAAGAGGGTAACTGGAAGTGGTTTGCAAGAATGGAAATCATCCCAGACCAGAAAACAAACACTTGTGTTATAACCCCAGCTCTACTCTTAACAACAGTGTGATTTTGGACACGTCAGTTCTCTTGATCTCCTTTGCCTCATCTGCAAATGGGATAAATAGTAATGAGATGATAAGATGGCCAAAAAGCACATGAAAAGATACTCAACATCACTAGTTATTAGAGAAATAAAAATCAAAACTACAATGAGGTATCACTTCACACTGCTCAGGATGGTCATCATCAAAAAAAATCTACAACGCTGGAGAGGCTATGGAGAAGAGGGAATTCACTACACTGATGGTGGGAATGTAAATTGGTACAGCCTCTATGGAGAACAGATTTCTAAAAAAATCTAAAAATAGAACTACCATATGATCCGGCAGTCCTATTCCCTGGAGAAAACCATAATTCCAAAAGATATATGCACCCCAGTGGTCACTGCAGCACTGTTTACAATAGCCACGGCATGAAGCCAGCTAATTCTATCAAAACATGAATGGATAAAAAGATGTGGTACATATATATAATGGATATGACTCAGTCATAATAAAGAACAAGATAATGCCCCTTTTCAGCAACATGGATGGACCTAGAGATTGTGATACTGAGTGAGGTAAATCAGACACAGAAAGACAAATATCATATGACATCACTTATTTATGGAATAATAAAAAAAACAGGTACAAATGAACTTATTTGCAAAACAGAAGTAGATTTCTGATGTAGAAAACAAACTTGTGGTTACCAGGGGATAAGGTGGGAGGAATAAATTGGGAGATTGCTGTTGAAAATTACACTACTATGGAAAAATAGATAATAGGAACCTTGCTGTAGAGCACATGGAACTCTACTCAATACTCTGTAATGACCTATATGGGAAAAGAGGATCCAAAAAAGAGTGGGTATATGTATGTCTACAAGTGACTCACTTTGCTGTACACCTGCAACTAACATAACGTTGTAAATCAACTATACGCCAATAAGGCTTTTAAAAAAGTAGTTCTATGATATTATATCTAAATGCTTTTAAATCTTTGGCTTCAATACAACTCTGAGCATGGAGATATATACATAAATATATATATATATATATATATAGAGAGAGAGAGAGAGAGAGAGAGAGATCTATGTGTGTGTGTGTATATATATATATATATATATATCTCCATGCAGATAATATAGGCTGTGCTTCACTGTGTATCTAGGTGTCCTTGAGGGTGGTCAGAGTTTTGATCTTCACTCTTTGAATTTTTCCATACAAGACCTGTGGTATCAAATTTGGCAAGCATTCTCAAATTGTCGAAGATTCACCTTCTAAGATTCACATCAAATGAAGTGTGTTTTGCTTAACTTGTTATTAAATATGGTGAATCAGAGCATTTTAGAGTTAAGAAATCATTTGTTAATAACGTGGAGTTAGGTACTGGAAGGGAGAATAAGATGCCAGCTCACAATACGTCTCTCTGGCATAAGAGGTATTTTGAGCTGATTATTTTTAAGAAACAGCAGACATAGGAGAAGCCATGAAAATCAAGTAGAAGTTATTCTTTTATAAGAGACATTTATATTTCTAAGCGAACTCTCCATTTGTAATGGTGTCTCCCTCTCTGTACCAGAAAGAGGAGGAGGAGTCTAAATCTCTAAAAACTCTATCAATGGAGAAGACAGCAACTCATATCTCATAGCCCTCGTTTACTGTGCTTTGCCTGAATACCTCCCATAACTGATTCCTCCTCCCCCTCCACAACATCTTCTTTTGTCTTTAGCAGGAAGCAGTCTTTAAGGTGGTGGCTTGGGCCATTTGAGGAAGTTACTCAGTTTTCCTGGGTCTCTCCCATGTATATAGGAGGTATATGTGTTACTAAACTTCTGTTCATTTTTCTTCTATTAATCTTTTATTACAGGATTTTCTCAGCCGAGAACCTAGAAGGGTAGAGAGAAAATTATTTTTCCTCCTCTACAACATCTTGCACTTTTCTCTATGTCGAGGTAAATATTTCTGACATAGGTTGCAAGTGGCTTTATCAGTACTTCATGGTTCTCTTCTGCATCTGAACAATATACAAAACAATACAGAGTGGTAAGGACATATGTTATAAAAGAAATGGGTGCTGTTGTAAAGGTTCTTATAATCTATTGTGTTTCAGTGTGTCTCAGAAGCAGATCCTAAGACAGGGGCTCTTTTCCAAGTGATTTATTGAGGGTGAGTGCTCAGGAGAGATCTCTGATGAGGAAAGCAGGCTGAAGGAGGAGAAGGTATGAAAAGATGTAGTTTCAGAAGTCTAGCTTCATCCTGAACCCATGGGATGCTCAGGAAGGCTCTCAGCTCAGCTATATCAAGGCTTTTCAGCCCAGAGGCAGTGGTCTGGACTATCAGAACCCCACTTCAGGCAGCCATTTGCTACAGAACACTCACAGGGGCCAGTTGTCATAATCTGCCAGGTATCATCAGTTGAAGGTTTTCATCAGCCAAGGGAAAACATAAGAAAAGGTGTGTGTCAATACCCACAGCTTCTAGAGGGACAAATAACCCACCCTGGAAAGAGAAAGAGGAGTCTGGAAAGGGCACCAACAGCATCTACTACACGTGGTACTACAGGACCTAAATCGTGTCCGCGTGATATCCTTTAAGAGCACTTTTAAAGCCACGTATCAGCAAGTGACAGGTATAACAGCACAATGTGAGAGTCTAGAGGTACAGAGTAAGTGAGTCACATCAGCTACCGTGGACTGAGTGCTTACTCCATGCTCCAAGTGTTATACAACCTTCATTCTTCTCAAGCAAAGAAATCTACAATGTAGATACTATCATTGCTCCTATTTCCTAGTAAAATGAATCACAGAGAGGTTATAGAACTTGATCAGGACCACACAGCTAGCAAGTGCTAGTGGATGATCATTTTATTGCCAATATATCGTAAGCCTTCTCCACAACAGAGAAAATGAAATTCTAAGCCCTACCCTAAATCAAAACCTAAGTTGGGCTTCTGTTTCAACAAGTTCCTAAAGTGATTCTTCAAAGCCATTGCCAAGTGGAAAACATTTTCCAAGATGGGGAAAAGTTTTGCAAAGGACAATGTCAACAAATAAAAATGATCAGGAGAAACAGATGTGCTTGTGAACTTTTGCAGATAGTCTAAAGGAGGTGAGAAGGAAGGTAAGAATAAAATTGAGAATGGGCTTTCAAATACCAAACAACAATTGCACAGTGGGATTCGTAGAATAGAAAAAAATAAAAAATGCAAAATGAAAGTTAAAAGTATAGGAAATACTGGCTTTGGGTATCCATTGGGTGGGCTTCTCTGGTGGCTCAGATTATAAAGAATCTGCCTGCAATGCAGGAGACTGGGGTTGGATCCCTGGGTCAGAAAGATCCCCTGGAGAAGGGAATGGCTACCCACTCCATTATTCTTCCCTGGAGAATTCCATGAACAGAGGAGCCTAACAGACTACAGTACATGAGGTTACAAAGAGTCAGACAACGACTGAGTGATTAACACACACACACGCATGTCCATTGGGTTTTCTCTTTTACCTCTCTGTTGGCATCAGTAGGCATTTATCCCTGAAAATAGGCTAAACTATCTCTTTTATTCAGAGAAGAACAGAGTATTATAAAACTAAGAAGGAAAATAATATTTCCTCAAATGTTTTGGAAATGAAAATACTATATAAATACAAGGAAATAAGTTAATTGCTAACATATGATTAGCAGCATATTTTTATGTATATGTATGACTTTAAGCGCTTTTCTAAAATAGCATATGACCCGAGCGTATCTAACTTTCATAAAAATATGTCATCATAGAAGTTGGATTAGAGACACGAAAGGAAAGACAAGACTGAAAGAGGACAGATCACAAAGCATGATGCCACTTGGATACAGTGAAATATTTTCCAGGCAGTTTCATAAAGGAATCAGCAAAATACTATACTGTCTTTCCCATTGCCCACTGATCTAATTAAGAAGAAGAAGATATTGCTACTGCCCTAATTCTTTTATAATACACATCGGGAGATCAGACTCACCACGTCCCCTTTAACTTGCTGCATTTGCTCATCATTGCTATCCAATTCATTGTGACAGTAATATACAAAAAGAAAAAAAAAAATTCTGGGTATAATCTAAGTAAGATACTAGTTTGTTCCTAATTAGCAAGATCATTTGTTGGTGTATTTTCATCCTGTTGGTTCATATGTCAATCCATTATTTATAAGGGACTTATAATGATACTTTTTGCATGTTTTTCTGTTAATACCAGATTAAATACTCTAGTGATTTAGAGAATTAATGGGCAGTCCTCAGTGACCTCAAACTAACCTAAATGGCATAAATCATATAATGGAGGGTTTTGGAGTTGGAGATGAGGGTTGGAACCTCAGTTTATACACTGTGCCAAGAAACAGGGAAAAGGACTGGATATTTAAGATTATATACTGACTAAACTGACCTCTCCACACACCTACTAGCAGGTGTTTAGAGTTAAATACTTAATCATATTAGTGAAGATTATAAGAAAGCCTTAAAATCTCAGGGCTAGTGCGTAGGCTAGTATTGTTTGGAGGGATTCAAGAGAAATTGGTTATCAAAGGAAGTTAAAACAAACAGTTTGCTTAGTAAGTTCAGAGCTGAAGAAAGGTTTGGCTTACATTAACTTGAAGGGAGTCTGACAATTCAGGTGTATAAAACTTTATACTTTTTCAACAGGCAGAAGATGCCAGTGATCAATATTGAGGACCTGACAGAAAAGGACAAATTGAAGATGGAAGTCGACCAGCTCAAGAAAGAAGTGACGCTGGAAAGAATGCTGGTAAACTGCTGTCCTCTTTTGAATTTTATTTGTAAGGGACATCTCCATTGGTAAGGGTGTCTCCTTCTCTGTGGGGCTTCCCAGGTGGCACCAGTGGTAAAGAGCCTGCCTGACAATGCAGGAGACATAAGAGATGTGAGTTCGATCCCTGGGTCAGGAAGATCCCCTGGAGAAGGAAATGGCAACCCACTTCAGTATTCTTGCCTGGAGAATCCCATAGACAGGGGAGCCTGGTGAGCTTTGGTCCATAGGGTTGCAAAGAGTCGGGCATGACTGAAGCGACTTAGCATGCATACAAGCACTCACTCCTCTGTATCAGGAGGAGAAGAATAACTCTTGCTGCTACTGCTAAGTCACTTCAGTCGTGTCCAACTCTGTGCGACCCCATAGATGGCAGCCCACCAGGCTCCCCCATCCCTGGGATTCTCCAGGCAAGAATACTGGAATGGGTTGCTAGTTCCTCCTCCAATGCATGAAAGTGAAAAGTGAAAGGGAAGTCACTCAGTCGTTCTTAGCGATCCCATGGACTGCAGCCTACCAGGCTCCTGCATCCATGGGATTTTCTAGGCAAGAGTACAGAAGTAGGGTGCCATTGCCTTCTCTGAGAATGACTCTTAAGTTGCTAGAAACTCTTATCAGTGGGGAACAAAAGGATTTAAATCTGCTTAACCACCATCCCCTTGTTTACTGTTGTTAAAAAACAAAATGTAACTGAGTAAATTTGAAGACATAATTGGCCTTATTAAATAATTCATGGATTGAACAGCATTGCATCTATCAAGTAGAAAGGCTCACCAAGGAGCTGTGCAAAATGGAAGGTTTTTATAGGGACAAAGGGGCGGGACAAGAAAGTCATAAACAAAGAAACAATTATTTCAGGCAGGAACAACTTCCTTTGGGGGAAGGGTAGGAGGTCTCTCATGCAGATTAGCTCATGCAGACTGGGAAATTCCGGTGTGTTAGGTTTACTCTTGGGAAACATTGAAACTGCAGTTAAATTAGATATTAAGTTTTGGTTTGTTGATGTGGGGCTTAGCACAAGTGACTCCATTTGGGCCTGTTGTTTTTATTCTTTTTTTTTTGACACTGTGCTTTTCTTTTATCCTTTTTTTCTTTAATGAAAAATGTTTATTTGGGGCTCTTAAATATTACAATTCAGGAGACAGATTTGGGTAAAACTTGAAGAGTGTTCCAGGGAAGAGAAAGTCAGGGGCTTATGAGGGCTTAGCTAAGAGGTTGTATTCTGACATAAGAAAGGGAAATATTTATCCTTAAGGGATAGGTTGTCATGAATTATTTTAAGGTAATGAAAAGTGTTAGTTGCTTAGTTGTGTCCGACTCTATGAGACCCCGTGGACTATATAGCCTGCCAGGTTCCTCCGTCCACGGGATTTTCCAGGCAAAAATACTGGAGGGGGTGAATAGCCATTCCCTTCTCCAGGGGATCCTCCCAACCCAGGGATTGAATGCAAGTCTCCTGCATTGCAAGCAGATTCTTTACCATATGAGCCTCCAGGGACTTTTTCGGGTAAGGGTCTGATAATTATCTTAGGCTCTTAAGTGGCTGTCCACACCCCTGTCATCCACACCCACCATCTTATTTTGTCTTTCATTGTAGCAGTATTTAAGGTGGTGACTTGAACTAATTCAGGAAGTGCCTCAGTTTTCCCGAGTTTCTCCCTTGTATACAGAGGGTATACATGTTTTTAAACTTGTTTTTCTCCTGTTAATCTGCCTTTCTTATTGCAGAGTAATCTCAGTTAAGAACCTAGAAGTGTAGAGGGAAAATTATTTTTCCTCTTTCACATCACTCACTGGAGAAGCTCAGTATAGTTGAAAATAAGTTGTTCAGATAAAATTCATCAGAAATTAAGAAAATTAATAATCATAATTATCTTTTGATTTAGAGTTAAAATTAACAGCCTGGAAAACTATGTTCCATAAGCCAAATCCAGCCCTTGGCCTGTTTTTGTTTTTGTATGGTGCTAAACTAAAATGTTTTTACATTTTTATAGATTATTTTTTTAAAGGGAGTGGAGAGAGAAAAATAAAATGAAGAATATGAGACATCATATTTTTTAGCTAAGCAATAAAGTAAAGCAATGCATATAGGCATTTTGTTTTTACTTTACTAAATTGATGTTTCTCTTTACTTGATATTGTTCAAATGCTCTTAGCCAAGACGTCATCCCCTCCAGCATTGTCACGGCCAGTAATGAATGAGTACATTCTATTCCTTCTTTGAAAATAAAAATGAGGTCAGGCACAAGAACTCGCTGGTTTCTCCTACAAACATTTCTCAGATCTTAAAAACCGTTACCCAAAGTCCTCTCCCATTAGAAGGAGCAGAAATGGCAAAGAAATAAAGCTTTCCACCCAACAAACAGTGACTGATGCTTGGAAAATGTAGATATGTATTTCAGATCTCTTCGTTTTAGAAACATCAGTAGAACAAAAACTCCTCCACAAGTCATAAGAGTATATTTCATGTTTCTTAAAAACACTTGTTTTATCAGGCCAAAGTGAAAAAAGGAGTTTGTATTATCTTCAAACTTTGCTCAAAACTCTCACTCCCAGTAAAAGTTGGAATTTTGGCTTCTCTTACGTTTATAATTGTCTCAAACTTCCCTGTTGCCCTTTCCATACTGGCCAAACATACTTTGTTGTAAAGATAAAAATTAAATCTTTAAACAGCACAAAAGCTTGGAACATACACCAAAAAAGTTAAAACCCTTATCTTTATAATTTGTGGGAAAATAAACTTTTGAGATAAAGGAGTTAATGATTTTTTCTTTTATACGTGAAACATCCAAAAGCTGTTTTGTTATTTATATAGCCAGGATTGTTTTATATGCAGTTTGGTCATCTTCATGTTTACTGTTCACTGTGGCAGGTTCACCTGGGAATTATTGTTTTGGATAAACATCACATACATCCCCATTTTGTCAGGCTTTCTGGTTCCTTTTCCTATTACATAATGTGTCTTTGCTCTTGGAAGTCAATTTAATTTAGTATCAGACTGCCAATACCACACACACACACACACTCAGAACTTTCCAGGCCTGAACCCAGAACTCTGACATAGGATGGCATAGTGTCCATCATAGTATGGTTAAGTGTGTCTCCTCCGGAACCATATCTGACTCAGATTCCGGCTCCACAACTTTCTCCCTGTGTAACATTCACTTAAGTTAGCTAACTTAGCTATGCCAATTTCTTCTTCTATAAAATGGGAATAGTAACAATAGGTAATTATTATTACTTTAAAAATTATTATTGATATCTATGAACCAGACTGATCCATAATATGCCTCAACCTTGCTATCAAGGTGGTAGCATTGTGAGACTCCCTGGAGGAGGAAGTGGCAACCCACTCCAATATTCCTGCCTGGAGAATCCCATGGACAGGGGAGCCTGGCAGCTTATATTCCATGGGGTCACATGGAATCAGACATGACCTAGTGACTAAACAGCAGCATTGTCAAACTGGGACAACTCTTGGCATCCAACTTCTAAAAAGATTTGTAATGACTTTCCTGCTGCTGCTGCTGCTGCTAAGTCGCTTCAGTCGTGTCTGACTCTGTGCGACCCCATAGACGGCAGCCCACTAGGCTCCTCTGTCCCTGGGACTCTCCAGGCAAGAATACTGGAGTGGGTTGCCATTTCCTTCTCCAATGCATGAAAGTGAAAAGTGAAAGTGAAGTCGCTTAGTCGTACTTGACTCTTAGCGACCCCATGGACTGCAGCCTACCAGGCTTCTCCGTCCATGGGATTTTCCAGGCAAGAGTACTGGAGTGGGTTGCCATTGCTTTCTCCGTGTGATGACTTTAAGTGAATATAATAAGCAAAAATGAAAGGCAGTCTTTGTAGTTAATAGCTACCATTTGCTTCACTATCTATGCCAGGTATTTAATGCAACCTATGTTCCTTCTATTTCATAGATGAAGTAGTTAAACCTTAGATAAACTGTTTTAAATAAGGATACAGCTGGTAAGTGAGCAGAGCCAAAATCAAACCTGGGATCTCCTGAATCCAGTGTCCATGTTCTTTCCACCGTGCTGTGTAAACTTGTATTAAACTGTATATAATAGAGTTTTGAACCACATACACTCACATAGGATTGTAGGTAATTATTGCTCCTCAGTATTCTCAGATCCTAACCAGACACTGTCAGAACTAACCCTCACTGATTCCTGTTGCTGACATCCAGTTGGGGCCCAAAGAGCTGGTGTTTGGAAGAAGGGGGAAAAGTGAATCTAAATCTCAAGTTTGAATTTTGAGGAGGAAAAAATGTGATTCTAAATCATTATATATTTCAAATTAATATTGTTCAAATGTGTGCATAAACTCCAAGTATCATCCTATGAAGGAGCCACCTGACAAGTGCCAGGCCCCCAGTTAGAAATGATTTGTTCTAATATGCAGATAATGAGTTTGCAGAGTTATAAGTAGTTTTAAGTCTTCTGTCTGATGTTGCTTAGAACTTCCATGAAAAAAAATAGCATGAAGATTTTATTAAAACAAAACAATAAATTCGTTAGATAACTTGCAGAATGGTTACTTCCTGGACTGCCAAAAATAAAACACCTTTGTGTTAATATCATGATGATGTATTAAGTGAAAACAAAACAAGTTGACAATTAAAAGGAATGAATAACGTGGCCCCATGTGTGTATATGCATATGTATACATATACACAACACACACACTTATATTTACACATGTATAGAACTTTGCCTCTCTCTAAACAGTATGTTATATGGTACATTAACAGGCTTTGACTGAGTCCATTAATTAAAATACTAAAGCCTGATTTTTCACAAAGTCATTACTATAAGGTTGCAGATGACTAAGGAGCAAGCTCATAAACAAAACAAATGATTTGGTTCAGCCATTATTTTTTTACTGAACACCAGTAAAATGTAAGGGTCTTCCCAGGTGGCATAGTGAACCGACTGCCAATGCAGGACACGGAGAGGGAAGATCCCCTGGAGTAGGAAGTGGCAACCCACTCCAGTATTCTTGCCTGGAAAATTCTACGGTCAGAGGAGCCCAGCAGGCTATAGTCCATGAGGTTGCAAAGAGTCAGCCATGACTGAGCACACATGTACACACACACAAATAAATAGGTTCTGTTCTAGATGCCTGCGATACATGTGAACAAGTCAGTCAGCTCCCTTTGGAGCTTACCTTCAAGTTCACAATCATGATCAATCATTAGACAAGCTTAAAATAAAATTACAAGTGTATCCTTCTGAGAATCCAGGAGTGGTGATAAGCCTGGAATTTAACAATGATTCATTCCCTTCCACCTTCACAGGTCACATTTTTGGAATGAGGAAAAACATTTAATCAATGCTTACTCTGGTAACATTCTTGACTTGTGTTGTCAGCCGTGTTCTGATCCCTGGATCCTGTCTCCTTTAAAGAGGCTGGAAGCAGTATCTGCTGAGAACCCTTAGCTGGTGTTTGGCCAGCTGATTAGTCTTTGCTCTAAGATATCCACAAGGACAGAGGAGGGAGCCGCTGTCAATGTTTCTTCTTCTCTTGTACAAAGTATGAGTGTGTTGGCCGAAAGCAGAGTCACATTAAAAAGATAGAACACACACACACAAATGGTTATTATAAATGCATTCTTGGGTTCTGAAGTATTCTCCATTAAACCAAATGAATCATCTCTTTCTTTTTTCCTTTAAGGTGTCCAAATGTTGTGAAGAATTCAGGGATTATGTTGAAGAAAGATCTGGGGAGGATCCATTAGTAAAGGGTATCCCAGAGGACAAAAATCCCTTCAAGGAGCTCAAAGGAGGCTGTGTGATTTCATAAGAATTTTTTCTTTTTTTGAATCCCGTGGAATATCTTGAGCTTTAATGATGTACTAATGTTTGGTCACATGTAATAATATGGTTAAGCATATACATAAAATTTAAAATTATAAATATAAGTGGTTAATAAAATTTGGAATGTGATAATGTGTGAGTCTATGGTTTTCTTAAAGTACTTACCACAGGGTTTAACACATAATTGACAACAAATATTGATTGATCCCTTTCTTTAACAATAATGTGTTTTATAATGAGTTTATATTATTCTGGATGCCAGCATATAGTAAATGTTTTATGTTTATCCATTACCCTTTCAACATCCTTAATATTCCACCTAGAAATTTCCTGGTTAGACCTATATTTTCCTCAACTTTTCTCTTCCTTGGGTGATTAGGAAGTCTATTCTTTTGAGTCATGGAAGACCTATATTGGCAGAATGTGTGCTATGAAGATGTTTATTGTTGATGCTATGGTTTTTGTGTCCCTTTCTGAACCCCTAGTCAGCAGCAATGGCTTTAACATAACCTCTTTCTACATTATTACCAATTGTACTTGTCAGCAATAACATGACTTTCCCCCAGAATCCCAGTTGGGTTAAGTGTGCAGTCTGTGGTCATGGAGCACGGTGGATTTAAGCAGCACATGTATAAAGCTTATGAGAAACTGGAAAGGTCTGGCTCTGGCAATTTACTGCCTTCTTGACTTTGGATAAATTACTTAATCTTTCTAAATCTCAGTTTCTTCTACTGTAGAATAGGGATAATGAATTCCCTTTATAGTCAATCCTAAAGCAAATCAACCCTGAATAGTCATTGGGAGGACTGTTGCTGAAGCTGAAGTTTCAATACCTTGGTCACCTGATATAAAGAGCAACTCATTGGAAAAGACCCTGATGCTGGAAAAGATTGAAGGCAAAAGGAGAAGGGGGCAGGAGAGGATGAGATGGGTGGATGGCATCACAGATTCAATGGATGTAAATTTGAGCAAACTCTAGGAGATAGTGGAGGACTACAGATAGAGGAGCCTGGCGTGCTGCAGTCCACGGGGACAGAACAGCAACAACAAAATATACTAGTTTAGCTACAGTATTTAACATAATATCTGGCATGTAATAAGATCCAGTAAGTGTTAACCAGTATTATTCCT
The DNA here is from genome assembly GCF_003369695.1 of Bos indicus x Bos taurus. Classification (NCBI taxonomy): domain Eukaryota; kingdom Metazoa; phylum Chordata; class Mammalia; order Artiodactyla; family Bovidae; genus Bos; species Bos indicus x Bos taurus. The sequence goes on along the minus strand of NC_040079.1, from coordinate 108,527,241 downwards.
GGAAACAGAACTAGACAAAATGTTCAGAATCCTTTAAGATACATGCTATTCCCTGCCCTCCCCATGAAGACTCACCAATATAGTCCTTTTTTTCTGTGGCAGTGTAAAGATGATAGAATAACAGCTATCACCTGCACTATCTTCCTAATCAGTTTCTTCCTGGCATCTTACTGAGTTTTCATAAAACAAATTTCACCATCTTTGTGCTGATGACTAAGAGATAACTCGCCCATGCTTCTGTAACACATGACGAATGTTAACCTGAAAACTATTTTTACTCCAACTCGGAAACTATTTTTGTTGTTATTTTTTGTTGTTGTTGCTAGCCCACGTTTACAGTGCTGTTTTTGAATACATCAACATCAGAATACTTAGAAATGCTAATTGATTGTCATCCTTTTAAAAACAAGGTAAAAGACCTTTGGGGCTGCAAGGGAATCCGAAGGTTGTTTCCAGGGCTTTCCCAGGTGGCTCAGTGGTAAAGAATTCACCTGCCAATGCAGGAGACATAAAAGACAAGTCAAGAAGATCCCTGAGAGGAAGAAATGGCAACCCACTCCAGTATTCTTGCCTGGGAAATCCCATAGACAGAGGAACCTGGGGGGCTGTAGTTCTTGGGGTCACAAACAGTCAGAGACGACTGAGTCCCCACGCACACAAAGGCTGTTTCAGGTTTGGCTCCTACAGTGACCTCCTACTCTGACCAGAGTAAATGCTCAACAAAGAGCTACTGACTCTTGTCCAGTCCCTTTTTCTTAACATGTATCAAACTGAGTCCAAGCTCATACTGCTCACCGCACAGCAGACCAGTAATCTAGAAATGAGTTGTTGGGGCAAGGAATAGCAACTTTACTCAGAAAGCCAGTATACCAAGAAGATAGTGGACTTGTACTCCAAAGAACCATCTTGCCTGAGTTAGAATTCAGGCTTCTTTTATACTAAAGGGGAGAGAGTAAAGTCAAACATTTCCTGGTTCCCGTCAGCCTCTGGAGAGGATGTGTTCATGTCTGTCTTCCTGCAGTCATCCGTAGGTGGGCCTGGTCAGGATGCTTCCTGTAAGCTAAACAAAAGTATTTTCCCTAAATGCTCATTACCTGGGAGGCAGGGTTCTCAGAGATTGGCCAGTCTGTGTAATTTCAGTTCACAGGTAACATCCCTTTAGAGATTAACTCTTGTGTGTTGATAGAATACAGAAGGTTCTTCCCTATTACATAACGTTGTTTAGTTGCTAAGTCGTGTTCAGCTCCTTTTTGACCCCATGGACTGTAGCCTGCCAGGTTCTTCTGTCAGTGGGTTCTTCTGTCCATGGGATTTCTCAGTCAAGAATACTGAAGTGGGTTGCCATGTCCTTCTCCAAGGGATCTTCCTAATTCAGGGATTGAACTCTGGTCTTCTGCATTGGCAGGCAGATTCTTTACCACTGAGCCACTCGGGAAGCCCCGTTATATAATACGCTTTTTATATTAAGGGATTCCAAGATAGACTACAGGAGTCTCATCTTTTTTTCTTCTGCAGAGGCTTTTCTCCCCTCTGTGGAAAATAATAAAAACGCTCTCCAACACCCCTCCCCCGCAGTACCGCCCATCTCCCTTTCCTATTCTAATTTTCCTCCATAGCACCCATCATTTTCTAGCATCCTACATATTTTATCTATTTGTTTAATTGTGGTCTATCTCTAGACTCTTTTCCCATGTGCCATTTAATATTCGTTAAGTGTTCCATATATCTTTTAATTTTTTTCTTGATTAAAAAAAAACAAAGTCTTGGCTTTGGCATTTACTGACATGTATAGTTTTAACAACATCCTTACCGTCCATCTCTCAACTGGAAATAGATTTGGGAGCCAGATGATTCTAAATTAAAACCCTGACTAATCCACTTTCTAGTTGAGACCTTCAGGTAAGTAATTTCAACATCTGAACTTTGTAAAATGGATTAAGATGGATCCTTATGTGACTATTTCAAGTCATTTAGATAGGAGATAAACATACAGGAAAAAGGTAATAAATCCTACTCCTCTTCTATGGTCACTAAAAGCAATCTTTGTCTCTCGCTCCATACCCAGAGTATATCTCCTAAGTCATTTAACATAACCTTGCTTTCTCTTACTATAATGTATATGGTTGTCTTAGTATTAATGCTATACTGTAAATTTCTCAAGCCAGAAGCTCTGTTCATCTTTGAAACTACCATAACAACTAATAAATTGTCTGTACAGTTTAATTAACGTAATAAGTGTTTAATTCAATTAAAAGCAGGCAAGGGTGGTGCTTTTTATATTGGATAATCTAGAATTCCTATTGGCTTATCTAATGATGAAACCAACCAGAGACTAAAAATTCCTGTTGCTTTAAAATACAGATTATCAGCAGAAATTTGAATAAGATAAAAATTATAGGAAGGAAATATAGAGAAAGATGGTCCAGGAAGAGGGAAATAAGATCATGACTGTTTCTCAGCCTACATAGCTACATCTGGTGGTGAGTGACTCTGGGTTTTTTCCAGAAATTATTTCAGGGCCAAGGAATGAACAAAAATTAAGGAATTAAAAGGAATTAAAAAGGAATGATCAAAAAAATGCTCCAGAGTCTTAGTATTTGGCTCTTCAACAGAACTTCCTAATATTCGTGGAAATGGGTTAAGTACACATTTTTACTATGTCATTCGAGATACTTGAACTTTGATGTTTTGTACATTTAAGTGAGTTTAAACTGTAGCCAGAAAAAAAAAAAGAAAGGAAAAGAAAAAACCTCAATGTTATTTTAATTTAGATTGATTTGACTTTAGCCAGATTTCCAAACAAGGCTAATTTCAAACTTCCTAAATTCTTCAAAGAATATATTGCCACAAGGAAAACAGTAAACTGAGTAATGAAAATGAAATGCAGTAGAACAAGACTGATAAATCATTTTGATACCGTGAATCATAAGTAACTGTTAATGAAAATCGGAGTATCAGACCTGGTCATCCTGTGATTTCCTATTCTTTTCATTTAGAAGAAGAATCTTATCTTATAATAAATTGAACCAATATCAAATGAACCGAGTGTATCAAATGTGGGTTAAATATTTTCCTGAAAGAAACAATCATTTTAACGACCTAAAGAGTCACCATTTACTTTTTAAATTTTAGAAGGGAAGAATTTGGGAGATAACCTAGTTTTAGCTATACCTACAAAATAGATGCAGAGAGGATCCACATCTTATAAAAATTAGAAGGCAAAACAAAACAAGAACCCTGCTTTTTTTGAGTTCAAGTTAGTATTAAATCACTTCTCTGGTGGATCAGCTGGTAAAGTGCCTGCAATGCTGGAGATCTGGGTTCAATCCCCCTGGAGAAGGAAATGGCAACCCACTCCAGTATTCTTGCCTAGAAAATTCCATGGATGGAGGAACCTGGTAGGCTACAGTCCATGGGGTCCCAAAGAGTCAGACAGGACTGAGCGACTTCACTTTCTTTAGTATTAAATCAACTCCAATACAACTAACTTCAATATTTTCTTATAGACTTTTCTTTATATGTATTTTTAACAGCATACATTAGAAAAACAGTCAAAGAACTTTTTCCCTTTCTTTGTATGTCAAGGTACATATGTCATAGTCTTTGCCCTTTTATACTTTAAAAGTGAAAATAACCACATGGTTTTTTTTTTTTTTTTGTCAGATTCTTTAAAACATTTGTCAGGAGCGATTGGGCTGATATGGGTTTGTTTCTGATTATGTCTGTCATCTTCACTGAAGAATGGTTTCTACACATACTATTTTGCAAAACAACTTCTATTAAAAGTAATATATACAAGTAAAAATCAACACTACAGTTGGATACAATTAATAATGGATTTTAACATTTGTCTATTCAAAATCTTTGCTTGATAAAATATGTTTTTAGAATTTATGAGAAATTGCTTACCATGGTTGCTCTCTGAGAGATGATTGCCATGCTTAGGAATGGGGAGATACCCGCTCTTATTTTAAGTACCCATCATTTTACCATGTAAAATCAAACAACAACAATAAAACATTTTTCAGAATGCTGTGTGATCATGAGATTTCAGCACTTTCCAACTCATTTTGGTGTAATCAATTTACTTAATATGATATTAGCATGTGATTTTAATTAAAACTATGAATTTTTAAGTATACTAATATGCACTTCATCTCTAACTTAAGTCTGATAATACTGTGGAAAAAGTTAAAGAACCATTATGGTTTTATAACTATCACTGCACACAACTAGATGATTTCACAGGGAAGAAATTTCCAGGCCAAAATAACCCTCCTTTTATGATTTGGAACAGGCATGCATTAATTTACTTAACCAACCTATTTAATTTGGGTGCTGAGCTTATTTAATTCAAGCCACATTAACTTACTTTCACTAACTTATTTAAGCTATTTTTAACCAAGCTTTTAAATTTAAGCAATGGGGAAATTAAAAAAAAAAGAATCAGTTCTGAAGACAGATTCGGGTTTTTTTGTCCTGGCTCATTGCTTGCTAACAGGGAAAGCTCCCGCAGTTCATCTAATTTTCTTTGAGCCTGGGAGCTCCTAGAATGTGTAATATTTCAAATATAGAAAATGAAGCTCCTAAATATTTTTCTTTGTGAAAGTGGTTTATCAGATGTAGATACATAAAAACAGTTAGAAATGAAACACACTTTAGCTAGTTCACCCCTCCCTTACTCCATCACATATCTCACAAATTGGAGAACCAAAATCCAGAAGAAAATAAGTGACTTTTCCTAGTGATGGCCAGTGGCAGAGCAAGGACTGGAACTCATGGGTGGTCATCAAAGATTCATTTCATTCTAACAGATTCAATGAGGATAAGTGGGTAGAGCCCAGTGAGGAATTATGAACAGAAAAACCTCTGCTTACATCACAGAGAATGGCTATGGTGTCTAAGGCCAAGTACTCTGAGATACTCAGTTAATGCCTACACTCAACTTGAATTTTTTTTAATTTATTTAATTTTTATTGAAGGATAATTGCTTTACAGAATTTTGCTGTTTTCTGTCAAACCTCAACATGAATCAGCCATAGGTATACATATAATCCACCCTTTTGAAACTCCCACCTGTCTCCCTCCCCATCCCGCCACTCTGGATTGATACAGAGCCCCTGTTTGAGTTTCCTGACCCATACAGCAAATTCCTATTGGCTATCTATTTTACATATGGTAATATAAATTTCCATGTTACTCTTTCCATACATCTCATCCTCTCCTCCCCTCTCCCCAGGTCCATTCAACTTGAATTTGACTCTACAGGCAGGAGGTCATTTCCGGGGAGAAGGAAATATGCATCTGACCACTTGAGATACTTTATTTTCCTTTCTTCACGCTTCATTTTTCTTCTAGTCTTTTGAGCATCATTAACAAGGTTTTAGATAGTTAAAGGGTAACTTTGTATGGCAGGCAAACATTTGTCACATCCTTCTTCCTGGCTTTACAAAGTAGCAGCGAGATTCATATGGCTTTCCAGAAAGTGGAAAAACCAAAACTAAGTGGATCCACTGCAGACATACGGGAAGATGCTTGAGCCAGGAATTCAAAACCCTTGGTGTCAAGTGTCATCCAAACCTTGACAGATAGGGAATGGAGAAATACTTTCTGGTAGGGCTTTAAATTTGCTACTTCGGTCTTCTCCAGGACCATCTGCTTATACTTCAAACACTACAATCATTCCCCTGAAAAAAGAATAAAATCCCTGCTCTTGAGGATGCCAATTTATTAACGTCAGAGCCATAAACAATATTCACATCCCAATGCCCTTTTTATCCCAAATTTGTAAATGTATTTCAGGCATTTAGCAGACTGGTTGTGTTCACATCAACAGATGTGGTGCGCGTTTCGGAGATTATAGCTCAGTTTCGATTTCCTCTTGGGACTTTTCTTAAGCGTCCGCATTTCCCCACAGTAAACATGTGTGTAGCTGGGGGGAAAGTTACATGCTGTGTATTTTTGAAACTCTTGGAGAAGTGAAGAGGCCGTTATTTCCTGCCTGGTAGTGTCCTCCTTTTCTTGCTTCACGAACAAAACCCGGATGTGACTTGGGAAAAGAGGAGGTGGGGAAGGAACAAAAAGTAAAACTTTTGTTGTTTCTCCAGGAAAGTGGACTAGCTCAACTCCTACCCTTGGGCCGCAGCCCAGGAGGGTCCTCCCGCGGGCGTGGCAGGGTCGGGAGCCCGGCCGGGTCGGGCCAGCATCCCCGCGGGAGACCGCTCAGTGCGCAGCCTCTCTGCCTCTTCGGGCCGCCTTTGCAAACTCAACCCTCCCCGGGCTCCCAGGGGCAGATCTCCTGGTGTTGTGAGGACCTGACCAAAAGGGCAGGAGTTTTAAGATCCTGGGACGCTAGGGTGAGCTGGCGTGGGGGGATCTCGTCCGGGCGCTGGGGACCGCCGCTGGGAGAGGCGGTCACCTTCTGCGCGGGCGGGGCGCGCAGGCAGCACAGTTAGTTCGGGACGCGCCCTGGTTTGCGGCACTTGCAGCCGCTCCACTTCCAGAGCTGTCCCTGAGCCCAGTTCTAGGGCGAAAATGCCGGCTCTTCACATCGAAGATCTGCCAGAAAAGGAAAAGCTGAAGATGGAAGTTGAGCAACTTCGCAAAGAAGTTAAGTTGCAGAGACAGCAGGCAAGTTGGATGTCCCAGAATATTTCCTTATGTGAAATGAACCAAGATTGGTGTTGTCCAGTTTGTTGCAGTAAAACAAATAGTTTCTTGGCTCTTGGGTGGGTGTGGGGGGTGGGGGGGAGAGTTGTTTGTTTCTACGGTGGTGCTTGAGAATTGCCTGTTGATGTGGGGAGATCATAGGAGGTTAAGGAGAGCAAGGATATCATGAGTAATTTAAAGCCAAATGTTTGAGGATGAGAACAAGCGAGAAATTCTGCCAGCTATTAGATAGTTGATTTTAAAAACCCAAGCTGTAGGGAAAAGGCAGATGGCTGTTTAGTTCCTTGATCTTTTTCATAATGGGAAAGAATAGCTTTTAAAAGTTAGATGGGTTTTTGTTTGTTTGTTTTGGCTTTGGCTTTCTTAATCACAATGGGTCTTGAATTATCTAGTTTTGAGTCTTCATCAGGGGTCTCCAGTGTGATGAGCAGTCCACTGGGACTTGGGAGCAAAACATTACAGTATCCATCTTTGTTTATAAACTTCTTCCCTTTATAATTTCCACTTTATGGTTTGTAAGTATGCACAGTGAACTAATACCTATACAGTAGTATCTGTATTTATTTATAAATAACTATACATATACTGTATACAAACATTCTTTTTTGTTATTATGATTAGAAATTTTAGAGACCACTGAAGTGATCACAGATTTTGTGAGAATGTATGTGCCAGTGTTCAGAAGTCTCCACTGAAATTTGTTGGAGACTTTGTCATTTTTATTTCAAGTTTTTACTGGTAATACAGGCCTTCATTCCTTCCCCTTTTCCTCAATCAGGCAACCTGTAGTCCAGGAAAAGGTTTTTGGATAGATATTTTTTAAGATAAATGATGTAGTTCTTTCTCCCCAGCAAGAAGAATTTAAACTGACTTTGTGGTTTAATACTAGAAAAAGTTAAGGAAAACAATGGAAAGGAAGTGGGTATGGAGAATATGTTCACTTACCTTCCTGCTTTAGTTACGATAACTCTATTCGTGACAAGTCTTTTTATTCAGAAGGCACATTTTGAATATTTGGAAGATGCAGGCTTTGGGGGGGTATTTTTAATACACTTCCTTTCTCAAATGTAATCTGTAACTTCCAAATCCCTAGTCTTCCAGAATTTTGAAGTTCAAAGTCCTTTCTGTACATGTTGAAAGTTTTTGTAGCTTTAAAAATACTGCTGTGTTTAAAGGAAAAACCAAAGTTATAGGACAAAGTGAATAGGCTTGTTTCTTGAAACTTTTAAGAGACCCATTTTGTGTATGGCAAAACCCGTCTGTTAGCCACTTAGATCTTTTTGACACAGTGAATCGTAGAGGTTACATATTAAACAGAGTTGCATGGATTGAAGTAAAGCGTTGTCTGTGCCAAATTGGAATATTTTAATATTTTGTATCACAATGCAGAACTTATAGGGGGAAAAAAAAAGAGATGTGTCCTCCACTTACCTAAAGCTTCAAATTAGAAATTGGGCAAGGGTCTAGATGCAGTTAGGGCTTCCCTGGTAGCTCAGCTGATAAAGAATCTGCCTGTAATGTGGGAGACCTGGGTCTGCCCACACTTCTCATAACAACTACCAGTAAAGAGGACAATGAATCATATATTTATAAATCATTCAGAGGTAGGACAGTCTCTTAAACCACTTAGGAAATAAAGTCTTGCTCAGTTCTGTACCCCTTCATTGGCACCAGAAATGCAAGAAGTAATTTCCGCATCATTACTACTACCCTAGTTGTCCAGGATTTCTCATCTCTCCTGTTGTCGGACTTCTCAGGAGCGCAGTGGTAAAGAACTTGCTCGCCAACACAGGAGATTCAAGAGATGAAGGTTCAGTCCCTGGGTGGGGAAGATCCCTTGGAGAAGAGAATGGCAATCCACTGTAGTATTCTTGCCTGGAGAATCCCATGGACAGAGGAGTCCATGGGGGTTGCAAAGAGTTGGACACAACTGAGCAATTAACACTTGCACACTTCACTAAATGCAGCAGACTGTGTGGAAGTTAGAGGTATCGTTCGTCAGCAGTTCCCCCCTTCCAGCTCTCCACCTCCACTCCTTAGGACACATACTACTGGAATTACTTTCTTGGGGAGAAGGAACAGAAGGAAGAAAACTTTCAGGGAAACCTTAGAGGACAGAGGGAGAAACATCTAAGTCCTAATAGTAAGATTCCACCATTTTATTATGCACTTTGAATTATAACATGTCCATGCTAGAAAAACATTATGGCTCTTAGAGATCATTCAACCCTTTCACTTTGAAGGATTAAAAAACCAACCTGAATTCCAAGAAGGCTAACTAGCTCCTTATTTGAGACCCCAGAGACAATGATAGAGACATTATTAAAACACTAAGACACATATCTTCTGATGCCCAGTCAATAAACTGTTAATATCTGAGCTGTGTGTTCTGCTCAGGCCAGATTCACAGGCTGAATTCTGGCTTGTAGCTAATTGTTGTTCAAACGTATCCTCTTGATCATGGAAGGAAATACATCAGAGAAGCCATTGTTCACTTTTGGAGATTACACATCTTTTTGGACACTTAATGAAGAAGGCTCGGTAACACATAACCATTTAGGGAAACATGAGTCTAATTTTCTTAAAAACTATTTTTTAGCCTTTCTTTTTTGATATAGACCATTTTTAAAAGTCTTCATTAAATTTGTTACAGTATTGCTTCTGCTTTATGTTTTGGTTTTTTGGCCAGGAGGCATGTGAGCTCTTAGCTCCCCAAGCAGGGATCAAACCTGTACCCCCTGCACTGGAAGGCAGTCTTAACCACTGGACTGCCAGGGAAGTCCCAATATGAGTCTTACCTGCAAATTTCTCAGTGGTCACAGAGCGCAGCTTATGGATACTTATGTCATCACCTCTGAGAATTTACTTAAAATTCCCGCACAATGATTGTCCGTAAATGTTACCCGAGAGAATGATACTTGTAAGGATTTTATTTTGCCACATTTTAACTGTGTTGCCTAGTTTTAAATTTTATTTTCAGAGGCTTCCACACTGATGTACCAAGAAATCTTTGAGGTGTGAGAGTAAAATGTTTTTTATTTTTTAAAAATTTTAATTGCAGTACAATAGACGTGAAACATTGTGTGAGTAATTTTAGGCATATAACATAGTGATTTGATATGTGTGTATATTGCAAAATGATGTCTTTTTGGTTGTCTTAAAGTCTGATCTTTTAATAATTTCTAGTTTGTGTTTTATGGTTATACATGATGTATTAACACAGTAGTAACTTCACTTAGGTATAAGTGAATAATTATGTACATTCTCGGCTACATATGCAGACATTTTTTAGCGATCAACATTGAAACAGTTTGGAGATTACTAATCTAGATAACAAAATCAGTGGGAACATTGCCTAGTTAGTTAAATAAAATAAAATTAAAAAAAGAGGACTCCATTAGAATTTTCTGGAACGTCTATAATTTTTACTTATTTCTTACTAGTTAATGCAGATCCTCATTAAGCAGTAATCTTTTTTTTTTTCCTCCTTGCCTTTTTACTCCCCTCAATCACTCTTACAAACTGTCTCTTAAGGATAGGCTTTTTGAAGAAACTGTTCAATCCTTTCTCCACTCAGAAAAAGTTTACACTACTTACATAAACACAAGCCTCAGATAAGCCTTTTCTTATGATCAGTTCTGCACAGAAACACAGGTGGAGGGTTGGGGGGAGAGGAAGATGAAGGGATCTGGGGGTGCTGCACGTGGGGTGGGGAAACTTTGGGACAAACTTTAACTTTTCCAGATCAGACTTTCTCCAATGCTTCTATCATTCTGTGAAATTGAAGAACCTGGCACATACTCAGTAAAGTGAGAATTTTTGCAGGAAACACCCCAAAAGCTATTTGGGGAGTAGCTGCACTGCAACAATTCATTAGCATGGAAAATTGAAAGTGGAGTATGTTTCAGTTCCTCAAATATTGTGGACCTGCCATCATTATATTTTAGCAGAGGAAGGAAATCATGAGACATAGTGGATAGAAACTGCTGGGGATAATATTTTTAATACAGTGACTTTCAAACTTTCTTGATGCTACTGTAGTAAGAAATCTATTTCATATAGACTATATCATTCATATATATTGTATAGGCTCTGTGCTGCACACTAATATTTTCGTCTGTTCTATTTGATTTTTAAAATGCTGGTTGTATCCAGTTATGTCAGTTTCACTAAAGGGTGGTGACAAAGTTTGAACAATCCTGATTCTTTTTCTTCCTTCCCTCCTTTCTCCTTAAGGTGTCTAAATGTTCAGAAGAAATAAAGAACTATATTGAAGAACGTTCTAGAGAGGATCCTCTGGTGAAAGGAATTCCAGAAGACAAGAATCCCTTTAAAGAAAAAGGCAGCTGCATTATTTCATGAATAACTGGGGAGACACTTCCTCCTCAGTGGAAGAGGTCGTTTGTTGTCGTTTTCCAAAATAAAACCAACCCCCTTTTAAAGGAGTAACAATGAAATTTAAATGAGACTTTCTTAAGCGCTCACCTAGATGTGGTCTTGTCTGAAAGCTGTATGCCTCTCATCCCTGTGCACCACACACCCCTTTTAAGAGGACAGAGAGCATCTGATGTGCGATTATGGGAATAAGGACACCACTTGTGCATGACACACCTCTTTCAGTATATTGCTTGACGCCTCAAATAAAGTTTTATCTCTGCAGAAAGAGTGTTGGCAACTTCAGAACGCTTTCTCTCTCTCTCCCTCTTTTTTTTTTTTTTTTTGTATTACCTTTGATACTTCTCCCCATAACCTTTCAGCTGTTTGGGACCTGTCTAAAGATGAAGTGGTTTGACAGACCAGGTCTCAGATCCAGCTCTCTCTGCTTCGAATCTCAGGAGGTTTACAGCACTGAGTTCTGACTCCTAGAATGTTTTCATCTAGCATTAACTAGTAGAGAACTGAGTGAGTCTGGTGGCGCTAGTGTGAAGAATCTCCTGCCAATGCAGGAGACGCAGGAGACACGGTTTTGCTCTTGCGTCAGGAAGATGCCCTGGAGAAGGAAACGGCAACCCACTCCAGTATTCTTGACTGGAAAATCCCATGAACAGAGAAGCCTGGCGGGCTACAGTCCATGGGGTCACAGAGACATGACTGAGCACACACACACACACAACTGAATGAATAGAATTCTTAATGTTGACAGAGTCAGATAATTGAGTCAGGAACTAGACCAAGCCTCGTCTAGTTCAAGCACTTCCCAGTTTATCGTCGTACAGATTTTGTTCAGAGTGCTGCTATAGTGATGGTGGCTGGAGAAATGCAGGGAGTCCAGAGGAGCCCCTCTGGGTCCAGCCCTGCTCTGCCTCCCACAGGGAGGCATGTCTCACATGTGATCACCAGGTCTTTCCATGGCGACCATCCAGTTCTGTGGCATTGAGCACTGGCACAGATGCTTGGCTCTGTGCCCATGCCAACCAGCCTTTTCCAGCAGGCCCGTGCCAAGCTTACTTCTTTTCTTTCTCCAAAGGAACAAACCAATCTTTTGTCAGCTTCTAAAATTAGCTTGCCTTGTTTCTCATTTGCTCAGTTGGAATTCTTCCTTTTTTCTGGCCACTCAATCCTTTGCTGGTGACAGGTGTTATGAACATTTTCTCCCAGTCCACAGCTTAACTTTTCACCATGGGATCCTAGCTGTCCTAATGAGTCTAAGGGTGCAGCACACCAAAGAAGACTGCCTGGCCCCAAGGAGATCTCGGAAAAGGTGCGCTGTGCTTAGGCACTCAGTTCTGTCTGACTATGACCCCGTGGACTGTAGTCTGTCAGTCTCCTCTGTCCATGGAATTCTGGCAAGAATACTGGAGTGGGTTGCCATGCCCTCCTCCAGGGGATCTTCCCAACCCAGGGATCAAACCTGGGTCTCCCGCATTGCGGGCAGATTATTTACCATCTGAGCCCCCAGGGAAGCCCATGAATACTGGAGTAGGTAGCCTAACCCTTCTCCAGGGAATCTTCCCGACCCAGGAATCGAACCAGGGTCTCCTGCATTGCAGGCAGATTCTTTACCAGCTGAGCCACCAGGGAAACCATCTCGGAAAAGGGGCAGACTATGATTGTAAGGGTCCTACGGGGTATATAGGGGTGGAGTGTAGGATCAGGCCACTCAGGATGGCTGTTCTGTTGCTCTCTGTACGTCCCCTGCTTGACTGTTTTCTTGCTTCGCCTATACCCTACTCACCCAACTGACCTTCCCATGACCTTGCCCTGGGCCCCAGTTAGTGCTCATTCTCAGCAAAGGGGGCTGTGAGAGGTGCACCCCTCTACTGGTTTCCCTGGTAATTAATGAACCCACCTTATATCAATTCCCCTATAACTGGCAACCTCTTTTCTTCCCCTCCTGCTTCGGCAAAGGCTGCTGCTGTGTGCTGCCTACCCTTCATTGCACACTGTGGGTTGTTGCTCCAGGACCTTGCTTTAGACTTGTAAGTCTCCCATTCTTTAAACCATTGATGTCTCTATTGTTGGAAACAAATGAACAAAAAACAGCATAGTATACGGCCGCCTCCCATCTTTCATAAAGGCACCAGAACACAACCCCAAAGAGAGGAGACTTCCTTTCTTTGAGCGTATTCTCCTTTCCCGCTGTTTTTGGATGCAGATTGCTCCAGGTTGATGTAAGAAGGAAGAGAAGCCAAACCCTGACAGGTTAGCTCCAACTCAAATGGGTTTAGTTACTAACGTGCAATTTTAAATGTGGCATAGAAGCCCAGGTTTCTCCTTGGTGAGATCTTTCCTCCTGCTTAAGATGCTTGCTCTTACTCAGTCATGTCTGACTCTTTTTCGACCCCATGGATTGTAGCCTACCAGGTTCCTCTGTCCACGGAATTTTTCAGGCAAGAATACTGGAGTGGGTTGCCATGTCCTTCTCCAGGGATCTTCCAGACCCAGGAATTGAACCTGCATCTCCTGTGTCTCCTGCGTTGTGGGCAGCTTTGTTACCACAGAGCCACTGGGGAAACCCCTACTTAGATGTGTGTTGCTGTTCAGTTGCTAAGTCATGTCCAACTCTTTGCGACCCCATGGACTGCAACATGCCAAGCCTCCCTGTCCCTCACTATCTCCCAGAGTTTGCCCAACTTCATATCCATTGAATTGCTTAGATGCATAGGTGAACCTTATTATACCAGAGATGTGCCAGTGAACTCTACTAGTTTCCTGAGGTATATCAACATCCTCACTCCAAAATTACTTTCTTTCCCCTCTCAGAGAAGGAACAGGATACCCAGGCTTTTGAAAGAGAGGTGACAGCAACCCAAGAGCAGGACCCATTTCCTGCAGTTTCCTGCCTTTTTCCAAGTGTTGACGTCAGTGGGAATTACTGGGAGTCTTGAGATATTTTTATCCCAAAGCACGATCTACTCCATGGTGAAGTTAAAAAATGTAATGATATATCTCTTCCAACAGCCATGGAACAACCAGTATTTGGGATGTATTGCTACTATTTGCATTTAAGGTGGCATGGAATTAGTACACTTGGTGCTTGAAAAACTTTAATGAGCTATTTCATTTCTTTCAAGTCATAAGGTTTTCTTCTGTTGTTTAGGGAAGCAAACATCTGTTCTGGTTATTGGGAAGGGGTGTGTGTGTGTGTGTGTTGCTCGTTCAGTCGTGACCCCATGGACTGTACCCAGACAAGCTCCTCTGTGCATGGAATTCTCCAGGCAAGAATATTGGAGTGAGCCTCCATTCCCTCCTCCAGGGGATCTTCCTGACCCAGGGATCAAACCCAGGTCTCCAGCATTGCCGGCAGATTCTTCACCAGCTGAGCCACTAGATCAAATCATTTGCTTCTCTCGTGTATCCTCTAACTTCTGGAGAGTCGTGGATTACAAGGCTGACGCTGAATTTCTCTGTCACATTCGCCTGTGCAGTCACGTATGCTTCCGAGGCCTAGAGCTTTCTCTTCACCCACCTGCAGCCATATGACAAATTGGTCAGTCCACTTTTGTTTTCTTCCTTAATAAGTATCCTATATCATAGATGTTTCTCCTAAATATAATTATGTTCTTTTTTCCCTCACTGTTTCATCTTGGTAACTCAGCAGACCTATAGAATTGCAATAAAATCATCTTGATTTTAGAGTGTTCAGCTGCTAAAAATGTATTAGCATGTATTAGAAAGAAAATGAAAAAATATGAAAACCATATATTCAGATATATTATGAAAGAAACCTTCAGCAAGTAGGAATTTGTTAGGATTTAAATCATGTGTTCAATTTCTCCCAAGAATCTAGTTCTGTAATCATTTGGTATCTGATTAAATAGTTACTGGGTTTTGTGTTTTGAGACTTAGAGTCTATGAACTCATATTAGGAAAATTGACTTCTCTGTTTCTAGGCAGGATTAACATTACCAAGCTCACCCATCCTTACTATTTCAAGTCAGTTTATTTTGTATGTTGAATGCAAACTGGTATTTCATTATTATCTAAATTTGAACTTTCTTGATTTCCTGTGAGTTTTACAGGCAGATTTTCATGTACCTGTTGACCATCTTCATCTATTTCACCTCCCTGACCCTCCACCTCTGGCAACCGTGACTCAGTTTTCTGTATTTATGAGTTTCATTTTCTTTTTTTTTTTTTTAGATTCCACATGTGAATAAGATCATATAATATTTGTCTTTGTCTGATATATCTCTTAACATAATACCCTCAAGTTCCATCCGTGTTGTTACATGGTAAGATTTCCTTTTTTTGTTATGGCTGAATAATAATTTCATCATGTATCTATAAAATAATTTCTTAATCCATTCAACCATCAATGGACACATAGATTATTTCCATATCTTTCCTACTGTAAATGATGATGCAATGAATATGGGAATGCTTATATTTTTATAAGCTTGTAGTTTCGTTTTCTTTGGATAAACACCCAGAAGTGGAATTGCTGGATTGTGTGGTAATTCTATTTTTAATTATTGATGAAGCGTTATTCTGTCTCTGTACCAATTCACTTTCCCACCAACACTGCAGAAGAGTCCCTTTTCTCCACATCCTCACCAACACTGTTGTTGATAGTCTTTTTGAGAACAGGCATTCTAACAGGTGTGAGATTATATCTCTTTGTGGTTTTGATTTGCAGTTTCCTAATGATTAGTCACGTTGAGCACATTTTATTATACCTATTTGTGTCTGCTTTGTTTAAATAAACTTTGGAAGGTTAAACGGGGAACTAATAAAAATTGCTATGTATTAGAACAAATGTTGGGTGTGCCAGGTGGGAAAGCATGATGTTGAGTTTTCTCATTGTATATTTTTCTCTAAAATTTTGATGTGGGGACTTGGCAAATATATTATCTAGTTTAAGAGGCAAAAATAATTTTAAAATAGAACAAGATTCATATTTCTATGTATAGGCTTTTAAAAGCAAATATTGTTGTTTAGTCACTCAGTTTTGCTTGACTCCTTGTGACACCATGGGCTGTAGCCCACCTGGTTCCTCTAGCCACAGGATTTCCCAGGCAAGAATGTTGGAGTGGGTTGCCATTCCCTTCTCCAGGGGATCTTCCTGACACAGGGGTTGAACCCACGACTCCTGCGTTGGCAGGTGAATTCTTTACCTCTGAGCCACCAGGGAAGCCCAAAAGTAAGTATATGTGGGTATTAATATTATAGGAACCAGGAATAAGTTTGTATAGTCAACATGATATGACTAACCATCATGCATTTTGATCTATTAAGCTTATCCCACTAAGTAAAACAAAGATATTGAGTCAGTAACAGTTATACTTCACTGTTATCCCTTCTATTTTTAGTCTTAGAAGGATGATAATCAGTGAGAAGTGAGCCCCTATTTCTAGCAGAACAGTCTGGGAGAGCAGGGACCAATGAGAAGTTATCTTTTATTTGATAGAAGTAGTGGGATGGTCACAGAAGGAAAGTGCTGGGGGCTGTCTCCTGTTAGGACAAGATCTCATACCCTACTCTATGTACTGAGCTGCCCCATCCAAGGAAGACCCAGGGCATCATCAGCACCTTTTCCACTCAAGCTACACTTGGTCTGAAACAATGAATCCATAGACTATTAAAAACCATTCACTGACACTGGGAGAAACTTGAGACTCACTGATGCCGTTGCTTTCTTTTCCTTTTGGTTCACACACATTAAATGATGACTTGTTTTTCTTTAAAAAATAAAAACTTAATATTAAAGAGTGCATAATTTCATTGAACATGAAAATGTTCATGTTCATGTAGGGATGAAACTAAGTGGATTATAAACTTCAGAAATTGGATCCAAAGTTCTTGTGCAAAAGTTACTCTTAAAGTGAAGGAAACAGATCCTTGTAAAATTGAACAGTCATGAAAAAGAATCCGTATTGACATACATGTAAATGTATGTATGCATTTATTTATTCAACAACAAAAATTTGGAGGTTCCTTTATGTACCAGGCACTGGTTTAGTCCTAAAGAATACAGTAGTGAAGTAGATAAAGCCCTTAGGAACATGGACTTTACAGAAATTATACTTACTCACATATAGGTGGAAATTACAGAGGATATTATGATGTATGTATGTATGTATGTGTTAGTCGCTCAGTCATGTCTGACTCTTTGTGACCCAGTGGACTGTAACCCACAAGGCTCCTCTGTCCTTGGAATTCTCCAGGCAAGAATACTGGAGCAGGTTGCCATTTCCTTCTCCAGGGGATCTTCCCGATCAAGAGACTGTGAAGAATCTGCCTGCGATGTAAGAGGGTTCGATCCCCTGAAGAAGGGAATGGTAGCTCCAATATTCTTGCCTGAAGAATTCCATGGACAGAGGAGTCTGGCAGGCTACAGTCCATGGAGTCGCAAAGAGTCAGACACGACTGAGCGACTAACACATATACACATACATTATGATGATGGTGGTGATGATGGCTTATACATATGAAGTGCTTAATATTTGTCTGCCACTGGCGTAAGCTTTTTACATAGATTATGTCTGCTAATTCTCACAAGTGCCTTATGTATTGGGTAAGTAATTCACAAAATCATATACCTAGTTTAGTAAAACAGAGACTGTTCCTTAAACATTATGCAATAGTACCTCTCTTTTTTTTGTCATTCATTCAAAAGTTATTTAGTGAACACTTACTATATTCCAGGTACTTTTTAGTTAATGGACATAGAGCAATGTATAAAATAGTAAAATTCTTGAAATTAGTACCTCTCTTATAGAGTGAAGAGAACTATTAGCTCAACAACTATGTGATGTAACTTTTGGCATAGGTGTAGCCAGCTACTATAGCCTCAGAAATTTTAGCCCTGGTGTATGAAACAGAGTTTTAAGTCACTCATTTTAATTGTTTTTATTTGTTGGTTGATTTTTTATAATTACAACTTAACATAACAATTTTAACTTATCCAATGGGTGCAGTTTGCTTTCTTAAAGTCATATCACAACTCTAAATTATTATAACAATGATGAACTCTAATTGTATAATGATAAATAAAGATTTGCTCTTTTGCTGAATAATATAATAAGTTAGTACCAAAATTTGTCTGATAGAAGCTACATGAATTATGGTAAAGTGCCAGGAAGAGAGAAATCAAACTCTATCTATAAAGACTTTCTAGAAAATATTAGCATTATTAGTGATAGTCAGCCCTAGAGAACTGTCTATAGGTACCAAAGAATCTGTTCAAAGTCATCAATTCAGTCCTGTAAACTGAGCTCTTCAGTAAAGAGAGCCATTGGCTTTAGCTTGAGTCATCTCAGCCTTTTCTTATTAGCCAGCTCGAGACAGACAATGTGAACACACAAACTTCACAGAGCCGGTTTGGGAATTCATGGGCCTGTCTTAGTTAGAGTTCCTTTTTTTTAATATAAATTTATTTATTTTAATTGGAGGCTAATTGCTTTACAATATTGTAGTGGTTTTGCCACACATTGACATGAATCAGCCATGGGTGTACATGTGTCCCCCATCCTGAACCCCCACCCCACCTCCCTCCCCATCCCATCCCTCGGGGTCATCCCAGTGCACCAGCCCTGAGCACCCTGTCTCATGCATGGAACCTGGACTAGTGAGGTTAGAGTTCCTTAAATTCATAAAAAGTCCTCATGTATTGGCAATGATCAGTATTTATCAACAAACACCTTCAAATCCCATTTGGAAGTAATTAGATTAAATTTATATAGAACATACCTATTCTATAGACTTGGCATAGTCACTCCAACTTTCAGAGTACAGAGAAGGAAAAGAAGTTGAACCTGCTTATTGGATGTTTTGAAATAGTGTTGAAGCCTGCATGTGTCTCAGTTTAAGGGAGCAAAATGAAGAGGAAAGGAAAGAGACATTTAAACCAATATTAAATACTTCAAAAACATCATCTGAAAATTCTGATAAATACTGATATAGTTCACTGATTAGTTAAAAATATTTCAGAGACCATTCTTGCTAAATGTTACCTCTTTATAACGAAAGTCACATGTCAATTATACAATAAGGATGCACTTACTCTTTGCCGATGTTCAGACTTGCCTTTTCTTTTATTGTTTTAAGTAATTGTTGAAAGATTGTATGCTATTGGGTTTTCAACTCATTCTTATTTACATATATTATTTTAATATAAAAGCAGATGTAAGATAGAATAATATTTATTAATATTTGGACTTTTCACTTTGGAGCAGGGAGTAATTCAAATATTTTAAAACCATTCATTTTAATTTGATTTGCTGGATTAAGGGCCTGTAGGCATGACACTATATGGAAAAAATGGGCCACTATTTTCCTGCATTCTAGGAACTGGAAGTCAAGACAAAAGGTGGTGATACTTAACAGTTTCAATTAATTAAATCAACTTTATGTGCAAAGTTTAAGTGGATTAACTGTCAGAGAAAAGGAGCGGGTAATAAGTGAATAATGAAAGTAAAGCTAGGACATTTTCTACCTGTTCTTCTTGGAATACTTCATGGAAAGAGACACGGTAGCGTAAGTGAAGGAGAAGAGTTTGCGGGTCAAACTAAGAGAAATTCCACTTATTGAGCTCAATTAGGCAGACCAAGAAAGCATTTATCAATATGATATATTGTTAATATATCACAAGAGCAGAAGGAACTTAATTGGCTATACTGTCTTTAATAAAAAGTCTTCAAAATGCTTTTTCAGTTATTGTGGACCCAAGCAAATACAATGACTTAAAACAATGCATTTATTATTGCTTCTGAGTTCACCAGTCAGTCCCTGTGGGCCTAGCTCTGCTGATCTTGGTGGGTATCACTGATTCATCTGTAGTCAGCTGATGGATCAACTCTGGGCTGACTAGTTACTGGGTGTTGTCTAGGAGTTGGCTGGGGCAAAGTCGGTGACTAGGTTATAAGTCTTGTATCCTTTAACAGACTTGCCTGGGCTTGTTGACGTAGTACGGGAGGGCTGAAAGAGCATGGAAGTGAAAATGGCATCTTAAGGCCTAGGGGAAGAACAAGCACACCATCACTTCCGCTGTGTTCAATTGTGCAAACAAGACACCAGCCCAATCCAGATTCAAAGGGAAGGACAATAAATGCCCCCTTTTGCATGCTGGAGCTGCAAAGTCATATAGCAAAAAGCATAGAGACAAAGAAGGGTAGAAAGTTGGGGATATTTTACAATCTACCTGTGTCACTGGATGAAGATCTTGGGGTCTCAACCTTGGGCAGTGGAAGCCAATAGGGACAACCTAGGGATACGAGGTGGAGAAGGAAATGGCAACCCACTCCAGTGTTCTTGCCTGGAGAATCCCAGGGACGGGGGAGCCTGGTGGGCTGCCATCTATGGGGTCGCACTGAGTTGGACACGACTGAAGCGACTTAGCAGCAGCAGCAGCAGGGATATGAGGAAGAGAAGCTCCAGTAGAATAAACCTGAAGGTTCTGGTGCTAACAGCAAAACATGGAAATGGTTAGTGCACAAATCAGGCAGTAATCCAAAATGGTGGGAGGCGTGTATATGCCGATGCTACTCAAGCTGTTGGAAATCTGCTGTCTGGCATACGGAGCTCAGCTTGGTGTTCTGTGATGACCTATGGAGTGGGGTGGTGGGGGTGGGAGGGAGGTTCAAGAGGGAGAGGATATAGGTATACACACAGGTGATTCACTTTGTTGTATGGCAGAAACTAACAACATTGTAAAGCAATTATATTCCAGTATTTAAAAAATGCATAAACTGAAAAAGATAAAAAGATAGGAGAGAGGATTAGAAATCTGTATCAAAATGAATTTGAGACTTTCGGTAACTTGACAAGCCCTCACAGCTAGTGTGGCAAAGCTGGATTGTGCCAAGGAGAAAATGAGCAGCCTCTTGAAAATTAGCTTTACTAAATCCGTTTATAGACATATCAATTTTTCAAAAGCAGAAGATTACAAGTTCTGATTATGTCCCTTTTCACGTCTTATGTTAGAGACAGAAAGGACCCCTGCAACTTGATCACCTCTTTAAGCAGAGGGGCTCATTTTCAATACTATAGAGGCAAACCCCATGAAGTCATAAGCTTTTATTTCTGTTCCCAAGATTGGTCAGTCAGTCTGGTGAGGGTAAAAGCCAATCCCACTATTATTTCAGAAAATGATAATATCATACCACTCCTAGCTCACCCTCTGGAGAAGCTTGCATTTCTTTATATACTGTGTTCTCACTCAGTCGTGTCCGCCTCTTTGCTACCCTGTGGACTGTAGGCTGCCAGGCTCCTCTGTCCTTGGGATTCTCCAAGCAAGAATACTGGAGCCAGTTGCCATTTCCTGCTCCAGGGGATCTTTCTGACCCAGGCACTGAACTCGCATCTCTTGCGTCTCAGACATTGGCAGGTGGTTTCTTTACCACTGGCCACCTGGGCTTCCCCCTTTTGTCAAACTTTTTCTGTAAAGGGCCAGATGGTAAATATTTTAGCCTCTGCATGCAGTACTATCTCTGTGGCAACTAGTCCTACATGAAAGTAGCTACTGACAATAAAATACAGAAACGAATGGGTGTGGCTGTGTTCCACTCAAATCATTTTTATAAAAGTAAGCAGCAGGCTGTTCTGCTTCAATGTCTTTCAAATTGCATATGAGGACCCATTAGCAATCAATTTTGTGTAATGTTACTGCCGGGAGCAGGAGCTCCACCCGTGGCAAAGGGTGTGAGGAAGGAGGCTCGGCATTCACAGAGGCGGGATCGAGCCTCAGGAGTCCCCCTGGAAATTCTCGAGCATCTACCCCCAAAACCAGAGTCTGCCTACTTTCTGCTTTGTGCTCTCACCCACACCTCTGACTTTACGGGGGGGGTGTCCCCCACTACCTCTCTCTGAAAAAAGAGTTAACTTACAGCTCCAGTTAATAATTCCTGGGTGTGATAGTGTTTCAACCTACAAACTCCTTTGGAAGTCCTCTAGCCTGCCTGAATAGGTTTTTCCGGCCACATGTGATTGTTCAGAGCCTCCCAACCATGAGAGGCATGAGATGTTCTAAACTGTCTAAATACAGATTCCTTTGAGCAGTTAAAAGATTGATTAGAAATTGTATTGGTGAAGGGCTTTTCACTTGTTGGGCCAATGTTTGCTGCTAAGACTCCATATCCCTTACTTACTGTGTCCCTGGCAGTGTACTGATTGATATAATTGGTGTATAGAAATGTAAGTAGTAGCTTTAATGTTTGTAACCTTGGACCCTTGAGCTAATTCTTTTTCTTGTTATAGCCCACCACACCTTTGCCCTATAGGAATGCAACTTTATCTACTGCTTTTGGAAGGTGGCGCCTGACTAATCACCTTTAGAGAAAAATAAGTTTTCTGAAGAAAGGGTCTTAAAATGTTAACAGGCCTCCGGGCCAGAAGATGATGCAAATCACCTAAACTTTTGCATATGATAAGTTTGCAGGAAGAAAGCCTAGCTTACTGCATGACTCTACCCCTTCCCCCATTATCCTCTATGCATAACTTAAGGTATAAAAACTACTTTTGAAAAATAAAGCGCGGGCCTTGTTCACTGAAACTTGGTCTCCCCATGTCGTTCTTTCTCTCACCTTCTGGCTGAATTATTCAGCCTCTTTTCTCCACTGAATTTCCTCACTGAGCTATCCTTATTTAACCACTCTTTATATCCTTAATTAACATTTAATTAAGCAATTGTTTCCTGATCCTCGCCGATGCCGTCCCGGCTTCGAATTCCCTGGATCCACCGGGGCTGGACCCCGGCATGTTACCAATATTATTCGTGTGTGTGTGTGTGTGTGTGTGTGCGCACGCAAGTGTGCATGTGCGCACACGCCAAGTCACTTCAGTTGTGTGTGACTCTTGGTGACCCTATGGACCGTACATAGCCCACCAGGCGCCTCTGTCCATGAGATTCTCCAGGCAAGAATACTGGAGTGGGTTGCCATTCCCTTCTCCAGGGGATCTTCCTGACCCAGGGGTAGAATCCACATCTCTAATGTCTCCTGCAATATAGGGAAAGGGTATTTGTATTATGAAATGTGTATAAGTTGAAATTAGCATGTAAAATTCATTTCTTTTTGTATATTCTAGTCAATAAAATTTTGAAGGTTGCTGGTCTAGAGTGTTGGAACTGGAAGTCCAGGTTTTGTTAGTATAAAGAATTCAACCTCATCCAAAGAAAAAGTGTTAGTCCTTCAGTCATGTCTGACTCTTTGCAACCCCATGGACTGTAGCCCATCAGGCTCCTCTGTCCATGGGATTCTCCAGGCAAGGATACTGGAGTGGGTTACTATGCCCTCCTCCAGGGGATCTTCCCAACCCAGGGATTGAACCCGGGTCTCCTGCACTGCAGGGAGATTCTTTACTCTCTGAACCACCAGCAGCATACAAATAGAGGTCTGGCCTATTTCTGGGAGGCACTCTCTAAGCCCTCTGAATGTGCTGCCTTATGAATGTGCATTTGCTGTGGACTTTGGCTCATGCCAGAGAGTCTAACACTGTGATTTCTGGTGAGTCTTTGTGTCATGTGGTATCAGCTTGATCTCTGGAGAGGCTGGAGACAGGCCAGCATGGGGACAGTTGACCATGATGCCCCAATAAAGATTCGGGATCCCAAGGCTTTGGTGAGTTTCCCTGCCTGGCAGTAAGTTCCCCGTGTGTACTCCACACTGTTTCTGAGTGAGCCATGGTGGCCATGATTCCACTGGGGGAAGATGTTTGGAAAGTTGGAACTTTCCTGAACTCTGCCCCATGCATCACTTCCCTTGGCTGACTTTAATCTGTCTCTTCCAGCTGTAATGAACTGTCACTGTGAGTAAAACAGCTTTCAGTGAATTTCGTGGGTGCTTCTAGCAAATTACTCACTCTAAGGGTGGTCTGAGGGACTCCTGAACTCGTAATTGGGGCATCATAGTGTCAGAAGTGAGGGAGATTTTGTGGACTGAAATTTCTAATTTCTCAGAAGAGGAAATCGTGAGCCAAGGACGTGTATAAAGACTGTAGCTAAGTAGTGGCAAGGCCACCGTGAGAGGATCAGCTCTACAAGCCTGCTTTGTTCAGAGGCTTCTTCTTACTCCTGTGTCATGCCTGCTGACAAATGCTAACATGTGTTGAGTTTTTCTGACTTTCTGCCAAGGGCTTGATACACATTAACTCATTGTATCCTCACCAAAACCATGCAACATTTGTAATATTAGAATGAGCCCCATTTTAGGTGACAAAACCAAGGCTTGGAGTGTGTAGGTAAATTCCTCAGGGTCATAGAGGTTTAAAATGGTGAAACCAGTGCTCAAAGCCAGAGACCCTGATTCCACCTGAATCTCCTTTGCTCATTGCTTAGTCTTGGTTCCTTGGATATGTGCATTCCATTCCCTAGAGCAGCAGTCTCCAATCTTTTTGGCATCAGGGACCCGTTTTGTAGAAGACAATTTTTCCATGGACCAGGGTGGGAAGGAAGGATGGTTTCATTCCATTTATTGTGCACTTTATTTCTATTATTGTTACATCAACTCCACCTCAGATCATCAGGCATTAGATCCCAGTGGTTGGGGATACCTGCTCTAGAGATGCTGATTTTAATATATTTCACAAGAAACCGCCTGGTTACCTGGTATACATGTATGCAACAAAGAACTGAATCATATACATCTTCTGGATTCTCTTTAGTACAGGGCACAATCAACTCTTAATAAATAGAGGTTGATAATGAAAGAGGATAAAAGAAATGAGGTTTGGGGTTAGAAGCACATGCATCTTCTTGGTCTCCAACATTGCTGTTGGCATATTGGTTTTCTTCCTCTCCATCTTTCCCTCCTCTTCTTCCTCTCCCTTCTCTTCTTGCCTGTCTCTTCCTGGTAACTTGTGATATACATAAGTATGAGTGAATGAGTTTTAGGGGTCAGGCAACCCTCTGAAATTTAATGTAAAATGTTGTTATCCATGTTTATCCCACCTCCTGCCCACTCTGGTGAGACAATCAGCTGTTTTCATCTCAGAAGTGTCAAGAAGCCCAAAACAGTTAGAATTCTTTACCTTGGGAGGGAGGTTGCATGTATAACCCCTATGAAAGGGACTGACTTCAGTTTAGATCCTGTTACTGTTTCAGTGTGTTGAAGGCTTGGAGCTGCGTCCCGGGTCCCCTGTGCTGATTCCTGCCTGCCTTCCAGCCCAGGGTAATCAAACTGACCCCTCTTCTCAATGGTTTCCTTCCCGTGGCTTTTCCATGATCACAGTCAGTCAGAGAGACTGCTCCTCCTTCACCCAATTTTCCTTCCTGGGTGGAGGGATCCCCTCGGCCACTTCCTGACCACCACCCGATTGCCTTCACTTCCTCGTGTTTCGAGTTCACGCTGCTCTCTTTCCCCAGCCTCCTTCCTTGGACGCAGTCACCCACCAGCCTTGCTTCTTCCTTGATGACATCGGAGACCTTGCCTCCCCACTTCCTCAGTCTCCTGCCAACCTCAGATGACTTTTTGACACCCCCCACCTTATAATTTCTCTGTCTCTTTAACCCTGGTGATTATAGCACTAGCCTTGCTCTTCACACCCTTTCTTTACACTGGCCTTCTTTGTGACATGCCATTTAAAGTATTAAAGTACTAGCATTTTTTTTGGTGTGTTACCACCTGGGGATATATCGATCTTGAACTATGCCTGCTGCTGCTGCTAAGTCACTTAAGTCGTGACTGACTCTTTGCGACCCCAGAGACGGCAGCCCACCAGGCTCCCCTGTCCCTGGGATTCTCCAGGCAAGAACACTGGAGTGGGTTGCCATTTCCTTCTCCAATGCATGAAAGTGAAAAGTGAAAGGGAAGTCGTTCAGTCGTGTCCGACTCTTAGTGACCCCATGACTGCAGCCCACCAGGCTCCTCCATCCATGGGATTTTCCAGGCAAGAGTACTAGAGAGTATTAAATGCCTAGAGAGTATTAAAAATAGGAACCAAACGACAGTAAA
Organism: Bos indicus x Bos taurus; assembly: GCF_003369695.1. NCBI lineage: Eukaryota > Metazoa > Chordata > Mammalia > Artiodactyla > Bovidae > Bos > Bos indicus x Bos taurus. The sequence continues at coordinate 108,501,244 of NC_040079.1, read as the reverse complement.
CTTTTTGATGCAGAATCAGCCTATGATGTTAAAAGTCAAGACTGTAATTGCTCTTACGGGTGTGGTATGACTAAAAGGGGGACAGGAAGAAGATGCTGCATCTGGGATATTGGGTGTAGAGTAAGGTCCCTACTGACACAATTGGGTTCACTTTGTGGAAATTTTCTGTGCTGCATACTCTTAGGATAGGTACACTTTTTCTGATCACTGAGCACATACACTTGGAGAAGGCAATGGCACCCCATTCCAGTACTTTTGCCTGGAAAATCCCATGGATGGAGGAGCCTGGTGCGCTGCAGTCCATGGGGTCGCTAAGAGTCAGACACGACTGAGCCACCTCACTTTCACTTTCACTTTCATGCATTGGAGAAGGAAATGGCGATCCACTCCAGTGTTCTTGCCTGGAGAATCCCAGGGATGGGGAAGCCTGGTGGGCTGCCGTCTATGGGGTCTCGCAGAGTTGGACACGACTGAAGCGACTTAGCAGCAGCAGCAGCAGAGCAGATATACGGACCTAGTTGCTCCCCTTTAAAGCTATCTAAAAGATACTGTTTACGTCTTCATTCTAATTTCTCAGGTTACTAGTGAGTTGAGAATCTGGTGATTTAGTCATTTGTGGTTCCCCAAAAGACAGTTTGCCCCACCCACGCCTCCTGAAGCCTGTGAGGGGATCTTATGATGGTGGGGGGAGGGATGCGAAGGAAGAAGAGTGTGGCAGAGGGACTGTGGGAGGTGAAGAGAGTGGGGAAGGGTGAGAAGTGATTACCACTTCCAACTCCCAGACCTTCTTTCAAGCTGATCACTGATGCACTTCACTCTCCTCCTCTTCTTATTCTAAGCCTGGTGCACTGTCAGGGGCCTGACCCCTGGTGTGCTTAGATGATTTATATAAACCAGGACTTTATTCCTCAGCCGCCTAAGCCACAAGGTCAAAGACACTTCAGGCCTGAACCCTGACCCTCTTTCAGGGGGAGCGGCACCTCAGGCAGAATGTACAATATACTGACAACCACGTCCTGCTTTATGATGAATTACCAACTTAAATATCAAAACTCCAGCATTGTTCTTTTTTGCTTCAATGTTGCAGCCATTACTTTGTTTTATCTTTTTTTTTTTCCCCCACTTTACCTCTGCTGGCACTGGCTTATCTTAAAATTCTTCTATTTTCAATCCCAAAGTTGTGAACTTTCTAGGCCTTCGCCTTTTTCTCTCTCCCTTATATAAATGCTGCTGTTGGTTCACATCCTTCTTTATAGTTCCTCTACGAGTGTGTGCTCAGTCTTGTCTGACTATTTTCTGCCGCCTCTGTCCATGGGATTCTCCAGGCAAGGATCCTGGAGTGGGTTGTCATGCCCTCCTTCAGGGGATCTTCCTGACCCAGGGCTGGAAACCTCATCTCCTGTGTCTCCTGCATTGGTAGATGGGTTCTTCACTACTGAGACACCTGGGAAGCCCCATGGCACCTCTATTCTTCTCAGTTATTTCCCCCACACTCTGAGCTTCTTCGCCTCTATCCAGCCTAGCCCCAGGGCACTAATGATGAGGAACCTGCCCGCCCGCCAACGCAGGAGACACAAGAGACGTGGTTCCATCCCTGGGTTGGAAAGATCTACTAGAGGAGGGCAAGGCAGCCCACTCCAGTATTCTTGCCTGGAGAATCCCATGAACAGAGGAGCCTGGCAGACCATAGTCCATGGGGTCACAAAGAGTCGGGCACAACTGAAGCAAAGTAGCAGTCCGGCCCAACTAGTCCCCATTTTAGCCTCATACTTGTATCATCCGATGTCAGATAATTTCACACTGTCCTTTAAGAGATGGACAAAAATCCTCATTTCTCCTGTTGTATACCCTGAGGATCCCCTGATCCCATTGATCCTCTGGAGGAGGGCATGGCAACCCACTCCAGTATTCTGCTCTGCAGAATCCCCATGGACAGAGGAGCCTGGCCTCCCCATGGACAGAGGAGCCTGGCAGGCCACAGTCCATGGGGTTGAAAAGAGTCTGACATGACTGAGTGACTAAGCACACATGCCCCGAGGAAAGCTGAGACCCATGTGTGTGAAATCCTGAAATCCATGTGTGTGAAATCCTGAGGCTTCCTTTCTCAAGGCCACCTCTGGTTCTGGATTCTACCCAAGTATCTGTCCAGCCCCCTCACATTCCACTTCTGGCCACCATTCTCCTCATTGTTTTTTCTCCACGGCCCCAAAACTGTTCTCACAAGGCATTTCTGAACGTAGCAAGTATTAGCCGTGACTTGAGCGAAGAGGAGTTTAGGTGATGAAAGGGGAAACAAGCTCAAGTGGAGCATCAGGCATCTCTGGTCCTGTCTTTCCACCATCCTGCTCTATCCGGTTTCCAGGATAATGATAGGTGTGGAGAAATCCTGACTAAGGATGGCGTAGCCCTTTGTTGCGGTGGGGTTCTTTGACTTCTCACTTGGATTCTCTATTACATCGGTTATCAACTTTCTTCTTCAAGAGCCCAGCTTTGTTTCAACCAGCCACCTTGCTGGCAAACATCCTACCCTTTCATTCCGTAGATGAGTTTGAGAACAGTGGATGTACACGCCCCTATGTTTTCTCCTTTCTGCATGCTGCTGCTGTCACTTCAGTCGTGTTTGACTCTGTGTGACCCCATAGATGGCAGCCCACCAGGCTCCCCTGTCCCTGGGATTCTCCAGGCAAGAACACTGGAGTGGGTTGCCATTTCCTTCTCCAATGCATGAAAGTGAAAAGTGAAAGTGAAGTCACTCAGTCATGTCTGACTCTTAGCGACCCCATGGACTGCAGCCCACCAGGCTCCTCCATCCATGGGATTTTCCAGGCAAGAGCACTGGAGTAAGGTGCCATTGCCTTCTCCCTTTCTACATGAGAACGTGTCAAATCCATCTTTCTTGGTTCCTCTCTTATCTGATGGAGAAGCAAGTATTTTCCCCTTTTTTTTTTTTTTTTTTAAACTAAACCTCTCTTATTGAACTTCTGTATCTCTGGATCTCCTAGGACCAAAGTATAGAGTATGCTGTAGAGTATGGCATATTTTAGATTTCTCTCTCTCTCCCCTAATTGGCTTTCTCTTTTCTGCCTAAAAGTGTGACTTGGATTCTCTACCTAAATTAATAGTAACAACAATTATAGCAGTAAAACAAAAGGAGAAAATTTCCCTTGTTCCTGATCCCTGTCAGAGCAATATTCTCCATGCTTTCATTCAATTTCCCACTTTTTAGAGCATTGCCTGTATCACTTGCCTTACTAATCACTCATTCTTTGAAATCCCGCAATTTCAGCTCCATTCTCACTGACCCCTTTCTCTGCATGACTCTCCAATGACCAAATCCAGGGCAGTTACTTTCTCATCCTTTGTGACCTTCTTTATCATTGGAATCTGCTCTCCACTCAAAGTCCTCTCCTCCTTTGGACTTGAAATCTCCCCCTCCACACTCCTCCACCTGCCTCTGCCTCTTGGAGCTTTACCAGCTTTTTTTATTAGCAATTCTTTCCAGGCCGTTAATCACAGACATGCCATGACCCCTGCCTCTTACACTTCTCTCTCTAGCCCTCTTCATGAGAAATCTCATTTGTGATCCAATAATACACTTCTTCTTTTCAGAAACCCTCAATGGCCTTATACTGTCTGCTGATAGAGGTAGAAACTTCTCAGCTTGGCTTCGTGGTTCCACCTGAAACCACCATGTTGGATATTGTTCCCATTGTATGCTGGCTAATAGCTAAGTAAGTCTTAAGCTTTTCTGTCTCCCAGTCAGTACATATACCATTTACTCTGTCTGAAACTGTCTTCCCTTTCCATCTCACACCCTGTCCAGGTGGCTGCAAGACTAGAATACAGGCTAAGCAAGGGTTCAGTGTGGGTTATTCAAACAAGGAACTTGCTTAGCTAGCAATTGCCTTTAAAAATATTGGTATATTCTTCTTAAAGAACAAGTTATCCTTTTCTCTCTCTAATCTCTTAAAAAAACTCTCCACTTTCAGAATAAAAAAAATGTAAATTCTATTTTTAGAAGATATCAGAAAGAAAGTCTATTCCTTATATGGATTAAAATTTGAATAGAAAAAAAAAACAGCATTTTTTTTTGTTTTAGTAAGAAAGGTAAAATAATATTAGAATCATGTTCTTAACTTTTTTGCTTTATTTTGTTTTACAACTATTTAAGCTGCATGTTTTGCTTTGTGCTAAAGCATTGGACTCTGTTATGGGGAGGCTGTGGATGGTATAGAGTTCATGACTATGTCAGTGAGAGCATGATCGCTCTGCTGACGGGTTTGGCTTAGACAGTAGGAAACATCTGGTAGTTTCCTGATATTTATCAAGACAGAACCGGGTTTCCTTTAAAAACAGCTTCCCATGAACAATGCACTACATAATGGCAGAGGAATTTTATAACACAAGTATAGAAAACAAGAATGCAACTATTAAATACAGAACTTAGTTTCAACAATGCTCACCAAAAAGTTAATTATACTCAAGAAATATATCAATGTTTATATTCTTAGTAACATATTTTTAATAAAATGATGATCTTTCTGATTTTCTCTCATCTAGCTAATTTCTCCCTCCAGTTAAATCAAGGCTTTGAAGCAAACGAAGAGGACTATGCTGCACCAACCACACCCTGCCTTCTTCCCAGGGTCTCTCACCAATATTTGCATCCCTGACAGGGGCTGGCACTCTAGATGGTGTTTTGCCGTGGTGATCCCAACAGCCCTGTCTTGTCTGCAGACTTCTCTCCACATGGAGATGCTTCTGCTTTCTTCTCTCTCTGCAATCTTCTCTTTGTTTCACTAAAAACAGTGTATTTTGAAAACTTCCTGATCTTCTTTCTACTGAAAAGAACATCAGACACTCAATCTTGGATAGTGCTGCAAATTTTGGTGTTTTATATATATATATATATATATATATATTTTAGGTTTCAAAACCTGGGTTCCAGAGCCCAGATCTTTCAGCCAAAGAATCTTAAAGTGGGATGACTTTGCCTGACATTTCTACTTTCATATAAGCCTGTGATGAATATCTAAATGCTGTCTTGCTTCTGATCTGTACATGAGAAAATTGGACTAAATAGCTAATAGTTACAGTTTCAGAGTTAGCAAATATATCAAGCCTCTATGCTTGGCCCAAAGTAGACGTTGCTAATCAATCACAGAGTACTCTCCTGCTGAGCTAGAACTGGCTTCATAATCCTTTCCAATAGTACTGCAGGTTTACTAATCAATTGGAATTGACATGACAGATTAAAACTATTTGCCTTCTCAGGTTGAGGCTTTTCTAAATATAACAGATACAACAATCATTTAGGCAAAGCTCATTCATCGCTTTTCAAAAGAAATGTTAAAAAACTATCTTGGCAACCCCTCTTTTCTGTTTTGTATGTGGCCATTTGAGGCGATGAATAACTACTGGTGATCTGATTCCTCCCTTATCTTAACAGTGCCCGAAAACTTTATCTCATCCATCTTGAATAGTCTTCTGAGCACATCCTTCTCAGGCCCTTGCAGCTGAGCTATTTTCAGCAATGGTTGGAAGGACACAGCGTCCTTCTGTTTTTCTGTCCTTATTTTTCCCCTCCTCCTTAAATTCCTTTAGCTTCTTCCATCCTCCAAAATGTGTATCACTTAATCATTTCTTTACCAGATTGTGTCTCCTTTCTCCAATAACTGCCCCTCTGCACTGTATAGATATGCTTCATGGTTTTCTTAGCCTAAAGTAAGCAAGCAAAAACATCAACTTTTCACAAATTCTACTTCCTCCTTAAACTAATACCTTATAACTCTTTTTCCTTTTTTTCCTTTCAACACAATATTTCTTTAAAGACTGAGGTGCTTTCCTCACACTCTTCCTAACCCCTTGCATGTGTGCATGCTCAGTTGCTCAGTGGTGTCTGACTCTTGAGACCCCATGGACTGTAGCCCACCAGGCCCCTCTGTCCCTAGGATTTTCCAGGCAAGAATACTGGAGTGGGTTGCCATTTCCTCCTCCATGGATCTTTCTGACCCATGGGTTGAACTCATATCTCCTGCATCTCTTGTGTTGGCAAGCAGATTCTTTACCACTGAGCCACCTAGGAAGCTCTTCCTAATTCCTTTTAAGGGTTTAAAATCCTCAGAATTTGCCATGTGCTTTCCTCCACCTTGGCTCCTCCAAAACATTCTTTTTTAAAAAATGATTTTAATTGGAGGAAAATTGCTTTACAATGTTGTGTTGTTTTCTGCCATACAACAAAGCAAATCAGTCATAATTTAATCTCCTCCCTCTTGAGCCTCCCTCTCCTCCCTCCAAAGCATTCTGCTCCTTGGCTTCTCTGGCCCTCAAAAAATTACATTTTTTATTTGCTTGTTTCCTTCCTTAACATTTAATATACATCCTATGATCTTAGCCTTGAGTTTCTTCTCGTCCCTTTTTCTACTTATCCTTCTCTTTGGAAAACACAGCTTTGAAATTTTCAGCTCCCATCTCTTTGAGTATGACTTTTATTAACAAATTAATATGAACACCCCAGGCCTCTTCCCAAGAGGCTAGATTCATGTTTTTCAAATCCTTTAACATTAAATAGTGACTCCCTTTTTGCAATTACTTTCAACTTCAAAAGACGTTTTAGCCTAAATTTTCATCTGAGCATGTCCTGCATATCAAATTTAGTTGCTGTTTTTCAAGATGTTTTCTGGGCCCATTCTTCCAGTTGTCATTGCCATCTTCATTGAGGCCTTTATCAGCCACAAACAGAAAACCTAGAATAGTTATATCCTAACTTCATGTTACCGGTTCTACAGTCTCCTTCCATAAAGCTACCTTGTGCAAAGCCCTGAGGTTTGTCATCTTAACCACTGTTTTGATACCACATGGCCCTCATTGTAAACCATCATGGTTTCACTCATTTTTTGAATGGGGACTGGGTTTCTTATCTGACAGAGTCAATCCATTTTTAAAGCTTGTGGTCAGATCAAGCAGGTTGCTTGCTGATTCCAAAATTCATCTTGATCTTGTTTTCTTATGAATTTGTGCCTTTGTTTTAGCTATTTTTTCAATATCTTGAATAATTTCTTTTACTTCTATATTCTACCTTGTAAAATACTAAAATTCTTCTCAACCTTTAATACCCAAATCAAACAACCTCAGCATTCACCTTGGAGGTGAAATGTGGTGGGTCTAGGCGGGGTGATGACCAAGAAAAAATAAGGAGACAATTGGGGGACATCTTACCAGGTGCATAAGATCAATGTCTAGCCAAGACTTGTGGATGGTGACCAAACCATGGGATTGCTTAGGGAAAAGCAGAAAAGACACTGAGTAGGATCTGGAGGAAAGCCAAGAATCACTTCCAGGATAGAAAAGAAAGAGCATACCAAGAAGCTACAGTCAAATATACGGGGAAAGTCAGGAGGATGTGTTATAACACATCAAAAGAAGAAAGTGTCTTAAGAAGATGATATATTTATCATCATCTAATACTGCTGATAAATGAAATCTGATGAAAACCTGCAAACACAATTGCATTTAGTAGCATGGAAGTTGCTAGGTACTTTGATGAATGCTGTTTTGGTGCAAGTGGTGAGGTTCAAGCTAGATAAGGGTGCTGACTAGTGATGATGAAATGAGAATTGGAAACAGTGAAATATGCACAATGTTGTTGGCAAGTTTGTTGCAGCTGAAGGGAATGAAAAGTGAAAGTGTTAGTCACTCAGTCATGTCCAACTCTTTGCAGCCGCATGGACTGTAGTCCGCCAGGTTCCTCTGTCCATGGGATTCTCTAGGCAAGAATACTGGAGTGGGTTGCCATTTCCTTCTCCAGGGCATCTTTCTGCCCAAGGATTGAACCCAGGTCTTTTGCATTGCTGGCAAATTCTTTACCATTTAAGCCAACAGGGAAGCCCATGAAGGGGAACAAGGGATCAGGTAAGGGTTTTCGTTTTTTCTCCAAGAGAGGCTTTAGAGAGCTGGATAGTAATTGAAAATACTCAGGCTTAAGAGAAAATTGGAAAATATTTCAAAGGAAAAAAATTTTTTGATTGTGTAAAACTTCCTGAGAAGGTGGGAGAGGATAGCCCCCACTCACAACTGGGAGATTTTGAATTTTACAGTGGGGAGGACCACATCTGCTTTTGCTAAAATGAAGTTGAATGAAGAGAGAAGGGATGTCTGGTGATTTAAAGATGGAGGAAATATCACCTCTTGGCACCTTCTTTCCCTCTAAGACACTAGCTAATATGAACTGCTGACACTGAGGAAGAAGTGAAAGCAGCACGGATAAAAGTTTTAGAAAAAGGACTTCCTTGGTGGTGCAGTGGCTAAGACTCCACGCTCTCAATGCAAGGGACCTAGGTTTGATCCCTGGTCACGGAGATCCCACACGCCCAAACTAAGGGTCCCCATGCCCCCACTAAAAGACCCCACGAGCTGCAACTAAGAGTCACACAACCAAATAAATAAATGCAATTTTTTTTAACTTTTAGGACAATGGAGAAGGTTTAAAATAGTCACTGCTGAATAATGTGACTGCAGAATTATATGGGGAAAAAAAAGTTTTTGGAATGCCAACCGTGAATACAAGTAAGGAGAGAATCAATAAGTGAGTTTACCCAGGACCAGTATTTTTCAAGACCAATCAGATCTAAATATAAGGACATATATAGACTTGGAATGTGATCAAGAGTTATATTAAAATGTTGGCTAATGGACTACCTCCATTTGTAAAGAGACGCAGAAGACTAGAGTATTTCTTTAAAGAGGAATTGTAAATGGATTGGTGGTCCTGAGGAAGGCAAGAAGGGTCCCAGGCACCTTATCTGATTACCCAACCAGAAATTCTCTTCAAGCAGCCCCACTTATCACAGTTGTTAAGTTGAACATAAGTGGAAAGAATGCTGAATACTCTTTCTAATGCCATCAGCCATGCACCCCCATATTTCGATATGGCATCCTTGTTTCATGATGTGTAATGGGAGCTCAGAAGACAGAGACACATGCTTGGCCTTGCTCATGATAAGTCCTCAAAAATAGTTTTTTTGAGTTTTTTTCTTGATTGATTTTTAATATTTTGATTTATTTATTTGGCTGTGCCAGGTCCTAGTTGCAGCATGTGGGATCTAGTTCCCCAACCAGGGATTGAACCCAGGCCCCCTGCATTGGGAGGGCAGAGTCTTAGCCACTGGACCACCAGGGGAGTCCCTCAAAAAATATTTGTCGAGTGAGTGGATAAAAGAAGCAAGACAACTTCCCTGGTGACTCGGTGGTAAAGGATCCGCCTGTCAATGCAGGAGACACAGGTCCAATTCCTGGTCGGGGATGACCCCACATGCCACAGAACAACTAAGCCTGTGTGCCGCAAGTATTGAGCCCACGCTCTGGAGCCCAGGAGGCAACGACTCAGCCCACATGCCCGAGAGCCTGTGCTCTGCAACCAGAGAAGCCCCCACTCCGTATTGGAGAGTAGTCCCTGCTCACTTCGACTACAGAAAAAGCTGCACAGCAACAAAGACCTAGAACAGCCAAAAATAAATACAAAAAAGTATATTTTTTTAAAAAGGAAGCAAGGAAGGAAGGAAGAGAAACTAAGGACCATGTACCTCAGTTTGGCCTTGAGTCACAGGTGGTTTTGTGAACACATGTCTTACTGATGCCTCTTTCTTTTCTTGCTACTTTAAGAAGCTAATGGAAGGTATTTTAGTCTTTTATTGATCAAAAGATTGAAGCAGTACACTGAGTCACTCAAACGAGCAAAACAAATGTTTTATTTGTTCATTAAACATACATTTGTGCTTTCTTAGTATTCAGAACAAGAGACAGAAAATTGTGAAATTTTCCAGTAATTATGATTCTATCTGGAGGGCAAGTCTGAGAATGAGTCACCAGCCTGTCTGGACAGCATCAGACCATTATTTACGTGCATAGACTCTGCGGCTGTGCCTGCAGCTGACTCTGAATGGTAACTGCTTTTCCAATTCTTTTTTAGTTTCCTTCTTAAAGATGAAAACGATTGGCTATAACAGGAAAGAACTCTACTGAACATCACTGTCCAGAGAATGACTTTCTGACTTTGTTGCTGATGACATGAATGCGCTTCTTATTAGATCAATGATTAGCCATCTGCTAAAATATAAATTTTTCCATTTTTACATCTGATTTGTAAAGAATACAAGTAAATCTGATTTACTTCCTTTATATATTTTGATTGCAGTGACATCTTTCAGTCCAGCCTATCTTAAATTTACTTTTTAGAATATTTCATATAGTGTCAAAGATACCGTTAGTGAAAAGGTTAAAATTTTTTAAAAATAAACAGCTGTAAACTAGATTGTGTAGTGCTGTTTCAATGACAGGACAGAGTCAATATCTGGCTTTATTACTTAATTGAATGAATTTTTCACTTGCCCAGATAATGTCTGACCATTAAAATAACAGATCTATTTTATGGAATGATGCATAATTGTCTAATTGAAGTTAAAATATTATGTCCTAGGAGTGGAACTTTGCTCTCTCCCCCCATCCCCATACTAAGACTGATTCCTCCTCCTCCTCATCATGTACCTCAAAGCCACTGCCATCATCAGCAGGTGGTGTTGACTACCTTCCTTTATAAAAGCTTCGTGACGAAAGGATGTAATATACAACCCCTCAAAAGGACGAATTCTCCCCAGGGCTTGTTTGCTGTCTACTAACCTTCTGGAGGTTTCCAGAGTTCTGAAGAAGAATTAGTGCCATGTGCTATAAAGGGAATAAGAAAAAATTTTAAGTCAGAGTCGTCTAGGGACAGATCTTGGATGTCCTGTCAATCTGCTTGATTTTCAGTAGATGATTTTGGCTTCTTGGATCTGTTTCCTCATCTGTAAGCCAAGGATTAGAATAGCTGCATTATATTGTTCATTCATTCGTCTATGTCTTAGATACCCACTCTGTGCCCTAGGAGCCAGGTAAATAGTTGGTAGCTTTGTGAAACCTACAATTTAATTAAGAATTTAAGCAAATGATTTCAACTTGAGTGGCAACACATGCATTGTTTAAGAGCTAGAAGTCTGGAGCCAGTCTATCTGGGTTCAAAACTTTGCTACTTAATAGTGATGGTTCTTTAAATTGCCTAACCTTACTTTGACTCGGAGAAGGCAATGGCAACCCACTCCAGTACTCTTGCCTGGAAAATCCCATGGGCAGAGGAGCCTGGTAGGCTGCAGTCCATGGGGTTGCTAAGAGTCAGACACGACTGAGAGACTTCACTTTCACTTTTCACTTCCATGCATTGGAGAAGGACATGGCAACCCACCCCAGTGTTCTTGCCTGGAGAATCCCAGGGACAGGGGAGCCTGGTGCGCTGCCGTCTATGGGGTTGCACGGAGTCGGACATGACTGAAGCGATTTTGCAGCAGCAGCACTTGACTCAGTCTGCTTATCTGTAAAATGGGGGTAATATTAGTATCATATCACAAAGCTATAGTGAGAATAGGAATTATGGATAAAGATGTTTCTTTTTCCTTCTGATAAGAGAACTAAAGTTCAGAGAGTTTGAAATGAGTTAGGAGTAATACTTGACTCTTTTGATGGTTTTATAAGAAAGAAAATCTTTTATCCATCAGACATCTAAAGAGAAGCAGAGAAATTTTGCACTTTTTAAATTGGTTTTTTATTTCTAAGGTCTGTATTTGGAAATATTACTAGGAGTTAAGGTCCAGTCAGAATAACTGAGCCATTACTAAATGCATGTTCTTTTGTGATGACTGTTGCTATAGGTGAAGTTCCAGCTACATTCAGGCAGACACAAAAAGTAGGAGAAGTTAAAGAGAGAACCCGATGTGAACAGATTAGATACATCCAGGCCCACACTCAGAAACACACAGTCACACTGTTGTAGCCACGCGTTCCAGGAAACAAACTCACTTAGAAGGACAATGCAGATAGTGGAGTGCAGTTTATTACACCGGCGGAGTAATAAAGGCAGAGTCTCCTCTTAGCCAAGGACCTCGACTAGCATTTGTGAAAATCTTTTATACCCCATGTATACGAGTCTGAACCCACCACTCCAAATTCCTTGAGACTTACATAAACCAAGGAAAATACAATCCCAATAACCCCATGATTCATGTGCTATGTGCTCAAACAGTCAAACAATTAGCCAATAATCAATAAGCCTGAGGTTACACTCCGATAGATACAAAAAAATTTATGGCCTGTCTGGAGGAAGGGGTGATTAGTGTATGTTTTCTCTTAGGCAATGAGTAACCTCAAGGTTCCCCTGTCTGGAGGGGGTCTTATCCTTCTGTTGTTGTTTTCATAGGCACTAAAAGTTCGGGCTTCCCTGGTGGCTCAGACGGTAAAAGCGTCCGCCTACAATGCGGGAGACCCGGGTTCGATCCCTGGGTCGGGAAGATCTCCTGGAGAAGGAAATGGCAACCCATTCCAGTACTCTTATTTGGAAAACCCCATGGACTGAGGAGCCTGATAGGCTACAGTCCATGGGGTCGCAAAGAGTCGGACATGACTGAGCGACTTCACTTCACTTCAAACACAGAGTCCAGAGTCCATTGGAAAAGTGGCTGAGCATGATCAGCATGAACAGGCCTAAGATGGAGTCCAGGCCCTATGAATTCCTTCTTCAACACCATCAGATACTTGTATGTTCACTGTAAAGCTTTTCAGTCAATGAAAATAGGAAGGCAATATCCATTCTTTAGAAAGGAAAATAGTAAAAGTGTTAAAATAATTTTATAACAGAATGTCTCTCTTTTCCTATACTAAAGTGTTCAGAACATGAATAAATTTCAAAACCAAATATAATGAGAATTTAAAGGAAAAAAAGGGGGATCAAAGAACAGCAACCACAAAAGAACATCTATTGAACATCTAATTTTTGCCAGGGTGAAACTTAATTTTATATCATGAATTTTCACGACATGTGCTTACTTGCAGCATTTCTGACGAGGTATGATAAAAACTGGTGTAATTATTTGTTTTTGTAAACTGTTTTTTTTGTACTTAGTTTGTACCAAGTGCTGTTCTAGAAGCTTTATGCCTAATGTTCCACAATTAGGTAGTAAGTTAGAATTGTTGTTGCTGTTTTTTGGTAGATTCCTTTGATTAAATTTATAATTTTCTTTTCTACTTTGATGGGAAATCCGTAACTAATGTTAAGGGTTTAAATATAATGGGTATACATTTTTGTAAAATGCTTTGTCTGCATCATTTAATGGATCATACACTATTTCATTTTGTGAATATCATGAATTGCACAGTTGATTTTATATTGTCAACCCAACTTTAGCTTTCCTGGGATAAATCTCATTGGTTATGATGTATTTCTTTTTTATATATAGCATTAGGTTAAATTATCTAATATTTTGCTAGCATTTGAGTTCATGAGGGAAAATTGTCTATAGATGTTGGTCTATAGTTTTCTTCTCTTACGATATCTCTAACACTTGGTACCAGGTTTTGCTGGTGTCCTGAAATGAGTTCAAAACTGTTGCTCTTCCCTTTATTTTCTGAAAATGTCCGTATTTCATGGCTGTGTATTTCATTCTCAATGTTTAATGGAATTGATGAGCGGAGATATTTTAACCTTGTGTTATCTTTATGGTAGTGAATTCAAATTGTTTGATAGGGTGGCTCTTACCATTTTAGCGTGTACCACAATCACCTGGGTGAGGCTCCAAATTTGCATTTCCTGTAAGTTCCCAAGGGCTATGGCCACTGCTGTTCTTCATAGGACACTTTGAGAACTGCTGCTTGAATAACAAGAAGGCTATTGATACCACTCTGCTGCTGCTGGCCAATAGGAATGGTTACTTTAAAGTCTCAGTCTGATCATTTTCTATCTGTTCCATATCTGGGTTTTCATCAATTGACTGCTGATTCTTGACACTGTGTTTTCTTGCTTTCTCATGCATATCATCATTTTTTTTTATTGAGTGCTGGTCATTGTGTGTAAAAGACATACTGTGGGGTATGGAGTGTTGGAGAATTGCTGTCAGTTCTCATCCTCAGATACAAAGGGCCTGGATTTCCTGTGCCTCCCTGGGGGTCCTCTCAGCACTCCTGATCCTCCCTCTAGGGTAGACCGTCACTGTCTTGTGTTTGGTGCAAGGCCCAGGCTGCAGGAAGCTTTTTCCTGGTTCTCCTGTTCAGCCCTCAGACTGAACCCTCCTGCCTCCCAGTGGGTCTCCCAACAGTCTCTCTCAGTCTTCTAATGTCCTTGATGAGGCCTTGCATTGGCCCCGGTGGTGATTTGTGTGGGGACTAAAATGGTTGCTAAAGACTAGGATACGACTTAGTGACTAAATAACAGCAACCAGATGCTTGGCTTCATTCACAGGAAGGATCTCAGGCAATACTAAAGAGTGAATGTATGCATATCATATATGCATATATAGCATTTTCCCCCTCAGTTCAGTTCAGTCGCTCAGTCGTGTCCGACTCTTTGTGACCCCATGAATCACAGCACGCCAGGCCTCCCTGTCCATCACCAACTCCCAGAGTTCACTCAGACTCATGTCCATCGAGTCAGTGATGCCATCCAGCCATCTCATCCTCTGTCATCCCCTTCTCCTCCTGCCCTCAATCTTACCCAGCATCAGAGTCTTTTCCAATGAGTCACCTCTTCGCATGAGGTGGCCAAAGTACTGGAGTTTCAGCTTTAGCATCATTCCTTCCAAAGAACACCCAGGACTGATCTCCTTTCCCCCTAAATATTGTTTTATTGTAAAACCATAAATACAACCCTGACATGAAATCATTTAAGGAATCGATTCTCTCTAACCATTCAAAAGATATTTTTGCCTTGGGAACAACCAGCTGGGAAATAATGTGGCAAGAATCCCAGGGATAGAGGAGCCTGGGGTATATTGCCATATTGGGAAACTAAATTCATTTGACAAGAACACCCCCCCCACCCCCCCCACACACACACACACTTTATGGGAAGAATAAGTAAGTAAGTGTTAGTCGCTTAGCTGTGTCCCACTCTTTGCGACCCCATGGACTGTAGCCCACCAGGCTCCTGTGTCCACGGAATTCTCTAGGCAAGAATACAGGAGTGGATTGCCTTTCCTTCTCCAGGAGATCATCCCAACTCAGGGACTGAACCCGGATCTCCTGCATTGCAGGCAGATTATTTACAGTCTGAGGTACCTGGGAAGACTAGGAAAGAGGAAAAGAGTTTTCCAGTTGCGTCTAGAATTGAGACACTTAAACCCAGGAGGGAGAGGCTTTAGTGGGTTATAGAAGCCTGACATCAGCACTGTCCAAATGAGGTAAATACTAAACTCTCACTCACGAGAGAAATGGGCAGTTGGCTAGAGACAGGAGGGGCAAGACGGGGGGAGAGTGTGTCTTTAAAACACACAGGCCTGTTGGACCAGGTAAAACTTTTTGTTCTTTAATTTATTACGTGTGAGTCATGGCCAGATTCTCAGATACAAAGCAGCACACTCGCTAGAGACGTCACATCACAGAGTACTATTGTGTTTGAACTGATACAGGAACTCTGAACTAACCGCGGGGTGCTCCACGTCCCCACAAGGCAGTGCCAGCTGTCACATGGTGCTCCTGATCGAAACTGCTTCCATAGGTTAAAAAATGCCTCCCATTTGCTCACAAATGATAATCTTTGTAACAGCCCTATAAAAGAGTGACTAATCACATTCTACACATTAAAACAAACACATTACAACAAAAATGGAGCACCAGGAGGATACATACCATGATGGAGATTTAGTCTCTAAGTTGTATCTGACTCACTGCGACCCCATGGACTGTAGCCCGCCAGGCTCCTCTGTCCATGGGACTTTCCAGGAAAGAATACTGGAGTGGGTTGCTATTTCCTTCTCCAGGGGATCTTCCTGACCCAGGGATTGAACCTGTGTCTCCTGCATTGGCAAGTGGATTCTTTACCACCGAGCCACCGGGGAAGCACATACATACCATATCCAAGCACAAATATCCAGCATGAGGCAAAAAATAAATACAACCTCTATAGCAAGATGAGTTGGCTTAACTTTCATGTTTTTACTCCTTTGCCACCACTGTTCCTTTGTAGTCTTTAGATGTCCGAGATTGGAGGCTCCCACTTTATAATGTATTTTATTTTTAGCATTTTGCATTTCCTTTGCTTATTTTTCTTGTCTCTTAGCACGGTTCATTTTGGAAATTGCATCCTGGCTTGTCTGCACTGACGAGAGAAAAGAGAGGGAACTGAGCCGACTCGCCCCCGTTATGCCCACGGGTGCTCACCTAAAAGTGTGCAAGACTGGACCTCGGAGATGCCACAGCCCTCTGGGGCCAAGAATTCATTCAGAGATTCTCCCTGGAGATAGGACGGGACCAAAAAGTCTGCTCTTTCTTCCCTTACCCAGGGCTCGTCTCTTGCAAAAGCACAGGTGAAAATGGTTGAAAAGGATCCAGTGCTATTTAAGTGTGCCAGATATTAACACTTTTAGTGCATCCCCCAGTTCAGTCTAAAAGCAATAGCAGTTTACATACAACACAGAGTTCCTTAAAAACAAAAGAAAATTGGACTATAGCAGAGGGAATCTAAATGCCATGCACCGAGTGCAGTTTTAGGCCCTAGATGACGCACTTTTAGGCTCCCGGCAAATGGAAACAATTTGGTTTTTATTGTGGTGACATCGAAATATATAGTTCTATGCAAGAAAGCAAAGTAGAACATTTTATTCTCTTCCAAGTATGTACATATCCCGAACAAACTGTTCCTACTCCTAAACTTGCAGTTCATTTTTAACCCTTCGATGGTTACAGACTTCCCCTGCAAAATCAGCATTACCTTTTGAAAAGCTGTTAGCATTCACCTCAGTTTTACTGATTGTTTGACACCTTATAATTTCCTCGAGACTAACATTTTTTGATTCTTAATTCAAATGAGTTTTGCCACTGTTCTCCGCTTACTGATAAGATGATTATATATTCTGCATCTTCAGCGTGCTTTCTGGTGATAAATTATATTATAATTGTCCCTGCCAGGGCTGCCAGAGTTCAGTGCCTGGTAGCATTTTCATTACACAAGTCATTTTCCTCCCCAAGGGTTTGTAACTTCACCCATCTCAAATATGTTTTTGTTATTCATTTATTAATAGAATATGGATATTGGCGCAGGGCAGAAACAAATCTCCCTGATATTTATACTTAGACCTACTCTCAGTGGAATCCTTCTTTATTAGAACTTTTATCGTGGAAAGAAGGAACTTCGCCCCACTCCTTGTTACAGAGACAATAATGGGGGTTTAGGGTACCACCCCTGGTGTTGGTGTGAAACACACGGAAGAAGGAAGTGTTTACTCTCTGCCTGAGTTTTCTCTGCCTCCTACACATGTACAAAAAATGTGTCATCAGGAAGCTGCTATTGGCTGTGTTCACAGTGGTTCAGGAGTGTTCCATCAAAGCTAAAGAGGACTGATGAGATGTAAAAGATGGGCTGCTCATCAAAACAAGTTATTTTCCGGACTGTCACCGTTGCATGATGAGTACATGACACAGCTTCTGTTGAGAACAAGATTGAATGCACCCAACGGAACGCAGAGGGGCAGAAGGAGTGGCTGGCATAAGATAGTGATAGGAAATCACAGAGAGATGCTCTCAGGAATCTCTGTACTTTATGCAGTACATTGTAGCAAACTCCTAAAAAGAGTTGCAGGTGGAGAATTTATACAGACCTGTGTGCTAGTACTTGCTGCTGCTGCTAAGTCGCTTCAGTCGTGTCCGACTCTGTGCGACCCCATAGACGGCAGCCCACCAGGCTCTGCTGTCCCTGGGATTCTCCAGGCAAGAACACTGGAGTGGGTTGCCATTTCCTTCTCCAGTGCATGCAAGTGAAAAAATAAAGTGAAGTCGCTCAGTCGTGTCTGACTCTTTAGCCACCCCATGGACTGCAGCCTACCAGGCTCCTCTGTCCATGGGATTTATGACATAAAACCATTGGTCTATAAAAATGGCAATAGAATAGAAATATACATATTTAGGTATGACTGTGTATATGTACCTAAGTTTCTATATACGTTGGATATTCCATACAAATGGCCTGCAAATTAATGTTTTCCTTTCTTTCTTTTTTTTCCTTCTTTCCCTCTCTCCCTCTTTCTATTTATCTATCAAGTCTATCTTTTACTTAGACAAGGATTACACAATACTAACATTTGTGGACTAAGAGGCTTCCATTGTTAAAATACTTGTGCTAGTGATAAGGAACCCTCTTGCCAATGCAGGAGATGTAAGAGACATGGGTTTGATCCCTGAGTTGGGAAGATATCCTGGAGGAGGGCAGGGCAGTCCACTCCAGTATTCTTGCCTGAAGAATCCCATGGACAGAGGAGACTGGCAGGCTACAGTCCATGGGATCACAAAGAGTCAGACACGACTGAGCAACTAACACGATTATTCTTTGGTGACATAAATAGTTCAGTGTATCAGAATGATTATAGAATCCAGAATTAGACAAACTTGTGTTTGAATTTTGATTTTCTGTATAAGAGGGATTATTTCTCTCCTTAGCATGTTAGTTTTTTTCATCTGTTAAATGAGTGTAATAATATCTACCATGCAGGATGGCTATAACAATGAAATGTCATGTAAAGTACTTCACCTATTTCTACCATGTAGTAGGTGTATAAGAAATACTGGATTCCTTCCATATATTGCCTAAGAAGAATTTTAAATAAGGGTGAGGACATAATTTAAATAAAACCAATTATGTACTGTTTAAATATTATTTAGAATGGAGAAGCGCAGCTGAGTACTAGGCAGTATTCGCAACAGTTCTTGGCATGCAGGTGGAGCATGTGGGCATGGAGTGCTAAGCTTCCCTGGGATCAAGACTGCAAAGTGCGTGATTTTATCTTGAGATTATTGCAAGTTGTCAGATTATCAAGTTTATTTTTTACTAGAAGATTAAGTACTAACACGAATTTCAAAGTCATATATAATAATTGGGAGATCACCGATGCTGTAATCAAGTAGGTCACAAGCTAGCAGGAAGACAGATGTGTTAGCAAACAATCCATTTTATACCACGTGGCATTATGTGGTTGGTAGAAGCCTTGCTGTGGGACCAGTAGTTGGGCAGGTCATCCAGAAAGCTGATTAAAGCTGTGAGTCCTAAAAAGTAATACATGTGTAGTCTAAATATTTTGTTTAAATTTAAAACTTACAAAGGCATGTTCATCTGATGTAGCACCAACACATTTCCTTTGAGTGTGTATCTGCTCATTGCAGCACCTATTTTTTTTTCATAAACCATAAATAAGTCATCAGGGTGCAATGTCGAGCATGCTGATTTTAGTTAATAATACTGTATTGCATATTTGAAAGTTGCTAAGAGAATAGGTCTTAAAAGTCCCTACCATAAGACAAAAACCCTGTAACTGTTATGGGGATGGACTTACATTAACTAAGCTATGTTAACAATAAGTCTGTGTTAACTAGACTTACTGTGGTAAACATTTCACAGAGTGTACCAACACCAAATAACTATATTGTACACCTGAAAATAACATAATGTATATGTCAGTTATACCTCAATGTTAAAAAAGAAAAAACTGTGAAACAAGAGTTGGGAGACTTGAAAAGTAACTTGAATACTGAATAAAGTTTTAGCAGTTTTATTGTCTTGCCTATACCTAATTCAACAGCAGTGTTAAGCAATCCATGTTTACAATGTTGTTTGTAAATTTATTCATCTTTGTTTTCATCAAACAATACCCTTTCTTTAACGCTTCTGTATCACTTATTCACATAATGTTTAATGAACTCACATACTTAGAATAACATGCACAAATGGCATAAACGAGTTTGAGAAATACAAATGTAAACCAACTATAACATGAACATAAGCATCGCCACAGTTGTAATGGTTAGGGGCTCTTGGATTATATTTATGTATGATTACTCTTGCAGGTATTTAATAAGTATGTGACCTCAAGTGACTTGTAAGAGCCAGCACACCCAAATAAATAAATATTTTTGAAAATGTTCTGAAAATGTTAGGGATGATGATGATATAGATATCAGAGAAGGCTTCAAAACCAGGAAGATGTAACCATACTTGAGGAAATAGATAATTTTCTACCCACCACCCCACAATCCCTTCTTACATTTATTTTCTGTGACAGTTGCTCTTAACTTGTGAAAATTCTCTAGCAGATGTATAGCCACACTTTCAACAGGTATTTAAGGCTCCTAAATACTTCTAGGATTTCTTTCCTTTATAAAAAAATGTTATGGATTTAAAAAAACAATTTTTTTTTTGGTCTGTGTTAGATCTTCATCGCTGCACGGGTTTTCTCTAGTTGCGGCAAGCAAGGGGCTCCTCTCCAGCTGCAGGGCACAGGCTTCTCATCGAAGTGGCTTCTCTTGCTATGGAGCAAGAGTGCAGGCTCAGTCATGGCACAGGGGATTAGTCACCCTCTGCATGTGGAGTCTCCCCAGGTTGGTGATCAAAACTGTGCCCCCTGTATTGGCAGGTGGATTCTTAATCTCTGGACCACCAGGGAGGCCCTCCTAGGATTTCTAAGGACAGGAACGAATATTATGGAAATACTAGCCTCTTCTGGAATAGAGAGCTTCATTACAGGCAGAGTTACAAGCAAAGGTTCTGAGTGGGGTGAGGCAGGAAAACAGAAAAAACTAGAGTGAGTTCATGAAGAACGCAGCTCCTGACTGCGTTTGGTTTCCTGATTCAACAGTGCTCCGTTCTGTGTATAAAATAAACACAATGAAAGTTGCAATCTATCTCCGTGATACCAAGTATTTAAAAGTGTTTGATTTTGTCCATTAAATAAGTTTTAGCTAAATAGAAAGCTGGGATCTCTCCCTTTGTCTTAGTCTCAAACATTGGTGTCTGCAGGCTTAAGTCCTTAACCACTTCTCACTCTGAATGCTTTCGCTAGAGAAACAATTTACTTCCATGGCCTCAACACCAACAAAACTTTATGTGTTCATCTCACTTATGAGTCTGTATAGCTCTCAGGCATTTTGCATACTGCATGCTCTAAAATGTATCAATTTCCATTTCTCACTCCTTTCCCATTTTCCTTTTCAAAGGTTGCTTGCTCAAACCAGACACTCATAACCAACTTGACTTATGCCTTCCTTACTCTTCACATCCAAATAGACCTCCCAGACATGTATCCAGAGAAAAACATGATCCAAAAGTATACATGCACCCCAATGATTATTGCAGCACTTTTTACAATAGCCAAGACATGGAAGCAACTTAAATGCCCATCAACAGAGAAATGGATAAAGAAGATGTGGGGTGTGTGTGTGTATGCATATACAATGGAATATTACTCAGCCATCAAAAAATAAATAATAATGCTGTTTGCAGCAACATGGACGCACTTGGAGATGGTCATACTAAGTGAAGTCAGAAAGAGAAGAAGAAATATTGTATGACATCCCTGATAGGTGGAATTTAAAAAGGAATGATACAAATGAATGTTTAGTCATTCAGTCGTGTCCGACTCTTTGTGACCCCATGGACTATATGTAGCCCTCCAGGCTCCTCTGTCCATGGGATTCTCCAGGCAAGAATACTGGAGTGGGTAGCCATTTGTTTCTCCAGGGGATCTTTCCAACCCAACCCAGGGTTTGAACCTGTGTCTCCTACATCACAGGTGGATTCTTTACCATCTGAGCCCTCAGGGAATCCGGATACAAATGAAGTTACTCACAACAGAAAGAGACTCACAGACTTAGAGAATGCACTTACAGTTGCTAGGGGGAAAGATGAGGGGAAGGGGTAGTTGGGGAATTTGGGATGGACATATACACACTGCTGTATTTAAAATGGATAACCAACAAGGACCTACTATAGAGCACATGGAACTCTGCTCAATGTTATATGGCAGCCTGGATGGGAGGGAAATTTGGGGGAGAATGGATACGTGCATATGAATAGCCGAGACCCTTTGCTATCCACTTAAAAATTATCACAACATTGTTAATCGGCTATACTCCAATATAAGACAAAAAGTTTTAAAAAAAGTAGACCTCCCAGAATTGTTAGTGTTTCTTTATGAAAAAAAAAATGTAAGTTTTATTACAAAAAAATAGCAGTTTTTCTAAGGTGGCATTTAAAGCATCTAAAATGATTAATTATAAAGGGGGAGCATTACTGTTAATAGCATTCATAGCTATAGAGACTGATTCTATGATATGAAGATTGTAAGACATAACAGCTTTATGGATGAGGGAAAACTTGAAATGAGATTTATAAGAGGGATAAGACTTTGGGGGACTGATAGAGGGAGGCAGACAGATCATCTTAGCCAAAGGCAGGAGAGATTGGGCAGAAAATTGCAATGACTAGAGGAGCCTAGTGCAGGAAGTTTGGGTTGAATGAGGCCCAAGACAAGTCACAGGATCTGAGCACCAGAGAGTCATCATTAGTCCCTAGGGGGCGGTGCCACTGGAGTTGACTGTACTCCATGAAGACAGCATCTAAGACTCTGGGAAGAAGAAATCGGATAGCGAAGATAATAAAGAAGAATTGATACCGGGAGAGGAAGTTGGGAGAAGAGAAGTTTTTCTTAATGAGAAGTCGTCTGGGACAGTTTTCAGGTTTAGCAAAGGGAGACATTGGAACGAGAAAGAGAAGTGAAATAAAGCAGGATAATATAGCAAAGAGCAGGTGGTGGACACACACAGGGACATTATCTCAGAAAGGACACCAGACAGTTTTCCTCGGAGGTCATAGGGAAGGAAGGACATAGGAGTGACTGAAGAAATTTGAGGCAAAAGAAATATACTATTAAAGGAGTTTTTACTGTATGGTTTTGGATGCAGGAAGCAGGAAGTGAGCAGCGGGGTAGCATTTTAAAATACCAGTGCTGTCAGACACATAAAACACATTTATGTTTACCAAAGGGGAAAGAGGGGCAGGAAGGGATAAATTAGGAATATGGGATTAACAGATACAAACTACCTTATGGAAAACAGATAAACAATAAGGTCCTGGTGTTTAGCACACAGAACTATATTCAGTACCTTTTAATAATCTATAATGAAAAAGGATCTGAAAAAGAATAGCTCTGTATAACTGAATCACTTTGCTGTACATCTGAAACGAACACAGCATTGTAAATCAACCATGCTCTGATTAAAAATACAATAATGAAACACCAGTGCGGGGTCACAGTTCCAGAGATGCTGATATATGTGGTCCGACGGGGAGTCCAGGCGTCAGCATTTTAAAATATTACCCAAGTGATTCTAATGTCCAGCCAAGGTCGAGAGGAAGGTGGGGTGCCTGTATTTAGAGCAGGCAAAGAAGGTTTGAACACCTGTCAAGATATAAGAGCCATTAAGAAATAATATCTTTTGACTGAAAAATCAAGAAAAAGTGAGGCCGGAAGAGGAAAGATGAAGATGCAGGTTTTCTATGCATCCAGTGGACTCCGTGTCCTCCCTTGCTTAGTTCCCATTTGCTTATTACTTCCACCTATTGGCCTTTATTTCTGACCCAGAAATATTTATTTCTCTCTTTTTTAATCCTCTGCTTCCCTTGCCTCTTCCATTCTTCACACTTTTCAAATTCTCCTAATTTTCTGCCCATTAGTTCCTTTCCAACTTGCTGTAGCCAAAGGAGCAAAAATCACTTTGGCCAAGCGGGGAAGAGAAACCAGACAGCTTTGATAAATGAGCCAAGCCTGAGCTGCCTGCAGAATCGAGCAAGGCCAGGAGGGCCCGGCACAGCCAGAGTGATGGCTCGGAGGGTTGAAGCAGCAGAAGGCAAAGGGCAGAGCCCCTCCCCGCCTCATCTCCCACATGTACCTGCAGAGCTATCACCTCAGGTTCTTTGGGAAAGCTACAGCTGCATAGATCAGTCTCAGAGTATGAAGAAAATACTACCAACCAATCCATGCTTTCTTGTGCCAGTGGGTAGGACCAGGGGATTATACTACTTGGGAATGTTTTAATGACAAGTGAGAGAGAGAGAGAGGAATTCGAAATACTTTGAGCTAAAGAGAGCCATTAAATCAGAACTGTCTGAAGGGTGCCAAAGGCAGATAAGGACTAAAACCAAGAACTAAAATTTTCCAGTGTCTCTCCTGCATTTTCCCCACATTCTTCTGGTTTGGGTTTCTTTTTCCTTTCCATCTTGCATGCCAGCGCTCCCTGCTGCTTTTGCATCCAAGTGGTGGAAATTGTTCTAGGAATAAAAATTATGACCAAAGAAAGAGAGAGAGAGAGATGGAGTGTGTGTGTGTGTGTGTGCAGGGGGTGGTGATGTGAGAGAGAGACACGGGGTGGGGCGCTGCCCCAACTTTAGCATACTTGAGAAACAATCTGAATGCTGAGTTTCAAGCCAGCTTTTTCACTCTCCTCTTTCACTTTCATCAAGAGGCTCTTTAG
Organism: Bos indicus x Bos taurus; assembly: GCF_003369695.1. Taxonomy (NCBI): domain Eukaryota; kingdom Metazoa; phylum Chordata; class Mammalia; order Artiodactyla; family Bovidae; genus Bos; species Bos indicus x Bos taurus. The sequence goes on along the minus strand of NC_040079.1, from coordinate 108,476,881 downwards.
TTCTTCTTCGCTTTCTGCCAGAAGGATGGTGTCATCTGCATATCTGAGGTTATTGATATTTCTCCCAGCAATCTTGATTCCAGCTAGTGCTTCATCCAGTCCAGTGTTTGTCATGATGTACTCTGCATAGAAGTTAAATAAGCAGGGTGACAATATACAGCCTTAACATAATCCTTTCCCTATTTGGAACCAGTCTGTTGTTCCATGTTCAGTTCTAACTGTTGCTTCCTGACCTGCATACAGATTTCTCAGGAGGCAGATCAGGTGGTCTGGTATTCCCATCTCTTGAAGAATTTTCCACAGTTTGTTGTGATCCACACAGTCAAAGGCTTTGGCATAGTCAATAAAGCAGAAGTAGATGTTTTTCTGGAACTCTCTTGCTTTTTTGGTGATCCAGCAGATGTTGGCAATTTTATTTCTGGTTCCTCTGTCTTTTATTAATCCAGCTTGAACATCTGGAAATTCATGGTTCATGAACTGTTGAAGCCTGGCTTGGAGAATTTTGAGCATTACTTTGCTAGTGTGTGAGATGAGTACAATTGTGTGGTAGGGTGAGCATTCTTTGGCATTGCCTTTCTTTGGGATTGGAATGAAAACCGACATTTTCCAGTCCTGTGGCCACTGCTGAGTTTTCCAAATTTTCTGGCATATTGAGTGCAGCACTTTCACAGCATCGTCTTTCAGGATTTGAAATAGCTCAACTGGAATTCCATCACCTCCACCAGCTTTGTTTGTAGTGATGCTTACTAAGGCCCACTTGACTTCACATTTCAGGCTCTTGAGAGTCCTTGGACTGCAAGGAGATCCAACCAGTCCATCCTAAAGGAAGTCAGTCCTGAATATTCATTGGAAGGACTGATGCTGAAGCTCAAACTCCAATACTTTGGCCACCTGATGCAAAGAACTGACTCATTGGAAAAGACCCTGGTGCTGGGAAGATTAAAGGCGGGAAGAGAAGGGAACAGCAGAGGATGAGATGGCTGAATGGCATCATCGACTCAATGGACATGAATTTGAGTAAACTCCGGAAGTTGCTGATGGACAGGGAGGCCAGGAGTGCTGCGATCCATGGGGCTGCAAAGAGTTGGACATGACTGAGAGACTGAACTGAACTGAGAAATAACCTAGTTGGTTTATTGGGGTTACTTGTTGACTTTAGTCCTGGTTATCTACAGCTAAGACATTCACATCTTCAGTACCAACTTGGCTGCCAGGTATGCATCCCTCTAAATGGGAGGAAGGAGAAACATGAAGAATCAGAGCTACCCAAAGGCAATTGCTGCAGATTGAATCTTGTTTGGTAACTGATGTTAATACCCCCTAAAGTTCTAAGGTAGATAATTAAGAATAAATATATCTTAACATTCCTTTGGATCTCTTTGGTAGTTCAATACATAAAATCACTATTTTGAAACAAAATAAATAATGTAGTTCTTAAGTCAGGATTCAATCTAGAAAACTGCTGTGAAAAGTGAAAATGAAAGTTGCTCAGTTGTGTCTGACTCTTTATGACCCTGTGGACTACACAGTCCACAGAATTCTCCAGGCCAGAATACTGGAGGGGGTAGCCAGTATTCTTCTCCAGGGGATCTTCCCAACCCAGGGATTAAACTCAGGTCTCCCACATTGCAGGCAGATTCTTTACCAGCTGAGCCACAAGGAAAGCTCCCCAAAATGCTGTAAGTGTACTTAAATGTTAAAAAAAAAAAAAAAAAAAAGCGTTTTCTGAAAAACAACAAATTCCATTTAGCCAGGTATCAAATTTCACTTGCTCTTGCTGTTGTTCAGTCACTAAGTCCTCTTTGTGATCCCATGAACTGCAGTACATCAGGCTTCCCTATCCTTCACTATCTCCTGGAACTTGCTCAAACTCATGTCAGTTGAGTCAGTGATGCCATCCAACCATCTCACCCTCTGTTGTCCTCTTCGTCTCCTGCTTTCAATCTTTCCCAGCATCAGGGTCTTTTCTAATGAGTTGGCACTTTGCATCAGGTGGCCAAAGTATTAGAGCTTCAGCATCAGTCCTTCCAGTGAATATGCAGCATTGATTTCCTTTAGAATTTACTGGTTTGATCTCCTTGTAGTCCAAGGGACTCTCAAGAGGCTTCTCCAGCATCACAGTTTGAAAGAATGACTTATGCTCTCTCAATGTGAAACATGAGATGTGATGGGGCCTCCAGAAGTGTGTTGCACACTTTACTGACACAGAAGGGAAAAGGACAGCTATTAGGGGAGAGTCATGTGCTTGATGACTGGAGTGCAGAGTGACCCTTGTTATCACCCCTTTCTGTTCCATCTACAACTAACTTTATATCATATGGCTTCATTTGCATTTAAAACACGTGTGTGTGCTAAAGTCTGAGTCACAGTGGTAGTAGCAATACAGTAAGAAAAGTTTTTCTTTTCCTGTATTTAAAGATTGGGTTTTATGTCACTGGATGAGAAGTCTGAGAATTATGGTTTACAAGAATTTCACTGCATTTTTTTTTTTAGCCTAGCACTAATAAAACTGACGGTGGGAACTTATTGGCAATGAGAAAACAGCAATTTGTGTAAACTAACAATTAGAGACGAGGGCAAATTTTAGGAATTGTTACTTTAAGCCACAAGTTAGTGGTCATGTGAGGTGATGCCTGGGGTATGGCCTGAGGCAAATTCTCTTACTCATTTTGCCTTAGTCTTTCATTTTTTAAAAAATGCTTTTAATTTTGTTTTGGGCTTCCCTGGTGGCTCAGCGGTACAGAGTCCACCTGCCAATGCAGTGGATTTCCATTCAATCCCTGGATTGGGAAGACAAATGGCAACACATTCCAGGATTCTTGCCTGGGAAATTCAATGGACAGAAGAGTCTGACAGGCCACAGTCCATGGGGTCACAAAAGAGTTGGACATGACTTCGCGAATAAAAACAATTTTGTATTGGGGTAAGCTGATTCTTGCCTTGAGAATCCCATGAACAGTATGAAAAGGCAAAATGATAGAACACTCAAAGATGAACTCCCCAGGTCAGTAGGTGCCCAATATGCTACTGGAGATCAGTAGAGAACTAACCTAAGAAAGAATGAAGAGACAGAGCCAAAGCAAAAACAACACCCAGTTGTGGATGTGACTGGTGATGGAATTAAGTCCAATGCTATAAAAAGCAATATTGCATAGGAACCTGAAATGTTAGGTCCATGAATCAAGGCAAATTGGAAGGGGTCAAACAGGAGATGGCAAGAGTGAACATCGACATTTTAGGAATCAGTGAAATAAAATTGACCGGAATGGGTGAATTTAACTCAGATGACCATTATATCTACTATTGTGGGCAAGAATCACTTGGAAGAAATGGAGCAGCCATCATAGTCAACAAAAGAGTCCGAAATGCGGTACTTGGATGCAATCTCAAAAACCACAGAATGATCCCTGTTCATTTCCAAGGCAAACCATTCAATATCACAGTAATCCAAGTCTATTCCCCGACCAGTAATGCTGAAAAAGCTGAAGTTGCACAGTTCTATGAAGACCTACAAGACCTTTTAGAACTAACACCCAAAAAAGATGTCCTTTTCATTATAGAGTATTGGAATGCAAAAGTAAGAAGTCAATAAATAGCTGGAGTAATGGGAAAATTTGGCCTTGGAATACAGAATGAAGCAGGGCAAAGGCTAGCAGAGTTTTGCCAAGAGAAAGCACTGGTCATAGCAAACACCCTCTTCCAACAATACAAGGGAAGACTCTACACATGGACATGACCAGATGGTCAATACCAAAATTAGATTGATTATAGTCTTTGCAGCCAAATATGGAGACGTTCTATAGAGTCAGCAAAAACAAAACCAGGAGCTGACTCTGGCTCAGATCATGAACTCCTTATTGCCAAATTCAGACTTAAACTAAAGAAAGTAGGAAAACCAGTAAACCATTCAGGTATGACCTAAATCAAATCCCTTACAGTGGAAGTGAGAAATAGATTCAAGGGATTAGATCTGATAGACAGAATGCCTGAGGAACTATAGATGGAGTTTCATGATATTCAACAAGAGGCCGTGATCAAGACCATCCCCAAGAAAAAGAAATGCAAAAAGGCAAAATAGTTGTCTGAGCAGGTCTTTCAAACTGCTATGAAAAGAAGAGAAGTGAAAGGCAAAGGAGAAAAGGAACGATGTACCCATTTGAATGCAGAGTTCCAAAGAATAAATAGCAAGGAGAGATAAGAAAGCCTTCCTCAGTGAATCAATGTGAAGACATAGAGGAAAGCAATAGAATTGGAAAGACTAGAGATCTCTCCAAGAAAATTAGAGATGCCAAGGGAATTTTTCATGAAAAGATGGGCACAATAAAGGACAGAAATTTTATTGATCGAACAGAAGCAGAAGATATTAAGAGGTGGCAAGAATACACAGAAGAACTGTACCAAAAAAAAAAAAAAATCTTTATGACCTAGATATTTACGATGGTGTGGTCACTTACCTAGAGCCAGACATCCTGGAATGTGAAGTCAACTGGGCCTTAGGAAGCATCACTACAAACAAAGCTAGAGGAAGTAATGGAATTCCAGTTGAGCTATTTCAAATCCTAAAAGATGATGCTGTGAAGTTCTGCACTCAATATGCCAGCAAATTTGGAAAAGTCAGCAGTGGCCACAGGACTGGAAAAGGGCAGTTTTCATTCCAATCCCAAAGAAAGGCAATGCCAAAGAATGCTCACCCTACCACACAATTGCACTCATCTCACATGCTAGCAAAGTAATGCTCAAAATTCTCCAAGCCAGGCTTCAGCAATACATGAACCGTGAACTTCCAGATGTTCAAGCTAGATTTATAAAAGGCAGAGGAACAAGACATCAAATTTCCAACATCTGTTGGATCATGGAAAAAGCAAGAGAGTTCCAGAAAAACATCTACTTCTGCTTTACTGACTATGCCACAGACTTTGACTGTATGGATCACAACAAACTGTGGAAAATTCTTCAAGAGATGGGAATACCAGATCACCTGACCTGCCTCCTGAGAAATCTGTATGCAGGTCAAGAAGCAACAGTTAGAACTGGACATGGAACAACAGACTGGTTCCAAATAGGGAAAGGAGTATGTTAAGGCTGTATATTGTCACCCTGCTTATTTAACTTTTATGCAGAGTACATTATAAAAAATGCTGGATTGGATGAAGCACTAGCTGGATTAAGATTGCCAGGAGAAATATCAATAACCTCAGATATGCAGATGACACCACCCTTACGGCAGAAAGCAAAGAAGAACTAAAGAACCTATTGATGAAAGTGGAAGAGGAGAGTGAAAATTTTGGCTTAAAGCTCAACATTCAGAAAGCTAAGATCATGGCATCTGGTTCCATCACTTCATGGCAAACAGATGAGGAAACAGTGAGAAACTTCATTTTGGGGGGCTCCAAAATCACTGCAGATGGTTATTGCAGCCATGAATTTAAAAGACACTTGCTCCTTGGAAGAAAGTTATGACCAACCTCGACAGCTTATTAAAAAGCAGAGACATTACTTTGCCAACAAAGGTCTGTCTAGTCAAGGCTATGGTTTTCTAGTACATGTATGGATGTCAGAGTTGGACTATAAAGAAAGCTGAGCACCAAAGAACTGAGGTTTTTGAACTGTGGTGTTAGAAGACTCTTTGAGAGTCCCTTGGACTGCAAGGAGATCCAACCAGTCCATCCTAAAGGAAATCAGTCCTGAATATTCATTGGAAGGACTGATGTTGAAGCTGAAACTTCAATAATATGGCCACCTGTTGCAAAGAAATGACTCATTGGAAAAGATCCTGATGCTGGGAAAGATTGAAGGCAGGAGAAGGGGACGAAAAAGGGTGAGATGGTTGGATGGCATCACCAACTCGATGGACATGAGTTTGAGTAAACTGAACAACTGAACTGAACTGATAGCTGATTGACGATGTTGTCATAGTTTCAGCTGAACAGTGAAGGGACTCAGCCATACATAAATATGTATCCATTCTCCCCCATACTTCCCTCCCATCCAGGCTGCCACATAACATTGAATGGAATTCCATGTGCTAAACAGTAGGCTTAAACTTTCATTTTGATGTATGGATACTATTCTGAACTAAGCTGCTATCATCACCCAGCTGGAGTGGGTGATACTTACTACTGAAGTAGGTATCTTCCTTATTGGTTTAGCCACATGTACTCTGGTCCCTTTCATTCATTCTCCATGGGGTTGCCAGAGCATTAATCTCATGATGCTGGATCTGGTACCAATATGGCTACTTACCATCATTTTCTACCTCTCCTTCTGGGAGTCATCGAAAGGCAATGTATTGTCAGGGTTCTCCAGGGAAACAGAACCAATAGGATACACACACACACACACACACACGATTTGTTTTTAGAAATTGGTTTATGCATTATGGGTGCTGACGTTTCCCATAATCAAATCATCCCTGGTATAATGTTTATAAGGAAAAACTGGCTTCTCGAACTTGCAACGTGTGTAGCTGTACACAGTCCCATGTCCAGAAGGGCACATTTGGTTTAACGCTCTGCTAATGACATCTTGAAAAGCTTAATAATTTTATCTGAATTTATGTTTTGTAAGTGATGTCTGAAGAGACAATCTGCAAATATTTCACACATACACATAAATAATATGGTTGACAATGAACAGCAAATTTAAAAAATGGCATGGAAAATTCAGAAAGTGTCCTTGGAAAAAATGGAAAAAGCATTATATTTTATCACCTTAAATGGTATTTTTTTTTCTGTGTGGGGCACTATATTCTCATATCCTACAGAACCCTGCAGATTAAGTAGTCAGTCCCCGAGAGGGAATTTTACAAAGGTATGAATATCCAGAAGTGGGAATTGTTTGAGGATTTCTTAAAGGCTGGCTACTTCACTAATTAATACAAGAGGATAATCCTCCCTGATGAAAAAAAATATTTTTAACCTTGTATTGCATTTATATATGCATACGTATATGTGTTGTATGTATGTGGTGGTTTGGTGGTTTAGTCGCTAAGTCATGTCCAACTGTTTGCGATCCCATGGACTGTGGCCCACCAGACTCCTCTGTCCATGGGATTCCCCAGGCAAGAATGCTGGAGTGGTTTGCCACTTCCTTCTCCAGAGGATCTTCCCGATCCAGGGATCGAACCCAGGTCTCTTGCATTGAAGGCAGATTCTTTACCCACTTAGCTATGAGGGAAGCCCTGTGTGTATATATTTACAAAATGTTGACTTAGCAAAATATTGTCACCAATAGGTACCCAACTATGGAGGAATGTTACCAAAGTAGATTTCAAAAAGGTTATATGTTTTTCACTGGAGTATATGTGTTTTAAAAAGTCAGTTTCTTCTAAAAAATTAGTTTCTTAATATTAGCATAGCTCAGTGGTTGTGGTCAACATAGTTTTGTTATAAAATATCACACTGTAAAATTAATATGGGGCCCTATGGAAATAATTCCAGTTCCAGTGCAAATGCTAAGAACTTCTTGCTGCTGCTGCTGCTAAGCTGCTTCAGTCGTGTCCGACTCTGTGCAACCCCATAGACAGCAGCCCATCAGGCTCCCTCGTCCCTGGGCAAGAACACTGGAGTGAGTTGCCATTTTCTTCTCCAATGCATGAAAGTGAAAAGTGGAAGTGAAGTTGCTCAGTCATGTCTGACCCTAGGTATTTCTAATTCATGCAGAGATCATTTCATACTGATATAGTCCTCAATGATCAATCTCCTAGTATTTTTATAGACTAGTTATATGCTGCTAGGGTTATAACAATGTTTTACATACGAGCCTTACTTCACGTATGAAAATGTAATTCATGGTCTGTATTCTGGATTTATAGTTTCCATAGCAGTGGATTTCTAGTCTCATTGAAGAGTTGTCATTGAAAATAGACCATAATAAAGAAAAAAAGTCAAGGGGAAATTATGCAAATTCAGTCATATTTTTAAAAAATCTTCGTCTTAGTTTCAGGCTTCCTAGTAACTCAGCTTTTAAAGAATCCATCTGCAGTGCAGGAGACCCCGGTTCTATTCCTGGATTGGCAAGATGCCCTGGAAGAGGGCATGGCAACCCACTCCAGAATTCTTGCCTGGAGAATCCGCATAGAGAGAGGAGCCTGGTGGGCTACAGTCCACGGGGCCACAAAGAGTTGGACGTGACTGAGCGACAGTGCAGTCTTGGTTTCACTGTTCTTCTCTGTTCACTCGTAGTCTTAAACTACAGCTGACCACAGGACAACACATAGTTCTTCCATCCATAGTTCTTCAGGCACTCTATCGGATCTAGGCCCTTAAATCTATTTCTTACTTCCACTGTATAATCATAAGGGATTTGATTTAGGTCATACCTGAATGGTCTAGTGGTTTTCCCTTGTTTCTTCAGTTTCAGTCTGAATTTGGCAATAAGGAGTTCATGATCTGAGCCACAGTCAGCTCCCAGTCTTGTTTTTGCTGACTGTATAGAGCTTCTCCATCTTTGGCTGCAAAGAAACATAATCAATCTGATTTCAGTGTTGACCACCTGGTGATGTCCATGTATAGAGTCTTCTCTTGTGTTGTTGGAAGAGGGTGTTTGTTATGACCAGTGCATTTTCTTGGCAAAACTCTATTAGTCTTTGTCCTGCTTCATTCCGTATTCCAAGGCCAAATTTGCCTGTTACTCCAGGTGTTTCTTCACTTCCTACTTTTGCATTCCAGTCCCCTATAATGAAAAGGACATCTTTTTTGGGTGTTAGTTCTAAAAGGTCTTGTAGGTCTTCATAGAACCATTCAACTTCAGCTTCTTCGGCATTACTGGTTGGGGCATAGACTTGGATTTACTGTGATATTGAATGGTTTGCCTTGGAAACGAACAGAGATCATTCTGCATTTTTGAGATTGCATCTAAATACTGCATTTCGGACTCTTTTGTTGACCATGATGGTTACTCCATTTCTTCTGAGGGACTCCTGCCCACAGTAGTAGATATAACGGTCATCTGAGTTAAATTCATCCATTCCAGTCCATGTTAGTTCACTAATTCCTAGAATGTCGATGTTCACTCTTGCCATCTCCTGTTTGACCACTTCCAATTTGCCTTGATTCATGGACCTAATATTCCAGGTTCCTATGCAATATTGCTCATTACAGCATCAGACCTTGCTTCTATCACCAGTCACATCCACAACTGGGTGTTGTTTTTGCTTTGGCTCCATCCCTTCATTCTTTCTGGAGTTACTTCTCCACTGATCTCCAGTAGCATATTGGGCACCTACCGACCTGGGGAGTTCCTCTTTCAGTATCCTATCATTTTGCCTTTTCATACTGTTCATGGGGTTCTCAAGGCAAGAATACTGAAGTGGTTTGCCATTCCCTTCTCCAGTGGACCACATTCTGTCAGACCACATTCTCTCCACCATGACCCACCCGTCTTGGGTGGCCCCATGGGCTTGGCTTAGTTTCATTGAGTTAGACAAGGCTGTGGTCCTAGTGTGATTAGATTGACTAGTTTTCTGTGATTATGGTTTCAGTGTGTCTGCCCTCTGACGCCCTCTTGCAACACCTACTGTCTTACTTGGGTTTCTCTTACCTTGAACATGGGGTATCTCTTCACGGCTGCTCCAGCAAAGCGCAGCTGCTGCTCCTTACCTTGGACGAGGGGTATCTTCTCACCGCTGCCCCTTCTGACCTTGAACGTGGGATAGCTACTCTAGGCCCTCCTGCACCCACTCAGCCACTGCTCCTTGGAGGTGGGTTTGCTCCTCCAGGCCGCAGCTCCTGTCTTCCGGCATAGGGTAGGTCCTCCGGGCCACTGCCCCTGGCCTCGGGCATGGGATAGGTCCTCCCAGCCGCCTCCCCTGGCCTCGGACGCAGGGTAGCTCCTCTTGGCCTCCGCCCCTGACCTCAGATGCGGGGTAGCTCCTCCCAGCTGCCGCCCCTGACGTCAGACATGGGGTAGCTCCTCTCAGCCATTCCTGCGCCGTCGCAGCCTGGCACTCTCGGCGGCTGCCCCTGACCTCGGATGTGGGGTAACTCCTCTTGGCCACCTCCTCTCCGGCATGGGGTCCTCCATGCTTCTGCCCCTGACCTCGGACGTGGGGTAGCTCCTTTCGGCTGTGCTAAATGTGCCGGTCGCAGCCGCCCACGCTAAATAGCTGTGAAAAGAAGAGAAGCGAAAAGCAAAGGAGAAAAGGAAAGATATAAGCATCTGAATGCAGAGTTCCAAAGAATAGCAAGAAGAGATAAGAAAGCCTTCCTCAGCAATCAATGCAAAGAAATAGAGGAAAACAACAGAATGGGAAAGACTAGAGCTCTCTTCAAGAAAATTAGAGATACCAAGGGAACATTTCATGCAAAGATGGGCTCGATAAAGGACAGAAATGGTAGGGACCTAACAGAAGCAGAAGATATTAAGAAGAGGTGGCAAGAATACACAGAAGAACCGTACAAAAAAGATCTTCACAACCCAGATAATCACGATGGTGTGATCACTGACCTAGAGACAGACATCCTGGAATGTGAAGTCAAGTGGGCCTTAGAAAGCATCACTACGAACAAAGCTAGTGGAGGTGATGGAATTCCAGTTGAGCTATTTCAAATCCTGAAAGATGATGCTGTGCAAGTACTGCACTCAATATGCCAGCAAATTTGGAAAATTCAGCAGTGGCCATAGGACTGGAAAAGATCAGTTTTTGTTCCAATCCCAAAGAAAGGCAATTCCAAAGAATGCTCAAACTACTGCACAATTGCACTTATCTCACACGCTAGTAAAGTAATAGTCAAAATTCTCCAAGCCAGGCTTCAGCAATACATGAACCGTGAACTTCCTGATGTTCAAGCTGGTTTTAAAAAAGGCAGAGGAACCAGAGACCAAATTGCCAACATCTGCTGGATCATCAAAAAAGCAAGAGAGTTCCAGAAAAACATCTATTTCTGCTTTATTGACTATGCCAAAGCCTTTGACTATGTGGATCACAATAAACTGTGGAAAATTCTGAAAGAGATGGGAATACCAGACCACCTGACCTGCCCCTTGAGAAATTTGTATGCAGGTCAGGAAACAACAGTTAGAACTGGACATAGAACAACAGACTGGTTCCAAATAGGAAAAGGAGTTTGTCAAGGCTGTATTTTGTCACCCTGTTTGTTTAACTTATATGCAGAGTACATCATGAGAAACTCTGGACTGGAAGAAGCACAAGCTGGAATCAAGATTGCGGGGAGAAATATCAAACACCTCAGATATGCAGATGACACCACCCTTATGGCAGAAAGTGAAGAGGAACTAAAAAGCCTCTTGATGAAAGTGAAAGAGGAGAGTGAAAAAGTTGGCTTAAAGCTCAACAGTCAGAAAACTAAGATCATGGCATCTGGTCCCATCACTTCATGGGAAATTGATGGGGAAATAGTGGAAACAGTGTCAGACTTTATTTTTCTGGGCTCCAAAATCAGTGCAGATGGTGACTGCAGCCATGAAATTAAAAGACGCTTACTCCTTGGAAGGAAAGTTATGACCAACCTAGATAGCATATTCAAAAGCAGAGACATTGCCAACAAAGGTCCGTCTAGTCAAGGCTATGGTTTTTCCAGTGATCACGTATGGATGTGAGAGTTGGACTGTAAAGAAGGCTGAGCGCCGAAGAATTGATGCTTTTGAACTGTGGTGTTGGAGAAGACTCTTGAGAGTCCCTTGGACTGCAAGGAGATCCAACCAGTCCATTCTGAAGGAGATCAGCCCTGGGATTTCTTTGGAAAAAATGATGCTAAAGCTGAAACTCCAGTACTTTGGCCACCTCATGCGAAGAATTGACTCATTGGAAAAGACTCTGATGCTGGGAGGGATTGGGGGCAGGAGGAGAAGGGGACGACAGAGGATGAGATGGTTGGATGGCATCACTGACTTGATGGACGTGAGTCTGAGTGAACTCCAGGAGTTGGTGATGGACAGGGAGGCCTGGCGTACTGCGATTTATGGGGTTGCAGCAACTGAACTGACTGACTGACTGAAGATAAAGTTCTAAATTTTATTTCTTTATACACAAGGTTCAAACATTTCATGATTTACTGGTAAAAGTAAAACAGGATTCATTGTTTGAAATTCAGAATCTTGACTTAATGTGTTCCCTTTAGGTTACATCAGGGCTTTTCTGTTGGATCAGAGGTTAAAGCATCTGCCTGCAATGCAGGAGACCTGGGTTCGATCCCTGGGTTGGGAAGCTCCCCTGGAGAAGGAGATGGCAACCCACTCCAGTATTCTTGCCTGGAGAATCCTGTGGAGAGAGGAGCCTAGTAGGCTACAGTCCACGGGGTCGCAAAGAGTTGGACACGACTGAGCGACTTCACTTTCTTTTAGGTTACATCACAGAATAGCTAATCAGATTATAAACACCTTGACTGAGATTAAAACTGGATATATTTGACTCTTTAACTGTATCCCTGATACTTATTTCTATTTCTACAGAACAACAACAACAACAAACAGATATTTTTGTACATTCACTTCCACACAAACAATTCCTCTGCAACTGATCTGATCTGATGTCGGAAAAACAGTACCTCAATCAGTATTGGCTGTGACTTTATCAATTATTTTCAATCAGTATTGGCTGTAATTTTATCAAGCTTGTGTCAAAGATGTTTATTCTCTAATAGGTCAAAAGAGGCAGTTACTATTGATAGAAGGGCCAGAAGGCAGTTAAATATTTAATGTTTTTTCTTCTCCAACTATAACATTAATATAGTGATAGCACAGAAATGAGTAGACATTTTCTAAATCTCTTAAAGTTTAAAGAGCAAGCCAACATATTGCATGCTGAATCTATTCATCAGAATTTTTCTTCCATAGCACTAATTATCCCCTGACATATATATTTATTAGCTATTTTACTTATTTGTCTATTTTTTTTGTTTCTTCTTTTAAAAGTTAATCATTCTCCAATGAAGGCAGATACTTTTTTAACTACTGTATCTGCAGAATTTAGAATAGTTGTGGACACATGGTGTGTGCATGCTAAGTCACTTCAGTCATGTCCGACTCTTTGCGACCCTATGGATTGTAGCCTGCCAGGCTCCTCTGTCCATGGGATTCTTCAGGCAAGAATACTAGAGCGGGTTGTCATGCCCTCTTCCAGAGGATCTTCCTGACCCAGGGATCGAACCCAGGTGTCTTACATCTCCTGCATTGGCAGGCAGATTCTTGATCACTGAGCCATTTGGGAAGCTCTGGGAACACAGTAGCCATTTAATAAGTATTTGTTGAATAAATAAATAAACCAATCTTTAAGTTGTCTTCGTTTTACTAAAAGATGATTTTTAAACTGTCTTATGGGCAAGAAAAGGCAGCATGAGCTTTTATATGATGACAGATTTCCTTTTAGGCTTCTACCTTGATTGTTTCTGTTGCTCTGTTTAAAATTAGCTTTTTAAAGACTTTCCTATATCTAAATGTAATAGAAAATTATGTTAACAGCCAGTCAATATATTAATGTTAATAAGACATGTGAGGAGCCACATGTATTGGTTTTTTGACATTGGATTATAGTCATTTTACTGGGTTGCTTCCATGTTTAATTTACTTCAAGTTTCTAGGAACCTAAATGTTGATCTGTATACTTTGAGGAATTCCAGATTTGGAAAGGACAATTCTGGAAACTTCTATAATTTTTGAATAATAGAAAAAGTATGATGCTGATAGTGATGCTGTTTTTTCTAGATTAGACTCAATAAATCAGGATGATAGTATGTACTATCTTATGAATGCTATCTTCCAAAGATGAATATGTAAGTGATTTTAATGGTGATAAATAATGTGAGAAGGATAGCCACTATTGTATAGAACTGTGACTATTAGCTACTTTGAATGAATTAGGAGAAAAGTGTTCCTAATCTATGAATACCCATTGTGATTTTGAAATAAGTAAACACGAAGGCTCCTTGAGAGATTATGAAGATGGGGTGGCAATGGATAGCATTCCAAAAGTTGCCGTAAGGTTTGAGAATGCAGATATTTTTCACTAAAATACCTTCCACAACCAAAAGTGATTATTATAGAACATTTTTATGTCGTTAACCATTTACTATGTATCAGCTAAGTCAGCTAAGTCACTTCAGTCGTGTCCAACTCTGTGCAACCCCATAGACGGCAGCCCAACAGGCTCCCCCATCCCTGGGATTCTCCAGGCAAGAACACTGGAGTGGGTTGCCATTTCCTTCTCCAATACATGAAAGTAAAAAGTGAAAGTGAAGTCACTCAGTCATGTCTGACTCTTAGCAACCCCATGGACTGCAGCCCACCAGGTTCCTCCGTCCATGGGATTTGCCAGGCAAAAGTACTAGAGTGGGGTGCCATTGCATAGAAGGTTACTAAGAATCAGAAATGGTTACTATTCCAGCTGCCATAATGGAAGGGCTGCAAGTGAGTCCATCCTTGAAGCTTTCTAATTCGTTGATCCATTTTTGGAACACATTTGGAAATCGTATATTTAGGAAAGTGAGAGACATATCAGTTCATAGATACTTTTGAATAAAATAGAACCAATGCACACACTATTGACCCAGAGTCCAGAGGTCAAGAAGTTCCAGGGATGTCTGATTCAGTTGTTCAAGGATGCCAACAAAAACCCAAATCCTTTCCACATTGCCAAACTGCCAACCTCATTGACTTGTTATACCCCCTGTCCATGCCAGAGCACAATACTTTTCAAATGGCTGCATAAGCAAACCATAACATTCCCACCAAATGTCAAAAAACTAGAAGATAGTCTGTTCTTCCACCCCCACATCCCACCACCACCCCACTTGGTGGAACATTCCCAGGTGCCTTTATAAGATTGTCATATCACATTGGCCAGCATTGCTTCATATGCCTATTTCTAAAACAAGCGCTAAAAGGGGAAGTGGGGCAATCTTAATTTGACTTTTGGAATCAAGAGTTGCCCCCTAAAGGTGGAGAGGGGTTCAAGTTATTCTGAAGCAGAGGGTGATCTGAGACCTGAATGCAAGGTTCTAAGAGTAAGGCATAAAGGAGAGGAACAGCTATTGTTGACACCACACAGTCTGTCCCTAGGCTGAAGTGGGATGAGCCCTTGATAGTAATGGTAAGGACTGCTTGAGAATTCACTTTGGGCCCGACGTTGTACTAAACACATTGCAGCTATCTGTTTTAATGACCAAACGTTGTTTTACTGCTGAGAAGAGAGGAGAGGTCAAAAGGAGAGTTGAGAAGCATCCCATTCTCTCTACTCCTTTTACTTGGGACCAATCAACCTATTGTTCATAACAGAGGAGGCGGTTCTTTACAAACATGAGAATCAGGTTAGTCATTTTAGCCATTGCAGGTAGTTTAACCTACTTCTTTTCAAGGCCAGTGATGAATGTTAAGAGTATCCCTTTGGCTATTTTGACCATGTTCAACTGGTAAAAAAATATTTTGTTAATTATTCAGTAATGGCTTGGCAAGCCAGGTAGGTGAGAGTCCACCCTAGATATAGACAGCAAAATTAGATCTTAGCTGGATGATGATGGGTTCTGGAAATCTAATGCTCAGTGTAGCAATGATAGTGAACAGTACTATATTATATACTTCAAAGTTACTGGGAGCCTGGATCTAAATGTCCTCGCCACAAAAGAGAAATGATAATTATGTGAGGTGATGGAGGTGTCAGTTAACTATGATGGTAATCATGTTGCTGTGTATAAATGTTTCAGGTCAACATGTACACCTTGAACTTATAAAATGTTATGTGTCAATAGTATTTCAATTAAAAAAAGATTAGGCACCATCTGTAAAAAAAAAAATCTAAATAATAAAATCAAGTTAAGATTCATCTTACTTTTGTTAACACTATCCAGTAGCAGTTTTTAAAAATCAGTGATAAAGTATTCTTTCTAGGAAAAAAAATCTTTTGTTGATCTGGTTTCTAAATTGCTTTTGTTACTGTTGGGTTTTAGTAATATATTAAAAGCCTCAAATTAGAATATTTTCATTATTGATATTTTGATAAGTATTGTATTTTGCACAAAAGTTCAGAGCACTCCCTGACAGTCAATCCCAACACCCACAGACTCAAAGACAGACACTGTATACAAGAATCTGTTTGTGATGGTTCAAAATTATTTAAGGAATTATTCAAACTTGCTTTGGGTACCGATTATATCTCCAGTCTTTGTGGCACCCTATATTCCTGCTTTTAAACAGTAGATTAGAAATGAACAAAGATGTTAAAAGTATATTCATGTTTATATTATATATTTTGTAAACACATAATATTAATATATAGTATATAAATTTATATAACATATAAAGTCTTATATTTTATTAATGTTATCAATGAGTAGATGAATTATAATTATACAGGAATTCTCCAGGCAAGAATACTGGAGAGGGTAGCCATTCCCTTCTTCAGAGGATCTTCCTGACTCAGGTATCAAGCCCATGTCTCCTGCATTGCAGGCAGATTCTTTACCATCTGAGAGCCACCAGAGAAGCCCCAGATTACATCATAAAGATGAGGAAATACAACTTGAATTAATTCCATTCTGTTACTTTATATGACAATTTGGAGGGGTTTTTTTGTGTTTAAAGTTTAAAACAGTGAAAGAGTATGAACCAGAGATGACATGGGGTTTCATTAATATTGGTGTAAATGTAAATTTTAATTCATACATGAAGTATTTTACTCAATTTGAATAATATTTAAATAGAACTTTAAAAAGTTATCTATGTGGGTATAACCACTTAGTAATGTCAATAACTAAATAGCATTCCGTTATAAGTGTATACCATATTGTATTTAACTACCTCACTATTGAGAAATATTTAGCCTAAGTCTATCAACTTTAGCTGTCAAATTCCTGCATGACATATTACTAGTAGGGCTCAATTCTCACACAAGAAGATCTAAGAATTAATGAAGCTAGAGGAAAATACTTAGGATGTATAAATGATATGTTTTTGCTTTATAACTGTTAAGAAGCTAAAACTAAATTTTATATCCATTTTTCAAAGCAGACTTGAACATTGCATTATAAGATCAATTAATAACTCAAAATTTCCATTTGTCTACAAACATTTAACAGTTTCTAATAAATTATCTTTCATTAAAGGAAAAGATGCTGTGTTATTCATAGAGGATTAAGAGCTGCCTTATTTTAGTTTAGTATTTTCCATTCCACAGAAACCAACAGAAAGAACAGAATCCAGTTCTATCTGTGACATCTTTTCAAAATAATCACAATATTCCATGAGTATTTGAAAAACCAAAGTAATAGTATGCATTTCCATTAAGAGTTTATTTGCCTATGAAGAACACAGCAAAATTTACTTATGGCAGAAACTTGTTTGACACATACTGACCAGAATATATTAACAGAGAATTGTTTGCATTGTGTGGAACATTAAAATGATATCCTATTTGATCTATTTCCTTAACAATAATAAGTAAGTGAAAGTCACTCAGTCGTGTCTGATTCTTTGCCACCCCATGGGTTATACAGTCTATGGAATTCTCCAGGCTTTCCCTTCTCCAGGGGATCTTCCCAACCCAGGAATCGAACCCAAGTCTCCTGCATTGTAGGTGGATTCTTTACCAGCTGAACCATAAGGGAAACCCAAGAGTACTGGAGTGGGTAGCCCATCCCTTCTGCAGCGGATCTTTCTGACCCAGGAATCAAACTGGGGTCTCCTGCATTGCAGGTGGATTTTTTACCAACTGAGCTGTAAGGGAAGCCCTAACATAATAATGAACACATTTAATTCTTGTGTATTTCAATTTAGTGTTGAACCATTTCCTCCATATTACTCTGGCCACCTCCACTTCAAACGTACCATAAATCTTGGTGAGTTACATATCAAATCTACAAATACTGGTAAACATGATTGACCAAATATAATTTTTTTACTTTACTGAAATATAATTGACAAATAAAAATGGTACATCTTGAAAGTGTACAGCTAGATATTTTGATAAACATCCTTTTTTCTTTTTTTGTGGTAGTGAGAACACTTCGGATCCACCCTCTTAGCAAATCTCAAGTATTCATTACAATATTGCTAACTATCACCGCCATGTTCTACATTAGATCTCTTGATCTGAGTCATCTTTCATCACTGAAACATTGTACCCTTTGTCATAAGCCTTCCGTTATTCTTAAGAACAATTAACTGCAAATGCGCTTGCATAATTTTATGAAATACATCTAATTTGTAAAGCAGATTATTCCTAATTCCCAAGACTGGAGTATTCAAACACTAAAAATATACAGCTATGCCAAAATCATTCATATAAAAATAGTATCTGTTCAGTAGTGGCTCTCAAGACAGGTCAGCTGGAACTTAATATTCATTGTCATTTTACATCCCTGACAAAGTGCAGAAAACCGTGCTACATACAGAATTCAAGAGATAACAAATGCCTTTTATGGGGCAAAAATACAAATGTCAGTGTGTCTAATGCACACTTAACATATATTTTATGTGAATTATTATTTGTATGCCCCATCCTAGGAGTTATACCTTTATATAGATAGATAGATTTTATAGATAAAGAGGCAAGCCTCAAAAGAGTTAATAACTTAGCCAAAGTCATGTACTCAGCTCAGTGCTCAGTCACTCACTCAGTTGTGTCGGACTATTTGTGACCCTATAGACTATAGCCCACCAGGCTTCCCTGTCTGTGGAATTTTCCAGGCAGGAATATGGGAGTGGGTTGCCATTTCCTTCTCTAAGGGATCTTCGTGACCCAGGGATCGAACCCACATCTTTTGCATCTCCTGCATTGCAGGCGGATTCTTTACCACTGAGCCACCAGGTCCTATACCTGGTAAATTGCAGAACTGGAATTTATACTCAAATATCTGGGAACCTAAAGCCCATATGCTTTTGCTGCACTATACTGTCTTCTTTTTGGAACTTATAATCTGTAACTGGAGAAAGATGACAGACACATGAAGCATTTAAGTAACAGGAAAGTAAAAGATGACTTTGTAACAGGATGAGTGGGCCTGTGTGTGTGTGTGTGTATGTGTGTGTGTGTGTAGCTAGAGAAAGTAATGTAACCTAGACAAAGGTAGTTGAAGAAGTTTTTGTCTCTTATTGCCTTTAGTTTGCATACTGCTACGTTGCTTTAGTTGTATCCTACTCTCTGTGACTCCATGGACTGTAGCCCACCAGGCTCCTCTGTCCATGGGATTCTCCAGGCAAGAATACTGGAGTGGGTTGCCATTTCCTTCTCTAGAGGATCTTCCTGACCCAGAGATCAAACCCGTGTCTCTCATGTCTCCTGCACAGGCAGGTAGGTTCTTTACCACTAGTGTTACCTGGAAAACCCAAAGATCTTTATTTTTTCTCACCTTCTGTAAGGTTGACCATAATTCCTTCTCATTCTTCCCCACCTGTTCACCAGTGACTTCAGCTCTCTGTGAAGGGTGAGACAGGACCAGCTCCTTTTCTTACAGAGGATGATTTATTTATCTAGCTGTTGTGTTAGCAAAAGCCCAAGAACTATACTGGTTTATGTCAAGAAAATTTAAAGTGTAAAATGTAGGGCTTGTGTTTCACTTGGCTTTCTGTCATCTTTCCTTCTGATCTTCTCTTGGCTCCCATTAGGAGTACACATGTCTCACTCTCCTCCAAATGAAATGACCAGAAGGGAAGGCTTGTCCTGATGAGATGAAGCCTACAGATACTTGGCCCCACAACTGTGTGAATAGCTGGGCTGCAGAGAAGGAAGAATTAGAGGCATATTTTCATTCTTGGGCCCAAGAGAATGCTCTCATCTAGTTTTAATGAAGGGCTTCCCAGTGCTTAGCAGTCTGCCTGCAATGCAAGAGCTAGAGGAGACACAGGTTCAAACTCTGGTTCATGAAGATTCCCTGGAGAAGGGAATGGCTACCTACTCCAATATCCTTGCCTGAAAAATGCCATGGACAGAGGAACCTGGGGGCTAAGTCCAAAGGGTCACAAAGAGTCAGATACAATTGAGCATAGCATAAATTTAATGAAATTTCAGTAGATAGTTTAATCACTATCCGACTTTCGAGTCCATTTTTCAACTCCTTGAGAAAGGAGAAGTATGCCATTATTTGGTAACATACAAGGAACTCCCGCACTGAACAGCTTTAGGAAGGAAGGATCGGACTCCTCTGGACAAAGTCCTTGTTTCCCTAATGAATAGTTTTTCCCAGGTAGATTATTATAAGTTGATAGTCACTCTCTAACCATCAATATAGCAAGTAAGCTTATCAATTTGTCTATTATAGTGTTGGCGTATATGAGTCACAAGGAAGGAGTTACAGATGCTAGACTTTTTTGCTTGGATGCAAAGACTTATTTATGACCTGCTTTTATCTGAAAAGCTGAAGGAACCCAAGTTGTAACACTTAAGGCAGTTACCTGAGGATATGCTAACTTCATATGGATATTTCCTACTTTCTCCAGTTCATAATATTTACTGACATTTCACACAATGTATCTTCCTATTTTATTTTTGTGGTCATTTAAATTATTTTTATGCTTATTTTTCATATTGTTTCTATCCTTGACTCTCTAAAATAGTGGAAATGACCATTTGTTCTATTCCTACTTGGCTTATGATGGTTTTCAATGCCCTAGTCAGTTTCAGTGAGTTTATCTA
Organism: Bos indicus x Bos taurus; assembly: GCF_003369695.1. NCBI lineage: Eukaryota > Metazoa > Chordata > Mammalia > Artiodactyla > Bovidae > Bos > Bos indicus x Bos taurus. The sequence goes on along the minus strand of NC_040079.1, from coordinate 108,456,300 downwards.
TGGATTTAAACATTGAGCTGCAGATATTTAATAGATATTATTTAAATCAACTTTAGATAATAATAATTAGCCAAATATTTACTAATTTGATGAATTTCTCCAAGATTTCTTTTGTCTTCATGGGAGGAGTATGAATTACTAACCATTCTCAGTCAGTGGTTCTTTATAAATGAAATATCTAAATTCATAATCGATCTGTTACATGAAATTGGTGTTTTATACGCACCTTTGTAGTAAAGATCTTTCACTCCAAAATTAAATTTTGTATAATCTAACATTCATGAAAAAGGTAAATACGTGTAGTTTTCAAAGCCTGTTTATCAAAACCTTCTTTTAATAGACGGATAAAGAGAAATAATTGAGTATTAGTGGATAATGGGGTTTCCCCCTTGGGAAATGCATTCATCCTGACATCACCCAGAACATTCAGTAAATTTAATACCTTCTCTTGTCTGTGTGGAGTGGCTGTGTGTGGAGAAGTTAATGAATGCATGACCAAATTGAACCTCCTTGGTTGGCAGATTTTCCTCCATCTCTATCAGCTCTTGAGAAGAAAACACTTTTCTTGACCTTTTAAATAGCTAGACTTCAAAATCATTTTAGAATTTGCATATTTTGAACATTTTTTCCTGAACCCTGGACACCTACCATCCAAAATATAATCTTTAGCCTGTCATCTTTCTCTAAATAACAAAAATGAGAAGGGGATAGTGCTTGCCTTGGAACAGGACACATGTCTTATTCCTTGTCACAGTGATAATCATGCTCAGCATGTAGAAAATGGTTCAAAAATACTACTTGGGTTATAAAATGAATGTCATACAAAAAATAAGAGAAAAATAAATTTACAAATGCAGTTGGGGATAAATGTGTTAAATATTATGTAGTAGCTGACTTTCAACAAAAATAATGCTAATCGCTGTCAAAATCCAATCATTCATTCTTTTCTCTAAACCTTTTTAGTGTCTCCAATAATGTATTTTATGATGAATTTTCAAAGTGAACATAGAAAGCTTGAAAAGGACAAACATAAAATAAATAGACCTTGTCTGAGCCCTAAAAAAGGCAAGATGCCATTATCAAAACATTTTGAGTAACTGTGAATTAGTTATAATAATTGCTATAGATATTTTTGTTATTATGTTATTTAGAAAATGACTTCGCAGAAAGAACACTCATGGTATTAGCAAAATTCCCAGTATACCTAAATGATAAATCTAATTTTATTTATACTTATTATATTTATACAGACTCACATACATACTGTATATTCTGTGAGTAATATTTAAACAGAAATATCTATAAAATCTAATATATACAGAGGTAGTTCTGTTTCCCATCAAGGTTTATCTAAAAGCCCAGAATTGTCTTTTAACCATGTATCCTCACACCTGTAGAAAATGTGTCCCTTCATAGGGGAGGGCGAGGGAGGTGCCATACAATGAGGTTTAAATCTAATAATCACAAAATTAACGTACTATTGCTAATACATTAGCAAACACTAGATCAAAGTCTAGGACATCAATGCAGGAGATCTATTCCTTCTTTGAAACTTGGGGACAATTTAGGTATACAGAGTTTTTCTTAATGTAACAGTTAATGCTCAAGCTTAAATGACATGCAAACATTCCATTCAGCACCAAAGAATTGATGCTTTCAAACTGTGGTGTTGGAGAAGACTCTTGAGAGTCACTTGGACTGCAAGGAGATTCAACCAGTCCATTCTGAAGGAGATCACCCCTGGGATTTCTTTGGAAGGAATGATGCTAAAGCTGAAACTCCAGTACTTTGGCCACCTCATGTGAAGAGTTGACTCATTGGAAAAGACTCTGATGCTGGGAGGGATTGGGGGCAGGAGGAGAAAGGGACGACAGAGGATGAGATGGCTGGATGGCATCACTGACTCGATGGACGTGAGTCTGAGTGAACTCCAGGAGTTGGTGATGGACAGGGAGGCCTGGCGTGCTGCGATTCATGGGGTCGCAAAGAGTCAGACACGATTGAGCGACTTAACTGAACTGAAACATTCCATTTCATGGGGGAAAAAAATTACAAAATGCTTCTGCTAAATCTAAACAGCTGCCTCACTTCTGCAGGACTCTCAGATACCAGTAATCAGACTAATCAATCTTTCTGGAAAGTTAGAGTGACCTTCTGTCCAGGTTTTCTCAAAGCCATCCCTAACTATGCTTCATGGTCCCAGCATAATTATTAATGAAGTGTACTTTCCCTCCCAAGTATCTCATCCTGGATAATAAATTATAGAGTTACCCTATTTTATGTTAAAGCAACAAATAGGAAATTTTGTTAAAGATATGGGCTGGTTGCAAATGATATTTAAGTAAGAAATCTTTTCAATTATATACTAACTTTTTATGAAGTAAGTTGACTTTTAAAGGGGCAGATAAAAGCTTTATTAAATAAAAATTTTAAAGATATTTTTTAGCTCTTTTTAGCAGCTGCAGATTTTTTTTTTTAAGTTCAATTGGAATTAAAAAAAATAAAGAAGTCTTGAGAAAATTCCTAAGAGGCTTTGCTTTTCTTAAAATAGAGCTCTATTTGAGGTATAGGCTATGGTTATATTTCTTTCTGTCCAGAGAACAACACTCTATATATCAAGTCTTTGGCCATAATTCTACTGTAGACATTAGTGTATCATCCTGTCTGGATGTGATTGAGTGTGAAGTATTAACTCTAGAACATGAGCTGTCAGAGACAAATTTTGTTCCTCCTGTGCTATGGTGTCCATGACAGTGCCTAAGTAGCCAGGCAACAAAACCAGTACACGCAAAAGGCAGAACGTGCTGACCCAAGGTTGTTTTCTGATTCAATTAACTTTTATAGAAAGCCTATTATGTGCCAGGCCTTTCGACACAACTTTTTTTATTTGATCCTAATAACAACGTGTGAGGTATGTGTTACATTACAGACAGGGAAAGAGAGCCAGAAAGATTAAGTGACTTCCTTAAAGTCACTTAGCTGGTAATTGATGGAAAGTTGATTCAAATCCAGGCGGATTGATTTAGTCTGTGTGCTCTTTCTGCCCCACCTCTGCTTATACCTCTGGCTCCAATCTTTGATGGTCTGGCTGAGAAGAGTTTTCAGATGGGTGGAACACCACTTCCTGCTACACTAACATATAATCCCTGCATGGAGGTAAAACTGAATATTCCTATTTAACTTGAAAATTTTTCAACACTTGCCTTTTCTTCTAAAATGTTTTCTGATGAAAAAGTTTTAAAACCTGAAACAAAATTTATCAGAGTATTAAAAGCAGTAATCTTTGGATGATGAAAAATCAAGATTATTTTCTCTTTTGTACTTTTCCAATTTCTACAATGAGTATGTATGTTCAGAAAAAGACATGTTTTTATTTTTGGTCAGGAAATTCCTTGTGTGTGTGGCTTTGATTATGGGCTTCCCTGGTGACTCAGACTGTAAAGAATCTGTCTGCAATGCAAGAGACGCGGGTTTGATTCCTGGGTTGGGAGGATCCTTTGGAGAAGGGAATGACAACCCACTCCAATATTCTTGTCCGGAGAATTCCATAGGCAGAGGAGCCTGATGGGCTACAGTTTTGTACAGGCTTTGGTTTAAAACAAACAAACAAAATTAACGTATTTTTTTATTTTAAAAACATAATGCAAAAACCTTTATACTACATGTTAGGAAATATCTGAAAACTTTAACACCAACGCTTTGGCCTTTGATGGGAAAAATTTCCTGCCCATTAACATTGTTTTTGTATAGAAACTGAGATTGTCATTGAGTTCTTTATGTTCTCATTACAAGCAGACACACACCTTTTTTGAACGCTAAAATGATCCCTGATATAATGAGCATATGTGGAAAATGCTTCAGTCTGTTGAATAGTTGAAGAATATCATGATACCATCTTTCAATATCATGCTCAACTATAACTCCATATACTGTTTCCAGTTTTCAAAGTATTGAGTGTCCACTAAGTACACTTGTTGTTGGTTTGTTTTTTTTAAAAACTTACATCTTCCTTGGAAGTTTTGGAAGGCACTGTAGAATTTCAAAGTGTCTCTGAGCCATTATTTTGACATGTTATTACATAGCTCTGTGGCTGTGGTAGATGGGCCTGAAAGGAAGCCTGTTTCCTTTTCGGCTTCTGGACAAGTGACAAGGAACTGATGAAATTTGCAGAGCCAGCCTTCTGTTGTGATCATTAGTTGGAACCTGAAGGGTCCGCTGCGAAAACACCTATATATTCATTTCTAAGTAATTTGAAAATTTTCTTTAAAGTTGAAGTAAATGGAATTCAAGGAGAGCTGCAGAAAAACTGAGCAGACAATCAGTGAATTAATGGAAGGCTGATGGAATGAGAAACCTGAGTCATTCTTTAACCCTTGATCTTTCCCATTCCCCCTCATATCCAGAATCATTTTTCACATTGTGAAGGACGGATGTTAAGTTTTTACTTTCAAAAGTGGAGCGAAGAAGATAATGATAAGATTATTCTGAGGGCTTGACTAAATGGTACATGTGAAAGGTATCTGTCTATAGTATATATATGCATATATATATATGAGACATATATGATATAGTCACAGTAAGTGGTGTAATGACCATTTTAGAATTTATTTATTTATTCGCTTTTGGCTGTTCTGGGTCTTTGTTGCTGTGCATGGGCTTTCTCTAGTGGCAAGCAGGGGCTGCTCTCTAGCTGTGGTGTGCAGGCTGCTCACGGCGGTGGCTTCTCTCTTGAGAGAAGCACTATTTCTGAGCACCAGTTCTAGGCTGTGGGCTCCACAGTTGCAGCACATGGGCGCTTATTGCCCTGTGACATATAGGACTTTCCCAGATCAGATATCAAACCTGAGTCCCCTGCATTAGCAGGAAGGTTCTCAACCACTAGACCACCAGAGAAGTCTGTGTAATGACGACTTAAGAATACTCTGAGGCTATCAGCTCTATCTAGTAGGGGAGATGAATGCAGGCAGGATCTCTGAACAATAGCTTTCCAGATAACTATAAAAGAAAACATTTTTATTATACTTTAAAAATAGGAATTAGCTTATTATTATAGACTTTATTTTGGGGGGCTTCAAAATCACTGCAGATGGTGACTGCAGCCATGAAATTAAAAGACGCTTACTCCTTGGAAGGACAGTTATGACCAACCTAGACAGCATATTCAAAAGCAGAGACATTACTTTGCCAACAAAAGTCCGTCTAGTCAAGGCTATGGTTTTTCCAGTGGTCATGCGTGGATGTGAGAGTTGGACTGTGAAGAAAGCTGAGTACCAAAGAATTGATGCTTTTGAACTGTGGTGTTGGAGAAGACTCTTGAGAGTCTCTTGGACTGCAAGGAGATCCAACCAGTCCATTCTAAAGGACATTAGTCCTGGAAGGAATGATGCTAAAGCTGAAACTCCAGTACTTTGGCCACCTCATGCGAAGAGGTGACTCATTGGAAAAGACTCTGATGCTGGGAGGGATTGGGGGCAGGAGGAGAAGGGGACGACAGAGGATGAGATGGCTGGATGGCATCACTGACTCGATGGACGTGAGTCTGAGTGAACTCCGGGAGTTGGTGATGGACAGGGAGGCCTGGCGTGCTGCGATTCATGGGGTCACAGAGAGTCGGACATGACTGAGTGACTGAACTGAACTGAACTGATTGTGCTTTAGTGCGTTTCACGTTTTATCTTGGCATGATCATTTGGCTGGTCTCCTGCAGATCTTCTTTTAATTCATAACATGGATTTAAGACTTGTCCACTGGCTTCCATTTCATTTAGTTTGTTTTCCAATTTCTCTTCTTTTTCCCCTGATGTTCTTTCTCAAGTTTAATAGGAAAACTTTTGTATGTATGTATATATATATATATATATATATATATAAATGAATATTATGTATAAGTTAGAAATAGAAAACATGAATTTTTGCTTAGCTAAAAAAATTTATAACATTTTGATTCCACTTGTTTGACTTAGTTTGAAAGTTAGGTTTCTAATTTATATTCACTCAAAACTGATAGAGTTCCATGTATTTTGGCATCTAGTTTTACTACTAAAAGTCTAGAAAGTTTATTATCTTAATGATCTTTAAAAAAAACTTTTTTGAATGAGGCTTGAAACTTCTAATCCAATTCTGAGAATATAAAGAAATGCTATGTTGTTAAAAAAAAAAAACAAACAAACTAGCAAGTGATATAGTATTATTATAGTCCAGAGATACCTGTAGTAACAAGCAAGTTTGCTCTTGGAGTACAAAATGAAGCAGGGCAAAGGCTAGCAGAGTTTTTCCAAGGGAATGCACTGGTCATAACAAACACCCTCTTCCAACAACACAAGAGATGATTCTACACATGGACATTACCAGGTGGTAAATACAGAAATCAGATTGGTTACATTCTTTGCAGCCAAAGATGGAGAAGCTCTATACAGTCAGCAAAAACAAGACCGGGAGCTGACTGTGGCTCAGATCATGATAAAGATATTGCAAAATTCAGATTTAAATTGAATAAAGTAGGGAAAACCACTAGACTATTCAGATATGACCTAAATCAAATCCCTTACAATTATACAGTAGAAGTGACAAATAGATTCAAAGGATTAGATCTGACAGACAGAGTGCCTGAAGAACTATGGACAAAGGTTCATAACATTGTACAGGAGGTGGTGACCAAAACCATCCCCAAGAAAAAGAAATGCAAAAAGACAAAATGGTTGTCTGAGGAGGCCTTACAAATGGCTGAGAAAAGAAGAGAATCAAAAGGCAAAGAAGAAAAGGAAAGATATTGTAATGTAATTAGCCTTCAATTAAAATAAACAATTAAAAAAAAGATATACCCATTGGAATGCAGAGTTCAAAGAATAACAAGGAGAGATAAGAAAGACTTCCTAAGTGAATAATGCAAAGAAACAAAGAAAAATAATAGAATGGGAAAGACTAGAGATCTCTTCAATAAAATTAGTGATACCAAGGGAACATTTCATGCAAAGATGGGCTTAATAAAGGACAGAAATAGTATGGACCTAACAGAATCAGAAGATATTAATAAGAGATGGCAAGAATACACAGAAGAATTATGCAAAAAAAAAAAAATCTTAATGACTCAGATAACCTATATGGTGTGACCACTCACTTAGAGCCGGACATCCTGGAATGTAAAGTCAAGTGGGCCTTAGGAAGCACCATTATGAACCAAGCTAGTGGAGGTGATGGAATTCCAGTTGAGCTATTTCAAATCCTAAAAGATGATGCTGTGAAAGTGCTGCACTCAATGCACCAGCAAATTTGGAAAACTCAGCAGTGGCCACAGGACTGGAAAAGGTCAGTTTTCATTCCAATCCCAAAGAAAGGCAATGCCAAAGAATGCTCAAACTACTGAACAATAGCACTCATTTCACACACTAGCAAAGTAATGCTCAAAATTCTCCAAGCCAGGCTTCAACAGAACGTGAACCAAGAATTTCCAGATGTTCAAGCTGGATTTAGAAAAGGCAGAGGAACGAGAGACCAAATTGCCAACATCCATTGGTACATAGAAAAAGCAAGAGAATTCCAGAAGAACATCTGCTTCTGCTCTATTGGCTATGCTAAAGGCTTTGACTGTGTGGATCACAACAAACTGTGGAAAATTCTTCAAGAGATGGGAATACCATACCACCTCACCTGCCTCCTGAGAAATCTGTATGCAGGTCAAGAAGCAACAGTTAGAACCAGACATGGAACAACGGATTGGTTCAAAATTTGGAAAGGAGTATGTGAAGGCTGTGTATTGTTATCCTGCTTATTTAACTTATATGCAGAGCACATCATGTGAAATACCAGGCTGGATGAAGCACAAGCTGGAATCAAGATTTCCAGAAGAAACATCAATAATCTCAGGTATGCAGCTGATACCACTATTATGGCAGAAAGTGAAGAGGAACTTAAGAACCTCTTGATGAAAGTGAAAGAAGAGAGTGAAAAATCTGGCTTAAAACTCAACATTCAAAAAACGAAGATCATGGCATCTGGTCCCATCATTTCATCGCAAATAGATGAGGAAACAATGGAAACAGTGAAAGACTTTATTTTATTGGGCTCCAAAATCACTTCAGATGGTATCTGCAGCCATGAAAATAAAAGATTGCTCCTTGCTCTTGCTCCTTGGAAGAAAAGCTATGACAAACCTAGACAGCATATTAAAAAGCAGAGACAACACTTTGCAAACAAAAATCCATCTAGTCAAAGCTATGGTTTTTCCAGTAGTTATGTATGGATGTGAGAGTTGGACCAAAGAATTGATGCTTTTGAACTGTGGTGTTGGAGAAGAGTCTTGAGAGTCCCTTGGACCTGCAAGGAGATCCAACCAGTCCATCCTAAAGGAAATCAGTCCTGAATATTCATTGGAAGGACTAATGCTGAAGTTGAAGCTCCAGTACTTTGGCCACCTGATTCGAGGAGATGACTCATTAGAAAAGACTCTGATGCTGGGAAAGACTGAGGGCAGGAGGAGAAGGAGACAACAAAGGACAAGATGGTTGGATGGCATCACTGACTCGATGGACGTGAGTTTGAACAAGCTCTGGGAGATGGTGATGGACAGGGAAGCCTGGCGTGCTGTAGTCCATGGGGTCGCAAAATCAGACATGACTGAGCAACTGAACAACAGCAAGAGTATTATTAACTAAATTTTGTTCAAAGTTCACAGAATTTTATGCGTGTCCGTTATTTCTTTTCATATCTTATTTGAGACTCCACATTGTATTTAACTGCATTGAGTAACTTCAGCTGCATGCAACAAATTCTGGGAAATTTCTTTTCATTTTTATTCTATTACAAATATTTACTATTTCCTTGTTATGGCTTCTTGGATACACCCATCATTTAAAGTGGACATTTAATTTCCAAATACATGGGATTTTTATAGTTATCTCTGATAGTAATTTTTCTTTTTTTTAAATTTTATTTTATTTTTAAACTTTACAATATTTTATTAGTTTTGCCAAACATCAAAATGAATCCACCACAGGTATACCCGTGCTCCCCATCCTGAACCCTCCTCCCTCCCCACACCCTCCCTCTGGGTCGTCCCAGTGCACCAGCCCCAAGCATCCAGTATCGTGCATTTGACATTAATTTTTAATTTTGATTTTAATTTCTCAATTAAACGCTTTCTTCTCTGCAATTACCCTCCAGTTTTCCAGTCTTCTATCTTTATTGAAGCTTTCAAGGGCTGAGTTAAAGATCTCTCTTGGGAAATGTCACATTGCGTTTGAAACTATGTGGGTTTTTTTCAAATATCTTTTGATATTTATCTCTAACATTATTCCACAGCGATAAGAGAACAGACACTGTGTGATTTCAATACCTTTAGACTGTTAAGTTTTTGCACCTGGATATTTTCAGGGTCTCCTAGTTTATAGTCTATGGGAACTTGAATAGAATTTATGTCCTGCTGTAGTGTGAAAAGTCTATAAATGTTAATTATGTTGAATTGGTTCATGGTGTTTTCAAGTCTGCTATGTCCTTCTACTTTTCTGTCTACTCATTCTATTAACCTGACAGTTTGATATTGAAATTCCAACTGAAAATCTTAATATATCTACTTAAGAAATAATTGTAATATACAGTGGAACTGTATGTAACTTCATTCTGTATTTTCCAAGTCTCCTCTAAATGTGTTATCATATTTTCATAAATTAAAAAATTAAAAAAGAAGCCCAAAAGAGTGCATAGACAAGCCAAAAAAATTTTTAAAATGTCCGTTTTTCATAGGACTTTTAGCTCAAAGGTGATGGAGTAATTGCGCTTGATAGTGACTTAGAATCTGCTTTAATCTAGACAGTAGGATGGTAGTTGGGGTGTGTCTTGTCTTTAATATGTGATTTTTCTCAAAAGTTTGAATTTTATGTAGGTTGAGTCAGGACACTATTGCCTGAAATGGACAGGGATGCGTGATGAAACTTATAGAAGGAATTTAGTTGTAGAGCTTTGTTACTGAATCTTTTAAAGTCAGTTTTATTTGAATGGTCTGTTTTATTTGGCTGGCCTCTTTTGCTCAGAGCAATTTTTCAGTAAAAGTAACAAGACATGAAAAATACAGGAACACCTCAAGGGGCATCAAGGTGAAAACTTTTATAAGCAAGATATTTGTTCAGCTCATTCTAGATAATTTAGCAACTTTGTCTACCACCCTCTGAGATCATGTAACTGAATTTGAATGTTATTGAGACTACCAGGAATACACTGTCAGAATATGTATTTTGCTAATGATTTCATACAGAATGACTAACCAGTTAATTAAATTGTAGAAAGAAAACATCCCACTTGTTTTTCTTTGAGTGTTTTAGAATTGATGACCCATTCTGAAATTACACATTCCTAAACAACTGTATTCAAAATTATTTTTTCTCCTCTTTGAAAATATCTCAGGCAACTATGGTAGGCTACCGCCCACGGGGTTGCTAAGAGTCAGACACGATTGAGCAACTTCACTTTCACTTTTCACTTTCATGCATTGGAGAAGGAAATGGCAACCCATTCCAGTGTTCTTGCCTGGAGAATCCCAGGGACAGAGGAGCCTGGTGGCCTGCCGTCTATGGGGTCACGCAGAGTGGGACACGACAGAAGCGACTTAGCAGCAGCAGCCTCAGCAGCAGGCAACTATGCTTAACGTGTTATAGTCAGATTAATTATGGATTTTTTCCACAAGCTTTCATGAGTTGCTATTTTACTCACTAGACTTTATGCCTTTGGAACTCACTATACCTGTTACCGTACAAGTGTTTGTGTCCAATCAAGTGTTCGTGTGCAAAGCAGAATGACTGTTAATACAAGAGGGTGTGGGTAAGGGGGAGGTGAGGCAGAAGTGTTGGATTGTCTGTAGATGCTTTTTACGAAGCATCTCTATGAGTCAGCCTCCCACCATCGCAATTCTGTCTGCAGCTCCAGTGGCCTTAACCCCAAGATCTTTGCTCCACTGGACTCATCTCTGTTCTCCCAACCTCAGCTTTTCAGTGAGACGGTCTCTGGCCATGCCCTCTAAAGTGGCATCCCCAGTAATTCTCACTCTTATTACCCGACTTATTGCTTATTTATCAAAATATGCTTATTTTTATTATCCATGGGTTTAGCTTCTCTCTTGCCTGCTCTGTGCTATATTGCATCCCTAACATCCAGCAAAGTGCATGGCACGCAAAAGTGGCTTATTCAGTATTTTGCTAAGCAAATGAATGACAGATCCCTTCAACAGTCCTGGGACGGAGATAAAGGTACCCTCAGTTCACAGAAGAGGAAACAGTGCCAGAGAGATTATGCGACTTGCCACACAGCTAAAAATGGAAAAGCTAAAATTTAAACCTAAGTGTTTCTGACTCAGAACTTTTTCCTGCTCCATTAAAGCTTCAATTATTTGGCTTTTAAGACCTTTGGGTAAATGACATTCTTTTAATTGTCATAATATTATTGCTCTTTGTGCAGGCAATTGTGCTCCTATGTTAACCTCATATAAGCTGCACAGCACCTGAAAAAAAGTTAACGTTTAAATAAGCTAACAGCACATGCAGTTTAAGCAACAGAGGAACAATTTATTTGGCTTTCTTTCCCCTAAAAATATCTAGTGCTTTTAGTGACAATCTTGATATTCCCATTCAGATGTTTAGATCTTCTCTACACCAAGGCTATTTCATTTTTTCTCCAGGTATTTCCCTGAAACCATGGTGAATTTCCAATTGTTGTTGTTCAGTCACTCAGTCAAGTCCAACTCTTTGTGACCCCATGGACTGCAGCACACCGGGTTTCCCTTCCTTCACCATCTCCTGGAGCTTGCTCAAACTCACATCCATTAAAACAGAAAAAATACCTATGGCATAAATTGTCTGCCCTACTTCATTATTAAATTGGGTAAAACTGAATTGAGGGGAAATGTAGCGTCTATGTGCAAACTGTTTGTCTAGTAAATAAATAAGTGTGTTTCTGAAGAAACTGAATCTTCAAATCATATGGGTTTTTAAAAACTGGTTTAAAATTCTAGTTGTTACATCTTATATGTTATCCACTAAAAAAACATCTATTTAATAACATATTTCATGAAGCAAGTAGGTATAATCAGGTATCAAATTTCATTAGCTGTCTTCTAGTAGCATTTTTTTCGGAGAAGGCAATGGCACCCCACTCCAGTGCTCTTGCCTGGAAAATCCCATGGATGGAGGAGCCTGGAAGGCTGCAGTTCATGGGGTTGCTGAGGGTCAGACATGACTGAGCGACTTCACTTTCAGTTTTCACTTTCATGCATTGGAGAAGGAAATGGCAACCCACTCCAGTGTTGTTGCCTGGAGAATCCCAGGGACTGGGCATCCTGGTGGGCTGCCGTCTATGGGGTCGCAGAGAGTCGGACACGACTGAAGTGACTCAGCAGCAGTAGCATTTTTACAGATATAGGAATTATTCGGTATGTATAATGTATAATAAAGTGAGTATTTCCCCTGCAAAGCTCAGAGGAATATGTATATATATATTGGACATGGAAATGGCAACCCACTCCAGTATTCTTGCCTGGGAAATCCCATGGACAGGCGAGCCTGGTGGGCGCAGTCCATGGGGTCGCAAGAGTCAGAACATGACTTAGCAACTAAACCACCACTATGTATATATATGTATGTATGTGTGTGTGTGTGTATATATATATATGGCCTTCCCTGGTGGCTCAGATAGTAAAGAATCCGCCTACAATATGGGAGACCTAGGTTTGATTCCTGGTTGGGAAGATCCCCTGCAGGAGGGCTTGGCAACCCACTCCAGTATTCTTGCCTGGAAAATCCCCATGGACAGAGGAGCCTGGCATACAGTCCATGCGGTTGGAAAGAGCTGGATACGACTGAGTGGCTACGCACAGCACATACATGTGTGTGTGTGTGTGTGTGTGTGTGTGTGTATAATGTAATCATCACTGCTGCTCACCAAATATTGTTCTTTTTTCTAGGCATATAGTAAGATTTCCCTCTCTGCCTTCTGATATTTGGGTTAGGCTTTGGCAGGGATGTGTGAACAGAATGTCACGTGTTACTGCCAGACCCAGAATAAAGAACTGTTTGCACATCCCTGTTTTCTTCCCTCAGTGATTATGAAGCTCAGAGATGGGGCCTCCCCCAGCTTAAGCAGAGGATAACATAGAGCAGAGCTCCCTAGACAACCTGTAACGGGCATGTGGCAAGGGCAAGAGATGGATCTTGGCCTTTTGAGCCCCTGAGAACTTCCTGTGGTTCGTTAAGCATCATCAAGCCTGTCTTGCCTAGTGTGTATGTTTTTGTTTTTAAACCAACAGAGAAGCCTGCTGTTCACTGTATTTCATCCACACGACAAAAGTGGCTGAAAAACCACATGGCTGAGGGACAGTCTAGGTGGTGATATGGGTCCAAGCACTTAGTTAAAAGGTAACCTTATCTAGTTTCAATTTTGCCACCACCTACCTACCACTGGGATCTGGCAACTCAAATCATGTGATGATCTAACTTAAATTAGATTCTGGTGGTTTGGATCCCATTGACCCTGAAATTTCTTTCACAACCATTAGCTTTTTTTTTAAGTGTATTTTTTACTGTTTATTGTAATAGGAGGAGGCAGATGTCAGAAATAATAGTTTAAAGTTTAATTCTTGTAGAATAAATATTTACCGTGGCTTTAATTATTCTTAATGACATATCTTTTCATGAAATAGTTTATGTGGTTATAGACTTCAAAATTTTAAATGTTGATATTCTACTTATTAAATATATTTATCCTATGAATTAAAAAGTTTTATCAATTTCCCACATATTTTACAGTTCTTAACTTTTAAGGAGCAATTTGGCTTCTCTGGTGGCTCAGATGGTAAAGAATCTGCAATGCAGGGGACCTGGGTTCGACCCCTGGGTTGGGAAAATCCCCTGGAGAAGGGAATTTCCACTCCAATATTCTTATCTGGAGAATTCCATGACCATAGGAGGCTGGTGGGCTACAGTCCATGGGCTGCAAACAGACACGACTGAATGACTAACACTTTCACTTTATCCAGATAGTAAGATTTATTGGATATTATCAATCCTGAAAACATTCATCTAGCCATTTACAACATCTTGGTATGTTATAGTACCCCATTTCCCAAACAGATCTTAACCAGTTGTTTCTATGTGCCAATTATTTTTTTAATTGTACTGTCAAATCATTATGCATAAGTAATATAAAATAGCTCCAAGTAAGTGGATAAGGGCTTTTGCATGGTAGGAATCATGCAGAAGTTTAATAACTGATGAAGGGCAATTAGGGAGAAGTCAAAGGAGAGACAGAGCCTACATGCTTTAGATAGAGTACTGAAGCCAGTTAACAATGAATTCTTCCTTGATTAAGGAAAAGACATTCTCTTCTCTGTTAGCACCTGAAATTCCTAATTCATAAAGATAGACTGAGAATCTAGTTATAATAAGGAATTTTTTTTCCAAAGAAACAGCAGAAGTAAAGTCATCATCTTACATTATCCAGGCTTATAGAAGACTTGACAGGTAGCACCTTCCCATATTACCTCCTCTCAGAAAGGAACTCCTAGACCTCATAATTTGTGGAACAAGAAGTCTTCCGTATGACAAAAAATCCTATGGTGTTGCCAATAGGAATCAAGGTCAATATTTTTAATTTGGGTCCTTTGAAAAATAAACATTTATTTGATTACATCTTCCTTCCATTTAAGACTGAGAAGTTTTTGTGTATTTTTTCATTGTTAAAGTTTAAATTCCTCTTGATATGATGATATCTTAATGAATGAGTGAAAATAAATTTATTTCTTTTCAAAAACTCACCATTGAGAGTATTTGTAGAATTAGAATATGTTTATGTAATAGAACATATACATTATGTATATAATTCTTTTTTTTCCTCTCCTTCAGCAAAGTCAGAAAGTTAGATCTTTTGGGAAAGTATTCAGTTTTCTTTTCTAGACCTCTATGAGGATATGAGATTTTTAAATTACTTTAGCATGTACAAGTTAGTTTTTTTTTTTATGTTTATGTATAACTCAGAAGGATATTCAAATGATGAATCAGATCGGCATGTTACTAATCAGCTGCTTAATTACTTATAACTTAAAGGCAAATAGCATCAATGTATAGATTAGAAACATCATCAATATCATACTCCCAAGAAATAAGTTACCTGGTTAAAAATGAAAAATGCCTTCGTAATAGGAAAGAATTATCTGAAAGGCAGTGTATGATATGGCAGTCAGATTTTGAGTCAAATATGAAGAGTCATTTGCAGCTGTTATGGTCTGCATTGCTGTCTATATAGATAATAGTTTATGTAGAACCAAGACATCAGGATTACTGCCTAACAAATTAATTAACTCACTGCACAATTATCAGACCTTTTTCTTCTCTGTGAGTTAAGGTGGCAAATATGTAAGGGACCACGTGTCCATTTTGTGTGTTTTCTCTCAGTAATACTAAAATTACTGTCATACATGGATCTGTGCCACAAATGGTGAGGTATATCAGTAAGTTTTATGCCAAGAAAATAGCTTGGGCTAACTTGATGAGAAAATGAACCTGGTTGCAGTTTGCCCATATAATCATGCTGAAGTCCAGGGGATCAAGAACAGAAAGTGGATATGGACAAATAAATGAAGGCTGGCTAGAGAGCAGGAAGCATGTCTAATCACGACTCATGAACACCCTGGTTGGTGGCCACTGGCATTGCCACTTGTAGATACCAAGGCTGGTTTTTCACTGTCTCTGCCAGACTATTCAACATGGGACATTCAGGTTGCTGCCTTTGGACTGTGCATTGATCTCTGTTAGACAGTTGAGGCGGAGGCTTCTGCCATTAATAGTTTCTCAGCTGCTTGCATCTTTTGAAATCTTGGTGGGTCAAGCTTGGATTCTGAGCCTACGACCTAGTTACCAGAAGGGCAGGAAGAGGGTGTCTTCAGTCACTCTGGCTTCTGAACCAGGAAGCCACACTTACATGACCTGAGAACGCCCCACAATAGGCAGTCCCTGGGAGCTGGTTACATAAAACAACCAATGTCCACCAAGAAAGCCTACCTGTGTCAATTTTCAATGCAATAGGAAGGACATACAACCAACTGAAAGGTGCATTATAAAAACTTCTACTTAAAAATATGTTTTTATTATTCATCTGAAGACAGTAGTCTTTTCCCTTAAATGTCATGTCATAAATTAATGAACTCCAGCTTAACATGATCTCTTAATTTTCATAAACTCGTCCTCTTCTAATTATGATTACATAAAAATTCAGTAGTTAGATTCCGCTTATTTTAAATACTGTCTTGAGGAAGTATGATGCATTTTGGAGTGATCTAAATTTCATGTTAAAGTTATAACTCACTCTGTGTTTCAGATTGCATTCATTCTCTCACTCAGTAAATATTTCTGGAGCACCTGGTCACTGGGAATAGACCAGGGCACACAGCAATCAGCCCTGATTCTCGTGGAACTGATTCTTTCCTTTGCTTATAATTATGTCCAGTTTTGGTCTTCCCTGTAGCTCAAACAGTAAAAAATCTGCCTGCAACACAGGAGACCTGGGTTCGATTCCTGGGTTGGGAAGATCCTCTGGAGAAGGGAATGGCTACCCACTCCACTATTCTGGCCTGGAGAATGCCATGGACAGAGGAGCCTGGTGGGATTGCAAAGAGTCAGACAAGACTGAGTGGCCAACACTACTACTACTACTGCTATGTCCAGCTTTAATCCTGTGTTCCTTAGACCCTTCAGCCTCAGGCGTGGGAGTAAAACACTGCAGAGTCATTTCCATCCATTGCTGGGGAGTTTACTTCTTATCTGGGCAGCTATGAAACTGGTACAGCTTCTGATGTTAAAACTGAGTGAAACAAGTCTTAAATTACCATAATCCTACGTGTTTTTCCCAGATTTGCCTTTCCAACTGTGTTTATTACCGTTTTTAAGGATCTTATTCTTTGCATTAGTGGGTATGAGGCTCTGAAAAGAAGCAGTGCACTTGAGGCCATATTATCTTCCTGTACAAGAGCAGGTGTGATGTAATTGCATGAATTTGAGGCATTTAAGCTTACTTCTTCTTCTCTGACCCCTGTTCCCATTAGTCCTCACCTGTGTGTCAGGAGTGATACTATTTCAGTCTCCATTATGGAAATTCTATAGATTGAAGTGATTTTATTCACAAGCCATTCCCCTCACCCCCCACCCTTTTTTTTTTTTACTCTGTAAGATCTGAGAATAGGGCAAGGAACAGAAGGAACAGTTCAGTTCACACTGGCAAGAAGATGGCCTGAAAAATCAGGTACCTTTTTGTCTTTAAAATATTCCTCTTATGTTCATCTTCATTCTATGTCCAATCGTCCTCTTATTAAAGAAATGCATTTAAAACTCATTTTCTTCATCTTTAATGTTTTGCATTTTTAATACGCTGTGCCTGTGAGGTTTTGCTTCTTTTATTTTCTTCTTTTTTCTTTATAATCTCTTTGCACTGTAGTGTGGCATATTGATCAAAGAACTCATGTCATTTTTTTCAATTCTGGAGAATTTTCACTCATTGTCTCTTCAAAACTTGGCTCATTTCCATTTTGGCCATTTTCCCTTTGGGACTTTTAGATACATGTTGGAATTCTCATTTTACAAATCACCATAAATTCTATAATCCTGTGACCAGACCAGACCAGAAATTTTTAGCTCTGAAAATTCATGACAGACTGAAAGAGCAGAGTTACTGCTGCTGCTGCTAAGTCACTTCAGTCGTGTCCGACTCTGTGCGACCCCACAGACGGCAACCCACCAAGCTCCCCTGTCCCTGGGATAAGTTGCTAATATTTATCACTTGCCTTTCCTGAATAAGAATGGACTGCCTGTCCTGAAAGATATAAAATAAAGCTTCTATTTCCTCTGATTTCCTTTTTCAGCAGATATTAAGAGAACGGATGTGATGACTCTATTGTCAATGGTAACAAAGTGTAGGCAACCCAAGAACACTGTCTTAATTGGACAACTTCCTCCACTAGTATATAACGTCCCACTCTCTGACCTTGATCTGTGTGCCAATGAAGTTCCCACCACTTACAATGACTAACTGGGTTACATATCTTGTTGTAGGGCTTTGAGTGATATGCATACATCTTGGCTAAGGATAGAAGTCAAGTCTAAATTACTCCGAGACAGAAAAAAAAAATTCTTGAAAACACTAGGTTTTGTGGAATAGAATGCCTTACCCACCTGATCGACTTGGGTCAGAGATGTTGATAAACCTTTTCTGTTTTTTCAATTTATTTTTTAAACTTGGTATTTTTGTATTGGAGTATATCCAATTAACAAACCATGTTGTGATAGTTACAGGTGAATAGCGAAGGAAGGGATAGTTAGGGAGTTGGGATGGACATGTACACGCTGCTATATTTACAATGGATAACCAACAAGGACCTACTGTACAGCACAGGGAACTCTGCTCAATGTTATGTGGCAGCCTAGGTGGGAGGGGAGTTTGGGGGAGAATGGAAACCTCTTCTGTTTCAAAATGTGATTGATGATGGATGGAAGAAAAGGAATATTAAGTGGCTTTCCTCAGATTCTCTGCTACTTGGGTCGGATTCGGTGTCATCTGTTCTCGACGTTTTAGGCAGAGCATTCTATTTTAGCCCATAAAATAGAATGGGCTTCAGCTTTCTAAAGTGAAAAACAAAAGAAGAATTTTACATTAGTGATAATTTTTGGCCCCTAATTAATTGAATGGCTACAGTATTGTGTCTCCAATATTCAGAGAAGTTCAGCTCGTAACTGGGCTTATAATGTTACTACTTACATTGCACATTTTTATTGAAGGTTTTCTATGATATCAGCACTGAAATTTTAGTGAGAGATAATAAAAAAAAAGATATGTCTTCTAATAGGAAACATCAACTTATTTACCGAAAGCTTCTTGAGATCTCCTGCTCTGCCAAGTGTTTGAGGGAAAATTCTAGTGTGTATCATAAGGTAGATGCCATGTCCTTGGCATTCAGTTCTCACCAATTTTTTCAAACTGGAGGATATTTATTTTACAATGTTGCAGTTGTCTCTGCTAGTTTTTCTTTTTAAGCATCATAGACACCTGGGTAGAATACTTACAATGGATAATGTGGTTATATTTTGCATTACCCTTTACTACTAAAGCTACAGATGATTAATTAAGCTTCTGTGAATTTTCAAGTCTAATATCAAATATATGGAATTTTTTTTTTTGGTCCAAAATATTTTATGTGCATTTTGATCTTTCTGTTCACATTGAAGACTAGGAAAGATTATTCTAAGACCTCTTTGCAGCTCTCTTCAATTCATATGGTGAGTTGAAAGAGTCTTCACAAGAGTTTTTCTCATGAAAAACTCTTCTCAAAAGGCAAACAGGTAAGACTTGAACTCCTCAGCTAACCTTCATCTATAAAGAGAAATCTTCATAAAATATCCAGAACAATTCCTACACTCTGGGAAATTAATTGGAGGGAAAACCATAGAGAATAACAGCAATCATCTACCTTTACAATATACAATTTGTATACAGTATTTGAACGACCGGAAGATGGGAGATCAATATGTGTAGCATGCATTTACCCATAAATATTGAGAAAAGAAGGTGACATATGCCATTTGAAAAACATTATTCTGGTTAATCTATCAGTTTATGTTGCCTGAGCTTTTGTCTATTAAAATTTAAGCAAGAGATTCTCATTTAAGGAACAAATAACTTCTACATTTAAAAAATGGCTTTTAAAACTTTTTTTTTTTTTTTTTTTTTAATGGTACGGGGAGGGAGATGGGAGGGGGGTTCAGGATGGGGAACACGTGTATACCTGTGGTGGATTCATATTGATGTATGGCAAAACCAATACAATATTGTAAAGTAATTAACCTCCAATTAAAGTAAAACTAATTTTATTTAGTTGTGCTGGGTCGTCGTTGCTCTGTGGGCTCTTCTCTAGTTGCAGCGAGCAGGGGCCCTTCTCCAGTTGGGTGTGCAGCTTCTCATTGCTGTGCAGCACAAGCTCTCGGGCACATGGGCTTAGGTGCCCCATGGCATGTGGGATCTTCCCTGACCAGGGACTGAAGCCACATCTGCTACTCTGGCAGGCAGACTGTTTACCACTGAGCCGCCAGGGAAGCCCTGACTTCTACATTTTTAAAAAGAATATTTATCAATATAACTAGTGGTGTACTAAAGCCAGTTTGTACCAGCTTATTAGAGCCAACTATCATATGTTTTCATAATTCTGTGTTCAGTGCTGTTCCATTCGGTAGCTTCAAATCAAAGGTGGTGGAAATATTTATACCATAGAAATTGAAAGTTACTAAAGCTCAGTCCCCTACCACTAACTGCAAGGAGCTGGTTTACCACTATATATCATTAAATACAAACATAAAGTGAAAAATGTTAAATTTGCTTGAAGTCAAAATATAACATTTCAATAGGGAAATATTTGTTTTCTTTTTTTTTTTTCCAGTGAAGATTATAAAATACGAATGTGTTTATCAAAATCTACTATGCTTTATTAAAATACTATCAGACCACACTGAAGTTCATTGGAAATAATAAATTGAATAGAATAAATATGAAAAAGGAATGTGAAATAAATAAAATAAATAAGAAAAAAGAATAAATTGGTATGTGTTGTCTATTAAAATACTACGAAACTACAATGACGAAAATAGTGTGGTATTGGTACAAGGATAAAAAAATTGAGTACAGCAAAATATTATACATACACAAGAAAATGACTCTGTCATCTAACCACAATAACATATAAGGAGAGAAAGGTGTTAATATTTACTGTGGGAATAACTAATTGGTGTTTCATAAATTAAAAATAAAATCATTTGTGCCCCTTACCTCAACATTTCAAAATAGAAGAAAGTTAAATCTATATAGAAAAAGTAAAAAGAAATGAAATGTTTATAACTTTTTACCAAGCAGAAAACCTTCTAAGTTCTCTCCCTTCAAACTTCTGTTTTCAGAAAGCTGAAAAGTTTGTTGTTCTCACTCCAATAACTCAAGGTTTTTTAAAAACGAAATCCCATGATTGCTGAAGATACAAACATTAAAAAAACCCTAAATTCCAGAAAATGATGACCCTTCCCAGAAAAGACAAACAGCTGCTTATATCCCTGGTGGGATTATGGGAGAGAGAAAGCAGCCAAAATTTATCAGCAACATGTGGGCTAGCATGACATTAAAATTCCCAAGCACCTGTCCATAGACCCACAAAGGCAACAGCCATCATTGAGTGCCAGGAACCCATTCGAAGTTCTTTACAAGGAATATCATTTATTTATCACAATAACTCTATGAATGTATTACTGCTACCTATATACGATTATTTTTGCTTTACAAATAAAGTAACTGAGGTGGAGAGGTCATCAGATCAAAGTTATGACATGAATAGGGGAGCCAGGATTTACGCTCAGGCAGTGGGACTGCATAGCTTTCAGTCTTACTATGCTTTTGTGTTTCCCAGTAAATACTGAGTCAAAGTTTGTTCATCAATATGGCCTGATAAAGTTATTTACTGATTGAATGAACCCAAATTATCAAGCACTTTTCCCACGTTTTCTACAAGGATGCAAACTCAAGACACAAAATGAGAAATTTAAGAGCACTGAAAAATCAGGGAAACTAGGTTGATGGAAATAGATGGTTTTTATGGGTGCAGGTACTATAGTTTTCTGCTCCCAAATTCTGATGTTTAAAATGTTGCCTATTTAACAACTCTTCTCTGCTTAAGTAGTATACAAGAATTAATTTGCATGTTAATTTAAAGTCTATCAGTATTATGTATAATTCTCTCTTTCCTCATTGTGGAAACCTATGCCTGGTATAGGGGATTCCCTGGTGGCTCTGACGGTAGACTCTGCCTGCAATGCAGGAGACCTGGGTTTGATTCCTGGGTCAGGGAAGACTCCCTGGAGAAGAAAATGGCAAGCCGCTCCAGTATTCTTGCCTGGAAAATCCCATGGACGGAGGAGCCTGGCGGGCTACAGTCTATGGGGTTGCAAAAAGTCAGACATGACTGAGTGACTCCACTTTCATGCCTGGTATCCATAGGGGATGGGGCAGGTAAATTAAAGTTTCTACCATTTGGACCAACTCCTAGTGAAATAACTAGATATTTTTCAGAAAAAATCTAGAGACTTGAGATTTTTCTGAAGCTTCCTTTATCATTTAAAGCACAGGGTTTACAGTATATCACCCACCAAACAACCTACAAGTCTCATGTTTGAATAAAAATAATAATATGAATATTTTGCTTATTCAGTTATTACAATCAACCTCCCAGACACCAAGAGCAATAAAGTCCTTTTCAATTTAGCAATGAGTTTGTAAAGGATTATGAAAATATTAGAACTTTCCCATATTTGATGTTTTCCCAAAATTTTATTTCCGGAAGTACTTTTTCTTAGGGGTCCCCAAGCAGAAGGAAGAAAGAATTAAATAGATTTTTGAAATTGTTGTCATGATTTATCTCGTTTGTTTGAACCAAGTAGTGAAATAATACATTAAGCTTTTCTGAGTTTGTTGTGAGTTTTCAGAACCACTTCTTGGTTTGTGGGGGAAAAAAAAGACTTGAACAAAGAAGCAACAAAGTCAATTAATATATTTTACTAAAAGTTTTATTTCTGAAGCCCATCAATGAGCAAATTCCAAACAGTAGCAATACAGACAATTTCACAACATTTTGACATCTACTTAGCAGTCCATTTTTGCAAATGTTTCCTATAAACAAATACACTGGATTAAAACAACTGTGCCCTTAACCCCAAGTTCAATGCCTGAGTATTTATTTTGAGCACATAATAAAGCAGAGGCAATTACTTTTCCTGAACATTTTATTTCCATTCAGAGCTTAGCAATTACTTTAGCTTCACATTATTCTGTCATAAATGATAACCAAATGGCCTGAGTGGCTAAAATCATAAAACTATTATAAGCCAAGTCAATGTTATATATATATAAAGTTAATATAAAATGACAACTATACTGGTACACACTTGTTTTGGATCCTACTAGAAATATGCCAAAATAACAAGTTTTAGTAAAGACTGAGGTCCTTGGGTAGAGGGGGGGAAGAAGAGTCATATCATCAAAAATTATTAGGAAAACTGCAGGTTAAAAAAAAATCAGCCTACAATTTAAACAAAATAAAGGAGGAAAGAAGAGTACAACATTGGGGCGATGCCAATCCAGGAAACACTCCCCATCCATCACAGACTTGCTCACCACCTCAAGAGCACAGCACCAGGCTCTTTAGGCACTGCTACTCTCCCAGTAAGTCTCTTTATGTGGAACAGAAACCTACATTTATGATCACAACAGAATTTTATAACTGCTCTTTCATCTCACAGCAAAAAACAGGAAAAAAGTGTTAGGGCCAGAGTGAACCTCAGAACATCTCAGTACCCCTGAAAATAGGGGCAAAAAGTGAATCATTAAGAAACAGTATCCAAAGAGCACTGTATTATCTGGTGTGATTTATAAAACAAGATTCAGTACTCTTTGATGGGAATAGCCATAGTAGCTGAAATTTAGGAATGTTTTGATGCTGATTTTTTTTTTTTTTTTTACTGATGTGGTACTCCAAGCTGTTAAGTTGGAACAAATTCCAAACTCACACTGACTCGCATCACCTCAGTTTAATAATCCAGTAAATGACAAAAAAGACAAATAATGAGAACAGCATCATATAGCAGAGCAACTTCGTTTGGCTTCCTCTGGATAAAAGCTTCAGTTTTCCCATAGTTTTACCTAGAAATCCAGTTGTAGAATCAAACTGTGAATCCTGTGAGGAAAAAAGGAAAACATAATGGTTGGATTCTAACATTCTACATATGCATATTTGAGTAATTTAATATACAGTTATTAGAATACACTTTTAATGACATATTCTGGAGCCTGTGTATAACTTGGATAATCAACCTGATTACTCCATGCAAAATAATTTTCTCAATAAATAAGCTCTTTCATTATCCAATAAACATTTTTTCAGCTCCAGAGTAATTCAAAATCCCAAAGTATTTAGGTCTTATTCCAATTATGTGGATTAAAAAACATTAACAATAAAAGTAAGAGGTTCATCTACCATCACACAGGTTTCCCCCTCATTTTGTTGGAGGTATCACTCTCCAAGGTTAAATTCCCAGTACAGCAATTTATCCACTGAATATGGTTAGCAGTTAAATCTACCTTTACTTTTCAGACCCTTTTGTTTAGGAAGCTGACTTCGAAGGTCAGCAGAATCTATTAAAAGTTAAGAGCCTATCATGCAGCGGTAGTAAACTGTGGCAAAGACTTCAAATATGGATGGGGAAAAGCTGCCACATTAAAACACAGCTAGAAAAGTCCTGAAGGGGAGAGAACTGCGCATGATTTGGAAAGACCGCACTTTTTTAGAAATCTCAATAACCTGGGATGTAAGGTCCTAACATAACGATAGCCTCTGTACAGTTCAGGTTCTGGGCAGCTTAAGCACTTTACATGAATAGTTCTTCCCTAGGGCTATGCAACAGAATCACCTGGGATGTAAAATATTATCAAAATACATATACCGAGCGACGCCCCCTCCCTAAAACTCTCCATCAGTATATTTCAAGTGAGAACCAGGCATGGATATTTTCAAAGTTCCTCAAGTGATTCTCATGTACAACCTTCACTAGAAAATTTTCAGTGCAATATTCATTTTTAAATAGTACAATTTTAAAAGCATTTGAAGAAACTAGGGACGGTCCAGAGGAGTTTGACGTCCAAAATGAACAGTAAGGAATAAAAAGAGCCTCTAGCAAGGAAAGGCATACCTTACTGAGCTTGCTTAGAGAGAAAAGGCTTGGGGATGTTACTATATTCAGTCCTATTGACTCGTTCACAGTGATCCTTAGGAGATCAAGCAGAAGACAGGTTTACATTAAGTGAAAGACGTTTGGTTGACTGGATATAAAGCATTTACTTGGCAGTCTATATCCGCTGAGATCTTAAAGACGGCTTGAAATAGTCATTGTCCCGAGTCTCTAACAGTGTTCTAAATACAAGATAAAATATACACTCACTCCTACCTCCTCCTCCTACTCATGTGGGTTAGGCGAGATGAAAAATGTAAAAATAGTGCAGAAACAACTCTTAGAGTTATTCCAAGCCAAATTTGAGAATATCCAGTCAAGTTTCTTAAAGTTAAAATCATAACCACTTACCATTTCAGCTAATAATTTATTTTGATGTTTAACTTCATGCCCTATTTCAATGGAAAGCTACAAAGAAGAAAGCATAAACATTATTACTTACCTAAATGTTTTTAAGTGTTATAAACTAAAAACAACAATGCCATTCTAAGCATAAATGTTTTCTCAAATAAAACTGTCTTAAAAATATAAAATATACTTTATTCTTTGGTTATTTTTCCCACTGAAATTAATAAAAACTAACTTAGAAATTAAATGTCCACTTTTAAATGATGGGTGTATCTAAGAAGTCATAACAAAGAAAATTAGAAAATATCTGTAGCAGAATAAAAGTGAAGAGAATTTATCAGAATTTGTTGCATGCAGTGAAGCTGATCAATGCAATTAAATTCAACATGGAATCTTGCATAAGGGATGAAAACAAATAATGAACACTAGCATAAAATTTTGTGAAATTTGGATAAAAGCTGTAGTTAATAACACTGTATCATATGTTAATTTCCTTTTTTTTTTAACATAGTATATATGGGGTTTTTAAAGTATCTTTGATATTAAGTTCTCAGTTTGATATTAACTTCACATTTAAATGCTTTGCTCTCTGCAATCACCCTGTTTTTTCCATCTTTTAACTTTGTTGAGGCTTTCAATGGCCAAGTCAAAGATCTCTCTTGGGAAATGTCCCATTGCACTTGAAAATATGTGGGTTATTTTCAAATATCTTTTGATACTGATCTCTAACATAATTCCACAGTGGTAAGAGAACAGACACTGTATGATTTCAATACCTTTAGGCCATCAAGTTTCTGCACTTGGTCTTATCCTCTGGATATGCTTCAGTGTCTCCTAGTTTATAGTCTATGGGAACTTGATAGAATTCATATCATTATGTGTGAAAACTGTATAAATCTTAATTATATTGAACTGGCTCACAGTGTTTTCAAGTCTACTATATCGTTCTACTTTTCTGTCTATTCATTCTATTCATTTTTGAGAGTTTGATAGTGAAAATTCAACTAAAAGTCTTAATCTACATAATTAATTGTAATATATAGTGGAAATATTATTCATTCTGTATTTTCCAAGTCTCCTATAAAGTTACCTTAGTTTCATAATTAAAAAGAAAACCAATTTAGAATCTCTATTCCTTCTCAACTATAGACATTGTCTCTCTGTTCTTCATTTTGATTTAAACTTAATATTCAATTCCATCTTTTAATTTAGGTACATGTTTCTTTCCTGTCCTCTTATCCTTGAATTCTTTTTTCTCTCTTTATATCATTCACACAATAGCATTTGTTTGTATATTTCTTCATTTACATTTTAAAAATGTTATCTAAGTTCCCATATTAAGTTCAGATATAAGTAATATTTTCCTAATGAATGTGATATTACTTTGACTATAAGCCTAAATTAATTATTTCTTTAGATTGTAAAGGTATTGTTTCTTCAAAATTTGATAACAAACTGGAAAAAATTTACAAGTTAGTGTTACCCACATCATGAAGCTATGCAGAGAAGAGGCTGAGTCTGAATGAAGATTCAAATCAAAACCTATCTAATACTTCATATGATAAATTCATCAAAGACTTCACTTCTAAAATAGCTGAATAAATACACTACTACTAAATCTTGGAAACTACTAAAAATCATGGTAAACCACTGCAAATATTGTCCTCAACTTATTTTGTAAGTATCTGGGGTAATATCAACACAAAATCATTCTAGGATTCTATAGATCAGAATATAAGCTTTTCCACAAAATTTAACAATTCAGAAATAATAAAGCAACTATGAAACTAGCCAGCCCAAATCGCCTAACTACTTTTACAACTGTCATTCATGCAGGGAAAGAAATATGCATGAGAAAAAGGCTTTCTTCTAACAAGGAGCCTAAAATATCAATATTGGAATTAAAAAAAATCATTTAATTCTTAATTTCCTCCAAAATGTTGTATTTTCTAAGTTATTAACATTATACAATATTGCTTAGTTCATAGATCAACTCCTTTTGATTTAATTAGACCTTGAAAACAATACTCATTTCAGGAGATAACAGTCTCTAGGCTGAAATACAATTCAATTTTCCAAAGACTAATGAACTATCAATTAAGTTTTGGCAACATAAGCTTCCAATGAATGCTCTATAAGTGTACCACACATGTTTATTTTAAGGCATAATCAAAACTATCTTTTTGTAATTCCTTTATTTAATACATATTAACTCAATACACTATAAGGAAATACGTTAAGTGCTATGCAGAATGTAAAACTACAGTAGAAAACGCTGTATTCTGATAAATTTTTTTTACATACAAATAATTCCAATGCAGATCGTTATGCAATAAGTGCTACAGAAATGGTACAAATGATCTTACGTTCACAAGGAAAAGGTTAGGTTTATGTGGTGATCAGCTGAAGCCTGGAGGAGAGAAGGTGAAAAGAAGAGATGGAGCCTTTCAGATGGGTAAGACTTCAGCCAGGGTCAGGAGGGAGAGGGTGCCCTAGGCAAGGGGACTGCATGACCCAAGATGCAGGAGTGGGAGGGCGACAGCGCGCACAGGGCACGAGGGATGCACAAATCCGTCTGGCAGCAGCACGCACACATTCTGAAGCACAGGAGGTGAGGTCTAAAATGCTGGGGCAATCTCTGCAGAACCTGTCTCATCAAGCTACAGAGTGGGAACTTCATTTCTTACATCATGGGAGGCCACTAAGACTTCTGGGAGTGTAGAATGCAATTTAAAAAATACTCTAAAAACCAAGGAGATGACTGTGATGACTACTGGGTGTAGCTCAGACCAAAACATACGAAAAATGGGAAACAGGTTAAAAGGCTTTCCCAATAGTCCACTGAAGAAAACCCAGGCAAAGTATTAGAAACAGGAAGGTCAAAATAGGAACAGTAGAGAGAAAGAACATAGGACTTGGTGACTGACACGAGGTTCAAAGGCAAAAACACAAAAGACTGAGATTTGTAGCTTTTTGAGACTAGAAGAAGAAAAGTCAGAAGATGGGCTGCTTGGGGGTGGAAGGTAGAATGCTCTGAGATTTTACTACATTGTAATTGTACTGTAGTATTGCAAAATACTACAAGCAGTATTTTAGATTTAACCACCAAAAAAAGCTGAAGTTAAAAAAATATATATATATAACTTCAGCTTTTTTTGGTGGTTAAATATATATATATATTTATATATATAAATATATACACACCATAAGTTTTGACATTTTCTAATCTGTACTCAGATTGTGTTTAAATTTTGAGTCACGTTGCTAAAACTTAACTGATATTTCATTAGTTTTTGGAAAGTAGAATTGTATTCAGCCTGGAGACTGTTATATTCTGAAATTAATACTATTTTCAAGGTCTTAATAAATAAATAGGAATTGATTATTGAACTAACAATATCATATAATGTTAATAATTTGGAAAATACAACATTTGGAGGAAATTAAGAATTACTTGAGTTTTAATACCAATATTGATAATTTAGGCTTCTTATTAAAAGAAAGCTTTTTTTCTCATGGAAATTTCTTTCCCTGGAATAAATGACAGTTGTATTAAAGAAAGTACAGTACTTGCATGCAATCACAAAAACGTAAGAATGATCTGTTTGTTTCGAAGGCAAACCATTCAATATCACAGTAATCCATGTCTATGCCCTGACCAGTAACACTGAAGAAGCTGAAGTAGCTGAAGCAGAATGGTTCTATGAAGACCTACAAGGCCTTTTAGAACTAACACCCAAAAAAGATGTCCTTTTCATTATAGGAGACTGGAATGCAAAAGTATGAAGTCAAAAAACACCTGGAGTAACAGGCAAATTTGGCCTTGGAGTACAGAATGAAGCAGGGCAAAGGCTAATGTAGTTCTGCCAAGAGAACACACTGGTCATAGCAAACACCCTCTTCCAACAACACAAGAGAAGACTCTACACATGGACATCATCAGATGGTCAACACCAAAATCAGATTGATTATATTCTTTGCAGCCGAAGATAGAGATGCTGTATACAGTCAGCAAAAACAAGACCAGGAGCTGACTGTGGCTCGGATCATGAACTCCTTATTGCCAAATTCAGACATTGAAGAAAGTAGGGAAAACCACTAGACCATTCAGGTATGACCTAAATCATATCCCTTATGATTATACAGTGGAAGTGAGAAATAGATTTAAGGGACTAGATCTGATAGACAGAGTGCCTGAAGAACTATAGATGAAGGTTCGTGACATTGTACAGGAGATGGGAATGAAGACCATCCTCAAGAAAAAGAAATGCAAAAAAGCAAAATGGCTGTCTGAGGAGGCCTTACAAATAGCTGTGAAAACAAGGGAAGTGAAAAGCAAAGGAGAAAAGGAAAGATATAGGCCTCTGAATGCAGAGTTCCAAAGAACAGCAAGGAGAGATAAGAAAGCCTTCCTCAGCGATCAGTGCAAAGAAATAGAGGAAAACATTAGACTGGGAAAGAATAGAGATCTCTTCAAGAAAATTAGAGATAGCAAGGGAACTTTTCATGTAAAGATGGGCTCAATAAAGGACAGAAATGGTATGGACCTAACAGAAGCAAAAGATATTAAGAAGAGGGAGCAAGAATACACAGAAGAACTGTTCAGAAAAGATCTTCATGACCCAGATAATCACGATGGTGTGATCACTCACCTAGAGCCAGACATCCTGGGATGTGAAGTCAAGTGGGCCTTAGGAAGCATCACTACGAACAAAGCTAGTGAGGTGATGGAACTCAAGTTAAGCTATTTCAAATCCTAAAAGATGATGCTGTGAAAGTGCTGCACTCAATATGCCAGCAAATTTGGACAACTCAGCAGTGGCCACAGGACTGGAAAAGGTCAGTTTTCATTCCAATCCCAAAAAAAGGTAATGCCAAAGAATGTTCAAACTACTGCATAACTGCATTCTCACTGCATCTCACACGCTAGCAAAGTAATGCTCAAAATTCTCCAAGCCAGGCTTCAGCAATACATGAACCGTGAACTTCCATATGTTCAAGTAGGATTTAGAAAAGGCAGAGGAACCAGGGATCAAATTGCCAACATCTGTTGGATAATCGAAAAAGCAAGAGAGTTCCAGAAAAACATCTATTTCTGCTTTATTGACTATGCCAAAGCCTTTGACTGTGTGGATCACAATAAACTGGAAATTTTTGAAAGAAATGGGAATACCAGTCCACCTAACCTGCCTCCTGTGAAATCTGTATCCAGATCAAGAAGCAACAGTTAGAACTGGACATGGAACAACAGACTGGGTTCAAATAGGAAAAGGAGTATGTCAAGGCTGTATATTGTCACCCTGCTTATTTAACTTTTATGCAGAGTACATCATGAGAAATGCTGGGTTGGAAGAGGCACAAGCTGAAATAAAGATTTCTGGGAGAAATATCAGTAACCTCAGATATGCAGATGACATCACCCTTATGGCAGAAAGTGAAGAGGAACTAGAGAGCCTCTTGATGAAAGTGAAAGAGGAGAGTGAAAAACTTGGCTTAAAGTTCAACATTAAAAACTAAGATCATGGTATCCAGTCCCATCACTTCATAGCAAACAGATGGGGACACAGTGGAAACAGTGGCTGACTTTAATTTTTGGGCTCCAAAATCACTGCAGATGGTGACTGCAGCCATGAAATTAAAAGACGCTTACTCCCTGGAAGGAAAGTTATGACCAACCTAGACAGCGTATTATAAAGCAGAGACATTACTTTGTCAACAAAGGTCCGTCTAGTCAAGGCTATGGTTTTTCCAGTGGTCATGTATGGATATGAGAGTTGGACTGTAAAGAAAGCTGAGCACGAAGAACTGATGCTTTTGAATTGTGGTGTTGGAGAAGACTCTTGAGAGTCCCTTGGACTGCAAAGAGATCCAACCAGTCCATCCTAAAGGAGACCAGTCCTGGGTGTTCATTGGAAGGACTGATGTTGAAGCTGAAAATCCAATACTTTCGCAACCTGATGCAAAGAGCTGACTCATTTGCAAAGACCCTGATGCTGGGAAAGATTAAGGGCAGGAGGAGAAGGGGACGACAGAGGATGAGATGGTTGGATGGCATCACCGACTCAATGGACATGAGTTCGGGTAAACTCCACGAGTTGGTGATGGACAGGGAGGCCTGGCATGCTGCAGTCCATGGCGTCACAAAGAGTCGGACACAACTAAGTGACTGAACTGAATTTAGGTGATTTGGGCTATCTAGGTGCTTTATTATCCCTGAATTGTTAAATCTAGGGGGAAAGCGCATATCACTGAACTATACCGTTTTGTGGGACTAAATCCCCTATGCCAGTAAAAATAAACATTTTTAAACTGTTTTAATTTGTACTGGAGTACAGCCAATTAACAATATTGTGACAGTGCAGGTGAACTGCCAAGGGACTCAATGGATACACATGTATCCGTTCTCCTGCATACAACCCTCTCATCCAGGCTGCCACACACATTGAGCAGAGTTCCCTGTACTATACACTAAGTCCTTGCTGGTTATCCATTTTAAATATAGCAGCGTGTACATGTCATGTACAAACTGAAAAGTACCTGTTATATACTTACAGATTTTATCGCAGTTACTTTGTTTCTCAGACTTTCCGTGAGTCTCTCGTTCTCCTCTTCACAGGCACTATACCCACTATTAGGATAGCCATAGTTCCCATAGTTGCCAGGGGGTACTCCTTCACCTGCAAGGATCAGTTCCGAGCAGAGTTGTAGCAAAAACAAGTCCCTTCTGAAACCCTGACTAGAAAGAACCGAAAAAGACCCCTGGAGGCCGCTGGCAGACAGACCAGGTATGTCTGTAATACTCACACTCCAAATGAACTTTAAAAATTAATAACCAGTGCCAGTGCACCAGCCCCAAGTATCCAGGATCGTGCATCGAACCTGGACTGGCAACTCGTTTCATACATGATATTATACATGTTTCAATGTCATTCTCCCAGAGGGATGGTATGGAGAGGGAGGAGGGAGGAGGGTTCCGGATGGGGAACACATGTATACCTGTGGCGGATTCATTTTGATATTTGGCAAAACTAATACAATATTATAAAGTTTAAAAATAAAATAAAATTAAAAAAAAATAAAAATTAATAACCAAACAGAGTTCAGAACAACTCTAATAACCTCTCTTAAGCAAAGGATACTGAATTCAGCTCAATACGCATTTGTTGACTGCTTACTGATTGCCCACAAAACTGTGAAATACACACTGATATATAAGGGTATTCTGGACATATTTCCTGCTCTCTAGAACTACACCATTAAACACACACCCCTAAAATTAGTAACATCAACTACCTATGGAAGAATCTTGGCTGTGCAGGGAAAGGCAGAGACAGGATAATACAACAGGACGGAGTTAATGGTAGAGGGAAGGTCCTTTATGGGCAGCTCTTTTAAACAGAAGCGAGCGAAAATAACTTATGGAGAATATTAACTCAGATTTAAGAGGAAGACTCATTCATTCTTCAACAAATACTTGATAAACTATCATGCATCAGATCCCTTGTTCTTTCTAGGTGCTATCAATACTTTTCAGAGCTCTTCTTCTAGGGAAGAACATTGGGATACAGGACAACAGTCCCAGGCACTGCCCAATATAACTTGATATTCATCCGGCACTCCAACAGGTGGAGTGAGCCTTGAACAGTGAATACATGTACTAACACGTTGGAGGACTGAGAAAGGAAAGCATAGTTGAGGGTATTATTTAACTGCATTTAAAAGAGAAAAAAAAAACTGTTGACAATTTTCTCAGTGAAATAAGAGAAAAGCCTGTCTTTGAAAAATGGTGATCTTTTGGGGGAAAAAAACTGTAGAGAATAATGGAGGAAAATAACTGGGGTTGTACAGGATTACTACAGGGGTAAAGCAATTGTGGCTGAGGCAATTACACTGTAGTGTGATTTTTCACCTGGATGTGTGATTTTTCTGCAGAAAAACTGATCAGCCTATATCAGCCCATGAGAACCTGGAGGGTTAGACTGAAACAAGAGTTGGAGTGCAGTGCTGGGGCTGCTGAAGAACAGAGCCCCAAGACGTTGAGATTCCTTGTCAAAAGAGTAGGTGATATATATGGATTCTGGGAACTAGACTGGACAAGGATTGTACTGGCAATGGAAGCCCGGCTCTATGGAGGAAAGGGATAATACAGAGACTAGAGGCCTCCATCTACTCAGAGTGAATGAAGTGGCTCTGACAGTAAGATGGAAGTGCAGAAAGTAGCAGGCATCACTGGTGACTGATGGAAGTGTCGGAAAGTGAACAGAAAGCTCTTTCCAGGCATAGTAAAACTCACTTTCTCTAAAAAGCAAAATCCTCTTTTGAATTCTTACAGTTCTGACTATACATAACACTAATATCATGCTCTGGACTGCACTCCAAGGGCAGAAACTAAATTTGTTCTGCCCATGGCTATAGATCCCCCCCAAACATATATACACAGCAAGGCATAGCCAGTAAATACTTGTCAATGAACCAACTAATGAACAGAATCTGAAATCAGTTATTCAGCTTTGAATGTGTCTGCCTTTGTCAACAGTGGGGTCATAAGCTTCTTTGAGGACAAAAGCGGCGTCTCAGCCTGTTTCTGTATCCTTGTATCTAACAAGTACTTCGAGCAGGAGACACACAATCTCTACCACCACAAAAACCACAACAAAATGTTAAACAAGTATATTACTGAGGAGAAAGAGTTGCCTTCCTCAAATTTCCAATTGCTGATCCATCATCTACAAAGTTCTCTAAGTGTGCCATTGTACAACGTAAGGACAAGTGACTACACATAATATTTCCCTCTACTCAACAATTAAAAGAATCATTTAAAAAATGCATTCTCATCCTATTCACCAATGATATGCTATACAAAGTCTACTTTAATAAAGACCAAAATCCTTAAAGGAAATAAAAATCTCTTCATATTTTATACGATTAATATGCTACATAAATAATGTTCACCCAGTAAGTCATTACTGACTGGTTGAATTAACCACTTGACAACTTCCCCAAGGAATTCAGTTCTAAATTAGTGGCTATTTGTTTCCATTTCCTTCATTATTATTTTTGCATATCTTATTTTTATTTTTAGAGTTCTTCTGCACTGTTCCATTTATTAAAAGTGAAATTCCCATTTTATTTATTGTCCAGAAAGCTTTCAAAGCACCTTCTCCCATTAAAGAGTTAATCTTCCCCCACACTATCATCCATTCCCAGTATTTAAAAAAAAAAAAAATCAAAAGTTAGGAGTTGTTATTCCAAGTTTAGCCACTTGTTTTGTGACTTACTGGCATGAAAATTTGTAGGAAAGCTAATGGGGGTCAAAGATAATCCTCACACTGTGTCCATAAGCAAATGCTACTTCTGCATAGTTTGTATCATAAATGAACCGAGTCACTTAGACAGTCATGTGAACTGTGGGCCTGCAGAGGGAAATGGCAACTCAGTCCAGTATCCTTGCCTGGAAAACTCCCTGGACAGAGGAGTCTGGCAGGCTATAGGTCTTGGGGTCACAAAGAGTTAGGCCCGACTGAGGCACCAAGCATGCAGATGAAGTGCGGGGGGCTTCTCTACATGAATATTTATCAGATTAATGACCCCAATACACATTGATACTTAAAAAAGAAAAAAAGCTCTTGTCACATCATGTCACATCACTCCAATGTAATTTACAACAACAGACACCTAAGGAATCATCTTTCCTCCTCTCAACTACAGGGGAGTTTAAAAACAAACTAAAACAAAAACACTCTATCCTAGAGATTCTAACTTAGTTGGTCTGGGCTGGGGTCCAGGTATTCAAGCCTTAAAAGCTCTCTAGGTGATTCTAGTGCACAGTCAGGGCTCAGAACCACCATCTCTCAAGTTCTTCTCTCTGCACTTTCACAGCATACTGCTGCACAAAACTTTCAAAAAGGCCCAAAGACCTACTGATGAGATCCAAATTCTTTGACCTGGTACTCAAAGGTCTCCACATGGTTGGTTCTGGTTCTATGTCTCCTACTTCAACCGAATTGGTTTAATCATAATCCCTTAAACACATCATTCATAATTCTAGATTCTAGTCCTACAATTGTTTTGGTGCAAGGAGAGGGTCACCCTTCCAACTGGAAACAAACTCTCCTACACTTTGCTATTTAAGCTGCAGTTGAGGCTTCTATGTCCACACAAATTACCAAGCACTCTCTGTGAAATCCCTGGGATATTCACAGCCTGTAGAACTTATTTGGTATTTGGTTGTATAGCTACCACCTTGTACTATAACTTATCTTTGTACATATTTCTACTCCTCAACTAGATTAGAAGCTTGGGGAACATCAACAGAGCTACACAGGACTGCGTGTGAGTGCTCAGTCCTGACTGACTCTTTGTGACCCCATGGACTGTAGCCCACCAGGCTCCTCTGTCCATGGGATTTTCCAGGCAAGAATACTGGAGTGGGTTCTTTCTTCAGGGGATCTTCCTGACCCAGGGATCGAACCTTCATCTCGTGTGCACCTCCAGCACTGGCAGGTGGATTCTCTACCACTAAGCCACAGGGAAGCCACAAAGGACTGTATACCTACAGCTTACGCAAATACACAATAAATGTTTGCTGTCATTAATGATAAAAAGGAAACTCATTTAGGCATATAAAACTACACTTACCCATGGTGGATTCATGTTGATGTATGGCAAAACCAATATTGTAAAGTAAAAAAATAAATAAATATTAAAAATGCAGTACACACACAAAAAAAAGAAACTATACTTGTTCAAAATGAGTTATTTTTTTTTCTATACAATTTACCCAGCCAATTTTCCTTTTCTGACCCAAGTATTCACAAAAACTACATTTTTCAAGAGCTTCTTCTCATACTACAATTTACTTATCAATGTACATGCCTAGAGTTACTGGCAACTTTCACTAACTTTAAATACCTGACACTTTTGAATAACTTTTTTTCCATCGAATTATAAGAATTGAAAAAGGTAACAAACATTATCCTTTTTCAAGTATTTCATATATTTTCTCAGGCCTACTGTATACTAATATGGCAGGTTTCTTCTTCTTTTTCCCAGTCATCTCTTAATAGTTCCAGAACCAGAAAATGCTGTTTTAATGGATTTGTGCTGTAACAGCCCACTGTAAATTCTTGTGCCTAATTTGTTCTGCTGCTTGGTGAACTACTTTCTAGGCCAAAAGTCAAGCACAAATGCTAAGTCACCAGGTATTACTACATTCTACCGTCTTACCAGTGGAACAAGGGTGAGATAAGAAATGTTCTGGGTAAAATGGCCTTTGACTCCGAAGATCCACATCACGGCCTTTAACAAAAATGACACTTGGGTTTACCTGTGAAACTCACTGTTACCAGGCTAATACGGTTATTATCAGTGTGCTTTGCATGCAACAGTCTTCAAACTTCACTTCTCAAGAAACTAACATTAGGTCCAGTAGAGAGAAGCGAAGACAGACTTCAGCAACTATGGAAACTCAGCAATTTCCATAACCGCGCTCAGTCAGTAACACTACAAAAAAACTCCTCACTGCGTTGGTACCTGTACATACCTCACCCCGAGTTCTCCACTATTCCATCTAAACCTACCATCCATAACTTGAGACAGAACCAAACTTAAGGAACCCCCTAGGATCTGGAACAAACGGTGGTGTTTCCACTTGACACCACTTCCAAAGACTCCTCCATACACCCTGCTCTCTGCCTCAGGTTCCAGAGACAAGAGGCCAGTCCGATTTCCCCCCCGCGCCCCTGCGCCCAGCACCGCCAGTTCTAGGGTCCCGGAACTTCGAATCTCAGCCTCTTCTTACCCAGGCCTGCACGCCTCATCCTGCCAGAGGAGTGGGGGAAAAGGCGAGCAGAGGGGTGGGTAGGAAGAGGCCAAGGACCACCTCAGGACCAGTGCCCGGCGAAACAGCAACTTCTTCCTCCAATGCGCCACGACATCAATAGAGTCTAAACACCGCGCTGGCTGATGGCGTCACCCAAGGCGCTTACTGGCGCCCTGCGCAGCGGATTGAACGGCATTCTGGGAAATATAGTTCGCCGCCGAGGCCGACCGTGAGGCCGGGACTTGGAGTGAACCCGGGTGAAGAAGTGGGCGGGGCTCCCGGCAAAGGGGCGCGTCTGCTTCAGCTGCCACTCAGGACCTGGGACTCAGACTCCGGACCTGGGACGCTGGATCTCCGCTCCTGGACTGGCTCTTTCTCTCAGCTGCCGGACCCCGAATTTAAATCAGTACATCTGTCCTTCCCAGACCATGAGAGGATGGTTAACTTCTCTTTCCTGATTCCGCCTCTCACTGCCTGTCACCACGAGTTAGTTCAGGTAAAGTCGAAGAAAACTTTATCCAAGTTTCTGGTCTCACACATAAGTAATCTAAGAGCCATTGAAGGGACGGAAGAGGGGTAGCCAGTTGGTGCCCGGGTCACCCAGTGGTGTAGAGTAAAACCAAGCCCCTAGTACTAGGATCCTGCTCCATTGAACTAGTCGATCAAATTAGTAACTGGGTCTCCTCAGAGGCAGTGGAGGTTTCATTTGCTTTACTGAGTTGGTTGCATTTCTAGAAAGAATCACAGCCATTAGTTAAGGGACTGAAAGACCCTTAAACATCCCCCTACTTAGATCTTTTAAACTTAGACAAAGGATACCAAAATCCGTCTAGTCAAGGCTATGGTTTTTCCAGTGGTCATATATGGATGTGAGAGTTGGACTGTGAAGAAGGCTGAGCGCCAAAGAAGTGATGCTTTTGAACTGTAGTGTTGGAGAAGACTCTTGAGAGTCCCTTGGACTGCAAGGAGATCCAACCAGTCCATTCTGAAGGAGATCAGCCCTGGGATTTCTTTGGAAGGAATGATGCTAAAGCTGAAACTCCAGTACTTTGGCCACCTCGTGCGAAGAGTTGACTCATTGGAAAAGACTGTGATGCTGGGAGGGATTGGGGGCAGGAGGAGAAGGGGACGCCAGAGGATGAGATGGCTGGATGGCATCACCAACTTGATGGACATGAGTCTGAGTGAACTCCGGGAGTTGGTGATGGACAGGGAGGCCTGGTGTGCTACGAATCATGGGGTCGCAAAGAGTCGGACACGACTGAGCGACTGAACTGAACCGAAGGTGCCAATTTAAAGAGTTTATAAGCTTGTTGGTGGAGGTGGAGTAGTACTGGAAAGGTGATTATTCCTAGAATGTCATTGTACCTCACAGGATTATGGTGAGGATTGAATGAGAAATTAAAAAAAAAAAGAATCTGATACACAGTAGATGAACAAAGGCATTGGATCCTTGCAGTTTTATCATTGCTGCTGTATGACAGTGAGATAATCTCTGTATTAGAGAGTTCTGAGAAGGAAATCTCTGATCACTTCAGTCAGTTCAGTTCAGTTCAGTCACTCAGTCATGCCCGACTCTTTGTGACCTCATGAACCGCAGGACGCCAGGCCTCCCTGTCCATCACCAGCTCCCGGAGTCTACCCAAACCCATGTCCATTGAGTCAATGATGCCATCCAACCATCTCATCCTCTGTCGTCCCCTTCTCCTCTTGCCCTTAATCTTTCCCAGCATCAGGGTCTTTGCAAATGAGTCAGCTCTTCCCATCAGGTGGCCAAAGTATTGGAGTTTCAGCTTCAACATCAGTCCTTCCAATGCACACCCAGGACTGATCTTTAGAATAGACTGGTTGGATCTCCTTGCAGTCCAAGGGACTCTCAAGAGTCTTCTCCAACACCACAGTTCAAAAGCATCAATTCTTCAGCGCTCAGCTTTCTTCACAGTCCAACTCTCACATCCATACATGACTACTGGGAAAATCATAGCCTTGACTAGATGGACCTTTGTTGACAAAGTAATGTCTCTGCTTTTTAATATGCTGTCCAGGTTAGTCATAACTTTGCTTCCAAGGAGTAAGCGTCTTTTAATTTCATGGCTGCAATCACCATCTGCAGTGATTTTGGAGCCCCAAAATTAAAGTCAGCCACTGTTTCCACTGTGTCCCCATCTATTTGCCATGAAGTGATGGGACCGGATGTCATGATCTTAGTTTTCTAAATGTTGACCTTTAAGCCAACTTTTTCACTCTCCTCTTTCACTTTCATCAAGAGGCTCTTTAGATCTTCTTCACTTTCTGCCATAAGGGTGGTGTCATCTGCATATCTGAGGTTATTGATATTTCTCCTGGCAATCTTGATTCCAGCTTATGCTTCTTCCAGCCCAGCATTTCTCATGATGTACTCTGCATATAAGTTAAATAAGCAGGGTGACAATATACAGCCTTCAGGTACTCCTTTTCCTATTTG
This sequence comes from Bos indicus x Bos taurus, assembly GCF_003369695.1. Taxonomy (NCBI): domain Eukaryota; kingdom Metazoa; phylum Chordata; class Mammalia; order Artiodactyla; family Bovidae; genus Bos; species Bos indicus x Bos taurus. The sequence continues at coordinate 108,416,835 of NC_040079.1, read as the reverse complement.
GAACCAGTCTGTTGTTCCATGTGTTCCTTTATAGTTTCTCAATAGGAACATTGACTATAGTAGTGGCAGAGTGAGTCTCTGCCCTAAGGTTGTTTTTTTAAAACACACACAAAACCATTTTTTGAAACTTTATTTTATATTGAAATACAGCTAATTAACAATGTTGTGATAATTGAGGTGCACAGCAAAGTGACTCAGCCATACATATACTTGTGTCTGTTCTCCCCCAAGCTCCCTCGCATTCAGCCTGCACATGTTGAGCAGAATTCCCAGTGATATACAGTAGGTCCTTGTTGGTTATCCATTTTAAATACTTGAATTTAAACTGTGTACATGTCAAAAAAGCCAATTTTTAATAAAAGTTATTAACCTGGGAAATAAGCTTAATCCAATAATGTTTTGAGAGGAAAACAGTCTTCATAAAATTATACAACCATTCTCTAAAAACACAAGAATTAAATAAAGATTTTATCAGAAATAGTTATTCCAAATACTGAATTTTCAATAAGAGAAATGATGGCATTTTATCTTACAGTCTGTGACAGTTCCTTCTTTTGTAAGAAGTACATGTGTTCTATAATCAAAACATGTCAGAAAAATCATCTTACTTAGAAAGCTTTCTCATGCTAATGTAATTTTTTTAAATCGAGAGTTAAGTTTACCAAAGCAGACTGTTTAAATTACAAAAGTACTTATCCTCTTAAAAACTGCTTCCCCTACATGGTACTGTGCTATGTTTAGTTGCTCAGTTGTGTCCAACTCTTCGCAACCCCATGGACTATAGCCTGCCAGACTCCTCTCTCTATGGGATTCTCCAGGCAAGAATACTGGAGTGGGTTGCCATGCCCTCCTCCAGGGGATCTTCCCAACACAGGAATCCAACCCGAGTCTCCCTCATTGCAGGCAAATTTTTTACCATCTGAGCCACCAGGGAAACCCCAGAATACTGGAGTGGGTAACCTATCCATTCTCCAGGATAACTTTTTGACTCAGGAATTGAACCAGGGTTTTCCTGCATTGCAGGCAGATTCTTTACCAACTGAGCTACCAGGGAAGCCCCTGCCCCTACTTGATAGGGAGATATAATAATAAAATGTAAAAGGGAGAAAAAATAAAATAATGAAAGGTACTAAGAATATAATGTCAGACAGGCAAAGCTGGTTTTTATTGAGCTGGTGACCTAAAAATCCAAATAGTTACTTTCTCCTTTCTGCAAAAGAATTCTGGTTCATGTGCTCTTTCAGGGTTGTCAAGGCCCACACTTATTCAGTCATGGACTTAACACACTGTACTCACTTTAAAGTGAGTTTTGCTGAATTTTCATGCATTATGGGTCCTGGCATTTTGTGCTCATGGGGCGCCATGTATGTTACATGTGAATGAGATGGCAAGGAATGATAAACATGTATATTGCACTGGCCCTTGTCTGCGGAGGTAAATCTTCCAAGATAATGGGGACATAATTGGTAAATGAAAAGGAAGAGAGTGAAGGAATATAGAGGACATACATATCCATACAGGGACTATTTTTGTGTGATGTTAGGAGGTGTTCTAATTTCATTCTTTTACATGTAGCTGTCCAGTTTTCCCATCACCACTTATTGAAGAAGCTGTCTTCTCCATTGTATATTCTTGTGTCTTTTGTCAAAGATAAGGTGCCCAAAGATGCATAGGTTTATATGTGAGCTTCCTACCTTGTTCCATCTGTATTTCTGTTTTTGTTCCAGTACCATACTATCTTGATGACTATAGCTTTGTGGTATAGTCTGAAATCAGGAAGGTTGATTCCTCCAGCTCCATTTTTCTTTCTTAAGGTTGCTTTGGCTATTCAGGGTCTTTTGTGTTTCCATTACAAACACTGATCAAGGTGATATAACTGAGAAGTGAAATTTTCAGGGAAACGAGAAAATAGAGTATGTGATGCCCCAAGCAAAAGGAACGAAGGAATGGAAGGGGTTGTAAGTTCCACCATTTTCCCAAACCACCCGCCACGTTGGCTTTTGTCTTAAGTGGATAATGAACCGTAGGAGAGTGAATTTCATGTGACTTGGTGGGTATAGGCAGTAGAAAAATTTTTTATCATGGTGGACATGATATCAGAGAACATGAAAGATAGAGTGTAATTGTAGAGATAAGACTTTTTCTCATGTTTCACTCTGAGATATTTCAATCGTCCAGCAATTCTGATGTATTACTAAGACCTCATTCTGGGAAATGACTCCTTCCTTAATGTCAGTGAATCAGTAGCTTTGATTTTTTTTTTTTTTTTCCTAAATATCTGGACCCATAGCAGAGCTAAATTTCAGATGGCGCTTTGCATAGGCTGCCCTTATGATAGTCCAATTTTAGAGACATTCTTAACATTTATAAAACAGTGTTTTAGGTTAAAGATGATAGATTTAATTTCTATTGCTTAGAAAATATCAATGTCTGTTTCAAAAGACTCTGCATTATGTCTCAAAGTTAGAAACCAGAGTATCTAACTTACAAATTGCTTTACAAGGTAGTATTTTTTAATGGACACTAAAGTTAACAGTGAGTAAAGTTGGCATGATGTTATTTTTTGCTTTTTGCATTTGGGGACAGGTAGGAAAACAGAATTTCAAGGTGGACATTTTGGAATCCAGCTGCACAAAGTACAACCTAATTTCTTTGTGGAAAGAAGAGATGCAGCTTATTTTGTCCCTCTGGGGCTATGTGGTGCCTCCTCTCTGTATCTCTCACCTAGTTTACTCTTCTCTTTGAACATTGGATTCCTTTATCTGTTATAGAACAAAAGCCTCTGCATCATGTCTCTTTGATGGTCCAGTTTGATCCCTGTACCACAGTATTCTCAGTCCCAGTTTTCTGGAAGAGAAAATCTGATTAGTCATCCATGGATAAGGGGTCTCTCCCTGGTTGGTCCAAGCAGTTGATGCTGAGTGTTAGGGATTCCAGTACTTTGGGCAGAGCAGATTCTCCAAGTGCAAGCGGGCGTAGGGGGAAAGGTTATTTCTTAATACGTTAAAGCATGTGTGTGGTTTGAGCACTTGCATAAAAGGTGTTCATCTCTGTTCTGAGTAATAAACAGGTTTCATGGAATAGCTTAGGGCTAGGTGCTCACTCACATCACTGAGGCCTTTATCACTATCATAAACTGGCCATGAAAGTTATGGTTCATTAGTTAGGGCGATGATTTGTGTTCTGAACTCAGACGTGTTTGGCCACATGCTTTCACTCCTGTTTATCTTATGTTGTTGAATTTTCTTTATTGCAATTAGAAGACCATCTTCTCGGAAGGCAAGGATAAAGACCTGATCTTATTTGAAGCAAATCTTTATGGGAGATGCTAAGAATTTGATTTTTTCTCTTGCCAAAGGCCTCCCTCCACTGCCTCCTTTAAAATTCTCTATAAATAGGGCCTCAAGGTCAAAAATATAATCTGAACAATAACTATTAGCAAGGAATTATGTGGAAATTACAATTCTTACAGAGAAAATTAGAAAAACTGATTTCGTAGAAAAAAGGAGAGAGAATTTGCCTTCATAGCCCCCAACACCTCAAACTTTATTAAAGTGTGAATATGGCACTTCTGGGCCTTTAGCCTGGATGTCTAGTTCTAGGCTACTGTGACTTTTTCTAGCTCAATTAGAAAGGTTTGAGAGATTTTAAAAAGTGTTTCTAAATGATAGTGTTACATAAATATTCATGATTATGCAGTCCTCTGATATCTGGACCATTTAGAACTTTCTTCCATTAAATAATGACTTTTTTTTTTTTTTTTTGCTACGGTGCCATCCATTAGCTAGTGACCAATGACATCCATTATGCATGGCCATGAATATTTATCTAGTGCCTTATGCCCGTACCAGAGAGGACAGGGAAAGAGGAGTTACAAAGAAGCTTTTCTTCCACACCAGTTGACCAGCTCAACTGAAGAAACTAAGTGGATCCATCTTCAGGTAAGCCTTCATAAAGGTAAAAGATGCATGCTCAGTTGTGTCCAACCCTTTGAGACCCCATGGACTGAAACCCACAAGGCTCCAGTGTCCATGGGATTTCCCAGGGAAGAATACTGGAGTCGGTTGCTATTTCCTCCTACAGGGGCTCTTTCTGACCCAGGGATCGAACCCGGGTCTCTTGCATTTCCTGCACTGGCAGGCGGGTTCTTTACCCCTGCACCACCTGCGAATCACAGGTGAAGCTTCATCCATTGATATTCTGCTGGGTGAGGGTTAGCTTAACTGTTGAGAGAAAGCACGTGACAGACTCCAATGCTCGCGGAATAATGGAGTAGTTTGCCAGAATCTATTAATACATCTCTTTATCTGGAAGGCCTTAAGACAAGCTCAGTTCAAAATTTTGCTCAGTATCTGTGGGACTTAAGAGTTACTCACAGGCAGCCTTCTGAAGAATTGTCTGTTCCCGTTTTTACCAGCACTAGCTTTCCCTTCCTCTCCAAAACCACCTGGTCTTATGCAGATGACACCACAGTCATCACTCAGTGAATGGATGGGAGAGAATTGGGACAGACAGTGAGTAGCCAGCCATGTGTCATTTATCTGCAGACATTACTGACATTCTACTGTATCACTCTAGACCTGGCCCCTTTCTTCACTTCCAGTAGCTTATTTCTACCATCATTTTGAGCATTTCTCTTTGGATATCCCACCATCAACTCAAACTCAATCAGTATCTACCCCCAAGCAGCTTGCCTTTCTGATTTTCTGCCCTTGTTAATGATATCATTAAGCCTCAGAACCTATGAGTCACTATGACTTTTCCCCATTTTGCCAACACTATCAACCCAATGGCCAAGTCCTCTTGAAATGTCTTTTTGATGTGCACCTTTCTCCATTTCAAAACTAACAACATTATTTAAAGTTTCAAAACCTCTTGCTAGGGCTTCTTCATTTCCTTGCTTTCACATCCACTCCCTTCAAACACATCAGACTAAAATGTCCAGACTCTAATTTTGTCTTACAACTGTTCCCCCTACCTTTTTTTTTTCTTTTGTCTGAACTGGGTGGTTTGTGGATTCTTAGTTCCCAGACCAGGGATGGAACCTGGGTCCCCTGCAGTGAAAGCTCAGAGTCCTAACCACTGGGATGCCATGGAATTCCTGGCTTACCACTGTGTGATGGCAGTTGAAAGCTTCTGCAGGATTTATTAGGGGGAGAGGTGGAGAGTTATGTTTGAGTTTCCATGAAGTCATCTGAAGATGCCCAGAAAGTTGTGGCTGTGTATGGTCTTCAGTAGTCACAGTTTTGAGGAACAATGTAATAGACATCTGAATCTTTCTGGCATTGTAAATTATTAGTGTTTTGTCATTCACATATCTCTACTTTAACTGTAATTAGTTTTGTGTATGGTATGAGATAGTAATCAAGTTCATTTTTTCCTATATGGATACCCGATTTTTCCATTATCATTATTATTACAAACACTGTTCTTTTTCTATCCCCCCCCAGTTCCTTCTCATAAACCAAACACCCCTATACCTGTAGCCTTTTTATACAGCTATCTATTTATTCCCTTGATCTGTTCTTTTATCCTTGCTTCAGCAACACACTCTCTCTTTTTTTAGAAATATGTATTTATTTGTTTATTTGGCTGAGCTGGGTTTTAGCTGGGGCATGCAGGATCTTTAGTTATGATATGAGGGACCTAATTCCCTGATCAGGATAGAACCCAGGCCTTCTGCACTGGGAGTGAGAGCACACTCTCTTAAATAGCTTTATAATGAGACTTGCTGATGGCTGCTGCTAAGTCGCTTCAGTCGTGTCCGACTCTGTGTGACCCCATAGACGGCAGCCCACCAGGCTCCTCCATCCCTGGGATTCTCCAGGCAAGAACGCTGGAGTGGGTTGCCATTTCCAATTCTCCAATACATGGAACTGAAAAGTGAAAGTGAAGTCGCTCAGTCATGACTGTTAGCGATCCCGTGGACTGCAGCCTACCAGGCTCCTCCATCCACGGGATTTTCCAGGCAAGAGGACTGGAGTGGGGTGCCATTGCCTTCTTGCAGTCAGTAAAAATAAGTCCTCCTGCAATGTTCTTCTTCATCGAGGATGTTTTAACTAAGACCCCTTTGCATTTTTCCATGTAAGTTTTAGAAACAGCTTGTCAAGTTTCATTTTAAAATATCCTATTGGTATTTTGACTGAGCTTGCATTGCAGTGGGGGAACAATGATATTGTCAACATTGAGTTTTCCAGTTCTTAAATGCAATGTTCTTTTCTAATAATATTGAATTTCCTTAATTTCAAACAAGAATGTTCTATAGCTTTCTGTGTAGACATTTTGAAAAATTTTTACTAGATACATCCCTTTGTATTGATATTTTTGATGTTATTATGAATGCTATCTGTCTTAAGAATTTCATTTCTAATTATTGCTAGTGTATAGAAATGCAATGAAGTTATTCTGATAGATTACCCACTGCTTCAATTACATCATCTATAAAAAGTAGATATTTTATTTGTTTATTTACAATCCCTAATCCTTTCTCTTTCCCTATTTTTTCTTTTTTCTATTGGTTAGGATGTCCAGTACAGTGTTGAACTTATGTCCAAAGTCACGGTGACGACTTTCAATATTATAACTTTGCATACAAATGTTTTCTTAGATACCTTTTATAAATGCTTTGTCAGATTCAAGAATTTTATATTCCTATTACCCCAATTTTTTTTTTAATCATTAATGGCTGTAGGATTTTACTATATTCTTTTTCTGAGTTTTTTGAGATGATCAGCTTTTTGAGTTCTTCTTTTAATGTGGTGACTTAAATTAATTTTTAAATGTTAAACCAACTCTGCATTCCCAGAATAAAACCAATTTGATCATGATATAGTATTATTTTTTCATATACAATTTACTTTGACAATATTTGTTAAAAATTTATATATCATTATGAGAAAAATTTGCCTGGAATTTTCCTTTCTAGTTATGACTTGTCAGGTTTTATTGTCAAAGCTAGCCTAATTCCTCACATATTTGGAAGAAGTCACTGTGAAATCATTAATATCTGATGATTTTTTACCTGTTTTCTTGAAAATATTTATTACAGGTTACTAATGCATGGGTTCAATATCTGAATCACCTCTGGGTCTGTTTATGTTCCCTTTTTTCTCTTTGTTTTTAGTCACAGGTCTTGTTAGCATATCTATTAATTCTTAATTGAATTGTAGAATATATGTAATATCACTTCATAAAATTTTAAATATTTTTACTGGAAAAAAAATCACACAAATTCAGCCTTTTTCATCTCAGAATATGGTGTGATGCATTTTCTGGTTTGTTCAATGCTTTCAAAGCACAAAATGAATTCTGCTTTGGAAATACGCATGGGATTGAAGCATCAAAGATTTAGATAAACAGATGAGAATCTCAGTAAAAATTAAAATGGAATGAGTTAGTATAAAGACAGAGCATATCTATTATACATTTGAAAAGTAACATACCCATAAAATTGAAATCTGTACTAGTAAAATAAAATGATTCTCAAACTGATCCACCATGAATTTCTGAATTGGTTCTGTTACAAAAAGAATGGGGGTGAAATTAGCAAACTTTCCTTAAACTTTTAAAATCTAAATAGAACAGAAATCCACACCTTAAAAATGTATTTTTTTTCTCTACTTTATGGTGAGTCAAACAGTTCTGTTTAGGAACTAACTATGAAATGTTTCAAATAAATACAAAATTTAAAAAAACCTCTTTCATGAAAATCCTTAAGACAATAGTAAACTCAAAAGTAGTTATTTTGTCCCCCAGCGGCCCCACAGGGTTTAGTTCACTTTTATAGGACACAGTTTTTATGTTTATCGAAATGTCCAGCTATTTTCTGTTGTATTTGACACGCATTTAATTTCTGTATGTGCTGGAGAAGATGGAGGACTCTATTTCAGATCAGACAATTTGTTTTGATATCACTAATGACCTTAAATTTTAAATTGACTCTTACTTTTTGTACAGCATTCATACAATGTAATTCTAATACGCTGTACACAAGCTGAAATACAATAGGATGGCAATACAGTGTAAAAAGGGCTTGGCACTTTTTGTCATGCCTTCCATTTCCAGAATCTCCCATTATTATATTTCTTAAAAACCCATTTTGCTAAAGAAATAAAGTTGATTTACCAAGGTGTAATTAGAAATTAATTTTTTTTCCCCCAAAAACACATTATACAAGCAGATTTATTCCCTGCTTATTTGTTAGAAGTAGAAAAGGTTTCAGCTTCCATGGCTTTTTCCCTCTTCAGATTTTTTCTAAAAAATGTAAATGGAAGGTATTTGTAGAATGTAACAAAAATAAGTTTTTTAAAGTAAAACTGATTTAAAAACAAGAAAATTAGCACATTTAGTGTTAATGACAAAAAGCAGGTGTGGAACATGTAGAGTTGAGGAGAATGCATTTTTGCCCCCAGTTATATAGTAGCATTAAAATAAAGGAACGGGACTACATTTTCATATCAAATACCTAAACCAGTTGCAAATACCTAAATAATTGTTTTACAATTTGTTTTTAAATGGCAGTAATAAATTCTTTATTTGTAAAAATTCCAGCTTATAACCAGAGCCAAATCAAATGTGAACCCCCAACTGTCCCAGAATTGTAGGGTCTCTGTGGCCCACAAAAGGTAAAGAGGAAGAAAGAACACTTTTTTGGGGTGGGGGGCAGTGCATGCAATACGCACAGGCTGCTTAACTCAGAGTAGGACAAGCAAATCATGTCCTCTGGAAAATAAAAAAAATAAGCAAAAACAAATAACCTTACATCTCCAAGGCAGTTAGCCAGCATTCTTTCAGTGTTCCAAGTAAAACCAAAAAATGAAGGAAGGAGAAAGGAAAGTATTGAATCATTCCTGGTTCCCTGTAACCAGTTTATCTCTCTAGTCATAAATAGATATGGAGAGCTTTCCATGGCATTACCAGATATTAATTTTAAGAAATTTAATTTTATTCTGGTAGGCAGTTATAGCTGGTTAAGCTCCTCTGTTTTTGATCTGCTGTTACTTCTAGAGATAGCCCCTTCAGGCTCTCATTCCTTCTCGACCTGGGCCATTGCTCCCTGGTGAGCTCAAAATTCCATCTTCCTGGAACCATCTAATCACTGTGTTCTTTGCTTAAAGGATTAGCCTTTAAGAAGCTGTTTTCTGCGTGGTTTCTCAGAGCCTCTCACCATGCTTTCACTGGTTAAGGGGTCAGTAAATCACTGCAGATGGTGACTGCAGCCATGAAATTAAAAGACGCTTACTCCTTGGAAGGAAAGTTAGGACCAACCTAGATAGCATATTCAAAAGCAGAGACAGTACTTTACCAACAAAGGTCCGTCTAGTCAAGGCTATGGTTTTTCCAGTGGTCATGTATGGATGTGAGAGTTGGACTGTGAAGAAAGCTGAGTGCCGAAGAATTGATGCTTTTGAACTGTGGTGTTGGAGAAGACTCTTGAGAGTCCCTTGGACTGCAAGGAGATCCAACCAGTCCATTCTGAAGGAGATCAGCCCTGGGATTTCTTTGGAAGGAATGATGCTAAAGCTGAAACTCCAGTACTTTGGCCACCTGATGCGAAGAGTTGACTCATTGGAAAAGACTCTGATGCTGGGAGGGATTGGGGGCAGGAGGAGAAGGGGACGACAGAGGATGAGATGGCTGGATGGCATTACTGACTTGATGGACGTGAGTCTGAGTGAACTCCGGGAGTTGGTGATGGACAGGGAGGCCTGGTGTGCTGTGATTCATGGGGTCGCAAAGAGTCGGACACGACTGAGCAACTGATCTGATCTGATCTGATCTGAAATGTACTGAAGGCAGGATATCTAAAGAAGGGTGGACTTCGTTTTCTGTAGGTTCCCTTTTTTCCTGGGATCTTGATCTTTCAAGTCCTGATTGCCCTGAAAAGCTCTGAACTCCAATTACTGTCTCCCTAGCCCAGTGAGAGAGAAGACTGTTGCAAGTTCTAGGTTACCACTTTCTGCTCAGTCTCCATGCTTCCATGCAGTGAATCTGAAAATAATTTGCAAAGAAAAAGAATGATTGCTTTAACTTCATAAAACTTTGAAACTTCTGCTTGCCAAAATAGTTCAAGTGAGTTATATCAGAAATTGTATCTATGGAACTTCCCTGGTGGCACAGTGGATAAGAGTCTGCCTGCCAATGCAGGGCACACGAGTTTGACTCCTGGTCTGGGAAGATTCCACGTGCTGTGTTCCACAGCTACTGAGCCCTTGAGCCCTAGAGTGTGCACACTGGAACTGCTGAGTCTGTGCTCTACAATTACTGAAGCATGTGTGCCTAGAGTGCGTGTTCCACAGTGAGAGAATCCCATGAGGCTCAATAAGAAGCTTGCTTCCTGCAACTAGAGAGCAATCCCTGCTTGCTGCAACTAGAGAAAGTCTGCTCAAAGCAACAAAGACCCAGGGTGGCCAAAAATTTAGAAATGTAAATAAATAAATAAAAATTTAAAGAAATTGTATCTGTTTTCCTAAATTTTATCCATCCTTTCTGTAGTATACAGTTGTACATGGAATGTAACAGCCCAATCAGGGACTAAATTTCCCCATCACATTTGCCACTAAGTGTGGTCAGTGAAATATAAGTGAAAGCAATGCGTGCTGATTTCTGGGCCAAGAATCATGAAAGGCCAGTGTACTTCCCCCATGCTCTCTTCCCACCTCAGCTGGAGGTAGATGATGGTAAGGCAGATGTCACAGATGCTTGGGTCTTTTTCTGACGGTAAAGTCACAGGATCCAAGCATCTAGGTCCCAAAATCACTTCACTGAAGAGCCATTATAAGTTTAGAGATCTAGTTGTTAGAATGATTTAGTCTATACTAGCTAAAATGTAAGGTTGAAGTTATAAACGGAAAATATATGTTGTCAGAATATTTAACTTGCTATAATTTGAAAAGAGCCTTGAAATTCAATTAATAAAAGAAATATTTCAATAAAGATTAGAATAGAGGCACTTATCAAAAGAAGGTATTTTTAACTTAACAATGATGTTCAAACTGACTACTGAGATTAATATCATGCATTAACAACAGGGTCTGGTATATAACCTATGAGATTAGCAAAAAAACTTTAGTGCAAGTGTCCAGTGGTTAAATGTCCAACAGAAATATGCTTGATGTTGATATACAATGTTGAATAATGACTTTATACTTTTTTTTTTTTTTGGCTGCACCAGGTCTTAGTTGCATTACTTGGGCTCTTAGTTATGACATAGGGGATCTAGTTCCCTGACTAGGGATTGAACCTGGTCCCCCTGCATTGGGAGAGAGGAGTCTTAACCACTGGACAATCAAGGAAGTCCCCATGATTTTATACATTGAAGCAGAAATAACATCCTGACATTTTTTCCGAAGGAGAAAATGACTGTAAAATGATGTAGCCACTATAATGTTCATTTTATCATTAAAAAAAAAATGCCAACAGAAAATAACATTAGTGAGACCAACCATATATAAATTGTGCCAGTATCATAAAATTTGATTTATAACATATTTTGAGTATTCTTTCTATGAAAAGTTATTCTTATGTAAATATATACATTTAACCTGTATGGATGTGAAAGTTGGACCATAAAGATGGCTGAGCACCAAAGAATTTATGCTTTCGAATCAGTGCTGGAGAAGACTCTTGAGAGTCCCTTGGACTGCAAAGAGATCAAACCAGTCCATCCTAAAGGAAATCAACCCTGAATATTCATTGGAAGAACTGATGCTGAAGCTGAAGCTCAAATACTCTGGCCATGTGATGTGAAGAGCCAACTCATTGGAAAAGACCCTGATGCTGGAAAAGATTGAAGGCAAGAGGAGAAGTGGGCAACAGAGGATGAGATGGTTGGATGGCATCACCAACTCAATGGACATGAGTTTGAGCAAGCTCCAGGAGATGGTAAAGGACAGGGAAGCCTGGCGTGCTGCAGTCCGTGGGGTCGCAAAGAGTCAGACATGACTGAGCAACTGAACAACAACCACCTCTGTGTGTGTGTGTGTACACGTGAGTGTGTATAGAGATAGAAAGAGAGATGTGAGAATCTGAAAGACATTTACCAAAATGTGTATGGTGATTCTCAGTTGTGATGGTGTTCCTGCTTTCATGCTTGTACATCTTTGAACTTCCAGCAACACATCATTATCACCCAAAGTCTCTAACATACATTAGAGTTCACTCTTGGTGTTGTACAGTCTGTAGGCTTGGACACATGTATGATGACATGGATCCGCCACTATACTATTGATGCTTATGGTGTACAATGTCGGTTTGGTGATCTCCGAAGAAGAAGATTTAGCTTCCGGACCAAGGACCAGGCTTGATCACTTAAGAGCTTTTGTGTAGCAGAGTTTTATTAAAGTATAAAAGGGGACAGAGAAAGCTTCTGACACAGATATCAGAAGGGGAATGGAGAGTGCCCCTCTCGCTAGTGTTAGCCAAGGAGTCATATAGTTTTTGATTTTTACAATAAATCAAAAGAAAGTCTCAAGTGTGTGAAAATTTTACCAGACCCACTCCCATAATATACATTTTAAGATATCAGGATTAGTCAGAAGGTTTTCAGGAAGGAGAAACTGTCCTCAAGCAGGATACATTGTTATTATATAATACCTAGTACAATGGCACCCCACTCCAGTACTCTTGCCTGGAAAATCCCTTGGATGGAGAAGCCTGGTAGGCTGCAGTCCATGGGGTCGCTAAGAGTCAGGCATGACTGAGTGACTTCACTTTCACTTTTCACTTTCATGCATTGGAGAAGGAAATGGAAACCCACTCCAGTATTCTTGCCTGGAGAATCCCAGGGACAGAGGAGCCTAGTGGGCTGCCATCTGTGGGGTCGCACAGAGTCAGACACTACTGAAGCGACTTAGCAGCAGCAGCAGCAGTACAGAGTTTAAACTGAGTTGTTTGTTGTGTAATCATCAGTTCTGGGTTTAAAGAAAAAACGTTTTATGTGACTAAGACTAAGGAATGTAGAGGGAAAAAAAAAAAAAAAGATTTTGTCCTTTCTTCCTCCTTGAGAACCCCAGACCCCTATCTCCACTTCTAGAGCCCCAGACCCCTTTCTCCTTCTCGGGGACCCCAGACTTCTTATCAATCTGCCTAGGAATTAACTCACTATCATACAGTTTTACTGCCTGAAGAAGCTTATGCTTTTTAAAGTGAGAATTCTTTGATTAAAGCCACAATCTCCTTCTCTCAAAACAATGGACCTGGAAAATGGACTTACATGGACATTAACTTTTCAGGTAATGTCAGGAATTTCAGGCTGCCTGAGAACCTCTTCGGCTCAGAGAATTGCATTTAAACCCAAAATAGTAGTCCCTTCTAGAGTCTTCCCAAGGGCAAACTAAGCAAGTTATCTTATGTACCAGTGATCTTCCTGGGTGTCTTTCAGAACATTTTAGATGCCAAAGAGGAAATATTTCTGCATTGCAATTTCTGTGTAATGTTTTCTCATAATGATAAATTATCCTTTAAAAATTATTATCATATCAAATAGATAAAAAGTAGTTTGCCTGGGTAAGAAAAATAACACAGAAACTTTCCTTTCTCCTACTAAAAGCTCTTCATCTATCATGTAGCTTTCAAGCATAGTGACCTTTCTTCTATTGATGTTTCTGGCAGAAATCTTGGAAACCTCAGTCTAACTGTAAGTATTCCCAGCAATAGATAAATCATTATTAGGAAGTGAAATGGACACTTTGAGAGTTGGATATGTCTGCCCATTACCTGTTTAAAAGTTTTGGAGGATGTTAATTTTAATATGATCCCAGCATATATTGGTGGCTTATTTTTGTTTTCATTAATCTCCTCTGTCAAAATTACGATTATAATTCGTTTACAAATGTGTGTCTTCTGGCGACCCTGTCTCCTGAATGCCATCCTCCTCTTTCACCATATTTTCCTTCACTTTCTTACTCAGATCCCACTGTAGTTGGCTCACCTTTTTAAATGCCATGCTCCTGTCATGCCCTGGGTCTCCACCTGCATATGTTGTTTATGGAACAACATGTGTTTAGAGTGTTCTTTCTGTTCTTTTACCTCTGCTAAGTTCATGCCGTCTGTAGTAAGCAAAATGTCATTCGTTAAAAATGATAGTATCCTCACTTCCAGGCTTCCCTGGTAGAGAATCTACCTGATGATGTAGGAGATGCGGATTAGATCCCTGGGTCAGGAAAACCTTCTGGAGAAGGAAATGGCAACCCACTCCAGTGTTTTTGCCTTGGAGAATCCCAATGACAGAGGAGCCTGGTGGGCTACAATCCATGGAGCTGCAAGAGTCTGACATGACTTAGCAACTAAAGGACAACATTCTTAACCTCCAGAATTCGTGTGTGTGTGTGTGTGTGTGCGTATGTGCGTGCACTCGTGTGCACTTAGGGATATAAGTGCAGATAGAATACAGTTGCTGATCAACTGACCTTAATCAGCCTGGATTATCCACATGGGCCCAGTGTCATCTGAAGGATCCTTAAGAGTGGACAAAGGAGGAGAAAGAGTAGAGTCAGAGGACAATGAGACCCTAAAGAAAGGCACATGCATAGAGATACGCGTTGTTGGTATTGACTACAGAGGGAGGGAGCCATGAGTCAAGGATGAGCGCAGACTCTGGGAGCTGAGAAGGGCGAGGACGCAGATTCTCTTAGAGCCTCCAGGGAAGAGTAGAGTTCTGCTAATGCTTTGATTTTTATCTCGTGAGATCCATGTGGGAATTCTATCCTAAGGAACTGTACTACAATAAAACATTATGTGATAGTTTCTACCGAACACCAACAGGAATCAGTCATAGTTTACTCTCCCACTTCCCTCCCCATCTCAACCCCCTAGGTTGCTACTGAGCCCCTGTTTGAGTTCCCTGAGTCATACAGCAAATTCCCATTTGCTATCTGTTTTACATATGATAATGTATGTTTCCATGTTGCTCTCTCCATACTTCCCACCCTCTCCTTCCTCCCCACCACAGTCATGTTTATAAGTCTGTTCCTCCAGATAGTCAAGTTTCCCTCTTAGACACTGCATTAGCACAGCACTTATTCATTTTGACACCCTAAAGCTTGTAAAATAGCCATAACTAAAATGTATTGTTTTACAAACTTATGGTTGCCATGGGGGAAAAAATGGGGAGAAGGGATAGTTAGGGAGTTTGGGATGGCCATGTACACACTGCTGTATTTTAACTGGATAACCAACAAGGACCTGCTGTATAGCACAGGGAACCCTGTTCAGTGTTAGTGGCAGCCTGGATGGGAGGGGAGTTTGGAGGAGAATGGATCCGTGTATACGTATGACTGAGTCCCTTCACTGTACACCTGAAACTGTCACAACATTGTTAATCAGCTATACTCCAATATAAAATAAAAAAAATGTATTGTTTGTCTGTGTGTATATATATATAGTCATTGTCCCCTGCTGGTGTGTGAACTCCAGGATATGGTCCTTGTCTTTCTCGTGCTTGCCACAGAGTAGGTGTCATATGAGTGTGTGTTCCAGGATTGACTCTCCCCTTTTCTTCCCTAAGTGTGCACACATGCAAAGGAAATCAGATAAGTTCCCCTGACAAACTCATGGGACAAGGAGAGCCATCTTGCATTTAGAAACCCATTTAATTCATATGGTATTTCTTTTGTCTAGGACATCAGTTCAAAAAGTGTGGTCCCCAGACCCAGCAGCTCCAGTGTCGCCTTGAAACTATTGCATTAGGGTCGATCCCTGCAATGGGTGTCCAGATGGTGGCCATGTACTAAAATGTGAGAACGAAGGATCCAGGCCCTGCTCACAGAATTTCTGACTTAGGAGGTCTCCAGTGGGGCCTCAGAACTTTCCCACCAAATTCTTAGGAGATTCTGGTGCTGCCAGGGCTGGGACCTCAGTGTGAGAGTAACTGACCTAGCCTACAGGTAGGCCAGGGAATTTCTGTTAGTGGAATTTGATGAGAAGAGATCTGACAACTTAGTCTTTATCCACCTACTGTTCTGTGGTCTGTGTGCCATCCTTAGCCAGAGATTGTCACTGTCTTTAGATGAAGATAATGGGATCCCTTATAAAGTCCGGCCTAGGTCTCTATTAGAGTGATTGACAATTAGATTGAACAATCCAATTGAAATCCAATCTAAACATATCTTTTCAGTTTACATAGTTAAAATTGCTTGATTTTTCTAAAGTCACAATAGTCCTTTCAAAGACGAATGAATAGTGACTGTAAACCACTTTTCTTGGCTCTAAAACTTACTGCGTAATGATTTTCCTAAGGATGAATGTAAAATCCCCTGATGTTATATTTCTGAAATAGTGACAGCAGTCGCTTATAAAATATTTATAATGTGCTTTAAACAACTAGGAAAAACAAGTTACTGAACATAAATTACATTTTAAGGAATGATTTGGTTTAATGAAAGATTAATAATATATAGAGTTTACAGATGGTTTTGAAGTCAGTTTTCACTTGAGTATTTCGGTAGCTAGGAATGACTCTGGTACCCGTCTTTTGGAGGGAAGGTCCTTGTGGAAAGTTAAGTTATTGTCTTAAATCAAGATGCCAGTGCTTATGAGAGTGACAAGGCAACACTCCAACACCCACGGTGACACACGATGGCCTCTTAGACTGATTTCAAGGTGCAAATAGGATCCCTCTGTCCTTTATTCACCTGCCTGCTGCAGGAAACAAGTCTTACATTTCACAGCTGAGGGAACCAGTGCTCAAAGTGTCAATGACTCTGGACAGGTATCAGATTGCTTTCCATCCTCTGATAATAGATTCCATTTGAAAGAGGATGCAGTGAGAGCCTGAGAGAAGAGCACCCCTCCAAGAAAACCTGGGAGACAGAAAGTGAATAGAGGAGAATAAAAACATAACTAGGCATGAAAGTGCTGGGGAACAGGACTTAGCTGAAAAGCTTCAGTATTTTGAAACAACGAGTCATTGGCTTACAGCAACACTAAGGAGGTAATTAGGCTGGGAAATTAAGCATGGGTGTATTAAGGGACTTCCCTGATGGTCCAGTGGTTGACGGCTTGCCTTCCAATTCAGGGGGTGCAAGTTTAATCCCTGGTCTGGGAACTAAGATCCCTCATGCCTTGGGGCCAAAACACCAAAACATAAAGATAGAAGCAATACTGTAACAAATCCAATAAAGACTTAAAAAAGGAATTGGTTTCTTAAAAAGCATGCAAGTTAAATGAGGGAGTTTTTAACTGAAGAGAAAATATAAATATGTTACATCTGTCTCTATGAACAGTAAATACTAAGTTATGCTGATATATAACATGATTTTCTATAAAACCATGATATAATTGTATTGGCTAGGAAGAGAGGGGAGAATGAGCATCTGTAACTGGGCTGTATCCACCCACATATCATTTAGAGTTATGAAAATGAATACAACAGCATAACCAAGAGCGATCATACAGCTGAAAGTGTTCTAAGTGATGGCTCTGCAAAGTGGAAGCAGGGTGACCACATTGCAGGGTGTATATAATGACCTATATTATAACAACCCTTCAAAAAATAGTTCATACATCAATAAAATGTCTTTAATGGAACATGATCACCTGTTATTTCTTTATTTTGATTATTTCAGAGGTGACTTGCAAATTTATTCTGAGGTCACTTTTAGAAAGAGTATTTTCATCATTCATTTTTAAGAAAAAGATTATCGACAACAAAATTCAATCCGTTCTCTCTAACCTTGGGTGTTGAGTTCTAGCTCTTGCTGCCTCCCAGCGCTGTGTGAACTTGGGCGAGTCCTCTTGTCTACCTCCCTGAATGTTAGCATCCTCATTTGTTAGAGTTACTGTGAGGGTTAAATACAGTGAGGTCTCTAAAGCACTGGGATAATGTCAACCACTCTGCTGTCCATTCCTCCCTTCCAGTTTCCTGTAACTTCAATCACCTAGGCACAGAAACAGCTTTTAAGTCCATGTCCATAAGTACAAAGAGCTTTTATGTGACTTTAGTATCATTAGCCATATTTGCATTGCTTTTATATTTAGAGCATCTGTTTTATTATCTGTTTTATTGCAATCTCCCCCAATGCCTTCTAGCTGTGTGGCCCTAGCTTCTTCATCCCTTTTGATAGTTTCTCCTTCCAGAAGCACTTTCCCAGGGACTCTTGTCATTCTACAACTCCACTCCAGATGGCCGCGTCTATTTTCATGGTCTTAACAACCACACAGTGGCAACTTCCACGTTTGTATTTCCAGCACAGACCACTCATCTGACTTCCAGACGTGTACATCCATCCAACTGCCTGTCTGATATCTCCTTTGGGATGAATTGAGGCGTATCTCAAACTCAACCTGTCTAAAACCAAACTCCTAACCTACTTCCCCTACATGCTCTCTTCCACCCTTTCCTAATTTCAGGAACAGTACTTTCACCATCCAGTTAGCACATCCAGAAACTTCCAGTTCCTTGACACCTCACACTTTTGAAATTATGTCCTGCCCAAACCCAAGATCCTGTCCATCAGCATAGGCTGTTGATTTTACACCCACTCTCAAATCCCTCTCCTCGTGTCCTCCACCACCATTATATCTAGACCATGCCACTCCATACTTATACCATTCCAGCTTTCTGTTTTATACATATCCCTTCTTGCACCAAAGCATCCATTTTCCATAGAATATTCAAAAATTGTTGGCCTTTTGTCACTATCCCTTCTTCTGGTATAAGGACATATTTTGTTGAATAAATGAGTATTTATCTGGGGTCTACTTAACTACTTTTGAATCATATGTGTATACTAAATTCAGTAATGTTTATAAACTATAAAGCAAGCCTTAAAATGTTTGGTAGTGTTGACTTTAATACTTTAGAAGTAAATTCAAAGTGTAGAAAGCTCGCCCACCTCTTCAAGGGAAAAAATCAGATTCAAATATATGAGAAAATAGAAAAATAAATTTCAGTAGGAGAGAGACAACATTTTGACCCTTTGTAACAGTGTTTCTGGGTTGTTTTGGTGGGGAGTGGTTTTGGTGGGTTTTCTTGGCTTAGGTTCTTACTTTTATCCCTTTGGGTTTCTGAAGTAGCTATTTAAGGCATTTGATGTCAAGGAAAAAATAATTTATCTTCTGTGGTAAAAGAGAGAACACATTCATTAGTTTAACTCTGGAGAGGATTAGAATTCAACCATGTGTGATGAACTGGCAGATGATCAAAACAGGGGCTTCCCTGGTGGCTCAATGGTAAACAATCTGCCTGCCAATATAGGAGTCATGGGTTCGATTCCTGGTTCTGGAAGATTCCACATGCCGAGGAGCAACTAAGCTTGTGTGCCACAACTGCTGAGCCCCATACTCTAGGGCCTGTGAGCCACAACTACTGAAGCCTGTGTGCCCTAGAGTCCATGTTCCACAACAAGAGAAGCTACAGCAATAAGAAGCACACACACTGCAACTAGGGAGCAGTCCCCACCCACTGCAACTGGAGAAAAGCCCATGCAGCAACGATGCCCAGCACAGCCAAAAAACACAATAAATTAAAAAAAAAAAAAGGACATACAGCATAAGGAACAATGGGAAGGTATTCATATAAGAAAAGAGAAAGAGGAACCAGAAGTGGCAGGGGTCAGGGTCTACACACCCAGCCATATGAGAGGAAGGGAGGAAGAACCTGAGTCCAATTGGACTACAGGAGAGTGCAAGCCACCACTTGGTGGAAGGGCAGAGTGGGCTGGAGGGCCCACTGGAAAGCAGAGTCTATAGGAACCGGGTATCACCACCAGATGGTCGACACTGAAATCAGATTGATTATATTCTTTGCAGCCAAAGATGGAGAAGCTCTATACAGGCAGCAAAAACAAGACTGGGAGCTGACTGTGGCTCAGATCATGAACTCCTTATTGCCAAATTCAGACTGAAATTGAAGAAAGTGGAGAAAACCACTAAACCATTCAGGTATGACATAAATCAAATCCCTTATGATTATACAGTGGAAGTGAGAAATAGACTTAAGGGACTAGATCTGATAGACAGAGTGCCTGAAGAACTATAGATGGAGGTTCATGACATTGCAAGGATACAGGGAGCAAGACCATCCCCAAGAAAAAGAAATGCAAAAAAGCAAAATGGCTGTCTGAGGAGGCCTTACAAATAGCTGTGAAAAGAAGAAAAGCAAAAAGCAAAGGAGAAAAGGAAAGATATACCCATTTGAATGCAGAGTTCAAAAGAATAGCAAGGAGAGATAAGAAAGCCTTCCTCAGGGATGAATGCAAAAACACAGAGGAAAACAACAGAATGGAAAAGACTAGAGATCTCTTCAAGAAAATTAGAGATACCAAGGGAACATTTCATGCAAAGATGGGCTCAATAAAGGACAGAAATGGTAGGAACCTAACAGAAGCAGAAGATATTAAGAGGTGGCAAGAATACACAGAAGAACTGTACAAAAAAGATCTTCATGACCTAGATAATCACGATGGTGTGATCACTCACCTAGAGCCAGACATCCTGGAATGTGAAGTCAAGTGGGCCTTAGAAAGCATCACTATGAACAAAGCTAGTGGTGGTGATGGAATTCCAGTTGAGCTATTTCAAATCCTGAAAGATGATGCTGTGAAAGTATTGCACTCAATATGCCAGCAAATTTGGAAAACTCAGCAGTGGCCACAGGACTGGAAAAGGTCAGTTTTCATTCCAATCCCAAAGAAAGGCAATGCCAAAGAATGCTCAAACTACCACACAATTGCACTCATCTCACATGCTAGTAAAGTAATGCTTAATATTCTCCAAGCCAGGCTTCAGCAATATGTGAACCATGAACTTCCACATGTTCAAGCTGGTTTTAGAAAAGGCAGAGGAACCAGAGATCAAATTGCCAACATCCACTGGATCCTTGAAAAAGCAAGAGAGTTCCAGAAAAAAAACATCTATTTCTGCTTTATTGACTATGCCAAAGCCTTTGACTGTGTGGATCACAATAAACTGTGGACAATTCTTCAAGAGATGGGAACACCAGACCACCTGACCTGCCTCTTGAGAAACCTATATGCAGGTCAGGAAGCAACAATTAGAACTGGACATGGAACAACAGACTGGTTCCAAATAGGAAAAGGAGTACCTCAAGTCTGTATATTGTCACCTCGCTTATTTAACTTATATGCAGAGTACATCATGAGAAATGCTGGACTTGAAGAAACACAAGCTGGAATCAAGATTGCCAGGAGAAATATCAGTAACCTCAGATATGCAGATGACACGACCCTTATGGCAGAAAGTGAAGAAGAACTAAAGAGCCTCTTGATGAAAGTGAAAGTGAAGAGTGAAAAAGTTGGCTTAAAGCTCAACATTCAGAAAACTAAGATCATGGCATCTGGTCCCATCACTTCATGGCAAATAGATGGGGAAACAGTAGCTGACTTTATTTTTGGGGGCTCCAAAATCACTGCAGATGGTGACCACAGCCATGAAATTAAAAGACGCTTGCTCCTTGGAAGGAAAGTTATTAGCAACCTAGATAGCATATTAAAAGCAGAGACATTACTTTGCCAACAAAGGTGCGTCTAGTCAAGGCTATGGTTTTTCCAGTAGTCATGTATGGATGTGAGAGTTGGACTGTGAAGAAGGCTGAACACCAAAGAATTGATGTTTTTGAACTGTGGTGTTGGAGAAGACTCTTGAGAGTCCCTTGGACTGCAAGGAGATTCAACCAGTCCATCCTAAAGGAGATCAGTCCTGGGTGTTCATTGGAAGGACTGATGTTGAAACTGAAATGCCAGTACTTTGGCCACCTGATGTGAAGAGCTGACTCATTGGAAAAGACCCTGATGCTGGGAAAGATGGAGGGCAGGAGGAGAAGGGGATGACAGAGGATGAGATGGCTGGATGGCATCACGGACTCAATGGACATGAGTTTGAGTAAACTCCGGGAGTTGATGATGGACAGGGAGGCCTGGAGTCCTGCGATTCATGGGGTTGCAAAGAGTCGGACACAACTGAGCAACTGAACTGAACTGAACTGGTGGAAACTGTGAAACAATTACTCCATTATGCTCCACTCTGAGCAGACCTAGAATATTCTGCTTTTCCAGAGAAGCAGGATGTGGGAAATGTGTGTGGGTGTTGGAAGGAAATCCACAGACATGAATAAATGCTGAGGACATTAAATCTGTATAGATTATTTCCACATGAAAATCCCAAGGTTTACAGAAAGGGAAGTGAATTCTTTTGGAGCTGTATCTTCCCATTTTCAGAAGGAACCTTCTCAAATCACTTGCAGTGAATCCATGAGGAAGCATTCCTTTAGAGACCTAGTCTGGTAGACTATCTGGGTTGTGCTGAGGACCTCATTGGAGGGAGTGAATTGCCAGAGCTCTGTGCTGTGGAAGAGCTGATGGAATACGTGAAGCCATTGTTCAGTGTGACGTCTATCTGTATAGGGAGTTCAGCTGTAATGAATGAATCGAGTGTGGGTTGATGATTGCTAATTGTGCTAGTACCATTCAAACACCATGACTGAGAGATGTAGTATTTGGGGTTATTCTGTGGATCCGGAGCATCCGAGAAAATAAATGAGTCATGGGAAAAAAAATGTTGACCCAAATCTGACTTTTAATGATGACTTTTTTTTTTATGTCATTATATTTACTGACTAGGATTCTCTAGAAGATGGAAAAGCTTTGACTTCCTTAGTCTGGCTACACAGGGACCTTTTGGGCAAAGATATGGAATAAGTTTGAAAAGGATAAGAGAGCAAAATCTGTAATGGGAAGATGGTCATTCCAAGAAGTGAGGTTCCTTGTTTTCCTTTTTAATATCTATCTTGAGAATATTTTTTAAGTTTTTATACTATAACAAAAGAGAATGACTCCCTCCTCCAGATTATACAGCCATTTCTATGTCTTTTCTTATATTAAATTGCTGACAACACAATCCAACCAGCCCACCATTTGCAGAATGCTGTGCTGTGTGGCTGATGTTATAATTGGGACACTGAAGAATGTGTGCTCTAATGAAAGGCTATGCTATGATGCAGGGTATGTGGGGTGGGGGACAGAAGGCAGGAGGTGGCGACCCATCTGAGGGACCCAGATGACGTCCTATGCCTTTTGAAACCTCTTTTTAACAAAATACTTTTAATTAGCAAAAGAACTATTGTAACACCTTTGCTTACAAAACATGTAGTCTCAGCCCTCGAATAGCGTATAGCTATGAAATCAGATGTTGATTTATTTCTCAGATGTTGGTGGAGGTCTGAGTTCATAAAGGATCTCAACAGTGCCTTCAAGTTTGTTTGCCTCTAATCACCTTTTGCATTTTATCTTTCATCACACTTAGCAGGGGCTCTGTGATGCTCTTTTAGACCTCTTGTAGGGAGGAGTCTTACTGGAAATCTAATTAGTATTTGTGTCCTAAAACTGCTACCTTGTATGAAATGATTAGGTATCATTCCTCCTGAAGTATGAATGGTGTATCCATTGGCTTACAGCCTTTAAATGTCTGCAGTTCAAATCATGTTAGTTCCAGGCAACCTTCCTATGGTCTTGTTGCTTGTTGACTTATTATTGGGAAGGGGTAACTGGGCTGTGGCACTGCCATTCCACTGTTCTCCAAGACCAATTCTGCTGGAAGATCAAGTATCATAATGCTCTCCTGTGGCTCTCAGTTCTCTCCACCCAAAGCTGTATGCTGGGTCAACAAGGGCAATCTACCAAATGACAGACGATCCTCAGGATGTGGGTATCAGCATCAATATAAAGAATTTTTTATAGAAGCATAGAAGCAGAGTTTGTATCCGTCAGGGTTCTCTTGATCACAATTCAAATGAACTTAAACAAAAAAATTATTAGCTCACTTAACAAAAAAGTCCAGGAATGATGCCTTCAGGCCCGTGTACCCAGAGTTTCAAATCTTCTCTTTGAAGAACAGGGGATGACAGACAGAATAGTTTGTCTTCCCCTCCATGTCATATTTCTGTTTGTCTCGTCTTATCTCTGCATGAGAGTCTCTTTACTTTTTGTTACAGTTTCTTCCATGTGACCAGAGAAGATGGCCACTTGCAACCACAGCTTCACACCATCCTGGTTTGCAAGCCAGTAGAAAGAAAGCAACATTTTTCTCTGTAGGTGTGTGTCAATCCCAGGCAAGACTCTCCTTGGTCCTGTTTGCAAAATAGGCTTCTGTTTATACTCAGTGTGCCCAGGGGAATTGAGTACTGGGACGGACCATTACTAAAGCATAACTGATATCCCATCAGAAGCGGATAGAGTGCAGGAAGTATTTTCCAAGGAATCAGAGGACAGCAGGAGGTAAGTATGCTAAACGATAGAAATGATAGATGCTATAGTTTTTGGCATGAGTTGTCTCTCATTAGAGCTCTTCTGAGACTAGATATCAAGGTAGCTTGCAAGCTCTCTGACAACCTTTGACAACAATATCCTACCATGATTTGATCAGTAGAATGGTTAATTTTAAATGTCAACTTGACTGGGCCATAGGGTGCACAGATATTGGCCCGAACATGTTCACTGAATGAAAGCAGATTGCCCTCCCCAATGTCAGTGGGCCTCATCCAATCTGTTGAAGGCTGGAATAGAACAAAAAGCAGAATAAGAAAAAATTCATTCTTTCTGCTTGACTGTCTTTTAGCTGGGACATCTCCTTCAGCCTTCAGTGCTTCTGGGTTCGTTGGATCTCCTAGGTCTCCAGACTACCAACTGCAGATCTTGGGACTTCTCAGACTCCATAATCCCATGAGCACCGCCCTACCCTCTATGTATATGTGTAATGTATGTAGGCTTCCCAGCTGGCACTAGTGGTAAAGAACCTGCCTGCCAGTACAAGAGACATAAGAGATCCAGGTTCAATCCCTGGGTCCGGAAGACCCCCTGGAGGAGGGCACAGCAACCCATTCCAGAATTCTTGCCTGGAGAATCCCATGGACAGAAGAGCCTGACGGGCTACAGTCCAGAGGGTCACAAAGAGTCAGACACGACTAAAATGACTTAGTGTGTGTACATACACACACTATATATATAATTATTACTTGTTTTTTTGGAGATCCTCAGCTAATACAATTAGGGATATGTGTGTGGCAAAGGGGAGAAGGAATATCTGGACTACAAAATCAAGTTTTATGTGTTATGGTTTAGCTTCAATTTGGGGCAACATTTTTTCTCATCTTCAGATTCCAGAAGATAAACTGTAGTCTTTTGTAGGGTGACTTTTAAAAATCAAGTGAGAGATTTTTATTTTGCATTTATGCTTCCAAAAGCAATTTTAGATATTATCACCAGCAAAACAAGCATAAACTCTACCGAATAGCATGAAATGTTAAAAACTTTTGTATCTCCTACATGATGTGATCCAATTAAAATTCACATTGCTTTTCCTACAAACTTAAAAACCACAGAGGACAAATCCAATGCATTAATATTCCATGAATACTGGGGATAGGTAAATCTAACAATTTCCTTTAAACTGTGTGCTAGGATTAGAATAATATCGTGTAGAAAAGACAGTTGTGGTTTAAACTTACAACCCATGAAAATGATTAAATTGTAAACTTGGCAAATACATTTTCCAATTTCTAAAAGATGTTTAAAAATGAATTCAGAAGGGCATCAGTGGAAAAATAGAGGAAACACTTACTTTGTGACAAAGCAGGAAATAAATGACACTTCTAAAATGGTGCAGTGCCACATCACCAACACCTCTTCCATGACTTTTATTAACATGCCCCTCCTGAATGTGTCTGTACAAAGTTTCTTGTAAGTTTGATCTGAGGATCAGATTTGGTATCACTTGTATAATTACATGGGAACAGATGGAGTTGACTGATTTGATTTTTCCACATGGGCTGACTTGTTTGTTTGTTTTTTATTTGTTTGTTTGTTTGTTTCGGTTCTCCTTAAAGAGAAAAGAAAAATAAAACATACTTTTTGGAACTGTGGTTACAAAATTAACCATATACCAGAAAATAGGGTGTTAGATTTCCTGTTGTACTTTTTAGAACATAGATGTACAATTTACTATTTAAGATGCTTAGTTCTTTGGGTTAATTGCAGTTTATATCCATGTACATGGTATTGCAGTTCTAATTAATTGATAGAGTACTAGGTAGAATAGTTCTTATACTAATTTCAGGCACCAACCAAAATTGAAGAGAAAAACTGGCAAACCTTGAACTTCCTGAGTGATTATGGAAATGGTCTCTGAGAAATAAATCTCAGATCAAGTGATTAAGCCAATCCAATCCATAAATTGGGAGATTATCTAAATAATTCAAGCTGGCTTGCCTTTAATTATATAAATGGAATTTAGGGACTGATTTTCTCAAATCAGAGTTTCACTCTAATCTTATTATTTTTCCATTTTTATTTTTGGTCGCACTCAGTCTTCATTGCTGCACACGGGCTTTCTCTAGTTGCGGCGAGCAGGGACTCCTCTCTCTGCGGTGTGCTGGCTTCTCACTGTGGTGGCTTCTCTTGTTGCTGAGCACAGGCTTTAGGTGCACAGGCCTCAGCAGTTGCGGCGCTTCAGCTTAGCTGCCCCCATGGCATGTGGGATCTTCCCAGACCAGGAATTGAACCCGTGTCCCCTGCTTTGACAGGGGGATCCTTAACCACTGAACGAGCAGGGACGTCCTGCATGCAAATCGTTACTGCCTGAAGTCATCCAGTTGAATTCACTTCCCCTTGTTGCGGGCACCCATTTCCATTCAGCGTTTCAGATCCCATAACAGTGGTCTTACAGTGAAATAAGATGAAAGAAAAACATTTTATAAATGCAAGCCAGTCCCCTGGACTGCTCAATTGACTGAATCTGATGTCTTATAAAAGGCCCTCCCCTTTACCCTGTGGGGAAAATAATAGAGATGATAAAAAGGGCAGGGGACATAAAAAGGGAAAGTTCCTGAGGGACCATCTGGGATGGAAGCTTCCCTGACTGAAGGATCTTGTGACTAGAAAAGTGAGTGTGGCATTCCATGGCCCAGACGCACATGCACAGCCACATGTGCAAACCACAGCCGGCGTTCCTTTAGGTGATGGAGGTTTAGCAAATGGCGTGACCTCAATAAGGCCAGGAACTCTAGGCTTTTGAAACTGTAGTCCACCCTTCTTCCCACTCTCAGCCCTCACCAAATTTCATGTAAAGCAAAGATTAAATGATATCATTGGATCAACATGATAGAATCAGCTTTTTTAATATATGTATAAGAGAATCAACTTTTGGTTTTGGTTTTTTGGAGCATCCATTTTATAAGAACTTCAAGAGAACAGTTAAATAAGTAAATAATATAAAATATAATGTGTCGCATGAATTTTTAAAATTAAACCTGAGTTGGGCGAATACAGTTTCTGTCTGGAGGTGTATCATTTCTGGCAACCTCCATACCCTCTGAGGTGCACGTGAACTCTCTGGCCATAAGGGATGTATTGATGGATAAATTGAGAAGCACTGGAATAAACCAAAAGATCCCTCTAGTTTATGCTTTTGTCTTTAAATATCATAGAAGAGTAGTATATTCTACATTTGAAAGAGCCCTGGAGACCTATACTTCCATACTCTTACTTAAAAAAAAAAAGTCCAGATCATGCCTTATCTATCTGGCCAATTTCAGGTGCTCCTGTTAAAGTTCTGTCACATCTATTCTAAAGTATGAGAAAATCTAAATAACTTTGAACAACAACTTGACACTATTTTTCAGTAGTTTTGTTTTAAAATAATTTTAGATTTACCTAGAGTTGCAAAAAGAGAACAGTTCCTATATACTCTTGGAGAAAGAAAGGGCAAACCACTCCAGTATCCTTGTCTGGAGAATCCCATGGACAGAGGATCCTACTGGGCTGCAGTCCATGGGGTCACAAAGAGTCAGGCATGACTAAGCGACTAACACATATACTCTATCATCTAGTTTCCCCTAATGCCAACATTTTACATAATCATGGTACATTTATCAAAACTAAGAAATTAACATTGGTACAATACTATTAAACGAGATGCCAGTCCAGGTTCGATGCGCGATACTGGATGCATGGGGCTAGAGCACTGGGACGACCCAGAGGGATGGTATGGGGAGGGAGGAGGGAGGAGGGTTCAGGATGGGGAACACATGTATACCTGTGGTGGATTCATTTTGATATTTGGCAAAGCTAATACAATTATGTAAAGTTTAAAAATAAAATAAAATTAAAAAAAAATAAAGTTTGGCAAGTTGAATTAAAAAAAAAAATTAAACTACAGACTTCATTCAGATTTCCCTAGTTATTTCACTAATGACCTTTTTCTATTCCGGGATCCACTTGCGTTTAGGGGCTATGAATTTTTGCTTTTCCCTCTTTGTCTTTAAATAACACAGCATTTACTATTAAAAGCTTTGATGTTTCACAATTATCAAAAGCTATCTTCCTATCATTTTTAAAAAGTAGTATTAAATTCTTGCGTTAGGCTGAACTGTTCGAAATCAATAAGAGATTTATCATGAAAAATGTTAAAATTGCATATCTCAGGAAGCTTGGTCAAAAAACAAACTGCAGCCTTTTCAAAACAGCACAAAATCTCTTTACATCTAGAAAAATCCTTTCCACCTAAGAAATGATTTTCTGATCAGTTCAATTTGATTTCCTACAGAAAGGTTCTGAATTTTTCAACCCACAGCTCAAACTAGCCCTTATGAAACAAATAGATTTTGAGGTGCTTGGAGGCAAGGACCTGTTCCCAGCCATTTCTGTATCCATAACATTGCCTTAAATGTTATACATATTTGTTGAATTGATGAATACATGAAATTTCCTAGGATATTCAGGCTGGAGAGAATTTGAAAACCCTGACACTGTCAGGTTAATGAGGCTCCAGAGCCTCCACCTCTGACTGCCTTTGGGATGTTTGGGTGTAGATAGTGTCAAAGAGGTTTACAGGTGGTGCTTTATAGACAGCTTCATGGAAATGTCATGAACCCTTGCAGAATTCTTACTGCCAGAAACATGCCACGTTTTAAATGTGTTTCTTTTTTTCTCAACGAACAAGAGCCCTTATCTTCTTATGAATGTGCAATCAGAATATTATAGAGAAGTCAAAACATTGTATGAAGCATTGGTCATATCCTGCTTGGTTGTAAGCAGTTTCCTAGTAATGAAGGTATCATTCAAAACACAGTCATTCCAGACGTAATGCCATTTACAAATGGTAACAAGCATGGACCTAGAGATTGTGACAACTGAGTGAAGTAAGTCAGACCGAGAAATACTGTATGACATCCTTTATATGTATAATCTAAGAAGAAATGAGAAAAATGAACTTACCAAGAAGAAGGAAACTCAGAGACTTAGAGAACCGACTTATGGTTGCTGAAGGGTGGGGAGTAAGGATTGAAGAGAAGAGATAGCTTGGGAGTTTGAAATGGGCATGTACACACTGCTGTATTTAAAATAGATAACCAACAAGGACCTACTAGATGGCACATGGAACTCTGATCAATGCTATATGACAGCCTGAATAGAGGGCAGTTTGGGGTAGAGTGGACACATGTACATGTCTGGCTGAGGCCCCACTGCTGTTCACCTGACATTATCACAGCGTTGTTAATCAGCTCTGCATGTGTGCTTAGCCGCTAAGTCAGGTCTGACACTTTGCGACCCTGTGGATTGTAGCTCTCCAGTCTCCTCTGTCCATAGGATTTCCCAGGCAGGAATACTGGAGTGGGTTGCCATTTCCTTCTCCAGGGGATCTTCCCAACCCTGGGATCGAACACGCATCTCCTACATTGCAGGTGGGATTTTTACCCCTGAGCCACCAGGGAAGCCCTAATCAGCTATACCCTAATACTAAATAATTTTTTTGTTAAAAAGCAAATGTCCTGGAGCTCTAAATTCTGACATGTACAGTGCATTAGAGCAGAGTATGCCCAGCGGTCACTCTGGGATCTTCAAGTACCTGTTTTATTTGTTTGTTTGTTTTTCATCTTTTCCGCTCAACTCTGGAAAATTTATAGATAGACTAAACATGTTTGAATATTCTCTTGATGTTAAATACAAATAGTTGTTTATAGATTTTATATATTAATAACTTGCTGTATGAAAAGCATTTAAGTAGGAATGTCTTCATGTAACTGTAAGCAAAGAATGCCTGCCAAGTCAAAATAATAGTTATATTTTTTAAGCCTAAGACACTTGTGAGTCTGAATAGGTTGTTGGCATGGCTAATCCCAAAATTTAAATCTTGACGGCACTAGTTTCTTATGAGTCTGTCTTGTCCAGGCAGAATGTCAGCTGTGTCATAATGTAAACTGGGCCTCATATGTCATATATTGCCCAAAACACTGAGAAGACGACCATAGGAGACGGCCGTGAGTCCATATGTGCTTCATGAAAGATTGTGGTGTTGGCCATGACCCTGGAACTGCTATGCAAGCACCCAGCCTCGTAATTTCTACTTGGTTAGATGTTACCAGGGAAGATTCTACCTAACATGACTCAGTGAGAGGTGAACATATCAGTTTGCCCGTAAGAGGATCATATAATCAAAACTGTGGTTTTTCCAGTAGTCAGGTACGGATGTGAGAGTTGGACCATAAAGAAGGCTGAGCACCAGAAAATTGATGCTTTTGAACTGCGGTGTTGGAGAAGACTCTTGAGAGTCCCTTGGACTGCAAGGAGATCAAACCAGTCCATCCTAAAGGAAATCAGTCCTGAATATTCATTGGAAGTACTGATGCTGAAGCTGAAGCTCCAATACTTTGGCCACCTGATGGGAAGAGCTGACTCATTAGAAAAGACCCTGATGCTGGGAAAGATTGAGGGCAGAGGAGAAGGGGATGACAGAGGATGAGATGGTTGGATGGTATCACTGACTCAATGGATATGAGTTTGTGCAAGCTCCAGGAGATGGTGAAGGACAGGGAAGCCTGGCATGCTGCAGTCCATGGAGTTGCAGAGTCTGACACACCTAATTGACCGAACAACAATAGTAAGCTTTGTTGATTTGTTTGGGTGTAGTCTATTCTGAAGGAGATCAGCCCTGGGATGTCTTTGGAGGGAATGATGCTGAAGCTGAAACTCCAGTACTTTGGCCACCTCATGCGAAGAGTTGACTCATTGGAAAAGACTCTGATGCTGGGAGAGATTGGGGGCAGGAGGAGAAGGGGACGACAGAGGATGAGATGGCTGGATGGCATCACTGACTCGATGGACGTGAGTCTGAGTGAACTCCGGGAGTTGGTGATGGACAGGGAAGCCTGCTGTGCTGCAATTCATGGGGTCACAAAGAGTCGGACATGACTGAGCGACTGAACTGAACTGAACTGATGATATAGAATTTGAAGCAGAATTGGGCATAGTTTAGATTAGGAGTAGACAAACTTTTTCATGAAGCACTAGGTAGTAAATACATTCAGCATTGCGTATCTCTCTCAATACTACTCAAGTCTGCTCTCATAGCTTGAAAGCAGACAGATAATATTACAAAAACAAATGAGTATCATTGTTGTCCCAATAAAACTTTATTTATAAAAATAGGTGAAGAGGGCCCTATTTGGTCCTTGGGCTATACTTTGCCATCTTGGTTTAAAGTAAAAAAATGCCTCGGGTCTTTCCCAAGGCAAACCCACATTTGGAACAAACAAATGGATTTAGACTCCTTAAAATGACACCTATGCTGATTATACCTTGCTGCTTTCCTCTGCAGTGACTGCTGCCAGCATCATAATTTGCAGATGGTCTCCTAACACATGGGCTTCCCTGGTGGTTCAGATGGTAAAGAATCTGCCTGCAATGTGGGAGACCTGGGTTCGATCCCTGGGTGGGGAAGATACCCTTAGGAGGGAATGGCAACCCACTCCAGTATTCTTGCCTAGAGAATCCCATGGACAAAGGAGCCTGGCGGGTTACAGTCCATGGGATCCCAAGGAGTCAGACACGACTGAATGACTAATGCTTTTGCTAACATACAACTAGCATATGGAATATGAAGAAAAGTCTATTTTGACTCTGTACCAATTATTTTGATTGCAAACAGATGACCGATGGTAGTGGCCTACTCAAAAATGTTTATTTCATTTATGCAGAAGCAGTGCAAAAAACTGAACCTCAATTTAGCAAGAAATATTCAAGGAATGGGTTTATACCTTAGCATGTTTTTGGTGAACATTGGGTTAATCAGGCTCCCGTTTGTGTCTTGTTTTCTGGTGACTCAAATGGTAAAGAGTCTGCCTGCAAAGCAGGAGACTCAGGTTTGATCCCTGGGTATGGAAGATACCCTGGAGAAGGAAATGGCTACTCATTCCAGTATTCTTGCCTGGAGAATTCCATGGACAGAGGAGCCTGGCGGGCTACAGTCCATGGGGTGGCCAAGAGTCGGACATAATTGTGTAACTAACACACTTACACCTTACTGGTAAAAATGTTTCTTTCCTATCTTAGTGAAATGGGCTCAGTTGGCCGTAGGAAGTGGGACACCATGCCCCTGTCATACAATCTTTGCTTATTTGCATTTCACCCTTGCCTTACTTCAACATTTATTACGTACCTTAGTGGCAGGAGGAGGAGGAAAAGACCAAGAAGAACATGCAAATCAACCACCCTTGTGTGCCATAATTAAAAATGGGAATTACATAGATTTAGCATAGTCACATCTGTTCTTTCCTTTCTGGTGTTGGAAAGTGCTTGGGCTGGATACAACTGACACTTCTTTACAAGCATTCCACTGCCTTTCAGGAGGCTGCTATTAGTAGACAATTACCTGATGGTTTCTATGAATCAGTCTGATCAGGTTTAACCAGAAGTCACTTGCTCTTGTGCTCTGTCTCATAATAGTTGGCATTTGATATCAATTGCTGAGATGTCTCCGCCCACTCCCACCCCCACCCCTGCCCCGCACACCCCTGGCAACAGTTGAAATTAATTTGGCTTTCTTCCTACTGTGCTTATCCTTGTGGAACATTATATCTTCTTAGTTCTTGATGTATTGGTTACTTGATGCGTGTGTGTGTGTGTGTGTGTGTGTGTGTGTGAGTCACTCAGTATCTGACCAGGCTTCTCTGTCTGTGGACTTCTCCAGGCAAGAATACTGCAGTGGGTTGCCATTTTCTTCTCCAGGGGTTTTTCCAGACCCAGGAATTGAACCCAGGTCTCCTGCACTGCAGGCAGATCCTTTACCATCTGAACCCCCGGAAAGCCCACTTGATGCATGACTAGTGCTGAAAGTCTTCCTTCAGGGGGACAGCCAACCTGATCCCAATGAAGAAACAACCCAGCAAGGTGGTCCAGCAGGTGATCTGGCAGATCGTGAACCAAATCTCTGGTCTGCAGGCCACTTGGTCTCCTTGTACTACTCTACTCTAGTTTGGGATGAGACCTTCAAAGGGGCTGTTGTTTAAGTAGTGATTTATACTTAAGAGGCTGTACATTCTAGTAGGAGGAAGAAAGACTCCATGATTTAATAGATCTGGTTTTGCATACTTTTTAATTTTGGCTCCTCTTATTTGTAGGACCTGGAACAAGTCATTCATCTTTTTGTACATTAGTGACTTTGTAAAGACTGAACTGAACTGAAGGGCTTCCTAGGTGGCTCAGCAGTAAAGACTCCACCTGCCAATGCAGGAGATGCGGGTTCGATCCCTAGGTTGGGGAGATCCCCTGGAGAAGGAAATGGCAACCCACTCCAGTATTGTTGCCTGGAAATCCCATGGATGAAAGAGCCTGGTAGGCTACAGTCTGTGGGGTTGCAAAGAATCAGACTCAACAGAGTGACTGAGCATGAACATGACTTAGTGGGACCAGAAACTCTGTCTACTTCATAGATTATTTTGGTGCTCAGGGAACGTCCACATGCCAGCATGTTCACATCACTCAGCATGCCAGATACATAGTAGGTGCTTCGTAAGTTTTGCTTTGAAGGAAATGTGTTTCCTACAGCCTCTACCCAAAAGAAAGGGCTGTGACTTTTTGGAGACATGTCCCCTTCCAAGTCCCTTGACTCAAGTCACCTGGGCTGAGGGAAAGGTGAGCCTTCTCAGGGCCCCGGGTGCCTGTCACTAGTAACGCCTTAGGGCTTGTCACACCAAGTGTTCATGTTTGGAAGCTTGCTGAGTCTGATGCTTTTCTGAGGCTTTTGTGTAATGGGCTTTGTGTAATGCTAATAAACACACAAACCTCTTTATAAACATGTTCCATGTGGACCCCTGGGGCTACAGTGCTGATGAGCTTATTTTTTTCAATAAAAAATAAGATGAACTGCAAGCACCCAATTAGAGAGGCTTTGTCAGATCACTGGAGGTTTTTAGGCCTGGACACAATAGAAGAGCTTTTGAGAGGCTGGGGCAAGATAAACCATAATGAGACACTGAACTTGCTTTCATTCTTCTCAGCAGCTTTGTTTGTCCTCCCTGCCGGCTCAGAGCTGTGCTGCTGGGACTGAACTCATTTCCCAGCAAGCTGTTTTTGTTTCTCACTTGCAAGGCTCTGTGAATGGATCTCTGAAAGGCAAGCACCCTAGTCCCCAGGAGTGCAAAGGGTTTGACAACACAATGAGTAGCAGTGGATACCTTTTCTCACCTAGATGAAGCAAAGTCTCTTGCAAAAGACACTCCCAAACTTGGAATAGTTCTAATCCAGTAATCTCACCCTTGTCACGTTAACAGAGAGGATGAGACTGGGGAAGTAATGCTTTTTAGGCTCTATTCTTGTCCACAGCTTACAGCTCAGAGACCACTGCCATATGTGTATCTTTTAAGATCAGTTTGTGGGTGATGGAGTTGCAAGCAGATGATGGGGGAAAACACCAGAATAAAACTTCTAAGGATAATGAGTCTCTTACCTGCAGAATCACCTTAAAGTGTGCGTATATATGCTAAAATTTCAGAACCAAAGCTGTTCCTAATCTTATTTTTTTCTTTTTTTTAAATTTTATTTTATTTTTAAACTTTACATAATTGTATTAGTTTTGCCAAATATCAAAATGAATCCATCAGTGTGATTAAGATTAGGGCTATATCTCTTTAATGATTTAGCCAGCAGAATTCTGATTACATAGATCCCTTCCTTGCTGCTGCTGCTGCTAAGTCGCTTCAGTCGTGTCCGACTTTGTGCCACCCCATAGATGGCAGCCCACCAGGCTCCCCCGTCCCTGGGATTCTCCAGGCAAAACACTGGAGTGGGTTGCCATTTCCTTCTGCAATGCATGAAAGTGAAAAGTGAAAGTGAAGTCGCTCAGTTGTGTCCAACTCTTCGAGACCCCATGGACTGCAGCCTACCAGGCTCCTCTGTCCATGGGATTTTCTAGGCAAGAGTACTGGAGTGGGGTGCCATTGCCTTCTCCGAGATCCCTTCCTTATCTTCCTGTAATTGTACTTCCCTTGCTGGAGTTCCCATGGTTGGTATATCCCATTGTATGCACATTTATGGTACGCTTTTCTTTTGATCTTTATTTAAGTTTCGAGATAAAGACATATTAATACTGTGGACACAAAGACCCTGATGCTGGGAAAGATTGAGGGCAGGAGAGGGAGTGATAGAGGATGAGAAGATTAGATGACATCCCTGACTCATTGGACACGAGTTTGAGCAAATAGTGAAGGACAGGGAAGCCTGGTAGGCTACAGTCCATGGGGTCGCAGAGAGTCAGACACTTCTGAGCAACTGAGCACGCACGCACATACACAACACTGGCTAAATCCTGTACCAAGTGCTAGAATTCCATAGTGAACACAGCTGCAGTCTGTTACAGCCGTAGAAAATAGTGAGATGAATGAGTAGTCATAAACTGTGATCAGCCCCAAGGATGGAAAGTCCAGGCTATCACAAGAGCTGTAGCTGGGTAGCCAATAAAGGCTAAAGAGTCAAAGAAGCTCCCCTCAGGAAGGATCCTATGGACTAAGAAGTGAATGATGAAGAAGTGAGTGCAAAATGGTGATCATTCTGGGTTGCAAGAATAACATGTGCAAAGGCCCTGAATCAAAAGGAATTTGACATATTGGAGGAGCTCAAAGTGAGAGAGTGCGACCAGAAAATGGAGAGCAAAGAAAAAATAGGAGATGACATTAGAGAGGTTTGGAGGGTAGGGCACTGGCCACATCAAATAGAACCAAAGATGTTGGGTTTTTATCTTTAAATCAACGAGATACCATTGAAAGATTAATAATAAAGGTTAATAATAATAAGGAAGAAATTTGTTAGTAAAATATCATGATGGCAACATACAGAAATCTATTGAAGATGGGCATAAGCTCATTTTAAAGTATGCCTGCAAATTCTTTGATACCCATTGCTTCTGGACGGAGAAGACAATAGCACCCCACTCCAGTACTCTTGCCTGGAAAACCCCATGGATGAAGGAGCCTGGTAGGCTGCAGTCCATGGGATCGCTGAGTGTCAGACACGACTGAGCGACTTCACTTTCACTTTTCACTTTCATGCATTGGAGAAGGAAATGGCAACCCACTCCAGTGTTCTTGCCTGGAGAATCCCAGGGACGGGGAGCCTGGTGGGTTGCCATCTATGGGGTCGCACAGAGTCAGACACGACTGGGGTGACTTAGCAGCAGCTTCTGGAAATGGAGCTTAATTCTCCCTCCCTTGGGTGTGGATGGGCTTGGTGACTCTCTCCTAAAAAGTAGGACATAATGGGAGTGACAGTGCTTCACTTCTAAGGCTAGGTCAAGAAAAAAAATGTGGCCTCCACCATGCTCTTTAATTGTTTGCTCTGATGGAAGCCGGCTGCCATGTTACAAGGAACTTAAGACCTTGAGGCAAGAAACTGGAAACTCCTACCACAGCCGTGTGAGGGAACCAAGGCTGGGAGCAAATCCTCCAGCCACGCTCAAGCCTTCAGATGATTCTAGATGATCCCTGCCAACATCCTGATGACTCAAAGCCAGAACAAGCCAGCTTAGGAACGCCCAGATTCCTAACTCTCAGAAACTGTGTGAGATAGTGTTTGTCATTCGGAGCAGCTAAAACTTGGGATAACTTGTTACACAGGGGCTTCCCAGGTAGCTCAGCTGGTAAAGAATCCACCTGCAGTGTAGGAGTTCAGTTCAGTTCAGTCACTCAGTCGTGTCCGACTCTTTTCGACCCCAAGAATCACAGCATGCCAGGCCTCCCTGTCCATCACCAACTCCCGGAGTTCACTCAGACTCACCTCCATCGAGTCAGTGATGCCATCCAGCCATCTCATCCTCTGTCATCCCCTTCTCCTCCTGCCCCCAATCCCTCTCAGCATCAGAGTCTTTTCCAATGAGTCAACTCTTCACATGAGGTGGCCAAAGTACTGGAGTTTCAACTTTAGCATCATTCCTTCCAAAGAAATCCCAGGGCTGATCTCCAGAATGGGCTGGTTGGATCTCCTTGCAGTCCAAGGAACTCTCAAGAGTCTTCTCCAACACCACAATTCAAAAGCATCAATTCTTCGGCGCTCAGCTTTCTTCACAGTCCAACTCTCACATCCATACATGACCACTGGAAAAACCATAGCCTTGACTAGATGGATCTTTGTTGGCAAAGTAATGCAGGAGACCCTGGTTCAATTCCTGGGTTGGGGAGTTCCCCTGGAGAAGGGAACAGCTATCCACTCAAGTATTCTTGAGCTTCCCTGGTGAGTTAGATGGTAAAGAATTTGCCTGCAATGCAGGAGAATTGGGTTCAATCCCTGGGTTCTCCAGGAAGATTCTCTGGAGAAGGGAATGGCTAACCACTCATTCTTCTTGCCTGGAGAGTTCCATGGACAGAGGAGCCTGGCAGGCTATAGTATATGGGGTCTCAAAGAGTCATACATGAATGAGCAATGAAGCACAGCACAGCAATAGATAATGTTGGAGGTAAAAATAGAAATAATGGTAGAAAGTTCCTTCGGTAGTCCAGACAAATGATGATGATGGTGTCTTGATTTAAAGTGGTTGCTATATTCAAGTTCAACAACTTTACTTCCTCTTTGTGAGAATACCCCATGGAGACTAAAGCATGACCACTGGACAGCTGTGGATGTGGATTGAAGCCTAGGCTTTGCTACTTAGTTAAAGGTGACCTTGCACAGCCTTCGCCAATAATTTTATTTTTTTATTCATATAATGGAGTCAGTATCACTTCCCTTTTACCTTGATAGTGGTAGTTTAGTTGCTAAGTCATGTCCAGCTCTTGCAATCCCATGAAGTATGTAGCCCGCCAGACTCCTCTGTCCATCAAGGCAAGAACACTGGAGTGGGAAATTTCCTTCCTTTTCCAGGGGATATTCCTGACCCAGGAGCTGAACCCGCATCTCCTGCATTGGCAGACGGATTCTTTATGGCTGAGCCACCAGGGAAGCCCCTTTTAGCTAACATGGAGGCAATACATGCAAAGTCCACAGTGGAGGTTTTGGACTAGAGTAACTGCTCAAAGAGTATTTACCTGCCAGTTTTTATACTACCTGTATAGGTAGTAATTTCTCTCTCCCAATCTTGTTCTTTGCTGTGAGTAACCCCTTTAAACACTAGGTCAATTTCCTCAAATTACATTCAGAAGTTTCCATTATTATAAAAATAAACTTTCAATTCTTTGGCTTTGCATTGTCCTTTAACTTCTAACGGAGGCACCATCTTGCTGCCTATGTGAACCTCTGCTCTCTGTGAATTCATCATCTCTTCAGTTAGTTTCCTTTTTAGTGGCGTGTGATGTTCGGTTGAGGTGCTTAATCTCTCATACCCTCATCCATATATTGTGCCTAATAATAGATGCCCGCTCTTCCTTACTGTTCAGGAAAAGCATCACCAAAGTTGTTGCAGTGTGACATCATTTGCACACTCATTCTAGTTCCAAGAAGGTCTTGCATGCATGCTATACTTCCTGCAAATGTGTTTCTGAAGTGAAATAGCCACCAAGGGGCCTCTCCCTGTATGTGTCACCAGCCATGAGGTAGCATTTTAGACCTCAGCTCTTGGAGGATATTAACTCACTTTCAGGACATCGAGTCCATCAGTCTCACCTCTTACTTCCCAGCACAAGTTTGAGATGGGGTTAATCACTGCTGATGCATGCTCAGTCATGTTGTATTGCATAATTAACCTCAGGGTGTCTGTTGCCATTCATGCAACAAACCAAAGCAGCTACTGGTCTACACGTACATCCAGAGAGGATAAAGAGCCCAGAACGCCTGCACAGATCGGGGCAATAGCACCCCTCTTGATGACTGCAGAGATGACCTCAAGTCCCCAAACTGGTCTGGACCCCACTGCAGAAAGGAGCCTGAGAGATGGGGATGTTTGTCCCACACTGAAAGCACCCTAGATCTTCAGTCTTAAATAGTGCATACTTATGGTAAAGTCCGAGTTGGATAGCCCTCCCAGATTGACTCAAATGTATGTGGGCATAATTTTCCACTATCTCTGCTCTCTGCTAGTAATAACAGGGTTTTTTACTTTTCGTAAAAGGCCCTTCTGAGGCCAGAAACATGATTTATGAGTCTCTTCTCCCTCTCTAAGCCTCCTTTAAAAAAAGAAGCTATCCAACAGAGAGACTCTTTACTTTGCCAAGGACCCAGCCCAAAGTGTGTTAAACCTTT
This sequence comes from Bos indicus x Bos taurus, assembly GCF_003369695.1. Classification (NCBI taxonomy): domain Eukaryota; kingdom Metazoa; phylum Chordata; class Mammalia; order Artiodactyla; family Bovidae; genus Bos; species Bos indicus x Bos taurus. The sequence continues at coordinate 108,377,386 of NC_040079.1, read as the reverse complement.
GTGTTTTTTTCTTGTTTAACACCAAAACATCATTTTAGTTAAGCTGAAGTATGGTAGTGACTTTGCAATATGGTGTATGGTGACGATTTTTTATTGAAATCTCTGAAATTTTTTTATGTTCATGTTTCTAACAGAGAGATCCTAAATTTCTCAGCATAATTTTGCATATGAAACATAATTGCCAGTTGCAAGTAATTTCACTGCTCTATGGCATTATCTATACCCTTTAACATCTATCCAAATATGAGCACCATAAGTTCTTTATATAATGTGATTTTGTGACACGGTTAATTTTTCAATGGCCTCTGAACAGAAACCTTATTATTGATTGATGTAATTAAGAGGCTGAGTTCCAGAATTTTAAAAATGTTTAAAGTTTTTTATTGAAATAAACTGAAAAGTACTAAGTCCTAATTCTATATCTCATTGAATTTTAATAAAATGAACACATGTATACATCCAGTTTTAATTTTTAATTGGTTATTTCTTTATAAACCATACAAAACCCTGATAATTTTTAGCTTTCCCTGAAAAGATAAGCATATAAGTTAAAGAATGCTAGTTGTAATATTGTGTATTGATTTCCTTAGACATATTATAATTAAACTGCTTATATGTTCAGTTCAGTTCAGTTCAGTTCAGTCACTCAGTCGTGTCTGACTCTTTGAGATCCCATGAACTGCAGCACGCCAGGCCTCCCTGTCCATCACCAACTCCCAGAGTTTACTCAAACTTATGTCCATCGAGTTGGTGAGGCCATCCAGCCATCTCATCCTCTGTCATCCCCTTCTCCTCCTGCCCCCAATCCCTCCCAGCATCAGAGTCTTTTCCAATGAGTCAACTCTTTGCATAAGGTAGCCAAAGTATTGGAGTTTCAGCTTTAGCATCAGGCCTTCCAATGAACACCCAGGACTGATCTCCTTTAGAATGGACTGGTTGAATCTCCTTGCAGTCCAAGGAACTCTCAAGAGTCTTCACCAACACCACAGTTCAAAAGCATCAATTCTTCGGTGCTCAGCTTTCTTCACAGTCCAACTCTCACATCCATACATGACCACTGGAAAAACCATAGCCTTGACTAGACAGACCTTTGTTGGCAAAGTAATGTCTCTGCTTTTTAATATGCTATCTAAGTTGGTCATAACTTTCCTTCCAAAGAGTAAGCATCTTTTAATTTCATGGCTGCAGTCACCATCTGCAGTGATTTTGGAGCCCCTAAAAATAAAGTCTGACACTGTTTCCACTGTTTCCCCATCTATTTCCCATGAAGTGGTGGGACTGGATGCCATGATCTTCGTTTTCTGAATGTTGAGCTTTAAGCCAAGTTTTTCACACTCCTCTTTCACTTTCATCAAGAGGCTTTTGAGTTCTTCACTTTCTGCCATAAGGGTGGTGTTATCTGCATATCTGAGGTTATTGATATTTCTCCCGGCAATCTTGATTCCAGTTTGTGCTTCTTCCAGCCCAGCATTTCTCATGATGTACTCTGCATAAAAGTTAAATAAGCAGGGTGACAATATACAGCCTTGATGTACTCCTTTTCCTATTTGGAACCAGTCTGTTGTTCCATGTTCAGTTCTAACTGTTGCTTCCTGACCTGCATACAAATATCTCAAGAGGCAGGTCAGGTGGTCTGGTATTCCCATCTCTTGAAGAATTGTCCACAGTTTATTGTGATCCACACAGTCAAAGGCTTTGGCATAGTCAATAAAGCAGAAATAGATGTTTTTTGGAACTCTCTTGCTTTTTCCATGATCCAGAAGATGTTGCCAATTTGATCTCTGGTTCCTCTGCCTTTTCTAAAATCAGCTTGAACATCAGGAAGTTCACGGTTCATGTATTGCTGAAGCCTGGCTTGGAGAATTTTGAGCATTACTTTACTAGCATGTGAGATGAGTGCAATTGTGAGGTAGTTTGAGCATTCTTTGGCATTGCCTTTCTTTGGGATTGGAATGAAAACTGACCTTTTCCAGTCCTGTGGCCACTGCTGAGTTTTCCAAAATTGCTGTCATATTGAGTGTAGCACTTTCACAGCATCATCTTTCAGGATTTGAAATAGCTCAACTGGAATTCCATCACCTCCACTAGCTTTGTTCATAGTGATGCTTTCTAAGGCCCACTTGACTTCACATTCCAGGATGTCTGGCTCTGGGTCAGTGATCACACCATCGTGATTATCTGGGTCGTGAAGATCTTGTTTGTACAGTTCTTCTGTGTATTCTTGCCACCTCTTCTTAATATCTTCTGCTTCTGTTAGGTCCCTAATATTTCTGTCCTTTATTGTGCCCAACTTTGCATGAAATGTTCCCTTGGTATCTCTAATTTTCTTGAAGAGATCTCTAGTCTTTCCCATTCTGTTGTTTTCCTCTGTTTGTTGGGGTCCCTCAATGTTATTATATCCTCAATATCATTATATTAATCTAGTGATGATTATTACTGGTGTAGATGTTTATTGTGTGTGTGTGTGCATATTTGTGTGTTGAATATGGAGATAGAACTGATTTGACCAAGTATGAAATAATTTAAGAGATTTATGCTTAAAAAACTTGGTCATTATACTTAGTCCTTAACATAATACCTAAAAAATGAATTCCCCTCAGAATATATATGTTGAATATACATACTCAAGTTCTGAATGTGAGAAGTTACAACTGGAAGGGACCTCCAAGAAGAGACTTCATTTGCACATGAAGAAACCAAGCCCCTGTATTTGAGTGAGTGGCTCAAGGTCATTCACTACTCAGTACATAATGGAGTCCTGGCTCATCTACTCCATTAGTTTTTACTTCCGACAAATTCAACCCAAGTGTCCTGTGATGATTGTTCTCCATGTAGCCAACAGTAAGAACCAGAACTGCTGCTGGTCAACAAAGTAAAATGAATCACTTCTGTTAGTGGGGATTGTGTCCAAAATGTCCTCTCTCCTAGCAACTTAACTCTCAACGCTGGCTGGGGCTGCGTTTTAGATAGATATGTACTTTGGGGGAAGTCCCACGAGTAATACTGCAAAAAAAGATAAAGAACTATTATTTTGAATATAAATTTAAAGCAGCCTAAAATCTACTTTGATATGACACTGAACATGACCATTTGGGATTCAGTTTTAAATGGAAAATTGGTTTTCTTATTGCTTATCATTGAGACCATAAAACTCTGATCACAGGCATTGGTTATGCACTGATTATGCTAGTGTAACACGTGAGTGTTTGCTTCCAGTAGCTATGATCTTCTGCCTCACTCCAAATGACCTCTTGACTTGATGTCCAAATGACATCCGGATTTGATGTCTACATCTATGTAGATACAGACACACACAAAAATTTCCTGAAAGGAACAGGAAATTAAAAGATTCTTTCATATCACAAGCACATACAACTGGTGAGGATGTAAGGTTAAAGAATATAGAGGAGCTGAAGCTTTTGGCTCTTGAAATACCTAAGTCCAAGTAAGTATCACCATGATGGAAGTGCTGTTATCATATTACCATACCTGTTATCATATTTCTGAGCAATTTTCTCACCAACTGTTTCAACAGAACATGCCAGGGTCATTTGGTGAAATAAGTATTTCACCAAATATTTCCTTACAAATATATTCTTCTGGCCATGTTACTAAAAATTTGTTGGTCGCTAGTTCATGATTCTCTTGCATTGGTGCCTGTATTTCAAGATGCCTAAGATTGTTTTGGGACATAAGCAAGATATTGGGGCTTCCCTGGTGGCTCAGATGGTAAAGAATCTGCTGCAACGTGGGAAACTTGGGTTTGATCCCTAGGCTCGGAAGATCCACTGGAAAAGGCAATGGCTACCCACTCCAGTATTCTTGCCTGGAGAATCCCATGAGCAGAGAACCCTGGTGGGCTACAGTCCATGGGACTGCAAACAGTTAGACACGGCAGAATGACTAATACATGCACGCGCACGCTCACGCACGCACACACACACACACACACACAGAGGATTGATTCCTCTATACATGGCCAAGGTGAAGGGGCTAATTCCTCTGTTTATGGGTGGAGATGAAGGCATATGAATTGGGCAGTAGAATTCTCTTCCAGAAATTTAATCTTATTGGAGGGTGCATGCTAAGTCACTTTAGTCGCATCTGACTCTTTGTGACCCTATGAACTGTAGCCCACCAGGCTCTTCTGTCCATGGGATTCTCCAGGCAAGAATAGTGGAGTGGGTTGCCATGTCCTTTTCCAGGGAATCATCCTAACCCAGGGATTGAATGGGAGTCTCTTAAGTCTCCTCTCTTGGCAGGTGAGTTCTTTACCATTAGAGCCACCTCAGTTCAGTTCAGTCACTCAGTCGTGTCTGACTCTTTGTGACCCCATGAATCGCAGCACACCAGTCCTCCCTGTCCATCACCAACTCCCAGAGTTCACTCAGACTCACATCCATCGAGTTGGTTATGCCATCCAGCCATCTCATCCTCTGTCGTCCCCTTCTCCTCCTGCCCCCAATCCCTCCCAGCACCAGAGTCTTTTCCAATGAGTCAACTAGAGGCACCTGGGAAGCCCTAATTGGGGTGGTGGTGGGGTAGTGATCAGAAATGTTTTATGGAACTTCTTAACTGCCAGTTGGCACATGGGACATTACTGACTCAAAGAAATTGTATGTCCTAAAAATGCTCTATTAAATCTTAAGTTAATTTTTGGTAAAATAACTGCTAAGGTCAACATTGTTTATATAGGACAATGACTCTGAATTTTTAAGAACTCAATTAGATGGAAGCTTATGAGAATAATGATCACCTAGGCTTGTTTTGGTCTGTTAGTCTTTATTTTATAATTATTCACTGTGATGACTGAAGTCAGTTGACTGTTCTCAAATAAGATTTTAATTAAATTGATAAATCCTCAGGAAAAGAAAATATCTTTGAAATGCTTATAGTTACCCCTGAGGTTTTCCTCTATCAAAAGTCTAGCAATAAATGTAGTTTTAAAATAGCTCAGGTTTTTTGTGTGTGTTGCTCTAAGACCATCCAAGCAAATTTATGATCTCAACCATGATAAGTAATTGGTATCTGACTTTTGCTCCCATTCTATAAAACTACAAAACTTGTAGAAATCATAAAATCACTGTTTGCAGTGATAGGACAGAAGCCAAAGCGGAGCCCCAATCCTTGGTTCACCTCACCAGGTGAGTCCCACGTACATAAAGACTCTTCCCCTAGAGACAATTTCTAGGCTATGGTGTAGGGAAATGGAGCCCAAACACTGAGTATTAGATGAAAGGTCAAGTACATTAAAAGCATATTCTGTAAAAATATATACCCTTCAACTCATATAACTCAATACCAAAAACTAAAACAATCTTATTAAAAGTGAGCAGAGGATTTAAATATTTTGTTTCAAAGAAGATACACATATGGCCAACAGGTACATGAAAAGGTTCTCAACTTCACTAATTTTTTTCTTTTTAAATTTATTTTAATTGGAGACTAATTAAAATATTGTGGTGGTTTTTGCCATACATTCACATGAATCAGGCATGGGCGTACATGTGTTGCCCATCCTGAACCCCCCTCCCACGTCCTTCCGCACTCCATCCCTCAGGGTCATCCCAGTGCACCAGCCCTGAGCACCTTGACTCATGTATCGAACCTGGACTGGTGATCTGTTTTGCATATGATAATATACATGTTTCAGTGCTATTCTCTCAAATCATCCCACCCTCTCCTTCTCCCACAGAGTCCGAAAGTCTGTTCTTTACATCTGTGTCTCTTTTGCTGTCTCGCATATAGGGTCATCATTACCATCTTTCTAAATTCCATATATATGCATTAATATACTCTATTGGTATTTTTCTTTCTTTCTGACTTACTTAGCTGTGTGTAATAGGCTCCAGTTTCATCCACCTCATTAGAACTGATTAAAATCCATTCTTTTTAATAGCTGAGTAGTATTCCATTGTGTATATGTACCACAGCTTTCTTATCCATTCGTCTGCCGATGGACATTTAGTCAACCTCACTAATTACCAGGCAAATGCAAATCAAAACCTCAGGGAGATATCTCCTTATACCTGTCAGAATGGCCATCATGAAAAAACACAAGAAATAACAAGTGCTGGTAAGATTATACAGAAAAGAGAACCCTATCATACGGTTGGTAGGAATGTAAGTTGATAGAGCCACTATGGAAAGCAATGTGGAATTTCCCCCCAAAATTAAAAATAGAACTAGTATATGATCCTGAAATTCCTCTTTGGGGTATTGATTCAAAGGAAATGAAAACACTGATTCAAAACAAAAGTCTCCATCCCTGTGTTTGCTGCTGAAAAACAGTATGCAGAACCGTGTCCTTCATTTAAAAGTAGTGTTCTTTTGAACTTAGAAATTAAGACCTGACAATTCACAAGCAAAAGGAAACATTTGCTTCCCCGGTTGTGGTATAAATAGGTGGAAGCATTGTAGTATATACAGTTCATATCTAATAAAACCAACTTTTTTTTAATAGTTCTACTCTCTAAGAATAATTTATTGCATTGAACTTTGAATGGCGTAACTTAATGTGTAATATTTGAGTGCAGTAGTAGACAAGCTACATCCAAAGATAACTGGATGAACTGATGAACCAGTTGAATTCGATGCTGAGTATGTCCAGGTGAGGATTTTATGTTGATGTACTGAAGTGGAGTTACTTTTCCTGGTATTTACTGGCCTAAAGTTTCCGTTCCCACTGGAGATGACTTGTAGGTTGGGATAATAGGGATAAATCACCAGTGCTAAAGGCAGGCTTCACCCTCGGGTGACATTCACCCTGATCTTCTATAGGTATTAAAAGTGTGGTTCATCTTCCTGGAGTGTTCTCTTACTTGAAATGTTGAGTAAATAGTCACTTCTTTTACCTTCACTCTCACACATCTATACTGTGAAAATGGAAAATATGCTATGCTATGCTATGCTAAGTCACTTAAGTCGTGTCCAACTCTGTGTGACCCCATAGACGGTAGCCCACCAGGCTCCCTCGTCCCTGGGATTCTCCAGGCAAGAACACTGGAGTGGGTTGCCATTTCCTTCTCCAATGCATGAAGTGAAAAGTGAAAGTGAAGTCGCTCAGTTGTGTCCGACTCTTAGCGACCCCATGGACTGCAGCCTACCAGGCTCCTCTGTCCATGGGATTTTCCAGGCAAGAGTACTGGAGTGGGGTGCCATTGCCTTCTCTGAATGGAAAATATACTTGAACTTAAAACTGGAACTTAAGAAAGGAAACCTCTTTGTGTGTATCCCTAACATCCCCCAGGTGTCTGTGGTTGTTCTCTGCTGCTGCTGGGGAGGAAGTGTTTGGGAATGGAGAGCTCTCCTATCAGGTTTGGATTCAAACTCACCTCAGCTTCTCATTGATGGTGTCATTTGGGGAAAGTTGTTTAAAGGCTCTGAGATGTAATTTACTCATATTTAAAAAGACCATATTATTTGTCTCCAGGGTTGCCACAGATTAGAGAGGGATAGGGAAAACCACTGGCTTCCCCTGTAACTCAGTGGTAAAGAATCCACCTGCCAATGTAGGAGATGCGAGTTTGATCCCTGAGTCAGGAAGATCCCTGGAGAAGGACTACTCACAGTATTCTTGCCTGGAGAACCCCATGGACAGAGGAGCCTGGTGGGCTACAGTCCAAGGGGTCACAAAGAACTGGACATGCTGAGTGACTAAATAACCACAAAGGGAAAACCATGCCTACCTATAAGTTTTCTTCCCTCTCTCTGTTCTTACCCCTAAATTATGTGAAATCTTTTAAGTCTAAGTTGAGAGGAGGAAGAATAGAAGACAGACTTCCCTGGTGGCTCAGACGGTAAACCATCTGTCTACAGTGTGGGAGACCTGGGTTCAATCCCTGGGTTGGGAAGATCCCCTGGAGAAGGAAATGGCAAGCCACTCCAGTACTATTGCCTGGAAAATCCCATTGACAGAGGAGCCTAGTAGGCTACAGTCCATGGGGTCACAAAGAGTCAGCCACGACTGAGCGACTTCACTTCTTCAAATTATGTGAAGTCTTTTAGATATAAGTTGAGAGGAGGAAGAATAGGAGACCAGAGTGTTTCATCACAGACTTGCACTCAGGTTTGCTGCTCAGGAGTTAGTTCCTTCACAATGCTTCTTTCCTCATGATGTCATCGTAAAGGCTGGGAAGAGGCTGACCCTAAGAACAAGACATGTGTCCTGTGTATGGCTCCTTCCTGGGGAACCAGGCACAGAAAGAGTCTTCAAAGCCCCTGTCTTCTCAATTCATTGAAGCTAAGAGCAATGTTTAGAGAAGGCAATGACACCCCACTTCAGTACTCTTGCCGGGAAAACCCCATGGATGGAGGAGCCTGGTGGGCTGCAGTCCATGTGGCCGCGAAGAGTCAGACATGACTGAGCAACTTCCCTTTCACTTTTCACTTTCATGCATTGGAGAAGGAAATGGAAACCCACTTCAGTATTCTTGCCTGGAGAATCCCAGGGACAGGGGAGACTGGTGGGCTGCTGTCTACGGGGTCGAACAGAGTTGGACATGACTGAAGTGACTTAGCAGCAGCAATAGCGATGTTAAATAGGAAGGTTATCCTGAAGTGCTAACCTGAGTGAAGTGTGGTTCACTTCACTGAACCTGAATGGTGCTGACTGGAAAGCTATCTCTAAGCCGTGGAAATAGACCATCTTCCTCGCCGGTGGTTCATATGGAAATATGTCCCCAAGCTGAGAGTTTGTAGTTCAGGGGCTATTTAAGAATAACTTATTCAATGACCTAGAGCCAGACATCCTGGAATGTGAAGTCAAGTGGGCCTTAGAAAGCATCACTACAAACAAAGCTAGTGGAGGTGATGGAATTCCAGTTGAGCTATTTCAAATCCTGAAAGATGATGCTGTGAAAATGCTACACTCAATATGACAGCAAATTTTGAAAACTCAGCAGTGGCCACAGGACTGGAAAAGGTCCGTTTTCATTCCAATCCCAAAGAAAGGCAATGCCAAAAAATGCTCAAACTACCACACAATTGCACTCATCTCACACGCTAGTAAAGTAATGCTCAAAATTCTCCAAGCCAGGCTTCAGCAATACGTGAACCGTGAACTTCCTGATGTTCAAGCTGGTTTTAGAAAAGGCAGAGGAACCAGAGATCAAATTGCCAACATCCGCTGGATCATGGAAAAAGCAAGAGAGTTCCAAAAAACATCTATTTCTGCTTTATTGACTATGCCAAAGCCTTTGACTGTGCGGATCACAATAAACTGTGGACAATTCTGAAAGAGATGGAAATACCAGACCACCTGACCTGCCTCTTGAGAAACCTATATGCAGGTCAGGAAGCAACAGTTAGAACTGGACATGGAACAACAGACTGGTTCCAAATAGGAAAAGGAGTACGTCAAGGCTGTATATTGTCACCCTGCTTATTTAACTTTTATGCAGAGTACATCATGAGAAACACCGGGCTGGAAGAAGCACAAGCTGGAATCAAGATTGCTGGGAGAAATATCAAACACCTCAGATATGCAGATGACACCACCCTTATGGCAGAAAGTGAAGAGGAACTAAAAAGCCTCTTGATGAAAGTGAAAGTGGAGAGTGAAAAAGTTGGCTTAAAGCTCAACATTCAGAAAACGAAGATCATGGCATCCGGTCCCACCACTTCATGGGAAATAGATGGGGAAACAGTGGAAAAAGTGTCAGACTTTATTTTTAGGGGCTCCAAAATCACTGCAGATGATGACTGCAGCCATGAAATTAAAAGACGCTTACTCCTTAGAAGGAAAGTTATGACCACCTAGATAGCATATTCAAAAGCAGAGACATTGCTTTGCCAACAAAGGTGCGTCTAGTCAAGGCTATGGTTTTTCCTGTGGTCATGTATGGATGTGAGAGTTGGAAGAAGTGAAGAAGGCTGAGCACTGAAGAATTGATGCTTTTGAACTGTGGTGTTGGAGAAGACTCTTGAGAGTCCCTTGGACTGCAAGGAGATCCAACCAGTCCATTCTGAAGGAGATCAGCCCTGGGATTTCTTTGGAAGGAATGATGCTAAAGCTGAAACTCCAGTACTTTGGCCACCTGATTCGAAGAGTTGACTCATTGGAAAAGACTCTGATGCTGGGAGGGATTGGGGGCAGGAGGAGAAGGGGACGCCAGAGGATGAGATGGCTGGATGGCATCACTGACTCGATGGACGTGAGTCTGAGTGAACTCCAGGAGTTGGTGATGGACAGGGAGGCCTGGCGTGCTGCGATTCATGGAGTTGCAAAGAGTCAGACATGACTGAGTGACTGATCTGATCTATTCAATGATACCTTTGTTTTATACCATTTTTGCAAATATGGAATCTCTATTAAGGATTATTCACTGAATGCAAAGCAAAACCAAGGATACCAAAATGAGATAAGACCCTCAGATTACTGTTTATTTATTCTTCCTTCATTCAGCAATACCTAACAGTCACCTCATACCAGACACTGGGAATATCAAGTGACAAGATCAGTGCTTGCCCCTAGGAATATACATTCTACCTAAGATTGTATATATCAAGTCATTCACTTTAAAAGGTCATGTGGAATTCATATTCTCTGTATTCATTTTTATTAATGAATTTACTCAGGTGGTAAAGAATCCACCTGCAATGTGGAAGACCTGGATTCGATCCCTGAGTTGGGAAGATCCCCTGGAGAAAGAAACAGCTACCCACTCCAGTATTCTGGCCTGGAGAATTCCATGGACTGTATAGTCCATGGGGTCTCAAAGAGTTGGACATGACTGTGCAACTTGCACTTCACTTTTATTAATATCTTATTAAAAACATTGTCAACCATTTTTTTCCCCACATCCTACTGTGTCAAAAGCCCAGGGACACCTCTGGCATGGTTTTTAAAAAATAAAATGTACTTAAAAATTTTATATATACATATACATGGGGCTTCCCAGATGGCGCTAGTGGCAAAGAACCTGCCTACCAATGCAGGAGGCATAAGAGTCTTGGGTTCGTTCCCTGGGTTGGGAAGATACCCCGGAGGAGGGCATGACAACCCACTGCCTGGAGAATCCCATGGACAGAGGAGCCCAGCGGGTTCTCTGGGTCGCGAAGTCCACAGGGTTGCAAAGAGCTGGACATGACTGAAGCGACTTAGCTCATATATAATCTTTGACTTGATTCTAAACTAACTGAATCAGAATTTCTGCTCCTACGGCCCTGGAAGCTGCTGTTTAACAGATTCTCAGTGTGATCTTATGTAATTAAAGATTGAGAAGTATAGTGAACTCTCTTTCTGAACATCCTCCTTTATCGCAAGATAGATGACACTGAGGACTTTCAAAGCAAAAAGCAGGAAAGATCACATCTGGCAGAAAATTTCCAAACACAGTCTTTCTAAGCATGTGTTGGTGCATAAACAGATTTGTTTTGACTGATTTTATCAGTGAGGCCAATCCACGCAACAGACGTGTCCATCAAGAAGTCGTCTCCTTTTGTTGTGTTTGAACATTCACCAGCCTGGGGCTTGTCACAGACAAAGGTTACCTGATTACATTACTGTCGCAGGCAGTTGGGTGGCCTCTGCGGGAGCCACAGTGGAGAGACATCCATCAAAGGGCTTTTCAGCGGTTAGGTCAGTGCTTAATGAAAGCGTCAGTGGTTTTCACTGAAAGTTTATCTTGATTCCTGTAAACACTCTTGATAATAAACTTCACGTACTCTCTGTCTCAGTAAATGGTCTTTCTATATTTTGGAGCCTGGCAGGCTACAGTCCATGGGGTTGCAAGAGTCAGACGCGACTTAGCCACAAACCATCACCACCACCACCATGTTTTGGAGTAGGCAGAGGTAATCAAGTCTAGGAGGACCAAGTGCGCTTTTTTAGAAGTGAGGTGGGAAGGATCTAGAAGCCTTGTTTCCTCACATTTGAAAGGTGCACAGGAAATCACAGGGAAACTGGAGTGTGGTGGAATTTACAGCATGGCTCTCCAAACAGAGGGATTCAAACCCACTTTCACACTTAACAAGGCTATTTTGGGCAACTTTGTTCAGCATGGCTAAGCCATAGTTTTCTCATATATAAAAGGAGAAAATAATCACTAACACTTATTGCCTGTCTATTATGTACTGGGTCCATTCCTGAGCATTTGACATGTATTCATTAATTTAGTCCTCACAATGATGCTGTAATGGAGATGCTAATATAATCTTATTTTACAGATGATGTATCTGGGGAACAGAAAACAACTTCATAGAGTTTTTGAGATACTATTTGGAATACTTAGCACAGAGCTTGACACTTATAAATGCCAAGTAAAGATTGTTATTAATGTGAATTTACTAGCTTAGCCTTGCTTTTCCTTTTTAAGCCCTCTCCAACAGTTATTCCAAAATTCATAGCCTTTTTGGTCTGGACCCTTGCCCCAGCCAGTGAGTTAGGATGTATTGATCCAATGTAAAATACATTGAGCTTCTAGCATTTGTTCCAGGAGAGAATACTCTTATTTCTCCAGTATGTGATTCTGATTCATGATACTGGGCAGGACCACCAAGGAGAGCTTTAATCCAAGGTATTACTAATCAGTCATTTTGATGACTTCCAAGGGGTATTTGCTGTATCATTGAAAAAGCAAGACAGTTTAAAAAAAAAAAAACAAAACACTATTTCTGCTTTATTGACTATGCCAAAGCCTTTGACTGTGTGGATCACAATAAACTGTGGACAATTCTGAAAGAGATGGAAATACCAGACCACCTGACCTGCCTCTTGAGAAACCTGTATGTAGGTCAGGAAGCAACAGTTAGAACTGGACATGGAACAACAGACTGGTTCCAAATAGGAAAAGGAGTACGTCAAAGCTATATATTGTCACCCTGCTTATTTAACTTATATCCAGAGTATATCATGAGAAACGCTGGGCTGGAAGAAGCACAAGCTGGAATCAAGATTGCCGGGAGAAATATCAATAACCTCAGATATGCAGATGACACCACCCTTATGGCAGAAAGTGAAGAAGAGCTAAAGAGCCTCTTGATGAAAGAGGAAAGTGAAAAAGTTGGCTTAAAACTCAACATTCAGAAAACAAAGATCATGGCGTCTGGTCCCACCACTTCACAGCAAATAGATGGAGAAACAGTGGAAACAGCGGTTGACTTTATTTTGGGGGGCTCCAAAATCACTGCAGATGGTTAAAAGACGCTTGCTCCTTGGAAGAAAAACTATGACCAACCTAGACAGCTTATTAAAAAGCAGAGACATTACTTTGCCAACAAAGCAAAGGTTTTTCCAGTTAAAGCTATGGTTTTTCCAGTAGTTATGTATCGATGTGAGAGTTGGACTATAAAAAAGAAAGCTGAGTGCTGAAGAATTGATGCCTTTGAACTGTGGTGTTGGAGAAGACTCTTGAGAGTCCCTTGGACTGCAAGGAGATTCAACCAGTCAATCCTAAAGGAAATTAGTCCTGAGTATTCATAGGGCTTCCCTGATGGCTCAGATGGTAAAGCATCTGCCTGCAATACAGGCGACCTGGGTTCAATCCCTGGGTTGGGAAGATCCCCTGGAGAAGGAAATGGCAAGCCATGCCTGGAAAATCCCATGGACAAAGGAGCCTGGTAGTCTACAATCCACGGGGTCACTAAGAGTTGGACATGACTGAGCAACTTCACTTCTCACTTTCTTTCTTTCATTCATTGGAAGGACTGATGCTGAAACTGAAACTCCAATACTTTGGCCACCTGATGTGAAAAACTGACTCCTTGGAAAAGACCCTGATGCTGGGGAAGATTGAAGGCAGGAGGAGAAGGGGATGACAGAGGGTGAGATGGTTGGATGGCATCACTGACTTAAAGGGCATGAGTTTGAGTAAGCTCCAGGAGTTGGTGATGGACTGGGAAGCCTGGCATGCTGTTGCCATTTCCTTCCCTAGGGGATCTTCCCAACCCAGGGATCGAACCAGGTCTCCCGCACTGCAGGCAGATGCTTTACTGTCTGAGCCACCAGGGAAGCCCTGTTGCACTCCATGGGGTCGCAAAGACTCAGACAGGACTGAGTGACTGAACTGAACTGAAGGGGCACCCAGCAGGTGCTTTGGCTACATTGATGCACTTTTGGGCAGTTGATCCAAATGTGAGTTCCTTGTTTGGTTGTCCTCAGAAGGGCAGAGCAGGAGGCAGTGTGGTACAGAAAAAGAGCTAAGTCTCTGTCAGGTACTGGGGAGACAGCTGGATCTGAATCCTGACCCTTTTTGCTCACCCAAAAGTTCTGTGATCTAGGACAAGCTAGTTCAAGTACTTCAACCAGAAATGCCTCATAGGGCTGTTTGGTGGCACTAGTGGTAAAGAATCTGCCTGCTGATGCAGGAGATGCAAGAAACATGGGTTTGATCCCTGGGTTGGGAAGATCCCCTGGAGAAGGAAATGGCAACCCACCCCAATATTCTTGCCTGGAGAGTCCCATGGACAGAGGAGCCTGGCGGGCTACAGTCCAAAGAGTCACAAAGAGTCAGACATGACTGAGCACACCAACAACAGACACAACAAGGGGAAGTATAGAAAGCTCCTAATGCGCTGTCTGCCGATTACTAAGACCAACCCATCAGCAATGTTCAGATACCCTAGATAGGATAAATAGTTTAATCCTATGGCTGGGCAGTCATCACAGGGAGAGATTACAGAGGATGAGCTCTAGTCAGGCTTGTGTTTGACTGAGTAGCATACAGAAATTTCTTTCATGGAACCAGTAAATGATGAGGCTTTTGGGTATGGGGAAGCAGGGGCTATATCTAAAGAAAACACCTATTCCAATTTTCTTTGAAAATATGCTACAATATGCTAGGCGCCTTGGTGGACAGTGGGTTTTTTGTTTTGTAAATAATTATATCTATTTTTGGTTGTGTTGGGTCTTCTTTCTACACACAGGCTTTCTCTAGTTGCAGTGAGTGGGGGCTACTCTCTAATTGCTATGCACAGGCTTCTCATCACAGTGGTTTCTCTTTTTGCAGAGCACACGCTCTAGAGCACAGCTCAGTAGTTGTGGCACACAGGCTTAGTTGCTCCATGGCATGTGGGACCTTCCCAGACCAGGGATTGGACCTGGAACCCCTGCAACGGCAAGCGGATTTTTATCCACCATACCCCTAGGGAAGTCCAGCTGAGAGTACTTTTGAGCTACACAGAAGAATGAGTTTTTTTTTTTTCAGAATGGAAATGGAATGGAGGCTGTGTTTGCTAAAACTGTGGGAACTTGCTTTCATCCTCTGGAGATCTCCTAGGGGAACTGTCAAGACCTCCAACATTGTGTCTGAATGATATTCCTGGAGGAGCTAGACCCTTGAACAAGGTTCCCAGTGATGGTCTGACACAAAATAGCAGAACACCAGAACTAAATGGGCCTCCTGGCTTCTACAGTGGATTTCTCAGTGGTAACCAGTGTGGACTTAAAACCTAAGATGGCTTCCTGATATTTCCAAGTTTTCTACAATTAACACTCACCCATGATTCAATCAAAGATGCTCCTAAAACCATGGGGAAAGGAGGTCCTAAGATTGCCTCCGGTTGGATTCTCTGTCAGCTTGGTGAGATGTGGGATGAACAGAAAATATACAAAGTTTCTTACATGCCCAATTATCACGTAAGATTAATATTTGCTATATATTTCAGACAGACAGTTTTTGAGATCCCTTGATGACATCATGGGGAGATTACACGTAAAGTAAATGCTGCACTATTTAGAGTTCTTCTCCCTTCACGGAAAGCTCCACTGAGTCTCATCTGACAGTAAGGGCCTACGTGGTTCTGCTTGAAATCCAGGATGTAGGGCTGGTTTGTATCAATACCTGGAGCTCAGTGGTTTACAAACTTGGGCATGCATCAGAATCACCTGGAGAGCTTATTATAACGAAGGTTGCTCGGCTTCCCTCCTAGAGTTTCTAATCCTGTAAAGTCTAACGCTGCCAGAGAATTTTCATTTCTAACAAGTTCCCAGGTGACACTGAGTCCACTCTGAAAATCACACCTGTAGAAGGCAACCTAACAGATGCTGGGTTTGGATTTTCTTTCAACCTAATTTTTAGAGGAAATGCCTTTCTTATGTAGCATGAATTTCTATTCTTGCTTTAGAACACCGTCCCCTATCCCCACTGTCCGTATGCTCCACCAAGTCCAATTGTACAAGTTGATTTCTGGAAATTTCTATTTTTAATGCCCATTTTTCACATCAGGGTTTGTGAGAGCACTGGATAAAATTATGGCATTATTCTCTCACATTTGAATGCTTCAAGTTTTTTTTTCTTGTAAATTGTACTGTTAAAGGGAACTCTGAACTTGTCTCTTTAGTAACCATAAGTATTATGCATTGAACTTATGATTTCTAGGGTTCTGATCAGGGTGAGAAAGCAGAGATTGAAACTTGTGAGACATATATATATATATATATATATATATATATATATATCCCACCATTTTATTTTCTTCAAGTACAACCTACCCAAGTCTCTTATCTGAGTTGGTTTTAAAAAGCCATTTTGTGTGACAAATTGTATCCAATTTTTTCTTGCACCCTGTAGATATTTTTTCATGGACTGATGAACAGAGTATAGAATCTGTTATAGAAATTAAATAGTGTAGTGGGTCAAAGCTTGGGCTTTGCTGACAGATATTCCTCGGTTCAGATTTCAGCTCTGTTCCTTCATAAATAAGGGGTGACCTCAGGCAAGTCAATTTTTCCTCTTTGAGCCTCAGTGTTTTCACCAGGTAACAGAGATCATGCCTACACTTTGGGTTGCTGTGAGGGCTGATTAGATGATATTAACAGTAAGCATTCTGAATAGAATCTATGATTATTTCTTAGAGATGATCCTCTTTCCAAACCTTTTAGCCCCCTCTACAACTCAACTTTATAAGTTATAAAGACAAATTTCAGTGAAAAATTAGAGAAAAAAATTTTATTTGCCTATACTGGATATTACAAGAAGGTACTATTAACAAACTCACGATAAAGTAGATGTGTTTGCTTAGTGTTTACTCTTGTTTCACTGTTTACCTGAATCAATATTATCTAAAAGAATTCACACGGTTCAAATAAATATCAGAGGACTCGAAAGCACTTTTCCCAACCACATAGATCATACTGGGTTAACATCAATACACATGAAACCATTTGGACAACATCTCTTGCTGCAAACGGACTATTCGTGGTACACAAGCATTTGCAGCTTAGACTAAACAAACCTGGCAAAAATATATAAATATATATTTATATGCCTTCTCCATGATACACACACACACACACACATATATATATGTATATGTATATATATATATATATGTGTGTGTGTGTGTGTGTGTGTGTGTTAAGGCAGTGGCACCCCACTCCAGTACTCTTGCCTGGAAAATCCCATGGACGGAGGAGCCTGGTAGGCTGCAGTCCATGGGGTCACGAAGAGTCGGACACGACTGAGCGACTTCACTTTATTTTTTCACTTTCATGCATTGGAGAAGGAAATGGCAACCCACTCCAGTGTTCTTGCCTGGAGAATCCCAGGGACAGGGCAGCCTGGTGGGCTGCCGTCTCTGGGGTCGCACAGAGTCGGACACGACTGAAGCGACTTAGCAGCAGCAACAGCATATGTATATCAAAATGCAGTGAAATTGTTTGTGCCATGATTTAACAGCTTTTATCTTCTAAATGCAGTTCATAACTTTATACTTCTCAGGCTTTGGTTCTGTGTCACATGAACCTAAGTGAAAATATTCTGATGGGGCATAGCAAACAAAAGAAAGACCCTGGTTCACTTGAGACAAAACCATATGTGTGTGCTGGGAGGGGCAAAAAATGAAATTGATTGGCAGGCTGTGGAGCGCTGAATTAAAGTGAATGAAACAGGCGAAGAGGGAACAAGAAACGGAAGAGCTCACACATCCTGTTCAGCAGGCTGACTCTCCTGGGTGCCAACTGCTTCTCCATCTGTGAGCCATTCTTCTCAAGAGATAGGGGTCCCTCCCCCTAGTCTGGCTCAGGTCAAGAACTTATCTGTTGTCAGGAGAGAGCAGGGAACTTTGATTGACAGTTCCACCTGTGCTGCATACAATTTGCGGTGGTCGGGGGCAACCTCCCCCACCCCGACTGAAATAGCCTGCTTGCTGTTACACATGTAAGAGGAATGGATGCAGAAAAGTGTAACTTACCTACTACAAAAAACACGTAAATATATTTGTTTACGTTTATTTGTTCCTTTAACTTGAAAGAAAAAAAAGCCATAGGCTTAGAATAACAGCTAAAAGCATCTTAAAAATATAGCTCTACCCTCCCTCAGCTTACCCAAATTCTTGTTAGCATGCTATGTTCGTTGAATTATCTAAAAGTTAATATTTGATGTAAATATCCAAGACGGCAAGATAAAACTCATTAAAAGGAATAGTGTTTGCTTGAAAGTTTCATTTATTTGCATCCAATGCAGTGGCTATTTTGGTGTTCACTTTTAATAGCAGAAGTAATAAAAACTTTGGCAATCCTGTTAATTTATTGAAGGCTATAGCTAGTAAATATTCAATACAAACCCAAACATAATCCACTTTCCATAAGTACTTTACCTAATAATTTTTCTCTCATGTAATCAATTTAATATTTTTAATGCTTAATATTTTAATTAGTCATCAATTTGGAGAGATGGAATAGGACTTTAAGCTTAAGATATGAAATTTTATCTACAAGCTGAAGAAAGTTAAAAATCTGTAAACCGCTTAGGAAATGGAAAATTATTCTAAAATGTATGCCGTACATTTTATATTAAATGAACACTGAATCATAAATGTTTCTTCTTTCAAATCTTTAATATTGAGTGATCTTTAATATTGAGCAATTGACTGAGTGAGTGAAGTCGCTCAGTCGTGTCCGACTCTTTGCAACCCCATGGACTGTAGCCTACCAGGCTCCTCTGTCCATAGAGTTTTCCAGGCAAGAATACTGGAGTGGGTTACCATTTCCTTTCTCCAGGCGATCTTCCCGACTCAGGGATTGAACCCGGGTCTCCCACATTGCAGGGTAAAGCAGACACTTTACCATCTGAGCCACCAGGGAAGCCCAGTGTGGTCCTTTGCAGACTGGACATGGAGCCGGGGGCGGCTTAGATGCCTCAAGGCAATCCCACTTGAGGTGCCCCTCCTTTCCACAGTAATAGCAAGCCCATCCCTTTTCACCTGGGTCTCTCTGGACATCTTTCTCAGGCTGTTTAAGAACGTTTTTCATAGCCATTGCGAAGGCTTCTGCCTTTTCCTTTGTCTTTTTCCTTAATATCCTTTGGCATTACATTTAATTGACCTTGGTTGTGTCAATTAGAAGCACTTGTATTATTTATGGGTTTTTTATCAATTGCCTTTATCAGGTCTGTAGAACTTCAGGCCACTTGCTTATTCATCACCTTCTTCATCAAATCCTCACCTTAAAATATGGGGATTTTTGAAAGTTTCTAATAAAATAAGACATCTACCGATCTCTGTATTTTCATGAAAGCAGCAAATATGTTCTGCAAAAGACCAGATAGTAAATACTTTAGGCTTTGTAGGCTACATGCTATCTGTGTCACCTCTTCTTTTTTAATAACCTTTTAAAATGTAGAAACTCTTCTGGGCTGAAAGGCTGTACAAAAGCAGGCTGCAGATTACATTTGGTGCATAGCCTTAGTTTTCCAACTTCTGTAACACATCCTTTCATTTTATGAAACATTATACATGCAAAAGGCTATAAGATATGTTTGTAAACTTAATAATTTCATAAACTAATATTTGCACTTAATTCAAGAAGTAGAATGTCATAACCAAGACCTCAAAAACTCCTTATTTGCCACTTGTAGAATTAATAGCATCTTTGGGTCTTCATTCATTTTTTATCTTATCAGGAAATTTTTTAGCTGAATTCCTTTTCTAATTTAGCCCGCTCGTCAAACAGTATTTATTAAGTATATTTTGTGTTCCAAGCATTCTTCTGGACTCCCAAGGAACTTATATTGTAGTGATGAAGATAAATATTGCATACATAAAGAAATAACACAAATTTAAATACTATCTGAGGGTAGAGAACGGTGATGGCTTAAAGATGACATGATGAGTGTTAGAACATGTTTTTAAATTAGTGCCATGAGACTTACTGATGGATTAAGCATGAAATCTCTATGAGAGAGAAATCTCAAGGATGATGGAAAATTTCCTGACAAGTTGAGTAGGTAGTGATGCCATTTCATATGATGAGGAAGACTTTAAGAGGGGCAGATTTTATACCAAGACTCAGTAGTTATATTTGGGCCATGTGAAGTTTCATACTTCTTAAGATAGACCAATAGAAGTTTCAGTAGACATTTGGATATTCAAGGTTGGAGCCACAGACCTGAATGAAGTCACCAATAGAAATAGTCGATAAAAGTAGGTAAGGAGAAAATGGGAGAAGGCAATGGCACCCCACTCAAGTACTCTTGCCTGGCAAATCCCATGGACTGAGGAGCCTGGTAGGCCGCAGTCCATGGGGTCGGTAAGAGTTGGACACGACTGAGCGACTTCACTTTCACTTTCCACTTTCATGCATTGGAGAAGGAAATGGCAACCCACTCCAGCGTTCTTGCCTGGAGAATCCCAGGGACGGGGGAGCCTGGTGGGCTGCCATCTATGGGGTCGCACAGAGTCGGCCACAACTGAAGCAACTTAGCAGCAGCAGCAGCAGCAAGGAGAAAATGAGGATACAGGAGCAAGCCCTAGAGGACTGAAACAACTAGAAGCTTGCTAGAAGAGGAAGAGCAAAAGGGAGATGGTAAGACAAGCCAAGGCATGTCAGTTGAAATTCTCAAAGCACGTGAGGGGATCCTGGAAACTTAGAGAAGAAAGGAAAGAGTGGTCAACCAAGATTAAAAAACAAGAACAAGAACAGAAACAAAAACCCTTGAGAGGCTGAGAAAACTGAACACCTTGATTTTGGTAAGATGTTTTTTATGATCTTCATAATAGCACTCTGGAAGAGTGATAAGGGTAAAAACCAACGACCTGGTTGGAATGAACTGAGCAGAATGGCAGATGCGCCCTTCAGAGGAGTTTGCAGTGAAGGGAGCCAAGAAATTAGGTACTAGCTGAAGGGAACTTTTTTCCCCCCAAATCAGTAATATGAAATGAGTTTATATACAATTTAAAACCAAAATAGTCCAAGAAATGTCTTAGTGATATCGCCCTAACTCTGTGCCAGTTATCTGAAACTGCATGATAAAGTACTCCAAATCTTACTGGTATACAACAAGCATTTATTATGCTCATAGATGTGGCTTGGAAGTTTGGATACAACACAGTCAGGTAAGTTTGTCTATACTCTACAATAGGGATTGGCAAGTGTTTTCTGTAAAGGGCCAAGTATTAAGAGTAAATATTCTGGGCTTTGCAAATCCAATAGTCACTGTCGCAACAACTCACCTCAGCATTTAGAGCACTGAAACGGTCGCAGATAATACGTAAAAGAAAGAGGAGGGCTGCATTCCAATAAAACTTTACTTAAAAAAAATTAGGTGTGGGCTGGACTTAGCCTGTGGTCCTAGGTTGTAGACACCTGGCCTGGTATATCTGAGGCCTCATCTGGAAGAAAGGACTTGGGGTTGGAGGTGGAGACTTGCCAGCTGGGGCAGGAATGCTGCAGCTCCTCCAGAATTTACATTTCAGGAGCCTTTCCACAGAATCTCTGAAAAAAATGGCAGCTTCAGGTTAGTGACACTCTTAAAATGGCAGCTCAAGGCTTGAAAGTGAGCATCCAGGGAAAAAAATTGGAGTTCTGACAAAACATGGTCCCCTGGAAGAAAGGAATTGCAAACCACTTTGGTATTCTTGCCTTGAGAACCCCATGAACAGCGTGAAAAGGAAAAAAGATAGAACACTGAAAGATGAACTCCCCAGGTTGGTAGGTGCCCAATATGCCACTGGAGATTGGTGGGGAAATAACTCCAGAAAGAATGAAGAGACAGAGCCAAAGCAAAAACAACACCCAGTTGTAGATGTGACTGGTGATGGAAGTGAAGTCCAATGCTGTAAAGAACAATATTGCATAAGAACCTGGAATGTTAGGTCCATGAATCAAGGCAAATTGGAAGTGGTCAAACAGGAGATGGCAAGAGTGAACATCAACATTCTAGGAATCCGTGAACTAAAATGGACTGGAATGGGTGAATTTAACTCAGATGACTCTTATATCTACTACTGTGGGCAAGAATCCCTTAGAAGAAATGGAGTACCCATCACAGTCAACAAAAGAGTCTGAAATGCAGTACTTGGATGCAATCTCAAAAACGACAGAATGATCTCTATTTGTTTCCAGTGCAAACCATTCAATATCACAGTAATCCAAGTCTATGCCCCAACCAGTAATGCTGAAGAAGCTGAAGTTGAATGGTTCTATGAAGACCTACAAGACCTTCTAGAACTAGCACCCAAAAAAGATGTCCTTTTCATTATAGGGGACTGGAATGCAAAAGTAGGAAGTCAAGAGATACCTGGAATAACAGGCAAATTTGGCCTTGGAGTACAAAGTAAAGCAGGGCAAAGGTTAACAGAGTTTTGCCAAGAGAATGCACTGGTCATAGCCAACACTCTCTTCCAACAACACAAGAGAAGACTCTACACATGGACATCACCAGGTGGTCAGTACTGAAATCAGATAGATTATATTATTTGCAGCCAAAGATGGAGAAGCTCTATACAGTCAGAAAAAATCAAGACTGGGAGCTGACTGTGGCTCAGATCATGAACTCCTTACTGCCAAATTCAAACATAAATTGAAGAAAGTAGGAAAACCCATTAGGCTATTCAGGTATGACCTAAATCAAATCCTTTAAGATTATACAGTGGAAGTGACAAATAGATTCAAGGGATTAGATCTGATAGAGTGCCTGAAGAACTATGGATGGAGGTTTGTGACATTGTACAAGAGGCAATGATCAAGACCATCCCAAGAAAAAGAAATGCAAAAAGGCAAAATGGTTGTCTGAGGAGGCTTTACAAATAGCTGAGAAAAAGAAAGATATACCCATTTGAATGCAGAGTTCCAAATAGCAGGGAGAGAGAAGAAAGCCTTCCTCAGTGATCAATGCAAAGAAATAGAGGAAAACAACAGAATGGGAAAGACTAGAGATCTCGTCAAGAAAATTAGAGATACCAAGGGAAATTTTCATGCAAAGATGGGCACAATAAAGGACAGAAATGGTATGGACCTAACAGAAGCAGAAGATATTAAGAAGAGGTGGTAAGAATGCACAGAAGAACTATATAAAAAAGACCTTCATGACCCAGATAACTATGATGGTGTGATCACTCAGCTAGAGCTGGACATCCTGGAATGCAAAGTCAAGAGGGCCTTAGGAAGCATCACTATGAACAAAGCTAGTGGAGGTGATGGAATTCAAGTTAAGCCATTTCAAATCCTAAAAGATGATGCTGTGAAAGTGCTGCACTCAATATGCCAGCAAATCTGGAAAACTCAGCATTGGCCACAGGACTGGAAAAGGTTGGTTTTCATTCTAATCCCAAAGAAAGACAATGCCAAAAAATGTTCAAACTACCACACAATTGCACTCATCTCACACACTAGCAAATTAATGCTCAAAATTCTCCAAGCTAGGCTTCAACAGTACATGAACCATGAACTTCCAGATGTTCAAGCTAGTTTTAGAAAAGGCAGAGGAACCAGATATCAAATTGCCAACATCCGCTGGATCATCAAAAAAGCAAGAGAGTTCCAGAAAAACATCTATTTCTGCTTTATTGACTATGCCAAAGCCTTTGACTGTGTGAATCACAACAAATTGTAGAAAATTCTTCAAGAGATGGGAATACCAGACCACCTGTGAAATCTGATCAAGAAGCAACAGTTAGAACTGGACATGGAACAACAAACTGGTTCTAAATTGGGAAAGGAGTATGTCAAGGCTGTATACTGTTACCCTGCTTATTTAACTTATATGAGGAGTACATCACAAGAAGTGCTGGACTGGATAAAACATAAGCTGCAATCAAGACTGCCAGGAGAAATATCAATAACCTCAGATATGCAGAGGATACCACTCTTATGGCAGAAAGCAAAGAACTAAAGAGCCTCTTGATGAAAGTGAAAGAGGAGAGTGAAAAAGTTGGCTTAAAACTCAACATTCAGAAAACTAAGAT
This sequence comes from Bos indicus x Bos taurus, assembly GCF_003369695.1. Lineage (NCBI taxonomy): Eukaryota > Metazoa > Chordata > Mammalia > Artiodactyla > Bovidae > Bos > Bos indicus x Bos taurus. The sequence continues at coordinate 108,353,263 of NC_040079.1, read as the reverse complement.
CATGGCATCTGGTCCCATCACTTCATGGCAAATAGATGGGGAAACAATAGAAACAGTGAGAGACTTAATTTTGGGGGGGGGGCTCCAAAATCACTGCAGATGGTGACTGCAGCCATGAAATTAAAAGATGCTTGCTCCTTGGAAGAAAAGCTTGACCAAACTAAATAGCATATTAAAAAGTAGAGACATTACTTTGCCAACAAAGATCTGTCTAGTCAAGGCTATGGTTTTTCCAGTGGTCATGTATGGATGTGAGAGTTGGACTGTGAAGAAAGCTGAGTGCTGAAGAATTGATGCTTTTGAACTGTGGTGTTGGAGAAGACTCTTGAGAGTCCCTTGGACTGCAAGGACATCCAACCAGTCCATCCTAAAGGAAATCAGTCCTGAATATTCACTGGAAGGACTGATGTTGAAGCTCAAACTCCAATACTTTGGCCACCTGATGCAAAGAACTCACTCATTTGAAAAGACCCTAATGCTGGGAAAGATTGAAGGTGGGAGGAGAAGCGAATGACAGAGGATAAGATGGTTGGATGGCATCAACGACTCAATGGACATGAGTTTGAGTAAACTCTTGGAGTTAGTAATGGACAGGGAAGCCTGGTGTGCTGCAGTCCATGGGGTTGCAAAGAATCGGACATGACTGAGTGACAACTGAACACAGATTTTTCTTACCTAATCTTGGACATCATGGAAAGTCACTTCTGCTGTATTTCATTTGTTCTGATGTAGTCACAAAGCTCCCCCAAAGTTCAAGGAGAAAGAAAAGAAGGAACGTTTGAAGGGAGGAACTTTGAAATTTATGGATGTTTAAAACCACCGTACTTTCTGATAAATAACCTAAAGGTCAAGAGACTTTTTTTTTCCCAGAAGGAAATTTTGAAGATTCGTAATGACTTGGATATTTCCAAAATTTTGGTTTAAAATAGAGAATTGTAGTCATACTGTCATTTTGTAATTTTCTTTAGAATTGTACTGAAAATAAAAAGGCTCCTTACATGATTCAACTATGATGGCGTTTAACTGCATTCGGACTATTTGTTTTACTGAAAAGAAGAAACACTTTATTGACCTCATTATTGTTTGACTGTGTAGATTTAACATCTGTTGAAATTTTGTGGTTTTGGTTTGTCCACTGAGCATAAAAATGGGTATCTGACTCTTAGAAATATAATAAAGTTTATTTGGACATCTATAGTAGGCTGAATAATGGCCCCAAAGATATCTGGAAACTGGGAGTAATAACTTCATACACCAGAGGAACTTTGCAGATTGATTAAGGATCTTGAGATGGAGAAGTTATCCTGAATTATCCAGAGGGGCCTTAAGCATAATATAAGTGTCCTTAAATAAGGGAGGCATAGGGAGATTTGACCAGAAGAGAAAGTAAGAAGAGGTGATGAGAGGTTGTCTTCAGTCACCAATAGGGAACTAATGAATCCTCATATGTAGTTCTTGGGGCATTTGATTGGCACAGTCGTTTGCGCATGACACAAATTGAGATGGCTTGGTTTCCTGTAGTTCTTTGAGGGTTAACATGAAACTGTAGCTGGAGTGTCTGTTCATGGTGGTTGCTCAAGAGATGTAAGTTAAATAAGATACATGTTAACTAAATGATTAGAAAGTAGAGGACCACAAATATGGGGTGAAACCAGAAGGTGGAACTGATAAAAAACCTCATGAAGGAAAGCTCACAATGAAGCCGGGCTGAAGTTGGAAAGTCCAAGGAAGACTGAAGGTGGTATCTCAGTATCTAGTGCCTGCAGGACAAAGCTGCCTTCCCCCAGGCCTTGAGTCAAGCCCCCATTGTGGATGGAGGGATAAGGAGTGGCATTTATTCATTCAGCCCTGAGGACCCACCGTGTCTCAAGCGTGTGCTGCTCCTACAGACACATAGGGATCAGTAAACTGTCTCCAGGCCCTAGTGCACAGACTGAGGCAGGGTTGGTCCCAACAAGAATGCACAGAGGGCTTCCTGCTCCTGTGTATCCTCACTAACTAAAAATATTTTCAGTTCCTTTTAAAATAGGAATCTGTTAAATGCCAGACTTCTAAGTTTAATGCTTTAAAAATATTTTTACATGTAGCTAATAAAAAGCTGATGATCCAAGGGGAAAGCATTCAGGTTCATAATGTTCAGGCGCCTTACTGACTGTTGTTTATATCATGTCTCTTCCAGCCGTTCCCTTTAGAAGCTTTCCAAAGCTGAAGGCTCATGGATTCTGGTGCAGGAACCTGGGTTTGAATCCTAGTTTTTCCACTAACTAGATTTGTGACTTTGGACGGAAGTCATATACCCTCTGTGTGTCTCCACTCCCTCATTTGCAAAATATTAATAGAAAAAATAATTGTATCTATCTCACAAGTTCTCATAAGAACTGAAAGGTTGGTCATTGTAAAGTCGTAACTGTATCAGCACACACTAAGCACTATATGTTTGTTGAGTTAAAAGTATTAAAACCTTTAAGACCCCAGAGTTTCTAAGAAAGCACATTCATACTCTGCAAATTGCTTAAATTTTCAGAGGATGTTTTCCTTCTTGTTATTTTCCATGCTCACTTTCCAAAAGTCCTCATGACGAATTTCCACTTACCATTTAACAAATGCAAATAGAACTCCGTCTGTGACAGCCAAGTGAACCCATATGTTTCATGAGTGTCAGTAATGGGGACAGTAAAGGTTTCACAACCTTTAAGGGAGAAGAAAGCTCATGAATGCAATCGGAAATGAGGTATTCCTTCTGCCACCTCTCAGTCATTTCAAACCCTTTCAGGCTCAAATAAGTGCTGGGGGATGTGAATCATAGCCACTGCCTCAGGGGGGAGAGGTGACATACTTAACTTGCCTGTTGGACCAAACTGCGTTCAAATCCTGACCCGATCCTTACCCAACGGCATAACAAGCAAGTTCATTCAATTTTCTTAATTTAAAATGAAAAACGTGGCCACTTTGGGTGAATCAAAACAGACATCTCTATGCACCCCAGTCATTTAGCAAATCATACCAGTGCTTGGCTAGACAAATCCTGCTTGTCCATAGTAAGACTGTTTGCAGGGTGGGGCTCAGAAGTTGGAGCATCTAGGGATCCCATAGGCATATTTGCATTTGTCAGTGAGGAAAGGAAGCAATGCTACCTCCAGCCTATCTCTCTGCTTTTACTTTTGTTTAGCTTTTTAGAAATTGGAAGCATCCAGGCATTTCCTCTGGCAAATATGGCAAATACTAAGAGAAAGTGGGGACTTCCCAGATGACTCAAGTGGTAAAGAATCTGCCTGCCAGTGGGGGAGACCTGCATCCTAGGTCTGGAAGATCCCCCAGAGGAGAAAATGGCAACCCACTCCAGTATTCTTGCCTGGAGAATCCTATGGGCAGAGGAGCCTGGCAGGCTACAATCCATGGGTTCCCAAAGAGTCAGACACAACTGAGTGACTCAACAACAACAACAAAGAAAAAGGACATAAATAGTTTTCTTTTGAAAGACAAATTCTTTTTCATTATTGGAATATAGTTGATATACGATATTATGTTAGTTTCAGGTATGCTGCTGCTGCTGCTAAGTCGCTTCAGTCGTGTCCGACTCTGTGCGACCCCATAGATGGCAGCCCACCAGGCTCCCCCATCCCTGGGATTCTCCAGGCAAGAATACTGGAGTGGGTTGCCATTTCCTTCTCCAATGCATGAAAGTGAAAAAAGTGAAGTCGCTCAGTCATGTCCGACTCTTAGCGACCCCATGGACTGTGGCCCACCAGGCTCCTCCGTCCATGGGATTTTCCAGGCAAGATTACTGGAGTGGGGTGCCATTCTCTAATAATTTGATGTCTGCATACATTATGGTGTGGCTACCACAGAGTTTCCTAAGCATCTGTCACAGTCATCATCAAAATATCTACAAACAGGAAATGCTGGAGAGGGTATGGAGAAAAGGAGCCCTCTTACAGTGTTGGTGGGTATGCAAATTGATAAGCCATTATGGAGAACAGTGTGGAGAGTCCTTAAAAAAAACTAAAAACTACTATATGACCCAGCAATCCCCTTCCTGGGCATATATCTGGAGAAAACCATAATTTCAAAAGATACATGCACCCTAATATTCATTGCAGCACTGTTTACAGTAGCCAGAACATGGAAGCTGCCTAAATGTCCATCATTTAAGATAAAGAAGATGTGGTACATATATACACTGGAATATTACTCAGCCAATAAAAGGAACAAAACTGTGTCATTTGCAGAGATGTGGACAGATCCAGAAACTGTCATAAGAGTGATGTAAATCAGAAAAAGAGAATATCATATAATAACATAAATATTTTTAATCCCTCCAGTGAAACTGGCTGTGTAACACACAAGAGAATGGTGGCTAGTCAGACAGCACTTTTCAGGTTCGAGGTCCAAGGCGCCCATCTTGGATTTCATTCCCTGCAGCTCCCACAATTGACCGCAACGGAGGAGCTGACTGCAAACAACTAAACTCTTAGCCATCCTCTTCATTTCCTGTGTGACCTTCCCACTCCTTCCAAAAATAATCCCACAGCCACATCAGCTAGTGTCAGGGCCCTGGTTTTATTTCACCTCCAAGGAAAGTTATACCTGAAGAATTTTAATTTATTTTAAAATTTTGTTTTCTTCTTAAATGAGACAGCCTTCTAGAAAGGTTTTCAGGTATCAGGTCAGCTCTCTAAACACTCTGCGACCTTACCCTAGATATAAAAGAACAGGGAAGAAGACTAAATTAGGATGTTTTTGCTGTGGTACACCTCATTTTTAAAAAAATTTTGTCTATATAATTAGTGTTATGAGCTGTATGTGGAACAAATCGGTGTAGGACATGCATTATTATCCATATTTTACAGATGAGAAAACAGAGGAAAGACACAGAGAGGTTAAATGATTTCCCTGTGGTCACAAAGCTTGTGTAGCCAACCCAGAAGAAGAACCTAGGACTGTGACTGCATGCCCCAAGCTGGCTTTCTTTGCCAAACATCCTTGGTAATTAAAGTAATCAAAATCTATTTGGAGGCAAGTGGTTATGACAAAATAAATTCTTGTTCCTTTGAGTGACTTTTTTTTTTTAAATAATTTTATTTCATTTATTTATTTTTGGCTGTACTGGGTCTTCATTGCCGCATGGGCTTCTCTCTAGTTGTGGCCAATGGGCTCTCCTCTCTGATGTGATGTTTGGGCTTCTCATCGTGGTGGCTTCTCTTGTTCAGAGCACAGGTTGCAGCAGTTGCAGCCTTTGGGCTCAGTAGTTGCTGTTCCAGGGACTATAGAGCAGAGGCTCAGTGGTTGTGGCCCATGGCCTTACTTGCTCCTCAGCATGTGGGATCCTCCTGGACCAGGGATCTGGCAGGCGGATTCTTTACCACGGAGCCACTAGGGGAGCCCTGTTGTGTGACTTTGATTTGACCTAGATATTACATTTTCTTGATAAAGTCTCTCACTGTATTATTTAGTTATGTCTATCCTGATTTATTCTGAAAATGCTTATGACTTTTAGTCTGTCGATTTGCATTAAGGGAGATAACTTTGGTAGCAATCAAAAAGGAAGTCACCCAGGGGAATCTAGGAATTCAGAAGCAAGACCAGATAAGCACTTTAAGTATGCAGAGAATGAAGGGAGCTGAAGGGAGACCAATTGATTTATTTACTCTTGGTTTTCCCTAGAGGAAGAGCAGTCTGTTCCATTTAAGACCCAAGATGGATCTTAGCCATCAAGATCCGAGGTCCATCTACCTGCTTCTTTCCAACAGCATCCTGTCCCCACTGTAATTTACTTTCTTCTTTATTCCACTTTGTCTTGTTCTATTGAATAAGTGACATTTCCTGTTTTTGTTTTTTTTTTTTTTTTAATATGCCAGGACCAACTCACAGTGATATAAACTGGTGAGTGACCCGGGGCCCAGAGGTCTGGTGGCTCATGCCCTGTAACTTAAATCAGGGGATAACATCGATGCAGCCATTAATCTCCTCTACTCTTCAAGAAGCTAATCCCCAGGGTAGTAAGTAAGTAGGGAAGCAAATGAAGAATCTTGGAGGATTCTGACTTCCCAAAGCCACACCACTCTGTTCTTCCCTTACTTGCTTCCTTGGGTCTGCCCCAGGAGAAGTGTGCCCTTGGTAGCACTGTAACACTTTCCATTACATGAAGTAAGACTTAGGAGACAGAATGTTGCTATACCATCTGGGGAAATTTTGCCCAGTAGTTGGTTGGCTTTTGTTTTGACGTCTGGAGTGTCTGATGAGGGGGTGAGTGAATAAATATTAACATCATAAATTATCCTGCAATTATTAACTGATTATGATAAAGTTTCTCACGGGGTCTGAATTCCCCAGGAAACTCTGGCTGGGATTTCTCAACTCTTTTGAGACACCATCCAAAATAGTGCCCTGGGTAAGAGAAGTCAAGAGCTACATGCAATTCTGCATGTTCTTGTACATGCAGCTCTATTCATATTCTGCTAAAGCTGGTGAATATTTTAAAAATCCCAGCCCCATGATAAGAGTTTTGGAATTTTTTTCACTATTCTTCTCTCATGATATGGTATAGAAATTGGGGAATAATCATTTAATAATAAACTGTGAGCTAACAGAAATATACTCTATAGCCTAGTTAGCAGAACCAGAGAAAGATGGCATTTAGAAGAAGCAGACATTAAGAGATCTTTAAAAAAGCAATTGCAGAGTGAAGAGTGGAGAAGTGATGAAGATGGTTTAGCAAGAGGGGTGTTGCAACTAGAGGCACAGAGAAAGCAGTCTAATAACAACAAAAAAGAGGGTCTGGGGCTGAGAAGGTATAGTTTAGAATTGATCTGTTTGCACCCACAGACCAGTTAGTAAGGACACAACTTCCTTACTAAGTAAGTAATTGTTACTTACTTACTTACAGGGACCAAATTTAACAGAACTATAAAAACTGATTTGGAAGGAAAGAAATCTGACACATTAGTTAAAGTATATCTGCTACTGCTAAGTCACTTCAGTCGTGTCCGACTCTGTGCGACCCCATAGATGGCAGCCCACCAGGCACAGCCATCCTTGGGATTCTCCAGGCAAGAACACTGGAGTGGGTTGCCATTTCCTTCTCCAATGCATGAAAATGAAAAGTGAAAGTGAAGTCACTCAGTCGTGTCCGGCTCTTAGCAACTCCATGGACCACAGCCCACCAGGGTCCTCCATCCATGGGATTTTCCATGCAAGAGTACTGGAGTGGGGTGCCATTGCCTTCTCTAAAAGTATATCTAGCTAAGTGAAATCAGTCCTGAATATTCATTAGAAAGACTTACGCTGAACCTGAAGCTACAATACTTTGGCCACCTCATGAAAAGAACTGACTCATTGGAAAAGACCCTGATGCTGGGAAAGATTGAAGGCAGGAGGAGAAGGGGACGACAGAGGACGAGATGGTTGGATGGCATCACTGACTCGATGGACATGGTTTGAGCAAGCTCTGGGAGTCGATGATGGACAGGGAAGCCTTATAACTCATTTGAGTATATAGTTTATAGAAGATGTGTCAAGAGTGTGATGAAAAAGATCCTATACTACAAACTATAGTTGTCATTTGAATGACTTGCCTGAGGATGTGGAAAGGATGCCATGACCCCAGCAGCACCCAGGTCAGCCTCAAAAGAAATAAAACATCTGACATCTTGGTTCACAGTGACAGAGGGAGTTCAGAGTAAATACAGGGTCTCCTGTCTGAGTGGAGTGCTGTGGTCCGTGGGGTCGCAAAGAATCAGACACAACTGAGGGAACAACAAAAAATCTGAGTGGAATATTGTTAATTTATTGTTAGTTTGGTATCAGTGCTTTCTCCTAAAGATGCTATAAATTAAGGACCTTCTACTGGATTGTTTTTTTAAACCAGGAGTGTTAAAGAGTATCCTTGTACAAATCTAGCTTAATCCAGGGCTTGAGAGCATTGTGTCTGCAGACTAATTTTCTCCGGTAGAGTGCAGTTTATATAACGCAGCACATTTTCTTCCTCACAAGTTGGATTAATTCTTTTAAAAAAATAGCAAGAAAAATCATGAAATGAATGTAGCCCAACCAAATACTCATTTCTTTACCTACTGTCACCTTGCTTGGCAATTTTCTTCGCTGTCATTTTTCAGTGGAAAAATACCTGAAGTTCATCTACCAGTGTAATTTAAAAAGAATCGATAGGCAAGCTAATAATAAGGAAAAGCATTCCATCGCAATACAGCACTTGTTTCTAATTACCACTTCTTCGAGTCCCCGTTACAAATTGTCTCTTTTGTTTCAATTAACAATTTAATGGTGCTTTAGAGAGATAAATAATGTTCTAAAAAGGCAAACCTCTGATAAGCACATATACAGTTTTCTCCCCAAAGAAAATATGATAAAGTCTTCGAGCTATGAAAAAGAGCCTGGGAAAGATGCTTTATGGTGGGGAAGGAAATGGCAACCCACTCCAGTATTCAGTCCTATGGACAGAGGAGCCTGGTGGGCTACAGTCCATGGGGTCGCAAAGAGTTGGACACGACTGAATAGACTTTGCAGCAGCAGCAGATGCTTTATGGATGGTACTGTCCACTATGGATAGGAGATGCAAGTTATGTTTTTTGTTTGTTTGTTTTAATGCTATGCCCTTACTGGGACCTTCCATCTGACTGCACATGAGCATTTTCATATCCTGTCATGGAGGCAAGATGAGCTAGTTAGTCATGTCTATCCAACAAATATTTATTGACATTTAAGTGCTGGATCCTGGGGATTCAGTAATGAATAAGATTCAGTTCCTTCTCTCAGGAAGATTGGTGTTTAGTGCTAGAAACAGATGAATGCTTTCAAAGTGGTGCTGGAGAAGACTCTTGAGGGTCCTTTGAACTGCAAGGAGATCAAACCAGTCAATTGTAAAGGAAATTAATCATGAATATTCATTGGAAGGACTGATGCTTAAGCTCCAATACTTGGGCCACCTGATGGAATGAGTCATCATTGGAAAAGACTGTGATGCTGAGAAAGACTGAAGGCAAAAAGAGAAGGGAGCAACAGAGGATGAGATGGTTAGATAGCATCACTGACCCAATGGACATGAATTTGAGCAACTCTGGGAGATGGTGAAGGATAGGGAAGCCTGGCATGTTGCAATCCATGGGGTCATAAAGAGTCAGACACTACTTAGAGACTGAACAAGAGATGGATGTATAAACTAATAGTTATAGTGTAATATGTCTCAAACAATGACCAAATGAGAAGAGTTACAAAGAAGATTGATAAATGTATTTACTCTGTGTTATAGCATTTCATCCAGAAGTTTTTAAATAGATAGAGGAATTTTACACACACACCACACTCCTATGCCTGATGTGTGATATATATAGGATGGGGATAATGATATGTCTGATACACATATAAGTGACCACAAGTTTTCTAATTACACATAAGGCTGAGCTTGTTACATTTTTTTTTTTTAATTCCAACTCTAGGCTGGATAAAGCTGTAGAATGTTAGGGCTTCAAGGAATTACTGAGTGTGTCTAATTGACTCTCATTTCATAGATGGGGAGATGGAGACCTAGCGAAACAGAGTCATTTGCCCAGGAAGACACACATAATTATTGGAAATCAGTGTTAGATTTCAACTCTCCTAATCTTTGGTACAACATGTAGGAGAAGATATTTTATCTTCACTCATCATGCCTGGCCTCATCTGACTTGACTTCCTTGCAGTCTCAGGATCGATAACTCTTGTTCTCCCTCCTCCACATCAGCAGCCACATCTGCTCAGCCAAGTTAATACTCTCCATTTTTTTTTGTTTCAGTAAGAGAAGTAGAAGGAATGGAGACACCCAAGATAGAAAGCCATTCTGAAAATTCTACTCAAGAATTGCGTTTGTTATTTTTATTTTTTAAGAGTGCCGCCAACCTGAGATAAATGCCTACTGGGCATGTTTCAGTAAAATATCTTTTGTCTGATTCATGGATAGAATATTTGTTTCCTAACGTTACTATAACAAATGATCACAAACACTTAAGTTGATGGTTTATAATAACAGAAATGTATTCTATCACAGTTCCAGAGAACAGAAATTTGAGATCAGTGTTGCTGTACTGAAATCAAGACATTGGGAGCCTCCCACAGAGGTTCTAGGGGAGAAGCTGGTCCTTGTCTCTTCCAGCTTTTGGCAGCCACTGGTATTCCTTGACTTGTAACCATGTCACTCGAATCTCTTCCTCTGTGGAGGTGTCTTCATATCACCTTCGATACCTGCCTACCTCTCATAAGAGCACATGTGATTGCATTTAGGGCTCCCCTGGCTAATGCAGGACAACTCCTGATTTCAAAATTCTTAGCCACATCTTTAAGATCTTTTTTTTTCCCCCCCAACAAAAGCTAAACTTCAGATTCCAGGTTTTAGGATGCAGATATCTTTGGGAGAGTGGTGCATTACTTAACTCACCGTAAGTGCATAGTGAAGTGAAATGGGGTTCTCAGGTGGTGCTAGTGGTAAAGAACCTGCCTGCCAATGCATGAGACACAAAAGACGTGAGTTCAGTTCCTGGGTTCAGGAAGATCCCCTGGAGGAGGGCATGGCAACCCACTCCAGTATTCTTGCCTGGAGAATCCCATGGACTAAGGAGCCTAGTGGGCTACAGTCAAAGGGGTCACAAAGAGTCAGACATAACTGAGCAATTAGGCACACAGCACACACGGGCATCATTTAACTCACCACAAGTAGATAATTGGTCATTTATTCTTCAGTCAGAGAACATGACATGGAATTTCTTGCTTTTGCCCCATTTATTTGCCACATAATTACTGTACTTAGGTATTTCAGGACATTTTACTAGAATTATTTTTTTTTTTTTTTGCTACATCTCTCAAAAAGGTCTTAGGATTTTTTTCATTATCTGTCATTTGTTATTTTTTCCCTAGTGTCTAGCTATCTATCTGGGTCTGTGCTCTGAAGTAATCAAAATCACATTGGAACTGAATGAGAAATTGGAGGGAAGAATCAAGAGACAGTGTTTTACAGTTTAGGAAACTTTGTTGCTCTTTGTGTCTGTGTGTTAGAGTTGGAGGTAATCTGCCAACAAGGCATCAAGTGTTCTTACTCGCAATGACGTAGCCGATAAGATAGCTGGGTGCGCTAATAATCACTACTGATTCACTGTCAGATGGATCTGTGCTCTGTGACAACTTTTCGATATTATAGACTTTACCAAGTAAAAAGGCATCGCCTTATCCTGTGTACAGAAAAAAAAAAAAATATGGAGATGACAACCAGAAATCCTGGGGCAGGAAAATAAGCATGAAAGTGCCCTTCTGAGCCTGAGAATTCCTGCGCTAGAGCTGGGCTCTTTAGTGTGTCTTGACTGGTTTTCCAAGTCTAGTTGGTATCCAGGCACACAGACAACTTAGTAGTAGGGCCCAAAGGCAGCACAAATTTGTACCTGTGAAGCATGGTGCTGGTTTAGTTGCTCAGTCAAGTCTGACTCTTTGTGACCCCGTGGACTGTAGTGCATCAGGGGATATCAGAGTCCATGGGATTCTTCAGGTAAGAATACTGGAGTTGGTTGCCATTTCCTTCTCCAGGGGATCTTCCCAGGCTCCTCTGTCCATGGAATTTCCCAGGAGTATGAAGCATAGAGTCCGGCAAACAGGCCATGCAGGGATAAGACTTAGTATTGGTCAAGGACATTAGACTGAAAACCACCGTGAGACAAGAGATGCAACCACTTTAAAATATGTATGTATTTATTTATTTGGCTGTGCTGGGTTTTAGTTGCAGCCCTCAAAATTTTCCGACTTCCTTGTGGCACGAGAGATCTTTAGTTGCAACATGTGAACTCTTAGTTGCGGCATGTGGGATCAAACCCAGGGCCCCTGCATTGGGAGTGCAGAGTCCTAGCCCCTGGCCCACCAGGGAAGTCCAGAGATGCAACCACTTCTGAGACTAGTTTCCAAAACAGGCTGACGTGGTTCCATCCACACAAATGACTTCAGGCGCAGTCAGGGACAGAGCTAGTTGTAAGTAGCAACTGCGGAGAGGAAGTCAGTGGGAAGGACAGAGACCCAGCCCATTATTTGCAACATTAGTCCCTGTGTCTGTGTTCTCGGTCTTCCTACTGACTTTTTCTGTGCAACAAACAAGTTTCACTCCTCTTAAAGAAAGAATAGTGAGTTCGTCTTCATTCATGGTAAATCAATCCATGTTGTCAAAACTTAAATAGTGCTGTTTGAACTTCTTATTTCCTTATCAAATGTATCGACAAATTCATTGACAGTAGGAAAATACTTGCCCTGGACTTTAGTTAACATTTCTTCAGACAATAGAGAATAAACAAATAAACTGTTTTTTATATATCTATCGCTGCCCTGTGATTGTGGATAACATTCCTAAAAAATTCATTCCTAAAGAGAATATGATTATATCTTCCCCTTTCAAGAAACGGTTAAGTACAAATTCTCTTTTCTCTAGCCCAAAGATAACCATATTCTCTAGCCCAAAGATACCTCAGATTATAAGTAGTTTTTATTTAATATTATTTCAAGAGATCTTCAAGAATTACAAATAGTAAGATACTGCTACTGTTTTTATTTTGGAAAATGACAAGTCATCAAGCCAAGGGACAAGGAAGACTGAAGATGATCTCTGAAAAGAGATCTTTAGTATAGAGCAAGCAAGCATGTTTCAATGACTAGAAGACTTGAGTAACTGCAGGACCACAAGGCATAGCTGATCATCCATGTCCCAATAGGTTAAACGTAAAACGATATCAGACATGCTGTGTTGTAAGGTTAATATCTGTTTGTAAACTGTAAGTCCATATTAGACGTTTTTATCCACACAGCTTAGTCACAACAGAGGAATGTTTTTTTAGCTGTGTCATGATCCTAGTATAAATGAGTAAACTAGATCAGCGTTTACATTCAGGTGCTAACTGGCCGATAATTTTCTTGGCTCTTTTTCCAAATCAAATATGGTAGCTGTTGTGACTGAATTAGTCTAGCCGATCAGACACCTGCACTTCTGTTTGGTCACCCTGGTATCCTTTCAAAGGCCAAGTGCTGTGATCATTTATTCTCATCAGCATTGGCTGCTATTACAGAGGGCTTGCAGGCAGAGCATCAGCGTGTCCCTCAGAGAGCAGCTCCAAGGCTGGCCCTTCTCCTAAACCGACCTGGCCAGGAACCCCTTCCAGGGCCTCTTCTCTCAGAGGTGGGAGAAATAAAACAAGATGCTGAAGACTGATGTGAGGGGCTTCAGCCCTGCACGTGTTCTACCCTTTATTTGATCCCCTAAGACAGGGATCCCCAACTTCCAGGATTTGATGCCCGATGATCTGAGGTGGAACTGAAGTAATAATAATAGAACTAAAGTGCACGATAAATGTAGTGCAGTTGAATCATCCCCAAACTACCCCTCCCCAGATCCATGGGAAAATTATCTTCCATGAAACCAGTTCCTGGGGCCAGAAAGGTTGGAGCCCACTGCCCTAAGGGGATGAGGAGTGTTGTCACTGCTTCGGTGACCACTCCTTTCTTATGCTGGGCTAAGAAAACCCCATGGACGGAGGCGCCTGGGAGGCTACAGTCCATGGGGCCGCAAAGAGTCGGACACGACTGAGCAACTTCACTTTCACTTTCAAGGACTGATTGGACGATGCATGGTCTTACTGGTTGAAACACTGATGTTCTCCTATAATGGTTTATAAGGAAGTGCTGACCATAACTGAAGTAACACACGCTGCCCAGGTGTCAACCCCAGACCTCCCTGAACTCCTTTCATTTCTGGCCAGGAAAAGGTCAGCCTGGCACAGCAGGAGGTCCCCAGACCTTTCTGGTGCCCTTGATGTTTGGGAATAGCAATTTGAATGCCCTTCCTAGCTGTGTTTTCTATGGTTTTAAGGATAATGTAGAGGATATACTGCTTTCCATCTGAAAATGTTTAATTTTCATTAAAGAATATTGATCCAGAGCTTACCATGTCCTAGGCATTATTCCAGGTCCTAGAGATTTTTCAGATGCGTATTTTATGAATTTCACAGGAGACTGTGGCTCAGTCTACCTTGAACTGAGGAAGAAAACTTTCACAGGTATTTATAGATTTGATAGTTTATGCTGATTAAGACAACCTCCCGTTACCACGACAGACCACGTTCATTAACAAGTGAGGCCAGGGGGCAACTTCTCTTGGGCGTTTAACTCCTTCATCCATGAAATCATACTTTATGTGAATTTATTTTTTTTGAAAGGGGCTTCCCTGGTGTCTCTGGTGATGGTGAAGAATCTGTCTGCAATGCAGGAGACCTGGGTTCGATCCCTGGGTCAGGAAGACCCCCTGGAGGAGGAAATGGCAACCCACTCCAGTATTCTTGCCTAGAGAATTCCATGGACAGAGGAGCCTGGCAGGCTACAGTTTATGGGGTCACAAAGAGTCAGACACGACTGAGCAACTAACACACACATACACATTTTTTTGAAAAGTCCAGGTAGTTTAAAATTCACAATATGCTGTGCAGTGAGAAACTTAAAAACCTATTTTCCTCCGAAAAAGTAAAATATAGCAGCTGTAGTTCAAAACAACTTGGGGAAACAAAGAGATCGCCATTATGCATCCGCTTGTCAACACAGCATCAGTTGCTTCCTTCAACTTGGGTCCTTTGTTCAAACTGAGAGAGCTAGAAGTATGGTGATAAACAGATTTAATAAGTTTCCTGCCTGTCCTCATATTTCTCTCTAACTTCTCATAAAAGTGTTAGAATTCTGTGAGATGAATCTTCCTTAACCCTGTCACACACGGGAGGACAATTTGTGGGCTCTCAGATGCTACACAGATCCCAGCACCTTCTGAGGTCTCCAAAGTTACGTGATAAGATTTGTATACAGTTCACTCCTAGCTGATATATGATTAGATGAATATCCAGTGAAACACAAATTAAATTGGCTTTCTACCCGCAAACAACAAGGTTGTAAGTACGACTTAGTAAAACCTGCACGTAGGAAAAAGATCATTGTCGCAACGAGTGTTTGTCAACTTCACAGTGACTCACTGATTTCGTTCTGAGATTGTAAACGTCCCTGTAAAAGAAACAATTTGGGAAGCTATAGAAAATAACTGGACCTCTGTCTCAAGTCCTCAGAGATAACCCAGTGATCAAAATCGTTAGGCTGTTACAAAGGAGTGTGTGTGTGCTTCTGTATTTGTGTGTGTGTGTGTCAGAGAGACATAGATGGAGACGGAGAGAGACACGGAGACAAAGAGAAATGCCAACAGGAAGAGGGTGCGCACACTGAGGAGTCTTCTTTAGATGAGCTCTAGAATCACGGGTCGCCAATGACAAACACTATGATTGCGCTTCAGGCAAGAGGTTACAAAACAACTCTAAATATTATCATTTTTTGCTATATGACCACTCAGGATGTGCCTTCATGATATAAACAAAATTTCAGCCATGTTTATGCGATGTTTCTCTTTTTCTCACAGAGAATACCATGCTTTTGCTTTGCACTTACATATTACTCTCACATCCCCTTCTTCATACCATCCTCAACTCATGTTAATAGCTCCCAGTAGGTCCATTTGAGCTGGTGATCAAGCCAATAGGCACAGGTGGCTTTGGGGCTTCAGGCATGAGGTAACAATTGTGGTCCTCCTGGAACTCAAGGCCAGAACAGAACAGAGCAGGCAAGCTCACTTTCTGGAGTTTTGTAAACTGCAGAATCCTTGGCTGATCGGATGGTTAATTAGAAACCTTCTGATTCAGACATATGACAACATCATTGTTCAAAGTTTCTCAGAATGAACTGTGGTATAAAGTTTTTACTTTAGAGTCAGAGCATGGCCGCTGTAGAAGCATTAAGGAATAGGTACATTCATTGTCTCAGTATGCCATCCGGAGATGGGAACCAGAGAATGGTTGCGGAAAAACTGAGTTACGCCACAGTTCAGTTCAGTTCAGTCACTCAGTCGTGTCCGACTTTTTTCGATCCCATGAATCGCAGCACGCCAGGCCTCCCTGTCCATCACCAACTCCCAGAGTTCACTGAGACTCACGTCCATCGAGTCAGTGATGCCATCCAGCCATCTCATCCTCTGTCGTCCCCTTCTCCTCCTGCCCCCAATCCTTCCCAGCATCAGAGTCTTTTCCAATGAGTCAACTCTTCGCATGAGGTGGCCAAAGTACTGGAGTTTCAGCTTTAGCATCATTCCTTCCAAAGAAATCCCAGGGCTGATCTCCTTTTGGATGGACTGGTTGGACCTCCTTGCAGTCCAAGGGACTCTCAAGAGTCTTCTCCAACACCACAGTTCAAAAGCATCAATTCTTCGGCACTCAGCTTTCTTCACCTCAGACCCTTCCAAATACTTCATGCAGCCAAGACTTGGTTACCTCAGTACAACCAGTGCGGCTGCTCGCCTCACACAGAAACTATACAAATTAAAGAATCATCAAGAATGTGCAAACAAAATTTTGTGGAAATGTTTCACACCTATGTCAAGCCTGAGTGTTCTTTTGCTGATAGAAGAATGATAAAAAAGCATATTTCACTGGATTTTTTTTTTAATTTGATTTTTACAACCACTGAGAGCCCAACAAAATTGTGATTTGCCTAGCTTCCATCCACTGCATCACAAAGCTCCACAACTGGCAGTGGGTACCTTGAGAACATCCGGTTCAAATCACTTAAATTACAGCTGAGAAAACGAATGTTCCAACGCATTTAATCACTTGCCTAGGGTCATACAACTTGCTGATGGCAGTGTTGGCCTTGAAGCTCAAGTTTTATGATGTCTTAACCGCAAGGAGATCCAACCAGTCCATTCTGAAGGAGATCACCCCTGGGATTTCTTTGGAAGGAATGATGCTAAAGCTGAAGCTCCAGTACTTGGGCCACCTCATGCGAAGAGTTGACTCATTGGAAAAGACTCTGATGCTGGGAGGGATTGGGGGCAGGAGGAGAAGGGGATGATAGAGGATGAGATGGCTGGATGGCATCACCGACTCGATGGAGGTGAGTCTGAGTGAACTCCGGGAGTTGGTGATGGACAGGGAGGCCTGGTGTGACGCGATTCATGGGGTCGCAAAGATTCGGACACGACTGAGCGACTGAACTGAACTGAACTGAACAGAACTAGTTTTTTTCCCAGAAGTCTAAATGGACTTATAACTTGGAGTTAGTATCTAGAAGAAGGCTGGTAAAGATGTCACCCTGAGTCTTGATTGAGTGGAAACACTCATTGACTGGCAGGGAATCCTGGATTCAGTATTTAGGATTTTGGAGTCACAGTCAGGCTTCTCAGGAAAGAGGTCCTAAGGTCAAAGGCAATTTTTGTCATGGAGAAAATAAAATGGAAGAAAGGCCAGGGGCTACATGTTTCTAATGCAGGAGCACCCAACTTTCCTATAGTCATTATCCAGTGTGTTTAAAATATAGGTGATGGTTTGATGGTCTTAGGAATCAATTTTTATCAGATTTTAATGAGGGACTACAGAGAATAAGGGGCTTCCCAGAGACCACTAGTGGTAAAGAATCTACCTGCCAATGCAGGAGACCCAAGAGATGTGTCTTCGATCCCTGGGTCTGGAAGATCCTCTGGAGTAGGAAGTAGCAACCCACACCAGTATTATTATTGCCTGGGAAACCCATGGACAGAGGAGCTTGGTGGGTTACAGTCCATGGGGTCGCAAAGACTGAGCACACGCATGGTGAGTAAATGTGAGCTTAGAAATGGTGATAAAATATTGTCAAGTCAACAAGTGTCTGTCATTTGCCTCAGTCCATACCAAGACTCATGAGGGCTACAAAGAGCAGAAGACAAATCCTTATTTTCCAGTAGCCTGTACTACAGTAGAAGAACTCATCCAGCTCTCCTAATGTTGTCATGGTAATTTTATAGGAACATAGTACTTTTACATTTCCAAAGTGCTTTCAGTGCATTTTCTTATTTTATATATGTGGGGCAAAGAAATACATGATCAAGTGCTATATTTTGTGACATTTGTTTGCAGATGTTGTAGCGAAAATACCCTTTGAAAGGAAGAGAGAGAAGGAAGGAAGTTTGTTTAGTTTTATTTTAAAAAAATGCCCCTAAAAATAAAGGCAGTATACAGTACCTTAAGCAATCTATTAATGAATATTTCATTCAGATATTCAAACAGGAAGTTTCTGCCAATACAAAATGACTAAATGGAATTGGTGAGTTTATTGTTCACATTTCACTTCTTAAGAAATTGTTTTGAAATTCTTTTCCTATTTCATGGTTAGTTGCTTGGCTCTCCAAGGTATGGAGCAGCACCATGCCTTCAGAGTTGTCAGCATGTCTAAATGAGAAGCCAAGTTCACATCAAGCCATCCAAGCATTATTTTGATCACTGCAAATCTCCTATACCAATTCTCTGCACTGCTGATGTCTGCCTTTCACTCAGTGAGCAGAGAAAAAGAAAACTCAATCGAATCTACATTTTCTTTATTTTCAGCTGGGTGAAAAAAACTCCCTGCTGCCTAAAAAGCAAGTGAATACTAAAATTCGCTGCAGAATGCACTTCACCAAGAGTTAGTGTGATTGTCCCAATGGTCAGAATGTCACAAGGAATGGCTTTGTCATTGGTCAGTACCTCCTAGAGTGGGTCTAGTAGATTTGTGTTTCTTAAAATGTTGTTGTCCCCAGGTATCACCAGAAGAATTACGTGGAGTAATTTTCCTGCTGAAAATGCCATATAAAGAGAGAGAGAGAGATTTATAATAAGAAATTGGCTCACACAGTTGTGGAAATAGAGGCTGGGAAGTCCAAAATCTTCAGAGCCAATGTCACAAGCTGCTGTAGAATTAGGAAGCACTCACTACGCCGATTTGAACAACTTCAAGCAAAAAGAATCAATATTTCAGTTTGAAAATGACCTGGCAGGAGGAGGGTCATTCGTTTATTCTGCTAAGCCTTCAGCTGATTGCATGAGGCCCACCCACATTAGTAAGAACAACTGGCTTTACTCAGTCTCCCAATTCAAATGTTAATATCACCCAGAAGCACCCTCCCTATAGAATATAGAAACACCTGGAACAGTGTTTGACCAACTGTCTGGGCATGTTTTGGCCCAGCAAAATCGATGCATAAAACTAACCATCTCGCAGAGTTCAGTAGTGATCATGTGGCCATAGAAGCCATATACCTCCAGGTCAGTTTCTTCCTCTACTTAATCTTACTTCCTTTACCCATCAAAGACAACATTCCTGAGGGTACTCACCCCCTCCAGTAAACATCTTGCTCACAAAACATCTGTCCCAGAACCAGTTTCTCAGGAACTTGACCTAAGGCAATAGGACATAATTTAATTTCATATAAAATAATTTAAAAACAAAAAAATAAAGAAGACTAAGTGCCGAAGAATTGATGCTTTCTAACTGTGGTGCCTGAGAAGACTCTGGAGAGTTCCTTGGACAAAGGAGATCAAACCAGTCAATCCTAAAGGAAATTAAACCTGAATGTTCATTGGAAGGACTGATGCTAAAGCTGAAACTCTGAATACTTTGGCCAAATACTTTGGCCTCTTGATGCAAAGAGCTGACTCATTGGAAAAGACCCTGATGCTGGGAAAGATGGAAGGCATGAGGAGAAGGGGACAACAGAGGATGAGATGGTTGGATGGCATCACTGACTCAATGAACATAAGTTTCCCCAAATTCCAGGAGACAATGAAGAACAGGAAGCCTGGTGGGCTGCAGTCCATGGGGTCATAAAGAGTCAGACAGGACTGAGGGACTGAACAACATCAACAACGAAAAGAAATCGAACTTCTTCCATTAAATCTATCTCAGTTACCTGTGGGGCACCACAGGAAGCATAAGCTGATGTAATAAATAAAACAACTGTCTCCGTATCTGTAATCCACAGAATTCTTGATACAAATGTCACATATTAAAATATGGAAATAACCATTTTCAAAAGATCCCACCTAATTCATATAGTACTCAGGGGTTTCCTCCAGGCCATTATGGACTAAGAATTCTCTTAGGTTCATCCAAAAGACAGATTTTGGAGCTGTTGCTGGGTTCAATTTATGTCGCCAAAAGAGCAAGTTCTCTTGCCAGAAGCATTTAGAGATATGGATATGATTTACCTCTTTCCTAAGGGTCAGTTTATTGGTTCTTTATCAAAATATACAGGATCATCATGTAGTCTAAGAAAGGGAGATGGGTAAGTCTCACTGTGTTCAAAGTTGAACAGATTTCTCCAACTATTTTTCAAATTGACTGCAAATGTAAAGTCACAAAGCCTTAAGGCAAAAGTAAGCTGAATCTTGCTGACTCTTTTTAAAGTACAATACATCCAAATACTGCTATTTTTTAAAATGTCTGGGACAGCTGGTGATATTTCAAGAGGAAAATTGGAAAGATATTTTTTATACCTTTAGGCAAGAATGAATTATTTCAAACAGCAAGTGGTTCAAAATCCCATTGAGCTCAAGAGGCTGTGTTTCCTAGGATTTCTGGTAGGCACTGTGTTTGGCATAATAAACTTCCTCTCCTGCTTCATTTCCTCCACCTCAAATAGCCACACGCCCTCCAACCAGCCCTCGAGACAGACCCCAATGTTGAATGATGGATAATCGTCATTTTCACCAATTCCCTCTAAGAACTATGTTTAGTTTTCAAATACAAAAGCGACGTGAACCGCTCCCTTAGGAACACAGTAAAAATACAATCAAAACAGTTTAAATTTCAAAGGTCAAATTCATAATTCCACACTCAGTCTAGTTTTCTCCCCAAAGGCAACGTGGTATTGCATTGTGAAGCACTGCATTCACACGCAAGGATTAGTCATAGGCTGTCAGAGCTGGCGAGGACCTGGGAGATTATCCATTTCTGTGCCTTTCTTTTACAGACGAGACAAAGGCTCCAGGGAAGTGATAGCAGAATGGAGACAAAAAGGGACACAAAGTTAGATAACAAAGTTTCTTGAGTTTGTTTGTGGCCAAGTTGTGACCAGCCTACTTCTGGAGAGCATTCCCATATGCAGCACTTTCTCACATTCCCCCTTTCCCTTCACCTAGGCTCCACCTCTCACCCCTCATTTCCCACCCCACCCTGCCTACCCTCACTTTTGACACTTTCTAGGCAAGCTTGGGCTTCCCTGATAGCTCAGTTGGTAAAGAAGCCTCCTGCCATGCAGGAGACCCCGGTTCGATTCCTGGGTGGGGAAGATCTGCTGGAGAAGGGATAGGCTGCCCACTCTAGTATTCTTGGGCTTCCCTTGTGGCTCAGCTGGTAAAGAATCCACCTGCAATGCGGGAGACCTGGGTTCTATCCCTGGGTTGGGAAGATCCCTTGGAGAAGGGAAAGGCTACCCACTCCAGTATACCCACTCCAGGACTATACAGTCCATGGGATCACAAAGAATGGGACATGACTGAATGACTTTCACTTTCACTGTAGGCAAACTTTCATCTCTGTGAAGGCTTAAGATTAGAACATCCCTCAGGGGAGTACCATGCTTGTTATGGTCTTCTACATCAACTTCTTTTACATCAAGGGCTTTCCTGGTAGCTCAGCTAGTAAGGAATCCACCTGCCATGCAGGAGACCCTGGTTTGATTCCTGGGTCAAGAAGATCCCCTGGAGAAGGGATAGGCTACCCACTCCAGTATTCTTGGGCTTCCCTGGTGGTTTAGATAGCAGAGAATTTGCTTGAAATGCAGGAGACCTGGGTTCAATCCCTGGGTTGGGAAGTTCCCCTGTAGGAGAACATGGCAACCCACTTCAGTGTTGTTGCCTGGAGAATCCCCATGGACAGAGGATCCTGGCCAGCTACAGTTCATGGGCGGGGTCACAAAGAGTTGGATACAACTGACCAACTAAGCACACACTTCTACATCAAATGGATGAGTGCAAGGCTCTGGCTGGGCCGGAAGACAGAAGCAGGAAGCAGATTGTATCTCTGTCAATCACCTTGTATGCAGATCCCAGAAAACCAGGCCCTTCCCTTATATAGGACTGCAAAGGTCTCTCCTTTCTTATCTAAATCCAAGCACTGTAATGCGCAGAAAGTGAAGAGGAACTAAAAAGCCTCTTGATGAAAGTGAAAGAGGAGAGTGAAAAAGTTGGCTTAAAGCTTAACAGTCAGAAAACTAAGATCATGGCATCTGGTCCCATCACTTCATGGCAAATAGATGGGGAAACAGTGGAAACAGTGTCAGACTTTATTTTGGGGGGCTCCAAAATCACTGCAGATGGTGATTGCAGCCATGAAATTAAAAGACGCTTACTCCTTAGAAGGAAAGTTATGACCAACCTAGATAGCATATTCAAAAGCAGAGACATTACTTTGCCAACAAAGGTCCGTCTAGTCAAGGCTATGGTTTTTCCAGTGGTCATGTATGGATGTGAGAGTTGGACTGTGAAGAAGGCTGAGTGCCGAAAAATTGATGCTTTTGAACTGTGGTGTTGGAGAAGACTCTTCAGAGTCCCTTGGACTGCAAGGAGGTCCAACCAGTCCATTCTGAAGGAGATCAGCCCTGGGATTTCTTTGGAAGGAATGATGCTAAAGCTGAAACTCCAGTACTTTGGCCACCTCATGTGAAGAGTTGACTCATTGGAAAAGACTCTGGTGGTGGGAGGGATTGGGGGCAGGAGGAGAAGGGGATGACAGAGGATCAGATGGCTGGATGGCATCACCGACTCGATGGACATGAGTTTGAGTGAATTCCGGGAGTTGGTGATGGACAGAGAAACCTGGCGTGCTGTGATTCATGGGGTCGCAAAGAGTTGGACACGACTGAGTGACTGAACTGAACTGAACTGAACTTTCTCTAACCTGTCCTGTAACACCTACTGTCCTTTCTACGGCTTCCTAAAATGTCAGTTTCTACCCCAGCTCCCCCCATCACCTCTGTTCCTCTACCTTTTCAACTATACTTGCAATCCAGGCACATTTTAGACAAAAGTCTCTTATAATGCTGGACAAAGATCAGGGAGGGATCTAGAGGTGGGAGACTGGGATCTCTTCTTACATGAAGAGTTGAGAGGCTTCTAGAAGCCATGCATGCAGCTGTGTGCTAAGTCACTTTGGTCATGTCCGATTCTTTGTGACCCCATGGGCTGTAAGTCTTTACAAACTGAACACATTCATAGATTCACTACCCAGATCAAGAAATAGAATATTCATAGCACCCAGTGCTGCTTCTGCTACTCCTAATCACTGTACTTCGAGGGAACCAGTATCTTCACTTCTGTCACCACTGATTTGTTTCATAGTTTTGAAATTTGATATAAATCAGTATAAATGACTTCTTTTACGTCTGGTTTCTTTTGATCATCATTGTGTTTTTTGAGATTCATCCATCTTGCTACACGGGCCAATAGTTTCTTCAGAGACACTGCTGTATAATATCCCATTATATAAATACATTGTAATTTGTTTATCCATACTTTCTTAGAAAACATTTGTGTCATTTATGGTTTTTGTCTGTTATGAATTTCATTGGACATCTACTTTGGTGTATGTATGTGTGCCAATTCTGTTGAGTATATACTGAAGGGTGCAATTGCTGGCCAATAGTGTATGTATAAAAGAAGCCAGATCTTTTGACTGTGAGGTTAGTCTCAGGCTATAAGTATTCTAAGCATGACCAGACTTCCTTCTGATAAAAACATGATACAATGGCAAGATCGGGAGGTGAAGAGGTTAAGATGGACCACAGGCACATTTTGGATGCTATTGGTGTTGAGCAGTATTGCCCCAGGGGTGCCATAGAAGGAACATTTAACAGAGAGCCTGGAAACCACTTTCAAATACTGATTTGTTGCTTAGGAGGTGCACCATCCTCAACAGTCTTAGTCTCTGTAATCATTGTTCCTTTTGTCCAAATTGTTTATACCCTTCTTTTCATCTTGATCAACTCCTGTCCATCCTTCAGCTTAATTCTCATTTCTTCAGCACAGAATTTTCTGATATTTCCTCTCCAGATTCCATTAGCTGTTACTTGTCTCATAGAACTTGCACTTTTCCTTTTTCTAAAAACTATTTATCTTTTTCTCTAGAATTTATTTATTTTTGGCTGTGCTGGGTCTTCGTTGCTGCGACGGCTTTTCTCTAACTATGGCGAGTGGGGGGTACTCTCTATTTGCTGCATGGGCTTCCCATTGCCATGGCTTCTCTTGTTGCAGAGAACAAGGGCTCTAGGGTGCGTGGGCTTTGGCAGTTGTGGCACATGGGCTCAACAGTTGCAGCTCCCCGGCTCTAGAGCACAGGTTTAATGGTTATGGCACACAGGCTTAGTTGCTCTGCAATATGTGGGATCTTCCAGAGCACGGATCAAGCCCATGTCTCCTGGCAGATTCTTTACCACTGAATCACCAGGGAAACACCTAAAAAATATTTATCTTAATCATAGGCTTATAAAAGATCATTTTTATAAGTATTGGTTTATCACCAATATTATTAGATGGTGAGTTCTGTGCAGGCAGAGATGTGTCTTTCTTGCTCACCACGTGTATTTGGAGGTGCCCAAGATCCCCCTCAAGTTCAGTGATTTGCTCCAAGGACTCATCGGACTCAGCAGTATTAGTGTGAAATGATACCAGGAACACTTAGCAAAGGGAAAACTGGGCACAAGGCTCCTTGCTCAGTGAATCTCATGGATGCACCAA
The DNA here is from genome assembly GCF_003369695.1 of Bos indicus x Bos taurus. Lineage (NCBI taxonomy): Eukaryota > Metazoa > Chordata > Mammalia > Artiodactyla > Bovidae > Bos > Bos indicus x Bos taurus. The sequence continues at coordinate 108,328,649 of NC_040079.1, read as the reverse complement.
ATTTCTCCCACAGTGCATTGTCACAACATGTGTGAGACATTCCAACCAGAGAGATTCTTTAGATACCCCATGTCCAAGGTTTTCCTGGGGGCTGGTAACATAGGTAGCCTCTGCCTAGCACATCCCTAAGCCCCAGACTCCTTCTAGAAAGCCAAGTTTACCTCATAAACCACATGGTTTGTATAAGTAGTTTAGGCACAGTGAACTAGTCTTTCTTAGCAGTTCTGGAAGTCCCAGGAATCCTCCCCAGACTCACGTTCCCAGACACCAGGACATCATTTTCACAGATGGTTCTCAGAATAAGTGTTGCGTTCAGGAAAATATCAGAAGGTATTGGTTAACAATGGAGGAGGGCATGGCAACCCACTCCAGTATTCCTGCCTGGAGGATCCCATGGACAGAGTAGCCTCGTGGTCCATAGTCCAAAGGGTCGCAAAGAGTCGGACATGACTGAAGCAACTTAGCACACATGCATGATTAGTTAACACATTTAATTTCTTTTTTGATCTTTCTTTAATTATGGGAACTTCAGAATCTCCAGTTGTATGAATCCCCAAGGCAGCATGTGAAGACAGAGTATATGATGTTTCCCAAATTCTTTGGCCATGGAGAAAAAAAATTTTTTTTCCTCTCTTGTTTTTTAACAGATTAGTGTTCCGTGAAGAATACACTGATAAATGTTCTAATTCCCACCTCTCCTTTCAGGCCAGGCACCTTCCCACATCAGCATTCTGCTGATAAGGCTTACTGCTGCTACTACTGCTAAGTCGCTTCAGTCGTGTTCGACTCTGTGCGACCCCATAGACGGCAGCCCACCAGGCTCCCCCGTCCCTGGGATTCTCCAGGAAAGAACACTGGAGTGGGTTGCCATTTCCTTCTCCAATGCATGAAAGTGAAAAGTGAAAGGGAAGTCGCTCAGATCGCGAAGTCGCTTCGAGATCCCATGGACTGCAGCCTACCAGGCTCCTCCATCCATGGGATTTTCCAGGCAAGAGTACTGGAGTGGGGTGCCATTGCCTGCTCTGGCTGATAAGGCTTAGGTTGTAGCAGTCCACAAAGCTCCTTTCAAGTTTCATACAACGTATTAGAGTTACAGTTGTTTCGCCTATTAATTCTTTTACTTCCTTCTCAGCCACTTGTAATCACGACCTTAACCCCATAACACACATCAGTGATTCTGATTCACAGATAATGGAAAAGTAAAGGGGTCAAGCGTATATGTTCACTGTTAACAAGACGGTATTCATCCAACATCCCACATCATGTGACACAATGTCTGTTTCTTGGCAGAATTTCCCAAAGCTACCTTAGTTTTGTAGAGGTGACTTAATTGAAACTCATTAGCATGTTCCTGACTGTCCAGGACAAATAGTGTAGAACAGAAGTAATTAACCATCACTTTCGACTTCACTTTTCACTTTCATGCATTGGAGAAGGAAATGGCAATCCACTCCAGTGTTCTTGCCTGCAGAATCCCAGGGATGGAGGAGCCTGGTGGGCTGCCGTCTATGGGGTCGCACAGAGTCAGACACAACTGACATGACTTAGCAGCAGCAGCCAGTTGAAAACCTTCATTCGGTTCCTTTTTTTAAATTATTTTCTTCACAGCTTCTGGGATTGAGACTACTGAGGTAAAGTCTGTGTCAAAGAGGTCATAAATAAAGGCACTGCTTTGGATAATTAATATATAGTGCTATGGTTTTTTTTTCAGGCCAAGACTATTAATTTTTGATAAAATTCTATAGCTATTCATATAGGAACTCATTTAGAAAAATGGCTTTCATATAAACATTAGAAGAACACCTTATTTTTCTTCCCAGGTCTAACTGAACAATTTTAATACAAATCAAATTAAGTAAAATGGGGTCAAAGCTTTTCTGCAAAAAAAAAAAAAAAAAATAGTTCAGCAAGTTTAGCTAGGTGTATGCTTAATGAAGGGTATCCCAGGGAGCTCCGTGGGTAAAGAAGCCACCTGCAATGCAGGAGATGCAGGCAGATGTGGGTTTGATCCCCGGGTTGGGAAGATCCCCTGGAGGAGAGCGTGGCAACCCACTCCAGTATTCTTACCTGGACAATCCCATGGACAGAGGAGCCTGGTGGACTATAGTCCATAGGCTTCCAAATAGTCAGACATGACTGAAGCCACTGAGCGAATGACAAACGATAGTTTTTTCCATCGGTGGAGGAACTGAGACAATGGCTGTTAAACAACTCAGACTGGACATAGAGACTCCTCGGCCACTTCTGAATGTGTTGATGAATTAGCTGGCATCAAGTCACAACCATGAGCACCAAATACAAGCAGTACCCTCAAAACTGACAAATGTTCTTGCTGCCCTAAAGATAGGGACCATGACTTTATATTTTTATAATGAGAATACAAGAGAACTGCCTTAAAAATGACATTTGGCTGGATCCTCCTTTATGAGGTCTTGTAACCCCATTCATGAGGACTTGACTCTCAGAACCTCATCCCAAAGCTTCCTGAGACCATCACAATGGAGACTAGGCTTCAGTCTGTGAATTGGAGGTGGGAACATAAATAGCAATCTATAGCAGTAATGGTCTGAAAACTTAGTGCATCAGATTGAACTCGTGGTACATATGTAATTTTAATGAAGAAGATGGAGCCCCATCCCAGGTCTGTTTAATCAGAATCAGTGGGAGTAAAGCCTAGACATCTACATTTTAAATATGCTCCACATACGATTCTTATACCCACAAAAACTTAAAAATAATCTTTTCAGATGACCGCAGATGGATAGGATTGTATCCTGTTCTCAGGGCCGGCTTAGGTGATTTCTAGCTGAGTTTTGAAGGGTGAGTAGTACTTGAGAGTTAAAACTGAAAGGAAGGGCCCTCCAGCTGGAAACAATGGCACTGGCAGACACACAGGGACCGAAAAATAAATTACATTCATTGAATGGTAAGAAGACCTGATCTGTTGGAGACAAGGTATAATGTAGGAGTTATTTTTTTAGTCGCTCAATCATGTCTGACTCTTTGCAACCCCATGGACAGTAACCTGCCAGGCTCCTCTGTCCATGGGATTCTCCAGGCAAGAATACTGGAGTGGGTTGCATTTCCTACTCCAGGGGATCTTCCCTGTCCATGATGGAACTCGTGGCTCCTGCATCGCAGGCAGATTCTCTACCACTGAGCCACTAGGGAAGCCTCTATAATGGAAGAGAGTAGAGAAATAGGAAAAAGACAGAGGTTGAACACAGGTTGTCTCACTGGAAAGAACCCCCGTCCCATAATATGCAGAAGGTCACCAAGGTACGGGTGACCTAGGCAAATAGAGCCAACTTAACAGGTTCAAAGATGGAGAAAATCCCGTTGGGGAGGGCAACTGGGAGACAAGAGCTTTCTGTAGCCTGTGCACTCTTTTGTTTTTAACTATTTACTTATTAATATTCAGCTTTGATCCAAAAATTTAGGAATAAGCTCTGACAATCTAATTTTGTTCACGGCATTAATAAATGAGCCTTGTTGATGTGTCTGCATTCTAACATCCTCTGATAAAGCAGTGCTAATGGGCTGCTGTGGTGGAGGGAGATAAGCACACAACTGTGATGTAGCTGTCCTCCCACTTTATAATTAACTTTGCAATCTGTTGTGTCTTATAAAATGGTAGGCAGTGAAAGTTTCGTCATCAATTCCATTTCATAGCACCGAGGGATGGTAGTGCTTGCTATTTTATTGAATATTCTATTATTATTTTTTTTAGACTTCTGATTCTATCAGACTCTAAATTTTCATGCTTTGTCACTCTTAAACTACTTTGGCTCCCGATCCAGGAGTGTGTGCAGATTACTTTTGCTGAGTGCATGTTGAACTTTTCATTGACTCTCCTCGGTGGGAAGCCTGTACGCCGGGGGGACAATCTAGTGCTAGGCCACAAGCCCTCTACGCATGTCATGCTAGGAGGAATATAGAACTGTGATCTGATGGTTTTTCCTGCTGAGCCGGTCCTGCCATCGGGCTGTGTCCTAAAGCTGCAGTGGAAGAATAGTCCAGGACCATACAATGCAGAGCATGGTGGTAGGGGTGGTGGTGTTAGTCACTCAGTCGTATCTGACTCTTTGTGGCCCCATGGACTGCTAGCCGGCCAGGCTCCTTTGTCCATGGGATTCTCCAGGCAAGAATTCTGGGGTGAGTTGCCATTCCCTTCTCCAGAGGATCTTCCCAACCCTGGGATGCAACCCAAGTCTCCTGCATTGCAGGCAGGTTCTTTATTGTCTGAGCTACAGGGAATTTCCTGGTTACCTATACGAGCAAACACATCAAAGCTGCCCCAGGACCCCGTTGGAAGGGAGTTGTGGTCATGATAGATTTCACTTCCAGCTTTTCCACTTCAGGGTATAAGATGCTCAGCCCAGGACTTTTCATTATATTAAAAAAAAAGTTTGTTGTTGTTTAGTTGCTAAATTGTGTTCAACTCTTTTGGGACTCCATAGATTGGAAGCCTGCCAGGCTAACCTGTCCATGGGATTTCCCAGACAAGAATACTGGAGTGGGTTGCATTTCCTTCTCCAGGGTATCTTCCTGACCCAGGAATTGAAACTGCATCTCTTATGTCTCTTGCATTGGCAGGCGGATTTTTTTTTTTACCACTGAGCTACCAGTGAAGCCCTTAAAGAGCATACTCCATGCTTAAAAATAAAGACAATTCAGCCATCCTCAAATAATGAGGGCTTGATTTGGGATGCTTGACTGTGACTGACAGATTTCTAATCCTTCATCGAGAAGTGGCGTTTATCTGATTTGAACCATAAATAATGGTATAGGAAGTAATTTCTGGTTTGAATCTGGTGGTGTCAAATTCAGGTTTATCAACAATATAGATAAGCCCTCCAAGATCTATGTGAAGCTCAACCAGTAGACCAGAGACAGCACAAATTGAATATCTGAGCCTGAATACAAATGTGGCTTCAGGGCTCTAGCGCTTCTTCTCCAAACAGAAAAGCAGGATTAAGCACATCCCTGGGAAGCTGGAGTGACGGTGTCCTCTTCTGCACTTCCAGGGGTTCTTAGCCTCTCTTATTCCACTGCTGGGTTCTTGGCACCCACTGCTGCTAGACGTGGAGCTGAGGAGCACACAGAGGACAGAGCAGCGGTCCCAACTCTCTCACGCTTGGGCTCTGGGCTTCCACAGCACCAACTTGCCACTGGGGAACCCCACAGTCCAGGGCCCCCGGCCAGTGTCCACATGGCTCTGGGCTTCTCCTGCCTTCAGCTGCCGTCTCACTTCAAACTTCGGAGGCTCTGCTGATGCTAATGGTGTTGCAACTGAAACGATCCATGAATGATGTGAAACCATTTCCCCAAAGCATGAAGCAGCTTGCCTTTCTGGTTTAACACCCAAGCTGTTATTTGTAAAAGCTACTTTAACTTCCATATTCTCTCTGTTCAGAAGCCAGCGATTTGTCTTCCGGTGTATTTACCTAATATCCCACCCACTGGGCATGGAGCAATTTCATTTCTACCGTCCTGTCTAAGGCAAGAGTGGGTTTTACACAGAGCAGGCAGATGGCTCCCCCCATAAAAGTGGTTTCTTCCTTGGTTCTTGGGTATTTTCTTGTCCACAAAATGTCCCTGCCAGGAACCTCCTTTCTGCTTCTCCTCAGGATGCCTGAAGTGGCTTGAGGGTAAACCATGCTATTTAAAGTCTGGCAGATGGGTATTAGTTGTGTGACTATGGAAGCATTGTTAAACTTGGTTCTCTCCTCTGTAAGACTAGGTCTGAGTGTGAGAACTTTTGAATACAGTGTGTGGCATGGAAAAAGGACTCCAGTGATGGCTGTCAACCTCCCCAGTACTGTTAACATTTATATGTTGGTAAGAGAGACTTTCATGAATCTATGAACTATGATAGATCATAACACCCCATGAATCTACAAAATAAGCCATTGTGAGCCAGCAGTGGGATGGATGGAGTCACTGAATTTGTTCTGGTCCCTGAAGCTACTCCAAGAGTCAAAGTTGGGCTGGAAGAGATTACTGGCCAGTTAGCAAATAATCTTCCTCTATCTTGAAATTTGACTGCCTATGTCCTGCCAGACTAGATCACAGACGGAAACTGAAATACCTGCCAGCATAGGAGGGCTATATTCTGCTTCTTTCCCCAACGACATCAATATATGCACGTACATTCAGTGGTACTGGGCTTCCCTGGTGGCTCAGACGGTAAAGAACCTGCCTGCAATGCAGGAGACATAAGAATGACGCGGGTTCAATCCCTGGGTCGAAAAGACCCCCTGGAGGAGGAAATGGCAACCCACTCCAGTATTCTTGCCTAGGAAATCTCATGGACAGAAGAGTCTGGAGGGCTGCAGTTCATGGGGTCATAAAGAGTCGGACACGACTAAGTGACTTTCACTTCATTTTCATTGGTACTAAGATTCTGAACTTTAGTTATTCCTCTACCAAAATACCTGCTTTGAAGTACCTTAGAAGCTAAAATCCTCATTGAAATGTGGGGTTGGATTCTAACATGCTGGTATGCTGGTATATCTTTTCTCTGAAGAAAACAAATAGTAACTTTTGGTGCTTGACACCTTCTGCGGGGTATCTATTCCTACCAAGGCTGATTTCAGCCTTGAAACTCTGCTCCATGCAGTCATCAGGAGCTGATATCTCAAAGAAATTTTTGAACTTGTCTTACAGAGTAACAGATAAGAGAACCTCTTTGCTTGTAAACTGCCTTCTTTAATTAAGTTTATTTTAGTTAGTTAGTTTGTTTTTCCCCCCTTTCTTTTTACCTCTGTTTAATTTCGTACCTTCCTACCTTCACACGACCCAGTTGTTTGGTAGGAACTTGGAGTCAACTCCTCTCAGGGCAGGCTGCCCGGGGATTGGCTGGGACCCTAAGGCTGGGCGTCTGCAGCTGTCCAGATGAATGGCCTTTGGGTGTCAAAGGGCTGGAAACCCCACCCTCAGCTCATGCTAAGTGCCGCTATTTGAATAGCAAAAGCATGTGACCCAAATGCGCCTGCGCAGAACATAGATTTCCGCCCCTTCCTTGCCTCAAGCGGCCTTCCGCGAGCGTCAGACTGCCTGCTTATCTCGTAAATACTCCAACAGCTGGCTTTCTAGGAGGCGGGTCTAAGACTTGTTCTCCCGTCTCCTTGCCTGGCTGCCTTGTGAGTGAACTCTTTCTCAGCTCTGCAGCTCTTCATCTCAGCCTTTGACTTGCTGCCTGTCAGACAAACAAACCTGGTTATCACTCAACACAGGACTGGAAAGAGAGGAGCAACTTTCTTGTGAGCTGGTACAAACCACCTCCAACACAGCAGTAGTTCCAGACTAGCTCTGCCACTTCCAAGACACGTGTTTTTTAAAAAACATTTTAACAGGAGAAAAAGAAACAAATTTTAATTGTGCTCATCGGGGGGGTTTCTTAGAAATAAGAGCTAAGAAGTGGCCAAAGCAGGCAGCTTTTATACTTTTCAGATAAAGAAA